>NC_071478.1:2701199-5436048 GCF_028500815.1 Rissa tridactyla | reverse complement strand
CACCATGTAGTTTGACAACATACTATAAAAATGGATAAGATACTGTAGAAGCAGTTACTGCAATGTAAAGTTAAAAGGAAATTGCAAGTTAACAAAAATTGATCCATCTCTTACAAATTTCCTCTTCCTTATATCCACTGTCATGTTGCATACCTCATCCCCTTTCAGAACTTCAGAGCCTTCTAACTCATGGGCCTGACTGGTCTTCTGTAGCATCTGCCTTTCAGTGCTGGACATCTCTTCCTTAGCAGCCTGAAGTTCTTCTGCCTTGGCTTCCTTTTTCCGGGAAATTATAGATGCCTGCATGATCATTAAAAATGCATATGGACAAGTAAAGTAAAAATTGCCTTGTTTAATCATTAGTCAAATGTAATCCATTAAATTTCAGGTATTGCACCACTGAAACCACATTTTAACTGTCAAACTGATTTTCATTAAGAAATGTGAGCATGTCTAACTGCAAATCAAAAAGCATCGATTATGCATTATATACAGTGGGTTAAACCACAACTTCATTGAAGTTGATTGCAGACTCCCAACTTCCTTCAGTAAAGCCGAGAATTCAAACATACCCTTGTTTCCCAGATTTATGTTGATATCTTTTACATTTTAGATTTCTATTTCTTCACCTCATTTTTTCATTTTCATTGAAGAAAAAAGGTAGGCATTTTAGCTGCTCCATTTCTTCTACTTAGTCCCTTTTTGTGCATATGTGAGATACACCAACATGGCTTAACTGGAAAGTTATCCAAGATTTCACAAATGTCATAATACAGATTTTTATAACTGCAACCTACTCCAACCTACAGAAATATGTTATACTAACAGCAGAACCAAGCCGCTAAATTTTGGCAAATAGCTAGAAGACGATGAATAAAGCAATACAGTACAGAAATAGTGTAGGTTACAGATTATTATTTTTTGAGTCTAGAAGGTAAAGCATTTAAAAAATAATATTTTATACGAGGCAGAATATTTAAGAGTACCTAACATTTGACCAGAAGCTAACAGATTTGGGAGCATAAGTATGCATTAGTTCAGGAAAAAAGTGTTCTTATCTTGCCAAAATATACTATTTAAAAATATTTTAAAATAACACAACACGTTACTTTAGATGCATGAGCATGAGGCATGGTCGGTTTTTTCATATGAAAGGAAAAACGTAAGAAAAAATGAAGCAAAATACAAACTGACTAGGTTAAAAGGACCAGCTTTACTTCTAAATATATATCTAACCGAATTCTGCTGGGGTAGTAGCTCAGCTCTTCCCTTCATGAGATATCTGCGGTGCCAAATTGTGGTACAATATATATGATTATTTTGTGAAACGGAAGCCAGTCCCTAGCAGAATAAAGCAAAGACCACCACATGCTTTCAACTCACAGCAGCAACCTGAATTCCTGGAGTGGTTCCTCCACTGAACATAATTATATCACAAGCCAGTTGGTCTTTGGTACCAGCACATTATGTAGCAAGCTTTTCATCTGGGAAGAAGAGCATCTCTTACAAAACAAAATGGCGTGTTTCATATTGCGTATGTGACTGAACCGCAGTATACATTTTATCACAGTTTTTTTCCTCCCATTGATACATTTTACTTAAGCCTTTTTATTTAAGCCGTCACCATAAGCATCATCGTGAAAATCTGTAATAAAATTAGCAGCTGTACAGGTTGCCTGGAAAAGAAATCCCTCATATTTCTGTGTAAGCTCTGATTATCTTGGAGTTCATAAATCCTTTTTATAACTTGTAAATTTACTAAGACTAGACCAGACAGCCTATTTTCTGGAAAGATTATTTCATAGCCTCAGGATGAAAAAAAAAAAATAATCAAAGAATACCTTCTTAGTAGATGCAACGGGAAAAATAGCATGTGGTCAAACACAAGCAAGGGATATAACTGAAAGCAAGCTTTGCATCTAGGTCTGACTGCAGCAGGCAGCCCACATGCTGCCTTTTAAGAATCTGTCCACAGCTGGAGCTTTACCAAAATAGCTGCTCCAAAATGATCCTTCCAGAATCACTGTGATACAGCTGAAGGGCAACACCTAACAGCTTAAGGACAGCAATCAATTCAAACTCACTAACAGGGCTGAAAGCAATTGTTTGGCTCAGCCCTAAACATACATATGTTCAACAGCTATTTATTTTCTTTCTGTTCTCCATTATTATGTATTTCTATTGATTTATACTAAATAAATTAAAGAAAAAAATCAGTATGTAACACCATCAGTGACTGAAATTGCTCTATTGCTTCTGCTTAAAAAATGTTTTGTTCCTTCTTACCTGTTGGCGATACATGGAAAATTTACTATCAATTGGCTCGTACTTCATCATTCTTTTCTCAATAAGCTGATTCATTTGTGCATTTACTTCATTTATCTGCAAGACAGAGTAGAAAACTAAGGAAATGGAGCTTTATCTCTTTGTCTTCTCCAGCAATTAAATGCTTTGCAAACCAGGTTTACAATCCAGCTAGTTCCCTTTTTAAAAACAGAGAAACAAGCCCAAAAAACTCAATGAGTCATTAAGTATTGTCCCGGAAGAGGCTGTTTTTGGATTTCCAGTTCTGTGCCTTTATGATAAGGCAGAAATATGACGTTGGCCCTGAAAATGAAGTAAACCGATGTACATGGAGGGAAAAATGCATGTGAATTGGTATGGGTGGAAAAAAGACTGATGTTGTCACATACTATGTGAAAAATGTAATTTTATCACGATTAACCAAAATTCCTTTTCACTCAACCATTTATCAGAAATTTAAAGGGGAGTAAATAAATACTAGGTGATATCAAATTTCATCCATACTTTGAAGAGTCACAGGCCATCGTATTCCACCTCTATGGTACCGTCTTTCTACTGCTGCAAAATGCACCTGTTTGTCCATAGTCTCAAATTGTTGATCTTCATTCCAGCTGAAGCTATAGAGCCGACTGCATCTGGGAACTCATACACAGCTACACCAGTGCACTGACTGCAGCTTTTCCAGTCCTGGCTTAACGTTACAGTCGGACTCTCATCAGCCGTGGAAACCACAGCCCTAGCAACCTTCCTTTGATTCTCTGCTAACCAGATGAGTGCTGATAAGGAAGCAGGGTAAATATGTGCTGAAATCCAATGAAGTCAAAACGTAACGCAGGTACAGTGCTGGGCATTACTCTAACATTTCTATGAGCAATATCTGTGTACTTTGAAAGCTAAGTATTTCGAATAAAGTGCTCAATAGGACTAATAATATGCCAACACCCAGGAAAAAAAAAATCTCCTGTAAATTCTATTCTTTCACAAAACTAGAACAGGCCTGAATTTGAAGACAGCATTTATTCACTTCTGTGAATAAATTCCTGGTTTATGTACTATAAAATGCATGACATAGCATGCTTGGTGCAATTCAGCTCCTTTTTAAGACACTGAGATGACAGAAGGCTGACTTTAACAGCCAAGTATATGACATGTTTTTATTATCTACTAAGAGGATCATACTTCCAAAATATAACAAATTAAACAGTTACCTTATGGAGAAAGAAAAAAACCCAACCTTTTTAAAATATTGCCCAAAACCCAACAATACTCTTCGAAAAGAAAGGTGCAAAACAGGGCTTCAACTATGCCTAAAAGAAATAACTGCAACCACAAATATTGCCTTGATTAGAAGAAATAAACTAGGAGCTGAATGACAGAGCTAGTTGAATATTTCAGACCTCGTCTACCGTTTAATAGTGCTGTCATCCTTAAAAGTGTAACAATTGGGATCCAAAATGGCATTGGGCTGTTACTGATTGACGTTTACAATAATTAACCCTAACCTTAAAATAGAACATATTGTTGATGACACTTGACTGCTGATTCTCATCTGATCCAAAAAACCTGTGGGCCTTTCTTTGTTACAGGAGTTTGGCATGTACTAGGCGTGAATGCCAAGGCTACTCTCACGTTGATGTACCTGCTGAACTTCTTGCTGCTTCAAGACCCAAGCTGGCAGCCCTCAGGCCTATGGGTAAATCATTCTCTGATCTATTACAAATACTCTGTTGCCTTGTTATCTTTCACGGCAAAGCCAGAGCTGGAGATCCTGGGAATATTAAAAACCAACTGATAAAGGAAGATGACATTTAGAGTGAAGAGTGTACCTAGTAGTATGTAGGACTGGTCTTCCTACTCTAGCTAACGCTGCTGTAAATTTTCATTATCATCAAGAGAAATACTAATAATTAGTATTCCTCTAAATTCTTCCAGAGCATAATATTACATATTTAATCTTTCACTTAGGATTATGCATATATGAAAACTTCATTGAGTGAAATATAGAAATGTACTGCCGCGGCAACAAATCCCTCTACGCATTTTGGATATATAATACAAATAAGGATTTTTGCTCATTCTAACACCATTTGCTTTTAACTTCTCAAAAAAATCTGGAAAGGTCAATCAAGTATTTGATCCCCAAATTTCCTTTGGTCTTACCAACTAAAATAAACAATACAGACCTATTCCAAACACTAAGGAGGTCTCAGCCATTGCACGTGGATTAAGAAGTAATATTGCTGAAGATCTGTCACTCAGAGAATGCTGTTCATCACGCCATAAACACTCTCTCTGTGTTGGTATAAACTCCCTTGATGTCAGTGAGAGTTTAAAACAAGTGAAAACTGAAGAGAAGAAAAATCAAACCTTTAAGTGCTAAATTAACATCTCTGCTCATACCATAGCAAACTGCTAACACAATTTTATAAACAGCATTTAAGGATAGCATTGGGTTTGGAGGTTGGTTGGGGGGGTGTGTGTTTGATTGTTTTTGTTTGTATTGTGTTTGTTGGTTTTTTTAAACTTCTCTGAGGGTTTGCATTTAGTGATTAACACATCTCTCTTCTTTTACAACTGAATGCATGTTTCTTTGGGAACGAAACATTTTCTCAAGGATATAAAGTAGACATAAGAAAAGTGCAGTGTACAAGAACCTTAGACTATGCTACAGGACACAAATAAAGCGTGATCTTGGTGAACGTACCTTGATTTCAAGTACATTGAGATCAGATTGACTCATAGCTGGCTCCGCAACCACTTTTTGTAAGAAATATGCTGAATTCTTCTTACTTTCAAGCTCTCTAGGTAATTTTTCAGTAACCAGGTATGAATTGAAATTTATCTCCTCTTCTAGTTTCTTCATTAAACCTTAAAAACAACTTAAATCAGTGTGTGTCTATAAAAGTAATGTAGCGGATAATTAAGTTTGATTTCACCAACACATTTAAGTACTTAATAGCAGATTAAAATAACAACAGCATAACATTTGAGTCTTCAAACAGGTAGTTACTTGATTTAGATTTTTAATCTGGATGTTAAACAATATGTATTACTATCCATCTGTATCTCTAACATATAACTATTAAGTCCTTGAAAGATTCTTTTCATTGATAAACAAGTAAAACCCTTCTTACATGAAACTCGAGCTGAATCAGGCACAAAATTCAACATGCTGCATTGATCTAGAAAGTCATTAACCCTATGTGTATCTTACACACACCAAGACACTGGATTCTATGTCACTTTTTGTTGTTATTTTAAGTTTTAAAAGTTGAGGGCTAGACTTTCGTGCCTATGTGCACGCAAGGTGAGAGGCAAAGCACGTCAGAGCGTTTTTGAAGCTTGTTATCCCTTGGAACTTGCTTGACTGGAGCAGAAGAGCCAGCATCCTGAAGCTGGTTCTACTGACAGATTGCATGGGTCATTGTTTCGTGTGAATTACTTCATCTACACACAGAAATTATCACAGGGTGAATCCTTTATCTGGACAAAGATCTTAATTTGGCCTAGCTCATGTATAGATTTGTTATATCCTTGCAAATGCCGCCTTAAAATAAAACTTTGTTCCAGTCTGGCATCTAAAAAGGCCTTAATATGAGCAGAATCGAATGTATGTCTACTTTAAGGGTCTTTTACATTGCTGGAACGCTTATAAATTGCATCCCTGTAAATAGCAAACTATTTTTTCTTGTAAGAACAAACACTTAATCTCAGGACAGTATATAGACTGAGAATGCTGAAAATAATAACAAAACAGAAAAAACAAGAAGGTATTCCTGAATAATGACAAAAATTCTGTTGAGAAAAGCAACCCCATTTATGAGTTTTGCTCCTTGCCTAAGTTTGTGCCTGATGGACACTGCATGTTACCATGCTTATGATGACTTGGCTCTTGCTCGGGAGAGTAATTTAGCCTCCTTAACAGATAATTTATAAATAAACACAGGTACATGCAGATAAGAACAATACACAGCTAGAAAAATGTGACAGAATAAAATAAAGGATCTTTTTAAATTACTTTATACAGTCTTCTGCTGACAACAGGCAGTTTAGTGCAATTACTCCTCCGAGACACCTGTGCCAAGGAACACAGTAAGATTTGGAAGTTATATGTCAGATGAGTGTGGGAATAGGTATTTCAGAATATTTTTCATGATCTAGATGACTAAAAGGCAAGTATCCTAGGTACTTTTTAAAGCTACTTGCTAGAGCTGAGGGTTTTTTTGGGAAGAGTTTCTCTCCATATTTGGGAGAATATGGAATTGCCATAAAATGCCACGAAAAGCAAGGAATTCGGTCTCTTTCATATACTGCACAAGAAGAGAAAAGCTTGAGTACAGAGATAATAATAGTACAGCTGATGCTGCTGAAAGAGAGGTGCAAAACGATGTAGGGAAAAGCAGAGGTTTTGGTTCTCAGGCTAAAAAGCCTGCTGACCGCATCGCTGACTGACCAAAAAGGTCAGAAAAAAGTGAAATACAAGCCCAGGAAAAGGGGGCCCTGCCGTTCTGCTGCTGTTTACCTCTAGAAACACTGTGCTGATAGATCCTCCTCACCCTCTGCTCCCAGCTCAGACTAAAAGGAAAGCTACTTGGTTCAGCTGCCAGAGAGGAAATAAGCCACTAGTTCCTGAGAAAGCCTCAAGAACTAGAAGAAAGAAAACAGCCCCTAGGGAAAGCAGGCTTGCTAACAAAGTCAAGTCAACACAAACTAAAAATGAGCGGGAATTCCTCTTTTCCAGCAGTTTAGTTTGTTGATTTCTGTGTTTATGAAAACCCACACTCCCACACCATGTTTTCCCCTTCATGGAAAGGTCATTTATCTTGTGCAAAACAAAGAGCATCAACGTGGTTTCAGAACAGTAAGTGGAGTTACTCTATGTATGCCGTAGCCATTATGTACTTGGCACGACAGCTATACCCTGAGGAACACACTTGGACTTACTGAGAGAGAATTCCTACTTCTTTCTTCCAGAAGAACTCAATTCCAGTCTTCCTCAGCCCACGACGGGGCTGGGCAGGAGGGACCACATTTTAATGTCTCACTAGAAATCTACCACCTCTGCAAATGCAGCACAGCTTCCCACGTACACTGTGAGCTGAATTATCACCTCAGAACTGACTAGGAACGCATCTCCCAATCTGATATTTATAACCAAGATATTTCATGTGGAAATCAAAGTGATATCAATTAAATTATTCTGATATTAAATATTAATATTTTTATTTCATCAAACTAATTTCTTGTTTTCCTCTTAGTAGCAAAAAAACCCCTGCATATATAGCCTATACTTTATTTCTTGTACAATTCCTGTTTTCTTATAAAAACATACATGCCTAAATATTTACTGTAGATATGACACTAAATTCAGGAAATAACGATGCCTAAAGAATTGCTTTCATAAGAGCAGGGACCTACTGACTTCACAGGGTATAACCTTGATGACTATCTAGATTTATTTCTCAGATAACCTGAGAGCTATTACCAACTTCTTTTCAACACCGACTGTTTCTGCATCACGCTTACTCTTGATGGTGCAACCAGCAATGAAGCGAGTTAAAACGACACCTCCATGGGGAAAGACATGATGATGTCAACATCCCTCATGACTAACACAGTTTCTTTCCTAAGATACTTTGGATATATTTTTCCTCCTATATGATTCAACATATGGAGAAGTAACCACCTAAGAACTATTTTTGCTGCTTAACAGAACCTTAAAAAACAAAACAGAGGGCAGCTCCTGTTTTTTTTGGTTTTTTTTTTTTTCAGGGAAAAACTTTCTTTTTTCAAATTCCCAGGCTAGAGGAAAGAAAAGCAAGCATACTTTAAATCTTTCCATTACACACATAAATTCTGTTTTTAATGTTTTAGCATTGACTTATGGTTACAAAATCTACATACGTAAGCTGCACAGAAAGTCTGGCTCTGTGCCCTAAGGTTATTTTAGCAAGGTTCTGCCAACCACGTATTTACACGTGGAGAGCTATTAACAGCAACTCCTCATGTTTTCCACTCAATTTTTTTTTATTATTATTATTACAAAGGGAGGGATGGGAGAAAGAGTTTCTTAGTGCTTGCTCGGTCATGTAGGGAAGAGGCAAGTTTCTCTCATAATTCTGCTAATGGATCTAAAACTTGATTCACTTTGCACTCAGATTCCTACTTTCCCTCTACAGGCTACCAATTGTGCATCCTACGCCAAAACCATTTGCAACAATAACTGTTTTTTTTTCAAAGAGGTGGAGGGGGAAGAAAGCGGATCATTCTTAAACACTTTGCTTAATATCACCTAGGAGAAGGCAGGTCTAGAACAGACTTCCACATGGCACTCACTCACATCCAAACCTTCGCTTCCCTTTCTGCAATCACCCTCAACAACAGAGTACTGAAATTATTTCATCCACAGCTTCCAGTGATATCACTCCTAATTTCCCTGTATTAAACAGCGGGCTGGGACACGCAAACACTGACAGATTATGATCAAATCATCCTTTTGGTATCTCCTTGAAAAACTAAAAAGCTTCCTGAAGTTGCCATCGGAAGTCATGCTTTCCATGTTTATAATTGTTATTGATGCTCTTTAAGATCTCTCTGACCTTTCAAGATTCTTGAATTCTGGTCAATGGACACAGTGTTGCAGTGATGGACAGATCAGAGATAAAAAGAGAGGTAACATAACTCTCCTATTCCATTTTCTTCCATAAATAAATGCATGGATAACATCAAATCTTTGACACTGGGAGATCCCGTTCTACCATTTTTACACTATGACCCACAAGTCCTTTTCAGAGTCACTTGTTAGGAGCGAGTCCCACATGCTCTAACTACATTGCATATACGTTATTCCTAAAGGAATACTGTGGCATTTGCCTGTTCCTTAAAATATATGCTGTTGGCATAGGCTCAGCTTCCTGTGATTAAGGTCACTTTGAATCAACAATCTGCTCTCCTCATTATTCTGTCATTTCCCCAATTTCTATTTCATCTGACAATTTCATGAGTGATCATTTGCTATTTTCTTTCAGGTATCTGATGTAAATACTAAACAAAAAAGACCCAGACATTGATTTCTGCATGTCCCGATTAGAAACACATCCACTCAGTGATGATTCCCTGATTAATTTCCTTTCCAAAACTTTTAATAAACTCCTAATCCTTTTCACATAGGTAATGTTGAATTTTTGCTGCCTCATTTTTCTTGGGTGCAAGAATGGGGTGCAAGTTAAGAGTCAATGGTCTTAAAGAAGTCAACCATGGCAATACTACTAATCTTACCAACCAGACTTGTATTCTTAAAGATATCAAGTTAGTTTAAAAGCACTTTACTCCTGACCTTGCATCAGTTGACAGTGACTTTATAATAAATTAAATAATTTAAAGATGGAAATAAAGTTCCACCTAAGCCATTCTCCTTTACCAAATACATCTATAACTCTCATTATAGTGGAGTCTGAAGTGTTGGTGGAGATTATTTAAACTTGGAATTTTAGGGAAAGATAGTTCGTGGACAAGAAAAATGTTAATGTTTTCATTCAAATGGTGTATTTAAATAATAGCATCCTAAATTTCTATTTTTTATCCAGTATTCAGAATGACATAAAAATAGTCATCTGTACAAAGCAATTCCTCTTTGACTGGTATCTTTGAAGTTCTCAGTGCACTAAATCTATTACTACATATTAACTTAATGAAGTATATAAATTACACATTTCACTGTTTATCAACAACAATCATCTTAACACATTCTTTTAATCAATATTTTCAATCTAGTCATCCACTTCTTCATATTTCTGCCAATAAAGTGAAAAATAATGTTCTGTAAAATGGACAGAGATCAAGAATTTCAGTAATTCAGTTCGCTTCTTGGCATTAATAATTTGTGTTTGTGCCAGCAGAGATGTTCAGAGCAAAAAGATGGCAATCTTGCTGAGAAAGCATGAGCTAGGTTATTCAAACTAGTGGTCAGTGTTAATAAAAATACTGTTCACATCCGGAACAGCAGCAACACAAAAAACCCCAGAAACTGCAAATTCATGTTACTTAGTGCTATCAGCAGCAACTGCCTCTATGTAGTCCAACAACATCCCGAGTAGTACTGAAGTTAATAAACAGGGACAGAGTGTACTGTGGAAACGAGTATGATCAATTTTAGTCTACAAAACATCTCATAACAATCAACTGTTTTTCATTAGATAATACGAAGTCTTCTAAGTATTATATTTCTAAGAGTTAAACACCTACTAACCATAAGCTGTATTTTCCTGGCACAGCTAAAGCAGAATGATGCTAATTGCATGTTAAGGGTACTCATGAATATGTGCTAGTTGCATTCCTTAAAGAGTTCCTTTACATTTCTTTAAAGTACTTAATCCTAAATTAATTATAAGATGGAGTAATCAAAGAAGCATATATCTGTAAGACAAACAAAAAAGCTTCTACTAGTGAACAACAACTTTTATCATTTTATCTTGCTTCAGAAGGAAAAACACCAGAAGTATTAAAAATGGATGAAAATTACTTTAAAAGGAAGTATCTAACTTCCAGTGAAAATCCACACCTACCGACCAGCCGCTGAATTGTCAGCACACAAGCTATACTGATACGAGTAGGCAGCTGAGGTACCTAACTGCAGCCAAAGGGAATTTTTAAAATAAAATAAACGGTACTAACTCTAGACCAACAAAGCTTTTAAAATAAATGGAATCCTATTCAGTGCGTTGTGGTCACCTAATTTCAATTATTTAAAAAACACAGTTGGCATTCTGTAATTGCTACTACAGGCAGTGTCTTTGTAACTACTATGGGGAAAAGCAATTACAAAGCTAAGTCCTGAAGGCTTTGTTTGGGCAAAATTTCAACACAAGTTTTCTTAAGTAATGACTCCAAGTTTTTCTTTGGAACATCTAAACACTTTTTTTTCCCTGCAAGCAGGACTCAAGATAAGGAAATTAAATATGTTAACTTTATCTTTATTTTCATCTCAATGATTAAATGACATATTTACTGGCTTTTTATTATGTTACCTTTGCTTCTGTGAACTGAGCCCATCAAGTTTCCATTGGCCTTAAAAATGCCCCAGGAACTGAAATAGAAATGTTGATACAGCTTCGCTGTATAAACTCCCTGATAGCTACTGCAAAAAATGGAACAGTTATAAAATCCACTGCAGGTCCCTTTGAGTAAAGAAGATAGTTCTGATACTCTTTTAGTTCCATTTGTGGTTCAGTGGCTGATGAGCATCATAAAGAAAATTAAAGTAAAATTATGAAGCAACAACAACACAACGTGGTGGTGACTGAAAAAATTTCTCTAACTCAAAAAAGCTGCCAAAGCAGTTACGTGACGCAACTGAACTATTAAGTGTACTTGAAAGAGTAGGACAATGACTTCCTTTACTAAGTTTAATTTAAATTGATAAATAGTCAGATTCTACCATTTTGCAAGTAATCTATACATATAACAAAAATCATTCTATGGCATTTTTTTACCATAGCAATTTAGAATGCGACTGGATAAGCCCGGTGAAAGAGACCATTCTGAGTCTTATATCTTCACACTACTTTAGATGCAGTAAAGCATTTCCCTCTAAATCAACCCCCAAAGCCTGTATGAACAGCTCACAAAACCTCTATCAATCCTGTGACGTGTTATTAACAACAAAGTGCAAGAGAGAAACTGAAAGGGGTTAAGCGATTTGCCAAAGATCACATACATCTGAAAACACTGAATTGACTCCCAGTTTTGTTGTCAAACCGCCGGGCTAATACTTGTTACATTTCCTTCAAAGTGATTAAATCATCAGAAACCCAGAGGTTGTAAAATTGTGGCCTTTGGAGACAGTTATGCATTTATCAAGTAACTACAATTCCTTCCCACCTGCTATTTTTATAAATGATCATAGACTACCAACTTATTTTGCTGAGGTTATTTGCAGACTGAGATATCCCTGAAAATGAGCAGAAGCAATCTTGCTATTATTAATGTAATACTGCAACATACAACACAATCAGCTACAGTCGTATCATGAGAACAAAGTATTTTCACAAGTAAACAAATATATTCATATAGAAATATATAGGCTTTAATATATAGATTATCTAGTATATATTATATATACTTACAAGCATAATAATATATGACTGTGTGTGTATATATATAATACATGATTTATAAAAAAAGCTTAATTAGGAAGTAGCTTTATTTTTGCTACCATACAAAACTACAGCACAAGATTGCACTCCAATAAGAAACAGGCCTTTAAACTTTTCAAACAAATATTTTATAGAAGGTAACTAGAAACAAGCCTACACTGAATAAAACATAGTATTCAATGTATGTGTACATTAATTGAGAAAATTTTTAAGAAGCAGTATTTCACCAATGCCCAATTACAAACACAAAAGACATAAAACCTTATTAAATCAGAAGTGTGTCTTTTCAAAGATGTTTCTGCTTTTTCCAACCCTTTGTAATTACAACTGTTTATTTCTTGCAGAGTAGTTAGTATTCGGTATTTAGCTGTTTTAAGATTTTAAAAAAGTGGACCTCAAAGATACAATTGATATCATCTTCCCTTGTGATTGTCTCCGTGTCTTTTTGTGGCAAGGCATATTCAAGCCTAGAATCTCCAGCATGTGCCTTTAGAACACAAGTTATTTCTTTCTTTAGATTCTCTGAAGTTCCTAAATGCTTTTTGGCACTACCATATTACTGACAGCCACCCAGTTTTGATTTCATTTCTAACAGAGAAGTGTAAACCCCCAGCCTTTAGAGATTACTACTTACTTTCAGGTTTTGAATCCACTACTGCGTGATGCATCTCTTTCAGCTGGAGCTGTGCTCTTTGCAGTCTCTGCTCTGCATGGAACAACTTTTGAGAGAGAATTGGACGCACATAAGCTCATTCCTTTGAAATGCATATTCAAACAACTAAAACAAAAAAGTATCAAAAAGAATCCCCAAAATAAAAAGTGGTAGCTATAAGCATCTGGTGATTATCTGTTTCACAAGGGAACGTGCCAGAACAAATTTTCAGCAATTGGCCTGGGTTTACTTGATATTCTCTAGTATTAATTAAGCAAAGTATTCTTGTACTCCCAAGCGATATTTTCTCTATGGAAGAAATTCATTAGACAATTTTCAACCAAAAAAAATAAGTGGCTTGAACATTGAAAAAACAAACAAAAAAAGATAGCAACAATCATGATTACAGCTGATAACTATCCTTATACTGCAGTTGTTCAATGCAGCTGAGTTGTCACAGCAATCCAGTGTCCAACTTGAGAGCACACTGGAAAGCCTGTTGCCAAACTGCACCCGGTTGATTAGCATTTTTGTGATTGAGAGGGATGTGTACTGAGAACTGGAATTAGCTGGACATCACATTCATTTTAGTTGTGACCTCCCTCAGGTTCAAGCAAATACCCAACAGTTTGAAAGCCTATTGATTCACATTGATTCCACATCCATAATAGTAGAAATCTGGGGCTTTTTCCCTTTTTAACACAGTGTAGAAGTTCCTGTTAGAGAATTTGGTGAGATGATATAACAATGTGGCACCAGGTTTTATTTAAGTATTTTGTTTTGACAACGTAGCTCAGGAATAAAACCCACCCTTATACTGCAATGTCAGCTGCTTCCAGTGCTTCCCAGGACATCATCTTTGTCAAACTCGAGGACCAAAATCCCAAGGTTGCTCCTGAATATATATTCCCCCCACCCAGTGAAAAGCTGAGGTACTTCAGCCCCTGAAATCTTACTGCAGATGCACAGAGATACAAATCAAACTAAGGAAACATTTGCTCACTACCATAAATATAAAGAATTGTCTTTGAGCGCTACAACAGTAAGTCATAGAACATTTCCTGGGACTGCTACAGGATGATGTCAGCGACAGCTGAGGCAGCCAAGTACTTTGAATGAGGTGTTCAAAACTTGCAGGGTCAAGCCTCTTCCCTTAAAATGTACACAGATATTTATATTTAAAATGGGATTTAATTTTCTGATGTTGGAAGAAACTCTGTACTCTTGTTCCTGATGTACTTTTTAAAATGCACGATTCCCAAACAAATTTCAACAACTATTTATTTTAATAGGCGTGCTTTTATGTCAGTACCTGATTTTTTTGTTCTTGTTTCTGTTGAGCCAAAGATTCTTCTCTTTCTTTTTCTAAGCGAAGCTGTCTTGCTATTTCAAGCATTCGTTGATGATTTTGTACTGTCTCCACCTACAGCAAGTGGATAAATAGTGCATGTTACTGTCAGATAGTTGAGAAATACATTAAAGAGATCATATGTCTCACAAGCCCACTTAGCACTTCCTTTCCATACATGTTACTACTCAGAAATGACAGTGAAGTACTGGACTCAAGATTCTTAAAAGCTCTGGACTAACGCCTAGGGAGATTCCCTGTAGGTCAATTAGTTACTCGATTCCTTCCTAGACATACAGTATGTTTATCTTAATCCTTGTTTGCATTCCAAAATCAGAGTTGCAAGCCAAGGATTATGACACTGAAATGTAACAGCGTTACTTCTCTTATTACCCGCTTCTTAAGACGTTCTACTCTTTTGACAAGTTGATCTTTCTCCTCTTCCATTGCACTGATGTCCTAAAAAGCAGAAAAAATAGATAAAGAAATGCTAATTTATTTACAAAATAATATGGATTGGACTAAATTCTGTTCAAATTCATATGAAAATCAGAATTCTTCTATGGATACACTGAAATGGTTATAATTTTATTGATCTATGATCAGAACACCCAGGATTCCAATCTCTCTCTTCTCTCTCACTTCCCCCACAGTTCCCACTCTCTTTATGCTAATATTCCTTCATCTGCAACCTTCAGTATTAGTGCGAACATTTAAAATAAAAGCAGGTGGACATCTCTAAAATAAAAACAAACAAACAGAAACCACCAAGAAAAAATCAGCATGAATTCAACACCTGATGCAGTCAAACATATGTTCTTAATGCAACTTCCTGGCAGACAATTTTACGTGAAGTTGCATATAAGTGATGTTTGCTGACACTTTTTCTATTACGATTGTGTTTAAAAAAAAAACACTTTCTAGTGCTAAAACACATATCCGATTATTCTCCTTTAATCCTATCTTTAAACAGCAGAGATTGATAGCTATGAAAGAAATAGAAATAAATTCTCCAAATGTAGACCTTATCTCAACATTCGCTTAACTTGTCTATATGTCTTACTGGAAAGCTGTACAAATGCTTAAATATTTTGCTGAAATAGGTCAAATATCTTTACTTAACCCCTTTGCCACACATAGGATCATTATTTTTGTTGACTTAAGATCTTAATTCATTCAACACCCTCTGAAATTATTACCCTGTATCCGTAAAGCAAAAGGCTCTGTATCAGTTTGCATTCACAGGAGAAGGACTTCTAATATGTGAAAATCATGCTGAACAGTCTTGGCAGCCTTGTTTCCCAATCTGCCCCAGAAAGCTCAGTTCTAAGCACGAGTGAGGACTTTCTAATCTGTTTGCCAACAGAGAACAGTTTCAAAAAGGCAGCCGCAGTGTTTATCAGCTCTGACCTCTACAACTTACACACTGCAATGAGTCCACAAAACCAACAAAAATAGAACTGACATTCAAAAAAAATCTAAACAAAACTTGTGCAATTTTGTCAGGTTTTTTTACCCTTCTTATTTCTGCAGTAGATAAACCAGATGTTTTGAGCTGCTCGCACTCCTTATGTAGGTTTTTAAATGCTTCCATCAGTTCTTCATACTATAAAATGAAATCAAAACCATGCAGAATGAGCTCTGTGTCTAAGGATTTTCAATCAACATGTTGCTTTACCACTAAGACATTAAATATGGAAATAGAAATATGGTGAGAACAAGAATTAAAGGCATTTTTTCATCACAAAAGCTTGTCAACTTAAAAAGCAAAAATGAAAAATCACAATTATCTTCCATTTGAAGGTACACTCAGAAGTTTCACAATTTCTTCAGTATTTTCACCTCTTCCCTTGTAATACATACTGTATTTTCCAAACAGGAAGATAAAATGTTATCTGAATGGGACAATGCTGTATTAACAAATTATTCTCTCTTACTATAAATCTGTAGATATCACATACGTAAATTTATCAGCCCAAAAAGGAAGAGCTTAATCTAACAACATGCTTGATCGAAGCAATGGGGCTTCAATTCATAGAGCACTGAGCTTCAATCCCGCAAAGCGGTCCAAGAGCACACCTGACTTAACATGTGAGAAATAGTTTTGAAACATTGCATAATCGTGCCCTCAGTATAATACAGAGACTGATATATGTAGTTTGGTAGTTAGAAAGAAGTAGACAGTGTGCTACTTCCACATCAGTACATTGCCCACCAGTAATCTTAAACTGAGAGGCAGTGTGAAAGTCTGCGTGGGTAGAGAAATAACAGGGGACAGAAAGAGTTTAGAAATATGGATAGGGAATAAATTTAGATTCAACTTAGAGAAATGCATGCTGAGATATAAGGAAAGATAATCTCCACAGAAACAGCCATTCAATAAGATGGAAAAATCTAAAAAGAGAATATCAAGTCATTTTTTACTTCCTGGAAAGAGCAATTGATATGAATGTTGAACACAAAATGGCAACAGCAAAGGCCAGTTCAAACAAAGGCATCATAACCCTTAGCAGTGAAGCAGCAATTCTATTCTATAAAACCCTGAGGAACCAGCATCTGGAATGCTCTGTTCATTTCTGGTTTTTTCAATATCAGACACACACTGACAAGCTGGAATGAATTCAAAAAAATACCAATAAAATGGCCACTGAGAAGAAGATAAAATAATGGAGAAAAAGCTTGATTAAATGGCAAATAAAGGTATGATAAGGTGTGCAGACACTGGACAATGCAGAATGAGTTACAAAAAAGTAGGAGTAAAAACTGGCCTGCATTATATCACTTATGCATTACAGAAGGTAAGTACTTTAACAAATAATGAAATAGCAGGTAGTCTCTAAGCAACTGTATTCACAATTGCTGATGTCCAACAGCTCTTCTTTGTGGGCATTCTCTACCTCTTTCAAAAGGGGAGTTTAGTAAGTCTTTTTCTTATTGGGACACAAAATTTCAAGACTAATGGTAAGATTCAAACAAGGGCATAACAGTTTGCCAGATGGTAACGAAGGGAAGGTTTCTTACTTTCACTGAATAAAAGCTGCAGCTACCCCATGTGCACCCAAAATAAGTGACACACTCAAATGACCGAAGAACACCCAGGTTCCTGTAGCGGAAAGAAAGATTCCTGGCACCTGGAGCAACTCACAGAAAACCGGACAACTAGATTTATGCCTTAAGTTGCTTGGTTTTTAAATGATATATTGCAACCAATCTGACGTCCAAATCACAACAGAGTTGAGAAGGTGGCAAGTACTCCAAGTACCTTTTTAAAATAATTTGCAAAAGTACATTTGAGCTTGATTCTATACACCATAAAACCTGACCATGGTCTAAGATTTCCAAACTCTCATGTTTGAAATGTTTCTCTTAAAATACAGTATTGCAAGCCTGTCTATCTGAATACTTTATGCCAAATTCTTTAAGTCATTAGTGTCTAAATATTTGCATGGTAATGGTAAATTACATTAAGGCACTATATTACCCCAGCTTCTGTTTTGAATTAATCAGCAGGGTATTTAATAAGTTTAATAAGACCATTCTATTACTGTAATCCCAAAAAGGAATACATCTTACGTAATGGAATTAATGGAGCTGGATATTTATACATATTAAGACTATGACATACTGAAAAAACATAGAAGCTACATTCCTTTCTCTCTTTCCTACTTCTACTTAGTTATTTCAAGTTATAAATCCAATATTGTTAGTGTAAACAAAAAAATAAAAGGCTTAGCCAAGCTTCAGTCAGACTATACAGCTTTGTTGGTTTACAGTTAATAAATGGAGTTACCTGTTACAACCATTCGAAAACACTGTGATTTTGCAAGTCACTATACATAACAAAAGGCACAGAAAATTGGATAAAAATTAGGTAAATATGTACCTCAGATAAAACAGATCTAAAAACATAACTTTGGTTCACTTTAAGCTTTACATTTCAAACCCACCCACTCTGACTATCTAAAATCAACATTTAATGCTCACAAAAGAAGTGGGAACATAATGAGTAGGAATGTCAGCCCAGAAAAAAGAATTTTTTTACTTATTCACAAAAAAATAAATGGTTGAAGTGGGATAAGGCTAATATAACTATTAGGAACTAAATGCTATACAATCAATTGACAATTAGGAGACATTGGCATTTGGTCATAACATTTTCTGGACTAGTCTGAAGTAGTAATTTATAAAGTTAAAAATATCCATGTTGTAATTCATACGGGAAAAAAAAGTGTTTAAAAATTAAGAAATAAAAATCTGTCCTAGCCATCATGGCTCTGACCATTATTTAGCACCCAGTACTTAATGGGCTTAACACCTTTTAATTCAATGCTACCTATTAATATACAATTTCAGGGTTATTGGAAGAAAGGCAGTCAAGACATATTTCTTATTACAAATCTTTGGTCACCCTTGATTCCAACATGCTCTTAACATAACTCACTTGAACACATATCTCAACAGTAACTCCCACTTTCATTTATCCCTCCTCCTATTGGCACTTTAATTAATTAACATAAAGTGTTGGCATTCATGAAAAATGGTACCTGCTTGTTGATGTCAGCCACAGTATCATCCTGTAGGAACTCCGCTGGCACTTCCAATTTTACTAAGAAACGTGCCAGGTAAGCTCTTTTCTTGAGTTCATTGGTCCTCTGAAGAAGCCAATGTAAGACAGGATAAATTACAGGTTTGCTTCCAGTAACTAACCCTTGGCGAAATGCACTCCTATACAAAAATGACAAAAAGAAAATACCGATAAATCTCAAACTAAAGAACACTGGCTTGACACAAACAATTTGCTATATTTTAACATTTCCTCTCCACTTGCCTAATGATTTTCTTAATGCTGTTGTTAAAGGAGAAAATACTCATGATGCCAGATCGCTGTTTATGACACCGATTCTTCTACCTTTAGACAGATAAAAACCCCATAACGCATCAAAAGCCTAAAGCCAGCAACAACGACTCATCCTTTTCCGCGATATTCTTCGGGAATAAAGGCGACGTGGGAAGAGTGTGCGTTTTGTGGGTTATAACCCGGCTCAGAGGGTGCAATCCAGCCGCGGGCGGCTGGTCGGAAAGGGCTGGGGAAGGGACTGACCCTGCCAGGCATGCGGCACCCTCTCCTGGCTGACTCCGCAACAGCAGCTGCGGCAGCAGGGCCCGAGGGGCAGCCTACACCTGCAGGAGCCTTCTGCTGGCATCCCCTATACCATACTCAATAGGGACAAGCAAGGAGCTGTCTTCAAGGCTTTACACATACCCACTGGGACAGCCGAAGTCAAAAATACACACAAGGACTGAATTAAAGGTCGTTACCATATAAGATGTAAAAGATACTTTACCAGGATTTGTAGAGAAAAAGATACTTACAAATCTGATATACTTCCTGGGGGTTTGTATTTAAGGATACCAAGAAGACTCAACATTCTTTTAGCTGTTTGTTCTGGCAGCTCCTCTCTAATGTCAACAGCATGCTAAATAGTAAAAAAAAAAAAAAATTAATTATCCGCTGTTCATCCAAGTCATGTAAATTAACTAGCAACACTAAAATAATTTACTTTATCCATTTATCATGTTATATCAATGAAGTGAGATGCTACACACAGAACATCCTTTTTATCACCAAACTTCAATTCTCTTCTAATGGATTTTTCTCCAACATGTGTATTCAGGTAAATTTATCCTAGGTATACATTTTCCCTGCTCATGGAACCTGATCTATGCAGACAAACCAATTACTTCCACCAAGGAAGTCAGATACCCAGTCACACCAAGGTACACCTATTTGTGCCCCAGATGAATGAACCATCCCTTCTGATCTTACACGCACTTTTGGTAGCCTCAAAGAGAGGGATTCAATATCTATTGCAACAGCTAGGTCATGAGGTTCAGTTCTTGATCAGTTCCTGCCCTGTACATGTGTGCAAGACACAGCCTGACTTTTGACTTAAGAACACAGCGGTTGTCAGTAGAAACCAATTTAAAACCTGTATCCCAAGGAAAAATATATAGTTATCAGTCTCTAGGGGACAGGGATACAGTATCCCTGGCCCAAGAAACATTTGCTGTTTTGCCAAAAACACATAGATGTATAGACAGAAAGGATCCTTGCCAGGCACATTTATTTCCAGGAAGATTCACACAAGCTATTTTGGTAAACCAAACACGCCACAAGATTATACAGAGCCAGACCTAAATAAAAGCAGATTTCTGCATCAAGCCCATTTAAGATGTTTGCGATTACGCAGGTCTGAGCACCTCTGACTGCCTTCCTTACCTTTGGGTCAATCTCCCCCAGAACATCATTGAGCAGCTGCAACAGCTGCACTGACTCTAAGGAGTCAAACGTGATTAAATTGTAGTTCTTCCTGAAGGGCTCCTGATTGAGCTTCTCAACAATGAACTGGATTTGGTCACTCATAATCGTGGCCTGGGAAAACCTCTGCAGAAAAGACAGAAGAGATGTCGGAAGGCCTCGGCGGGGAGAGGGAGCCGGGGGCTGCCGGGAGGGCGGGTGAAGGCGCCTCCTCAGCGAGGCCCACGGCAGCCCGCAGGCGGTGAGCCGGCACCGGGCTCGGCCCGGCCACCCCCTCAGCCCCGCGGCCTACAGAGGAAGGCCCGGCCCCTCACGGAGACCGCGGGAGGAGGCAGCCGGGCCCTGAGGCGACGGGGCGGCCTCGTCCTTCGCCCCGGCCCTCCCGCGCGCGCGCCTCCCGGTTACCCTGGTAACGGTTGCCCGGGCCAGGGCGATGGCGTCACTTCCGACGCTACCGCGCGCTTCTGCCAACGCGCCGGAGCGGCTGGAAACGGGCCCGCGTGAGGGGGCGTCCGCGCATGCGCAGATCGGCGGCGGGGCTGAGGGTGGCGGGGGGCGGCGGTCTGTTGAGAGGCGCGGCCGCCCCTGGGGGCCGGGGTGTCCCGGTGGACGGCGGGTTCCTGCCCTCTCCTTGCTTGTTTCGCTGCCCTCGCAGCCGGCTGCGGCCTGAGGAGAGGCAATGCGGAGCAAGTCGCACTGGGAGGCCTCGCGGCGGCGTTGCGGCCTGCTCCGGACAGCTCTTCCCGCCGCGCCGCTTTGCCAGCTCCTTGGGGCTCTGGGAAGCTCAGTCTCCCCCCTTTCCCGCCCTGAATTGGGCAGGAATTGGGTTTTTTATCCCCCGCTCCTGAGCAGAGGGCAGCTGGTGGCAGTGCCAGAGCAGCAGGCCCTGCCCCATGCCGTGGTGCGAGGCAGCGGGGGTGAGCACGGCACCATGGCTAGACATGAGATGGGTTTAGCAGTAGGGTAGGGTCGATGCTGCTTTTCTGTGTGGGAATCGTGGCTGTGGTTGCTGTGATGCTGGGGCGTGCACGCCACAGGCCAAGTCTCATGTGTGACTTCCTCACAGCACAAGTGCTCTTGATGCAAGGGACGGCAGAAATAGGTTTGAGATTCACCCTTTAGAGTATATACTTAGCTTTGTGGTTCCTTAAGAGGGAGGCTGTTGTCGCATGTGTAGGAGATGTACAAGCAGATTGATGCAGTTATGCAATTAAGATCTCTGGCGGTCTTTGACAGCATAAAGAAATCTAAAGTGTGGCTGATGTACTTATCAGGTGAATGGTTACTTCATTTCTTTGAAGTGGAAAAATGCATAGAGGATCCTTGTGAAACAGGAATGCAAGTCCTGTGCCCAGGCTTCTTTGGGGGCAAATGGCAAATTTATGTCCTCAGGGTTGAGCATCAATTGTTGGTGCGCCTCAAAGTAGCAATAAATATGTAGTGCTAGCTATGCTAAATCTGAAACAAGGACAGGATTTTCAAAAATACCAAACAATCAAAAAATATATTAAAGTGAAACTTGTTCATGAAATGCATATCTCCCAATCTGCAGGTTTTTTGTTGCAGATCCTTCAAAACCCATGCTTAGACCTTAAATAGGTAGATTTTGGAGCCTCTGCTATTGCAATTACCTTCTTGGATAGTCTTCGAATCCCATGTGAGTCCACAGATGATGGATTAAAATATGCAGTGAGTCATATTAAATTGGTGCCAATTGAAATGCACAGGTTGTAAATCAATGCAGAATTTGACTCAGTAAATAGAAATCATAAATGTAATACTTTGCAATTCTAAGCACTGCATCTATCTTAGTTTAGCTCCTTTTTTTCTTTCTGAGGAGCAGAAAATGCTTCATAAAATACTAATTTACTGGTCTTTGTGGGAAGCCTGAAAAGTGACACTGCAACGCTGCCCTGGCTTTTAGCTGGCTACACTAAGTTACAGAGGGGATGGATGTGTTGCTTGTGATTGTGCATGAAAGCTGTGATAGAGCCAGGAACATAATCCAAGTCTCCTGACTCCTGGATTTGAACTTTAAAACCAGATCATATTTCCTTTGTGCTTTCAGTCTGTATACTGACCTTTAGGAATCGTATTTACCTACAAGTTCCCAGAAGAGATCTACTTTCCCTTGACATGCTTTCCTGGTATCAATTACACTTTTCTGCTGATGAGTATTTTGAGCATATAGAATACACAGGGCAAATGAAAATGGTATTTCCTGTGGCAGCACCAGGGGCCAGGTCTGCTCCCTGTAGACTCCATTAGTAGGTAATAGGAAGTGGTGGATGTAGGTCCATCGCTTAATGCTAGAGAAATACCGTTTCTGTAAATACTGATACACATCCTCTCTTCAGACCTCAGCGCAGAGGAGAGAGCGATGGTGCTCACAGTGCTAAGCACGGAGAGAGAGGGATCTGTGCTGGATACAGTGGGAGGGTGCTGCTCTGAGATTTTTTACATCAGATTATTCAGTCCCTACGCTTTCGAAGAAGCAAGTTCCTCTCTTCTCATATCTCTGTAATGTTACAGAGGCAACAGATAAAGAAGAGGAAGGATGTCTGAAAACTTTAGAAAACGCCAAGATACAAAGAAGAAAAAAGATGGTGAGATTGTTTCATTGTATCATGGTGCAAAGCTATGAAGTCTGTGTTCTGACTTGGGGAAGAAGACCTCCATGACCAGACGTCATTAGAACTGGACTGTCTGAGCTCTGGCTTGCTGGCCTGTTTAAAAGCTCAATTTGCAGGAGCAAAATCATGCATTGGAGCCCAGTTCTATGGGACTTCCCAACTTGGGGAAAGTGTGGGGGATCCTGTGTTGTCCTTAAAGTTGTCGGCTTTCGTGATCCTTTCTTCCAATGGTTTTGTGCTATTGGTACATGCAGCCCAAAGTAGCCGTACTGCTACCCAGGCTGCCTTGCCTGCTGCTTGATACTTACAGTCTGTAGTGGTGTCTGAATTTTCCAACTTCCTGCTTAAAAAACATTAAGGTCTTCACTTCTCTATCACAACAGAATCTTCACAGACATAAAAGAGATGATAGCTTTCAGTGCAGCCTTGGGTAAATATTACAGGAGGCAGCTGAGATATTTGCTTGATGCTTAACTTACCTTAAGTTATCTTAGTTGGGGTGATGTGGTATCTGGATCAAGTCTTACAGAATCGAAGACCAGTGTGCATATATATTTGCTGTATAATTCTGGGGGCATTTTCCAAATTCCCAAGTTAGTTTACATGGCGAGTGATACAGAGTTTCAAGTAAAGTTTCCTAATGACATGAGAGTTGCTGTAAGAGCTCAGCCCTATAGTTCCATCCAGTTCTCTGGGTAGGGGAGGCTTATGTTTTATATTGCTTGGGAAAGGCTTATGGAAGCTGCTTATTGAGAAGGCATCATGCAGAGGCAACGTGCAGAAGAAAGAGAAATAAACGATCCAGAGCTCTTTAGATCTGCAGGCACAGCTTCATTACTCCCTCCTGACTTTCTCCTCCCTTTATAGCTATTGCTGTGTGGATGACTGCCTTGCAAACTGTGAGAGAGCTCGACCATACAGGCCAGCAAATCAGAGTGGAACGAAACCTGAGCAAATCGAAATCGTGCTCCATGGGCGAAGAGAGATCACCTTATATGGGAACATCATGGGCAAGAAGATGAATACATCCGGCTGAGCTGCTGAGGTCAGATCCCAAACAGATGGAAGACGTTAATATGAAAACAAGAGCATTTAGCAAAAGAAGACAACGCTTACTTCTGCTTCATTTATGCAATCTGAGCCCTCCTGTTTGTGTCTTTTATTATAAATATTATTGTGTGTGTGTACACACAGGTCTGACTGTGTTATGTTACAAATCAAATTCTTTGTGGCTAGTCTAGCACCTAAATACATCTCAGGTCTGTTTCTGGTTCCCACTTGCAGCTTTTTCAGTTGTTATAATGTAGCAGGATTTTGCTTGCTGAAGTGTCACTAATACCAACCCTAGTAGTATGGACTGAGCTCAGCAAAAGCCTAAGGGGTGATCACCGATGTCTCAAAAAATTAAGCCTATTTGTGCAGAATGTAACTTGTTCCTGTGTGCTGAAGCATTTAAGACAGTACTGAGAGCCAAGAAGCCTGTCTGGTCCTGAGTGCTTTGTCATGACCACAGCTATAGGTAGCATCCTAGGTGATTTAAAATACTGAAGGATTGGAAGAAAATCATTAGATCTGCGTTGTAGGTTTTGTATATTTTGTGCTTCTGGGGGTCTTCTATTGCAAGAGAGAGGACCCTGGTCCTTTTAATCTGGGTCTAATGGATTTTGATCCAAACTTCGTGTCTTTCAGACTCTGAGACTGAGATTTACAGGTCCCACCTCAACAGCTCCGCATCTTGACAGCTCCACCTCTTTACAGCATCAGACGGTGGCTTCACGCCTGCTTCTTGGCCCCCTGGAGCAGATGCAGTGGTCTTGCAGCACACTGACCAGCTCTGGCTTGTGTGTGGTTCTGTGGAGTAGGAGAGGCTGCAGCCAAAGTATGTGCCATGTATTGGTTCTGCTGAGAGGAGTAGTGACTTTGTCACTCTGTTTTAATCCCATGACCTGATACAAAACCAATCTAAGACCAAATAGGATGATGATGGTGTCCTGTGCAATGTCAGATAAGGAGCTGGAGATCTCTGTGGCCATTGATGACCCAAAAGCTTGCTTTACCATCGCCCTGCGCCTTTCATGGCCATTGCTACCCCTGCAAAGTGGGTGTTGCATGCGTCTGCCCAGTCCAGAGGTGCGTTACATCATCTTTGCATTAGTGTGAAGTGTTGGGTGGTGGAGAGTCAGGCTCAGAAGTAGGTCAGTATAACACTGGCTTCCACCCATTTAGCCTCATCTCTACGGTTGTCCCAGCATTACTTCAGACTGGTAAAGTCTGGTAGTACTGAGGAGAGATGGTAACATCAACAGAAGGTGAGAAGAACAGTGCTGAGCAATCAGCTCTGGAACTCCAGGCTGAAATTTGGTGCTTTTTCTGTGAACAGACCAAAGGGTGTGTCTCTTCAGGGAGTTCTTGATTCCATCAACTGTTGTTCTTTAGGAGGCTTGTGGTGCCATTCTCATACAGGTTTCTGACTGTGTCTTTAAGTGCAGTGGCCTGGGAAGGATGTAGGGGTGGAAGAAGACAGCCCCGGGTAGCTGCAGTTTTCAAAAGCCAGCACCTCGCAGGAAGTGCTAGCAATGGGTGTAAGTGTCTGTCTGGAGGGCCTGACTCAGTACAACTCTCGGAAATACGTACGCATTCAGAGTGTTACATGGGGATGTCTGAAAGGTTTCGTTTATTTAACTTTTGCTGTGTCTGTTTGGTAAGTGCATGGTGATGGGATGCTGTGTTGTATGTGAGCAAATGTTTCTTGTCTCTTTACAACTTGGCTTTCAGCGCTTTGAGTTTTGTGGCAGCAAACAAGATCATTGAGCTGGTGTTAGACTGTTCATGGAAGGTGGATGTGGTTGTGGGAACATTGTAGTGGGAGTGTGGCATAGCATGTTATCTAACAAGGTGGAGTTGCTTGAACAGAGTTAACTAAGCTTCCTCTAAAAAACACTTGCAGTTTTTTTTCTTGTCATTCTGTCTGTTTTTGTTTCTTGTCTGAAAAATCCAAAATAACTCCACCAAATAATCTCAGATTTACACCAGTGTTTCTGAGATTAGAGTCTGATCTGTAGAGTCTCCTATTCAGGGTCAGATGAAATGGCGAGTCACCCCTTGCAGCAGATTTCAAGAACAATAAGATGTTTTAGGAATATGCAATAATTGATTGCCTCTAAAGGGCAGATTTTCTTCTTTGTTGCCAAACTAGGGCTGTTCTCAGTGATAAGTGTTTGCTGAACAAAGTCTGCCGAAGTTCATAAAGTTGGTTTCATTCTCATGGGAGGGCAGCAAGCCAGGACATTGAGCTCATTGATCGCAATCTCACAAAGAATCAAGACTGCAGGAAATTCAAGTTGCCTTACTTCTGCCTCTTGGGGAGACCTTGTTGTGGCCTTTCAGTACTTAAAGGGGGCTTATACGAAAGATGGGGACAGACTTTTTAGCAGGGCTTGTTGTGATGGGACAAGGGGGAATGGCTTTAAAGAGGGGAGATTTACACTAGATAGAAGGAAGAAATTTTTTTACAATGAGGGTGCTGAAACACTGGAGTAAGTTGCCCAGAGAGGTGGTGGATGCCCCATCCCTGGAAACATTCAAGGTCAGGTTGGACGGGGCTCTGAGCAACCTGATTGTTGTGGTTTGGGCCGGGGTGGCCGCTAAATGAGAGACAGATGCTGTCTTTAACCTCTCTCCCTTTAGAGAAAGGAGAGATCTCCCTTCAGAGGGGAGGAGAGGGAATGAGAGAGAGACTTGTGGGTTGAAAAGAAGGGAATGAGAGAGAGACTTGTGGGTTGAAAAGAAAGCTGAAACTACTTCAATAAAAGTGTTGAAGATGTCCCTGCTCATTGCAGGGGGGTTGGACTAACTGACCTTTAAAGGTCCCTTCCAACCCAAACTATTCTGATCCTATGATGACTCGATGATTCTACACGGGTAATATACCCACCTGCTGCTGCTCAGAGCTGAGATCCCACTGCCAGTTTCCAACAACATGGTTATCCCAAAGCACTGTTTTCCAGAAGGAAAACTCTGAAATAGTATTAAAATAGACAATATAAATAAAGGAACACTGATCAGCTGCTTTGTATGTCTGTTCTTCAGATACTATTTTATCCCCCACCAGAACAGTCTATTGTTAAACTGAAATGGTGCTAGCTCTTGTGGCTTGTTTTTCAAAGCAAACCTTTTATATCACTTTTATGTAGTGTGGAAAGTATCTTCTGAACATACAATATTTTTTCAAAGTTGCCGGCGCTTTTATGAGTTAGATGAGTCTTTCACTAACACTTTAAATTCATGAGAAAGTGAAAACATTTGGCCAAGGTTTTTGAAGCAATCAGCATGAGGCACAAAAATAGTCACTCTGGAACGAGGACTAAGTATTTTAAGATCTCTTAAAAAAAAAATCATAAAGTAACAAGAACACTACTGTTTGTCACAGAAGGAGACAAAGTCTAGATACACAGCAACACAGCATGGGTGAAAGTTTTTGGATGGCATCAAGCCCTGTTGCAGTTAATTGGTGTTTCACAAATGGCATCTGGAGAGACAGGATGTCACCTCATGTTGTCTGTATCATTTAGGATGGGAAAATAGAAATTCTCTTCCTGCATATATCAGTTCATTTCTGACAAAGGCAAAACTTCTGAAAGGTGAAACCAAGGCAATCTTTGGTCCAGCCAATGCATGTACCTCACACAAAAAGGCTCCCAATTACTTGAAAATGTCCATCTGACTTCTGTCTTGCAGCATATTTGTCCAGAATGATACAAAGAAGCTGCCCATTTTATTCTTATGGGCTTACTTGTCCTTTCTGTTCTGTCTGGCCAGTTGTATAGTCATGATTTTCAGACTCCATCAGGAGGAGGATGAAGTTGACAGCTCAGTTCGCACTAGTGTGAAGGGAGTGACTTTCACAAACAACAGGATCTGGGATACAGCAGAATACACTATACCAATGCAGGCAAGTCTTAATTTAATGTCAGTCCAGTATTCAGCTTCCGTTGATACATCTGTCGCTTTCCTGATATGTCTCTGTCCTACCATTCAACGTGATTACACTGGAGACAGCAATGTTTAAAGCCAAATCTTCCCTTCTTTCCCTTAATAGAAGGAAAAAAATAATATCCTCTTTTATGAGATTTCTGTGGTGCTATTTGTTACGCAATTTTTACATAATTTAATATTTTGGTAACAGCAAACCTAGGAACAGATTCACTCCAATACAGCTGTACTAAACAGAGTAGTGTTGTTCCCCATTAATGCTCATGTGTGTTTCTTGGTTTTCACGCCAGTTTGAAAAAAAAAAATAAAAATAAAAAATCGGTGCCTTCTTGCCTCTGGCTGCTGGTTCCTGCCCTGATGATGTCCTTGGCTTTTCCTGTTTGAGATGGATAGCATGTGAATGTATATCAGGGGGAGGCAGAGCTGGAACAGCCTTGTCCTTCCAGGTGATGATCGGGAATGACTGAGGTCTGAATCGAGTATGTGAAATTTCAGTCAGATTCATATTCTTTCCTCCATGTAGGCAACAAACTCTTTTTTCGTGATGACCAACATCATTAAGACAGAGAATCAGCTTAAGCGGAGTTGCCCTGAGGTAAATATGTTTTGTGATTTGTACTTACGATGTATTGAATGCATGTTGATGTAAAAGAGTGAACTGTCCTCGGAACAGTCTGGTACAAGCAAATATTATTGCTCTTTATGTCTGTATCTCAGCAAATAACATGCAAGATCTAGTTTAATTGCTCCTTTTCTTTCTTGGGGAATCAGCTGGCAGTTGTGACTTTTCCTTGCACCAATGACCTTGCAGCCAAACCTGTCTGCATCACTTGCAGGAGGTGATGACATTCAGGCCAGTGGTTGCTCTCCAGCTTCTCTGGCATGGCTGCTGCTCTTGAGGAAAACCTGAAGGAATGATGGAGCTACAGAGTTGCTCTTAGCTTCTCTACTAGTATGGTTCTCTTACTGCTGTTCATTCCTACATGTCCCCTTCCTTTCTTTCTGTAGGTCAAACCTGGTCGTCAGCTGCAGCTCTCCTCTTCATTTGGCTGGCCTACAAGTGGGACCTTGCAGAGTAGTTCCCAAATACAAATTGACTTTCACTGGCAAAAGTATACGGGACTGCTAGTAAACAACGAGTTAAATAGTCCAGTATTAAATTTAATGTGCTTAATATTATAGGACAGAGTGTGAAAAATGGGAAAAGACATAAATAATAAAGGAAAATATTATTGTAAGCAAGGAAAGGTGTTTTTTTTTGGTTTTGCAGGTAGCTGAGCCTTTATCTCCTATAAGCCAAATAATTAGTAAGAGCTGTACCTGCCCTGCATTGTTATTTTCTCTTATCTGATATTTTGACATTGAAGCTGAGTAATCTTTTTACATAGGTGTGGGAAGGGGGATATTAATATTGCTCTTTTATGTAAATTTTTTTCCAGTATCCCTTCGTCAAAGCTATCTGCTTTTCAGACAACAACTGTAAAAATGGGAGTGCAGATATCCACAGTAATGGTAAGTAAACGGCATTTTCAGATTGAAATATTTTTTTTGTGGGTATTATCTTCTATTGCATTATTGACCAGTGCAGCACATGCAAGATCCAGCTTGGAGATTTGCAGTGGAACAGTACAGAATCCTAAGAGATCTCTGAGAACATATTTTCAAAACCACAAAACCAAGTTCTTAGCAGCTTGTGTGTGCCCTTACTAAAAGGAGAAACAGTGAGAGGGGGCAGAGGAAGGGGAGAGGTGAAAAAAAGTACAGACTGCTGTGAATGAGGGCCAAACCAGACACACAGTCCCATTGAACTCCATGGCTGCTTAGCAAGTGGAGTAACTGCAGGATCCGTTTGAAGGGTCTGTGACACCCCTGTGATGGTTAGGTGGTTCTCAGAGTAAGTCACGGGGCTTGTGTCCTTTATTTGGGAATAGTTGTCCAGAAGGCATCATACTGTTTTCATCAGGAATGTGAGTTCTTTGTAATGCTGAGACTCCCTGAATTTGAGCTGCTGGATGGATTATCACTTTCCCTGGTAAAGACTAAATGCTCACAGAAAATGCTGACTTTCCAGGAGCGCAGAAAGAATTAAGGTTTTCTGCCCACCTTTGTATCCTTGTTTAATTTGCTCATGTTGTTGAATTGAACTTCTGACTGAAACAGTTGGTTTCTCAATTTATCCCAAGGCTCAGATATGTAACTTCATATAAAACTGTGAAGGAAATTACTTCACCCACAGCCCAAACAATGACAAGCACTGTTGACCCAAGCAAACAGCTAAATAAGGATTGATGAGGTGTGGCAGGACCATGGTTTGGGTAGTTCTTCCTACAGCTTCCTCCTATAGAAAGCTGTAACAATCTGAAATGTCAAGTTCCCTATCTTACATTTGAGGAGGAATCCATTGACATGTTGAAACTGTCTCTTAATTGGTGAAAAACTCTTGTCTTTGCTAAGTAAGAGCTTGTTTCTCTACAGGAATTCAAACAGGAAGATGTGTGGTTTATAATGCAACTTTTAAAACCTGTGAGGTCAATGCATGGTGCCCTGTGCAATACATGGGAGAACCCCCTGAGTAAGTCAAAGAGATCTGCATTTCTTTTTATGCCTAAAGAAGGATTTACTTTTACAAAGTCATGAAATTTTAGGATAATCCCTTCGCCTAGGCACATATAGATCTCATGTATGTAAAACAGCTATTTCCTTCCTAGCTATACTGCTAACACTCATTATAATATCTGAATAACTTCTAACAGTCTGTCCTGCTGTATGATTCTGCAGTGAAGTCATATCCTCCAGTTTGTATCATCACGCAGCTGCCATGGAAACAGTTTTAGATGTCACAGGCTCCTCTTGAATTCACTAGAGGCATTTGGCTCATTAATTCAAATGTCAAAGAAAATGCATCAACATAAGATAGGCTTAATCAGTTACAGAAATAAAAGGTTTCCTAACTTGGGGTTTTCTTCTGCAAGGCTTAGGGCTCTATGGTATAGAAATTCTTTGTGTGTTCATTTATCACAGTGAGGTTGCTTCCACCTCCCAGAACAATACGGGTAGCTTGGTTGTCTGTACATTGTGCTGCAGGCTAGTGTTTGGGGATCCACCTCACACTGGAGAACGGTCTCTCCATCCTCTCTAGGTAGATGATGAAAACCTCAGTGCTGGCAATCTGTAATAGTGAGCTGAAGAAAACTCTAGGAAAAAGACTCCACGGAACAATGCTGCTGTGAGCTAGAGAGTAGGATGGAGGGGCCTTGTAGCCATCTTTTTTTGTAACTTCATGACTGTACAGTGTTCCAAGATGAAAATGTTCTATTACTATTCTGTATCAGCCAAAGCATGAAAAAAACTTATAAAAAGATTTGATTTCAACTGAAATGATGGAAATTGTACTGTAAGAGAGCAAATGGTAATCAATTTTAGCTCCTCTCAACCAGCTTTGAAATATGTATAAGAAACTAGGTCAATTATCACTTTTATTAACTCATTGCTTTTAAAAGATACAATCATGATTCTATGTATATATCCCATCTTTTCCCTAATTTGGCGTTTTCTGCAGAGACTGAACAGTTTTTCCACTGCTAGGTCCCCTCCAGAGTGCACAATGCCTCCTACAGCTCCTTCTGCTGAGTTTTTATCAGCTCTTTAAAGGAATTTCCATTCCCTTCTCCTGCAGACAGAGTTGTGATCTGAAAGAGGTTTTGTCCAACAACAGGAAGGCTGTAATTGTTCGTACAGCATCCGGGAAAGATATGCATGAGTTTCCTGAGTTAATGAAATCCTAGGGTTTTTTATAAAGTTTCAGTGACTGCCAGTCACTTTTAAATGTCACACTGCGTAGGCTCACTGCTGCCTATGTTGCAGAGGGAATTTTGCTTTTAATTACATCGCACAGTTGACACATTTTGTCTTGTTTCCTAACCTTCCTCTAAAGTGCCAGTAATCGATTACTACCAGGGACCAAAAATAATGGATGAGATGTTTGATCCAAACCTCTGATGTATAAAGTTCTTTCACAAGTTCCATTGGCAAGAAAAAAATGAGGAACCACTAAAAGGCAATGCTGAGTGTTTATTTTCTACCAGAACGATACATAAGACCAAGGTCAGAGCCCAGGAAGCTTTGCCATCTGGTTGAGATACAGAGGGAGCAATGTTTGGATTTGGTTACACCCATGATTGTCTTTATTGTCCAAATTCCTTTGAAAGGTAAATTTCATGAACTATACAGGAGGCCTCCTTTTCCTTCCCGTTAGTTATGGCAGGAGCTGAACAAAGACACTGCATGTTGGCAAGAAGATTCTTTTATTTTTGATTGTTCATTTGTGCCCTGAGGCAGGGCACAGTTGTCAGATTAGCTGGCTGAAGGACAGGTGTTTACAACACCTTTTTCAGAAGAACTTTGAATCAGATTCCAGATGCTTCCCAGTGGATAAATTATGAACAGTTTCACATTATAGGTTCATTCATTTTTCATTCTTTAAAAATTAACAGACATTATTAATGTCTTGACTGTTATGCACTGAAACTCATCTGTGACTTTCGTGTCCAGGTAGCATCCACAAATGTTAATTTGATTTGCAATCAAGTTTCATTCGTTGACATGGTTTAGAAGACACTCCTGAGAAGTCCCTCATGGAAGCTGCATGTCATCCAGCTAATGTGCTTCTTGTCATCACAGATCTCTGATGCAAAGGCATTGCTCAAAATGTAATGATAGGAAAAATATTCCCTGCTTAGAAGCACTGTCCTTTATGTGGATGACTGCTGTGCAGACTGGGTTTCCCCCTTGGAATGGCTGTCTTGATGGAAATTAAAATATTCCTGGCTCATTCTTAAAATGGAACAATGCCATTACTCCAGTTCAGCATAGTCCCTATGCTACAGAAACAATGCCAAAAGTTGTATCTCTTGCTTTCCTATAGCCTGGCAAGTCCTGGAGTGTAGCAGAGGTTGTCTCACAGTCTAGACCAAGGTTACCCAGCTGGCAACTTGTGGGAAAATTCCTTCTTTCCTGACACATTAGCTTCAGAGAAATCATTCTTCTGAGGAAGGGTCAGACTGGCAGCCTGCTTTCCATTGTGTTTGCGTTCTACCTACATATTTAGTGACACAAACCACTGCAGGGCAGGTCCTCAAACTAGGATCTGCTAGGGAGGCGGGACAACTTCTGGTGATGTGATTTGACACCTGACTTCTAGAGACGTCCTCTAGGATCGAGTGTGTCACTCATTCTTACAGTCTTACTAGCTGCGCAGCTCTGGTGTAAATGGCCACCTGTCTGTGAGGACCAGCAATGAAACTGCCAATTCATTGTGCAGAAATCATCAGCTGTCAAATTTCTTACTACTATTCTATAGCAAGATTTATATGAGAAGTCTCCTGAGATCATGTTTCAGCTGCATGTAGAGACCCCAGTTAGGCTTGGCCCACACAAGCAAGTGCAATAGAGAGAGAACAATTTATACCTAAAACTAAGAAAACCACCTCTCCTTTTCTTGATGCCCTGAGCCACGTAACTCCCTGCATTTCAATGTGTTATTCTTAGCAACATATTCCTCCTACTGACAGCTTTCCAGGTAATAGTAAAGTAGCATAACATTAGCTGATGTATTTAAGTAAAAGAAGTTAGTCAATTTGATGTTTCTTTTTTAGGCCTGCTGTTCTGAGGAGTTCTGAAGACTTCACTGTGCTAATAAAGAACAACATTCAATTCCCAAAATTTAATTACACCATGTAAGTGCAAACATTCCTCAATGCTTTCTGAAGTAGTTGTGCTCTGAAAAAACACTCGTATAAATTGGCACCTTCTTTACTCAAAAAGCCTATGCATTCAGGGCTGTATCTGCCTGAGTGACAGATAGCAAGTTTCTTCAATTCTGTAACCCTTTTAACCCTATGAATCCTTCAGGAACCAAAAGAAATAAGGGGAGCTTTGGAACAGAGCCTCCCAGCATAACTCTATTTCTCTCATGCACTGGACAGCAGAATTGTTTGTTCAGATATACTGGTTTACGTTAGGGTAAAATCACTAAAATATAGCACAACAGACATGCAATTAAAATTATAAGGTAAAAGTGTTTAGTTTACACAGGTAAAATTTTGCTGGGGATAATATCCAAAGAGTAAAGAATTCATCTTGATTCCCAGGTCACAGTTAGGGAGATATACATCTGGTAGCTACAAAGCCAAAAGCTTCTATACTTACAAACCGAGCACATTTAACACAGGTTCTAGTACGTGTGAAGTCCCTTACCTGTATCTGCTCCAACTTGTTTTTAAATGTAAACAATTGTGTGTGTTCTTCACAGACTAAATATTCCAACAATTTTTAATACTTCCTGCACATACAACAAGACAATTTTCCCACTCTGTCCCATTTTCCGTCTGGGAGATATCGTTCAGGAAGCAAAACAGAAGTTTTCTGAGATGGGAGTAAAGGTCTGTGATATCTCTTTTTTCATGCTCAGCGTTAAAACATTTACTTGATTCTCTTCCTGCATGTTTTGCTGTCTGACATATAATGGAATGGTTCTAGGTTTAGAAAGTGATTGTGTGAGAAGCAAAGTGACCCCAACTTTCAAGAATTAAATGTGCTTAAATCTCACAGAATGGAACCCATGTTGACAGAGTTGATACTATTTTGTTAGTATCGTAGTATGCAGAGGGCCATTTACAAAGCACGGTGCATCTAAATAGGTTCTATACAAGGCTGTCACTGGTGGTCATCTTTTGATTCTACTCAAGCAGATCCTAAATTATGGGGGAATCATCCAAAAGTCAGACTGGCACAAATAGCAGCTTATATTCAGAGTCAAAAAGCACTTACTTTTGCTATTACATTTTCACTCTATTCTTTAGGATGTCGAGCCAAATGCCCTTAACACAGTATCCAGCCATACCTCAGGATATTAACAATATTAACAGATGGGTAGAATAGAAGGAGAGACAAAGTGTCCTGCCCAGAGTCATCAACTGAGCCACATTTATTGATTCGTAGCCTGGCACAGTGCGTTCAAGATGAAACATTTGGACTGGGTGCCTACAAAACTTAGGCTTGCACACAGGCTTTTGGTTTGATTCTATACATCTTTTAAAGCAAGAAAATGTCCATCACAGTATATCAGCTACATCCACACTTGTGCCACTAAGGTGAAGAGAAACAGCCATAAGATAGGAAAGGCCTGAATGAATAATAGAATAAGTAAGTAACTTCCAGACAAGACTGCTTGATTGGCAAATGTTGCTTATGAGTTAGTCTGTCTATGGAGATGTGTCCATGCCCTAAGCTTACTGTGTCTGTTTCCAGGGAGGAATCATTGCCATCAAGATTAACTGGGACTGTAACTTGGACAGCTGGTTTTATGACTGCAGTCCGAAGTATGGTTTCCAGCGCCTTGATGACAAAAAAATAATGCCTGGATTCCACTTCAGGTAAAAAATGTTTTATGAATCAAGTAGCATGTTTTCTGAGTTGAAGCAAAGATGTGATGAGGTGTGGGCAATGATGACTTGGAATGCCACGTTGTTTGATTCTCCTTCACTCTTGTAGTTACATCCTTAACCTACAGCTACTGCAGTTGTATAGATGTATCATCACGGTCGTCTTCCAAATGAGCATGTTTGTATTGCAGGAGATTTTATTTCTATGTTGAAAGGCCTAGAAACTTCCAACAGGTATTCTGGGAACTAACACAGAGAATAGTTTGGGCAGATTCCACCATATGGCAATTGAGGCTTGAAACTACCTAAACTTGTGAGTTTCCCAAGGCAATTAACACAAATAAAATAACAAAGTGTTTTTCTTCCATCTGGGTAACCCCACAGTTCACTGAATCAAGATTTATTCAAAAAGCAAATTAGAGCTTTTGGTTCGTTATGCATATAGCAGATCTATGAGAAGTTTTGACAAAAAAATCTTGATGTGACTCCAGTTCTAAATAGTTACACAAAGCATTTATCAAATCTTATCAGCACATTTAAAACTAAAGATGTCCCTCAGATCTAAGTCAAAACTCTTGTGTAACAACACTCTTTTTTGACTCATGGCATGATTATTATTACATTGTGGGTTTTCATACATTTGTGAAGCTAACGTGAGTGCCGTAACTGTGTAGGAACTGCCAGTGTATTCCAAGCTGCATTCTGCTGGAGCTGTGCCAACAAAGAAGAAATAGGTGTTCCCTCTGACCTGGCAACCGCAGACAGGAGGTGGAGGAGATCACAAGGAAAAAGCAAGACAGTGCTGTGAGGCTGAGGCCAGCAACCATTCTGTTGAATACATTTTTATAGGCAAAGCAGTTTCTGATAAGGCTTTTAGAAGACGACAGTGGAGTAGTTTTGAGGATGTTTAGTGTCAGATTAACAGCTGGGGTGAAAATGCCAAGAACGTGATTGCTCAAAATTTGTTATCTTTTAAGTATCAAAATACCAGTCTGTAGCAAGATTATTTTGCTGCAGTTCAGCTGCAGGAAGGATTATTTTGCTGCAGGAAGTGAGCCTGGTCTGGGAACACAGGCTGCTGGGAGAGTGTGCATGATGTCAGCCCCCATCCTGGAGGCCTGACTCTGTATCTGTTAATCAAGAGGTTTATTGGCAAAGAAATTTCATTCTCTAATGTCTCCAAAATTAAAAAAGAGGAGCAGGGTGGTTCAGTGCAGCAATTTAAAAAGCAAAGACAGTGAAAGTTGAAGAGCAATAAAGAGATTGAGCATAATACCCTTTAAAACAAGCATGGATGTTTTGGTGACGAACATGCACAAACCCTGCCACACTGTTGAGCTACTGTATGCCAACCTGTATAAACAGAGCTGCTGATTTCAGTAGAACTACCCAAGTGAGCAAGTGGGGGAGAGCTAGAAAATAACCTGCAATTAATATATTGAAAAATTTTTGGAAATCAGTGACATATCATAAGAATGTAAAATGTTATCATATCAGAGGTCGATCCAGCCCAGAGTCCTAAAGCTAATAAAGATCAGTAGCAAGAGAAAATTTTGGAAAAGAGCATCAGAAACAGGGCATGTACAGATGCTGCTTCCCCTCCAGTCTAGCTGTTCTAGAAGTCAGGAAAGCTACTTTGGGCAGCTTATAACTTCTGTCTGCATGGAGCCCTATTGATTTCATCTCAGTTCGAAAGGGAATTCTGTGATAGACCTAAATGGAACAGGCTTTAGCCTTCCAAAAGAAAATAACTACTTGAGGTGCTGGGGAGGAAGGCTTCAGCCAGCGATCAAGAAAGCTCTTAACAGGTCAGCTCTGAGCACAAAGCTGTTACGGAGGAGAAGGCTTCTATGCCATCAAGAGCAGATGTGAAATAGCCTCTGCCCTGAGGGCTAGAGAAAACTTCTGATCCTGGAAAGAGTTAGGAAAGCTTTCAAATAAAACCTAAGTGACCTGCAGGCTTCAGAGGCTAAGAGCTGGCCAATAAAACATTTCTTGGCCACAGAGTGTGACCATTCAGCACAGGAAAAAGGGCATTTCATGTCTGTGCAAGCAAGAAAAAAGCAGAACACATTACAGTGTGTTTTTCTGAGTGACTCACTGCCTTCAGAGACTACAAATCAGATTGCGGTAAATGGGACGCAAATAATCACATGATCTAGGGAATTCTGATTAAAAGCACTCTGAAAGTCTACCAAACTTAGCTTGCAGTAGGATGTGCAGGAGAGAGTGGAATCAAGTAAAAGCTTGTTCTGGGCTGGTTTGTTAGTGTTAAGATGCAAAGCAGAGCTGCAGGGACTGAACACAAAGAGAAAGGAAAGGAGGCAAATGTATTTTTCTTTAGATGTCTCTATCATCTGAATGAGTACTTGGAGATGCTAGGAAGCAGAGGTCTGAGCTGATGGCATTTACACCAGACATATCCTCTTAAACAGTTTACTGTTTTTGTACTTGAACAGGCAAGCAACTATAAATCCAATTTTTATTAGCAATGACAGAGTCATCTGTGAGTATCTGTTGTCCCTGGAACTGACCTTCTGTCCCTTCGGCTAAGTAAATTCCCGTTCGAATTATTTATCTAAATGGAGAACCAGAACTTAGAGATGGCCCAAGTAAACCAGTCAAGAACAATACAGTAGTATAAGCCCTGACAGCATGTCTGAGGTAGAAGACATATGGGTGTTGTTACCAGAGGTTGGATATTAGTACCATTCTGTGTTTTAGTATGTCTTTCAGTTTAATGTAATGATTTTGTCTGTACTGACAGCTTTTCATTGTCAGATTTAAAAGGACCTCTTTGTTCCATGCTCTGTGACTGCTTATAGATCCATAAGCTGATGTGAGCTGTGCATCAGGAGGGTCATGTTTTTGATAGAGTAAGAAACTGGAAGTTAGTAAAGGCCCACATGATTCTTCCAGCTCTCTACTGATTGAAGAATGGAAAATGGCTGACATCCAGCCTGCTGAAGCGTGCTCAGAAGTTCAGAGTTGGTCTTGGATAGCATGATATTAAAGCCTTCAGACCATGGGCACTCTCGTCATTGCCAGCTCTTCACATAGCCTTGCTGGGGTTTTCTATCTGCTTTACTTGTGATTGAACTTGCTGCAGCTTTAGGTTCCAATTTGAATCGAGACAGCAAAACACTTGTTGGACATCAGTTGGATTTTTCATTTGTCTAAATCTCTTTATATGTATTAATTTACTTTTGACTGCCAGGTCAGATGCTGGACAAAATACTGTTCATCAAGCTGGCCTCAGCACCTTCATTTCAGAAGGCTGAAAGGCTGGAGGAAGACGGGAGAAGAAACTACGCCCCTTTTTGTGTTCTGCCGCCTCGTGGCATTTTATTCCCCAGGAAAGCTGCACAGATCTTCATTTACTCTTTTGCAGATACGCAAAGTATTACAAGCTACCACAAGGGGAGGAGCAGAGAACCCTTTACAAAGTCTATGGAATACGGTTTGATGTCATTGTCTTCGGCACAGTAAATGCAATTCTTTTTCCTTGTGGAGGGAGAAGAAAGCTTGCTATTTCCTTAGCCCCACTTCTGCCATATATCCCTCCCCTCTCTCCTGTCCATCAGTCTGGCACAGAAGTCATGTCAGATGAGTAGATCTAAACGGAACTGAGCAGCATAGGAGAGCAAAGCTGAGGATGAAATGGCAGGGCGGGGAGAGAGGCAGGATTGTTCTTTAAGACTGAGACAATAACAGGTATCATCACGGCATGATGATATTGTCACGAACCCCGTGTGTCACCACTGTTTCCCTCTCAAGTTGTTTATTCTCCCCTGCAAAGTGTCTGAGATGGTCTATGAAATTTTGGGATTGATTGAATTGTAAAGAAACAGAGATACATTGTGAAGAGACAAAAAGAGAAAAGCCGTTAAGCTGAACAGATGGTAACAGACCTTGCCTCTCAGTTATTCTTTTCTGCTTTGTTTAAGGGTAGAAAATTTAACATCATTGAACTCATTAAAAACATTGGGTCCATGATCTCCTATTTTGGTTTGGTGAGAGACTTATTTTTTGTATTAATACAACCAGTTCTGAAGATACAGTCTCATGAAGAAAGTGGAATCACTACTTGCTTTTTTTTCATGTGCAGGTTGCGAGTGCCATTGAAGTTGTTCTTTCTATTGTTCGTTACTCCAGCTGCGGCAAATCAGCATTCTGCAAAATTTACAACAGGAAAAAGTATGAGACTGTGCTGAATCCAAGACAGGTAAAGAATGTAAATTGCTGCTCTATGGATACAAAAATGCAGCTGATCCAGGAAGCTTCCATGGAGCTGTGCACGACGTGCACTGCATGAGTACAGTGGGCTCTACACACAAGCTTGGCATGGCAGAGTCACACCAGCTCCATCAGGGAAACCTCCAGGGAACAGTGGTCCTTCAGCGTAGCAGAAGGATATCATGAAAGGGTTTTCCATGAAGAAGGCATTGCTCAAACTCTCCCCTGCCAACTTCAGTTGCCCCTTCCTGTTTTTCAAGTTATAAATGGTTATTTATCTAGGCTGCCTCTCCTAATCCCCCAGCATTTTAGGTATGTATTTTTAGAGAAGAGTGAAGAGGAGAGTACCTAAAGGCCCTGCACAACCACACTCCTAGTTAGTTCCATACCATTTCTTCCTGTTCCCTTTGGCCCCAGAGCTCCCCATGTCCTTGCTATCCTGGGTATTGGAAATGTGGGCCCTTCCTTGCAACATGCAGTTGCAGGGAATTGTTATCGGAGTACAGACTGCAGAACCCAAGCCCTGAGGTCAGATCCATGCCGTGTTTGTCCCCAGGTCTCTGAATAATTAGTCCAGCTGACAATGCTCATTTCTTCTGCTGCACAGGTGATGTATGTGTCCTATGTTGATGAGCCACATGTTACCTTGATAAAGGAGCCTCTGAAAACAAGCTTGCAGCATGCTCAAGGCAGCATTGTTGAGGTAAAGACAGACACTTAACCTTTGGTATCCTCCCTTCAGAAGAAGGGAACTTCAGGAGAACTGAGAACTGTCATTCCAAACTGATTTGGGTTTCCACCACCTCCACCCCCCATATTTCCAGATTAGATTCTGAGGGGCTAAAACTACATCCCTATTGTCCGCTTCGAGTTAATAAGTCCAGAGGATGTATTTTCTACAGTCATCTGAAAATTGCTGCTTTACTGTGGTGGGTATGTGCCAACGGGAGTGCGTTGGTGTTGAAACAACTTGTGAGGTGTCGATTTGATTTCGCTAGGGTGGGCGTTGGCAACACAGAAAGACAATCCTCCTCCAGATCTGCTGATCTATCATCATTATCTCTATTGTGCTGTGTCAAATGAAAAAGCCAATGGTGAGGATGACTCTCTGCAGTTGGATGAAGCAGCAAATGCTGTTTTCTTTAATTTATGTTGGGAATTGTTGTTGCAGAGCCACCCTGTGAAATTCTGTGATGCTGGCGGCTGCTGCACCAGTGAGTCCAATGAACACTGTGATAATGAAGAATCTGAGCCAATGCGCTCCACTGAGTCCAACAAGAACGATGATAATGAAGACTACGAGCTGAGGCAACCTCTTAGACAAGAGGCCTCTTCCCCAGGCAGCCCAAAGTGGTGCTGCTGTGGGAAATGCCTGCCAACACAGAAGTACCATGAGCAGCTCTGCTGCCGAAGGAAAAAAGGGCAGTGCATCACCACCTCCCACTGGTTTCAGCAGCTGGTGCTGTCCAGTCGCACCCTGAAGAAAGCCCTTCTCTACAAAGACCCCTTTCTGGACTTGACGGATGGCAATATCAAGAACCAGATGCGCCGCCTTGCTTTCAGGCAATACATTCACTGGCGCTTTGGCTCTTTTGATCTGGAAGACAGAGCCGTCATCCCAAGCTGCTGCAGGTGGAAAATTAGAAATACTTATCCCAAAGCAGGCAACAACTATACTGGTTTTAAGGTGGAATGAGGATGTAGCACAACTTGAGATCATACTGTGGCTCTCCTTGGATGTTTAACCTTTGTTCTCTTTCATGGACCTTCTTTAAAAAAAAAAAAGAAGAAAGCGTGTGACTTCCCAATATCTTCTGTAGTACTGTAGCTGAATTTTTGTATGCTGTTTTTGGAGAGGCACAATAGCCTACTGCTTAGCATAGAGGAACAAACACCTTGAGCTAAAGTGCTTGCTTCTGCCTCTGCTTCATTCTGTGAGTCACCCCACATGGTTTGGAAATGTAGGCTCTGGGGTGAATTCTTATGCACTCCATTTCAGTGGGAGGTTCTGGGCCTCCTGCCTTTGCACTGGTGCGTAACAGAATCCCATCTGAGCCCGGAGATGACCAGCACCCTGAAAATAAGATGGAGCCAAGAGTAATCTCAAAGCATGACCCCTTGAAGGAAAGAAGTCCAAAAGCGATATCACTTGAAAACGTGAGCATTTTTCTCCCCCAGCCTCACCACTTTTCTGCAGCCCTGGCTCAAGAAGCTCTAGAAAGAGGCCACTGAGCATGGAGTTTCATAACTCGCTGTTGAAGGCCTCGTGGTCTGTCCAGATCAGACAGGCTCATTTTAGACGATTTCAATGACACAGACAAAGCATTTTCTGAAAAGCCGAGCTGTTCTCTTTGTATTACTCCTTTTAGCTTGAACTCAGGATTTACAGTGAAAAGTACTTTTACCGTCTTCGTGTAGTATTTTTGGACATTTCATTTGCAGTGTTGGACTTTGGCCTTCTGTTTGCTCCTAACTTCAAACAGGCCTTGCCTCCTACACCTCCTCCTACTGAACTTGGCACAGTGCGAGTGGCTTTGTGCTACGATGCATAAGGCCAGAGTAGAGCCAAGGCGCAGCAAATTCAGGGTAGATTAACCTGTGCTCCAACACCTTTTCAATTCTTTCTTTTTTGTTATACTTGGACATGTTCTATTTTTATAGAAACAAGGTGAGAAGGATTGTAACATGTATATTCTGCACTCCTTTCAACTAAGCTTTGTTCTTCCTGAGCTAACACAGCAGTTTGCCATTTGTATTTCCCACATATATTTTAAGATACATTGCTGGCAGATTATGCCAACTGCATTTGTATCTTTAGTTGTAATATGCATTAATTGTATTAACATTCATATTGCAGCATCTTATATATCTAGAGTGAGAAAATATTATAGTTGGCATTAATGCATTCCTGTTCTGACAAATGAACCGACTCTCCTTTTGGAAAGAATTACACTGAATATTTACTTAAGACTGTGATAAATAAGGGATTTGATGGATGACAGTCTTAGATATGCTTCTGCTATCTTTTGCAGGCAGGTGCTCTGTCCTTGCCCTGAGCTGGCTCCAAGTTATGTCTTGGTGTCAGGATGGTCCTTGCCTGAGGTCATCTGTCCAGCTTCTTTGTGAGACTTAGTAGCCCAGACTCAGCGCAGGGCTGACAGCAGCAGACTTCCAGGTAACGGCTGACTCATGTCTGCCCAGTACGGAGGTGAAAAACTCCTCATAAACTTGCTAACAATGAGTAGCATGGGAAAAAAAATGCTCCAGATTTAGCATCATCCTCAGGATGACCCACCACCTGCTCTTCCCAACCCCGTACCCAGGTACAGCAGAGCTACAGCAGCAGGAGTGCTCAGGTCAGAGCCTTGCCCTGCCTGCTGAGCCCCGGTTATCCCAGGCAGCACCAAAAGGGTCATAGAATCATAAAATGGTCTGGTTTGGAAGGGACCTTCAAGATCATCTTCCAATCCCCCTGCCCTGGGCAGGGACACCTCCCACCAGCCCAGGTTGCTCCAAGCCCCGTCCAACCTGGCCTTGAACCCCTCCAGGGATGGGGCAGCCACAGCTTCTCTGGGCAGCCTGGGCCAGGGGCTCACCACCCTCACAGCAGAGAATTTCTTCCTGAAATCTAATCTAAATCTCCCCTCTTTCAATTTAAAACCGTTCCCCCTCGTCCTATGGCTCCACTCCCTGATAAAGATCCCTCCCCCTCTCTCCTGGAGCCCCTTTAGGGACTGGAAGGGGCTCTAAGGTCTCCACGGAACCTTCACTTCTCCAGGCTGAACCCCCCCAGCTCTCTCAACCTGTCCTCACAGCAGAGGGGCTCCAGCCCTCGCAGCATCTCCGTGACCTCCTCTGGACCCGCTAAGGGCGGGTCAGGGCGGCAGTGAACCCCTTTTCCCTGCTGAAAACAGCCGGGGGTGGGAAGGCTGCGGGGCCTCTGGGCAGCCGCTGCTGCCGCCTCCTCCTCGGCCGCGGGCAGGCCCGGCAGCTGGCAGGCGGCCCGCAGCTGGCGAGGGAGGGCCGGCAATCAAGAGCCCGATCCCGTACAAGCCGCGGGGCTGCGGGAGCGCTCTTCGGGCTGCTCGGGGCGCTGTGGGTCCGCCGGCTGCTCGGCCCGCGGGTCTCCCTCCTGCCCGGCCGCCATGGTGTCGTGCGGGGCATTCCACAGCTTCCTCTTCGAGTACGATACCCCCCGCATCGTGCTGATCCGGAGCCGCAAAGTGGGGCTCATCAACCGCGGGGTGCAGCTCGCCATCCTCGCCTACGTGATCGGGTGAGCGGGCCCGGGGCGCCGGGCTGCGCTCGGGGGAAAGCCCGCAGCCCCGGCGGGGCGGCTGCCCTGAGGGAGGAAGGCTCGGGGGCCGGAGCTGGCTCCCGGCTGCCGGGGCCCCCATTTTCCGTCAGGGAGTCGGGGGCGGCGGGAGGCGACCGCCGGGGGGCTGAGGGGAGGCCCGAGCTGGGCGGGGGCGGTGGTCGTGGGTGCCAACACGGGGGGGTGACAAGCGGGTGGTGGGACAGCTTAACTGGGGTTGTGGGGCTGCTCGGAGGCAGCTGCAGGCAGGACAGACACCCTCCGGAGGGGGACCCTGTCCCAGAGGGTGATCACCCGGCGGGGGTGTGCATAAAAGTCATAATTACACCCCGCCAAACCACTTGGGGAGGGGGTGAATCAGAAGGTAGATTGTTCGTCCTGTGACCATTTTGTAGGGAAACACTATGAAACCGGACTGTCCCTTTCAGGTGACACATGAAAAAAAGGGGAAATTCCCACTGCCTTTGCTTGTTCATGGTGTTTATCTGTTTTCTGTTGTTTCTTTCTCGCAATCTTTCTCACAATCTTTCTCTTGCAGCTGGGTCTTTGTGTGGGAGAAGGGCTACCAGGAAACGGACTCCGTGGTCAGTTCCGTAACCACCAAGGTGAAAGGAGTGACGCTGACAAACACATCCACCTTGGGAGCCAGGATCTGGGATGTAGCTGACTATGTCATCCCCCCTCAGGTATCCATCACTCTCAAAAGCAGAGGGAGGGTTTTCTAACAAAGCAACTGCTCTGCTAAAGCCCACAGAGGTCTGGAGCAGCTTTGGCTCCAGCTGTTCCTGATACAAGAGAATGAAGCGGCTTTGCTTTGTTGCAGATTGTGCTGAGCACCTGCAGCACTACCCCTGGGGAAGCTTGTTTCAAGAAAAGCGTGTCTGTGTGTGTGCTTGTATAGGAGGGAGGATTTTGCAGACTTCAGGAAAGAGTTGCAACAATAAACACATGTCCTTTTCCTTACTGCTTTCTAAAGCAAACAACTCAAAGTTAACTTGTTGGCAGAAACCCTGGGAATAGCCTGCAAGTCACTTGATCCAGAACTGAACAGGAGTTATTGCTGTAGTTACTGATTGACCGTGTGTCTGTGGGAATCTGCGATGTGCGGGCAAGACGTGGTGGCCTTCAGGGTTGGCAGGCATGGCCAAGCTGCTAGTCGTGGGTCACTCTGTCTGCATGAGATGTAGTGCAGAAAAAAGTTACAGATTTAGACAGATTTTGGCTGAGTGATCATATTTGCATATCGGTGGAGCAGAAGCAAACGACAGAACCCAAATCGTACAGACCTGAAAATAATGGAAGTTGTGCTCCCTGGAGAAACAAACCAGGGCTGGTCAAATTTCTGTTTTATATATTGGGGAAGAAAAAAAAAAAAAGCAAGAGTGGGAGCTGTGCTCAGAGTTGCAGCTGGAGCTTTATTTCTGCTCCTGCCTTGCGACTCCCCTGAGGAGCAGTGTGATCTCTGTTTTCATAATGTGAATGAGGAAATTTGGGCCAAGTGGGAGGACAGAAAGGGTTGCTAGTCCCACAGTCCTTCCTCCACCTAAAGGCAGCAGCATCAGGTGATACATTTGGGAGTCTGTTCTTTTAGTGCTACACCAGCACTGTCCAAAGCAAATCCCCTCTGCAAGGTCACCTGGGCTCTGTCAACAAAGACATTTGGGGCAGTGCCTTGGATATTTTTTGCAGACTGTCACTGTTAAATTTCTTTCTTGTTTTGCATCTTCAGGAGGAGAATGCTGTGTTTGTCATGACCAATGTGATACTCACACCGAATCAGCGCCAAGGCCACTGCCCAGAGGTAGGGACAGGATCTGCTTTAATCCTGCCTTGTGTGGGTGGGAGTGCGGGGGAGAGAGTTTGTAGAGTTTAGTGTAATTATTCTTCCCCTTCAGCTTCCAGATGATAAAACAGAGTGCAAGGTGAAGAACAACTGTGTTCCAGGATATGTCAGCACCCACAGCAGTGGTAAGAAGCCTGCTGCAAGAGCTCCTTTCAGTCTGTGTTGAAATACCTCTGTGCTGTGCCTTCCCTCCTGTGAAGGAAGCAGGATTTCACTTGGGTTTCCTTGTTCTTATTCTCTTACACCTAAGAGAAATGAAAGGGAAGCTCAGATTTTTCTGCTGGGGGAGAGCAGATGGGCTTAGACTGTGTTGGGTGGATGCTGGATAGATGTGTGCTTTGGTGAGCTAGCAAAGAGTGTGAGGGCTTTCTCAAGACCTTGACTCCGTGAAGCAGTATCTCACATAGATGAGGATTTGACTCAGAAAAAGGCACTTATTTCTCTGAAATTGCACTACAAATTGCAACAGAAGATAATGGGGGTCTTGGTACTGCCACTTCACCCCTGAGCAGATTGCTTTCACCTTATGGACTGAGGAGATGCTACAGGGCAAATACTGCCCCTGTATTTTTGCTTGGTAGTACCTCCATTCACATGTCTTTCCAGGGATCCAGACTGGGGAGTGTGTACCGTACAACGGCAGCATTAAGACCTGTGAAGTCTTTGCATGGTGCCCTGTGGAGGATGACTATCATGTACCCAAGTGAGTGCTTACTCTGCGGTGGCCCTCCTGAGAGGAGGCTAGCAGTATGCAGCTGATGTTTCTCCCCATGGGGGTACTACTGGGAGAAGCCGAAGAGGTGATCCCCAACGACTCTGCAGAGTCCTGTTTGTGAAAATAGAAGTGAAGCTTACTTACATTTCTTATTGTTTTGTAGGCCAGCGTTCCTGCAAGAAGCTGAGAACTTCACCATTCTAGTGAAGAACAACATTTGGTACCCCAAGTTCAACTTCAGCAAGTAAATAGTGTGTGGGGCATTGCACTCTCTGGTGTCTTGGATAGTAAAGGGAAGCTGGAGGAATGGAAGAAGATGCAACGGATATTCTCTCTCTGTTCCCCTGTAGGCGAAACATCCTCCCTAATATCAACTCCACCTATCTCAAGAACTGCATCTATGACTCCAAGACAGATCCCTTCTGCCCTATCTTTCGTTTAGGGAAAATAGTTGAAGCTGCAGGGCAGGACTTCCAGGAAATGGCTGTGGAGGTATTTGGCAGACCCTTCTCTTGGGCCTCAGCTGTGTAGAAGAGGAGCAGTAGCCGGTTGCCCCCCTCTGCGTCTTGGCATGAGCCACAGGACACAGAGCAGCTGCAGAATGGAGAGCTGCTCTGGCCAGAGGGACTGGAGTCAATCTACTGAACAAATACTGGGCCTTGGCTTGTTTGGGTGGGATTATGTGCAAGGCCCTTCTGTAGCAGGGGGAAAGTGTTGCACTGGGACTGGCACAAGGGCCAGTAAATCAGGGTCCTGGTCAGCAGAGAGCCTAGTGTTTGGCTGGCGGGGCACTTTGACTGCTGACCTTCTCCTCTCTTCCACTTGACAGGGTGGAGTCATGGCGCTGCAGATCAACTGGGACTGTAACCTTGACAGAGACGCCTCCCACTGTGTGCCAAAGTACTCCTTCCGGCGCCTCGACAACAAGGACCCTGCCCACACCGTCTCGCCTGGCTACAACTTCAGGTAATGTGGCTATGGAGGGCATCTGGTGTCCCAGTGTTACGGGCTGCCTGCACTCCTCTGGCAGCTGTGGGTTAGTCCTTGGACTTTTGATGGTGCTGTAAAACTGAGAGTTTCTCTGATGCTGTAAAACATAGAGCAGGTCAGATCCTCACTGTGTGCAAACACAGCACAGAAGAAAGGTCAGTGAAGCTCCACTGATTGCGTCAGAGTGTCTGAGCCATATTTGCATCAGCATTTACTTGGGTGACCATTTGGGCCACCCTCCCGTGGCATGGCAGTGTGAGAGCTGACAGTTCCCGGGTGTGCTGATAGGGCAGTATTTGATGGGGCTGAGGTGTTGGGGTGGGAGACTGAAGCACCTCCTTTGCTAACTAACCTCTATATAGTGGCTTTTGTCAGTTGAAGACCATATCTGCACCAGGAGAATCTTTCTGGCATACACCACCACACACACAATCTGGCCAGCACAGAGAGGTCCAGCAGCTCCAGTAAAACCAGCAGCGCAGAGCCAGGTAGTTGATTGCATCCAGAGTCAGAGCTATAATAATGTGGATTAGCCACCTTGCCAAGATCCTTGCAAGAGTCCTGCTCATGAGGAAAAACGACTCGGGGCTATGCTTGTTTCTAGAATCACAGACTCTCACTTAGCACGGGGGATCTCTTTTGGTGGAACTTGAATGAATTCACTGAGAAGCTGCTGATGTGCAGACAGCACAAGCGTGTGTTTGGGAGGTGCCAGGCCTGCAGGTCTTGGGGTGTCAGGCAGGACCGGCTGGAAGATATCGCAGCCCAGCTGGTGTGAGTTCTGAAGTGCTCTTGCTAATTCCAGACGGTGGTGCAGCCCCTTACCAATCCTTTCTCTTTTCTTCCACCCTCTTCTCTGCTTCCTCCTGGCTTAGTCAACCATGTGGCGGAGTAAGTCTGATCCCACTTATTTGTTCTCATTCCTTTTCCCTATCCTTTGCCTGCGAGTCGCGTTGTGCCGGACGAGGAACAGCCTTTGTGTGCCAGGCTGAGCTGTGCTGCCTCCCTCGCTGCCTGCTCCCTGCCCTCTCGTGGCTGCCTGCACTCCTGCAGCCTCCTGCTTGCCTCTGTCTCGGGGAGAGGGGCTAATTCTCAGGTGTAGCTGAATTTATTCCTGTCTGTCCTTCTGCTCCCCTACTAAAGCTACCTTTTCTCCCCTTCCTATGCTTTGCAAGTTTACTGATTTGGCTTGTGCTAATTGCTGTCTTAAATGTGCCTGTTCTGGGCTTTTCTCCTATATGTGCTTCCCTGCATGAAATCTCCATCATCTGGGGCTTGTCTCTGGAAGTACCGATGTTTAGCCCATCCTCTTGGGACGGGGGATGCACCTGGATGTTGCATGATCACATAAAAAACCCCTCAAAATCTCCAGCTAAGCTCTGATCTATCTTTTCTCCAGGTTTGCGAAATACTACAAGGACAGTAATGGCACTGAAGCACGGACGCTTATTAAAGCTTATGGCATCCGCTTTGATATCATAGTGTTTGGAAAGGTAGGTGATCTTGTGCTGAGGACTTTCAGAGATGCTGAAAAAACATATTCACCCTTGTAACTGTCTTCTAGGCAGGAAAATTTGATGTAATTCCTACCATGATTAACATTGGCTCTGGCTTAGCGCTGTTTGGCGTGGTAAGTGACACTGCACTTGGACTCAGTTCTGGATTCGTGCCTCAGTTCTGAGAATCATTGCCTTAAACTCTTTCGATCTCCACTAGGCAACAGTGCTGTGTGACATTGTGGTTCTGTATTGTATGAAGAAGAAACACTACTATCGGGAGAAGAAATACAAATATGTGGAGGATTATGAACTGGTAAGCATCAGTGAAAGCAGAGTGAAGGCAAAGTTGCTTCCTCTTCTGACTCTGGAGAGATTTTTCTTAAACAGGATGTAGAAAGTCCACATCAAACAGGGATTTTGAACCACAGCTCTGAGGAAACTCTGCCAAGAGAAGCTAATTTTTACCTCAAAGCTGTTGCAGGGAGGAGTGCTAGAAACAAATATTGTCGTGTTTCCTGGGCAACCACTCTTGGAGAGCAAAATGTATGTTCAAGAACTTGTCATGCTCCCACTGCACCTCTTTTTTGGGTTGCAGTCCTTGGCTCTTGCCTTCAGAGAGCTGCAGACAATGGTTCTGTCCCCATCAAATCCTTCCCTCTTGGCTTTTGGGGGTTCCTGTTGCTGTGAACAAACCCATTCAATAGGTTGGTATTTTCTAGAACCAATATGCTGATAGCCACAGCTACACCTCCCTTCTGGCCAAACAGATCATTTGGAACCTGTAGAAGGATTTAGCGGGGTAGTGGGGTGGCTTGACTGGTGCTGAGCCTAGAGCTCAGCCCTGTGCTTGCTGGGAAGTGTTGCTGCAGAGGGTGGATTTCTGAATCAAAAGACCTTTGGAAATGTATTGGAAATGTAAGGTCTGAGTAGCAGATAGTAGCTTGCCTGTGCAGAGGGTTTTGTGTGAGAGGAAGGGAAGAAAGAAGAGTTTTCTGGCAGAGCACTGTAACCTCTGTTCCTTGCAGGGAGTCAGTGAGACATATGGAACAAACTCCTGACCTCCGGCTGCTACAGCACCAATTGCTGCTGTGAACATTACTCTGACCCTGCCACGAGACCCAGCCCCTCTTCGTTGGACGGAAGAGGGGAACAAACCTGAGAAGGGGACCTTCTTCACTACCGTTCGCTACTTTGGCTGGCTGGAGCCAACCCCAGAGAGAAGAACCAGGTCTGCTCCTTGTCTGCTGTCTTCCAGGTTAATTGCACTAAGCACATAGGGAGAATTGTACTTTTATGCCAGGCCCCAGCACTGGGTGAGCCTGGGACAGGGACTGCTCCGACATTGTCATTTGTCAGTCGTCCTTTCCCTGAGCTCAGTGGTAGCAGAGAGCACAGGGTAACAGGCACAGATTCTTCCTTACAATGAACGTGGCCCCTGCCAGGTGTTGCCAAATCACTTTTCCTTGCCCGTAAGGATTGTGATACTTAGCTGAGCCTACTATTTAATTGTGTCTCCAAGCTCCAGTAGACAAAGTAGTGTCTGGTTCTATTGTGCCTATGGTAAATGGTTGCTATTTTTATGGTACTACTTTAAAATTTACTTTCTTTTTAATAAAATATTTCTCTCGGCCCTCTTGGAGTCGTGCAAGCCAGGTTTTGCTACTTTTCCCCAGGACCTGTGAAGGTTAGTCAGTGAACTGTCTTCATTTTACACAGATACCAACTGTCACTGGAGAGCAATCAAAGCCAGTGCTGCTGTCTGCTTTGCCTCTTGATTCTCTTAGCAAGAGTGCTGCTGCAACTACAGCTTCTGCTCCACCTTAGTTCTCCTAACACCTTATTGCATTAAAACCCTATCCAAGGGAAAAGACTTGAAAGCTAGAGGCCAGGGTGAGTTAACCTGGCATGGCCTTAGCCAAACACTACCGCTAATGGCTCAGAAGAACAGAACTGTTATTCCCTGGCATAGCTCCCGTGCTTTTCACCACCGCCCCCAGACCTGTGTCGAGGCTGCTGCATTTAATGGGTTTAGACAATTTGATTGAAGTGAACTTGTTGGTTTTTATCGTCACGTGGCATTGACCATCTTTAGTGATCACACTGGCACACAAGGTACAGCTTTTCCCTTTCTTTGACCCTTTTCTAGTGTTACAGAGCCCTGGGACCTGTTCCATACCTCCAGCATCCTGACTGGGGCTTTGCTGCCTTTTTCCAGCAGCGCAGTGGCTTTGCTACAGCATCACTGTTTTGTTTTCTTCTTTATTTGCCTGCTGCTGAGCACTAAGCTGAGTGTCCCAACTCCAACGGTGCCTTTCCGAGAGTCAGCGCTCCAGTCTGTGCATGTGAGTGGCTCAGGTTGGATTATGCAGTGGCTTCGAGCCACTCTGGTCTCGTCCTAGCCCAAGATCCCCAGTAACCGTAGGGCACCAGACTTCAATAACATTCAGCCTCCTCTTCCAACAAGCAAACTCCCATAGCTTGATAAAGACCAGTCAAACAGGATAATGGTTCCACTTGATCAACTAACTCTGGATTTAGTTGCATGTCATTTATTTCAACTTGTACAGAGAAGCTTGAACAGCTGTGTGGAAAAACACTTAGGTTTTTTTTTTTTTTTCTTCTTAGGTAATATAATTTAAAAGTGGTAAATACACAGTATTTAAACTTGATACACCTGATAAAGTTAAATGCATAATAAAGGGGTAGGAGTGAAACACAAGCCTCGGTCATTAAACAAACAGTATAAAAATCAGCAATAGTTCAGGACCTTAGAAAAGAAACAGATCAATTGCCTGATAGGTAAGAGGGGACGACCAAGAAAAACTACTCGAGACAAGAGGCCTGGTTTCCCCTTAGCACTTTCCTGTGTGCTTTCAGAGCCAAAAAGGCTTAGTACCCAGCATGAAGCCTACAGTCAGCACTGGGCTTGCTTGAAAGGAAGAGAGTTGGGGAAATCAAGCTATAGCCCGGTTCCAAGGCACAAGCAAAATGTTTACCTCACTAGAAGAAAAAAAGCTAGCTTTACTACTACGGAACAGCCGCTAGGGAACTGAGCAGATTTTTATCTATATACAGTACAGCTTCTCTAACAGGTCATGCATTTTGCTAGCTCTTCCTCACACAGCCAAGCTTTATGCTTTCCAGAGAACTACTCAACAAGGAAAAAAATAATCTACATCGAGTTTCTTTCAGAAACGTGCGTTTGGCTGCAGCCCTACGGGAGCTGGCACTGAGAGACAATCATTTTGGAGAGCGCCTTAGGGAAGTGCTGAGCTTTGGGATCCTGATGAACTAAGCCCCTGCTAGCCATAAGACACCGATCTGTGGTAATATCTGAGGCCCAGGAACCGTGTGGCTGGGCATTGAGGAACTGGCACAGCTTATTCTGCTTAGAAGCTGTGTTGCACCTGGCAAACCTGTTTGAAAAATGTAAACTGTCTCGCTAGGCACCCGACAAATCACACCGGAGAAACGCAGCACAGAGCATCTCTACATCTCACCTGTAACAAAACACACCACACGCATTACAGCTATAAATAATCAGACCCACCCACCCCCCCTTTTTTTTTTTCTTTTTTTTTTTTTTTTTTTTGGCAGAATGAGTTCATTTACAAGGTTAGAGAACCCAGCTGCCCACTCGCATGCATTTCCGCAACGAAAAGTCCTGTTCAGGAAAGGGGGAGCAGGCAGCTGCAGTAGTGCTGGCACCTACGTTACCCGTTTGGTTTCCCCATAGCTGAAGCTGCAGGTCTTTGGCATAGCCTCGGACTACAACGGGAGGAAAACAGTGCGTGTCTTATGGCTCCAAACTCCGTAGTACTGCTCCTAAACCACGAACCATCATCACTGGCTTCGGAGAGAGGCCATCAGCACAATGTTTCGGTAAGAAATTGCCGTTTAGGGGGAGCATTGCTTCAAGTGCTCAAAGGATGTAAGGGACAGTTTGTGTAAGCACCTGCACATTTCCTAACGCTACACCGGCTTTAACGAAGCCCCGTCCTAACCAGGAATTACCGGGCTGGGTCTGACTGCAGCAGGGCCAAGGACCTCAGCACGCTGCTGCTCGCGGTGCCCAAGATCAAGGAAGACAAGGGGACGGTCACTTCCAAAGGCAGGGCACCCCTGGCCAGGGTTCGCAGGCGGAGATCTTACCAGTAACTAAAAAATACTTGGGTTTCTTAGTGCCTTTTTCCTCAGGGCGAAGAATTACACCTTAGCAGTCCCTTACATGCTTGGGACATTCAAATCGTCCCCCTCTTTCAGGTACACCATCGTTTTAAATGCCTCGTTCAAGGTCACACAACCGCACCAAGCTGAGAAGAGGTCAGACCTTTTCCCTGCCCGTCCCATGCTCTGTCCACGAAACAACTGTACTTACTTACCGTGACCCCTTTCCTCAAGCAAACCCCGACTCTTCTCCGGCTCACCCACACTCTGCCCTTCTCCGGCTTTGTCCGAGCACAGAGAACTTGGGAAAGTGAGTCTGGACGCCAGAGTCTCTCCCACCACACAATAGATTATTATTTTTTTACAAGCACCACAAAATAATCAGAGTAATCTGACTGAAGGCGAAAGAGCTCTTCATAAGAAACAACCCATGACTTAGGTATACACTTAATTTACTAACAAGCCTCTGATCCACAGGCATTCACAAATTACTGGTAACGAACTTGCAAAAAATACATAGCATTGGCCCCAAAATCCAGATTAAGAGTTTGGAAAACAAAAGTTTCTTTGAAAATTACTAGCTAATCTAAGTGTTTCATTAAGATCTTAAATTCTAAGCAAGCCCTAAGTCTATACTTAAAAAATAGCATAAGTTGTATTATTTTTAATTGTAGTAAACCATGTAATGTACATGGAAGTGAAGGATTTTACCCTGAATTTTATATTTTATAATATATCTACCTAGCTCAAGTAAAAGGTTTAGAAACAAACTGCTGTTAGTGCTTCTCTGCTGTTCAAAACAAACATTCAGCCAAACACCACCTTTCACTCGTATGTCTGCAGCAAAAATAGTTCAGACTGAACTTAAGCCCTTAAATACCTTTTCCTTTCATACACTGAATACTCAACTTACCAAGGCCTAGTCACACCAAGACCTTAGGAAAGGCGTTAATTACCTTAGGAGGTAATTAAGCTCACGTTCTGAACGCCCCGAAGATGCTGTTTAATACAACTTGGCTCACAAAGGCAGGCATTCTTTAAAAAGCTGAAAAGGTGGGTTTTTGCTTTGTTCCCATGCAGTTAAAAAGGTGTCAATTAAAAACAAACGACGAGAAATAGATGCAACAACATTTCCGGTAGGTCGTGAAGTCTCAAAGTGCCCACGTGTAGTTTTTACTGCTGTGTTTGCCACTTGGCAAAAGCTTCACCCTTCCGCGTGTGCCCGCCGACGGGCATACAACACCCCTGGGACGCTGGCGTTAGTCCCCGGAAATTATTTGGCATTAAAACCAGGTAAAAGCAGTTCCAAATGCATTTTTGTTTGACTGCTTTGTTTTGGTTTGGTGGTTTTTTTTTGCAAAGCACTGTTGCTGCTCAACACGGTAGCTCACCTCTCTGCTATCAGCCAGCACCTTTCCCACAAGAAGTCAGCGGTCCAAGCGATCGGAGATGTTCAATGTTTATGACAAGGAGTCGGATGTCTTGTAACATGCTGCTATGTAAGCTCTACATCCAGCATTATACTGAAATAGCGCCGTGTCATGCTGTGTTTGGTGTAGGCTCTGTTAACGTCACTCATCCTCAGCCGCACACTTTAATGACGTGCCCCGGTCCGAGCTGTTGAACAGAACCATAAAGTCGATGCTCACGAAAGAAGTTCCTCCTCTCCCACGTTGGGCAAGTCGTTGCATTTCAGATTGTCTTGGCTGCCTTGTTTCCTGCTTCAAAAGGAAATAAAACAGTTGCTGAGCGACTCAGAAAAAGGCAAAGCAGACAATGAGACACCAGCATCTGCCCCTGCCCCGCCAGGGGACCTTTGGGACCCTGAGCATGTGTCATCCCCCCCCAGCTCCCCTGTAACAGGCTGGAAGTGCCATAGAAAAATGCTTTTCAGCCCATCGGAGGGGCGGGATGTGCCGTGTCACAAAAAACATCCCACAAAGTGGTTATGGGTCAGACAGAGGGTGCGTGAAGTTCCTAGTCATGGCCCCACACGAAAGGTGTCAAAGCCCAGCTCCTCAAATTCTCCTCCCGTGCTTTGCAGCAATTTCCAGAGCACAAGACAAACTGCAAATGTCCTTTCGGGCCACGATGACACTTACGGCAGCAGGTTCCCAGGGGCAGACAAAGACCGCTCCTCCCTCCTGCTCCCCTCGAATGGGTTCCCAAAGGATCGCTTCCGGATCATCGTTTTAACCAAGATCTGCAAGACCAGATTGGAGCTCGTCAGGGGTGCTACCGCTTTCCTTGCATTCAAGAGCAACAGGAACACCCAACTCTCATGCCCAGGTAATTAAGAAAACTAGTGAAAGAAGCAACTCAAAGTTCTCTTTTTTAAAAAAACAAAACCAAACCAAAAACCACAGAAGGAAGCACGTTTACAAGTCTCCAGTTGCTTCATACAGGGGTTGTATTCTTGTCTGAAACCCACAGTGCCACAACCGAACACGCAGATGAGAGCCACGCTAAGTGTGAGAGGCTGGAAAGCAGAGCAAAGCCAAGTCTGGGAAGATTTTCTCCCCCCAGAAGTAGGTTTTACTGATCACTGCCTCCAGTACCTGCAAAATCCCAGTTCCCTGTGATTACCTGTTAGAAGAATTCATTGGAAAGACAGAGGGGAAGGAAGGAACCGGCACAATTTTGCCTTAACGTTTACTAAAACCAAGCTGAAACACTGGCCGTTTGTCTAGCTGTGGCTGCAAAACACAAAGTTACCCAGCGTCGGCTGCAATCGGAGCCTGCTGGGAACAGAGCAAGTGTCGGGGTTCTTCCCAGGCAACCCCCAAGTTATTTTGCTGATGGGAGCAGAGAACAGCGTGAGCAGTGTTGGACCCCGCCTCGGCACGTGCATCCCGCTCTGGGAACCTCTGGGTTCATTTGGGATTGCTTCTTGTCTGTCTGTGCCTTATTTATCTGCTCACCACCGTGCACCGAGAGCCCTTAACGTCTGAAACGCGCACGACAGCAGGGTCCCGCGGGGGAAGGCATTTTATGCGAGAGTTGAAGCCATATGAATCTCGTACTCGAGCGTTAACGCCTGCAGCGGGATGCGCAAAGATCAGGCACCGGAGGGCGATTTTGAATAACAAATGCAAATGGGAAAATACACGATCTGCCTGGAGGTGGTGCGTTATTTAAGAGGCAAGAGTTGCAGTAAAACCTCCTTTGCCCTCAGCTGTGCTAAACACACCTGGATTTTCAACCGGGCTGGGAGCATTGAGCCATCCTCCCTGCATGGCAGCAAGTCACCTCCGAACACGAGAAAGGGGGGAAAACCCCTCATCAATGGTGATTTCCTTAGAGCAAGATCTGTTTTTTCAGCTTGAGCGGCGCAAGGCACATTTGCATATTAACGTATCTGCAGCTGACGAGACTTCCGCAGGGTACGGAAGCAGGAGAGAGCTCCAGAAATGGAGCCAGACATGGGCACAGCCACGAGATGGAAAAGGGGCTTCAAAGGGAGACGTGTACTTCAAAAAAATCACAGTCTGGGTGTCTACAGGCAGATAACGCCGCGCCAGGGAAGTGCAAATCACCGCTCGCTGTTTCTCCTAGCATAAGGGCTAGTGGGCACCCAAAGAAATCATTAGGTTCAAAACCCAAAAGGATTTCACTTTCCACGCAGGGCAGGGTTACGCTGTGGTTCTCACCACCACAGTGGGTTGCAGAGAATAGAAGTGTGAGCTTGAAAAGAGATGAGATGAATTCCCCGAGAATAGCTCCAGGCGGGGGCTGGCGCACACCGTGGCCCAGATAAAATCTCCACCCCGGGAAGCTCCCACGGTCCCTACGGCCAGATGGGCAGAGCAGGGCAGGAGCTCCTCATGCCTGGCCAAAACACCCACTCCTGGCCACGGGCAGGTCCTGGACCAGAAGCTCTTTTGCCCTGAGCAAATACAGTGATTTTTCGGCAGCCAGATCAAGCGCGGAGACCGGCAACCCGCTGACAGGTCCCTTTGGGACCGCTCTGAACTATTCCCCCGCACCGTGGGGTACGGCCACCTCCAGCGAGATGCTGACACCCCGTCTTGAAGCACTTGTTTCTGGGCAAGGGAAGGTCTTTGCTCTAATCCTGCCCAAAGCTTTTGCCCTTCAGGATCAAGCTCCGTCTGCTCGGGATGGCCCCGGGAGGCAGCAGGGTCCCTGGTATGTGCCTGCAGACCATCACCTCCCCCCTACTCACCACGGTGGCCAGGCTGGGGATGTGCTTGACCGAATTCTCCACCTCCTCCTCCGTCACCTCGACGAGGGTGCAGTTCTCATCCTCCGTGGGCAGCAGCTCCGCTCCGTTCTTGGTGACCCAGGGGTGCAACTTCAATTAATAACACAGCCTGTCAGGAACGATTTCCTCTTTTTCGTAACTCAAACACCACCAGCCTGGCAAACGCATCTCCTCACCCAAGCTATGGCCCTTACATGCTCCTGAGATACCAGGGAGCAAGGGAGAGATGTGCCATGTCACCGATGAGCCAGCTCACCCCAGCACCGCTGGGAATAGCTAAGCCCGGAGCAGAAAATGCCACAGTGCAGCTCATCCGGAGCCAGCGCTGGCCCCATCTACGCAACCAAGCAATAACCTTGGTGACCTACAGCACTGGGCATCTCAGTGGGTTTTAGGGAAGAAGACCTATTTTCACTCTCATCATATGGATGAACAGCACCAAGAGGCAGGAGTGATTTATTCAAGAGCGTGTGCATGAGCAGTAGTGATGGGGGGAGACCCACCAAGCCCTAGTCTTGGGCCTGAATTAATCCACGACAGAGGCAGAAACCCTTCTTTCTCCTTGCCCACACACCTGGCATCTTGGGCGGCCGCAGGAGGAGCACAGAACGGTTCAGCAATTCCCCCGCAATCCTTTCCCCCTACCTTAGTCTCCATTTTCTCAGCTTCTCGCCCCTTCCAGGCTCCTGCAGGGGCGGAGGACCAGAAATCTCCTGCGAAAGGCTGTTGCACAGTACTTTCCTGGTAGCAGAGGAAATACTGTACTCAGGGGAATTCCTTTTGCCTGTGACTTCTGTAGGCGCCAAAGGTCCCAAAGCTGAGTAGATCCCGGAGCAGGAGAAGGATCTGGGACTTACCTGCCCAGGGGCCCTGGGCACAGGGGCAGGACCTAACCTGGCGCGATCAAGCTGACTCCCAAAAAAAGCCAAGCAAGGAGAACCCAACAGAAGTGAAGCCACAGCCCACACCAGCAGCTTGGGTCAGTACCTTGATTTCTGGAACCGAAATCCTAGATTCAGGATTTTTATCCAGCATCCGTGTAATCAAATCCTTCAAGAAGTCCGTAACTTCTGGCCTGGGGAAAGAAGAGGGGAGAAATGAGACAGGGAAGGGAGTGGATGCTGCCTCCCTTCTTCCCCTCAGTGCCAGCCACTGATGGCCTTCCTGGGCAGACTGGGGCCGGACCCCAGCCCCGGCAGGGGTCCAGCTCCGGGTACTCATACGCTCAGGTGCCACACCTTCCTTCCCAAACGCCCCCAAAGAAGCAAAATATCCCCTTTTTGGGCAATCCGAAGTCTGATCCCACGTGTACGGGGCTGGAAGAGCCCGACATCAATTCCACCCAGGCTAAAACCCAACAGGCAGCGACTGCAGAGGTTAATCTGTTCCCTCTGTGACTTCAATCACTCCTTCTTCAGCAGCTGCAAACCAGGAGATGTTGCCTTCACATTTAATGCAAAAGAAGTTTTCCAGGGCCAAGGGCCAGAGAAGGGCTCAGAGCCCCAGTTTTGCAAAACCGCAGCAAAGCAGGGCCAGACCCACCCCGGCAGTGCCCGAGAAACGACTCAGAAGAGCTTTAAAACAAGGGCTGAGGGTTGGGTTTTTGGGTACTTACTGGTCTGGGAACTCCAACGTTTGGGTCTTGATTTTATTGTGTAAACTCAGGATCCTTTCATCCATAAAAGGGCACTACCACGAAGGAAAAAAAAAAAAACAACAACAAAAAAAACAATGAGAAAAGCAACAACCTCTGTTAGGAAGCAGCAGTGGGGCAGCCAGTCAAGCATCGGGATCTCGTAGAGTTTGATGGAGAGCAAGGAGCCAGTTACTGGGAAATACTGGAAGGTTTCCTATTATATCAATGTCTTCTTTTAAACGCAAAGAAAATAATATTTGACTAAAAATGATGACATTACTACTACAGCTCCTTTCCTAAAAAATCTGGCCAGGCATAGAATTTTTTTCCCCTGGGAAAAAGAGAAACACATCCCTTTTGGCTGCTCCCATCCCGCGGACAGGCAGAAGTTTCCCATTTCCACCCACACATCCCTGTCTCCCTTTGGCAAGTCCCAACTGCTCGAACAGGGGTGAAAGCTGCAAATCCCACCGCGTCCCCGGCATGTGGGAGGCACATGGCAAACGCCCTCCCCCCCGGACCACCAACAGCGCTGGAAAAAACCAATCTCATTACCTGCCCAAACACAAAGCAGTACAGCGTGATCCCCATGGCCCAGACGTCCAAAGCCTGCGGAGAGGAGAAAACACAGTTCGAGCTGCAACAGACAGTGTGTACAAAGATTAGTGCAAAACCCCTCAAATCGCTATTAAATACCTTTCCAGAGAAGATCTTCCTGGTTTCCGACAGCGTCTCTGGTGCCATGAAGGCGGGGGTGCCCACCGTGTTGGTTAAGAGGGCATCGGCTCCCTTGAACTCGTTGCTCACTCCAAAGTCAGCAATTTTGACGTGCCCGTCTTCCCCCACGAGGAGGTTGGAAGGTTTAATATCCCGGTGGATTATCTTTTGATAGTGCACTGCAGCCAAAGGAGAAACAAGCAATTCAGCAGCAGCAAAGGAGCCAGGAAGCCCCGTGCAGCTGTAAGCCTTCTGCTAACCACCACCAGCCCCGGCTTCTAAAAGCCTTGTGCAGTAGCATGAGCCACTGGAAATGGCACCGTACACCAGCAGAAAGTCCAGCCCTGGGTGTTTAAAAAAAAAATTAAAATAAGAAATCCCTTCCTTTTCGCACAGACACTCACAGTATTCAATGCCCTTGATCAGATCCTGGAAGTAGAACCGAGCCTGGTCCTCGCTGAGAGGTTTCAGGGTTGGGATTTCCATCACGGGGCTGCAAAGGCAACAGAGAACGGAGGTCGTTCCCCATACAGATGTGTTGAAACAGGTCCTAGAGCCTTTGCTGCCAGCCAGCAGCAACGTGGCCTCAAATGGAGGTGCGCACGGTGGGGTACAGAACTGTAACTGGGTTGGGGAGGTGCTACCCAAACCCATAGGAGACCCACCATGAACCTCCCCATCCTGCGCCCACCTCAGGTGGCAAACCCGTATCACGTTCATGCTTTAGTAGGTTTCAATCTGGAATTCAATACTCACCCTTGCTTCACCAGTTCAAACACTGAAACACAAAAGCGAAGGTGATTACCGGTCACTTACAGGTTAGAGCTCCTGCAAGCACAGTCCCAGCACAAAAGCAACTGTTCTGATGACGAAAGTTATGAAAACAATATCATTTTTTTAAAAAAAAAAAAAAGAGATGCTATCTTATGCAAGGTACACACCGTTTTGCACACTTCTATCTTCAACTAAGGGGATGCTGCCAACTACCTTCTTAATGCTGCAGCTTCAGCATCACCGAATACCCCCCCCCGAAACCCTCGGTTTGCCTGCAAGACTGAGGCCCAGTCCACGCTGCGAGCAAAGCTCTGCACTTGGCCATGAAGGCATCACACGCTCCTCTGCTAGTACAGGCTGATCATACATGATGGAAAAGGAACGCCTCCTCCAAAAGCACGTGTATTTACATCAAGCAAACCACTGCAGTCTGCAAGACAGGTTGGGAGGGAGCTCATTTGTACAGTGGATAACTAACACGTGCCTTGTTCTCGAAGCCAAAAAAAAAAAGCTCCTTTCTAGCAGCCCAGCTTCAAAGCTGAGAACATAAATGCTGGTACCTCTCATGGCAAAGCATGCCCTGATGTCGAATTAAAGCCTATAAAGTGCTATAAAGCACTCCCATCTCCTTTCTGAACCCAGACTGGATCCCGTTTGCTCCGACCATTGGAGGGGATTTGCTCCTCCAGCACACCCAGGCCATACCCGCTCTGGAGGAGGGACCCAACCCCATACGCAGCTGCCCCAAAATGTGGGGTAACACTTTGTCCTGTCAAACCCCCATCCCGCCGACACCCCACGAGCGCCGCAGGGCAGCGGGCACTCACCCATGTACAGGTGGTCCTCGCCGGGGTCATCCAGGACCTGCCGAAAAGAGCAGAAAGGAAATTAAACAGCACCAAAAAAACCTTGCAAATTAAACACTGTGATTTTTTTTTTTTTTTACTTAGCGGCCATCTCAATTCTGCACCATCTGCGCCATTAGCATGGTCTGCTAATCTCCCGGCTTCTACCCACAAGGAGTGGGGGAAAAAAAGAGGACAGAGATATAGCTGTACTGCAAGGAAGTAAATATTTAAAACACACAGGAAGCATCATCTGACTCATGAGCCAAATAAACTCCAGCCTGCCCATCCTTAACTCTTGATTTTTGGACTGTTTCATACAGTCAGGGGGTGGAGGGCAGGGCGGCTGCACCACAGAACCAGCAGAAACACCAGTTCCTCCCCAAAACCCATCTGAGCACTTGTTTCCTTCAAGGAAGCCACACATTTCTGCATTTCCCTTTCCAGGCAGGGAAGAAAAAAATCCTCTTTTGAGAGGGGAGAAATAAAAAACCTTTGAAACCACAGAAAACACAAGACCCCTGTAGTCAGGACCTGCCACAGCCATCCAGTCCCTCTGCGGTCTCTCCCCTCCACCCAAGCCACCGTGTAGCCCATCCCCACAGCATCCAGGCTCTTCCACGCTCGGGGTGGGTTTTGGGAAGGGGTAGCCATGGCACATGGCCAGCCGGCACCCACCTCCACCAGCTTCACCACGTTGGGGTGGTCCAGCTTCTTCAGGATGGCGATCTCCTGGTAGACCTGCTCGATGGGCCCTTTGGGCTGCAGGCAGCCCTCGGAGGCAGCCTTGGCCCCGCGGGGCGGCGGGCGGCCTGCGGAAAGGCAAAGATGGGGTGTCCAGTCAGGAACGAGCCCTCAGGGTCCCCAAAACATAGAACCATAGAATGGTTTGGGTGGGAAGGGACCTGTAAAGGTCATCTAGTCCAACATCTTCAACTAGATCAGGTTGCTCAGAGCCTCGTCCAACCTGATCCTGAATGTTCCCAGGGATGGGGCATCCACCACCTCTGTGGGCAACCTGGGCCAGGGTTTCACCACCCTCATTGTAAAAAAATTCTTCCTTCTATCTAGTGTAAATCTCCCCTCTTTTAATTTAAAACCATTCCCCCTTGTCCTATTGCAACAGGTCCTTCTAAAAGGTTTGTCCCCATCTTTCTTATAAGCCCCCTTTAAGTACTGAATGGCTGCAATAAGGTCCCCCCGGAGCCTTCTCTTCTCCAGGCTGAACAGCCCCAACTTCCCTCAGCCTGGTGCTCCAGCCCTCTGATCAATTTTGCGGCCCCGCTCCAACAGCTCCGTGTCCTTCTGATGTTGGTGGCCCCAGTGCTGGAGGCAGCACTGCAAGGGGGGTCTCCCCAGAGCAGAGCAGAGGGGCGGAATCCTCCCCCTCACCCTGCTGGCCGTTCTGCTGGGGATGCAGCCCAGGGTGCTGCTGGCCGCCTGGGCTGCGAACACATTGTCAGCTCGTGTCCAGCTTTTCATCCACCAACACCCCCAAGCCCTTCTCCTCAGGGCTGCTCTCCATCCCCTCATCCCCCAGCCTGCGTTGACGCCGGGGGTTATGCCCCACCCTAAAGCTGTTGTGCCACTTACGGGGGAATCCCGCCTGTCTCATCAGCTTCTTTTTGGAAAGAACCTTCATTGCCTGCAAGAGGGGAAAAAAACATGGGATTTAGGGCAAATCAAGGATAAAATAGGGCTGGCAGGACGGGGCCAGCACAGAGCTGGGCAGGGAGTCAGCGGAGGGGATCCATCCTCATCCCACCCACCCCGCTGCAGGCTCCGGGGCCGTGCACTACTCACATAGTAGGTGTTATCGTCCTCGTTGTAGGCCAGCTTCACCACCCCGTAGGAGCCCTAGAGAGGGGCACAGCCATGGGGGACCAGTTAGGGACAGTCCACCGAAAAAACCCAACAGCACCAAAATGGGCCCCAGGCTCCACCGTAAACCCGGCCCCACCGGGATCACGGAGCTGGTGGGCGACGCTGGGAGTAGCAGGGTGTAGGCTCTGGCATCACACCACCAGCAAAGAAAAGGTTCAAATGCCCCATATCATTGGAGGGAGGGGGAATGGGGAAAATTAATAATAATTTAAAAAATATACGCTATTCAATTGGCGCCACCCAGAAGAGACCAGTGTCACAGCGAAGAGCCGGATGAGTTGCCGTGGAGAGCAGCTGAAATTGCGTCTCAGCGGCTCGGCGGCAAAAGCGGGCCCAGCACCCTCCCACCCCGAATCCCCCCATCCCACCCCAAACCCGGCCAACAACACTCACCTTCCCGATCTCGTCCTTCAGCTTGTACTGGTTGAGCTGCACACAGTCCTGGGGGGAGAGAGAGGGGGTCCGACATGAGCCACGACACCGCTCGCCTCTGCTCTCCTCCTTTTAAATCTCCGGCAAAACTTCCTCTGCAAACTCCGGCCCTGCTCCGCTCTGCCCGGGCACCGCTCGGCGCTGGGCAGCTTTGATTCATGACCCATAAACGCCAGCCGCCCGGCCACGCGCCGGTGTGTTTATAGACGGCTAATTGCAAATGTTAACAGCCAGGCAGGCAATATTGTCTGCTCACATGGAATGAGAGCGCACGACGGGCGGGCGGTGGTGGGGATCAGCAGCCGGGAGAGCCCTGGGGGGGGTTTAATGCCGGTGACCCAGCACCGAGTATTTTTCTTCTGGGCAAAGCAGCCGCTTGCTGCCTGTTTTCTGGCAGGCTGGGGCCAGGCAGGGCCCTTTTCTCTTTAGATCTCAGTGGCTCTCTCTTTTTTTTTTTTTTTTTTTTTTTATTTTTAAGGGGGGAGAAAAAAGAAAATCATGGTGTGCCACCAGCTCCCCCCGAAACGCAGCCACGAGAGCTGGTGGCATCTACAAAAGGCACAAAACGTGGCGAGCTGCTGGGTCCCACATCCCTGAGGGCTGTCCCCATGGACAAGGATGGACCAGGACATCCCCCCGCCTCCCGCTGCACATCTGTAGATGTGCCGCAGGGTTTTATCCCAAAAAACCAAGCAAGAAGCAATGCCATGGTGGGCGAAAACCAGGTGGATGGGGGCATGAGAACCGCAGGAGTAGCGATGATCCCCCCTCACCTGCAGTCCCGTGATGGATACGCGGTTCGACTCCACCGTCGGCCGCCGTGGCAGCCGCGGGGAGGAGTGTGGGGACGTCACCGGAGAGTAAGGAAGGGACGGGTAGATGAAGCGTTCGTTGGCGCCGTCGTCGCCGTTCCCAGGCGAGCGGGCAGGCTGCGACCGCTCCTGCAGCGAGAGCTTTCGGCCAGAGAGGTGCAGCTTCGCCCTCGGCTCCCGGCCGTCCCCAAAACCCTCGTCGCCGGGCGTGTTCATCTCCTCCTCCTCGCTCGCGCTCCCCGTCGCGTCGTACTCGGTCACCACGATGAGCGAGGCCATGCCGGGGCGGCAGGGGTTCAGCGGCGGGGGGTCCCGGGGAGCCCCGGGCACAGGGCGGCCGCAGCCTCCGTCACGGCAGAGGGGCCGCAGGGCGGTCGAGCTGCCGGGGACACATGATGGCATGGTGCGACCGACGGCCTCATCCCGGCCACGCTGCGACAGGGAGGCGTGCCTGCAAACACAGGGAGGCTCAGCTGGGATCCCCCCGGAAAGTAGGATTTTCTCCCACCGGTCATTACTCTACAGATCAATTTGTTCATCCCGGAGGGGATGGGGCAAAGCCAAGGGCAGCGGCGCAGGACGGCACCGGGGCCGGGCACCCACCCTGTCACGGGGCAGACCCCAAGAGGGGGCCAGCCTCAACTCCCAGGCTGCTCCTTCCACCCCTCCTTTATTGAAACACCTCCAGGGAACACCGAACCCACCTTCTCCACTACAGAAACACCCCAAAAAGGGGTATTTTACAGGAGCAGGATCAGGCCCTGCACTATGCCAGCATAAATATCACTCAATTCCTTGCTTTGCTGCTTGGTCCCACAGTCGGAGTGGGCACATCTCTGTCAAACACCCCCCAAACGAAGCATTTCAGGGGCACAGGGACCCACTTACCAAGCGTGGGGTGCAGGGTCAGCCCCCCCGGCTCACTGCCTCCTCCCACAGCCCATCATCGCCAGCGATTTCTCTTCCTCCCCCCGGGTTCCCTGTGGCCGCCTCTGCAAAAATCAGGTTCCTGAACCTTGGGATAAATGAGAAAGCGGTTCTGTTAGCAACAAAGAATTAAAAATATGTGTATATATAAATAAATAACAATTTTAAAAGGGGAGAAAACAGTGTAATCCACACATGCTGGGTGCCCTGCAGCAGTCGGGGCAGTTTGACGGTTGGTTGTAAACCATCGCTCTTCCCTGCCACGATGCCGGTGCTGTTTTTAATTTCTAGGTTAATGAGAATTTTGCTGCAGAAGCAAGTAAAAAAAAAAAAAAAAAAAAAAAAATCCTGAAACAAACAGCCCAGAAGCAGGAACAAGGTTTGAGGCGTTTTTCTGCCTGGTTCCCACACCTCAGCGAGGCGGCCGGTTAAAATTAGCTCCACTCATCTCCATTGAAGTTTCCGTGCTGCACCCGCAGCACAACCGCTCTGGATCAGCCCCGCAGAAATTACCGGTCAAGCACAGAAATCAAATCGTCTCCCCCTTCCCTCCAGGCTCACAATGGCCTAATTGCTGTTTTCAACGCAAATCTATAAACCGGAGCTTTTTTGCTCAAGCGGGATCAGCCCGGAGCTAAAGCTGACCCAGCCCCGCTCGCTGCTTCGAGGCGCAGAGAAACGCAGGGGATGCGAAGGCTATAAATAAGCCGACGAGCAGCAACAAGGACAAACTATTTCAGAAACGCCGCGTTTCGCGGGCCTGAATCCGATCCCGGCTGGGGCTTTGCTGGGCAAGAGAGCCGGGAGCCGCCAGCTGAGCTGAGATGGGGCTCCACATCTCGAGCACCGTGGCTGCAAAACTCCCCCCGCCCCGGTGCTGCTGGCAGCCACGGCAGCGTGTTTTAATGCACTCCCAAAATGGATTTGAATAAACAGGCAGCTCCCCCCATAACCCCGATTCGCCCTGAACCCACCGGGATGCATCCTGAGGCCGGTTGCCATTTGCCTGGCTTGCTTTGGGCACCCGGCCAGCGGGCACATATAAATAGCCGTCCCCCGAAGCCGGAGCTGATCCCGAACGCCGTGCCCTCTACCCTCACCATGCACCGTGGCCACACCAAAAAAGGCAGCTCATGGGGGCGGCCCTGGGATGAAGCCACCCCAGGAGCATCACTGGCCACAGCGGCCATCCCTGGCCACAGCACGGCACAGCCGGGCATCCCACCCTGCCCCAACAGCATCACCTGCACCTGAATTCCCAAGGGTTCGCGCTAAACTTTGCCGGGCTGGGGCAAAACTGAGCGATGAAGGTTTCGCCACACTTGGGGGAAGAGCATGCCCTGGCCGGCGGGAGTTAATTGGCTTGACCAGGATAAACATATCAGAGCTGATTAATTGGAGCAGGCTTCCCCACGCTCTGTAAACAGGCTAAAAGTCAACCAAGCACCATCGTAACATCAGCTAGGGTGGAAAATCGGAGAGGTTTTTTTTTCCCCTTTGCATGGGTGCAAAGGGGCCGAGCACGGGGTTTTGCAGAAATTGCCCTGTGAGATGGTTCCTTCCCTGAAAGAAACCCAAAATTGGGATCGTGCTGTTGAACGCAGCCCCGTGGGACATGGAATAACTACTAACAATAAGGCAGCCAATTGTCCTTAATAAGCACACGGGGAGGAGAACCGACGTATTCCCAGCCAAAGGGAAAACCAAAATAGCTGGAATGGGGGGAATAAACCCAAAAAGGGGAAATATAGCCCAGGGGCTCTGGCACCACCAACCCACCCAGGTCCTCGCCCAGGGAAAAGCGGCACATTCTGGTATGAACTCCAGCAGATCCTTATGTAAAAGCGAGCAGCACATGCCCACAAAATCCTCAGGAAATGTAACAGCCTGGTGTATAGGAATGATTTATCGGCACGGCTTTTGGCTGCAATCCGTATATAACCCATAGCGGCTCCAGCAGGATTATCGAAGCAATCAGTCTCACATCTAATTCAGCAAGGAGAGGGATATTAAAATGAAAAGAGGTCTGTGAAACCCTGGCAGCGGCTCTCCCTCTCGCTCAGCATCCACGTGGCTTTAGCGGAAACAAACGGGAGCGAAATCAGCCCCCGTGAGGAGGAAGTGATTTTTACAGCCCCCTCCTGCCACCCCAGCTCTGCTGTGAGCATGTGGCCCCTGCCTGGTCCCCACTGGGATGCGGCCGCCTACGATGGGAATACGCCGACCGGTTCTGGAGGCGCAGAGGGTGACGCCTTGCAGCCAGCACTGGCCGCACAGATTTAAAACTCAGTGTAGGGATACACTGGCCAGTCCTTCCCTCCCTGGAGCTGTTTCTCTACCCAGGAGCAGGGCGGGTGATGGGACAGTGCCCCCGGCTCCCGCCGATGGCCACACGCTTGCCTTCCCCGCCCCCGACACACTTCCCTCCGGCAAGGCCAGATGCGGTGTCAGGGTTCAGACCCTCCCAAGGGAGCAAGACTTGGTGGCAGCTCCGGCAGCAACACCTCCATCCATCCTTCCATGGGAACCCGCTCATGCACTGCAAAACAAGCCGTTCATAACAAAATTGAACACAAACCACCTAAACTGAGGCTGACTTTACTCGCAGAGCATCCTCTCCCCTGCTAACGCCAAAGGTCTGCGGTTAAAAGTTAACCGGGGCCAGCGCGCAGGGCAGTTATCGGCTCTCGCTGGGCAGAGTCCGGTGGCTATTTTGTTTTCCCTGGTCACTGTCAGCGGTGGAAGCGCCAGTGCCAAGAGCGGTGTCATCTGCAGCAACGGGGGCATCGATCACAGTTTCCCTTCCTACGGGCGAGCGCAGACCTTGCCAGAAATATATTAGTCACTGTAGTATACAAAGACCATATGCATCCCCGCCTGACTTTTAATGGAAAAAAATCTCTCAGCAGCTTCTCTAGAAGTCAGAGGACACCCAAAATAACAAGGTACTGGAAACAGGCACCCAGCCCCCATCTACGCTGGATCCCTGTGCCCAGGCAAAGCTTTTCATTGCCCCTGGGGCAAACAGAAGAGCCTCCTGCATTGCCTGGCCCATCCAACGCAGGGTGGAAAAAAACGAGGAAAAAATGCAAAGCCGGGCTGGTAGCATTGTAATGGCATCAAAAGCCAGTGGCAGGTTTCAATAGGAGTCAAAAAACATCTTTACCAAGGTTTTTTATAATCTTGATGATACCGCCTAATACTGCTTAAGCAATATATAATGAGCATCCCAAAACAAGTAAGCTTTGGATGTGGCGTTGAGCACAGGCCGGGATGAGCTCAGGGCACCACCATCACCTCGTCCAGCGCTGCCAAGTGGCTCCCGGCTCTCCTGGAAACAGCAGCTCCAGCCCGCGACGTCCAGGAGAGAGGAAACAAAAGCGGCTCTGCACTTTGTGAACACCACTTAAAAGACATTAGGGCTGAGTTGAAAGCAAAGCCTCCTCCAAATTACAGCCCCAATCTGATAACAGCCGCCTTCCCTGGCACGGCGCTGGTCAATCAGACACCCCTTACAGCGCTCTCAGGTTTTGTTGGGCGTTTTTCCCAAACCAAAGTGCTCATGGAGAGGAGCCAGGCGAGAGATGGGGCTCCTTCCCCCAGGAGAGGGGCTGCCTCTCTGGTTGGGGGCCATGAAGGCAGCTCCAGCACCCACAGCCATCACACACCCTGTCCCCAGTATGGTTTCCTTGTCCCCAAAGGATCTGGTCCTGTCTCTAGGAACGGTTTCTGCTCCTGCAGCACTGCACAGTGGCACGGTCAGCCCACAGCTCCACCGCACCAGCTTCCTGCGGTCATCCCACCACTGCTTTTGGTCTTTACTGTTACCTCCGTGCTCCCGGTGCTCCGTGCCACGCATGTGGCCGCAGGGCTGCGTCCCACCTCCTAACCACGCTCGGTCACTCAGCAACCCAACCTGTGGCTTCCCCTGAGACCTGGCCCCCGCACACAAGTCACTCCACCAACTCCATCCCCTCCATCTTCTCCTGGCCTCTCACTTGACCTTAAAAATCCCCTCCTTTTTCCAACCCCACGGCCTAACTCTCCCCCGTCCCCCTGCTGCGAGCCCTCGCCTCCCTGGGCAGGAGCCCCACGGGGTCTGCGCGACGCCTGGCGTGGTGGGGACGGCCACCACCCTGTCACATCCCCAAGCCTGGGATGCCGCCAGCCCATCGGCTACCAGCGGCACATGCCGGGGGCTGGTGGGCGGCCGAAGGCGAGCGGGAGCGGGATCCCTGCCGGGCCCGGGCGGCCGCCGCGGCGCGGCTCCTCCAAACGGGATGGGGAAACGACAGCACCGATCCCCCCATCGCCGAAACACCCGCACAGGCCGGGCTGCGAGCCCCGCGGGGGAGCCCTGTTGGAAGGAGATGCCGTTCTCTGCTCGGAGGGCATCCCCATCCCCGGCCCCAGCCGCCCACGCCCGCCGCCGCCGGTCCCTCCGGGCGCGGCTTTGTCTCCGCAGCCGCGGGCGCATCCTCCGCCCGGGCCCGCCCGGCCTCCCCGCCCACTCCCGCACCACCGACCTGGCGGGACGCGCCGCTTCGCCGGCGGGAGGGAGAGACCCCCGCAGACCCCGGAACCCACGGAGCCGCCGCCGCCGCCGCGCTGCCCTGCCCGCGGGGCCGGAGCGGGGCCGCCCGGCGCCGCCTTCGCTTTCGGTTCCGCTCCGGCGGCGGCAGCGAGGGAAGGAGGGAGGGAAGGGGGAAGGAGGGAGGAGGGAGGGAAAGAGGGAGGGAGGGAGGGAGGCCCCGCTCCGCCCCGGGGAAGGGGAGGTTTCCCCCCGGGGAGCCGCATCCTGCCCGCCCACCCCCATAAACCGTTCTTTGGGGTGGTTTGGCGTTTTGTTTTTTTGTGGGGTTTTTTGTTTTGTTTTTTGTTTTTTGTTTTTTTTTAATATTTTATTTCCCCCTCCGGCCGCTCGGCCCCGCCTTACCTCGCAGTGCAGCCGGGGGGCCCCGGCTGGTCCCGCTCCCCCGCCCCCGCGTCCCGGGGGGGCGCGAACGGCCGCGTCCTCCCGCCCGTCCCGCTGCTCGGCCGCGGCTTCGCCCCCTCTGCCCCTGGGCAAACGCAGGATTTCCAGCGTGGGTCCGCATGGGGTTTCCTGCATCACCTCCCCTGGACCGTGGCTCAGCGGTTGGGCGACGCTTCTGAAATCATCACCTAAAGGGGGTTTTAGGAACCAGTTGTTTGGAAATGTCACAGCGGCCACCGCCAGGCCACCACCACGGCTCCTGCTCGGGTTGCAGCTCTACAGCGCTGGGATGGGGGAAACGCTGCCACGCGGGCACGGCCTTTAACTCCCCGACTGGCACCAGCCCTTCATAAACATCTCCCATGCTTTCTCCATGCTCATTATTTGTTTTTTCTTATCGAGTACATTCCCATCAAGCACCATTCTTGCGCTGAGCTCACCTGCCTTTTTCTGATCAACTCTTCTTTCCATGAGGCAACAGCTTTAACCTCGAGCAGATGCGACTACCATGGCTGGCACGAACCCTTGTCCTCATTTTGCTTCGAGATCCATTTGTGGTCGCCACTTCAGCATTGTAGGGCTTCCCGGAGTAGAGCCGTGCTTCCATGCGAGCTCTATGGATAAACACTGCTATTTTGACCAGGATCTTGAAAGCCACTCTAGAAATCAAGTTTGTGCACTTACTGTAAAATAGTATGTGCTCCAAACATTTTATGGACTGAACTCCTCTGATTAATAGAGCTCTGATAACGCAGCTGAGAGGGGATCAGCCACCAAAACCAGTGCTCCCATGAAGCCCACAGGGCAACCTGGGCTACTTTTCACTGTTAGAAATCTAGCTGTCGTTTTAAAGTTAGGCACTGATTATCTACCAACACCCACGCTGCAACACCAATTAACGAGATGGCTAAACTAGCACTGAACTACCCTCGTTCCAACCACATCATAGAGCTTCTCCCTTCCTGCCTCACCTGGCAGGGCTCCATCAGAGCCAGGTTTAGGTCTGGTCTTGCTTTCTCGTTGCTAACAATGCCACAGTTTAATCCAGTGCCTCCTGGCAGGGTGTCTCCAAGTGTTTACCCTAATGATGTTCAGCTTTTATACAGTCACGAGGTGAAGGACTGGCACCCCCATCCCCAAGTGTCACCCACAAAAGGTTTACGCTCACAAAAGCACGACCTCACCTGCCTTGAAATCCCACACTACGTCTGAAATGAAATTTTCTTCCAAAACGAGGATCTAATTGCTAGAAGTCAAGGGCAGCATATTGGATATTGAGTTAGTTGTGATCATCATTTGCTCGCCCATGAAACCAGAGCAGGTAAATTATACGCAGCACCTACAGGAGAACACACACGATAAAAACATTTCAGCTGAGCTGGAGCTTTAGTTCAGCATCTACTTTCCTCAGCCGCTCTTTGCACAAGGACACGTGTAACAACAATGCCGGGACTTTGCACCATTAGACCTCTCCAACTGAATCCTGTTTTTTTCCCTTCTGCCGGCACCATCTGTTTCTACAGAGTAAACAGCAACTGTAGACAGGTTAAACGCAAGGACACGTTTTAAATGAGACTCCCATTCTTTACCACTTAAAATGAGTCCAAAGAAGCTTCGCTTACATTTTCCATTATTTTTTGTACCCCAGCGTTCATAAAGGCAGCATTGACTCCGAAAATGTCACTACTAAGAACGGATATTATTTCATCGTGGCTGTGCTACTCCCCTCAGCGTGTTTATAAAGCAGTCAAGGGAGTCTTTTCTTTTTTTTCCCCCCATTCAATTCGTATTCTTAATTTCGAGCACAAAATAAAAGTAAAATGGGTGGAAACCTATGTTTTCACTTAAGTTATTACAAACAAAACGCAAAATTTGTTCAATAGAAGACCATGATTTATTGACAGATATTTTGAAACACGGATGACTGAATATAATAAAAAGACATCTGTAAAAAAACAGGCAAACAAACAAATCTCATCTTTAAATGTATCACTTGAAGGCATTGATCAAGGGGACGCCGTGTGCCGGCAGTTCCTGGTGCAACTGACGGAACAACATGGCACATTTGTTCCTTTCCTGGGTCTTGCCTAAGGTGTGGAACAGCCGGGCTTGGAAGTAGAGAACATCTCTGAGCTGCTCCTTGCAGTCCACTTTGGCAAAGTAAGTCTTGGCTTCATTTAGATTCAAGATAGCAGATTCCAAAGCTGTGGAAAAAAGGGGGACAGTCATATTCAAGATAGTATCACAATAACAACTCCAAGCAACACAGCTCAGTTCTAAAGAGCCCAATTACAAATTCCTCAGCTTTTCAAAACAATATGTGTCTTAGCAACGTGGTCTTTCAGCGAGTTTCTGTTATTCCGCCTTTGCTGCAAAATATGGGTGTGCAAGTACGCAGATAAACAAGAGTCCATTACAAACACTGCATCTGCTGAACAACTAATTCCAAATTAATTTTGCTATCCGATAACTAGGTAACACACTCTGCTGTATCCGAGTGATCATGTAGCAGGACTCCAATATGTACACCGGTTTGCGCTTCTCAACTTCTGAGCACGGTGCCAGTGAGGAGAATTGACTTCACACTACCTTCAATCTTCTTCTGTGGAGCGTAGGAAGCTGCAGAAGCCACCTGACATTTGGCCACCAAGAACATGGCACAGCCTTTGTCCAGGACAGCTCCGTGGGCCAAGACAGGTTCTATTGCCGTCTGCAGAATATTCAGGGCTTGTTCAGGAATGCCAAGGATCAGCTGAAAGAGAAATACTTGCTAGTCTAATACTGGAATCCACTGGTAAGAGCAGCTTCTTCTGAGAAGACCAACATAAACCCCATCTGTTTCTAATAACGCAATGCACCACAGACAAGGATGTAAATTTTTTTTCCCCACAATCTTCTTTTAAATCAAAACTTATTAGTAGAAATGAGTGCTCCCTGGAATGATTAGGCATGGCTTCTCCACCGCAGTCAGCGCTGACAACTGCATCTCTGCCAGCTCAGAATAAACAATATAACTGAACTCCATTACAAGCGTTATTTGTAATTCAAACACATGCCAAACCGTGCTACTAGAAAGCCAAAATACTAGCAGAAAAAATAACAAGGGAAGAAATGAAGGCAGGGCCAATTTATGCTTGTCTGCTTAATTATATGCAATAACTACACATCTTAGTACTACACACGAAACTCAACTTTCATTAACTTCCTCCCAAGATTCTACATTTAGAATATACTTCTCCAGAATCAATAATTTGATTCCAACAAGGTTGTGTTCTTAAATCTCACAGGAGGAAAAACAGTATCCAGATCCCCAGAATAAACGTCGCCCTTCAGCCCTGTGAAAACACGCATCAGACATACCTGGGAGAAAGCCAAGTTCAGCACAGTTTCGGAAGCCAAGTACTGTAGACTATACTCTCGAGAGAGGGCAAGAGCCTGCAGCAGGACAGGCAAGGCTATGGTATGACACGAAGATCTCCAGTAGAGCTCTGCTATCGACAGCAGTACGCTAACCGCAACGGGGGGGGAAGAATTACAAACATTTTCTTTTGATGAAAAACGTCCACTTGTGTCCCAAACAATCATTCCATCCATAATGGTATTGATTTTATTATGAATTACATTACTGCATATACGATAAACTTCAATTATGCTTTTCAGAGGAGATGCCACCAACATACAAAATATTAAATAACACCGTAACTACTCTGAAGATCAGCACAAAAGTCCGACTACACACATACATGTCTATTTCCTATTTATTTTGGATGCAGCATTTCCTTCTTCCATAAGTCTTCCTGAAACTTCAAAATAAGTTTACTACCTTGTAATTTATGTATTAAAGATGACTAGATTTCATTCCCACAATATTTTTAGGATTCCTCCATGCCATGATTAATAAATGAAATTATTGTGTAGTCTCCAAATCATAGCAGGTAATCTGAAGACTAGTGAAGTCTGAACACAGACAAATTGAAATGGCCGATTCTAATCACTGCAAAGTGTCTTCAAAACTCTGAAAATGAAACATTCTTACCTAATCACCATCTCAGTGTTCTTGATTTTCTGGCAGTGGATCAACAATTTCTGCAAAAGTTTGTGTGCCTCTGACATTTGATTTTGGGCTTTCAACACAATGGCTTTTCTGCCGCAGTAGGAAAAAAAAACCACATCACTGATTGTATTTTTATATTTTAGATACAACTCTGCACTTCCAAACGCAGTAAAATAGGTCTCTATTTTGTGACTTCTGTTTCTTGTAACTGCGGAATGGCATTCTGACAAAGCGTATGCATGCTATACACACCGGCAGTGGGAAAATCAGATCTCTCCAATTCCAGCTGGACAACTCACAGGCAGAAAGGATCAAACTCATAAACCAGATTTAAATAGAAAACTGGCATTGCCAAAAAACAAAGGCCAAACAGGCAACAGAAGTGGGAGGGCATGCAAGCTAGAAAGCACAAGTAATTATTTGTAAGAAAAGCAAGTACGAGGTAAGGTCGCTAAAATTGACCTGCACTAACAAGGACATGGAGCAACATGGAAAGAGCAAGGACAGGGAAACATGAAACAAATACACAGCAGCAGGGATGCATAAAAACACCCCAAACCCATACACTGAGTAGAATATTTAAAGATCAGGGAAATCACAAACAGTCCAACTCCAGAAGGACACGCATCAGGTCCCACAGCTTGAATACTGATCTTCCAGCTTACTGGCACTGGCTATGTTTTCAGGTGTTTTGCCTCATTGAAAATCAACAAGAAATTGCTTTTAACAGTTAAGTTGTATTTCATACTCACCAAATACCAAGCTTTAACCCTATGTATTTCTAACATGTCATTTCCATTTAGGAAAAAAAAAACATGTTAAGATGCGAGAAAAATCATGTTATTATTATCCCGTTTTGTAGATGTAGAAACCAGGAGACAGATGAAGCTCCTACCACACTAGAGTCGACACCAGGCCTGAAATCCCCAGTTATCTGCCATAAAATCCTGCATTGTGCTTAGGTTTGAGTACAGTTACCACAGCAAGGTATTTTGTGTTCTCACAACAGATCTCCAGCTCTAGAATAACACCGATTTCAGCAGTGCCATTCCAGTTCTTAAAATGCCCAGAGAAACAACTAGAAATGATTATTGCAGGACTCGCTCTAATGGAATAAGTACTACAGGTTAGACAAGATGACCATAATTAGTTCTGGAACGGGAAGAACATGTAAGCACACGTGACTGCCAGCAATCGTTTTGCTATATCTTTCATTATCTTCACGGGACACAGCTGCAAGCGTACGCAGATCCAGGATTTCTTACCTGTATATGCCTTCAATGCTATTAAGTGCTGTAATTCCTGCTACAAGAGAATCTGCTATATGGTATCTGCCATCATTCATGGCTCTCTCAAACTGTATTTTCTGATCAAACAGCATCCAAAGCTAAACAAAGAACATCCACAAACAAGTTTTAGAAGCTGTGCCTGCTCATTTTCTAAGTTAGAACTTAATTTTTATTTTCCCCTGTGGATATTTATGTCTAGACACAACTAGCTCCACTGTTCAATTACTGGATTAACTAAATTACTTCCCTCAACAGAAATGCTCAGGTCTGGATTAATGTTTCAATACCAAAGCTCACCTATTTGACTACATTTTAAGTAAAAAACGCTCTTTTAAATCATTACCAATGCTTTGAAACAGTAGACTTGTTCTGTAGGACCAAACTATATTTAATGCAATCTTGAACACTTCACTGTAAATACTATCTTATAGACTCATGTGTTAAGGTATTTCCCAGAGCCACACAAAACCCAGCCTATTCTCTCAGTTATTTCTGGATTGCAATATAGCAAAATACGTAGCACTAATTAAACAGAACTTTGAAGCTCCAAATCAATGCATTTAATTCCTATACGTGCTTATGAAGGAGACGTGTATTTCTCTGTCGACGACACGTCTATTTAAACAGCTTTTTCTTAGGAGCCTATGGCGAGATAAATGTCTCTCCAGTATTAAGATAACAGAGGCATCTATTTCGTGCTTTTGTAGAAAGGTTTATGTCGAACAGCTTCCCACGAGGTCATGAGCCAAGTGAAATTAGCAAACATATAGCCCAGGGCATACAGAGGGAAGAATTCAGATGCGACGGAATTCAGATCCTATTGTATCATAATTTACAGGCTAAATTATAAATATTCTACCTGCGCATGCTGACTGTTGGGAGGGAATCTTTCCTTTAGGTGTTTCAGTATTTCAGAAGCAGCTGCAAAATATCCCTGTAACACAGAAACAGCACTCTGATTAACGTACGCTGGGGCAAGCACCACTCCCCGTGATTTCAACACAACCTTCACGGCAAGAACTTGCCAAGCAAAAACCCTGTGCATTCCTCGCCCCCAGTGCAGACATTAAAGGCAGAACAAAACAGAAGTCAAGTCTCGCACTCTGTCAATAACACCCACACGTCTTCTCACCCAAATGCCATTTCTGCAAGTAGCCACAAAACTCACCTGCTCCGCATGCAGCTCAGCCAGGTGACACAGCACCACAGCGAAGGACTCGGTGTTATTCTGCTGAACGCCCACGTTCACAGCCTCCAGACTGTTCATGCTCAGCAATGTTTGGGCTTGTTGAAGTGCCATGGTGCTTGTGCAAGAGAAACAGTCTTTTTTAACTTTCAAGCAACAAACTACCACCATTTTTAATTTATGGTCTTGTTATGACAACAGTCTACATTTTCTGGTAAGCCAGGGGCCTGGAGGAGAATGAAAACTTGTAAAACAACTGCTATTCAGGAGCTCTGGACTATGCAGGTACAGCAAGTACTACACAGCGAAAGTTGCACACAGTCTAAGCACAGAGATGTAGAAAATGGGGGCACAGGAACAATTTATGCACTATTTGCCACTACTAAATGGAAACTCAATCTCTTCTCCAGTTTGAGTTTTAAAGCAACATAAGAAAATGGAAATAATTGCACTCAGCCTGTACCGAATCAGAGTCTGATTGCTTTATTTTAGTGCACTGGAGAGTCAGAGTCACTTGTTACACCTATATAAATAACTCAAAATGCATTATGTGCTAACAAGTACAGTGAGCTAACCCAAGAGTTCAAAAGAAACAAAATACCTGCGGCCGTATAATCTCCAAATGGCAGTCTTCTGTGCTATACTAATATCAATAAGCTCTGACAAGCTGTGTTTCCAGTGCAACAGATCAGAATCTTTTAAGGCATCCATTAGTTTGTTGGCAGCCTTTCCTGCAAAAGCTCTTTGCTGAACCAAGGACTGTATTCCCAGGGAAGCAAGGTACTGGGAAGAAGACAAAAAAATACCAAGAGCAGTGAAAGACAATAGAGTACACTGGGCTTGCAAATTACACGGGAGCAAGAGTTCTAAACTAAGAAAAAAATCCCAGAGAAAAAGATGTGATGTTATTCAGCACAGACAAAGGAACACTGCTCCAGGCATTTCTTTAAATACCCACTTATGCACACCCACACATGTGTGAATGTCATTTTGTTAGATTTGAAAGGTAATTTCCACTCCCACACACAGAAGTCTTAAAGAGGATGACAGGACTGGTACCTGGATTTCTCCAATGATGAAACAGCTGTGAAAACGCAGAGCCCTTCCTCCCCTTCCCCACCAAGCGGCCATGTCTGCTCTCATCTCCCAACATGAGCAGTTTAGTTCCTTTTGGAACACTCCTCTGAACTAAGAGATGGCAGATCTTGGGGAAGACAGAACTAAACATTAACAGCCAACAGATTCGGGGCACAAAACTGTCTAAGGGGAGGGCTGCCATGCAAGATTTCTCAGCTGGGACAGAGCCATACAAGTAAACTTGTGTTCAAAGCTCTGCCTCGGGCATTAGCTCTAAGTTTCAGGGAAGGCAGAGGGGTGAGAACCTTCCTTGAGCACCAGCAAATTGTGCTACGGGCCTAAGGCCAACACGGTGCCTGGGGCCATGCTGGTGGCCACACAGAGTTTTTCTGCCTGAAAAACAAACAAGTTAGAAGGAAAAAAGTGTGAGCCTTAATGCACTGGCATTAAAGCAACTGAACTCTGGTTTGTTAATATGAAGAGTAAAAATTATAGAAAAAGACAGATTTTGGAGTGTTAACATTGATTTCTTTAAATTCAGTTACATATTTTGAACAGACCAGCCACAAAACCCTATTGTGCACACTCCCCTCGCCACTTGTGTTTGTCCTAGAATAAAGTAAAGGATAAATGATATGGACTTACCGGCAAACCAAAATGTAAAGATTTGTTTACAGAGTGCTCCAGCAGAACACAGCTATCGAATATCTTCTGCTCCAAGATGTACAACCAGCTCTAGCAAGGAAAGAAAAGTTAAAATCTCGCTGCAAATAGGTAACGGCTGCAGCACTTTTAACTTCCCTTACTTTTTGCGCAGAATGCACAAAAACTCACTGGAAATAGAAAGCACTTCAACATTACTATGATACTAAGGAAACTTCTAGTAAATGCTGCACAGCAAAACGTATCAAACGTGCAGCCAGGCTGGGACACTGGCTGACAGCAGTCAGTGCTGGAGGTTCAGAGTAATGCACAGAAACCCCATAATGAGTTAATGTGGAAAGCAGTATCTCAGGAGTTTGATGCCACTGATGCCAATTCATCATACCAATCAAGTTAATTACAGAACGAAATACAGAGGAATCTAAGTCTTTCCCTCCTCCTTTCTGTTTGCTCAAAAGAAGGCCGATTACTCTGTGAGAATCCAACAGACAGTAAGGAGGAAGTTTATGAACTAATTTGCTTCTTTAAAACATACGAGACTAAACTACGGGTTTAGTACTGAGATCTCATCTGGGACCACAACTCCTGTTTAAGAAAGTAATCCTGAGTTGCAACAACACCACCCCACGGTCTCCCTGTGGTTTGTTGCTCTGGGTGACCCATCTGCTGGACAGTCACATTTAAATTACTGAAGCATTCGATGAGATACTACTGTAAGAGCAGTTCTGCAACAGTTCCCTGAGCAAAGGCTCGGATAACAGAGACAAAGGTGACTTAACCTCCGCCTCAACACAGCTACCTTACCAGGCAATGCTGCAAGCAAACATGGTCGTTCGACTCCTGTGCAATTCGGATGGCTTCCTGAAGTGCCAGTTCAGCCTGTTGGCTATCAGCAAACAAAAAGGGAGAACATATTAGTATTCCCACAGTGCTAAAAATACAGCATTACCATACAGAGGAATATTGAGCTAAATTATGCATATCGCACTCAGAAGATAACTCTGACTTAACAGACTGCTGAGAAAGCCTGTACTTTCCTCCTAGCACTTCAGCAACATATTCTAGTCTTGAGGATAATAAGTAAGACAGTATCTGCAAACCACTACAAAAATGCAATTGTAACCCCTAAGCAGGCTTTCAAACCCTGCGCGTGCCAATGTGCCAAGTTATTGTTTGAACAGGGGCAAGGTGAAGTATCTGTCCGTGTAGAAAAAGTTGTTGCTCTCAATTTTGCAGATGTCCTTCCCAACTCCAGTCCTTTTACGTGATGCATCCAGACAGCAGTCAATAAATGCAAACCATATACGGAGATGGGCAAGCCGGCTTTATCAATAAAATAACCCCCACCCCTAGGGCATTTTAAAATTAAAAAAGCACAGATGGCTTTTTATTTTTTTTTAATTACTCTTTTTCCAGATCATCAGCTCTATGTTGATTTGTATGTTAACAGAAAACCAACCACAGTTTCTTGAGAATACAGCTGAAAATAGACATTCATATCCACTGACCTTTTTGAGGTCATGGCAATTGAGAACTTAAATACCTAGGAAACAGTTGCAGCCGGACACAGACAAATGTCAACACTTACCCTGCTGTAGATGGCTCCGTCATTATGGAAACCAAATAAATGTCAAAACAAAAACAAACCAAAACAAATCAAGATTCCAAGAAACTTCCAACCCAACCCAACTATAGCTGTTATCAAATTAGAGAAAGACCCTTCTTCTCCCGAACAGATTTTCAGAATGCACATAATGCATACAGGAGATGCAACAAGATGAATTTTAGTTGTGCGGTACAATATATTGACTTACTAATGGCCAAACCGACAGTGCAGTGCAGCCAGATTCAGAGCAGCGTATCTCAGACTCCGACCGTAACCTTCATCCCCGTTGCTTTTGCTTTCTGCTCCAGTGAGAATTAAACGGTCAAAATAATGAAGGAGGCTGTGTGTTGAACTGAAGACATCTTGCACTCTGAGACTATTTAAGTAGCTTAAATAATGCTAAAAATCGAAGCAAAATCAGCTTTAACTATACATAACTATTAAAACAAAGGTTTTGTTTATAATTGCTCTGGATCTTCTTATTGAGAAAGGCTGCCCAACAAGCGCAGCCGTGAAATACTGTATGGTCAGGAAAGCGCTTGATCAGAAGTTGCAGCGATACCGCTACTACCTGTGCAGAACTTCTGTAAATCTTGGATAAATTTGGTTGTTTTCCCTAACAAGATCTTCCAAATGGTGTCCCACAGGCCAAGATTCGGCCATCAGAATTATCCCACCCAGTCTGAGACCTCTACATAGGTAGAATCCCTGTATTTATGCGCTAAGTGAGAGTGGGAATGGAGACACGACTCCCAGCAAGATACTCAGAAGCACGAGCATTTCCAAACACAGCGCAGATAGAAAGGAGATGCTAAAACTTCGTGTTTTCTTCCAGGCATTGAGACCTGTGCAGGGCAGCCCTTTACGTCAGACAAACAGAACACTGGAGAGGACATGGGGAGTTGTGAGGTCCAGCCCCTGCTGTGGCAGCCCTTTCAAGGATACGTCTCCAAACGGGAGCAAGGAAAATCCTGTCTGTCTCAGCCCAGGGCTACTGGGAGGAAGAGTTAGAAAGTAAGGCAGGAAAGAGCTGACTGGGAGCTCATGGAACTTGCTCAAGAATAAGTTGTTGAGGAACAAGGCAAATGCTCACAGCACAGGTCTGGAACCAGCTCTCAAGGGGAATTGTCTACGGCTTTCAGTATAAATTGCTACTAAGCACCAGAGGTAAAGCGAACATCAGTAAGCAAAATCAATAGATATTGCTCTCGATACTGACTTTTAAACTACGGGAGTATGAGGCCTGAAATTTCTTAGGAAAATGTGTGCAAAAAGAGATGAGTTTTAGATTTAGTTCACCAGGGATGCAGTCACACAGTCCCACCAAAATTAGAAGATTATATCTGTGCATAACGCTAGACATGTGAGGAAGTATTTAGCTTAAGTAAGATTTCTGTACCTTCAGGAGTTTCAGTCTGAATCACTAAACATTTACATGGAACTTGCTCACATTTTTATCATCTGCTTGTATTTCAATATAGAATAAATTACTCCCAAATAATCCCATCCTAGAGATAAGAAATCCCTTTACAACCATTTTGGATGAAGAAAAAGATACTTACTGCTTCAGCAAAGTCTGGATTAAATTTTAACAAGTTGTTCAATTCCTTTTGTAAAGATGCTGGAGTAAGAGCCTTTGTTTCATCATTCTTTAATAAAGAAGCCTGGAATAAAAATTGAAAAGTAAAAGTAAGATAAATTACTCAATCCGGAGGGTTACAAATGTATTTTGATACGTGCTTGTCAGTTTGTTATCTGCTTGGAGAGAACATTAAAGAAGATTTTGTAACAGCCCTGTCTCCTATGAGGCTGAAACATCAGTGGCAGTTTTATTCTATGCTATGTTACAGCATTCACTTTCCAGAGATCAAAGAGACCAAGTACAATAAAAGCTTATTCAAAGGACTGTTTAAAAGTGCTTAGAGAATTCTGTTTAAGTTTCTATTTGAAGAACTAAAATAACAGATCACTCACTGGAATTACAAATATCTTTCCACAAAAGTAATCAGGAAACTAAACGAAAGTAAATCCATAGTTTGGCAAGAAGATCAATGAACAAAAAAATAAAATAATGTAGTTACTAGAATAAGCATTACTGAATAATAAAAAGACTTCAAAATTCAGAACCCTCGTAAGCATCACGATTCCTCCACAATATTCTAATCAGAATGAGAAAAAATATTTATACACACCAGTAGCAGATACTCTACATAAATCACACCAGCTAAAAACCACAGTGTAACATAATGTCACTGCAGTTCATTCACACCTTGCACCAGATCTGGCTTGTCTTCTCATTAAATCCTAACTCTGCTCCTGGATAAGGGGTTCCCTATTCTGCATGCGTGTAGGGAGGCTGAAGTGCCGCAGCTGGAGCTGGATCGCAGGCGTCTGTGTGGCAGCGGTGCCAGCAACTGGAGTGGGGGCCACAGGTCGTAGGGGCCCATGTGTCTGTGGTGCCGGCAACCACAGTCAGTGACAGTATCACAGAGGGTGTATCACAGAGAATATCACCAGTGGGTGACCTCTGGTGAACACCAAGCTGGACTAGGCAGAAAGTTGGATAAGCAGCTTGAGATCCAAGCATTGAAACAGCCACAAGACTGGGCTGGGTATGTTTCTCTGAAGGAGACAACCGCAGGAAACTCAGGCCTACCAGGAGGTCCCAAGCCAACTGATGGAGGGACCGCAGAGCCTTTGGGTCAACTGAGAGATGCATCTGTATGTGTGTCGTGTCTTTGTACTGGAGGCAACTGGACAAGACAATCCCGGGGCCGGTTCCCTGATAAGCTGATTGTATAAGCCCAGTTTCTGGTGGAATCAAGAGAGAGGGCTCGAGCGCATACGTGTATATATTTCACACTAATGGATCTTCATCCTTATCAGTCAGAGCAGGGAACGGGGTAACAGACAGCAGGCTCAGCCTCACCACTGGCTGCGCTGGGGGTCATGGAGCTGCAGGAGCCTTGCCACTGGATTCAACCACCCCTAACAGTAAAGATCCTAATGGAACTGAGAAGTTACTTTGAACTTTTAATACATAATGTTTCGCATACATTTTAAATGCATTTTATTTTTTTAGCAAGCAATTATAAGCGTGCAGTACATTTACTGACATTCATGCCTGTGTATATTTCTGCTCTGTTTCGTATTTATCAGCTGGAATACTCAACAAAACTGCACATTTCAATGACACCAAATCTGAGGTGAGTAGTCAGAACGCAAGTGACCTTCTTAGAATCAAATATCATCATACGGTGTACATGCCTAGATAAAACACGTTTAGCCCCAAGCGTTCATGCTGAGCAACTGCATGCAAGATATCAACAAATCTTTAACGGATCTAAGAAAACATCATGTCTGACACCGTGGATAAAATTGAAGGTGAAATTCACGTTATGGATCATTTACTCAACTTTATTCAGAATTAACATACCTGCTGAGAAAGAAAATACTCTGCTTGTTTCTGGGAAAGAGGCCCACTGCAAGATATCTCTTCTTCCCTGATAAGAAGCACTCTGGTTAGAAACAAGGGCAGTGAAATAGAATACAAGAAAACACGTTTTATTAGACATTCCGCACTTTTGCTTTATAAAGTTTTATGGGATACTGGAGCTCAACAGCATGAAAGGAAACTAAAAGGAGATAACTTAATAAAGAATCAAATCTACCACATCAAAGTTAGCAAACCAAATGATTTCACACAGCTTAGCTGTAATCTCCAACCTGCAGAAACGATGGTCAATATGAACGTTACCCAAATGCACAAGAAAACCCCAAGAAAAACAGCAGATACAAGATTTAGGGTTGGCGCATTCGAAAGGCTTTGCTCTGCTTTTACTTTCTTCCAAAGATAGTCACAATGAAATGAACTGGCACTTTGACTACACGCATCGCTCCAGAGAACAGCTGTTCTGCGAGAGCAGGCAGAAGTTTATTCCACGGAAAAACAGCAACTACAGCATACAGCCAGACTCCACAAGCTGCTAACTGACTCATGCTGTAGCAGAGCATGCAGAAGCACAAGTTTGTATAAAGACAGTTTAGAAAGTATATTTTAAATACATGGATACACAAAATGCTTTTAGGATTATTCTTAGAGTGGAGCATTTCTTTATTGGGTGAAAAGTCTCAATATTTGCTTCTAATTTTTCATGTAAATAAAAGTGAGCTCTTTTATTTGGGAAAGGGTGAAAAGAGAAACCAAAAACATTAAGCTTAACTTTTCCTTAGTGAGCAATCTTTCTTTTCTGGAAGCAGAAGTGACCTGTCGAACAGCTTTAGCACATCACACGCCAGCACAACCAGTCACTCCGCAGTGGGCTGTACGGAAGGGAACTGTGGGCAGCATCTGGACTTCAGCTGGCAACTCCCTAAGAAGCGTGAGGACAGGTACCGCCATCTTCTATCAGGCACTGAGCAGGACTGTTGCCATTTACAAGTGTTACCACATGGTGGCACCAAGGAAATGGAGACGCCACCCAGCTCTGCCAGCGTGTATGAGGCTTTAAAAAAAAATACAAGATTACCCTCCGTCTCAGTATTGCAGCTGAAGTCGTTAGTGATAGGACGTGCAAGGGCCTAGACGAGCATTTGTGGAGTCTGGAAGGTTTAACAAGAGTAGCATCTTGAGCTGGACAAATCTTAAGTTTACTCTGATGTGCACAGAGGTAATCTGAAACAAGACTAATTCTCTTAAGTGGGAAAGACTTTAATATTAGTATATCACCTTAAGGGTACATCAAGTTCTTCTTTCTCCATTTTCCCCTCCAGTTCCTCTGTATTCGTCAGTTCCATGTCACTCTCATCAATTCCATTTTTCTTCTCATCATTTTGAAAGTACTGCTGAAGGGCAGTGTAAAGTTTATAGACCTGACTAAAAGAAAGCTTATTGTATGCCAAGATCATATGGCGCAGAAACAGACCTGCAAAGGAAAACACCTATTAGGACAACTGTCTGTAAGGTTTCTGCTTCAGAGAGGAGACTAGAAATCAGAATAACCAGAAGCTTAAACTGCATTATTTAATTTTGTTTAAGTGCCTCATCTCGGCATTGCAATTGATAAAACTCAATTTTGCAAGGTGTAAATCTGGTATTAATTTAGGGGCAAATCTCACAGACTATCTGATCACAGAATAACTGTTAGGATCAGTAAAAACTGCACAATATGTAAAATTATTAGTTAAATATGAAACATCTGAGCAAGAGAAAAATCACATTATACAATCTTTACACCTCCCCAAAAAGAAAAACAAAGCCTGCATCCTGAGTGAATTACGTCAATGACAGACATCACATCAAATATAGCTCATGGATGACAATTAGTTACCTACTACACTTGTTTTATGAACTTCTGGCTCTGTCCCTGTAAATGAATCTGAAAGGTCATCAAAAAATTGTTCCATATCTTTCAATTCTCCTTCTGCCATAAGTTTTAACCTAAACAGGGAAAGAAAACCACATTTTTAAGGCATATGCATCAAATAAAATATTCTTCTATTTCAGGTAAAGGTGAGTAAACACAAATAGAAACAAGTGGTAGCTAACTCATTAGGCCCAGATTTTATATTCACAAGCCAACTCAAAACATATTAAATATTAATAATAAGCCAAATACTAATACTTGGTGGTTTTTTTCTCTTTTTAAACAGTTCTTTTAATAAAGAGAACAATTAGAAAAGTTGTTATTCTTCTAACAAAACAATTAGGAGTACAAAATAGACTGATTTTTAAAACTGTTGCTGTTAAGTGAGTTAGTTAATGTCAAAACAGATCTTCTGTACCACAGAAAACCAGACGGCTTCGGGGTTTGGTTTGTGTGCCTGTTAGAAGTTAATTTATGAGAATGAAGAAAGCTGCAGAAGTACGTTTTTGCTCCAAATGTACTTTTTTAACTACACATTTTGCAGTGCTTCTGAAGAGATATCGGAGTAGATACAGATAGCACAGAGCACCCTTTATCATCTTCCACAGCATTATGGATTGTAGTGGCCGCGTTTCCACGTTCCCCACACGGAATACAGGGACCACACGACGGGCAGCGTTAACCGAATGCCGCAGGCGGTTCCGTAGCCCCCAGCAGCAGGGAGCCCGGCTGCCCGCGGCTCGGTGCCCGCCTCCGCGACCGGTCCCCGGCCCTCATCAGCTGCCCCCCCGCTTCCCGGTGGCGGGGACCCGCTGCGAGCGGGGAGGGGAGGCGCGGCCCCGGCGCCCACCTGATGTGCACGGAGCTGGCCAGGTGCGGGCAGGACTCCTCGATGGCCTTGCGCAGTCGCGACAGCGGCATGTCAGGGCCCTGGGGAGGAGAGCGACATGTCGCGACAAGCCGCAACGCCACCGGCCCCTTGGGGGTCTCCCTCCCACCCCCTCATGGCCAGACGCGGGCCCGTCCCCGACCTGCAGCAGCGGCAGCAGCAGCCGGTTGAGCCGCCGCCGCTCCAGCAGGCCGAGCTGCGCGCCGGCGCGGCCCAGCTCGCTGAGGAGGACCAGCAGCGCCATCTTGTAGGGGGTGACCCAGTCCTTGATGCCGAAGACATTGGCGTGCACCACGCCGTTCGTCATCATCGGGTTGAAGTACAGGCTCTCGTGCACGCTCGCCATGGCGGCACCCCGCGGCCGCCACCGGCCGCCGAGGAAACCCGCCTCGCCCGCCGCCCAATCGCCGCCGCCGCCGCCATCACGTGGGCCGCGCCGCGGCCAATCAGAGTCGGAGGTATGCGCCGTCCACACGGAGCCGGCCGGCGGACCCAGCCATGAGGAGACGTTCCGGGGAGAGAAGGTTCCGCGCGGCGCCGGGCGCAGGGCAGCGGGCGGAGGGTGGCCGGGCTGCGGGTCTCCGCCGAGCCGCCACCGCGCCGCCGCCCTTCATCCCGGCTGTGGATTGTGGCGAGATATGGCCAGCGTCTGTGGGGAGTGGCCGCAGCCTGTTGTGACCTACAGCCCAGCGGCTGGTCACCTCTCCTCCGTCGATGCCAGCCTCTGTGCTGCTCCCGCCGCTGCCCATGGAGACGATGGGGATGGTGGCTCGGTGCCAGCACCCCAACCGTGACCCCGCCAGGTCTTGGGGACGGCCAGCATGGATGTGCCACAGCCCTCGGAGGAAGGCATGACCGCCACTGGCATTGGCACCGCGTGTCCTGGAGAGCGGAGCCATGTGGAGGAGCCCAAGGCCCCACGGCTCATCAAGGACATGGCACTTCTCCCCAGCCGGTCACGGGTGTGCCGGGATGTATGGGGAGACGGCAAATTAATTGCAATGCAATAATGATATTTCCAGACATCAGTTTTTATTTTCTCAACAATTTGCTAAAGTATTTCATGAAGGCTTCACATTCCCAAAGAAAATGCTCCAATTATTATAATAGTTCTCATTTTTGTAAGTGAGAGCGAAACAAAACTCAATATTATTATACATCTGCGAGTTCCCGGGGATTTCAGTTGAGTTGCTCCTGATTCACGCCTGGGGGTGGTGAGAGGAGGAGGAGGCAAATCAAGCGTGGAGTAATTTTTTAGAATACATTTACATTTAAGAAACTTAGTGTTGTCATTAGCTGTTGCTGGCATAATTAATGATAGCTTCCTAGACCTCAATGAACTAAATACTCATTGAACTATACCTGAATATAAAACCCAGGAAATAACTGAAGCTATTATGTTACAAAGGTCGATTTGCTGATGTTTCCTGAAGATAAAGCATGATGGTTTATGTGGAAACACCGAAAGGGTGGTGTGGCTTGGCGGGGAGGGAGCGGGAGAGGAGATTGCTGCAGCCGGCGGGTGCAGAACTGGGAGGAAAAAGGAAATGACAGACATCTGGTTCTGACATTTCTGTGCAAGGCTCTGAAGCCAACGTGAGAACACTGCTGACAACCCTTGGTGTAGGGAATGTTCAGAACACGCTTTTTAAGCATATTTAAATAAACTCGCACACCTGAAAACCATCCCTACAAATAACCAGCAAGGGGTGGTTTTGGTCGTATTCATTTCAAGATTAGGTAATGCAACTGAAAAAGTAATCTTTTATCATACCTAAAATAGGCTGACCCCCTGAGTGACATGCCTGAGGTTATGAAGCATGCAATGGCCACTGGCTGGGTTCAGGGATCCTTGTGTTTTCGTGCAGCGCTGAGTCTGTCGGACCAAGTCTCTGCAAGCTGAAAACATTCTCAAAGGTAATTCCAAAGTACCGCATGTCTCCATTATGAAAAGTGAATACTATAATGATTCTTCCTAGAGGTATTAATATCCAATCTGAAATTCCCAAATAAAGCCCAGAGATTAACTTCTTTCTTTTTTTTTTTTTTTGTTTTTAAAACTTTACTGTAAAATTCCACAAATTGTTACATTTAAAACAAATTAATATTCTTGGTAAGAACCACTTCTCTACTTCGCTCTCGTGACATGTAAAGCCTTGGGGGATTACCGAGCTGCAGCGAGTCATCATCACTTGTTATTTCATGGCAGAAGTAAATGCGACATCTAGCATTAACAGATTTAAATCTTTTAATGCTTCTTTGTCACAATCCTGAAGGTTCAGCGAGGGCAAGTCTTTTATTAATAGCACCTCTGCAAATGCTACTTTTCAGCTACAGAGTAGCCGGTAGAGTTAAAGTTCCTTGTTTAAAAACAATCTACATGGTTTCAATTTACACAGGCTAATGCACTAAAAGTGATCTCAAATCACATGTTAGGAATATGATTCATCAAGTTCTGTCCAAATTAAGGTGGGAGAGGCAACTGCAGCTGCCAGCACAGTCACCAGATCTCAGCTCTGTCAGGCCCACGTTACTCCCTAAAACATCTGTGTTTGGGAGGATTTCTTGTTGGCAAGTCCTTAGCAGAGCTAAAGAAAAAAAAATTAGGTTTTGCTGGGTTTGGCTCATCTGTGGGACAGAGCTTTTACCCCGCTCACAGCAACTGCGTGAGGAGGTCTCATGTTTTAATGTAACAAAAATATGTGTATAATTTGGTACTTCAAGGGCGACTCCCTGAATTGACAAAGTTTAGGTGATATAGAAGTTTTTTAAAATCAAACACTACTGTTATTTCTTAAGGGGTCTTAAAGCAATCTGTCACATGAGGAATATGGGAAATGTGCCATTGCTTGTTCTGACATTGTATTCACAAGACTTTTCAACTGTCTTTTCAGTTGCTTTGACTAAAATCGCAAGCTATTATTGGGGAAAGAAATGACATTTTTTATTAAATCAAGAGTTTATAGCACATCAAAAGCTTGTCAAGGAGCATAAGCATTTCCAAAAAGAGATGACCTGATTTTGAATTAAGATATTGTGTCAGTGCTAATCCAGAAGTTGGGCTGCACAAAGTATCTGCTCTTGATGCTAAAGCTGCCAAGTCTGTGCCATTCTTGTGGCGATGACATACTGATCTTTTTTGACTCAGTCCTTGCATCTGACTTGCTCCAAAAATAGATCCTTCCTGCAGAAATTAATAAAGATTGCATGCAACCTTTTGTACGGGTAAATTTGATTTGTGGTCAAAATTTATTTTCAGCCGCTTTTGTCTGTTCCTCTTTTTGGCAAAAGCCTCCTTTGTTCTTGGCCCCGTGTGTTCTTATGTAAAGCGTTCCTGAAGACTTACTTGGGTTTGTATTGTTCGGGTTTCTTTAATACGGTCTTCTGGTTAAAAGCTTTCAGTTCTTACAACCTGTGATTATTATTTTTTATAGATATCGCATTCATAGGCATAGATAAAATAATAATGGCACCTAGAAGCTAGCTGGAACTGGATTTTTAAATAATAAACCTTATTTTCTATTATTTAAAGATTATCACCTAGGGGCTTGGCGGAATAACCGGCAACTTTGGCCTTTTGCCTACAGCACCGAGGCTTTTAATTCCCTCTGTGACAAACGTCCGCCTTGTACGCAGAGGTGCCAAAACACCTGAATTTTGGTGACTGTTAGATTCACCCCCGGCCTGCGCCAGACCCCATTGCTCCGCGCCTTCACGGGAGGCTCGCTAGGGCTTGGCGCCCCTGTACACAGGAAAAAACACCACAACCACCCAAAAACATGAGGTAAAACTTCTCTCTTATTTCAGTGACATCACTGTTTACGCACTTACAGCTGACAGTGGCCTCTTCTTTCCGTGTTTCAGGGGTATTTTCACGCCCCCCCCCGCCCCGCTCCGTGGCCGCCGAACCTCCGCCCCCGCCAACACTCAGGCGCTTCCTCTCCTCCCATTGGCTCCGCCCGCTCGCTGTCGGCGGAGGGACAGCCAATGGCGTTGGGCAGGGCGGGAAGGCCCGCCCTCCGTGAGGCGGCCCGCCGCGCAGGGCGGGGGCCCGCTCCGGGGGGGGCGGTCGGTCGGCGCCGGGGGTCGCCGCGGCGGACGGCGCTGGAGCGCGAGTGGCGGCGGTGAAGCGGCCATGAAGGTGAAGGCGGAGGTTCCACCGGCCGGGAGAGCGTCTTTCCCCTCACTGTGGGGAGGGAGGGAGGGAGGGAGGGAGGAGGGGGGCGAACGGGCGCGTGACGGGGACGGGACCCCGGGGGGACGGGCCGCGCCGCCCCTCCCTCCTTGCCTTAGGCCGCCTGGCCCGGCCGCCACCGCTGTCCTTCCCTGGGCCTGCCCCGTTATCGAGGGACGGGGAACCGCCTTGCCGGGCAGCCCCGGCGTCCTCCACTGACTCAGCAGCCGGGCAGGGCCTGGCGCCGCCGCCTGAGGCGAGCCCCCGCCCCCGTCTCCACACACCGGCGGCGGTCGGTCCCCGCCGGCGGCGGCTGAAGGGCTGGCAGGGCTCCGAACCGGACGGAGTCGGGCTTGGGGCGGTGCGTGGAGGTTGGGCCTGTGAGGGGGGCGGCGGTTGGGAGCTGGCTCCCGCCGGGCCGTTGAGGGGAGGCACGGCAGGGGCTGGAGGGGAGGGCCCGCTCCGGCCGGCCGCGGGGTTCGCTCCTCAAAGGCGCTTCGTCGCGTCCGAGGCTGCCGTGGTGGCTTCGGGTCGGGGCTGAGGGCTGTGGTGGCCGGGGATCTCTGAGTTCGGGGGCTCCCGGGGGGTGCTTGATCTCTGAGAAAGCTTTGCTTGATCTCAGGCTGGGTATAAAGATGAAATTTCAGCTAAAAGAAATAAAATCCGTTCTGCTTTCCTCTTGGTCTGCCGGCTTTGCACATCCTGCTTGCACAGATGTGTAAGGAGCAGCATAGAGCCTCCCAGCTTCTTCGGGCGGGTGTCTTCCTGAGGTGAAATTCTCATCAGGTTGCTAAACGCCGAAAACAAGCGAAGTTCAAAAGCAGTGTTTTGCCCCTATAGTATGCACATGAGGTATGGAGAGGGAAGATAGCTGATGGCAGCTTGTGAGAAGGGAATATGGAAGTAGTGACTGATGTAGTTGGAAAGGCTTTTGGTGCAGAAATTGGCAAAATTTTAACTCATTCTCTAAGGAGGGAGTTCTTGTTTTAGTGTGCCTCATTTGTGTCGGTGCTTTTCAGCAGGGTCTAATTTCTTTTACAGAGTAATACGAAGAGTCTAGACACTGTAATTCAATTATGGGTTGATGACACTAGTGCATAGAAAGAATCCATAGGTTAAGGAGAAAATTAATGATGCCCCAATTGCCTTACCTTTCACCTTAAAGTGACTGAATGCTTGGCAGTAAGTGTAAAGAGATTTTCTGTTTGATACTAACATTGTTCATGTATCCAAAATGGGTAACAAATATTTCCTAATTATATATTCAATTAGTGTTGACAGTGATGTCTGAGCAGTTGTTAGTGTCTCTTGAATAAAGTAAGTCTAAGAAGCAGGTGTTAAGCTATCAGGGAAGGCTTGTAGTAGCAACTATGTTATGTCCTTTTAGTTGTGTATCCTGCTGCTGCTGTGATCCTCTAAAAAGACCACAGTCATATAATGAAGCAAGTTGGATTCTGACAGACCCTTCGGGTTCATTGTTTTGTTTTTCTGTTATTTGTATGCGCCTATTTTGAAATCTTTTTAGTATAAAGCTAGATCATCTGTTTTTATAAATACGTGAAGAATTAGAGTTATGTTTCTGCAACTTTCCCTTAAGACGAGAAAAAACATTTTTCAAAAGTTGCAAGTTTTAAAACTTGGGATTCTCTTGGATTAAGTCATTGGTTTTCAGAATGTATTTCTGAAAAGTTAATTACTCTTGCCTAATAAGCTAGGATAATTATGCATAACTTGTTTTGTATAGGAAAAATTGATATTGATCTGTTTCCACTCTTTATTATTGAAAAGTAGAAAACAAGTCCTAGTTTGATGATAGTTTAACGATTGTCAGGACAGTCTGATTACAGATCAGACAGCTCCAAGCGCGGGGTGTTTCTGAGCGCAGCCACGTGCTGGGGTTGCCGGTGTCTTGGCTGGAGGTCAGGCAAGGGCCACTGGAGTTCATTCCTCTCCAATTCTGTTCGCAGGAAGCTTAGGAAGATTTTTCCCGTATGTGTGGGGTGCCCACAGCATGGAAGTTTCTTGTTATGCCTGGGATGAATTTTGCTCTTGAAATACCTATACAACTAGACTAGTGAATTCAATTTGTTGCATGTATATTTGATGTTATAACTCTACGCGGTGTTACGTGTTGTACAGCTTAGCAGCAAAATGACCGTGTTCGGTGTTTCGCTTTATTGCAACACTTTTAATGTCAGCTTACAACAGTAAAAGTGAAGTACCAGGTTTGTGTGGGTTGGAGAGATGGTTTCGATGTTCCATACTTAACGGCACTTACATGAAGGTGGTGTTGTAGAACATGTTTAGTCCTATGGCATTGTTTTTCACAGCTTCTCTCTAAGCCAGTGAGGGCTCTTTTCTTACCTTTTATGCTCAGTGGTTTGAAAGGAGATGTTCTGACGTATCCCCAATTATTGTGTTAAGTTCACAGACACGTAACAGGACTGTGTTTGGTGCAGGTGAAGTGTGCAATTTAATATAGGAATTAGTCTAGTTACTACAGGAATTAAAGCACCATCATTACTGAGCTGAAGTGCATGTTCTGATTGGTTTAGGTTTTACAGCAAGAACTACAAGTCTCAAAAGCAATTATTTTATGTCTTTGCTTTGGAAAAAAAAAAAACATGCTGCCCTGGAATTAAAAGCAGAACAGCTCTAACCAGCATAGTTAAGAAAAAAAAGTATGAAAATTATGTTTAAAGGAAGCTGTACCACTCAGCTTCCTTTTAGAAAGAACCTGATGTGATTCTGTTTGCTTTTTTCTTTTTTTAGTAAGTTTCAGTCAGCCATGTGACAGTGATTAAACATGTGACCTGAACAACTTGGAGTCCAAATTCCAACTCTAAGTAGAATATGCACTTTTGATAAAGGCTTTCAAGGATAAAAAGTAGCAATTTATTTATGCATTTAGAATTTTTGTAGTGTTTTAAGATTAAATTGTATGACTCAACTGAAATCCAGTCATTATAGAATAAGTTAATTTAGAGGGGTTTTTTTTAATTTTTGTTAGACACTTTGTAAGACAACAAAACAGCAGGTTCAGGGAGGTTTTGATAAACCATTTCTCTTCCAGAGACACTAGACCATAACTAGTTTCTAATGAAGATTGGTTTATTACTTTCGAGTTTGAAAACCCAGAAGCGGTTTTGTTTTTTTTTTTAGAGAGAGTTTTATTGTGAGTCATATAAGAGCTGGATTAGTTCTGGAGAAGATCCTGCTGGGTACAGGTCTGCACTAATTATGATAAATTGTTGTATTGCTGCCTGTCATCATTTCAGGTTTTGCCCCTCACCTGTGACTGGCTGTTAGTGTCTTCCTTCTTTGCTCCGCTCTTGCCTTACCTCCTCACATTCCTTACCCTTTTTGTGTGGAACTCTGCTAGAAAAGGAGTTATGAAAGCCAGCTCCTTGTGCCTGCATGAGCCTCTCGGAAGCAAATCTTACCTACTTTGGTTTGCAGCTGGGAAGTGAAGATTATTGGGCTGTTACAGATGTTAGTGTACAGGATTCCTGGTGCTCTTGGAATTCATACCACATGCTTTTGGGATGATGACAGATGGAGTGAAGTAGCTTTTCAGTAGCAAGTCACATCTGATGTAGGCTTTCAGATATTAATTCTCTTTTTTTGCTTTGTGAATGTTTTCAGGCGGGAGCTACTTCCATGTGGGCTTCCTGCTGTGGATTGCTGAATGAAGTCATGGGTACTGGGGCTGTCCGTGGCCAGCAGGCTGGCTTTGGGGGAGGTGCTGGCCCGTTCAGATTCGCACCAAATACAGACTTCTCAGCATATCCATCTCCAGCTGCAGCGGGCGCTAATATAGTTTGCAAAGCCTGTGGACTTTCCTTTTCAGTTTTTAGGAAAAAAGTGAGTATATTTCCTATTTCATAATATTTTTATTCATATGAACTAATCTGTAGGCATACTGGGAGATGAATGTGTATTTTTCCTTAGATAAGGAAACCCGAGGCAGATAGCCAGAGAGGGAGCGTGTGTCTTATTCTGAGGTCACAGGAAATTAATGTCAGACAGGATTAGAAGTTAAGAGGTCTGATGTTCATTAATCAGTGACACATTGGATCTGGTCTGACCTAAAAATTAGTGGATCGTTATTTGTAAGATATGTGTTTTAGCTTCAAAATCGTGAACATTAAAACAAATCTGGTTTTCAAGATGATACCAAAGAAAGTGGTTGGGTACAGGAATGAACAAACTGGATGATGGAAAAGCTAAAAACATGCCATATAGTATCACAGCTTCTTTCTGTGAACCACTTGCGCAATTCTGTTTCCTAACCGGGTTTAGTTCTGTTAAATGCTATTGCACTCCAGCAGCCTGTTGCTTTATTTGGAGGCGTGGGTTAATGCAGATAAATAAAATTGAGACTGTCAGTATTATTTCTGTGTATCGTGGCCGTCCAGCATCATTATTTTGTCCACTCAGTGACTTAATTCTCTGTAGCTTGTCTGGATAAACATGAAGCCTCTTTCTTCAGTTTGTGTGTTCATGTTCAGTTTCCCCCTTCCTATGTGTCCTGTTGTTCGCATGGCAAAGACTTTGTTGAATTAAGCGTTGTGTAGGGACACTTTCTGAAGCTAATATTAATTTACTAAAATCCTGAAAAACTTGAAGAGTTTGGATTTGTTCACAGTGGACGAGATGACCATTTAAAATTGCTGCTGAAAGTCTTGCCTGTTCCAGCTTTTGTAAAATGTAGTGAATCTTTTGAACAAAGCTCTCTTCAGAAATGACATCTGGGTGTTTGGGAGTATTTACCTACCACGTGATCCATCACATTTAAGGCCTACTTTGAATTCCTTGAATCAATTGAGGAAGAAGTACATTCTTTAAAGTTTGTTTAATTATACTTGTTTTTACACATGTGAAAAGAGCAGTGACACTTAGTATATTCAAAAGTATTTTAACATACCATGCAATTGCCTGGCTTTCAGTTTTGTTTATTGTCTGAACTACAACTCGAGTACTTTATTCATTTGTTTTTTTCATAATGTTTTTTCACTGAAACCTCAAATCAGCTGACAGTAGTGCTACAAAAGCGATGGACTGTCTTAGAACACCTGCAAAACAATTTGACAGTGCAGTTTTCTAGACTTAAATCCTAAAAATGATGTGTGTCAAAATTGATGATGGAAAGACTGAGTAAATTATGTAGCCTGGAGAAGGAAAGAGCAGTGTATAACCTGTTTTCTGTGACATACAGCTGAATGCTATTTATTTTCTCTTTCTCCTTAGCACGTGTGTTGTGACTGCAAGAAGGATTTTTGCTCAGTTTGTTCGGTCTTACAAGAGAATCTCAGAAGATGTTCCACTTGTCACTTGCTGCAAGAAACAGCCTTCCAGCGCCCTCAGTTAATGAGATTGAAAGTAAAGGATCTGCGTCAGTATCTGATTCTCAGAAACATACCGACAGATACGTGCAGAGAGAAAGAAGACTTGGTGGATCTTGTGCTGTGCCACCATGGATTAGGTTCGGAGGAGGATATGGACGCTAGTAGCTTGCATTCGTCACGGTCACAGACTTCAGGCTTTTTTACTCATCCATTTTCTATGTCTGTATCGGTGTCGTCTCAAGGAGAACTTGCAAACAGAAGGGGAAGCACAGGAAATGGAACACCTTTACGGGTACAATAATTAACATCTGTTTTGTGGTATAACATAGCTTTTTTTTTTTAATAGGTATGCATCACTTTGCACCAATTGGCATTTTATTTTAGTTCAGGTTGGCACGAAAAATGCCTTTTGTATCTCTCACCTGAAAAGAGAAGATTACTAGATAAGATTACTTGTTTAGATGATAGTGGTGACTTAAATCTGTAACATTAGTAGCAATTCAAACTTCAAAATGTCATTGACATCTGTGATCAGTTTGGTACGAAGGAAAATATTTTAGAAGGGATATTATTTTTTTTTAATCCTGATTAGTTTCATTTTGTACACAGGGACAAACTGAAACATCTTCTATAAATAATGAAGAAGAAGAAAGTGCAGAAGAGCAGGTGAGAGATGAACTATCCAAAGAATGAATTTTTGGCATGTGACACCTTAAAGTGTTTAGATCTCTGTCAACATTTACTGTCACACGCTAGTTCTTTCAGAATTAGCTGTGTCTAGCAATGCATATTTGCAAGTACTGACTTTAAAAAGAATAAAACTTTAGCCAAGCTGCTGCAGCTTAATGTAGCACCAGATGTGGTGCTCTGAACCTACCGGGACAGTTAAAAACATACAGCTGATGTGTTTCAGACCCCTGGACTGTCCAGAAAGAGAGCGAGGGCGTCTTTGTCTGATATTTCAAGTCTGGAAGACATCGAAGGGTTGAGTGTTCGGCAGCTGAAGGAAATACTCGCGTGTAATTTTGTCAACTACTCGGGATGCTGTGAAAAATGGGAACTTGTGGAAAAAGTGAGCAGACTATACAGAGAGAGTGAAGAAAACCACAAGACACGTAGGTTTATATTTAATTATCACTTTCTTAAGACTACTTATTTTCTGGTTTCCAGTAGCTCGTTCTGCCAACAGAAGGACTTGGTATCTAACTCAGTCCGCTCAGTTAGGAAACCACTGGAAAGTGTGTTTTAGCAACTCAAGCTGCATCTAGAATAGTTGGACATAGTTCTAGTGAGTAAATTAAGCTTTCCAGGATTGTGCTGGTTTTTTGTGACTTCTTTTCCAAAGCTCGGAGAGCTCAGCTTTCACAGTGAAGGTAAAATTGCACAACTGAGAACCAGTTCCTCAGAGAACATGAAACTTGGCACCTCCACGTCCTTTATCAGGTTTCACAAGGCATTAGCGAGGGAGCTTCTCAGGAGCTGTCAACAGACCAAAGCAATTCAGGTCTTTTGCTGCGGTACAGAATTAAAAGCTACGGTGGCAGACGTCCAAGTTCAAGTGGTTTGGTCTCGGTCCATGTTTTCATGATAAGGTGGTTCTGTGGCTGCGGCTCAGTGACGGGTGCTCTTCTGCCCTCTGTTACGCTCAACGATTGGAGCCTTTCACTTGCCTGACTGTAGTACATGCACAGGCCCGTTCCTGTGCACAAAGTACAGGCTGAGGAGCAACTTCTTGATGTCACTGCCAGCTTGAAAAATGTCTGCCTGGCTTGTCATTCCTGCAGCCAGCGGTCAGGCTGTACAGAATGGGGGACTGTGGTGACTGGAAAATTTAATAGCCCTGGGCCACTGCACAGCCAGCTTGTGCCAGCACATACACTGCAGGCACTGTGATAATCGCGTGTGAAATCATCAGCTAACTGGGGTGGAGAAGGCTTGTGAAGGTGGGGGACTGTTAGTGAATATCAAAACATGGCTTAAGTGAAACCCTCGGTTTGGTCATAAACTAGAATTGAAAACCTGTCTGAAATCAGGCTTTAAACTTATGATTATTTTTTTTCACGTGGTCTGAGAGAACATCATTGGGTTACTGATAGGGGACGTTGTCTATTCACAGTGAAACTCGACAGGTTTTGTTCAGTTCTGCCACCTTTACAGCCTACTTAAGGCTTCTACTTCTTAGTCTGCTTTATTATTATTGTGTTTAATCTTCTGAGGAAAGCGTTCTGCCAAACGAAGTAAGCTCAGCGATGGAAAACCAACATGCTCTGAATTTTAATCCAGCATGTTATTTCAGTGTCATTATGTTCTGAATTGAAAATGGTTTCTGAGTTTCAAGAATGAAGCCACGTATTAGATATTCACTTGGGAATTTTCTTGTTCGTGTTTCGTTGGTTTTTTGGGGGTTTTTTTTGAAGGAATATAGATTAATTCTTAGCTGTGGGTTAGAAAAGCTATTGTGGACATGGGGCAGCACTGCTTCACGCTAAATTAGCTCTCTGTGTATTTTAGTGGTTGCCTGGGCTAGAACTTCACAGGTTTCCCAGGGCCTGAATGCCTGACCTCCCTCTCTGCTCTGTTTCAGAGGGCGAGAAGATGCAGCTGAACGACAACGACGATAACCTGTGTCGCATCTGCATGGACGCTGTGATCGACTGCGTCCTGCTGGAGTGCGGCCACATGGTCACTTGCACCAAGTGTGGCAAGAGGATGAGCGAGTGCCCCATCTGCCGACAGTACGTTGTACGGGCCGTGCACGTGTTCAAATCATAAACCAAGACCAAAAACGGATTTTACAGTCACCCTTCCAGGACTGCTGTGGGCAGCGGTGCCCAACCTTGGGGCTTTTTAGTTCCCAATAAACACAGCATTTTGAACATCTGGATCTAGAAGTTTGTGAAACATTTTTCTACAGCGTACCGAATCCCAGGGTTGGGCAGTACAACACGATGCCAGTGTGTACAGTAAGAGCACTGCCTGACTTACTTACCTTATAAACCCACAAACTGTTTGAGTCAAACTGTTTACAGCAGTTCTTGCTCTCTTCTGAAGAATATCACCTCTAATTAGTGTATTCAGTACTCAGCAAGTGGTCAGAAAACACCACTGCTCGACCATATTAGAGTGTTACGTCGTCTAGTGCATTAGAAGCAACGAATATATCAGTTGAATATTCGGCTTTTAAATAATTATAGAATGTAACTGTTCTGACACTGTCCCTGTAACAGTGTTAACAGTATAAAATATGACTGTAGAAAGCACTGCCATTAACTGTACCTGCACAGAAGCCCTTAAGCAATCTGTTTTATGCCGATTGCTTCCTTCAGTGTGTCTGTCATTACACAGGTACTGTCTTGGCCATTCTTTGTCAATGTACAAAAAGCGCTGTCGCTTTGCAGGGCTCTGCCATGTGCTGTCCAGATACCGATTACTAAGTGGTTTTTAGTTTAGGAATAAAATATTTTTTTAAAAAGGGGTATAGAAAACCATATTCTTGTGGTCCTTAATCCACTCATGCCTATTGTAACTATTAATCTTATGTGTGATGATTGTATGCCGCGTGCCGACAACCTGATGTTACTGTGAATACTAATCAGGGTCATGAAACTACTTGCTGCTAACCTGTGGAATGTATGGTGTTACTAACCTTAAATGGGGAGGGGTTTTATTAAGGGAAAGGAAACATGGTATTGAAAACCTCATGTTCACAGCTCTTTTAACCGAGGCCGAGTCACTATTAGCCACGCTTCCTGGAGCTGCGAGTGACTTATGTTGCTGTCAGCCCTTGGCCCAGGTTCCAGCAGCAGGGTACGGGTCCTCTTGGAGCAAGGACTTTAACAGTCCTTGCAGGACGTCTGGGGGAAGAGGGCAGCGAGAACAGCTCTTGTTCTGGGGACAGGCTGCCTGGGGCCAGGCGTGGCCTTCCCTGATGAAGGTCTAAAATAAGGGCGGTGAGGAAGGACAGGTCTGACCTTTCAGCAGGGTTCAGCAATGGAGCTGCGCTTTCTTCTTTTAATTTCCCACATGAGCAAAGTATCAGGGCCACACTTTGCCTCAGCTGCAGCACTTGAGAACTTGTTCCCTCTGCTACACTGTCACGCCTGCTCTGGGCTTTTATGTAAAAAATTAAGCTGGCTTGAAAAAGAGAAAGTAGCTCCTCCTCAAAATAAAATACACAGCTTAGAGCCAGCGTGGGTTATTTTTCAGAAGGGAGCAAACCTCTCAATGGCTTTATTTTTTAGAAGTAACTTTTTAATGGTACTTAATTCCTGGAGTCTCTCTTCCGTGGGTAAGCTAATGAAGAAAAACATACCCTATATGTTATTTCCATGCTGATCATTAGCCACACAAGCTTAATAAAGATTTGTGATGGGCTTTCTCAGCCTCTGTCTCTTTTCTTAACCAGCTGTGGGAGTGCTGTTGGTTACTCAGCTCAAGCTTCAACGCTCGAGATGTCCGTGTTCCTCGAGACTGATCTGGGCAGATTCCAGGTTGAGGGAGGCATAGATGTGTATTTTATTCCTGCCTCACTAAAAGTCTGTCGGAATTTGCCAACTTAAAGGCACAGGCCAAGGAACAGCTCAAGCGCTGTGAAAGCACTCCTTGCAGGATGACAGGAAGAGGGGCTTCTGCTGTTGATCCGCCTTGTACCCAGGCTACAACCAGCACCCGCTCCGCACACGGAACCCAGACGTGACCTCCACACACAGCTTCCCCCAAACCCAGCCCCCCGCGGAACAGAAACCCGCAGAGCCAGCGCCTGTTTTTGTACAATTGTTTATACAAATTCAACAAAGGTAAAACTGCATCAGGAAGGGTCTACGAAAACAACACCGTACAACAATGGCACTTATGAATGCAGAATTTTACAATCAGGAAATAACCATGTTATAAACCTTAAATGAGAACTCAACTCACACTTCAAAGAAAGAGAGACTACGTTTGACCATTTATTCTACGGCTGGACTCACTGTATAAATTAATTTTATATTGAGTACAAGAGCTCATGCTACAGAGTGAAACCCTCCTATGTGCAAAAGCTGAAATTGGAATTTTTTAAAATTTTGAGAAAAAGGTGATTTCTATACAGATAAAACTTGGCAAAGTGTTTTACTTCAACTATAATTTACACCTTATTTCCACAACATGCTTATGTCACTTCTGAAGTATACAAAGCAGGATATAAACTTCCATTAAAACATGCTTTAAGTTGAAAGTATTAACCTACTTTTCCTGACCTGGGCACGTTTGTAGATAGATACTGTCTACGAAGTATAGGTTAAGTTCTCGCCTACCATAAGTAAAGATAAAAATTGGCAATCAAAACCAAAACACTGGTAATGCATTCAAACATTGCATAAATAATTTTTAAACAATTTTTGTACAAAAATAGTTCTGCATAATGTAAGATGTAACAAAACAAAACGTGTTAAGAAGGCAGAAATGCAGTGCGTGGTCCACTTCAATGACACCAACTTTTTTTTTTGTTGTTTTAAGAAACGAAAAGCAGAAATCAAATTTACACTACCAAGCACATGCTGTGGTACTTTAAATAACAGTATTTCTTGGAGATCAGTCGTCTTCCGGGTGTGAACAATTATCATCAATAACAGTCGCCTTATGAATTTGCATAAGAGCCAGTGCAGGACATCCCAGGTAGACTGAATTAGTGGCACAAGTTGAAATTCTTAACATGGGTAGTTTCATGTTGTTCTCTCCTCGACAAGAGTTGTAAAATCCAATCGCGGTATTTTCCAATATTCCAAGTTCCCAATTGAAAATAAAATCCCTACGTGTTCTTAGTCCCTTCCCCCCCCCGCCCCAGTATTTACACGTGTCCTTTAACTAACTCAGTTTTTGCAGAAGTTTTTCTTCCACTTGCCCAAATTGAACACTTACGGACATCTCCGCTATGAACTGCTCACAGCCTTCTTTTGTCACTTGCTTGCAGTACCTCAGGTCGATCTGGCAGATGTTTCCACACCGTTTGAAGTAAGACAGGCACTGGTCAGTAACCTTATTGCAGTCTGCCAGGGAAAAAAAAAAATACGGGGAGAAATTTAACAGCGCGTCTCAGTTTGTTCCGCAGCATGACGACGGTTTATCCCAGCTGCGGTAGGTCTTTCTTGCTGCTCCCGTGCTGTGCCGAGGGGGAAATGGCCCGGCCAGCCCCACGGCCACGCTCGGATCCCCGTGACTCTGTTGTGTAACTGATGAGATAAAGCAAAGGACACCAGATGCGCCGAGCGGCGGCCCTGGAAAATCCCCTGTGGAGGATGAGCGAGGTACAACACATGGCTGCCAAGCAGGAGGCGGCTGGTGGAGGCCCGGGGGAAGGCTGGCAGCTGCGGGGCCTTTCACACCGGCAGCACGTCCAGCAGCTTAAACAGAGCCCTGGGGGGGCTGCGACACCGGGGCCAAGGGAAGAGCTGGGTAAAACCACTTCCACTGGTGAGTGTTTCTCACAAGTCTAATGCCGATGGGCAATTTGAATCCCCCCCTGCTCCTCTGCGCTTGTGTTGCTTACCTGATAAATTAATTTCTGTTAGTGAATCCCGCGTGGTGGTTCCAACCGCGGTCAGCAGGTTAATAGACTGATCTGTCACGTGATTACAGTAACTAAGATTGAGTTTGGAGAGCAGAGGCATGTGCCTTATGATCAGCCGTAAAGACGCATCTGTAATATCCAGGCCGGCCAAACGCAGCTCAACGATGTTCCGTAGTTTACTCCGGTTGTCGATCTGACCTGGAAAGCGGATGCAGCGGGTCACTCCCAAAAGTCTCATCCCGAATCGCAAACATCTGCAGATCTATATGAAATGCACTGTGACACACAACACTGCCGCCCTATGTCAACTTCAGACGCTTTTGCCTGTCTGGAGCTTTGGAGGGGACATCAGCAGGAACACTTGTCTATTTTTGGAACAGGCACGTGGACAGAGCCACCTCCCGATTTCAAAACAAAAGGGATGAAAGTAACTGCAGGGGCCCAGCGGAATTACAAGTCGGGAATAAGCAGTAGGCTGTGCAGTGCATGCCAGAAAGCAGATCTGATTTGCTCAAAATTTCACCTGAGCTGATATCCGGGCGAATGTGGCATGACCCACAGAACTGCTCCTTCCCTGAACTGGAAGAAAGTGTTTCCATACTCTCTAAAGTACACCCGTTGCAGCCTGAAGAGAAGAAAGTCAGACAGAAAACCAGCACAGTGGCTCAGACGACTGTTCAGCAGCCAGAGAACATCACTCGTTACCCAGGGGCTTCCAGCGAGGAGGTGTTGCAAGTCATTACTTTGAACACCTCGCGCGTCAGCGAAGCCCACACGCCGCCGGCGCTAGCCGCGGGGGTCTCTGCCCGTTTCCTCCAAGGGGGACTAGCAGCAGAACATGCCACAGAGCGGCTGGGACAGGTCTCCCGCGTGCTCCTCCCGCCTGTTACCTGGCCGGTTATCTGTGGGTGGCGACAAGAGGTCTCTCATTTGTGCGTCTTTCAGGCCTTCCGCCCACTGCACGTCCAGAGTTCGGAGTAAAGGACAACTGGAACTACAAAGTGCCGACACTGCTATCCATGAGCACCCTGACAACAGCAGGTCTCGAAGACCTGCAGATACAGAAGAAGTTGGAGCATGTGGCCCACCCAGAGAGACATACGCGGTGATCTCTGCTACCAGGCGCGGGTTGGGTGAAACCCAGCGCCGCCCTGACGAACCACCCCAGCACTGCCGGACCCCGGCAGCCCCCTCCTGCCCAGCTCTCCATCTCTCCCACCACCTGGAACTTCATTACCGCGGGTGAGAGCAGACCCCCGCCACCCCCGCTGCTAATGACGTCAGCACAGGCACTTTCCACAGAAACGTTACCTGTTGACTAAAACCTGCCTAAAATTACCCAGTGTGTCAAGCAGTCACAAGGTAACTAATTTTGGGCCCATTTTAACTCACTGACGCTTCATTCCTACGTATCTACTCCTCTCCTAGGACACCCAGATCCCCACAGACATTCCTCGGAGATGGCAGTTTAGATACGAACTGCTTTGGTAAATTCAGTGAAGTGCTCAAAAAACATCACTTACCTGGCAGTCTGTTGATAAGCCAACTCAGCTGCTTTTTAGATATATTTGTCCAGCTAAGATCAAGGGTTACAGGCTGTCTCCTAATAATGCCACTAAGCATAAGTGGAGTGATGGATTTACAATGGTTTAAATCTATTTTGGTCCATAATCTTTTGTCACAGCACCTACCCAAAAAGAAAAAAAGCCAACGGCACTTAATTTGGCGCTCGTTTGGATTTCTACAAGACTTTAAAAGGTGTCATTAACCAGTAGGGAGAACTACAGCATTTAACTGAAAATAGCAAAAATAAGGCTGAGTGATGCTAAGATAAGCACACCACCACACAATGTTACGTAAGTTTGAAGTTTCTCCATCAAATATATCATGCAATAAAGCGTTATTTCCAAGTGTCAACAGAATTACAAGTGTCAACAACTTCGGATCCCATTTGAAGTCATCACAGCACTTACTAAAATCCATTTTCTAGCCTGAAGACAAGCCACACCTCCTTGCTTACCTTCGGAATATAAAGACTGGCTTTAACTATTACTGTCCTGATTTCCCCTGTGCTTTCCTTACTTAAACCCAGTGAATCCTGTAAAACAGATCCCCCCTCTCCTGTCCTGTGTGTCTCTGTTACTCCTATCTATGTGGCCTATGTGTTTTTACGCTCTCTTTAAAGTTCTCTAAGGGCAACAAGCAAGAAGTCCTGTCGAGTGTGCAAGATTCTGCATTTTCTTGTTTTTCCATTAGAAAATACTTCACTGAAGTGGAAAAGGCATTTACCAGTTTTCTGTGACACCAAGAAGCCCGCAGAGGAGACACTCCACACACATCACCTCGCCGAATTATCAACCTCTCAATCTTTCTGTCATTTACCCAGTTTGTTACCAGACCGCACCAGAAAGGAGCCTCTGGCACAACGTGCCCATCTGTGCGCACGTTACAGCTGAATCCGAGATGGCAGCCAACAAGTGACTTTACTGCAAGGCCAGTGAAATACGTGAATCTGTCCATTAGTGCTTCCTGCTGCCGTACAGTCACCCACTGTGCCAACATTCACACTCTGGCACCGCGGGCACTGAATGGACACACCGTGAGTAAATACAATTAACGACGGATTCCTCCATCAGCTCTGCCGGTACAGAACACAGCGAACCGGATCGCTCTCCGTGTACCGTCTACAGGGAAATAATCAGCACGGACCTTCCAAGAACACTGAGGGCACTGGGAGATCTTCACTATATCTCCATAGATATTTAATAGCCAAACTGAACAAACAACTGCATTCACAGTCAGCAAGTCCTGGGGGCAGAATGACACCAAGACTTAGCATGACCTAGACTGGCTGTTCCAGCAGGCAAGAACATTGAGGTGAGGCGAGAACAGGCTGCTCTGGGGCGCCACAGCCCCGGCAGGCTGATGCCGATGCTGACATACACACAATTCCCATCAGAAATGCTGGGAACTGCTTTTTCTGAGAAAGCACCAGAAAATGTGCTAGTTCTCTGGACACTGCTGGTCACCCCTCCTCCTTGGGCTCAACAAAGCTTCAGTGGCGACCTGCACACCTCTTTCTAGTGCCTCCCTTTCTAGTCACCCGCTTCCCTTTCATCAAGCCCACCCCTTTACACGTTAGGCCTATCTTGGTTTCCCGCCCTCCTTACCATCTGTTCCAGGTCTTGCAAACTCTCATACAGATGCACAAGTCTCTATGACTGAGGTAGCTAAAGACAGCCATCCAGACTTCCCTCTGCATCACGTGGGCTGCCCCGTCATCCAGGGGGAGTGAGTCCGGAGGGGGGCTGATGGGAGGTGGCCGGATAACGTGCCGCTCCATCTGAATGCATTTGGGAGGAGAGAGCGAAGGCGGTGGCCGGGTTATTCCCCGAGGTGTGCTTCGCAGGCTGGGGATGAGCTGGTGCCTCAGCTCCCGGGGAGTCCCGTTCAACCCTTTGCTGAACCTATGGAGTCTCTCGCTGTTGTTCAAAGCACGCTTAGGTTCCTCATTCTCGCTCTCAGGTTCAGATTTGATGGGTTGGTGATTCTCATTGGCAAGGCTGTTCTCGGTTTTTTGGATCTCCTGGTTGAGCTCCTTGCTGAGCTCCTTGCTCAGTTCCTTATTGGGAAGCCGCCTTTTCCGCCTCATCTTGAACTTCTTCTTGTCCCTGGGCTCAGCGCCCTCCGTGCTGGGACCTGCAGTAGGCGAGCTGGACCGTGACTGGTCACTATCCTTGGATCTGGGAGGTGCTTCTGGCAGGTCATCCTCTGGCTCCTGCTTGAGGCGCCGCAGGGGTTTGATCATGGCAGTTCGGTCATCTGGAGCCTTCCACGATCGCCGCTGAAAAGGAAGAGACAAGGGTTGACTATTTGAGCAAGAACATCCTCAGCAATACTTCACATGCTGATGCTCCGCACAGGCAGCCCTGCCCGGGGACGGGGGGGTGGGCTGCCTGCCAGCACTGGGCCCCACCCGTCCGAGCACAAGGGTCCATTCACCAGCGAAAGGTATCAAGTTCAAGTGCCACCACATGGATGAGGAGTCCAGCTGCTGGCTCCCCGGACTCCAGGAGAGTGATAAATGCATTTATTCACCACGCATAATCCTGCAGATTTAAGGGCCTTACTCATTACACAGTGGACAATTTATGTAGAGAAGATTAGCAGCACACTATGGACAGCTTTTTCCCCAGCAGGCCAGAAGAAACCAGGCTTGGGACACATTCACTGGGCACCCACTTTAAACGCTGGCTGATGCACACTCATGCCCAATGGCCAAAAGGTCAGGTTCTGAAACCTCCTGAACCGCAGTCACCGGCCCGCGCTGTGGCTGTGCTGCTGTGGCTTAGTGCTGGATACTCACAGCCTCGCTTCATTACATTTTAGCTGCTCCTCTACATCCTGCACAGCTCTCGTTCTCTTCACGAGCTTCCCCCGCCGCCGGTACATGCAGAATGGGGAATCTGACAGGTCTGACACCCTGCTAGCCTGACGGGACCTCACGCTGACACAATCTCCAACACAACGCAGGCTGACAGGCGTTAGCTGGCATCTTCTTCCCTGCCCCGGTCACTGTTCATAACAGCAAACCGCACTTCACTTGCTCGCATTAATCAAATCTCTCTTTGATGCACACCAGATAGAAGCCTTAGAGATGTACAAACTAAGACCAGGGAAGACTTCAAGTCTAATCTGATCACTACAAGCAAGAAAGAAGCCACTAACTGTTCAAATGAAACAGCTCTAATAAGAAGAGATCAAGACTGGCAAGAAAAGGTGAACTGCTGTGAGCACACTTGTTCTATGAGAAGGTCTATGCTTTCGCAATAAAATAACTGGATCAAGTCAGTGGATGTGCTCCTGTGCTTCAGACTGCAGTACACAGCAGAGAAAGCCCATCACCCTGTCTTTAAATTAACATATTATAAAGGGAGAGGTCACAGTAGGTTAATGACAGGTTAGAATTAAAAAAAAATTACATCAGACTACTGTCAGCTTGCAGCATCCTTCACACAGGGTACTGACGAGCGCTTAGTTTAAACGTATTGGACTTCTGTTACGGTGCCAGACTGTGAGAGGTAACCAGTACTTGTGTGCCGGGTCACCCCTGGCTCTGTGGGGTGTCAGCGGAGGACTCCAGGGATGTGCTGTGGTACAGACTGTGGAGGGACTGTGTGGCAGGGGCAAGAGTCAACCACACAGGAAGAGCAAAAACGTCTGTATAGAAAACGAATTTTACTCCTCGGTTCATCAAAACACAGGTCGATGCTGTATTTTAATATGGGACACCAGAATAGAAAATATAAAACCAGAAACTGCAGCTAAGTTGTCCTGGAGCGTAAACGTTTCCGTGAGAAAGATATTCTGCCATTTCAAGATGTGGATGCGATAATAAAAATGCCTGCAGTGACACAAGGACATGACTGATAGAGAAACTGGATCACCATTCAGCTCACATGAGCAGAGAGGATTAAATGGGCTTGAGAACACATCTATTAAAAAGGCAAAGTACCTTCTTCCTGAAGAGTTTGTCTTCTTTCCCAAGTTTTAGCTGTTGGAAGAAAGAAAAGTAAAAACCCCAAAACATGACATTTGCTGGTTGTGCTGTCTGATGAAGGTTTGATGATCCACCGTGCCTTCCTCACGCACTGGGGGGCTTTCATGGAGCAATTCAAGCCATCCATAAACACTGCAGTGAGTCCAAAGGGATGGGAAAATGAAAACATGGCCAGAAAGCAGATGTGCATGAACTGGTACGGTGAATTTTGCTCTCTCATTCCACCAAAGCAACCCCAATCCCTACATTTGCTGTACCGCAGTGTTCCCCCGTCAAGCCTCGCAGGGCAGACTGACTGTCACTGCGCAAGAACTACACATGCAATACAAAACCAGCCACTGATTCTGATTTTAAAGCCATCAACCACTTACTCATGAGAGACATTAAATCTAGGTCCTCATTTCTATCTCTGCAAACCAGCGTTTCTGTACATCCCAAGCACCGTATTTGACAATCCACAAGACAATTCAGAGTGTCCCTGGCTGGCCCAAGAGCTCTGACTGTTAAATTCAGGGAGAAGCTGTCTACATCGCTGTTGTGAGCGGCTCCTCCTCTCTGCACGCTACAGAAGGTGTCATTTCTAAAGGTCCTCTGATGGGTTAAGAGTATTGTACATCCCTGAATGAGCCACAAAACAAGCTGCCATGCGCCACCAAGTGGAGAAAGATGAAAAGGCTTCCATTAAAAATTGATTTTCACCTTGTTCTTACTCAAAGCATCTTGTAAGGACTTTTCCGTTAAAGTGGGTTTTCCAGTATTTTGAATAAAACAACAGCCATAGCCCAGTGTTTTCGGCCTCTGAACGTCAGCCTGAGCGTCACTGTTCAAACTACTGTCCTGTTAGACTAGCAGCTTTCAGAAAGGAAGGTAAAACATCGCAGTTTCTTTTGTAACAATCTGGGATTTCAAGATGAGCTATAAGCCAGAAGGCAAGAGACATGCGCCCCAACCAGCCCACGCGCATCTGTGTAAGTACATGAAAAGAGTGTTTTGTCATACCCGCTTTCTCATAGTGGGTTCCTGGGGTTTCTCAAATTTCCTTTTCCTCCACAGATGCACTTCGTCTGACTTTCTCCTCAGTATTGAGTCAACTTGAGTCTTTTTGGAATGTTCCTCTGATTTCCGCCTGGGAGTTTCTTCACAATCCCCTTTCCGTTTTGCAGCATCTGTTACTTCCTTATTATCTCTATTCATTTTCTGTTCCTTCAGCAATGAGCCTGGGAGATTTGATGCGTATTTGAATCCTGGTCCGCGCTTTTGCTTGTACGCCAAAGAGACACAAAACACAAACAAACTTTATATCTTATGCCTTTCTCAGCTCTTTATCTAAGTTGCCTCGAACACTGGTGGGTTGATCACTTTGTAACAGACAAAATGATTAGCAAAGAGTTAGAGTAAAGTAGTTTCAACCTTCATAAAGTTAGTTTTCTAAGTTTGCACTTGCAGTGTTTATCTCAGTTTGCAAAGAAATAATGTTTCACTAATTCTAGCAGACACTTCAGGTTTTGCATAATCACTTCCGGATTTTGTTTGTTTGGTTTTGGGTTTTTTTTTTTTTTTGTTGTTGTTGTTTTTAGATTAAGATGCAGCAGTGCACAGAACTAACCAAATATTCACAGGTTTTGGGTGAAGTGTTGGTATATGGAACAAGAATACAAAAATTATTAAAGAGCAGAAAGCCATCCAGCTTATTTCCTTCAACTCAGCTGAATTAAGCACAAAATCAAAAGCTGGTACTGGGCAAAATTATACCTACAAGCCAGAGGGAATGCTTGAGATTTTGTATCTCATTACAGCACCACTTATTCCCATTAAACTCACTTTTCCAGTTTTCCCTGCATGGTTGCACTTTGGACACTCCCAGCAGTTCGGCAGCTCATCGTTAACCACACCATCCGATTCCTTCACCTGGTGAAAGAGAGGCACAACTCAATTCACAATCGTGCTGCAAAAAGCTGCAAAAACCTACAGGTAGATCATTTAGAGGCATTCTGTGCACTCATAAATTTCTCTGATCGACCGCTGCCCTCCCAGGGGCTGCAGAAAAGAAACCCAGATCACCGCTGGTGCTGCGCCACCCTGCCGGTGCTGAGCAAGCCCTCGGTCCTGCACAATTCCCCTTCTGAGGATGTCAAGAGGGGAGGAAAGCATGCTGGCCAAATTGGTATTTCACAAAGTGTTCAGGTCTGGGCTTTTTATGATAGTCAATGACAATCCCAATTAACACAGGGCACGTTGTGCTCTTGCAGGAAAAAAAAAAAAAAACAACCAAAACAAAAAAACCAAAAACCACACCAAACCAAAACACCATCCCCAAAACCAAAACCCAGGACTGTAATCACGCCATCTCCAAACGTCCTCCCACACCGCTTACTTGAAAAGCTCAGTCCTGACCCGTCACCCCCCCAGAGTGAAACACAGTCTGATCTTTTAATAGGAAGGGATTTTTCCCCATACACACATCCTCAAATACATTAATACTGCTTGGCATTTTTAGAAGCAAAGTACCCTGCACTGTAATCAAGTGTTCCTTAGAATATTTTTCTTTATGGATCAGAACTAGCAGTCCCATGCCTCAAGCTCATGTGCCAGTAAAAATGACAGTTGCCAAGTTAGCTAGAGAACAGGCACTTTTATTCAGAAGACTGGACACACGAAGGCATTTTTAAGGTTTCTCACACCCCCAGTTACTCAGCTAGTGTAAGGAAGAGAAATGCTTACTATTTCACTACCTCGGAGAGACTGACATTTTGCTTTTTGAAAGAGAAGACGCACACTCAGCGTTATTACACAACAAAAGCACAGTCCTGCCCTATACAGTTGAAAAGCTGCTGGTTTCTGAATTTCCTGCGTTACTTTCCAAACAGGAGATAGGTGTTTCTGCAAAGGCATTTCTGTGAATGAAACTGAGGATGTAAAGTAGAACTAAGGCAGAAACACCCTCCACGCACGCACACATATGCTCACTGATGGCACATTCACATTTAAGGGTTTAGTTATATATTCAGAAAAAAGCCGGGGGGGGGGAAGATTAATTTATTACTATTATAGACAGCAAAGACATGCTACTGTCAAGACAAATAGCTAGGCATTGGCAATGGCAGCACAGTAGCAGGAGACTGCGCCCGCCTGTTTCAGCAGCAAAGATCTGCAGATTTTTCGTATTTCTGAAACATTTCCTCCTCTCCTCCCAGCTCAGAGCAAATGCGCTAGCTGTGCGGGATCAAGCCCTGGTTTTAGGGGAGCTGCTTCCTCAAGCCCCTGAGCCAGACAGCAGCCATTCTAGTTTCCCCATCTAGCAAGAGTGATGACATGTCAGTCTCTCTCTGCAAGTCTTCTGGAGTTAATAAATGAGTAAATGAAGTGGGCAGAATTTAAATACTGGTTTTATCACAACTGTGTGCCTTTGAACCTTCTTTCCCATGGTAGGTGTAAGATACTTCAGGAGTTGTTGTATACATGTCTGCCTCAGGGGAACAATTCCTGGCCCAAGCCCAAGTTGGGAACAAGTTATTTCCCGCACTGAATATAGAACAAATGCTACTGAAGGGAAAGCATTACAGCTCTGTCCCTTCTGTGAAGTTTAAGGAAATGAACAGATGTGAGGAACTGTAAGCAAACTAATTAGACACACACAAACCTGCCACTGAATCTGTCCCCAGCCTTTCAGGCTGGGTGGGAGCCAGTTCTGAGTGTTTGCTACAAACAGCAGGTGGGTGTCTGAGCCACAGCATGAGGCATCTTCAGAAACATACCTGCAGCACGAGGTCAGCAATTTGGAAAGTCTAAACGTGAGACTACGCTACTGTGAAGTCTTCTTGTTAAGGAATGTGGAGAACCCAGGATGCTGATCTGACATTGCTGAGCGAGAGCCATGAATTCTGGCAGCACCAAGACTGAAACAACACAGGCAGCGAGACATACCTGGGCTGAAGCCATGGGCAGCAGTGCAGCTGTGCTGGAAAAGGTCTTTGTATTTCTGCTGTTCTGACAAGGAACCTAAACATTCACCTCTTCCATCATTATCACTGTATCCACCTAAGGTGAAGAAGAACAGGCTCCTACTGGGGAAAACAAACCCCTTCTCCTTAAGGAAACAGCATACTGCACTAACTCACATGCTAACCAGCATTACTAGCAATTTGACAGGTAGCAAGAAAAATTCATCAATGCTGGTTCAACTCAAACGCTCTGTAACAATGAAAGGCAATATTCCTCTGAAAATCTCACTAGCTCCCCTCTGGAAACAATGCTTGCGAAATGCTTGCCAGGATCATTTTCATAAGAAACTCTTCAGCAAAATACACACTTGCGCTGGTATTGTATTTTCAAGGAAAGCGCCATGTCAGATACTCCACCATGACACCTCCTGGTACATGGAACATCCTGGCCATCTTTAGCACAGTTCCGATGCACGCACCTGATGTGCTCTGGTACCCAGGGCTCCCCCAGCAAGAGGCATCCACAAAAGCCCCTCAAGGCTGCAAGTGCATCAGAGCACAGGTGTACCCGAGCTACCCTTAATCTCCTCAAAGAGATCATCCTCTGACCCTGTTTTTTCATGGAGAAAACCCACCACAAACATGTACAGTCAAATCAGAAAGATGGAAAAGGATGGACTTCAAACCAGTAACAACCTGCGCTGGAGTACAAATTAGCCAGTGCATGTGCCAAACTGCTCCACAAGCTTTGGAGACGCATCTTGGAAGGAATTCACTTCACATGGGAAGAAGCCAGGGAAGGACACTCCTCCCTTCACTGGTCCAATTTATTCCAGTCTCCCCCAAAAAAACATTTGCCAGACATTTAACTGGAGATATCGACAGTTTATATGTACTACTGCCTGTTTACCAAGTAGGACAGGAAGGGACCTTCTCTTGGTGGACAGCCGGAACAGCTGCCCTGGGGCTGTGTCTACATTCAAAGGCACTTCCCACAAGGACTATTTATGGGCTCCATCCTCTGGGCTTAAGCCCATGTCGAGGGCTTGAGCAACATGTAAACACAGCAACAGATTTTTGTCTCTAAGAAAATCATGGAACCTGTGAATAAAGAGCAAGGAGGGAAACAAGGAAGAGGCTCCATCTTCCTTTTGCTGCTCCCTGCTACATAGTCTCATCTGGCCTTCCAAGATGATTCTGAAATCCTACCGGTGCCCTTTTGTCTCAGTAAATAAACAGTACTAGTTACCCCACCATTCCATCTCAACAGAAGCGCTGAGAAATTAAAATACAATGCACACAAGGCACCCTGTAAATGTCCCACTGCTTAATTTTCAGAAACACCCAAAGCAAGAGTGTTGTTCCTAGTTACCAAAACAGCACTCAGAACAGCACACATGCATAAAAGAACAAACAACACTTGCTTGATTTCACAGATCTGACCCACATCCTGTGCAACTAGTCCCAAATGTGGTATGGGGAGAGGAAACCATACTTGAACTGCCACTAGACAACAATCATGTCCTCTGGACTCAGCCATGAAGTGTCACTGACACTGCAAAGCAAGAGACAGGGGAGCACACAGGGCACTTTCAGGAAGGACTGGAATAGCAAAGCAGCAGCTACAAGCCAAAATTGAGGTACCTCTGAAAACGAGCAGCTCCCTCCCTTGCTTTATCAGCCCCCGAAGCCTTCTTTTAAGCAGAGCCAAGCAAGCAAAGCTCCCTTTCAGAGCCCATCTGTGGCAGGAGCTGCGAGCACCAATTTCACAGAGCAAGGAGACAGCCACAGTTCTGGTTTGCCAGCTACCTGCTCTCTGCTCTAATAAGTGACACACACATGGTTTGGTGCAATACTATGTACAGCGCAAGAAAAATAAAAGGCCAGAAGAGCATCACCCCAGGCCTGCATAAGGAACATACCTCTCCTCCCAGAGATCCCAGAAGGGCCAAAAGCTGCTTTCTGGGGCATGGCGTGTCAGAATACATTTGCTTTGGCAAATCACTTTAACCATAAACAAATCAGCAACAGGAAATGGCTGATCAGCTGAAACAAACCAGCTCTGGAGAAAAGAGGCTTCTAAATGCTCATACACAAAGATATGCCCAAAATGACACTTTTGTTACCAGCAAAGAATATAGCTGCTCACAGAACTCAAGTCAGCCAAGGGTGAGCACTCCTGCAGCCTGAAACTCGCTCAGTTTGTTCTCTAGAGCTGCAGTCTTCCTACTGCAACATTTGCTCATGACATCTTTACAGCCAGCTGCTTGGCACATCTGTGCCTGGACAAACATGAAGAACAAACTACTTGTTTGTATTTTGCGGGACACAGGAAGGAGCTACCTGACACAGGGGTTGTGACTAACTCATCCAAAGGTACAGGCACATTTCTCTGTCCTCTTGAGCTTCCCATCCCAACTGAAACTCATCACTTCCTTAAACAAGAAGCAAAAAAGAAAGAAAGAAAGAAAAACAAAACAAAACCCCACAAGACATTTGCATGCACACACATTTTGGAGGCTGTCCAACGCAAGAGTTTCTGCTTACATCAGAGGATCCCTGCCTGCCAGTCAGGACTGCGTGTGCCACAGCTGTCACCCTGCTTCTCACACCAATTCTTTGCTCACTTAAGTTTCCAAAGACAAACACGTGAAAGCTTTCTAATTTCTGCACAGTACTTTTATACTAAGGTGATAAGCAATCCAGTTTTCATTTCCAACATGTATCACATCCTTGTACTCACCTTAAGGCATCCTGGGTGTATTATTTCATTACAAATGGAGCATTCCATTAGCATGAGATTAAACTTGCTCTCCTCCTCTTCCACGGTGTCCTCTTTCCCAGCTTCTCCACATACCAGACACACAGCAGTATGAGGCAACACCGGCTGTTTACATATATCAGAAAGAAGTGTTGATCAGGACATGGAAGACATACGGAAACAGAATAACTCAATGTGAGTTTACAGTATCCTCATTTCAAAGAGGAGATAAACAGGGATTAATCGTGCAAACTGCTGAAGGCACCAGCCCAGCAGAGAAATGAAGGCAAGAAAAACAGGTAGTAACTGGGGCTGGGTACCCAGACCAAGCATCACATGACGTTTCATGGAACGAAAAGTGCCCTCCCTGTAGCAACAGAGATCCACGGGACATCCCAGGGATGGATGAAAATGCTTTTTTGGTGGGTCCCTCGAATCTGTGAGCTGACACAGACATTGGCATTCATGCCACTTCACTAGGCTACAATGGGAGGGAAAAGAAGCAACCTAGAACATCACTATTCACATCCATTAAGCTTCACAATCTGACTAGCAATTTGGCAGCTCCCCTATTTTACAAGCAGGGCAGACAGATGTTATGGGACCCAATCCAGGTCTCACAGCAAGCCCACAACAGAACCAGGAACAGACCTTTTTCTGACTGACAGTCTATTATCTAGGGCCCTGCTCCCAACCTGAGCATTGCAAAAAGCACTGCACAGACACTTAAAAAGAGAATTCCTCTCCTGCAAATGTCACAAGCGAGAAACGCACCGATATTTTTTTCTATCTTTTGCTGAGGCAGAAAGGGAACTGCAGCATCTCACATATCTGTCACCCATGTCAAAGCACTCAATGCTAGTCTAATTAAAAAGCCACCTTTGTGCTAATGAGGAACAAACTTCTGGTTTGCAGCAATAAGGTAAAGCCTCATTACAAGAAAGAAAAGGAAGATCCTCCTAAGAAGCTGGCTGTGAAATGCCATCGATTAGGTTGCAAATCCTTAACTATTAAGTAGCCAGAGGCAGAGATGTGGCTTTTCACAGCAAGGATCTCTTTTAGACGGAGTGAATAAAATCCATAAATGCATACTTGCACACTGAACCAAACCTATCCAGCAACAGTGCATCCTTCAGCAAGTTTCAGACAGGGAAAAAGCTAGCTATAGTAAGCCATTACAGAGTAGCGTGCTGCCCCACACACCAACAGCCCGATACATTAGCTACAGCAACACTTTCCTGCTTTCTCATGCCAGTACTTACCCACGCTCCATTTTAAAAGCATTTTGCTAATGCTATTTAATTCCCACTCTTCCTCCAAGCACAAAATAGGAATCCCCAAGATCCCACTCCACCAGCAGGTAAACCAGAGTAAAGCTAAGTTGTCCAGAGCCGTAAGAGCTCTGTCCACTTGTTTTGTTCTGTCTCCCACACAGTACATATTTATATCCACGCACAAGAACAAACGTCCCAGGAGCAGTACAATTTTTCTTGCTGGGAGCAAGGGTGTCTAGGGAATCTCCTCTGTGTCCCAACTAGCCCTGTCCCACAGCCATGCTGTCACAACTCATCCTCCCAGCACAGAGCCCCCACACTCCCTTCAGACATATTCAATGCAGCATAAAGTGTCCCAGGCACTCCCGTTTCCTTTCTTGATTGAACTAGTGATGCAGAGGAGTTTCCTGTTCTCCGAATGGCAATACAGGCTCTCTTAAGGCTTCTGAGTTTAATGAAAATCTGTGTCTAGTTAATATTGTCAACGTTATTAACTAGAGAAAAGCACAATCCCAAAACTGTAGGGATCATTACTTCCACAGAGCCTTGCTTCGATGTTTTGGGTGGGTTTTTTTGGGCTGGAAGCTGTTGGATAGGTACCATAATATATTACTACTGCAATTGTTAGAGAACATAATGAACAAGAGCGAAGACAACAGAATTACTTATAGAAATGTAAAGCACCGTTAAAAGTTACAACAGTTCAACCTGTTAATTTTCTGTGCTTTTGGTGCTCTGAGAAAGTCTGTAATACTTCCCCTGCTATTTATACCAATGGGAACCTACGAAGGGCAGAGATGTCGTCTTCTTCAGTGCATGCAAGGGTGGGACAGGGCATCAGAGGACCCTGGCTACCAAGCCCTGTACTCCGATCACAGCTCCTGGAAATAAAACTGCAGATACCAAGAAGAAAAAGTATTTCTTCATTAGAAGAAAGGGGATGAGAGGGTAACTACACTCAGCCAGAAGAGAACCCAGTTCATCTCCGAAAGGCTCATCTGTGTATCAAGAGTGAAACAGCTTTGTATGAAAGTTTGCTTCATCAGTCAGGACAAGAAAGCACACTGTAGCCCTAATTTAATCCCTCCACTAAAAAGGCAGCATGATTTCACTATTTCTTCCCCCTGGAGAATAATAAATTCTTCATCCATGCTGTTCAATTCATGCCACACTCCAGGAAATCAAGCGTTCAAAGAAAAGACACTTGAGCTGCAAAAGCACTCTGCGGAAAGGTAGATATTCTATGTACTTTACTGAAAGTTCCAGCAGAGCTGAATCCCATCCTCTATGTCAAGAACAGTGCATGGCTTAGAACAGGACATGGAGTGAGCTACTAGGAGCAACTACTGGAAACCTTAAGCGCTTATCAGGTTTTTATCAGTGTCAGACCAAGTCATTTGATGCCTCCACTTCAGTTTCCTCATCAAATTAAAGAAAAAACCCCAAACAACTAAGTGAAAGGAACTGTAACAAGAGTTAGAGAGAAATCAGCATGGATGGGGTGATATTTCAGTTATGAATAAACAACATTCCTTTCCTTAAAAAAAAAAAACCAACAGAAAACCAAACCCTTAACAGCAGCATAAACAAGACCTTCCAAAGAATCAAGTGAAAAGCTAAAGCTAATTTTTACCCTTGAAAGGGGGCACTGTAGACACGAGACCTGAGGATAAGCTCCATGACAATCAGTATGAAAGCAATAGATTCAAAAGGTGCTTGGACAACTAAATGGAAGATTAATTTGTCAATATTTGTTAAATACAAAGCTATCGCTTATGACTCAAGAAGCTTCTAAGCAATGTATCACAAGAGCTCAGGAAACTGTCCAGCTGCCTGCTTGCCCTGTCCTGATGCTCATCCCCTGACAGCCGTTTCTAGTCCCTGAGAAAGACAAGACCGTGGCTTGACGGCTCTTTGGCTCATCTGGATCAGATCCCTCCTATATGCCTAGGTAATAGCAAACATGTAGAACTTAAGGTCTCGGGTAGCCTGGGGCTGGGGTCACCAACACCAAAATCTTGGAGGACGCCAGTCAAACATTTCTCCGTATCTTAAGTTGGTTAAGTAGTTAAGATGGTAAAGATTGTTGCAAGTCAGCTATTCTCAGGAAATTCAGAGATCCAAACCAAACAGGACTCTTTTCCCTTTGAATGAGAACTTTCCACTCTTCCCCTTCTCCCCCAAATTCTCAAATTTCAATGTGATTTGAGTCACAATTTCTGGTGTACTGATAATTGCCACATCTACCTTCTTTATTACTGAGAATGAAAGCCGTGCTACTGTTTTAGGAGCATTGTGTTTTAAGATTTGGGGGATGGGGGAAGAAGAGATCTGAACTGAGAGAGCAGGGATTCACTGTTTTGCCTGATGCACTTTAGAGACTACTCAGAGCAGAGTTCTCAGTTCCACACCTTGTCACCAGTAGACAGATACAGGAAAAAATCTCCAAACAAGCTGTAGCAACAGGTACACTTACTGCGATACACTGCCTCATAATGCAGGACTGTTTCATCCTGCCAGGTCCCCCAAATTTCTTCATGTCTTTGCAGAAGTGACACTCGCCGCACTCTGTCCGCAGACACGCCTCGCACTTGCGGCATCGCGTCCTCCTCCGACGTGCTCCAGCGGTTGTCCGATTAGCTGCGAGCTTTACCGCAGAAGCAGTGCCCAGTTTCCCTTTGGGCCGTCCGACTGCCCTGTTCTGAAAGAGCCAGACACACAAGGTTAATCACACATCCCACTTACCATCTAAACTACAGAACTTTCTTGGACAGCAGCTGTAAACATCTTAGATGTAAAACTGCCAGATGTATCAGTACTATACACAGGTGGGTAATACTCAGCAGATGCACACAATCACTCTTATAGCTAAAGGAGTTCCATTACCCTTTCAAGAGAAGATGCATTTAAAAAGACAAAGAAACCAAGGCATAAATGAGAGATCCCAAAGCTACAGCAAGCCCGCTTCAACAGGAGGCCAGGGAGAATCGATTTATGCACAACTCAATGCAGGACCAAGTCAGTCCCAAGTGGCGTGCTTGGCTCAGGTCAAGAGATGATCTGTGCCATTGCTGACCTCTGGACTAGGGAGCTCTTAGGATTGTGCTCAGGTTAAGCCAGAAGGTCTACTTTCCTTCACTGGAAGTAGAAGAATCCAAGGAGGCAGTAAAAGTAATTATGAGCCTAGGTATAGCAGAGAAACACTCAGCAGCAATGGTTCAAGCCACAGCGATCTCCCTAAAAAGCCAGGAGAGTAGGAACTACTGCCAAGTAATAAAGAAGGAAATAAACCACAAATACTACAAAACCTTTCCAAAGTAGCTCCCCTCGTATCCAATACTAGCAAGTGCTCAAAAATAGAACACTAATTGATGCTGTGCAAAGGCTAAAAAGGGCATCCCCAGTCTAGATTTCAATGACCTTTAAGACAGAAACTAAAGGAGCATGAAAAGATTTTAAATGATTAGGTTAACTGCAACACATTCACTCTGGATATCTAAATTCCATGTTCTCATCAGAAACTCCCTGTTAAACACAAGAACTTACAGATCAAGCCCAATATCACTAAATACCATGTAATTGTATGGGGCTAATTATGCAAGAATTGGCTTGGCTCATTCTTACCACTGACAGTTTTCTCCATAAAGATGGTAATAGGATTGCATCTGGTTTAGCATTTATAGAATTTTTCCACTTTCTGCACATCTCAGCATATGACCAACAGACCAGCCAGTTTCACTTTCTGTTCCTGCTGAATTCTGGGCAATCACCAAGGCAGGGGCAGGTTGGCTATAAAAGCCATGCGGAATTTCCACTGTAGTTTTTAAAAGAAAGGCTATGGAAACATTCTGTTTGGTACTACAAAAGCTTCCCGAAGTGTCCTACTACATAACCCTGAAAAAAAGTCACACTGCCAAGTATTTGAACTTCCTCCCAGCTGACTTAGCAAAGTTCCAGTGACTTTCTTAAGATGCAGAAGACTTCTGATATTTTAACAGTCTCCATCCCAGGAACCTCACTGCTGAGAGGGCAGAGAAATTAGGAGCTAGACCCCTCAGCCTTCCCTCCCACAGACCTACTATCATAACTGAGGTGGGAGAAAACACTGCCTAGTCAATGAGGTTACACAGATTTCAGCAAGTTTTTAATTATGCTCCTCCAGAACAGTTTTTGTTCTGCGAGAAAGTTGACTCGCACCGTGCTGTGTGAACACAGACAAGTGCAGCTTCCTTCCCACCGGCAACCCCACCAGACGCCTGGATTTCAGATCAATTTCACATACTCCAAAGAATAAATATTTACCTTTTAGACCAAGTTTTCAGCCTCTCAAGGATAAAGTCAGCTCTGGCAGAACTGTCTTAGAGACAACCTAGATAACAGATAATTTCCTTCCTCAGCATGAATCACTCCCCAGTTCTCTCTATTAAGAGTCTCCTTCCACTAGCAAGGGAAGCGAGATACAAACCAAAGGCTAGGTATCAGGAGGAACCAGTTAAACCAAAATACATACAACAACCTGGGCAGCTCCCCTCTGCCAACAGCACATAGAAAATTCTGCGTGAGCATCTGACTCCTTCCCACTAGGTTTGAACGCGGTTAAGGTTTTAAGACGACAAAAAGCAGTTATGACACTATTAGAACGGTCTTTTTAAAATGCAATCTCTTTCAAGGAAAAATCAAACTCGGTACTTTTCCAGCTGAAAGATAACTCCTAATTCTGCCACAGTAATACGAGCCAAGACCTAATTCTAAGGACAGCATCTTAAAACACCAGGACGCTGCACAGATGCAAGCGATAAAAAGGCATCGCTTGAACACAGAATTTCAGAATCCTAAAAAAAAAGAAATCAGGAAGGTGAAGGTACAAGAACAAGTCTGAAGCCAGACCACACCACACCACTCAGACTTCCTTACAAATCATCACCACACAGCAGAGCTGTAGACTTCTGATCTCACTGTATGTAACATTACTTACCTACCCAGACCTCTTCACTGCTCATTAGGAAATCCAAGCAATTGTACTAGCTGGGTTTGTACTAATTCACCAACCGACCAATCCTCAATCCAAGCCACGTTTTCACTCCAGGATCTCAGAGCCAGCAAGGCTAGAGAGGCCTTGCAGGAATTCCCACTAGTATCTAGTTTCAAGGGGCTCCAAAGTGGTCGCTTGAAAACCTCCACAGAAGAAAAATCTGCCTGTGGGTTGCAATCCCAGAAAGGGGCTGGGATTCAAGGGGGTAGAAGGAGCCTCCAACATGACTTGGGGTTTATTTAGCACGTGGCAGACAGCCAGATAAATTCCAGGTCGATGTTAGTGAAGAGATGCTGCAGGATTTCCAGCTTAGACCGCAGTTTTAACAATGTACCAGCCCTGGTAACAAAACTAGGTAAAGATTTCCTTCCCAGCTCCTGTTCCCACCTCTGTACTGCAATTTGCCATGCTCCTAGCACAGGAGCTGTCTTGCAAATAATGAGCAAGTCATAGAGGATGGCAGGATTCCTTAACCCGGGTTTACCACAGTGCCCAGCAAACAGCAGCTCCACTGGGTGACACACTAAACCCTAAACTAGGTTCTGGACCAACATAGTCTCCCACCTGTGTGGCAGATCCTATCACCTCCTTTCTCAAGGAGATGAGCTGAGACCCTCAAGCACAGCCTGTGCGTCCTGGCTCTGCAGTTGCCAGCAGCCACCTCTGAGAACTGTCAAGAAAAGAAAGGTTATACCAAACTTGAGGACATTTTTTCTTAAATCTTACAACAAAAACCAGGGAGCTGAGACAGAGCCTGCCTGAAATACTGTCACAAGCAATTCCCTATATTCTCCAGCACCTCCACAGAAACTGTGCCCATACTTCTCTGGCCACAGCAAGTCTTCAGAAGAGGAGAAGGAGGATGCTGAAGTGATGACAACCACTCTCCCGAGCTCCTAATGAAGGCTGTGCAAGCAGCTTCTGAAACACACTAAGATTAACATTCTAAATATCTACCCCTATTACACTGGAATCCAGAAAGCTGGGGGACTTGCACAGCCCCCTAAAACAAGGCATGTTAGTGGGACACCCTGCTAGTTGTTTGTTGGGTTTTTTGTGTGTGAGGGGGTTATTTTCCTCCCTCATCCACCCCCCCCCAACCCCACACCCGTTTGCTGCTATACAACGCACAAAGGTAACCTACTCCTGGCCCTGAAGCAGCGACAGCATGGCCTCTACAGTACCTAGGTACTGGGAGTAATCTTAGGCCATCAAATGTAATACACTATGAACTACAAAGCCATTTACAAATCATCAGTTTGGGATCACCCTCCCACCCCACAGTGGTTGAACATGCCCGCTCCTCACACAGGAAACGGGACTAATTGCCAAACTGATTTTCAGAAGTGCTGAGCTCCTATAAACCCCACCGAATTCAACAGCACTCCAGGTGGGCAACAATTAGGGGACTGGGTGGGGTGGTCATCAACAATTCAAGTCTTTCAACAGGGCTGTGCAGACCTGCGAATAAGCCCAGGCATGACACTTCCAACTCTAAACAAGCCCCTCGGAAATGCTACGTGGAAGAGTCACCACTCGGAACATTAGTCCGTCTTGGCTATGGACAAACATTTGGCTGCTGGGAAATTTTCACTGCCTTCTTAGAGGTACCTTAGCACACTTTCACCATATGTTATTTCCCTGCTTGGCAGTCACCAAAGAACCACCCACCATCACCAGGGTGAGAAGCAGCAGAGGCACCAAGGGCCTCTGCCCTGAGCACGACTCTTACTACAATAGAAACACAACTCTGATGTTTACAGCAACAGATTTCTAACCTTCACAGTTGCAAAGAATACCTCAAAAGACCTCAGGTAAACAAAAATACCAAGAGTATCAGCTTTGGAGACAACAGTTCAAGAGCTATCAGCTGTTAAATGCATCATTGAGTAGGTGCTGATGTGCCCCAACTGCTATATCCCAACACCAAGAGGGCTCTGTTGGAGTTGTCACCAGGCACCTTCACCTACAAACTCCTCTGCTCTGGAAAGGAAGATCAGCTGATCTGCAGCAGAGCCCAGGAGGAAGGTCTTGGTCCTAAAAGCAAGGCTGACAGAGCCTGCAGCCTAGAAACAACCTCTTCTGCAAGTGGCCTTTACCTGGGCATGGGCCTCATTCCACCGCTCAGCTTCAGTGACCTGCTTAAACTCCTGCCAGAGGCACCATACCATTATTTCAGACTCAACTTCTCAGAGAAAAATCCAGGGACACATACAGTGCCCTTCTGAAGGGCTTATCATGTGGCAAGCTCAGCGAGACCCCAAAGCACTTCACTTCTAACCACGTACAATCTGAACAGTTTATGTATCCAGTGCATAAATCTCTCCAAGACAAGGTATCTTACGTGTGTACTGTTCGTTGCTTCCAGGTGCTGCGCCACATAAATATATCCCTTCCACTTGCAAGGGAGGGGTGATTTCCTTCTGTAACACATGGGTAGAGACTGCTTATTCTGGCTTGCAGTAGTTTGACAAAGTCCACGCAACAGTATGAGCACCAGAAGAAAGATGAGGACGCAGGATTTCCAGGGTGCCAGTCCTGCACTTAGACTTTTATATGGTCTGAATCCCAATACAATTGTTTTAACAGAATTAGAACAAATTTAATTACCTGTCATTTCTTTATAGCATCTGATAAATAAACACTAGAGGAAAAAACCAAAACACATTAACCCACAATTCATAGTTGTTGTCAGCTAAGACACCCCTCTAAACATACTGGGTGATGGGCTGATACTGGGCACTGGAGAAGCCCATGGGGTGCCACAGCAAAGGCTTCTGATCAATTATTTCCTTGCCTCTTCCTGTAACAGACACAGAGTGGAAGTTACAGAGGACAAAGCTCCCTACCCAGGGCCAGCACTGTCCTGAACAGCTCCGGTGACATGTCCGTCTCCTAGCCTCCCACTCTAGGCATGCAAGTTTGGCCTTCCTGCTAAGAAAACCAGTCAAATTGACAATTACCAGCAGTTGCGTAGACCAGCAACACGCACACCAATGCCCTGGATCGAGATCCACCAAAGTCATTTTAGCAGAGGTCTCCGAAACAGATCCTGTCATTAACTCTACATTAACCCTAAAACAGGGGGACTGCCATTAAATTGCCACAAGTCCATTAAGCTAGTTTAAGACAGCAAAAATCACAGATGCCAAAAACATCCTTAAAAGCTGTATTAACTGAAGAGCGCGAGCCAACACCACAAATCTAACATGTCTGACTAAAGCGCATCTGCCCAAAAGTCTACACATGCAAACATCAGGAGAGTTGTCTTCCTCTAGCAGTGATGGTTTACAAGAGTCACATCACCCATCATCGGCATACGCTCCTGCGGGGGTGGAGGTGTCCTGCAAGACAAGTCCAAGGTCCCCCGTTAAGCAAGGAGCATCAAAGGGAAAGGGAAGGCGGTGAAAGTTTTTCAAGCCCAGCCATCCCCAAACAGAATTAGTCTCCTCTCCAGAAGTCCACGGCTGTCATCTCCTCCAATTCGTACCTACAAACTTTCTCATCCCATCCTGCAACAAGCGATGTAGTTCCTAGTGACCACTGTGAGGTGACCACACGGAGCTCCACTACTGAATGAACAGATCAATTTCGCACAAGGAAATCGAAAAGTTTATACCTCCTAGGTTCATCTGGGCATTAGCGAAGCTCCAGCAGCTTTTCTGCCAGCATAGCTACATTGTTTAGGGTGTGATAAACAAGCATGCCAGTGCCCCCCTTTATTTTTCTCTGGTGGTAAGGAGGTAGAAGTTAGGCCTGGAGGGTGGAATAAGATATATTGGCAAAAATATGCTTTTGTAGATAAGCTGCATCCAAAGTAGGAGCTCTTAAAAAGAAAGATATCAGTAAGTTATACAGACTTGAGGCACCTTGTGCAAATGCAGCTTTTCTTCTTACCGCTACTTGAGGACAAATCCCCTTATCCCCACCCAGGAGCATTTTTCTTAGTCTGTTTACACACACTGAAGTTAAGTGTCACAGTCAGAAATCGAATTTCTTCCTGCCACGAGCAACCCAGCAAGGCAGCAGGCAGCCCTCCTGATGGCCAGCACCAGGCAGGACACATGCCCTGGCACCCACACACTTCCAAAGCCCCACTGCTGACTGCAACTACTGCAAGCGCTGTAAATCCTATCTGCTCTCATGCTGGGAAACCTGACAGCCTTTTTGCCTTCTTAGTTTAGACATAAGACTAGGGAAAGAGGAATGAAAGTCAGAACAAAGTCTGAGTGACAGAAGCTGCAGCTCCTAGCCAAGCACCGAAGTTGTGCACCTGGAGAGCCAAAGCCCTTCGCCTGTTACATACCAGGGACTATCGCAGTGGAAAAGCTACGTGATACCAATTTGACACATCCCGTGTAGAAAAATATAACTACACATGTTAAAGCAAGCTTGTATGAAAATACAGGGGCTTTTACCACCGGAACAGTTATGAACAAAGAGAAAAACACTCCACAGGTCTTTGCTACGTAAGTCACAGTGTTATAATCTAGGTTCAGACCAAGCCTTTTAAGAAATCCCACAGGAAGGATCTCCACTTTCTTGCATTAATTTTTGTTTTAAACTATTAAGATATAAAAACGCTATTAAGCCTCAGGTTTTAGAAGAGCTGAAGAATCACAGAACTTAACCAACTCTCCAAATTCATCCAGCAAGAACTAGCACCTCCAGCAGCAATTTCACAGCTGGTACAACGCAGCTGAGACCAATCTGCTCTCCTAATGATTAGCTCTTTTAAAAAAGCCTACAGTAATCACACCAAGACAGAGAAGCCAATGGAAAAAGCCTGCTGTAGGACAAAGTTTAAGAAAAGGAAGGGGGCTGGGACATTTTAACTACCAGGTCTGGGAGTTGAGCAGCAGCGCAGGCCTGCCCATTCACACAATCTGCAGAATTAAGTAAAGGCTTAATAAAGTTACTCATCCAAGACCTGGCTTAGGTTCTTGGACTGACGCTACACCAGGCCAGTACAGCACATTAACGTCTCTCTAAGGTTTCCACACCAGAACTGCTATCCCTGTGGAGCACCCAAGGCACACCACCACTGCCAGTCCAAACTCCTTTTCTGCCCTGCTTTCTTGGTGCAATTATGTAGCAAAACATAGTAAAATTTTTAGAAAGGCGAGGGGTTTTGGAAGTCAGACTCAACACCCGGCCTACACACCAACTTGTCTCTAGAAGCAAATTATTAGGCTATTTTAAAGAGCAAACCACCCTGAGTTAAGAACAAAACTATGACATTTATGTTTAAATTGTATACACGTGTTTAATTCTATTCATGGTACATTTTTAATTGCTTAGGCAATTCTTAGAGAGTAAAATATGCAATCTAGAACGCGTGTTCCGGATTATTTTTCACAGATTACTTCATAAATTTAAAAAGTTTTTTCTCCTTCCCCCACAGGAAAAAAAACAAACCACCACCACCACCTTCAGAGAATAAACCCTGGAAGTATTAATAAAAGTTCTCTTTTCATTTCAGCACACATCCTTCTCTTTATTCTACATCCCTCGTCCCTGGGAACGGAAAGGAGGTTTTGGCTATAAATCAAACTAAGACAAGGTAGCCAGGCTCAGCATCAGACTCTCTCCTGAAGTCCTGCAGCCCTCCCAGCTATTTGAGGAATCTTATTAGAAAAAAAAATATATTTCTGGCAACGACAGGGAAAGCCCCCGAGAGGAACAATCACACGCTCCAGGCGCATTCGCCTCCGAAGCGGCGCGGGGCCCTGGGAGGTGCCGAACTCCCGGTGCCCCCGGGCGCCCGCGGCGGGCGAGGCCGTGCGCCCCGGGCCGGCCCCCGGCGGGCGGCTCCCGCGCCCCGCTCCGCGGACACGCCCGCGGCGCCGCCGGGCGCAGCCCCGGGGCGGGCGGCGCTGCCCCGGGCCGGGCCGGGGCCGCTCCCGACCCCACATTGTTCCCCGTCCCCGCTGCCGGCGCGGCGCGGCTCGGCTCGGCGCTGCCCGGCCCGGCCTCCCTCCCCTCCCTTCCTGCTGCAAACTTCGCCGCCCGCCCCGGACCTGCTCCGGCCCCAGCTCGGGCCCCGGCCCCGGCTCGGGCTCCGGCTCCGACTCGTAGTCCTCCTCGTCGGCGCTCGCAGACATGGCCATGGCTCATGGTGGGCCCAGGCGGAGCCGAGCTGACATGGCTGGAGCGGCGCTGCTGGCGGAGCCCCGCTCCCCGCACACACACACACACATGCAGGAGGAGGAGGAGGAAGGGGGGCCGTGCATATTCATGCCAGGCAGCCAGGAAGGGGCTGGCCCTGCCGGCACGGCCAATCGCGGCCCGCTTGCACAAAGCCGGCCTGCGGGGACAGCGGGGACAGCGCGGCCGCTGGCCGGGGCAGCGCCGACCGCCCCGCCGCAGCCGAGCCCGGCCGGGGCCGGGGGGGGGGCGTTTAACGCCCCGCTGGCAATTAGCCCCCCGCTGGTAATTAGCCCCGCGAGCTGCCGAGGGGGCCGGCGGGGGCGGGCCGATGCTCGGCCTGCCTGGGTGTGCCGAGCGGGGAGGGGATGCGCGGCGCTGGGATGCGCGGCCGCCCGCAGGGTGCACGGCGCTGCACGGGCTGCCGGAGACAAAGGAGAGGCGCACAGACAGACAGACACACACCCGCCCCTCTGCCTCGCTACCTGCCGCCTCGCCTCCCGCTGCCAGGGACGGGACGGGACGGGAGGAGGGAACCTCCATCCCTCGGGAGGAGGAAGGCACCGAGCAAACTTTAGGATTTCAAGCGATGCCCCCGCTGTGGCAGAGCCGGCACTGGGATAAGATGGGATACGAGGTGACCCGGCTTGCAGAGCTGCTCCCCTTTTTTGCTCGTTCCTGCGGAACCATTTCCAGCCCTGTTCCGAACATCCCAACCCGCTTCTGGGGGTTTACAATAAAATATCCTCCCTGCAGTGAGAAATGTTTCACACCGGTTAATCGGGGACCTGTCCTGGATCCAAAGGTCACCATAAGGGCCAGCGCCTGAACATGGATGCTGCCTTCACCCTCGAGAGCTTGCAGCTGAGGATCAAGACACACAAGGCCTGAATCTGAGCACTGGGAATTAAACTTCCCATTGGATTTATGGGCCTGCTTTCAGGGGAAATCCCGATTCCCTTCAAGTTGTTAGGATTTTGCCTTTGGCTCCTACGCCCACAGCACAGAATTAAACAGGAGATTAAATATTTGCATGTGCTGAGCAACCAAGAAGCCATAAAGCAGCACATCTAATGGTCCTTGCATCAGGATTTTTGCCAAACTAGTTCCAGCGCGGTTCCCTGGTCTGAATTACCCCATGGCTGCACAAACACTTTGGGTAGCCCAGGAGAGGAGGCAGCAACAGGCAGGAGCTGGCACAGGAGCAAGCAGCAATGCTGCCTCACACCCGCACACAGCCCTTGTGACACCGTGATCTACACAAAGCCTGGTCGCTCAAGTTTAAGGAGCAAAATACAGTCAAACTTTAAACACATATTTACAGGCGGCTGCTGATAAAGCCAAGTGAATCATGTAATTATGCCCCTTCCTTATTTTGAATACCTTAAATACACATTTCTTGTTTGTACTTCTGTCCTCTAGCCGACTCAAGCTTAAATTATGGGTACGTGATGGTATTCTCCCAGTCCTGCTCATCCGCGATGCCAGGAGCGAAGCATTTACTTCCAACACATGATGGGGCTCTCCAGAATGCGATCGGGTATGTTCAGCCTGCCTCCTCAGGTTTCTCTCTTCCCCCATTGTGTTTGTACACAACCGAGAGAGCGGGAGCAGATGAAAGCTGAGGCACGAAAGGCATGTGCCTAAGGCCTTGGCTTTCAGAATCACAAGGTAATATCAGAATCCAACGTTTTCTGGAGAAGAGAGGAAGGGGGAAATGCATGTCTCACTACAGGCCTACAAAGCAGAGCTTTAAACCATGAAGCAGGGATAACTGACACGATTACAGCAGTGTTTGTGGTTCGATTATACAGTTGGCCTCCAGCAGAGGCAGAAGAATAGATGACATCCAGAAGGAAGACGGCTGATCCCGCACCTGCCCGTGGGCAGACCACGTCTCCACTAGCCCGCACTGATTCCACGCGAGGCTCCGCGTAACCTGGCTCGTGCTTGTTCACCACCTCCAGCCGTTTGGCTCCGTAATCCAGACAGGAGAAAAAAATAACTTGTGACATCCCCCAAGGACAATCCACCAGTCACACCCCGGCGAAATGTCATTCACAGCAAATTAAATCATGACATAGATCATCCTACTCCTCTCATCTGCAGCACACACTAGCACTGGCCTATCTGGGCTGCAGCAGATCACCAAGTGTAACCCACATCAAACCTCGGTCCTCAGCCAGCCCTGCCACAGGAGAGCGTGTTCCAGTCTGCTGCCTACAACAGCAACACAATTGACAAATGAGCTCTAATTACGAGGCCTGCGTTAGGAGCGAAGACACACATGCCAAGAAGATCTCAGAATGATTTCCAAATGCTAGGTAAACTTTGCCGAGCTGGCGTTTAAAAGAATTGGATAGGATATGATGTAAAATAGCAAGCTGGGAATTGGTGGGGGGAAAACAACACAATAAAGTAAACTTTCTGATTATAATTGCTCTCCAAAAATCTCATCTTGTACAAGAGCAGCTAACCATTCAAAGAAATATTTAATACACAGAAAGAATATTAAGAGAGCATTTTCCAGCTCAATTCTTTCAGCTTGTCTACACTAGAGAACACTAAATTACGACAAATAGTGAGCAACCCCTGTGTGAACAGCGTCTATCCGACTAGCGTGGTGCAGTTTACATCAGCTTAGAAAACCAAATAAGCAGCACTGACCCTAGTCATGCCTATATTGGCATAACGGTGTCCATACTTCAGCTTTGCGTGATATAATTCAGTAATAAATAACATCCTTAATTGAACTGCTGAACGAGCCTTAGTGAAAACCGCATGAAAACAGACAGTACCTTCTACTCCGAACTGTTGCTTTGATTGCACCTCACCTGAAGTCATATATAAGTCTCATCAATATCATAATCTTCTCCACAGAAACCAATTATGTTGTCACAAACTGAGACAATAACCTCAAGCGAAGAATAAACAGCAGGAGCAGATGAGTGCCAAAGAACCAGATTTTATTCTCATGCAAATATCCTTAAGTAGTAAAAACAAGATGGGGGGAGGAAGAGTACAACCCCTGCACTGTACTCACTTGCTCCCGAGCATCTTTAGCACCAAGAGATTTCAGCCGCTGCTACCAGCGCTAAACAGGGTCCCTGTTTTCATATTAGACGCTGGAGTTTATGATTCTGTGATTCTCTGTGGTGAAATAATGTTTTTTTTTAACGTGGCACAAATGCACCTTTGATTTAACCTTCTCTTGAAACTTTTTATGCATCTTTATAGAATGTGATATTTAGCTAATATTAGAAAAAATATTTACATGAAAACAACTGGAAAAACAACCTCAAACTGGTTTATATACAAGTCCTTGAAAAAAGATCTTGTGATTTGAGCTGCTGTTGCCTTCTGCCCGCCAGCACATATGTTTTTGAAAAGGAAACCCACCGAGATGTTGATGGATCATGATTCTTGACCTGTATCAGAATAAGAGTTACCCAATAGCCTTCTAAGGTTCATTGTTTTGGTGTAAGCGTCCATTCACATGAAATATGATCTTAACTGTTGGGCCTGAGCAAATTTCATGACACTTTTCTCAAGAGTTCTAGCCAATATTTCAGTCATACTTCCAACACTAGCACTGACATTCTGACAACCTAAATACCCATCTAGTATCATGATCTTACGACTTCCTACTATCTATTTTATCTGAGCTATGACATAAGAGGAGTCATCAGATGTACTGTGTATCCATCACAATCTCTTTAATAAACAGTCTGATTGATCAACCTTAGATCAAATAAAGTAACTCAAGACAAAATAATACATTGATTGCTCCTTCCGTGTAATGCTTACTACACATACTTTCCCCAACCAGTATCCAACACAGGAGAAGCAAAGGCAGCAAAGGTTGTACAGCTATCTCTAGAACAACAACTATGGACTACTGCAGTACAGTAGAGGAGCAGCACCCAAAACAGCAAGAGCCCGGACAGAACGTGCCGATAGTAACTCACTCTGCCTCTCTCATAAGCCTTAAAATCAAAACACCACCCCCCAAACCCTAACCCCCTGTCATCTTAAAAATATAATAAATAAGACAGCAGAGCAGTGAAACATCAAGTTAATCTACCACACAAGACGTGAGCGCTGCATCTTGGGAACCTACTGATAAATAACTGAGGTCTATCTTCACAGCATCAGATTTGTTGAGAGAGAGAGATACTAACAAACTGAACAGTTCATGAGATCTGGATCTATGAATTTCCTCTCTACAGGAAGAGCTGTAGCGTGATTGGGACTATCCACTGGGAAATGAGGGAAATCCTGCCACACTTCCTTCTGCCACAGATCCTCATGCCACAGTGTTTCCACGGCACAGTTTATGTCTCCAAGAGCCATGTTCTGTCAGTAAACGCAAAAACTATTGACATAAGCTCCTAAGAAGGTAAGAAGTGACTGCCACACTGCAGAGGAACATGCAAATAGACGTGGCTGCTAGCTGAAAGGGTGGATTAACCAGAACATGTAACCTGCTGTCCCCTAATGGCTCAGCGCACTCTGACACCCAGCACCGAATGCTCTACGACAGTCAGTCATGTCCAATACATGGACAGCACCTTTAAAATCTAGAGACCAAACCCAAACATTTAGAGGCAAACAAAGGGTAAGGAAAGGAAAAGGACAGTTTGCCTCATGAGAGTTCAGGTGCTCTGCTGTCACCTACAAAACTTGGATTTACAGGGAAACATCTCGAACATAAACAACCAAACCACGCTAGACCAACTCTCAAAGGTGCTTTGCTTTTATCAGAATTTATCCATATCTTTTGTTGTATTTGCTGATTTTCAAAAAAGGAGAACACTTCTGTACCTCTTCTATCTGGTCTACTAGTGCCTGCAGGAAAGTCATAAAGTTGAAACAAGACCTCATTTATATTCTCAGCAGACTTTAATTTCAGCGTGCTATGGAACTAAAAGGAAGCCATCTTCTCAGGGACAGAACATACAATTCAATTTTGTTCTGAAAAGTGCACGCAGGATTAATGTCCATAATTGCACAGCACGTACTGTGGAATGACAAACGCCTTCCACGTTGCTCTGCCAATGTGCTTCGATCCAGAAACAAAACTATTAAATCTCAGAGACGTAACTTAAAGCTTGAATGGTTTTAATGTCGGGGTGGGGGGAGAGCTGGATGCTGGAATACTTAAACCAGGTTCAAACCTTAACTTTTTGCTTGGTTTTGTTGGCCAACTCAGTAATGAATGTAGTCAAGCTCCTGGTGATAAAATCTGAGACCTGCCAACTCTTTTCACATACGCCATCAAAGAAAAAGGTCTTAAGACTAAAGTAGTTTCCATCAGCACTTTTACTGTCATGAAAATAAAGAGAAAGCTGCTATCTTGAAAAATGGCAGTCAAGATGTAGTTGGGAAAAATTAATGTTACTGAATTTCTGTAAATTCATAGATCCAGATCTCATGCATATGGTAGAAGAATGACAATGGGGAAGAATACATAAATCTTCTCGTATGATCCTTGGAGAACAACAGTTTGAAAAGAGAGATGGCTGTTAATTTTTTCCAATCCATTCAAATTTCTACTCAGAGTCAAAATGGCTCTAATTTACCTGTTTGATGTATTAATCACATAAAGGCACTGGTCAGATTTCAAAGCAAGTGGCTGAGAGTTGATAAGGAGGGAAAATAGCAAGTCAAAGATGGAAGATTAAGAAGGTGCTCATTCAAGTCCTTGCTATTTATAATTACTCCCTGAAGGGACACAATATTTCAAGTACAGCCTCTTGAGGTGAGAAATAATCTGTCAAGTCACCAGGCAAAGCTCGTAGAAAAATACTGAGGCAATATGCGGTGAAGCTCTTTGGGCATGTTACATACGATACGCATATACCAAACCCTGAAACTCCTCTGGCCTGCATGGAGTTACCACAGAAATGAATTTGTCTGGAGGACTAATGTTTGTAAGAGACTGAAGCAGCGCTCAGAAAAATAAGCAAGTCAGGCGAGGAGCTGCCTTCCTCATCAGCGCTGCCCCAGGAAAGCAGACGCTTGACAGAAACTCCCAGTAGCTTCAGCAGCATTTACTCCTTTGCTCAGAACCTGGATGGTTCTGGTGCATCAGGTTTTTTCTGCTCCCAAGTGTAGTTAGCAGGGAAAGGGCTTAGTTTCGTATGTGTACAGCTACTGTGGGAAGTCCCCTAAAAAACAATCCCCCAAACCTCAACTATGTGGTTTTGTTTCTTAATAGACTTGTCAAGAGCCAGAACTGGGATATCTTTATGAATAAACTTCAGCTCTCTTCTACCACATGGCATCTACCATCCTATAGTGTAAAAGAACAGAAATTATTCAAAATTATTTAAGTCGCTGATTCCAATCACAATTTAAATCAGTAAAGAGAAAAACAAATTTAAATTTATTTTAATCCTCATTTTCTTTTGTATTTATTTTCTAGAAGATAAATTAATTATTAGCATCTGATAACTACCAAGAAATGTCTGATTTGCAGTAGATTATGAACTTTATAATCAGGACTTTTTATCGACAAAAAGTATTCACAATACGTATTTGTACATGCAAATCTTCTTGCAGGCTATTGGCATCTAAAATTGTTGTTGACACCAAGCAGAGTTCAGGCAGTACTTCGTGAGATCACTTCAAACACCTTTAAGCTGGTGCCTGGCAAGGACAAAATGTGACGGTTTAAATCCCCTTTTTGCTCCCGCGCCGCTTGGAATGACTGATGTAAAACTTATTTGAATGTCAACCAGAAAAATACACCTCACAATAATTTACACTTAATTCTTTTGCAGTCTTTCTACCTTTTCTTCCCCCTTCCCAGATTTTTTTCCTGCACTAGGAGGACTCAATTTTTAGTTTAATTCTTAAGTGCTTATTTTTAATCGTTAGTATTTGCTTTCTAATGCATTCATATCACCACAGGAAGTACCCTGAATGGGTCTCCAAGGACTGGTCCGTCTCAGGGAATTTGGCAGAGTTTTCTCACTGCTTCTACAAGGAATGTTGCTTTCCTGGTGGTAGCCCCCGGGCAGGCTCCTGAAACTGATGCTGTTTTGATGTTGTGCCATTTATACGAGCTCAGATCTGTTTCAGACACCACTCTGGTTAAAACACTAATTGCTGTAACGAGTATCTCAGTGCTCTTGCTACTATGGGGTGGAGCTGGCCTAGCGATAGCTATGGTAGGAATTCTTAGTAAGCAAGCAAGTAAAAGCTGGAAGTATTTATTCAAAGGTTCTCAGGAATGTTCTTTGTCCACCTAGCATCTCTTCCCCTCAATTTAAAGAAAACCTGATGTAAAACAACGCTCAACACTTCTGAAAAATCACATTGGTTTTAAGTTGAAGTTTATCAAAACTCTTGAATTTATGCTTTTTTCCCCCCTAATTTCTGCATTAATTGTGTCCACTAATTCTAAATTTTACTTACTATTTCTTAAATTTGATCCAATGCATGATGTTGCATATATGTTCATAAAATTGGAGCCATGCATAAAGAAGCTCTGTTATTAAAAAATGGTAGATCTTCCCTTTGCAGCATTTTTAATGTGAAATACTGTGAAAAGGGAAAAAGGTTTCTTCCTGGAAAACGGCAGCAGACACATGAATGTGCCCAAGGATCTCTATGGTCTCCAGATCTGGAGAGGGTGACTAATACCACTGCCTTTTATTATTTAAAATACAAGTTATTTCTAAGAATCTAACACCCTTTTCATCACAGTTGTCTACTGTTTTTCTTGTGTGCGGTTTAGTTCAGACTGTGAACAATGATCAGAAATCTTATTTACAGCCTAAATCTATTTATGGTGTGTTTATACTCACTTGTTCTCATGCCAACATTGTCCATTAGCTTAAATAACTCTTCTCCTCCCATGGTGTTTATACTCCCTGAAGTACTTACACAACAATCACCTCCCCCTTCAACTTTGTTGTGCCATGCTGAACCAGACATGTTCTTCTCGTTTCCACACTTAAGCATCACATCTTGAATACTATATGTAGTTGTGGAGTCCTATATCCACCCTCATCTCAAAACTACCTACAGTGGAACTAGAATAGAGTGAGAAAAATGATCAAACAGACGGTATGGTTTGTGTACCAGAAAAGACTGAATTTACTAGTGTTTTTCAGCTTGGGAGTAGGGGAGGAAAAAAGATGAGAAGCAGTAACAGGGATATAAAAAATAAAATAATTGACAGCACAAAGAAGGTGAACAGAGACCTCATTCAAATTTCTCAAAAATGCATGATATGGAGGGCATGAAGTATATTTATGGTATTAAGGGGACAGATCTGAAACAACATAAGGAAGTACTTATCTACACGGAGCGTTATTAAACTGCAGGGGACACTGCCACAGGATGCTACTGAGATCAAAAAGATCAACAGGTTCTACAAATCATTAGGTAAATTCACAGAGGAAAAAAAAATTCTACGAGGGGACACTAAACACAAAAGATGAAGATACAATCTTTTAGCTTAACTAGGAAGATAAGCAAAGATCGCTGCATGTCTGCTTTGTTCGTGCAACTCTTAATATCTGTAGCTGGCCACCATCAGAAACAGGACTCCCCGCTCCAGGACCGTCTGATCTGATGGAGTATGACTAGCTCAACCTTTCCTCAATCATACTAATCAGCCTTTTGCTCTGCCTCTCGCAGATTAGTTCTTACAAGTTAATCCTTCTTTTTCAGAATCATGGATGTATCTGTAGAATTTTGCAAAAAGATTTCTAGTAAAAACAATGGGGTAAAAAATAAAGTGCTGCAAGACAGAACTCACTAATGACTGGAATCAGGTGCTGCCCATGGTAACAGGAAAGTAGAATCAAAACCCTGTGCCCACCCACCTCCACCCCCCAACCCAAAAACCAGTAGTGAAAAAACCAGCCTGAGATGTCTTCCCTTTTTTTTTTTTATGATCACTTTTTCTTCCTGATTCTCATACACTGATACATAGCTACGAACATTATTTGCATTGCCAGTTGCAAGGAAGGTTGTGGGTTTTTTTTTTTTTAAAAAAACATAATCCAGTTAAAATTTCAGTTTATGGTCTTCACTAATTAATAGTACTCCTTTAAATAAGAATATTAGCATTTCCTTATTATACATCTCAAATATCTTCTCTTAAAATCAACAGGTAAAAATTACATGGAAAAAGCATATGAATGAGCCTCAGAAAAACAGCCACATATTGCAGCATTGTTAACCAGCTACTAAAAATTACAGCTTCATTTCCTGCTCGCAGCCAGACCTATATATATTTGGACACTTGCTATCATTATAGATGCGGTGGCTTTAGGTTTGTGCCAGGTAAGAGAGATGAGAATCTGGCTCACAGTCTGCATTTCTAACTCTTCACAGAACAAGAGAGTCCAAACATATTTTAATTCTTTATAGCTGCTCTTCATAGACAACTAAAGATCTTTATCACAATAAAAACAGAAGGCACTGCCACAGAGTGTAATTACATGCTACTATAGTTGACTGTTGTCTTCCAGAAATAGGAAATGGTTTGAAAAATGCATGGGTCCTGCTTGGGCCATACTCCTGAGTTCCTCAAATAAAATGTTACCCTTAATCCCTCTGCAGATAAAATGGGAACTCTGGTACTGTAGGGCCGAGCAAATCTGAAGAGTGCGCTTCAAGACTTGGCTGGAAGGTACTCAGCTTTCTGCACCAGCGATTAGCGATGTGTCGCCACAGTGGAAAATCAGGTTTAGGCCCTGCTCTCTTTTCACACCACCCAGAAGTTAATTTCCTAGGGATGAAGAAGGAGTTAGTTTCTTATGATTATTTCTCGCTCCTCTTCAGTCACTTAAGAACCAAAAATCTTGAGGCAGTGTGCCCTATGGAGTCTTTCCTCTCGGACAGCAGACAACCATTGCAAAAAAACCCACAGATAACACTCCGCAGTGCACCAAGTGAGGACAACTTACTGTTGCACAAACTCCCAACAAGGGAACAGGGACGGGTTTACGTATCCACAGCTGCATCTGTGCTCTGCAGCCATCTGCGAAAAACGTGCTTAGTTTGAAGGTACGCAGACTGTCAGTCTGCCATCAGGACAAGGAGGTTTCAAATATCCACTTGGTCCCACATTCCTGAGTCCTCAAAGAGGCCTAAATTAGGATTGCTGTACATATCCTAGGACTCCTGACATTTTGGTAAATGAATCATTATCAGACAGAGAGTACCAAAAGTGGACTGCCTTCTCTTACTCTATAGCTAAAAGAAAAAGGCAGGTTCTTGCTTCTTCTGAAAGAGCATTTGCCAAAAAAAAAAAAAAGGTGCCTAACTGGAGTATAATTATTCTGCTAAGTAATTATCAATAAATTATAAAAAGTATAAAAGACTCAAAAAAGCTCCATAAAGATTAGTAAACATGATCCGGAAGAGGTGCCTACGAATCACAGACCATTTCCTTTTAACATAAAAGAGTAACAGTTCATACATTTTACTACAAAACTTTCTGCTGAAGATGTCACAGATCTTTACAAAAATTAATTTCACCTCACAGCCTCCCAGGATGGGCAGCACCATCTCCATGTACTGCAGGCAGCAGAGTGTGCCGTTCACCTCATGCAACACAAGGAGGCTGCAGCAGAGCCGGGAACAGCACACAGACCCTTGCCTCCCATTTTGTACATGAACCACAAGATCATCAGATGTCACCCGTTTATTTTATCTCCCCACAAAAACATTTTTGATCATTGCTTCTGTTCCTTTTCTCAGTGAGTAATTTTTTTTTTTTTTTTTTTTTTTTTTGAGGAAGAGCTGCAGTAAACCTGACAGCTTCGAACGCCTTTAGAAAAGGCAGACAGGAGCAATGCAGCACAATGGGGCCAACATCATATGGATGGGTCTTCCACATTCTTAGTTAAACGTCATGCCCATTAGATCTTACCCACTGTGAACTGTGATTTAAGGTGAGTGAACATGTTTCTTCCCTAAACCCCTGAATTTTGCAGTCTTCAGGCAACCATTCTGCAGTACAGAACTGTGCACACTGTTGGCACATCACACTAACAACACATAAAAGAAACTGTGACTCAATTTTCAAGGGAAATATTATTTGCTGCTTCGAAAATCATTCAGATCATTAAAGTCATGTTCTTTCAAAAGCAAGTCAACATTACTACGCCCGCCCTTCCACAGCTTGGGTTATTCACATAGTTTAAGTCATTCTCTGTCCCTACTCCAGGGATCTCTAGTAAAAGAGTTCTCTCCCTCTGCTCTGTGTTTTCCCCACTCCATCCCTTTTCAGTACTTGCCTCTCTCCTCATCCTGCTTTCTCGCTGTTTCTAGTCTCTTCCCCTCCTTTCTTTACAGTCATTTCCATTTTCTTTGAAATGTTTTGGCATTTAATGCTGCCTTTATTCTTCCTTCTCCATCTGCTGCTCTTGTCTTTCTAAATCTCTTCTGGAGCCTTCTCTTGGGAGAAAGCAAGAGCCACGTTTTCCACTTATTGCCTCCTCTTTCTGGATTTCAGTTCCCTTCTTTTTCTTTTGGACTTGGAATCAGACGATCCTCCTCTCCCTGGAAGCTGATACACCAGCTGCAATGTCTTCTTACTAGCCCCACAATAGCTGGTACCATGCTATATCGTATACGCCACTCCCTTGAACACCAGTATCTCAGGAAAGGCACTGTTAAGTATTTGGCATTTCTCCTATATGTTACAAGAGCAATGCTACAGAAAGCAAAATTACTGGTAGGTTTTACTCCCCTGCTTTCTACTCAACATTTGCGGAAACTTGTGACGATGTAGAATTGCTCCACCAGCTATAATCCAATTTTAAAGGCTGTTCCCCCCTCCCTAAGGGTTTTCTTCTCTGTAAAATCTTCTGTTTTATTATCAGGACTTTACAGGGAACAAAGGCGAAATAACCAAACTTAACTAGTAACACTGCCTTTATACAGATCTCCCCTATATTATCTTTCCAACATATTTTAATTTGAGACTTAAAGGCTCAACTCTAAGCCATTTCTCCCTAGCCTGTTCCCTTGGCCTCTGGTGCCAGACGAGGGAAATAGCTGTAATGTGAAAGATGACATGGACATTTGCCAATTAGAAGCACAACAGCAAACTCCTTTTGGGAAACATTCAGCCATATCTGCACGTGTACCTTTTAATGAAAACATAAGATATAATACAAATTGATCACAGATTAAGCAAAGTAAATATGAAGAGAATGGTGAAAGGATTTTTTCCTGTTGTAAGTTTTTGTTTATTTCCAAACTTCAATCTAAAGCATCACTCTGTGTCAAAGTTTCCTTCGTATTTGTTACTAGCCAACATGTTTAATTGTTTGTACCTTAATTATTGTACCTTAGCACTGGGAATGACACCTTCTAAAAGTTTTTGCTTTTAGAAAGGCTAAAGGAAAATAAGCACCAGAAATTTAAAAAAAAACCCTTGCAGCCAGCAAGATGGATTTTGCAAAGAAGGATAAGATTTAAGTCACAAACCCCCCCATCTTTTACAGTTACAGTTATGTTTCCAATGCACAGAAATAGAAGAAATGAACCCTTTATCAGGATTCCAAAATAAAGCAAGTAAGAACGTTAGCAAATGCCAAAGCTTATAAAAGCCTCAAAACATTAAGATCCTCACTTCTACCACAAGCTCAAAAAATACAGTCCAAGAGTCGGTTGTTTCTTAGTTTTGTTTTATATGTTTTGCACACCACTTTTCCTCTGGTCACAGAGATTTTGCTTTATTTAAAGCCTAGAGTACCTGACTGATGAATGAACAGCAGCTAACAGTGCAGTGGAGTAAAGAATCCGACACCTGTTCCTCTCAAGGTTTTCCGCTGTTTTTTTTAAACAAATAAATATTTTAAATACAAAGCATATTCTCATGGATTTATTACAATCTAAAAGGGAAATATGTATTTAACAATATAACTTATCTGAAACGTGCTCAGCTAAAACCCAAAAAGAAACCAGAGAGGAACATTCTGTCCCACTCTCCTCTGGCAGTTTGATCTTTATGGTCTCCTACTTCCCATTTGAAAACAGCAAATTCTTGTGGCTACAAGCGATTATATGCAAAGGCATGACAAGTGCACCAGCACAAAAAGTGAGAACAGGGAAAATAATTCACTCAGTTAATTATTTGAAAGTTATTTACAATGATAACAACAACAACAACAGATTTTCAGACAGAAGTCTGATTTAAGCCGACCAACCCTTTCAGCATTTCTAAAGAAATTATGTATTATAAAACTAATTCAGTGAAAAAATGAAAGTAAAAATAGAAGCGATGAGACATCTTCTAAATAAGCAAAGCTGCTTTTACAGCATGTTGAATAACTGCAGCGTGGTAAACATACCAATGTTATTTATAACATCCAGCCTTTTGACATTATTCTTTAGTTAATTATGTCAAATTCTTTATAAGCATTAAGGAAGCAAGCCTCACGGTTCTCCTGCAAAGTGAACAGAACTACTCCCATACATAGGAGGAAAAATGAAGATACAGGGACAGAAACCAACCCTCCAAAGTTAGTAGCACACTTGTACAGCGAATTCAGGAGGTCTTACAGGGTAAGAGAAAAGCATCCTCTCATCCAGATGAGAGCGCTTACTAAGTGACCGGTTTTTAGGATTTACACATCATTTAATTTTACGCAAAATGCTGCATCAACATTTTTAGATTTAACCACGACTAGTAAATGACTAAGACATATCAAAGTTTTATACTGATAAGTTAAGCCCAAACGAATTCTTTTTAAATGGAAACTCTAATGATTTCTCCCTGCTGAGGCACTTTTATGTTCTGCTTCAACACCTAATCATAAAACCATTAAAAATAACACTTTATATTAAAAATGCTAGCAGCTGCCAAAGTATCATATGCAGCACTTTGTCAGACTATAGATAAATAAACACCAAGACCTAGCACAACAATGATTAGTAAGTAATTGTGTCTCATTACCTTTGTGGTCTTCTTGGGCCAGCTGACCACAGGGACACCCGAAATGGCAAGATTTTGGTCATCATCAGCATGTTCCTTCAGTATGTTCTGTTGCAAATGAAAAGGTCTTTATTAACCAGAGAAATATTTCTCCAACTGAAGAGTGCGGAGACTTGCAGAAGACAGTACTCCATTCTGATGAAAGATAGAGTGACAGGATCTCTGCTGACTTGTTACATCTCTGCAAGTTACTTTTGCTTCCAAACTTCCAAGTCACACTGAAACTCTCGCACCTGTCATTAAGATCTAAGATGTGAATTTTCTTGCGAAACAGACAGCAAAATCAGCCATGAATCACCTCAAAATATTACAGACTTTAAAATTGGCGTGTCCAATGTGGCTGGTGTTTTTCCACTGGTATCAATCTAACACCAGTACCACCTCTCTCTTTAAACTCTGGCTCACTAAATCCCAAACGACCCCACCGGTCACCACAACCAATACCTTCTCTCCTAATCAAGTCTACAAAAGACCCTAGAAGCATTTAGTCTCTGCCACTGTTATTCCTGCAGTCACAGGGCATCATGCCTGCAGTTTAGAGCAATCCTCAGATGCCTGAACATTCAGGTAAATCAAGATAGAGAAGTGCCAGAGCTGTTGTAATCTGGTTCAATCTATGTGATGAGATAAGGTATTCAGGTTCCTGAGTATTGACTAGGAAAGGATCTGACTCTGGATAGTACAGTATTAAGGAGAAAAATTGGTCTCCCTTCCACCCCCACCAAATCCTTTTGCTTTGATGCACTGTCCTAGAAATTTCATGAGTGGGTTGCACTGGCTTACGCAGCTTCTACCGCTGTGAATCACTCCCATGGCCATATAACTCAAACACAGAGGTGGGGAAGAACTCTTTCTAATCATACTCAATTATGCAGTTGGGCATTGTCCACGCTCGCTTTCCATGACTCTTTACAAACTTACTAACCCAGCTACGAAGATCTTCATTTGGAGCTCAGATAACTGGAAAGGACAACAAATGAAAATAAAAAAACGGGTTGAAAGGAGTATATTGTGCTGCTGAAAACTGAAGCCCTAAAAAAACCTGAAGCACTAACTGGTTAAGGGGGAAAAAATGTTCCAATAAAACAAACAAGAACTGCAGGTTGGAAATTACCTCATAATAGAATTTAGGAGATAACCCCAGACAATAAAGTTCAACGGTGTTACTCGCAAGTATACCAACTTCTTGAAAAAAGCTTAAATAGATGACAGCAGGCACCAGGCTCTCTCAGTCCCCAGTGTAGAGCTTTAATAATTAGAAATTTCACACGCACTAGAATAAGAGCTTCAAATACAGTAATTGTTTTAATAGGAAGTACACTTGGAATTCATCTGTAATCATCCAACTAAAGCTGGGTGTACGATGGCATGTTCCAGGCCCCAAGAGCCCGAACAGGCAGACTAGCATCTAAACTAGGGTTTGGACGAGCGTCCCTGGGGCTGGGCTTTCTCTCCCTGGAGCTCAGGCAACCTGCTGGATTCAGCTCAATTCCCCAGTCTGTGCTTAAATGAGAGGTGCTTTACTAACAGACACCATAGCACCAGCACAGTGCTGCTTCTTCAGATGCAATCATACCAGTAAGGCTGTTCTTGATGCCGGTTAGTTCGAAAGCAGCACCAATAACCAAAATAAGCAATACCAGTACAAGCCCAGTTTTGTCAGCCCAGCACTGGGGCTTGCAGAGGCACAGCCTGGCTGGTTTAGGAGTAAAACCCAGCATGCTCCAGCCTGACTCTGATGTGGAGCCTGTAGCATACCTTCAGCTGAATACTTAAGTGAAACAGGGAACAACTTTTACATATGGACTAGTCATTGGCAAATTAACTCTTGGCTGAGCTGAGGTTAAGCGAGCACCTCTTTTCTCATGTCCTTTTTATTTCGAGCGAGTGATCACCACACTAACCGAACTGTGACTACACTCTGAAAGTTAGTTTTCAATCCTAAAAACGGAGAGGTCTTTTGAATTCTCATAGCAAAGCCAAAATTCTCCAGAACAAGGCAGCAGCTCGAGAGCCATATAAACAAAGGACAAATTAATCCCTCTTTACTTTGCTACTCTTGGGTTTGAAGGCTTGTAAGGCAGAAAACCTTAACATTTCCACTGACAACTGTCAGAGACTCTGAGTTCAATAGAAAGCAGAGTATATTCCAAGAACTTGGCAGGATAACAAGGTTTCTTGTTATCTTACGTATCACGTGAAAATATTACCCAAGAAGAAATGTAAAACTATGGCAGTTTATCATCTCAGCCAGCTGAAAACAATGGATATCTGAGCAGCAGAACCATAACCAAGCTACATTTGCACTGACTGTAGTGTCTAGCATTAGCACACAATAGGCTGGAGGAGGCACTTTTGCGCACCTGCTTAAAAAAAAAAAAAAGAAAAAAAAGAAGAAGATAAAGAAAAGCCATGGGGCTCCAGTTAGACAAACAACCTGATGCTCATCCAGCACAAGGGCTGCCTGATTCATTACACTTGAAGGCTGTGGTGACAACAGCAGGTATGAAGGAAAGAAAGTGATTAAGTATGTAAGAATTCAGCTTAGCCATTAATTTCAAAAGCACAGCAAGGAATGACTCCCCTGAAATGCATTCAGTAGAGGGAGGTTTTTTTTCTGTCATCAGAATGAGAAGAGGGTAAGATTTCTTGGCAAGAAAAAGTAAGAACATATTTCAGTAGATATCATCTGTCTTGCACAAGAATCTTCTCCTGCTGCCAAGGAGTTGCAGAAATTTGACAAACTCTCTTCTTCAAACTGAGTTTCTTCTGCCCCAATGGTCTTCCACAGTCCCTTCTGAAGAGCAGCAGCATTTTTGCTTTGAAGTGGGGAAGGTCTGTGGCATTATTAGGAGGCAGATCTCACAATCCTCTTCCCCAACATCAGCAAAGGAATTACCATCCTGCTGGTAAAACAACAGAAATGTGTGTGCTGTAATCAGAGGCTGCATACAGACAAGTATCACTGGCGCAAGTGTTTAATGTGGGATACAGATTGTCACAATCAAAGGTCTGCTCAGTTTTACGTGTCCTGTGATGTGGGGTGCAAATTACACCAAGGAGTAAGATGTTTACCTCTCTATTCTCTTCATGCATAAGTCCCCCCAGTTGCATCTTTAGTAGACTGATGTACTATTTGGTAACTAAATATGAAGTGGAGAAGCCACATGATGAAACTCTTCCAATCCCCAAGGCCACCACCTAAGTAAAATTACTTCTCAGTGATTTTTTCCCCCTCATTTTCTTCCTCATCAGCACAGGTACTTTTCTAACAGTTCAGCTGCTACTTAATTTTAAAATTGGGAGCAGGAATTGTTGCACTATTTCGTATTTAATTTCAGGGCATGTATGTATTGAAAACAAGGTATGACTGCAAGCTGTGTGTGCCTTCAGCAGTAACACTAACAGCAAGGATGTGAGGGCAACGGCTGCAGTGTCTTCTGGCTGCTCACCCAGCCAACAACTCCACTGCCAAGCCTTCTGTCCTTCTGCAGCTTGGGTCAGCTGAGCTCTCTCAGGGAGGGTATGTTTACCTGTACAACAATTTCCCCTCGCATTTGCTGCACATACAGCTCACACAGAGCCCAGCCACAGACATTTGGATACAGAGAGTATCGCATCTCCTCGGCCGATTGTTCAGATACCATCTGCTACAGAGTGAACGCTGCTGTCAGTAATCGCTGCTTGGAGGCCTCTGAGAAACTCCTCTGGTGGTGAATACAGGTCTCATGCGATACAGTGTCCATACAGCAGAGCTGCAGCCAACAAGAATTTAATTCCTTATTTGAGCTGAGGGAAGAACTGACCCACTCCTCAAGTGAGGCCCATGTTATGCTCTGCAAATAAGCCTCCCTTGTGCTGCTGCACTCCATCGATCATGGTGATAAATGGGTTCTCAATCTGCAGAGACATTAGGTTGGCACTTCTGGATTGCTGTGTCCCCACTAGGCAGTCGCAGTTAGTTAGGCACTTAGATGATGTGTGAGGAATTTACAAAGACTTAGTTTAGTTTTCAGTCTCCTTTCTCATGAGGAAAATAAATTACTTTACTTCAAGGAGTCTCACCTACTTGACATTAAATAGTTGTATATAGCTGTAGTTGTATTTACCACTAAGAGCAGCAATCCAGTTGCCCATCCTTTACTGTATTCTTCTCAGATGGGAAAGCATGGATTCTCTGCAAGTTCCCCAGATTTGTTCTGTGAGACTTCACATCACTAAATAAAATGGTTTCCTTTCTCCAGTTTTAACTACCCATATCCTGTTTTCCAAAAACATTAGTTATCTTACTGAAGCACAAAGACAGACGTGAATGTCATACAAAAAAGTTCCTGAGTGTATTTCATGAAGAAATAAAACTGTTACAATAAACATGGATTTGTTTTCTTCAGGAAGAAACCTGTTTAAGACTTTCCAAGCAGAGCAAGAGCTTTCAGATTTTCTGTTAGAGCATGTTCTTGCTATGCATTTGTTAAAAATAACTCAAACGGGTGCACTAAAAGGGTACTTTTTATAGGCTGTATTATTAATACATCACATGTCCAAAAGTCAGGTTGCCCATGAAATAAACCTTGTGAATATAGCCGAATACAGTCACAGCATGTATGATCTGCACAACTTCTTCTGCAGGATTTCTGCCTCCATTCAGTCACAAAGATGACTGGTGCTCTGGATATTCATCCGGGGGAGCTAAAGATGCCAGGCTTCTGCTCACTCTGCTGCCAATGCTATCAGCAAAATCTCCACATTATTTTCTGTACAAGTTGGAAAACTAGTAGCAAAGTAACAGAGAATATGCTTTAGTGGTCAAGGAGATAAATACCATTCTGGAAAATGGACTGTCTTTCTTCTTCTCCTGCCATTATGTCTGTGTGACACAGGGCAAATTTTTAAAATCAAATTTCCACAGGCAGTCACAAATTGTTTGTTCCTACTCTTCCTCACACCTGCCTTGGGATCTGGATGCTAAAGATCAGAATTTCTGCTCTGTCAGAAATGTTAAGCAATTACAGTTTCAATACCAGTAAAATTATCTATTGCATGTATCATTCTTAAATAATGCTAACTTTTCTGAAAATCACATCCACGGCACATAAAACCAGTATGCAAAATTATGGTCACTTTTATCTTAATCTCTCTGCACCTTAGTTCCGTACCTGTGAACCAGAGATAAGAACAGCTCATCGATTACCGCTTGTGAAGCACATGACTACAGCAGTGATGAGTATCACTGGCAAGCCCAAGGGAACATTCATATCACTGTGTTCAGATGAGGGTCTGAACGGTATGATGTACCTCACACACGCAGAGGAGCAAGGACAGAACAAAATACTGACTCGCTGCATTCTGCACACCAAGCAATACAGGAATCCTGCAAGGACCATTATGCTAGATGGGGATTGAAATCAGTCACTTGGCAACTTTTCCAGCAGCACGCTCTACCCTTTGAAGGCAGAAGCCCTAAACATACACTGATACACTTGTTTCCTCTTTTTTTTTTTTTTTTTTTAAAGCCAACAAACTGAATAAAACAAACTTTGTGCTTCAGTATCACATGGGTTACAAGGAGACAGGATGCTTTGGCTCCACTCTCTACCATGTCAACGAACACAGCGCCAGAAAGGAGTAATGGGATGCTGCATCCAGGGTCCCAACACTAGATGGGAATGGGATACACCTTGTCAGTGGCTGCCTCAGACAATTTGCTGATGAGCAAAAGGAAGGGTTGTGTTGGGAGTCCTGGCCTCCACTCCTGATTTCAGAGGAAGTGTACTCAAGCAACCATTGATCTGAGTACAACTCCCCCTAACTGCCCCGATTCCTTCCGAGCACACAGCAAGTGGATGATGCAACTGTGGGAGAGTTGTGGAGGGAGCAGACTATGTGGGGTTTAAATATTTGCTATGCTGTATTGATTCCCATTCTCTGAAAACCGAGGGCTACCTTATAAGTGGGCCAATACAGTAAAAAAAGATGGGTAAGAAAGTTCTTTAACAGTTCTTTAGACACTGGTCAAGAAATGAGTTAACATCCTTTTAAAAGGTCTTGCTCTGACTAATCAGTAACAGGCTCGCCAAACATACAGAGGTGATTCCAGAGAAAACAATTCTGCAGCATGCGTGATGTTTAGATGTGGTCATAGGCTCTTTAACCAGCAGGGAACCATAAATATCCAGATGTTGGGCTACATCTTGATGGTTACAGTGTGTGCTGGCAAGGAGAAAAAGTCTAGAAGCAGGCAGTTATCAAAGGAGATGGAACACCAAGACTGCAACTTTGCAAGATGCACAAAATAAACTGGTATATGCCAACTTAATACCAGTTAAAGCACAGTATCACCAAAAAGGGGACAACTTGGGCCTTTTTCTTAAATGTCCGTTTGCAGTTCTCCATCTCTATAGCTAGTGAATCCGCTGCTCTGGAGAGAAACAAGAAAGCATATATTCCTACATGGTGCTTTAAACCAGATTCAGAGATGGTATCTTGCCGTGTTCTAGTAAGATGTCTCAGTGCATTGGAGTATGTCATCAAAAGAGCATGCACGATCATGATTCTGAACATCTGCACCATTTATTACGTGTTGTACCCCTTTCTGGGATTTCAAGAAGGGGCAGTTGATTTTTAAGTGAAACTTGGTCTGTGTGTCAAGCTCGGAAAAGTAATGCTACCATTCTTTCTCATTCACCACAAATGCAACTCCTGGTCTTGAAGCTTCATTTTGATTTCTGATTAGAAGACGACGGATCACAATGCAAGCCAGTAAATCTACAGCAACAACTTTGGGCATGTGTGTCTACTTTCATAAACAAAGTGGCTGCTGTTGCACGAAGAGACTTTCTGAGCTCTTGTGGTTTACCAAAATGAGTGCCGTGTATCACACTTCTAGGCTCCACGATTGTGGAATATGGTTCCACTGCACACTGCGTATGTTCAGCCTTCTTTAACTGGCTTTGAAGCCTTTTCTAAGCAGCTGTTACACTACTTGCACTAAAAAAAGTACAGGTTCCCCTTTAACCTTATAAACCTGTATTTTTCCCCTCAGATTATGACTTTCACAGCTCTTGTGTATAGAACATATGTAGCTGAAGATCCATACTGCACACAGAAACAGCACAAAACTAGCAGTCCAAACACAAGACTAAGAATCAGTACTCATAGTTCCAAATCAGACCAAATTGACATGGTACTGGACCTGCGGAGGACAGGCTGACAATTTTAGCCTTATTTGACAAATCTCAGCAAAATTCCAAGAGTATGCTGCTCTCAGCTTTGTTAAAAAAATAATTAATATGCCTACTTTATACAATGTGAAAACAAGACACAGAAAAGCTAACCCAGTAGTTCAAAGGGATGCCACAGATGAGAGGGAGAGGCAGGGCTGGGATTAGAAGTAGCAGGGCCATGCTGGTTTTCAGGAGGAATTTATCCCTAAGTCAGACGAGGTACCACGTCCAGTATATTAAAAATCTAAAGAGAAGTTCCGTCACTAGTGAGCATTCACTCCTCATACCATCTCCAAAAACAGTATGCTGTACCAGTGGAGAATAATTATCAACCTATAGAGGGCAATGGAGGAAAAGAAAATGAAAAAGGTGAAAGAAAAAAAAGGAACTGAAACCATTAGACAATATATCTTCTGAACGACAATCAAGTATTTACATTTTGCATGTGTCAGTTAATCAGATACACTCCAGAAAGACACTAGACCAAAAAGGGCAGATGAAGACTATAAACAGACTTTTTGAGGTATAATATTTACACATAGGACATAACAAGTGCTGAACTAAGCATCTAAACTTTTGGACGCTGCTGTGACAGTCAGAAAGGACTGCATCAATTAAATCAGACTGCAAAGAGCCATCTCCCCAGAGCAGAGAGGGCTTTTGTTAGAGGCATAATTTCCCTCTCTGTAGCATGGCAGGCTGACATGAGCTGGTCACTACACACAAGCTCCATCCCTCTGCTGCAGAACTTTGCTTTCTGATCTCCTGCTGTCTTCTATGCCCACAGAATACAGTTTGTGTGGATCACCAAGCTATCACACCCACCTTCATGTCCTCTAGGAGAGCCTGCGGATCTTCAATGCCTTCTGGAACACACTTCTTGTTCTCTGGGAGAGATTCAAGCTTTTCCACCAGGGCTTTTAAACCCTTCAGTTCAAATTCTGTGAGGTGAGTCCATTTGGTTGAAACTTCTGTAGCTGGAGACCCTGTTGGTGTTTTGGGATAGTCCGTGGGGGTCGTTGATTTTACACTGTCATCTGACTCATTAGACAAAGTTCTTTTCAGGTATCTCATTACTGTGGCTTTTTGTTTTCTTCCTGCACCCTCCTTCCCTTCGGAGTGGGTGCTGTTGGGGGAGGAGGAGCCATCCACCAAGGATTTGGAGTTCTTATCCAAGCTGTCATCCTTCTCCTCCTGGATATGGGCATCACAAGATTCTTCATCCATGTCTAACCACGAATCTGATGAATAACTGTCTGTGCTGCGTTTTCTTTTTGCATCTGAAAGTTAGAAAAAGAATGTTAAAATTTTACCTGATGTCATTCATAGCTTAAAGACTTCTCTACCACAGGGGCTAGGCACTGCCTATTTAAAAGGGCACTGGATAATGCCTTGTAAGTATGTGATAGGAATTGGCTTTATTCAGCTGATTTTTAATTGGGGTGGGGGGTGGGGGTGTGTGTGTTTGTTTTAATGCTGGTTTTCATTAACATCTACTCAGTTCAAATGACTGGGAAACATTTAAGAAAAACTTATGCTTTCTTCAAAGCTTCAGTCCTCTATGCCTTCAATTAAGAGTAGGCAGAGCTCTTAAGTCACACACAATTAATTTTCCCGCAAATCCAAGAGACCAAATTCGTCAGCATTACGGCTGTAAGAGGAGAGTTAGCACTGAAAGAAGAGGGGAAAAATGATGGGAGAAAGCACTTCGAAACACTGTACATCATCATTCTTCCAGGAACTCTGCACAGCACAAAATCAGCTTCTCAGTACTTTTCCTCTTTGCGAGCAACTGTTGGTAAAATAAGAACCACCACTTGTTACTGCATGAATACTCACTGCTCTTATCAGACAGAGGATTACAATTATGCTTATTTTACAGACACGCTGAGAAATGCGGGGACTGTCAGAGTTATATGATACTGTTTTTCTTAATGCAGTCCCTGATACATTCTAGGTACTTTTCAGGAAAATTTAAAGGCAAGTTTCCAAGTCTAAATAACTATTAATCTTCGTTTTATACTAGGTTTCCCCCTAAAAATCCCAACTATTACTCAACTCTGTGCAATCAAGCAGTGAAAGCAATGTAGGAAACCAGCGGCCAAGGTTCCCTAAAGCACACATCTTTTCTTATTTATTAGACACAATTTCCTTTACTAAGCGAACAACATTGAATGCAGACTAGCAACAGCAGGACTTTCTGTGGAAAAGACAGTTAACACTGACAACACCCAGTTAAGTCAATGTGAATTTTAATACTGGCTGAAATGGGTATGAGATCAAGCTGCAAACGAAAACACTCTGCAAAGGAAACAGAAGTCATACAGAAAAAGTGAGTGAACAATTAATGAAAAGTTCCTTTCACAGCTTTCATGCTTTCCAAGGCAGTAGCTTTGGATTAGGACAATGTGAATCATGCTTAAGGAAGGATTAAACGGACATTAAAGAAAAAGCACAGCATCCGGTTGTTTAACAGTGAGATTCAAAACAAACGCTGAAGCCCAGTTCCAAGCTGGCAAATGCATTCTTATCACAGAGAAGCTCGTCTCTTGCATAGTCTATACCATCTTCTTGCAAAATATACATGTTACTTGTCAGCTGGGTAACAAAGATTCAACAGGCAGTGGCAGAGTAACTGTCTGAGGGCAGCTTGCCTAGCTGCTTAGCTTTGCAGTTGCAAATAAAAACTGTAATGCCAGGTGCACCTCTATGTGTTAGTGCCCGACAGATAAGAGTTGGCCACTTCATACTGCTCAGGGCAAGAATGCTGTTGCTACAGTGTCTGCAAAAATCAAGCATCTCTGTCCAGTCACATTTGCGTTTTTCAGAACCAGAATGGCCATAAAATTACTCCTGAAAGGCACATTTAAGATGAAATGCCTGTGAAAAGCTGGCAGTTACAAAAAACGTCAGCTACCAACACAGCTGGCCACAGCCAAATCCAGCTCCATCCACAGTGCAGGCTAACTTCCTCCCTGCACCCTCCCAGAAAAGCTTCGCCATGAAGAACAGCAGAGTTTATTTTGTGTGCTGAGGTGGTGGCATGCAACACTCCAAAGCAGCTCCTCCTCTCTGGTCTGTGCTAATACACCCCCACGCTTCTCTTAGAAAAATAAACAGGATTAGAAAATATCTTAACCACAGTATTTAAAAACCACTAGGTTATCCAACTTTTATTTAACACTGTTTTTTCCTTTGTCCACAGTAGCTAGCACACTTACCCACCTCCAAGGCTACATAATCAGCTTATGTCATTCTCTCATTTTACAGCTGAGGAAACAGATGCTTGGGAGAAAGCACGATTTGCTCATTGTCACACATCAAATCTAGGGCAAAACCAGGAATCAGAATCCAGGCTCTTGGATCCAGGGCTGGAGCCCCTTCTCTAAGCTTTGGGTGAGCTATTTTACAATTGACTGAAGCCCAAAAGCCCAGTCTAGAAGGCAGAAGATGCCAGTGACAAAACAGAAGGTGAAAGCTTCACACACCCCTATGCTACCAGTACAGTGTCATTAACAGAAATTGGTATAAATCCACACAAAGAAAATTATGTTTCTGTCTTCCTATGCTGTGGCACTGCTGAACAGGAACTAATGGCTGTAACTGGGGCAAATCGCAAGTGTAGACAAGGCCTAAAGAAAGAGAGGGAGATCATGTTATGGAGGTGTGAATAATTTACTCCAAGTAATGCTCTGGTGCTAAGAGAGAACAGCCTGCAAGAGAGATCTCCACTTTTTGCCTCTTGCTCTAATCCATGGAAACAAAAGGCAAGCGAGGAGTGGAACACCACAGCATACCGAGGGCCTATTCCCATCAGAAGCAAGCACACAGGGGGCCCAGCAATTCCGTTCTGCCAGCTGCCACCGCTTCCCTGCCACCGGCTGTGTCTGCACAAGACAGGCCCTGCTGTGCCAGCTACTCCTGGGTATGGACAGACAAAAAATAATCCAAATCTACCCTCAAAATGAACCATCACCAAACAAGTGCCCTGTAGCCTGTTCTCTGCAAGCCTGGCAGTTACATGATGCCTGGCCTAACTTTACCTTTGGGGACAGGGCTTGCTATTAACCTGAAACGTAGCAGTCTGTTCTGGAGCACTAGGGGATTACAGAACTGTTGCACCGGCAGATTAAGAGTGGACTGCTTTCAAAAGACAACTACTGTCTGCTACTGCTGCTAATTTAAAAAAAAAAAAAAAAAGAGAGAGAAAGAGAGAGGCAGCCAAGGAAGTCAATAATGGAAGGATAACTTCAAGGTGAGGAAGGTTCAATTTTGTGTTTTCAAGTTTTTGTTGTAATGCAATGTGTCGTGATTTTTATTTATTCATTTTAATGAAAACAGTATCTGACGGAGAGTTATTATGCTGTGAGCTGAGGCTCTACATAAGCATAATATGCATTTACTTTGTCAAGAAGCATATTTTAAGCACTGTATTACCAGGCTCCACTGACCTCGAGGTTGTTGGTTTATAAAACCTCTCCATGGAAAAGAGCTCCTGCTACCTTTGACTATGGTTTCTTCTTCTGAGCCAATGCACCAGCCAACACCAGGTTAGAACTCCATTTTCAGAGTGGTTATCCAGTCTGGGCTCCCATATGACTTAGAGCAAAAAGACCTTCACCCCTCTCCATCTCAAAGCAAATAAAACCAGCTTATACAAACCAGTCAGTGATATAACTCAGTGAAGAGGAGGAGCAGCACAGGCTTGACCACAGGACCGAGAGCTAGAAATACCTTTTTTCCTACAGCAGTTCACCTCTCTGCAGTTCTGGACAAATCACTTAACTTTCCCCACAGTTATCCACTTGTACAGAAGGATAATTATACACAGTTTCTTTCCTTGCTGAAAAGCAACTTGCTGTATTACAGAACTTGAAAGAAAGGGAGGGGGGTGAGGTGTAATTATGAAATCTTTCTAAAATCTTTAGAACAGTCCAGTGTGTACTATCTACCTTGCCATTCCCAGCTCCAAACCCTCACACTGTGACTCGGGAGCAGCAGTTCCTATTGGTCTGCTAAAGACAGCAATGACATTTTCATTAGCAGGAAAAAAACCTGAGCATACTGGAAACGTATCACTGTATGGAGCACCCTACACAGAAATCACTCAATATAGTCCAGTGCCTGTCTATCATAAGCAAAACTATTTTATCCTCTGAGAAGAGGGAGGAAAAAAAAGATATGGCTCCTTCACCATGCCAGAGGGCATATTTTCTTCATCCATCAGGTTTAATATACAGTTGGAGCCATCCTGTTAAAATTTTAGCAATGGGAATCTTAAAAGCTGCAGGCTACAGAGAAAGCACATTTCTGATAACCCAGTATCTTCTTCCAATTACTCTTTGTCAGCTCACTCTGAAGATCCATATCTCACTGAAGGTCAATTGTGGTTGAAAACATCCAGTACAGACTCATTCATGATAAGAGTAAAAATAATGAAGACGTATCCATCCCAAAACAGTGCATGTTCAAATCTAGTAGGATACCCAAATAGGACCCCTTTCTGATTTCAACTGGCAAGACAAATGTTACAGTTGAGAGGGACAGGGAAAAGAAAAAAGGGAGAGACAGAGAGATTGTGTGCTTTCGCAGCAGCCTGTGATTGCTGTCATGTCATCATTCCCCTGAGTGTTTGCCCTCTGCGGAAGAGATCTGAAAGAGAAGAGTCTCACATGCTAACCAGGAGCAACTGCCTGAAAACTCATTCGGGCCTGAAGAACAGGAAAGGAAGCCGTAGTCATCATCTTTCAACTCCTTTAGAAGGGCAGACGTTTTTATTTAGGGAGTGGGAGCACTAAGGTTTTAGCTTTGCCTACAATGAGATGTTGTTTGTTTTTTTTCCTGTCCGAGGTTTTGTGAGTCAAGACATTTAGAAAACAGAAATACAAAGAACAACATAAGTTGCTATACTAGCATATATATCATATATACTAGCATACACTTATCAGGACAGAGGTATTGCAACACAATCACAATGATACATTTTCACGAGTAGGCAATGTCTTGAAAGAGTCATTCTGAATTTAGCAACCTTCATGTCAAAGCAAGTAAGTACTATGTAGTGAACACACAGTATGAAAAGTCTAACAATACCCTTGAAGCACAAATGATGAACTCGGTTTTCTGCGTTCTCTATCACCACAGTAATCTCCCTTTGTTTTCCATGCAGGAGAACAGGATCTCTAGCATTTCTATGAAAACTACCACCTTGTGAATCCCAGAGGCCTTGGGTGGCATCCTGCACTCTCTCTGGTGGATGTCCTCCTCAACTAATAATCAGTTGTTGAATTGTTGCTTCTTAGCTTCTGAGATCCAGGAAGACCACTGTATCAGAAGATATATAAGAAAAGAGAGCAGCACAACTCAAGGGTGAAAAATAGCAAGTTCTAGCACCCAAAAGGCAAGGTAGAAAGTAGACACTTAGAAGAAATTATGCCAAGTAAATTATTAAAAAAAAAAGAAAGAGGGAGAAACATTAAGATTATTCAGGAGCAATTTCTGAAAATGCATACAAGGATGCAAAGAATTTTTTCTTAAACCAAGGACAGAAGACAATTAAATCTATGAGAGGTCTGCAGAGAAGTTAAGTACTTTGTTTCAGTACTCTTTAAGGAGAATAATGGGAAATTCTTCATCTAGGGATATTCTCTCATGGGAAATCAAGAAATTGCTTGCAGATGGAGAAGTCTCTAAGGAAGAGACAATTTAAGGACCTTAGCAGTTCTGAAGAAAAGCTTAAAAAACAAAACAGTGAGGTTCTGGAACACTGACCTCATTTGGATCTCCTATACAACGGCAGGTGAATGATATTAAGATATACACACCACAGAAGAAATGAGTGGAATTCAAAGATTACAGTTTGCACAGATTTATTTGAGTCAAGAGGCTGGACACTGAGACCAGTTAAAAGAAAAGACAAGCAAGTATTTGAAACAGTATGACTCACACAGAACAAAGAAGCACAACTTTGTAAAGGTAAATAATGTACCTTTACTCCTTTGAATTTGACAAATCCAAAGTGAAAAATCCAGTACATATAGTAGATGTAGTCTTTTGAGCCACAATCTCCAGTTAAAAAATTATTTTAAGGTTAAGACTCTGCCAAGAAATAAAAAGCAAGTTTCTGACAAAAAAAAAAAAAAAAAAAAAGGATACATCTGTCTCTCCTGAAGAGAAAGGCCTTGGATGTCAGTGTCAGAGATTTTATCAGCTTGCTAATACTCTGAAGTCAAGAGATAGCAGGCAGGTGGATGAACTACACGCTGTCAGTAGATGCCACTTCGGTGAGCTGAAAGGACCGATCCATTCAAGACAGTAACAACAGCTCAAGATCTGCCCAGCCAGACACTCCCAGCACCTACCTCGACTCGGCACTCGCAGCCACCCAGTAGGGCTACAGGTCAGACCAGCTCATTAATCCTACAAATATATTAATTTTTTGTTAGGGTTAAATTTCAGTCAGATCACTGAACTGATTCATCTCCCAGGGCAGCTGCACAATCTCTAGGAGTTCATGAAACAGAGTACTCTTGTGAGAGCAGCGCATTTCTCACAGTAGCTTGAAATGACCATAAGACCATGCCCAAACAACAGCAAAACAATTTAATATTCATTTTCCAGTAGGCCAACAACTGAAGCCACCATAGGAGACAACAAGCCCCAGACAATGTTGCCATCAAACCATTTTCCAAATAGCCAGGCTCCTCTTCCTGATGCCCTTGCCGTTGGTACTCTTTGAGTACCAACCGTGCAGAACAACCATTTTCCCTCTAGACACTGGACATCTATGATCCCCAGTGAGCTTTTATACGACTTGAATATCTCTCAGCTATTAACTGGACTGAGGCACATCACCAAACCGTTATCAGTAATTACCGAGCTGACCCAGAATTCACATTGGTGATTTAGCTGGAAAAGGTCCCATCTCAATATCCTGAACCATCCACTCCCCATATCTAATTTGTTCTGAAATTACACCTCAGTGATCCGGCACCCCCACGCTGCCTGCAGGACGAGCCTCTTTCCATGCCAGTGGTTTAGACAACAGGAGGTTGTTCCTTATTTTCCAAGGAATGCAGTTATCAGAGTTTTGTCACCGCTTTTTAAAGAGCTGATCTAAGGGGCTCATTCATCCTTTCCTCTCAGATGATCTTATATAACAAGAAAAATTCCTCCACACAGAGTTCCTGCATAGCTAACCCTTCCGACCAGGGTCTCACAGAGCAGAGACACAAAATATCAAGCACCCAAATTCCCAACGACCCCAAGAAATTTCCCTGGCCTATCTACACGGACTGTTAGCTTCCACTGGAGAGTGACGTCTGCCCGTAACTTCTTCAATCCCTTTTACTAAGAACTTCTACAGGAGGCACAGAAATACTTTAGTCCTCCTCCACACTTAACACATATGAGTTAAGATTTAGCTGGTGCTTGTGCTACTTTCAGCCATTCTGCACATAAAACCAGGGAGGCAACATGGCCCACCATCGTGTTCCATTAGAGGGAGGAAAAAGAGGGCAGTTCATCAAGGTAACAACTGGAATTGTCACACACTGATGTAAAGCTCCCGTCAGTGCCAAGGCAATGCCCTCCTGCTTCAGACACATCTATCCGTGTCTGCTTCAGTCCATTTTTAGCTATTGTTGTAAAGGTTTCTTTGACCTCCCCGCACTTAGGTTATAGATCATGTAGATTTGTGTAGGTGATTTCTTGGTTTTGTTATTCTGCAGAACTAGAAGTCAGTCACCAAACAGAGAGAACCAGAGTAGAGATTAAAGAAAAGAGAAAAGAACCAAGCCAGGTTTCGTGCCATAATGCATTCTGTAGAGGAGACGCTCTATAAAAGGACTAAATATCCATCCCACCAGACCACATTTACAATGCACACATTTCTGGCTACTAAGGTACTGTGCCAAACACGGCAGTAAATCCTCAACTGTTTGGCAGATCATCTCAACACAAACATTACTGAAACCAAGGAACAAATGCATCCAAAAATTATTTTTCTGGGATCCACTTGCTAAAGGAACGCTCAATAAATATAATTCAAAGTAGGCTGGCACTTCATGGAAATGCTTAAGAGTCAAAACCTTCTCCATCCCAAAATAAAGAAATAGTTCATTAGAATTTCTACAGTTCTCCTGTTCAATTTATAATCTGCTTTGCAGAAACCAAAGCAGTAACTAGCCTAAGGTGCTAGCAGCAGTTCTGAATATGCACTCAAAGGATTCACTCACCAATTAACATTGATTCTTTCTGGTACTCTTTGCTGAGGTGGCAGCGCTGGGTCACACAGGACACGTATCTCTCCAGAACATACCAGCACATTTCATAGTAGAAAGGATAACGGAATTTGGCGTGCACCTGAAAGCAAGATCAAGACTGTCAGTCCATGGGGAAGGGAGAGAAGTTTGCAGCACAAGGGCCAGTCATCATTCTCATCGTGTTATCAGGAGCACAAACAGTATGCAGGAGGGGGAGGGGAGAGAGGGTGGGAGTGGAGTGAGATGTATGCCTTCAGCATACAAAATGAGGAGACTGCCTGCCTGCCTGCCATGATAGCATCATTTCTTGGTTCACTAATTTGTATCCTCTTGGGGTGGTGGGAGAGGAAAGAGTTCGTCTTCTTGTGAAATCATGAAACTGATGGATGGCCCCTTCGGTATTATTTAGCTACTGTATAAACATAGGGTGGTCACATACAGATGTTAGTCACTAAAATTCAAGTTAAAATAAAGGTGTGTTTTTTAATTTCCTAAACACTATCACATGATTTTTATCAAAATGGCAGCATTACCTAAAATGAGTCAAGCAGGAAATACGTCTTTTTCAATTATGGTCTTCACAACAATTTCATTAAACGAACAAACAAATTCTTGATTATTGATAACTACACATTGAAAGTAAAAATCCCTTATGTGGTTTATGTTTAATATTTTGGTAGCAAGTTAGCTTTTGCAACAAACAGAACAGAAAAGCAGGATTTTGAAAAAAGATCCTGTCAAGCTGTGCACTTTTTCTTATACCTCAGACCTGTTGTTCTCACACAAAAAGCTTGCTCTCCAACACCATGTATTTGTGAGACTATTTCAGATACGAAAGAAAACAAAGTGGGTTTCCTTCCTTTCCAACATAGTTTTCTATCTATGGGAGGTCACTATACCAAGGAAGAATCTGGGAAGCTCCTAAAATGCAAGAACATATGCGTATTTGTTGTGATTTGTTAAAAATGGATGCCATGCATCTTGCATGCACTTGTACTTACACTGTACACTTCTTTCTCCTGGTGGCACAGAAATTTGCATTTTGCAGGCTTGCATGCATGCATTGCACTGAGATTATAGGAACTGCTTTAAGACATTCTATGCATTTTGACTGCTCACCCAGCCAAGAGGTGCCCACTCACCTTTAGTGAAAAGCTGCACTGCACCAGAAAGGAGCATTATCTTAGAAACCCCATTTTTAAAAAACAAAACCAAAGCACAACCCCACTCCAGATCACCCAACCCCCTGAAGTCTAAACAGAACCAGTAGCCCAGCACCTGGAGACTCAGACTCAGCTCCGCAAAGCGGGCACTGTCAAAGCATCTGCGTGGAGATGTAAGCATCCACCTGAGCATACCAATGACTTACTAGAATGTCCATATTTGAAAACTGTCCCCAGGGTGGACAGTCAAAGAACTTGCCTCTGTTCCCACGACACAGGAAATGCAAACACTTTTAGCAGTGAAACAAAATGTAATGAAGGGAAAATAACAGTGTATTGTCCCACTAAATGTATCACAGTGTAGGATTTAAACACTTCATGGCAATTCCCAGAAGTTAAGATCTCTTAAATTCAACACAAACGCAGCTGGCAAGTCTGAACTGCATGTTGCTACAGGTCATGCATCCAGCGATGCTGCACCTTTTCAAATGTTTCCGTGTTGTTTGTTACAAAGCACACATACCAAAAAAAGAAGGGGGGGAAAAAAAAAAAGGCAAAACCCAACCAACCAACATCCCCCTCATTGTGAGAACGTTTAACCCCAGGGCCTTTTTGCATTGGAGAATATTTTTGCTTTGGTTTAGTTATTTATCATAAAGAAGAGATGGAGTCACTTATCACTATTACGGAACATAGGGGAAATTAGCCATGCTAAAATATATGCTAATAAAGGAACTCAAATTTTTCCAAGAGAGCACTGCAGGAAACAAAATTTGCAAAGAATTGACTTACAAACAGGAAGCCGCCTTCCACCCCTCAGCCTTCAAAAGGTTTTCAGCCACATGCCTGGGAATATTAAAGACATCATTGCTCAACATTTGTTGACAGATTCTGAGCTTCACCAAATTTAGTTGTTACCAATGTTAATTCAATGTGAAAGACAAGGCAGTAATGCATGCAGTGCTCCCATTATGTGTATCAATCTTTAATATTCAATTTGAGTTCCTAATTGCCTCACTATCCATGTTCCAACCCACAGCAAATCCCTCCATGCCTCTGTAATTCACTGTTTGCCCAAGAAGGCTCGGCTTTTACAAACCTTCAGAAGTAAGAGCTACCACACGTAGCAAGAGATGCTGTGCAAAGATTTACAGTGCCTTTTGCCAGTAAAGCAAGTCTAACAGTGCTTTAAAAATCTTTCAGAGATTGCCTTATGGAGAAGTACATTCTTTATGATATCCTTGGACATTTACTAATTATAATGGATGTGAACTGCATTATGTACACGTCCATACTTTTTCCATTGTACACTTATGCTCAAATTAACTCTTATGGGGAGAGGGGCAGGAATAAAAGAAAGAAAGAAAGAAATTAGACATGTTCTGTGATGAATTTAAAGTGTAATATTTCATACGGACACTGCCAGAGGACTAAATCCCCCACTAGCAGGGAAATACACTAGATCATCTAATAGGCATTTCCAGCTCTAACTTCTGTGATTAATAATTTACAACCCACTGAATAAATTTTTTAATTATTCCTGTACAGCAAGAAAAATCCTCTCTGGAATATGATCCGTTTCTTCAGTTCAAAGTGAAATTATTTGAGAGACTTATATCTCCCTCCAAAAACAAAACAAAAAAAAAACCTAAGCAAGGCACACATTTTCCTTAAGAAAGTAGCAGTCTCTTCCACAACGTCCATTACAATCATTACAAACTCCACTTGTGTTCAATCAATCTAATCACAATATTGAAAAACAATTTACAAAATAATTAATCTGTCCACTTAAAACATTATCTTACATTCCAGAAAACAAAACGAGTAGCAAATACCATCATCTGTGAGTGACCACCTTACGTATATATTTTGAGTACTTTAGTCCCTATCCATGTTCAAATATTTTAACACAGTTAAATTTAGATGAGTTGGGAGTAAGTTTGACACATTCTTCCTCTTCAGTAATACAGAGCTGTAACACCCCTATGCCAAGATGATGAATCTCTGCACGGCTGCACGGCAGCCTTCTTTGCAGTTATTCAAGCTGGTCTAGCAGAAAGCTAAACAGCTTGGCCTATTTGACTAGCTGTTAATTGGCCTCTAGGAAAGCCAGACTGCAAAATGAGAGTCTCTACAAACTGTAAGGCTGGAGAATATTTGTTTACCTCAATTGCACATTAGGAGCTGTTTTCAACAATATACATGTTTTTTATTACTCCTTAAAACTATTTTTAAATGGCTATAACCTTCTTAAAAAGTCTCCCAGGGATATGAAAAATTAAGCTAGAATAAGCATGACAAGTGTATAAACTAGGCTATTTTATCAGGCTGTAAATCAGCATTACCATTTCAACCATGTATTTATTCTTGTTTTAGCTGCTAAGACAATAACAACTACACCTAGCATAAAAATGACTTTGAATATCAGCAATCAAAGATGATTAAGCATTATATAGCAGGTTTAAACACAGTGAAACCTCCATAAAATTGCTCTGTGCAAAATGAAGAGGGGAAACACACCTGTATTACACTTTGATTTGAGTGTGGCAAATTACTTCGTCAATCCCATCATGTAATTTACTTCTGCTATACACAATGGAAAGATCAATACTGATGAGAAACTCATTTGCAGCATGTTCACACTGGCAAATTTGTGTGAACTACACACGGTACTGAGTCTTCTATACTAGCCAGTGTATGAATAGAATTATTTGAAAAAAGAAATTACAAAATTTGATTGGCAAAGCAAATAAAGTAGTACACACTAGAATTCTGTTTTGAAAACATCTATCCCTTCAAGATTCCTGCATGATATTTTTAGGTTTGGGATGGGGGTGGGGTTATTATTTCTAAATGACAGTATTGATTTTCCTGCCTTTTATCAAACTTCTGTATGCCTTAGTTGCACAGCTTATATTTTGCTTCTGTCTAGAAATTCTTGCTGTTCTTTGACTGTTCTCACAGCTTCATTATTATACGGCTGCCTAAGAGCACAAGTTTGTGACAAGAGACAGGTACACGCTGTGCGTAACACGTTGCTAGCACACAGCAACATACACGCATTGAAATCGTTTCTATGAAGTTGTGGTAATTCTGGGCTGTTGGCTTTCATTAGTCTTTTTTAAAAACACTGAAGTATTTTTGGAGGGAAAATGACAAAGATTTACACAGACTTTGAAGAAAATCTAAACCAAAACTGACAAGAGTAAAGGTCTGATTTGGGACTTCCAAATGTTCCGATACCCCTTTCCAAAACACTCTGACAAGGACATTTTCAAAGAGGCAGATATCCAACTCGCAGAACTTTCCCACAGGATCAAGGTGCTAGAGACTTTTCAAAAGCATTTCAGTGTAACTGGCTGGCAAGTTCCTAGAAGTTACCAAAATACTAGACTGTTACGGGGAAAATGTGCCTCCTGGTGTAAAAGCTTAGGAGATCAAAGCTGCACCCCGCTTCCCAAGGAGAAGGGCCTGACATGAAGCACTACTGAGCAGTTACAACCCAAGGCGTGTGATCTTGGGTTGCTCAAGTCCTGTGGGAACAAAACACCAGCTCTTCTCCTACTGCATGAAAAAGAGTGTTTCCTTCCCCTCTTTCCCATAGACATCAATGGAAATAACTTGTTTCTGGCATTGATCCTTCCTTCCGGTCCTCACTTCTCCATTGTCCATGCAAGTTGCCTGTGATAGCATTCTTCCCATCAGCAACACACCCTCCCTGTGAGCATCTGCAATTATATATCCAGCATATACACTGCTGGTTCTGATTTACAGTCACTCTGAAAACCTTCCTGTGCCTAGCACCTCTGTCTAGCCACAGTGAGCCCCTTCTTGCTTCTGCCATCATAACTTTTTCTTGTCCAAGTCCCTTTACGCTTTCGTAAGACACTTGACATTCTTGCCTTGGGACACCTACTCAAAGCCAGGCTGAACTCCACTCTGGTCTCTACCTCCATTTCTGATCTCTGCTACATTTCCCGCAATTCCCCTGAATTTCTGCTTTTGTCTTCATCTCTCTTCCACTAAGAATTCATTTTTCTGCTTAATATTCCTTCTCTTCATTAAAATCACTCCAGGAAACTAACTGCTCCCACCACTGTGTTGCAATGTGAAGATTACCAGGCCTTGTGCCCCCTGTGAAGCAGGGGAGGCTGGGGGGAGGATATCCTTCCTCTCACTGAGTCAGAGATGTGTTTCAAAACAATACATATTTGCTTCAGACCTATTCACTCTCACTGCAACGAAAGCAACGTGGGGTAAAAGCCCACCTGGAGCCAGAATTGTGCCCTCTTGTAGAGACAAGCAGCGAACTGTACCGATGTCCAAGACATACCATTTTAAGATTTTTTAGTGAAGAACAATTGCAACTTCCTGCCATTTTGCCAGTCCAAATCTCCACGAATGCCACACCTGGCACCTGTGCCAGCGGTTTGCCAGCACTGTTTCAGTGCAATGCCTCCAAAACAGCCAGCCACAAAAAGTCCCAACCTGAATTTGTACATACCAATGGCCCATCTTTGCACTGAAACGCTGCAATTGCCTTGCACAGTTTATTTATTAGCCTATTAAAACAGTGGCATTTCCTTCAGATTCTGCTGCTTTATGAAACTGCAGAGTATATGACAACTAGGTGTCCTATTTATTAATCAAGGGTAAAATTTTCACTCCCAACAAAGAGGCCACACCGTAACCTCCTCTGAGATGTAATACTCTTTCCATCGTGTAGATGCTACAGCCAGATGAACATCACAATGTTCAGATTAGTGCCCCACCCTAGACTCTCTTTATTCCAAGAAATTCTTGCATAGTATTGAGTCATTGTAGAAGAAAATCCTGCAAAGTATAGAAGCCTTCATTTCATAGCTTCTGTGCAGCTTTATCAATTCAGCTGTGAACAGTAGAATCATCCTAGTCCCAACAGTTCTCCAGGCTCAGGTATCCATTTCAGGTGTGCACAGAGAGATGATAAGCAGGGGGTTACCAGAAGTACTGGTACAAAGGTCTGTAAAGTGCTTTTGTGCAAAAGGGAAGGTGTTTATGAAAGTTTAACAAGCAGATAGAAGACACAGAAGGGACACATCTGTGGGAAGTAGGGAAAAACAGACGAGTAAATCCCACTAAAAATAGCCAGCATTTGAAAGACTCATTTCTTCACATTTACCTCGTGTTTCAATGACTTTGACATGAAGATACCGTCAGTTCTTGTTTGTCAGAAGGGAAATACAAGAGAGCAACTATGATAGATCATAGTCACAAAGAACTGTTTAGTTAAAAAGAGAATCAAGTATCCTTACCCTTGTTCTGTCCTCAATTTCATAGATGCGAAGCTGCATGGGAACATTAAAGCTATGCAGGATATTTCCACCAAACACCAGAGAATCTACTGGAGTATAAACCGCATGTATCCACCCTAGAGAGGGAAAGCAAAGAACTGAGAATGCCTCATGCTATGTAGTATTACAGAGCAATTTATAATCAAATTTTATCAATGCCACGAACCCCACTCTGCAGGGGATGAGAGGTTAAAGCAGTGAAAGGTTAAGCGGTGTGCTCACAGCCATACTTTAAGACTAGTCATAGCAGAAGGACAGCTTCTTATGTACAGTCTTATAATCCTCTGTAAATTGGGTTCTTCTATTTATTCACAGAACAGTTACAGTGTTTACTGAGAAGACACAAGTTTGTGACTCAGCCACATCCATGACTAACAAGTAAATTCAGTCTGTTCAATACACTTGGTTCTCAGATGTATCTACTGGCACCTCCAGTAGGGTTGCAAAGCATGTTAGCAGTGGTGGTGGGCTAGGGCTGTGGAAGTGGACTGAGTCACATCAAACTGCTTTCACACCAGCACCAGAGCATACATCTTCAGATGTCAACAATTTCAAATTATTACCAGCCCTCCTTCAGAGATTAAAGTTTCGTATCCTATTATCAACTTCCTGGAGCAACCGAAAAATCTTTTTCACTGCAAGCCCCAAGTTAAGAGATTTAACATGTCTAGCACTGGAGCTGATGAGACTGTTTTGACCCAATCCTGCAAGGGACTGAATTCATTTCACAGGCTCCAAAGCAAGGGAAAAATTTACTATCACAACAAAAATCTAGGCATAGCAATTCAGGCAGCCACACAACAGCTCTTCTGCTTCTGCATTGTTTGCTTGGTATGTCAGCAGCTGAAGGACTGGCTATGCGAGACTGTAGCCTCTGATCTCTGCAGTGAAAAAGGAATTGATCCTGCTAATGATTTGGGACCCACAGAGACCTGACACTTTATTTTTCTTTTTTAATGAGAAGCATTACAATTTATAAACCAGCAGACACCAAAGCAACATAGGGGGCAGTCAATTTTCTCCTAACTGTGCAGTACTTTCCATTAAAGCTGTGGCAGCTTTCCTTCACTTCAAGATCAGTGAGGGAGCCGGAAAATGCCATTCAGCCTAACGGGTTCTCCAGCTAGCAGCCACCAAAGTTCTCCTCCACAGCAATCTTTAGACTGTAAAGGCCTGCGAAGATATAGCTGAGAAGTCCTTGAGCCACAGCAGACAGCAGAACCGGGGCTTTCATTTAAGGGCGTATTGGTAGAAGAGAGACAAGAAGGAAAAGAAATCAGCACTACAATTTTCCCCCTGGAAACACAAGCTCATCACTCGGGATACATTTTTCTGAATTTCAGAATCATGGAACGATTGAGGTTGAAACGGAATTCTGGAGGTCCAGCTCCTCTGCTTGAGCAGGGCCCCGCAGAGCCAGCTGCCCAGAATTATGTCCAGATGGCTTTTCAGTATCTCCTAGGATGGAGACTCCATGACCCCTCTGGGCAGCCTGTTCCGGTGCTCAGTCAATTTACAGCTCTGATTCCACATGATAAACGTGAGACATAAAAAAGCAGGTGGCTCATAGCTCTGGCAGCTCTCAGTACCATCACATCTTTCCTGCTCCTGTTCGTATAATTTCAGTTACAGTTGCTCACAGTGATCCAGCCTGTTTATTACTTCCAAATCAAGAACAACCAACTAGAGAGGAATTTATTTTTTTTTTCCATGTAAGGGTACTGTGGCAACTACATATATCAACACTATAAAAATTCTTCACAGTTGAAGTGGTTCACCACCTCACACGAAAAACACCAGTCTGTACTAAGAGCAAACTAATGGAAACATAAATGATCTTCCTGATCCTAGTCTTTGGGAAGGAAATAAAATCCAAGGTCAAGGAAGCTGGAGCTACTACTTCCACTAGATAATCAAAGATTTATATGGCTGGGGAAAAGAATGGAATCCATGTGCTGAAGCAAATCTGTAGCAGGGTCCCTCAAGCCAACTTATTGGGTAAGTGCTGAAAACAGGGTCAATTTCCATGACAATTCAGCTTAATTGTCAGCTTTAGAGACAAACAAACTGAAGCCTGAAAAAGTAAAAATACTTGTCTATGGCCACACAACTGAGTGGTGGCAGAAGACAGGTCAGAAACAGCCAGCTATCCGCAGAACACTGAAGAGTCCTCACCATTGTTTGCCACTGCAGTTCTCTCAGCACAGATCAGTCAATGTACAAACACACTGGAGCTGGCAGATGCAACAAGTTATTTTAATGGAATGATCAACATAATTCTAAGTGCAATTTGTTATCAAATATTTACAATTTAAATAAAATGAGTAACTGAGCCGAAACCTGGCTTTCTAGTCCTATATAAAACGTATAAAGGAGATATCCTTAATTTTATACAAAATAAAATGAAATCCCATCAATGCAGTTGTTCCTCAAGTGTATGCTTTTACTACAACCACACAGGAGCCTCCTCCTACAAATTATTTTTCCTCTGTGGAAGTTTCACATGGAGTGCAGCTGGCTTCTTGCTCTTTGGGTTTCAGTCTCATCACACCTTCCCTGACCTCTCGACTCTGCTCCCACTAGATGGCAAATGTCTTTGTGTGAATAACCTCTAGACTTCCTTGGTAGTAGTCCCAACATTTTGGGGAGAAATGTGAAAGGACCTATCACTGGCTTGAGCTAATGCCCCAACAAATGGCGTCCCAGACATGAAAAACCCTCAACAGAAAGATTAACATACATGAATATAGTTTCAATCCAGTATTGTTGAAGAGCTGGTAGAAGTGCAAACTGAAAGTCTTCCCTAAAGTACATGAGACAACCTCTGGTCTCCCAGTCCAAACTCACCTTACAAACAATTAGTACCTTCAACACCCAATTTTGGAGCTAACTAAACACTAGTTCCCTCAAGATACGCATATTTCTAATAATAAGACTGAAAATAACTTTTTTATGACACAGTTCTCAATAACAAAACCCTGTAATAATGATGAACTAAAATCCACCAGGGTTAGGAAAATAAAAATAAATCAGAGACCAAGCAACAAACAGGAAGTCATTAACTGTAAAGTCCTTGGAAGTAAAGTTCCTACCCCTAGATGAAGCAGGATGTAGGATGATTTGCAGGCATAGCTCAGAGATGGGTAAGGACGACACCCATGGGTTGTTGAACAGCCTTGAGCTAGACACACAGCTAAGTGCCAAGGAATCCCCAGATCTCCAGCAGCTCATGTGCTCCCACATGCAGGATCCAGCGCACAGCCCCTCTGCCAGCTACAGAACTCAGCCCTGTCAGAGGAGTCACCTGCCCATGACATGGATTTTGACCACTCAACCGCACAGTGTTTTTCTGTCACGCTGCATCCCAAAATAGTTTCAACTTGCCTGAGGAACGTACGTGCAATACTGAAACTGCAGAGACGCAAGCACCAAGAGGTGTATTCCAGGGAGGCAGGGCACTATGGGCAAGATTAGACAAAAAAGACAAGAGAATTGACGAAGTAGAAAACCACAGGAAGATCGACACAGATGTTACAAAGGAAAAAAATAAAAAAAACCCTCCTCTTCTAATAACAAGGCTGTGTTCAGAGAAAAACTGAAGAGGCCAGCACCAGAAAATTAGAAGTAGGAGGAAACGAGATGAGCAGAAAACAGGAAACAGTTTCCATGAAGGTAATATATTGTGGAAATGAGCTCTGAGAACAGACAAGCTTGAATGGCACATTCAGTTCATTCCCACAGCTTAGATACAAGCACAACTCAGAAATAAACCGAGGAGGATGAATGTTCATTGTGACCATTTACAAACAACACCACCCATCTTCTAAGCTTCCCAATTACAAATGTTTTTAAAGAGGATGACAGACTGCCAGAATAGGACTAAGCTGCAGGTATGCAGAAGACAAAAAGGAAGGCCAAGGGGATTGCTTTAGTATCATCCACACCAATACATCCTGCCTGTCTCACCTTCAGCTATGCTGTTACTTTTTGCCAGATGAATTGACAGGTCCATTGACATGTATGATCACGTCACTCTATGCTGGACAGCCTGTCATGTCTGCTCGTGTATGTCTGCATCTTTCAGTTCTCACAGCAAAAACTTGCCACGCAACCTCCAATAAAACACCTCTGAAGTGAGCGGCATTGATTCTCTCCTCAGTGACTGCTTTCTACTGTTTACATAAACCCTGGTACTACCGCACAACCTTATGTTTCATGGGTTACTGCAAGATAGGAGATAACATCCCTCCCCTTGGTAATACTCTTGAGAACTGTAATATTCTCAAAAAAAGCGAAAGCAACACAGAACAAAATGACACAAATTTGATTTTATCCTTAATGCTAAAAAAAAGCACTGGAGTAGTATCAGAACAAATGGATTAAGGACTAAAAAAGGTCAAAAGTCGGTGGAGTAAGGCATTGTTCATTTTTGGCTGAAAGACACACAAAAAAAGCACCTGCTAAATATTATCTAAGGCTACAATCAAACCCTACACATCAGGGAAAGATATACACCATATGGCTTTAAGGATTATTCATGAACTAGAAAACTCTTCCTCGTGGATGACCAGTTTCAAACCAGCCTGTTCTGGCAGTAGTGACGACTGAGCCAACGTGGAACCAGCCTGTCCTTCCTTCGCTGGCTGGTCTGACAGCTCGCAGCTGGAGCGCACTCGCAGTGCTGCAGAGAGGCTCCTTCATGGCCACTGCTCAGTCCTGCCCTGCGAGCAGAGGACTTCAGACCACACAGCAGCCACACCAGCGACAAGCCCAGCTAAATGGGGATAGGTGGTTTTGGGAGTACAGACACTGCATGGTCACTGTTCACAACGCCCATTTCAAGCCTCAGCAAGAAGACTGTCCGCTTAACGGTGTTTCTGAAGTTGATCATCTTTATTTCAGCTACTGGTGATTAATGAGTACTTTTTCCTTCCCAAAACAATCCTAGTTTATGAAGTGAAGACAACATTGAGCAGGAATCCTATTCAGGAGACTCAGAAATACTCTCAGCTGATTTACAGTTACAAATTATTCCACCACTCCTCAGATACACTTCAATATTTAGATGTTATCATCCCTAGTAAATCAAGAAGGTAAAATTAACAGTAACAAAAGCTTTTCTGAACAGTTAAGAGAAAGATACGATCTCATTATCTTTTGAATTTTATAAAGCAAGTATTATTAAACATTGCAAACTTGTTAGAAGATTTCAGGGGCCTTACTGTATCTTCAAGGATGCAATCATCCATCTGAGAATAATAAAAAAGAATATTAACTTATAAAGCTATGGGGCAAACAGACTACAAGCTCCAAGCTGAAACCATGATGCATCTGTTTCCATTAGTAACTGAACAGATATTTTGCTTTGTGATATAGAAGGCTTATGTATTTTCCTGCAATTCTACAGCAACTTGGGGTGGAAAAGATGAAATATACATGTCTCAAAAATAAAAAGTGACTCAGGAGGTAGCCTTATAGTGGGCACTGCCAGCAAATGAGACGTTATTTGTCTCATCTCTAAAGAGGAATGATTGCATTGTAATAGTGCCCATCACCAAAAACATCAAGGAAACATCATGTTTAAATTTTAAAAGTAAAAAAAATAAATTAATAATTTTACCTCAGTAGTACAAGTAATACAGCAATTCTCAACCTTACATCATTGGTAAGAATTAGGTAGAGCACTACAGAGCAATAGAACTAAAAATCCAACATTACGCGATCACCTTCTGTCTGAAAGCAGACACTCGAGGCAAAACCTCCCCTCTCTGATCCTCTCCACTGATCTTCATCGCTTGGTCCCTAAAGGTTCCAGACAAGGAGCTTCCATTAATGTCAGTGGAAGCTCCCAAAATGGGAAAAGTGAACGGCAACCAAAAATAGCCAGGCAGCTATGCAGCCTGAGCACAACTCCCTGCAAAAAATTTACCACTCACATTTTAATAGCCTGTCATTCTCCTCGATATAAAGACTATATGCTACCTTCTGGACCCATTACATAATAATTCATCAAATACTGACTGGCATAGCGGAGGTGACCTACGACTGCAGACTCGTAATAGGCAGAATCCTACTGATAACCACTGATACGGTATTTGAAGCACTTTGAATTCTTGCAAACAGCTGCCTAGAGCCTAGCACAGAACATTCATCTCAGTTCACTTTCCTTCACAAAAACATTCATTTGAGAAAAGTCGTTATTTCTGCATTTGACTGGAAACAAGAACTTTGGAGCACTCTCATGTTACTATAATAATCACCGCAGACCAATGAGAATATTTTGTTAGACTGTGGCTCATTCTTCAGACCTCAAGAAATTAAGAGAGATTACAGTTGCATGTTTCCATGTCAAAGGCCCCAAAGTGCATTATAAAGAACATAAGAAAAATAAAGTAAAACAAACAGCTTACTCCTCAGTGGAACACTGTCAACTCCAAGGTGAAACACAACTGTTATAAAATAGCACGCAGCAACACTAGTGAGAAGTTTGGAGAGGAACCAGAAAGGAACACCATTTCCAGTTGAAAGTAAGTTACCCTGTCTGGATTTTGATCATAGGAACGTCTAATAAATCAGCATTGCAGAAGACTTCTACAGTATCTAGTGGCAGTCCATTACTCAATTTTCAGAAATCAAAAATGCACAGTGACTTCTTGGGCTGTTATTTTATGGACCGTGTAGTGGTCTATTATTGGGACCATTACTGTCAGATTTAAAGAACAGACAGAAGTCACCCAAAATGGCCCATCTCTTCAATGTACACTCGCATTAAAGCTACATATTTGGAAAGCCTACAGTAAGAACACCCATGCAGAGTCAACCCAAAAGCACACCTGCTCATGAGGCTACTGCCTCTGACCAGCAGCAGAGGCTTAGAAAAAGCCTGTAAGAAACAGAGGATGATTACAGAAACCCTTAGTAGCATTAGCCATCTCATCCCAAAGGAACCAAAACCAGTATGTTTGCAAGCCTTCTGAGACTGATCACGCTGCAGACCCTGGGAATTGTATCCACAGTATGCGTGGCAACTTCGTTGGAGGTCAGTGAAACCAGTCTTCACAAAAAGAGAAGAAAATCCAAGTTTATCCATATTCTGTCAGACTACACTGTCAGTAACAATCCAGAACTGGTCTGAGTTCACCTTTTCAAGACACATAAAAACTATACCCTTACTTCTTAATTATATTAACAACAGAGACACTTACTGCAAGACAAGTTTTCCACAAGAGACTACTAGTTGGCCTGCTTTTGTATGTCCCAATTTTGCATGTGCAAACTCTCTTGAATTTCAAGTGCAATTGTCTACACCAAGTATATATACACACGCATGAAAGAAAAGGTCTTGTTTGGTTTTTTTTTTTAAAGAGAGGTCTGTCAGGATATTGAGAAAAAAAGCAAACAAGCTTAACATATTTCAAACTACTGCAAGATCTTGTTTGTAGAGGACAACAAGGAAGAAGAAAGACAATATCCGTGTCAGAACTCCATCACTTACAATCAAAACGTCATATTCAGCAAGACTAAAGGACCCAAAAGAGCAAGTAGATTGAAAAAGGATGACTTTTTCATTTTGCATATGCTTAGTTTTGAGGTTGGGTTTAGGTAACAACAGTGATGTTTAGGAGTACATGAGAAACTAACGTGGTGTTTAGAGAATCAAGATGGAAGGGAATTTGATGCATAATGCACCACTTGAAAAAACAAGTGCAAGGACAGAAGTAAAAGATGGTTTACAGAACATAAAGACTGGAGTAGCAGGTGAGGGCAAGAAGAATAGATAGAAAAGGTTCCAGTGAAGTTAGGCAGTGACGTAAAAGGAGAAAAATACTTAAAGTAAAAGGAGAAGCACTAAAGATATTTAAAAACTGGATAACACATTGGCATTAACTCAGTGAGCAGCATTTCAAACAGGCTGTAGGGGAGCAATCAGGACATAACGGAACAAGTGGCTGCATACAAGACAGAAACATGTGCATACAGTAATCCTGAGTTGTAGAAATCTGAGGGACGCTGCCCAAACACTGGTTCTGTTTGTCCCTAGAACAGTGATGAGATATCTAAACAGCTCCGCAACACCACAATGAACTCCAAACACCTCACACATGCTCCCTGCAAGTCATCATTGGACACACACACCATACAGCGCAAATAATATTAGACAGGCTCTGGATTTGATTGTGACTGATAAAATTTTGTTGTTTCCCTACTGAGACAATAACTGAGCTTATGCTTTTCCTCTTCCAGATCATCGCAGTTTATTCCTCAAAAGAAAAGCACACTCTATAAAGAACTTCTATTTGGCAGGTAGGTCAGATGTGCAGCATCCACTGTCCACTATACCAGAGTAAGATGTGTTACCTTGAGCAAATTTCATCTCTGTTGAACACTTAACCGTATTAAGCATTGCTCATGGTAACACCCTAGAGCCGTACCTTTCTTTACTAATATATTCCTGCATAAAGACAAGTTCTCTGCCGTCCTGGAAAAACAACAGTCAGATTTCTACAGAAAAAAATAAAAAAATTATCATTTGCTGACACTGGTAGTGACTATAGCTTTCTCCCCTCTTGAACCTTCAGGTGTTTTAACACCTTGAATCTACATCTAGCCAGTAACCTCAGCATGGCAAAGTGTGGTGTATTTGTCAATCAACAATTATGCTGATATCAGCATAACTATATTAAAGGAAAAGGCCAGGTTCCTAGTTGATTTTATGACTTTACCACAGACTTTACCAGAGTTGATCATCCTTGACTCAGCAGTGGGAACCAGTAAAGCAGGAGGTGAGAACTTGTAACAGTGCATCACTTCTTTGGAGAAGTCCTGTGGGGACATCTGGAGTCCATGTGGGACTCCTACACAAGACCCCCAGAAACAGCATCCCTCAGAATCCCAGCTCACTTCTCCCCACTCCACGCTTAGGAGGGACTCCTAAAATGCTGCAAGATGCGCCTTGGCCCATAACGACTCCCTGTGCTGACAATACTTTGCTCAATTTCTCCTTGATACCACAGCTGTGATTGTGCCTCACGGTGCTTTGCAGGGTTAGAAGCACGGGTAGAAATTAACTGGTTTAAACTTAATCCTGTAAGGATGATGGCAGCAATAGAGAGGAAAATACCCTGAGGCCCTGATGAGCACTATAATTATGCCTTCTGTAAGAATAACTCCCATTCTTGTCCAAATAGTTTGTAGTTTCAGGGATTTACTGGATCTACTGCTGATCCTAGATTCTCAGAGAAACCTTCCATCTCCCACAAGCCTATGATCTCACTCCCTCATGTGTCTTTTTACAGTCTCCTCTACCTGCTTCATCCTTACACTACTATGGTATAATAGTGTTTCTACGACCACCCCCAAAAATGACTTAAAAACAGGAGCAGCACAGGATATTTTATGGAAAAGGTCCTTTGCTGAAATGCTCTCCATTCACAGTCCAGCTGGGCGCTAGCTGTATCACTCTATGCTTTCTGTGGCCAGACCTGTAATTAGAAGGTATTTTCCTCATGGATGAGTTGAGGCTGGTCCTGAGTTTATCAATCAGGCTCAAGTATGAAAGTATGGGACACACTAGTTTTACGGGCACCCATTATCAGAACCTAAACATTATCAACTCTTATACATACAAAACACATTCAAACATTAACTAATTTTTACACAACTATGCTCAATTCGCTGACCTGGAACAGCCTTTAATTAGGTATTTCTATAGGCTTAAAAAAAAAAAAAAAACAACACAGAAATAATGCCTTTTCACATAAATAAGAGATTTGCAAATAAGTTTTCCGAGCGAAATAAAGCAGAGCAAAACCCCTTAAATCCATGAGGTGCTTACAGAGAAATTATTCATATATGCCTTTCAAATATGGCATGGAGCCTAAAATGTCTGAGGTATTGGCATTTTTGTACTTTGGGCTTTCCTAAGAAAACAGAAACTACAGTCAAAAACCACATTTGGAATCACTTCACTTCAGCCACCATGTTACAGTTGTGTCCTGCACAAGCTCCCACAATTTGCTGTATTCCAACTGCTGAGCATGACTAAACTAACATACAGACAGTCTTATTCGTAGGAGGCTGTTCACAGGGGAATGAAGATAAATACGAAAATGCAGTAACGGGATCTAGGCAAACAGCATAGGCACACTCAAACACCCAGTTCAAACAGTTACAGCACATTCTGACCTGTTTCAAGGGAAGACCTAATTCCTTTAATGGATTAACTCCTCCACTCTCATTTTGCCTGTCACCTCCCAGACTGAGTCTTACCAAATACTTACAAATTTGCGGCCTTCAACGATGCTCCCTAGTTGGCAAGAACATTGTTGCTGTCTTCACATGACCTGCATTCTGTCTGTCTCCAGGATCAAAAAATAATAATCCTATCACCACAGAGTGATTCTAGGGCTGAAGAACTATCTATGACTTTCTGTCATGTAGAAAAGCTACCAGTATTTATTTCCCTGGTAAGATCCACTAGACAGAGCCAATATATTATATCATTATAAACAAACTTATGGCCCCATAATAGTCAAAAAGAGCAAAGCCTGTTATCATCTTAAATGAGAAGCGTTACAGATTGCACCATCCTTAATCCAGTTTACACAGGAGCACAAGGGGCTGAAGCCACCAGCGTTGAAAGCAGCAACTATTTGGTTGCTTTGCAAGAAAAGCCTGAATCATGCAACGCAGCTACTGAGGTGGGCAGTAGTGTAAAAATTAAGTGTGACTAGGCTGCTGGAAGATGTCCAGATTGAGCACAATCTCCATCACCAGAAGTTCTGAAGAGTTTTGATAATAAAATAAAGTTGTTTCCCCAAGAAGCAACCCTGAGAGAGCACAGCCCCTGCTCTTCCATGTACTGGAATCTCCACTGAGCTCCATCAGGGAATCGTGACCCATCTCTGGCTACAGACAGAGGCAAATAAGTAGGTTACTGAACTGCAGGTGAAACCTGCCAGAAGAAATCACAAAAAGCAGAAAAATATTTTTGCAAGAAAGCTAACAATAGCAAAGGTCAGTATGATTCTGATGAGAAGCAGTGGACTGACAGCCCCAGAGACCCAAGTCCTCTCTCCTTTTCCCCAGTACAGCACAAGCAATCACTGCACATACTTCTCCACAGTAGATTTTTCATCAGTCTGGACGAGAAAATTTCTGGAAAATTAAATGCGTTCAGTCCCCAGCCTTTCTTTTGTCATAGCAAATAAAGAAGTCAATACGGGGTTTAAATGTGAAGAAATGTTTTACAGAGAACTGTTAGTCAAACACAATTCCAGTGATTCCAAAAATAGTTAACAAGCGATACCTGAAGGAATGAAGAACGTATACCCTTGTTTCAGCTCAATTCTTTGGCATCGTTCCACCCTGTCTCCCAGAAAGATATCACTTTGCTTTCCTGAGAGAACCCATTCTTCATAAAGTTCTAGATTCTGCAGAGTAGGCGGAATCAACCAGAAGATCTAAAAATAAAATAAAGCTTTAACTATTACCAGCAGTCAACAAAAATAAATAGCCGAGAAATTCCAACAAGGTTATCATGTGTTAGACAAATGAACACATAACACCAAGCCTGCTTTCTACATAAAACACATGTTTTCCAGGTGTTGTACGCAGAGGCACACAGCAGATAGCAGCAGCAATTAGTCCATGTGCTGGAAGTGGCAAGGTAATAATTGTCAGTTGTCATCTCTCTTTCATGAAACATCTTACTCAAAAGATGCCTGCACAGTTTACTTTCAGTTCAAAACAGTGTGTTGGTATAGTACAACTTCATTGGACTATATAGATGAACAGTATCTGTACCACAGAGATGTTCAATCTGCTGTATTTATTTCAGTTCCCAACATATGCTGTCTATACCAGAATTGGGAAAAGCAACCTAAAACAGTAAAGATGTGAATGTAGCCATACATGCTGTATATTTTAACACTTCTGTATCCTGTAATATTTCAGTTAAGGCATAGTGTGCATGTGCACACTAAAGTAACATGGAATATCTAAAAAGAAACAGAAGCTCTAGCTACAGAAGGAGACTTGTGAGGGCACTCTGACCCAACAAGGGTACACACAGCCACATACTCACTGCAAGACACTTCTAAACCATGCAGCAGTAACAAGCCTAAAAGCACCACCAACAGCAAACAATACATTTGATATTTCAAATAAATCACTCATTTGTTTCATAAAAGTGAATGGTGTCCTTCTAGTTCAGCAAACTCCCTGTACATCAACAAAGCTAGCTGAAATAGACTGATCACTGACTAGCCCCCTGTCATCACCCCCCCAAAAAAAAAAAAGAGAAAAAAGAAAAACAAAAGAAAGCAACCCTTCACTCCATAAGACGCACAGAGAAATAAAAACAAGTATCAAACAAGGTTCACCTACCTTCCCCCCACGGAAAACGTGATACCACACTGAAGTGCCACCAAAATCAATATGAAAATCAGTGAAGCATCCTTTCACACTCATCAAACAGTACCTGTAAGCAGAGTGAAGGACAAAAATGAATCAGTCTGCAACAGTATATTTCACGTCTTGATTTGCAGAGGTTAACTGCGTGTGTGATACTGTTTCCACCAATTAAGCTTCTGCATTTATAGTACTGGAATTTGCCACATGAAGTAACTATAAGTAGGTTTCTGCTGAAAAATTACTATCTCCACATTTGAGTTTACTATTCATACGACTGGAACGAAAGCCTTCAGAGTTAAGGAATGGAAAAACATTAGGAGTTATGTTGTTTAGAAATATTTCTTATGCCACTGCCAATCCCTGGGGTGATCTTTTTACTGCTCTCCTTCACCGCTTGAGAGATATAACCTTCACCAAGAGTTGTACACAAATTGCTTCAAAGAGCAAAGTTTTGAAAAATCTAATTTGCTTATAAATCCTCCTGAATGTTCTTTACCTACTTGCCACTAATGCCATTTTTGCAAGGATTGGGGGACAGAAACCTCATTTGGCAAATTAACTTCTTTTTGTTCACATTTCTAAGCATTTCTGCATCAAAATACATAAAGGAACCAGCTGGCAGCATCGCTAAGTATCAAATCCACTATTTTTTATGCTGTCTTGATTCATGTTTTCAAAGCAGTTTAAAGTCAGCATCGCTGGAAAGAGATACAAGAGCTCTCATCTCGCTGCATGAATCTCAAGCCTCCAGCCACCATCTGTAACTAATGGCCGAATTACAGCCGCTCTTCTCACTATAGGCACCTTTGCAAACGCAGGAAACACACAGCACTTAACCCACTAACCTCTTTTCCTTGTTCCGGTCTCCGTTTCATGGCTTTTTTTTTTTTTTTTTTTTTTTTTTTTTTTTTGAGGGGGGGTTTTATGGAAACAGTACCGGAACGGGATTTGTCAAAAAAAAGAAAAAAGGTTTCATTTAACTGTGTCTTTTTCTCATCACATTCAGGTAGGGAGAATCTCAGCAGTATGCAGACGGCGTGCAAAAGTCCCTCTAGATGATAGGCTGGAAAGGACCTTACCATGTGTCTGCAGAAGGCTGGCAAATCAGAGAGACTATAGGTACATAAGAGCCCGCTGCCTAGCAACCACATCCCGAGCCCGAGTTGACAGAATGATACGCAATGCTGTCATGAAGACAGTCAATTTGTGGGCTTCAGAAAAAGGTCCTGCGCCTTCAACTCACAATTAAAACCTCTCCTTGTGCAATTACACGTCTCTCCTCTTCCCCACTCTGGAATTTTTTTTTTTTATTTTTTTTTTTTTTAATCCTTCAGAAGCAGGAAGAGAGCTTTTTCTGCCCCTGGGGTATTTCAGATGCCTCAAAAATCACAGCCAGCCAAGAAGCTGTCTAGACTCTCAATATGCTCCATTTCAAAATATGAGTCCTTCCCTCCCAAATACATTTTTTTTTTTTAATTTCTCCTTTTATGTTTTCTCTACCAAGATGTTGTTGATTACAAGTCAGATAGAATTTAAAAACAATAAAAGAAGCCCAGAAAGGAAGTTGCCTTTCTTCCAGCCAAACTGCAAAAAGTCACAGATTGACTAATTGCTCATAAAACAGAAAAAAAACCAACATGGAAATTCTGTTTGTGGGCAGTGTTGAGTATTAGAGGTTTGTTTGTGTTGTTTTAAAGTAAAAAATTCAAATGCTCATGGAATCAATTATTTTCAGCTTCCAAAAGGTCAGATGTGAAATACACCACACTAACAAAAATTTCCTAAGACAGTGCTACCTACCTACAATTACCCATTCGTATTAACATATTCTGAAAGCGCACAAACGGCCTAAGCATTAGCTGGTTTTATTTATTCCTCAGTAGTCAATGATCTAAACTTGAAGCTGTCGATCTGTTTGTGTTCAGAGAGGAAATAACAGGATTGAATTATCTGTTAAATCAAAGTGCTTAAAATTTAGTTTTGTGAGAAAACACCAAGATATAACTGTGAACACGCAACTCTCTTTTTCCTTGTTTTCCCCATTTTCCCTCTGTTTTCTTGAAACTCCTCTAAACACAACAATTTCTATTCCAGTAAAGGTGGGTTTAGTGAAAGAGCCACATATGGTGATTAATAAAAACCCACAAAGCATTTTGAAAAAAAAAAACAGTTTTTCTTTCCATCCACAAACAAGCCATGCCATTTAATTTCTACCGTTAATCTTACAGGGCTGCTTTTGTCCAACCTCAACAGCCACCGAAAGGCTCAGGCGCCTGAAAAAGCGATCTTCCGCCATATAGCAATCTCCCTTGTTGCCAGAGTCTGGCACAATGCCTTTGCATTGACCTCTACAGCTTCCTCTTCCAATGTACACCGCAGTCACATGGTCCCAGCACAGCTCCATGCCACAGCTAATCTTATACACTGCTCCGCTCCGACCTCAGCAAGCGGCTTCTCATCACTGACTGCTGCTAATTTGGGGAACGACTCAACTTTTCAGGTTTTTCCATTAAAAAAAAAATAAATAAAAAGAGAGAAAAAAATTAAAGCCATAACACAGCATCCATGTTGAAAGAAATCTAGAAACTTCATCCCACTGCGTGCTCTGGTATCAGCTCTCTGCCTTCCACGCTCTGGGCCACAGCAGGTAAAGTGGTCACAGGAACACAATCCCAAGTAGGGCACAGGGAGACAATCTGACCAGAGTTACACCCTGAAAACACAGGTGACACAAAAGATGCCCCAACTTTTTTTTTTTTTTTTCCACAACTGCTTCCGCATCCAATCCCTGCAAACTCCACTTCATCTCCCTGCACAACCTCAATTAGGGTTTTAAAACATGCAGCTGCTTGTAATCTGTTGTGGGGGAGCTTCCCTTCCCCACTGAAGAGTTTGTTTTATGGTCTCCACAAGCCTGAAATTGTTCAAGCTAACGTATTATTATTTTGGAGGAAGGATTTGCAGTGTGGGGGAAAGAGGAACTTTCCCCAAAAAAATCTGGGGAAATCAGTTAGAGAAATGATGCGAAGAAATATGGAGTAACCTGCAAACTCACAGGGAAGAACACACACAGAGATGCCCAAAAAAGAGAGAGGGAGATGATACAAATGAAGGTAAACCACTAAGCAAACACGGGGAGCTGGGAACACAGAAACAACATAGAGACACCGCTCCATCAGCCAGCGCAGATACCACACTCCCAGGCAAACCCACAATGCACTCGCCACGCATAGCTACAAACCCGCAAGCAAACAGAGAAACAAAGACAGCGACGGACACGCCGGGATGCAAATGCACAGACGCGCAGGCACACACAGAGGCAGGGGAACGCAGAGGCGCAGCGTTACATGCACATGAACTCGGGGGAGACGCGCGAGCACACGCAGAGGCAGCATTACCCTCGGCTTAGCTCCTTTTCTCTCGCAATAGGTACAGCGCACCATACGGCTCTATTCCCTCTGGCATTGCAAGGGCTCCCCTGCCACTGAGCTCAGCCCATAAACCACTCCCAAACCCCAGCAGAGGCTTCTGTTTTTTGTTCGGGCCAATGAGAAAAGTATAGCTCACTCTTCCTTCCTCCCAGGAGCAGCGCCGGCTGGTTGAAATCCCTAAGCCTGAAACCGAATACCACAAACCCATGAGCCAACTGCAAGTGCCAAAGCGGGGGGAAAGGAGCAGGCCCTGCTCTATGTTGGATCTCTCGCTCCCTCCTCTCCCCCAGGCAGAAGGGGTGCTCCCAGGCGTCGGGCAAGGGAGGCTGCGGCCGTCCCGGGCGGCATCCCGGGGTCCCCTTCTCCCAGGCCTGGCCTCACAGCATCTGGAAGCGGGAGCTGGAGGGGAGACGGCAGGAAACAATAGCTACCTTTGGGCGACTCCTCACGCTAACGGCCTGACCCGCACCGAGCAACACTCCCACACTGGGGCCCTGTAACTGAAAGCCACAAATTACGCCGCAAGACAAAAGAAACCATTGTCACCCGGGAGACACGGGGCCAGTCCGCCCGGCCCGTCTGCCGCCCGGCCCCCGCAGGGAGCCACCGGCCTCTCTGCAGGGAAGAGCCCCAGCTTCTCCTCAGGGAGGGCCCCTCAGGGAAGAGCCCCGGCTCCCTCTGTTGTCCCAAAGTCCCATTTCTAAGGTACATCAACCCCTCAGGGAAGAGCCCTGGCTTCTCCTCAGGGAGGGCCCTGGCTTCTCCTCAGGGAGGGCCCCTCAGGGAAGAGCCCCGACACCCCCTGTTGTCCCAAATTCCAATTTCTAAGGTACATCACCCCCTCACGGAGGACACCCACCTCCAGCCCCCATCGAGGGGCCCTGGGGAGCCCAGGCCAGAAGACCAGCCGGCCACCAGCCCCACAAAGGCACCAGGCCCGGTTCGCCCCTCAGGAGCAGGGCAGCCCGGCTCAGGTAACCAGCGCTTCCAGTAAAAGACAGTTCAGCACTTCCAGGCTGAGGGAAAAGCAAACCACCACCTATCAAGACCAAATAGTAACTAATCATTAAACATGGTGCGGGCACGAGGCACTTCAAAAAGCACATGAAAGACGCGGTTCCTGCCCTGAGGGGGTTACGATCTGAGTCAGTCAGACAAAAACAACACCTGAGATAAGAGAAAGCCTATTTTCTGCCACAGCACCTCAGTCTGCACCAGAGATTTTGTGAAATTACTCTCAGATCCCGCTGGACCCAAAGTTACGTGGCAGCACTTTCCTCGTCCCAGCCTTATCCTGGTCTTACTTGGAGCTCACATCCCAGCACCTGAGGGGACCTCACAGCGTCAGGCCTCTTGGTTTTTGTTGTGGTGTTGTGTTTTGTTTTGTTTTTTTTAATTGGAAGCTTAAATTTCTGAGAAGGCACCCACTGCTGCAAGGAAATGAACCAAGCTGCCAATTCACAGCGAGCCGGGGCCGTCTGCCCCTGGAACAGCATTTTGGTATCAGTGAGAACATGACTCGTTTCTCCATCCTTACAACATGGCTGTTCGGCCCCAGGCTCACCACAGTCTTAAATGCCAGCACTTGTTCCAGTTACACAAGTGATGCTGCAAGTCCTCCAAGCTCTACGCAAAGGAGGATTTGCGACCAACACACTGACTTGAAGACATTACATTTTATTTACTTTGCTCGCTTGTAAAGTTTTAATGAGAACTTGCGCTTATTGGTCTAATTTTCTTGTACTTAATTATATTTATAGAGCGGTTTTGTATCAAAAGCAATTCACAAATGACATACAAAGTGCATATGAGTATCTCACATGCATAAAACAGCACCAGGTTGCGTTGTGGGACCTGCGAGCTCCCTCAATTCAAAGGGCCATCTCTGTCTCCAGAGGCACACCCTCAGCTTCTAATTAGACCACAGCTCAGCAGAGCATTTTAGCATCTGTTTAAATCCATCCCTACTTAGTAAAGGAATGAATAGAAAGGAATGGATGGCTGAATAATAGCTTAGGAGAGGGGAAAATAGGGCTGACTGACTACATGGTAACAGAGCAGCATCCTTTTGTCAATACGTAGATGTTTCATACAAGATACCCCATCCTTAATTGAAGAATAACAGCGACATAAAGACCTATTATAGCATTGCTTAGATATTTTAAGTAACAGGAAGAATTTTGAAGCCAAAAGGGTGTTACAGTGACTGAGGCTTTCATTTTCATTTGCTCCATAGCACAAACTTTATCAAGTCGTTAAAAGTTCCTGTTACTATTTCTATAGCCATCATGTCCTGGCACACTTGCTATTTCACTGCCACTGCTTTGCAAATACTCTTGCAAGGCTACAAACATAAAAGCTAATAAACAGAGAGGATAATTTCAGCAGGGCTACCTGTTTTGATAAATGAGACACCAAATTAGTGCATTGTTTGGTTTGGTTCAGGCTCACCTGTATCCAGATTGCTTCAGTTCTGGGTGAATTTAAAGACAGAACTAAACCAGGGCTTGTTTCAAGCTACCTGAAAGTGGTTATGGTGCACCCTGATGAAAGGAAGCAGTTCTGAGCCCAGTTCAGTTTCCTTTTGTCAGTTTCCTACCTTCTGGATTTGCAGTACCGCAGACATCTGAGGCCATACAACAAGCTCATGCCTCTTAAAGCTGATGTTACAACAGCCCTGCCTTTTCCTCCTGCCCTGGCTCCTGGTTACACAGCTCTCTGCCCTCCCTCAATCGGGTTCCCATGTTTGTGAGGCCCTTCGCAGGAACTTGCACCCAGAGACGTGTAAGAGGGGAGGCAGGAGCAGGCTTCCTCGGTAGCAATGAGCTGCTTGCTGTGCTCACCCAGAGCTTTGTGTCCCTGCACCTTGTCTGAGCTGCAGAAGGGGTTTGTTGATGATCTGCTATTTTTTTTTATCCCCCCCTCCCCCCCCAACTCTTCCACACTGCCTTTCGGTTGGCGCAAGCACTTATGCAGCCATGTGGTGGCTTGGATGGCCTGAAACATAATCAATTTTTCTTCTTTATTTCTGAGTCGGTTTTCAGCCAGACCAGTCCCCAGTCCAGTTTAATCTGCAGCTGCACAACGGCGTGTTCTAGCAATGAAGATGGGACAATGTAGGCATGGGACTGTTTTTTCAGGGGCAATGCCAACTTATATCAGTTTGCAGTTTGTCACACTACAATCTCAGCTAGCCATCCCCTTAATTTCTCATATTGTCTTACTGCTTAAGAGGTAGTACTTGGAAAGTTTTACGTATTTTTGACATAAGTCGTTTCCTCACTTAATTCAGTCCTCTAAGGCACCTATTAGGTAAATAGTCAGTTACTTATAGGCAGAAAAATAACCTCATTACCCAGAATTTTTTAAAAAAGTTAATGGTGCAAGTCCAAGTGAAAGCCAGGGCGGTCTCCAGTGCGTGTAGTGCTCCTGGTAACCAAAGCAGCGCAGCAGATGGAGCGTTCTCTAACTTCACTCCCAGCACGGAACTTGACGTGCAGGAGCCAAGACAGACATTTGTGTCTGGTAATGCCATCTGTGTCTGCAAAACCACAACGCTTTCGCTGGAGTGCTTTTTGTTTGTAGGGAACACGTTAATGGTGGGTATCGCATACTGCAAACTCTTAGTATTATGAGAATGCTAAGAACAAGAATGAAATGAAACAATCCCATTTCTGAGCAACCACGGTCATTAAAATAAAGCATATTCATATTGATGATTTACATAAAAGAATGGGCAGCACGAAACAAGGGACAGCACTGACATTTAGCTCCACAATTGAACATGATCTCTTTAAATAGGACTCATACCCTCTGGGTACTCCCAGCAATAGCTGGGACAAGTATCTATACAGGAAAGGCTCCATCTGAATTTCCAAAGATGGAGAAAGCTAATCTCTTGAGAAGTTCATATTTAAACTGGACAAGTTCATGGAAGAGAAATCTCTTGAGAGTCACTAAGCACACAGAAACCACTTCCACCTCAGGATATTCTCTGCCTGAACTGCAGACAGTAGAAGTTCAGAAGATAATTTGAAGGGGCGGCATCATTTTATGCTCAAACTGTTCTTACACTCCTCCCAGAGCATCTATGACAGCAGCCAGTTTACTGAGCACCACGGATGTTTGTACTGATCCAGTACAACTTCTCTTGTTCTCCTAGACTACCAGCGTTTGTTATTGCTTTTTGTTGCTTCTTCAGACTGATGAGGGGTTTCTGCCAACAGTGCTGTAAATCAGCTTTCTTTAGTCTTTACGCTAGGTGATGCTCACTAGCAACATCCTCACCCTCATCACTCCAGCCGCAGCACCCTTGTCTTTATCTCTCACACATGGTAACTCCTTTTCCCCACATCAAACTCTATTGTCACATTTCAAGCACTTACAGTCTTTCACTATTTAGCTTCCCTCTACCTATCACATCTACTAGTTTATCAAGCTGTCAACCTCCACCTTCACTTTGCCAGTGACAGCAACCTCAATGGCTCTGTGTCTGCTTCTTCATCAGGCATCTCCTTCCTTTCTACCAGGCCATCCCCCACAAATGGGAAAAACTCCATGTCAAAATCTGTTGAATCGCTACTTCTCTAAAATCCCTCTTTGAAACCTACCATCTGGCATTTCATGATGCAAGTAGTGAACTGCAAGAATATACTCTGCTTTTTCTACTAAATTCTGTTAGTCATGTTGCTACCTTATCCTTTAAGCCACCTCTGCCTTGCTTTGTTTACTTGCTGCATTTTTTTCAGCATCTGGAGTGTGCCTGCTCTAAGAAAGGGACTGTCTTCTTTACTTCTTACCTTGTACAATCCATGAATCCTGAAGCCCTAAATCATGATTCAGTTTCTTAGCTCTGGCATATTATACATAATGTTATTTAACAGACTAACCACTTGGGAAGCAAAATGCCCGAGTTCTATTTTCTGCCCCGTCACTGGCTTATTGAGCGACCTTAGGCGAGTCACTTAGGACATTTCCAAATGCATATGTGAAATTTGGCACTCCATATCTAGTTACTCTGACAAGCAGTTTACTTTTTTCAGAAGGATAGAGTATCTTTAGCTTCCACTGAAGTCAGTGGTGCTGAGCATGTCGTAGGTCCAGGCTTCCCCATGATGCCTGCCACAGAGGCTCTTCTATTATGGAGACCTTTACCTTTTAAAATGTTCATCTTTTACAGAGTGAGAGTAAACGCTGCATATCACTTTCTGACTGCACACTCCTTTGTATATGTTAGTACCAATCTATTTTAGACATTACAGTTTTGAAACAGTTCTGAGTGATTTGCAAAACACTAGAGGTCGGTTCAACAGCAGAGCCTGGGATGCCACCACCATTAGGTCTGACCAATAGAAAATGCCTCTAAAACAGAAACAGCAGTGAAAGGCTCCCAGGATTATATGGTGCTCGTCAGCCATACAGGTCAACACCTATTTCACTTGTACCAATTCCTATGAAACTTACAGTGCACAATTAGTTTCCTTTTCCAAACATCACATAAAAAAAGCTTGAAGGAAGATATTCAAACAGAAGAAAGAGTGAGGTGACGTTATACTATCACAACCTGCCCAAAAACTAGACCGAGACTGGCACAAGCAGGACAAACCTGCCCTGAGTGCGTTCTCTGAAACAGGAAACACAGCCTATATAGTTAGTACAATATTTGATCTTGAAAGTTGAAAAAGTCAACACAAAAATGATCTGGCATGAAGGACAGTGACAGAGTTTTTGGGGAGACACACGGCTATTAAAAATGGACTTCAAGTTAATTTCACAAAACAGAATCATAGAACAGTTGGGTTGGAAGGGACCTTTAAAGGTCATCTAGTCCAAACTCCCCTGCCATGAGCAGCGACATCATAGAATCAAAACATCTCTCATCTAATAACTTTACAGCCATTAGTAGTTTAGAACCTGGGAAGGATGTGAACCCAGCCTACAGAGGTACCTTGACGATACTGTGTGAACTGTATCACATATCTGCATCCTGGGAAGTGATTTCTTTGGGCAGCACTTTTGGAGAATTTATTATTTAAGGTCAGTCTGCCATTTTCAAAACAGAGTTGATCCAAACTGAAAATTAAAAATGCACTTTTCAAATTGATTTAATTAAAGATTGTATTCAGCAACCTGTAGATTATTTCTCAATTTAAAATATTTAGAATAAAATGTGTTGAGAACTTCTAAATATTAGTATTTAGAACAGACTATTCCTCTCTTAAAGACTATAACTACAGGCTTTAAGAACATGAAGTATCCATAAAGTTCTCAAATACAAAATTGTTCTCCTTAAAAGCTGGTAGGTATTGCACAGCTCAAGCAGGTCAGCCACCCCCCCCCACTTCCGGCTCAATGAAAAATAAATAAATCATTATTTCCTTTCCTACCAGCTTTAGAGTTCAAAAGGAGTTAATTAAGGAGGAGTAGAGCTTTTTAAAGTTTTGTAAAGACTTGAACAAACTTACTTTTTCACTTTAGGGTATTTCATCTCTGAAATAGCATTGGTAGCATCCGTCTGTCTCTCCTTCAAATGCTGGGGCCACATATTATCCACCCAGTCAACCAAGTCCACCTGAAAGTCCCACCAAAATCAACTGTTAATCACTGAACACATGGTAGGATACACTCCTGATGGTTAAAACCCTAACAATGACAGCAGCAGACCAGTAGATGCTCACAGACAGCAAGAAGCTGCTGTTCAGCAAAAGTCCTATGGACCCGACTTCTAAGGTGCAGCACTTCGTCACCACAACTCAGCCCTTTGCAACCCAGAGCAAGGAGAGTTTTGCAGTCAGTTTAACTGGGTGCAAATTCTGACCTATGGGCACCTGTGAGCACCTTCTCTTGCAGCATCACCTGCTGTCTGTCTTCAAATGCATTTTTGTAGCTGATAGCCTAGAAATTGTATTTATGAACATTAAAATACAAACATAAAAGAGATTATACTATTCCAATAACTTACATTTCAAGGAACATTAACACCATTGTTCTGGACAAATTCTGATTTGAGTAATTACGTTATTGCCTACTGTGCATTTCCTTCATTGTTCTACTTGAGTATAAATTCACCAAAGTTCTTGTCCAAAAGCCAAACTTTTAGGAAGTGTAGGCAGGAGAAAGCAGCAACAACTGAGCAATTGGAAACATACTGCCAGCAAGGTGAGGAGGAGATGGAAACTGAAGATTGTTCAGGGACGTTGAAACACAGCTCTTGTGCTGGGTGCCAGAGCACAAACTGCAATCTGTCCATCACAACCACAGCAAGGACAAGCCTGTGACTCATTTTTCGGTCTGTCTTATGATGGAGCCTGTGCTAGCTATCCAGAACACTCCCTTCTGGTTATGCAAGCGGATCACATGCGCCAGCTTTCAAAACAATGGAAAACACCAGTCGGCTTGGGAAGTCCAACAAGGCAGGCTGTAGTGCTGCGTTTGGCCACAGTGTGGCTGTACACCCCGACCCAGCTCAAAGAATCATCCTCCATTTATGAATGAATGAACCAACCTCCATTTATGGGTCATTAAGGACTGCAAGACTTATCCTAGGCCTTGGTGACTGTGTGCAGCAAGAACAGATAAGTCATGGTTAGCAACCCACTTAGCCTCTTGCCTGCTCTTGGCCCACCCAAGAGTGTTATTCCTGTGAGTCAACTCAACTGTTTGTATCCCCAGAGGATTTTCGTAATAGGGCAATTAGCACATGAAATGCTTGCAGATTGGGGCTGACCCATATCTATTTCTCCATCGGCACCAGGTACTGTTGATAACACACTCTTTGAAGAGAGGCAAAGGGAAATAATGCAGCCAGTAGAATCGTACTAATTCCGTGAATATCACAGTTGTATATGAAAACAAAATTGATGGTTACTGCCCTGATTCTGAAATAATTCCCACATCCTGATAATAGCTTTAAATTTCCTCCTCCTTAGAGGAGGCAAAACAATAGACAGGTATTTAAATTTGGATGGAATTTCCCCTAAATAACTTGAGAGGAATTGGGTATCTATGCAAATTGCATGATTAAGAGCTCATCTGGTACCTAATTCCTATAAATTAAGTTCCACTGTCAAGGAACTTTCCACCTAGGTAAAAATGAGCTACCAGACGTCTACCCAGGTAAAAATGAGATCCTAACACTAAAAAGACAGGAGTTGCAGGTGCTTCGGATCACCTTGTTTAAACTCCATGTTTTATTTCTTACAAAGCAACTGGTGACTGGGAAGAAGCTGAAAATAAACACCATCACCTTAGGATCCCTTACCACATTGGGACGCTTGACAATGTTCTCCAGCTTAGTGTGACTGAACTCCAGGCTGATGACATTGTAGAGTTTTTCACGCTGGGCCTCTGGTGTCTCATAGTATCTCACAAATTGAGACATGCTCATTTCAACGCCTTTCTGCGTGTTCACATCCATCACGTCCACTATCCGTCGGCTTCCTGCAAACACACAGAGACACTCTCAAAACATTTACCTTTGCTTTATTTTTTTAAATATATATATAAATGATATACATATTATTTTATGTATAAATATGTATAAATTCTCGATGACTGCAGGGAAACTGTTGTTAGAGGATGACAGACGAGCATCAGTCCCTCCATGGGTCCTAAGCAGCTTCAACAGTGAGCAGGGAACTATCTTGGCAGTGGACTTTGTGCCCAGTGTGACACTCAACAAGTCACTTGGCGTCTCTCTGCTTCAGAGATGGAGAGTTTCCTCCTTTACATGAATTGACATGAGCAGAAGTACAATAAAAACTATGAAGAAGCAATGTAATATGGTAGCAGGGGGCATGCAAGACAAATAGCTCTTCAAATCATACTCTGCGATTTTCTAAACATCCATATGCCTCTCAAGATGCTTTTGCTCATGTACAAAAATTATCCGTAAAGAGCAAACTGCCTTGCATTACCGGATGCTATAAACCACTGAACACCTTATACAGATTGCTGAGCATTCTCAATTCCAGTCATCCTCAGTGGAGATAAAAGCACTAAATGCTGTACAAGAGTGAGCCCCCACTTTGGATGTCTCGACAAAAACTACAGGACATACTTTCAGCTTCTCGAGTGGCAGACATACAAGTCTCATTAGCACCAGAATGTTGAACAGCAGTTTTAGTCGAGCCTTCGGCTTTACACAGATTAATCCACAATCTTCTCTTTGGCCAACTGGAAGGTTTCACCTCTCCCAGCAATTTCATCATCCTAATTAGCAGTTCATTTGTGTGTGAGCGAACGGGAACCCATGAGAGACATGCCTCATTTCCAGGAGAGAAGGATTCCAGCAAACAAACTCACAATGCTTCCAAAAAATCACTCCAAACCCATTTTCACTGCCGAAGAAATAACTCAAAATAAATTGCATTAAAACAAAATGGACGGCCAATATATGCCATCAGAGGGAATTATTAATAATTACAGCACCTGGCCTATTGTGTGCTTGGGAGCAGTATTTCAGCAAGAATGATAGTTTGGATTGCATCACTCCATTAGAAACATCCTTAGCCGCTGATAGCAATGACAGTGACAGATGCGATAATGATTCTGGAAAGGAACTCAAGACCATAAAGCTTTGTAATCAAAAAGAAAAATTTATACAGTGTAAATCTGGAATAGTCCCACTGGCCCGTCAGTCAAACTCTTCACTACAGGGCCAGTGAACGGGATTTCATCCTTCGTCTGAGCTGGGGATTGTACGTTGTGTTGCCACCTTGAGGCAGGATGGGGAGGACGTTTAGTTTTGTGTGTGAAAGCACAAGAATCCTTAAATTTGGTATTTGCATGTTTGAAACAAAATACATAAAATCTAGTTTTGAGTTGGGGTGTTTTGTTGTAGTTTTTTTAACTGTTAACTTTACTGTCTAGGGGGAAAAGTCTCTTTTCAACTCAAGAGGTTAGCAACTGGGGTGAAGTCCTGTTAAACAGCCCCTGAATAAAAGGCCGCCTGATTTCTGACTTCCAGTGCCTGGGGATTAAAGCAGTGGCTACAGCTCAGAGGGGTTAAGTACACAGATACCAAAAAATTATATTTGAAGGACTGCATGACAGAGTCTGGGATCTGCCATATTATAGTCTAGGTTTGACCTCAGCTTTGCTGGAAGCAACCTTGTACGGCCTCTCAATTATCCTTTCTGAAAAAAAAAAAAAAAACAAAAAAAAATCAGCAGTTACCTGATGAATCAAAAATATGAGGCCCAGTTCAACAGCAGGTTTGTTAAATGTATATGATTATCAATTACGGGCAGAAGAGCTAAGATTTGAACTGATAGTCTCTTGACTTGCAAATTAAAAAGTAATTTGAGGGGATGTTTTTCTCTTAAACCACAGTACTATCAAACAAGCCAATACATAATGATTCCTGGAGTACCGCTCGCAAAATTTGAGACATGTAATTACAGGTTAACAGCCTTGTGCTCGCTGCCCACTTCCTAGTGGTTCTGGCTTACTGCCAACTTCATCTCTTCTTTCCTGAAAAGACTCAGCGCTTTCTTCTATTTTCTGCCCCTAGGAGAAGGTTAAAAAATATCATCCAGAACGGGATACAGGTAAAGAACAAGGGGAAGAAGCATACAGAGGCTCCAAAAAGCAGTGGCAGGCTGAGAGATCTCAGGTCCGGCTGGATTTCTGAACATTTCCGATATGCATTTCACTTGATGTACCATTTCTGTTATCCATTTCCTAGATATCCCCTTGCTATGCTCTCACCCTGTCCTCCAGGAAGGGACCCCACTCAATGAAGCCCGATGCAGCCCAGCGAGTCCCAGCAGGACCCCAGCGACCCTGGCAGCCTCTTGCCCTCACACAGGCCACGTTCCTCGCTTTCAGCTCATCACTCACTGCGTATACCTGGATCCCTAGTTGGCAAAGAGCATCTCTTACAGCTGACACGGGAAGATTCAGTGCACCACGCACCACCTCATCCTTGGCTTCCCGGGATTTTTTTCCAATATAACTCTTGACTGAAGAACGCCTGAACAGTGCAGGATTAAGAGGCGTTGTTTCCTCTCCCGCAGCAGATGTGACTCAGAGGCAAAGTGGTGATGCTAGGGTTCACTGGAGGGGATTTTACAGCCTAAAGAAGAAACGTCTTCCTCCTCTACTGCTGCTTACTCATCAAGCACAAGTGAATCCCCAAAGGATCACAAAGACAGTAACTAAGAAACAAGCTAGCGCCATCTTTGACAAGAGAAACAGACAAAAGCAAGAAGGAGAGGGAAGAATCAGTTGCAGAGAGGTAAGCTGGAAAATCAAATCAATCAGGAAGAGCTACTTTAGAACTATGCTTCATTTGAAACCTTAAAAAAAAAAAAACTCAAGTTACTCCAGCCCACACATTACTAAAATCCACAGTAAAATTAAGGGGGGGAATAGCATATATAATATCTGTTCCCTTTATTTGGAGGCCTAGTGACCAAGATGCTGTAAAAGTTTTAACAGATAAAATCCTGTAACACTGCTATATGCTGCAATATCATTATTTTTTGTACATCAAAATGAACACCTGGAGGAAAAATGACTTGTGCAGAGCCCCTGCCTTGCACTGCCCACCCTGTACAAGTTGGTTTGGTTCGGAGATTTGCTCCTCTCTGTTCTGGGCTTCTTGGCAAAAATATTTTGAAAGCAACAGGGAGGCAAACATTGTCCTCTAGTCAGAAAGAGAACTGCACTTCATGAATGCAAGTTACACAGGCATCTTCCCTGCATCAGCAAACACTCTCACAAATCACAGCTTTACCAAGTCCACCCCAGAGAGAGACTGCAGGAGTGACAGGCTCCAGCTCCGAAGTCATTCAGCAAAGCTCTCCTCGATCTTCCCTGCAGAATTTGCACCCACGCTTTGCTTCACATAGAGAATATTCTACGATTTGCCAAAGAGGGAACAGTGAATGGGAAATTCTGGGAGTATAATAATCTCCTCTGGGGTCCAACAATTACCATTTCCCATTTCTAAAAAGGTGAAGCACTGCCTTCCCCTGAAACAGCTTCGGACTTGCATCATCCGGGCCACCAGACTCCAGCCTTCAAAATAGCCCATCCTTTCCCCTGACATGGATTTAGCATTGATATTAGGAGCAGTGGAAGCAAGAGATGGTCCATAAGCAAAGCAAACATGAACCACGCAGTAGAACACAAGAAATGCACAGGAGGTGTGAATCAGAGGTGAAAATTACACCAATGTTTTCTAAGCTGCTGTTTCTTCCCTAGGGCACCACTGCAGAGGAGGATTCTGTAAGAATGATTATCAAGCCTGTCCATTAAGAGGATAAAGCTAGCTTGGGGAATTATTTTAACCCTTTGCGACTGAGGATCTGTGCCCACAGTGCAGTATGGTGTCTACAACCAGAAACCAACCTCAAATGCGGAGGGAAAAGCCTGCTGGTCTTGCCTAATCTTTATGCTTCTTACAGGGAAAAAAATCCTTGGTTTGTAAAGCAGGATTTTTGGCAGAGCCTTAGGAAATCTGCTAGCTTCACTAGTGGGTTAATTGTACCTAAAGACCGAGGCTTTGACTTGCATCCCGGTTAATCCCCCCAGAGCTCCTGGAGATGGAAAGCACGTATTCTTCTGCTACCCACAGGAGACTATTACGATACCCCATACTAACTGGGAGGGATGCAAACCAGAGCACAAAGTCCTTGCTCGAGTGGAGCTATTTGTGACATTCGCTGCATTTCAGACCCAGGGTAAGAACAACTTAACTAAAGAGAGATGTGTACCAATACCATCACTCCCAGATCCAGCAGAGGGCACAGAAGAAGAAAGGGAAATCAGAGTCCAGCTCGGACACTTGCACACATCTCTCCCACACGCCTCCCAGTTGGTTTTCTCACCCGGCATTTTCCCCAGCACATTTTCCACCATCAAACAAGGATACCCAAGCCATGCAGCTCCCCCTTTGCTGTGCTCTGCCTTTCTCTATACACCCCCTCGCCCAGGTATCTGCCCCCCAGCTCAGGCCACGCTGACTGCAGAGCCGGAGCCTTTTCTGTGGGGATAAATTGTTTCCTCCTTAGGGACATGTAAAGCTAGGTGTCCCTGACGCACACCTTCCCCCTCCTTCCCCTCTTCCGTGTCTGCAGCTTTATCATTTGGTATAAAACTGCCAAATTGCAATAACCCATGTTATTAGGCTTTTTTTCATGCAACAAAAGCTAAGGTATTTAGAGCATGGCCACAGGAAGAGCTTAAGGCAGCAAAAACTCTTAAGCCTTAATGCTACAGAGCAAGACTAAAGAAAGAGGCTCAGGGCAAATAGTGTGTTTTAATGGCATTATATAGAATCAACTAGTGTCCTTACATCTACCCAAAACATAAACTAATTCTCAGCAATTCTTTGAAACTTCAGCCAGTGAAAAACCACATGGAAAAAAAAATCCATATGCAAAGAAACATTTTACTTTTATTTTTTATACAGTATCCAAATGCATTAACCTATAGTATAAACATACTCCAGGTAGCTGAAAAGACAGAGCTAGCACACAAAGAACAACTACAGAAAGGAAAATAATACACTTTTCAGAAAAGTGGGATGGGATATAATTTTGTTCAAAATCTTATCTTTTATTTTTCTATCAAATCTATTTTAAGACCATTGATCATGACCTAAAATGTCTGAACATAAAACATATTTAACAGTAACAGATAAAATACAGGAAAAATGTTATAAAAATAATTTCATGTTAATAGCATTTTGTAACATATTCTACACTATCAAGAGCATCTTTGCATACTGAGAGTCCTACAGAAATTAAATTATTTCGTTAAGTGACATGTTAATCTGGCAATAGCAGAGTTCTTTATTTTCCTAAGGACAAGTACAAAGAAGCGTTGATTGGATCAGTGTGATCTATTCTCCTTTTATATTTAGGGGAAGCTGCCTCTGGCACAGAACCACACCCCAACAAGGAAAGGGCAATGTAGGTTTTTATGGCCTTATTTACATGGTAAATTCCGAGCTATAATGTGTTGTGATGTGCTCCACGGCAACATTAATGGTGGGAAGAAGAGCATAGCTGTGCCCGGGGCACCTGGCAACAGGTGCTAAAGCCCAGCCTGCAACTCAGCACCCAGCTCGGAGGGATGGAGCACACCTCGTCGTCAAGGAGAGGTTTTGGGAGATGGCTGAGATGATTCAAAAGCTCCCTGCTCCTTGAAGGTCTCACCTCCCCTGTCCTGGCTGTGCAACCCTGACCTTCTCTCACTTTGACCCTGGCACTTCTCCAACTTTGGGGCAAGCAACAGAGATGACTAAGATATCAGGAAAATATTTTCCTTTGTCTGTTTTTCTAGTTTTCTGCTGATAGTGTGAACTGGGTCCGCTCACTGAGGGGTTAGCCATGCACCAAAGCTGGACCAGGAGAAGGACCACAGGATCAAGAGCCAGCATGGCACAAGTAGGAGTGGAACAGTCAGAACCGGGAGGGAAAGACTGCCTCTTCCCTTAGATCGCCTGCTCTGCCTCCTGAAATCTCATCATCAGCCCATAAGGAGAAACATTATAGCCTTGATTTCCTGATAGTTGGCAATTAGAAAATGGAAGACGACCTTCAGCTACCATTCATGTTGCCAATTAACATATGCATTATATCAGCAGTCCTGCAGCTCTCCTTTGGTCTAGATTGGTATTTAAAGGTGTCACATCAATGGGCTGGCAACACCACTACACATCTAGTAGCCATACTTTAAATGAGGACATCTTAAGATGTATATAGCTGTGATTGCATCGGACCTCCAGAACATGGCGATATTAATATATATTTTTAAGTAAAGGCATAGCTACACTTGAAGGTCATTTTGGACTAAGGTAAATTATGAAACTAAACCATAACAAGTACCATGAAATATTTAGGATTTTGGGTGCTATCCCTCCAGAATAAGACAGCTTTTTTCTCGTTTGGATGAGCTAAAGCAGAGGATGCTTATTTCAGAAGAACAGTGTGACTATGGGGAGTTATTCTAAAATAGCTGTTCTGGTTAATTATCCCATGTGGACAACTCATTTTTAAATGCACTTGTAGGCGGAGGCTTTGAGATGACCGTGACCACATCAACGCATCAGTTCAATTTCACTTTCATGTTTTGACGTCATGGAAATAGATTCTTTTGAGAGATTTAACTTTTATTATAACATTCATTCAAAGCATATTTACTGCTGTTTATATCCGGACATGAACAAGACTGTTTTTAGCAAAACTGTTCCAGTTTAACTAAGATTTTTTTAAAGAGTTTGACTGTGTTAGGCAAAGGACAAAGTTAAAGAGAGCTCAAACAGGAAGCTCAGCTCTAAAAATAGAAATGGTTCTACTTCCAAAATGGCAAGTCAGCGGACATGCTAAACATAGGAAAGGGAGTGTTATAATATTTCATTTTTATTTCTAAGAGCCAAAAAAAAGCATAAAGAGGGAGCATCAAATACCTTCTCTTTATTTATTTTATTGCACAGAAGCCCTAATCATGGATCAAGTGGAGAATCATGCCAGAGGTCGAAGCCTACATCTGTCATGTTTTACCCAGCATCGGCTAGTGCTGAGAGCTAAACCACCATTAAAAAAAAAAAACAACCAACTAACTAAATTATATATATATATATATATATTCCTCCCTCTCACTGCAAGGGAGGAAGACTGTGAGCTTTCTGCCAGGTCAACTTTCTGAACCACCTCACTGCAAGAAGGAGCAAAGCCCGTGCCAGCACACAGTGCAGGGGATCGGAAAGCAATGCCAGAAGTGGGGAGAGACGGAAGAGAATGAGCAGGACACCAATTTAGACTTGCTTAATTGGTATGGCAAAAAAACAAGATGCAGTGGGTAGCGCAAAGAATAGAGACACTATACCAGGGCACATAATAGGCAGCAATAGCGAAAACTAGATGCTAGTTTAGATGGCAAAAAGATCGTCTGGCACCAGAGTACAGTACTGGAATTAGAGGGACATGTTTCTATTTCCAGTCTATAAGGAACACTGGGTAAGTTTTAACCTCTCTCTGCCCCAGGTCCTGGTTTCATGATACAAACTGTTCACCAGTACTCAAGAAACTGATGAGGCTTAAATAATTTTTTTAAGCGGGGTCAGCTCCCTGCCTGCTTCACAGCACAGTTCCACAAACACCAGGGCAAGGGATGTGCACCAAGCACCAGCGCTGGCGGCTGCTGTGGGAAATCATACAGTGACACCGAGCCACAGCCCCAGCGTCCCCCTCTGATATTACAGACTGAAGCTTTTCTTCTTAAACAATAGGCTATTTAGGAGGCACAAACCCAGTGTGTGTTAAATGAAGCAATGTCCTCTGAAAGTCTGCAATACGCCACTTTAATATAGAGAGGTTTCTACTTATACGTGCACTGCTCCACCTTAATATTGGTGGATGCCAAAGTCCCAAAGGGTTTCATCAGAGCTGCTACAAACTGCTTCAATTTTCAACAAATTAGGTAGAGCCCTCAGACTGCAGGAAAATCACTAATGTAACCTTCACTTGAAAAAAAATCCATTCAGAAACTCTGAAGTCTAGTTTCTAATTTTAATTCTGCCCAGGAGAGAATGCAGCACAGCTCCACGACTTCATAATCCTTCCTAGACCTGAGCAAACAGGGAGCAGAGAGAGGAACAGCTCAGAAATCACATTACTTGTCTGCTCAACGTACACGACTGCTGGTGTCCCACAAAGAACTAATAGATCCCATGATAAACAAACAAAAACCCACCTGTCAAGTCCTACTGGTCCTGCTTACAGCAAAGTATGCTGATCTCTCTGTCATTATTGGTTCAGGGTTGGTAAGAGTATCCTAATAGCACTTCCTCAAGTCTGGAAAGGATTTATCTGTACTTCCTCACAAGCTACTATGAGATTAGGGAGTAAAATGAGTTCTGTATAGTACAGTACATCCCAGAAAGAGGGATGCAAAGAAAACAGGAGAGGTCGCTCAAGGGAAAAGAAAGGAAAAAGGACAAAGACAAAAGGATGAGCCAAGAAGTCTTCAGTGCTGTACTTGGAAAAAGAGAAACTTACTAGACAGAATTGGAATGAATTGCTTCAATACAACAGCACTTTTTTTTTCTTTTTTATATTGTCCAGATGTTTCCTCTTTGTAGTTCTCACATTTAAAAAGAAATGCAACAGCTAGAAGTCTGGCCAGCTCACATCAACAGTACTTATAAACCCCTTTATTGATAGAACATTGGTTTGACTCCATCCTAGCTTAGAGGCACTTGGAAGTTATCATTTTCAGTAGTAATATTTATTGGCTGATTTTAGTTGAGGTCTGACTTAGCAGATTTCCCAATTACAGAGAAGCTTCAGAGCATGAAGCATGTTGGCAGTCCCAACAGCATGACTGTGAGGACATTTGGAACTTGATTTTAAAAACAAAATGATGAAGGAACTGTTTGTTTTTATAAAGACTGGATCTCAAACACATGTTGCTGTAATAATAGAATGGTTTGAGTTAGAAGGGACCTTAAAGATCATCTAGTTCCAAGCCCCCTGCCCTGGGCAGGGACATCTCCCACAGACCAGGTTGCTCAAAGCCCCATCCAACTGCAAATAGCCTTACAACATCTGAGACAAATCACTGGCCTCGACATACACTGCTTTCTGGTCTTCCACTTTTCCCCTTGAAGAAGTTTGTAGCCAGGTACATAACTCATCTCCCTTAAAGCACAGGTTTTGGTTTTGGATCCTCAGATCAGTGGGAATAACACTGACATGCAATTATTTTACAGTTACTTGTGAGGAACATGCAAGCTCAGCCTCATCCTGCAAGGAGCCATCCTTACCTCCTGTCTCCGAAGTGCTCTTGGATCCCCCTGCTCCTCTCAGCTATCAGAGAGATGCAGTCTCTTGTGGGTCTGAGTCCCTTGATGAATTTAGGGTGTGACCTGCAGGATCCAGACACTGAGGTACCCTCAATCTGAATCCTCACAGGCTCAAGAACATGTTCACAAGTTGTTTTTTATAAAACTTCACAGACATTGGCCTTCCAAACCACGAGAACAATGAGGATGCTTTCAATAACTCAGTTTTAGTTAATACTCCAACAGTCCCACTTACATGAAAAGGAAAAAAGCAGGACCCAGAGAGCAAGCCAGGCACAGATCACACCGTGGGGCACAAAACCCCCCATGACCAACAAGCGGAGAAATCTTACAATGAATGGAAATATTTCATATGAGTACCTCCCCTCCCATGAGATCAGTGTTGACTCCTCTCCCCTAGAAAAGCCTGGTCCACTGCGTTTTGAAAAATGCATTATTTGGACACTAGGAACAGAGCAAAGACCTGACTGCTCCCTCCTTTATCCCTCCACATGAGATTCCTGGAGATACAGCAGCTAATGACTCCTGACTCAGCTCTTCTGCTCTTCCAAATGCGGCATTCCCATTCACGGGACAAATCCCCGCACAGGGGGAGAACCATACATCTTAATCAAGACTTAGATGCAAGTCTGAGGGCAGACTTTTGCACTTCCTTTGAACAGCCTGTTTAGTTTTGGGAAGTGCTCCTTACAACAAAGTTTCTCTAATGAGCCTCCCTCCTAACTCCTCTCGGTCTCCAATTTCAGAACTTCCTTGAAACAAATGGAGCGTTGCTCTATAGAAAAAGCAACACTAGGTCCCTATTCAGCAGAAATGATGGAAAGTTTTCTGAACTGCAGTGTGTGGCTGCTTTGCCCTTCTTTTGTATCTGCACAGCTAATTTTCTTTCACAGGATGGAGAACTGTACATTGATTAAGGCAAAATTTCCCCTACTTGCCCGCAGACCACACTACGAGCCTCTTGACTGGCTTTGTAGTTCCATGTGAATTCAACCATGATACAATTTTCTGAGCAGATCAATTTGAGAGGGGGAGCAAACATGTAGGAGGAACGAACGAAAAAATCACTAGGAAGTGGTAACTCAGAGACAGTTATCTGGTTTGCTTTCAGCTTTTTGCAGCAGCTACAAACAAAAAGCTGAACACGTTTGCACAGCCAACTCAGGAACTATTGTGCTAACGCACCAGAAGAAATGTATGCTAATGTAAAAGAAACGTTTTACATGGTTTCTGCCCTCCCTCCTGCCTTCATGCACCTGATCTACAGTCACCACCACCACAATTTTCTCTTCTGTGGAGACACCACTTATGATTCTTGATTCAGTACTGAATTAAATTTATACACATGTATACGTATGTATCTATAAATGTGCATACAGTTTTTAATATATACATAAATCACATTTTATAAACCCAGAATAATCATTACCTACATGGTTTGCATCTTTGCATCTCTTTCCATTCCCTATTCATTATCACCTACTTCCAGAAGCATGGATTAGGGGGAGGGTTCTTGTCTTTCTGTGAAATACCTGGCATATATATTCTCATTTTAGTTTGAGTTCCTGGGGACTACAGCAGCATATGTATTTAACAGCACAAAAATGGCGCGATGAAAGATACAGAGCCTCACACAGCTTATGGCTGCTACGTACAGTGGATGGGCAGTAATCCTTTCTGTCCCAACTGAATTTAAATTATTTAAATCAGCCTGCTTACATTAACTAGTAAGGGAATTTGTTCCACCCCATTGCAGTCCCCTGCACAAAAGAGACCATGGCTCGCCACATCCAGTACATCATTTACAGTTTACAGGAAAACTAGAAACTGAGACTCCCCAGATTCTGTTTCCAGCACCGCACTGAACAGGCACCTGAGCAGATCATTTCACCTTTCAGCCCAGTCTGCACCTGGGAGAAGGCGGCCACACTATTTACTGAGCACCTTTACACTGTGGAATTGCAGTTACTCCTACAATGAGCGAAATGTTGTGATGCCAAACATCAGAAAACTTGCTTAGCTCTCTCCCCTGTGGAAAAAACCCCAAACTTAATAGCCAGTGAAATACCCCTCTTTCACTGATGTTAAAGAAAGCTCAGTTGCTCACTTTAGCGTGGTATGATGAAGTCCTTAACATCTTACCCACTTAATGAATAAACCATGAGCAGGTGTATGACAGCACACAGCATTTCCTCCAGAACCAGTACTTGTCAGCAGCACAAGGGAAGGCTAACCTGCACTTGCAGAGACAAACCTCGCTATTTATAGGGCTTTTCCCTTGCAAACATCTGGGGTTTAACGATGTAACTTCTATTATCTTTCTTCACTGACACCATGATTCTAAACTCACACTTGAGGCAGAGACCTTCACACGTGTTTCTTTAAACACTCAATTTGCAACTGAATTTTTTGGCTCAGCTCCTGTTCTTTTGGTGTTTCTAATGAGAAGGCAAAACCCAGCAATAATCAGGTATCTCTTCAGCTACTCCCAGCATGGAAAGCAGCAAGAGCCTTGGTTTTCCTTTCACCCTTTGTCTTGGAGATCAAAGCCTGCTGCCAGGTCTTTAAAGATTTGACAGAAACACAGAAATCAAATATTGAAATGATCTATTAGGTCCCATCTTGTGCATCATCTCTTTGGGCCAGGTGAAGATTGCTCTCTGCAACAGTTTTTGGAGCTTTGTCATGTTTGCTTTTTACTGCCATAGCTCAATGCACAAATTTTATCACAATTAAAAGCTTTGCTGCTTTCAGCTTTATTTGGATTCTTTATACAAGATGAAAACACCAAAGCCTTTCAACACAGTTGTGAACACAGCAACGAATGAAGGGAACCAAACATTTTGTATTCATGTAAGCATTATGGCCCAGTCCAGTCTACAGCATCAGATTTTCATAGCAAAATACAAGACTGGTGATACATTCTTCATTGCTCCTACACTTATTTTTTTAATTCTATAAATAAACCCTTAGTGAGTTAGTTAAATAAAATCAATCAGTGAGTTTATGTCAGTTGTTGGACCATCCCATGAATAGTATAAGTCCTGTACTTGCACTGTTCCCACTGACACAATGCCCGGCTGGGCACGGTGAATTCCATACAACAATGCTGCTGATCCTACAGAAGTGACCGCTCTGGTCACAACTTTAACCTCTTCAGCCCAGGGATCACAATAACTGAAAGTCTCTTTTCTTTCTTACAATTCTCAGCGTGTTTTGAAATCGCCCCTTTTGCCACTAGCTGGGATTGCAAGCTCGACTTTTGAGGGTGTAAGCACACCCTGGCACACAAAGCTACACCAGCCCATAGAGAGAGGAAGCGATGCACGTTACAGACCCAGCAGCACCACTTAACTTTATTTAGTGGTTTATTTAGGTATAAGTGTAAAAGCTGCAATTCAATGGTGATAGAGCACCAGCCTGTGGCAAGCTAACTGAAGAGAGGTCAGCTAAAGAAAAAAACTAAAAGCAAATACATCCAGAGCAGCCATTACTGTTTAGATACACCACACTTGTCCAGGGATTCCACACCTACCCAAGGAGTTCCTGGGCACACTGTGACAATCCAGGAAGACAAAGGCAGTGCAGACATCAATTACAAGTCAGGGCGAGACACTGCAGATGCCACAGAAAAGCAGATACTCTTTTAAATTCAATCAGTGCTGACCCAAGCAAACCACTAAAAAAAAAAAAAAAGTAATCAAAGAAAGAGAAAGGAGCTCAGATTGATGCATACATCCATGTATGCTTACTCTTCTCCCTCCTTTACATGGTTCATAGCTTCCAAAACTACTCAGTGCTCCCTTCTTCAGGTTGTATGATGTCCATGAAGAATAATATAAAGACAAAAATCAAATGAATGAAAAAAATGGAATGCTTTGGCTTTCTGACATCAAAGACTAAAACAAATGACTGCATACAGTCCTTGAATTCAGGAGTAGCAAAGGCTAGAGATGGCCAAGAGCAACCACAGAAGCCCTGTCTTTCAAAGAGCTTGTTGAGCAAGGCAGTTACCTTTCTCCTTGCTCAGTCCTAGGTTAACCTTGGCAAGTGCACTTCATTTGTTCTTTAGTGTAATTAGCATAAAGAATTCACACAGGTAAGTATTTTTGGAGATTCATGCAGATACATATGGGAAAACACGCTTTTTCTTTTGTGTCCATCTGTGACAGCCACCTCTCCGTGCTGTGGCCCAGAAGCACTGTCGGTGGAAGAAGCCAACACAAGAAGCCCAGAAAACATAAATTATTCTGTATAGCTGCCTCTTCTGGGCATGAGCCATAAGTCCCTCAGAATCACACAGTTTGAGGAAAAATTACAATAGCTAGTGTGCTGTCCCAACACTTACCGTTTCACATACCTGTTACTACCCATAATAAATTCTTCAGCTAACTTGACACCTTTTTTTATTCACCCCCCCCTTTTTTTTTTTGGTAAAGACAGTTCTGGAGAGTTTGTAGAGAGCTTTGTGACCTACAGTTACATGACTAGCAGCCAGGGAAAAAGAACAGTGTCCGGGAGTCTCACCAGTGGCCCTGGCTGGGAGTATCCTTGAGATGCACTGTTTACTGGCTGGAAGACTGACTCTAGCTGCAAGAGAAAAAGGAATGGACAATGGGGATAAGTTCTCTGAAGTTCTGGAAGCCCTTAAAACAAGGGAGAACGAGAACGTGAAAGAAAAAAAAAAAAAAGACATAAACCAAGATACTACGCAAATCTAAAGACAAAAAGTTTTGGAATAAAACCAAGCCCCAATACTTACTAGCTACTGCTGTGCGCTTGTTTTTTAAGTAGCCCATATGCATATACTACCACCACCAGCATGGCACTCCAAGAGTGAAAAATAAGGAGCCTGCAGAAATACACTTGTCAAACTTTTAGTGCAGATGTGGCAGATGTTTAAGAAGACGTTAAGAGGGCCAATGACCCTCTTAATCAAATTTTAAATCAATTTATGAAAACAGTGACATTCTGTCATTCAGAATTAGCAATCAAATCTACCTTAGACAATGAAATTACAAAGCCTAATAGTTATTAAATTACAACAGAGGCTTTTTTCCTTTCAAGAGTTGTCTCAAGTTCCTAAGCAGGCCAGTAATTCCTCTCCTCTTCTCCATTTGTATTCTTGGCTCACAGCCATTTCAGAGATCAGACAAATTCCAACTGCTGAAATGAATCCACTGGCTTGGGTTTAAAAAAGTATCCAGGATATCTTTTGTACGGAGGTAGGAGTCTTGTTATAACCATTTTCCAACTGTGCAGTTTAAAGTGTTTGTTCTCTAAAGCAAAGCAACTGTACGGGAAGAGTGTTTCATCCATACACATTACACGTAGGTGCACATTCAGGCACACTAATGTGTAGGTCATAAACATTAACAAACTAAATCACAGCTGGTATTGGTATTTTTTAAACAATGAAAACAAAAAAAAACCCACAACCAACAAGCAAAGGAAATGTTTCTTTGGAAGTCTGGCAAGATACTAAAATAAAACAGACACCTAAGCCCAAGTAAGCCAAAACAACAATCCAAAAAACCCACCTTTTTCTTCTTCCTTATTATTGCCACAGACTACAGTTTTCAAAGGGAAATTAAAAAAGCTAGGCTACCAGTTGTCATTATTTCCTTGTCACTTATAGGTACCCAAACATGGAGATGATACAACAATCACATTAGAAATAGAAAGTAAGATTTCAGAATAATTTGAGACCAAAGTCTCAGTAACTTCCTATGGAATTTATATGCTTTGGAAAAACTGAGCACCATCTCTTTAAGATGTTCTATAACAAATGTGTTTCCCCTGATTTGAAGAAGAAAAGAGAACAAACGCTACATTTAAATAGCACCAGCATACTATAATGACGAGCACTTAAAGAAAAAACAAGTTTACACAGAACACAACATCTTTGAAGCTATGTTCTCCCTCTATCAACTCCCACACACATTCAGATCCAGAGCGTTATGATGATTCCATTTCACATTCGCAAAACATCATTCACCTCCCAGGTTCAGCAAGATGTTGAGGAAGTTTTGAAAACACTGTCCTTCAGAAACGCAGATACCTGGAAGTTCAGGGAAGATCCGAAAAGTCTGCTAAAGAAGGCAGGGCCAATCACAGGAGATATTAATAAAACAAGAATTTTCATCTGCTTTCTTTGAACGTTAGATTGTGAGTGTAACATATATATTAAGCTAAAACTAGAAAAAAATATCAGCAATGATATGCAATAGGAAAATCACTCACCAGTGTTTCCTTAAGTCATTAGTAGATAATTTAGAAATTTGGCATGGAGACAGTAATTGCCCCCATGTGCTCTCAGCGTCAATGCGGCTGTTAGATATAGCACAAATTCCACAGTGACAGAAACGATTTGCCATAAGAAACTGTGATTTTTCAGGTATAACTTACAATCCATTTCCCAAATATTTTAGGTCTTTTGAATCAAAGTTTCCACCTGTGATGCCAGAACTCATCAACCGTATTAAAAAAAGACAGCAGGTGACAATGTTCTTTACCAAATGACAGGTTCAGTACAATGACTCCAAAGGGAGTTTGTCCAAACACAATAAAAAAAAGACGCACGACGTGCAGTATCTGGCCTACAGCATATACATGGATTGCTGAACCAGCTGTGAGAAATGGCACACTTTTACATTAAAGTTAATCTCAAAGTTAATGACGATTGTTATTTCTGCTCCATTGTTTTATAGATCAATTTTATTTATAAATATCCTCTGGCTTTACTGGCCATGTACACAGGAATCTCCACCCCCCTAATACTTCAAGGGACATCAATCTTGAGGAAATGCAACTCCCACACTTCGACTGTTATGCAGGAAAAACAATGTTGTTACGCAACACTACGCTGTTCCAAAACATCTCAAAGTTGGATCCTCAACTTCATCAGTTTCAGAGACAGAAATGGCAGTTTATCAGCTACGGAACAAATTCACAGAAAATTGCAAACAGGGTCCAGATAATGATGAGGTTTATGCACGAGGCTTCTCTGCAGGAAAAGAGGTATTCGTACCTACAAATGTGCACATGCGGGTATTTAGGACATCTGTAAAATTTAGGACTTCCAAATACCCTCATATTATTTCCTAATTTAACTGCAGACTGACCAACAGAAACGCTACCAAATAGCACTTCCCACATCACTTCTCTAACATTTTCTGCCAAAGTGGTTTGGGGTTTTTTTTTTCCCCCCGCAGAAGTTATAAATGGTCATAAATTAAGCAACATTGCCAAGTTTTGTTTGTGAAGGAAGGTTACCAGTGATAACCCCTCTCTCACAGATAACCCCAAGTGACCAGAAATGAGGCACAAGTTCCTCTCCCTTTTTTTCTTAACTACATCTTTTCCAAGCTTTATATTCCTATTGGTTATTCAACTCGAGTAGTTTTCAAAAATTCTTCTTTCAGCATGCAGCAATTGGGCTAATTTAGAAGATTGACTCCTGCCAGAACACAGGTAAATAAAACCAGTATCAAGACTGCAGTTAAACATCTCTGTGAAGGACTGCAGCTAACACATCCGAAGCTCAGCTAGCTCCACAGTGACGACTTCATAGAGTGCAGCATCACTATTCAGTAACAGTTTCAGATAAACGATAAATAACACATCCGTCTTCAGTAAAAGCAGATTTCAAAGAAACATACAGAATAATCTCTTACTCAAAATGTAGTTTTTCTTAGAGTTAAAAATATTTCTTTTGCAAAAATTGCCAGGAAACATTTGATGATTACAGCCACCACTTCTCTGGTTTGTGTCTTATCAAAAAGACAGGCAGTTCGGAAAGCTTTGTGCTCAGTCTCTCTTAGCAACCCTTCCTCAAAGCACTGACCTGGCCTGACACTGATAAAGACTGTGGGGAGAGCACAGGCAAAAGGTGATATGGCTCCAATCATACCTTTTACGAACAGATGCACTACAACAGATTAAAAAAAATAGGAACTCGATCAATAGAGCTGCTGCTTTCCAGGATCACAAAAGTGTATGTAGGACACCTGTTAAGAGCAAAAGCATTCAGGCTCTTTCAAATGGCCAATTATCCAGCATGAGATCAGAGTCCGGTCCGCACGACTACTAATTAGGGTTCTCCCAGCCTTTTTAATTTACAAATTGCTTCTCCGTGCCTTCTCCTGGATTCTGAGAGTTATCACAAATGTCTACAAACACAACTGGACAAGTATTTCAAAGCAATTCTATTCTGTATGGAGTTAATCCAGTGCATTCAAAATAACTTACCCACTAATAGCTTCACATCTCTGACGGTGAAATCCGGGTCAGGCATTCTATAATTAGCAAAGAAAGCAACGTTAAATACCGTCAAGATAAGTATGGGTACACTTTCGTTAACATAATAAAAGAGAAATAAATGTATAGTGCTCTTTGTCTGTAATGCAGTAGGTGGAATCAAGCAAGGCCTCTCTGAAGTGTGGACAGTGCAAGTTTTAATGACATACATAACATCTTTGCATTGGCAAGTGTACAAAAGTTTCTCGACTCAATGAAAGAGGAGAAGAGGTGTCTTTTCAAGCACTCTCTAGCACTGGAGTGGGAGGGAAGGGAAGGGGTTGGGGGTGATTTCAATAAAATCCTAAACCTTTATAGCTTGTTTCTGCTAAGCAACCCGCAATGGTTTGCAACTGGTGGTGCCTCATGTGTATTCCCCAAGGTGAGCATTATCACATTTGCCAGTGGATACAAACGGAGGCATAGAACAGCAAACCAATTTGTTCAAAGCCACATCATCATAGGTTGGATTCACTGCTTGGAAATAAAATATACAAAATAATGAACTAAAGTGCCTTTGTTTTAATCACTATTCTAAACCTCCTTGTCTGGCAGAAGACAACCTGGCCATATTTGGTGGGTAGGGAAATTGTTGTTCAATTCAATTCAGGCTAATTCAGAGCTAAATTAAATAGCAGCATAATTGGTACACCGATGTCAATACATTTATAAGATCACTTCTAACACAGGCAATGTTTTAGGGTTTAATGTAATTAGACAATAGCCTAGTACATCAAGTGAGTGAGATTAATATGTCAGGAGAGAGTAAAATTCTGCAACTTATAGATTGGATGGAAAAAGAACACAGGAAACAGTAGTGCAGTTTTTAAGTTGATTGACTTCATCTTAGTGACAGTATTTCACACTTCACATTGTACAAAAACTGACTAAGGAATTGTAATGAAAAACAGCCCAGTGGGAACTGCCAGCTAGATGCTCTGTCCCTCTTGTTCTGCCGTGGGTGGAAGATAAGCAACTTGCTTCTGGTCATAAAGGACTTCGGACATAATTCAGTTTAAAATCAGAACTATTCAGCCTGTAGGCAAACTTTTAGAGCAATAGTTTTTACTATTAAGAAAACACAGAAAGGTAAAGTTAAAAAATGCATTTACTGTCATGCGTATATCTAAAGAGCTATTTGCCAAATTCTATTTGTCCACTTTCTTTTACCCTTATCACCTTCCTCTGGTGGGATGCGGAGGCTGGACAATATCTTTTGTTAGTTCTCCGCCAACCCTCACATCTTTGCATTTAGCTGTGAGGGCCCCACAGCTTTGGAATTCACTCCCTCGCCAGAATGAAACAGCCTGAATCTGCTGATCTTCAGGGTGCATTCAGAGCACATCTTTTTATCCAAGAACTAGAAAGTCAGAAATAGGGGAAGGAGGAACTACTTGTGGGCAACAAGAACATGCAAGGCTCGTCTTCAAATGCCACAGCTTGCCTGCCTTTTGTCAGACACGTAGGACAATTAGATGGGCAATCTTTTTTCACGTTTGTATAAATCAAAATAAAAATCAACAACTGAGATAGGTAACAACCCTAACCCAGATGCATACACGCAAATCCAGTCTTTCTGTCAGCAGCAGCCGACAATAAACATTACTCAAACTGGAAAAACACAGTCCTCCCCAAGAATAAAATTGCATATTTGGTTCTTTGGAGAGCACACCTGGCATATCCTTGGGTTTTCTTCTCTGCACTCTCAGGATGTAACATACATTAGAGAGAGAGTATACCAAGGGAAGAATTTCAGGCTTGAACACGGCAAGTTTCAAGTACAAGAACCCATTTTGTATCTGGGTTGCCCTGGGAGGTCCAGCTTTAACTCAAAGCCATTCTGCTGGCTGCTGACACCGTAAAAGACTGTACTGCTTCATCTCCAGCCCCACACAGCATAATCGCCACACTCATTCTTACCAATTAGGGCTGGTTTGCTACAGCACTGATGGCCAAAAAAACCCAAGAACCTGGTTTTTTTGAATGTCACCAGTCCTATACTAATCAGTAAGCGTTGGTTCGTTTATTTTTCTGCATATAAATCCAGAATACCAACAATGCAAGAACTAAGCAGAGATTTTTTTTTCCTCACTGTTATGCAATTTTCAGGCAAATGCATCTTAGGTAAAAGCACTATGAAAGCCAAATGACCCTCCGAGAAAAACAACTCCTCTTCTGGTAAGAGATCACAGGTGGACTTTCCTGCTTCTAGCCATACAAGTAGCAGCTCACGATGGTCAGAAATGCACAGGAAAGCAGTTTTTTCAAAGTTTCATTATAATAATTTTTCCTCATTCATCTCATTCCTTGCCATTTCGGAGTACCTCCAAGCGCAGTAACCAAACTGTTCAGCTTTGTACATCTGCCAGGCACAGACATGCAAGCTGACTGCTTAACAGCAAACAGAAGTGGAAGCACGTATCGCCAGTTATTCAAAATGTCAGAAGTCTAAAAATCATCGTATATCCTATATTTTATAGACCACTGTATCTCAAAAACCACCCTACATATATGCGGATCACCTAACCTACCATATCATGAGACACACAGCCTCCTCTGGACAAGAGACAGTAGTGCCACAAAAGACCCAGTAAAGCATAATTTCCTCCAGAGCCTGAAGTGGAACGTAAGGTTCTCGATTTTCACCAGCAAATGACTCGGATCCAAAGGCAAACTGTCCAGTCTCGCTCTAGTGATGGAAGACAGCAGGCTGTGACACTCATTATTGCAAGCAGTAAATGTCAGGATGATGAGACTAAAGGTCCCGAACATTTCGGATCAGCTAGGAAGGTGTCAATACTATGGTGATCTTGCTGGAATACAATGCACACATCCACAAAATTCATATATTGCATGCCAGCTATGAGAGATACATGTAAGAAGTGGAAATGTAAATAAAATTAAATCATGTTATCCTGCAGAGTGCCAAATAAGAAAGTTTGCTCATGCATTTCGCTTCTGTCATTTAAAATACACATAAATCGTGTTTCCAACCTTCTCTCACTCTACTGAGATTTATGCCCAAGTGTGTACAATTCCTTTACAACATCATTTCAAACTAATAAATCATGCTCATTTAAGTAAAAAATATTAGAATAATGAATGTCCTATAAGAGATTACTGATCTACAAATTCCAGTATTTTAATCCCCCAGACCAGCCAGGTCCTGTAACTTCTTCACTTGCAATGCGTGTTCAAAACCTGCTATTTATTTGACTGCTTTGATCATGCTTACAAAGAAAGGTACCTTATTTTCAATGGTCTTCTTTGAGGTGTGGTTACCTATATGCGGATTCATGCTGTGTATGTGAGCATACACATAAGCATTTGAGGCCAGGTCTTCTTTTTGCCTCAGAAAAATACAGGAAAACATCTAGAACTTGGCATGTCTGTACACGTGGCATGTAACCACAGAAGGGACAGGTACATGGCCAAAGCCCTCCCTTCTTCAAGGTCTTAATGAAAAATTACTGGTGACTTCCAGGAAGGCTGACTGCAAATGTATCTAAAACCAATACATCTTGAAGAAAAACAAGCCAACACATGACACAAAACCCCCTGATTGTACTCTTTACATGATCCCGTGAGCTTGAAGAGTCTCTGAACCCCTGGATCAAGAAAGACCAAAAACCAGTCTCCAAAAGCAGTATCACGCTAGGAGGCTTCAGCGAAAGCACACAGCTAACTGAAAGAGGAAGGGAGTGCCCGGTGGCAGCTCTCCAGATTTTGGGCACAGGAACAATAGGGAAACCAATGATGATATGGGAGCTGAGGTTTGAATGTTGAAATGTCTAAGGTGAAAGTGCCTCATTACAGAATCCTGAATGATGAGCTATTAAAAAGAAAAAGATATTACATCTTGTGGTTGCAGACACCAAGAAACAAGGTATCTTTGTGAAGGATCTTGTCCAACATCTACAGCACATCAGCAGGCTGAGTTCTGGAGGCACCATGTCTGCTAGAGGTAGCCAGAGGAAACACACTGGTCCCGGGCTGCAGAACCCGTTATTCATCTCTGATAATGCCCTACCTTTTGCAGATGAGGATCTGAAGCCCAGCAATGTTTGTGTCAGCAGGATGAGCTCTCACTTCTGCATTTCTACGCTGATGGAGCACGAGCTGAACAGATACCATTGGCACAGTAGGAGCTGAAACATCTCCCCAGATTTCTTCTTTTGCTATGGGGAATTTTGAACTTCCTCATGCATGGGAGGGAAGATCTGGCTGCCAGAACTGATGGTAGCTGCTCAAGAAGATGCATATTTACTCACTTCCAGGTCCACAAGTTTTCTCAAGCCAATCTCAAGATGCCGGCAGCTCTGCAGAGACGCACTAGTATCTCTGGTTCCTAAAGAGAAGAGCTGATGGCTTCTTCCAGATGAAATCTGTGAAGGTTTTACCACTTGTCTTTTAGAAGTAGCAGTTTGAAACCAATGAATATAGAGAGAGCAGTTGTTGCAGATGATTTTCCACCATTTTCTACAATAGGTATGTCCTTCAGATGACTCCTCCAAGAGAAGCATCTCTTGAAGAAATAAATTGAATGAAAAAGTAGCAACAACCTTCAACAAGAAAAATCTCACTGCCAAGTTGAGCAAAGAAGCCAACAGGAGAGTCAGAAAAACAGAGGCTCTAAGGCAGCAGGAAAAACCACTCTAGGAGGGAAAGCTCCTGTATTTGGAGGCTGAGAGGAAGTGAGGAACTGGGATGCCAAGTAGAACAAATGGTACTTTACATTAAGGAGACTTAGCTGAGAAGATGAACAAGAAAATTATTCATCGGGAAAGATGATACTATAGTCATGTATGTAATATATAAGATAAGATTAATGAGGTGGCTTCTGCAGATTAAACATAATTAAGCTATGAACATGGAGGACTTTTTCTCTGCCTCTCAGGTTTTCATATGAATGTTATGTGGAAGATTGTAAACCTCAGGAATATCAAAACAGATGCTTTGGTACCCCCTCTTCTGAACAAACTTTAAGGATCAATGCTTTCCACCTGACTGCACCTTCTGTCAAATAATGTAACAGAAAAATTAGATTATTTTTCTATGACACCAAATAGAAGCATAGAACTGTTTACAAGCTCTAGGTGACCAGCCTTTCTCACTTAATAGCTAGTTTTTCTTCTACCTTTCTTCTAAAACGTTACAGAATACGCGTACATTTTCTTCAGAAAATTAGAATACAATCTAGGAAAGACTTTGCACAAACAAATAAAAAGATGGCATCTTAGTGTTTACATTATTTTTTTAGCGAGAAACCACATTGTACAGCCAGGACTAAGTAGAGAAATAGCTGGGCTTAAAAAACAAAGAAAAAAATATTCCAGTACAACATAATAGTACAACAAAATAAACATTACTGTAATTACCACTGAGTACCTATTAAGCACTTCTTGTTCAGAGTTCAACATATAAAACTATCTTATTACATCATGAGCTCTTATAGTAAAAGACACACGCTTGTCAGATACCCTAAACACTATTTCCTCTCTTTCTCCTTAAGTTATAGTGGGGTGGCTTGATTCTTTTTAGTTAAATAATGGGGACTCCTCAGTTCCCTAAACTTCGAGGTGGTCCAGCTGAAACTGAGCAAAGTAATTGTGATTTCACAAAATTAATTTTCCATCTTTCAGATAGAATCAGTTACACAGTCTTAATTTCCAAAAGTATCAAGGAACATTTGTCTAAACTATGGATTATGTGGCTGATAAAGTATATAATTTTAATATTTCTCTCTTAGACAGCACCACTTTTACAAAGAAACTTGCAGAATTCGCTTATTAAAATACCAAATCCTTTATGACTGGATATTAGCAAAATGCAACCTCAAGAAGACTCTAATAATAGTACATTTTAACTAGACATTATTAAATATTTACAAAATGATAACATTCTGAAGAGATACAATTATAATGGAAAACGACAGGCATCATTAGACATTCCACCTGTAACACAGAAAGCAATTGAGAAGTCAAAAATTGAAGGGAGGTTGTTCTGTCATGACGGCCTGGACTGGAAGCCGGAACCTTTGAATTTTATTCCTAACTTTCATCACTATCTTATTTTTGATTGTGTAGAATCACACTGTATGCACTTAACTTTTATAGACCTCATTATCTGCTTGTTTATAAGTGGAAAATAATCATTCCCCTTCTCAAGGGTGCTGACAGCCTTACTAATTGCAATACATTTCAAGATCATTAAAAGGAAATATCACATACAAGTGGAGAGCATAATGGTTATTTTATAAAAGCATTTATTAATCATCAAGATTTGGTTGTAACTTACTTAATTCCCAGTCCATCCTTATTTCTGAAGATAAGGGGAACTCTGAGAGCTTCTCTTTGCACATACTCAAAAGTAAAATCTGTTTGAATAATGAATAAAAAGAAAAAAATCCACAATCAATTACAATGGCATTGGCACCTCACATTACGTTTTCTCAAAATGCTCCCCATTTCCCTCTTCTCACCAAAGAACTCCACTATCACTTAAAGAAAAATATAAAGAGAATGCATATTTTAGTTCCAAACCGGAAACCAAATGACAGACAATGCTCTCCCAGCTGCTCTCTATTTTTCCTGTTCACTGATGCACATAAAATAGAATCCTGTCAGAGTTTGTCAATTAAGGTCTGGGTTGAAACACCCAGGCTGTAATGAAATACCAAATTAACAATTAAAAGATAATCCTAACTAAATTACTTAGAATCAGCCTAGTACTTTTGGGGCAAATGTGTAGTTTAAACTGTATATTTAAGTTTATACATTTTAAGCAATACGTTTCTACTTAGGAAAAAACATGTTTTCTCATGAGCATTATCTGAGTATAGCAGAAAGCCCCGCTTCTGTGCTGTGAAGACATCGTTTTCTTTTTATGTGAGGGTTACTATTACTTTCATTAATCAGAAACATAACTGCAGGAGCTGACAGACAGAAATCTTAAAGAGCTCCAGGCACTTAGGAAGACGGTGAAAAATTAATACTTTTTGTGTGGGAGTCACAGTATAACACACAAGCAAACTGAAAATTAAACATGAGTTTGTTATGTTAACGCTGACCAGTATCGCCTTGTTGCTTCACTTTGAGGATTACACAGAACTGGCCTTTCCTGGGGATTTCTTTATGCAATGGTCTGATACAATAGCAGTGATTCGGGGATTAGAGAGAAAGTTACAAGGCAGCGATTTGGGTGAGCCGTGCGTACAAAACCCCACGCTCCATTTGGAGCCTTCTGCCACAGAGAGAAGAGGAATTCCTGCAGTGGCCACGTACTGTTTCTATGGTTCTGCTATTCCCCCCTTCTGACAGGAAAAAACTCACACTTTTATATAGCATCCATACGCTACCTTTAACTGGAAAACACTGAACTTTCAGCACTACAAAATACTCTACATGCTGCCAAGTACACTATACCCTGTATGTATTACATTCAGGTACAGACAAGTAGGTTAACTTCTCCAGGATTCAGCCAGCAATGTACGTGCTTCCCAGGAGAGCGTGAGAACCTTAGGCTCAAGCTTCTACTGGTGCTGTTTCCCTGCTATAAAAACCCCATTCTGAAAGAAATTGGGGAAACCAAGGCTAAACTCCCATGCCTGCAGATGTATTTCCCTCTATTTTTACAACTTTTTCCTCGCTGTATTCAGTTAGTAATTATGACAAGTCAGGATATAATATTCCCACTTAAAGTTACCAAATCAGAGCACAGTAATTACCCATTTACAAAAACATGAAAATTACAGAAACTTTATTGCTCCTAGTGTCAAAATAAGTGTAATGAATACTCCAATTAACTAAAGTTACCAAATAAATATTTCTCTACTAGAGAAATCTTCATTTCTCATAGGTATTCCCATTAAAACTATTCTGGCTTTAGGTAAGCAAATAAATAAACCACCAAGATTTTTTTAAGGACACTCTCAACCAAGACAGAAAGTCAACAACATCAAGAATAATATGGGTGGGAGAAGCAGAGGCAGATATATAGCCTAGCAGGCTAGAGAACGAGTAGCTATGGCAAACTGCATTCAAGCCAAAAATCACACCACTGCCTTGCAGCATCTCAAGAAAATCCTCCAACCCACATTCCTAGCAAAAAAAAAAAAAAATTAAAGAAGAGTTATAATTAAAAATAAAAACAAGGGCATGGCAAATAAAAATAAATAAATATATCACTCAACCAATTCCACGTGATTACATAAACTGACTTTTTCATTCTTACTAACCACTGTCATTGTTTCGCCTCGCTTCAATTCAACTGTTGGATTTATAGAAAAAAAAACCCAATAGTAAAAATAAAAACAGAGCAAATAGCAAGGCAGACCCTTTCCTCATAATGTCCCAACAAAGCATTTAAATCCCTTGTGGGGTTTAACAAAGCAGACCCAGACCACAACAAAATAACAAAAGACACTCATTTATTTTCAAGTTCCCTAGAAAGGAGAAAGCTACCCAAAGATTTTAGAGCTGCCGAGCTGGGGAAGCTGGGGATTGTACTATAGTTAGCACGTAGCAATGGCAACCACTGGAGTATTTGGAAGATGAGGGTAGAGTGCAATCATTTTCTGGAAAATTAATTAACATTTTCCAGCTAAAAAATAGGTGTTTGTGTTTTGTTTGGAGGAAGAGGGGTCAGGGTTGAGCTTATCTCCTAAACAAATACCTTCCTAAGTAAGATAGGTATTTAATTTCTCCACCACATTAACTTTTCTAAAAGGAGCTTAAAATGCTCATGCAAAACTAAGCCTAGGGGAGAAAAGGAAATTTTCTAAACTAGATTAGTGGCTCCATAGTTATAGCCATTTCAGGAGGATTACAGCCAAAACTACTCCTTCCTGAGAGAGCCGGTTTAGACGGGGAGTCCTCAATGAGGCCGGGTTTTGGCGATAACCATCTGGGATTCGGGATCCATTTCAACAATGCTGCAGTAAATAAAGGTGACTTGCAAACCCTCCCACCCCCCCCCGGCCCGTTTGATTCCCGGGCAAACCTTTCCCATTTTCCTTCCTGCCGGGCAGCCGCGCCGAGCTGGGCTGTCTGGCTTCGCTTATCGCTCCGTAATTTAAGTCACCTCAGCAAAACAAGTAACTTCGGGGAGGGGAGCGTTGTAATTTAATATATGATAGACACACAAAGAAGTTATTGACTTTAAAGCCTCCGACCCTGCCGAACGGGCTCATCAATCGCATCCTTTTGCCAAAAGGGGTCCTGGATTCAAGGGGGGGGGGGTGGAGGGGTGGGCAGCAGGAATCACCTCCGGCTAAAGTGGGGGTTGGGGTTTCTGCCTCTCCTTTGCCAGCACCTAATTCCTGAGCATCCCGGCGGTGCGCTGGGGTCAGAGCAGAGGAGCACGTCGGAGGTGAAGGGTTGGGGGGGCTGCCATTTATCACCACGCCGCCTCCCCAAGCACCCTGTCGGGGCAAAAACCGCCCTCCGGGTTGGGGGGAGAAGTGGGGGGGAGAGAGGGGGACGCGGCGGTGCGGGCTGCAGGGCCCCAGTGCAGCAGCCGTGTCCCCATGTGTGACCCCCCCCTGCTCGGCCCCGACGTCGTCACCGGATCCCCGGGCAGGGGGACGCGGGCGCGAAATACGAACGCGGGCGCGGAGCTACACGTGGAGGCTCCGGCGGCGGCGATGGGCAGCCCCCCCTCACACAAACACACACACACACACCCCCCCCACCGCACCCGGGCCGTTACCTTTCCCGTCCATGGCATGCACGAAATCCCCGCGATACATTTTACTCTTTAATTTCTCTTCCAAATTGAAACTCCTGATGCTGACAATTTCCTCCACGTCCGAGAGGTCCTCGTTCTCATCGTACCGCCTTCTGCCAATAGATCGCTAGAAGACAACAAAAAAACCCACATTGTCCGGGGGAAGAAAAATAATAATAATGGGGGTCGGTAGGAGGAAAGCGCATGGATCGTGGAGAACGATTTGATAAACAAATTCGGGGGGGAAATAATTAAGATAGCAAGACACAAAATGAACAAAACCTGAACCCAAACAAGCTACCCCACAGCTGCGTGCACAACCTTTTCCATCCTGTGTCACGGAACTAGACGGGAATAACAGGTGTTTGGCTGCAGGAAAACTAAAACTTGGGCTGCTGGGCAAGCGGGTGCTTAAAGGCGAGCGGGAGACAGGCGTAACTCGCCGAAAATTCACAAGCTACAGCACCGAAGTGCTCTGCAATCCCGGAAAAAAACGTGAACGGCGGCCAATGCTCGTTAGCAACCGGATCATTTTTATTATTATTGCACGTGGATACAAGAGAACTCCCCGGGGAAGAGAAGATGGGGGGGGTGGGGGGAATCGTTTAACCTGATGCACGCAGCATCCAGGTTTGGGTATTTACATAATCCCAGTGTTTCCATAGCCACACCGGAAGCCGCGATTTAAAAAACACATCGCTTTATGTAACGCCGCGATGGATGCGCAGCCCCCACCCCGCCGCCTGTGCGCTTTTACAGCGCCCGGGGCGGGGGGGTGCCCAAGAGCAAGGGGCAGGAACCAGTTAAATGCAAGGGAGGGGGGTATAGGCCCGGTGCTGTTCCCCCCCCCCGGAGAAGTTGCGGCGGGCGCGGAGCCGGGGCTGGAGGCGGCGGGTCCGCGGCCGCCGGTACCGGGGAGGGGCGGCCGCGCGCGGAGGTAGGTTCCCCGATGCGGAGTTGGGGTTTGAGGTGGGGGGGTTGTGAGCCCGGTGCACCGGCTGCTTCCAGCAGCTCTGCCCCTCTCCCTGTAAATCCGCCCCGGTAGCCAGCCCTACACACGCGCGGTGGATCAGCACAAACCCACAGGAAAGGGGGGAAAAAAATAAATATATATATATATTATCGTCCCACCCTCGCCTTCCCCTCGGTTAAATTCCATCCCCCCTTCCCCAGTGCCTAAGCTGCTCTCTTGCAAACTAACTCGCTCCGCTGCCTGCGTTTTACATGCATTTCTCCCTTTGCAAACAATTAAGCAAAATCAATTAAAAGGTACAAATAGGAAATAGACAGAAGCCAGCTACACACCAATCTTCTTCCAGAGTCTTTCTCTGCCTCCATTTTTTTGGAGAGTTTCATCACTTAATTGTCAACAGTTCCTGTCCTGCATTTTTGGCCCAAATAGGGAGGAGGAAAAACAAAAGCCATCCAGGTCTCTCTAAAGTTTTGCAATTTTGCACCAGCACTTTTTTTTTTTTTTTGGAGGGGGGAGGGAAAGGGGGGGGTGGGGAGGGGGGCGGCGGCGCTGCGTTTTGCAAAGTCCTTAAGGAACCATTTCCAGGCAGAGCGCGCGGAGCAGGGGCGCAGGCGTTGCCGTGCCCGGAACGTAAACAGTGACCGGGGGGGGGGGTGGGATGGCGGCGGACGGGGGTAAAGCGGGGGGGGGGGGGGGGGGGGCGGGGGTGTCCGGGGGCAGCGGCGCGGTACCGGCCGCCTCCCCCGCTGCCGCCGCGGGGCTGGGTCACGAGTGCGGGGCGGGCGCGACACGCAGGCGCTGAGCGGCCGCGGTGGGGGGGTGGGGGGACATGGAGGGACGGGACACACGGGAGCGACCGGACACCTTGCGGGGGGGACGGACACACACCACAAAGGCGCGGAGGGTCCCTGCGTGGGTGCTGCAGTCGTGCCCCTAAAAGTTGAGCGGTTCACGGGGAGGGGGGGTTGCCCAGCATCACGTTTTAAAGCCCGGCGCAGTTTTTGAGGATTCCTCTTAGCGGGGAAATTAACGTGGCAAACGCTGGAAAGTAATCATACGCTACGGGGAGTTATGGTTAATTACTGTGCCTAGTTAAACACTCTGTTTTACGGGCGCTTGGCCTCGCCGTGTTCCTCTATCAGCCGGCAGCGAGAGGCTCGGCGCGGCAGCCCTGCCCAAGGCAAACGCCGGCTGATGCATAAAACGCTCCAAAATCTGCACCTATTTGCCTTGTGAGAACAGGTTCTAATATCTATAACGTGTTAAATAAAGCAAAATTGCCTTTGTAATAGGCATGTACAACAGGTAGTTAGAAATCGCATGAAAAAGTAAGGAACAATTACATAAAGTAGATACTGATAGAAAAAAAAATTGAGTATAGTGATACTGCTGGTTCCTAAGACTGCCAGACGGTCTTGCTTCAGGAACACCAACTCACATCTACTCTAAATCGATGCTGAGCAAATATTGGGACCATCTGATTGCAATAGCAGGGTCAGAGTGCAGGTCTTGAACAGCATCCAAGTTCCGAAGTGTGTCTCCTCTGAAGTGACATCCTTTGCCTCCCCTCCACATCCCCCAAGAAGGGGAACATCAAAGAGTACCTAAACCCAGGGTCGGGGGCTGATGGCTCTGACAGTGCTCCTCTGGTTTGCTTTTTGCAATTATTTGAGGTGGATGTTGAGAATAAATGCATTTCTACCTTCAGTACAGTACTGGTTCACTGTTGTCTCTCCTGCATCAGCAAAAACTGAGAGTGCTCTGACCTAACCAGAACAAATCTCGTAAGCAAATTTCAAACTTTACATGGCTTTAATTCTCAGATCAGTTAAACAGAGGCTGAAACTCCTCTTAAAACAGGGCGTTTTTCTTTACTATTCCTGTCCGCTTCTACCAGCAGAAACATACTCATATACCATCCAGTCACCCTTTGCATCCCTAACCAGGTCCTTTCTAGGTACTATATGAACGTATTAAATATTATGCAAAAGGTAAAACACATTAAAATTCAACTTTGCAGTCATCTCTTCGGAAAGATCCATATTTTAATGAATCATGATGTGGATAAAGGCAGGAGAGGACAGAGTTCTAACTTAGGATTCAAGGCACTGAGCTTCTCCTCCTGCGTCTGCCAATAACTGTCTGCAGAATCTTGAAAAATCATGTCATCTTTCTCTAACATCTCTCTATTTGCAGGTGATTGAACTTGATTATCATATAGAAGTGTTGTATAGGCTATATATTGAAGTGTGGATTCCAGATGTCTATTACAGCAAGTGCATTATTAATCCATAATCCTGAAAAGATGTATGTGTATGTTAACCTTTCAGCCAAGATTACTCAATCTTAAAATTAAATGCATGTGTACATCTGTAGGATTGAGGCCAGAGTACTTGTACAAGATAAATGGATGTTACTAGAGAATCATCAGACAAAAAACACATAATCCATCCACTCTGTAAAAGTCCACCAAAAAAAGACAGAACAGAGACATAAAAGAAAATCAACTCATTTTTCTAAATCTTTTTTTTTTTGGTCATGAACAACCTGGGACTCTTGGTGTATCAAGCAAACCCACTAAGGACTGTATTAATCACATACACCTAGAAACACCAGAGCACATTATTGAAGTATGGAAGTTGCTTCAGAAATATCACAAATTTCATCTCTAGACCTCCAAAAATAGAAAACACATTTTTAACCTTGTTTTAAGACAGAAATAATTGCTATTAAACTACAATTCATTTTACCATTGAAATAATACCATAACCTGTGTATTAATAACAAAAAACCTGTCCCAGACTTAAAAGAACTAGGAAAAAAAAAAGGGGGGGGGGAGTAGCATGTGGATGATGAGAATATCCCCAGCTGCATTAGATAGGATAAAACCATTTAGAAGCAATATTAAACCCGTGTGCTTCAGGACACGGGTTCAGTGCTGGCAGATGAGGGTTGGGGCTCGCTTCCCCTCCGAGCAGGTCATGCTGCAGGTTCCCAGCAGTGCCCTGAGCTGGGCCCCGTTAGGCAGCACTTGGTACAGGAGAGGCCAGGGCTGCCGCAAGGCTGGCTTTCTTCACAGTCAAAAATAAGGGAAAAAACACTTTATATATCAATACAGCGAAAAGGGAGTGGTGATTATTGAGAAAGGGGCTAGCCTGAACTGTATTTAAAAAAAAAAGGCACTAAAACTTTTGCTGGATGTTACTATAACTTATTTAAAATCTAATCATGATAATGTGATGGGTCCTGACCTTGTTAGCTTGAAAGTAGGAGCTGTCATTTAATTGAACTGACACTGCAAGGCGCATGCTAAAATAAGAACTATAGTGCTGTGCGTGGGAAGGCGGTCTGAAGAAATGGGTTGATTTCACCCCTACTGAGCTTCCATAGTTATTTCCCATTGGATAGAATGAACTGAAATAATATTTTAAACATTTTTAAAAATATCTTTCATCACATAAAACCTACTGTTCTATACAATACTTTGGGTTAAGACAGAAGACCAGATACTTAACCGGTTTATTGTTTTATGAAGGAAGTTTAAAATTATAGAATTTTTCTAGACATGACAGATCAAAATCTTTCCTCTGCAGAAATTCCATCAACTAAACTTTAAGCTCTACTTTAGATGAGATTTGCAGCAGAGATACTTGCCTTAACCTCCTCACTGCTTGGAACTGCTGACAAACCTTTATTTGCCTTTTGCAACTTCTAATGTGTTGTTTTTAATGCAGATCTACCATAATTTCCATTTTGTGGTAACCTGAATTGGTTTTGGTACAATAACAGGAACAAATAGAAGCAATGATTTGCATGTGAAGCTGGAAATATGTTTAAGAAAAACTGCTATGCAAAGGTTAGCACCTTGTACTGTATCACATTAATCATATGGTACTCAGCGAACCTATTCTTCTTATTCAGTCCTCCCACAGAAAATACAGAAGTACATTTTTACCAGAGAAAAATTATGAGTATCCTTGTGACAGTGTACAGATTTCTCAGGGCTTTCTGGAGAGAAACTTGGACTTCTGCCACCTTGCTCCAATTGTGTTCATGCATAAATGATCCAGGGACTGGGTTGACATTACCTCTAATTAGGGGTAATAACAGCCTGCTGCTGTTCCCTTTCTCTTGCGTGTATGTCCCTCGTTTCTCCTGCATTAGGTCTAGTTTCATGCAGCCACAGGGTAAGTCAGTTCTGTGACCTGATCCAGCAGAAAAATCACCCGTTAAGAGAAAAAAAAAACAGGTGTTTTTTTTTTTCATTAGGTCAGTTCACTGAAGCTCTGTAGCCGTTTGATCGGTGTAATCTCCAGGATGGAGAGTGGGGTGAGGTGAAGGAAGAGTACAGGACTACACCCTTTTGGTGGCCTTCGGCAATTGCACCGATCAGAGGTAACATCAAACCACAGCCTTGAACTCCAGCATGATTTCAGAACTCCCTGAAGCATTTCGAAGAGTTAATGAAGCATGACTGACTCTTTGTTTCATCCCGCTCTAGAGTGGCAGTATAGAGGTGTGTAATAATGAGTAATTAGAGTTGGAAATAAAAAAAATTATGCTGTTTAGTTTGTACCTCAGAATGGAGCTGCAAAATGGAACATGAAGGGGGAAAAAGGGTACACTGCTGCAGTCCTGATGTTTTAGTTGCAGAAGGTGGCTTGATCCTTAATTTATATTTTCCTATTTAACAAACTGGTATTTTATTTCTGATAGAAAAGGAAATAATGTTTATTTTATAGCTACAGCGCTGGGGCTTGGAAGCTTAAAATTGGCCATGGGTTTGGTTTGGAAAAGTGGATGGGATGAGATGAGATTTCTTTACTGCTTCAGTAGGTCCTTTCCGTACGTTTCCTTGAATGAAGTGTGCATCAGTGTGCAATATTGTTAGACCTTTCAAAGCCCTTCCCGATGAATAGGAATAGGAGTGATGGACAGAAGAACAGAGAAACAGTGAGTTCAAAGAGTCTATTTTAATACAATTATTTAGAAAGACAGTTGAAGTCCTCAGCTGTATGTCTCTTATGGTTGTTTTTTTTATTTTTAGAGAAATCTGATTTTAGGGGACAGGTCAAGACCTAGGTATTATTTGTGCAGTAGTTCTCACCCATGATGTTACAGTTCAACTGTAATTTTGCACAGAAACGAGAAGAAACAGTGAACAATCAGTCTTGGTTATGCACACATACATAAACATTTTTCATAGCTTATGAGCAGCAATGCAAAATATTTTTAAATGTGTGATTCCACAGAGACACAATGACAGAGGCTTAAATGTTTGCTTGAGATGTGGAGGAAATTTTACATTACACTTTTTTGATTGTTATCTCCCAAGTAAAATGTGGTAATGAAATCACAATATGGTGGTTACTCATTACTTTGCAATGTGGTGCTCAGACTTAGCCTAAGGCATCAGTGGGAGACTCAGAAAATGCTGATTGTGGTGATGAGGTTTGGGTTCTTTTAAAAGAATTAAAGCACGCTGAACAAAGAGTAGTATTTTATAATACTAACTTAGGCTGGACTTTCACTCAGATGGATCCTATACAGTAGTACTGTCCGCTGTAAAGGAGAAGGAAGGTGGCAAGCACTCCATGGAGTCATTTATACAACGGCAAAGGCTTTTAGAGAAAGACTAAATCAAACTCATTCTTCTAAAGAGGTGTTTTAATGCCCCTGTAGATAAAAATCTAACCAAAAGTTGTTTATAACAAGAAGACTCTGTTTATTTCCTAGGATGGGAATGAGATCAAATCTACATGGTAAGAAACGCTAGTTTCAGGGAACGCCTCTGAAGACTTCAAATCGTTAAGATTATTTTCTTGGGCGCTTCGACTATGTCTTTTTAAAAAGAATGTTATGTAAATGAAAAGCATTAAGTGACCTGGGTTGGTATAGATTGTCATCACCTTTACTGTGAATAAGTAAATATACGACCTTGCACATCAGAGAAAGGTGTGAAGAGAAGAACAAAAGCAAAAATGTTGAAGACAACGTGCTGTATTTTTCCGACTCCTACATAAGGTGGAAAATTTACACGCAATAGAAAATCACCAGTGCTTTTGATTTCTAACGGAACTAGTGATTCAGCTCATATGTGATCATCCACGTGCCTGTAAATAGTAAAAGTACCCTTGTCCACTATTATTTTTACTGTTAAAATCGTATTTTTCTTACTAGAAATTGATAGCAACAAGTTTGTTTCTTACATGTCCCTTAATTCTCCAGACTCACAAGTCTGATGTGGCGCAAGCACCGTATTACGTCTCACCTTTTCAGAAATCATCTTCATAACTGGGATGTGTATTTGCTATGGAGTTCTGCTCTGTGCCTCATTTCCCCCTCTGTAAAACACAGGAAAAATAAATTATGGTTTAAAGTGGTTGCATAAATGTGGTAATAAAAAAAACTTTCAACACTAGCATACATATCTGTTGAAATGTTCTGCTTAATCAACTGCTTGCTGATAAAAAACGAGTTCATCAGGAGCTCTGTGCATATGAAACGGTTATGAAAACTATGTCACAAATGTATTTATCACTTTTAATTGGAAGCGAGGGTGGATGCTCAGACCACGGGACATTAAATGTCTAAGCTTTTTAGGAGGGGAGACTGAACAAGGAAGTATTTGAGAAATGGCTTTGTGGTTGTGTTTTGAGGGGAGGCAGCGACGAGTGGGGACGGAGCAGGAGGATGCCTCATCCCCGGAGGAGCACCCACCGCCGGACAGGGGTGGACAAAACTAAGGGAAAAACTACGGATTCCCGTCACCCACGCTCCAACCTGAGCCTGCTCACCCGGAGGCCGCGCCCCGGGCTCCAACCGGGCCTGGCTGCGGGGCTTCTCCCCGCTCAGACCCGCTGAGGGGGGCGGCGGGGTGACACCTCCCTCGGGGCTAGGCCTGGCTCCCCGCGGGGGGCGCTGAGCAGGCCGCGCTCCCCTCAGCCCGCACCGCGGCGGCGGGAAGCGGCCCCTGGGGCGCGGCGGCGGGAAGCGGCCCCTGGGGCACGACGCCCGCCCGCCCTCAAGCTCCCTCGGGGGCTGCCGGGAAGCGGCCGCGGAGGAGCGGGGCCGAGGGCTGGGCCGGGCCGGGCCGTCCAATGAGGCGACGGCAGGGCGGTGCTCGGCGGCCGGCGGCGCGCAGGCTCGCAGCGCCGCGGCGGCAGGCGCGGTCCCAGCACCGGCAGCAGCCGCCGCCGGGCGCCATGGGGTGTTAGCGCAGCTGGTGCCCTCGCTCTGCCGCCGGAAGGAGCCGCCGCTGCCGTCGTGTGCCTCCCGCTCCGCTCCTCCGCCCGCCGCCCCGAGCCCATGAGCCTGAACGAGCACTCGATGCAGGCGCTGTCCTGGCGGAAGCTCTACCTGAGCCGCGCCAAGCTGAAAGCCTCCAGCCGCACCTCCGCGCTGCTCTCCGGCTTCGCCATGGTGAGCGCCCGGCCTCGCCCGGGCGTGCAGGGGGCCCCGGCGGGCGGCCCACGGCCTCCCCGGCAGCGGGGAGCGGTGCCACCGCTTCTCCGTATTTCTGGACGAGGAACTCGCTGCCTCCCCTCAGGCTGCGTCGGGGCGGGGGGGGACGGGGACGAGCGCGGCGCCTCAGGCGGCGCGTGGCAGCCCGGGGCGGCGAGAAGCGGGGCGGGCCCTGGCGCCTCTTCCCCACAGTGCTCGGGCAGCCGGGGTCAGGGCACCGCGCCGGGCAGGAGGAGGAGGCGCCGAGGCCGCCCCAGGAGCAGCGGGGGCCGGGTGGGGAGTCCCGTTGGGCTGTCATCGGTAGGGCGTTTTCTGTGGAGAGCTGTCACGCCACAAGTTAGAAGCTGCCTCACGGGTGTTACCTCCGCGCAGCTCCGGTACCTCCTGCAGGAGTTCTTGCTCGCTGCTTATTTTTCCTGCGGGGGATGCTCGGCTTGCCAAAAGCCATACTCGGCGGGACGCTCCTCCCGCTTGCTCCCGTAGGAAACAGCTGGAAATGTGGAGGTTGTCGGCGTTTCTCTGCGGTGTGAGGAGCGAGGCGCCGGGACAGCCCCGCTGCTCCCCCCGCCGGCCACCCCGCGACGGGTGCAGGGGCAGGGGTTGCACTGGAGCCGTGTTTAGGTAAAAATTAGGAAAAATAACTGATTACAGTGGCGTCGTCCCTCCGACTTGCCACATTCGTCGTTAGTCACTTGCAGTTAACGGTGTTTCTTTTGTTCACCCAGCCTTGGGTGTTCCTTAGTTTGGAGTTTTGTGCGTGTTTTAGAAACTTCTTTTTTGTTCGTATGTTTTTTTGCTTTCACATCTGATTATAGAAACGTAGTCTAGTAATCCTGACTATCTCAAATGAAAGCTCCATATAGACTGAAATATGGTAATTTACAGGCATCATCACATGTCCGGTCGTCTAACGTGCTGAGCTGCTAACTTCGCAGTCAGTCCCTTTATTCTTCTGTCTTGAAAACGCTTCGTAGCTGTAAATACCAAATTGTACAGCTCTGGCTGGCTTTGTTTTGTTTTTTGCCCTGCTTTTAACAAGGTGAGCGTTGTTAGCTGTAAAAATACATTTCCCTTAGGAGCCGTTGCTCTAGAGAGAGGATGCTGTTTGACAACGTAGCAGCCGGTCTGCAGCGGTCTTCTGACGGTCAAATAAATGTCACTGACCTCCTTCAATGGCTAAAAACAGATTACGGCTCCTCAGGGGTGGTGGTGGACTGCTGTTCGTTTGACTGACAGGCGACTGTGTTAGTGCAGCGGCATATTTGAGTTGGTTCTCTTTGGGTAACACGCATCAGGCTGGTAGCTCGTACTCCGCTGCTGCTAATGAGTTTTCCTTATTGTACACCCCTTCTCCTGTGTCAGAGCAGTTTGTCGGGGTGGTTTTTATGGTCAGGCTTTTACATTGAGGAAGAGAACATGGGGAACCCCCTCTGGTTTGTTGGTTTTTGCAAATTTTCATGTAAGGGACGTTGCATATCCATTAATAAAAATACTATTATTTAAAAGTTATACTTAATCTCTTAAATCCCTTTGGCTTTTCTCTAAATGTATACTATGTGGACTATAAAAATCCGGTGGGTGTATGAGGTGAGGCTTCTTCTACTTCTTTCTTGATTTTCTGGAAGAGTTCTAGGAGTTCAGTGTCCCGCAGTTGAAAACTGCGTTTGAATTGATGTTGTTTAGGGTATTTCAGGAAAAAGCGACTTTGTTCCGATTAACAAAATCTCTGGTTGCCAGGAATGTTACATGTGAACGTTCATCGTATTTTAATTTTCTGGAACCTACCTCTCAAAAAATTCCACTCTTTTTTTTCTTCCTTTAACGAGGTCACGCTGGAAATCAACTTGTAGCCTCATTGGTTTTGCGATGACAGATAGTCCTCCAGCTGAGACTTCCTCATCTATTTTCAGAAGAGCTGACAACTTTCAAGTATTTTTAGATTTCTTTTGAGTTACTTTGCTTATCTTTTAAAGCTGTCCTTCGCAATTTCTGCCTTGAAAAGCAGGGCCTTCTTTCTGCTGTCACGCCTATGCATTGTTTACTAAATTCAGCAGATTCTTTGGCACCTGATATTCGAACAAAATGCTGCTAAAGTACAATCTAGTCTTGGATCTAAAGCTTACAACAGCAATTAAGCGTTATTGTTCCTCTGTTTTCCCTATCTATGCAAGGAAGAAAGAGCCTAAATGACATATCCAGGACCGCCCAGCAAGTTGATGGGAATTGTCAGGAGTGGAATGTGCTCGTTTCCATGCCAGTCCTGTTGATCCTTGCTTTTCAATTAAACAGTACCCGCATCCTCTAGTATGAGCTAGAGTTTATCCCCGCTAAACTGTTCCTTTATTTTGGACTAATTTTGTGTATAACTGCAGGCATTTTGCAAAGTTGATTCCTTCAAGATCGGTTACGCATGCCCCAGTTAAATGATGCATGCTGAAGTCGAGAAGTCAAGAGATTGCCCGGGTCAGTGATGTGTAGAGTATGTAATGCTCAGCCAGGTTTCAAACTCAGAAGCGTTATGCTTCCACGGAGAAGATTGATTAAAAACCTGTTTTGCAATTACTTTTATTTTAGAGCTACACATCATGATTTGCCGCTGTGTGTTAGCTTCAGAAAGAGTTGCAGGGTCTGGTGATTGCAAGCTGATGTTGGAGCTAAGCTCCCACGAGTAAACCTGAGCATTTACTCTGTGCAGGTTTCCATGGATGCTGTCGTCCAGGGCCATACATCTAAGAGGAAATTTATGAAGCTTATTATCTTGCCTTTAGTACGCTTTTCCAATTTATGGGGCCAGCAAGTAATATCAATCCCCCAAATTGTTAGAGGTAAAGAAAGAAATTGTAGATTGTAGGGTATGTGTAGTCCATGAAAGAACAGACGATTCCTTCCATGCAGTAGTGGAGGCATTGAGTATTTCTCACTTCTGTGTTATATCCCAGATATTGATATATGATTAATTTTTTTTCCCTCACATGGCTGGCTTTATCTGTTTTTATTTCTTAATCCAGTTTATCTGAATACTGGAAATATTTTGCAGATTGTATCCAATATTGCAAGCACTAGCTCATCCACGCCTACAGTAGCAGTATCAAGAGCTCCAGTGTAGACAGGCTGCTGGCAGGTTATTTTGGTTGAACAATTAAGCCGACTTGTTAGCATCCTTTTGTCATCAGGGATGCATCACTCAGTAGTATGACAACATCATGATACCAGAGTCGCAGATATCATAGGAAAGTTGTTAAATCCCAACAGTCATCAGACTGGAAAATTCAAAAGATCGCCTCCCATCCACCAGTTAACAGCTCTGTGAAAATACCTGGGTCTCGATTAGGGATTTAAATCATATGTCCACTGTGGTTGACTTAGATATATTTGGGATTTGGAGGACATTAGTTACCAGACAGCATGCTTTTTCTTTTAAGTACCTGTAATGTTTCAAGCTGGCTAGACTGTGGTGTAGATAGTAATATACATGCTTCAAATACTGAATATCATCAAGAAAGTGTCAACTCTTGCCTTTGAAATATAGCCAATACAGTCTTCTGAAGACAGCTTCAGTCATGTTTTGTAGCAGACTGACTGCACTGATAAATATTTATGAAACTGATTTCCATAATAGTTGATGTTGAAGTAACACTAGGTAGGACCCAGGCCCAGCTGCTGTCAGTGCTGAACAGATACTGTAGAAGTTGTTTTAGCTGTACTTAACTGGATTGCTGGTAGAGACACGTTCAACAGCTGCGTTTCGTAACCTGCAGCAAAGTGTTGCTTTTGCCACCACTTATCTTTTATATATGCACTTATTAGCACTGTGCTCTGAAGAACTTCCCCCATATAAAAGGTTTCTTCTTTTTCAGTTACGAAAGCAACGTTTTGTTGCTCCTTTGAGCATCCCTGTCTCAAGTTCATAGACAAGGCAGGCAGCTTGGAGCACTTAGGGCTCTAATGGATAAATGATGCTTAGCTTCTCTTCTGTATAAAACCAGTAATAAGATCATTGTTTTGACTTACCTTTTTTAATTTCCAGTGACTGATTCTGATTTTTATGAGTTGTTTATAACTTAATGAATGGTGTGCTCTGTGAGAGCCTGGCTCTGTGCCTCTGTCTCTGGGAGTGAATAGTACTGTCAGGAAAACAGACCGACAAACTGACTGACTTGGGAGCCGAGGAGGCAGCCAGAGGAGTGCTGATTTCTAGTGATGGCCATGACACCCGTCTCATTCTTGACTTTTCTCTGTGGTCCCACAAACAGGCAAGCAGTGGGGTAGAAGATGGAGCTTATTATTGAAATAACCTTCTGATGTGAACCTCAAGACTTGTAGAAACCACTTCTACGTGCATGGAGTTTTTTTCCTGCTAAGAGTAGTGTGTGCTATGAAGAGTCACTTGCATGTGTATCTGTATAGATAACCAGATATAGTCAAGTCTAGTCCTAGCTGCGACAAGTGAAGGTAAGAAAATATTTCTGCAGATAGGTGATGACTAAAATATTTTAGTGATCACTATGCAGTTTTACCTTGGTGTGTGTTGATCCAGTGAGGTGAAGGTGTTGTAGCACCGATACATTTATCCAGGTAAGATTTGCATCCTCCTCTTGCTGTGTGGATGGACTGTTACAAAACGCAACCATGATGTTTGATGAACACAACTTTCTTTTAAGCCACTCCTGACATGCTAGACTCTATATAAAAATTATCTTTTCCTCTTAATCAATTTCCTGTTCAGGAATGGTAGCTGTGGCCAGGGAAGAGGAGGTGGGAACAATCTTGGAAGGGTATGCAGATAATTCTAGACTTGTGTTCATTAAGAGGTGGTTGGTGTCTTTAGTAAGACTGATGTTTGAAGCTGACTTTGTCCTTTCTGAAGGGGTTTTGCTTGTTACAGTCTGTGAGGCGGCTAACTGCATGAGCAGTAGATGTAGTAAGAATGGGATCATATCGAGAGCCAGTCTTTCTCAAAGTATTCCATTAAATGGGTCATTATGAGATTGTCTATATTTAAACCTAGTAAGTTTTAATAAGATTGGTGTCTTGCTCTGTGATTCTTGTCTGAATCTGCAAGATGCAAAGGACAGGAGAGCACTTGTGATTGGAGCTCTAGGCTGGTCAGATGGCATCGCGTGAGGTATGGGAGACAAATCGACGGCCAACCCATTATGGGGATGTCCGTAGTTGCTGTCTGCAACCCCCTGGTTACAGAACATATGTAGCTAAAATCAGGTGCCTAGTGGAGAAGCGCCAAGGAGTTTGAATTAGCTGTGGCTCTGTCCGGTTGAAGCTCTCTGTCCGTGGCATGCTGAACTTGATCGTGACTCGCCACTGTGTGTCAGCGCTAGTACTTGATACCATGAGAGATAGTATGGCAGTTACAATGCCAGCTCCCAGCCCGTGTTATATTCCTGCCGATCAGAGCTCAGAGTCATCTTTGCAGGGAAGGCGAGAAGAGGAAGTCATCTATAAATAGTTCATAGATAATACAGACTTACTTGAGAGAAGGCATTTTATTTCCTTTTTCAGAATCAGCAGCCGCTGCTGTAGGGAAAAGATGCAAGCTTGTGATTTAAGTCAGAAAGCTCTCAGATACTCTGTTCACTGCTGTTGCTATTACACAAAGAACAGCTACCTCTTTTCCTGTGTTGAAAGTCTTGAGTGTCAGTATGACTTGCTACATGGGTGGCTCTTACGACAGTTCTTCCTTTTTGTTTTCCTTCTGATTGTTGTCTGTCGTGTTTTATTTTCCCTTCTTATTTCAGAAACCCCGATCTTAAAACAGGAATTGAATTTGAAGCTTGTGTTATGCTGGGATTAAAACCAGCCTAAGTAAAACCAACATACTGTCTAGTAGCATGTAAAACTGGAGAATAATGCTAAAATTTGGAGCAAGTCATTAATTTCTGTCCTGCTGCTCTGGTAAAAATGAACAAGTGACAAACCAGGACAGTTGCTTATCCTGCATTTCTGTAGCAATGTAAGCTTCATTTGCAGCTATATATGTGACTGGTGCTTTATATTTATTGCTACTGCTGGTGAAAATTGTTGTATTAATGTATCGCAGGTCACTTCTTGCAAAGCGGTGGAGTCAGTATTTGTCAGAGGCACTACCTAAGTATTTTTGTAGAAATGGAAACCTTCAGAGCATGCAGGACTTTGATTTCCATTTAAAAGCAGGAACTTTAATCCCCTCTGGTCTCATAAGCCATGGAAGCATTATAAACAAGGAAGTGAAATGAACTTATTTCAGGATATTAAATAAAACTGAAATGCAGATTCTTCTAGAGAACAACTTGTTAAATTTCATGCAATACTGTAGTATTCAGGCTGCAGTGACTCTGAAATCTAGGACTGTTGGAAGCCTTACCATGGTTCTGTGCACAAATTCAGTTATCTTCTGAAAAAATCTGAATGCCCACCTTCGTTAGGCTTATGAGAACTCCAGTCCTGCATCTAATGTCATGAGAGTCCTTTTAATTTTGTCAAGAAGCTGTAGTAAATCTTGCAGTCATATCTGTAGGATGATCTGAAGTTAAAGTTAGCTCTTCTTTGAGCCAGGGATTAGACCAGATGACCTCTTGAGGTGTCTTTCAACCTACGTTATTCTATGATTATGCAGCAAGGCAGGATGCTTGCAGCATGGCAGCTGCACGGTAGAAACCACGCGGCAAGAATGGTTTCTAAGCAAAGAAGCTTTGAAAGCAGTGAAGGAGAAGCTGCTGAACCATGTTGTATTGGATTCTGTGCAGACATCAATGACCTGCCCTGAGGGGCCTGTCTTCTGAACCACTGTTGAAACGGGACACAGGAAAACATCCTCCTGCGTGGAACATCAGTGTGTACCTATGAGTTCAGGCTTTGCTTGGATTTGGATCCTATCAGATGAGCTCACCAGGGCCCTGTTTTTGCAAGTTTTAACTTACAAGGGCAGTTGTGATCTGTGCATTTTGAAATCGCAGCATGAACAAAGGAGAGAACTTCTGATGCTTCGCTTCACTGTTTGAAAACAGGCACGGGGCCTCATAATGAAAAATGGAGCTTTTTGTTTTAGGTGCCTGGCTTAAGCTTGGCCCAGGAAGTAAAGAATTGAGTTGGCAGTTTTTGTTTGAGTTTTTAGTGAAAGGCTTCCCAAATTAGCTTCCTTGACAGTTTTAGGAGACAGAAAACATGAACTGATTTTTCACTTACGGGTCAAGCTGGAGTTACTCTGCCAGGCACGAGCACAAGGAGGCTTTGCTGTGCCCCCCCAGAGACTTTCCATTAGCTTCAGTAGACTCTGAAACCCTTCGGCATTCTGTATCCTATAACCTCCCCAAAAGTCTCAATCTGAAGTGAGTTCTGAAGTATCTGGTAATCCTGAAGGAATGGTAAAGAGAAGTGTTGCTTTCCCCACTCCTGCTTTCAGGGTGTTTCTAATGCTGGTGTCAGTTATAGCTGCAACTTTGTGCATTTTCTCTTTGTGTATGGGTGTCTGTGTCCAGCCGCTTGGCTTCAGCATAATTTTTTCCTGTCCTCTCTGTGAACCCATGAAAAACTCTCTTCTGTCTTTTGTTTCTTGTGCACGTACTCCATAGTTTCTATGACATTTTGTCACTGGTCAGTTTAAGAAAAACATCAAACTCCCTTTCTGGAGAACTTGTGGTCTGCAGAGAGCTGTCAGCGTTGTTGTGGAGCTGCATCTAATGTGTCTGTCTTGTAAGTATACCCTGAGTGTTGGGAGTCTGTTACACTCATCCTTTAGAGGGCTGAGCCTGTAAAGCTGTGATCCTTTTAGTGTCAACAGAATTATTTTTCTAGCCACTGTAGTCTCCCAAGTGGATAAATCGCGATGCTTTCTCTCAAAGCAAGTGGATATTGTTTCTCTTTTAGCATTTCTGTTATTCACTTTGGTGTAGGATGTTTCCTGGCCCAGTGGTCATCAATTGATGCAGTTAGTACTCTTCCGGTTAGTTCCAGCCGTGGACAGGAGGTCATGTTGCTTGTTGGCAAGGTAGCCAAGTAGGACTTAACTTCAAGTGTCATTCCTGGTTGCTGGACTCCCTTAGCGTTCACCATCAGGGCTGTGATGGCATGAAAACCACTGTGGAAGGGACTGAGTTGGGAGAAGATGCTGAAACCGGACCAGTTGTACACCCCCTGTGGGATGTCCTTGTCTTTTCTAGGAGGCTCCTCTGGGAGCTTGTCCTCCCCCTGGTGCTTTGTGGTATGTGGCCTCCCTCCAGCAGCTTTCAGCCATGTGGAGGTGTATGCGAGGCTTCAAGGTTGGGATGGCCGATTGCCCTGCTTCTGCCTTCACAGCTTATTAGCATCCCAAACCGGGACAAATTGTCAGTGTGTATGGATACTCGTCTGCCAGCTTATTTTGCATGTTAGAAGACTAGTACTTAGGCTATCTGTTAAGTGATGTTGATGCTACCCACAATTATTCTTAAAGAGAGTACACTTCAAATTACAGTAAGTAATTGCACGGTATGGTTTGAGCTGAAGGAAGTTAACGCTCTTCCTGCTCGTGGGGTGAATAGTGGCAAGCGTTGAGTAACACCTACAGTCTTGCTGGATTTTAGAAAACTCTTCCTCTGAGAGGTGATTTGGGGCCTACCTATGCAACAAGCTTCCTGTGCAAGGCAGATCTGTGTTAATGTGTTAATGTATTTGTCAGACGTATGAACTGAAGCCTTGCTTGCTCGTGTAGCTCAGTCTTGGGTTTCAGCTATCCCATCAGTGTATAATGGTTGTCAGTATTCCTGGGGTCACTCTTTTAGGGCAACACCCAGAAATGTTAAAATTAAATCTTTTTAACCCAGGAGAACTTGGATTCCTGGTCTCGATGTCTCCTTTTAATAGTTGTCCCTGTGATTCTGTCAGTGCTTACCTAGACACAGAGCTGTCTGCATATCTGAATGCTATTTAAATTAAGCTGGTTTCTTGCAATATTTTGTTTTGATCATGCATATAATTATAGCTAAATGAGAAACAGGTACATTTAGATTGAATGTAATTATTTAGCATTTCTTTTTTAGCTCAGGTTAGGTAAAGAAGAGGAAGAAAAGATTTCTTGGTGTTGTGTTGAAATGGAAAGAGAGCAGTAGCTTCAAGACAGCTGGTATGTTGGAATTAAGAGAGTGACTGAATTTCAAAATCAGATGCTTCATACCATTATTACATGGAGACATTGATTTATGGAAATAGAAATTGTCTTCAATATTTGGCGAATTAAATACATCAGTTCTTAAAAGAAAATAAAGTCTTCATTTTATGATGCTCTTTAGTGTCATGGTTATGTTAACGTAATAAGTACCAGGATAAAGGATTAAAATGTCTTGCAATGCTGGATGTTTTTGAGTCCAGACGTGCACCAGAAAATTTACAAGAAAAAACATTGATTAAGTATGAAAATGACTCCTCAGTGGTGAAGGATTGCAATTGATCTGTGAAAAACACAGGAAGCCCAACCTCCCACGAGTACATTGTGACTTCACAAGCAATCCTGCAGAAGAGAGACCTGACGACCAAATGTTTATCCTCCCAAATGTGAAGTTTCCCACAGTTGAGAAATGGTATTTTTAAATCTTCAAGCAAGAATGTTATATGCATTAATAGAATTTCTTGTTGAGTTTCTTCTAACACTTGGAAACTGCTAGTTGGCTGGGTGGTTAGACTTATGACAACAAAAGCTTTCAATAAAGGGATTAAAATATTGGCAAATGGCCTAGAATGCCCGTTGAAACATGGCTGAGCAAAACCCTCAGTGTGTTAGCAGTTAAGAGTTCTGGTGTCCCGGAACAGGCTGGTTCTGGGAGTGAAAGAAGGTGGGATCCCGGACGAGGTGTAGCTTGGCTCAGCTCTTGCAAAATACTGAGGTTTGAATATTCTTGCTGGGTTTGCAGCTGGTTTTGGGTCCTAGTTTCTACATCTTCCTGCATCCATGTTTTATGAAATTTCCTTCATATCAGCTTATGAGAATTGAGGTGTTAGAAATGTATGCTATAGGCTGAGCATCCAAACCATTAATAATGGCATGTGGTAATGGGTTGAACCTGCATTGATGGGATGCAGAAAAGCTGATTCGTTTTAGGCACTTTGTTGTACAAACTGATTTCATTTTTTTTTTTTAGGGCAAACTTGTACATTACAGAAAAACTAGGTTCATAGCTTAGTGCTGCCAAGGGTCTGAGGTCCTGGTACAACTGCTTCTTCCTTGGTTACACAGGCCTGTGCCACCTTCATTGTCTATCAGAGGCATCACAGAAGCAGCTCAGCTCGCTAAGCTAGGAGAAGATTACCACTTCTTAACCAGGTTAGCTTTCACTGGGCTAGCAAGTTGAGTCATTTCAATGAAGGATCAAGGGTGGGCAGCCAAGGCGCAGAAAGGGCTGGTGTGGATCAGTCTGAACTGTGCTGAATGGCAGCCCCCACGCCTTCCTTATATAGTGTACATGTGTTTATAGTTAAGACTGCAGTTAATTTTTTTCCTCTGCATTTTAAACATATTTTGTCTATTTAATGAGTTCCTTTGAGAAAGTGAACTAAACATAGAGACGTTGTATTATTCCTTCTCTGGAACTGTGCTTTGTCTGAAAGGCAAGAGCTGGGTTTATGAGTTTCCTAGTGCTGTTACTTAATGGTAATTTCTGCTCCCTAAGCACGGGTGTGCTTGGAGATCTGAGTTTATAAAAGGGCATGGCTGCGTACCATAGAGAGGACTGGACCTTGAAGCATCTTCATGAGATAGGATTGCTCGCCCAGAGGTGAGGCGGGACACAGCTTCCAGGGTTAGAGTAGCTAGTGATGTCTGGGAGCACTCTATTTTTCTGGGAGACTACTGTTTTATCTCTCCTCTAGCCTCTAACAGGCCTGTTTGGCTGCTGTGGACGTTGTGGAGACTTTCATGTTTTGAATCTGTATTCTAGAGTCTGCTTAAATACTTACTTTGAGTGAAAGAATATAGCTGAGAGCCCTAGGGAAAGGTGACCTTTCTAATGAACGGCTCCTGTTCTTCAGAACTTAAATATCCAAGGAGAAAGGACCATCAAGATTGTGATGGGCAGTCTGCTGCCTTCACAGGTTTTCGTGTTATAGATACTTCAAAAGACTTTGTATGGTTTTCATTCTACATATGTATGGGATACAAAACATTTGCTAATACCCATCAAAATTTATAATCTATAGTACAAGATCAAAAACTGCCTCTACAGTATAACACAAGAAGGAAGAAATGTTTCACTTTAGGAGTCCAAGTATGTTGATCACAAAGTTCAGCTGTGTTGCTGGGATGAGCTGGAGGTGGCAAGGGGGTTGTGCTGTTCAGAGCTTTTGTGTATGCTGGTGGTTTGCTCTGCAACAGAACAGTAAGTATGAAAATGGTGGCCTTTGCTCAGACCTAAACTTGGGCCTAATGAAAAGGGTGCAAATGGACATGAAGAGACATTAAAACGCAGACTATTATTTTGTCTGGATCTGGTGATCTTCCGGAAACATGATTTAAACTTAAAATAATCTATAGTCAAATAATATGTGATGTAGGTAATTAAATCTCTCTCTTCTTTCCTTTTCAGGTGGCTATGGTGGAAGTTCAGCTAGACGCAGACCATGACTACCCTCCAGGTCTCTTGATAGCCTTCAGTGCCTGTACTACTGTCCTTGTTGCAGTTCACCTTTTTGCACTCATGATAAGTACCTGCATTCTTCCAAATATAGAGGCTGTTAGTAATGTGCATAATCTCAACTCTGTAAAGGAATCTCCTCATGAGCGTATGCATCGGCACATTGAGCTCGCGTGGGCATTTTCTACTGTCATCGGGACTTTGCTCTTTCTTGCAGAGGTGGTGTTACTGTGTTGGGTGAAGTTTCTTCCTTTAAAGAAGAAAACTGATCATCCCCTCCAGAGCAACAGTTCTACCATCACATCAGGACAGGCAGCAGCCATTGCATCGACGTCTATTATGGTTCCCTTTGGATTGATTTTCATTGTGTTTGCAGTCCACTTCTACAGGTCACTGGTGAGCCATAAAACAGACAGGCAATTTCAAGAACTGAATGAACTTGCTGAATTTGCACGGCTCCAGGATCAGCTGGATCACAGAGGTGATACTGTCTCCTCAGCCGTTACCCATTTTGCGTAAACCTGTACTTAAAGAAAATAAACCCATTATTCTGCTTCTGCCTTGTTATGTTGACTCCCCTGTGGATGAACTGGTTGAACTGTGGATTACTGTTTAAAGAGAGATTATAAATGTTGTTCTAACCCTTTAGAGAGGAAAAAAATGTTCCTTTCATATGACTTTGTCTCTCTGACATCTGAAGGAATGGATGGTGGGGTGCATCCCTCCTCTCGTGGGCACTGTCTAGATTGCTTCTTGTTAATGCTGAATGGTGATTGTATAAATACATGGAGAATAACATTGTAAATTTGGTATTTGTTAGGGATGGATAGAGAAGCTTTTTTCCCCCCTCTCTTTATTTGATGTTGGCATTTACTAGAAGATACTGCTTGTCCAATCCATATTGCATGGCATGATACAAATTACTTGGGATATGCAGCAATTAGCACTTGGTTTCGGTGCTAGCGCTGTTCTCTCTAGAAAGCCTGACAGATGGTAGAAGTGAAAGCTTTCCCACCACTTTTCCCAGTATGTTTTGCTGCCAAGTAATTATTACTTTACTGATTTCTCCAGCGCCTTTTTCCCATGGCAGTTACACATTTTATAACTCGCTAAACGCTAAACACCCATGACTAGTCTTACTGCGATGTGGTATGGCCACATGAGTAGGAATGAGACTCTACTCTTCCTTGGAAGAAAATAAAAGCAATAACTGTTTTAAAGTTCTCATGAGCTGGCACATATTATCTGGACAGATAGATTTGCCTGTTTCCCATTTAGGGATCTTTTTTTAAAAAGAAGGAACTAGATGGAAACTGTCACTGGATAATTTTTTTTTGCTTGAAAATCAGAACCACTGCTGGGTTTTTTCCAAGCCAAAGTAGTAATTATTTTGTACTTTTATATTATAAATATATTTTTAATAAATCCTCAGATGCAAGCAGCAAAAGGTGCTTTCTCTGCATTGAATTCCCAAGTAATTAGCTATGCCTTGGTCTTCCTTGTTTAGAAAAAGTCTTTTCCTTGATGAAGTGTTGTATTTAATAACTTGTTATACATTTTTGCTTCCAAAGGATCTGGAAGACTACTTTTATCTATGTAGATTTATTTATGAAAATAGATTATTTGTAATTAATATTGCTGCTTACTTTCAGACACATGTCTGTTACAGCGAGGCTACTGTGTCGTTTTTTATTTCCTCTTCAAGCAAAAACTTCCATTTCGTCCCTCAGATAAGAGGCTTGTCCAAGAAAGACTGCAGCCGTTGTCCCGCGCAGCTTCAGTAATTCTAGCTGTGTCTAGAAGTGGAATTTTTTGGAATGCAGTTCTGCCGTGGAGCAGCTTTGGGCTTTAATGGGTAAAAGCTGTTTTTAGAACACAAACTGAGACAAGTTTCAAGAGTAGTGGAACAAAATTGACCTCCCTATCCTAGCTAACACTGGGGAATAGAAACCTGGGGGTCTGAAATTAGACAGGAGTGAATGGGACAGTGCGGTGGAGCTGTACCTGACTGAGCCTGGGCTGCACATGGTGCTCACACCCAACCTCCATCTCAGGTTATTCCGACAGATTTCATCCCTGTAGGATGTGCCTACAGAGTTAGGGTAGCAGAGCGTGTTTACTACTGAAGCAGCCTCACGAGGGGAATGGGACTGATGCCTCATGTCAGCACCACCGCTGTGCGAAGTGTTGACGAGGTTACCTCTGGTGTGTTTGTATTCTGAAAAATAACAATCAAAAAACCCTGCTGGGCTGTTTTATCGGTGGCGTTCTTGCAGGGATGTTCTTGGTTCACAAGCAGAAGGCAGCTTTCCACTTGCTGTTTTCACAAGTCCCTCTGTCATACAGATGTCAGACTGGATTTTCTCCAGCTCTGCCATTACATTATGCTTGAAGTATGTTCTGTTACTGGTGTAAGTCTGCTGATGGTGAGAATTGTGACTACAGTCCCACAGGTGCTCGTTCATGGAGCACTGGAAGGATTATGTTAGTAAAGGCATTAATGAAGCAGCATTCCAAAACACAAAACCTTAGTAGTAGGCACAAAATGCACCTTCCCGTCCTTTACTGGAATACTTTTCCTGTCTTGGGAGAAAAAAAGACTCTTAAAAACCCTCAGTAAAGAAAGAAAACCTGACTCAGTATTCACACTAGAGCAAATGGTTGAAAGGGTGGTTTCAGGCTTAAAAATCATGCTTCTGTCCATAAATTGTGTATTTAAACCATACAGTGTTATCTTGAATGGAAGTCCAGACAATATTATTTCCCAAGTTTATTTTGTAAAATTACTTGGTGTCCTGGATAAGTAGCTGAGCTTGTCTTTATCTTGTGGATCTTTTAGAAAGTGACACAGACGTGGGGTTTTTTGTTTTTTAGAAATACAGAATTAGAAGCTAGTGGGACTGCCTTATTTTTAACTTCCTTAAGCTGGTGGGTTCTGAGCTAATGGCGCTGTTATTACAGCTGCTTTTCTGACTATTTTCTGCACTTTAAGCCATGATATCGAGTATGTTTCATTTTCCAGCTGTGGAAATGGTCATGAAAGTTATACCTTGAGCACAGTCTTGTAACTGTGTGCCAGAGGCAGTAACCAGACCCAAACACGTGGATCTAAACATTGAGTGCACTTAGAATTTGTTTTTTATCCCTTATTTATACTAATGGTATTACGCATTTACCTCAAGCATTTTAAACATTGGTTATTGTATATCACTTATTTAGATATAAAATACTGAAATAAAATATACTCAATTGTTGCTGATTATTTGTTATCTAGAGGCCTAAAATGTGCTGATTTTTTTCTACATCACTTATCTCTCAGCTATGTTGTGCTAATCTTGTGTATTTCTGAGGATCTCTTAAATGTATTCAGTTACTCGTTTCAGTCATAATACGAAGATAAAATTTCCTGTTCACGTAGGCAGGTATAAAGAATGTAACGTAGTTGACATGTTTTTCCTCCTGTCAGCACTGCTTAAATCTTGGGACTAAGCATGTTGTATTTTTACTCTCTCAAGTGCTTAAATAGAGAAGTAGGTTATCTTTCAGCCTAGAAAACATGAAGAGTCGAGGGACCAAATGAACTGTAAACCAGTGGTGATGCTCGGAAGCACGATATTAATCAGGTGAACTAATGACCCACTCCCACAGTTTGTTTTTCACCAGCCGGCTGCAGTGCCGCCTTCCCTCGGGCTTGTGGGTATCGCTCAGCCGATCTGAAGCGCCACGGCTGGCGCGGGGTGCTTGCGTCGGGTAGAAATGGAGTGGCCATCGCAACCCCACTGAGTGACGGGGTCCAGCGCGTGGGCTGGCCCAGGGGCAGAGCCAGGGTGAGATCAGGTGCTCTGTGTTCCCCAGGGTTAGGGCCAAGAACCGGCATCGCATTATGGAAAATGTACAGAGAGAGCAAGTGAAGTGGCATGAAAAAAAATATTAATTGAAACATGATCTGTTACAATTTCAAAAGCCATCTTGGCCGCAGGTATGTATTGGGCTAAATTTGGGAGGAAGTGGGAGGGGACAATTATTTGACTGTACTTTTCTAGGGTTTTGCTTTTACAGCATATAATGGAACCCCTGCTTCTTCTCTAAGGCAATGTGAAAGACCTTGAAACCAACAGAGTGCGATTTCTTCACAGGAGGAATAAGCCAGAGAAGCTGGGCTAAGAGTCACTGCCTGTCTTCCAGCATTTTGCTGCTTGTGGGTTTTTTCTTCTTTTTTTTTTTTTTTTTTTTTTGTTTTCTTTTCCAAAATAACGGGGGGTGGGAGGAGGCCTCCGAGCAAAGCCACCTGCAGAGTGAAGCATATGTGGGCAGCCTTGAGGGGAAAGCGAGGCAGACCATGACACAATACACCCCGGCGTGGATCTGAGACTCAAAAGAATAAGTAACCCAGGATCGTGTTCTTATCTTACATCTTTTTTTCCTTTATCATCCGGTCCAGTTATTAATTTTGGCTGTCATCAAACATCGCCTGGGCCTCTGCTAAAACACCATCTGGATCAGCTAGTTCAATCTAAATAAAAAGAATACAAATCAGTTACGCAGTGTAATTGAGGAAGCTTACGGTTTTATAGATATTGATTACTCGAGTATTAATGGAGAATCTCCTGTGTATCAGACTTTAGTTTATATTGCAGCCTTTCAATTACTGTTTTCAAAACATTGCTACGCTTCCCTAATTTTATCGGCATGTTGAACATCACTTCATCTCCTTGAAATAGCTCTGTGTGGAGTGGACTGATTCTCCTTTAATGCATTCTTAGACAAAACTGCCTTTGATTTGTAGCCTGTTGGGTCTCATACAGTTTCAAAAGGTGTGTAATTGCAGTTGCCCAAATCAAAGGTCATGCGAAAGCAGGAGCCCGGAGTCACATAACCTGCGTGCAGCTGGATGCGGGTTCTTGAGAGGGAAGTGCCAAAGCCCTGCCAGGAGCTTGTCGTCTCACTCTGACCCGCTTTATGTCCTAATGCTTTCTAGTGGGTTCGTGTGTGTGGTGTTCTCCCAGGCAGAAGACATCCAGTCTTGTTCTCACGCATTCTGAAGCCTTGGCTCCAATAATTAGAACAGCAAATATCCCAAGTCTACTATGTTGTGTCTTTCCCCGTCTCAGCAGTTATGTTCAAGTTCTGCATTGATGCATCCCCATCACCACGTACTGGATTCCTTCAAAGCCTGCGATAATCGCTTTCTAGTTTTCAGCCATTTTCTGTCCGCCTCCCCACCCTTTGTTCCTTTTACCTGCTAATAAAGACACACAGTGATGCTTCTCCCATGCAGAAGCTCAGATCCTCACTGTTAAACTCTTGCCAGGCAAAAGCCGACTATTTAGTCCCTCTCTGGTTTTGGCAGTTTCTAACATTCACCCTATATCTACTTTTTTCTAACAGCTGCTTGCGACAGTAATTTGGCAACAGGTTTATGAAAATCTGAAGTCAATTTTTTCTCCTTTTATCTGTTACTTCCTTCATATTCTGAGATCAATAAATCTCTTCTGATGGAAAGTGCAATAACAGCACGCAAAGTTGATGCTTTCTTTTTGCTCATAGAGCAGAAGAAAACCAGGTCATAATTTGGTCTTCAGGGAGTTAAATAAACAGCCAGGCTTGAACATCCTGCCTTAGCGAAAGGGTAATTCACCCCAGGGCTGCTGGGCTGGGTTGTTGGAATCCAAAGCTGTTCTCAGATGACCTTTGACAAACCTAAGGTAAATATTTTCAGCTACAGAAGTACTGTGCCTTTCACTTTTTTTGCAAAATCGAGATTGTTTTTCCCTGGTGAGTGTTTAGTGTTTATTATTCTGCACTGCCGTGGGTGTGCCTAGTACTTGCAGGATTAACTGGCTTGTCAAAAATGTCTGTGCTCAAGGGGCTCTTGCTACAGAAACCAGATTTGAAAAAATAAGAGAAGCAAAGGCGTAACAGCCGTGAGCTTCGGTAGGCTGTGTGTGCCCGATGTCATCTGCGACAACCTTGACCCTGGAGCGGAGGAGGAAGGTAGGTGGCTTTACCTGCCGTAGGGCTGTGCTGTTCCCCGGGTTAATGGAGTAAAGCAGGGTGCTGTGGTTGTCCAGTGTGGTTCTGCTCGGCCCTAAGCAAAGAGGAGCTTCCCCACCCAACACCCGTCTGCTACACATGTCCCTCTACCAGCCCCTGACTCGGGGTGCCTGGGAAAAGGAAATAGCTGATATTAGCACTGCAGCTGCTCAGGTTTCGGTAAGGTCTAGTTGCCTTTAGCAGTTTGGCTTGGTGAAATCATTTTGTTTTGACGCAAATCCCACTATTGTCTCTGCCTCTATTGTCCCCACTTCCTTTGTGCTGCTCTGAGTCTCTAAGCAGTTTTGGTGCATGAGAACTGCATTTTTCCAGCTGTAGGCAATTAGGAGGCTCCATCAGCGGCTGGATGGGCCATTTGTCCCTACGGGGTTGTTTAGGACAGTGCTGGCCAAAAGACTCTGAGCACACACCCTGTGAGCTGGGAACCCCACGGGGGTAATCGCTTGAAGAGTGAAATGCTACCTCGAGAGCTGACGAATGCAAACATCACTAGCAAACCCGAAATTTCCAAGCAATTACCTTTGGGATTGGATACTGAGTAGGGGCAGGAGCTTCGACTCTGCCAAAGTCAATCAGAATTCCACATTTTGGTATATCTGCTGCCCAGATACCTTCAAACAACTGTCCCTTATCCAAGTAGAAAAATTTCCCAGGGCCATGCTTCTTTCCATCTTTCCAACCTCCTTCATACCGATTTTCATTTGCTGCAATTAAATACATGAACAGACCATGAAATTTGCACAGTGTCATTACGGGGCTACAAACAAAATGAATCAACACAGCAAACTGACAGAAGAGGAAATAATCTGTTTGGCTTCTCTTAGTAATTCCGAGGGGGCTGCGGCACGGTGTGTCGCTTAACTTTCACAGTGCTCTGTTTGCTGTGCCGCAGAGGGAGAAAAGGCTTCGGAAGAAGTCCACGCCTGCCCACTTGGAACAAGAACTGCATTCACCTGCTTTGCTCCTCTCCCAGTGATATTCATTTTTTGCTGATAAGCGGGGCGAGTGAGCTCAGGGTAAGACTAGTAGCTGAGTCACTCTTCACAACATAAAAAATTATAGCACACAAGTTTTGAATTTGTCACTGCAGCAAATCACGCAGGATCTCTGGCTTGAAGAGGTTTGCTTGTCTGGGCAAGGAACAGCAGCACTGTCTGATCGTTGTCCAGTCAAAATAATCTTGATTTCAAATAATACTTGTAGTTATGTTTTTCCTCAATGAATTACAGAGCGAGAATTGCTGTGAGTGTCTGAATGGTTCAGGCAGTAGTCAGCTACAGACTGTTTTTCCAGCTGTACTGCATCTCTTGGCGTTTTTCTGCCAGTCAAGAGAGGGTTTTTTGAGCTCTGTGCTGCTCTCCAGGAATTATGAACAGGGAAAGCAGAGCTGCAAGGGGAAGAGAGGAGCTCATCCAGGGACGCTGGTTGAGAAGGGGCATCATACCCATGGCTGGGGCTGGGATACATCCAGGCCACCCACCTCTCACTAGGAGAGCCCTCTGCTGTCCCCTTTTCCTACTTATCGTGTTTCAAAGCCAAAAACCATGGGGATTTCTGACCAAGTTACTTAGTGGAAATATCTTTGTGACTCAGCTGAACTCAGACATTCTTCACGGCAAGAGGCGGCCAAAACACCAGGGCACCCCGCGCGGTGCCACAGAGGTAGCTGGGGGTTGCCAGAACTCTGTAAGGCAAGAGGGAAAAACCAAAAATGCTTGTGGAGAGCATGGCTGCCAGGCCTTTCAGGCAGGGTCTGGTTTACAGGTTGGAGCCGTGGCGGTGCTTATCTTCAGCTTGCATCTGGTGGTGAGCTTATCTGCAACACCGACCTGCCCTGCCCGCTGGTGGGAGCATCTCAGCTTCTGTTCTCCAGCCACCAACAACTCAGAAACCACCGAAATCACAGGCCCAGCTGTGATGGAGGGGCCATGGAACATCCTGGCTGCTCCCATCCGCTCTCCTCTCGGAGCACCTCAGAGGCTGTGTTGCTCACAGCCAATATTGCCTCTGCAGATGCCCAATGCTCCGGTTTAAAAGCCGTTTGGGAACGGGCTATAGCAGAGGCAGCAAATCAGTGTGGTGCTCCCAGCCAAGCTCACCCTCACCGGGCACGCTGCCACTACAAGCAATTTAATCTTGAGCTGCAGCTCATCGTGACCTCCACCGAAGAACTCCTTTTCTTTCACCATCGCAAAGCTGCCGGCGTGTGGGCATACTTCCAGCAGCTGAGCTGAATACATTAAGCTTGTGGGTATGAAATAATTGCTCTGGCTAATTTTAACCAAAAGGAATCAAGCTCGCAATCGGTAGTAGACTATGCTGCAGGCAACCGGGCTCTGAAATTGTGCATCGGCCGCAGCTCAGCCCTGAGGGGTTGTCAGTTTACAATGCCAAGGGTGACTTTGACAGGAGTGAAGCAGATCAGTGGAAGGAGTTACCCCTGGAAGCAGATGCTGATTTCATCTGGATGAGCCATCAGTCCAAAGTGACTTTACAGTCATCAGAGAGAGCACAGTCATACAATCCCAGAATGGTTTGGGTTGGAAGGGACCTTCAAGATCATCTAGTTCCAATCCCCCTGCCCTGGGCAGGGACACCTCCCACCAGACCAGGCTGCTCCAAGCCCCGTCCAACCTGGCCTTGAACCCCTCCAGGGATGGGGCAGCCACAGCTTCTCTGGGCAGCCTGGGCCAGGGGCTCACCACCCTCACAGCAGAGAATTTCTTCCTGAAATCTAATCTGAATCTACCCTCTTTCAGCTTAAAACCATTACCCCTCGTGCCTGTGATGTGCAGTGAAGGTTGTGCTCATTCCTCCCAGCTTCTTTGCTTAGCTAATTACTAACCTTGAGATCACTTTCAAGCAAAAAAAAGTTGAATACCAATATAGAGATAGTATTTCTTCAAATGTTCCTGGAATGCAGAGCTTTGTACTGCAAAGGACTAGGATTCTTGGCTGTAGGGGAAAATGTGTTAAACTCCTAGCAAAATAAGGGGAAAAAATTCCAAATTTCTATTTTTATGCCGAGATTGCCCCCAACATTCCCAATACATGATGTGCTTGGTGTTATTTCTGGGAAGGGATCATGTACTAATGAAACCCCTGTGTTCACTCAACATGAGCCAGTGTCAGAAGTAAGAGAGGGTATGAAGCGAACTCAAAAAGAAAACTTCTCTTTTTTTTTCTGTGCTGGAAACTGGACTCCTCTTTGGTATGCAGCAGTTAGAAAGTACGTCTGGCAAAGTGCCTGGCTTGAAAAGAGAGATTTGCTCTTCTCTGACCCAACAGTATATTATCTCTAACCCTAGCCATCCCAGTCATTTAAAGGTAAATCACAGCAAAAATAAGCTTTCTTGCGTGTGGGCTTGAGCAGTGCAACGCTGGCCCTTGCACAGCCTATGCTGCCTCCAGCCCCAAACCAGGAGGGGGGATGTGACACGGGGGAGCACCCGCAACCCTGAGGCAAGGCTGCAGCGGGAGATGCGATGTAGCATCCAGAAATCTGGATGGCAGAGGCACCCAGAGAGCAGCATGACGCTGAATACCTTGAAGGGGTCAGGCAGATGCATTGGGTGAGGGTGGCTGGTACTTACGCAGCCGCAGCATTCCCTGCCCGCCAGGCCGGTCCTCCAGCCACTGCCCCTCGTACATGGATCCGTCCCAGTAGTACATCCGTCCCCAGCCGCTCCGCAGCCCACCGCTCCACTCGCCCTCGTAGCGCTCCGCGCTGGGGTAAAATGTCACCCCATAGCCCTGGAGAACAGCACAAAGATGGCCAGTTAGGAGTCTTTGTATTGAAAGGGGTCAGTGTTCAATTTTGGGATATTACTTTCTTGATATGCTACTCCTTTGCTTAGTACTCTTACTCATGGCTGCTGGCAGCCCAGCTCAGTGGCCGTTCATGTGTTGAAGGAAACGAGAGGTGATGGTATGGGATTTCTTTTTGGCAAATTATTTTATTCCCACAACGAAACATTAGGTTTGTGTCTAGTGTGTTATTATTGGCACAATCGCTGCTAATATTTAGCTAAAAGTGGGTTTTACTAGTATATAAAGCTGCCTGGGGATAGGCAGCATAAACAAGACCTGCCTCTCAACACGGGGATTTTATGCCTTTCACCCTGATGATACTTCCTTCAGCCCAGCATGTCCCAGGCTGGGCACCTCCTTCCCTTGCCCCTGAGCAGACTGAAGGTCTCTAAGTGACGCTGACCATGGAAACGGTTTTGCCTTCTCCTCCATCCATACCCCCAAAGAGGCGATGTCCTAAACAGCCCCTTGCCTTGCTTCCCTCCTCCTTCACAAGAAACTAAGCCCGGAAGGCTACCTGCGGTGAGAGCAGCAGGCGCAGGCAGCGATGCCACGCGTGCCTCCCCGCGGCCGGGCGCCAGGCCAGGCTCCCAGGGCGGCAGGCGTCACCCCGACGGGGCAGGAGAGCTCTGACGCTGAGCAGTCTCTGCTCTTTACTTTCTCCCCTCGGGCTCGATGCCACCAGCTTTGGTTGGTGAACTTATGAATTAAGAGCACTGTGTGTGTGCAAGATGGGGGCACCAAGGAGGTGCTGGAGTCCAGAGGTACCCCCTATACCAAGGAGTGATACCAGCAAGAAATATTTACATATTCCCAATGAGTTTTCCCATAGGAATAAAGCGTTAATTTATTGCTGAACAAAAAATAAAATCAGTTCTGGAAATAACTGATTTTTCTGAGCATTAATTTTATTAAACTACATGGATGTAAAAGGGAGAATTTTGTAGAAGAAAAAAACAACTCTAGTGATATTTGGATGTCATTATAAATCTTTCACCAGAGCTCAATAATCCAAAATATATCCTCGAAGAATGGGAGGGGAAGCTCCCTCCAAGAGAGTGCAGTCATAGAGCCACACGCCAATTAGAAGCATAAGAGACCATTAATTTAATTTAAGAGCAGACACAAAGACAAACACAAGGTTTCCATTGGCAGATCAGAAAATGTTCCTGCAAGGATTTTGCACATAAGATTGCAGTCATTTTTACCAGATGACTTCTTCATTATGTTTCCTTTAGAAAAAACAGCAATTTATGTGACAGGCTTAATTTCCAAAAGAACTCACGTTATTTGTCTAATATGCTGTAAAACTCCCAGAAGAAGTTACATTTTCCTGCAGTGCTTATAATACAGGTTCCTCCAACACCCATCAAGAGGAATGAAGGGGATGGGTGGGGAGGATTAAGACACAGGATATGGAAACCTCTCATCCTGCTTGGCAGAGCTGCAGGTGAGTCTGGGCAGTGATCGCTGCTCTGTGGCAGCTGGTGGGAGGTTGGGGCTGTAGCCTGGTCACCAGCAGATGGGTGGGATGGGTTCCTCTCCAGAAGGGAGGGGGCAGGCCATGGGGTGTTCTCGGCCACGCTTGGCTTTTTATGAATGATGGATTTTTACTCTTGAAGCTTCCTGGGCTTTCTGCAGGTTCAAATTAAGATTTAAAGAGAGCCCAAGGCTGGAGGAAGGTTTGTTCCCGTAGCTTCTGCCCGGAGTCACACTGCTGCTTCCCTGCTGTGGGACCTGGTGCAGCTCCTGCAGCACCTGATGTGGAGAGGTGAGCAATACCAAGAGCAGCAAGGTGGGGAGGGCAGGGGGAGAGGGCTTAAACACCAGAGCTTTTGCTCTTGCTTTCATTTTCTTGTTCCACAAATTCATTTCCCCAAAACTCTTCAATTCAGCCTCAGTATTTGAAAAATAAGTATTTTAAGTGATCTTTTTGCATGCGTGCACCCAACACTTCCCCACATTTTGGGGATCACTGCCTTGCCGCCAGCAGGCACAGGAAATCTCACTTACGCATTTTTTGTTGTTTTTCCACCAGCCTGTGTACACCTTCTTGTATTCCTTGGTTACGGGGTCAAGAATGCTGTATGAGCCATAACCGTCCCGCTTCCCAAACTTCCAGTCACCGCTATAAATAGCTCCATCGCGTTTCCATACCTGGATGCCTTTACCTGTTTAACAAACGAGGGATTTCAGGGAGACCATTGCAGTTGTTAGGAGAAGGATTTATGGGGCTGCCTTCCTACAGCTTCATCCCAGGCGAGGTGGTGCTCCCTGCAGCAAGGCAGGTTTATGTCTGGGATTCAGTTTAGCTTCCCGAGTCAGATGCATCGTTAATCTTGATCAGGGGCTTCCTGTGTGGCCTTTGCTGAATGCATTTAAATCTTTCCAAACCTTGGTTTACTGCTTGTAAACAAGCCTGTCCTACTCTGGCTGCTCAGGGCTCAGTCAGGGTCTCCTTCCCCTGCTCCGTCTCCTGCAGCACCTACCATGACTTGAGGACAAATGAATGCTCCCGAAGCCAAGTCAGGAGGTGAGAGAGCTCCAGGGACTGCGCAGCCAGGGCACATCCTGGTGTGTGGAGCCGACTGCGGTTTGCTGTGCTTGCAGAGGATTTTTAAACATCAGGTAACTGCCCCTGAGTGCATGCAAAAGCTCTTCAAGTTACCTATTAGAAATATTTCTGAGCATATTTTTGCGTCACATATATCAAAGACATATACACATATAGTCATACATGAATGAATGGTCTTGCAGGAGAATATACAACTGCTGACCATTCCCTGCCCCTAGGAACTTTTGTAAAGACATTTAAATTGGTACTTTTTCTCAAAATGGTCTATCTTACCGTGTTTCAAGTTGCCCAGCCATTCTCCGGTATACTGATCTCCATTTACAGAATAGACCGTGTGTCTTAATCCACATTTCTGTGCTTTCCTGTCCCATTCATGCCAGAGAGGCTCTGTAGCCCTGGGGTATTTTACAATGGGCATATTGTTTGCAGCTGCAGAGGAAAATAAACGATTGTCACCAATAAATTAGAGAGAAATTACTAAGGCAGGTACAGGCAGAACAGTCTATTTGTGAGCTATGTTTTAACAGGCATCCAAGTCAGTAATCAATGTCTGGCTTTGGAGGGGTAAAATAGAGATATAACAAACAGAAAGTATCTAAAAATACTGAAGTACAAACCAGCACCATCTGAAAGTAGGCTTGCAGCATAGCCTGGCCTGTTAGGAAATGTAAAATAAGTCCCAGCAGGTCGGGTCTGTGGTGGGCATTGGTCTTTGCTCCTGCCAGAGGTCTTGGGGAGCACAGGGAAAGGCAGCCCCTTCTCCATACAGCTGAAACCCTGGCAGGCTCCTTCTCACAGCCGCTCTTCTGCTGCCTCTGCCCGAGGCTGAAGCAGTCATTTAAGCAAATTAGAAAATTATTTGTTTGCTAGGAAATATCTCAGGACATTGCAAAACATTCACAAGATGGAGCGGGTCAGGGAGTTGGCTGGCGTCCCTGGCGTGCACCAGGAGCTGGGACACTTCATACCTCCAGCAGTAACGTAGCTCAGGCTCCTTTGCTGCTAAAAATACCAGTCCTGAATGTGTCTTGTTAAAAGGGGTCAAAACCACAAAATTTCTATCTATCAGGAGGCTACAGACTTGCCCAGGGCAGGAACAGCACTTGTAAGCCAAGCAAGCTGCCAAGGAGGTGGCTTCTGAAGCAACGTAGGTTTTTGTATTAAGACCAGGGAGGGGGTGATGGGCACAGTGGGGATGTGATTTGGGTGTCAGAGGTCTGGAGGGAAAGGATCAGCATGGGGGAAGAGCAGGGAGAAGGTGTTTTGGCCCATCAATAGAGAGGACAACAGCAGAGTACAGCGTGGTGGTGATTTCTGGGCATTGCTGTGGAATGGCTCGCTGTTCAGCGCCGTGGGAATGCCAGCACAGACTCGGAGCTGAGTGGTCTCCTATAAACCATAAATAAATGCCAAAAGGTGTCTGTAGAAACAAAAAGCAAGTTTCTATAAAAGCTGTCAACACCCAGAGCTTGGCTGGAGCCTGGCAAGGTGGGATGCTCTCCGATTTTGTCTCCTGGGCTCCCCCTTCTGTCCTGATCCGCCAGACTGAGCTGTATCTAGTGATTTTGCTGCATCTCTCCCTTCTCGCAGAGAAGAGCTCTCTTTCCTGCTGTGCTGTGGGTGCCAGGTAGCCCAGCGTTGGGGAAAGCATGGAGCTTGGGAGGAGAGGGGAAAGGAAGATGCTTTGGGTCCTTGCTAGGGAATAAAAGCTAGAAATTATAAATAAGAAAATATAGTTAGCTTTCACTCTCAGTTCCCCACGTGGCTGTGGGAAATGGTCATTCAACAGCTATTTGGGGAGATATCATTGCCAGAAATACGTACTTCTGTGCCCATGATAAGCCTTCCTCCCCAAAACACAGCTGTGTTGTGTAGTGCACGTCTCATGTGGCTCCTTACCGTGGGGGTGTGGGCAGGGCTGGGGGAGCGCAGGCAGGGCCGGGGCAGTGCAGGGAGGGCCGGGGAACCTTCCCCGGGCACTGCATTGTGAGCTCAGACCTGGGATTCCTGCCAGGCTGCGGCGGGAGGAGAGGGGCTGGGTAGTGGGTTCCCAGCTGGTTGCTCCCACTTCAGCTGTCGAACACAGGTACCTCCTCCACCGACCTCAAGGAGAGTGGGGAAGATGAAGACCACCACGTTGTCAACTCTAGAAGCAGGTGTTTTGGGAACGGGGTTGCCTGTGAGGGCAGAGGAGGACTTGGCAGCTGGAGTCCCCAGGCCATGCTATCCCCCGGGAGCATCTTGCTTTGAAAACACCGAGGGCAGGATCTCTCCCTTGGTATGACAGAGTCACGGCCCACTGTAGAGGATGATTTTTCGGCAATGCAAACACAGGATGCACCACAGCTGCTAAGTTTCTCCCTCGCCTTTGTGGGCTGCAGCCCCCAGAGAGGAGGATGTTGCCAATATTTGCCAAGGGCTGGGGGGTTGCCAGCTCACATCTGTTCTCCCCTTGCTGGGGGGAGCAGAAAAGCTGAGCTACAGCCACATGCACCCACCCCGACACCAGCTGTGACCTCTGAGCATCTTGCAGCTGTGAAGGGATGTCTCCCTGCTCCCCCTGCCAGATGGGAGCATCACTGTCCCACAACCACATCTGACCACTTCTTTAGCTCAAAGCTTAGGATTTAAAAACCCCAGAGAGGATTCCCAGCTGTGGGGGCAGCCCCAGCACCTTGCTGTCGGATCACTGTGCCCTCTGAGGCACAGCCTGCAGAGAGCACCGAGGGTAATGCAGGCTGGTGGGAGTCACCTTTATTTGCTGAATCCCTTTCCAAATTTATGACACCGATCCCAGGTTTGCGTGATAACATAGCTGGTATTTTCCACCCTGGATGATTTTAGCCACCTACTACAAGGGTGCGGAGAGGCTGGCAGCAAGATGCAGGCGGTGCAGAGCCACTCCAGTTGCAGCCCACAGCGGCTGCAGCTTTCGGTGCTGACGGCTAGAGGCTGCTGCTCCCATGCGTCTCTGCCGCTGCGCTTGGGGATGAGGATCTTAGGGAGTCCCAGAGTCTCTAGACACCGGTCTATGCTCTCACCTCAGAGCTTTGTCAGGTCTCTGGTAAAATGCAGCTTTAGTTTGCACAGCCTTACAGGAAGTGCAGTTTTCCCCCTTGGGTCTGCGCAGGACTTCGGAGCAATGGAATTTAGCTACAACTATTTTTTCCGGCTTAATGAAGAGCAAGGCAGAAAACTCAAACAACTGCAGAGAAGGGTCTGTTGACAGTGCCCAGCAGCACCCTGCCTGCCACTGCACCGCATCCCGTTGTGTGACCTCCATACCAGCTCTGCCTGCGCAGGAGCACCCTGCGTGAACATCGTCCAGCCCCGAGGATGCCCTGGGTGAATTCACCCCTTACATTGACCCTGCACCACAGCACTGCCCCACACCACGGTCCCTTTGACAACACCCTCTTGGAGCAGCCGAGCCATTCCCAGTCCCTGCCTTGCCCACACGGCAGTGGCTCCAAGTGGGATGCTCAGGACACTTTTTGCTGCTCCTCCCCAACTGGAGCAGGGTGCCAGAGCAGTGATAGGAGTGGATGACGGGGAAAGCCCACGTGCTTGCTTTGCAAAGCGCCCTGGAGTTTGGCCCACACTCTCCTGCCGCCCCCCACCCCGAGAACCACGCTGCGGGCACCAACCTGCGCCTGGTGCCGACTGGGTGCTGCTGGCTGCATCGTTAGGGTCGTCATAGCAACTCTGCCAAACTCCTGCGCAAAGGGTGACGGGAGCGCGGCTGGGAATGCTGCAGGAGAGCTGGAGGACTGAGCGGCTGTGGGTGGAGAGGGACGCTGGCGGGACGGGGCCTCACCCTGCGTGCCCCACCGTGAGCACACGGGATGGAGCCAGAGATGCGCTCCTCTGCAGAGCTGTCAAGCGCATGCCGTTCTCCGGAGCTAGGTGTCTTCGAGTTAAGGGTTATCCAGCAGAATATAAAATGCTGACGAACGACGAGTGCTTCATCTTTGGTTGGTTTTCTTATACGCACAGCAGCAGAAGGCTGAAAATGAAAGCACTGATTATGATACTGCTGAATAACAAATCAGTTGTAAGAAGGAGAAAACCCCTGAAAATGCACATCACGGGTCTCAAAACAGAAATCTGAATAAACCTGATGCTTTTTCCTTGTAATTCCCTCATCCATTGCATTTTTTCTGCAGCTACAGCGAGCAGGGATTGCCATTATGTCCTTGTGGGTGTCTGTGATAATCTTCCCTAACGGGTATTTAACTGAGCATGTTTCAAGTATAAAATCAAAGTTCTCACTCCCATGAGCCAAAAGCATTTTTTTATTCTCATACTTTTACCACATTTTTCATGCCCAACACTACAGGCTGGATGGTAAAAATTTTGAGGTGGGTGGAGAATCTTGGGTTGAAAAAAAGCACCCTCCTCCGCAGAGGTGAGATACAGCTCGGTCTTCCCTGTGGGTATTCATCTGCCATCTTCAATGTTTGTAGCATTGAAGGTGGCTTAAATGCTGTGTCCATGCTCGGGTAGGACAGAAGGTGCGTGTGAGGTGATGGTGACCACCAGGTAACGTGCAATTTTTGACTGCAATTATTACACCAGATTATGATGGGCTAGAAGGACAACTTGGGTTTCCCTTGATGCAATTCCCCTTGTTCTGGCCTTTCTAGCCAAAATATGGCCCTAAATCTCCTTGTTGGCTTTTTTTTTTTTTTTTTTTTTTTTTATTTTACTCTCACAGACATGCGTCACTGCCACCGAGGAACTCCAGCAGTTTCCTCCACCAGGGTGTGATGGGGCTTCAGTTCTGTTGCTGTCCATACGGTTGTTGCTTCAGTTGTCTGGCATTTGATTAAACCTTACATTTATTAAGACTGAAAGCAAGCTGTTAAATTGGTCAGTGTAAATTATGCTTTAATTCAGCCCGTTCTACTGCCAGTACAATTCATTGCAACTGACTTTTCTCTCTCCAATTTCTTTCAGTTTGGACACACCAAAGAGCAAACCAAGCAAGGGGAGGATGTGTGGGGAAACATGCTTCGAAACACACTATTTGTGGAGCAAGGTCCCATGATATATGATGCACCTTAATTTTTTTCAGTTTAAAGAGTAAGATATTTTTTTAAATTATATTAATTAAATTAACCCAAAGGACCTCAGTATTCTACATCTGAAACTGATTTTTTCGCAATGAAAGGAGACAGCTGCTCCAAGTTGAGTTTGCTCTCATAAAGCTTGGGGAATCACCCAAGTGAAATGCCTGCCCCAACTGAAAACTGTCAGAATCAATAATTTAAGTTTATTCTGGGAACTTCGCAGAGTAAATAGAGAAAAAACATTTAGAGAAACATATGTTGGAATTCTTTAAAGGTGAAGAATGTGACAACAACATACTGTTGAAGTAGGATGCTCAGATGTGTGTTTTATTGCTGCTATATTCAAAAGAAAAGCCCGAGGAAGCGGTGGGAGGGTCTTGGACTCCAACCAAGCGTGTGTCGGGTTTAGTCAGATGAGCACAGAGTGGGTGCAGCGCTGAAGGAGCTTCCCCACTCCTCTGTTTTTAAGAATTATTATCACAGGATTTAGGAGGGATTGAAGTGAAAGGTTTGAGATGTAAACTTCACTGGTTGACTTTTGCTTCAGAGGCAGCCTTGTGGGAAAGCGTTTACTTAAAACTCTTCCCTCCTTTTTGCTGGGAGCAGCTCTCTCAAGATAAAAACCATGTTGGTTTTACATCAAAACAACCTAAAGTAAGAACTCTAGGTTATCTAAAATGTTGAAGCACTCACGTATTCATGCAAAGTTGAATGTTGAAGTTGTTGAAGCTGATGCTTACGAGATACCCTCTCCCCATGAGTGTCTTTCACCAGAGCTTTACAGCTAATTCTCTACTTAACTATCTGCAACAAGACTGTTCAAGGTAGGGTTGTGTTAATCAGTGAAGTTACCCAAAACTGAGAATTGTTTACTGCGTAACTGTGGAATGCTTTGCAAGACCCTCAATATTGATTTAAAACAGGCAGATCACAGTAGGAATACGGAGGCAGATAAATTTGACCACACTCAAGCTGATGTCTCACTTCAAGTCCTTAACTGAGGAATTAATCCAGATTACAAGATGAATCAGCAGTACCAATTTCCAGGTGAAACACATGCCAAGTAATTTATTTATCATGGCTTATCGTCACCTGATATTAGAATGGGACTCATCCACATTTATCTTTTGTCCTTTCCCATTTGCACTGTGCTGAAAAGAATCAGTATCTAGGACAGGGGGAAAGCATCTAAGGAGACAGCCTCAACCAAGAGAAAAGAATGAATGGAATCTGCATTCAGAAATAGTCTGGAGGGTGAAGGAAAGGAGCTCACATGTGACTGTACATTTATAAACTACATGTACTCGAACAAAATTTAACACCAAAAGAACAATCAGTCACAATTTTGCTGTGATCCTTAACTTGATTTATTAACTCAATTTCTTTGATATGTTTTCTGGCGGTGGATGGTTGATGAGTTGGGGATTAATTAAGGTAAAGGCAAAACAGATTTCGTATTTGTAGATTTGCTGTGCAAAGGCCTTACAAGCTCTCTGACAGCAAAAAACAGCTATTCAAAATCTGGAAGATTAGATTTGCAAGATACCTAAAAAAAATGTTCTCAAAATATTCAAATTCAGAGGAAAGGCACCATTTGTTACGTGTTGACACAAGCGAGACATGCTTTTATAGCCTTAAATCCAGAGCGGCTGTCTGCTCCAGAAATCCAGAGTGATACAATGATGCTGGAAAACAGGGAAGGAGCCCTCATGAGCCTTCTCCAGGCCAGCCTTCTGTTCGGGGACAGGACAGAGAAGACCAACTGACCAACTTCATGCTCAAAAGCAGATGAAGAAGGACAAGCCTATGAAATGCTCTTGACCCAGGTAACATGTATAAGACAGTGTGGTGCTGTTGCATGAAGATACTGGTGTCCTTCTGTACCTTTTAAATTTTTGGGTAAGTTGTGTTTAAGGCACCTACTTCAAGGAAGCCACAAACCCTCTTTTAAGAAGCCTCTCAGTGCTTAAACCTGCACAGCAGCATTTCTTGCCTCTGTAAAATGATAAACTGAATCAAAATCTCATCTAAACTGTGGGCCCAGAGGGAGGGATGGGGTAGCAGCCAGACAGGGCACTGCCCAGGCTTTGTTTGCTATGGTGGGTAGGAAGGCATCCTTGAAATCGAATATGAAACCTGTACATGACTGGGTTAATTAGTGTTGACCGAAGAGCATATGTGGTTTCTTTAGCAGGCTGCAAGTAAAGATATGCAGAAAGAACAGAGGCTCTCCTGAGAAAAACCAGACTCCAGAAAACAACACATCCCAGGTATGTGCTCAGAGGAATTTACCCCATGCTCCAGCTGAGCTGCAGAACCTGCTCCTAGCACAGAGCAGGAGAGCCGAGGTGCGGGAAGCCAGGAACGCCGGCTGCTCAGGTCCCCTCTCCCCGTCTGGGCACGAGGGGCAGGAAGCTGCCAGGGCTCTTCTGGGCTCTTAAAATTCCCTCTCTAAATCCTTTATCCAGCTGCTAAAAGAATCTGCACTCCTATAATAGTCCAGTAAGGTCTTTGATTGTCCACTGGGTACAATGGGTGCAGATATTTAGGGGTGTATTTTAGTCAGAAAAAAATGAAAACTCAAACTATATTATTTCTATATATCTTTTCATAATGAAGGAATTTTAACAATAAGATTATTTTTTTCACAAGACAAGCATTTAATTCAGACAGGAAATGTAATGCTTAAAACCTGGATTTTTTAAATGTCTTTTCTGTAGGAGTCACTCGTGGAGGCAGAGCGGGACATTGACCAGCACAGCCTTAACAGACACAAGCCCTGCTGCCCTTCCACTGTCCCTTCCCCGTGTCCCCAGCCACAGGAGTGGGAAGATCTGACTTTGGTGTGCAATTTTCCACAGGTATCGCTGGGAAGGCTTTCTGGATTAGTGCACACCCTCTTACTTTTTGCAGGATCCGTATTAAGGAGATTGCCAATTTGAAAACTCAGTGCAAAGTTAAATGGGTGTTTATCAAGATTTTTGAGTCTCTTCCTTCAAGAAATCTAGTTTTGGAGCATGTTTTAGTTGTAGAAATAAAAATTGCAAAAAGCCTGAAAAGCCTGAATTTGATAGTCAAATAAAACGTATGCTGAGAACGTGGATATGGAAACTTAAGTCTCTCAGGACAATAGACCGTGATATGTGTTATATGATTTTTCATTTTATCACTCCTAAATCAGAAATGTAGAGTCCTTTTAAAATTGACAGATCTAATTAAAATCTGCAGCTTCCATTCTTAGCAAGTAAAATTATATACACTATTATAAACAAATTCTCTAGTTCTAGTTTAAAAAATATCACTGTTATCTTACCTTGCTTTGGTTTTATTCACAAAGATGTGATTGAAATAATGAGATTATACAAACAGATATAATCTCCCAGGAGGTGGAAAGAGATTACAGGTAATTCTGAAATCTTTTGTAACGGCGCAACATTAAATACTGTTAGAACCAGCTGTACAGCCAGCCATGCTACACTCACATTGTTTATGTTTAATGACATTCTTCTGTGTTACTGTTTTAAAGAAGCAGATCTCTTGAATGAATATTAATAATTAGCACGTCTTAGTTAAAAGACTTTGAAAGAAATCTTTTGGGGTTATAATTATACACAGCCTCAATATGTATAATAATTGTTCCTTGTCAAGAGGTGTAGGGAAGAGGTAGGGAAGTTTTAAATAAATGTCTGGTGAACCCTCAGTGTGAGGCTGTTCTGGGAGAGCTCCGGGGCCGGTATGGCTCTGAGTGGGAAATGCACATTTCCTGCCTTTGTATGCACAGCGCCCACAGAAACACAGACCATGGCCCTAACGAACATGTCATCAGGCTGCAGAATTATGGCCCAGGGCAAATATCGACAAGTCATATTAAGAACTTTCTTCTATTCTTTTGAAGCTTATAGCTCAGGAGTGAAATAAATTGTTTTAAGGGCTTTTTACAATTTATGATGTATTCTATGAGTACTGATGAATTCTGTAAGAATTCAGAGCAAGCTTGGTTCAGAGTGTGATTTAATGAGCAAAGGAAGCCCTAAAGAAACACAGCTACATCTTAGGGATGGCTCTCCGATGAACTGAGCTGACAGAGTAACTGCAAAGGTGGAGGGCTTATTTTCACATGGGAAGGGAAAATAAATTTTATTAGTAGGGAGTACTCCAACCTTGTGGTGAACTGGAAAGTTTCAGCATGTATCCAGCGCAGAATTAGAGCTGTGATCCGAGCTGCAATTCTTTTTCTGTAATCCAGAATCCTGCAGATTTCCTGTAACATAAGGTGCCATTACACAGGATTGTGGACTAATTCTGGAATCTGAGGAAAATTTAATACTGACATAATGAACTCCTGTGACATTTATACTACACTTATTATTGTTCTACTTCAAGATTATCAAGGCCTGCCACAACACAGGTATTTGATCTCTGGACACTCGTGGACCTCACTGGAAGAGCTGAAGGGACAATGCAATGTCCCTGTGGTCGGTGGTTGTTCAATCAATGGAAATCCCCACTAACCACAAGTTCTGAGCAGGTTTCTTTGGAAACTGAGCACAGAGGCAGGCAGCAGGTCATCAACTGCATTTCAGGTGTCCACCCACACACGTATGAAAAGAGCATAATACAAAAAGGGCATAAAATGAGCACACAGCAGTAATACAGACCTAGAAAAGGACTAGGGTCAGCGTGCAGACTGAGGAGGGTCTCTACACCAAGTATTTTGGTTGTTTATGCTGAATCCAAGAAAACAGAATCCTACAGATACTCTTTGTGAGACAGCATTGCACCCATTTTTATTTTGGCTTCACACTTCCCCTCCCCCTTATACCTTTTTTCTTATTAATTGCCTCTTTTCCCTTCCTTTTTTCTTCCACGCTATTTCCATGGTTTTGCAACAAACCCACCCTCCAAGAAGTGCTGACACTGACAGCCGTTATAGCTCCTGCGCATCACACCCTGCCCTGTGCTCTCACCGTGAGCTCCAGGGAGCAGGGCCGCACACTATGGCACTTGCACAGCCCAGAGGCCACCAGGCCCCGCTCCCACATTGCCAGTCCTGCCGCCAAACGGGTTAATATTGCAATAATAAAAATAGGAAAGATGAGGAATCGCCTCATCATTTTCTCCTTCTGATCTTAACAACGTGCTGTGCCCGGGCCCCAGGCCGTTGCTGGGCCGGGCCGCCTCAGCCCAGGCCTGTGGTCACCTCAGCCAGGGGGTCGCCCTGAGGGGACCGTCCCCGCGGCACGGCGGCTCCGCCAGCACCACACGGCGGGGGCGGGTTCAGGTTCTATCTCCCCCCACCCCATCCCCACGGAGCGCTTCGGGCTCTGCCACCGCACGCAAGGGCGCGGGCGAGGTGCGGGGGCTCGGTGGGGCCGGTGGGCGGCGCCTGAGGGGACCCATCGCCTCAGGGCGGGGCGGGGCGGCGGGTAGCGCGCGCCGCCGCCGCCGCGGCGCCGCGCCCAGCCCCGCGCGATGACGTCAGGGGCGCACGTGGCCCGGCGGCCCCGGTGCGGGCTGGCCCCGCCGCCGGCAGCAGCAGAGCGGGTCCCGCCGCCCCCGCGCCATGAGGGTGCAGCTGGAGCGGTGCCGGGGCGAGTGGCGGGAGTTGGAGGAGGAGTTCCGGCAGCTCCAGGTGAGGGGCGGTGGGGGCTCCGCGCCGTGCCGCGCCTCGCCTCGCCTCGCCCGGTTTCGCGTCCGCTGCTTCCCTCGCCCTGCCCTGCGCTGCCTTCCCCATGGCTGCGCGGGACGGGCGGCGCCGGGCTGGCCCCCAGGGCTCCCCTCTGCCCGCCCGGCCGCGCCGCCGCAAGCTGGGAGGGGGCCCTGCAGCAGCGGGGCCGGCAGAGCGGGGTGCGCACCCCCGGGGTCCCCTCCGCCGCTCCGCTCTCCCACGGAGGTCCTCCCCCTCCGCCCGCTCCCTTCTCCGGGGTCTCCCGACACACACCCGGGGGTCTTCCCTCCGCCGCCCCCCTTCCGCGGGGGTTTCCCCTCCTCCGCCGCCCCCTTCCCTGGGAGGCCTCGGGGCGGCCTCGGCAAGGAGCTTCCAGGGATGCGGGAAGGCTCGTCCCCCTCCTCGCTGCGCCCGGCGGGGCCAAGGGTGCACGGCGCCTTGTCCGCAGGCCCGGGGTGCAGGCACGAAGCGCAGCCGGGGACCCAACCCCAGAAACACCCCCGTGCCCCGGTGCCGGGGGTACCAGGTGCTGCGGGACATCCCAGACCAAACCGCGGCCGTGCCCCGGGTCGGTCCCATGAGGCATCCGAGGGGACGCCGTTCCCACTGCTAGAGCGAGGGCCGAGAAGGGGGACCCGGCGTTTTCATGCACGGGGAGCGACGCGGGGAGCGCCTGCGCTGCGAGCATCCCCTGGCCCGAGTTTAATTTCCTCTGGTAGGATACAATAGTTTTCCCATCTCGCAAAAGTGCGTTGAGGGGCAGAAAGACCTCGGAGCAGGCGCTGAGAGCTGCTTCTGCAAAAGGCTTTTACCTCCAGAAACACTCCTTTTCCCGTATGCCGTCAATGCTGTGCCCATACGCATGCTTTAAATTTTTAAAGATAAAACACAACCGGCTGTTCTCGCTCTGCGTGGCTGTTAGCCTCTTTTAGGCTGTTAAACAGAACGTGCGCCACAAAAAAAAAAGCGTGATTTCCAGATTTAGCTCCTTGTCTTCATTAAAAGTCAGTTCAGGTTGTACGCTTGTTAACAGAAGGAAAGGTGGTGGTTGGGCGTTGGGGGGGATCGCCAGCTGGCGGGTTTTTTTTGAGATGTGTGTGCACCTTCTTGCAGAGCACGCTGCTCAAGTCTGGCCTAAAGCACGGCAAGATGTCAGTGACTTATCCCTGCCTTGGTTTCCCCATCTGTAAAAGGAAAGTAGAAATGCTTCTTGGTGGGTCACAGCTGCCGGTGGCACGATGTATAATTCCCCAGGGCTTAGTACTGTAGAGGTGAAAAGTTGGGATAACATCCATTATCTGAGAGCTTCAGGGCTCACAATCTGGAGATGGTGTTGGAGAAGAAGAGAACACAGTGCTGTCCTGAGGACATAACTCTGCTCCAGCTCCTCAAGAGGCTGGTGGTGCTTCTGTGTTCGTTGGAGGAAGGCTCTGTGCTCCCTAACGGCATTCAAATCAGAATGTGACGTGTTGGGATAGAAAACCCAACTCTTTAGTGAGAAAGTACTTCAGTGAGGGTGTCCGCTCATGCTTGCCCTTGCACGTGGCTTTTTGGACATACCCGTAGCATCTCTTGCTCTTGTGGAGCCTGGTTTTCCTGGCAGCAGCCTGAGCCCCTCTGCATCATCCCACTTCAGCACCCTTTTTGCCTGGCCTGACTCATCGCCAGCTGGAAATGCTGGTCCTGGGCCACACAGGAGCTGCTGCTCGTGTTTGGAAGGAGCTCCCTGTTGGCATTTTCCAAGGTACTTTGGTCACCTCCACTAAAAGGGTCTCTTGTGCAGTGCTAGTGGGGGGAAAAAAATTGATGGTGAGCAGATTTTATTGTGTATTGAGAGCAGGGCCAGCCCCGTGGGACAAAACAATCTCTGTTTTGATGCACCCCTGCCCCATCTCATGTTTTATAATTGTGTTGTAAGTTCTGGGTCAGGGGCTGTGTCTTCCTTCTCCTGCAGAGGAGGACTTTAGACTCTGGTTGTAGCTCCTGCCCCCCAGGTGTCTGGCACGGGGCACTTGGGGCTGTGGTGGTATTTGGGGAACTCCGACTTGAGGGACTTTGAAGGGGCTGATGCTGCTGCAGCACTGAGCATCCCCTCGGGGGGTGTGAGATGGGGTTGGGGGACATCCAGGTTTGCAAAGCACTTCTAACCAGCCACATCTGTGGGTTTTTTACAGTTTGGTTTGCCAGGGCAGGACTTCCATCTCTGGAGGAGCAGCATGAGAAAGAGCTGGGGACTGCGGGGCATGGCAGATTTGGAGCAGGGACATGAGAAAATGCAAGTTGCCCTCCAACAGCTTGTTAATTTAAACCCTGCGTGTGAACATGTGAAACACATTTTGATTAGGAAAAAGCCCTGCGAGGGCTCCCTGTGAATGTGATTTGTGTCCTGCAAACGAGCAAGTACTGACCACAGGCAGGGCTGTTGTGAGTGCCGTGGAAAATAGACCTCGAGGTACCTTCAGAAAACACCCAGGATTTGCAGCGCGGGGCTGTGCTGAGCTGCTGCCTGCCCTTCGCCTGCGGGCAGCGCAATTTCCACTTCCAAACTGGGCAGTTGCGGCTCCGGTGCTGCAAAAATTGTAAACTTGGGTGCAGAGGCACCTCTGATGTCTCATGCCTGGGAGCTTTTCAACTTGGGGCAAAAAATCCTCCTCTCCCTGGTGCACGGGTGCTTTGTTTTTCTGCACTTGTTGTTTCCTACACGGAGAGAGAGCTGACCTTCCGGGCAGGTATTTGGCCTGTGGGTTACTTCTGTTAATGTAAAGGCAGCGCAGTGCTCCCTGCGCTGCCGGTGGGTCCCCCTGTAAGCAGTCATCTCTCTTGATGAATTACTAACTTCACTACAAGCAAATGTTATGTTCTTCTAAATACCATGTCATTTTGGAATCATTATCCTGATGTTTTTGGCTGGCAGTGGAATTTACCAGCTCTCAACTCGCCTGTTAGTGTTTCCAATAAATGTTTGAACACTTTTTTGGCAAAGAGCTTCTTACACCCTTTGGACCAGCCTTTTAAAAGACACTGTTGCGTGACATGTAGAGGAGCAGAACGAGTTACTGCGCAATCCAGGGAGCCCCGAAGTCCTGCTGGTGCTAAGCAAAGCCAAACCAATCCTGAAACAATGCGAGCTGCGGTGCCTGGACATGGTTAGTTTGGTCATTAAGGTTTTTAAATTGGATACCAGGGCTTGTTTTGCATTGCCCCTGTAAATAATGAACAGCTAACAGCAAGGTCCTAACGAGGAGGTGAGCAAAGAGTTGTTTTGTATGGTTTTAGCACTGTGTTTATGCTCCAGGAAAACCAGTGGTAATTTTCTGTGGTCGTTGATGTGCTGACAGGTAAAGCAGCCACGCAAATAGCCATTTAACCAGTGCCTTCTCTTGGAACTAACTCTACAAACTCTCTTTTCCAAGTTATTGTAGAACTTAGCATTTGCCTGGAGGGCATTGCGTGGTGTCTGGTTAGCTCTTCCCGAGGTCTCCCTGCACTTGAGAGGGTGGTGAAATCACCGCAAAGGGCGGAAAAGCAGAGCATGTTTATTCCCAAGCAGAGGGAGGGCTGTGAGAGCAATGGGCTTGCAGCTGGTTAGCGTGTCCTCATTATGGTCAGTCAAACACCAATTGGGGGCTTCAGAGAACCAACGAGGGAGCATCTAATGCCACAGGGAGGGGATGTGTTCACTTCTTACGTAGGTTGCTTGAACATGCATGGGGTGGCCATGGATGGCAGTGGTGGCCAGGAGGCATCTAAACCCTGAGGCATGTATCTGTGGCTGGTTTTGTGGTTTTTGGTGGTTTGTTTTTTTTTTTCCTTCTGGTTCCTCATCTGTCTTCTATTTTTCCCAGATTTAATCTGGCTGTGAAATCAGAGTTCCTGCTCTGCGATTTAGCCACCCATTTGATGGACACAGACTGAGATCAAACAGAGCATTTAGGGCTTCTTGACAGGGTGGGATGGGGAACAAGGAGCTCCTGAGTGGGAAAGCTCATTAGAAAGAGGAAATGAGATGGGTGCAGAGGATGCTCTTTGTTTTGCAGGAACTTCATTAATGTCTATTTAAGCCGTATTGGATCCGCATTGGCTTGGTGTCACCCCCTCCTTCGTTGTTTGCAGGAGTGTCTGTTGACTCCCAACAAAACAGGGGTTTGCTTGCTTCCTTCAGAGGCGAGGACCAAAAGCAATATGTAACCTAGAGGGGTTCTTCCTACCCATCCTCTCCTCTTCTTCTGCAGGAAACACACAAAGTTTACAGGCAGAAACTGGAGGAAGTCACCAGCTTGCAGACAGCCTGCAGCAGCTCCATACACCGGCAGAAGAAGACACTAAGGGACCTGAAGCACAGCCTGCAACGGTAATGAGAGACCTGGAGGGTGGAGGAGGCAGGGATGGGATGCTTCTCCTTCCCAAAGGGCTGAAATGTTTGGATTTTTAGCATTTTAATACGCAATCTTTGTTGCGGTGGTAACGTTGCTCCATGTTATTCTTGAGTCAGCTCCATCTATCACAGCCAGGTAAAATGTTTGTAACCCCGTGAGAGATGGAGTCCTGTAAATAAAGAAGATCCTTGAGAGACCCTGTGTGGGTCCGCATCCTTGCGGTATGTGCCGTACACTGCAAGACCGTACAGCTTTTGGTCCACGTGTTTTGCTAGGTGATCAAAGCTTTGCTCTTAAGCCATGCTGGGAGAGCCGCATCAATCCTTGAACCTGAACGCGTAACCTGTTCCTGGGTGGATTTGCAGGAGGGAACTGTCTGTGGATGCTCAGCCAATCCCTGGGAGCCACGAGCTAAATTCCTTGTGTGCAGGTCTGAATACACCACCTCCCATACCACGGGTTGCTAACGCCGCTCTGCACTGCTCTCTGTTTGACATGAATTGGTAAAACTGCCGTTTGTCGGTAAATCATCCTGAAATATTTCATGCCTGAAGAGCTGCAGCCTCTGCAAGGGCAGTGCCTGAAATCACGCACAAAGTTCCCAAAGTGGAAAGAGTTCCTGCAAAAAAAGCACAATATTCCCTAAGTGCTCTGCTAGGGAAGAGGTACGGAATCCGGTCACTCAGCTGAGATGAATAGAGAAGCTGATTTATAAACTAGCTAGCTTAAACCCACAATGGCGTAAAGCAGGCAGTGAAATAAAATCACGGTAAGCCAAATGGTGCTGCAGAACTGTAGGAGCAAAATGCACAATGGCATCAGCTCATGCAGTTAGCTTTTTAACAGCGTGGTTTTTATGACAACTCTGTTTTCCTTCAAATAAAAAGGAGGTAAAAGCACGTACAGGAATATCTCGTGTCTACGTTCTTGCAGGTGCAAGCCCAGAGCGAGTCCTGAGGAGTTTGCTCTCATTCAGGAGATCAGCACCCAGATCAAGGAGAGGCAAAATGCCTTCTTCGACATGGAAGCCTACTTGCCGAAGAAGAACGGGTATGTGCTTCGCTGGGGAGGAACGTGCTCCAGAAAGGCTGATATTTTTTTTTTTATTTTTTTAAGTGTTCACAGCAGTGTTGTTCCCAAAAGATAATGTGTGTGTTGAAGAAATACGTGTAAAACTGGATTAGTCATAAATCTCTTGCTGAGCTGCTGTGTCAGTCGTATACAGAATTCATTATCTGGAAATTCATGTAAATGTACCGCGTGTAGGCAGTGCAGGTTTTCTTGTTAAAATAAAAGTAACCCTGCATTGGGGAGAGATTGTGCAATTCAGTATTTCACGCTGATGTTTTCCTATGCTAGTTTTTTAAGACTAAATCAGCACAAGAATTTTCTCTCCCTCTCTTTTTTTTTTTGTTTGTTTTTTAAATAGTGTTTTCAACCGACTTAAAATTTATACTTTGCTTCAAGTGGGGTTGCTAGGACGGATTTCTTTCAGTTGTCAAGGGCTGCACAGCCCCTCAGAAGTTTCTATCAAACTTTTCTTCCAGTTTCTCCCCATTATTTTTGGGTTTGGACAGTGCACTCCACATATCTCGCTCTTACACTGTAGCGCAGAAAAGGGGCCAGGAAAACAAACCTTTTCTCTAACTTCTTGGAAATGCTGACCAATCTTTCCATGTTTAAGTCCTCTTCTGTAGTCTGTCTCTCCAGTTTGCCTTAATTAACAACCTACAGCAAACGTGGCTTTGGCAGATATGCTGATATTTTCAGCTCCAATCTGGGTCATTTTACGGTATTGAAATAAAATGACTTACCTGGGGCTGCTCTTGGTTTTTGTCTTCCAGCTTGTACTTAAACCTGGTGCTGGGGAACGTGAATGTAACTCTCCTGAGTAACCAAGCAAAGTGAGTGAGTGTTTCCGTGCGTGTGAATTTGGGTTTCCTTGGGGCCATCCGTGGATGTGGGCTGAAGTCCAGAGATGGGAATGGGTTTCTCTTAGATCTGGTAAAAGACGAACTGTCGAGGGTGGGCGGGTCGGACCATGACACAGGGCCAGGCTATCGCTTCGTGCAGCTCTGATCAAGTCTGTCCATCACTGGCTTTTCAGCCCAGCCTGTAGCTTTAATTGTAAAGGGGGATTTTTTGCAATGGAAAAGGGGGTTGCGACTTCTAGATGTACAGTGCTTCAGAAAATGGAGACTTTTTAAAATTTTTTTTTTTTCTTAAATCTTACCGTGCCAATGCAGAAACCAGCTCGTACGGATTTAAGCCATTGCCTTGCAGTGTAATGGCCGTGCAGCCCAGGCGGACCCTGCAGGCAGAACGCTGCCTTTCACCACCGTCTGCTGGTTTTTTAAACGTTTTGAGCAAAACCTCTGTCTCTGGGCTCAGCCTGTGGATTTGTATCTGGTTTGAAAAAAGTGAAGCCGTGTTCTGGTGAAACACCCGTTTGTGTCTCTCTCTGTTCCCTTCCAGGTTTGCCTACAAGGACGAGTATGAGAAGTTCAAACTTTATCTGACTATAATCTTGTTACTCGGGGCTGTCACCTGCAGGTTTATTCTCCACTACAGGTAAGCCTGCATTTTCACTTTTAATCAAATATTTTGAATAGAAGTGTGCTGGGTTTGAACTAACTGTTCTCTTCTGTTAAGGATGGTGAGATGGGCTCTGGCAATGTTTAGGCTTTGAGTAGCTGGACAGCAGGACAGCTTTTACACCTCTTCAACAACCGCAAGACCTGTATTTTAGCTACTTGCTTTTCCTTCTTCAACTTTTTTTGGAGTCTCTTGTAACCGAGAGAAGTCCAACATTGCGTTTCCTCATCTGTTGCTTTTCTGGCATCGTGCCGTGCTTCAGAATGAGCGGTTGGTTTTGCTTGTAGGTTGTCCCAGGCAGGGACTGGCACCGTGCTGCAGATCTGGGGTTGCAAATGCAACCAGAGAGGATTTGCATGAAGTTATCGGACCTGAAACATTATCTGTAGCTCACAGATAAAGTATCTTAGCACCAACAAGCTTCCTGTATTCAGTTTTGCTTAAAAACCAGGAAAGTGTTGGAGCCAGGTGCTTCCACTGAGGTCTCTCTGGGTCTGGGTGAATGCAGGATCATCAGGGTGATGCTGCCATATGCAGAGGCTGCCACAAATTCCCTTGGCTTCAGGGGTCTGCAAATGGCAAAATAAAGGCTTTTCTTCCCCCCAGAGTGTAATGCTCTTCTGCTCTTTTAGTTGATTGGATTTATATAGATCTCATGGAATCTACTCATTGAATTAGCCTGGAAATGCCTCTCTAAATTGGATCATCTGCTGCTTCCATGGTGCTTTCTCTCCTTCAGAAGGAATTAATGTCATCTCTGCGTACCTGCTTATCGGCTCAAGATCTGCAGTGTTATATCACGGGGCACTTCCCGGAGGAAAGGACTCTGAGCCCGGTGCTGCTGCCGATGCGCGTGGCTCTGCATGTGGATTAGAGATGTTCAGGACTGAGACTTTGTGTCCATGGCCTCACTTGGGCAAGGGGACAGAGGAAAAATACTGTTTTTTTGAATGTGTCTTTATAATTAACAGGTTGGGTTTTTTTTTTACTGTGTGGGTTGTTTTTTTTAACAGGGTTACAGATGAAGTATTTAACTTTCTGTTAGTGTGGTATTACTGCACGCTGACGATACGGGAAAGCATTCTCATTAGCAATGGATCCAGGTACCGTGCCACCTGCAAAAACTATTTAAAGCGTGAAATGTCCTTAAAAGAAAAACAAGCCACAAAAGCAGATTCAGCTTGGTGCTGAAGCCCAGCAAATCCGAGATGCTGATGTGTCTCTGCAGGGTCTGTTGTCTCCATCCGTCTCCCTGGTCACTTCCAAGGGCGGATGTGGCCACCTGAGGTTTGAGGAGGGAGGAGAAGGTGCAGTTCCTAACTCTTGGCTCAGTTTCCAAGGCAGCACCGTCCCTTGCTCACTTTACCGTTATTTTCTGAGCTTTCTACAGTGTTCGAAACAAACAGCCACCTCATAGGAAGGACTTGGAAATGTCACTTATTTGCATGGCACAGGGAGGAAAAAAATGGGTGTGTGGGCTGAAACTTGTGCATCATTAGTCACCACGGTACCTCGTGCTGTGGGAACTGCTGCTGTTTGCTGTGCTGGAGAGCTCGTGGGAGCACGCAAGGTGTGCCCCGGTCCTGAGCCTCCCTCCGGCAGTCGTGGATTTGTACCCCTGCCTAAGCCATGTTGCCAGGACAGCGCTGTGCAGCACCCCTTTTGCTTGAGTTGAGCCGTATGTTTTGGTCCGTCCTTCCTCCTCCCCCAACTCAGGAGCATTTTTTGTCTGTAAAGCCAGACTTACAGTGCTAAAATCCATGTTTCTCGCCTAACTGCCCCGTTTTTTCTGTTCAGGATCAAAGGCTGGTGGGTGTCGCATCACTACGTTTCCACGTTCCTGTCTGGAGTAATGTTAACGTGGTGAGTCCGCTCTCGCCTGCTGGAGGTGCTTCAAGCCTGTTTCACAGTGTTTGCATCATCTGAGCGTTTAAATCCAGCGTGACCATGAAGCTGTGGCCACGCAGGCACATGGCGAAGTATCAGACTTTATATTTGTCTGATGTTACAGATGTTTTCAATGATAAACACGACACTGCAAGTTTGTATTTACATAGCCGATTTAAAAAAAAAAAAAAAAGAAACCCAAACCCTAAGCTGTAGTTGCGCTGATGGTAGCAAAATCTCCTGATTTCTGTCTCTGTGTAACTAAGCAAACAAGCAGCACTTTGCTTTAGAGGGAGGACACCACAAAATGAGTTCTGTTTGGTGGCTTTATTGAACCCAGATTACAAACAGTATAAAGCCAAAACTGCCTCCCGCGGGTGGTGGTGTTGGTCCAACAGCACAGCGATGCACCCCCATTACAGCCACCGTGCAGCCTGGCTCAACTTTGGCATCCACCGATTAGTAATAATTAAAAATTGTTTTAAAACAACAAATGTTTCTGCTCCCGAGTATGTAAGGGGATGACACGGTGGCTGGAGCAGAAGGTGCCGTGTCCTCTGTCTATCCTGAACTACCCTTAGGAGCAGCAGCACAACCAGCCCCATCTCCACCGCTTGGATTCTTGATGCAGACGCTGCTGAACGGCTGTGATTGCTGCCCAGAGAAAACTGCGATAAGCAAATGAATAAGAGGGGGCAGCATTTAAACACGTCGGGGAGGGGAAACCTAATCAACGAGAGCGCTTCCTACGCGCTGGAGTTGGGATGTGCGGCTGTAGCACCTTCTCTGGGCTCCTGATGGGGTGGAGGGGGCTGGGTACCAGCTGCTCGCTTCATTTGCTGATGGGATGCGGTTTGGCTGAGAAAGGGGAAGGGCGCTGCATCGTATGCTTTGTTATCAAACAAATAAACCTCCTTTTGTATTTTGCTTTTAGGCCAGATGGACTCATGTATCAAATGTTTCGCAGTCAATTTTTAGCGTTTTCAATATTTCAGAGTGAGTATATCTTACCTTGCTAATTCACGGGATAAAATAGTTTTGTATCTTGTGTGCTTAGAAGAAAACACTTCTGCTTGGTAAATACTGGGGTATTAAACTGGAGAAATATGATGACAGAATAAAAAAATACAATGTACAAATATAAACAATTAAATCTGTTGGATTAAACATTATTAAAATAGTTCGATATATTTATCATACTTCTGAATAGCCAATGCAATGATGTTTTCTTTCCTCCAGGTTGCGTTCAGTTCCTACAATATTATTATCAAAGGGGCTGCCTTTACAGACTCCGTGCTTTGGGGGAGAGAAACCACTTGGACCTTACAGTAGGTGAGGTTTTCTGCAGTACTTCTGTTTGCACGGTTTTGGCGCAGTTTTTAGATGCAGCGATAGGGAGCGTGTGATGCTGTGTGTGATGCTGTGTGGCCTCCTGAGAGCGAGCTCTGCAGAGCTGCCACCCCCTACCCTGCCGCCGGCGTCCTGCGGCAGGAAGGGGAGCCGGGCTTTTATCCCCCTCCTCCGGTCCTGGGGGTTGGGAGCAGAGGGCTCTGCTCTCCCTCAGCCCTCGAGGGGGCTAAGACGGAGGTTTTGGTCACCCCCATCTTCATGCTTCTCCCATTACCACACCTTCAAGTCTATAATTTACATCGGATGGTTATTGCGGAGCAGGACAGGAATAGTCCTTATGGGCTGGTTGGGGGGGGCTGCAGCTCTGGTCCTGGCTCTCTGTGCTCACTCTCTGCCTCTTCTGTTAACCTTTTCCAGAAGGATTTCAGTCCTGGATGTGGCGGGGGCTGACGTTTCTCCTTCCCTTCTTGTTCTTTGGGCATGTAAGTTGGGCAATCCTGTTCTTCCCTCTGCCGCGTGGAACCTGGGGTGGGGGGGTCTGACACTGCAGTGGCAGCACCATAAAAAGGTGCTTTGGATCACACGCACACGTGACAAATGTTTCTAAGGTTTGGGGTTTTTTTTGCTAGCAATGAAATTGTCTTTTTTTCCCCTTTTTAGTTCTGGCAGCTATATAATGCAGTCACGCTTTTCGGATTGTCGAGGCATAAGGAGTGCAAAGAATGGCAGGTAGGTGTTGGTTCTGCTCAGAAAAAGCACAGAGCTGGGGGAGAGAGGGTGTTTAATTACATCCTTAAAGACATTTGGGCATCTGACCCTGTCTAAATATATCGAGATGATGTGGCACAGAGCCTATACAAGAGCACTCAAATAAATGTGAGTTACCATAGGTAAATTTGCACCCACGAGCGACCGCGCAAACTGAAAGGGGAAGAAAATACATGTGGGTAAAAATCTCTCCATATTGTTTGTGCATACAGGCATTTAATAGCAGTGGCTGCTGGTGGTTCTTTGTGGCTGATCCATGGGTTACACATACAAAAACATGATGGCAGTGAATCACTTCAAAAACATATTACCCACTTTGTCGCCCCGCTTGTAGGGATCTTTCGACTTGCTTTCTCAGTTGCTGTCACCCATCAAACATGTCTGTCCGTTTTCCAGCTACACAGTTGCTCCTGCAGATCCAGATTGGGTGGTGTCACATGTGCAGATAACGTGATGGGCTTTATTTTGGTCAGATGTGTCTGTAGCTGGTGTGCTCGCTTTGGTCACTGGTGTAACAGCAGGAACGCAGCTTCCCGCAGAAACGCGTCCTTCCCCCACGCCTGTGCCACTGCCGTTCGATGAACGTGCTTGTAGCGTAATGCTAATCCATTAGATTGGTCTTAATGATTTGATTTTACTGACTGGTAGAGTCCAGCAATGTTGAATATAATCCATGTTGTAATATTAAAAAGCAGTAAATGCTACTTAAGTGATCCTGATGAAAATATACGTCCTGTCGATGCACACAGCTGGATGCATGACTGTGTGTTTGGCTATGATCTTCTCTCCTCGTGTGCTAACGAACCCCTGCACTTGCCAACAAGCCCCATCAGAGCTCGCTTAAATGTGGCCAAACAGTACCCTCAGCTCTCACCTTGCCCTCCCCTCCCCACCCCTTTTTCTCCATTTTCAGGTTTTTGTGTTGGCTTTCACGTTCCTGCTGCTCTTCCTCGGGAACTTCCTCACTACTCTCAAAGTGGTGCACACTAAACTGCAGAAAAACAAAGACAAAATGAAGAAGCTGTGACACTCCCCCCCCCCCCCCCCCCGCCTCCCCGGTGTGCTGGCTGTCGCCCTTCTGCCCGCCGGCTTTGGGACGGATCCTGCTAAACCCCAGCTTCGCGATGGACGGGCTCGGAAGGACTCGTCCGTCCCTGCGTTCCATGAAGGATACGGACTCTGCCAGCACAGACTCAGTATTACACAGCATGGCTCTCCAGTCCGCAGTCCTGCTATTTATGTATATTTAATACAAAACGTGTTCGCTTTTGGGGTGGGTTTTGTTTTTTGTTTGGTGTTGGTTTTTTTTTTTTGTGTATATAAAGCAACATGCACCTGCCTGGCGCAGTGCCAGCGTTGGGAGAATGTAGGATCTACTGTAATTCCAATTCTGGAATGATATTTAACACTTTACAGTTTTATTATTTAAATTCTGGATATTGGATTTGCAAAGACTTGTGAACACTCCAGGTGGATCAGTAATACAGACCCAATGTTGGTTTTTTTTAAAGGCATTTGTTTAAGGCATATTTTCAGTGGCAATACTAACCTGTGTGTACTGTGAAAAAAAAAAAAAATGATGCCCATCTTTGTACCATACTGCTGCTATATACACTTTTAAAAAGCTATTTAAAGAGGAGTTATCCTCTTTTAAAAACAAAAATAAGCAAGCAAAATGAGTTGTTAAATGGCAGGGAAGTCCGCTAGCCTTCCTCCAGGGAGACCAGGTCATCTCTCCAGGCCTGGACAAGACCTAAAATAAACCATTCAATATGCAGCTGCTTCAGCCCCTTTTTAATAACAAATATGCTGCCCTTCGGGTTTTTTTTTTCAAGACACCGTTTTTTTTTCCTTAAAATGAACTTCATCAGTGGCAAAAGTGCAGTTGCACTTTGGTTTCTGTTTTCAGTGTTTTTTTTGTTCCCTGTGCTGTCCTGGAAAGGGAAGGACGGGCTGCGCAGAAATATTAAATACTTTCTTTAGATGCTGCGCTTGTACCAATAATTAAGCGAATGTAAACACTTGGTCAGAAGGAACACGGAGGACAAATCCCGACTCCCATCCTGCTTAACTTCTTGTGCTGCTTGAACTTAAACTTACTCATTCAATTGAGCTTGTTTTGGGTGCTTTAACATCTGTGCCTCCGAGGGCCCGCTCCAGTGTTGTGAGCTGCTGCGGGCAGCGTCGTTCCCAAAGGCGAAGGTTTCCTTTGAGCCAGCACAAAGCCCAAATTGGGCAAATGGCTTTGGCAGAGTGCAGTCCAAAAACGATGCCTGTCTCCCGGTAAGCGCGCTCCTGGAGAAATACATATGCACTACAGACTCAAAATGGTTTCATCAGTTCTTCTGTTGCTGTGAGACTAGCAAAATTACCTTTACAGTGTTACTGTCCCGTGGGCATGAAAATAAATTGCAATTTGCATATTTTGAACAACTTTCACACTACCTGGGCTGTATCTTGCTGTGTTAACTTTTGCACACCCTGTGAGGTTGTTTTTTTTTCAATCCTTTGAACTCTCCAAATGGAAATTGTTTTATTTTGAGGGCGATGCTGGAACCTGCCGGATGTGAGCAGTGGACCTGGTTCTCCAGGGGTGGGGAGCTCTGCACGCGGTGAGTAACTTGAGTTTTGCAGCATGAGAAACTCTGATTGATTAAAAAAAGCAAGAGATTCCTGCCGCGGAGCTGAGGGTAAACAGGGTAACTTCCTGCGCGTTGGTGTTTCAGTTTCATGCTGGGTAAGGTGATGTGTGGTTGTGTGTGGTTTACTGACAACTGTTCTTGTGGAGAAAGGGCTGCACAGTTCTTCAAGATTTTTCTGTAGTCAAAGATGTGCACAAACTTGTGTGTTGTTTTGTTTTTAATTTTCCATTTTAAGCTTGTAGGGATTCACAAACCCAAATTAAATCAAAACAAGTTGGGAGAAATAATAATAAAAAAAAGGTAAGATTTCAAGGATCAAAATCTCTTTACCCTGCATGTAAAATAATGACAATGGCTCACTCCAAAACAGATATTCTCTCAGCTGGTCGTGTAACCAGCAGGGGATAAAGTTGCAGGAACTCTGGATGATGTACAGTTATCAGGCTCTATGTGCAAGCATTTGTCTAAAAGCAGACTCCTGGCATGCACCGCCTGAACTTTCTGGCAAAACGTTGCGTCTTGTTGCCGTTACCCAAGTCCTGCATGTTCACCCTTAGGACGGGCTGTAGTTTGCCTCGTACAGAAAGCTTTCAGCAGCACCTGGACGGCAAAATCCTCCTTCCCTGTACGGGTTTGGTTCATACAACGGCGACAAACTAGTGATTGCTCCTGAGATGCGTGCTCTCGCTGCATGGGATGTGCAAAAGAAGTAGATTTGAGGCACATGTACTAGGTTGTGCAGTGCGGGAGCATCCCTCACCCTTCAACGGACAACTGCCACCTTCACCGCGAAAGGGAAAATTTTAATTTATAGCAGTGGACACGATTTCATCAGTTAATGAACATGAATTTAGTATTTCCCCTAGTATGCACCAATGTTTGCATCTGTCATGTATTAAATAAGCTATATAAGTTTATTGTAAAACTGACTTTATGTTACACATAGTTGCTGCTTGGAGTACTTCTAACTTGGAGTGCTGTAAATATTTTCTATGATACTGCATTTCTGAATTGGAGCAACCGATGCATTTCCATTGATAAATACCCTTTTCTATTACAGCAGCAGTCCTTGCAAGGAGACCTCTACAAGTGTAGCTCGGCAAAGCTGGGCCACTGGTTCAGGGGGAGTAGTGGATGCTCCATCTGTGCACTCTGGGGGCAGCTTGAGGCCAACTCATACCACTGCCACCAAGTAAATTTAAAAATGTTGAGACAGAACTCTGTCTCTTCAAAGGTGCCTGATAAGCTGCTCTAACATCAGTTCTTCTAATAGATGTAGCTTTTCAGCTTTTCTGCTTGAAAAAGACAGTAAATTGTAGCTATAACATGCCACAATTATTCTGCAGAGGAAAAAAAACCCCGCTAATAAAGTCATACAGTAGCAGCCGCTGTTCATTGCAATTTAAGTAGTGAGTCCAAGACCTGACTGGTGGTCCTTTGCAGTTAGGAGCAAAAGCGAGACACACAAAGGCACGCAGCTCTGGTGAAAATTGATAAAGAACTTTGAAAACTTTGTGAGGGCAGTGCAACAGAAGTGCAAAAATACTAAAAATAATTAAAACTTTAAAATAAAAATTGTTCTAAGAATACAAACATGTAACAAAACAAAAAGGTCTTTAAACTTAAACTCTTTAAAATCCGAATGGCTTTGCTCTTGTGCAGTCACTGCTCTCGTGCAGTCCTGATCATAACACTGAGCACGCTCTCTGTTTCTTCTGGCGCTTGGCTTTTTTCATGGCATTTAGTGCAATGGTTGTTGCGTCTTTAAAAACATTTTCTATGTTTTCACGACATTTTGCTGAGCACTCCAGATAAACTTCTGCATTAATCTGCTGACAAGCTGCTTCACCCTGGAAAGAACAAAAGGTAAGAAAAGATGTAAACCCAATGTATGAGAGAAGAAGGTGAGACGGGAAAAGGTGTTATTTTGTACATCTTCATATCGTGAGGTCAGAAAGAAAGAAGCTGCCTTCAAGTATAATGCTGGAGCGTAAGTGGCATTGTTAATAAACTGAGGCACTGTTAAATAAACTAGTTGGGTGTTTTTTCCCACCCTGTGTTGACCTAGAGCCTGGCCTAACAGTTCAGTGCATTACAGACTCTACGATGCAGATTGCTGATAGTGTAAAAGTATTTTTAGTATTAAATTTGTTCAAAAGAAATGCTGAGGTAGATACTTAAGTGAGGATGAGATGCCTACACAGCAATATTTTTTCAGGCTTGACCTTAACTATTATGTGATGTCACCTTTAGTAATGAATGTCACATGCAAGAGCAGAATCTGGACCAATGTCTTGCCTTGTTTTGCTGGTGCACATGCAGGAACCCTGACTTCTGCTTTGGAGCATCCCAAGGGCTCAGCCGAAATCCTCGTATACACAAATGGGTGCCTGCATTTCTCAGCCTCACCCAAATGCATGCAATAGGAACAGACCAGAATCTAAAAAACTTGCATGCAATCCTGGTTCCGCGAAATCACTACAGACAAAACACAGTGATTTCTTACTTTGCTTGTGATCCTTTTATTGTCATTGCAGAGTCAGCCCCCAGGTTTGAATGCTTGTGAGCCTTAGAGCGTGAATTCCAGGTCTGCAACCCACAGCTCACAAACTCTGCGTTTATTCATTACAAGCCCTGGGAGTGGGGTCACTTGAGCACTCAGGCCTCTATAGGGGGGTTTTTCTTCAGCACATTTAAGTGAAGTTTGTCTCCTTTCAGTTGTTTGCAAGCCGCAGCGCTGGCAGATGCTGTTCAGCTTCTCTGTGCCTGGCATCACAAGCATCATGTCGCGTGACTCAAGATGCCATCAGCTGTAAAAGACTGAGGTAGTGTATATTTAAGGGTAGAAAAAACAAGTGGGAGGGTCCACATAGGAGACAAAGTTTGTACATCATGTGGGGCCTGGAATTTATTTGCAGGAGGCCTCAGTAGACTTGCAAAACTGTCTGTTGCTTGCCCTGAACCTCACGTGTGAGGGCGATGAAGGGAGTTCTTAATGCAAATGAGGAACAATCTGCAATTGTTCCCAAAGTGACAGGATGGGCATCTCATCCTGTGCGCAAGCGAAAAGTCCCAGCGTGGTTTAGTGGTGATGCAGTTGCAGTTTCTTTTCATGCTGTTTAGTAAAAGAAGTGATTCATTCAAGGTCTTGGTGCACTTAACCTTGTTCCCTGGATTTGTCTCTCAAATAATTTGAAGGCTGCTGTTCTTGCTCTGAGATGAGAGAAGGAGGATGGCTTTGTAGTTTAAAAAAAAGTGGGAGACCAGAGCAGAAAGGTCTGGCGTGACATGGGACAAGCTGTTCCACCACTGACTGTTTCTCCTGTACCTATGCCAGTCTTTAACACTACTTGTAAGTCTCGCTGCTTTGTAATACTTAAATTGAAAACATTTCATAACATGTAGATTTTTTTTTCGATTACTTTCGAGACTTCAAAGAAAAGTCTCTTATGTTAGAGAAGCCTTGCAGATGTTTTTGCTATTGTCCTTGAAAGGATTTATTTTTAAATAGGATTTGCAAAGGACTTTTTTTTCCAGAACAGTCACTATTTTTAATCCTGTAATGTGTGTCCTAGCATCTCCGGTCTTTCTCACAATCCTGATCAAAATACCTGCAATGGTAGCAATGTATCCTAATAAAAATTACGAAGGGAGTCGAACAAACTTGTCAAGGTTTACAAATTTGTAAGCTGTGAAAGGAAACAAGAATAAAATGTAATGAGCCTAGAAGGAAAAGCCAGTGGTCTCCTGCCAGACGCCCCAAGATATGCAAAATACTCTTCAAATTTCTCTTTACTTCGGGTGGTGATTTGGCCACTTCCAAAAAGGACTTACAGAAATCCCTGTTAATTCTGACTGTCAAGAATTTCTTTACCTGGCTGCTGCAATCACCAAGTTTTGGAGTATCTGTGATTGTACTTGTGAGGAACAATGCCACTGAAGTAAGTGTGTTTTATGTCTTGCAAAGAGCACACCACTTTAAATGCACTTAAATTTACCTGGTTGTAAGTAATGGGTTCCTGCTTAGAAGCCCTGAGCTTGCGCAACTGTTCTTTGTCTTTCCGAAGGTCTGTCTTGCAGCCGATCAGTACGAGCGGGACACCTCGGCAGAAGTGATTCACTTCAGGATACCACTGATGGTAGAAAAACAAAACTTTTACATCTGGCTTTTTTTTTTTTTCTGAAATTGAAACAATAAATCGAAGTAACAGAATCAGCATTTAATACATGCTGCAATTTCAGAGTTTTGGAAGTTGTTAATCTAGTGGTAGGGGCCCAACATGTACTATTTACATTATCGAAACATTTAAAAGTCATACCCAAAGTCAGTTGCTTTATAAAAACATAGGTAACATCTGTCGCTATGCCAAAGTGCTTATTTAACATCTGTTTAAATGCAGAAGAGCTCCTCTAAAGTCATATTTAAGAGCAGAATTTGGGCCAAGTCTTGCTTTGTTTTGCTGGTGTGAGGTACAGGAACACTAACTTCTACTTTGGAGCATTACAGAAATCCTAGTGCAGGCAAGTGGTTGTTTACCTCTCTCCCCTGCAGTTAAATATGGATGTGATGGAAGTAAACTTGAATCTGAAATGCTTGTGTGCAATGTTGGTTGTGTGATATCACTGCAGATAAAACACTGATTTCACCGCTGCTGTTTGATCTTTTTAGTGTACTCTGGAGTCACCCCCAGTTCTGGGCACTTAGGAGGCTGGCGAGCTCCAGGTCTAAGGTCTGTGACCTGCAGCCCGGCGCATGGTGAGTGATCGCAGCATCCGCACGCCCAGGGTACAGGACACTAAAAGCATCAGCTTTTTTAATCTGACATCTTGTCATATATCAGGCGTATCTAATTAATTTAAAAGGTTGAAGCAATTACAAAAGCCTCTTACCTTAGCTGCTACATTATCATAGCTAGTGGGGTTCATGACATCGTAACAAATTAACACGACGTTTGTGTTCTGGTAAGAAAGCGGTCGTAGCCGATCGTAGTCCTCCTGCCCTGAAACACAGAGAACGTTTTGGTAAAAGAAAACTCTGTCCTTAACAAGCAGTATAATGGGAATATGTAAAAATATGTACTTGAGATCAAGAACAATGGTACTACAATTGCACAGACTGCAAGTTTTCCGTACTTGTAAAATTCCTTTCCTTAAATGCAGTAGTTTCCTCTTCACTGACAAAACTGATGCTTTAGAATATAAAACATGTCCTTGGCAAGTTTTAATAAAAAGCCTGCTTTGCCTACCTGCTAAGTACTTAGAAGCACTTCTAATCGCTGATTGCCAAGTTGCTGCTCACAAGCAAAATCAGCAAGAGGAATCTGACAGTTATCGATTAAAACCTTTGCAATTTGGCCGTGGCTCCGTTCTCCCAAATCCATTTGTACATGTGATGCTGTGAGGAGGAGAAACACTGTATTTGCTAGACGCGAAGGCTGAAATAAAAATCTTAAGTGGCAAACTTGCTTTTCCCAGCCCAGTGAGCAGAGAGGAAGCAGCAATTAGCACACCGTGCCTTCAACACCACTGCTTGCTGTAGCACCACGCAGGTGATTTTACAAGATGTGCAGCAACATGAGCTGGGCTTAACTGGTCTTTGAAGCGGGACTACATAGCAAATCTTAGGGATGCTGCTGAATTCTGGAAAAGCAGAGGATTTGTCATACTTCTGATAAGGGATGTTCTAGCACGTGACCTAACAAGAGGAAGCTGATTTGCTTCAGACCTGTACTCTTTCCCCTTGCTGTACAGATGACTTAGCAGTAATCACCGTGCTGGGGTCTGAAAGTGTCTTGCTTTGAGAGATTAAGTTCAATAAAGCAGTAATTATCAGACAGAGTTGGCAGCTCAGGAAAAAAACCCCAATCTTTTTCATTTGAGATTTCTTCAGAGACTCAATAGGAAGAAACTGTGATTTGAGCAGTCTGTAGATCTATTTGCCGCCTGAATGCTGCCCCTGGAATCAGGTATGAGAGGCAACAGCTTTCCAAAATGAGAACTGGGAATGTCATTCCTTCCCACAATCACCACAATGTACACACAGCCCAGAAACTGCCCTAAAGGGAAGTTACACATCTCAAATCTTTTATTGATACTTCAAATGAAGGGATGCTGAAAATTTCAGTGTGCCCAAACTTCATACCAACTACCTGCCCCGGCTCAGTCCTGAGTGGCATCGCTCGAGCCAACATGCTTGTCTCCACCTGCAATGTGAAGAATTGCAGATACCAGGACGCAAATTATTCTACAATACTTTGCCTCCCTCCTTAATTTAAACAATGGATCAAGATACAGGTTATTACAAGGCAATCCCTACTCCATAAGCTGTTACTCAGTTTGCCTGAGATGTTTGTAAGACAGGAATCTTAGGTTTAGACCACTGTATTTGAGCTCCCACAAGAGCAGCATGCTCTGTAGGCGACGTGCAGAACAAAGAAGGATTGATCCCTCAATATTTAATCCAGAAATAATAGACAATTTACAAAATTATGCATGTTGTATAAACATTCAGAGCAAAGACTGTGCTGCTTAGCCCTTCTTATTCTCCCAAATCCACCTACTTGTTTGCAACCGATTTACCATTTTGTTGTTGAGATAATCCTCTAAATGCATGAACCACATCAGGTGCCAAACATTTTTTTTTTCTCCTAACTTCCTCTAGTGTTATGTGCCGTGTGTAATTTTCCCTGTTCAAGTTCATGCCTCTGAGCCTCTACTAATGCAGCTTGCAAAATCAAAAGGTCCTCCAAGTTATTGCTGGCAATTTGTGAGACAGACAGGACTGTGCCCTTGGAAGAAACACATTAGTTTGTCTGGAATCAGAACATACAGCTAAACCCCTGCCCTCCTGGATGGGATAACAGAAGAGGTGTCTTCAATGATGTGACACAAATATGCTGTATTGCAAGTCAAAAACTACAGATATGCCCCAGTGAGCTGCACCTCCATCTTCAAAAACAGATACACAGTTATGTTTTTTTAAGCAAACTGAGAAAATAAACACGTAAGAAAATGCCGCTCCGTGCATGTTTGGAATTTCAAATACAGAGCACAGAACAAGGTATCGTGCAGAAACCACAGGGGGAAGGTTAGAAGGTAATTGCTTAACTTGTATTATGGTTGGATGATTGCAGCGCTCACTTAGAAGGAGAGGAAGCTATTCTTTAAGAGCTCAGATGCAGTTCTTCAGTCGCTGAGGATGTAACAGACCCAGATCAAGCTGTGTCTAAACATCAGCATCCCTCTCACTGAAAACAATCCCTTTCACCCCCTGTCCTTAAGTGCTGCTGATGGAAACGCAAGAAAGGGCCTGAGAGACTTTTTCTCTGTAAAGCTGCTCAGTCTGTGGTCAGAGCTAATTTGGCAGTTAGGTCTTCTACTAGAAGAGTTTTAAAATGAAGGAAGAGGGTTGAACCTAAGCAGTAACTGAATGTATATGCAAAGCCCCTGAGTGTGGTTCCTCAAACACAGGTAGCAGTTTTCTTTCCCCGATTAACATAAAGCATGCTGTGGAAGAATAGGTCAAATATATGTCTATGTCTATGAGCATATCTGTGACTCTCCTCTGCCTTCCTCAATTCATTGTAGCATCAGAGACCTTGTTTATTATTTTCAAAGAAAAACCTTCATCCAGCTGAATTCACCTAAAATTTCCTAATCCTTTGCAAAGATAGCACTCCCGCATCCCTCTGACACGCTGCATAACCCACATCTCTGCAGTCAGGCCCTGTGAGGGGGCTGAGGGTGAGTGGGGGAAGAAGTGAAACCACAGGTCTCGGTCTCACGTGCATGTTCACCTCTGCCTGCTCTTCCTCACCAATTCACCACCGAAGGTGTGCCGGCCTGTGCACTGCTCAGCCTGTAAAAGAGCTCAGCAGCCACTGCCATTGACGGGAGAGGTTAAACCACAGCGTCAAGACTTGACAGCCCAGGAGGCCACCAATACGTGCTGTCCTAACGTAGGGCAGTGCTGTCTATCGCCACCAACTGCCAGCGGGTCAGGAAGAATGTAATATCCTGCCACACAGTTCAGACCAGTCGACCACTTCCTACGTATGGCCACATGTTATCTGTAATACTCCACACTCATGGTTTAGGATCGACCTGGAACCCTGCAATGGCGAGCCCTCACAGGCACAGAGAAATGCACCCAATTCTCTTTGATTTTTTACTCTGCAGGCTCCATAGGAATACCATGGTTATTAGCTTACCAGTTATGTTTTTTCACTACTCAGTTTAAAAAAAAAATTAGGAAACAGACATTCTTGGCAGGAATAAAACCAGTAGATGAGGACTCAAATTAAAAAGTTGTGTGTTTTTGGTCTTCCTCGCGCATGCCCTCCCTTTTAAAATTATGAAAAATAATCCTTGCGTATACAAACTTTAAAAATTTCTCTTAAGGCCTGATGGCCGTGCATCTGTCATTACAGACCTGAAAACCCCCGCTGGAGGCTTCGCATGAGCTTCCTGCCAGTCAGAGCGAGCACCCACAATGATGAGGCATTACTTCCTCCCCAGCCTTCCCCCGCTCAGCACAGCTCTCCCTGGTCTGAGAGCCCTGCACCAAACGGCAACAGAAACTGAACCTTGTGTCTGAGCTGCAGCTAAAGCACCAACGCCACTCTCTTAGTATGTAAAAAGTAGAGTTAATTTACCTCTCAATGTCTTTGCCTCTGTCAAGCACAGCAAGAAATGGAAACTTTTAATTGAATAAGCTGCTGCAAAGCCTGTTTGCAGACAAGGCAAGTGATATTACAAAGCCTTCGCACATTGCGTAGGTATACCACCAACTTCCTGCAACAGCAAGAGGTGTCTCTGATGAGGAAGACAGAGTAGCATAGTACAAAAGTCTCAGAAAAAAAATGTTATTCTAGCATATTTTAGGCTCACTCATTAACTTCATATGTTACCAAAATTCTTGTCAAGAAAAAAAATACCTTTTGTAGCTTGAAATTTTGATTCTTAGGCACTTTGTTTGCGTCCTTCTCCTTCAGTAAGTAGAACAAGCTCAAAGTCTCAAGCTGCACAGGACTTGACAATACAAAGAATCCTCTAACTTTAAACAGCCCACGGAGCTGAACCCGTCCTTTACCTTCCCATGATGACACTGATGTATGTGCAGCTTTATTCAGCGTTGCTCTTAGCAAGATCCTAAAAATATTGAAGTCCTTTCTGCAGTGGATACATCATGAAGATGCAATGACACTTTTTATAACAGCTTTGCTTTCTCCTCCCCTACGCTGATACATGGCACTTATCTGAAGCCCTTCACCTCAGAAATTGTTTTACATCCTTTTGATCCTGTTTAAATGACTTTATGATAATCTGAATTATATGTGAACCTTTCAGACCGAGAAGCAAAACACAAGCTGTTTTAGGATTTTAGAGAAGCACAAGACCAACTCAAGCAGTTCAGTCAGAAGATGATTCATAAAATATGGCTAATGTGCTGCCCTGTTAAGCCAGTGTACTTCCAGTAATAAGGTGTATATTTAGACTCCTCTTTAAGCTGCAACTGCTGCTGTACACCCACCCCAGACCATCATCACCCAGCTGAGATAGGAATTTAATGAGTTATTGCTGCACGATACGACAGACACAAGTCAACATAGTGAAACACCAATTCCAAAACTGCGTCTCCCATGCTGCATCTGTGTAGCAGAGGGACAGGAGCCCTTGTCTCCTGAACTGGATGTTCCCCTTGCTCTTCTCTTACTGCACTATATGAATTTAAGAGGACAGCACACAACTCTTGGTCCCAGTCTAATCCTTAAGGAACTCAACATCAGTGTTGTATTATTAAAAACAGGATGGGATTAAAATGTGTGCTCAAGTGAGTTCTTCCTCTACCATAACTTCCAGCTTCAGGAAGAGGATGAGAAGCTGCTTGAATCACAGAGTATGACACAGATCTGTAACATAAAACTATGTAAGCAGCTTTGAAACAGAACCAAAACTCAAGTCTTTCCCACTCGTAAGGAAATGCCATAACTAAGGTGGCAATGTTCCCCCTTTCTTTGTATCTGATGTGTCTCATGCAAAGCAAAAGACATTTCACAGGAAGGGAGGAGACAAGCGTGAGCATCCTCTATCAACTTGCAGCCTGGGGGCCATGACACTGTTGTGGGAGGTGAGACATGTTGGGTTTCAGGGTTTCCAGATGAGAGATGGAAAGCAATTGCTCTTTCATGGCAGAGAGCTCTGCCAACTCGGCAATAATGGCATCTCCGCTTCCCAAAGTGGCACAAAATATGCCCCACTCTGTTCTTCAATGGGGCAATGCTTTGGTTCAAGGCAGTATTTGTAGCTGTGAACTAAATGTGCAGGAGCAGACACTTTCTGCTAAAGTTACGTTCCTGAACAAGGCAACAGGGTAAGACAAGCCACCAGCACTGGGTTTGGCAAGTGTTCTCCAGGCTGCTGGTGGCTGAAGGTCTTGCACAGAGCTGAACTCCCTGTGTGATGCAAGGAGCTGGGCACTTTGGTCAGGCTTGTCAGAGTTTAGTGCTGCAATACTGAACTTTCCCTACCTACCACCGTTTCTGGATGCAGCCCATGTTCCTTAAAGCCTGGAAGAGACTCCAAAGGCAAATGTTGGAAGCTGCAGCTTGATTTTAAAGGAGCCAGACAAGTATCAAAAACTGTGTGACAGACAAAAATTCCACACTGACAGTGAACAAACATAAAAACTTGACAAGTTCGCTGTGGCAAGTTCTTGGTGCCAACACACAATATTAAGGAAATCCCTCTTTCACACCAGATTTCAGCCCGTCTCTTTTCCTTTAAGACTTAAGCACAAAAGCCTTGCTATTCAGTAGAAGCTACATTATCCAAATCACTGGATTCAAGAACAGTTAACAATGACACAAGAAGATATATTGGCAAATTGGGTGCTCAGTATCTTACTATACTGCAGTAAAGATCAGCAATAAAATTCACTTTTAGATTAAAAACCCTTAAAATCATCTATTGAGATGCCATGTGCAGTATACAAGAAAGTAAGCGTGTTTTACTACTATTAAAAATTAATATGGACTGCATGAGGTTCTTATTTTTCTTGGTATAAATTTGGAACAACTCCACAGGCTCTTGAACTGAAACAGATGATTTACACTGAGCTGAAACAGAGCACGTGTCAATTTTAGGGTTCATTTAGGAACACAGCTGGATAGGAGCCTAGGAACTTTGAATGAAGTTGAACACGAACCGTTTCACAAGTTCCTGAAATGAACCCGAACAAACTACCAGCATTTTCAAATCACTTTTACCGCTACAGCCTTTTTATTTTGAACACAAACCAGCCTTTTTCTCCTTCACTATTAGATCACACATGGCAGGAGATTAAAATATTTTCCTAGTTGACTGTATTATGCTTTGCATCTGGGAACTGGGTTTTAATACCTTCAGATATGTTTGCTATTTGATGTGATTTTTCTTAATAAACTGAATTGTTAAGATAGCGAACAAGTCCATGGCTAGAACTGCCATTACACGAGCAACCCCTTTTTTTTCTGGAAGGCACATTTATGCATGCAACAGGTAATGGTTGTTGTTTTGTTTGTACTTTAATCTCAAGCAGTTTTAACTGTCGTATTACACTAAAAGTATGGTAGCAGAAAAGCAATGTGAAAATACATTCCAGCTTTACAGTCTGCAAGTATCAGTCTGGTTTGAGTTGACCCAGCAAAAGCTGCTGGAACAGGAATACAGGCACGTTCACAAGAGCGGCATTTCACACTGGTAAAAGCAGTTTTAGGACATTTGTCTGAAATTAGGCAAACCCGGGAGCTGGGTTTGGTCGGTCCTGTCTCAGGCCACACACAAACGGCCTCTGACAGCCCGACACTGTCGGGACTGGGGAAACGGAGAGCACGAAGTGAACACCCCCCCCTTACCTGCGGTATCGTACAAATTCAGGGTGACCTCCTTTTTCCCCACCGTAACGCTGGTCGTGTACTTCTCGAAGACGGACGGCGCGTACTGCTGCAAAGGGAGGAGAAGCGGTTCTAAGCCAGGGACGGGCAGCCGGGGCGGCCCCCGGCCCCTCGGCCCCCCGGGGCCCGTCGGCGGGACAGCCCGCTTACCTCGGGGAAGGCGCCCTTGGCGTACACCATCAGCAGCGACGTCTTCCCGCAGCCGCCGTCCCCCACGATCACGACTTTCACCTCCTTCTTGCCCGAGGGGGCGGCCGCGCCGCCGCGGGAGCCCCCCGCCGCGCCCTCGGGCAGGGCCCCGTTGGCCGCCTCCATGATGGAGCGGGGCCGGGACGGGCACGACGCGACTCCCCCCCAAACCGCCGCCGCCGGGCTCCAGGCGCCCCGAGGCGGGCAGGCACCGCCCGCGCCCCGCCGGGGATTGGCCGCGCAGCGGGGGCCGGCGCCTCAGGTGCCTCCGGGCCCCGCCCGGGGCCGCGCCGCGGGCTCAAGCCGCGGAATCCCTGGGGTGGTGGAGCCCGGCGTGGCGAGCCCCCCTCGGCGACCCGGAGCGCCCGCGGCGTCCGCTCCTCAGGGGCTGCCCGGCGCGGGGGTGGTCCCGAGCCCACTGAGCGCCGTGGGAGCCCCCTCAGCTCTCCGTCAGGCTTCTCTTCCCAAACCCCGATCCTCCTGGTGAGCTTCCAAGGCCTCCATCTGCCCGGGGCCATTGGGCCCTGTTGGCACTTCCAGTCCACCCACCATTTACCTGCACTTGGGTGCTCATCCCCATCCAGCAACTGTGGCACCGACGTCCTCATTTATTCCCCCAGGGAGCCCCTTTGGACCTTGAGCGTCATGTTGGTTTACCTCACATTGCCAGTAGCTGGGGGAATGTCTTCCAGTTGGAGCGCCATGTTGGTTTACCTCACGTTGCCAGCGGCTGAGGGGATGTCTTCCAGTTCGAGCACCATGTTGGTTTACCTCACGTCGCCAGCGGCTAAGGGGATGTCTTCCAGTTTGAGCGCCATGTTGGTTTACCTCACGTCGCCAGCAGCTAAGGGGATGTCTTCCAGTTTGAGCGCCATGTTGGTTTACCTCACGTTGCCAGCAGCTGAGGGGATGTCTTCCAGTTTGAGCACCACGTTGCTTTACCTCACGTCACCAGCGGCTAACGGGATGTTTTCCAGTTCGAGCACCATGTTGGTTTACCTCACGTCGCCAGCAGCTGAGGGGATGTCTTCCAGTTCAACCTCAATGCCTGCAGCAGCGGATTCCAGTCCCAACGCCTGAGGGAAGAGCATGCAGCGAGTGCAGGGCCAGCCATGGCAGGGGGAGGCAGAGACCCCCCTGAGGTGCCTCCTGAATGCATCTTGTTGCTGGCACTGGGAATGGCGGTGACTCGCTGCTTGTTTTCTACTGTACTTACCGCTCGAGTAGGAACTGACTGCTCTGCTTATTGCTTATTCACCCAGTGCCACCCATCCAAGGTGAGCTGCGATAAAAATAAACTGGATTTTTACATTTTAGTGGTGGAGATGCGATGGCCCCAGGCACCTGCCTGGTGTTGTTTCGTACCATGGAAGTCAGGGGATCATTCCACGGGGATCACACCAGACAGATACGTTTGGCCATGATGCACAGGTCAGGGAGTGATGCTGAGTTCGTGACAGACCTGCTCGGGTCCCAATCTGCCACCATTCTGCACAAAAAAATGGTGTTTCTTTCTTAGCAGGGATTAACAGCGCGCTACGTCTTAAATAAACCCTGTCAGTTCTTAAGAAATCAAAAATTACGCTACAATTTTTGAAATGCCACTTGTGGGAATAGCAACAAACCCCCGAGGGCATGCTTGAGTGTAGCAAGATGATTTAATTCAACTAAGGGGAAAAAAAAATAGCAACTCAAACAGGGTTTTGCATTTTCTGCTGCACGGTTGTGTCACTAGATGGCCTTCCAGACCGAACGCAAACACGACTGTACCCTGCATCACTTTCAAGGAAGACCCTGCTTTGTGCAGAGGGCAAACAAAAAGCAAGAAAAGGATATGTCAGTGATAGGAAGGAGGGACGTATAAATACCCAATGAAGTGTCATATAATTCAAATAATAATCATAAAAAAGCAGCCAAATTCACACCTGTTTAAAGCTAAGCATTTTACTGAGGGAAAAGTTGATGCAAGCATGTAGAATACACAAGCTGTCAACAAGATGTTTTATGAACTGCAGTCTTATACACCTTATCTGGAACAAAGTAAAAGCCGTCAGCTTCTGTCGACTGTAATGGCTGAGGGGCATTCTAGTATCGCGCAGGAATGAATGGTCCAGGAAATAATTTTTACCCTGAAACAATTTATTTGGACCTGGCTCAAAGCCAGCATCACACTATGTATGATATGATCAGCAGGTAGACTTAGTAGTCTTCCTGTAACTGAATACTGTAATTCAGTTGTGTTTTTTTTTTCAAGTCAATTATTGCCATAAAATTTTTTTTTGGGATAAAAGTTTTTTTGTGGGTCATTATCATGTTCTTTTGCTCTTTGTTTTTTTTTTTTTTTTTCAAGTCTTACAAAACAATCTTTACATTTCTCACAGCTTTGTCTCCTTTTACATTTTATAGTTCAGGGAACTTTTTAGATTTGAACACCTTTAGATTTGGGATGAAACAATATAAAATGAGTAGATTATAAAATCAACTGTAAGCACTCCAAAGAACGTTTTTAAATAACGGATGTTCTATTTGTAGTGAGTCAACTTAGTATTGACGAAATATAGCATTTCGGTGTCTCAGTTACTTATTTTTAATTAACGGGTATGCAGTGCCTTAGGCATATAAAGTCCCATGCAAAAGCTAAGCATATTTTGCTGACTCAGAAAAAGTTAAATCTAATATGGAATTCTGCCACTGATTTAAATGGAAGAAGATTCAACCTTCTATTAGTAAAATTCAAATCTAATTATTATTAATTGCAGGCGTCCTTCTCCTACTTCTGTTTTGGCCTGTATATTGATTGTGGCACAAGTTCTGTTTCATCAAAAGCTTACGCGTCTGCAGCTCAAGAGTCAATATGCGTTTTACAGAGATTTACAGTGAGTGTACCAAAATCAAGACTTTAATGGGGTATAGTAAATGTGTTCCAGTCTTATTACCAATTTGTCACTTCACAATTGCCGAGGAAAATAATAGGAATGAATGAAAGGTTAGCACATTACCTAGGAAAACTGCTGGAACTTTATGATTTTTAAAAGATGCTTTAACACTTTAGATGGTGTCCTGGTTTCAGCTGGGATAGAGTTAATTTTCTTTCTAGTAGCTACTGTGTTTGGATAGCTACTGTGTTTTGGATTTAATATGAGAAGAATGTTGATAACACATACTGTTTTAGTTATTGCTAAGTAATGTTTATATTAGTCAAGGATTTTTTCAGCTTCCCATAGAAGCTGAGAGGGAGCATAGACAGGACAAGATGGCCACAGGAATATTCCATACCACAGACTCAGTATATAAATGGGGGTTGGCCAGGGGACAGGGATCTGTGATCACTGCTTGGACTGGGCAACCAGTTGTCAGGTGGTGAGAGCAACTTGTGCTGTATCACCTTATTTTGTATGTTGTGGTTGTTGTTGTTGTTGTCGTTATTATTATCTCCCCTCTTCCATTACCATTCTGTTAAGCTGCCTTTATCTCAACCCATGAGGTTTTTTCCTTTACCCTCCTTTTCTCCCTCTTCTCCCACCCCTACTTGAGGGGGGTGAGGAACGTGCGAGCGGCTGCATGGTCCTAGTTGCTGGCTGGGGTTAAACCACAACAGATGGTATTGATGGGTAATTCAGGTTATTTGTGAGGACACCCAAAAAAGACTCACAGATTAGGTTTAATATTGAAGCTATGACTTTTTTACAATACAGGGTGATGAAATAAGTTGATACTCCCATTTCTTAAAATACTAAGCCTGGGAAAAAGTGCTTGCAACCTCCAGGACAGTTCTGGTACAATAAAGAACCTCAAGGCATATCTTTAGCCTGACCTCCTAAGGAAACAACACCAATGTGCGTGTGCTGCCTCTCTCTGTCCCTTGTGATGTGCTTGAAGAAGTCAAAGAAACTGAGATTTAGTACTATTAAAAGCCCATGAGTTTTGTGACTACAGAGAGTCAAGTGAGGGAAGAGAAGCAAAATTATAAATCATTCTGCTCACAAAATACTATTTTAAATAGTAAATATGCAAACAGATTTTGATTAAATGTTCTGGTTAGCTATGTTCTGTTTGGAGAAATTCTGAATACTGTAAAAGTTTTAAGTTTCCAATCAATTAAGCTCTATCATAGTGCACGCCCTTAGGCTAAGAAGCATGGCTTGCAGTAATATTTCTAATGGAAAATACAACTATTTTAGCTAACCATCAAGGTCTCAGCCTACTGGTACTTCCTTGTAGCCACAATTGCAGAGAGGAGTAGCAGCAAACGCCATCTGCTGTATACTCATATTATTAGTTTATATGTTAATATAAACTAGACAAGAATGGGGACCTGCTCTTCCTAAATGTCTTTAGAAGTATGTTTTTGAAATACAGTTAAGAATTTTCTTCTTGAGAATACAGACCCCGGCTTTACAAAGACTTACACATAAACTTAACAATAAGAACAAGTAGCCCCATTTACGTCAAAGGAAATATTCATGAATTTAGTTAAGAATGTGCATAACAAGACAGAGCCTTAAATATTTATTTTTGAACATTACCAGTGATATTAATTATTTGTGTTTTCAGCGATGAATTCCCAATGAACTGCACAGCATGTACATACACAGCAAGAGACAATGCCCTGAAGAGTTTACAAGAGGAAAGACAGACCCTGAAGAATGGGATTTACCATGTAAGTAGAGTGAATTTCCAATACATTTCACATGTTAACACAAGGGCAGCAATTGTTTGTCATGTGCACAGACCCTTACTGAAGAATAATCTCTGCCCCATAGAATTTACAGTGTGAACTAACAGGGCAGGCAGGGAAGGGAAAACTGTAATGTGGGAGAGCAGAACTGTACCTTGCACACACAAAGTTACAAGTGACAATATCAGTGTAAGAGGAGAAGCCTATGACAAAGCTACGTATATACTCAAGATAATTTGATTTGTTCACAGAACAACTGTACAAAATTGTTTTTTCAGTTGTGTTTTTGCTAGCAATGCCAGCACTCTTTTGACCCTCGCTCAACCCTGGAAATAGCTTTTTTTCAAAAACAAAGCTCCCAGTCTCTTTGACTTTCAGCTGCTTCTCAGTATCCATTTTTTGTAGTGTTTCTTGCTGTTTCTCTTGCACATGCAGAGCTCTACCATCTGGTCCTCATGGCCTGATATTTTACACACACGCCCCCACCCCGAAAAATCCCTTGGGCCACATGATTCACCATCTATTCAAACCTTGCCATGTGCCTGTTTTTTGTGTAGTAGCCCCTACTGATGTAAATCCCTTGTTTCATAAGGGCTCTCAATTGCCTTTTTCACTGAAGGCAAGGTGGCTGTGACACCTGCCAGTTTCTAAAACATTTAACCCAACCTAAAACATTATTACACTGTTGTTTGGCTGAGTAGGAACCATATTTTTTTTCCCCAGTGGGAAGTTCTGCCAGAAAGGTATTAACTTTCTAGACTATTAAGTAATGTGGAAAAATTATATTTCAATAAGAAAATTTCCTTTCTGCCTTTTCATGCCTTAGGAATATAGTTCCTGTTTCACTTGGCTCAAGTAGCCCATGTACTAAATCAGCACAAAAATCTTTCAATAAACTCTACATAAAATCTGTACAAATGCTACCATAGAGTTCAGAGGGGAATGAAACAAAGCAGGACAACAGTCTGCAACAGGAGGTGTTAGCCAAATTAGGCACATAACTCGGCAAAATCAGGCAGCGAATATTCAGGCACTTTGATGTAGTTTGGACAGATTTTGTTCATAAACCGCACACTGACTACTATCTAGAGAGCAGCTATTTATAGGGAACACATACTGTTGCTTGGATTATTTTCTTTGGTATGCTTTAAATTAAGGGTGCCAACTACATGTGCCAAGTATGGCCTACCTGATGTATGCATGGCCAACATGCCGTATTTTGAATCTCACCTTTCATTAGAAACTGGGTTCTTGGCTTTGCAGTTGTGGGGGGAAAAAAAACCTCCACTTTACAAATTTGAAGAGCATGTAAATCAACGTGGTAGTAACTGCTTAGGGGCAGTTTCAAGTTTCTGTTCCTCACTGAAGTGTGAATTCTCAAGCCAAGTTCTGTTGTAAAAAATGGATAAGACAAGGTTAAGATCATCCTATGCTTTTCTGGAACATCAAACACAATGACTGATCTCTGAAAAGCATGAAATGAACAAGCAAGCATCTGCCAACACCACAATAACTCTGCCCCCACGGATCTGGGCGATATGTGTGTCTCCCAGATGTGCTGGCATGGCTTCACTGAGCGATGGAGAGGAATTTGTCAACACAGACTGGCAGAGCTATCACAGGCATGCTGGATCTCATCCTCTACCTCTGTGCTGAGAAGTGAAAACACTGGACACTGGAATAGGCTGCCGAGGGAGGTGGTGGAGTCATCATCCCTGAATGTGTTTAAGACTCGTTTAGACATGGTGTTAAGGGATGTGGTGTTAAGGGATGTGGTGTTAAGGGATATGGTGTAAGGGAGAACTTTGTAGAGTGGAGTTGATGGTTGGACTCAATGATCCCAAGGGTCTTTTCCAACCTAAATGATTCTATGGTTCTGTGGAATCTGGAGATTTGCTGGAGAGAGAGGGATTCAAAACGCCTTGTTTCAGGAAGGATCTGCACGTTGTGTTCGCATTGGTAGCTGTGGCTGGTTTTACCATGGGAACAGTCAGAAGCAGTGAGTTCAGGAGTGATGTGCAGGCTTGCTCATGGATGAATGAGAGCACAAGGCTCTGCTACAGATCTGCATGAAATTAATCGGCATCAGATGCTTTTCTGCTTCCAGATCTGCAGCAGAGACTAATCCCATCAGGAAGTAATTTGGAGAAACGTAGGGAAAGGGCTGTAAATAGCTTTCCTTGCAACACAATGCATTTTTACCCAATATCCAACCCCTCCCTTTAGTATACACCCCTAAAATCCCTCTGGGTTATGCCTTCCTGTGTTTTCATTACCCAACACTCCACCTGACCCAGCAAGCACCAAGATGTTATTTTTTTCCAAATCAGAGTGCTCTCTGCAGTATCTGCTTTCTTCAGATTACTTTTCCCTTCTTCTCCCATTCCCAAAATAGGTAATTCCCAGTAGAGAGGTATTTTCTTTTAATGTACTTGCTGGTTTACAGACAAGGAAGGACTGAGACCAATAGGAGTGTATGTTAATTAGCATGACCACAGAGCAAGAGTTGCATTTGGCTTCTTTACGCAGCAGGGATAAGCATGGAGTAGGTGAGTCCACTGTGGATGGACAAATCTGGGTTATGGTCCCCAGATGCTGGTTGGTAGATTCCACTAATCCTGAAATGTGTGGAGTTGTACTTTTTTGTGAGGCTTTTGAGAACCTCGAGTTTAAATGATCCCAGGTTTGGCTTGCTAAATATGCTTTCCACTGTATGAGCTACAATGCAACCTGAACAAGCATGTGTTTTTCAGAGCCATTGGAAGAGTCAGGCTTTGATCAACACTTCATTGCTGCATTGGCTGCGTGACAGCCATCACTCTTGCATCTGGCCCAGGCAGGAAGCTCTGAAACCTTTTGGGCGAGAATGTGGGGAAACTGGGAATATTCATAGGAGAAAAAAGGATGGCAAGGCAGGCTATAAGAGAAAGGACTGTGAATGAAATAGGGGCAGGCTTTTGCTGAGTAACCTATGTCACCAACATTAAAAGGCAGTTAACGTGTGAAGTTTACGTCCTCCCCTCTGGTATTTGTGCAAACTTCCTACAGGAAGGCTGCAACTACAGACTGAAGAGATGATAAAATCCCATTTATATCCCTATGGGAGACACCATAATTTCTGCCTGATTTTTGTGGAGTGGTAGATGTATGGGGAGAGCTAAGCAGGAACCACTTGCTCTGTCATCATCTGGCTGAGAAGGAGCTCATACATAGAGATGGAGGTCTGGCAGGAGCATCCCTAGACAAAGGACAGGCCCAGACTGAGTTTATCTCAGACCTGAGAGTAGCCATTAACCCAGCCAGAGCAAACCCTGCACAGAAACAGTGACAGTCAGAGCAGGGTAATTAATAACTTGAGGGGCTGGAAATAAACCCAGTTGTAATTGTGTCGTGTTTGCTTTAGAGCTGTGATTTTTGGCCTGTGACGTGCTTGTGGGAGCTGGACAGGTTGATGATGCAGAGTGGCCTGGCTGGAGGTCCTCACTGCAAGCCACCGAGCAAGTCAGGAAGGTGTTTGAGCAATCGTGGCAGTGGCTTGGTCTGCTGTGCACAGGCACGTAGAGGGCAGCAACCTGCCAGCGTTGCTCCAACCCACGGGTCAGCGCCGAACTGGGACTGGCGCGCTGCCCTGTGTGAGCTCGACACCGCTGTCCTTGATGGCATATTTCCTGTGCGTTTCTCCCTTCCTACACACATTTCACCCTTCCTGACTCTCATCGTAACAACAGGCACACTGTCAAGTTCCCAGTTGCTTACTGGGATTAACACAGTAGCTCTGATTTCTTAAGGCGGGGAGATTTCCTGGTTAAAACCATTCTAATTAAACGTGCATCTCTCATAATGCTAAAAATGCCCCTGTGTGAAAGGCAGCTGAAACTACTTGTAAAATGTCAGTGGCCCTAAGACCTTTAATGGTCTTAGAAGTCTAACAATAGTATAGACAGTGCCTGTTCAAAGATACAGGACTCCAGACAAATGGAAGAAGGAAGCAAATATAGCATCCTCCCAAATCAGACATCTTAAGACAAAAATCTTCCAAGTACAAAACACATCTGCCTGTGTATTTGTCAAGTTTTTTATTGGCTTGAAACACACCCACACACCCACACACCCACCCCCACCCACCCCATAGCAAATCCTTTACACTGTAGATCTGGGTGGGCAACTCTGCTTTCCTTTTAGGAGTCAGTTTTGGACCTGGGGAAGTGTTCTCAGTCGACAGGCCTCCAAGCAAGCCAGGGCTGGCCACAGAGGGCAACAGCTGCACAAGCTTTAATTCCTCTCCCCACCCTCCTGTGCAAATGTGCCCCTCAATCCTCTGTCTGGAGGAGCCGTAGAGGGGAACATATAGCTCCCCCGCTTCCCTGCCAGCTCGACGGGCATTTCCTATTACACAGCCAATTGCATGTAAGGCACTGGGACCATAAAGTATTTTTTCATGTGGACGACTGAGCAGTGGTGGAACTAGAATCTCTTTTGGTCACAAACCCCCCACAGATGTTTGTGACACTATCCCCCCCCGCCTTCTTATGCACTACGGCAGGCATTTGTGATAATTTTACTGGCACAGGAAACACTTCCTGCACATTGCTAGCAGCAATTCTTTCCTGACTGCTGGCAGGCATTGCGTGGGGAAAAGGAAAGACAACGTGCAGGGGAAGGTGTCGGGAAGTAAAGGGAACCCTGTTCTCCATCAGCAGCTCCCAGAAGAGAGAGGGGGAGAAAAGTAGCGATGGCTTTGCCGATTTACTGGAAAATAATTTCAGTTGGGAATTAGCAATGCCCTGCACTCTTGAAGGTTAAAACAATTAAAGTATCTGGAAAAGGTATTTTAATTTAAGACTTACCTTGAAAAAAAGAAAAACACAAAAAAAATCTAAAGCAAGTATGAAAATAAATTAGAAACTAGGCTAAGAACAGAGCCTGCAGGAATCAAGTCTAAACAAAAGGCTGGGGTTATCCAGCGAGAAAACCACAAATGGCAGGGGATGACATGTAAAACCTACAGTTCACTGCAAAACATGAAAGATGCTGTTGTATTCCGTACCTCCTCTTCCCGGGTGTAGCTGTCCCTACAAGGTGAAGGGCAGTAATGAATCAAGCTCCTTTCCTCTCTTCCTGTATTTTCTATTCAATTATTTGCAGGCTGTGCAAGTTCTGCTTTATTTCCCCTCTCCATATGCCACACTCTCCTCCTGGTTTTTTTTTTTTTTTTATTCCGAACTGTGCATTTGGCCTCTCTCCCATTTCTTTCTCCTCAGTGTGTGCCCCCTGCTCTGCTAAGATCTGCTGTCTTTGTAACCTCCACTGTGCACATATGCTGGCTCTCCCCTCCCCGCCACCCCCTGCTTCTGGGCCATCAAGTGTCCCTTTGCTTCACTCGAGCGTTTTTGCCAGGGGGCCCATGAGCCAGCCAGAAAAGGAACAATTCTGCTATGGCCACTGCTCCTGTTTTCATGCTGCCGGCTCCTCTCCACCGATCAAGGGGAACCCATGTTGCTCCCGTAGTACAGCTGATTGGTAGCAAAGGCAAAGACAGCTCTGCAGCTGCTTAGCAACTGGGAGCTGCTGTTATGCAGCAGCACAGAAAGGCAGCGGATGGCACAGCATTCGCTAATTCTTCGCGTTCTGGCCCACTCGGCTGAAAACTGTGGCATGGTGGACCAGCTGGGGCACTCCCAACTGTCCTGTCAAAAAATAAATCAAGATGTGGATCCTTAACTGCAGATTTGAGCGCAATGGTGACAATGTCAAGGGCAAAACTGTCCTGGTCTTGTGTCGTACGTTGTTTGCATCACACCAGTTAAACTGCTCCAATTTGTAAGCAAACTCATTCCATTTGATCTTTGTCATCACTTTTCTGGCTGCAACCTTTTATACTCCATCACTTGTAATCAGAATGTTCCTTGTATGCTCTGTATTTGTTAAAAAGACTCACAGGTCTTCAGCTATCATCACATCTAGACTGTTTAATGATAGGTGTCCAGATACAGAAGTATTTTAATGCATAAATATCCTTTTAGATTACTTATCTGTATCTTCATTTCCTTTTGATGCAAGCTCTGTGAGTGCCCGAATTCTTTAAATGGTACATTCTTTTCATTCTTTTTTTTTTTTTTTGTGTAAAAGTGTACTGTTTAGGCCATAAAGCACTGAACTGAAATGTTTAGTAATTTGATGGCTTTAGAATGTTGATTAGAATTGCCAACCTTGATTTATTTAATGATTTTTAAAAGCATGAAGTTATTCGAAAAAATAACTGGTTGTACATTCTGATGGGATCATACTGTTTCAATAGCAGCTGCATTTCAATAGGCAAGAAGCAACACAAAACATTCTGCAAGTCAGGTGTTGAAACGGCTTTATTCCTTTATAGCTCAAGAATGATTAGATCTCTGAAAGCACTCACTACCTATCTTACAGAGGCGGCTTTGTCATAATACTAGGAGAAATAAAACGAACAGATGCAGCTTAAAAAGAAACAAAAAAAACCCCAGCCCTGGCAAATATCCAACACGTCCATCAAAAGTTGTATGGATCTTAAACAAAATAAATGTTTGTTCTGCTATTGGGTATCCCCGTACATCTCTTTGCACCCAGGCAGCCAAACAACACAGCAGACTTAGTGATTCCCTGTCATTGTTCGATGCTCACATCCCATGCATCCTCAGAGCATGCTGGGACACAGGTGAAATCTGTCAGGATGTTGCTTATTTTGGCTGAGAAATTCCCTAGACAGATCATCTGCTGTTCTTAGGAAGGAATTAAAAATTTCATGGCAAAGAAACCTGAAGAGGCAAATACCCTGTCCATATTCCTACTCAATATTCCTTCGATATTCTTAGCCTGGTTTGCTAAATATAAAACAGTCTAATGTGACTGTGTTGCTTTATGTCTTTTTTCCTCTCCTTCCTCCAATCTCAATCAGATTGGCAGTGGCGAAGAAGTCCCAAACATATCTAGGTCTTGAACGAACAGCTGAGTAGAGGCACCACCTCGGTCTCAGGGAGGAAGGCAGAACCCAGCCCTTGCCAGTACCAAGGGGCCGTACCCCTTGCTCAGCCAGACAGGGGAAGCAAGACTGGGAAAGAGCTGGAAGATTCGTCAGGGGGCATTTATGGACACAAATTCATGGGAGACAAAGCTTCATGAGTTTAGCTGCTGAGAAAGAAACTGCTTTAAGCAATTACAAGGTTCGGTGGAAAATGGTAATAGCACTAGCAAGAGATTTCTGCAAGAGGGCTAATGTGCCATGCTTCAACCCCCGTGAAGCATTTATGTGATTACGACTAGGAGAATATAAGAGCAAGAAGGCACAATCAAATGAATTGGAATTCATCTAACAGGAAGGTCTCAAAATGCAGTTGTAACCACTGTGTCCTACAGCTGTCATCCTTCTTTTGTGGATCCTGCAACTACCTGTTTTGGGCCCTTACATTATTTAATGGCTACGTTATAAACACCAGGGCAGGCAAATGCTGCAATGTGCCTCCTGGCTCCCTTCCAGCTCCTAAACTGGGCTTTCTTCCCATGAAACTGGGGTGTGGCAAGAGGATGGAGTACATCCAGACCTCCTCCTGACACAATATTGACACGGCTGAAGTGTACACACACACCCGGAACCAGGAAATTCCTACAGTGGAGACAGAAGCAGTTGTTTATCTGGAAGAAAATATAAAATCATTACCAATCAAGTCTGTAGGTGACACCCAACAGTAGCAGGAGGGGGTATTAAAAAAAAGACGACTGCAAGCAACAAAACTGTCTAAGGACTTGTCTTTTTCAAGAGGGCCAAGTGTAAAGCCATACACACAGAATGAAGAATGCAGACCAACAGGACGGGGATGCCATCCCAAGAAGGAGCAGATCTTAGGAGCTGTGCTGGGAAACCAGCTGCACATTAGCTGGTGAAATCCCTGGATGCCTAGCAAAGACATTTCAGCCAGGAGGGCTGTTGGCCACGGGTATGATCACCGCTGACCGCTCTGTCCCCTTCTGCCCAGATCAAAATGGTGAAAAATTGGAGTATTCAGAGGGAACCGCAACAGGAGATTTACAGGATTAGTAAAGATGAACCCGAGGGGGAGCTCTGCAAGCCTGCAACGGGAGTGTTAAACGCTCAGTTGATCAGCCTGTACACAGCTACACGGGGACGGAAATCTGGTAATGGAGCATTCCTCCATCAAGCAGACTGAGATTCATCAACATCCAGAAACTGAAAGCAGAAACTAGGCAAGTTTAAAAAGATATTCTGATTTCTAGTTTGTCAGGTAGATTTTGATGGAACAATTTACTATCTCTTGTTTTACTCTCTCTCACAGCCCATTTTAAAATGAAAATCTGATGTTTTCATAAGATGCAGGTATGCTGTAGTTAAATTCCTTCATATGAGAAAAAGCAACAAATTCACAAAAATCTTATGACCTGCATAATGCAGGAAGTCAAAGCAGATGAACCTAGGTCTCTTTTGTCCTTTATAATCTATTAATCTAGTTGCCTTGCACAAGCAGTGGATTGTGACATGAAAACCTTCAATATAAAGGATTCTGTGTACAAGCCAGTCTAAAACAAAATGTAAACAGTCACGATCATTGTTTGGCAGAACAGCTGCATATTTTTTATTTCACTTTGCCTCTCAATCTAATTTGCTCTTGTTGCAACACTTTGCCAAAGAAATTAAATCACTTCTTATTGATAACAGACAGTGAAATAATTAGCATAAGAGTTTTCCACTCAACAATGCAGGGGAGGGACGCTGTGGCAAGAACAAACCCCTCTGCTTCAAGAATGTGCACAGAGTCACCACAAGCTGTTCAGAGAGAAAAAAAAAATATCTTTTTTTTTTTCCTTTCCCCTGAAAGATCTCTTTCTTTCTCTAAAGAGTCTCACGCAGTAAAGCAGGGTCAATCTAACTCAAGTATGAAAGTCTGGTTTGACCTTTCTGGGATTTAAACACGCTGTACCAGAACATTTAGCTTTTCAGATACGAGGTTCAGCCATGAAACCACCCACTCCGGGAGTGCAACCGGTCTCAACTGCCTTGGTGACTTTTAAACTACATTGAACATGACAGTCATTTAGAAACTCTAAAAAACGGAAAGAAAATTTTCAGCTCAGACTTACAAAAACAATTTCCAGAAGTGCTGAGGACCGACACAATTCACTGGGTCGGCACGGCGGGCTCGCTGTACAACGCCTGCTGCCCCAGCAATTTCTGGCCCTGGTTTGCACGTACGCGGCGCCAGGCACACGCTTTAGGACCTCTCCCAGCTGGAGCAGTCCATGGATTCTACCATCGGGAACGGCCGTCCTGAACAATGATTAATTGCAGACAAAGATCATCGTCCTGGAAAAATGCGCAGAGAGGTGCAAGCACGGACAAAGCTGTCTAAGCTCCCACAGTATTATGGTCTGGCTGAAGCATTTCAAAGCCTGTGTTAGGCAGAGCTAGTTTGCTCCAGCTTTAAACAGAGCAATGTTAAGGTTTAAATGCAGATATTACTAATACCCAAATATCTCTTTAAACATAAGTTTTAAACCCCAGGAAAGTTAACAGCCGATGCTGTTTCAATCTGCTCTTTTTTTAAATCACTTCAACGTGCTGACTTAACTCATCATGATGCAAGCTGCAGAAACGTTTTCATTACAGTTCAAAAAACCCCTGCAAAACCAAGAACAGATCCATACCGTACTTTGATCTACACGTCGCCTCTTTCGGCCATTTCCAGGAAGCTAAAATGCTTTTCACCTCTATTGAGAAACAGCAGAGGAGGACTTTAATGGTGGTTAGCTAAGAACAACGTCACCGTTTCTTCCAAGTTTACTAGCAGATTATTATTTAAAGCAACTGTCGAGCAGGGAGGCTGTTGCAGTGCTGGCAGGAGTAAGGGCCAGGCATTTCGGGATGGTCTGGCTGGAGAGGACGCGTCTCGCAGGGACGGAGCGGAGAGTCTGGCGGCCATGGCTCCAAGAGCTGCACCCTGACAGCGGGGCACAGTGCCCAGAGGTAGCGTTGTAAAACCAGCCTGGCAGTGCGGAGAGTGCGGAGACATTATTTTTTTTTCTCCCCCTCCATGGAAACGTGTTATGTTTTGTGCGGACGGTTTGTCGCTTGTTCTCGACAGAGCCTGACCCGGTGAGGACCGGCGGGGTGGGAGAGGGGGGGAACGACGCAAGAAAGGAAGAGATGAGCCTAAGCCTTCGCGTCGTTGCGAAAGGCGCTGGCTGCGGTGCCTCCTTCGCGGCAGCACCCTGCTCCCTCGCAGGAAAACACCCCTGAGCCTCGGCACATACCACAGCACAGGTTTTACAAACCCACGGAGCGGCTGGTCCTGAGCCGCAGGAACTGGCGGGCAGGGCGCACCCTGCCCGGCACATGCCGCTCCCGCAGGCAGCCTCTGCCAAGCAGCCACTTACCTTCTCCCTCCCACAGGGTCCGCAGGACGGTCCTGCTCTAGCCTTACCAGGGAGGCCACCTCTCTACAAGTGTTTGCTTTTCCTCCCTGTCCTGCCCTCTGAAGTGGTTGCTCAAGCCAGGCTTTCCTAGCTCACCTAATCTGGGTCTGCAGTGGAGCACAAGGTGCAGCTCCCCGCAGAGCACAAAGGCTTGTGAAGCTCCGAAACCCCCACGCCTCCACCCAAAGCGAGCTGCAGGAAAATCTGCTCGGGAAAAAAAAAAAAAAGGCAAAAAATAAGGAGGAAAAAAAAAAAAAAGCACATGTAACACCTCAGACGGCCATGGCGGCTCGCACTGCAGCACGGCAGCCGGCTCGGCGCCAGCCCAGCCCCGGCTGCGGGCCCGGGGAGCTCGGCGCTGCAGGCCGGGCGGGAGGAGGCAGGGCAGCCGCTGCCCCAGCGGAGCGGCCGGGCGATGGCGGATGGGGGGGAAAGCCCAGGAGGGGCAGAAGGAAAACAACAAAGAGCCATGTGACGAGCGGCGGGGAGCGGCGGCCGCGCTCCCCCCGGCGCGGTGCCGGCGGGGAGGCTGGCGACGCCGCCCTGCTCCTCCTGGCTGCTCATTTGCCTGGCTTCCCCCTCCATCCCCCACAACCGCCTGGGCATTTTTTTCTTTTTTTTTAGCGTTGGGGGGGCTGTTGTTTGTTCCTCTTAATTTTTTTTTCCCCTCTGCATACTTTCATCTTTTGGTAATTACATAAAACCCAGCGAGCGGGGGGGGGGTAAGGGAGGAAAGGCGAGGGGCGGGCGGCGTTATTTATAGGCACCCAGGGCTTCGCCTCCATTATGCGAGCTGCCTTTGTCCTCCCCGCCCGGCCGGGCTCTCTCCCTCCCTTCCCCCCCCCGCGCCCCGGCCAGGCTGGAGCGCCGCCAGCCCCGCCGCCCGCAGCGCTGCCTCCCGCTGCTGCAGGGCGCTCCGCGGCGCGGCCATCTTGTGCGCGGCAGGCGCGGGGAGAAAAAGCCGCCAGGCGCCCCGCTCCCTCCTCGGCTTTGCCTTCCACAACCCCTCACAAAACGGTGGGGGAAGGGGAGGGGGGGGCGGGAAAGGGAAGAAAAAAAAAGACAAAAAAAAAAAGGCCATTTCCCTTCAGTGATCGGGACGCGAAGCGCCGCCAGGCAGTGGGGGAGAGCCCGCCTCGCCGCCGCCCCAGCCCTGAGGAGAACGCGGCGCCGAAGGAGAAGCCATGATGGCGGCTACCCTCACACAACATGGAGCGCGACCGGGAGCGCCTTGCCCACCGTCAGCCGCCCCTCCCGGCGACCGGGACACGGTGCTTCGGCAGGCTTTCACATAATAAAACCACCAGACTTCGGCGGGGAGGCCATTTCGTGGGCTGGGTGGCTGCACTAAAGCACAACTGCTGTGAATATCAACTGCGTCACGGCTCTCCAACTGTAAAACTCAGGCTGCAAAGGGTCCCTCACTTGGAAGGAAACTCCCTCATTTTGGATTTACTTCCAGACCTCCTTTTTCCCCCCTCTCCAAGTCACTGCCTGTCGGTATGAAGGATTTTACAGTGCTTTTTAGTGAGACATCCGCCATTAAGACTCACCGTCTTGAAAAACACCCCCCACCCCCATTTTGTTGCCTTTTTATTTTTCGGTCGAGCTTCTGTAATTAGACGGATAAAACATGTAAGGGATCCCTACCACCACCGCCTTTTCGCCTTTTTTAAAATCAACCTCAGTAACATCTTACTGTTCGCAGGCAGATTTTTTTTTTTTTTTTGTGCGTTCAATTTAACAGCCACGTAACGCCTGCAATGGATTCACGGCGTCTCTCCGCAGAAAAAAAAAAAAAAACCAACAGGGCTGCGGACGACCAAGCGCTTTGTGCAGAAAAAAGAAATCCCTCCCTGAAAAAAAAAATAGACGTTTCAGAGACGCTGTTAGATGTATCTGAGGAGGAGATCGCCACCGCTCCTAAAGACGACCATTATTAGGATCTTTCCGCCCAGGACAATAACGTTTAGCCGCACAGGCCTGGTCTATATGTTTCTCTGCAAGGGCAAAAGGGTTTACTTACCCGCGCACCATAGTTGAATGCAGCTCTGAAGGTGAAGTTGTTACGCTTTTTTAAAATAACGGCTATAAATATATATGATCTCTATCACCACTTCTCTCGTAAGTTTGCAAGTCAAAGCGGATCTTGTTAAGATAGTTACAGATCTTTGTATGGCAGTGGTCTAGCATCAAAAAGAAAAAAATAAAAGGGGAAAAAAAAAAAGCTATAGAAAAAAGTTGTCCGGCTATGTTGACCGTACGCAGCAAGGACTCCTACTCGAAGCTTAAATCTACCTTCCTGTGGCAGATTTACTCTGTACATAAAAAGGACGTTCAGTGTTTTTCCACGGAGCACGCAGACACTAAAAATGTCCTCCTGAATAGTTCTAGGCTGCACGTTAAGTGTGAAAACACCTGGTTAACATATACTGGTTGTAAGCAACTTTAAAGCGTCTCTTAGCTATATTATTTTGCTTTACAAGTAAAATAGTTCATAAGGCATAAATTGGCTTAGATAAACAGATAAAAACATAAGACATGCAAATGAAGGCTTAGCAATAAGGACCACTTCAGTAACATTAACATGAATACTACACTTAGCAAGGACAGAATGGACTGGGTACTTACAACGTAAGAGGAAAGAAAGAAAAAAAAGCTTATCATAGTAAAATTGCTTTTTGTTTTTTTGCTAGAATTCACTATTCCTATGCCTATATTTAAAACATTACCTTATAAGCACCAAAGGAGTTAAGAAAGATGGCCAGGAATCGAGTGTTTAATACAGGAAATACGCTCTAAAATTTATTGTTCAGTCATCAGAGAGTTCTGGAAAGCTTAAAAACCCCCAAAACAACAAAAAATATTAAAAAAATAATGTATTTACTTGGTTTTTGGCATTCGAGACTGTTAACTGCTGACATAGGGTGTGCCATGACCTAGTTACACAAGACAAAGATGGATCCCAAGTCATAAGGGAAAAAAAAAATCCGCATTTTTTTTGTTTTGTTTTTTTGTTTGGCTTTTTTTTTTTAAAGTCTTCCTTCTTCAGTGAGTCCTCTAGCCTGCTGCCAGACATGACCACCACCCCGAGCGCTCCCCCGCAAGCGGCCGGTGCGGATTCACATGGCGGATCCCCCTTTTTGGAAACAAAGGAAAAGCCCCAGTTGGCCATTTCGCTTCCACTGCAGAAAAATGGCTGCCTGGTCTCTTGGCCTCTCCTTAGCTGTCTGCTGAAGGATGTTTTTACACCGCCGTCTAATAACTCAAGCCCCATGGAACCCGCTCGCCCATTGGCTGCGGCCGCCCTGCTGCCTTTAACCAGCCAATTGCCCGACCGCGGCCGAGCCGCCGAGGCCCCGCGGCCCCAGCGCAGCCGCGCCATACGCCCGCCGCGCTCCGCCCGGCTCCGCGCCCCGCCGAGCGGCGGGGGAGCCGCGCCGACCGGCCTTTAATACCTAAAACAAAATGGAAGCTCCCCGCTGATTGGCTGCCGCCGGCTCCGGACCTTTAATAAGCAAAACTGCCTCCCCCTCCCTTCACCCCCCCTCCCGGTTGTGTGTCGCTGAACGGCGGCGCCCCCCCCGCAGCAGGGCGGCGGGCTCCGCGCTCCGCCCGGTCCGTGCTCACCGAAGTCTTCCCCTAAAAAAAACAAAAAACCCGACCAAAAAACCACCAAACTTGTCCCACCTATAGGTCCATCTTGTTTAGAAACAGTTTGCGCTAAGGTAAATGCAGCGGGCAGATTCCACTCGCCCCCCCGCACGCCGGTAACCCCGGGGCGGGGAGGAAAAAAAAATAAAGCCAGCCCGGCGGCAGCCCATGCGGCGGCGCTCGGCGGCGGCGGGGCGGCGGCGGGCGGCCGCGGGCCGGGGGCTGCGCGGCGCGGCCGCCGTGAATGTGCAGGCGGCGGAGGGCGGTTAGGCGTTCGCGGCGCTCGCAGCGGTGTATTGTGGGAGGCCGCCGCCGCCAGCAGCGAGCACACACAATATGTGGTGGCTCGCGAAAACGGGAGGCAGGAGCCTGGCGGCCAGCCCGCGCCGGTAACCGGCCCCATGTGAGACGGGAGCTCGCCTTTCGCCGCCCGGAGACGATCGGCCGCCGAGCGCGATGTCTTTCCGAGAGATCAAGGCGGGGGAAAAAGCCAAGCACCCTGAAGATCATGGCAAAAAGCAGAGTTCAAGTGAGATTGGGTCTTTCCCCCCCCCCCACCCCTTTCCTCCTCCTCTCCTCCTCCTCCCTCTCTGCCTCTTGTCTGGCTGGGGTGGAGGGGGGACCCGGCTGGCAATTCCCCCATTTTAGGGCTCGTTTGGCGGTGGATTTCCTCCCTGCCTGGGTGTGTAGAGCGGGCGGCTCGTTTAAAAAAAAAAAAAAAAAAAAAAAGAAGGGGTCTTTGTTGCATATTTTCTTTAACTTTATGGTTTTCCGTGTGGTTTTTTCTTTCTTTTCCCCTTCCCCCTTCCTCTTCCCCCCCCCTCCCCGGTCCAGGTTGGATCAACGGAATGGAGAACAGCACGCAAGCCAGCACTTCTGTCGAGAAAAGAAATCACCATTGGAGAAGTTACAAGTTGATTATTGACCCGGCTCTGAAAAAAGGACAGCACAAACTCTACCGTTACGATGGGCAACATTTCAGCATGCCGGTGAGTGGGAGGGGGTCGTGGGTTTCCCCCATTGTGTTGTGCCCCCCCTCTCCCCCCCCCAGCCTCCGTCTTACCGGCGTTTTGGGGGCTGGGGGTCCCTCCGGGTCGTGGTACTCCCCGCTGTAGCACATATGTGTGGGAGGGGGGTCTGGGGGGGACACACGGACACCAAAGTTACTGCCACCTGACACTATGTATTCAACTGTCAGGAGCCCGAGAAGGAGCCCAAACCTGCGGCTTTATTTCTGTGTTTCCAATCTGTGTGCATTTCCCAGCAGTATTGCAATTTGACACGTGTGTGTATGTGTGTGCGCGCTTTCCCCTTCCCTTGAGACAGCCCGTGCTTCCTTAGGGTTTATTTTTTCTTTTATTTGTGTCTTAAATTTCAAGCCCGGTTATTGCTGTTTTTGTGCTTTTTCTCCTCCTCCTCGTCCTCCTCCCAGAACTCGGGAATCGCTCCTGTGGATTGTGTCAGGGATCCCAGAATAGGGCGAATATGGACCAAAACTAAGGAGTTGGAGCTGTCTGTCCCCAAATTCAAGGTACCGCCCCTGACTTTTGGGTTTAGCTTTGTGTTCTTGTTTATCCGGGAGTGAAGCTTCAGTTCCAAGTAGTTTAATGGACCGTTTAAATGACAGTCATATTCCTATTAACATTATTATTTGGCAAACTGTTCAACAATAATCCTCTTCTATAAAGATAATGAGAAATCAATGCATCTGTCTAACGAGATCACTTGAAGGTTTTGGAGCTGTGTCTTGGGGGCTTCTTGGGTGGGGGGCAGCGGAGGGGAGTTCTCTGCTGACAGTACTGCTCAAAATACGTATTTGTAGCCCAGAAAGGAGCTGGTTTCAATGAATGGGTGCAGCAGCAGAGGCTCTGCTCAGCTCCGGGGTTCATCCCAGAGTCTTGGAGGCAGTTTTCTTTCCCCAAAGTTTGCAGGATGCTTTAACCCTCTCCCTCCCATGCCATCCTTATGCCCACCCCCACACTCATTAATGATGACGTTTATTTTTATTGCCTTCCACCCCACCTTGTGCCCGTTTCCAGATTGATGAATTTTACGTGGGGCCAGTGCCTCCCAAGCAGGTCACCTTTGCCAAGCTGAACGACAACATCCGTGAAAACTTTTTGACCGACATGTGCAAGAAATACGGCGAAGTGGAAGAGGTGGAGATTCTCTACAACCCCAAGAACAAGAAGCACCTGGGCATCGCCAAAGTGATCTTTGCCACCGTCAAGGGTGCCCGGGAGGCCGTCCAGCACCTTCACAACACCTCTGTCATGGGCAACATCATCCACGTGGAGCTGGATACGAAAGGTGAGGGGGCACATTTCGGCCTCACGCGTCTGTGGTTTGCAGTGCCCCTGCCCGTCCCTCTCCTAAAATGAGAGGTTGTTGCAGACCGCAAGGGCCCGGCAATTAAAAATACGAAGGGAGTGCTGCTGTCCCCCTGCGAGCGGGTCTGGTTTCTGGGGCCTTTGCAAGTCACGTGGAGCCAAATGTGTTGTCTGTTGCTAGGAGACAGCCCTGTAATTTGCAAAATGCTGCCATCCTGCCCGTCCCCTGCCTGTACCCTGCCCTGTCCCCAGCTCTCTGCCCTCCGAGGCCTCCTGTGTGTCCCCCATCTCCGTGTCCCAGGATGGCCGTGCTCAGCCACCTCCCGGGGCTGCCGGACCCCGTGGCTTTTGCAGACTTGGGATTTTGGGGCAAAGCTTGGGGTTCCTGTGACACAAACCTCCGGGTTCTGGCAGTGGCAGTGGGGCTGAGTGCTATCCTCTTCGTCCCTGGCATTTCATTGATACTTAGCTGCAAACTGGAGGCTGGCAGCAAAAGAGTGCACACGCAGCACTTATCAGTGTGTGTGCGAGTGTGTAAGTGTGAGACTGTCTCTTAAAGCGACAGGAGCTCCGAGTCCTGGAGGTAACTGACTTTCGGCCCCAGAGCCCAGCCCTGGGGAGCCCAGTAAAGTTTGTGGCAGTATGAAAGCATTGCATTTCACCGCTTTGTCTTCTCTTTCCTCCAAGAGTGTTAGTAAAGGGCTTTGCTAAAATGTGCTCGAATTTTAGAAAACGTCTTAAAGTTGAGGAGGTGTAGATCAATTGCTGCGTGTACTTCTTCGTTCCAAACATGGCATTTCTAGTCTGAAACTGACTTACTGCACTCTTTCTTGGGAAGAGGACATGGTTAATCCTATTTTCTTAAAAACGCTGATATTTTTGTTCTGTATTAAAGGGTTTCAACAATTTAGTGCACAACCTATACAATAGTTGGTATGCCACGTGTTGTAAGAGGGTATAGTAGGACGTTTATTGACAGTGCTGATCACCGTTAGAATAAAAATCACAGCAGTAGTATAATACTTTCTATTGTGAGCTAAGCTTCACTTTACATATGTATACTTTGAAATTCTATTATCATTAATTTCTACAGACATGTTCCTTCCCCTGCTTACTTTGAAATTCGAAGGCAAAAATTACATTTAAGAACAAATTAACCATTTGTAGATTTAATAATGTAAGCTAAAGCGGGCTTATAAGTGGTAGACATCTTAATGAGAGGCATTTTAAACAAGCTGATTGTACTGCATTCCTCCTTGTTCTCCGTTTATAAACTACTCTGCAAGTCCTGAACAGACAGCTGTTCAAGAAAGTTAGTTGCCCATCAGGGAAATGAGGGGGCTTTATGCTTCTATTTCCTGGGAGAAAACATTGAAGTTTCAAATTGCATTTTTGTTTTGTTTGCCAGCTGTATGCTTCTAATGTATTGTTCTTCCACAGTTTCATTCTAAGAGAGTAAGACTGTCAGTGTAAAAATGTTATTCCTGAAATAGTACTAGCAGGTTAGGAAACTCTTAAAAAAATATATGTATAGTTTTCAACATTTCTTTCTAGTATTCAGCTTTTCAAGAGAATGAAAGGTTGGTTAACTTGATTTTTGTAGTCTAGCAAAATAAATATTAGGAGCAAAGGTGTCGTTTTATCTGTCTGGCCAGAGCACAGGCCTGAGAGTCTGGAACTAATAAATCCAGGCTCCTCATCTAAGACAGGCTAGTTTAAAGCAACCTCTCAGCCTCAGTTTATGCATCTACAGAATGGCCACACTAAATAACTACCTGTGCTTAGAGAAAAAGATAGGAATTCTTTCACATTCATAAACCTCTGAAAATGAAATTGTAACTTTTACTACATTACATGGGAGATCAAGGAAGAATTATGAAACTTTATAACAGTTACTTTGTATTTATTTAAAAACAAGTTTCAAAGTAAGCCTAACACTTCTATCTCCATGACATTGTAGTCTTAGGAGGGGGACAGTGTGTGTTAATATTTCAAGCGTCTCTTCAAGCTCTTGTCTTGAAGAGGTCTATTTTGTCATGACTTTAGTTGAACTAAAACAGTTTACATAGTTGAGGATGTGGCTCAAGACTTCGTGAAATGGGATTTGATAACCAAATAACCTCATCTGCGGCATTTATTCAAGATAAATGAGTCTTTTCCAGCACACAGAATCATGCTATGGGGTATTTCGCTTTCAAATTGCATGGAGTGATTCACAGGGGGTTTGGGGTTTGATCCTGCATGACTTCCTCATGAAAATAGTCCTGTTTTGGGGGAGATCTTGCCTGAATTAATTTTCTTGGCTCAGGTGCTGGGGTTGTTCGTTTTTCTGTGTATTCTTTATCTTTCAGAGCAAAAATCAGACAGTATTGGGGCCTGATTCTGTTACCTTTGAAGTTGATGACAGATTTCTTACAGACCGCAAAATAAGTAGAAGTGGATTTTTGTAGTAGTGAAAAATCCAATATTAAGAAACCGGGTCTTTGTAGAATTTAGGAATGATAAGGCTAAGGCACAGTAACAATATATGGGACAGTTTGCTTCTCTGGCTTTTATTCTTTGAAGGATGCCACTGAGCACACCTTAAACTGGGGGTGGGGCAGTAAGATTTATCGGTGTCTTTTTGGAAAAGCAGCATTAACGTTTTTTTCCCCTGCATTCCCATGCATCATGTTTGCATTAATAACAGCCAGTTTCTACTAGCAAGGTGTGTTGGGAGAGCTTTCTGAAGTGGCTCTGGGTGTTGGCAGAGGCTTACCCCTTGGGTGAGAGTTTCACTTCTCAAAACTGCAAGCTATTTGCTTGGCACTTTGGAGAGGAGGGAAATTGCTGCTCTCCAGAAAGCATGGTAAAGAGCAGAGCTGCCAAGCAGACTGAGAAGAAGAAAAAGGATTTGGAAACCTCCTTGTCTTGGCTGGAGGAGGGAGTGCCTAGCCCAGCAAATTATTTAGAAATGATCCCTGCGAGCCTCAGGGGTGATACCTGCTCCTCTGTTGCACAGATGCAGTGGGCTGGGAGTGGTAGCAGGGTTGTAAGAATGTCAAGAATATATATTTTTACATAGGCTGTGTTATTTCTGTTTAATCAACACTTCCATTGTGGTCTGTGCAGGTGAAACCCGCATGCGATTCTATGAGCTGCTCGTTAATGGTCTTTACACTCCTCAGACCCTTCCTGTAGGCACTGAACAGGATGTATCGCCAACTGTGAATGAAACTCTCCAGGTATGTTTGATTGGCTTTTTTTTTTAAGGATAACTTTCTAGAAAATTCCAAACAAGTGTGTCATTAATGTTAACATTTTAACGCTTTTAATTTAGCTTCTTTTTTTTGTCTTGCCATAGTTTCAGTGGATGTTACTAATTCACATTGAAATATAACTTGCTCATAATTGCCATAGCAAATGTAACTCTCTGCAAATGCAATGCATGTGGCTAATCTGTATGCTGGTGTCTGCCTAGTGTGGTAAGTGCTTTTTGTCTTTTGGAATGAAAAATACCTGCAGAACCGACAGTATGTGCCCTATTAACATTAGAAATTCTTGCAGTTAAGAGGACTGGATCAGATCTGTCCCTGAGATGAGATTATTCCCTTGAAGTCAGGGGGAATGATTTACAATGGTACATTTGGCCTAGTGTCTGCAGTATGTAATCCTTAGCGCGTACTTTCTTCAGACTTGCTTAAAGGCTAAAAGGGGGAAGGTGTCAAATAGTGGCATCAATTTTCCAGAATCTTAATTAGTCACCAGAATCAGTTGTTAATAAAAGCAGTGGACAGAATTCCTGAGGGCCTATAGGGGTCCCTCGATATTTAGGGTGCGATTCTCTAACTGGCTTTCTACAGTTACCTACTCCCATGCAAACCCCCCTGGGATGAGGGGATGAGGGGAAAGTGAAGCCTGTTTGTGTGAAGTTGTTAGCCCCTTTGCCTTGTCTAAATGTACATTGGCTCCTCACTGTGGTTTAGGAACCCACTTTAGGACATCAGATTTGAAAGTAGTTTGGCAGAGATTTTATTTTTTTCTTCTCTGTACTTCTCTGCACTCTTATGACTTCTTAAAATGCCATAATTTCACTAATTCTGTGATCAGATGTTTTCAGGACAGGTAAGAGCTGTACATTGAATGTGAAAATCCCATTGGTCTGAAAAAATACAATGCTCCTCTTCTCCCACCAACCACCCCAACAGCAACAAGGCAAAACACCAGTGTCCTCTTAACAAAATCATAAAGAAGCTGATTCTTCCTTACCTCTCAGCAAGGTGTTTGTAAAGGCAGGAGGGAGGCAAGTAATGATTTTGCTGTGAATCTGCTATGAGCAGGGCCTGGCTTTTAATTTCTGCTGGTTACAGCACATCTCAAATAAAAATGGATGGATTTGCTCATAGTCCTTTGCAGGATTAACAGCAAAACACTTAATTCATGGTATCCCCCAAAGCAGTCCCTGCTGTAATTATCTTTAAGGTTGTTTCTCTCGATACTGTGTTCATGTATTATATTATTATCCTGAATTGATTTTTTTCACAATTACCACCAAAATTGTTACTTTGTGGGTAACTTTAACTGTTTGCGTCATCTTCTTGTTGCTAGAATCTGCCAACAAGCTTTTTTGCTGTAGTAGTTTAGTAAAATACTCCTGACATTCGCTTTCCCCTTCATGCAGAACAGTGAAGACCTGACAGTTCTGCGAGCCACAATCTCTGCCTCCAGGCCATATCTAAACCCCACTGAAAAACAATCTGCATCACATCTACACCAAAGGTGCAGAGATGCGGATTTCAGCAGGAAGCATGTAGCTGGCTCCTGACCCCTTCTATGGGTTTTAGAACAGTTGAGGAAGAAACTTTCCTGATGTCCATCTAGTTATGGTCTCTAGGGGTCACGCCAAGAGCAAGTCCACACCACTGAGCGGGTGAGATGTGTGTGAGCGTAGCAGGCAGGTGAGAGCTCAGCTTGAGTTTGGTGGTGCTGGCATGTTACAAGCAGGTTGTTTGAAGGGTCTCTCTACCTACCTGTGCTTGGCAGAGGAGCACCCAACCTGTAGTCTCACTGGTTTGCTATCCTGGTGTGCTTTTGGTGAGTTCGAGCTCAGTCCTTACTCTTTTGCTACCAGGAGGATTCTCACTGAGCTCTTGCTTTGCATTATGGAAAATTGATTCTGGTGCTGACGATTAGCGTGGCACTGTTATGACTCAGCAGAGTCTGAGTTGGAGCAGGGCTGCTCCTAGAAACCCCCTGAACGTGCCTGTGAAGTGAGTTGCAGAGCAATTGCTTGGCTGCTCTGTAGGCTCGTAGGGTTTCAGTTTGAAATGCTATAATCAGTAGTGCTGAGCGTTTGTCTTTGGGAAGAGGTTTAAAATGTCTTTTTAGGAGTTGAGAACTTTTTGTGCCTTTTACACCTGTAGCCTTCTCCCTTGTTGCAGATGAACATTTGGTAGAGAGGGTGCCGGGTCAGCTCCCTCAGTTGGACCAACACAAAGCCCTGCTGCATAGGTTTGGTTGCAGGCTGGCAGTTTGCTGATTTGTATGTTTTGATTTGTTCACAAAAAAAGATAAATTGATAACTTAATTTCTCAGAATTTTCTTAATTATCTCTCCTATTTGCAATTCAGACTAGTTGATAGAAACTGAAACTCTTTTAGCTAAAAGTATTGTGCAAGTCTTCTGTTCACCTGATGCTCCTGGGTGTAGTTTAAGGAGTACTTTTGTATCTGCTTTCTTCTTTCTCCTCTTATAGACAAGTTCCTCTTTGCTTGCCTTTTTCTTCTAAATCAAAGGGAACTGTTAATAATGGAGAATGGTTTGTGTTTTCAGGTATGCTGTAACCTTTTTTTTTTTTTTGCCATGGAAATCAGTGCAAGCTCCTGGGTACTCAAATCTGAAAACCAAATGAATTAGGCAAATATCTTTTAAAAAGTGTGTGTTTAGGTGCTTTTCTCTCTTCTATTTTTATAGTTGACGGATTCCCTGAAGCGCCTGAAAGACAGTAACCTTTCTTCTGCGGGATCATCTGTTACCCCAAACAGTAGCACGCCTTTTTCCCATGACACAGCCTATTCCAGCTGTCGGCAAGATACCCCAAACTCTTACAGCCAATTTACCCCACAGTCCCAAGGAACACCTCACACCCCACGTTTAGGGACGCCGTTTTCCCAGGATTCCACCTATTCTAGTCGTCAGACAACGCCTGTGTACCATTTTGGACAGGACAGTGGGTACAAACCTAGGAGACATGAAACAAAATTTACAGATGCCTACAACCGTCGACCAGGACATCACTATGTTCATAACTCAGCAGGTGTTTACCGAGGGACAGAGCATCAGTTTAGTACGTACAAATCCCATCAGCAGGAGCCAGTTCAGTTCTCTCACACTCCTCCCCTGAGCCACTCTGGCTCTTCGAGCTACAAATCTGCCTTCTCTCCCTACCAAGCACCATCTGTATTTCCCCAATCTGATGATCAGCAATTTCCCCAAACTTCCAGGGAAACAGAGTACCGGAGACCTGCGCCACCTCCCACTGAGATGGTTGTGGAAAGCAGTGCTGCCACTAACATTGATTTTGTCCCGGTGAAGGAGAAACAGGAGGAGCCTCCCCCCTTGCCCGATTCGAACTCTGTTCCTGAACCGAGCACAGCATCCTTCTCTCAGACTCCAGAGAGAAGCGAGACCCCTGGCACCCCCACCATGGAGTCAGAAATGCAGCATAACAGTTTAGACTCAAGGATTGAGATGCTCTTAAAAGAGCAGAGAACAAAGTTACCCTTTCTTAACGAGCATGACTCAGATAATGAGATCCGAATGGAAGGTAGCCCTATTTCCTCTTCTTCTTCTCAGCTTTCTCCCATCCCAATGTACGGTTCGAACTCTCAGCCCGGTTACAGAGGTCAGACACCTTCCTCACGCCCTTCAAGCACAGGCTTGGAGGACATTAGCCCAACGCCGTTACCTGACTCTGACGATGATGAGCCCATCCCTGGGACGACTTCTCTGAGTCAGAATTCCCGGGGGACGTCGGAGGCCAGCATGACTCCCATTGATCAGCTGAGCAGGACCTCCAAAATTGAGACCTCGGAGGCTAAAGAAATGGTGCCTGGTGACCAGACTCCAACGTCAGAAAAAATGGACGAGGTAAGTGAGCTGAAACTGAGTTATGAAGCTCTGTGCCTATTCCCAGAGCTGGGCAGGGCAGGGAGTCGCTCTTTTCTTTTAGTGTTGTTAGAGCGTAGGGTTTCTGGTGGCTTCGTAAGGCAGCTGGAAATGAGCTAGATGTGACACAAAGTGATGGTCTTAATCAACTTGCCAGTCACCAGCTTTCCTTGTTTATAATAGCAGCCTGCTGCAATTTATAGCTTCAGGAGAGCTCAAGGACTGCACAAGCCACGGAAGTTTGGCCAGTGCTCATGCTGTGTGAATGTCCTGAGTGTCAACAGACACTTAAGCCACTATAAGAGTTAATCGAGCACTTTCTGCCATTGCTTTGGTCCCTGAGCGTGGGTGTGTATGTATGCACACACTTGCTTAACGGGGCTTTCATGTTACGCCGAAGTATTGAATGTATACTTTGTTTGATAGCTCTCCAGCTATTTATGCCATCTGGTTTGAACAGGAGACAGTTGCTGGGTTTTAATACTCGCTTTGCTTAGTTGAAAGGGGGAGGTAGTTGGCTTGTGGGGGATGTGCTCCACTGAGTCTTCCAATAATAGAGCAGAGCTTGCTGCCTCTGCTGGGGCATTTGTGGCTGAAGGGACAGTGAGAGCTTAACGGTGTGGAATAGTGCCAGCAGACAGAGAAATTACGTTGCATGGCATGTCTGTTTGGGAGGTCTGTTGCAACAAATGTGAGTATCGCTGCAGTGGATGGGTTGGTCCTATTCTGCTGTGTCAAGGAATGGTCAAAATACAGATCTTTGCGAATGCCAGGCTCTTTCTCCTCAGTGTTTATAATAGCCATGCAAGCAAATGAAACTGCTGTCCCTGGTGTGCAAGAACTCTGCAGTAAGGGGACCTCAACCATCCAAGAGGGCTGGTCTTGTGTAAATGTCCTGAGTGTGGTAGATCAGTTTAATTTACTCATGAAAGTTTGCTGGGGTTAAGCTGACAGAATGAATTTCCCTCTGGTGGTCTGCAGTTGTGAGGTTTTCACCCGAGAAGTGGCTGCATTTCAGGAGAGGGGGAGCTGCTCCTGTAGGTGTAGGCTTTGCGGAGTGCTTAACTGGAGGAAAAGTGCTGCAGCAATAATATAGTGCAGGTCTTGGTGCTAAACAGAAAAAAATTGTAACTGTACTGGATATTTTGTGATTTATTTTTTTTTTTCTACATGCCTTTCCAAACCTGGTTGTCCTTGCAGTTGCCACTTTAGCCTTTGAAACAATTCAGCTGCTTGAGGTCTCCTTCATCATCTAGGCTGGCCCAGGCTCCCCTCTTGGGAGGCAAGTCCCTGGCTGGTGGGACCTGGTGGTGTTTTAATTAGGAATGGAGTTTTGATTCCTTGAGCTCGATCTGGCAGGCTTAAGAGGGGGATACTCTTTGTTTGTCTAAAAAAATGAGGAAGGCGTCCCTCATCTTGCCATTCTGGGCTTGTATCTGCTGTCCTTACTCTTATAGGTGGCAGCCAGTTCTGAGCATGTTCAGAAAGATGGATGAATGCCGGCATGGTATGTGGGGTCAGGCACTTTCTGTAGCTGAGATCAGTGTTGGGGGACTGGCTGAGATGTTATATTTGTAGGTTGTGATATGGGGCAGTGGCGTGCTGACATACAAGCCCATGTTAAGTCCTTGTCTCCCCTTAATGAGATGCTGGTGTCAGAAGTTCACGTCAATGTTTCTGTGATACAAAATGATATAAATGCCTTGATCCTCTGCAGAAGTCAGAAAGGTGGTAGCAGGGTCTCCATGCAGGTCGTTGCTGCCCTAATTGTCTCACCCCCCCAATCCCCCAAAAGTTTGATGTTTGTTGTTGGAGCTGTTTATTCAACCCTCCTCTTGGTTACAAATCACACTAAGCTATTCTGGCATGTTTGAAAAGTTGCCTGCGCCTTTCATTGCTCCTTCTGATGCACAAAAAACGATCTCCATGTGTTTTTGCTTCCTTCCCCCGCCCTTCTCCCCCCCAGTTTTTTGCTTTAGAAAAAGGCTCTCCTGGCTTCCCTCTCTTGCTGAAGGAGCGGAGCTGAGCAGTGACTTAACATAGGCTGAAATTTGAGCTGCAGCTTTCCAACTGAGTTAGAGAGGGGCATTGAGTCTGGCTGAGGGCTGGAAAGCTGAACCTCCAGCTTCAGCCTATTGTGATACCACTATTCAACTTTCAGTCCTTCAGAGGATCCTCCAGCAAAGCAGAGGGAAGGCAGACCCGAATATTTTAGTGACTGTGTGGTGCGGGGAGCAGAGAAGAAATGATATATTAGTCTAGGGAGGGTTCATTAAGTGTCATAAGGAAGCAATAAAGGGCAGAGAATTTTAACTTGTTATTTAATTCGTATTTGGCTCTTCAAGGGTCGGAGCAGCCACACGTCTGCTCTCTTTGGGTGGCTGCTCTAGCTGGGAAAATCTCAGGATTCATAAGGATGCCGGTCAAGTTGCAGGGAATTTTTTCCTGAGACAATAGGTGCTTTTCAAGGACCTACTCCTGTTTCCCATCAAAAAAGCTCAATTTTTTTCAATGATTGCTAATTCAGTAACATTTGTTCTATAGGTGAAGCGCTGTCAAATCGTCAGGCAAGTTAACCACCTCAGACTTGCCATAAGTAAAGGAGGTACAACCAAGCCCCAGCAATTGCTCTGATTTATCATGCAAGACCCCGGAGTTTGATTTCAAGATCCGGTATGATACTCCTAAGCCAGAGCTTGGCAGGGAGTTTGGGTGTGGGAGAGGAAGGGCTGTGCATCTGTCTGCAACACCTAACTCCGACTAATCTCAGAGCAGTGATTATGGTCTGCAGAGAAAGTCCTGCTAAGCTTAGCCGAGGGACGAGCGCTGAGAGGTGGAACAGAGCGGGATGTGGGCAGTACGAGGTAAGAGGAGAAAAGGGATCCTTTACAAACAGCACAACCTGCAAGCCAGGAAGACAAGGCAGAGAGGGTTTTTTCAAGAAACTAGAAGATGGCAAGGAAAGAAAACAGCTGAGCTGCATTGTTATTTTAGGAAAATTTTTGAGAGTAGCAATGTATAAACTTTCCTTACAATGTTCCTGAGAGGTAACAAGGAAAGAATTGTAATAATTCCTTTTTCACAGGATCTTTGCTGTTTCAGAAGTGCAAAGGTTAAGTAAGTACAGTTTGACGTTTTGATGTCCCATTTGAGCCAGGTCTTGTTTTTCCTTGGCTTGTTACAGGAAGAGGCCCTGCCTGTGTGTGTGCTGAGGAGGATGACAGGGTTATAACAAGTCACTTTGTTAGATATTGATGATGCCTTTCATGTTTCAGTTTATGAATGTATTAGTTTGTGTGCATAGCCAGTGCGTAATAGGAAGAGCGTGTGATTGACAATGGTATTTTTCCAGATTTGTAAATACAAAAGTACTTTTTAGTTGAGGATGCAGCAGACTCCTGTCTTCGTGGTAGTTTGTCTAGGCACCTGTTTACTGTGGTGGGAGGTGTGCCTTAGAAATGCCAAAAATAATCGCAAAAATAAAGATCCTGAAACATGAATTAGGTGAGAGCAGTTCTCCTGCCACGTGCTGTGAATTTTAGCAAATGGTTTGGGGAGCAAATTGGAAGTCTCACAGTGCACAGCAGCCCTAGAGACCCCAAAAGCCACTGCTGTCACCAGCACCCTCAGCATCTCACTCGGCTGTTTTGAATGTTTTTAATGCCATGCTGGATGCTGAGGTGCCTCTTACAGGACAGCAATGACATCCCTGTGACAAGCTGTGTGTGTGCAGCAGGTCTTTTTGTAGTAACCCAGGCAGAATTTCTGAGCTGCACTTACACGTAGATGAGGTGGGTCAGGCTCAGTGCTACAGTGAGCTCTGCTGAAGTCCCTGAGGTTACATCTGGTCTGAATTTGCACTTCTCATTGAAGTATCTTTGGGTTCTTGTGTGGTCGCAGCCAGAACTAGAAGAAATTTATGTTGAAGTGTCACATTGTCCCTCTGGAGCCTTAGCAGGATGTGACGACGTTCTCCTCGAGACACTACATCGTGTCTTGCGCTGCTCCACACTGCTGCATCCCCATCCAGACCGGGGATGTGTTTCAGTCCTGGTGTTTCAGTAGCTGGTGAATGATTCCCCTTTCCTACAGAACCAGGTTCAACCTTCAGTTGTCACGAGTGCCTGTGAGAGCAAGCAGTGCCCCAATGCTGTCCGGGCAGTGAGAGGAGCTACAGGGGGTCTGTCTGACAGCAATACCTGCAGCAGTTGCCCCAGGAGCAGTCGATGCCCCTTGGAGCTGTGCTGTGCAGGAGTGAGCCAGTCTCTGCCTGCAGAAGGATGCTCTCTCCTCCTGTACCCTGCTCTCATCCACGGGTTGTGCGGGGTTGGAGGCAGCGCTCAGTTCCTGGGATGTTGACAGTGGGTTAGATGGACCCTCCTAAAGATGAACGCAAACGTACTCTACTAAGGGTTGTTTCTGGACTGGAGAGTGCAGAAGTGATTTATTCAAGGTAAATGCACATTAAGGTTGAGAAGGTAGAGTCTTAAGAGCCAGGAAATTTGATACCTTCGTTTCCACAGTAACTGTGCAAGAGCCCTTATGCCCATAAGTAGCTGTTATGTATGTATAATATATATGGGTACACCTGGGATCCAATTTACAGCTAGAGTGGGATTCATCATTTCTGGGGGGAGTAGATGTGTGGAATGGTTGCTCTGAATGTATTTTTTTAATTGAAGAAGGGAGAAAAACCTGAGAGCTGTGATTTATGCACAGTCTCATAAACACTTTTTCAAATTTTCCTGCCTCCTGAGCTCTTGCAAATGCGATCATGCCTGACAGAACCGGTTCCTAATGGAAACTCAAAAAATAGGTATATGTTATGACCATGAATTTCCAGAAATGCAGCCAGCCAATGCCCAGGCAGCAAAGATTTGGATGACTGCTGTGGTTTTACATGTGAATTACGCCAGCCATGCTAAACCTGTGAAATTAAAATGAGCACAAGCTGCTTAAACTGTGGGTTCAGTTCTGCCCTTCCTGACCCAGGCCCAGCGGCAGCAAGAAGCCACAGGGACTTCAGGGGATCTTGCGGTGTTTAAGCTTGTTCAGAAAAGAAAGGCAGCACACAAATCCCTCAAAAGGTGATTTAAATATGACACTATACTGGACCCTTTTGAGAGCTGAGATGTGTTCAGTCTCTGTGTCCAGAGGAAGGCTGCAGTCCTGCCCCAGCATGCTCCCTACATCCTTCCGGGGATGCTTGGGGCTAAGGGTCAGTTCCCATATAACCTGGCCAAGGTAAGGATGTCCTGGCTCCTGAAGCAGTGAAAATGCAGGATATTGTTATCTTACCTTTTTTTTTCAGAGCTGATACTGGAAGACCACAGTCAGGGACTACTTCCTTGTACATCTGATTCATTTACCACATGACAACCTGCTGCTACTACAAAAATTTATATAAAGTAGAGAAGCCTGTTCCTGCTTGCTAAGTTGTATTTCATTTTTGAGTTTTTGTATTTGGCTCCTGTTTGATTCTTGGGAGTGCTCACAAGGGTGGTGGTTAGAAGAGCAGAGGGCTTGACCAGTTAAATGTGTTCAATATAGGAAGCAGTGAGAGGTAACAAGCCCAGTGTCAATTTTTACAGTCATTTTTTCAGAGCAGAGTTGCATAGGATTCCCCTGGTGTTCCTGCTGATGCAGCCTCTCATACGTGTATGCTTATCGGGGGGAAAAACCTAAACAGAGAAATATTTGGCTGTTTACGGTTTGGGTTTTTTGGATACCTAACAACTTAGTAGAATGAGAGAACATGGCTTTTGTTGGTAACAGAGCTAGAAATGGTAAAATGCTCTGGAGTGTGACTGAAAAATAGAAAGCAGGCTGTGGTTGGGAGGCTGAGTGGTTCCTTCACTCTCTCGTACAAGGACAAGACTTTGAGGCTTTTGCATTTTGCATACCTAATAGAAATGACATTGCCATCCCTTTTTATAAATCACTGTTGCTGATTATACTCTTGCCCAGTTCATTCTCTGTTTTGCCACCAGTGACTTTCTGTAAATTTTCAGTTCCTGGTGGACTGCGCATGTATAATTGAATTGCTTGTTGATATGTAGAGCACTGCTTATTTTGTGTTTATGTAATCTATAGATGCTCTGCTGCGCTGGAAACTTAGATCCAAATTAGAATGTTTAACCATAGTGTATAGTTTATGGTGGAATAATGTTTGCAAGCCTGAGCTTTGCAGACCATTTACAGTTAGAGAGCCCTTGGCATCTTCCTTTTGCTGCTTACAGAGTTCTTCCTATTCTTTTCAACACTCAGGTTTTAGCAGTGATGATACTGAATGTTCAGATGTCATAAATGCAGCTGTGAAGCCTCACATTGAAGTGACACGTTTTCCTCTCAGTTTCTGCAACCCATTATCATTCTAGTTGCATTTTGCATCTGATGATTGTGAAAAGTGACCAAGGGAATGCGGACAAGTTAGTGGATGGCAGTGTGTGTTGCAACATGGCACTGAGAAAATGTGCCAGTGTGTTAGGTAATCAGTAGAAATATTGAGAAAATAATTGCTGTTAACATATTGTGCTGGCAGCCACCAGAACAGCACTAATTTCTGGGTCTGATTTTGAAGAAGACGGAGCAGCCGCTGTGTTCTATATGTGTCTGTGTCTGACACAGAGCACTTAACAGACGAGCGCTTATTCAAATTTCTGCTGGCTGTTGCCTATCCTGGAGTCCTCTAAATAGATGAAGTTCATCAGTAGGATGTTTTTTCTGTACGCATCAATTTTGAGTCCCATGATATTGCCACCCCCCTTCTAATTAATTTTAATTTTCGGTTTGGGGTACTTGTTTGTACTTAGTGAAGATGGGGCAAAACTCAAATCGAAACCCCTGAGTTCGTTAACTCTGTGCGTCACATACCTGCCGATGAGCGCTCTTTTGACCCAGGCATGTTACTGCTGTCTCAGGCTTGATCGTGAAAGTGCAGTGCTTGCTATTGTAAATGACCATTCATCACAAGAAAAAGGTTGTTGCTCAAATTTTTCAACTTCTAAACCCAAAGTATTAAAAAAAAAAAAAAGTTTTAAAAAAAGTCTTTAAAAATGTTTTTTATTTGCTTTGTGCTAAAATAAAGCCAGTGGCTGCTTTCACAAGGTTCCCGCAGTGCAGGCAGGCCTGATGATGTCAAGATGCATATAAAATAGTGAGACAGCAAATTGGGGTTTCTAATTTATCCCCAGGTTGGAATAAGTTCACTCCTCCGGGCGTTGCAAAAGTGTTGCTTCAGGAGCAGTTTGAGTAAAGGAAGTTGTTCGTGGCTTGAGCTTCGGCAATCACTCTTTGCATAGAGGGCAGTGTGAGTGCTGCACAGGCACGGCACGGGGAGGAAGCGAAAACTGCTGCTTGAACTCAAAGCTGGCAGCAGTTCTTATGGTTTGGAGGTTTGGTTGAGAAAGGGTCAGACAGCTGTAGCAGAACTTCAAAATTTCACTTGTTGGGACTTGAGCGTTTCGACTTAGGCACTTTTTAGTGGATTTTTGCATTTGCTGGCTCTTCTCAACATGTGTGTGTTTTGTGGAGTATGTATTTAAATGGAGTTGATAACTGTGTACTAAGTGCAATTTATCGCACACCTTTGACCAGTTCACCTGCATTTTGCCCAATATCTCTTTCTCCATAAGTCAGAGAGTCATATGACTCTCTCCAGTAAGTCAGGGAGATTGTTAGGAAAAAGGCTCTGAGAATGGTGAGGAGGGGAGGAAGAGGAGAAGCAGAGACGGTTTCTCCAGGGTCCAGTCCTTCCCCTCTCCTTTTCTCCTGTCTTTTTTTCCTTGCCTGCACCTGCAGCATTCAAGGTGGGATATCCTTAGGCTCACCACTGCCCAAATTCCCTGTATCAACGAGTGCAATGGCATGGAGCTTTAGGAAGAAGAGGGCTGAGGATGGTGCAGGTTGGCGATGTGAAGGAAGGACTGGGTTTTGTTTTTCCTGGGGTTGAAACAGCCCTTTGCTGGCCTGGTCAAGGAATGGGGTGTCTGCTGCTTTCGCAGATGGTGTGTGGAGCAAGAGTCACTTTCTTACATCCATTTTTTTCCAAGAAGAGCTGTGTTTCACAGTAAGCAGTATAGTTTTGTGCCGATGTCCAAGTGGTGTGTCCTCCTCCCCTTGTGCGGGTTTTACATGCGTTGCACACATCGGGGAGACTTTCCCTCTGGAGCCTGGGAAGGGTAGGTAGCTTCTTTCCAGGTTTCCCTTCTCCAAAAGGAGCTTGTTATTTCTTATGCCTTGTGGGTCCCAGGCAAAACAAAATATATATATTTCTGGTGATAGCAATGTTATTTGGTGGAAGCAGGAGCTGGTTTAATGTTGACACATAGCTCTGGGGACAGTTTCCCATTCTAGTCCTTGTTGCTAAGCGGTTGCCAAATGTGGCATTTTGGTCAGCAGATGTGGCTGAGAGTTTCCAGTGCAGATAATTGAAATATTGTCTTTGAAGGGTGCAGATAAATGTGAGCAACTGTTATCATGGTGCTACAAGCATTTTGCTATTGTCCAGGAAAAAAATGACTTGGAAAAAATGAAAATCCTTAGTACTGCATAAAATTATTCAAATTACAGTAAAACATTAAAGGGCAATCTACTGGTTGAATATACGCCATGGAGAGGTGTGCAAAAGGATGCATTTTGACAAGGGAATCTCAATGAATTTATTTGCTTGTTAATACAGTGTCAGGTGGGATGTATCTCCCAAATTACACCAGAGAAGTGGTAACAGCAGATGGTTTTGCAAACCTGGGGTGTACTCCAGGTCAGTAAGAAGCAGGCAGGAAGGTGGTGTGGGTTTTGTGGTGAAGGGCAGCCTGGCCCCAGCAGAGTGCTGATGGAGGATGGAGGCCTAATGCTGGGATTGCTCCCCGGGGAGCTGGCATCATGCAGGGAGCACCCAGCCTGTCTGCAAGACACTGGAAGTAAGCTGTGGTCCCTGCTGGGTTTTATGCTCAGACTTCAGCTTGAGGAAATCTTGTTGCATGACTCTGTCTTGGCTCGTTGCTGGGATGCATGTACTACAAAAGGGCTGTGGCACAAGGCTGCAGTCAGGGAAGTGCCTTTTGGCATGGCTGCTGTGGGTGCATGATCCTTTGGGGGAACCCTGAGTGGCTTTTGCAGCCCAGCTCAGCTGGTTGTATATCGCTGTATGTAACTTCAAACTAGTGAACCCATCTAATGGAAAAGCTGCTTTAAAAAATAAAAATAAGAGCTCTGTAATTGAGAGTGGTTTAGGTATGACTGCTAAGTATGGGCTGTAGAGATGCTGTACTGCTGTGTGCTTCTGCAGGGCTTTGCACTCATCTTGATCATTTTAACAAAGCTCTTAAGAACAAGTATTAAGGAAGTGAGTATAAGTGTCACCAACATGGGGAGGCCTGAAAGAGCCTGAGGGCTGGGGTGGTCAGTCTGAGGAGCAGAGCACGGGTTGCCTGGCATTGCCTACTACTGAACTGGCTCAGCCTGTGTGCTCTTAGTCCTTCCTCTTGAGCGGTCATCTGTGGTAGAGCTTGATTGTGGCTTTGCTGCAAGAGAGAACAGAAAGAGACTTTGGACTAACTCATGAGTAAGCAAGGAAAAGGCACGGCTTTACCTTTCCTTGGTTGCTTGTGTTGTTGTGGGTTATTTCTTCTACGTTACTGAAAGACTTTCAGTGGGAGGTCTGAGCAGTTCATGCCATGCAAAAAACCCAGCAGCAGCAGGGCTGTATGTGGTGATCTGTCTGCAACTCATGACTGGCAGATTAGGACGTGAACTTGTTCAGTAGTTCCTGGTGGATCTGTCTTCCACAAACACCTAAACCGTTTTTAAACCCATCTGCACTTCTGAGTCTTTGCAGTATCCTTTGGCAATGAGGTGCACAGCTGAATTTTGCATTAGGTGAAAAGTGTTTCCATGTGTTTGTTTTAAACCTCCTGCTTGCTAATGAGGGGACAGGTGGGGAAATCAGCATATTTTACCTCTTGTCTCTTTTTTGAATATTTTATGCCTGCACAAATGGCAGTGGGAATGCAGCCCAGCTGTGGGGTATTTCCACTCTGGTAATTTAGAACAGTTGTGGTTACACAATTTATTTTGCATATACCGGGGTAGTTTAATAGCAAAAGTTTGGTCTCTTCTAGAAGGCCATGAGAAATGTCATGTCCTGCACAGAGGTTATTTTTGTTAAGGGATCAGTCAACAGTTGGCAGCCACAAGGGTTATGTTTCCATCACCCAAGAGGAGTGGTATGGGGAAAAAGTTGCCTTTCCCTCACTGAGCAGGTTTTGGAGAGGGACCACTTGAAGGTATTGCTGGATATCACTTTAGGCTTTGTCTTAGAATGAGAAAGATTCTTAATGTTTTAATGAATATGTTACGTACTTCAGCTGATGTGCTTGATTGTCTCCTCTCTGACTGCACTTAGTTAAGTCACAGTACAGCAAGAGAAGGGAAATCTGAGCAGGAAATAAAGCAGTGAAAAATTCAAGATGCCTTCAGAGAGAAGATCTGTAAGAGGAGAGAAATGTTACCAAAGGGGAACTGTTTCTTGCTGGCCTCACCCTTACTTTTGAGGAAGAACATCTCTACTCGGCCTCTTTAGCTGCTTGAAATAGGCTGCTTGGCGTGAAGCGTCTCCTGTGTTCTAGCTGGGTTTTAGTGCATCTATAGTACTTTGCTGGAAAGGACTTGTTTGTGTTGTAATGCTCAGAAAATGAGTGGAGCCTGCTAAACTCATTAGGGTGCCAGTCATCATTTGTGGTCACTGCTGCAAAGGGCTCAAGTTCTGGCCACATGAAGTTAGAAGTTTTTGTCTCGTGAGCCTCTCGTTCCCCAGGGTCATTCTCTGCTGCTGTATCCCAGCAGGTCTGGAGCACTTACACCACCTGCAGTGGGGGCTTCATCCAAAGTGGTTAAATGCATTTTGTCAAGATCAGATGGACTGGCTGAACCATCTTGTCTGCAACAGTTTTGTTGGGAATTTCAGAAACACAGCAGATGTTCTGTTTGTCCTGTCTTGGGACGATGGCAGGGACTGTCTCCAGAACGGAAGGCCACAAGTTTTCTTATTTGAAACCATACTATGTTGCCACCATGACTGCAGTCAAGATGACAACAAGGTCCTAAAGACCTTATTAACAGTATGTTCCTTCTTTCATGCTTTCTTATTTCTTCTTAAATAGTTGGTACTGGGATAGAAGAGAGCTGCTGGGAGGAGATTAGCGCTAAGTCTGCGTGACCTCCCAGGTCAGCAGTGGAGGGCTCATGAAATCTCAGCAAAAGTGTTCAGGAAAGGGAAAGGCTCACATAAAAATCAGGACTTTAAGTCTTTCCCCTTGCTTGTTCCACAGTTTTTTGACATTAAAAGCTATACTTGTTCGGAAAGGGCTGTTCTGGGCTACCTCCATCAGCTGTGGGCTACAGGCTCCTGAGTTTTCTTGCAAGTGCCAAAAACAGTTGGGCCTCTTTGCTTCCCAGCCACATGAACAGGTCAGGACTGCACCCTAGAAATTCAGGGTGAGAATAGCTCAAGCTCTTGGAGAGGGGAGGGGGAAGCCAGGCTCATCATTTGGGATGCCTCTTAAGAGGGATGGCAAGTGTCTGAACTGCTGCCCCAGGATATACTAATGGCACGTGGGTCTGAGAGCAGACGGCAGCAAGCAGAAGAACATTAAAAGATGATACTGATGAATGATCTTCTTTTTTTCTTTTGCCCGTTGTCCTTCAAGGCCTTGATTCCTTCGTGTTTGCTCGCCCTTCTGAGGAAACTCAATGTTGGACAGGTTGTATTGCTGATGTCCAGGTCTTGCAAATGAAACTGCTGTTGCTACTAATGCTGGAAATGCAGATTGCACTGAACAGAGCACTGAAAATGCTGCTGTGACAATAATAGCCACGTGATTTCAGATACTCGAGGGTATAGTAGTAGTACGTAAAAGGGGAAGGATATCAAATTGGCCTAGTTCTGCTGATTAGAACTTGTTTAAATACAGTATGTGTACCACCTAGTCTTCTATAAGCTGATACCAGCTGGGGAGCTAGACTGTTTTCCAAGCTTATCTGCTTTTTTATCGCCCTGTTGGTAGCAAGATCTGAATTCATGGTTCCATTTGACCTAAGGTTTAAGTATGAGGGTAAGCTGAGGGTAAGCATGTGGGCCCCTGCCTGGCATTGAACTGTAAGGCATCCGTGTACTCTGCACACTCAGTTATTGCACTTTTTTTTTTTTTTTAAACTTATAGATGGACTCTGATCTAATGTTGCCAATTCCCTTCTTTATCTTTGATTGTAAAGTACCTTCTGCTCTCTAGAAATGTGGGTGTATTTCTGCACACCAGAGTGAAGAGCATTTCAGAATCATTTGGGAAATGAGTTCTCCATATACTATGTGATTTCTCCTAAATTCTTTGTTTTTCTTTGCATATTCAGAGAGGGAGATGCTGCAACTTTTGTGTGTGGACAAATCTTAGAATAAAACCTACTGATAATAGCTGAGATGGCAGAAAATGACAGAGAAACCCATTGCATGCTTACCATCACCTTTCTCTTTTTTAGAGACACCATTTAGTTTCTCTGTTGGATTTGGCTGGTTTGTTCCCAGGACTCTGCATCACTGAACCTGGTGTCTGAAAAGGGCTTTACCTGGGTAAAGCCAGTCTGGCTGTATGGAAGTCTTTGGGAGAAGCAGAGAACATTCCCTGACTAATTTATCTGTAGGGGGTATTTTCTTGCCACTCTACCATCCTTTTATGCATGACTTAGCTTCCCAGCCGACTAAAGCCTTTGAAGTTAGATTGCAAATAGCTCTTCAGCTATCCCTTCCCCCCATCTAAAATAGGGAAACCAGAACAACCATTGCTGTGGAAAGAGCCTGCCTTGTTACATGGCTCCCCGATGTTAACACCCCTCTCTCTTTTCCTCCTTCCTTTTCCCTACCTCCTCCTCCCCCCCATAAAGAAACCTTTTTTTCCCCTTAATAAGATCTACTTAAGACTTGAGGGAAAAGGCCATGGTTCCATGAGATGGTAAATCCAATTTTAAGGTGTTTCATATGTGATGAAAAACACTATGGCCGCAGGACGCAGACCCTGAATTGGCACACATTCGCCCTGCCAGTTCGGATTTGTTCACATAATGCAGAAGGGGCGACTGTCCAGGCAAGTTTCGCATTGGGGCACACACGGGCTGCCCAGGCATCTCTGATCTCGGGCTGGGGGCCAGTGACTCCCCGTCTCATACTCTCACTGTGTGAGAGTGATCTGCCCAGTTGTATGGTCATGTTTGTCTCGGCTCAAATCTGTGCAGTCAGGGGGTCTGGAAGCTTCCAGTCTCAATGTTGATGAATGTGGACCCAAAGGATGTTACGTTAGCTTGCACTCTTCCTGGAGCTGTCCCTGCAGACACCAGAGAGTCTCTTGTGCGTGTTGGAAGCCCAGGGGCAATGTCTGGTTTTTCCAAATATCCCGTCTTCAGTGATCTTGCCAACAGGAACGGTATAACCACATCATATGCCTTGAAGCTTGCAGTTCAGAGCCTCCTTTCCCTTTCGGAAGGGAGAAAGACCTGAATTAAACCACCCCTTTTGTGGAAGGTGATGCACTTGCTAGCAAACAGAGCAACCCCCTCATCAAATTATTGCCCTCTTTGACAATTCATCTCTTCAGGCTTTCTGCTGAGGTATATCTGGCAGTTGTTTTCCTACTGGCTTAATTTATGGCTCTGAGGGTTGCTATCCTAGGAATCTCTTGCAGTGGGCTCTTGAAAGTCATGTTGAAAACTGAAGTATGGTGCTCTCTTGCTGTTATGAAGAACCTACAACAATTTATTGTTGTTTAGCCAATTATTTGTCAGCCAATGACCCCTCCCCACCTGGGAAGCGGAATCGGGGAAAAATCAAGAAAACTTGAGGGTTGGAATATAAGCAGATTTAATAAAATAATACTAAAAATTAACATTAATAATACTAAAGAACCGATATTGATCCTGATAGCAATATAAAATATATGAGGATTATACTCATCCTTCAGTACTTACTTCAGTACAAAGCTGTGCACTCCCAGCAGTGAACAGCAAATGTCCGATACTGTGAGTGCTACGGCTTCAGGAGGAAGGGAAAGCCTTAGGGGTCCGATACTGGGGCAAGAAGTTTTCAGGATTGCAGCCATGATGTGAGAGAAGAAACTCCTCGGCAAACTTTCTAATTTATATTGAATGTGGTGTTCATGGTATGAAATAACCCTGTTGGCCGGCTTGGGTCAAGTGCCCGGGTCTTGCTCCTCCTTATCCCTGCACCTGGCTAGATCGAAAAGAATGAGACCTTGAAAACCATATACCATAGCTGGCTATAAAGTAAATATTTGCACAAATTCAGACACTAGAGTCTCCTAAAAGCACGTTTTTCCGAAGCATTAGAAGACACTTTACTGAAAAGTAAAATGACTCAAAGAGAAATTAATCCTGTGTTGCTCTAACCAGGACACTTGCCAAGAGAAGGGCTTTTTGAAGGTACTGCATGCTGGTTGAGTCTTCTCCCCTTGGGATCACATTTCTCAAGTCGTCTTGTTTTTGGATCAGTGAAGATCTGGTTACCTCAGACCACTAATGGCACTGCATTTGCTTCCCATCTTTGTCCTCTCTGCTTCACGTAGAGTTGTCTATCCTCCCCTGGATTGCTTGCTAAGTAAAAAAAGTTTTTTAACCTTGTGGAGATGCTTAGAGGCTGCTTAAGTGGGTGTTTCTTACTCCAGGATCCATCTCAACTCTTGGAAAGAAGAATCCATACATTGTTTCATACAGCTATGGGAGCTCCTATGTACAGTCAAGTAAAAATAGCGTGAACCCCTCCTGTTCAATTGTTGCGTTTATTTTCTCTTATTTTTTGGTTTGTGGACCATTTCATGCTCTGTGTCACATCAGGGACTTTGATTTGGGAAATACTGATTTAAGCTACTGCTCTGTTTCTTTCCTTGGAGACATTACCGTTATTCCACTGTCCTGTGTGGAGAAGGCAGAAGATAATCCCCTCTGGAGTCTGAAGTGGTGCCTCAAAGCCGAGACCCATCTCAGATGCACGATGCGTATGAGGGCCTGCAGGACACTGGCGGTGCAGATTTGCATGAGTCTGGGATACTGTCTTTGGCACTTCTGCCCGTTGTACAGGAGTCATTTTAGCTCATTCTGTCATCTTAATTCACTAGATTTTCTAATGATGGCATGGACCATTGGGCAGCCTTCCATCTCTCCCTCTGTCCTTAAAACACAAGTCAATTTACTTATGTTTATAGTGCCAGGAAACACTGAAAGTGAGTGAGGAGACCTTTTCCCCTTGTAAGCATTAGCTCCATGTGCTTCCCTGCCTTGAGAGCCCTTCCTGCCATGCACTGAAAGCACAGGTAAGCTTCTTCCTCGCATGCTTCCAAATTCCAACTTGTGGCATCTCCCCTTGTGCAGGATGGTCTAATTAGGGATCGGCACCTGAGGCAGCACATTGCGAGACACAAACAAACACCGTAGTGGCTTTTACTCACCCCCGTCCCCCTGTTCTGGGACTGCCTGGGACTTCTGGGGAGTTCTCCCTCTATCCTTCTGTGGTTTCAGGTATCATCTTAAAGTTCCCTCTTGGCGTTAGAAGAAAAAAAAAGAAAGCGGCGTGAGTTAGGCTGGTGTTTACAGTATGTTTGTTTACAATGAGCAAGCACTTGAATATTATTGTCACTTGTTTTACTTGTTGCGCAGCCCTGTAGGTGTGGGGAGGATTGTCCATGCCAAAGCAGCACTGCAAATAAGTACCAGACCAAAACATAAGTTGAGCCAAGACAGTGTATGTGTCAGGTAGGATATTGTCATGTTGTAGAGCTTGAATTCTCTTTCTCAAGTAGTGAGAGATACTTTAGCAATCGATAATAAAGAAACCACAACACCCAAGTAACGTCTCTCCTTCTGCAAGAAATCCCTGCTCCATTGCAGCCTTTTTGATGCCCCTTTTTGTGGGTCACAGCGGTGAGTCCATCACCCTGATCTGTCTGTGTTCTGCTTGTCTTTGTCTCCAACCATTGCCTGCGAGTTAGATTTGCAAAGAGCTGTATAAATACATAGCTATATAAAAATCTTGCAGTCTTCTGTTCTTGAGATAGAAGTACATGTTGCTGAAGATATTTATAATCACTGATCCATAACACGTTAATCTTTCCATTTGCCTGTTCCTGTGCTGGGCATTTTATTATAGTGCAAATACACCTGAAAGCTGTCTTTGTTGCAATTAAAACCTGCCGTGATTGTAATCGCACACTCTTGACAGCAGCAGGAGGATGGGTGCCCTCGTAGCTGCCCAAAGGAGGTTGAAAGACGTGACTAACCAACCCAGGGCGTCCGGGGAGGAGGCAGTAAACAACCTTCAGCATAGATCCATGCTGCAGTGGTGGTGTGCTGGCTGAGGAAAGCCACCAAGGGGGGTGATGATGATGGCACAGTTATCGGAACAGGCTTGAAAGCACACCCAGGAAGGTGCAGGGAGCTCTTTACTCTGTGTTTTTTGATGCTGTAGCTAAACTGCTGGCAAACCACCTTGAGTAGCTCTGCCCTCCCTTGCACCACTGATAGCAAGTACCACCCTTGTGTGTGTTCTTTCAGAGGGTGAGCTATAATTATAGTTAGTGAAGTAAAAATAGTTGTATGTATAGTAAATACGGTACTGAGACTGTCTTGTTCACACCTGGCAGCATGAGGTGTGAACGCTTAGCATGATCCCTCTGCCATGTCATCGTGTCTGAGTGTTGCACTCCCAGTAAGCAAAGGGGACAGTTCGGAGGCACAGCTCCTCTTGACGTGCTTTGCAAGAATGTGTGGAACCTGCAGGTCTTCTCTAGCTAAAAGCAGATTAAAAATGAACAAAGTAATACTCTCTGAAGCCCTTGCTGTGCTTCAGTATGTAGATTTTGGACAGCAAGAGGTATTTCACTCTGTTAGCAAAGTGAACGGTGGGATTCTCTGGGCCAAACTTGAATGGACTTGTATTTTTTTAAAGGAGTTTTTCATTGAAATTGTGTCTTTGAAGAAGAGTTGCAGATGGCTGGTTTGCATCCTCAGCCTTCCTTGTTGTCCTGGATAATGTAAGAAACATGGCAGGTTTGAAACGTCTCATGCTCTTTAATGTGTTCTGCCGAAAGAATCTAAGAGAGCGTTGTGTGTTAGAGAACATGGGCTATTTCACCCTGGGATCCCAGTGTGTTGCAGTAGGGCCCTTTCCCCTGTCCGAATGCAGAGCGTGGGCAGTGAGGAGCACGGTGTGAGCTTGGTGTGGGGAGGCAGCTGGGGACAGGGAATAGGAAGTCTGAGGGACCTGGAGTCTATTCTTGACTCTGTCAGCGAATTGCTGTGTGACCCAGTTTGGTCAGTTGTCCTCTTTCCCTCACCTATGAAGGTTTTTCTTTCCCTACTTTTTTTGTAAGGATAAAGGGTGAGGCTTGCTTACTTGTGAATTTTTTAGATCCTTGGGTGGACTTAGTCCAAAACCAAGTGATGACCATTTGACCAGGTTATGAGCTTTTTGTCCAAGAGCCACTTCTGATTTTATTTCTAGATTTATTAAAAAGCTGCTTCTTAACATTTTAAATGGCAAGGCTTTTCAGTATTTAAATGCAGAGGGTTTGAAGTTTTAGGGCTTAAAGACCGAATTTTTTGTTCTGTTTGGTTTCTGTGCGTGCAAGTTACAGCAGGCTTAAGGGTTTGATACTTCTTGCAAGCATGGGATGCTTCATTTCATTAAAGCTAATGACCTTGCATTGTGCTGAGTGCCATTGATCCTGCATTTTGTTATTTTGATGCACCAGAGACCAGCCAGGCTATGACAGAGTATTTGCTATTTTCAGTGATATAAATTCCCTACCTCAAATGTAAGTTATTTGGTACCCAGCAGAATATTTAAGTGAAATTAACTCTGAGTTGACGGTTCTCAAAAGGCGTTCTGAAATTTTTAGTAAATTCTTTATCAGGTGGCCTTTTTAAAAAGAAATGAAAGCATGCGAAGTTCCTCTGCCTGTAGGAAAGGTACCAAATAGCACATACGATGAAGCTCCCAACCGCTGCTGCGGTGTCAGTGCTCCCTGGGTTGGGGAGAGAACAGCCTCTTCACATTCGGAAACTGCCAGTTCTGCATGCAAATATTAGGATGTAGTCTCTTTTTTCTGCAGCTATGAACATTTGCTTGCGAAATGCTGGGTATTGTTTTGAGATGAGACCGATAACCCTGCATTCAGTGGCTCTCCACCCTGTCCCTATTCAGGCTGATCCAGGAGTGAAGTCTCAGGATATTCCCTTCACTTAACTCAAGAGGCTCGGCCTGTGCTAAAACGCACTGTACCAGTATGAAAGGTGGCAGTTAGCATTTTGGGTGAACAATGAACGAGGCCATTTATAACCAGTTACGCTGATGTGAATCTCTCCCAACAAATTTGCATCATTAAAACACCTTTGGAAAAATGTGTCATGCATATAATTAAATACCTGTTTTGCTAACTCTTAATTTAATTAATGCAAAGTAAAGATGGCAGCACAAATTAATTTAGCTGGAAATGGCTTTTCTCTCGGTGGGCTGAAGGGAGGTTTTCGTGAGGCATTGCACCAGATGCCCTGGGAAATGTGCAGGTGAGCTCCAGGACTGATTGACAGTTTTTTGACAGTGATGGCTGTGACATCCTCATAGCAATATGTATGCCACATACCATCTCACTTTTTTCTCCTTATGAGAGCAAAGAGGGAGGCCAGCTAGAAGGCGATTTCTTTGGGAGGACAGTGTAGCTAACTTTTAGCACTACCCTGAGAGGTATTTGGTAGCAACCACAGTAAATGCAGCTTCAGAAAGGTGACTGAAAAGAAATTCACATAATAAAAGATCCTCCCATGTCTTCCCTTGGTTTTTCCCTCTGTAGTTTGATTTCTCTCACTTGGTGCCCATGTTTTTCCCCCTTAGATACAGCTTTCCTGTAACTGTTCATCTGCTTTAAATATTCATTCCTCTTAACTTTCTTTAAAGACTTCCTTGTAGATGATCATCTTCTGGTTTGACCTCTTTCCTAACCTTGTGTATTCTTTTTTTTTTTTTTTCTCCCCTCCCTTTTTGATCGTCTTCTCCCTGATGCTTAATCTTTTTCTCTTTCCCTGTCCCACTTGCTTGGGATAAAATTGGAGCACAGACTGTGTTCACTGTGCAAGTGCAGGTGAGTTGTCAGCCCAACATTGTAGGAAGCAGGGAATCTGTTGTTGCTTCCTGCAGACCCATCTGAGCACCAGAAGAATTAAAAATAAAAAAATCTTTCAATCTTCCAAAAATGCTAGTTTTGGCTTTAGCAGTTCTCATTTCAGCTTAAGTAAAAATAAATGCATGTATGAATGAAGAAAGCTGCTGTGTGCTACAGCATGGAATCTGGCTAGTCCTACCACCTCTCTGCAATTTCAGGATCAGCTTTTTCTATCTGATATTTCCTTCAAGAGGGAAAACTAACCTCATTTATCAAACAGGATTCTTTGGTACTGAGACTGAGTAAAGGGCTGCGTGGATGGGAGTGGGTTCTAGGTGATGGGCAGAAGCAGTTTGTGGCTTGGGGGTACAAGAGCTCCCCATGGCACTGCCTGGTGCTGTTGCTCCACTGGGGCTTTGTGGGGTGACTTTCCTCCATACCCCATCAGATGAGATGAATGTGAATATGAAGCTGATTTTTGTCTGTCTTTGGTAGCCTGAACACTCCTGGCTTCCTATCCAATGCTGACCTTTAGCATCATCCAGCTTTTGCAATTGGAGCCAGTGCTTTTAACAGTGCCTTTTGTGTTCGTTTATTGAAAAACAGTGTCTGTTTCACAGGAAACTTGTTTACACCTGCCACAGTCGTCATCTTTACTCTTCCTTTGCCCCTTTCACTGGAGCTGCGGTAGTTGAAACTGTAGAATGTCCTTTCATTCCCCAGCATCCTCGGCATGGGACGTGACTGCAATAGAGCAGCTGGGGAGAGGATGCAGAGTGTGAGACCCATGTAGAAATGTTAGCCAGATGTGGACAGCTCAAGGAGGAGATGATACAGTTTGGCTCTGGAAAGACTCAAGTGCAATGAGTTACTATTTCTGCTTCTCCTTTTTGAGCTGTTAATTTTAGAGTTTACAAAACAGCCCTCAGAGTACCTCCCTGCACGTACAGATGCACTAAAGCAACTCAGCAACTATGGGAGAGTCCCCTCTCCGTTACCGTTAGCAGGGGGTCGATAGCACTCGCTGCAGGGTTTGCCCGGCTCGTGCTTTCCGCCCTTCTGCGGGGGTAAATGGTGGTCTCCTTGTTGAGCTGAGGGGCAGGGCATCTTCAGACCACTAAAATTGCGAGTGGCTTTTTGAGGGTGACCCATGCGGTGTGTGAGCTGGTGGGTTCATGCTGCAGCAGAGGAATGGGGGGAGGCCAGGGTGAGGGGAGGTGCTAGGACAGGAGGATTTGCAAAGCTGCTGTTGCAAGCATTGTGCTCAGCCTGCTCTCTGGTGGTAGCTGCTATAGCAGAGATGACCTTTGATAAAACGTGAAGCATTTGGTTTGATTTGGATAGTTGTAGTTGCTCAGCTTCAAACAGCTACAGTTCATAGCAGAGTCGTCAACCTAGCTGCTCTTGCTTTTGTTCCCTTACCCCTGTGCAAAATTCACAGGTTAAAAATCAAATCAGAGTAGCTTCACGGAATCACGGAATTTTTCAGAGTTGGAAGGGACCTCTAGAGATCATCTAGTCCAACTCCCCTGCTAAAGCAGGATTGCCTAGAGCACATTACTCAGGACTGCATCCGGGTGGGTCTTGAAAGTCTCCAGAGAAGGGGACGCCACAGCCTCCCTGGGCAGCCTGTTCCAGTGCTCTGTCACCCTCACTGTAAAGAAGTTTTTCCTCATATTTGATCGGAACTTCCTATGTTCCAGCATGTGCCCGTTACCCCTTTTCCTGTTACTGGGAACCACTGAAAAGAGTCTGGCTCCATCCTCCTTAGACCCACCCTTTAGATACTTGTAAACATTAATAAGGTCTCCCCTCAGCCTTCTCTTCTCCAGGCTAAAGAGTCCCAGCTCTCTCAGCCTTTCGTCATAAGGGAGATGCTCCAATCCCTCAATCATCTTGGTTGCCCTACGTTGGACTCTCTCCAGTAGTTCCCTCTCTCTCTTGAACTGGGGAGCCCAGAACTGGACACAATATTCCAGTTGTGGCCTCACCAGTGCAGAGTAGAGGGGGAGAATGACTGATGAGAACAAAGCTTGCTTCCCAGCAGCTCTCGCCAGTGCAGATTCTCCAGTGTCTGATAAGGGCTGAACTGTATTGCTCTTTTCTTTCAGACTGGGGAGACTAGTAGGAGAGCAGACAGAAGAGGCACCTGCTGGCATGAAACATGGAAGAAATAATCATCTTTGGGATCTTCAGTCCAATTTGGCTGAAAACAGCCAGCAGGTTCCAAAACTCTTGCCAGGATTGAGATAGAGAGAGGCACTTAAAGACCACTTGATCGTGATCTCTTACTGCCTCAGCTGGGCTAGAGCCCGCAGCATCCAGGGCAGGCAGGAGAGCTGTGGCGGAGGTGGAGCATTGCTGCTGTGCTCTGGTCTATGCTGGTGAACATGGGGATGCTCTTTATTTAGATGAGCTGGTGGCAACATGCAAACTGTTTGTCTGGCTTTTTTTGCATGAAGCTGTTGTGAGGAAGGAAGTGCTTGGTAAGTCGTTCGAAGGAGGCAGGCCAGTCATGCTTGTAGAGAGTCTGGGAGAGAAGGTTGTGATGAGTACTTCTGCTTTTCAGTCCTGAAAATAGCTGAGGGATGTTTGCTGTCACAAGACTGGTGGGTTTTGATGATTTTAGCTTGGAAAAAAAGGAAGAATGGGAGAAATAGGTTTGGAGAAGGTTGTTGGGACCCTGTCTTATGTTTGCTGACATCCTGCTAGTAAAAGGTCAGCCCCATTCGTGTTTCCTAGATAAACTGTCAGTGTATTGGATATGTCTTCCAGCAATATTTCATTGCTATGTTTCTTACGAGGATTTATTTTAACAGTACCTGAGGGATGTGACAGTCATACATATGCTTTCCTTGTGCTGTAGACACCTTCAGAACTGAAGTGGCTGTAGGACATAGCATGCAGGTGTGACCATTTGCTGTTGAGGATGGATCTAGCTTGTGAGGCTTTTCTGTTGTACAAGACCTAATCTGGCAGCTTTGAGACTTCAGAGCAGGCAGGCGCCCTCTGTTTTAACCTGCTTTCCATCCCTTTGACAGTGGAGGTGGTACATCGTTTGAGCATTTTATGTAACTCTGTATCTGTATTTCTTGTGGCTAGTAAAGTATTCGTTTTGCCCAAGAACATGACATATGCTATGTCTTTGAATCCCAGCATTTATGGCTCTGATGTTTAAAGGCAATTTAAGCAGGTTTGGGGTTCTTTTTTTCCATGTGAACTGCTGTGGTCTAGTCAAGATAACTTTTAGTAGCAACAACCATGTGGAAGTATTGTCTTCCCGTAATTAGAGGTTAAGAGTTGACAGCAAATGAGCCAGGGTTTATAATTAAAAAACCGGGTAATTCTTTGTGCATGGTGAAAACTAAGGAATAAAAACTGATGGTGTAATGTACCTGTCAGTATTAGATGCAAATAAGAGATAATGTATCTTGCAGTGAAAGACATTTGGGATTGTGTGTATTTCACCAAGCATGGGAGCAATTCCTCCTATTCCATAGAAGCTGAGGTTTTTGTTCAGTTGGTACTAATGCTCTTTTAGAAAGCTTTTACCTCTCTGCTTCCTGAGGTCTGACATGGAAGAGAAAAGCTTCAATAGGCACCAGCTGCTCAATGGGCCCTGTCTTTTCAGGGCATCGCTCGCTTTTCTCCGTTCCCAATTAAAATGTGTGTTAAACTTAGCTTTTGTTTGAAGCAGCCAGCGCTGTGGTATTTAATGTAAAAGGAATGTGCTCCTCACCTTTTCTCTCTCTCGTCACAGGGTCAGCATTCTTCAGGGGAGGACATGGAAATCTCTGACGACGAGACCAACCCTGCGCCCATCACCAGTGCAGAATGTGCCAAAACCATTGTGGTGAACTCCTCTGTCAGCAACACAGCTGTGATGGCCCCATCAATTCCCCCCATGCCACCACCAGGATTCCCTCCTCTTCCTCCTCCGCCACCTCCACAGCCAGGCTTCCCGATGCCTCCACCGCTACCTCCTCCACCTCCACCCACTCACCCTGCCGTCACCGTCCCACCACCTCCGCTCCCGGCCCCCCCTGGGGTCCCTCCGCCTCATATCTTGCCTCCGCTTCCTCCGTTCCATCCTGGCATGTTCCCTGTCATGCAAGTGGATATGATAAGTGTCTTGGGCAACCAGTGGGGTGGCATGCCAATGTCCTTCCAGATGCAAACTCAGATGCTGAGCCGCATGATGCAGGCACAAAACACATACCAGTATCCGCCTTTCATGACGGGCCGGATGCAGTTTGTGAATCTTCCACCATACCGCCCTTTCTCGATGGGAGCAGCTCTTGGTCGTGGACAGCAATGGCCACCACTGCCCAAGTTTGACCCCTCGGTTCCACCACCGGGTTATGAGCCAAAGAAGGAAGATCCCCACAAAGCCACTGTGGATGGAGTCCTCCTGGTCATAGTGAAGGAACTAAAGGCTATCATGAAAAGGGACCTGAACCGGAAGATGGTTGAAGTGGTAGCATTTCGGGCATTTGATGACTGGTGGGACAAGAAGGAACGTCTGGCAAAGGTAGGCTTTCACATACTCTGTGCTGGATGCTGGGGAGAACTGTTCATAGTGCTTGTGGCCAGGGCATGGGTAAGCAGGGATCTAGAAACTGACTTTAAAAAGACCTCACAACCCTAAAATTTTATGGTAAGTAAAACAGAAGCAAAAAGTAAAGCCATGGAATAGCTTTACTGTGAGAAACCACATTGCTTGAGGCTGCTGAAATTAAATGGGAGGAATGCATGTCCCTGTCGCTTATCTGCCTCTGTGCCTCCCCGCGGGGCTGATCTTCGTGCTGAGGCAGGCAGCAGGAGTGTGCTGGCAGCAGCAGACCTCAGCCTGCAAATATCTGGAAGATGCTCCATCGCTACAGGCGCCTGCCTTGGGACAGGTTAGCACCTGAGTATTAAACCTGGCTTATTTCCATGATGTCACTCCATATATGCAGGCATTTCATGCTGCTTTGCCATCAGAACAAACATGGTCTGGGAAGTTTAGTCCTTCCTAGTCGTTGATGGAGGTACCCTGTGCAGAGTTATGTCTGAACAAGTGTGGAGCCATAAATGCTCATCTAGGAGTGAACTCCTGCTCTGTCTCGTATCATCCCGCTGATTTGAAAGTGGGCCTGAGGAAGAATCATAGAATACCAGGTTGGAAGGAACCTCAAGGGTCATCTGGTCCAACCTTTCTTGACAAAAAACAAAGAAGTGTTTAGTTCTCAGTGTCATCCCTCTGCTTTGGGGTGGATCTCCTCCTTGTTGCCTCCAACTGGGGCCACCTCAGGGCAGCTCTTTCTGTGCAAGAGACTAAATGCGGCTTGTGCCTTGCAAGACTCTCAGAGAGCATGTTCATCTTTGGCGGCACGTTGGTCTAACTGGCCTGCACGGCTGCTCAGTGCGTCCCGGCAGGATGCACCCACCATGCTGCAGCATGATCCAGGAGGGTTCTGCAAATGAGCTGCTTTTTCAGCTGTGTTTCGGAGTACTGTATTGTCTTTACACAGGTGTCTCTGAGGAAGGGCTTCGCCACACACACACACACACAACCACACATCCTTTTCTTTTTCCCCCTCAGTGCAGTAGTTCCTGGTCCTGAAATTTGAAAAGTTTAGCTGATTTTTTTTTTTTTGGTGGTCTGTCACACTGTTGGCTGCCTCCTGAAAGGGGTTTGCAGACGCTGAGATCAGGAGACAAACGTGCAAGTGCTTCTTGCATCTAAGAGGAAGCTGAACTTTAGCTCCAAAAAGCTAAAGTCAGATGCAACAGGAGTGTTTGAAACCATCAGGCCACTATTTTGTGTTCCCTGCTTTGTGTGATGAGATCCATGGGTATTTCCAGTTCTCTGCGCTCCTCCCACCTCCCCAGTGTATGTACGCAGCAGCAATTAATTCAAAAGTTGAACGTTGGCCAAATGCATGAGAAGTTCCAGGGATTAGTTAAGAAAACAGCTTTGCATGAATCGTCTCATCCATTCTCAGCCAATTTAAAGTGTACCTCAGCCAGCAACCAGCTCTGTGATCTAGTATGTGAATTTGTCTCTACCAAAAAAAAGTTAAAGCTACAGAAAGGTTCATGCAAACCTCAAAATTAGTATTACAGTAAATTACTGTAAAAAACCAACAAACCAAAATCAACACCACAACCTGCAGATACACCTTTGATTTCATATGCCAGTTTTCAGAGCAGTATCTTCACCACCTGCTTTTGTAAGCCAGTTGTGTGTTAACTGTAGCGCCTGGGAAAGCTCCTTGGCTTTCCAGAGAGGTTGGTAATGCTGCTGGTTAACAGCTGGTTTATGACAGTGTAATTTGCTCTGGCTTAGAGCTGGCTGCGTGACATGCGGTGAGAAACCCGATCCCTTTCCTCCTGACTAATGCTCAGAGCTTCTGCCTCCTACCAGCGAGCGTGTGCTAACAATTTTGGAAGAGTTTCCAGAGCAGTAAGGGGAAGAGATCCAGTAAATAGTTGCAAAAGCAGCAACTGAAGTACCAAATAAACTGTTTTAAACCAGACGTCCGCAGTGAAGACGCAGAAGCAAGTCGAGGCAGGTCTTCAGCGTCTGGTCGGGCTTTTTTATATCCCGACCTATGGCTGGATTTAGCATGTTCCTCCCTCACCTGGAATTTGTAACCCACTTTGGGGAAGGGAATCTGGCTGTACCACAGCAGTTTGCCACAGTCCTTGCCACAGGTTATGTTGGATGTGAGCAGGTAATTGAAAATATGAAATTGCTGCATGGAAAAACACTTGTGCTTTCTGTCCAGGAACAGAAATGCCAGAAACATTGCTGCTTCAGGGCACTGCCTGGAGAAGCCTCTGCCAGGCCATGTGTTACTGCCACATGCAGAAAAATCACACAGATTTCAGAGCCTCCTTTCTCGTAGGCACTCCCTGACACTGGTGCGGGACAGGATTCCTTCTCAGTCATAAGCTGCCTGCTTTTGCCAAAGGAAAACAAAATATGAGTATTCAGCTTAAACTGTACCTTCCTCTTGCTGGTGTCTTTATGCATATGTGAGTATGAGCTGACAGGGCTCCATGGTGGCAGGTGGAGGTCAGTTCCCCATGTACTTTGCCATCACGCTGATTTTTCTAGAACGGACCAAGACCTCCAGGCACTGTTTGATCTGAAATGACCCTCCAAAACAGGCCCTGCATCCCCATTTCCTCCCTCCTAATGGTTTTAATTGGAGCTCCTCATGTTTTTCCTTACTGATTGACAGTAGTGAAAGAAATTATTTTTGGAGGTTTGGAAGTATAAATAAGACAACATATGTGCTTGTTTACATCTTTTTTTCTTTAGAAATAAATCAGGCAGATTTGTAGGGAGACATAATATCTTTTAATATCTCCTATCCTTGGACCATCAGCTGCAGCAGCCCTCCTGTTATTTCACAGGGGAGATCAAAGCTCATCTCGGAAGCGCATGAGCTCCACCGTATGCCAGTTCCTACAGGAGGAGTGTCTGTCTTTGGTGAGAAGCTTTGCGGGTCTGCTGTCTCCCTGACCGTCCTCAAGTGTAGGAGGAGGAAGCCTTGTGGGTTTCTTTTTTCCCTTGACTGACCAACAATGTTCAAGTTTAGTAGGACAGCAAATGTTATTTACACAATGCTGCTGGCAGTCCCTGAACCTTCAAATGATGCACAAGAAGGCAACACACTTGTCACCTCCTGTGCCTCAGTTTCTCTCTTTTCTCTCTGTTTTTTGTCCGCTACACTCCATCAAAGGAATCAACTTGGGCAGCTGATTGACTGCCGAGAAGTATCATACCATAGGTAAAGGGTGGGAAAGCTCAAGGGTAAAGCTGGTGTCCTAGGTCAGGCAGGATGGAAAACATATGGGGTGAAAGCTGCTAAGGAGCATGTTGCTAGGGAAGGCAGCACTTGTGTGCCTGAGCTAGGGGAAAGCTCTTCCCTGTTCCCAAATCTAGTGATGGGTTTAGGTTTGAAAGCCTAAGTAAGATGCATTAAGCAGAGTGCCAGGAATAATCAGCCATCCCTGGCCATGGAGTGCTGCCGCCTGGATTCTCTGCTTGATATTCCCATTAGTCTTGTCCCTTATTAGCAGGAGAGCTGAGCTTACACTTCCTCTTCGGTGATTACAGCCAGCTTCAGCAAATTAGCTCTGTTATTGTCTGTAAGAGAAACCGACTTTTAGGCGGTGTTACACCACTGGCTGATGCAAGTGAATGTTACCTCCAGTGCCCTAAGCTCAAGAAGAGTGTGGTGTGCCACCCTCCGTGATGCTCTCCCTGACTCATCCACCTCTCCACAGCTGCAGAGGTTTGAATTCCTGCTCTTCCTTCACACCTCAGCTCTGGTGAAAAGGGCATTGTTGTGGCTGAGCAGAGATGAGGCTGTGTGTCTAGTTACCAAGTATTGTGGACCCTTAGGTGTTTTGCATAAATATTTTGATTTTCCTTTTTCCTGGGACTGCAGCCTTCTGACAGTTTTTGTGGACTTGGGCTGTGGTTGTTAAGTGTGCACAAGGATGTGTGTGATTTCTGACTCGCTATATTGTGCCTTACACTAAAAAGAAGAAAGGTCTTCCCAACTAGAAGTTCTGAAGTTGCTTTCAGTTATGTGGGTTAGCAAATGAAGGCAGATAACACAGCGTTAGGCTAACTTGCCTAAGGCATGCTTGAGTTATTTGTATGAGGTATATGTGTAGCTCTGTTTCTCATGTAGCTGTCACCAGGCCAGATGGGCTCCTGCAGCATTTGGGAGTTCGGGGCTGGTGGTGGTGTATGAGGATGGTGGTGTATCCCAACTCCTTAGCTTCCCTTCAGAGTTCAGGACCTTTGTAGAGTAGCTGCTCCTTAGCACCTGATAGCTCCTGCCTGGGTGGAGGAATGTGTTCCCTTGGGCTGTCGAGTCCTGGGTTCATGGTTGCACCTTTTCTTTCCCTTTCATCTCTCCTTTTTATGGCCTTTGCTGCTAGCATCTGCTTTGGATTCTAGCCTTCTGGAAGGTGGTCACTGTGGTCTCCGCACCAGGCACTTGAGGGGTCTGAAATGAGCCATGGGGGCTAATGGGTCTGTTCATTTCCCTTGTCTTTTCTTGGGAAGTACTTTGGCCTATGTTAAGCTGTATGTGAAGGAAATTGAGATCATGTTTTGAAACGCTCAATGGAGAAAGCAGGGGTGTCTGCTCTGCTACCTGCCAGCATAATGGCTCCAAATGCAAGATCACTTACTGTCCCATGCTAAGCCACTGTTCTGGGAGTCCCAACAGTTTTGTCTTAATCAGTTTTAGTGCCTTGTGCAGAGAAAATAACTTCTTAAAATGCAAAGGGGAGAAGGATTCTCAGAGATGGAAAGGTATCATTATCAAGAAAAGCTCTTGCACCTTCTCCCTTTAAAGTGTGTGGCCATGAGGTGCATTTTCACATGCACTGACCTTTAGAGAAACTGATGCCTGGGCGAGGCAGTGATACTTCACAAACCTCAACTGTCTAAATGGTTTCCAGAGTTCGTGTGCTTCCCAGGAAACTTTCTCAAGTGTGCTTTCTCTGTTGCAGGCATCTCTCACTCCAGTGAAGTCTGGAGGAGAACTGGAGGAAAAACCAAAGCCGAAGGATCGAATTGCATCTTGTCTTTTGGAGAACTGGAACAAAGGAGAAGGCCTGGGATATGAGGGAATCGGCTTGGGCATTGGGTTACGAGGGGCCATCCGATTGCCATCCTTCAAGGTAAAAACAAAGATCTGTTCCCTAAAGGAGCAGTAGGAGGACAGACCCCTCTAGGTTTGTGCCCCAAAGCCCTGCAGGCTATTAGCCCCACTCTGTGTTCACTTGTGCAGTTGCTTCTGACAGCATCACTCGTAACACACCAGTACACTGTAAGAGCAAGGATCCTCTTTCCCAGCCTTAGCTTTTCATCAACCACTTGTGTGAATTGTCTGTAAAGGATCTCCCTGCTCTGCAAGGTAAATGGGACATTTGCCTGTGTTCAGGACGCAGCGTTTCAGCATGATTGTAAAAACACTTATGCTCGTAGTGCTTTACACAGTTAGTTATTTGCTTAGAATGTCTTGCAGTTTGGCAGCTGAGTCTCACCTGAAGTTTGGTTAAAAGTATTCTCTGCCTCGTGTGAGTTTACAGAATCAGACTTGCAAGCATAGGGTCACCTATTTTAAAGAGCATTTGTGTAAAAAATTAGAAGTATCTTTAAAAAAGTATGGGATGGTGGTGGGTAGAGGGGCTTCCCTGAAATTGGGATTTTGAATGCAAAGAAGGTTGCAAGTCAAGGTTTGGGATGAGAGATTCTGCAGCCCTCATTTAGAATGCAACTTGCTTTGAGGTTCTATAAGATGTCATTGGCTCAGGCACTCTTTCTGTTCTGCTGCATCTGGATTTGGCAAGAGTTTTCTGTGTCATCTTCAAAGTACCTGGTGATGACATGCACCCGCGCTGGTACCCAGAGTGTTTTGATGCAAATTGAAAGGGTAGAATTTCATTCAAAGTGAAATTCTGTTTGCAAGCAAATAAAGGGATCAAGAGCTGGGGAAGTGGCCCTTGGTTTCTGGGTGTAAGTCACCGTGGCAAAGTAAAAGAGTAGCAATTTGCTTAAGAAGTTGATTTCTGCTGTTTCTAAACTTTTAGAAATGCTAATTGTGTCTTTTGTTCAGGTGAAAAGAAAGGAGCCACCTGAAGCTGCCTCAGCAGGAGATCAGAAGAGAATCCGGCCCTCCACTTCTGTTGATGACGAAGACGAAGGTTTGCAAAGCACATTTGTTTGAAACGCAAGAGTAGATGCAAACCACATGCAAGCTGCATTCTTTTAAACTTCACAGCAGTGTGCTCACTTACAGTTAGACACAGAGTCAAGGATCTGAGCCAAAACCCTACTTCTCACAAAGCTCTGATCAGCTGGGAGATGTCTCTTCTGGATTCAGTTATCGTAAATTCACTGGCGGGAAATTTAAGACCCACATTTTATGAATAACTCATAACCTATTTCAGTTCTGCTGATGCAGAGCTGGTCACCCAGTAGAGGGAGCCCAGATGAGTTCCTGGACTGTTCCAGGGGCGTGCTTGCAGCTCACTGGGTACGTTGTGGGAGAAAGCATTTAAGAGACAGTTTGCTCTGCATTTGATTTTAAAACCAAAGCAAAGTTATTTGCCAGAAAAATCTATTTGAAAATATTTTAACATTTTTTTTCCTGGAAGCAGGAAGGAATAGAGATGAAACAAAGCTTTCAATACCATTTGTTTTGCATAAATGAGTGAGTTCAAATTAGTTGTGCCATAAAGTTGATTCAGATTAACAACTAATTATGAAGTCAAAGTATAGAAGCAGGGTTTTGTAAAGCACTTAAGTAAAACAAAAAGGGATTAAATTGGGCTTACCTGTTTGACCTCAATTGTGCCATGTCTCCTAGCCGCTCTGCCTGTAGCTTGTCAGCTTTGGTGAGCCGCATTTTACCATCTCTGCACTCAGTCTCACCCTCACTTGCACTGTGAAATTAGTCCCCTGTAAGCCTGGTGACTCACACACCACATGGGCACATTGCTCCTAACTTGGATCTTCCCAAAGAAAAAGTTTCCATTTGTAGTCAACTCTTTCCCTTGCTTGCAAAGTATTTGATGGCAATTTCCTTCTTGTTTTTGGTCACCAGAGTCAGAGAGGGACAGGGATGCTTCCGATACAACATCTGACCTGTCAAAGAAGGATGCAGAAGCGGTGGGGCTGAGGCGGCGACCAGCAAGGCCACTGGAGCTCGACAGTGAGGGAGAAGAGGGAGATGAGACATCAGGGAAAGAGGAAGAGTCCTCCTCAGAGAAGGAAGAGGAGCAGGAAGAAGAGGGAGGCTTGGTGAAAGGAGCACCTGGCAAGGTGTGTTGGTTTGTCATTGCAATTTTGAGTGCTGTCGTTGAAACGGGGTCTCAGAGTCAGACACTGTTCATTTTTGGCAATGCTTTCTTCCGAAGGAGGAAGATGAGGATGAGGAGGAAGATGAGGATGAAGATGAAGATGAGGAGGAAGATGAGGACGAAGATGAGGACGATGAGGAGACAGGCATAGACACAAGTGATAAGGAGGAGGAGCAGGACTCTGAGGAGGGTAAGCAGTTCCAGCAGAAGCAGCAAGCATGGCCTTTGGGTCAGGTGTGGTCTCCCTTTTGTACTTGTGAGCTTATTTTTTTTATATTTGTGCACCATCTTTCACTGAAGGGTAGTTTTATACAAGATAATGCATACAGGTATTTTTAATTGTTACTTGTGAGGCTTCCACGATCACTCAGTCTGTGGGTCCCTTTGCAATACCTCTCCAGCCCCTAAGTGATCTCAGCTCAACTTGATCTCAGCTCAACAAACTCTTAAAGCCGGCCAACTTTGTGCTTGTTTTATGGAACGTGTGTGGCTGGGAGAAGAAGGAACCAGATTTGAAACAGGGGTAATTTAACCACTAATAACTTTCTGACCTATCAATCAGTTCCTGCTCTGGAAGGGTAGTTTCCGCATTTTAAAGCTGTGTGTGAAGGCAGCAGAACATCTTAGTACGGCCCCAGTAAAGACGCAATCCACCAAGAGACCCTTGTGAGCAAGGTGCCAGGCAGCGTTAGCTCTGCTGCTCATAGAACTGCCTGTTGTATGGTGATTGTAAGCATCCAAACACATGGTTAATAAGTCTCTGCAAAAATAAACAAATTGGGAGGCGACTGCTTCAAATCCACAGACTGCTATTGGTCCTGTTTCCATGCTGTTACAGTGTGGAAGTGATATTTGCTCCTGTAATAGATGCTATTGTTTAATGAAGTCAGAAAGCGGAACTAATGGTAATTTGTTCCTCTTGTAGATGTAGCAAGTCCCTCATCTTCCAAGGCTGAAGTTGAATCATCCGATGAAAGTGAGGACTCCTCTGAATTCGAGTCAAGTTCGGATTCAGATGACGAAGATGAGGATGAAGATGAGGAGGAGGAGGAAGAAGAAGAGGAGGAAGAGGTGACTGAAGATCAGGACAGAGAAGCCATGGTTGCTGAGACAGACCATGAACCTGCTGGTCATGAGCTTCCTGATGATGAGAGGGAGACTATTTTGGAGCTGTATCCTGTGGATGACTACATGGATACAACAGGCTTGGGACTCACAGAGCCAGCTTTGGCAGTAAAAGACGAAGGCATGGAAGAAATCAAGGCAGGAGAAAGTGAATGCGGTGAAGTCCCAGAGGCACGGATTGCTGCTGAAACACTGAAACATTTGGTTATGGAAAGAGACCAGGAGACAAAACTTGCGCTGTCTCCCATCTGTAGGCCAGGTATGCTCTTCCATGTGGTTTGGCATTTTTTACCACATTTCCAAGAACAGTACTCTCACAGGATCTAATATGTATGGTTTTGTATTTCCCTTGTTCTCTTTCTTCCTCCAGTGTTGCCTCTAGGCTAGGGGTTATCTGTACAGGGAAAGTGTTCTGTGCTGAACTTTCCTTCCTAGTAAGGAGCTCTACACATGCCATCTGCTACTAAAAATACTGTGGTTATTGTATCCAGAATCTTATCCTGGGCCAGTTTAGTTAGTGTCCTACAGGAACTGAACAGTTGTCATCATCCGAGGGTGACTGATTGGATGGTGTGGTGGCTGAAGCTCAAGATAGAAAAGCCATGGCTGCTAAAACAGAACAGGAATCTGTGCTTAATGAGTCACTACTGGCTCTTTTTGGTTTTAATACCAAAGCAGTATGGGACTGGGAAGCTATATGGGGCAAGTGAGTGGAGTCTTAGAATTATATCTGGTTCCTAACATTATTATTTGTGAGGGTTTTTTTACTTAGTCCTTTTAAATGAGTGATACTCATGGGTTTTCTGGAAGAAGGAAATTATCTTCGCTCAATACAGAGTTGTATTTAGCCCGGTCCTGGTTTCAGCTGGGATAGAGTTAATTTTCTTTCTAGTGACTGCCATGTTTCAGATTTGGTCTGAAAGGAATGTTGATAACACATACTGTTTTAGTTGTTGCCAGTTGATGTTTATATTAGTCAAGGACTTTTTTCACTTTGCCATTGAAGCTGAGAGGGAGCATAAACAGGACGAGTTGGCCACAGGGATATTCCGTACCATAGACATCATGCTCAGCATATAAATGGGGGTTGGTCAGGGGGCAGGGACTTTATTTTGTGTATTCTTTTACTGTTATTATTATTGTTGTTGTTATTTTCCTTTTCCTTTGTTGTACTGTTGAACTGTCTTTATGTCAACACATGACTTTTTTTTATCCTTTCCCTTCCTTTTCTCTTTTCCCTACTGTACTGGTGGGGAGGGGGAGACGTGGGCAAGTGGCTGCATGGTCCTGATTGCAGACTGGGGTTAAACCGCGACAAACACAAGGAAATGAGAAACCTTTTACAAGAACAGGAGTGAGATGCATAAATCTTGACAAATTCTGCAGATAGGGGAGAATTAAAAAGCTAAAAACTGGAGCCAAGAGGGGCAGCACATCTGGTGTGGTCTGCAGTGTGAGCCTTGGGCAGGACTGGTGTCTGAGGACTTAGAGAGCTGGAAATCCAGTCCCTGCACAGGCTATCACTCCTTGGCTGCCATAAAATCTGAAAGCCGTACAGAGGTAAAATGTTAAACTGGGCAGGACAAAGAAGAACCTGTTTTGCACAGATCCTTTTTAGAATAGGTGAATGTGCAGAAAGGACATAAATTTGGGGAGACCTGCATTTGGGCACCTTGACATGTGGAATGAGCTTTACCGGTGGGCTGTGTGAACAAGCTCACACTGCAGCATTCTTCTTGTGCAGCCCAGCCCAGTCCTACAGGAGTTACAGGGATCGGACCCTTCTCCAGCAACTCTCCAGTTCGTTCAGCACAAATGGAGAACACTTCCCTTCCAGCTCTCCAGGCATTGTCACTTCCTTTTGTGCTCCCACTTGAAAATGTTATTTTGAGCTGCCTAAAAAAATTCACTGCTGATTCCTTTTGGCCCTGGCCCTAAGGGGGTAAATAAACTCCAGACAAATGAGCCTGCTGCAGAGAGAGCAGCATATAAATTGCCTTATTGATACCATCTGAGTGTCTCCTCATTCATTACAAGGGCTTCCCGTTTCCTTCATGTGTTGTTCAAAAGTGTTATGCTCCTCCCTTCACTGCTCCCTCCTTGGAGAGCTGGGGGTGCTTCTTGGCCATGCAATTAGTTTACCTTCCCACATTAGAAAAGGTGATAGCTTGGGGCTCTGACAGCTCTCTTCCGAAGTTCTCGCTCCACAGGCCGCTGATTCTTTTTATGTCTGTACAAAAGGTGGTCAGGGGTTTTGAAAGCAGAAAACCTTCGTTCTGGCCTGTGTTGTAGCTAATCCTCAAATTAATAGTGCATTTTTCTTATGGTCCATTAGGGATGTCTGTGGTAGCGTCTAATTACTCTACACTCTGTGCCTCCAAAATGTAAAGCATTGGAGTTTTTAAAGCCTCCCAGTGGAATTGAGCTGTTCTATAATTGCAGCATCTTAAACATGCCTTTACTGGCAAGTGGCAAGTAACCAAGTGGAAGCAAAGCTACTGATTCTTCTCTCTTTTCCGCCTTTCAGAGGAAGAGTCCGAACCCGCTACCATGCTGGAGCCAGAGGTACAGGAAGGTCCAAAGCCTGAATCTCAAGATGAAGAGGAGACACTCTGTCTCTTGACTCCAGTGGGAGTCTTCGGAGAACCTCTGCCCAATAAAAGCTTCTTTAGCAAGTCTGATGACAGCAGCTTAGAAGCTCGTGTGAAAACAAAACTGCCCTCTGTAGCGGAGGAAGATGACCGGCTGCCTCGCACACCTGGACGGGAGGTGATGATCCATTCAGAGACTGATACTCTTTTGCTTCCAGCCCACAAGGTGCCATCCTCCATGCTTCCCTTACCATCGACTCCCGGTAAAGAAGAATCTTTAGTCCCTCCAGAAAAGTTCCCTGAACAACTAATGGTGACCAAAACGTCCGTGGAAGAGGAGATTCCTAGGACTCCTGGGCGGGACATTTTGGCCAAGTCTTCACACCCCCTTGTAAAGTCACAGAGCACGGACACTGTTCCAGCCACGCCAGGAAGCGATGCTCCCCTCACGGGAAGCAGCTTGACCCTCAGTTCCCCTCAAGTCCCAGGGAGCCCCTTTTCCTACCCATCCCAATCTCCTGGCATTAACAGTGGCATTCCTCGGACTCCTGGGAGAGATTTCAATTTTACGCCTACTTTCCCAGAGGCTGGTGCTACCATTCCTTGCCTTCTGTCTGGCAAGAAACAGTCAGAGGATGAACTAGATGAGAAACCCTTTAAAGAGCCTCTTTGTGCTTCCCTTACGATCAGCATGAACAGTGTTCCTTCCCCTATCCCCTTTGCCAGCCCCCCACAAGCAGATTTCCACACGGACATGGGTTTGCCACATGATGAGCCAATACCTGTAACAGCCCTGCCATGCATGCATGGAGATGGAAGAATGCCCATTGAGGAATGCAAGGCAGAAGTAAAATCTGTTTTGCTCTCATCAGAAGTACCTGCTGGTGCTTCTATTCTTCCTCCCCCACCTCCACCTTCTGTCCTTCCCAAAAGGAGGCCAGGTCGGCCAAAACGGTCACCACCTTCTGTCCTCTCATTGGATGTGTACTCGGGCAAAACCATAGAACCTCCTCCTGTGCCAGTGGCTTTGGTGGAAAGCGCTGTGGGCAAAGAGCTGTTAAGTGGACATCCTGATGCTTTCTATGGACTGAAAGACCCTGAAGCCGTCACCCTGGACTTCAGGAATGACGGTTTCCATGAGAAAATAGCAGCTGAGACAGTTGCAGAGAAACTGCCATTTAAGGAACTGGAGAACCAGTGGAATGAAGACTTCAAGGAAGAAGAAGCTCACGTGAAACCTAAAAGACAGTGGCGAAGGCAGAAGAAGACACCCGAGGACCTCCCAATGATTCCTTCCCCTGAGTATTCCCCGCCCCGGCCTCAGTTCAGGCCACGCTCCGAGTTTGAGGAGATGACCATTTTGTATGATATTTGGAACGGAGGCATAGATGAGGAAGATATCAAATTCATGTGTATCACATATGACCGCCTGTTACAGCAGGACAATGGTATGGACTGGCTCAATGACACCCTGTGGGTATTCCATCCTTATATCCTTTCTCGCTGGTGCTTTGTGTTACACAACATGTGTAAGAGGCACTAGATGGTCATTGTGTAGGACTTACAATGCAAAAGACTGAATTTGTTGGTGGAAGAAACGTTTCCTTGCTAAAATAGCAATTGCTTATATCGGCAGGGAATGTTAGACTGTTTTATTCCCTGAAGCTGCAATACAAAAATACTGCAGAAGTGGCTGTTCTTGCTGCATTTTCAATCTAGGACTGCAGGGAAAATCTGTATGCACCTCTTCTGGGGAGATTTCCTCGCTAGTTTGAGAAGCTTCTGTCTGCATTTAAACCAGTCTCTCTTTTTCAGCTTGCCTCTGGAATTTCTAGTCTGCACGTACAGGGCTTTAACTTGGGGCTAAAACTTGCTGTAAAAATAATCTCACCATCTGTGCCCAAAATGATGAGTTAGTGGTGCTAGCAGCTTTAACTTGCTTTGAGTTTGAAATACTAATAAACCTGGTAATCAGCAGCATAGGCTGTAGCTTTGAGTCCTCAGGAGTATTTTTGGGACACACGTGCTGTCTCAGAGCAAGACTCTACATGCGTACAGCCGTCAGTGGTGATCTCCAGAACAGAGCCTAAAAGGCTGTGCTCATAACCTAAGAACTCTCTAGGAATGTTTTTAGGAAGGATGCATGAATTTATACATTAAAGAAGACAAATACACCAGTGTGTTGCTAGAGATTGTGTGGAGTTAAAATATCTCATCCCTTACTCCCTGCAAGACACAAAAGCAAAAGCAAAAAAGCCCAAACCACTTAAAATAGTCAGTGATATGATACTAATAAAAAAACAAGTGGAGGTCAGTGCTGAGCTGTGCGTTTTAATCCTTTCTTTTTCTGCATCTCAAAGGGCAGCGTGTAAGATTAAATTTATAATTATCTGCCTTCTTATACCAATGCAGTAGTCTTGAAATAGATTTATTTAATTGTTTAAAGGAAATTTGCTAAAAGGACGATGAAATGCATAATTCCCAGTGGTTCTCAGTCTGTGTCTGCCCCATTTGGGGAGGCAGTTCCAAAACCAAACCAGTTTCAAGGCAGGAGTAACTGGCCCTGCAGGGGTGGGGGACCACCAGCCAGTGAAAGGCAGAGGGGGACGGCCGAGGGTAGGGCTTGCCTGTGACCATGTGTTTGCATTTGGCAAGCTACATAGTGGAAATATTTGAAATCTGTTTCCCTGTTGATAAGGATTATTGTTAACAGCAAATTTACAGTCATTTTTTAAACCATTTAAAAATCATCTGCAGCCAGTTGCCGGTTCTTCCTGTGCTACACTGCATGATAGGTGTGAAAGTACCCGCAGGGTTCACCTCCTTTGCAGCAAGCTCACACCTCAGCACTCTGATATCAGGGCCATTGCTTCTTGCTTTTTATGGTCCCTCTGCTTCAATTTTTTGGTGTTAAGGACGTATTATGACTCGCAGGGAGCATTTTTGGGTAGATCTCAATCATCGGAGGCTTCATGGCTGTGTTTTTGGGGTGAGCTGCCAGTAGTACAGCTCCACTGTCCTTCCAGAAGCCAAAGACCTGAAGGTACCTTCTGCTTACTCAATGCAGTGAGTCCTTGCTAGGCCAGGGCCAGCGGTAGGTTTTCTTGACTGATCAGGACCGTGGGACTGAAACATCTGCACAGGGTCTTACCCTTCCCATCGGGGTCTGAAGGAGCTGATTTACTGAGGCTGGTGAGGGCAGCATCTCTCTCCAAGCCCTTTGGACTAAGGAGCGACTCTTGCCCATCTGTGCTGCTTCTAACCATAGTCAGTGGGGATGATTGCTGCCGTGAGATCAGCGCGGTGTCTTCAGGGCTTGAGGTGGCTGCAGGGAGTTTCTAGAGGTAGAACAAAAGCATGACACTCAAAACAGAGAAAATGATACATCCAGATGGCTGGGCAGCTGCTGTCTGTGTACGTAGTGGGTGCTGTGGGGAAATCCTTTCTCAAACAGGTTTCTCTTGACAGCTTAACCTTTTTATGTTTAAATTTTCATTATCTCTTTACTTTAGTTTCCCGAAGCATGCAGCTAAGAAGGACAGACTGTGCTTGGTTTTCCTGTAGGCATGAGGGCTTCAGTGATTTTTTTTTTTTTTTTATTTTTCAATAGTACTGCTATTTTTTGCAGCTCCCCAAAACCTTCATAATTTTCCAAGCTCCCGGTGTTAGCTCTATCTAGCTGAAGCAAGTTTTGTCTGATATCTACCCGTGGCTGTGTTTCTCCTTAACTTCTTTCCACCTACTAGCTTTTCTACCCCCAAGAAAAAGAAGCGGGATGATGGGATGCGGGAGCACGTGACGGGCTGTGCACGAAGTGAAGGCTATTACAAAATTGATAAGAAGGACAAACTTAAATACCTCAATAATAGCCGAGCTTTTGCAGAAGAGCCTCCAGCTGACACGCAGGTGAGGACACATCCTCCGCTGGCTGCCAGGGTGTGAATGGGATTTGGTTTTATACGGTGTCACGCACAGCGGCTGCTTCCTGCCTTTTGGCAAGGACGGAGGTGAAGCTGTTGCTACGCCTGTGTTGAGTTAGTCATCTGGGAGCTACTAGGGAGATGTTAGTGTTTGATGTGGGATGTTTTAGGAGGCCACGGGTTCTGCGGTGCTGTGTTGTAGCACAAGGGATTGATTGCTCACAGGGAGGCTGCAGGGTGTTGGGTCCGTTGGGTCAGCTTTGATCGCCCATTTGTCCTCTCAGGGTATGAGCATCCCTGCCCAACCTCACGCTTCCACCCGGGCTGGCTCCGAGAGGCGGTCAGAGCAACGCAGGCTCCTCTCCTCCTTCACTGGTAGCTGTGACAGTGACCTGCTTAAGTTCAACCAACTCAAGGTAGGTCACCCTGTGGACTGCTGCTTTGCACAGGGGCTGGCTGGGAGCTGGCTGAGGCCAGGGCAGGGGACCTCCTGACTGTTGGGTCTCACCTTGGTGATGGCCATCTCAGCATTGGGCACCTCTGTGTGTGCCAGAGGATTGAATGGTACCTGGCTCTCCTGTACTTCCACATAATACAACTTGATACAACAATACAACTTAATCCAATGTCTAATACGAATAATTTATCTAAAGAAATAGGAACAGAGCAGTCACAAGGAAAAGATGACACTTAGTCCAGTGTGCTCACCTGTGAGAAGCAGAGACATGGGCTGGCTGATAAATGGCTATAAATGAGTATATGATGGTTACAGAGCTTGAGCCCTAGTCAGAACCATCAGGGTTATGCAGAACTCAGAGATGATGGCCTTAAAGGGTCTGTTCACCCCAGTATGTGGTCAGTGGTAAAAATCCAAGTACTGCAACTCTGCGGGACCTCCCATGACCTCTGTCCTGCCTTCCTGTCACTGCAAGACAGAAGGAAACTACGTCAGGTTGAAGTGCCCCAGCACTGCTTGTGGCTTGGAGTGTGCTGCAGATGCTGGGACGGCCTTTCCCTTTCTATGCTGTGCCTAATTCAGGGTTGGGGTTTTGGGGTGTTTTCTTCATGCAGTTCCGAAAGAAAAAACTAAAATTCTGCAAGAGCCACATTCATGACTGGGGCCTTTTTGCTATGGAGCCCATTGCAGCTGATGAGATGGTGATCGAATACGTGGGTCAGAACATCAGGCAGGTAAGCTGGACTGGGGTGAAATCTGAGCAAAATCCAGCCTTGAAAGAAGTGCTCAAGTATGACAGCTGGGGTTGGAGTCCCTGCTGTAAGGCGTTAGCTACGTGAGCTATGCAGAGGTTGGCATGTGGCTTGGAGGTACAAGGGTGGGATTTTCAGCAGCCCATAGAAAGTAAGTTCTCAAATCCTTAGGAGATGAGCTCTCAAGAAGCCCATCCTGAACTTCTGTGTTTTCAGTTAGGTCTGTGTTCTCTTGGGGTGTTGGGGATCGTATATCTGTTGAGTGGCACAAGCACAGCTCAGGTGAGTGTTGTGTAGATCTCTGCTCAGGGACCACTTCTGCAGCGAGTCCTGACTCTACACCTGGGGTTTTCCGCAGGTCATTGCTGACATGCGTGAAAAACGATACGAGGATGAAGGCATAGGCAGCAGTTACATGTTCAGAGTGGATCATGACACCATCATTGATGCCACAAAATGTGGAAACTTCGCCAGGTTTATTAATCACAGCTGCAATGTAAGTATCATGTTGTTTTTGCATATAATTGTACTCTGACATACTGATAAACCCACAGAGTCCTTGCTAACTTTGATTGGGGCCATGTTCAGAAGTAGCAGGGGGTGACAGGGTTATGATTAAATGTTAATGAGCTGCAGCAGATCAAAGCAGAGTCTAAACTAATGTAAGGAGATTTGAGAGACCTGAGAAATGAACACGCAGTGAGACAGAGTGTACTCAGAATCCTCCTTACCCTGTTGGGGGACCCTGACCGACACTGTTCAAACATATCTAAAGAAATATTTCCGTAAAACAAACCAAATTTTAGCATTGTTATTCTGTGGGAACAGTCTCCTTCTAGTGTTCACATGGGAAAAGTGTTCTCTGCCCCGGCAGGTAGAGAAGCTGCTTTCCCCTCTGCTCTGTGCTGCAGTCTACGCTCAAAGACTTGGCTGCCTGACCAAATTATTAAGTATTAGTTGAGCTGCTTTTAGCCCGTGACAAACTTGGTGGAGCATCATCCAGACCCGGTTGCACCACAAATGACCAGAGCGTGGATATTTTGGAGGAGCATAAGGGAGGGCTGCTTTGTTTTTTGGCTTCCCGCCTCCTTCTCTCAGCTTCCCCTGGGTCCATGCCTTGGAAGCGTGGCTGAAGCTGTCTAGGGAAAGGACTGTCCTGCTCTTTTTCGCTTGGAATAATTATGTGGAGGCTGGGAAGCCATGGCCATCAGGAGCCTAAATCATTACCTGTTCTATCACCCTTGCAGCCAAATTGTTATGCTAAAGTGATCACAGTGGAGTCTCAAAAGAAGATCGTCATCTACTCCAAACAGCACATCAATGTGAATGAGGAAATTACCTATGACTACAAGTTTCCGATTGAGGATGTAAAAATCCCGTGTCTATGTGGCTCTGAGAACTGCAGGGGAACCCTGAACTGAACTCGAGGTTTCTCGTCACACTTGCACCTTCGGCCATGTCAAAACTGTGGTAACCAGGTGTGGTTGCACTTTGCCAAAAAAGGAGGAAAAAAAAAAAAAGAAAAAAAAGGAAGAAAAAAATCAAAAAAGGAAAAAAAAATATTTAAAAAAAAAAGAGGAAAAAAGAGAAGAAAAAAAACCAAGCAAGTTTCGCACTTCTGCCAGGATCACGAATGAAAGCAAAAAGCGCACATGCTTACAAGGACTGTTCATGTTTCAGGTGCTCTTTCCTTTTCAGATCCAAGACGCACACAAAAAGGTGACTACCGTTTTGTGGCATGGTCTATCCAAACACTAGCTTCTCTGTTCAGTCCCTACATTAATGCTCCGTAATGGGATAATGGTACCTTATTTTTAATTGTTGTTATAAACCTTCATCGTTTCATAAATGCTGCTACCTTTTCCTTATCAGTTTTGTTGGTTGAAAAAGACATTCAACGTTTAAATGTGAAGCAGAGACTGAAAATGCCATATAAGGTTTGTTGGGAGCTTGATTGGCTGAAATTGCACAGATTTCTCCGAGTAAGCTGTAAATAAATGTAAGGTTGATGTTACAGAGCAAGCCAGAGGCTTGAGGGTGTGTGAATGGATGTGTGCGTGTGCTTGGGTGCGTGTATGTATGGAGATGTGTCCGCAATGAGACTATAGGTGAACTGTCCTGCCTTTTCGTTAGGGATGAGCCTGAACAAGTCCCCTAAGCCAGACACCCCGGGGAAGAGTCAGGTCAGCCGCAGACCTCAGTTTAGCGCCTTGGGCTCGTCTGTAATTTTCATAGACCGTGCTGGTATATTGGGGGATCAAAACCTCTGCACCCATACGTGAAAAATATTTGGATATCACAATGACTAGTAAGAAGCTGAGTCAGTTGTGTAGCTGTAGCATCGTTGCACGACGTGTGGCCTTTGGGGATGCCCGTTTCCTGGAGATCGGTTTGTCTTGCATGCAGGCTGTGTTTACGCTGTAGAATTCTTACCCTCCTTGTAAACATACACTACGGGCCACGTTTATAACAGGATTTTTTCTTCCTGTAGATGGGAAACAGGCTGATGTGTGTCTCATATTAATTTTTCTCATTTTTGTCTGCATTTCCCTGCCCTTCCAGAATTTTACGGGGAGTATTTGCTCTGTCCTTGAATGTGGGAGATGCCTCCTGTGATAGGAGCGAGCTGTGCCGTGCCACTCTCCTCCCTCTGTTACTCAGTAACTTGTCCTGGGGTGGTCCCATCCCTCCATTAAGAACATGGCAAAAGTGTCCATGAGAGCAGGCTGCGGGAGCAATCCTGTCCTCCCCCATCTACAGCAGGAAAACAAGTACTTCTTTAAATTTGGAAGGTGTATTTTGAAATGATTTTTCAATATATTTTGTCCTTGTAGATGTGCTGAGGTGAGGGTTGCAGTTCTTCGAGAGGTTCCATTTAAAAATGGGGCAAAACACCAAAGAAATACTTCTTTGGATGTGATCTGGAAACGTTACACAGCCATTCGGGTATAGACAGGATCGATTTTTCAACTTGCATTGAGTTTCTCCTGTGTAAAAAAAAAAAAAAAAAAAAAAAAAAAAAGTAGAGATTAGTTGTACTAAACCCTTTTTAATTGGCTTATAAGGGGAAGTTGCAATGTCAGTATGAAGTGGGAAGATTATCTGCATAGCTAAACATCATCTCCCCACAGAACAAATTGTACAGCTGTATTCTTACAGCCTTTTAAAATCCGTGATAATTGCTATATGACCACAGAGGTTACAGCCTTTGCAAAAGAGTTTCCTGGAAGTTTGTTCTGCTGTTAAGTGGAATTTCCAGGCCTGCAGTATGGAGTGGAGCTTGTGATGTAGGTTAGACCTCTGCATCTGAATTTCTTCTTCAGACAACAGGCCTGAGAGAACAGGAACACACAGACTGCTACAAGCTGCCTTAATACCGCCTGTATTTCTGTCTGAGGGCGAGGAAATTGTTGCTGAGATTGGACAGTCCATAGTCTCATCTGTTCTTGTTTTGGTTTTGTTTTGTTGTTTCCCCCCCTCTTTATAAATCTCTCCAGCAATTGGGTAATGGTGACCCAGAATTCAAAATTATGAGAAGCACAACTAGTTTCTGTCATTGAATGTTGGTTGTAAGTGCAGCGATGACAGAAGCATTTGGGAGTTAAACCAGCTGCTCAATTTACTTTATTTTATTTTTTAAATAAGGTCCGTCTTGTGTTGACGCTCCAATTGGCATCTCTACAGCTTGGCCTTTTACTTCCAAAGCTTTGGAAATGCACAGAAGTTTCCTGTGTCTCAGAACTGAAGCCCCTGCGTGCGGCAGTTCTGCCGACGTCCTTGGCTTTCTTCCTCTCTGGTCCATCAAACCAGTGCATTAACAGTGGTTTGTGGGGGTGAAGTGTCCCCAAATGGTCCAGCCCCTAAGTACCTGCTGACAGTTTTGTATTTCCCAGTATATCTGTGTGCTCTGGACGGGATTACCCCTGCAGTTTGCCTTAATCTTTGTTGAGGAGAGGCAAGGAAGCAGGTTGTGGCCCTCTGAAAGGAGACCTACAGGTTGGGTTCCTTCACCGTGTTTTCAGGAGCGCCAAAGGGATTTGGGTGCCAAAGACCATGAGTACCTAAATCCCTTGGGTACTTCTGAAACTGCCTGTAGCCCACCCCTTTTTAGAATCCCAGACAAATAACGTGAGTTTTGGGAAGAGCTGAGCTCCCAATAGCCCCCCAGGAGGAAACAGAGCTGTCGGACCTACAGCACTTCTGAAAATCATGTTAGTCTGGTCTCAAAGCCAAACCCGAGGCTTCTCTTTTCTTCCCCGTAAGTCTTGGCTTGCAGAGTCCTACCTGTCCAGCTCGCGTCTCAGACTGCGGAGCTGCCCTGTGCCCCCAACCAGCGCATTTTATGGTGAGGATAAGTCTGGTTTCATGATTTCCATGAGCTGCCACAGTTGCCTGTGGTCTGCCCTGTCCCTGCAAGTTGGCGGGGTCTGATCGGGGCAGGGGAGCCCTGCAGCCACTGAGGTGGTTTCGGAAGGCAGCCCCGTGGAGATGCCTTTCTAATCCGTCCCAGGTACTTTGGCTCGTACTTAGAAAGGGATGAGGTGAGGAGAAAGGCAGAAGGTGTGCAATTCGCACGCCAGCCTGGATCGGACCCAGCGTTCGAGGCCCACGGTCAGCACAGGCGCCCCGGCACCCCATGGGAACAGCATCAAGGACTAAAAAGAAACCTCACCATTATGTGCTGCTTTACAGAGGGATTTACTGAAGTTTTTTTTGTTGGCTGAAAAGCCTGTCCCCGATTTATTTTTAGTTAAATTGGAACCTAAGACAAAAAAGAGAGAGACATTGACTGTGCTCCCTGCAAGGTTGTTATCTGGCTAGGTGAAATGACCCAAGACAACAGTGCAAAAGTTTTGGAAATTTAACTTAAATCTTTAGTTTCCCAACATGAAGCTGGCTTGAGCTCAGCGTGCAGATGCCTCCACAGTTGGTGTTTCTAGGAAGCGCACTCTGTGCTCGCAAATCCCTCCTGTCTCTGCCCGACACCCTCATTTATCCGTTCGGTTCCCACCCCTGTCTGCAATTCCAGGTTGGTCCCAATAAGTGGTCTGTGGCTATCGGGGGTCCGGGAGGGGAAGGGGCTCATCTTGCAGATATTTGTATTGTATAGAGCAGCTTATTTCTACAAGGAAAACAAAACCAAGACATTTTTAAACTCCAACAAAGTATACAGTAGTTTCAGTTCCGGTTTTTGTGACCTTTTTCAGGGATCATTTCAGTGCATTTCTGTATAAAATAAAAATTTAAGGAAAAAAGGATTTTGAAGTATATAAAAAAATGCATCTTCTGTACATAGGCAAACTCAAGAATCTTCTCTTCAAACACTGTTTCTTGTAGAAACATGTTGAAATTTTTTTGCTGATTTCTTTGTACTTCAAGAGCATGTAAATAATTTATTAAAAGTGACTATTGTAATTTGGAGTTCTTTTTAAACAGATTCCAGCTCTAAATCATGTCGAGGAGATGGGGAGGAAGAAGGACTAAGTATAGCAAAGGAGCTGGTGGCATTTACAGCTTGTGTCAAGCTTTGTATAATGTAAATTCTGTATAAATATGTTTTTTGTCAAATAAATAGATGGAATTAGAAGCATTAAGAAACTGAAGACAAAAAAAATTGCCAAGTCAAGGCTTCTTCTTTCCCCCCCCCCTCAGTCTGAAACCTAATGTGCAAAATCTATTTATTTCAAGCGAGGAAATGTGTACAGTCTAATAGACAGCCTAAAATGTATTTAAGCGAGTTTGCAACTGGATTTTTTTTCAATTTAATATTTGTTTTGTTTTTATGAGTTTCCTCCTTAATTGCCACTGTAGTATTTGTCCAAGTGAAAAGAAACACATCGTCACGGACACTCTAAAACAAATGGGCAGTTTTAAAAGCAAAATGGAAGAACACCCAGCTCCCAATCCTTGCAGTTTTCTGGTTCTATAAACAGGTTGTTTTAATTCACAGTGTGAAAATAAAGGGCCTCCTTTAAAAGGAGGCAGGTAAAATGGTTTGCAATAAATAAATAAATAAATAAATCTTATTTTTTTTAAGTTCCTAAAAAAAAAAACAACTCTGCTTTGAAGATTTAGGGTTTCTGCTTTTTCTTTTGTTAAGCAAATTTATAAATTTAGGGATGTTTTGTGCATATAGAATCTGTCACCAGTATGTATCTTGTTTTGAAGAAAGTGTTTTTGTTGTGGATGTGTCATGCTGTACATATTTGTTCATATTTTTGTGAATTGAATACTATGTACCATTGTATTATAGTAACTTTTATAAAGCAAACCATAAATATACTGACTTTTCTTACAGAAAAATTATGTTGTGCTTAATGTATAGCCAGGGCAGCTTTTTGCTCTCAGACCTGTGCTGGGAACTGAGAGAACTCTACGAAGCAGATCCAGAAAAAGAGCAGTCCAAAGAACTGATTTTCAGCAAAGTTTACTGAAAATATTAATTCTGGTGAGCAGGAAGTGACTTTAAGCAACATTACATTGCGGGAAAGAAGTATGTGAGTCATATAAGTTTATAAACTTAAAGGAAATGTTCTTAGTATTAAAAGTCTTCACAACCTCGAAGAGCTGAGGCGCGGCCAGGCGCTGGTCCCCCTGCCACAGTGTCAAGTGTCCCCGACTCGTCCGGCCTCGGTGGCACTGCCCCGGCAGGTGAGGGGTCCCTGCTCCTGCAGCCTCGGATTTTTCCGGGTTCACATCTTTTATTTTTTAACTTTAGGGAAGTGAAAGCCCTTAACCTACGAAGCGAGGTGTTAGTGCTGCTGGTTGGGCTGACGCTGTAAGGCTGTTTGGGCCAGAGGCCCTTTGGTTTCTTTCTTTTAAATCAGTTTATTCAAATCTGAAATGAATTCTGTTACATGTAGTTTACAGGAGGGGGGAGCTGGGGAAGCCGCTGGGGTTTGATGCGGATGAAAGCACAGCCTGGAGCCGGCCGTGTGCCCCCGTCCTCCTTCCCTGGGGGCTGCTGTGGGGGTGCTGGTGGTCAAAGTGGCTTCTGTGAGCTTAGAAAAGGAGATGCCCAGGGCAGAGACAAATGAAGCGGCCGATGGTGGAGGAAACGGAAGAGATGGGAGAGAGCGTGGGCTGTAGGTGACTTCCCAGCTCAGTTCTTGGCTTCCATAGCCAGCCACGGTGGCTGAAGGGATGGGGATGCAGGACAACCACACCATGCGGGGCAGAAGGCAGCAGGGCTCAGCCTGCAGGGTGGCCGGATGGGGCAGGGGCTTGGGCTGGTGGAGGGACTCATGTCCGAGGAGCCCATCCTGAGCCGAGGGCTTGGCCGGGGCTTGGGCTGCTCAGGCTTTGAGCAGCTTCGATGCTGGGAAGCTTGGGGAGCAGTGGTGGGTGCATCGGGGCTGCGGAGGGCAGATGTGCAGCAGCGGGGAGACCTGTGAGCACTGGACACCCTGAGATGTTCTTCAGCGGCTGTGTACTGAGGCCTGCGGACTCCTCGGGGAGCGTTTGACCAGCAGCCACAGCGAACATGGGGTAGAGGGGCTCCAGCCCCACCATGTTAACTTACCAGGCACTTGAGCTGTGACAGAAAAGGGTTTTATTGTGTCAGTAGGAAAAGTCCCCTTGCAGCGGACTGTGACAACACCAGCGCGATGCACAGAGGGGACTTCACACATGCAGCCAGGATCTGAGCCAAGGAATCGCTGCCAATGCCAGCAATTACTTCTTGAAACGTGGGAGAAACCCCAACCCTTCATTAATTTGGGAATTTACAGGTATTAGAGCAAGAGCGCATTGCCTTGGGAAGGCTGAAAGACGTAAATTTGATTAAGTCTCATTCCAGAATGTTGTAGCTACCCTAAACCCATGTGTTTAATCTCAGCAAATTCAAATTCAAGATTGAGTCTAAAAGTAATTAAAATCAAATCTCACAAAATGAGAAGCACAGAGGCAAACGCCTCCATGCTTTCCTCTCCTAGCTTCCCGCGTAGCTAAAATTAACAGAAAACTTTGGATAGACTAAATTTAAGCACTCCTAGTTGTTTCTTCTGTCTTCCTCTGTAGCTGCGTGTCTTCAGCACGTGCCTTAACTCTGCCCTTTGTTAAGAATTTGGTGGTTTGGATCAGATTAAACTGCTTTTTAAGAGCGTGTTTGCTATTTCTCATGCTCCCTCTCCCAAGAAGTCAGCGGAGGGCAGCGCTGGGGCTGGGGCGGGAAAGGTGTTGAGTCCTTTTACATCTCCACCTTGGCAGCAGCTTCCCTGGGTTTACGACACTTGGGTCTGGGCTGTTTACCGAGAGGTTGGCTGTTTCCCGGTTTATTTGTGAATCAGCTCGTTAGGGGCGAGGGCGGCGTTTTCTGCCACTCTCTAGATGCGCTTGGTCTCCCCGTTGGGCTCCAGGACGGTCAGGTTTCCTCTGGCATCTTGATCCATTTCTATTGCTTCGAACAGAGACTTGAAGTTTCCAGCGCCGAAGCCCTGTGGAGACGACAGCGTTACAGACGGCAGGGACAGGCAGCAGGTCCCTCAGCTCGGAAGCGGCTGGGAAAGAGCAGTGCCGAGAGCTGGCTGGGTGACGGTACTGATGGCCCCGAGGTCTTGAAGCCAAGATCATCGTGAAATCCTCAAACCAACCTGGTGGTTATGCCGCTGGATGACCTCCAGAAAGACTGTGGGTCTGTCTTGAACTGGTTTGGTGAAGATCTGGAGCAAGTAGCCTTTCTCATCAAAATCCACCAGGATTTTCAGTTCCTGAAGAAAAGAAACAGGGCGACAGCTTGAAGACCCACAGAGGAGCAAGGGGATCTCTCTGCATCACCCTCATCCCTGCAAAACACCGTGGGGAGATGGTCCAGCCCCGGGCAAACCTTTTCCCTCTCCAGCCAGTCTGACTCACCGCCAGCTTATCGATGTTCTCCTTCACTTTGATTTTGGCCGTTTTCAGCCTCTCCCGCAGCATCTGGTAGTAGCTGGACGGCACATCCATGAACTGCATGCCCCGCTGCTTCAGGTTGGTGATCTGCAAGGCAGGGGAGGACCCCGGTGTGGGTCGGGCTTGGGGCTCATTTGTGGAGCGGTTCGTGCCAAGAGAATGGTCTGGGACAGACGATGTTGGGAGGCAGAGTGATACTTTCCCACGACATTGGGCAACCTCGTGCATGGGGACCTGTCCCACCCTCTCGCTTTGGGCACCAGGAACAGGAGGGCCCGAGATGCCTCTCCAGGCAGAGAGTTGGCCACTGTGCAAGGATGCTTCATCCCACCTTGACCCCCGGTAACTCTGGAGGCCCTTTGGTCTGGAGGGGAGTCCAAAACCAAGTGCTCAACAGCAGCTGGGCTCAATCCAGACCAGCATCTGCCCCAGGCAAAGGTGGGTGATGTGCTATGGTGGCTCAGCCCCCCAGCCTGGGCTGCCCGAGCTTCCCCTGGGCCACCCCCCAAGGACAGCACGTGCCGTTGGGGTCCCTGCAGACCCCAATTGCTTTAGACTGGAGGGACGGGCATCTCCCAGCAGCTCGCAGGTGCAGGCAGGTCCCTTTCCAGCAACACACTGGTACAGAGGGCGGTTAATCCTGGTTGTAAGACAACCACGGCACAAAGCCCGCCCAGCCTGCCCCTGTCCTCGCACCCCAGGGGGGTCATAGTCCACCACTGCCCTGTGACGAGGACCATGCCCAGTGGGACGGGGCGGAGGCAGAGCAGGGCTGGGGCAGGACAGGCCGGGGCAGGAGCTGCCTGGGGCTGCACTCACCGCCGAGATGATGTCGGAGGTGTTCAATGCGATGTGCTGGACTCCGGCCCCCCCATAGTAGTCGACATATTCCTATGGAGAAAAAAATGTCACCATGTCAGTGGCAGTGCAGCTACAGCGTGCCAAGGGCTCGACTGGGGCTTATAAACATGAAAGCAAAATTGGCCGAGGGACCGCAAAATTAAAAAAATGAGAGTTTTGGTGAAATCGGGGGTAAACCGTCTCTGTCCCGGCAGCGCTCCAGGGTTTGACAGCCCTTGGCAGACCTGAGCAGCACCAGGGCTGCTTTCCAGCAGCCACCTTAGCACGGCACCTCTGTGCTGGCTCTGAATCACTGATGCTTCGGTCCCTTTTCCTTCACCAAATCCCTGCTCAAGGTGATGGCAGCCTGATGGATCAACCGCTGGTGTCCGCTCACCTGAATCTGGGATTTCTTCTTGCCGAGTGCTGGCTCATTGATGGGCATCTTAATGGTCTCTTCATAGTTGGTGACCACGATGGAGCGCAGGGCACTGAACTCGGTGTGCAGCTGCTTGTCGTCCACTGACCAGAAGCGGTGGAAGAGCAGGTTCTTCTGGTACCTGCCCAGGCCACAAAGGGCACATTCAAGTCCCTCACTCCATACGCACATTAACGAACCTCTGCTCTTGCTTAATTAGCCTCAGCCGCTGATGTTGGAGGGGATGAGACCAGCAGAGCGGTGCTGCTGCTCCATCCCACCTCCCACCAGCCCTCCCCACTCTTACCAGTCTGCCACTGGGACCATCTGGAGGTCGGGCTGGTTCCCCACAACGTGGTCAATGAAGTTGAGCTTGGCGCTTGGTCTGCGGGGGGAAGCCGGGGACAGCTCTCAGCTGGGCTCGGGGCCACCCCACAGCCGGGGAGGCTCTGGGACGAGGTGGTGGGGACCCATCTGGCTCCTTGCTGGGACATCCCACCGACACACGGTGGCAAAGAACCGGGTGGGCCCCTCTGGGAAGTACTCACAGCTTCGGCAGCAGGGGGTCCTTGAAGAGGGGCGGATGGAACCCGGGTAGGAAGAGGCCCTTGTAGTTGAGCTTTTCTATCAAGGTGTGGGTGGTGTCACCATACTGCAAGAGGAGGGAAAGCAGTCGCATGGTGGCCCTGTTTTTTTGGGGACCTCCAGGGTCCAACCTGGTCCCATGGACCCCACTCTGACGCGGGGACTCAGCCTCCGCAGCCGCTTACCGTCTGGATCACCGCGAACTTCACCTTCCCGAATTTGTCCTCCTCCACCCAGGGCTCTTTCACCACCACGGCTCCGCGCTCCTTGGCTTTCTGGGCAAAAGGACAGAGACCCCCTCCTGCCACAGCTCCCCCGGGACGGGGGAAGATGTCCCCATGCCCTTCCCCACCTCCCCTCGCCATTTCAGGGTGCCGTGCAGGAGGGAGCAGAGGGGCTTCCTACCTGCACGATGAAGTCGCAGTCCTCCACTTCAAAGGCGATGTCCTTCACCCCATCACCGTGCTTCACCAGGTGCTCCCCCATCTCTGCCCAGAGCAAGAGAAGCCGCGGGCATGAGCAGAGGGGCTTTGCTCCACCGCGGCCATTTCCCACTCTGTTTCCCCCCCGCGGCACCTACCCTCATTCCCCGGGTTGAGAGCGGACGAGAGAACAAACACGATCTGGTGAGGAAGAGGAGGACAGGTGAGGGATGGAGACGTGGCTGCAGCCCCGGCCTGGGGCAGATGCACCGCAGGCGTGGGGTTTAACGCCGCCAACAGGTTCTGTCTCCCCCAACCTCCGTCCCAGCAGCGACACCTCTGCGGGGTGCATCAGCCCTCTTACCTTGTCCTGCTTGATGGCGTGCGAGACCACCTCCCTGCTGCCGGTCTCCAGCCCCCGGTACGCCAGCTCCTCGAACCCCAGCTTGTTGCAGTAGTAGGATGCAGCCTGCGGGCGGGCGAGAGCCGTTCCGGGTGAAGCTGTGATCCCCGGTTCCCACAGGGCTCCCCCCGACCGGGGCAGGACAAACAGCCCGTGGGGATCGGCCACCGCCGTGTGTGCAAGTCACACCTCTGTGTGTGTGTGTGTGTGTGTGCGCGCGCACGCAGGGAGCAGCCGAGCTTTCCTGCTTCCCGGTAACTACCCAGGAGGAACAAGCAGAGGTGAGAAAGGCCCCACATTGGGGAATAACCCCCAAGCCCCCAGAGCCCTCCTGCGCCCATGAGTGGCCGGGGCAGGCGGGGCGCAGCGGGCACAGGGCTGGTGCACGGCTTTAGCCACCGCCGAGGGGAAGACATTTCTGCCCATCTCCTGCTCCCCTGCCAGGCTGCGGGAAAAGCAGCTCAGGTTCGAAGCACAGGGATTTTTAAATCGCCATCAGCTTTTTAGCAGCACATGATGAAGAGCAGCGACCACGCCGCCTTCTTGCCGCAGGCCAGTGACCACGACTGGAGCCCTGCCGCCTGTGCCGGTTGGCACTTCTCCAGCCCCCTCCCGCACACACCCCCAGGCAGCCGCCCCTCGCCTTGCGCAAGACCCCCAAGGCCATCGGCCGAGGCCGTGCCGGCGGCCACAGGCACCGAGCCACAGAGGGGCTTTGGGACACCAGCACAGCCCCGACCCGGTGGACTGCCAGGATGAACCGCCCCCCCAGCAGCCAATAACCGGAGCGGCCGCCCTGTCCCAGCGCGGCCAGCGCCCACCATTACACGTGCCCAACCGGCCGCAGCCTCTCACCTGCTTGGCATTGCCGACCCAGAAGGTGATGGAGTGGAAATGGATGAAGCGGCCTCGTGCATGCTAAAGGGAAGGGGAAAACAGGGCTGAGAGCCACCGCCGCAGCCTTTCCCGCGGCATTGCTCATCTCCGGAGCAGGGAGAAGCGGCGGCTGTGACCCTGCAAATGTCTCTCCTGTAAACGCGTCCGAATTAAGCAGGTGAATTCCTGGCTGCTGCCCTGAAACAGCGATTTTCCAAAGCGCTTTCCAGTCAGGTCCTGCAGGATCCTGCTCTGCGGGGTGGAAGGTGCCAAGCCCCAGCTTGCCTGGGGCCGGGTCAGTCCCGGTGCCCCCGGTGCTCCCCGTGGGCTGCCCACCCGCAAACTTGCTGCGTTAAAGATTAATTCTCCCCCGAAACGCTCTTACACAACCGCCAGTGCCGGGACAAATCCCCCTTCACTCTGTTCCCTACCGCCATCCAACCCGGGCACCCAGCCACGATGTGCACCAGTGGTTTGGGAAGCACTTTATGGGGAAAAAGGTGGCAAATTGGTGCAGCATTTGGCTAGGAATGTTGCAACATTTGAGGATTCTGCTTAGGCAATGGAGTTGGCCGGGAAATACCCATTGTCTCCCATTTGCCGCTCTCCTCCCAAACCACAAAGAAAAAGGAAACAAAAATATTTCCATTGTTAATGTTATTTGCAATTAGAAACCACGTCCTGTGTGGCCCAGCCAGAGAGCAGTTTTACTTCTGATTTTACCAGGTAACCAAGGAGTCGGGAACAAGTATTATTTGCATTAACACGGCTGATGCTTCACACCAGGCAGCGGGGCAGGACCGAGGACACGAAGCGGCTCTTACCTTTTCTCCCTTGTCTGTGTAAGATGTCTAAAAGAGAGAATCAGAAAAGAGAGATGTTAGCAGTTCAGGAAGGTACCGCAGCCCCCAGAGGGCTCGAATCCAAAGGTCAGCGTATGAGGAACAGCTCTTCTACACAACTTCCAGCATAGTCACTAAAAAGTCCGAATTCAAGCAGGGTTAAACCCGGTAAAGCTCCCGAGACGTCCCGTGCTGTTGAGCCCCGGCCGTTTAAATTACTTCCCATTCTTGCCCCTCACCATTTTTGTGTCCTGGCAATGGGACAGCAGCAAAGAGAGCGCGAGTCCACGAGGGCATTTAATATAGTGGTGGGACGGGGGAAGCTCCTCCTCAGCCCCACCTTCTCCCACCCCCAGCCCGAAGCGTTTGCGACCCAGAGCTGTGTGTGATTTGGGCTGGGAACTGCCCGTCCTGGGGCAGGGGGCTCAGCCCCACGTCCGGGTTTGTGCAGGGACCCAACGGGGGGTGTTTTATGCAAGGGGTGAGCTGTGACTTCAGCTGTGGGGCCAAGGGACGGGTGGGTGGGCAGCAGCACCCCAGTGTGTAATGGGGCGCCGGCATCTTCCCGCGGGTGGCTTTGCCTGGGTTGTCCCCTGGGGTCATTTGTTTTCCTGCCCCCACCCCAGCAGGGCTAAAGGTGGACGAGTGTGCCAGGCTCTGCGGTGCAGGAACCTGCCAACCCCACAGCGAAACCTCCCCGGGGCCATGGTGGGCTGATGCAACCACAGCAGCACATCCGCCCCCCAGCCCGCCTGCCCCCGGGGACGTTCACCCCTTCGCGGGCACATGTCCCCTCCTGCGCCCATCCGCCTTCCCAGACAACGCCGAGCCGGGACAATTTGGCTGTGTGCAGGGTGTGGCCATGCACACGGCATCTGGGCCTGAGGCCACTCGTGTCACCTTTGTCCCTGGTGAGCCCAGTGCTGCGAGGGTCCCCAGACTGTGGGAGCAGCAGGAGCCCTGATGGGGCAAACACCAGCGCACGCACCCCATGGCCGGCAGCGGTGGTAAACTGGAGCTGCTGGGGAGGACAAACACGGGGCACTTGGGTGGGTGTCAGCCGTGTCCCCTGCTGCCACACGCCCCGGGTGGCACAGCCCTGTGCCGCCGCGGGCCTCCCTGCAAGTGCGCGGGGACACGGACCGGAGCGGGGCCAGCAGCAGGGACGGGGCCGCGCCATGGCGCCATGGCGGGTGTAGAACCCTGCGGCAGCGACACTGCTGTGCCACCACGTGTCCCTGCCACGTCTGTGTCACCCCGTGTCAACGCCACCGCTGGGCCACCCCACCGCACGGCCACCCCAGGGCACCGCCACACCCGTGTACGCCCACGGCACCGCCGCCGCTCCGTCACCCCGTGTCGCCGCCGCCGCCGCTCCCTCACCCCGCGCCACCGCCTCCTCCGTTGCCCCCGCCCCCCTGCACTGACCACGCCCACAGCACAGACCCCGCCCCTCCGGCCATAACCCCGCCCCTCGTGGGCGGAGCCGCCCGCCGCCGGCCACGCCCCCCGCCCCGTGACGCCTGTTGTCCGCGCCCGTCGCGTGCCGTGGTGGCGGCCATGGCGCAGCCCGGCGGCAGCTGCCCGGTTACTGTCAGCGACGTGCAGCAGCTGGTGAAGCGGAAGGACGAGGTGGAGGCGCAGATCAAGGCCTGCTACGAGCTGCTGGAGGGTGTCAGTGCGGCGGGGCAGGCGGGCGGGGGGTGGCGGGGCCGGGGCCGCGGCCGCAGCCTCACGGCCGCCTCTTCCCTCACAGCAAAAGGGCGTCGGGATGGACGAGCCGCTGGTGGACGCGGAGGGCTTCCCCCGCGACGACATCGACCTCTACCAAGTGCGCACCGCCCGGCACAACATCATCTGTGAGCGGGGACCGGCGGCGGGCGGGAGGGAGGGGATCGGGGGACCGGCGGGGCGGGGGGAGCCGGCCCGGGGACGCGGGGGGCCGGGAGCGTCCCCTCCGGCAGGAGTGACTCGGCAAAAACTGGTGCCGTGTGGGGGACCCGCAGGCTTCTGCCGCTGGGATGAACACCCTGCTAATGCCGGGACAGCCGTTTAGGCGCCTCGAGCACCGTGCCGTTCCGCCGGCTCGTTGCGGTTCTTCAAAACAATGAAACCCAGGGTCGCTCTGGGTCTGTTTTTCGGTGGTTTCGCTCTGCGTTCGTAGCCGTTGTGGATCGGCTCAGTCAGTAAAACGCTTTTGTCTGCGTGTTGTCGCAGCGGCACCGAAATTCCGCTTCTGCTGTGGAGCCATGTGGGAGTCGTGAAATACAGCGAAGTGTTTTTGTGGTGTTTGTAGAATAAACTCTGGGTAAAAAATAGCTTGGCATCTATTCCTTCCCGGGCTTACCCCATGCCCTGACTTTGGGAATGGCTCTTGCTCTACATATGTGACTTGATGGAAAAAAGACGCAGTGATTTCTAGGTGATCGTAGGCCTCCATGCTCTGATTCCTTGCATGTTTACCAAAATGTGTAGGGTGGTTTTCTCTGTGTCTAACTTCTACTGATAAGCATTTGCTGGGCTCCGTGAGCAGGGCTGGTGCCAGCAGCCAGCAGATACCCCAGCAGAGGTTCCTGTTGGCCACAGCTGGGATCCGAGACACCCAGAACACCATTTTCTGCACAGCTGTGGAGGAGAGCATGTGCTGAGAAAGAACCCCTAGATGTAACTCACTCCTGCTGCCTCTGTGCTAACGGTGTCACCCACAGGTTTGCAGAACGATCACAAGGCCCTGATGAAGCAGGTGGAGGAAGCTCTTCACCAGCTGCACGCCCGGGAGAAGGAGAAGCACGCCAGGGATGAGGCGGAGGCGTTGGCCGAGGCGATGAGCCAGACCCAGAGCCTGCCACAGGCTTTTGCCAAAGTGAACGCAGTGACTCCAGGATCTCCTGCAAATATCTCGGTAAGTTGGTGGGGCCTGACAGCCGGTTGGGAAGGCTTCTTCTGGATCCAGAGAGAAAACATAGCATATGACTTTCTCTGTCACTTGTTAATAAGTAGGAATAAGTTGGGGGTTTGATTAGGGTTCCGCTCTCCTCCTCCAACTTTTTTCTTTGTCTTTTTTTTTTTTTTTGGGTCACACTGGGACCTGTGCCTAGACTAGTCACTGTACAGGAACGAGATGAGTACTCTCTTCTCAGCTGTATTGTTGCACCACACAGCTCCCGCAAGGCCTCGCTGATCGTTCTAACCTCAGTATTTCTCTTCCCATGAAGCAGGGCAGAGGAATGAATACTTCTTTCTAAGCACACGGAGAGGGTTTAAAGTAGTTCAGTTGCCTGAATGGTGAGGACAGGGTCACAGCACACCTCTCTCCATGTGGCTGTGTGAAGGGTGATGCTCCTGTGATATTCCCTGTCTTTGGAGAAGGTCGATGCTCATCTTCCCTCTTCTGTCTCTGTCCAGGGGCTTCAGGTCGATGATGAGATTGTGGAGTTTGGTTCTGTCAACGTAAACAACTTCCAGAACCTGCAGAACATCGCCACAGTGGTGCAGCATAGCGAAGGGGTGAGCTCATTTCTGCTGTAACTGCATTCTCGGTGCCTGCCTCAGCTTTTTCTATGTAACTTTGATCTCTGGGATCATCATTTCCGTGTCAGGAACAGTGTCAGATTCAGTCTGTGCTGTTGTAGCCCTGTTCTCTCACAGCACTGAGCTAATTCTTGCTGGATAGAAGAGAGCTAAGAGGTGCCTGCTCTTTGCTGTGACCGTCATATTGTTTGTTCTCCCCTGGGGACTCCCTGTGGCTGCGTTGCTGTGCCGTCCTTGTGGACAGGCCAAAGAAGCTGCCACAGCCATCAGGTGCTTTATGGTGGAAGTGAGAGATCTCCTGGAGATGTCTCCACACCAAATGCTCCCTCCTTTCGGATCTAGCCATGGGGGTGGGAATGGGAGCCACTGAAGACGAGCTTTTCTGACCAAATGTTCTTCTGGCGTTTCAGCAAAAGAAGGAAGAAGAGGGTTGACTTGATGATGGAAAGTTGCCGTCTTTTATTCTTATATTTTATTTTTATCTCCCTTTCAGAGACCCCTGAGTGTGACTGTGCTCCGCAGCGGCAAAAAAGTTCACGTGGGGCTGACTCCGAAGCGCTGGGCCGGGAAGGGCCTCCTGGGGTAAGCTGCTATTTCGCTTACCAGAACGGGTGAGGCTTCACCCAGCTCAGAGCAAGTTTCCTGCAGCCGGGCCAGCTCTCTGCTTCGCTCTCAGTGCGTGTTGCTGCCCGCTCTGGTGAACTTCACTGGCAGGTGCCGGCTGAGAGCTGGAGGTTACAGTTTTGCACAGTGGTGTGGGGAGATGAGCTGTATCAAACGTGGGGACAGGGATGAAGATCTCAGTGGCTGGTTTGTCCGGTAGAGGAAACCAGTGGAGGAGGGCTGTGGTGGGTCTGATCCGTGCCATGTCAGGTCTTCTGTGCTTGTTTGAGAACTGGGACCTTAATGTTTCCTTCTACCCTCTTCTTTTTCAGCTGCAATATCATTCCCTTGCAAAGATGACCGTTGCTTGGAAAACAATAAAGCTGCAGCTTGTGCCTGCTTTCTGGACTCTGATCTGATTTGAAAACTTTCCTACGTTTTTTTGCTGAAACAAATATTTCAGAGGCTGTGACCTCTACGCGTGCCAGACTCTCAGAGTCTGAAGAGGTTCTGCTGGAGTAAGGTCTGACTGCAATTCAGAATTGTACTGGTTGATCAGGGGTAGCTTGCGGAGTTGCAAGCTGTGGCTTCTCATCTCTTACACCTTTTGTCAGTTTGGAATGAGGCCACAGGGAGACCCAGACTTCACTTGATAGAGACTAAAGAGCATTAAATGCTCTTATTTGTTGACAATAGCATTTCTGTGTGTCGTCGCCCCCAAATTCCTCACTGAACATCTTGTAATATAAGCTAAAAAGTCCTGGAGCACTTCTGGGTGTCTGTAATGGTAGATCACGCTCAAGAAATATGCAAGTTTGATACTTTATCTTCCCTGTGTTGACACAACTTTTGAAGTTACTAAACATGATGAAAGAATTTTTGGAACGCATAATTATTTTAAGTTAATGATATAAGTAATAGGGATTATAATTCTACTTTGCTTTACATTTAGTATTTTATATGGTCATGATAAAAATACTCCTAAGTTGATGAATTTTTGGTTGGGTTTTTTTTTTTTTTATTTGTGGTGGTTGATTTGTTTGGGGTGTATAAACCCTTCAAGGGGATTTCTGGGATGACTGGTTTGTTGTAAGTGTGTTTCCAGTTGAACTTCAAAATACTCTTCCGAAACAATAAAGGAGTAATACCTCTCTCCATTCTTGTAGAAGTTATTATTTTGGACAATAATTGTGGGCCGAGTTGGGTGGGTTAGGTGCAGATCTGCACAGATACAAAGCCATGACCCTGTGGCCTTTGGGAGCTGAAGCCCAGGTAAGGCGCAAGTCTGTCATTAGCGCTTCATCAGCAGGTGCGGCATAAGTAACACATCACACATAACGAGCAACTTTGTTGTAATTGTCATTAACCAGACCTGAAATAGACTGAAAAAGGGGACTAAACCCCAGACTTTCAAATGACTTACCCAGGGCTCTGCATTACATTGAGTAGGTTTACCCGTCTGATATTTCAAGCGTTTGTGTTCCAGTGCACAGTCCAAGGGAGCAGATTCTCACTGAAATGGTAAAGCTTCAAAGCAAAGCTCCTTTGCTCGGCGATCCCCGCAGGCTTCCCGGTGCTGCGCAGGAGGCGTTGCTGTAGCAGCCCGTGGCAGCGTTCTTTGGATGAGATTGTATCTAGACAATCCCCGTCAAACGCACTCTCACCCTGGTCTGAGCTATTCGTGTTTTGTTCTTTCAAGTAATTTTAAAAAGACTGAAACGTGGCACTGCTTTCCTCCGTCTCTTTTCTTGAAGAATAACTGAGAACGGGAGGTGTTTTGGGACCCCCTGTCACGTGTGCATCCTGCCTGCTTTACTGGAGCAGTTCCCAGGCTAAGCCTGCGCTGCTGACCTGCGCCGGGCGCTGTGACACGCGACGGCCACCGCGGCTCCTAAATCCACTGTCAAATCCCCCTGGGCAGCGGTGTGATGTCCCTGCCTGTAGTTACAAGGTAAGTGCCCCCGTGGGTGGTTCTGTAGAAGGGCTGAGTCTCTGCGTGGGGCCACAGTGCCAACAGACTTGCGTGGAATGAGAATTCTTGAACGCGTGCTCTATCAGGTTCGGGAGCTTTGTTTTTTGCAAAAGAGATTCTCGTATTTGCAGGTGCTGCGGCAGTTTCTAAACATGTGGCTGTCTGCAAGCTGCCCCCGTCTTCTGTCCTGTAAAATGGACTGTAGGTGTGCGGGTAAAGTGGGTGTCAATGGGCAGCTGAAATGTCAGACTGTTGAGGGCCTGGCCTTGGCCCTGTGTACTTGGGAAATGTGTCTCGTTATCCCAGCTGTGGCTAGCTTTTACCCGAGCTGCAGATGAATCTGGGTCTAGACACCAGTCCAGGAGAAGAAAAGCTCACGGGACGCATCCTTCCAGGCCTTCGCATTTGTGCCTCCCGGGATGAAATGGTCTAGAAATATCCCGGTGTTCTGTGCCGCTGCTGAAATGAGGTTAGGGGGTCGCTCCAGCCCTGCCAGCCAGGTTCATCCCTGCTCTCGGGGAGCTCGTTTCCCTGTCACCGTGGAGGGTGCCACATGCTTCAGAGGGTTCTCAGCTCTGCAAGGCTTTTGTAGAAGTGTGTCCCCTAACCCTGTGTCCAAAGCACTGCATCTCCAGCCCCTCTGGTGGTGTGTCCTGACTAGAATGGGTTGAACGATCCCGACAAGTTTAATAAACACAGATTAAATTGCAAAACCTGCTGTGGATAGGTAAGGTTAAGGTTTGAGCTCCTTCCTTAGACCACACTCAAACCTCTGCTGTAGGACCAGGGCAGAAAAGGAGCTGCTCTCAGTCGGAGTAAACAGGATTTTCATGCTGGAGGGCAGAGATGACTCCCTGTATCCCACACAATCAGGGAACGTGGCCTGGATGATACCGCCGGGGAAGAGAAGCGCCGTGTCTGAACAAGCTCGTCGTGCAGGTGCCGATGCGCTGAAGAAGGCTGCTGCCTTGCACCTAGCAGAGATGGGTGCAAATCCCTGCTCCTGAAGCCACGAAACCCCTCGACCCAAAGCAGCGCGTTGTGCCACGGAGGAGTTGAGAGCGTTTTGACGACCCGCCTCTGTGCCGCAGCCTCTTCAGGTCGAGGAGATAATTTGAGCTGATAACAAAACTCCTTTCATCTCCCAGCAGGGTACCAGGCTCTCGCTGGGCAGAAGGAAAAACAAATTAGATTTAGAAATTGTTATTATCTGAGCTTAGCAGTGAGGCTGAAGTCAAGAGTTGGGAGTGCTCAGAGCTGATTATCTACGGTGATGAAGGTGTGATCCCTGTGGTGGCTTGGAGCGATCCCTGGGAATGGGGTCCCCTGTGCAAGTGTCGTCCTGGCAGTGAGCTGGGGACAGCGGGGGGGACCTGGTGGTGGCTGGAGGCTGATTTTTTTTTTCTTTCTTTGACTCTGCTTGTCCTGCTCAGAGGCGCCAAGGGAGCAGAAGCTGCCTACAACCCCCAGGGAGGGCATCAGGAAAAGATCCCTCATCCCATTCCCTGGGCAGGATGAGGGTTTGGTCCCAAAGGGATCCGGCCATGTCGGGGGGGGTTCATCACAGCCGCGAGCAGGATTTAGGCTTGGGCAGGGTGAAGGGCTGAACGTCCCCCCCGCCACCAGGTTCCTGCTTTGGGCAGGGGGATGGCGCTGCCTCTCCATGGCAGCCGGTGGGGATGAGGAGGGTCCCTGCTTCTCTCCCTGTGCAGCCCCCCAATCTCCCCCGGTGCTTTCTGGGCCGTCGCTGGCGGTGGCCAGTGTGTCCGTTGGTGCAGCCGTTGGTGCAGCCGTTGCCTGGGAACGGCCGTCGGATGCAAACAGAAGCAGGGCCCAGCGTGACGGTGAGCAGTGGGGTCCCCAGGGGGTCCCCCAGGGCAGTGGGAGGATGGGGACAGTTGGGGAGCCACCATGGCCTGGAGGGGGCTTGGGGACAGCTCTGCGGTGGGCCCAGTGAGAGGTGTGGGGCTGTGGCTGTCCCCAAGCACCCGTCCTGCCTACTGGGGCCGGAGGGAGGGTTTTTCCCTGGGCCCCCTTCCCACTCCTGCGAAAACTTTCTTGCACAAGGCTTCGGTGGTGGCTCAAATCCAGACCTATGGAGCCAGAGATGAACCAGCTGCCACCCAGGAGTAGCCCTGCCGCTTACGGGGACAGTGACAAAACCCCATCTGAGGGGAAATGTCCTGGCCCGGCGCAGCGTGCGGGCAGAGAGGGAGGGAGCCTGGTCGCAGCTGGAGTAACAGGGGCTGGGCTGGGCTGGGCTGGCTTGTGCCCGGCGGGAGCGTTACTGGAGCTGAAAGTGGGCTCTGGGACCTGCTCCCCAGCTTCGCCTGTGCTCTTTCCTCCTGCTGTGACAAATTCCAGGTCGTTGCACAGCCAAATCCTGGGGGGAGAGTGGAGTATTTCAGAGCATCTCTGTGCCCCAGCTCGCTGGAAGGAGGGTGAAGGTGAGGATGGATGGGTCAAGTGAAGTTACACCAGAGGTGCCAACTGGGGGACGAGCAGGAGTAAGCAGTGAGCCCACGGAGACATCCCAAGGTGGACAGACAGCTCGGGAGACGGCCGTGCTGCCTAAGCAGGTGAGGGCAGCATCTCTGCAAGTCCTGGTGGAAGCAGAGCCCCGGGCTCCAGGAGCAGGGGGATGGTGTCTCCCAGACGTGATTTCTCACAAGGTGTCCCCGGGGAGGCAGCGCAGGGACTCGGTGGGGCTCAGCAGATGCAGCGTCTCTGCATAGTCTCAGTCCAGCCATTAATATTTGCTGAGCACTTGAGCTGCCTGAGTTACATGAGCAGGAGGGAACCCGGTCTCATCCCTGCGCTGAACGAAATGTTATCTGTTATCTTACCTCCCTCGGAAACAGAAGCGGTGTCCAAGTGAGGTTTATACCTTGCGTGAGAGATTGCTGTAGAAAATCAAGCAGCCCCATGGGGAGAGGCAAAAACTGGTGTGGATCCCAAGAACAAGCTTAAGTGGCCAGTGTTCAGATGGGGGGAAGCCCGTCCAGGGGCTGCTGTGAGCTCTGACAGCCCAGGGCTATTTAGTGCATTTATTAACAGCCTGACGAGGGGCCAAGGGAAGCAGTGGTGGGATTGTTTTACCCTCACTTCCCATCTGCTCGCTGGGCAGCACAGCGGGAGATGCTGGCAGCAGAGCTGGGATTGCTGGAGAGTCCTCTGCAGCCATCTCAGGCCCAGCTCCAGGACCCAGTTCCCCTGTTTTTAACCTCAATTTGCCATCACTCCATCTCCAACCCATGACTGTGTGCCCCGTTGCAGCAATCAATAACCATTGCGTGGGGAATAGATGGGGGATGGACAGCAAAAAGGCCAGACTTTTGCCTTCAAAGGAGCTATAGGTTAGTTCTGGAGGAGAAACTTGGGCATCTGAGTCCAGGTGTAGGACCTGCCTGGAAGTGGTTCTGGTGTGAGTCAGGGGATGCTGTGGAGGTGCAAAGAGAACAAGATCAGATGTGCAGAAAGAGAAGCAGTGACTGGTGGGAAACTTTCCACTGTATTTTTTTTCCCTGGTACAAATCCATAGGCAGATTGGAGAGGAGCAGAGGAGTATCCTGATATTGGAGCCTGCCCTGAGAGCGGTGTAGGTTGGATCTGGGATGTGCTGGGGTCCGTTCCCACCAGCTGCAGGACAGCCCCCAGCCGGACCAGCCCAGGAGCCAGCATCCACTGAAACCTCTCTCCCTTTCCAAGGACCGCCTTGCTACTGCCAAGGAGAAGGAAGGAGCACAGGAGGATGCTGGAGCAGATGCACCGTTGGGTGTCCTGTGGTCTCCTTCAGGGATGGGGACCCCAGGTACCCTGCCCAGCACCTGGGCTGGGAAGCAGGACACAGCCACCTCAAGGACTGCCCCGGGGGAAGGCACTGCTGGGACATCATGCCTGGAGGGTGCCGGACCCCCTGGGCCACCCCCAGCACTGCCTGAGCCCAAGGGGGGCATTTCCAACCCTTGCTCAGGTTGCGAGGAGCAGGAGACGCAGCAGAGGAGCAGGGAGGACGACTGGCACGATGGGTCTGCCAGCTTGGTGTGGGCGGCCAGGCCAGGCATGCTCTTCCAGGAGGACAAGCAGACCAGACTTCACCCCCTCGTGAGTACCAACGGGCACAGTGCCACCGTGATGGTCTGCACAGCACCTGGCGCTCCTGCCCAGCGCTCTTCCAGCACCCCAGAGACATTTTGTGGCTTTTTTTGTCCTGGCTGCTAAGAGCCAGGAGCTGTCTCTTCCCTGCAGAGCCTGTCCTGGGTGTTGGGCTACAACAGCAGCCTGGCCGTGCACAGCCTGATGGACGGGGAGGACCGGGTGCTCCTGTACGTCTCCTCCCACACAGCGGTCATCCACGACATGCTGGGGAACAGGCAATACCACCTGCAGGTCTGGCACACAGCCCATGCATCTCCCTCCTCCTTCTCCCGAACTCTCTCCCTCCGTCTCTTTTCCCGGTGCCTTCTGCGTGCTCACAGCTGGAGCGATCCGTGGTCTTTGCCACAGCTGCCACGGCAGCTACGCCATGTGGGTGTTCCATACGTTTGTGGTATGAGGGTGCTTAGGGGTCACCTATGACTGAATCAAGGGGCAGTCCATGCAAAAGAGGGCATCGTTCTGCTGCTGCCCTTCCCAGCACTCGTTGGTGGAAGGCACTTTGTGTTGGATGATGGTGAGCAGCACGTGGGTCATGGCCCCCTCCCCTCTGCCGCTGCTCGGCCTGTGGAGCCACAGCCAGAGCAAGGCGCAGGGACAGTGTGACAGGGTCAGAAGAGACGGTGAGAAATGGGATGTAAGAGTTGGGCTGGAAGGATGGGACCGGAGGACCCTTGGGAGGGAAGACAAGGGGAGCTCATGAGCAAAGCAGTTTGATGAATGCTTTAAACAGCCGCCAGGTCTGGAGCCTCCGAGGCACTTTGCTGCTTCTCTTTCCCCAGGGCCACACAAATGTCATTTCTTGCCTGTGTGTGAGTGAAGACAGGCGCTGGGTTGCAACTGCCGACCGAGGGCCAGACGCTCTGATCATCGTGTGGGACTCCTTCTCTGGGTAAGCTCCCAGGAGCCTCCTCTTCGGAAACCTCTTATGCCCGGTAAATTGCTTAGAACTGACGCCAGCCTCAGCTGGAGAGAAACGGGAGAAATACAGGGATGGGGTAAATCAGCAAAGGAGCCAAAACTGAACTGAGGGTTTCATTGTCCTTGTGTCATCCACACCCACGGAACACTGAAATGGGGCCAAGCTCCCCCCGGGCTAACTACATCTTGTCTCCAAGCTGTAGTATTTTCTTAACGGACGACTGGTGAGTTGTTTCCCAGAGCTATTTACTCGGGATGAAGGAATGGAGGGGACGTTGAGCATCAGCCGTGGTGCTGGCGGCTCCCGTAACAGCACCGGTGTTTGCAGACTCTCTGCCTCCGCTGCCACACAGCCCGGGCTGGGCTGGGCCACAGGTTTTGCTGAGCGATTGCCAGGAACCCCCTGTGCTGCCGTGAGTGCCCAGGAGGACTTTTCTCCATAGGATACCGGTGCGCACCATCTTTGACAGTCATCCAGAGGACGGGGTCAGTGCTATTGCTATTTCCCAGAACGCAAAGTATTTGGCAACCGTTAGTGCTGGTACAGTGCAGGTAAAGAAAATATCCCCTCTTTTGTAGCCTTGCGGGATAGATCCCTGGAAGTCCTTCCTAGTGCAGTGAAGGGGAGGGGGGGAATTCGGATGGGGAGAGCAGAAGAGAGGGGGAACGGGCTTGCAGAGTGATGACTCGGTTTTGCTGAGCCATTGGAAGACAGATCTGAATTTCACTGAAGTGAATGCAGTGGAGTAGAGAAAACCAATCTTAAGTTGTGATAAAAGCTTCCGACTCCAATGTGCTTTCATTGAAGGAGTTTCTATCATTTTTTCCTAAAATTAATCTCTCTGCTGCCAGGCTATGCTGGGTTTATCCTGCTCCAGTCTTTTATATACATCCCCCCCGCTCCCCCATTCCTTGCATCCGGAGGGAATGGCGTTCACCCGCTTCCCCCAAGCTCCAAGAAAGCCACCAACGTCCCTTGGTTTTTCCTTCTTTGCCAGAGAGTTTGTGTTTGGAAGTGGACTTTGCCCACAGAGAAACCCATGTGCAGCACAGAGCTGAGGCCTGAGTTTGGACACCAGGTGAGTGACGGCGGCCGAGGGGCGCAGAGGAGCGTGACTGGGCTGGACTGGGCAGCCCCGTCCTCACCTGCTCCCTCCTGCACCCCCTGCCCCATCCAGTACAGGGCTGCTGGGAGATGCTGGATGGAGATGGGAGGCAGGATCACAGCCCATCCCTGCGGAGCATCTCTGCTCCCTTATCACTGCTCCTCTGCTGCCCGACAGCCACGGGCCATGGAGGGGACCCTGGTGGGATGTCCTCACCGCAGCCCTGGCACCGGCCAGGGCTCATGGCAGGAAAAGCCCATGGCCCTGCCGGTTTGTCCCCACTCGAGAGGAGAGAGCACAGCTCTGGGGTTTCACGGGGAATTTGGCCTCTGTTTTCAGTTCAGTGCAGGTGGTGAAGTGGGTTTTGGATAAAAGCAGATGTTTTGCATGAAAGAATAACCAGAAAGCATTGCTCGGCTTGGCGTTAATGAGATTCTCACCTTTTAATTTCAGGATTATGTCATTTTTAACCCCCAAAATCCCAATGAGTTTGTCAGCAACAGCAAAACCCAGGTGATATTTTACCTGTGGGTAAGTAGGGACATGGGAAGTTGTATTTCTGGTGCCAGACGTGCTCCCAGAGGGTTGGGATGTGTCGTGGGGGGCTCCACACTAGTGAGGCAGTGTGCCAGTCAGCAGCTCTTGGGAGAGGAGCGGGTGGAGGGCGGGGGGTGTGTTTTTTGTAGTCTGGAAGGTCTTGGAGCCTTTTTGCCCCAGGAGCCCTGCTTTGGTCACCACGGCGTGGGGCCAGTGCCCAGACAATGGGGAAGGAACATGCTGGCACTGTAGAGCACAGTCTCAAATGGCTTGTCCAGGGCGTTTTCTCTGCTTTCCCCAGGGCGATGCTGGTTTGCAGTACAGCGCACCGCTCCTGAGCAACCAGGTGAGCACGGGGGGGACCACAGCATGTCACCCTCTTGGCTTTCCTCCTGGCAGCAGCACTGTCCCTTCCCATCTCCTTAAGCAAAGACAATGGCCACATCCCCATCCTGTCCCCTTCGGGCTCCTAAGGGCACAAGCCAGGATTGCCTGAGCTGAGGTCAGGAGGGGTTCTCTCTCTCCCAGGGATGTCCCACTGCATCCTCTCCTGGGGCTCTTGCCTCTGGTGGTCCTGCCATGGGTCAGGGAGGGAATGTAACACGGAGGGATCACCTCAGCTTGAGGATGGAAGAGCCAACACCCAGGACGACCGCATGACCTCGCCGCTCTCTCTGCAGACCTTCAAGAGCGTGGTGGGACACTTCAGCCAGTCAGTTTTTCACTTTAACAACTCACAAGCTCTGACGGGCACCTTGGCTGGGAAGCTGGTGGTGTGGGACACAGTCAGTCCCTGCACCCCTTCCAAGGAATTGCAAGTCAAGCCACACAGCGTGAAGGCCACCAAACTGGTGCCTATGCAGAAGGACAGCCTTACCGTGCTCATGGTGTTCGAGAGGTAATGGACAGTAGTTTTCAGTAGCCATAGGTACAGTTCCTTAGATGTCGCAGCCACAGAGCTAATGTTGATGAACCACAGCCAAGCGTTGCATTTTTAAGTCACTTGGCAGCGTGCAAGAACCAGGCAAATTCACGCAGGAAAGTGCTGCTGATTTATGAGGCATTGCTCCGGCTTTTTTCAGCAACGAATTTGGCAGGGGAGGGGGGAAAAAAAAAAAAAAGGAGGTTGAAAACTCCTGGCAACGTGATTCCAGCTCTGCTGGAGTAGCTCAGACACAGGGCTGGCCGTGGTCGCGGAGGATCGTGGATGAGTCTTGCTCAGCCTCCTGGCCTTTACCGGCAGAGGGAGCAGACAGCCACCAAACGCCTTGACAGCCTTGGGGACAGGGCAGGGGACACACCAGGGTCACAGCAGAGCCTGGTGTTTTCTGCACAGCCCTGGGCTTTCCCTCTGCACATCTGTATGGGGCTCTTCTGCAGAGAAAAGGGGAAGAGATTTGCTTCTGCCCAAGGATGCTACCCAAGAAATATTTGGGAGTTCTCAATCAGTGCGTTGCTTTCCCTTCCTTGCAGCTGCATAGTAACAGGTGATGTAAAAGGCCAGGTTAAATTCTACGATGGACAGCTGCAGCTCCTTGCCTGCTACAGCCACAGCAAAGTGGGTCCCATTCAGTCCATCTCCTTCTCCAAAACTCCTCTGGATCCTCCCGGTGCCTCCCCAGCCTGCCCCACCTCCTGCACCGGCAGCAGCCAGCCCTTCGTTGCCAGGTGAGTGCCCCTTCACAAACCCAGGTCTTCTCCTGCATTTGCCCTGCGTCTTGAAAGCTGGGGAGATGGTCAGCTGAGAGATCCCCCTTTGGCTGGAGCAGGTTCCAACCCCCTACGCAGGCTTCTGTGCAGGACAGGGACATGGAGGCAGGACAGGGAGGGAACGTGCCCCTTTACTCCCCTTCTCCACAGATTTCCATTTTGGGTATTTGTCCCACCTGCCCACCAGAGACAAGCGGGGGGGGTGTCTCCTGGGCAGCCCCTCTCTGTCTGCAGCCCCCAGCCATCTCCTAGTGGCTGCCAAAACCCAGGTGGGCTCCAGCACACCCTAAGTTTGGAACTTGATGTGATGCCTTGGTGCAGATGAGAGAAGCGTTAACGCAGGCAGGAGATGATCAGCTGGTCCTGGGGTGCGCAGCTCCTCTGTCACGTACCCGGCACACCAGGCAGCGCTAATGCCGAGCCTCCAGCTCCCGCTGGGCCCCTTAATCCCCCCCCTTAAACCCCTCCCGGGAGGGCTATTTCCAGTTAGATTTTATCACGGCTGGGCAAGCTAATCGGGCCAGTGGCAGTGCAGAGACTGCCCCAGCGGTGATAGCAGCGGTGCTGAGTTGCGCCACATCGACTCAGGAGCTTGGGACAGCCCCAGCCTGGTCACCGGCCCCTCTCTGTCCCTCTGCGTGACGTAGCTGTGCCTGAGGATTTAGAGGGAGTCTGCAGGCCAGATGAAGCTGTTCTGTGGCTCAATCCAGCCTGCAAACCATATGTCTGTCACTCCTGTTAAGGCTCTCCTGGCAACGTCTGTCCTCAGCCGCACGTGTTTTCCAAAGAGCCATGTGGGACAGATTCCTCTCCAGCCCGGAGCAGCGCCCTGGGGAACGGTTTGGTTTTCCCCGTCAGTCTCTGTTGTCTCGTCCTCTTTCTGGGTCACTGCTGCAGCTCCTGCCGCTTGCAGCCGCTCTGGGCAGCACAAAGGGCAAAAAAACCAAAGGGGAAGCTTCGAGCCCGCTCGTCCCACCAGGCTGGTGGGAGCAGGTGTGGCTGAAGAGCCCAGCTAAGGTATGCAAGAGGCGCAGCATCCTTCGGTGCCTGGGCCAGAAGTGCATAACCCGACGGCTGTCACGGGCCAGCTGGCAAAGAGGCTGCCGCTTCCCCACTCGTGCTGCCCACACGATGCTGCCCACACGCACATCTGTCTGTGCCGCTCTCGAATCTCGCTGTGGTCCTCTCTTGACCCTTTAACTGGGCCCAGACTCCCAGCCCTCACGCAGACTGACGACTATACATATTTGTTCTGTAACGTGCATAATTATTCAGATGTCGGCTTTACACATCACCAGTTAAGCAGCAGGAGCCTCTTCACTGCGTTAGTCAGGGCGGCTGAGGGAACAGACAGGCAGCCGCTCTGTCTGCGGTGTGGGACTGAAACTGTCCTCTGACCTTGTCCATGGCAGCGCGGTCAACACGGAGCCGCTGACAGTGGTGGTGGCATGGAGGCATGTGAAAAGACCATTCAGAGTATCTTCAATTGCTCATTTGTCCATCTCACACACCAGTGACTTGCAAACGGCAAAAGCTACACAGATGTCATTCATCTTCTGGCTTGCCTACCCAAGTAGAAAATGGAACTGGCTCCAGTGTCTTCCCGGGGAGATTTACCAGGTCATGAATACAAAGTGCCACCTGCCATCCAGGTCAAGAAGTGTCTGCATATTGCGTATCGCAAGATATAAGTGATTGTCCAACTAAGTTGCCAAAAAGAGACTGATGTGTAATGTAGCTTGGAGGGATGTGAGCCAGCTCGTCTGATTCATCAAATTCTGTTTCTCTCACACTAAACAGGAACTTTATCCTTTCAACCTCTGACGCAACCGTGCTCCATGTTGCAACAGACAGGGCAAACTTTGAAAAAGTCATGGAAGAGGCGAAGAAAGCTGTGAATGCTGTCGCCTGCCACCCCCGGCAGGCACTCATTGCCGTGGGGAGTCACTGTGGGCTGCTGAAGCTGTGGGACTACCAGCAGACCAAGTACCTCGTTAGCAGGATATTCCCCGAGGCCGGCATCCGGTGCTTGTCCTATGACCCTGAAGGTATCCTGGCCTCATGACCTCCCCGTGTGCCAAGCACTGGGCTTCCCGGGCGGAGCGATCGTGTCGTGACAGTTTTTCTGGCACGCTTTTCAGGTTATTTCCTGGCCGCTGGTTTTACTGATGGAAGTGTTTACATCCTCGATGCCATTTCCCTTCAGTCCAGCTGCAAAGAGTTCAAGTTCTCGCATGGTCCCGTAACTCATATTGGCTTCTCTCATGACTCGGAGTACCTCGCAACTGCTGTAAGCTTGTTTTTTCCTCTCGGTGACTTCCGTGCGCAGCTCGCGGTGCAGCTTTTGGTGGGACTGGGAAGGGCCGGCCATCCCGCGAGGTATGGCAGGGCTGTCCCTCCCCTGGGGCTTCGTGACTCTCAAATGCTTTTCCTGGCTGGAAGAGTCACTCTGTAAAAATGTCACCAGTCACAGCCACTCCACAGACCCGCTGCTGGCAGCATCCCATTGCTAACTTTAGTGACAAGTCTTAGCTCTGCATCCATCTGTAGAAAGGGCTGGAGCAGGGATTTCCTCCTGGCTGCTGTAGCGCGAGGAGTGCTGCTCCCTTGGTCCCTCGGTGCAGGAGTGTCGAGGCAGCGTTGAAGCCGTTTGGCACAGAGGTTGTAGCAACTGGTGATGATCTGTACAAAGAAAAAGATTCCCCCTTCATGCACGGATTGCCAGAGCACAGCAGTGGGAATCCTCCTTGTGATTTCTGGGGAGTCACTGAACTCAATTTACTGCCCCCTCTGCTGTGAGAACACGGCAGAGAATGCCCTCCAGCCAGCAAGGATGCTCCAGCCAGGCTGAGGACCGCTGCGGTTCTGCCCAAACCTGTCTGACCCCGTGTTTTATCCTGGCTGTGACTCTAATCCTCCTGGTGGGACTCACAAAAGTGACAGGGCCGAGCTCAGACCAGAGGGGACACGCAAAGCTGCCCACTACCAACCAGGGGACACGTGTGGGGATCGTGGCTTGTTGACCTTTGCGCTGTCATTCCAGGATGAGAAATACTCGGTGACTGTTTACAAGAGAGTCCTGCGAAATGGGAGCAGATGCTGGGAACACCTAGCAGGGCTGCACTCCCACTACAAACCCATCCGGAGCATCCTCTTTGGGGTCCAGTTAGACGGCAACGAGCCCAGGCTCCTGAGCCTTGGGGAGGACCGGCAGCTGGTACGTCGATGTGAAAGGCTAAAGGATATTGGAGCTTTGTGGTTAAAGTGGGAGGCTGGACAAGGGCATCGAGGAAGACTCCGGTTTTGGTTCTGTAGCTCCTAACCCTCTCCTCACCAGCTCCATGGCAGGGAGCTGTTTCTCAGCCTGGTCTCAGGGCAGATCTGCCTGGGGTTCAGGGCTGGGGCTCTGCTACTGCGGGCTGCTCGCCCCGGCTGTTGCAAGAGACACTAGATCCAGTTAATCTGCAAGGCTTGGGGTGCTGGCAGACCACAGGGGAGCTGCTGTGTTTCCTTGTCTTCCCTCCAGGTTGAATATGACCTGAACACCAGCAGCAAGGACCACTTGGTGGTCTTGCACAGGGACCGCATAGAGCAGGTTGCTGTGCCCTTGTGCTTGGCGTGGTACCCACAGCTCAGCACCGAGTCCTTTATCCTCACTGCCAACAACTGCTACAAAATGAAGCTTTACAACACGACAACCAAAATGTGCAGGTAGAGGAGAGATTCATGCCTACCACTGCCTAGGAGCCCCATCCTGATTCTATGTTCTCCTCTGACTAATGCCTGCCATACTCTCACCCATGAGCCATGGGTGTTTGCCCATCCATGATGCAGGTCTTGGGATGACTCCAGGGCCCCCATGTTGCTCCATCCTTGTGTCCACTCTGCTGTTCACTAACGTGTCATCTAGTAAGGTTGTGGCTGCAGGTGGGCCTTGGTCTGCTCATGTTGGACTTGAGACGCAGCAGTTGGACATCAGATAAAGAGCCAGGAGCCCACATGAGCAAAGCACAAGGCCTGAATGATCCCCGAGCACTAAATTCCTCTCTTAGCCCCAGTGTGGTCCCTTGTAGCCAGGGACCCTGTCCTATCCTGTCCTCTCAGCCAGTAGTACAAAGCCTTTGCACCCACCACACCTCCCCATATCTACCCATCCTTGTGCACAGCAGCCAGTCAGAGAGGGAAAATGTTTTGTAAGCCCTAGAATGGATGAAAATATTATTTGCCTTTAGAAAGACCCTTTTGGGACCCACCTATGGCTCCCCGTTGGAGAAGATACAAATCCTCTCAACGACAAACACTACGGACCCCCAGAAATGCTACCTGGCGTACGTCACAAAGGACAAGGTATGGAGCCCCATCTGCCTCACCTGTGCAAGAGCCCCCAGCTGTAGAGGTGGTGGTCCCTGGGGGAATTTCACTGCAGACAAAACCATGTGTAGACTCGTCCTGCCTGAGAGCTGAGCGAGCCCCCAGGAGGAGGATGCAGCGCTGCCCCGGCGCACAGCCCTCCCGTGGGACCCCCAGCCCTCCCAGGCTCCCTCTTTCCTCACAGGTGGGCTTGCAGATTTTGCCTGTCGATGGCAACCCCCACAAGTCCTCAGCGTTCATTTGCCACCCGGATGGTGTCTCTGACCTTGCCACCTCCTACGACGGACGCTACATCTTTACAGTGGGGGGGAGCGACTGCACTGTTATGAAATGGGAGGTCAACCTAAAGTGAGTACTGTGGGAAGGAGAAAGGTGTCTTGTTACGGCCTTCCACAGCTGCTTGGCCAACACAGCTGAAGCAAGTGTTCCCCAGCATTTACACTGAGAATGGGGCTTTTGTCCTAAAAGGTCCAGAGGAGTTAAAGCCAGGTGTCCCAGATGTTTCTGCACTTATCAGGGTGTGTAGGGCGGTGCACCGATGGGGCAACACAGCAGGGTGCTGCATGGGGAGGGTTTCTTTGCAGGGCTCTCTTGAGCATGTGTTCCTTTAGGGCAGGGGACAAAGCCCTGCAGCTTCGCTCTCCTTCCACAACACCGTGCTCATGCCCAGGCCGACAAACCGCATCTGCCAAGGGGGGGCCATGGCATGAAGGACAGGCCCCAGCACTCATGCGAACAGGAGACCCACCACTCGCTGAGAGGAGCATGAGGCTGGCAGCAACTCGGCTCAACCCTGGGGGCTGCCAGCTCCCAGACACCTTGTGTGTAACTGGGTCTATTAACAGTGGAGCCTCATGCTCTGCACTCACACAGGTTCTCCAAAAGCCCTCGCTCAGCACCTGCAGACCGCTCAGTATGGTGGGCATGTGCCACACGGGGGTTGGTGGCATGGCAGCGGGGCCAGCCTAGATTGCAACGATCTGTTGGGCCCCAAGTAGGTATGTGGGAAACAGGAGGGACATAGAGGGATTTTCTCCCCTCTATGTGAAATAGCCGCGTAGTCAATAGCGAGGATTAAACCAGCAGACCTCGCGGCGGGTGGCCGTAACGCCTATAAAGTACTCCCGTCTGGGAAATGGTACCCAAATGGTAAGAAGTTGAGCAGAAGATTTTCTGGTGCTGGTGAGGGCCTGGCCAGTGTGATGGGGGATTGTCGGGGTTAGGCAGGGGATCAGAGGAGTGGCGCTGGCTGCAGGAGGAGCACAGGGGGCGGCTGCTGATGCAAAAGTGTCCTCTCTCCAAATGGGATAGGCCAGCATTTGCTAGGAAATCCCCCCTGCGTTTGAAGACTGGATTTAGGACAAGCCACCTTAATCCTATAAAGCTTTGCTTACATGAGTAAATGGACTGCAGTAAATGGGGTGGCTGGAGGAATGAAGGCTGCTTTTGCAAACGAGGATTTCCAGGCTCTGGCCCGGAGCATCAGCGATAAACCCTGCCAGGTTTCTTCCACCTTTCTCTGCAAGTGTGTGATTTCCCTCTGCCAGCTCCCTTGGGCAGCGCTGCCAGACGCCCGCTCCCAGGTGGCAGGCGGGTAACGCGGCAAAGGCAGGATATATATCCTGAATTCTTTGGGTGTCGAGGACCAAAGCTGCTTGTGGCAACGTGTGTGCAGGGCAGAGGGCTCTCCCTCGTGAGCGTGGCTGCAGACGCCCGGTAGATACATGTGTACATCGAAAGGGAGCAGGCAGCTGCCAATGAGCTGAAAATTGCCAGGCCAGCGCAGAGCAACTTTTTCCACACTTAAAGGACTGGAAAGGGAGCTTAGCGCATGTCAGAGCTAGAAAACATGGATAGCGTAGCATGGTCTCTGTTGGGCTGTGACCGGGGTTTTTTTATTCCGCGTGTCACCCTGCTAGCCCAGAGCACATCTCCTGGTTCCTGGCAAATCAACCCCATGGGAGATGGCTTTTAGCCCTCGGTCCTATTTTTGCCTTTTAGAGGGCACCTGTGACACACCGTTGCCCTTCACCTTCCTAGGACAAAGGCTTCGTGGTTAAGACACGCGCTGGTCCAGTGTAAAACGTTTCTTGCAGGTACTGCTTGCTCAGGGGAAAGCCCAAAGGGTGCTGAGCCAGCCCACCTTCATGTGCCAGAACAAAGGAAACCTGGATGGGAAAGCAATGGGCTTATTTATTTTCTTTTCCACTTTGTGTGGCTTAAGCAGTCGGGGGTCAGAATAAGCGACATTTTAAGGAAGGCAATAGAATATAAATGATCCTTCTTTATAATGGTTGGCCAGGGTCCAGGCAACATTGAATTTCTATGTAATTTGTTTTCGGAGCGAAGCTCTTGATGAGCTAATTATCATTTTATTGCTGCTTCTGGCATCTTGTGCGTCTCCACTGTGTTTAATACCCAAATAACTTAATTATGAAAAAAGCATGAAGCTTGCAAAAAAAAACCCCAGTGAAAGCGGCGTTACAGAGGTGTGCGTGAAAGCTGCAGCCTTGCCGCCAGGCGCGGGGTGTTATGTGGCAACGCCACGCCGTGATTGCGCTACCAGGCTTGGTTTCCTCTTTCATCTGCACAAGCCGAACGGATTCTTTTGGCTCCAACTGCCTATGAAATTGAAACAAAGAGGTGGCACTCAGATGCTTTCAGTTTAATGTAGGCTGCACCTGCGATGCAGTCACCCGCTACGGCAGAGGAAGTGGCGTAATGGGTTGGACTGAGTTATTGGGGAAGAATGTGTTAGATCAAGGAACAGGGAGCTTAGGTTTGTGTGGTTTATTGCAAAGACCAAGCCCCAGCCCCCTCTGCATGTTCAAAATGCTGATCTAGCTAATTCATCTCCCTCAATGTCTCTATAAGGAAGCAGAAAAGCTAAATGCCAGACACCAAGCTTAAGTCCATGGAAAAGCTCCTGGCTCCCAGCCCTGCGCTCATTCCACTAAACAAGAGGACCATTCAGTAATAATTAATTCCCACACTGTGCTATTGTATGTAAAACCTGGGTATGAAATATGCTGTAGAACTACAGGCTGATGATAAAATAGTACACGGTTCAAGGCAACGCTTTTCTTTCCTGAATTCTGAGGCCCAGGGATTTAATTTATTTATTGAAAGTGTCTGTGAACAATGACTAGAAAGGGAAATGTGAAATTTCGCCTCACATGAACCCTTCCTGCGCCTTCTCTTCTCTGCTTCTGCCAGTGCCTTGGATGCTGCCGCTTCCCTGGGCGGGGAGGACTTGATCCCATTCTATGACCTACTGGATGGCGGCAAAGAAGGGGAATTCTTCAGGGTAATTATGCTTACCATGAACGCTCTCTGGCAACATCTGGCTGGAGTTTAAGATTCACTTATACAGGCCTGACATTTCTTTATTTTTTTTTTTGTCCAGCTCGCCTTTAACAGCAATCTCATTGATATGCCTGTTAGTAAATCTTAAAAGAAGCGTTATCTTTCGCGCCTGTTGGTAACTGAACTTTACAGTATCTTGTTTGAACCCCTCGCAGGAACTGGAAGACTATTTTTACTATGCACAGCTGTGCAGCCACGGTATCGATACGCTGGAGACCAGACAGGTGTCAACGCATATTCCCTTGGAGGAAATTCCTTCTGTAATGAGAGCAATGGGATTTTATCCATCAGAGGAAAAGGTCGGTCAATTGTTTTTATTGTTGTTGTTAAAAGAAAAAAGAGCAAGACCGATTGCATTTACCAAGCGTCTTCAGGGCTGGATTCTGACCGTTGTCGTGCTGGCTGCCTCCAGAGTATATTTGCTGGTTTTCAATGTATTTAGCCTGGTCTGCATTAACACAGTAGTGGTCAGAATCTGGCAGCAAATTCCTCAAAAAGTAATGATTCCTCACTAGAGACCTGGGCAACTGCTGGGGCAGGCTGAGCAAACCTGGAGCCTGATGGCTCAGGAGCGTTCAACAAAAGATGCTGTCGTGGTTTTGGCTGGATTGGCCCTCCCCCTCCCCCCCCTTCCAAAGAGAGGAGAAGAAGAGATAAGGAGATTTACGAGTTTAGAAAAAGAACTAAACTACTTTAATAAAAATATTAATAAATAATGAAATAATAAATAATAGTAAAAAAGTATACAATATATACAAAACCGTATCCAGCTCCCAGGATGACCCAGCAGGCACAGGGAAAGTCCCAGACTGGAGTCAGCGACGGACAGGAGCTGAATTCTGGGTCTGGAGTCAGGAATGCTCGTATCGGGATTAAAGGCAGATGAACACACAGGGTCCTCCTCGAATGTTGGCCATTGAAGAAAGAGACTTGACCTTTTGATCCCTCAGCTTTTATACTGAGCATGATGCAGATGGGATGGAACACCCCGTTGGTCAGTTTTGGGTCACCTGTCCTGTCCGCTCCTCCCTACAGGTGTGACCTGTCTATGCTTTTCCGCTTCCGACCCTCTAACAGGGCAAATAGCGAAGTTACCTGACCTTGGTTGTTATAGCAATAAGTATAAGCAAGAGCCTCTCTGCGTACCATTCCTTGGTATAATCAGGTCTTATCACTCGGAGAGTGAACAGTTTCTGAACAATATGCTGTCGATTTCAGAGTTCAGTCAGTCAGAAGAGGCCCAGCTAAAAAGCAAAATTACAAAACAGAAAATTGGTTCTGTTTTACCTCAAACCAGGACAGATGACCTCAGGGTCTTCTGGAAGTTGAGGGCTCTGCCACCACTGTGGAGGTGGGTTTCTTCAGAATCTGAACTGAGAAAGTTGATAAATTAATCTTCCTTCGGCTCCCGAGAATGGCAGCCTCCAACTCTCCAAAGTCCATGGGCTGAAGTGCCCCATGCACAGGCAGCGTTGTGCTTTGGTCTCTCTGTGGCTTCTCCTAGTGGCTGAGCTGCTTTACGTGCAGCGTGTGGTTGGGGGGCCATGGGCCGAGTCCCTCCAGGTCGGACGGAGACTCAACCAGAGCATCCTACACGTGTTACCAGCACGGGCGGGAATGTCCAGCTCCATGCAATCACTCATTTGGACATTGACAGAGTCTCTTTTTCTTGTTCTGCCTGGGACTGATGAAAGAATGATATTAGGTGGAGACAGCGGCTTGTATTCCCATGGAACTTAAAGCTCTTTCATAACTGATAAACTCTGCAGAAGCTCTCTCTGAGCTCGCCTTTCAGGTTGCAGCAGCGGAGCTTCCTATCAAATATTTCTCAAGAGCTTTTTAGCTTCAAATTTTACAGCACACAAAGACAACTGATTTAATAAGGGTGCTGCTTCTTCCTCTTTTGTGGCTGTTTCTGCAAGGCAGTTTGTATTGTATACAAACCTCATTTGTAATGTTGTAACCTGGCAAAAAGGGTAATTAAAGCGCAGACAAAAAAAAAAAATATTACTGAATCTGATGCAAGGAGACTTAAATAACGACCTCTTCGCACCAGCTACAGCCCTTCTCAACGCAGGAGGGGTTCTCCCAAGGGAAGCGGTACATCACTGTGCGTTCCCTTCATCTTTCTGCGGGGGAGGCTGCGTTTGTCTCTGCCGATTGCACAGGAACCCCCCAGGCAGCTGAGACGGTGCTGTGAGTCAGTGCCACCCCATCTGCCCGGGCATTCTCTCTGCCAGGAGAGCCAGCAGATGGGAGGCAGGACCTTTGCCACAGCCACCACCTAACAGACTTGCTTTGGAGCCCCCGCAACCAGCAAATGTTCATCTAAACCAGGACTGCTTTGCCCTTGTGTCAAGCTGTGGCGTTATCCCCTCGTACTTTGTTAGATCTTTTCCTTGGCTCATTACATTTTCACCTCTTGGGGACAGAGAGAACATATTCCCCTGGGAAATGTCTCTGGAAGAATAACTAACTGTTAACCCTCCCCTGCCCCAAATCAAAATGAAAATAGCATTTCAGCCATGGAAAGAGAGGTGCTAAGCTGCTGTGAAACCAGGCAACCTACAATCTGCTTCTCAAAGCAGGCAGGACAGTATTAAAATAGTGAAAGTTCATCTCTCTCTAGAGTTTTTTAATAAAGAAAAAGCAGGGGGGAGGAAAGGCAGTTTGGGCTGACTAGCAAAGCTTTTGGGAATTGGTGTTTTTCTGTTGTAGCTCAGTGGGGCTGATACAAAACCTAATCCCAGATCAGCTAAAGCTGACTGAAAATGACTGTTCTTGCCTGGCGTGACATTCGCTACGGGAAAAACCTAAGGCTGAGATTTCCCTCTTCCCCGGGCTTCATTCAGTGGAAAAACTTGTGACACAAGGACAAAGGCCCAAGGCTGAATGCACAGCCCTCCCCAGGGAGATCTTGCATCAGCTTCCCTTCCCGGGGAGCAGCATGCTTGGTATGTGTTGGCACAGGGAATTCTCCCAGCGTTTCTCTGCTGCCCCAGTATCTGCAAGGGTGCCGCTTCTCTGAGCACGAGTACAACGAAGGCACGGAGCAGATCCTGCCTTTCGGACACGCATCTGCACAGCTGCCAACTGGGCTGACTCACAGCACCGAACTTGAGGAAAACCACTAGTATCCAGCACGGCCAGTGCTGGCCTGTTTGCCCAGGAGAAGAGCGGTCCAGCTGTACAGGATGTCAGCCCCAGATTTCAGATTTGGCTCGTGCAGTGGCAGAACTGCACCAGTGGCGTGTTGGGGGGGAGATCACTGGTGGCTGCTGGGGTTTGTACATACTGCGTGCAGCCTGGTTGTGTCAGGACTTTCACGCATGTAGCAGCAGGTGGTATATTTACTGGTTTGTGGGTTTTCCGCCCACTGTCCCCAGAGGTGGAGACACAGCTGCAGCAAAGGCACTGGTAACCGCTGCTGAGTGTCTATCACACAAGCAGACAGAGGAAATCCAAACGACTACATATCTGCTACCCCCACCTTTACCTAATATTGTCACAACAAGAAGTGTGTAACCGTTAGCCGTGTCCAACCTCAGCTGCTGAGTCTTAGCTCATTATTGCGATATGGTCATGACATCTGTGGTACCAGTACATACATGATTACGGTCCATTGGCATTCACAGAAACCAGCCTGATGCTCCTCAAAAAGAAAACGTGTAACAATCTGTCTTGCCTTGGTCTTTAGATTGAAGAAATGATAAATGAAGTAAAATTCAGCAAGTATGTGGATACCGGAGAACAAGTGACAAAAATCAATTTAGGGGATTTTATCAAACTTTATATAAATCATCGACCTGCATTTGGCTTGTCAATGAAAAAAATACAGCGAGCGTTTCAGGTTCTTGGTTATGATAATGAGAATGGAGACAAAGTTATTGACAGAGGAGACTTACTGTTGCTGCTTCAGTGCAGAGGTGAGTTATTTCTTTTCTAATATTAGTTTTATGCTTCCTGGTTCTGCCTTCAATTTCAGCACGTATTCACTGCAGCAAAAAATTAATCTGGAACTATAGCTTGGTAAGCAGGGCAGGCATGTGGAGCCACCTGTCTTAGAATTTTAAACTGAATAATCCCATCTATTGTCTCAGCTGCACTTCTTTTACTGCTCTGGAAATCTCTGCTGGCCTGAGGTATCTTGTCTGTCAAATGATGAGTATGGATCTTGGCAAATTTTATCCTTCTTCCAGTATATCCGTATCTGAATCATTGCGCTCTCTTCCAGTCACACAGTCTCCAGAAAGGTAGTATAAAACTGAAAAAGAGGGGCACAAGAAAGGAGTCATCAAACCGGTCAGTCCTGGACTGAATCTATGTGTGAAAATCTGAAAAGATGGGATGGTTTAGTTAGCTGAATCAGGGAGAACACTGTAAAGGTGTGTAAAAATACGCTTATGGCCATAAGAGGGAAATAACGAACTTCTCTTGTCTTGCTTCTGTTGTAAAAGTGCAGCTAAGCATTAAAACAGGTAAAGGGAAATGCTGTTTTACTCAGTACATCACCTGGTAAAACTCCTTGCCACAAAGATGCGTGGAAACCAAAGATTCAACCAGCATGAGAAAGGTTAGTTATTGATACGGGTGGTGTGAACAGAAATAGATACATTAGCTAGAACAGTTTCATAACAAATCTATACCATTATGCTTCAGGGCACGAGCCACCCACTAACTGGGAACAAGTGCCATGTCCAGGTTATTCCAGGATACCAGATCAAGAATTTCCAGCACCTTCCTCTTCCTCCTCTGTGTGGAAATGGCTACAGCCATGGACACGAGGCGACAGGGGCTGTGGTCTGTCCTGTGCCTGGAATTCTTCAGTGGAAGCTCCAGCCCCTGCAAGTGCAATGTAGCCTAAAGAGCTGTCTGCATGAGAATTTCTCCTTTTGATAAATATTTTTTTGCCCAAAATGCAATATGCAAGAACAATTTTCCTTAGGATCAACATTTTGCTGTGTTGGGATCACGTGTTTTGATTGGCGATGTGTTATTTGTCTCAGAGAAGTTGAATCCTCTTTCAAACTGTTCTGTTTTGTTGCACACTATTCTTGTTTGAGTTGCCTTCTCGTTTTTGTGCTAACGACACCATAACCCAAGAGGCTGGTCTTGCTTTGTTGTGTACAGGAGAGCACATGACAGAGGATGAGCTGGCGCGGTGTCTGACCACCCTGCTGGGCAAGCATCCTGGGGAAGGAGGATCTGATCCGGATACCTACGATCCCTCGGGTACGGGATTAGCATTCCACACAGCACAGAAGCAGGATTGCTTCAATTCCCAAACGGAATAATTTAAATTGCAAGCCAATTACCCTGTTAGGCCACGAGCTGTCAAAACCGCTCAGATGGGATGGCAAAAATAGTCCTAGAGTTATGGATTGTCCTTCATCCATGCAGCAATCGCGTGGGTGTGTCTGAAAATAAACGGACAATGAAATATAACTGGGACCTGACAAGATTGCATTGCTGTCTGTCTATCTGCTTGGCTTGGAACTGAAATTAGAAACACACAGTGGAAGGTTTACAAGCCAAAGTCCACAGGCAAAAAGGAATCCTACAATATGCAAATTACAGTGTTGATTTCATCCAGGCGGCAATGCCCATTGTGAGGGAGCTGTTGATAACTACTGCATTTGTCTACAATTTATGTCCCAGTCTACACCAGTCTAGAACAGCCAATTACACGTTGATTGCAGCCAAGTGGCATTGCCCATTGTAACTGGAACTGGTGGGAAGTGCCACATTTTGTACCATTCACATCCCACTCCACACCAGTCCAGAACGGCGTCTGGTTAGGGCCGTTGGCAATGGGCCGCACACAGTGAAGGTGCAGCTCCTGAAGGGAAGCGGCTAGCACTGCAAACCAGCTTTGAAATCCCCAGATTCCTTGGGATCCTAAAATCACGTCAAAAAGTGTGTAAAAGTTGCATTTGGCCCCTTGACTCTTCCAAGGCAGGGACCTACTGCACGGTGAGACTCACAGCCTCACAGATTCAATCCCTGACACAAACATATAAAGTATTAAGCTAATAAACCAATACTTTTTTATGATTACTTCACACATCTTTAAAAGCATTCCATCCACTTGCTGCTGCATATAAATTATACTGATCTGGAAAGCCATTTTTACATTGCTTATTGTGTGTTTTGTGGTGGTGTTACTGCTTTGCAGGTGCAGCAGCTTTGACTGAAGAAGAAATTCCATCAGAAATCACAGCAGAGATATTCACTGCTGACATTCTTGGCTTACCTGTTGCTGAACCAGAAAAGAACAGAAAGAAGAGATGAATCTTTGCTCTACAAAGACACAGAAGCATAGCTGCCACAAAGTTTTCTACTTGTTCCTACTCTCCAGTCTCTTCTCCTCACATATCTTCAAAATATTTGTGTTTATTAAAAAGTAAAGATCACATAGTTTCATATTAATCGAACTCTAACATAAGCCCCCAGCACAAGCCTATGGGATCAGACCTATGTAGGGAAACACTGGGGTGGCTGTAAAGAGTGAAGCAGTAGTTGCCGCACTGTGTTCTTGCCTTGGCCACCCCACCCTTGGCTGGAACCTCCCTAGAGTTCATTTCAGTTTACGCCAGATGCAGTCTATTTTCATTACGTTAAGACAGTATTCATTTGTGAAACCTGACAGCAAAAGAGCTATGTAAAAGTATTGTATCGATTAAATACGTTGATCAGTGTAGCATACAAAATGCTTGGATAGGTCAGAATGAATTTGCAATTATAAATTCAAGGGACCTCAGTAAAGAAAGAAATGCTGTGTTATACATTAAAACCAGGTTTCCATTTCGGCCCTTAAAACTTACTTTTTTCTGTCTGAAAGTAGTAGTTCCAATTAGTCGTGTAATACCAATGGGATGGCATCTTACTGTGTTTGTGTAAACAGCATAATGAGGCTGATATAAGTTGCTGCAGAAAGATCAGTGAAGTGCTGTTGAACACGCTTCCTTCTTTACATCATCCTCAGCATCAATTTGAATAATAATGTAGGCCCTTAAGAGGCATTCCTTTCAGTGGCAATGTTTTTTAAACAGAGATTGCTGTTACGTACTCTGAAAGTAGCTGTGATTGTTCAATTAGTACAAACAGCAAGGTGTGCACTAGATGGAAGCTGATGAAGTCCAGCAGCACCATGACCAGAGTACACCAGGAACGTGACATTTTCTACATCGCACTGCTTCGCCTGGAACTCTGATTTACTGAGATGTTCATGGACTTCCATGAATCCGTGTCGGAGCAGATTTTCTATTACTTAAAACCAGCCTGATTCCACGGAAATTACTGGAATTATTTTATGCAGCTGAGAAACCTTACAAGCACTGGAGAAAAAAAAAAATAATCAATCTGCACACTATGGATTTATTAAGCGTTGTGTTTTAACCGTTGTATTAAGCAGATGTTTTGCTTAACAGGAAGCATTGCCAATCCCCCACGCCCAAGGTCCGCAACACTGTCACAGCTACTTGCACAGGGGCTGGAACGGTGTCACTCCCGAGCCAGCTGCCCGGCAGCGGGGCTCTGCTCCGCCATCCGCGCACCGAGCCGAAGGCCAGCGGGTCGGATGTCTCGTCACCGGCGGAGCTGCTGCGGAGAGACGCGGGCCCAAACACTCCCGTCACAGCGCCCGCTGTCCCCTCCGAGCCCAAACTCTCCACTCACGGGCGCCCGCCGTCCCTTCACGGGGCCAGACTCTCCCTTCACGGGCGCCCGCCGTCCCCTCCCAGGCCCAAGCTCTCCCCTCACAGCGCCCACCATCCCCTCACGGAGCCCGTCCCGCGCCCCGGCCCCTCCCTGCCCCCCCCCCCCCCGCCGCCTCAGCCCCGCGCGCGCGCGCGCGCGGGCTGCCGGCGGCGGCGCGGTGCGCGTGCGCAGTGCGCGGGCCCCGGCGGGCGGGCGGAGCCGAGCCGCGCCGAGCCCAGCCGCGCCGCGCCGCGCCGAGCGGAGGGAGCATTGTGCGGACGGACTGACCCACCGACGGACGGACGGACGCCGCGAGTCAGCGCTCGAGCGCCGCATTCTCCGCTGAGGCCGCCGCCGCCGCCCCCTCAGCAACATGTCGGGCCGGTCGGTGCGGGCCGAGACCCGGAGCCGGGCGAAGGATGATATCAAACGGGTGATGGCGGCCATCGAGAAAGTGCGCAAATGGTGAGCGGGCCGCGCCGCGCCGGGACCCCGCGCCCGCTCCCGCACCCCCCGCCGTTTCCCCCTCGCCCCCCGCGGTGTCCCGTCACGGGGCCGGAGCCCGCCGGGCGGCCGCGGGGGGCGGGGAGCCGGCGGCACCCAGAAGCCATTTCGCTCCTGCGAGTCACATGAAGGCGGCGGCGGCGTGTGAGGGCGAGAGGCGGCTCCATTGTGCGGCCGAGCCCCCCCTTACCCCCCCCCGTCGACCCCCGCCGCTCCCCGCCGACCCCCGGACCGCCGCACCGCGGATCCCGGGCCGGGTCGGGCGCCGGGTCGGGCCCGGCTCCTCCCGCCGCCCTCCCCTACAAAGGGCCCCGAGGAGCGGGCCTGGGGGAGCCCCGCCGGGTCTGTGTGGAACTAGAGCTCAAGGAAGTTTATTTTTATTTTTTTAAAAAGCATTAAAAATGCCCCCATAAAGCGCCCAAGAGTTTATTTTTTATGAAATTACCTCACCTTTCAAGTTCCCGAGGTTCGCACGTAAGCGGGATCGTCTCCCACAGGCGCTCCGGCGGTTGTAAACCCCGAGCGGTGCAGGAGAGAGCGCCTAATTGCCGCTGGAATTTGTTTTAAATTATATAATTAAAGGTTGTACCCCTAGTGAAATAATTCCCTTTTGTTAGGCCGTGAACGTGTTTTGGCATTTTCCCGTTTTTGTCGTCGTTTTTTTTTTTTTTTCTGCTTTTGTTAGGGGAAAATCAACACGAGGTGTTTAAACAATACAGTAAAACAGTCACTGCGATGTTCTGCACAGTCGGTCCAGGGTTTTCGGATGGGATAAAGAGCAGTACCAGTGTGACTCGAGGGGGAATGTCTTTCTTCCACCAAGTTGACTGTTCAGTAGTCTTTGTGCATGTATCTTAAAATACTTTCTTTAAATATTTTAAATCCGCTGGGAAATCCCTTGGGTTAGTATTAATCTGCATAACTCAGCTTTTTTTGAACCTGGTAAAATAAGGGGGCACTTCTATTGCAATCCACAGCTAACGCTTCACTTTCATTAAAAGAAAAGCGAAATACGGAATTAAATGTGTTCGTTATTCTGGTGAAGTGGATTGTTGCATTTAAATGGCCTTGAGCAGATGAATGGCCCCGTTGGCTTGAGCCGGACAAAGAATCGGGACGTGTGTCCAATAACGCAGGGCACGAGATGGGGATTTCAAAGAATCCAGCCATTGTGTAGGGAGCCGGAACAGCCTGAGCACCGCAGTTCGGTTGGTTTCAGGAACTCTCTTCTACTCGGGTGGTGTTTTTAAGTGCTGTTTGCTGACTCGTGGGCCAGCTTTGAAGGGTCAGAACCATGTATAGCGGTGTGACAGGACTTTTGTTCCAACAGCAGCATTGTTGGATGTGTGGGACTGTTTTGTCTGTAGGTATTTCATTCATGAGTGCAGCGTACTTCCCTTGAATCCTAGTTTGTGGATTTCAGAGAGGAGTAGAGGCAGAAACTTGGCCATTCAGCAAAATGTCTAATTTTTGTTTTTTTTTTTTTGTCTTGGCAAGGGCTCTCTGCCATAATGTCAGCTGCTATGGCTTCCTCTGTAAAACAGAAATCTTACCGTATAAATACATTTTGTACGTTGTAACCCTCATGAGAGACAACTTGCTTTAAAGGGTTCCTGTACAGGATCATGTAATGTTTCTTTTGATTACATCAGGAGTATTCATATGGCTTTTTGTGTGTGCATCTCACAAGTATTTACATAAACCAGTCTTCTTATTTGTAAAGGAATCATAATTTGAAGGTGAATCTCATGATTCCCCCCTACATGCAGTCAAGTACAGTGGGGAGTTAGAAAGAGAGATTCTGTGTCTTGTGGTTTAAATGTTTTGAGAAGACTTGGCTTGTTAAATTGAACTTTGCACACTAGCAATTCCTGCATCTTCAGAAGAGCCACATAGGCAATTTCCAAGTGTGCAGTTTTTATTTGCATAATAGGAGCAATTTGTTGCCATCCACAGCTCTTCTGTGGAAATGCAGCCACTGAAGAATAAAATACCTTGCATCCAGCATAGAACAGAGTTTTCTGAGACTTATGTGCTTGGAGTGCTGTGTGCTGAGGATGAGTAGCGAGGCAGACCGAGCTGTGAACTCTTCCGAGCGGACGGGTGCGTGCTGCCCAAAGGTTTATCGATCTGTGGAGGTGTGCAGCAGCCTTTCTGTGCAGTATTACTGAATGCCTGTACTGCCACATCAATGAACGTGCCTACTGGAAAGCAGTTTCCATCAGTGCAGACTTTGTTCCTTAGAAAATTAGCGTTCTTAGACAATGAGTCCTTGATGCAGGTGCCCTATCTTTATGTGTGTTTGTAAAGTGCCTAACGCTTCTGGTATTACTGGAACTTAGTAGTAAACAGTGAAGTTGTTGCATTTTTATCTTGTGATTAATATAACCATATCTCCTTTGTTTAAACCACTCTCATGAATGAGCATCTATCTTAGAAAACACATAGCATGTGTCTTACAGAATATACGGTTGTGTTGTATTTGTGTGGTAGAAATGTTAAACTTCTATGGCTGAGAGTAGTTTTATTTTTTTTAACAGTACTTAAAATTTTTATTTCAGTCTATTTTAAAAAATCCTCTGAGATAAATTTATCTCAATGAATTGTGAAAGACATGAGATTGATTTTTGTCTTTAAAGATTAATGGGTATGTGTAGATTCTAAAGGGGCTCTCTAGAAGAGAGAGGCAAAATCTATTGTGCCCTTAACCAGCATTAGAAAAATACTGGAAACACTCTTGTTTTTAAAAGTTTGATTTATTAGATGAAAGAAAGAAAATGCAGACATTTACTAAAGACAAGTAATGGTCAGGAGGCAAGCATAAGTGGTAGGACGTCTTGGGAGGCAGTGAAATAATTTGCACGGGTACGCAGCACTGCTGAGCTTTTGGACAACTGTGCAAACAATTAAGGATGGAGGTATGGTGTGGCTGATGGGGGATAGTTACCCTGATTTAGAGAATGCACCAGGAATGAGGAAATCTCATTGTGTTGCCTTGTCTTTGAATTACAGTATCTTTGCAGAAGTCCTTTGACCTTTTTCTGACCCATCAAAGCCCTGATCCAGGGATACCAATAGCACCTTATGAAGAAGAAGTGAACCTGGACAAATGATGGAAGTACTTCCAGAAAGCGCTAAGCATTTGTTATGGCAGGGAATTGGCCGTAGAGCCAGACATGACTTGGGATGTGGCCTAAAACAAAGCATGTTGTGTTAAAAGTTGAGGAGCGAAGTCACCACGGGCAGTGTTACCCGCTACCATTGGTTGGGGTGATCCCCACTAGCTGTGGCTAGTTAGAGGAGAATTTCTAGACAATGCTGCTGTAGCTTTTCTGCTCACTGTCTCCATTCATACTTGCTAAAATATTTTTGTGTGGTATGTAATGCTTTGAGATTGAGCTTCTGCAGGTTTTGCTGCTCATGCTTCCTTCTTAAAATAGGCTTTTACTCTGAAAAGTAGTTATGACATAGAGCTTCTTAACATGATGTCTTTGGAAAAAGACTGCTACTACCGGATTGCCACCCTCGTTTAGTCTGGCTACATTGGCTGTGTTTGGTTTCCTGCTAAGACTGTAGTTCAGGTAGTGGCAGTTGAAGTAGAAGTACCCCGTGTATGTGCAGGAACTGTTCTGAAGTGCTGTAGTGGCCCAAACATGCTCTTACCATGCTTCAGTTATGATATGTTTTTTCCTAGCTCATGATTATTTCTTTTTGAGCCATGATGTGCTCTCTGACTTCAGTGGAAGTTGGGTGTAAAAGGTAGAGTTTTGTCATGTATGAGACATGTTTCCCTTTACTGTAAAAAAAAAAAAAAAAAAAAAAAAAAAGATGCTTGTTGCAATGTGGAACGTAGCAGAATTTGCTTAAAACCATGCTGGCCCGTGTAAGTTAAAGGGGACTCTTACAATGTACCGTATTTAGATAAGCTCAGAGAGAAGGTGTCCTTAACCATTAGTCTTTGTCCATTCATGCTACATGGTATTTTATTGTATTGTGGTCAAGAAACAGCATGTATATTTGGGGCTAGTTCACGTTAGTCACTGGACAAACATCTACATAGCAATAGGTGTGCTCTGAAAAGCAAGCCTACGTGTCAAAAAAATCTTTTTTTGTGCACCTTTCAGCACTTTTTGTGTATAATAATGGCATTTTCTTTCCCATTCCCCTTTCTCCTTTGCTTGATCCCACAGGGAGGTCATAATTCTGTGATTTTCACCAAACTCTGTTGCAATGCAAGTGAGTGTGATGTGATAAATTCAGCATTATGACGTCACTTCGTGATCATCAACAGAAGATGGGGTATGTGGGTGCAAATCCTTGTGTAAATACAGATCACTGTGATAAATGATAGTCACGGTAAAAAGCCAAACAAGTGTGAAAGCCTTTTCTTGAATGGTAATATATTGGCAGTAAAGGCTTTCTGTTTTCTGTGCCATCCAATGTTTCTAGCACGCATTGCTGCTGCAGAAGCTGCCTTGACACTTTATGTATAAGTGTAATATACACTGTTGCATTTGCTCACCAGTATATTACTTTTATACATGGAATTTGATACTCATCTTCGGAGCTTTAGTGTTAATAGGCAAAATATAAATACATTTAAGAGTCTTGGACTATTTAGAATGGGGAATTGAGTATATAATTATGGAAGTTCTAGGACATTAGTATGCCTCAGGCATAAGCACTAAAGAAGTGTTGATACTAATGCTTACCCAACGTATCGTTGGCTGTCCTTTAAATGCTGTGCAGATGCGGTTCAGAATTTAAAAATGCTTTAACACAATTTCAGGTAAATGTAAGGGTTTGTTTCTGTTGCATTGATTAGTTTCTGAATTTACTGTAACTAAAATATTTAAGGTATTTTTCAGTGTGGAAAATGAAAAGAAAAAAATATTCTTGTATATATTTTAAATTTTGCCATTTTCCAATGTTAACTCCTGAGTCATTCATGGAAGAGCAGGAGAGGTTTAAAACCAGAAAAAAATGTCTTTTAGTAAAGCTATGGAGTTTGTCAGCTAGACATGGGCAAGTAAAATTGGCAATTGCCATCTTTGTAGCCCAATTAACTCTCAGGTTGATGGTATTCCATCAACCACCTTTTCCAATCCACCAGTCAATATAGAGATGAACCTATATAGTATAACAGGGGATGGTGCAATAAAAAATATCGCCTAGTGATTGTTTAACAAAGGTGGTGGAATTCTGCTCAGGGTCTCAGGATGAGTGGGTTCAACAGCAGATCCATTTTACAGACAGGAAAATGTGGAGAAACTACTTACGGTTTCACAATAGAATGGGCACAGGAGTTGATTAAATCCTCATTCCTACTTCAGCACTTGGTCAGTGAGAATATTTTGTAGTTTGTGCAGCATTTAGCAAACTTATTGTAATGGGCAGCATCAGCAAATTGTCAATTCTAACTAAATGAAAAGGAAAGTCCTTGATCAGTGGTTTGAGATGGTGTCTGCACAAAAAAGTGAGTGTTTAGAGTAGAAGTGGTTTTGGGGGTTTGGGAATTGTTTTGTTGTTTGTTTGTTGGGTTTGGATTTTGGTTTGAAATGGAAAGGCAGTAAGTATTACACGTAATATTGAAAGCCTTATTTGCAATAAACACCTTAAATCCTGAAGTTATTTTACCCTGTTGATCTTAAATGTCTGAAAGTCATTATGTTTCTCTGTTGACAAATTTGTGTTTGTGCTGCCAATGATTTCATTAAGTTTTAGGGGAGGTTGTCTTCTTTTTTCTTTTATGGTCTTAAACCTTCAATATTGTAAATGATTACACATGTAAAATAATTGAATAATAGCAGTGTGATGTTGGGTTTTCTTTTTAGCCATAAGTGTTTGCAGGACTGGGATGTTGGTGTACTTCCATCACAAAATATCCTTATTCCCATTGTTGTCTGAATTACTATGTATTGAATTCAGTAAAAGAATCCCTATAGCTGAGGGTTATCAAAACTTAAAGTCGTAAAGAAGCTCAAAAGAATTAAAATGTCAGGGCTAACTTTAATACTAGAAGGAAAAAGTTACTAATATAGGTTTCCTCCTGTGTTCTACAGTCTGTCCAGTGAAGATGCTGTGTGAGGCTGCTTTGAGATGCTAACAGGTATCTTGAACTTTTGGTTTTCCAGTGCAGCATCTCTAAGTAATATTTTGCTGTAGGAAAAGACTAAAATCTTGATTTTTTTTTTTTTTTTTTTAAAGCATTTATTCACCTCTCCCCACACCCAGAACAAAACCCCAGCTGGTTTTATTGCCATAATTTCAAAGGTTTTCCTAAGTAGAAGTAAGTTTAGTTTGTCTTGTATCCTTGAAAAAAATATAAATATATCATGATCATCACTTCACAATTAAGTATGCTCTCATTATTGACATGCCCTCATCCTCACTGTCATTTTTATCATATCTAGCAGCAGAGCTCCAAATTAGTGTAAAACTGGGTTTTGACATATTTTAGCCATCTAGCGTACCCAAATGGATGCATCTAAACCCATTGAGCTCCAGGAATAACAGTAGGAAAGATATTAATCTGAAATAGTTTTGTACTTTAATTAAAATATCCTTGTGGACAGATCCAAAACGTATCAAATTGCCGTATATAGCTTTTCTTTTAAAAAACAGGAAAGTGTCTCCCCTAAAGAGAAAACAAATAAGATTGGCTTTAGTAGCTAAAACAAATAGTCAGGAGGATGTTTGTGGCATTTGTACAATGTGGCTGCTTTTGATTCTGGAAGCACTTTCTAAAAATGGAGCTATCACATATATATATTTGGAGTCACATCCAGCTTCTCCCATCCTGCAAAGAACATTTTTTTAAAAAATAAATCTCTAACTGGATCCCAAATCTATTATTTAAAAATGTGGTTTTAAAAAAGAAAAATACTTGAGATCTCATGCCAAATTAATTTCAGATGTTCCTGAATATTTAATGGAATTGGTCTTTGTTGTTAACTTTTAATCGATCCATTTGCAGAGCTATATTGCAAACGCAAGAACCAGCAGTGGTAATCTGTGACCTGAAAACTGATCACAGAAATGTGATGAAATTTCTCTGGCATTGTGGACCTTCTTTTAATATTCTGCTGTAAAGAGCTCAAGGAATTCATCCCTTCACTAAGCGTTCAGCATCCTTTCCATCTCCGCGCTCTGTGACTCCCTAATGTAGCGACGCCCTCCAGCCAGATTCCCTTCACAATTTGTCAATGTCACGACTTCATGGCTGGCTGGTGGGGGTCTGCACAGAGTGCCGTAGGTTATGCTTTTCCCCTCTCCGATAGCCTCAGCCTTTCCTTTCCAAGAGGGCTAGGCTCTCCAGAGTCTGAATTCTGCATCACGGTACATAATTGCTACCAATAAGGCTGTTGGTTCTGAGGCTGGAATTTCAGAGCTGTCTGACAGGAGTGTTGAGTGAATGTTAAATTGCTAGCAGCAAATTTCTGCCCAAAAATAAACCTCAAATGGTCAAAAAGCATTTAGATTTCTAATACCATTAAACAGCTTCATGACAATCAAAACATGCTGGTCTGTCTAAAACCTCTTCTGCTCTCTAGAAACTTAAGTGAAAATTGTAGGCATTAAATCTGCATTTCAATAGCTGTTCTTAACTGTATCTTTAATCTGGATCTTATTACTGCTACTGCAGTTACTCACCCAGTCAAGTAACAGCCCTGAGAAATCTGGAGGTTAGCAGTGCTCTAACAAGTTTGTGAAATGCAAAGAACAATTTGCACAATGCAGTGCTAAAGACGATGTAATAGAGATCATCCTACTTAATAGCCTATTTAAATCCTTGACAACTTACAATAGTAGATCACTTTCTTTTGAATCTGAAGTTTAACTTTAACTTCTCCTGCATTGTAATTTTATAGGGAGAAGAAGTGGGTGACAGTTGGCGACACATCCCTAAGGATTTACAAATGGGTACCAGTAACAGAGCCTAAAGTCGATGATGTAAGTATCCTGCGGATGTCTTGCTTTTTTCAAGATGTTCAAGGAAACGTCGTGTTCAGGGAAAGTTGAAAGTAATATGCTCGTTATTCTTTGAGCCTTTAAGCTAAGACTGGTGTGGGTCTTGCAACTGTTTGACTAGAAGAGCTCTCGGGAGATGCTGATCTCTACACAAAGTGATGTTGATGCTTCAGTGGGTGGCAGCCTTCCCTGAGTTGACTTGGATCAATTCTCAGATAACTGTTAAACAGTCGGCTTGAAACTGATCTTTGAAACCTTTCTCTTATCATAATAATTGGGAAGCGGGGAGGGAAAGCTGAAACATCCATTACTTTTTCCCCTCTTTCTGCCTGATGCTTTAAAGGAAAGTAGCTGGTTTGGAACTGTGCAGAGAATGTATTCTGTCTTTGCATCGCTGCTGTTTTGCTCAAATATACGTGCAAAACACTGAAGTAAGGGTAGAAAAATCCGGTGGAACTGAGATCAGTTGTATTAAGATGGCCAGCCCAAGCGATACAGCAGGCATGCTTCTATTGTAATGTGTGTTTTCTCTTGATGAGTGTTTTGTGTATGAATCATGTTTACATTCTTACTGTGCGCCATTCATGTGCCATGACACAATCATGTGGCATAAAAGTAAGTGTAAAAATCAAAGTTGATAGGGCTTACAAATTGTTTTTCAAAATGAACATTGCGCTCATTTAATAAAATGAAATATTGTTCTAGAGAGAAGACTAATCCATGGTACCAGAGTAAATTAATGATATGATAGAATATATGACCTTAGTTTGGTACTTCCTCCTTGGGCTGTCATGTGCTTTTACTTTATTTGAAATACAAGTTAAGACCTATCTGGAAGAAAACTACTATGTTAATAAATGTGTAAAATGATGGTTTTTCAGACAAGACAATATCATGATCTTGTCTTATTTAAAGACCAAATTCAAGACCTATTTTTGATTGGTGTTGTTTTAACTGAGTTTGTTTATTTCTGTACCTTTGGTTGTACCACAGATTTCCGTGACTGTCAGAGTTGTGGTAAGCCTCTTGTATCCTTCCAGTGCTTGAGCAGCATCTCTGTGAAGTAACCCCTTGTGAATTGGGCAACCTTTCTTGGTTTCTTTACAGAAACTTGTTCATTCTTTCTAGTTGTCAAATGTTTGGTCTTGATTTTATCATTTGTAATACAAGGGGAGGGAAAGCTGTGCTATTTATGTGTGTGTGAGAGATTTAGGATATTTAGGCTCATGGCTTCTGAAAATTGTTTTCCCACAGTTAAGGTATGCCTGCATGATGGGTACCATGGAACTTTGAAACAGAATTTTTAGTGAATTTCTGAATGAATTTTCAAGGTGACTGGTACCTCAAGTCAGATTCTCTGTTAAGAAGAATGGGTTTATATAACAGTCTCTATGTGCAGAGTTTAATTATATTCTTTGAGCCATCATCTTTAGGTTTAGGCTCCAGATTTGCTTAAATTGGGACACTTGTTCAAGACAAGTTACTTTAGCGTCCCGCAGTCACATTCTGTTCATTACAAGTAGAGGCCGTTGTGCAGCTGCAGTTGTTGCAGGCTTGATGTCATAAGGTTTCTGTCTTTTTGCTCTGGAAGTTCTCACAATTAAAATAAGTGTATATATTTTAAAAATAAATATTAGGTAGGGGTCATCTTGGCTATTTAATTTTGTTGTGGACATCCTTTTATATCCAATTTCATCCACCTGGGAAGGAGCAGATAGTATACTTGCTTCACTAGAATAGGAGAATGGGGTCTTTTTTACTGCTTCATTTTTCAAATAAAAGTTGTCTTTGATTTTAGTGAACACAGATTAGATTACTTCCCCCCCCGCCTCGTTGTTCCTAAGACCCTTTGACATTTCTTTGAACTAGAATTAGCTAGGCTCTTTCCTCCTACTAGTTTTAGAAGGCTGTTGTAGAACCTCACCACTTTGATGGTTAAACCTTTTTAAAAAAAAAAAAACCTTTTCAGCTTAAATTGCTTGCAGTCATTTTTCAATATTTCTCTTCTGGGAGAAGTGTCCTTTTTACCTTTAAAAAAAACAACACCAAACCTAACAGAGATTATGTCCCCTCTGAACTTTCATTTTGCAAAAGTAAAATCCATGTGCTCTATTTCACGTATTAGGGAATAAAATCTGTCTGGTCTGAAGTAAAAATACAATTTAAAAATAAGCTTAATAATCTGTTTAAAATAGAGGGAAAAGTCCTTCCAGGTATCACTTGTTGAATTTCTTCTGCAGTCTCAGACAATATTTGATTGTGGTTTTAGTTTCTTCCCTCGTCGGAGGACACTGCCTTATCCGAACGGATGGGTTGCTGAGCATTCTTCCTTAGAGTCAGGCTTTTAATTGTCTTCTCAGCAGGCATGCAGGATCCTCCAAAAGCAGTGCAGCTGGCTCTTTCTCCTATGAGACTGATTACGTCACCTCTTAATTGAAAATGCTGCATCCCTTAGCAGACGCAGATTTTCCACGTGATGGATGCTACTGTCTCTTCCTTTGTTTTAATGCTTGCAGTCCATACTGTTGTTTGGTCATGAGCATGTTGTGACCTATTGTTCATGTAGGACTGTCTTGCTTATGCTCTTTGTTTTAGGCCAATCTGATTTTTCTTAATCCATCTTTTAGTTTTAATGAAGAAACAGCATTAGTTGTAGAGAAGGAGGAGGTCTCTGCAGTGTTGGTCATTGAGAAAGAGGTAAAAAGCTGTCTCTTTAGTGTTAAAATTCTAGATCTGTTACCATTCCTGTTGTGCATGCATGCATATTGTCTAAGTGTATTCTACAAGCTTTCTGATATGGAAGGGAGAATGTATTGAGTTTTGTAGCAGTGTGTTGATATGCGTAAACCATACAGTGAGCAGAGTTACGAGCTCAGAAATAGGGTAGTTTCATGAATCTTAGCCCTGCCTCTGATCAGCGATGTTCTTCCCTTTCCCCGGCGTAGCAGAGATTCTTTTCACCTTGCTTTTGTAGCTCTTTGGACTGAGTACAAAGTTAGCAGCCAGCACCTCCCAAGTTCTCCGACTCATTTTCAGCAAACCATTTAATCATTGTGCTTCAGATTCCCTGTTTGTAGAATGAGGGGTATTACTGGAAACTTTTGTACTTTTTAAAAAAATTGTGCAGTTGTTTGAAGATGAAAAATACGTTTAAGTGCTAACCGTTACTAGAATTTCTGGTGTTTTGTGTCATGAAGAATACAATTAGAAAACCAGTCCTGCAGTTATTGGGACTAATGCATTATTGATAATGTCAGTTATTATTACATTGGCTTTATTTCTCACTTGAAATTAAGAGAGATGCTTACAGAAGTAATGAGTGGGAAGGGTTTTATGTTGCAACATGGATTTCTCTTCATGGTGATAGTCTCATTTGTTTGTGGTACCTTTTGTTTTTCAGAAAAATAAGAATAAGAAAAAAGGCAAAGATGAAAAATGTGGCTCTGAAGTGACCACTCCAGAGAACAGCTCCTCTCCAGGGATGATGGACATGCATGGTGAGTGGGAGAAGGTCAGCCCCAGTTACCCTATTACACTGCTATGAAAGTATAAGCTTACAGTGTCAGATTCTCCATTGCTCAGATGTATGGACATCATCATTGAGTAAAAGTGAAACCAGGATTAGATACTCATTTGGTACCTTGGACTTCTCTTCTGTGGATGTATTAACAGTTGTTTAAATACCATTTTTATTAGGTAGGGCTGTGTGCTGGGAAAAAATTGTTAGTGGAGCTAAATATGAAAATAAAAATATGTATCATTCAAAATACTATACTCAGGTGAAGTAGTGACTCTGTCAAGTTTGCTGCTTGGAGAACCAAAAGACACCCCCAAAACTTCAGTGGCACCTGCTGTAATTTGTGCTGGTTTTGTACTTTTTAACTCTATAGGTCATGCAGGTCAAAAGAATTCTGCAAGAGTCAAGAAAGTGAACTCTGGTTCTCTGGTGTCTTCCTTCTGCTTCAGCTTGATGAAATTAACTGGTTAAGGAAACATCATTTTTTTGCTTGCCAGTCAGGCACTGTTAGGTCAATTTTTTTTAGTGTTTTTTTGTTTGTTTTTTTTTTTAAGGTGTGAACTGTTGAGTGTTAACCTGCTGTTTATTAGAGAGGATCTTGCACAGCTCAGCTGTTTCAATTTTTTACCTTCTAGGTGTTTGGATAACAATTATGGCTGAGAATGCAGCACTGTTTGAGCTGATAAGAGGGGATCGCTTTTTAGTGGGCTGTAAATTTTTCATTTCAGTTTTATTTGCATTTGTATTACCTCCTGGTTGGTTTTTGCAGTGTTCACAGCGAGTATGGTCTTGCAATTAAAGGACTGAGCAGGGTTTTCATAGATCTGGATTAATTTTTCATCCGTTTCGAACTTCTGAGCTTTTGCCTTGGTCAGATCATTTAATTTTCTTAAGTCTTGTTTCTCCCAGCTATGAGGTGAATATACTGGTTAGTTTTTTATCGTATATCACTTGGGTTTTTAAGCCATACTGTATGAATTCACAATAAACTTAATCTGATCTGACTTCAAGCTGCTCTGAAAAGAGATGGTCCTGTCACCAGCTATGTGTTTGTGAAGTGCTTTGGATGTAATGATTGTATAGATGCAGAGGGAGGTGGATCAGCTTGCATGCTAGTAATTTAATAATGTTTTGCTGGGTTAGTTTTCTTTAGGGAGCAGGAGCTTCCCTTTTGGTTCCCCATGGTTGTTGGACTGGCTTAAACATTACAGGAAGTTGCACCCTGCTGCTATCCGTAAAGTATTAGCTGAGATACTTAAACCACTGTCATTGGTTTTCACAGGAAGGGGGTATAGGCAGAATATTTTCTTTTAACTACAGAGACACGGTCTGTGCTGCAGAAAGTTACAGTGATCCAAGTATTTGGAGACTAGACAATATTCTGGACAATTATCACTTAGAAACTAACGATGTTGGGACTGGATGTTAAGTTTTACCTTGAGGGTTTTTTTGGGTTTTTTGGGGGATTTTTTTGTGGGTTTTTTTTTTTTTTTCTGACCTTCAGGACACACTTCAAAAACTATCTGCTCACCTGAACATTGTAGTGATGGGTATTTGTAAATCTGCAGCACGAACACTTAATTAGCCTTGTGTTTTATGAACCATAAAATGAGACTGTGACTTTGTTTGATCTGTTTTGCTCATGTTACAAAAATCTGGGTTCTTTTGGAAGAGATCTGAGTAAAACACTCTTGATTTTATTGTATAATATTAGTTAGAGCACCTTTGTTGAAGTTCTCTGATTTTTAGTAACTGCTAGAAAACTCCTGTATTACAGCGTAGGCTGCAAGAGCAAAAATTGTGGTGTGGAAAAAAGTTAGATGTAGTGTTGGTTTAAATGCTTGGACTTGATCCCCAACAAGCTAGACTGTGTTATGTGTTACCAGGGAATAATACAGGAAAAATATGGAAGAATTAAGGTGTGTTTTTTATCTTGTGAAATCAGACTTTCTTGGTTTTAATTCTTTTGTTAACAGATGACAATAGCAACCAGAGTTCAATAGCTGATGCTTCTCCAATAAAACAAGAAAACAGTAGCAATTCAAGTCCAGCACCAGAACAGAACTTGGCAACACAAGCAGACGGCACTGAAGTAAAGTCTGATGAAACTCAGACAGAAGCAAAGGAGCAGCCTGGTTCAGAAGGTAAGCCAAACAAAAAATGTTATCTTTTAGTGTATCATTTATTTGCTTATCCATTTTAAGAACTGAATAATAACAATTTGAAATAAGTAAATGGTTTCTGAATTCTCAGCGTTTATGTGAAAATGGGCATAAACTCTCTGGCCTACTGGTGATCCTTCCATACAACTGGAAAGGTCAGATTGACATTTGGGGTCTTAAACAAAGTATTTGTCTTATTGTTGTCAAAATCTCAGTCTTGAAAGAAGAAATAATTTTAAGTCATCTTTAAAATGGCTGCTACCGTGTAATCATACAATCCTGGAAAGTATTACTTTTGTACATCCCTGAATGTTCATTATCTAGTGTAAAATGGAGGTGAGATACTTTGAAATTATTTTTTTAATTATGTAAACTACAATGTAAGCTTTCTTTTTTCTTACCCTGCTAGTTATTTATTCAAAAGTTAGCTCTGAATTCCATCCCTAATTTTTTAAGTGTTACAATATTGTAGTGCAGTTGTGCACAGATTAAAAATACATGTGGCTTAAGAGATTGTTCTGAATGTCGTTCTTTAAATGGTATTTTGGGTAATTGAAACATGCTCTGTATTTATATTCTTGCAAAGATAACTTTCTTCATCCTATTATAACAGATAAAAGATGTCCTTAACACCCTTCTAATGATTTGGTTGCAGAATTCTTCCCATAGCAAAGCAATTAAATTATGCCCTCCTGATTTAGTTCTTAGCTTGGTAGATCCACTAACCAATTTAAATTTAGAGCTTTTATCTTGGTAATACCAGAATGGTCAAGTGTGTTAAATGTTGGCATTGCTAAATGGCATTAAAATTTGACAACTGAATCATCACCAAATTGAAATAAATCAGAACGTCATATCCTTTAAAGAAAAATCTCAGCTAGCATTTTTAGTCATGGTAAACGGTAAGGATTTACTCCTGCATCTAATATCACCTGTACCTGCTTGTGTGAAGTTGTTACATAGCATACATGCTCCCCTGACTAAATTTAGGTTTGGGGAAAACCATACCAAGTTCTCTGGATTAGTTCCAGAGCCAGTTACTGTAAAATGAAGGAGTAATGGCAAAAAGTACCCGTTATTAATGTTGGTTTTTTTTCTGTTGGTTATATGCCGTGTTTAAAAATTTATTGTATCATTATTTATCTACCAAAGTGTTATGATCAGTCAAACTGCTGGAATTGTGACATTATTCAGCTGGACGGGGCTAATGACCTTGTATGTCTATCTCATGTTACTACACTGAAATCAAGGAGGTTCCTTAAAGCTTGGGGACAGTTTGGGTTGTCAATGTGGACAATGTCTAATGTGGACTTATTAAAAAAAAACAAACAACAAAACAACAAACAAACACACACAGGTGCATTCAAAACATTTTGCTGTGCAAACAAGTCATTGCAGGCCTTGAGTGGCCGGTAGCTGTCAGCAGCAACTGGAAGAGAAGACAGTAGCTGTGAGCTCTCCATTGTGGAAGTTGCTCTAGGTGGGATTTTGTCATGGGGAGATGAGCACATCGGAGTGCTCCTGAGCTGAAGTTGCAATGTATGCTGAGACATACACCGCAGAAATTGAAATTGAAATTCCTTCTGACCCTTGGGACTTGTTTCTTTATCAGTATGAACATGCTTTTCTGGTGAGACACGGAAAGGAAGGTGATTCTGTCTGAGTTTGCTGAATACGATCTTTGAGACTGCTCATCAGAGGCATCACTTTATCTTGAATTCAGTCAGAGAAACGTTCAGAAATGCTTGTGATGCTTTTTGTACAGTATACCACAAAAATATCCATTACTTGCTGGTTATGTCATCTTCATTAACCAAAGTTGTCCAAAAAAACTTTTGATCTTGCATTTCTTTTCATCTAGAATAAATGTATATGTTTCTTGGGTCAGGGACTGGTGGAGAGATGACTCTATAAAACTTGACTCCATGCCGCGTACTTCTGAGAATTCATTCAAGTCAAAAATGATTTTTAAATGAGGCAAAGGAAAGAATGGGTTCCAGTCCTTACACTATTCTTGATGTGGATACTGAAATAAATATAACTACCTTTTACAAACAAAGGGGGTTGGATTTGGGTGGTTTATTTTTTGTTGTTGTGGAGTGTCTGCTTCTGGACATATGTATTAAACTTCCAGAGATACTTAACCTCTAAAGACATTTTAAGTGCCCCCATCCCCTCTTCAAGCGAATGGGTGCTTTAACCCCGAGTCCTCTCTAAGTCTTGCTTCGAGAGAGAGAGAGAACAGCAAAAACCAACAAAACCAAAATACCCCAAAACATGAGAATTGGAAGCAGGTAAGAGTTACAAGAAGCTGGAAGACTTCTCCATAAGCGTACACCAGAATTAAAAATCCTACAACCTTAATGGTTAAGAATTTCTAAATTGTATCTTAAAAGTAGTATCAAGCAGAAAAATGGATTTTAAATATATGGCTGAATTTTGACTCAGATAAAGAACGGATCTAAAACTTTGTAGCTAAGGAGAGAGAATAAAGTTACCACAATCCAGCCCTTCTTGTAGCTGCCTTTTACTTCTGGTTTGAAGCAAGTTTCCTTTCGGTCAGCCCCTTTGCGAAGTTTATGTTGAAACTTGTTTGCCAATAAAATTGACATAGTTCTGTGTCGCAGGGTGTGCGGGAGCTTGGCTCCCTCTAGGGACTGAGTCCGGCAATTGAACACTTCTGGCAGCACGAAGCTGAAGGTGTTCTGGCAGCAGCCAGTGGTTGTGGGCCTGGAGTTTGGGCGTAGTTCATTATATTCGTACAGTTGTTATTGTGTTATCTCTAATGGTTACCTGTGGGTGAAATTTATGTTTATTTGCTAATGAGAAGACATCCTAAAAGCTCCTGCTGAATGCTTTAATTTGTTCGTTTGAAATTATTTCTTGACGTTTCAGATACCTCTGATGAACAGAATTCACAGTCTTCGATGGAAAATTCCATGAATAGTTCAGAGAAAGCAGAAATTCAGTCCTCTGGAGAAAATGATATAATTACGGAGGCATCTAAAAACTCTCAGGTAACTTTAAGCACAAAAGCCCAGTTACTTGGAATTTGGAAAAGATTATTTTTATCAAAAAGCAAGTGTAAGGAGGCCAGTTGTGTATTTAGACTCATTTCCAAAGGTGATGACAGGAAAGCAGCTGTGGAGCATTAAATGTACATGTATCTGGTTTTGTGGTGAGTTTGATTGGCTTCTTGCATTTCACATAATTTCAACAGTAAGACTAGACTGGTCTGATTTACTTTTCAGTTTCCTAAATCAGTCTGTGTTAGTTTTTTCAGGGAATATTAAAATTTCCTGTTAATAAATTGCATGGACCTAACCTACTGGACAGGCCCCTTCTGAGGACCATTCAGAAGTAGAATACCTTCTATAAAAGTAAATGCGTATAGCAGTTAGGAAAGTTAATTTTTGTAGATTCAGTGGACGAGGTGTTTGGATGTTTACTCACTGGCATACTGAAAAATTCTGGGTGGGTGGGAGGAAGAAATTATCCTTGTCGTCATCACCCTCACACTGTGATCCTCAGGGAGAGCACTCACCACTCAGGCCATTGGTTTTCCATGTGGGAGGCTGGTTTCTTTCAGTGCACACTTCGTGCTTTCCAAATCTTGCGTGTTCTGTCCTGTAGAGATTTCTTTGGCTACGGCAGGAAAAAAATGCATGTGCTCTCGGTGTGGGTTGTGGTCGAGTGTGGAGCTGAGGGAATTCCATGCATAACCGTGCATTAAGGCTGGTGCTTGAAATATTCACTGTGGTTTTTAGCCCGGAACTAGAATTTTGCCCTTTGTCAGTAGACGACAAAACGTGTAAAGATGTTGAGGTAAGATGTAAGCAGAGGAGTGATTCCAGGAAGCAAATGCACTTGGTCATGTTGTTCTCATATCCAGGGGTGCTTTGTATTTTACAAATGACACACTGGGGAATTTGTTCGTGCTTTTTGTTTGATGTTTATGGGGCCTGAAATTCAGTGCAATGATAACATGGTTGTTTTTCTTTTCCCCCCTCCCATGAAGGACTCTGAAGGAGTGCCACCTTCTAAAAAGATGAAAGTAGAGGCTTCCCAACAAAATGTTGAAGAGATTTAGACTATAGATTTTTCTGGTCAGTTTTTATGTAAGGTACATCAGTGGGCTTAATTATAGAACAACCTTACTTAAGCATCTTCTCTTGGATGAGGACAGAACTCCTAACTTTTCAAGTTACCAAGCAAAAATCCAAGAAAGCCTAACAAAGGTTTAACTTCTCAGACACTGAAAACTTTTTCCTGTGAAACAAACATTGAGAACTTTTAAGTTACTGTCTCTGAAATGGTTGGAGTAAACAACTCAGGAGGGGTCTACGCACTGTTTCTAAAGTCAAAATTACAATTATGTTGCTGCTGTATTTTTTTTTTTTCATTTCTCTATTTAACATTGTAAGATATTTAAGGATGGTACAGGTCAGGTATTAGCTTTCATGTGAAGTTCATTGTTCTGGCGTGATGTCTGCTTTTGTTTTGTGCCTTGTGTTCTGAAAACAGTGCTAACTTTTAAAAGTTGTTTTGCAACTGTCTCCTTTGCAAAGTGGCCTATGTTTGTATAATGCCATGTAGTAAGGCTTTTTCTTTATTTTTTTCCTTTTTTGTTTGGGGCTTTTGTTTTGATTTTGATTTTTGAAATCCCTGGTGCTTAAATTTTTAACAAATACAGATCAGGAAGCCATTTTCACTCTTGGAGTCCAAGGAGAAAAAGGAGCTTGATATTTTATTTTAGCAGCTATCGTGGAGATCTTTTATTGAATGCATGGCATTCGCAACTGTAAATTTGGTCTTCTAAATACTTAACTTCATCAGAAGTTAACATGATCTGTTTACCATTTGTAGTCCAGATCTGAATATATACTCTAACACAGCAGTTAAAATACTTACGTATTAGGTCCAGATCTCTGTACTGGGTACAACTTGCTTTACAGAATAGTTCCACTATGTACATAAATAGGATCAAAGGGATTGATGCACAATGAATTTATTTTCAATTGGTCTTTTTTGATATCATGTTTTCACTGAACTGGATTTCATTGTACTGTTTCTTTATAAGGTGTTTACGTCTATGTTCCAGGTTAATACTGTATTTGGGATTTTCTTTTTTTCCTTCAGCCAGTCTCGTAAATAAGCCTTGTTGTTTCCGTAGTCCCTACATCATTGTTAGAAACGTTCCTTCTTTTCCAGTTATGTTGAAGTGTGCTTATGCTAAACTTGATTGAAAGGCACTAAGTACGTGCAACTCCCTTCAAATTCCTGGCATGTAGGAGTGCAGAACCATCTGCTGATAGGAGGTCACGGGGGCCGGAGCTTCCAGCGGGCTCTGTACTTCCAGGGTGAGCTCCCAGTTAGAAATACCTGGTGTCGCTGGGAACCGCTTATTTTTCACTTCAGTACACGCACGCACATACGTACGTACACACGTATTGCTGGATCGGGCCCTTAGTCTTTCTTCGCTTTGTGTAGGAGATGGAACTTGTAATTTAAAATATGATCTCACAGCTATGAAAATGGTTGCATATAGTTTGTAAGCTAAGAACTGTAAATACTTTTTTAAATGGAAAAAAAAAAAAAAGAAATTGCTTCCAGTTGATACATTTTCATAATTAGCTCTTCATGAAGCTTATTTATTTCTGAATTCTCCAATAGTGAAAATGGCTTGCACTTAGACTACTGCATTGCATTTGCAATTACCACTTTATTATGAAAAACAGTGAGGAAGTTGGGGGGGGGAATAAAGGGAGGGAGGAGTGGGGAGCCAATACTGACCTTCCATAAGATGTTTGTAGGATTGAACTCCAAGTAACATATGACACTCACTTTCGGAACTTTTCCTTTATGTTGAAATAAAACTTTTTGGATTTTAACTGAATAAAATTTGATTGCAAACCATTAATGAAAACAGTGTGCTCCCTAATAAGTTTTTGGGATTTCTGGTCTGATCATGAAGTCCATTAACATTCTGAAAATAAGGAAATGAGGAGCCAAAAACTGTATTTGCACGATATATGCAATGAAACGGTAGAATTCTCTCTTGAACTGTGTGTATGCCTAAAATGTGGATAACTGGTCAATGATGATTGATTTGTATGTATATTACATTCAGATTTAAGTGATATTTTGTGAGAAGTTCTATTGATATATTAAATGGGCAAATTTAGAAAGATTCAAACTTAAAAATATTTTTGATTTACTAACTTTTTGTTGTTTTTAATGATAAAACAAAACAAATCTGATGCCACCTTTGACAAGTAGTCATGTTTACTAATCCCTATCTTCAGGTGCATCGCAGCAAGTTTTTAATTTTAATTTTGTAGACATTTCCAAGGGAGTAAATAGACTTTTCGTTTAGAAACTAATTCCTGTACTTTAGGAAGAAATAAAATATATAAATAGCACTAAAAATACCTCAAATTTTTCATTAGATAGAAGCATTTATTGGCATTATTGACATCAACAGGTTTAATTATAAACTTCCTTTTCTCTCCTGTGGCTTCTGCTCAGAACTGTTCATTGTTCTGTGGCTTACAAGACAAGGCATCATAACCATATTCCTAGAGGCTTTATTTCTAAAATAGTAATGCTTTATTTACAGCTTATACAGAATACATTCAGAACTTTTTTTTAACCAGAGATTCTAGTGACAACAGACAATTGAACAAGCAGATAGATTTGGGTTCCTTAGACCTGTTATTGTCAGTCTCTAAGGGAAGAGACTTTGACATTATCTGGTATGAAGAAATCCAAAATAGTGTATAAGACTGTTATTAGTCTTTTTTTGAAGTGCCTGATAACATTTATGGGCCAACGGATGTGATTAAACACATTTAAATGCCAGAAAGTACAGATGGGACCAAACCAGAACATCGAATTGAGGTTTGAAACCAGATCTAAATCCATCTTTTTTTGGCTTGGACCTATCTCTTACCAGAAACTTGTTTTATGAACTCACTGTAAAAGGGTTTATTGAAAGCATTGAGACGTGGAGCAGGAGAGATGTAATTTTCTTCAAGATGACTGAAAGTTCTCATACAGCTAATGTTTTAGAAATAGTGCAAATATCAAGAAGTGCTTCCTTGCTACAATGCTGAATGTTGGAGCTTCAGTTACAAATAAATACAAAAATAAAAAATAAAGGAAAAAAAAAGGGAAAAAAAAAAAGAAACTAGAAGCAAGTAAATTAGCTGAGTTTGTGGAACATGTGGGAAGGCCTTCCGAATAAACGATTTACTCAGCCAAACATTTTATAGCAGAACTATTCCTTGGAATTTTTATGCTTGGGAAAGTAGTTGTTAAAACATTCCAAAAAGTGCTGGCACTTACAAAACAACAAAAAAAATAATCAACACGGCAGTATAAAATATTGGTTTTGGGTGGCTATCTTCATACATAACATTGTCATGTTTTGGAATGTTCTTTATATCTAAGGGCCTGGTAGAAGGTGTAAAGAATTTTGTTTTCTTCAATACTTAATCGTTTTCCATCTTATGATTTGTGTGTGTGTGTGTTGTACAGCAGTATAATTTTTCACTTATTTATTCCATCGGTAGTTATGGTTTGTACAATGTACAATGGTTTCATTTCAAAAATAAAATTAAAAAATCACAACATGAATGCTGTGTGAATAATTTTTATCAAGAAACTTAATCTCAGTTTGTTTTTTAAATTTACAATAAATTTCTGTTTTTTACAAATGGTTATTTTTAAATGTGCATTCTATGGTGTTGTCTCATTTGGTAACGTATAAGATGATTCACCTTTACGTGGACCAAAGGGCGTCCTGATATCGTAGCAGGACACTGAGCGGGGCGGGGGCAGGTCGTGGTGGTTGTTGTAACAACAACAAACAAATAGATATGGCCAATGTAATTACAGCAACCTGCGGAATAACTCGGTAATGTAAGGTACTCACTGTTGGCTTGGTGCTTGGCTAATGTGTTGTGGTAACTTAAATTGGAGGGAGGAGGGCATAGTGTGGAAACATGCTTCTGTTTGGAAACATGCTCAAGTCTGATGCTAGCAAGGGTGAAACTCCTCCAGAGTTTTGGAAAGATTCTTGACGTTCACAATGAATATAAAGTCTCCAGCTTATTTTTAGTGTTCTGCGTGCTCTGTCCCAAAGTAGCCTGCAGTTCAACAAACAGTTGAAATGCTCTGATGGCTCATTGCTACCGGAAGGGCCAGCCACAGCCCACTTGCCTGCTCCCAGCTTGGTTTTGTTGCCTCCCTTGCATTTACTGGGATGCTCGTAGCATCCTCTCACCAACAACTTAAATTCACTAACCTGGGAAGAAAACTACACATTGTAGTCACTTGTTTTTCCCTCTTCTCTGTATTAGTGAATTAAGTCAGCAGAGTCGTATAAAGGAATTATATATAGAGTGGAACTGGGGAGAGAGAGAGAAAAGAACATGTAGAAATGAGGATGTAATTCAAGATGAGTCCCAGAAGTAAAGACCTCTGAACAGGTAAGGCTTGTGCCAGTAAAGGGTGAAGGAGCGAGCCACAGCCGAGCCTTGCAGCGGGGTATGGAGCTGGAGGTTGGCCCTGTGGTTTGCCTGGGAGCAGGACGGGCAGAGGAGCCAGCGGAGTGGTAACGGGATGGCTGGACTCCCAGCACCTGCAATTTGCCCCACAGTCTGAGGCTGTGAGTAAGATTCTTTGAGCTCTCACGCCTCATCAAAATGGAAATGCTTATCTTCCTGTCTGTAGATTTAGGAGGATAATCTCTTACCACTAAGTGTTGTGGAGTACACTGTGGGTATATTTTTAAACAGCTTGAATGCCTCTCTGTTCAGCACGTATTACAGTTGAATTCTAAGTCAGTAAATAGCTGTCTCTTCCTGTGCTGAAAGCCTGCGCTCCTGAAGCAACATCATCAGAAGATGGTGGCCTACGTTTCACCTTGCACTGCAGACTGCTGGAAAGAAACAGTAAGAAAAGCATACTCAAAAGACGCTGCTGTGGCCCCTTAGTGTTTCCCTGTGCCTCCTGTAATTCCTTACTGTAGAGGAGGAGAGGACAGCCAGGAGTCTTGACCTGTTGCTGATCACCTAAATGCTGCTCTTAAAAAGGCAAACCAAGAGGCCTGTCTCCAAAATAACTGGATTTATTTTAAGGGATGCCTCTTTCCTTGCATCTGCAGTATTTGCACTAAGGATGACTAGAGGAGAAAACCCTGAAATGCATCAAATATTAGTCATAGCTTAAGACTGCTACCCTATTTTAAATGATGGTTTGGTGTACTGCTACCTCTTCTCAGAAAATTGCATTGCTACCTAGCGACTTTATTTTAACAAGTTACCCATCTTTTTATACAGGAAGAAGCAAGCATGGCTTGCTTATAATTTTGTAATTTTGTGAGGTAAATGTATAGGCCATTGTCATGGAAATACTGTATACAGTGCTGTTAATGATGTGTGGTTATGATTTTTTATTTTTCGGTTCAGGTTTAGTTCTTAACAAACTACATATAAGACTTAAAGTAGATATTGTAAATCTATGAATGTTTTGAAATGTTTTCTTTTTTTTTTTATTTTATTTTTTTTTTACTTAAAGTACTCCCAATCAGAATGCCTTGCTGGGAGATAGCATTGATGTTTTGTTTTTTTTTTTAAAAAAAAGCAAACCAAAACAGTGTTAATATACGGTAGCAATAACCAGCTTTGAAGCTAAATACAACTGTGGCCTTTTCGTAAGAATTTTAGTCATATGTGATGCTGACTAAGAGCTGAATGTTAAGCAGAGCCCTCACATGATGTGACCATGCCTTACTGCTCCTTTCATGTCTGGGGAAGTATTTGACCTACCGCTCCTCCCGTAAACACAGTGATCTGTCTTAATTTCATTCTCTCTAATGGAGAATATTAGATCACTGTATAATTGTGATATTGCAGGAATGCCTCTTCCTTCCGTGCCCAAGAGTTGCTATCTCATCCCTTGAGTTTCCCTTGATCTTATTTCTGGTTTTACAAAGCAGGGAGCATGTGGCAATTTAATGTGTCTATTTTTTTTTTCTCCCTCCTGAGGATGACTATGTAGAAAAGCCTGGGGGTTTTTTTCATTTAAGTACAAGGTCCTAGAGCTGAAAGAATGTAAGTATTTAGTATAAATGCTTTGGAGTGTGCCACCTAGAATACAATTGCTCTCTTGATGATGGAGGTTTGCTCTACAGGGCAAGCTAGAGATCTTTTCTCTTGACTTTGTACATACCTGTGTATGTACATGGGTTTTTATGCTGTAACGTGCTATTCTCTCCCCAGACTAATAGATGTACTGGCCCTATTACTGTGCTTTCATCTTGACCTACAGATTCATCGCTTCCTTTATGCTTTTGAGAAGGATGAAATCTGACCTTTACTTTGCCTGGAACAACTGTGTGCTTACTTTATGCATGCCACCGAGCAGGTATGTGGGTTAGGTGTGAGCCACCAGCCTGGCCGTAGAAGCTCCGAGTCCTGAGCTTTTCTCTGCGATTGCAGGCTGGTCCCTCCAGCCGTGTTTGCAGCCTGTCTGCTGCAGGTCTCCAGCTGCTTCTGTCGCTGCCCCAGCTTCTCGCAGACTGCTTCTGGGAAATAATAAGCAATATACTGTATTAAAGATAGTTTAAATCCATGAAATATTTCTGGCACAACCACTATCTTGTCTAGCCAGTTCTGGGCTGTCCTCTGCCTCTTCTCATGTTCATGAGTCCCTTTAGCTTAGGGGCTTTTTTTAAGCCTGTTGACATTGTCCTGATGGACGAAGTTCCATGTTGGACTGTGTAAACCAGTGGCCCCCTGGTGGAGTGAGGAGTTTTCGGGGGCCGTAGGGACAGGACAGCAGTAGCGTGACACCCCCGGCCTTGTGTCAGTGCTGCCTTCCCCTTTCTCGGTGAGGCCGGTGGTGATGCAAGGTGGGGGCTGTTCCATGATCGGCAGTGGGGCAAGGGGAAGGGTAAAACATGGTGGGTGTCACTTATGGCCAAGAACTGTCTGCTTCTGGGGGTGTGGGAGGAGAGCCCTTTCCTCTGAAGGAGCTCTTGTTAACTAAACGGCAGTGGGGTTGACGGAAACCGGCCTCGGGGGCTGCCTTGAGGGAAAGCGGCCTCCATAGTGATGGCGGGCTGCTGCTTTCACTGAGGGAAAACACCCTCAGGGGCGTTTTCCAGTGGCCTTCGGTGTGGGTGATGGCGGGGTGGGGCTCTCCCTGAGGGGACACTGCCGAGAGAAAGCGGCCTCGAGGGTGGTAATGGCAGGACGGACCCTTCACTGAGGGGCCGGAGGGGAGGCCCGGGCCCGCCGCCACCGTGGGAGGCGGCTGAGGCGGGAGCGAGGAGGCCGCAGGGGAGGGGCGGCGGTGGGGCCGCTCCGGCTCCTTTAAGCGGGGCGGCGCGGAGCGGCGGGGGCCGGCCCGGGGCGGAGCGGGGCGGTGGCGGCGCAGAGCGGGCGGCGGGCTCGGCCGGCGGCTGGGCGGCAGCGGGGCCATGGCCGCCGACGTGTTCATGCGGCCGGCGCGGCTCCTCGGGGCGGCGGGGCCGCTCTCCCCCCGTACCGAGCCCGACGAGGACTCGTCGGACACGGACGACGGGGGCGCCTCGCCGGGCGGCGGGCGGCGATGCGGGCCGCGGCGGGGGCAGCCCCCAGGCCCCCAGATCATCCACTCGGGCCACTTCATGGTCTCGTCGCCGCACAGCGAGCACCCGCCCAAGAAGGGCTACGACTTCGACACGGTCAACGAGCAGACCTGCCAGACCTACCAGTTCGGGGCGGCCCGCGGCGGCGGCGGGGCCGGCGGCCGCCTCAGCATCGACGCCTCCCTCACGAAGCTCTTCGAGTGCATGTCCCTGGCCTACAGGTACCGGCTGCCGCCGCCCTTGGGGCCGGGGGCGCGGGGCAGGGCGGCCTCGGGGGGTGGGGAGGGCGCGGGGGGGCCGAGCGGCTCTCGGAGTGAGTCAGGGCGGCAGGGAAAGCCCCGGCTGGGCGTCGGCGGGGCGGGGGGGGACGACCGGGCCGGGGGCGCGGTGAGGGGCGGAGGGGGGCGAGGCCTGAGGCGATCGGCCGGGGCACCCCCGGGGAAGCGGGGGCAGCCGAGCGTCGCCTTTCGACGGTGACCTCCCCCCGCCCCCCCCCCATCCTCCACGCGTGGGTGTTCGTGTCGCTTTTGTTTTCAGTGAACTTTAGGATCCTCGCCGGGCACTTTCCGTAGGCCTGAGACCTGGCCGCGGGTGGTGTGGGGTGAGCGGAGGGGGTGTCACCGCGTTTCCGGCGGGGCCGCGGAGGCAGGAGGACGGGGGGGAGGTCGGGGTGAGCCCGTGAGGCGGACGGGGACCCTGTCCCCGGCGTGGGAGAGCGCCCTGCCTCTGCGGGCTCTTCGTGGCACTGGGAAACCCTCAGCATCCCACGGGCAGGCTTGAAGTTGGTGGGAACATCCAGTGCTGAAGAGCATCTGGAGAAACCCCTAAAGGGCAAAGGAACTATTTGTGCCCGTTCTATGTGAAAATCGGCCAACTCTTCTTTTATTCCCTCCCCCCCCAATTTTATTTTTATAACAAATTCAAGAAAGCGGGATCTGTCATTGTTTCCTTTGTTCCAGTGGTTGCAGCTGGTAGTAGCACTTCCTGGGTTTATCTGCGCCTTGTGCTCAAGCTTCGGTTTTGCTTTTCATCTATTTAATAAGGCGTTATATTCACATTTACTCCCTTTGTCTGTCATCCAAAATGGAGGCAGAGCTATGGAATAGAGGTGTTTTGAAAGGAGGTATGCCTGCTCGAGTCTTTTGTTCGATGTGATAAAGCAGAAATTGGATCCAATCTGATGTTCTCTATGGAGCGTATTTTGGAAGTTGATTAAAAGGAATGATGGAAAATGCCTCTGAGCGTATCAACGGAAATATTTATTTTCGTTTATAGGAACAGTGTTAGCTTGCTAAAAGAAAATTAACTTTGCCCACTCCAAATTCTTCTATTTCCGTACTGCTCAATGAAGAGGAAACAATAGAACTATCCATTCTGTATGATTAGTGAGAAGATGTAATGCAAGTAATCTTCTAATTTTGATAATTTTTACCAAGCAAGTTGCTAGTTACAGGCAAGAGAGTGAATCTTAGATAGGTGTGTACAATAATGGATGTAAATTCTTTGCGCTTACAAAAGAAATAAAAATGTAAAACTTAACTAAAAATTAACTAGCCTGCCTTTATCATACAAGCTGAGAGGAACCTGCAGAGGAACCACAAGTATTATGAGGGACAGAACTAGACTTCCCGTGTGTATCTTCTCATTGGCCTTTATCAGCTTTATTTTATGTTGCGCTTCCACTAGTGTATCTTTGGGATTTTGAAACCGAGGGTCACATCTAATGCAAAGGAATAATTCTGTGATACTAATTTAACAATACCAAACTGATGTAGCTGCATAAATTGAGCACCAAATCTAGCTTAGCAGAAATAATTTTATCCCGCTTGTTGGTGGCAGTATGAGGCAAGGTACAGAAAATATCTTCTGAGAGGTTACCAAAGAAGAGCATATTCTTAATGCTTCTGTACTTGGATATCTTAAGGTTTGCTGAATTGCAGCCATGAAACACCCTGCCCAGATTCAGCCTGCTTGCTTTATGGCTTTGCAAAAAATGTTTTAAATCTGTCTAAGAAAGCAGTTCTAAACTTGGGTCTAAAAAAGATTAAAATAATTTTAGAAAGTCTAATTTGCCTGTGTTGCCTCAGCTGTGCCTTTCCCATTATTGTCTGTCTGATCTAGCGCTGACAAAACAGGCAGATTCTATGTTTACATTTTTCATACTGCATTTGTAGGATAGAAAATCACTCTAGAAAAGAACTGGGAGGTGTGGAAACCAACACCAAAAACTGTAAAACAAAAAGGTGAAGAAGTGTGGTTTTCGCATTGTGGCTGTTGCAGAACCAGTAACGAGGGGCATGAGCTAACTCATCATGTTTCTGGAGCTGGGGTAATGCAGCTATGTTAAATACAAAAACAAGGAAGTTGCTGTAACAGAGCCCTGTGTGTAATATTTATTTACACTTGACACCCATTGCTAGTATTTCAGTGTTTAAAGTTTTAAAAAGAAGCACTAAGTTGTGTGGTGTCTGTTAGCTTTACCAATGAGGTAGAAAGCTAAGTTTTTCTATCTTACCTAGGTTATTACCCAGGATGGTTTATGTTTGAAAGTGACCAAATTTGTGCTGAATCACATTCTCGTTGGGATGCGCAGTGTAGCCTAGGCTCTTCTAATTGTGATAATGAATTGTGTAAAAAAATTTTTCTTTTAATATGGCTCTGCTGCTCACTGACAAACTTTTTATGATAAAAAAGCTCTTTCTGAACATGAGGGAGGTGATTCCCTTGTGCCTCTGAGCAGTACAAGCTAACCTGATTTTAATTTTCGTCATAGCTGTTTCAGTCACGTATCCAGTTGCGCAGGTTGGAAATCCTCATTTCAGATGAGCCGTTTCATAGGGGAAAATGTGACCGTAGCATACTCCTTTGTACACTTAGGAGATTAAAACAATCTTCTAAATCAATAAGTTACTTATAAACACTAGGGTTTACAACAGGTATCACGAGGGCTGTACTTTATCTAAATGTCACTCGTTTTTCTTGTGAGATTGATTGTGGGAATGATACCACGCTGACGAAGGTAAAAGAACTCTGATTTTCCTCTTCTAGCCCCTTCATCCCAGCCCTTTAAAACAATGTGACCTTGCAGGTCTCGATATGTATAGGTAGCTGTAATTGACCTATGGCAGGCAGGACACTTAAAAGGCAAAAAGATTTTAAAAAATGGGCTTTCCAAAATGAAAATAATCTGTGATGCTGTTCATTCTAAAGAGAAACTGTGCTAACGGTTATATGACCTACAGTGGTTATTAAGCAGAATTAAGTCAAATGATATGTAATCTTGATACTTAATTTAGTAAAGCCCTTTAATAACTTTATGATTATCCAAATAATTACATTACCCAAAAGTAAGTTCCCAAAACTGACCTGTATTCTGAAATGTTCTGACCACAGTGTATCGTGAAGTTTTTTCCTGGGATTGGGGCAGAAGAATTTTTTCTTTTCATTTTGGAGAGCTCTGGTCTTCAGCAGAAGAATAACATTCACATCTTTGCAGGCTGAAGGCTTGTGTGAAGTGAAAATTATGCTTTACAAAAGGGCACCGTAAACCATTTATTGCCCTAACAGGCTGGAATATGGGGATGTTAGACCTCCCTGTGGAAAGCTCTGCTTTGGAAACAATGATGTGTAGTTTGTTTAAGGTCCAAAACCTGAAATATGCACTTGGAAAGGCAGATTTTGTATATTCTGAACTCTGCATGCGGAGCTCTGAAAAACATGCGGAAGGAATCAGTGGCATTGTGCTAGTTTAGGGTTTTGATGATGAGGTGGTAGAGAGGTGTAATCATGCTGGAACAACTAATATAATCATTGCAGGGAGTAGGAAATACAATGTATTACTCCTGGAAAAAGTAGATTCAAGTCAAATTTTCAGTTATTTTCTCTAGGTGTAAAGTGGATAAGTGACAGTGCAGGCTTCAGTTAGTACTCACCCACTGTGTCTTACCCATGCCCTGTAGGGAAGTAAGAGGTTGATGAGGTTCTGGGACCATGTAAGTCATTCATTTTCTTCGTGAAGGTTCCCCTTTTGCAGTGCTGGGGAGAAGATCTCTGCAGTTGAGAGGATGGGCTAGTCAGTTGTGTGTGGTCATGTACATCATGTAAGCAAAGCACAAGCTTTATTTTAGGAGTTATTAAAGATACTACTTGCACTCAGTGTGGGTGGTGTTCTTTTTAAACTTCTGTCATGTATTATGTCAGTTGGTGTCCATCTTACTTTGCGGTAGGGTATGATAGGGTAAATGAAGATGACTTCGTGGACTCGTTTGTCATTAAGTAGCCTCAGAGTTCTCTCGCCTTCTAATAAGAGCTTAAGGTACACGCCAGATGATGTACTTCAGGTAAGAGTGTTAACACTGGCATCAGATACTTGTCTAAACCCTTCTGGATCCTGCTTGTTAAAGTTGCACAGAACAGGAGAGTGGGGTCTGGGAACTGTGACGAAGGCTACCTTTAGAAAAGCTTGCCAGGTCATTTCTAGATCTCATCTCTCCTCTTTAGCAATATGACCCCTTCACTTTATGTAGATGTAAGCCAAAAATATTGGGGATATTAGGGATCAGCTTATTTCCAAAGCACCTCTGCCACATATTCTTTGTTAACGCAGCGTGTATTTTGGGAAGTTCTTAGCAATGGTGATAGCAGGTTTCAGATGAAAAACTTTCAGAATGTAGTTACATATTTTATATGCTGCTCATAGAAACTACTCTGATAAAAACACCTATATTCGTCCTATGAATTGAGCCTAACTTGAGCAGAGTTGCTAGGTTATAAGTACTCATGGTTAAGGGTCATTTCAAAGCAAGGATGCTAGCTATATTCTAGTGCGTGTGAATCAGCGCATTGTTACTGAGCCTCTTACCTTGCTTATGGCAAATGCTCGATATAGTCACAAGCTTTTAAGCTCTATATAAGATGCGCTTTCAAATTCCACCTTGACAACCTTGAACCTCAGAAAAGTTTGCAGAAAGGTTGCTGAGCTGTTCTTGTTTCAAAGATGCATTTCTCTTGCCAGAGTAAACATTTAGTAGTGGTAGTGTAAAAAGTCCTTGGTTGAAATTAAGGTTTTGGTGTCTTCAGGACTACACACTACTTATATGAAGAAAAGACAAATTCTGTAGGCAAATTTTTTTGGTTTTGTTTGCTCCTGGCTATTTTGGTGGCTCTGCAGGTCACAAGCTTTTAGTGGTTTCTGTAGACCTGACTGCGTAGGGTGTTACTACAGAAGTATGGTGCACAGTAGTCACATTTTTCACAAAAAACCACATTGTTGATATCGTCTTTTGTTTACCATTTAATCTACATGTTTTGTTGTAGTTCTCTGTCTTGTGTTTTCACACAGTAAACAGATGTTGTTCCCTGGCTTAAATACAACATGGATTTCATAATCATATTTTTCGATGTGTTGCTGAAATAGGGAAGAGGGAGCAAGTTTGTCCTCAGATTGCCCGTTCTCAGTAACTTTTGCATGGTCTGAAAAAAGCTTGGCTGAACTGTGAGATTTGGAATTGCTTTTAGTGAAGATCTGTGTTGCATGGTTATGATGTGTTTTGAATGAAGTAGAGTTTGATGGCAACAGAAATTAACACATTAATTTCCAGTTCTCTCCCCCTTACCTGTTTTAATTTCTTTCTGCTGAGTGGTGAGAGGAATTAAAGCCAAGAAACCCGAAATTCAGGTCTTAGCTTTACTCATGTTTTCCCACATGCTCATTTAGTAGGTCACTGAATCATTCTTGTTTGTTTCTCTCCCAAGTGGGAGAAAAAAATTCCACTCTCTTGGAAGGCAGAGTTGATATACAGTCCCTTGAGCAGCTGCTTATCTGTCTGTGTGTCCTTAAGCTATGATTAGTCCTAACCAAACAAGGGGGTATCTAGTGGTGCAGTAAGCTGGAAAGTGGTGGGGAGGAATAAAGGGAGCTTTGGAGCCATATTGAGCTGATGGCTGGGCATTTCTGAGATGTCAGACAGGCATTTTAAGTTTGCACAGAAATTGAAAAGCTTAAAGTAGAGAGTGAACTCTTCCTGCAGTTTCCGTGCTATTCTACAGCTCTGCAGTCAAGCTTCAACAATTCTGCCTCGTTTTTTTTGCAGCACAGCAGACAGTGGGGGCAGTTGCCTCCCAACAATCTTTCTTCCTGTTATAGGGAGACTATCCAGCTGAAAAGGCGCTGAGAGCCTTGGGCACTTCTAGGTGTTGGTGGTTCTTATCATTCTAGCAGCTTCAACCAGCCTCCTCTAGTCTTCCTTCCTCAGCCCCCTCCAAGCAATTCCACAGGATCCTCAAGCACTTCCTCTCAGATGTCTTTGGGCTACCGTAAAAGATATGGTTGAATGGAATCCTCCACTGTTTAATTGTCTGTCTCCTACCTCTACCATAAAGAAAAACTCATCTTAACTATGGTGACAGAGTATGAGTGTTTGAAATAGAAGTAAAGAGTTCTGCTGTCAAATGTAAAATCAAATTGGGAATTCAGGGGCAGCTTCTCAAACGCACCAGACAACTCAAGATCAATTCCTTACTGCTGCATCAGCACTCGAGAGCAGTTGCCGGTAGAATCACAGAATAGTTTGGTTGGAACGGACTTCTAAAGGTCATCTAGTCCAGCCCTTCTGCAATGAGCAGGACATCCTCAAGAAGATCAGGCTCTCTAAGTTGTTATGTGTGAGTGGAATTTTTTCTCATAATAACAGTATTCAGAGATCTGCTCTGAAGAAGGAAGAGCTGAGAGGGCAGGAGGCGAGATGAGCAGCTCACTGAGATTTGAAATAAAGTTAAGAAGATGTTTGAAGAATGCATTTAATTAATTAGAAAGGCCAAGATAGAGGCACATGGTGGGGTGGATGGTGTTGACAGAGGAGGTCACAAAGATGGAAATAGGAAGGGAACAAAGAAAAAAGGTGTTGTGAAGTTCAAGTCAAATCAATTACCTTTCATCTGAATGGGTGGGTTTGAGCCTGGGTTACAAACTCACTGAACAATGTGAGCGAGGAAATGTTCAGCAGCAGGGTTGGACAGCAAGGAAGGGGAATTCTCTGAGGATGATAGGGGCGTTGTGGAGAAGAAAAGAGACTGGAGTTACACTCGGAGGAGATCTGATAAAAAGGACAAATGTGAATGGATAACGATGACTTGGGGAAGGAAGAGGATGCTGGTGTAGTGCAGTAGTTCAGGGCAGGAGAAATAGGTATGAAAGGGAAGATATATGGAAAGTAAGGGTAGATGATTGAAGGTGTGGCTGGAGTTAGAGAAGTCCAGCATTTCTTCCCTGTGCTTTGATCTGTGGTGCGAGCGTTAGATAGGAAGCACTTAATGAGGGTGTGCCTGATAAAGGGAGACTGTGAGCTAGACGGACCCAGACATGGAAGTTGTGGATGATCATGCAGTAAAATGGGGGCAGGAGAGCTGGGGTTCCTGGTTTGGCTCTTCTAATGCTGCCTTGCTTCCTCTTGCTGTTAGAAAGGAAGGTTTGTCTTTCTAAAGCAAAACAACAACATAGAAAACCTTATCAGTTTAGAAACCTGGACCAGTTTGGGTTTAATCTGGTATTTCATTTTTAATTAACAGACTTCAGGCTATATGCTTGCTACTTCCTTTCCTTTGTATGCAAAAATTAATTGCATTTACAGTTTTCCTTATCTGTCCTTTGATATTTTAACGTCACTGGCACAAGCAGTCACTTTAAAGACAAAACTTCTAAGGTACTTCTGAGGAAAAAGACAAGCTTTCTAAACTCTTTGATGGCTATTGAAATATTTTACAGCTTTCATACAATTTTCCTTTCACTCAGGGAAGGAAACCTTTAACATGTCTATAAAACAATTATGAAGATGATTAGGAAAAGTAGTTGTTTCAGTTGCCTCCAAAGAAAATAGAGTTGGTTCTTTGTGTTTCAGACAGTGATGGAAAAACCTGCATCTGATTGTTTTTAGTGCAAGCTAGAGTTACACTATTGTCACAGTTTCTGAAGCAGGAAGGCTTGAAAAATGGGGTTAGGAAAAGCTAGGTTTTCCAGAAATCGCTTCTAACAGTTGTAATACTAAACCAGAAATTCTAAACATGGTCTTTTCAAAACAATTTTTTTGTTTGTTTGCTCAAATGGGAGTTGGAAGGTCATTTTTGATTGTTTGTTTTGAACGTAAAACATGCTGCCTTGGTGCCATTCATAATGTAATTAATATAGACACTCTTTGTAAGTTAAGCAGTAATAGCTGTCGGAAATGTTTCTAGTGCGCGTTTGCCACAGCTTATTTACTTTGTGACACAAGCACAAAGGTTTTCGCTAGCCCTTAGTTTCTTGGCTTGTTGATCTTAGATAAATCAGTTAACTGCTTTTTCCTCCCTTTCTCCCTTCTAAAAATGACCAAAACAGTCTCAACGCTTCAGAGACCCACATGTGTATACTGGTCTTTTTGAAAGGGGGAAACAAAGGCACGAAGTTTAGAAGTGAGCTAACATAGTGAGTTCTAGAGGAAGCTGTATAAAAGATGACACTTCAGCTACAAGCTTATATAGTAAAGAAAAGGAGACAAATGGAAGAAAGATTTAGGAGGGGAAGATGAAGATGTGCAGTTTATTGGCACCTCTGTTAGAAAAGCTACTGACCATTGTAACTGATGAGGAACCCTACAGTTGAAAATTACAGGGTAATAAAACCAGGCTGGTATTTTAAAGGTAATCATAATGCTTCTGGAAGGCAGTGTTCTTTCTGCTGACTGCCTTTGGCATTCATTGGACTGCCTGCGAAAAGTACGTGCTCCCCACCGTGACTGGTAGTTGTTTCTGAGAAGCATCATCACACTCCTCAGGAAAGGTCTGTGCTGTGCAGTCACCAAGGAAGCTTGAATATCTGGAGTGTCAGCTCTGGATTCTCGATTGGGTTGCTGATGGTGGCTTTCTGGAGAATCTAGAAAACCATCCTACTTTTAGAACAACAGAAACTGTATTTTTGATAGACCAATTTGGATTTTTCATCTGTGAAGAGTTGTTTTGTTGGGCTTGGAAGTCTAAATGGCGTCAGCTTTCCTGAGTCATCAAACACTTAATTGCCATGTGAGGCATGACCCCTTTCTGCACGACAGATTTGTTTAGAAGGTGAATGTGCCGCTCCAGTCAGCTGAAGGACCCTGCCTATTAGGGAACTGTTTGCTGTTTTTACTCTGCAGGCATGAATGACGAGGGCTCCTTGTCTGCTTTCCTCCCTTGGCTTGATGTGCTGCAGTTGCTGTACTCTGCATCGCTATGTTAAATGTAGTGTTGGATTGAGCAGATGTTTGTCTACTCAAACGCCTGTGGGGATGGTGTTTATCTTACTGTCATTCTCATACATGTCATGATCTCTTACAGGTCTCTTACAGGCTTGATGCCTCTGAGGAGAGAGTGTTAAAGGGGAGTCTGAATGACACCTTGGCCATTCTACTGTGTTGTGAATGGTTTGGGAATGGTTTGCTGCAGTGTAAGCGCTATTCCCTCCCTGTTAAGTAGATTTAAATTTGTGCCTTAAGGTATTTAAACTCTGGGTGCTACTTAAGAGCAAGCTCAGCAACAGTTACCTGTGTGAAACAGTAGTATTTTTAAAGTTGGACTGGCTAGCTGGGCCATCAGATGGATGATAGAAAATGGGATCAGAGAGGACCATAGGAAGCCATCTAGGCCCAAGGCACAGTGAAATGATTCCTTCCCTTGGTCAGTTATCCAGACTGTGGACACTTGGAAGGTACATTAGAAGTACAAAGCCCAGGGTGTTATGAGTGGCTCTCAGAGTGCTTCATCTCCTCAGAGACTATAAAACAAAGGGTGACAAGCCAGATGGGAAAGGCCTGCAGGCTACCACTTGGATTATCATATAGCAGGGTATTAGTGAAAGAATCTGATTTTCTTTAATTAGCGATATGTAAGTGTGGCCAGACCACTGCAGACCTACAGATAACCCTTTTGACATGATAGGTTTTATGGCATAGCTTGATGCTAGGAAAAGACTTCATTGTTTAAATAACTAAGCATGATACTTAATGAATTAAACTTTTTTCTGAAAAGCATAGAAATATTATAATGACTTGTTAAATTTTAATGACTTGTTTTTTGACACTTGGGTTTGTGTTCACAGCACAACATTGTCTCCATCAGTAATGCACAGTTAGAGGCTTTCTCATCTCTCTATGTCTACTTCAGCTGATGCTGTAGTGCAAGGAAGCAGTGGATGCTGTCCTGTGTACTATATTTAATGCTTTTTCTTACCTGAATTTTTTATATGTGGGAACGTCTTGCTGCATACAGAGAGAAATATTTTTTTTAATGAGTGGGAGATTTCTGGATTTCCAGAGGTATCTTTAGTGTTCATTTTTATCACCCTAGAGCAAGCAGAGGATGTCGTTATGGGTAGAAGACATACCTGTTGTTTGTGCTTCTCTTTAATTGCAGATTAACAGTATTTCCCTATGCATTCTCTCAGCGATTTGTGAAACAAAGGACAGAATTCTGGGGGGACAGTTCAGAGCAGAAATAAAGAGCCAAGGCTGTGTTCAGCTGAAGGAACAAAGGAAGAAAGCTTGAGAGCGCTGTGCTTTGGTCCTTAAAGAATTGTCCTTATACAAGTACAGGGATCTGATGCTTACTACAGCTTTGTTTCTGCATGAGTGTGAAAAGGCTTCTTCCATCTCAGTTGGGAGATGAAAGGATGGTCTTGTCTTTGCTCGCGTTCACTGGGGTTTGCTTGTACTAGGGTTGGCTTGTGAATAAAAGCAAGAATTGAAGAGTTGAGCCTTAAGGGTGGCTGAGGGGGTAAGGAGAAGATCCAAATAGCCTTGCTGTTGTACTAGTTTTGCCCTTCTTGAGAAAGCGGATTGTCCTTGCCAGTTTTGGAAGTGAGACAGCAGCTCCATTGTTTATACTTGTGTCTTGCAAATCTGGGGGGAAGGTGGCAGCTTGCCAGCCTGCCCCAGTCCGAACCCTCTGTGTGGTATACATGTGGTTCTCTGCTCTGCTTACCTCCTATGCTGTACCTACCTTGGTATTTTTCCAAAAGAGTCCTGCTTATGTGGACACTTCAGAGGTAACTGTGTTGAGAGCTCATCTGAACACCAGAGCCTTACTGCCGTTAGAGCAGCTGTGGTAAGTACAGGAGCTTGGTCCTGGGGCTCTGTTATAGAATCATAGAATGGTTTGGGTTGGAAGGGACCTTAAAGATCATCTTGTTCCAACCCTTGTGGCCTGCCAGGCTGGCTGCAAGAGGCGTACAAGACTCTTCTGTCCTAAAGAGTTTGTGTTGCGTCTTGCACTACTGCTTAGAAGAGACCCTCAGAAGCATACGTAAACAGGATGAGGCCTTTGCTTTTCACTGATACATCCAGCAGTGAGCCTGTTAGTCCTCGTATATCAGCAGGGTTGGTTTTTTTTAAGTGATATGTCTGCATAACAAGATCCAAGCAAACACTGCAGAGGCACGAAGGACACTTTTGCTGTTGGAATCTGTCAAGTTCACTGTTTTTCAGAACTCTCTAGCATGCGATGTTTACTCGAAATCCTGGCCTCCATTACCCTCTGCCACTTTGTTTACTCTCCCTTCCCTCAAGGTCTCATAGTAACGGCTGCTCTGCCTGCAGCAGTTTAAGCACACGTCAGCTGAAGTGACCTTGGCCAGCATGGCTGTGAGGTCTCTAGCGAGGCTGCAGTGAATGCAGTGGCTTCTCTATCCAACAGACGGGCCACTTTCCCAGCCCACTTGAGCTAGTTGTCCAAAACACTCTTCTCATCTGCATCGCCCTGTCTGTGCCAGGGGCTTTGTCACCTCGGCTGAATTCTGACCCAGAGAAATTCTAATGCAGGGCAAGGGTTAGACTCAGACCGTCAAACCAGAACTGATGATGCAGAGCCCAGGCCTGTGTGCTGGTGGTGTTGTGTCTTTGGAGCAGCTGGAATGAAGTGACATCGGGGTTGCACAACAGACCTAAAAATAACTTAGGCTCGCTGCATTTCGTTACTATCTAGCAACTGTACATTCATGTGCATGTGAGCCGTCACAGGCTATTCTGCTAAATTCTTCTTGCTGCATCTTGCATCCAGATTTTAGGCTGCTGTTAAATTTATTCACTGTTTGTCTTTATCCTGGTTTGAGCAACACAGGACTTAATTTATCTTCTAATGCTTGAGAAAACTGCACTTTTAGAAGACTAGCGTCTGAATTTGTGAAAATACTTACTTCATAGCCAGCTATGGTATATGGATTTCAAGGTCTCAGTGTTTTCGAGCTAGCCAGGTGTAGGGATGAGAAGGAGTGACACCCGGGCACTTGACCCAAGATGCCAACAGGATTATTTCATACCATGAATATCGCATTCAGTATAAATAAGAAGGTTTGCAAAGTTCTCTCTCTTCCTTGGTGGTGGTGGTCCAGAGAACTTCTTGCCCCGGTACCGGATCCCTAAGGCTTTCCCTTCTTCCCGAAGCCATAGCTCTCTGTGTCCTGCATTTGCTGTCCCCTGCTGGGAGTGCACAGCTTCCTGCTGATATGATTGGCTGAGTGTAAGCCTTGTGTATTTTATATTGGTATTGGGATCAATATTGGTTCTTTAGTGTTATTAGTGTTAATTATCTAGTCTTACTCTGTTAAATCTGTTTATATTTCAACCCTCGTGTTTCCTTGCTTTTTCCCTGTTCCCCTTCCCGGGTGGGGAGGGGTCATCAGGTAATAGAATAATTGTCTGAACGACAGTAAATTGTTGTGGGTTTTCAAACCATAACAGTCTTCGCTATTGACACCATTCCCAAAGGGACAGGGACCCAATGGAGCGTGAATTGTGGAAGTGCTTCTCAGTTCTTTGTGACTTTTCTTTGAAGTCCATGACTGCTCTTCATTATCTTCTTATTATGCAGACATTTGCTTTTGATGCTGTATTATGACACTTGATGTAGCCTGTGTTAGTTATTGGAAACTATTACTTTGCAGTGTGTTAGAGACAGAAGTGGTCAACAAGGTAAAAAAGGAAAGGCATGCATGTAAAAAGGAAAATTAAAAAAAAAAAAAAAGTAAGAAAGGAAATACCTGGGCTGTGAGCCTGGCAGCCGTTAAAGAAGAAGTGCCAAACAGAAGAGGCCAGTGGAAGATCTTGTTGCTTCCTGATCTGCCAATCAGTGCATATGGATATTATCTGCTGCCATGTTTTCCAGAGCAAAGAAAAGTATAATTTATTATTTTCTAGGATGGTTGGTCTCTGCTGAATCTGATGAATTTCTGAATGATTGTATAGAAGCTGTAGCAGTGTGAGTAAGCTTCTCCATGGCAAGTCAAGCTCTGCTAATAACTTTTACAGTGACAGCTGTCTGCATCAGGAGAACTCACCGTATTTGAGTGAGAGGCAGCACAGTGCAGTGCTGGTTCTGCTAAGCTGCATCATAGGTTCAGGAATGGGCTCTGAAATTTGTCTGTTTGCAGCACGTCAAAGTCTGGATGTTACATACCATGCTTCTCATGTTAGCTCATTCTGTACAGCGTCCAGAGAAGGTCTAAATGTTTCCCTGTGTACATTCAAACTCCTGCATATTAGTATCTGCACAGATACTTCAGCTTAGTCCAGCTTTCTGTTTGCTTGGTAAATACCTGTCCCTGTCAGGATGGAGGTTGAGAGAACTTGAATAGAAAATATGGTGGTGGCATGCCAGATGTGGGAAAGCATGAAGCAGTGAAAGGGAATGATATACTTGCTTTAGTTCTTTATAACACAGCTTTTGAGAAAGAAAATTGAGAGAAGGGGTTGTAATGTGTGGAACGGGTTAGTGACCTGGGAACACACGCAAAAATTACCTTTCTGTGTTTGAAGATATGGAAGTTTTAAAAGGAAGGACTAGGTCAAAGGATTTGGGTATGGTTGTGAAATGCTTAGATCTGCTACAGAGCCAGAGAAGTTCTTTGCATGTTGTCAGCTTATTTCAAACGAACCTAGTGTTGGGATGGGAGAACTGTCTTGATCAAAGATGCAGATATCCTCAAGGAGGAAACTGCACTTATTTCAGGTAATTAGCCACCATGTTTAACACCTAAAACCTGTTGAAAATAGAAAGCAGAGATTGCGAAATAGCTGAGAGCCGGAAGCAATCTATCCAAAAGCTGGGGCATCCTGAGTCGTTGCAGTAGTCACCGTAGTGGCTGTTCTCTGTTAAGAATGTTATTATCCCTCCCTTTTCAGAGCAGAGACCTGCCAAATCAAAACACGTGTTCAACTCACTCAGGTGTGTGGGAGGAGGGCGGGAAGGAAGTATCTATAAACACAGCAAAAGGAGAAACTATGTAGTTCTTCCAATTTACTTTTGGGAAGTTAATATAATAGTTAATATCGTTTTCCTTTACAGTTGAGAGGGGCTGTAGGGGGCTGGTTGTTGAGGGCTGGAGGGAGAGAGTGTTGTACAAACACACTCGTCCTGTTCTCACTCTTCCCCAAGCACAGGCTTGTGTCCACTGGTGGAGATGCAGTGCTGGGAAAGCTGGACCTTTGGCCCAACCTGTATGGGTGTTCTTACACCTCTTGCTAAAGCAGGTGAGTTCTGGTGCCAAGTACTAGAGTGAGCTGGACAGTGTTTTAGTATCAGCTGTGAAAAAATTCCAGGCAGCGCTTTCACTGTTCATTAATCTTTTTTCTTCTAAATAAGAGATTTGTCTTTTGCCTTATAAAAATTACACCTTTAGAGTGCTCTCATTTTATAGCTTTTGCTTGGAACAGGAGCATGTGTTTTCTTCAGGGCAGCATGGGACAGTATGTGTCGGTGGCATTTGGTCTCTGGAAGCTGCAGATAAGCCCAGTTAGTGTTGCTGAATGGCTGCATTCTGTGATATCAACTTAGTTCTGTGCTGCTGCCTTTCCCTAACTGGCTGCCAGAAGGTACTGGATATTCTACTGTATTGTGAAAGCAGAAAGCCAGTATGTTTGTGACTTGAATGATTCTGTGATCGGAGTCATTCCAGGTATGACTGAGGGCTAATCTGTAATCAAACTGCGTGGAAACAAGAGGCATTCCTATATTCTGGTCTGTCTCTCTTGCTGTGTGAAATAGTTAACCCTTCATAGTAACCATGTGATTAAATTTCGCTCATTTACATTATCAAATCAGCAAATGTAATTGAAGAGCACGGCTCAATTTACAGACTCTGTAAGTAGATGCACAAAAATATGCCATAAAAGCCAATTCATTACTGTTTCTAATAAAGTTTTGGTCTGTGAAGGTAGTTGTTTAGGAGCCCAGCATGCATCCCATCTGTTTTCAGTATCCAGTCATACAAGTAGAATGCTCAAATCTCCAGTAAAAATCTTAGCAGAGCTTAAGGAGCCTAAGATTTTTATTAGCAGTTTTTATTAGCACATTAGTAGGCTTGGGGTCAGGCCTCTGCGTGTGGTGATTATAGGCCATGTGGATACAGCAGGCTTTTTGAAATGGGGAGACAGATCCTAGGAAGTTTAGAAAGATTGCTTCTCTCTGTAGCAATAGACTTTTCAGAGATGTTGTTTACCTTTCATTTGAGCATTCTAAGGGACTCTACAAAGTAAAGGTTGATGCTGCCTTCTTTTGATTTTGGAACATGGGAAACACATGGCTAAAAGAAGAGACTTGTGTGAGGGTCATTTGGTGATGGGTTTGGGATTTTTTGTTTGTCATAAGATTCAGGAAAGTGCTGATGTTGTAATTTGTTTTACTTGGGAAGTCATCTCTTGCTCTGGGACCATCTCGGTCCATTTGAAAATGTGTTCTACCTAAAGAAAGGGATTACGTCAGTCCAACTGTCACTTAACTAGTGCATGGGTGAATGGCGTGAGAATTTCTGAGTGGTTTTGCTGGTAGATATTTGAGCAAGGTGGTACTGTGAGCAAAGGAATGACTTTATAAGGTTATATTGCAATAAACCGAAGGTCTTTCTCTGACACTTACCACATATAGTAAGATTAAATATTGCTTTGTAAAGTTAACTGCTATGAAGCATTCATCAATGCCCTGTGCTGAGCATGAGCATAACCACCATCATTATAAAGTAACAAACTCTTCAGCATGACCAGAGCCACTTTCCTAAGAACAGGGTGATCTTCTCTCCATCTGTGTGTGGGAACCAGGCACCTCCATTGGCCTGTCCAATCCTAAATGCACAACCGGAGCCATCTGGGAAAAGCGTGACGAGGATTGTATGTCACAAGCATTAGTATGCTTCCTGCCATGTCTCAGTTAATTAATGAAGGGTCACTTGCACAGCCTTTCCTGCAGTGCTACAGACAAGTTTCCACAGCTCCTGTTTGAGCTGGTGACCCAGAGGTGAAGGTCTGTTTTCCACTACTTGTTCTCTGAATGTTCAACCTTCCTAGGAGGCTGTGGTCTTTGACTGGTGAATCCCAGGGAGTTTCACTGCCATGCTTTGAGATGTGGCTGCTGCTGTGGCAGGGGCAGGAGGAACTGCCGCTTCACAGGTCCATGGGATGTTCACCTCTAACTGAAGGGCTGGATTTGGTGAAGGCGTTGTCAAAGAGTTTGTTTGCGCTTAGATCTAACAAAGCTTTAAGTAGAGACTTTCCTGTGAGGTGTGCATGGCCTTTTAGAGATGCTTTCATTTTATTTTATTTTATTTTTAAACTCCTTTTTTTCCTCATTCCAGTCTGTTTTATGTTAACTCAGGAAGGGGTTTTCTCTCTACATCATCTTTCTATGGGATTTTGTTTTTTTGATCTTTTAGTAGTCTTAGTAGTAACACAACCGTGCCTTTAGTCTACTTCTCTCTTTTGTGTGTTCTGGTTCAGCTTTTATGTAAACTTTGAACAAACTGTATGGGCTGTGGCAGTCTTGAGTCTTTAATAACTGAATTTGGTAATAAGTCTGGTGTTTTTCATGCTGCAGGGAGTCAGTTGCAGACAGCTGGTATGAAAGCGTTGTTTCACAAGGGGAAACATCTTGTGGGGGAGCATCTCTTCGTTTTAAAACACTTAAATCGTGTTGAGAATAAGATCCCTGAAGTCTTGCAGTGTATTTATAGGCTTGTAATGTTGTGCAGGGAATGTTACACTATCCTCTGTGGCAGAAGCGCTGGTTTCAGGTTGCTCTGTTGAGCATGGTAAACAGCTCTGGGTTCCTGTAGGTATGTGAGCTGCTCAGAGAGCTGTGCTGATCTGCCGCGCTGATACGGTTTGTTTGGGTTTTTCAGAAGCTCTGTGTGTGAAAAGTCTTTCAAGCATAATTTAGGTGCTTAAAACAAGGGCCCAGATCATCACATCTTGATCAGTTTATTAGTGTAGGCTATGGCCTTAACATTCAAAAGGATCCTGACGTATGCATAGCTCTGTAGACGAGGGTCCTTGCTGACAGCCATCCTTTTGTATGAGAAAAAGGTGCATTGGGCAACTGTATCAGTTCCTGATCATCTGTCTGGGAAAACAGCTCTTGTAATGAATATTCTGAGAAGTTTGCGCAAAAGCCAGTGGCAGAAGTCAAGTTTTAGGAAGGAGGGGAAAATTCCGAAAGACCATGAAACAAGCGAATAGGATCACTTCCCTTTATATTGAAGCTGCTCTAAAAGTGACACTTCTTACTTTTCACCATGGACAAGAGAGCGTACGAAACACTTTAAGGAAAACCAAATGTGTTGATCTGATGCGAATTACTTTGTCAATATGTTTGTCAGTACATGTTGATCATCATCATAACAGTTGATAGCACTAGGAAAGCTCCTCTACCTCTTAGCAGAGATTTTATAAGAAAAGATCCCAGTAGAACTCATCATGATGTCCTTGTTATGCCACCTGCCACACTGTTAGATATATAATGTTCCCTTTGCCTCGCCAAAGTCTTCTAAACGTCGTTTGAGTAGCAGGGAGGTGAGATGAAGAGAAGGAAGATGATGGAGAGTAGAAAGGGTGCATTGAGTGTGGTGGCTGTTTTTCAAAATGCAAGCACGCAACTGCGAGGGAGCTGGAAGAAAGCTGTTGGTAAAGATGATGCAGCAAAGAAAATCTGATAAATTGCACAGCCCTCACTGCTGCTGATCACAGTGTTAGTTACAGGCACACCATTGCGTATTACGAAGTCGCAAGGTACATTAAAGCTGATGTTTCTCTTCTGCTCCTTTCAGGGAGAATGTGTTCTCCAAATGAAAGTTCTTAAGCTGGTTGGGTTAAAAATAGTTTTTACAATTTCGTGAATGATGCTGGATACTCATTTTCTGGTCATTCTGGCGCTGGGCACAACACTGACTGAGCTATATGAACCCTGCAAACCTAGCACCAGAGAGAAGGGGAACAGGAGAGGGGGTTGGATTTGAAATTTTACATCTCTAGTAGATCGACTTCAATATTTGGCTGGCAGCTTGCCCCCCTGTGAGAGGGTTTCATGCTTACTGCTTTAAATACAGAGATAGCATGATTGTTTTGTTACAAGGGTGAGTCCTTTTAAAAAATGAAGCATTACGCAACGCTGCAGAAAATGTTAAGAAGAATTGAATTCCCACCCTTACTGTTGGCAACACTGGTAGCACCCCCTTTTCTTAAAGTTGCCCACCATTTGATCTGAACTTTCCTGCGTCTGAGCCTATGGTTTTTGGATGAAAAGTTTTTCAAAATGGTTCAGTCTGTTTCACTAATAAAGCTGATGTATTGCCCAAAATGTATTGCCCGTATCAAAAGAAAAACAAAAAACAAAGAAGCTCGTGTCATTTTTGAAAGATTATATTATCCTAAGGATCGGAGCAGGGCCTTGAAATTTGGTGAGGAGTTGGCCCATGTTTGAGTGCAGTGCTTTGTCCCACAAAATTTTTAAATTTTTAATTTTTTAAACTTGGTGAGACTGTAATTTTCTAAGAAACTTGAGATAGCAGGTAGTCAAAGCAGTGATTGCAGAGATGGCTGGAGGTCCATCTGGCACGGTGAGAGGTAAGGAAAGGGAACTGGATGCAGTTTTGCAAGCAAATGCAGGCATGTCTTCTCACGTTGGGCGGATCAGAGAAGTGGATAATGAAATGCTTATAAGTCTATACCTCAGTTTCCCACCTACAAAACGAGGGTGAAAGCACCATAGAAAAGCTTGTGAGGGCTTTGTTAATCCCAAGTAACAATCTGTATAAATCAAGGTGTGACCACTGAAAAGCAAACAGCATGAGAGGCCACCAGTGGAAGTGCTAAATATTCAGGATATGCTGTTTACCATCTATTCTGTACACAGAGGCTTAGGATGTGGACAGATTGCTTGTGATCCTGTAATAACTGCTTTCATCATAAGAAGTGTGCAAAGATATTTACATATAAATTCAGATACTTCCTGCCTTTTGTAGTGATTGTGTATACTATCATAATTTTCCTTTTATGTAGGATTAAATGATAATATTAAACATGCATTGGTGGTCAGTTCCAACTGAGATTTGAACTCCCTTGTGTAGAGTACGTGTTAAATCTGTACAGCGTAGGTTCAAGTTCAAGCTTGAACCGCTGGTTCTTAACCTCAAAGGAACTTTTTTTTTTAACTGAATACTTAGAAATTGTGATAGTCTTCATTTTGTATGCTCTCCACATCTACATCTAATCTGGCAGTAATAAAATGACAGATCGTGTCTCTTAACATTTTATACCAGAATAGAAACTTTGGGTTGCAGTGTTTGTTTAAACAAAAATCAGAACAATTTCCTGTGCGGTTTATTTTTTAAATAATAAGCCTGTATTACTGCAAAAGTTTTGTAACTCTCTTAATTTTAAGATTTTAACTGCTGACGATGTTTTTACAATGACGCTTTCTTCTAAAGGAAGATTTGAGGAGATCTGGTGTTTTTACTCACATTGATATCTGACCAACAGATGTGTTCTTAGAAGACCCCAGAGAGCATTTAGAAAATATAAATATTTTAATGTTTATTTATAAACTTAGATAAAAATGGATTCTATATCATCTTGAATTTGCTAGCCAAGTGTGAGAAAAAGTAAGACTCCTTTCTTCTTTTTCATTGATAAAACACAATCTGAGAAAGAGCAACACCAAATAAAATGATAAAGCAGGTGCAGTTCAGCTTAATTCTTACAGCATTACCTTGATACCATTTTCATACTGAGCATATTAAAATATTTCATAAATTATTCTTTTATGCTGGGGAAGGTGTAAAATGACATATGTAAGTCTAATCCTTGCTAAAACTTACTTTTGCTGGTAGTATTTCTAGTATGGGGCGTGTGGCTGGGATATGATTGATCACTGACATTCTGTCCTCGCTTTGCCACTGACATACTTTGTGGCCATGGGCAGCTGCTCTCCATCTTGGCATTTCAGATTTAGGCAAATGAAAGTAGTGGTACTTGCCTCTGACCCTGGATCTCAAAGCACTGTGTAAGTTCTATATATCAGTGTCTTTTTTTCATGATGGTATCTAGTAGTTCTTTGAAGAAGGTCTTGATTTTTAACAGTTGAAGTATGTGACATTTTATAAAGTTTTAATGTTTGTTCAGTTATAAAGAACATGACTTTTGTAGATGGGCACACTTCAGTACAGCAGGGATGAAGAAGAGGTTTTGAGCAAGAGTTAGCAGCAATAGATGGTGATCGTGAGGCCCATTTCTCAGCTTTTTGACTGAAATATTGTTGATGTAATTTACGGAGCTTTTTCTGCTTTCTTGCTGTTTCAGCTCTGTAGTACAGTGAGTCAATGTTGGACTAATGTCAGAAAAGCGGGAACATTTTTAGAAATATCCTTTGATTTCTGAGTGGAAATGAGAAACCATCTAAATATTCTGAGGCTTTAAATAGACACTGGCTGAAGGACACCATAGCCTCCATGTCTCCTTGATATTTGTTCTGCTCTTTATGTTCCCCTTTGCTCTGTGCTGTTTCAGTGCTCTTTTCACCCTTTCATAACTTGAATGAAACCTGCTTCCATTGAAAGCGTTTCTCCAGTGGTTGTTCCCAGCTGTCTGCAAGTTTTCCTCTTCATATAGCAGCTCTCGTCCACGTTATGTTTGGCTAAATCTACAGCATGAAACTCCTTTCCTTGATTGATGTACTGGTGGTATAAAAAGCTGTCAGTGTAGGTGCGATAATACCTCAAAATGTGAGTTTTTCAGCTCTTGCTTTTCTCTAGGGCAGCTGCAGTACGTTGCCTTGGCAATTACAGGTCTGCTGGCATAAGCCAGGCCCTTGCAGGGTAGCGCTCAGCGTGCCACGACACTTACTGGGTCCATTTGTGAGTTGCCGGTGTAGACACGGTCTTTATCAGAGCAAGAATCCAAACCCTGTGAATCTTCATTTATGCAAATTAAATTAAACACCCAAACTTTGCTTCAAGTAATCTTCAATTGTAAAATAAATAAGTGAAGGTCTATAGCGCATTTGTTGGGGTGGGAATGTTTGCTTCTGGTGTATGACTGATCTTGTACTTCCCTGTTTCTTTTCAGGAGGTGCATACCTCAGCCTTCCTGGGTGAAACCAGTCTAGATAACGTGTTCCTTGGCAGGTGTTGCAATTCCAGTTTGCCAGTGGATAACTTTGATTTTTTGTTTTTTATTTTTCTAACACTTCTTAATATCTGATGGTCATGATAAAGGAAAAGTGTTTGACCGTTCTAGTATCTCTGTCTTCAAGATTGAAGTACTGTTTTTAAAAGGAGATGAATCAAACAGTGGGGAGGGCTTGGTTGTTTTAAAGTATTTGATGTAATTTCAGCACAAAGCTCCCTGCTGTTGTTTGTGGAGTGTGGGCAATATAACATCCCTCCACAAAGCTGGAGTCCGCTGCTGTGGGAGGATTTCAGGTAAGGAGGATGAACTAAGTAACGGAGAAAGTGAGCTGCTCTAATGCTTGCTTTTAAAATTAGCTCTGTCTGGGATTAACATCCTATGGCTGCAGCTGGGATTAATTTTGTAGGTACGAATAGTAAGATGCTAAAGTGTGGTCTTCTCACAAGTCCTACACACATTTACTCAGTGTAGAAATGTTTTTGTTTCACTTGCCTGCCTCTTTGCTCCAGCACACAATGCATATAATCTGATTCTCTGAATGAACCTTTGTTTGGGGAAATACTGTTAGTTTTGGCTCTTGGAGAGCTGAGCTGACAGACCCAGCTCCCCAACAAAACAGATTGGAGATTAAAAAACAAACTAAAATCACGCCTTCAAAAAAAAAATGCTGGGGAGAAGCCACAAAGTTCCTTTCCTGTGTTGCTGAAAAAGCTGATCTATTTAGCTACTGTAATATCAAATCGGATTTTTTTCCTATAGTTTAAATTAAGACCCTCATTACCATCACCTGCAATAAACGGAAAAATCTTAGTCTACCCCAAAAAATCGCATGATCATGTACAGGAAGGAGCTGGGCAGGAGTTAACAAGGCAGAAAAAGAGGTCTTTTAGCACAAGGGCAGTGGGAATCTGTTAACTAAAGAGGAAAATGCGATACATTTCTGTAGCTTGTTCCTGTAAACTGAATTTACAAAATTCAGATTTGAAAACAAAATAAATTGCTTATAGCAGTAGTACACAAGAGCCTATCGCCTGTATGAGAAGTGATTCCTGCAGGTCCGCGGTAGCTGCTTTTCAAGGTATCTTTGCTGTGTTTGCTGAGAATATATATTTGGGCAGCAGGGTCAGGCCTATGGAATCTGAGCCACAGCGCTCAGAGGTTTATGTTTAAATTCCATTTGCGATAGATCTAGGCCAGGTGCTATCTGAGTGCAAAGGCAAAAAATAACTTCTCCTGAGCTAGAGAGCCAACTCTAGACAGAGATTTTCCTTGTGCCTACGTATTAAAACAAGTGAAAGATGAGAGGGTAGAAATGAGGGTTCTGCATGCAGAGTGTGGTGGTATGTCAAAACAATCTGCGTCCCGCTTCTAGTGCAGTCACTCTCTCACTTCATAGCCATGGGACAGTCTCACTGTTTCCTTATTTTTAAACAAGAGATTATGCATTTCTTCCCTCACAGGGTATTTTAGAGACCTCTTATTTTGTGGAGCATTTAGTTCACTACAATAGCAGGATAGCTTGGCAGCTGAAGTTCCTTCCTCAGCAACATTTATGTGTCATGGTGTGGAGAATGACCTTAATACTTTTCGGAATGGGGGAAGGGGATTTTTCAGACTGGTATTTAAAGCAAAGTCTTCCCTAATGTCTTCTGTTAGAAAAGGATTTGAAACATGATGCTATGGTACTGTTTTGATGGTTTCTGAGGTAGGTAAAAGATGGGGACCTGCAAGTTGAATCAAAACCAGCTTAATAAAGTGTTTGAGCTGTGAAAAAAAAACAAAAAAAACCAACCAACCAACCAAACAAAAAACCAAAAAACATAAGTTCTACTGTACTACACTATATAGTTTTCATCTAATCAATATGTATTCAAACCACCTATTAAATGGGGATTCTGTAAGCTGACCAGATCAGCCTTCTGAGTTTGTCTTGTTTTGGGTGGAATATATCTTAATATTTAAAACTCTCCTTCTCTGCCCCTTCAGTGCTCTTTGTAGAAATCAGTGTTTCTTAAAATGCTAGTGTTTCTTAATGCTAGTTAGTAATGAAAAAAATCCCAAACTACTTCTGGGCTTGCACACAGATAAATGTCCATTTCTGTCCAAATCCAGAGGGTGGTTGTGTCACATGGTTTTATGCTGACCGAAGTCCATCTTAAAATCCTCTTGATTTAAGGGAGGAGACCAGGAGATTCTTCTGTTGTGAGTCATCTTATATCAGAGCTTGATCATGCCTCTACTGATGTTGGCAGGAGTTTTTCCATTGAGTTTATGGATTGAGTGGTTTTTCAGTGTTAGAGAGTTACTGGTTTAAATTTGAAATCATCCTAACAACTGTGAATGGCATCTCACGTGCCCCGTACCTGCTAAGGAAGAAGGTCACCCATTTGCCTTGTCCCTCCTGGGTCAAAAGCATCACTAAAATATCCTGTAAGATCATTCATTAACTGCTCTTTTAGTTAATATTTGTTAGCCATATACTTGAAATGCTGTTCATTGATAATCATCAGTGGAAGGCAACCCTTTACATACAGTCTTTAAAAAAAAATAAAATCTATGGAGATGAGAATGGAAGAACCCTCCATAGGTACTGTTTGCCTGCGTGTGCCTGAAGTGCTTTATTTCGGGTGTTATTAACATAGAAGAGAATGATGACATTCTCGGAGGCAAAACTTTGCATAAAAATGGACATTGCCAGGGTAAAATCTGTGTTATACCATGTTAGAATACATGCCGTCTCCCTAATTACATTTCAGTTGATTGAAGAAAAATTTTAAAATCAGATATGTTTAAGGGAATTTGGTCGCACTCTCACAATGGGCACCTGTTTCTTGTGCTTTGCTGCAAATCTTGTGATGTTTGAAGGTTTGTAGCTGTTTTTGAAGCACAGCTGCTTTCCCTGGAATTTTAGAGATGGAGAGTTGTGTTACCCTGACAGATAGGTGCTGTGTTATTTGTCTGTCTGCTTGGATCTCAGTTGCCTGAGGTAGTTCTTGAGTTGGGAAAAAGTATGTAAAAATACTTGGGAATGGAATCCAGCCTCGCTTGGCATATCCAGAACTCATAGGTGAAAGCTGCAGTATGTGGAAGTAGCAGCCTTGATTGCCTGCAGCTTCTGTTCTGAAAACACTGCGACTCCTCCAAAGCACGTCAGGGGCCCCTGTGTCCAAGGGGAATTCCAGCTCTGTTGGCTGTTCAGCTGAAGCTTTTTTAGTTGGTTTGTTGTGATCAAATCACTTGAGGACATCTGGTCTCAGGAGGTGGAGATTTCTACATGGGAGACTGAACTGAGCTGCTGGAATGTATTGCACATTATCCACCAGATGGTTTTCAGCCACTTTGATTTGATGTGTGTTTGATAGTGATGAAGATATGAAAGTCACATATTTGTCCAGCATTGCTTACACGAGCCGACGCATCCTGGGTAGTGCAGGCTGTGCTTCTGGCAGCAACGGCCCCTGCAGAATGCAACCGAGAGCCTAGTTCCCTCTGCGCTCCTCTCCTTGGGCACCATCTGTGCAGCACCAACATCCTCTAGGTCATGCCACCGGCTGGTGTGGATGCAGCTGTCCTGCCTTGTACCATGGAGTGTTTGGTCCAAGCCTCCCTTGGGACTCTCCTCCTGCCCTCGTTGGAACCAGCACTCCTGCAGACTTGCAGCAGCCGTTGTAGAAGGAGCGAGGACCATGTGTGCACTGATGTTTTATGCTCACAGGTACATCGTGACCGTCCAGCTGGTCGGCAAATTGCTCTCTGTTTCTTGTAGGAGTCGACATGGTCTTAGGAGACAGAGAGCTGGCAGGAGCAGCAGCCAGTGGGTCTCTCCATTTGTTTTTTTTTTTGTTGTTTTGCGTCTTTAAAATCTGAAGATGGGTTTCAGTTAGGCAGCTGTTCTCAGTCACAGTGTTGTTCAAAGTAATTGACTTTCCATTGACTTCGGAATTTGGAATAGTGTCTAAATATTGTTGTCAGCTTCATGCTGATTCCTCTCCACTGAAGCTAAAGTCATTTCACTTATGACCTCAAGCTGGACTTGTGCTTTGCTCCCATGGGAACTAAAAATAATAATTATTTTAAGAATAGGTTCTTAATCACTTCCTTCTTTTGATGCACTACTTTTGTTTAGCATTTTGTAAGAATGTAATACAAAATGTTTTAAACTATTTGTGGTTTAATTCCAGTTTTAATTGGCTCTTTGAAGATGCAAGGAGTGTACAAGAATTAATTATAGTTCCTTTTAGGTTTTTTTTGTAGAAAAGCATTTGTTCTTGTTCTTCTGAGTGAAGATTATTAGAGTTTTGTTGCTTTGGCAAACTGTCCAGTCACACAGTGCTATGAAGAGATGAACATTAAGTTGACAGATTTCTTAGTCAGAGGCACGTGGGCATTTTGTCAGTGTTGGTGATGCATCAGCAAGTTAATCTCCTGTCTCCGAACTGTTAATGTACGTATGAGAAACAGAAAAAGATGTGCTTTAATCTGGGTTTAGAAGGTATAATAAGACAAGGTATGCAATGATTTTGAGGCAGAGCTGGCTGTGCAGTGAGCGCTAAAGGTGATGAGATAGTTTGCAGAGATGGGGAAAATATTAAGCAGAGGGAGATCCACAGTCTGCCCTGACCCACAGCAGCTGCATAACAGTGAGATTAAATACTTAATTTGGAGATCTTTCCATAAACTGAAAGAGTCTTGAAATTTAGAAGCAGTGTATGGGTGCTCTAGCAAAAATAAATAAATAATAAGCTGTTCTAGGCTTCAGTGAACATACAAAGTGTGGTTGTTCCGAGCGTCTTAGAGCACAGCTACAGAGAACAACCCAAGTATATCAATAGTTTTTCCTGTTTCTTGCTAATAGTTTACATGGTTCACTAGTACTTCAGTCAGTGAAGTTGCTTGCTCCAGCAAGTCTACTTGCCTTAGAGGGAGCCAGTTTTCTATTTTGTGTACCAAATTTTGTTTATACATTATTTCTTCTCAAGCACCAGCAGCCCAAAGGCTGCCCCAGCATCATAAGGCTTACAGCATCGCCTGGAGCTCAGCACACAGCGTACACCCTGAAGGGGCAGCTGGGCACGGGCCCTGGTGAACACAGGGCTCACAAGCTCGTCACTTATCTACTCTCTTGCTGCTATGAATTGTCCTTTCAGTGCGGTTGATATCTGGTCTCTACACCGCGTCCTCGTATGCGCAAAAGCATAGCAGTTTATTTTTAAAGAGGGAGAGGAGCAAAAAAAAAATTATCTTTTTTTACTGTTGGGTAACAGCTCACCTGGTGGTGATTTACCGTATTCCTATAACTGGCATTATACATAGTAGTAAAATTGAAAGAGCAGAACTGTTTTTTCTTTACTTGTCGCTTGACTGAGGTCTGGCATTTGCTCTTCTGTTCCTGTCGTGGTTGTGGGAATACCTGGGTGGTAACAGCAGTTGTGGCGCTGGCAAGGGGAAAAGAACTGGTGAGCCAAATATTGAAGAAAGTGGTCGTTTAATATCCTACTATTGGTAGCTCTGGCATTCTGGCTTCTTTTGTGTAGGCTGTGAGGACTTTTTACTTGTTTATAGTATTTCAAGTTTTATTACAAGTTTTCTTTACAAAGAGCTGCTATCAGGAGGTTTCCCAGACCCCAAGTAGGAAACTGTGAATCAGCAGCTCTCCAGCTTCAGGCCTTCCTCTGCACAGCCTTGGGCGAGCCAAGGGAAGTGCCTGGCACTTCTGTAGGGGGTATTTCCTGTTCTCTCAGTGATTTTAGAGCTTAAGTGTAAAACCAGGGACTTGAAGAATAATTCAGCTCTTTGAGCTCATTTGTACTGAACATGGGACAGCAAATACACAGTGCCCTAGCAAGGCTGGTTCTATTACATCTCTCTCTAGTATCGCTGCAACTCATGGTAGGAGTCACTGCTGATTGACCAGGTTTTCTGAGAGGTCAAAGTGTTTGGAGGTGATGTTGCTCCTGTCATTCATTTGTGTACTCTTCAGCACAGAAGACCTTAACCTCTTGACATGATGCCTGTAATGTTTCAAGATGAACGTTTTGCCTTTGCATGTGTTGTTGTATTGATTGCGATTTTTGTTGCTGGTCCACTTCCCTTGTAGCAAGGATGCCCAAACAGCATAAGGAGACATAAACTAGGAAGATGTATGGCTAAAATTACAAAAAATGAGAGGGAGAACCTGGGACAGGCACAGTACCTATACTTTAATTTGTGACTTCAGATATACTACGTTATTAATATTTCCTACTACCTCTGCTCTCAGCGTCCCTATTGCTTCTTTCTTTTTCCTTCCATCTCCCTCCCACCTCCCAAGATCGTTGATACATAAGCCATTTCCCTTGCCAGCCTTCCCTTTCCTTGCAGAAAAGTTACTATTTCTAGTCTGTTGGTGATCCTGTGCACCCATCTGTGTTTACCAGCATTGTAGAATTGGTGGATGATGTTTTTTTCTGGGGCCAGAAGTGGCATTTTGTTCTTCCTTTCCAGAGTTACTCAGATAGCACTGTAGAAGAGAACTTGTGTTGACTTCATCCAGCTCCTCAGCAAAATCCAAGCCAAAACTATATGTTGCCAAACGTGCAAAAACCTCTAGGCCAGGTTTTGGGCTTAATTTTGAGCAATCTTGTTCTCAGCTGATGGGAAGTTGTAGGCTAGCATTTGAGAACATGGGATACTGGCAAGGAGAAAAGTGTGGGTGAAGTGAGTTTCAGACCTGCTGAAGATACTTGTGAGACCAGTTGTGACCGTTGTTAGAAGGCAGATGAGAACATAAAGGAGTGTTGAAAACTAGACTCATGTCTGGCACCTAGAAGAGTAAGCCGTGGACAGCATATGGGAAAAGCTGTTCCTGGCCAAGTGTGGCTTGTTGTACTTTTTTTCTGTTGACAGTTTGGCAGTTTTAGGAGGATGCTTTGTCTTGAAAGGAGTGGGTAGAGGAAAAACTGAAATCAAAATGATTTGTTGTCTGTTTTGTTTCAGTGGAAAGCTGGTTTCACCAAAATGGAAAAATTTTAAAGGCTTGAAACTTCAGTGGAGAGATAAAATCCGTCTCAATAACGCCATCTGGAGGGCATGGTACATGCAGTGTAAGTATCGAGGTTGTTTGTGTCACTTGCTATAAAATATTTTCCGAGACATGTATGTAAAAAGCAGGAGAATTGAAATTACTGTCTAATGAAAAGCTCAAAAATCTGCTGAAGGCCCAGATGTTGGAGGCTATCACAGTAGTGACATTGGATCAGTGCTATCTGAAAGATGTCCGTATAGCGGCTGTACTGAACAGTCCAAGCTACAGCCTGAGATCTGCCCATTTCCTGTTGGTTATCTGGAAGAAACCCTGGCTAGATTTTTTTCACATCTTGCCATTGAAGTGGCAAAGCTCTCTGCAGAGCCTGCACGTACTGAGCACTTGCATTTTCATTCCTGTTTCAGACTTGGAGAAGCGCAAGAATCCAGTGTGCCACTTTGTGACTCCACTGGACGGCTCTGTTGATGTTGATGAACATCGTCGGCCAGAGGTATGTAAAACCCGGGGAACAGAATAATGAGCTCTAGAGGTTATTACAAGATTTTTCTAGTCCACTAGATATGAGAGCAGCATAGCAATTCTTTGCTTTGTTGTGTTTATTTAGAAGGAACCATGAATATAAAGCAGACTGAACTCATTTTTGTAAGTTTATCACATTGAGGTGATCAAGGTGCAACCGGAAGGACATTTGTCATCTATGTAACGTATGTCTATGTTCTAGTTTAGTCACACGTAAGTCATAGAAGTGCAATTTGAATAGTTAAGATTTTGGCAGCCACTGCTCTCTCTGGCTGGAGATTGCTGAAGTCAGTGGGAAATCAGAGTGACGGCTGTTTTTGGGATTGAACCTAAGTGACCCTGTGAGAGTTTTCTGTATTTTATTTAATTGATGAGGTGTGGTTTCGAGACAACAAGCAATTTCTTTATCTCTGTCAAGGTAACGTCACAAAAAGATGTGTACTTTCATTTTTATGCTCTTGTAAACATAAATGAAAAGTAATGTCTGCCCTCTGGCTCCTTGCAGAAAACCAGTGAGGCCCTAGAATAATTTATAACTCGAAGGAGTTCCAGATGAGTTTGTGGAACTGTCTCAGGTTTTTGAAAGAGCAGTGTTGATGTTTGTGCTGAAAAGTGACCCTCGAACTTAAGAAAGTTATGTTAAGGCTGTCCCCACCTTACATACTGCTATCTGTGGTGCACTGAAGACCCACATCGTTCTGATCTTTTTGTTGCTATTAGTAAGTGGCCTGCAAGGTCACGCTTCTTCCTGAGCTGGACGTGAGATTTCTATTGCTTTGTATCATTCATAACAGCTTTTGTGTACGCGTGTGCATGTTTGTGTACACTTGTTAAATTCTCTTTGCCCGTTTTCTGCAGAACAGGGTGTCGTATGCTTTATACATTATATTTCAGTAAATTCTTCTCAGAGTGGGTTTTTTTTGCCATTTCTTAACTACAGGTTATGGTTGAACTGATGTGGGAGATGCTGACGGTGCAGTCAGACATCATCTCTTGTTTGTTTATTGTGGGGAAAAATGAAGTTAGTACTGTCAGATTTGCTCTGTAATAGCTGAACTTTGGAACAGTGTTGAGTGCTGATACATGAACTCAAACAGAATTAGCATGCTTTCTTTTGCATTTTTTTCTGCCTGAATATTTGCTTGGAAATTTATTGAACGTTCAGTCATTATGTGATTCCGTGTAATTCGTGGTATGTGTTTGTGTTCTCAGGCCATTGCAACGGAAGGGAAATACTGGAAACGAAGAATTGAAATAGTCATCAGGGAATACCACAAGTGGAGAACATACTTCAAGAAAAGGGTCTGTTGGTTTACGCAGTGAAAGTAGCTTACTTGATCAGTATATTGTCACTTTTTGAGTTTTGATGTCACTTTTGCTAACATGGAAGAATACTTAAAACAGTTGAAAAGCTAGTGCAAGCATACTCATCTGATTAGTCTCACTTAACTAAAAATTGGTGTGCAGAGACTCATTGTGTGTGATTGGCTCTTAAATGTTTTGCAAAACCAGGTCTTCTACTGGCATGTATGGGACCTATTCTGACTTTAACATCTGTTTTGCTCTCCTTTTGCAGTTACAGAAACATAAAGATGAAGATCTTTCAAGTTTGGTCAGGGTAGGTAATACTGCTGATAAGTGGAAGCATTTGTGTCTGTAGAAGCTGCAATTAGGAACAAAGCTGTAACATGCAGTAGCTTGCATTGATTAAAATCTAAAGACAAGCATCTTGCTTAGCTCTTAATTAAGGTTAGACACCTTAATGTTTCTGTGCCTTAGAGAGCAATGTAAGACTTGTAGCTTAAATTGGATGGAGGAGAGGTTGAATGTAAAGTGCTGTGACAGAAGAAATGAGAATTAGTATTGGGTGGCCAGAAAGATCAATCTCTTTGAGGGCTGGCATATTGCTTCATCTTGTTACTGAGTTGTAGCTGGCACTACTGCCTTGCTTGTGTAACTGGATCTCTGAAGATGTGTCTGCTACATGTTGCAGATCTTCCTCTGCCCGCAACATGGGCAAATAATGTGTCGGGATCCTAAAAAAGGCAAAGTGTTTAAAGGAACAACGGTATCACCATTTAGTACAATCCCTAAAGCAATCAAACCTATTTTGGGTGTAAAAACTGATGATTAGAAGCACTGTTCTGATTGTTGTTCTTTTTTCTTTTTGGAGCTAAGCATAAATCTGTATCTGTTAGAGTTTTACAAAACTCTCAGCTGTTTTGGCCATGAGCTCTAACGCACCATCGTGGTATGCTGGTGTAGTTGCTGCTGCACGTTGGCTCAGCCCCAGGAACCTGACTGGGTGTGCTTTTAGTCTGCAGCAAATGCAAGGGAATGCAATTTAGCTTAGCCTGTAGTGAAGGATGGGTAAGCCAAGTCACATTATGTTGTATTTTTCATAGGCTAAAAGTGTCCACAAGAACATCAACATATCTTGTGCAAAGTCGGATTACAGTTACACTTAATTACATTTCAGAGATTGAGATACACCCCAAGATATGAGTTGTTTGCTTTGAGGTTTTGCTGTGCATGTTATTTTTAAGTCTTTATTCAAACCAAGGGATCATTAAACTGCAAAAATATATGTATAATCAATGAAACTAGAAAGTGTTAGTGAAGTTATTTTGCCTTATATCCTTCTAGTCAACATCTGGTTTTTGGGCAAAAACCTTTCCCAGAGTATTGTGGTATTCTACTGAAGTTTTCTGTTTCTCATATCAGTGATATGAAGTTGTTGTTGTTGTATCGGAAGTATGACTGGTTTGTTTCAGTACGTTTGAATGGCTCTTAAATGAGTTTCTTTCACTAAAAATGTGAAAAATTAAGGCTGTTTTTCTATACCTGCACCGGAATGCTTTAGCATTGTCTAGGCAGCCTGACTCTTCTTCCTTTCCTTTGTCAGGATGATGATGTGGTTCTCTGGCAAAAAAGAAGGTATGGCAGAGAAACCCCTGTCCCGATGGAGGAAGGCAGCCTCTTGGATGCAGATATGCTTATGTCCGAGTTCACCGACACGCTGTTCTCCACACTGTCTTCACATCAGCTCGTTTCCTGGCCAAATTCCAGGGACATAGGTATTTTTTTGATTGTTAGCTATGTTGCAGTGGGAACCTCTAGGAGAAGTCTGGTTTGTTGCTTTGCAACTCTTCTAGTCGTGCCAAAGAAATTGATCTTACTTTGCTAATACAGATAAAAGTAGGTCAGAGAATGTCGCTGTCTTATGCTTTATGGGTTATGGAATCCCAGTTATTTATCCCTATTTAATTTCTGTTTTAGCTTCTTACATACTGCTCTTAGCATTCTCCTCTAATGTTGCTCTGAATAAATCTGTAATGAGCAGTATTTATCAGTGGTGAAGGCATTGTTATTTATCTCAAAGCTTACGTGTGTGTGTATTTTTAAGGGAGAGCCAATGTATTTTTCTTTGGATATGTCCCTTATAACAAGCGCAAGTCACATCTCCTGTGAAAACAATCTCAAGAGCTATACAGTTCTGTGAATGCTCTCTAAATGAAGGCTCTGATGGTCTAATGGGACAGCAGATGTCCACTACGCATCATCCTTGCTGCATGGATGTCTAAGCTGTCTGAGCAGCTCCAGAGCAGCTGTGGTTTACATGAAGTGTACTTGAGGCAAAATGAAATGGATGATGTTTTGTTTTGCTGGGTTTTTTTTGGTTTTTTGGTTTTGTTTTTTTTTTTTAATACTGTGCTATGAGCTGTGGTGGTTCATGTCGTGCTTCCCAGCAAGTTTATGTATCATGCAGCAAGGGCAGAACAGGAGGTTTGGGAGCAGGAGGTATTCAAGCTTGGCAATCCCCAGTTGTAAGTTAGAGCCTTCAGGTTTCACCTCTTCCATTTTGCTAGTTGAAAGTTTCATTCTCCAGTGGTTTTGTAGTTCTGAAGAAAAGCAGGTGCTCGGTTCATTTCAGCAGCAGGTTTTCTCTAAATGTTCTGTCCAAGCCTGGCTGTGGAGCCTGTGTTATTGTTCTAGCCAAATGCTGTATACCTACTGCTGTTACTGTGTGAGTGATGCGAAGCTAATCTAATCTGTCTCCTGAATTTTGCAGCACACTTAGGAAATGCTGACATGATTCAACCAGGGCTTATTCCTCTCCAGCCGAATTTTGATTTTATGGATACTTTTGAGCCTTTTCAGGGTAAGAATCCTATATATAGTCAATTAAGTTCTTTAAAATTGTAGTGGTTTAACTAGTTTTTAACAGAAGATTAAATATTGCAGATATCTGCTTTCTTTAGAAGGTAGGAGATTTGAGTGAAAGGTGAAGAACACTTGATACGTGTTTTCATTGTTCATTATTTCAAGCAGATGTGGGTAGACTCCTTTGTAACTGTGGCCTCAGTCCTTTACTTACCTGGGTTTAGGAGTCACTTTAGGATTGTTTATTCCAAAGTTTGAACCTGGTTGTTAATTTGCCTTTAAAAAGAATAGCATTTAGACCTTAAGTTATTGAGTAATTAAAGACAGAACATCAGATGTGGACAGGAGAACTCACAGAATCACTAAGGTTTTCCTGTTTAGCACTTTTTAGTGATGAAGTGACTTAATGCTTTACCTGGAACATTTTCTGGTACAGTCAAGAATTACATGTGACATTAAACTTACTACTGATGACTTTGATGGTTACGGATCTTCACGGAAGTCAAAAGTCACATCTGTTTGCTGGGCCTGCATGCAGTCTGCGTCAGATGACTGCATTGAGCATCAGCTCTTGGCTACCTGCATATAGGTGAACCTTAGGCACAAAAGTTGAAGGAGTCTGCCCTGGAGAGATCGCTTCCTCTGGAAGACAACAATTGATTGCTCAGTCGGCAGCAGTTGTATGAAGTAAAAGTCTTGGGGTTTCATTATTTACTAAGTAATATCGATATTCCTCCGAATTTTAGTATCTAGCAATGCTGTACCTTGAGTATGAAAATTAGAAAACTAATAGGTGACTTTTCGTATTTCAGATTTATTCACACCCAGTCGTTCCAGTAATTATTTTCCTTCTGTGTCTGCTGTCAGCTCAGCTACAACAGATAGCAGCAGCCATTCTTCCCAGGTGAGAGAGGTGCTCAATGTTTAAAACAGCCTCACTTCCAGCATACGTGTGCTGTGAAGACTCTCACACATGAGCCATGTCCTTCGCAGAAGGTGCTCAGACAAGAGTTTCAGGGGTCATGTCTGAATCTGTAATATTTTTCTTTTCTGTCAGTCTCCTGTCCTGCCGTCAGATTCATTGCCCAACACACTTCCAGCAGGGAACATCAGTGACGGACTGATTGCTTCCTCAGTACCTGCTCCTGTCATTCCTGATGTTGGCACTGACCAGTGTTCCAGCATGAGAAGTGGGGGATCTTTCATCCAGCCAGCGGACTTCACTCCCGACTCGTCTCTCAGCGGGCCACAGACTTTTATGCCAGTGTTCCAGACACCCTTGCCACTGCTTCAACCTGCAACACAACAGCACCAGTCCCCGTTGCCTGCAGTGCCTCTGAATTCTAGCTTAAGCTCTCCACCAGCTTCATTTGCTGCACCAGAAACCCAGAAGTTTGGCCTCTGTGAATCTACAGTTATCACCCACACAGCTTCGGCTACGTTGACCCACAATGCCCCTGCCACCACCTTCAGCCAGAGCCAGAGCCTTGTCCTGGCAACGCAGCAGCCGGGTGCTGGAGTGCCTTGTAACCTGGCTTTCCAGACTACTGTCCTGCAGGGGCAGCCCCGGCCCCAGCTGCAGTCCCAACTGACATTTGCGCTCCCCAAAGCTGTTCCTCTGGCCAGTGCTGGGACAAGGCCCAAACAGTCACAAAAAGTAGTGCCTGCGCCGAAGCCTGAAACAGTGCCCTTATTGTTAAAGAATGCCTTCATCACCCCAGGTGAGAAGCACTGGAAGGGTGATGTTTTTCTTTTCTGAATGGGATTAGCAGGAAGGAGACACCTTCTTGCTTTTCTTGGTTTACTTAATAAGTAAAAATAGAGCTTCCTGAGAGTGTCCAAGGAAACCCTGAATCCACTGGTGTGTGGCTACATTGTTCAGTGGGATGCTCTGGACTACTGCGAGGATTGGAAGCAGTTTGGTTGTGAGTGTGAAAAGCCGACCTGTGAAAGGGGGTGTCTCCTTGTAAAATTTGTACTGGGCTTTATAGATGCATCAGCACATGGGATGACTAGAGCTTTGTGCTCCTGCCCCATAGAAATCTTGTTTTTGATGTTTAATGCTGTCCTGATTTGCTCTGCTGCTCAGAGCATTCAACCACAGTAGAACAGGAGGTGGTAGGGAGATCATGTGGATGGAGAATGGCAGATCTGTCCCTGTCATTGAATCATATGGTTGCCCTGGACAAGTCACTATGCCAGCCTGTGCATCATCACGCTCTGTAATACCAGCGTACTGGTGTACATCCTTTGGTAATACTTTGGATGTATTCTGGCGCTCATCTTAGGTGTGCCTGAAACTCTTTGAGACCAAGTATAGTGTTAGATAGGGAGCAGCTTTTGAAGTGGACCACAGCATTGGTCCAGATGGAAGCGTGGGAGTGTGCCTCTCACGGACCATCAGTGCTCGCTAGCAGGACCAGAGTGATGAGAATCAGTCCTTGCAGTGGGGAAGGACAATGGACAGGCAGGGGGAGCTGGAGATCTTTGTCTCAAGGAGTCTTACAGACTCTTGAGATGCTCTCAGGACCACGTGGTTTTCAGTTCAGAGTATGAGTGCCTAACTGATAATGCTGGGACCTCCACATTGGGTGTGATTTGGAGCTGTTGGCACTGCACAAGGCTAAGAATAGCAAGCATGAGCAGAGAGAGTTTTGCTTGTGGTGGTTCTTGTGGGAACGGTCAAGGCTAGGGTAGGACAGGCAGTACACTTTTTCTTGGGATTATTGCACACTGTTTTTAGACTTGTGCTGGCTTGGGACCAAGTGACTTCAGCCACCTGAAATGTGCAACAAGAATCCAAGAAAAACCCTGCCTGGAGGAGTATTGTTACACAGGCTTTACTAAGGAGTAGGTGTGTCTGTCAGGACCTGGCATTGTGGTTACCCACACAAAAAAAATAAAAATTATCTCTGTTCAGGAGTAGAACAGATCCAAGGACCTAATTCTAGCATGTCACTGGGAACAAGTTAGTTCATGATTAGTAGCACTAGGGTGTTAATGGCGATGTTTCTGTCTATAGTACGTTATAAAGCAAGAGTCCATGTACCTTCAGCAGTCAAGATGTATTCCCACCCAAGACACACATTGTAGGCAACTCTCATTTTCAGAAAGCCTTTGCTCCTAGCTTTCTTAGTGCTTCCTGGGTTGTTCCTCACCCATGTATCACTTCTGGAATGTTTCATCGGTTACTTCTAGAGCATCACAAACAAATATCATTATTTCTTATGTAGACTTAAAGTTGTTGCTGTTTTTCATTCCTGGTAGTGGCATATGTTCAGGGATCACAGTGCTCCTGAACTACTGGGACAGCAAGCTCAGAGGTCAAATCCAAGGTTTTATGTAAAGACTGGAGCTTTATTTTTGGCAATAGAATAATCACGAGTACTTGTAACTGAGGCATTTATGCCTGTCACTTGTGTTCAGGACAAACAAGTAATCTCATGACTATGAAGTAAATTGCATTATAACCTGTGTTAGAAAGGGATGTATAACATTTAGTGCCCTGTGATATAAGCACTCAAAAATTTGCACAGATTTTCTCGTCAGGTGCAAGACTTCATGTGGGAAAGAGCTCTGTTATCACCACTCCACAATAAATGTTCTGATTTTGAGAGTAAAGTCTGCAAAAGATAGATGTGTAGGATAGAAACATGGAAAACATAACAGGGCATCTAAATATGTACTGATTGTTACAGTTACCCAAATGTGGAAGCCAGAAATACCAAGTTTGTGCAGCAGCCTTGATGCACTGGTAAGAATAGGCTCTTTAGCTCAATAGAGATGTCATAAGTCCCTCTGAACATTATTGAACAGTGGAAGGGTTGTGATTCCAGCTTCATGTGTGGGAATGCTCAGACAAAGAATGAACTCCCTGTATCAGAGTGACAGTGCTGTCTGCCAGATAGACCCACGCAAGGGCTGACACAAGCTTTATGCAGTCCACAGGCCTTTCTAACAAAGACTATGCAGAAACTTTAGTTGATTCAAACCACAGTTGTTAGTCACGGAGAACATTATACATCCTGCACTGTCTCCCCGTTCTGCTGTGTGTGTCCTTCAGTATCCTGATGCTGAACTGCAGAGGGGTAGGTTGCATGTGACTGAGCTATTGTGACACTTTTCATACATCATGACTTTATTAGGAGAGCTGAAGCCAATACAGGCTAGAATGAAACTGAGTAAGTTTGGTTCAGTTTTCTCAAAAAGCATACAGAAGCTGTGTCTTTGCATGATTCTTCTCTTGGTTACAATATACGATGGTTAGTCATGTTCTCTCTAAAGTCTGGGCAACAATGTCAGCATTAATGCCGTGTCAATAACTGTACATCTGCATTGGTTAAATTGAGACCTTAACAAATTTATGTTAGACTTGAATACTATAGTGGTGAAAAAAGCCTCAGAGCAAGGATCCTGATTCCCATCATGGGGGCAAGCTTCCAGTACAGACATTTTTTGAGAATTTTTTATAACTTTCTCCGTGGAGACAATTGCTGCTATTCACAATTATCTCTAGCTGTCTAACACTGCAGAACTTCCGGTTCTTTAGCCTATTTTCTGGAATTCTGGTGCTGATTCCCAGTCACATTTGTGTCTTGTGCTTGTGTGTTATGTAAAGCATCTGTAAAACCAGATAGTGAGAGAAGCTAGTAGAGTGAAGTGGTTAGGAAGAGAATTTAATGAATATACAAGGACACATGAAGTATTGAATATGCATCCTTTAGTTGGTTTCTGTCATTGACCCTTTCTGGATCAGCGGAGCAAGCCTGAGATCCAAGAAGTATGGATGTGAGAGGTGAGGACGATTCTCCTGTCAAACCCAGCTCTGATAGAATGAAGACACTTTGCACCTCCCTGTTTTACTAAGTACCTCTGTAAATTCACCTTGAAACAGTGACAGTGATGCTAAAAGCCTCGAAGTAACTGGTGTGTGAGAGTCCTTTGTACTGGATTCATGGGATTGAGATTATCAGAAAACTGGTGGCACTTTGTATTACAATTAAATAGTTCCGAATAGGTGCCTATTAATCCATTCCCCTGTTCAATTACAAGTTATTTCATACAAAATAATCTCCAGCTTTTTTTTTTGTCTCATTAACTATTCTAACTTAATTGTGTTCTTCAGCTGCCTTTCAGGGACAGTCCAGAGCTGTGATTGTAACTCCAGCACCTTTAAAAAGAGAGGGGATTTTGACGCCAGCCACGTCTCAGTCTAATGTTGCAATTGCACCAGCTGGAATTGTCAGAGTAAGGAGAAGAAAAAAATATGTATATATTTGTTTTCTAGGCCTGTTATTTGCAAGTAGTTTGAGCCATAATGTGCTCAGGAGAGTAACTAAATCTCACTAAATCTTACCTGTTACCCAGCATATGCGTGTTTGCATTCAGCATTATGTTTGCTTATTTTTAATTTAGCTACTGTATGGGCCTGGAAGCACTATCTAGTCTGCACAGACTGTCTCACACAACAGTAAGATTACAGAGAGGCATGTATACACAGTACTATGAATGGGGATGGTTTGTGCTTTTTCTTAATTGTGCAGAAGCTAGAAGGAACCCAGGATACTCACCTTTCCACTTACATACGGGAAGGCATGCCTTGAGTATATGAGTGGGTTTCTCAATATGTTGTATGCAGGAAGATGGAAATAGATTTTAGTATATTATGCGGTTGATGTGTTGTAATACTGCTTTAAGTTATGAAAGGATGCTGGTCTCCTGCCAGAAGTCTGACTTCAGTGCCTGCCAATTCCTTATTTATTGGCCCTTGTTTCATGTCATCAGATTGTTAATCATGTATTGATTTGTGACTTTTAGTGAAAGGCAAGGTAACAAATCTCTCTCTCTCTTTTTCTCTCTCTCCCCGCCTTTCTCCTTTCTCTCATCCCTTCTCTCCCTCTGCCCCCATCCCCTCCTTCCTGCTCTCTTTTTGTTTCTCTCTGTTTTTCTCTGTGCTATTTCTATGCTGTTCCCAGGCTCCCGGGGTGACGGAGTTCCGTAGTAACATTCTGGTTGGTCCAGCACAGCGAGCACCAAGTAGTCAACAAACCCAGTCCACAGTCTCACATCTCTTCTCTCCTAGTGTAGTCAAGGATGTGTTGGTGAAAGGAGAGCAAACCCCTTCCCACTGTAGCAGTTCACAAGTTCCCTCACCTACACCTAGTAAGTTAGAAAGCTGTAAGCGTTCTCTCTCCCCTGCACATGTAAGTGTGTTTCCGTTGGTTAGGCAGGCTGTAAATGGGCATTGAGGATCCCTGGATAATTTTTAAAGGAAGAGCTTTTTAGGCCCTTCTGCCCTGCAGCTTCGGTTGCATCCCGTCGTTTGCAATTTTTCTCTTAAACTACTGTGCAGTGTTCCCACAAACTGCAATTCTGTGTAAGCGGCTCCTTTCTAAAAGTGCGTACTGTCATAGTCACCAAAAAATTAAACCTGTTTGAAAGGCATCTGTGCAGAAACTGCTGAATAGGTTTGTTGTTCAGTATCGTAACTATAATTTCGATTGGAGGATCTAAGACACAGTCCTTGTTAACAGTAGGTAAGTGCAAAGACTCCTTTTGCATGCGTGTTGATAGAGCGGTATATGCCTGGTTTTAGAGACTTATGCTGGTTTTGCCGGTGAATGGCTTGTAAGTGTTACCATCATGCCCCAGGCCATTAGAGCCTCGAATGGGGGAGTCTAGCAGGATGATGGAGTTGCAGCCGCTGCTTTCAACATGCCTTTGCTGAAACGCGCGTGTATGTGAAAGGAGTGTTATTACGTATTGTTATTTGGGATGTATTAGCCTTGTGCCATGAAATACTAAGCTTTCCCAGCAATCTTGACATTTTCTAGCATGTGGTTGTTGCATCAATGAGTATAATTTGGTTGCCAACTGCACTTCAGTTCAGTTCTGAATAGGAACTTCTCAGCAGTTACATTTGCTACAGAAAGCTGTTTGTTAATGTGACTTGTCTTTCTTCCTTTTATGAAGGCCGAGACTGTCAGAATTCAGGCCAAGCTTCCCCCTGCACCTCTGAGCAGAGCCCCAGTCCACAGTCTCCCCAGAACAGCTGCTCAGGAAAACCTACCACTGACCCTAATGTGGCTGCATTTAAGGTGTGTGTCCTTTCCTTTGAGGTGCTTTTCTCCTTCACCTTTGTAGCTACTTTTCTGCCCTGATGTCTGAGCATGGACTAGAGAGTAAGTTGTGCTTCAGGAATGGAGTATTTGTGCCTTAGGCTTAGCTTTCACTGCTTTCTGTTCAATTTAAAATGTTAGACTTTAATAACCTGCTCTGCTCCTTAGGGTTGTATCACCAGAGGGGCCAGGCTTAACTGTACCGCTGCAGGTCCTTGAGGTCATGACAGCAGTTCCTGCTGCGGCTCACAGGAGTGTTACGACAGGTCTCAGTTTACTTGATCAAAGGTTTCAGGCTTAGTTTTCTAAACCGTGGCTTTTTGCCATTGTTCTGTTGGGGATCTTCAGGTCTGCAGGGCTCTGGCCATCGCTGGAGGGGGAGTTCTTGACCTGCTGAGTTACTTACATGTCTCCAGTGATGCTATGCTGCTCCACAGAGAAGCAGCTCCACAGACTCTACAAGTTACAGCTGTAAAACACTTCGAGAATTATTGGGGTAAGAACTCGGCGGTCTAGAGATAGCATCTGAAAGCTGGCTGTAGCTCACACACAAGCTGACCTTGTCAGAACGCTTTCTGTGATGGTATGAGGAGCTTCTCCGCAAAAAAACCAGCCAATGCAGGAAAATCAACTCTGTCTCATTCATTCTGTTGTGAAAGGGAGTGTAACTTAACAATTTGCAAGTGCCATCCTCTTTTTGGCTTTTCTGTCTTTGTATACCCTATGAGTTGGTGTCAGCTTGATTACTCCCAGGGCAGAAAGGTAAGTGTAAACACTTGCAGCCTGTGATTGCACTCAGTTCTAGCTCTGTTGCACAGGAGAATCAGAACTGCCGCTATTTGAGTATGCTGCAAATTACTCATAAAATTTTGCAGTTCTTTGCTTGGCATAGATGCTCACCGTCAGTAGTTGCAGCCTGTTAAGTTAAAGGAAGAAATTATTAGGACTGGTGGATGGTGGGAAAGTGGCCACTAGATGGAGGAATGTTCTTAAAAGTAAGGGAATTGGAACAAGATAGGCTTTATAGCCATTTAAACTCACCTGCTCTGTCAGGAGTCGTTTTGGATGTGTACTCTAAGTAACTCCTTTGTAAGACAAGAGTGAAACAGTGATGTTTGCCAGTCTCTAGTTGTACGTTCTTTTGTTCCTCTGCATTTTTAGTTAAGACTAAACAGTTCTGTATTGCTGGGTAACATTGTTTTTTCAGTTTGGCAAAGCATAGAGGGCACTGGAAATCTCAGTTCTGCTCATGAACCTGCATTTTCTGTGGTTTTGAGCAGCCACTTCAATGCTTTATTACATTGTTTTCCTCCATTATAAAATGGGGTGATGGTGAGCTACTGCCAGAAAGCCGAGCTCTGCTGAGAATGCATTCTTAAAGTGCACATTCCTTATTTTCTTCCAAGAATTTTGGTGGAAACAACTTTTAATGCTACAAATTAAAATGCTAATTCCTGACAAAGCCTTTATCCTCAGGGTAGGCAGGAGTTGTGTATCCTTTTCTCTTTTTTTATTTTTGTCGGACTGCCTGTTACATCAGTAGACATGATGTATGTATTAGGAATAAATGATACGTACTGTTTTAAACTTAAAGGCTTCAACAAGATCCTAACTAATTATATGCCTCAAAAATTGGATTTAGCTTCAGAAGAGGAAATAGTATAACAGTTTCAAGTAGGAATTTTTACTTTAAGAAGAAAACCTACAAGGTTTGGAATTGAATTTAATACACTGGACACTTGTTTTTAATAACTTAAGTAATTGTTTGCAAAATTATAGTCATATGGCTTTGACTGGGAAGACTCTGAATGCCATAATTCAACAAAAATTACATGGTGAATTTGAATAGCTGAAATAGTCATAGCAGTAGAATGTTAAAGGAGAACTGCATAGACTGAGCTAATTTTATTTATGCAGAATCGAAGAATGAGGCATATTTCAGAACAAAAACGAAGGTTTAATATCAAGATTGGTTTCAGTACTCTGATCAGCTTGGTTTCAGCTAACTCCAAGTCGGTAAGTAACTTGGCAGCACTAACAGTTCGATGTGGAATATAAGAGCGAGCCATTCTAAAAAGACTTGTTAATAAATTTAATCTCTTCACTGTTGATGGGGAATGCCACTCTGTCAGTGAAGATATGTGAACTGAGGGACTTTGAAAGGGAACGATGATAAATCCATGGCTTAGAGTCAAAAGAGTATGTGGAAGCACTTCATCTTAGACATTGCTCTTCTGATGCAGCTTCAAACATTGAACAAGTCTTGTCTGATGAGATGCTGCAGCTTTAAAGCCAATAGGGAAGGAAGGAAAACTGATCGTTGCAATCCTTGCTCTTGGGACCCCAGTAATGAAGACTTTTGTTATGTTTGCAGCATGAGATGACTTTGCACTTACTGCTTTGTCACCTTTCTTCTGACATACTGGCTTTTTATATCCATTCTGGGTGGCTTCTGGTCCCCACAGCTGGACTTGAAAAGCTATGGTCCAGCCAGTATTGTAAGCTTATTCTGCCCGAACCCTGAACCAGCCAGAAGCCAGGTAGATGCTGTTGGTACGATGCTGGGCCTGGCTGAACATACCTTGACGTTTGGCGTAAGCTGATGTACCCACCTATGAACACAGCTTGTTAGCTTAGGCTTCATGCCATGCTAACTACAGCTGTGCTGCGTTTGGTCAGCTGAGAGCATGGCAGAGCAACCTTGTGTGCCTCACATGCTGTTGAAACATGTCAGTGAGGCAAACAAAGAACAAAAAAGTCCGGTGAAATTTCTAAAACTTCTTACAACAATGAGATCTGTACCTCCCAGGAGGAGTCAGAAGCCTGGCCAGTTCAGGCAATTTTGGAAATCCCTCTGGGACTCTTTATGCCTCGTATCACCCAGCTGCCTTTAAGAATTTGACCCTGTGCCCACAGCCTTGCAAATATTCTCAGGGCTTTTTTTTTTTCCCCTGTCACCTGCCTTTTGTGCATAGATTTACAGAGAAAAAAAAATCCTAACTGACTTATCATCATCAAGTGGCTTTGTCCAAATTAAGAATGTATTCTGGCTGTACTAGTTAACGTAGTTCACTAAATTAAAAACAAAATAATTGAAGCACAGACTTGTCTGCACAACAGAATTCTAAATGTCCTTTAAATACCTTTTGAAACATGGAAAATGTGAAAGCTTATTGTGCCACATGTTGATTTGTTTACATAATTTTATAGTTTTATAAATATAGGCCATAAGTCACTTCCTGATCACTTCCTGATTTGAATAGCCTATTTGAAAGGTAATCAGTTTTGAAAACTCAGCTTTAGTAAAATGTCTGATTATTTTATTCCTCAAGTATAGATTTTTAATTTGTTCCTCAATACTGAAGAGTGTTTTCAAAAAGATGTGTGACATTGTTTCTGTCTCCTTTGGTGATAGCAAGATCGTGTTACCTTCTGTTTAATAACTTCAGGTTTCCCAAACCAAATAATCTATATTGTCAACTTCAAAACGATACTTCTAACAGCACTACAAATCTATCAGCAGATGTGGCACATCCTTCAATAATTAAGTAAGAATTGTAAATATTTTTAAGAGGAGAGGTGATGAAATAAAACTTTTTAAGTTATTGAAATACTTCTTTCAGCAAAGTAGCAAAAACGTAATTTGTGGAAGAAAACGACCACTGCAACCACATTTCTCTGGACTAGTGTGCAAACACGACACAGAGAAATGAAGAGCTTAGTATTCTCTTAACTGCTTTGGTCTGCTTGTCTGTGTGCTTTTGCACACAGTGAAGGTAACTTAAGAAAGGGCGCTGAACTGTTTTTCTGGGTGTTAGAGCAGGTTAGGGGCAAACTCTTCATCTGTCTAGCTTTGTTCCAGAAAGTGAGCTCTATGTTTGTGTTTGGTCTAGATCAGCCATGCAATCACGCTCCAGAAAACAGTAGAATATATCGCTAAACTACAGCAGGAAAGAACACAGATGCAAGAGGAAACCAGGCGCCTTCGGGAAGAAATCGAGGAGCTAAACGCTGCCATCATGTGAGATTTGGGGAAATTTCTGTAATGAAGCAGAGCAGCTTGAATGTTGCTTTGGCTAACAACAGGGGATGTTTGCCTCAGATGTCATGCCAAACAACAGATGGGTATTGAACAGAAGTAGAGTTGCTACCAACTTCCAAAAAAAAAAAAAAGGCAGAATTGCTGTGGGATGGGCATTGGTAACAAACCCGAGTGGATTTTCAGCAAGCTCTGAGCATGAATGCACAACAGTGGCAGCATCAGAAAAGATGCATCAGGTCAGTGAGAATAATTCCTAGAAGAAGCCAGTGACAATGTTCTTTTTAAAGCTGTGCTCACTGGGTGATCGAATGTTCTTACTCTTCATGGTGGCTTTGCTGCAGTTTTCTTTCCAAACGCAGTCAATTTTTATAGGAAAATATGGTTGAGTATATAAGACAAAGGACTTGGAATCAAGGAGCTTGCCACTGACTGGATATAACTCTGAGAAGTCACTTCACCTTCCTGGTGCCTCAGTTTCCTCTGTGGGTTTATGATAGTCATGTACTATTGCAAAACACGTGGAGAACCCCAGTGGTTTTTCTTCCATCTACAGAAGTGTTAGGCTTAGGCATTACGTTAGACTTATCAGCAAATCAAAATCTTTTTATTTTTCTTTAAAAGTATGATGACATCTGTTTGGTTTTATTTTAAATTGATCTGTTTCTTAAGAATCTCCATAACGTTTTCTTCTGTAACATTGCTCAGGAGTAACTGTAAATTTTTCCTTGACTCCTAAGGTGCCATTTTCTAATTAGATGCCAAAACCTACTTTGTTGTATGTTACACTTTGTTTTCAGTTTTGTTGCTTGTAGTAAGAAACGTGTAGGAGCTTGAGAAATTGCTTTGCTGCATGAATATAGACAAAATTGATGTGAAAACAGTATGTATTCCTGGCTATAACAATTACATTTGGGGCGGGGGTGGGGGGAGCGTGGTCATGCACTGGGAAGCCACCTTGGTCAGGGATACTGGGGATACACAATTTTCTCTTGCTATAATTTAGTATGGAATAAAACTGTGCCCTTTCTGGTGGGGATTCTGACCTCAGAAAAACATCTTTTCAGTTCTTGTCAACAGCAGCTCCCTGCTACCGGGGTTCCCGTAACACGGCAAAGATTTGACAACATGAAGAGGATGTTTGATGAGTATGTGAGAAGCAGGACCCTGCAAAACTGGAAGTTTTGGATTGTATCCTTTTATATTAACCCGCTGAACTGGTGATTTAGTACTAATATAACTAGAGCCAAAAACTGGGTTCTGATGCTGTGACTTTAAGCCAAGTTATTTAAATAACATATGTCCTCAGTTTTCATTCACATCTGTATGGGGATGTTAATCCTTGCCTTACAGGCTGTTGTGAGGCAGAACTTGTTCAACTTGAAGTATGGGAGCTAACTTGAAAGTAAAATGCAATACAAAGGCAGGGTTTTCTCGGTGGGTTATTACACTGCAAGAAATGTTTAATGGAGTACTTCTGTAACTGTAGCTCTTTAGGAAAAACTGAACCAAGGATAAGAAAGATTTCAGGAAAAAAATATTGCAAACAATTACTGAAGCTGTTGTAATGGCAGTTTTAAAAACTTGAACATTTCTCTTTTTCTTTTCTCTTTCTTTTAGCTTTCTGTGTGTCATTTGTTACAACACTGAATCAACTTAGTTTCTCTGCTTCTTCAATGCCAGCAGCCATGCTTGTAAGCGAATGATAGTGCGGGAGGTAGAAAGGCACAAACAAAATGAAACCAAGTTAGCTGCATTTGTGCTCTGCTGTATAGACGTAACTGGTTTGGATCAAACATTAGCTTGACTCAGTTCAGGGATATTAGTGATTAGCAGCGAGCAGTAGTGCTAACCTTCCTTTTTCCCATTAAACTTAATATATTCATAGAGCTATTTATTTGTACTTTATGTTTTCTGTGTCTGTGTTCTGTGCTGGTTAGTTCCCTCTGCCTAGCTAATAGGAGTATATATGTTCATGCTTGTGCATGCATGGAGTACAGCATTTTTAATACTTTGATATGTGAAAAAGCTTTCTTTGGTGTTTCCTGGTTCATGTTGGCCCTAGAAAGACACTCTCCCTTTTAGCATCCTTTTAGGAAACAATTCTTAGCAAGATCTCACGCAGCCTCTGGTAACTTAGAACTGGTGCAACTGTGGAACCTCTGGATTCTACAGCACTATTAACTCTGGAACAATTTCAAGTGAATTACAAAAATAGAGGTCTTTAATATAACAACGAAAACGGTTATTTAAAGACAATCCCCCACATGTTTTGTGACTGCATAGTGTGTTTATTTTATATTGCTCCAAGATGTTAAATAGCTCCAGAATTTGGAAGTGAGACACTTCTAGAAAGTGGCAGAGGTTATTGGAGATGAAGATGCAATTTTGGGTAGCTGGGTTTTGTAGTATTTGGGGAAAGACAAAGGCTTTTGTAGTTGGTGAAAGAGAAGACTGATAGGCAAAGGAATGTTCCTGAAATTCTCTTTACAAGTCAGAATGTAACTGTGATGGAACAGTTGTTCTAACAGCTGGATTGAATCCTTAACACGTGCTGACGTATTTCAGAATCCCTTGCAGTAAAAGCTGACAAAGGCCAGGGGTGAGTTCTAATAATAAAAAAATCTCCTCCTTATGAAATGACTGTAAGAGATAGAAGGGCAGTTTCATTACAAATATCAAAATACCATAGTTTCTCTTGCATATAGGAGGGAAATGAGTAATTTGGTCTTGGGCTACTAGAGATAACCCAAGAATAGAATACTCTTGAATATTAGAATACTGGTAGAATAATACCCATGTTGTTCTTCCAGTCACTCAGTAAAAGGGCATGCAAATCTCCTTGAGTATTCCAGGTAGTTGTTAGACCTATCTTGATTGTCAGCCACGGTGAGAAAGATGGGGGTGCGTGACAATGCTGAGATTGGTTTGGGCTGCGTTTTCACATACTGTTGACTGTAGTCAGAAAATCCCATCTGGATTAACATGGTAAAACCACAGATTCTGAGCCTTCAGTTGAGTTTTATCATCCAACCAGCTTCTGAAGTAAATGTACCTGTAAGCTGGAGTCTACTTGGTGAAGTATCATGGCAGTGTTGTTTTGACAAGCTGTTTTGAGTGCCCGTTCCAGGAAAGCTCATCTGAAAGCCTGGAAGCTGGGGCCGACTGAGGCTTGTGGTGGTGCTCTGTACATTTTAATACACTACAGGCTAAGAATTCTGTCTGCTCCTTTTCTGCCAGGAAGGTTATTGCCGACTCCAGGCCCATCCTTCCAAGCTGTGATGATAGAGCACCAAAAGGAACACCTGATAGTCGTCGGCTTGCTACTGTTCTGGTCCACATAGATGCAGATCAGCAAGTCTGGCCCTTGGTGTGGGAATCCTTGCCCCACACCACTGATGATCTCTAAGAATATGCTTATGTAATTTGGGGTCTTTGTTTAGCTGCAGTAGCAGAAAACTTGAGTGTTTGCTGAAAAATCTGCCTGAGAAATTGGCTGAATACTTGCACTGTTGGGCTGTGCTGGACTCACTATTGCCAGGCAAGACTCATCCAGGTACCCCACCTTGGATGCATCGGTGGTGTGATTACACTGAAGCTTCTATATCCTTGTGCTATGAAAGCATCATTGTTACATGAAAAAGGTGGCAACGAAGAAATTGAACGAATTACATGTATGTGGAAGTTTCAGATACTCATGTGCTTGCAACAGTGCTACAGCGTGCAGTTGGTTTGTAGGAGATCAGGTGAGTTGTACAGGAATTTTGCAAAACATAATGAGCATCACTAGGAAATGATATTCAGTTTTTTCCTTTGTGTTACAGATTTCAAAAAAATTTTTTTGAAATGTTGCAATCCCTCTAGTAGTTGAAGTCCATTGTTTTTTCTGCAGACTGAACTGTAGTAGCCTTTCCCGTTGAATGTTTTGAACTCCTGCTTTGTTGTCTCCCTTAACGTTTGATAATTTTCAGTTCAGCATTATTATTAAGCCATTGTTTGAGTCCTTCAATGGGATGGTTTCCACAACAAGCTTTAAGGATCTGAATCAAACTGCAATGGCCTGGTTGGATCAGCACTGTTCTCTTCCTGTTCTGAGGCCAAGTAAGTGAATTTCTATCCATCAGTTATTCCAGATTGTAGGAAGTGAAACAATATATAATACCATTTCTTGAAAGTCAGATGATGACAAAGCAAGCACATGATGCTGAATATGATTTCCTTTTTATTATCTCAGTGGAAAAATAAGAGCCTCTTTTGACTGTGAAGATGCTCGGTTGCGTGCTTAACAAATTGCTGAATATAGATAGCAGAATTCAAACAATTTTAGGCTGCATTTAGATTTCAAATACTCCACTCTAATGGGAGTAAGTTTGGCAGTGTGATTTAACTCATTACGGAAGAAGACTTGCTGAGATTTGTATTCGGCTTTGGAACGACCTTCTGTTTAGGCATTATTGCTTGGTCCTTTCCCCCTTGCAATTCAGCAAGCGTTTACATTTACAGTTTTAATTGCAAAGTGGTACTCTTTTGTAGAAGAAATAGGTGGGCTTTTTTTAAAAGTCATAGATCTCCATTCTTTGTTCCTTGGGCACAGTTCTTGCACATCTCTGTTGATTGCTGTGGCTATGTGTGGAGGCTGCATGTTTTGCAGAAGTATTTCCCTAATTCTGTCATGCGTAACAGCTGTGCAGTACTTGCACACTATCCTGTATGGATCTGTTTGCCGTCAGACTAATGGCTTTTTTTGATTATTTTTCTGACTTTTTTTATAGTGGTGCTGAACACCCTCCGGCATCTAAGTACAACCACCTCAATTCTGTCGGATCCATCGTGTCTGCCAGAGCAAGCGGCGGAGGCAGTTATCAAGATGAACAAAACAGCTGGCGAAACCTAACAACCAAAGACAATGAGTTGCTTATACAAGGGGTGGAGAACCTGCCAGTCCGGCAGCCTGGCGAGTCTCCTTTCAGTTGGTGCACTTTAGAAAGAATTCTCTCCATCACCCGAGACGTTGTTCAGGGCATCTGGCTCTGCCTTCAGAATACGTGGAAGTATGACGCAACGTTTTGATTCCTCTTCAGTGCTGTGCTGTACTCCATTAAGTGAGAAAACACCAAGCTCAGGTAAATTTAGCAGGTTTGAGTCCTGCAGGCAGCAATATATCTCCATCAATGCAGCATGCATCTATATGCAACAAACATATTTCTATGAAACAGCTTCAAGTACTAAGTTCTCTGAAGTGTAAATCTTGTACACCAAGGAATGTTCTCTTAAAGGGGAAATATACTTTCGATTTCATGAAACAAAATATGCTTTTTATTTTGTTTTCTGGTATTCAGTTCCGTTTGTTTTACTTGAATAGTGAAAATTGTTAAACAGGATCATATTAAAAACCAAAGGAGAACAAAAATCCGTCAATGATGTCAACTCATGGCAAAAATACTAGAATTAAAATCTCAGGCTGTGTTTTTTGTATTTTTATTTTAATGAGTGTATCATTGCATATGATCAGTTTCAAGACATGCTTTATTTTCTAGCAAATAAAGTAGCTGGTTTTTATTATTTTTCCTGATACAGCTATTGCAAGTGAGTAGCAGACTGTGCAGTAAGTGCAAGAAAGCAGTTTTAGATTGCATAGATTCTGTAGTTAGGATAGATACATCAATTTCATACCCATTTAATCTATGAACTGTTTTCTTGTGCTTTGCAGAGTTCAGCTGCCTTCCTCATAAAATATGTGCGTATAAAAACACATCTGTAGATAAATGTAGTGCTGCTTCAGAGAGAAGAATTGAGTTTGTAATGTTAAGAAATTGAGTTTTTTGTTATCTCAGTAACTATATCAAGCCACATGGACTTGTAGTCAGTTCTTTGCTTCTTTGTCTTTTTTGCTTGTTCTTTTTGCCTTCTATCTGAAAAACCTGAAGGACTTAGCTAAATTTGGTCTGTATGGGAAGGTTATCTTCAACATGAATTATAAATGATAATATAAAACATATGAAAATATGTTTAAAACCCCAAATACTGCATAACATTTTCCTGTGACAGTCTTAGCAAGTACTGTCCTCTGCTGCAGATGAACTTAGTCTCGTTACACCAGTGATGATCTGTCCATCCTGAGACAGCACTGGGATATTCATTCCAGCTGATTGTTCATAGTCTGGAATGATCCTATGACCCTTGTAATTCCACTCATTACTTGATTCTGATTCTTAAGAGCTATGCAAACTGTGGGTAACGTTTCCCTTGTACCTCCTCTGAGACGTTTTCTTCCAGTTTCCAAAGCAGGCTGCCTGGAGGCGATCAGCAGACTGTTACAGTGCTAAAATGAGCAGCTAAAATATTTGGGCGTTGCAGATGCTGAAATGGGGTCAGTAGGTTCTCCTTCGGGGGATGTCATTTTTCTCAGTGTTGCCCCCAGTCCTCTCTACTTGATGGGACAAAGCTTAAAAAGAAACAATAGGCCTGAGGAGAAGGACTAAGCACGGGGAGAATTTTCTTTCTTCTTTGTCCGGAGATTTTGCAGCTAATAGCTTTCATTGCAGAGTTTGCTTATGTGTGAGCAGGACTGCAGCAAGAAGAAAGCATGAAAGGTTAACCCAGGGCCCTCTCCCTGAGCAGAGATACTGTGAGTTGAAGAATTGGGGGCTGAAGGGGACTGTTGGGGGGGCAAAGGAGCCGAAAGGGAAGACAAAATGGCATGATCTGCCATCATACCAAAATGCCTTTCTGTAGCTGTGCAGACAAACGAGGAGATGCTCTTTTTTTTTCTTTTTTTTTTTTTTTTCCCCCCAGTAGATCTGATACATCATTTGAAGTTTGTGCACGTGTGAAAACCTGTGTTCCTGTGGTAGAACCAACAAAAATCCAGGCCTCAGCTAAGGAATGGTTTGTTGAAATAGTGTATAAAGGTTGTCGTAGTAATTAAATAGTGCGTAGATTTTCTGGGGGGGAAACTGTATCTAGGTCTTTCGTACATAATGTTGTAATCAACTGAGCAATATTCTTCAGAATGCATCTGGATAAAAAGTGTCAAGTAAGTGTAAATTCCTTTTTAAATCAGTGCTTTAAATCCTCCCATTTTTATCATGGATTGTGAACTTGATTCCAGTAAAGTCATTTAACACTGTGATTAGCTGGGGAGCATCCCTCAAGTTTTCTTTACAGGGCTATCTCATTGAGATGCATAGATATCTACATGCATATTTGCATGTTAAAAATATGTATCCAGTTTTCTAGAAAGAAATCAGTAGGCAAATTGTGCAAGAACAGACCCACTTGTGTTTTTGCTGTACTTTTCAGATGAACAGATTCTGTAATGCCTCTACTGCAGTGTGGTCTCCTGCTTGTCAGGCAGTGATTGTGCTTGATTTTTACCATTACTAGTATCAATGACGTTAGCATTTTGTCTCAACAAGCAAAGTGCACTGCAAGCATACTTGAAAGCCCAGGGAAGTCTGGCAACTTCTAAGCTTAAATCTTAACATCTCAGATCTCACTGAATGGATTGGAAACTGAAAGGGTCCTTAAAGGAACAGGAAGGGCTAGGTGACAGAGCTGTTAAAATTTTGCCCATTAGCAGTTTTTAGCCGGATGTTGATGGAAAAAATATCATGCTCATTGCACCGTGAACTGGTTATGACTGGGGGGAAAGTGCTTATAACTTGTGATGAAGAAGCAAGCTCATGGCACTATTAAAAGACTGCAAATCTTAACATAGTAAAGAGAAAAAAATTAAAGATTGCTTACTTAGACAAGAGTGTAGGAGGGAGGGAAGGAAAAGTGAAAAGATACTTTCCACGTAGTGCAGTTATCAGAAATGATGTGGCTGCTCTTTGAAGCAGTGATTCAGTGTATTTTCTCACCCTATTGTTGCAAATCAGAATTATTTTATCAGTCAACCTTTTGAGATGTGTGATTTCACTTCATTTGGAAACACAGGAGGAAAAAGCTGTATCATGTCTCACATCTGCACAGTAGAAGTACTGAGGATCAGTATGAAAAGAGGTTGACCACATATGTATTAATTCCTGCATAGTTTTCCACTTCGGTTTATGTTTTAACTCCTTTGTCTATCTGTCTTACCCATTGAGGAGTCTAAATACTATATTTCTTTAAAAAAAAAAAGTTTGGTAATGCTTTCTCCCCTAATTTAAGCGGTCCAGTTTCCTCAGTGTCACCAAAGTATACTTAAGCAAGCAAAACACATGGTGCCTGTACTCTGCACAGAATCACAGATGATGCACAGCTGTCTTCAAGGAATTGGTGCTAAACTTTTAAAGAATCCCCATATAATTGAATACAAGTCATATTCAGTCAAATCCAACGTATTTCACTCAATAAGGGAGTGGCTGGATCAAATATTTATGGCCTGTGATATGCACAAAGTCAAACTGAGATTGTCTAGTGGCTCTTCCTGACCTTGAGTTCTATTAATCAATACATTGTAGATGGCCCCCACCCCAAACACAAGTTCTGGAGAACTTTTGCATTATCTGATGTAGTTATTAGGCTTATTTGATGCTCCCTGTTAGCAAGAGGATTAAGTGTTGAAAGTGCAGGAGCAAACTAGAATTGAACGAATTAATGAGCAGTAGGAACAGAGACAAGCGTATGCTTCATCTTGGCAGTCTGATTTCTGCACAAAACCAAAGGATTCTTAATTAATACCATTTGACCTGATGGGCATATTCTTCCATGCTTTTCTAGACCCCTTGGGAAGGCTTCCTTGAATGGAGACTTACTAGAATGTTTCCATCTGTGCCTTAGATCTTGGTGTCCTGTATGCATTTGATTTATCTGAAGTTGTACATTCTTCCCTTACAGTGCTATGTGGAAAATTCAGTGAATTGACAAAGTGGGGCTTCCCTGGGTTTTAAGAGGATTTTATCTGAATGACATTACTGTGTCCCTTTGAAACTGAGGTTGTGAAGAATTGTGTGTATGTATGGAAAAAATTGCGTCTTTCCTGCGGACTTCACCGTCCTCCCCTCCCATGTACACAGGCACATACGCACACACGTACTTTACTGTCGTACCAGAAGTTTGACAGGAACCCAGTAAATATGAAAATGCTTAAATCTCTAAATATGGAATGGCTCGAAAAGACAAAGGGCTGTCAAATTGCATTAGAAAATAACATCCCTTTACTTTGTATCTTCAGGAATTTTGTACATTCCCTTGAGAGTATGTGTGTGTGTGTATGCATGTGTTTCTCTCTCGTGAGCTGAGAGAGGCAGGTAAATTTTTTTTTTGTTTGCTTTTAAAACACACAACTCCTGCAGAGTAGTTTGAGATCAGGAGAGCAAAGCTCACTGCGGAAACATTCAGTAAGGTAATGTTCTAGTAGTACAAAATATTTGAATGTTATTTCACTTTCGTTGTTTCTGGAGTAATTCTTGCCTTGATGTTACCAACTAGAAGATACTGTTGCAAATAGAATGTATTGTTAACTATTTGACCTTTTCCTTTCTTCCATCCTTTCTTTTTTGGTTTCTTTCCACCTTTATTGCATGGCAAAAAAACACCCCACATCAAAAGGCTGAGGATACCTGGTTTAGGTGCTTTAGGGATTCAGTCGTCTCAGTCTCGAAGGCTATGGACAACTATTGGTGACTTTTTGGAGGTTTTTTGATTAGGTGAGACAACAGGAGTTTTCCTACTGCTCCTCAGTTTATACGCTTGAGTTTCAGAGGAGATCATTTGTTTTGGGGTGTTTTCTTTTACAGGAACCCAATATTGTTCCCACAACATCAGTTAAGGCATCAGGTTTCCTTTTCTTTCATTCTTGGTTGGATTTTATGCTCATTTACTGCGTTAGAGCAGAAGTGGTAGTACCGAATTGTAGATTGAGCTGTAAAACTTGATTCAGTTACAAAGAAACACATATTAGATATACAACAGTAGAATGACTTTCTAGCCACGGTCTGAACTGCTTTTATATCTGAATTTTTACAACATGAATAAGGTTTTGAATCAAAAGATATCAATGTTAGGAGCAAGCCTTTTAATTAACAATACAGTGAATAAATTGCTGTTTTTCTTCTTCTAACCTTGTATTTAAATGTGTTTTAAGTGGAGTTCATTCTTGTTTAAAAAAAAAAAAGGAAAAAAAAAAAGCTTGGAGGTATGAGGACTTCAGGTTGTGCTCTTGCTTTGCCTAGGTTTCCTGTTCTGTTGCATGACACAACTTCTGTTGTGCTGTTGATATGTAGCACTTTTCAGTAGGTCTGTTAAATTGTGCAATGCATTTTTTATATTTACAACCAAAACAATAAAGGTTATTTTTTGGAAGAAACTGGGTTGTAATGCCTTTATTTTCTAACTGGATGGGGGGAAATGCTAAGAGGAATTGTTCCTAGACCAGGACCAGCACCTGCCATCCTTTTTGCCACTCTGAAAGGTGACAAGGGCTCATTTCGCTATTAGCAATGCCGAAGTCACCCCTTTGGGATCGGTGTGTTTGGCTTTCCCATTGCAAGTCTTGTACCCGCTGTTGAGCTTCTGAAGCTTGGACTCTCTTTTAAGAAACTTGGTGCCTCTTGAGCCCTTTTAACTGAAAGAATCAACTCACTCTGAGTCTACGAGTGATTTCCTTTTCTCACGCATTGGCTGCCAGGCTGTATTTGCTCTGTGCTGGGTTGTTCCCTGTCTCACCCGAGTAAGCGTTAGCCAGATTAGCAAAAATTGAAAATTACCCTCTGTTTTCAACTCTGCTCCCCTTCACTGAAGCAGGTTAGAGATTGGGAATGAACAGGTGGGCTAAAGTACCATCTCCACAAGTCCAAGTGTCTACAGAAAGTACGTGTTTCTTCACCCTAGGTAACCATAACTTTCACATTTTGCATAACATAATTTTCCAAATGTATTCCTAAGGTGATAGGACTAGTGAGAGGGAGCTCTTTTCACGAAACTAAGCAAACATCTATTTATTTTTACACCTACTTCTAACAGGCTAGTAATTCAAAGGTAGACCTATTATTTCTCCAAGAAAGGTAAAATTCTTAAGCCTGTAGGGGCTGCACCAATGCCTTGAGCCCTGATGGTCTTATTTCCTTGCAGACTTGGATTTGGGGCACTTGGCTGACATACTGCCTGGACAGTGGACCTCACAGAGCAGCACTAAGGTTGGACAACATGGTATTCCCATGGAATTGATGGCAGTGTTAGGCACTGAGCTGCTTAAGTCCATTTAAAAAATGGAACAAATAGTGTTTTTCTTTAATGACTGATTTTTGTTTTTCCCTGGTAGGACACTTCAGCTCTCTGGGCTTCAGTTGTCAATCACCTCATTGGTATATTGGATTTTCTTGCCTCGTGGAAGCAGCATTGGGTGACTGAGACTCTAGTTGAACTGAAAGGTAATAGATGAGTGAAAAGAGAGATTGTATTTTAAAATCATTGCGCAAGAGCTGATGCTGGTTAATCTCATCCTTGTGATTGGTGGCTTTGACTTAATACAGCTTATGAGAACTTCTGATGAGTCAGGCCTGTGGTTCCAGGAGAAGGTATAACAGTTTTCTTACTCTGTTTGCCTTTAGTTTTTTTAATATCTCTATCTTAATGTCACATAAAGCATTTTGGCAGAAGGCAGTGATTCTTTACTGCTATTTAAACAGCGATAAACCAACACTGCAATCTGACTTCACTCTTGACCAAGCACATAAATGCCAGTGTTACAGCAGCGATGCTATCAAACCTTTCTTGGAGGAACAGTGCTATTTAAACAGTGATAAACCAACACCTCAGCCTCAGTTCGCTCTTGACGAAGCATAGAAATGCCAATGTTAATGCGATGATGCTATCGAATTTCTCACGAGGAAGCTGTGGCTGGACAGAACTGTTTCTTTAATACTGATTTTGTGGTGATTTCAGTGAGGCTGGTATGACTGTAGCTGATATGCCAAAAGATAGTTATTGAAATAGCTTATTTTTGTGGCTGATTCTGCTAATCCTTTAACAGTGCCAAAAGTAGGCCTACATTTGTTCTATGGAAATTACACCAAATGAAATCACTGCTGTCGAAGGGAATTGGCACTTCAGTGGGCAAACAGCTTAGGGCTCTGTTTGCGTGTGAAAGAATGGAAAGCTCACTAGATTTTTATTATTATTTTTTTTTAAGCTGTATTTACCCTCAGGAGCTCTTCTATGCCTGTCTCATCCCTAAGGACTTTCTCCTCCTGAGCATGTGCCTCACCAGGGGGTGGGCAAACAATGAACAGCTGGGAGTTGGGGAAGTTCCCTGTGTGCAAACACGGAACAGTCACTGGTGTCACCCAGAGCGATGTTTAACACCTTCCTGTCTCAGAACAAGGTGTGTGTATCGCAAACCCCAACACCTTTCCATCACAAAATGGAAACAAACCCACAAAAGATTAGACTCATCATGTCCTTAAATGCTCCTGCTGCCTGCTCTTTTGACACTTACAAAGCCCGTGGGTGACTCCTCCATCTCAACTGGAAATTCCTCATGGGCCTTGAAAGCCAACAGTGTTGTTTTCAGTCAGGATAAATGGGGAACTGCTTGTCAAGAAAGCTTTGCTGGTGACCACCTCGTTATCTCACAGCAGAGATGCACTGTGCGGCGCAGGTGTATCCCCCCCATTTACAGCCCTGAGGAGGATTTTTCTAGCCCTGACAATCCTGCACCAGGAGAGCTGCAGATCTGTAGATGTTCTCGCGCTGTTCTGTCTGGGGCTGGCAGCCGCCTCCTCTTGGGACTGACTTGTCTGAGCCTTTTTCTCTGTGAATGCTCAAGTCACCTTTTGAGAACCTGTGGGCTTTGGCATGAATTTTTGAGCATTCTGCCTTGGGCATGGGCAGCAGAGGTCCTGAGCATCTCTTGCAAAGGAAGCCACACAACCCCCTCTGCATTAGGGCTGGTGTTGGCTCTCGCATCTCTTTGCTCTGCAGTCCAAGCTCAGTCATCCGGCGTGTGACTCTAACCTGTTTAATGTCCCTCCCTTTCTGAAGCTGACCCATCTTCTCAGAGAAGCGCGAAGAGCTTTTCAAAGAAGCAGCCTCTATGTCTACCCAAGGTTGGCAGGGAAACTGTAGCGGGATAGATGAAAGGACAGTACCTGAGCAGCCACACATCCATAGGCTGCTTACAGAACCTAAATAAACTCTGCCAGACAACATCAGTGGCTGTTTGCTGTATGAGCTTGCAGAAATGAGCATAATGCAGACGTCAGAAGTGCTTTAGTGATACAGTCGTGTCCCTTTGTGCATCAGGCTATCTCTGCTGTTGCTGTCTCGCTCACCTAGGCATGCACTGACACTCTCATCCTGACTCCGCAGTGAGGTGCTGGTCATCACTTCCTGACCTCAGCCCTTTGCAGTCTGATGTTCTGGTGTCAGCCAGCCTCTGCCTTGCTGCATCCCAAACGCTTGTGGCAAAGCACCGTTCCCTTTCAAGTACATGTGAGGAGGACAGTGGCTTGCCACAGTTTTGCGTTAAGCTTGTGTCTCCCTGTTTGAAGCGTGCATCCCGTGTGGGTGAGCTGTGCCCCTGTGGGGAAGAACAACTCTTCTTTTTCAGGTTGCACTTCCCATGACGTGAATTGGGACAGACCATCTGACTCACCTGAACATCTTGTTTGAGCTTTTGAGGAAATCTGTTTCCCTTTCCAAGGAAAACACTTTCATTTAGCTATTTACATATTCAGAAGGTGGAAGAAAAGGTGTGCATGAGACAAGAAACTGCAGGGAGTGGCCCTGTATAATCCGCTGGTTTAGCAAGGTTTAAGTGGTTTGTGTCAGCTATTGGAAATGGTGATGTCTAAGCCCTCAGGATGTAAATGTCTTCCTGCTTGTGGTGGTTTGCTGACCCTACCTGATAAGGTCAACAGATGTTGCTTCTGCTTTGGGGATAAGCACATCCCCGGTCAGTGATCCTTTTCCATTCATTCTTCTTTCTCTATTAAAAATTAAGGAGATAAGGTTGGAATTGCACTTTTGGGACCCTGGAAAATTTGTTAGACCTGGAACTAAGCAGAGTAATTTCAGAGAGTGCCCCAGCCACCAGCATATGTCTGCTTCTCACAGGGGTTAGCACTGAGACTTCCAGGAGTGGCAGGTGCCTTCCTGATGCAGAAGGAATCATGAGCAAATACCCAGTTTTGGGCTCACCATGTTTGCACGAACCTCCCACGGGTCAGAGAGGTGGTTTATTAAAACATTCTTTGAATTCAAGGTGTGCCAGTGTGGCACTAACAGAGAGAAAGCTTGTGTTTACATCAGAAACCAGGGTAACGGGCTCCAATCTGCCCGCATCCTTCTGCCTGTCACCACTATGTGACATCTCCATGGTGGTGTCTGAAATTGGTTCCATTTGGGAGGAATTCTCTTTGGGGACGGGCAGTGACTCAGTTGATGTCAAGAAACCACCCTTCCTGGAGAAGTCTGGGTAGAACAGGGACGGTTCTCCAGCAATGGGAGGAAGAAGAGCTACAGCTGCATTGGCACTAATGGCACCATCTTGAAGAACCACTGCACCAGAAGGGTGAGTTGGACACTGATGTATTTGCGTTGCGATGATTTGGAAGGAGGGTGGAGGAGATGAACTGGTAACAGACTCTCTCACTCCGGCTCCCCTTGGGCTTTTCACAGCCTCGCAGGGAAGGAGCCACAGGGGTGCGGGGGACTCAAGCCAGCTGCAATTCCCTGGACATTCAGAGCACAAATATGAATACTCCTGAGCAAATCAGGCCTGCACAGGGCTGTGTGCTGGTATGGACCACCAATAATGAACACAGGGGATGGCAGCAGAAAGAGGAGCAATCCTTTACTTGTGTTTTAAGTGGGCGTTTCAGTTCAAATTACTTTTTTTTATATATATAGATAAATAATGTTATTTTTTGGAACCTTTATTTTTTTATAGATAATTTTGGAACTGATTCTAACGCTTAGGCTGGCTTGAACTTTGGTAATTTAGACTAAAATAATTGTATTATTGTTATTATTAACCTTACCATTACTTATGATAATGAGGAGTTGGCTAAAAAAAAAAAAAAAAAAGAAAACAAGTACATGACAAGTCCTATTGCTCCCAGACCATTTGAGTGTTTTTGCTCCAGGAGTGATAATTAGCTCAGCCGCGTTTGAGTGCGGTGCTTGCGTCGGAGGTAATCCAGCATGTTTCCAGCAGAGCTGGTGCTGGCCATGAACCAACGAAAACTTGGAAACCCAAAGCAGACTCTGGAGCTGTGATGCAGAATTCACCCTTCAGAAGAAGGGGCTAATTAGAAAACAATTTATCCCCTGGTAGGTCCAAACGAGAAACCAGTTGGTATCTTAAGAAATAAAACTGCCTCGTGTCTATGAATCAAAATGGACGGGAAATGAGAATATGTGATGTTTCTAATATCTTTAACGTAAGGACCAGAAACAACTAGTTAATTTGCTGTTTAACAAAACACTAAGTTTTCAGTGCAAAAATATTGTAAAAAAGAATAACATAGTAAAAAAATAATCCAGCAATATTAGTTTTATTTAATCTTGTTTTAATTAAATGCCGGGTTTTATCCAAAAATAATGACAGAAAATGAGTAAAACCATTCACTTACTAAGTAGCAAATACATCATTCATCCCTTTCAGCATTAAAATATAAAAGTTAAAAATCTGAATAAATATATGTAAACTATATAATTGCTTAAATAAATTTATAAAAAGAGATGTATTACATAAATTCATAAATACAATTCACTAGCAAAGAAAGACGTAGAAAATCAGTCTACTGACAATCAGCTTTTCTTTGAAAAAATAATTGCAAGATAAAAATATAAATAACATTAAAATTACTGAAATCATGCTATCCTGTTTGCTTACGTATGTCACGATTGGTTAATTAAATCACCCTGAGTTACATCAGTCCATCCTTTTTATATGCTGTTGCAAATAAAACAGTATAAATAATTTTATAATAAATGGGATCAATAACTTAAGACATTCATCCTTTAAATATTAAATTAAACTAGATGATATAATATGTAGAACAGAAATTACATTATCAATGTTCCTGGTACCAAACTGATCACGTAACTACTGATGGGTCACATTACCCGAGTCTCTAGTATCTTAAAGTTATATTTTCATCCTGGCATATTATATTTCTGCTGAAGAGTAATTTTTTGTTGTATTTTTCATAAATTGTTCATATTTCTGTAGAATCCACCAGATATAAGTCTTCTTCTCTGCCGTTTTCATCCTCTGGACCTGGCTACGATCCATCTGCGGAAGGTCTTCGTTCTTGCAGGTGTAAAGCGCAGCTCGTTCACTCAATGGCACATTTAGCTGATGGATATTTGCATCGACAAACTGAGTTAAATTCTTACCACAGATTAATTCTATATCGCTTTTCAAGTTTTGCAAAATGTTGTGGAAAATGTGGAAAACGCAGCAATCTGCGTCAAAAGCTGGGCATTCGGGTATTTTCTTCACCATGTCTTGGGCTTGGGAGTTGGCAGTGAACCAGCGCACGGTTTTGGGCGTTACAGAGCTACACACGTTCTGGAGGGGAGGAAGAGGAGAGAGAAATTATTAATGTCTTCGTTTACATCTTTCCTGGTAATCGCTTCATGTTTGAATGTCTAGGCACATACACACCTGTCTTTCAGTTTGTGTATGCTCGGGGATTTTTTGTTATTCTTCAATAACCGTATAAACACCTATGCTCCTTTTATCAAGTAGGTATTGCACGCTATCTGTGGCAGGACTTTCTATCTTAATAGCCTGCTTGGCTTTGTTTTCAGCTTTTCTAAGTCTCTCTTTTTTATTTTTTTAATCTGCCACATGGGCAAAATTTACTCATGCAAGAGGTTTGCTTTGACCTGAGCATATTTTCATCTGTTTCAGCAGAAATGGTTTTGATTTCAAGAATGGATTCAGGGGAAACTTTTACATTGATTTTTATCAATGTACTCTTGGGAACACGTTCCCAGAAATTGAGATTTGTCTGAAGCATTGACTCGTGGGTTCAGTGCATATTTTGCCATTGCCAAGGAAAGGATGGACTGAGTGGGATTTTCAGCAGAAGTGCTCCTGACTGCTCTAGTACTAGGATCAGACCGAAGAGCAAGGTGATTCTCTCCATGTTTCTAATGATCTGACCAGTTCCATTCAAAAAGATGCCTTCTTCAAGCCTAGCATGGCTCAGGAGACCAAGAAGGAACAATTTAGTCTGGAAGAGCGTAGCTAGCAGGTAGCTGAGACAAAGTTGCCCAAGCTTTCTCCAGCTGTCCTAGACATTGCTCCAATTCTGCCCTAAAATAATGCAATGTAAATGCTTTCCTTCTTGTATGGAATACAGAGCAGAGACTATTTTAGTTTCTAACCCAAATATTTCTTTTCTGATAGTCTTTCTGTATTTTATAATATTTCAAGAAATTTCTCCACAGACATAGACACAGCAAATGCAAAATAGTACACTTACGTAGTTTTTAAACAAGATTGTTGCTTGCCTTTCTATCACTGATGCTAATGGCTTTATTGGGGTAGTAAAATGCTTCCGCCTCTGTCCTGTAGTAGTTTTGCTTCCTTCTGAGGTAGCTGTTGGTGCCAAGGAGCCCAAAGGAACCAGTGCACAGAAGAGGAAGATTGCGAACCTGTTGATCTCTGCATTCAAATGAAGAGGAGGGAACAAAAGGAAAAAAAAAGAAAGAATACAATGATTAGTCTCAAGCCTCTGCATCGTTTTTGCAAAACTTCCTGGTTTTGTGCAGCGTGCTACATTTCTAAAGCGTATAGACATAAGTGGCTGAGCTAGCGATGAGCATCAACCAACGCAACCTTACAACGTGTTAAGTCGCACCCACCTGCTCGGCGTTTCATGGCGGGCTTGGAGAGCAGCTTGACTTGGCCGAAAGCGTGCTGGAGGTTGGTGTTCAAGCTGCTTGTTGCCTGGACTGCTGTAGACGTGGACAGCCAAGCTGCATTTAAGTACCGCGGAGTTTTGCGTCAGTGGCTCCTCCGTGGTAATTTTTTTTTTTTGTGGGTGATAGTTTGGGGTTTTTTCTTTTTTGGAAGATTGCATCAAAAGTTGGTTCAAATGAGTCTTCACTGATTGTGATCTAGATGCAGTTTCAAACTGACACAGAAGGTGTCCTGTATCGTTTATTTGACTAGGAGTTCAGGACACTTGGCTTAGCCATCCCATCTAAATCCTTGGGCTCTCCAAAATGTAGGATTTAGAAACATAAGCTCTGTTGTTTTTTTTTTTTTTTTAAAAAACATGGTTGGAGCAGGCAAGCACATCATTGGTGCCCAAAGCCAGCAACCTTCTCCTGCAGGGTCAATATAAGAGTGGGCTAACGCAGGGAGGGAAAAAGCCATGAGGGGCTTGTGTGCAAGGCAGGTCAGGCCTCCAGGCCAACATATATATGCATATATATCCTTTTTCTGGATGTCTGTAAGACCCTGTCCCCAAGGTGTGACCCCCCCTCACATAACCCAGCAGAGGATGTCCAGGATTCCACCTCCCCATCTCGGTCACCCTTCCCTCTAAATCCCCTGAGGCTATTTTCTGTTTCCAGTAACTAAATGCAGAAAATTCTCACGCTCACCAAAACAGAGAAAAATTGTTCCTAGGATTTACAAGTTTGAGGCTGTGATCAGAAGAGGACCTGCAGAACTACTAATAGTTTAGGACAGAAAGGAAGGCAGAGGAAACCTCTATGAACGTACCTTTGTGAATACGCAGTGACATAGACACACTCGTGCTGCCATCTCTGCAATAAACGATGTGCCTGAAAGGTAGTCATCGATTCAGAGACAAATGTGTCTCAAGTCACCAGAAAACTTTCAAGGAACAACAGCTTGTTGTCAAAATAATTAGTTCTGTTTTCTGTGTGAAAGAGTCTGTTTTTGAACATAAAAAGCTTGGTGCGCGTATGGACTCCAGTTCTCTGGGCTGAACTGATTCCCAGGGCCTGAAATGGGAACAGACATTTCCCCTGGGCCGTGTTGCACCGGGGTCCCACCAGCCTGTAACCTTAGGCCTCAGTTGTTTGCTTGAAGCCACGATGATGGAGATTCACAAACTGAACGTGGTTCTACCACCGTGCTGCGAGGGAGCCCTGGACAGCCAAGGAGAGGGATGCAGCCATCCCACAGGGATGTATTTCTTCTTGCACAAACCATGGTCCCAAGCGCTAAATAATGCTAAGGAAGAGAATGAGTTACCATGGCCTACGGCGTGAGGCAGCAGACAGCACAGCAGAGTGCTGGAGAAGAACCAGAAAAGGACAGTTCTGGGAGGTGCTTTTTTTATTTGAGGTTTTTATTATTATTTGGGGGCAAAATGGAGAGGGAAAGGGAGAGAGAGATGTTTCTTTGTGCAAGGTGTTCTTTAGGAACATCCCTACAAAGACAATGATGGGTACAGGCAGGTAGAAGGGTGATCTTGGTTGCTTGTTTGGAAGCACCAAAAGAGCAGAGAGGTGCAGCTGGTTAGTGCCCCAGAGCGTGCTGCAAGATGTGTGGATGGTGCGTGAGCTTGGACATCCAAGAGACCACCAGGAATCACAGACAGTCTTCCTCCGAGAGCAGGGAACCAGTGTGCAGCACTCATGGCAACGGGGCCCGGTTAATTGTAACAGTGATACAAATAAGAGAAGCGGCATTCTTACAGTTTGGCTTTTCCACAAAACATGATTCAACCACTGGTGATGCTTTTTCAAAGCTTTCTAGAAGACTTGACTTCGTTTTCTACTGAGCTGGGGATAGCAGTTTGCCTGGTTATTCCACTCCATGGCATGCCGCTGTCTCTCAGCGTGTGCGTGCTCTGCACATCCTTTCCTAGCTGTACACAGCTGTGATAAGCTGCTGAGCTGATAAGGGAGCAGATCGGCATCTGTCCTGTAAAACCCAACCTTAGTGGAAGTTCAGCTTTCCGCCACGTAACCTCCAGATGCTGCAGAGCATCTGCAATTCATTTGGTGAAATTTTGCTGACACAGACTCCTCTGTAGGCTCCCTAAAATGGAATTTGTAGCCATTGCCTCAACACCTATCACTGGAAAAAACAAATAAACCTCGGAGCGTAGAGACCTGAATCTGACCTGAGACAGAGATGTGGCTTTTGTTCCTGGGTCTCATCTACTTTTTCCAAGTGTAGGAGCTGGTATTTTTAGCTGTGAACTTTGTTTTCCGATGGCCTTGTGCTGCTGTGGCAGCGGCTCCCTCCTCGCAAGTGAACAGCAGTGCTTTTACAGCTAACTGAGAGCCTGACTGCTTCCTCCCCGAAACTTGAGTGACACTCAGGATGTTGATAAGTGAAATGGCAAATGCCATGTCACAGGTCCTTGGCCAGGGGACAGGGCTGATGCTGCACCCTGCGAATGCTGCACAAGGCTGCCTGCTGTTTCCCTGGTGGGGAGCAGCCCCCAGAACCCAGGGGGAGATCCAGAAAAACAGGGATTTATTCCCAACCTGGGGAGCTCAGTGCCGTCCCAGGCTCACTCTGCGGCTCCGCTTGCAGAGCTTGTTTCCCTGTCCCCAGGGCATCCACGTCCCTGCCATCTCCTAGCAACGGGGACGCATTCCATATAATGGCAGCACCCAGCCGCTGCAGCGTCTCGGCTGCTTTTTGGGAGCACCTGCGGCGCCTGGGTCTGCAGGACTTCCCCTGTGGCCTTGGCAGCTGGGTAGGGGGGCCATGGGGGCACAGTCATGGGACATGGTGGGGGGTGTCTGCGGTTTGCAGGGCTGTCACTGCCTCTCCCCTCTCCCTCTCTGCAGAACAAGTCCCGCTTCGATGCACGCGGGAGCCCTTGCAGAGGCCGTCTGGGGCCGGGGGCAGACCCAGCCAGGCAGCAGGAGACCGTGCTGCTGGGTGAGGAGAGCCCCGAGACGCTGATGGACCTGCTGCGTGACCGACACAGCCCCTGGGCCCTGCCACCGGATTGCAGTCCCCAGGACCAGCATCTGCGGGAAATGGCTGTGGTGGTGCCTGAGCTCGTCCACAGCTCCAACATCTTCCAAGTCTTCAGGTCCCTGCGGATCATTGACAAAGGAGTAAGTACAGCTGCCTGGTGCCTATAAAGCTACCCATCACCAGGCCAGGAAACCACATCTCCATGCTGGGAGGGAAAACATCCTAGGAAAATGACACCTTCCCCATCCCAGGATCTTCCCAGATGCCACTACTCCCCCCAGCCCCAGCCCAGTGATTTGAACCTAATCAGTGTTACACATATGTCATGTGGATCAACACTACATGGTCGATGTCACCTTGGCCATGAGGTGGTTCGGGAATGCATTGTCCAAACCCAACTCTTTGCAGGTGGAGGAGGTTGACGAGGGTCTGTTGCAGTTACATCAGCTGGAGGAGCTCATCCTCAGTGCCAACCACATCAGCAGGATAACCTCGGCCAACCTGCCCCGGACATTGAAGGTGAGTGAGCGATGCCTTGTGACGGCAGGATGGGGAAGGAGGTCCCATCTGGGAACACAATAGCAGACGAACAGCTCGAGGGCGTGCCAGGAACAGCTCATTGCAAAGGGTGTTTTTTGTTCCCTCTGTCCCAGGCAGGTCCTGGAGCTCTGCTGCAACGCTGTGGCTGATCTGCAGGACCTGTGCGCTCATCCTCCTCCAGAGCTGCAGCACTTGGGGCTGGGATACAACAGGCTGTGTGGCCCTTCGCAGGACAAGTACCTCACTGCAGCCTTCTGGTAACACCACAGGCTGAATGTGGCCTCCTTCAAAAGGGAGGTGGGCAGACATGAACAGATGATCTTAAGGCATCAGGGTGGCCTGTGTTAAGAAATTAGAGCCTTTTAGCGGAGTTGTTTCTTTGCTCTGTGCCCAGCGCCTGTGCAGAGCGCTCTGTCTCTGTTCGATGTCTTCTGTCTCATGCTTAGAGGGTGTCTTGGTCTGTGGCCAAGGCGTGGAGTGGGAAGATCACCTAGGGAACTGCCTTGACACCCTGCTCACCTCAGTTCCCATGTCCCTGGACGGCTGCCTTTTTCCATGCCCTTCCCAAAGCCCCTCCTGGGAGTCTGCCCTGGGAGGGATCTAAAGCTTAGACTGCATCACCAAATGATGCAGCGTGATGGTTAACGGATGCTAAAGGAACATGTTTTTGAGTTGTGGGGCAGACTGGCAATGGACCATATGGCTCGGGAAGTTGGAACTGTCCTCTTGAGATTGTACCATTGGTTTCCCGGGTTTGACCCAGTTTGTGCTGGGGAAACAGAATTTTTCTTTCTTTTTTTGACCCAGGGCAGTAGCTCTCTATCCTCAGATGGATGCTGTTTGCCTAACCTTCTTCTCTGGGTTCTCTCCTTAGGCCAAATCTTGTCTCCCTTGACCTGAGCTTTAACAACTTCACAGATCTGCTGGGGCTGGTCTCCCAACTGTCCAGTCTGCAGAAGCTCCGCATCCTGGTGCTCCAAGGGAACCCACTGGCTCTCATTCCCACTTACAGAGGCTTCCTTGTGGACAGCCTGCCCAAGCTCTCCATCCTCGATGACATCCACATAGGACCTGATGAGAGGCACCAATTCCGCAGTTTGGCAAAGCAGCCAGGTGAGCCTTCACCTTTGAACCTGTCTGTACTGACCCTGTGATTCAGGAGGTGGTTTCATCATGGTTGAGCTAGGAGTCCTCAGGGCAAACTCTGGATCCAGTGTTGACTTCTTGTCTCTCCTCAGTGATCTTTCCCTGTGCCTTTTTACCCCACCAGTACAAGTGGGGTGACAGGCAGAGGACCCTGCAGCAGTGTAATTGCAATCGAGGTAATTTTAGCCTTAATCAGATCCAAAGATTGCAGGAAGAACCCAACCCTAGCACTGCCTGGCTGTCATGGTTTGCCCCCATCTTTGCTTTCTAGACACTCAGACAGTGCATTTCCAATCTTGAGCTGCTGGAAGAGGAACATCTCCACTAGGGAAGATGCTCATGTGCATGCCACACTGCCAGCAGGAACCAGTGCCACCTCTGCAGCATGGCACGTCCCCAACTGGGATGAAGGCAGGGGCCTGGGGACACCCAGGGGTGGGAAGCTCCTCTTAATGTCCCCTACTCAATGAGCTTGTGCGCTGGATGTGCTCCTTGGAGTCTAAAACGTTAACCAGGGAGGCAAAGCAACCAAGCCAGGAGATGTTTGCACGGCTTTGGAGTGACCCCATGTGGCAGTGGCTTGTCACAGCGTTAGCTGTGGCAGGGAAGGATGCTAGGTGGTGGGATCATGGTGTCCTGGAGGCTTCCGCTTGCTGTGTAGCTTCCTCGCTCTGGAAGGAGCATGCTGCAGCTTCATAGCAAGATTGTCTTTGTTTTAGAGCTGATCAGGAGCGAAGCACGAGTGGTTGTGAGCATTGGGAAAATCAAGGGAGTCCCTGATCCCAGCACTTGTCAGCAGCTGGAGGTTGGCTTCGAGGCTCCGGTGATCACCTACAGCTACTGTGTGACGTATGAGTTTGCCCAGGGCAAGGAGATGGAGGAAGGTGGCAGCGCTGAGGTTTGTGCTTAACCAAGCTCCTGAAAGCAACAGGCAGTGGCAGGTCACAGTCAGGGGGACTTCATCTCCAGGCTGAGGAACGAGGCTGTTCATAACAGACCTGGTGTGGGCAGCAGCAGTACTGGGGACAGAATTCATGCATGGCCACATCTGGCAGGACAAGTCCCTGCTGTCCACGTTTCCCTGTCCTTCTGGGGGATCCCAGCGCTGCTCGGCACATGGGAGTGCATTTACAGCCCTCCTCCCGTAGCAGACCCCGTCCCTGGCACTGTTGCCCATTCTTCCAAAGACAAGGGTGGTCTGGGGAACAGGATTTTGGAGGCAGCTCTGCCCCCGGGTCCTGCAGATACAACCAGACGTACCCTGACAAGAGATCCCTCTCTGTTCCAGGTAACAAAAATCCATCAGAGTCCCACGGTGGCCACCATGGATGTGGACAGCTCTGCTCGGGACACAGGAGAAACAAAGGGCCAGCAGGAGCCTGAAGCCATGGAGGAGCCCAAGGCCCACTCTGGTAATGAGGAATTACAAATGAATTGACACTGGTCACGTCCCAGGGGCCCTTCCTGTCCTCGGGAAGGAGAGGTCTCTCCTCAAAGTTTTATTGTGTCCCTGCACAGCAAAGGTGTTTGTCACCCCTGGAAAGCCCTGGGCAGACACCATCGACTGCAGCTACAGGAAGGAGCACACTGCTAGGGACTTAGTGGGGCTGAAGTCCTACCTGGCAGCTGGAACCATTGTCTCGGTCATGGAAGAGAAGGTGAGTGTGTGGCAGAGCTGGAGGAAAGGGGAAAGACCTGCTGGGAGGCCCAGCAGTGGTATTGTATTACCTCTGGGAGGCAGCCCAGGATGGTGGTGGCCCTGGGCCAGCGTCCTCAGGTGTCTCAGCCCCTGCAGCTCCAGCTCCTCTCTCTGGGCAGGTGCTCTCGTGGCCTGTCGATGCTGATACAGAAGAAAATGCAGACACAAAGGGGAAGGCAGGACAGGGGCTGCAGAAGGACAGTGCCAAGGTAGGGTGCTGGGAGAGAACGATGTCTTAGTAACATCTGAGTTGCAGAAACAATGATGGGGGAATGAGGGCACTTCTCCTGGGCCAGTTTGGTGTGTCAGAGAATCTCAGCTCCATCCCAGACCTCTCACCAAAGTCCCCCCCTGCTATGGGAGGAAGGCAGCGGTGGTTTTACACACGTCTTGGTCAGGATGCAGTGGTGGGCAAGGGTCTGGGTTGGGTTTGCTTGCTGTCTCGTAAAGGGACCCCAGTCCTCTGCTGAGGCTTGTCTTCGTTCTGGTGCCCTGCAGGTTCCTGCACTCAGGGACAAGCAGAAAAAGAAGAAGAAGGAGAAGCCATGTGAACTCCGCAGTGACCCTCCCATTCAGAGGACCCTGGGCACCCAGCGAGTGACCCTGGAGACCCTCCTGGCCACTGAGGATCTGCTGGCAACTGTGTGTGACTTTGGCGTCCTGATCACTGAGCAGCCATTTCAGCCACCAACTCTGGAGGAGAAGGTAAGGAGCGTGTCCTGGGACAGGGCTGCCAGGGATGGGGAGGGCTGCAAGCTGGGGTTCAGCACGCCCTGCCCTGCAGCTGGACCAGGCATCCCTCCCCTCCATCCCTCAGTTTTCCTCTCCATAAAATGGGGGTGAAATGATCCTGACAAAGTACCATCCAAAAAATACCGGTATTGTTATTTAATGTTGATATTAACAATAAGTACTACTACTTTTAATGAGCCTACAAAAATAGATGAGTTTATTTTTCCATTTGAGAACATGAAAGCAACCACTTGCTCTTCCTCTGATGCGCTCGCTCTCTCAGCATGGCAACGCACACTGGCTATGCCGACACTTTCTATTTCATAGAATCATAAAATCCAGAATTTCCTGGGTTCTCTTCTCCAAGCAGCCCTGCCACTGTGCTGCTGCTTCCCCTGCCCTTTAAATCCTGGTGACAGAACCCAGATGGCAATGGCTGTGACAGGATTGAATGCGGGCAGTGAATTTCAGCACAGCCTAACTATGGAAACATTTCTCTCTGCAGGACAGGAAAAAAGGCAAAGAGAAGAGCAAAAAACCAAAAGCAGAGAGAGAAAGTCAGGCCGGCCGGAAAACCATGGCATCTGCCAAAGGTGATGGAGACTGGAGCTGGCTGGGCAGAGGGTGGCGTGTACGAGAGCAAACAGCAGTGGTGCTCGGCCGGGAGGCAGCCACAGGTCCCCGTCACCCTGCCAGCTCTGCCGAGCAGGGCGCTTACTCACATCCTGCGCTTCGGGCTCTGAATGCATCCATTGACTGCGGTTGCTGGAGGGTCAGACACGCCCGGACACCTTGTTGAATCGGTGTCTGAACAAGCACCGAAGGTGGGCTGTCGGCTGTCCTGGGAGCGGCACACACCGACCAGCTCTGTGTGCCAGGGGAGAAGGGCAAAGCAGATTTTTGGGTGAGAGAAGTGCTGCCCACTGTGTCGGCTGCCAAACATGGCCGGTGGCGTGGGGCAGCGCGGGCAGCTGGGGGCAGTGCTGTCTGGGATGCATAATAAGGTCCTCATCCGTTTCCAGCTCACATCTCCAAGCACTTTGCAGAAGGGATTTATTGTTCTTTCTGGTTCAGAGATGAGATGCGCAGAGCGCCCCAGGTGCCTCAGTCCGCCCACGGCGGGGCTGGGAACAGATCCCAGTCTGCTGTCACCCATGACCCACCAGGACCCCTGACGGGTGTCCCCTGCCTCCCCAGTGCAGAGCTCTCAGCCTGCTCAGCCAGCGGCGTTGCTTAAACTGCTGGAGACAAACCTCACCCTGCCTCTTGCAGGTTATTTTTCCAGCAATCTTGTTTTGACTACAGAAATAGCAGTGCCAGCACATTGGAGGGGTAACGCAAGAGCAGGAGGAAGTGGGGGAGGGAAGGAGTAGCAGGGCGATGCTGAAAAGCTGCTTGAGGAGCAGCTGGGCCAAGGAGAGCGTGGAGCGGGCCAGCCTTCCAAATGAGCTAACAAAGAAGCCTCGTGTTACCAGATTTAGTTGCTAATTTAAAAGAGCAATTAACCCCCTTCTCCAAGAGCCCTGGGGCGCTTTTCTGTGACGGGGCCCCACAGTGAGGTCCCCGTCTTTGGGGAGGATCTCGGGGCCCTGCAGTGTCTGCTCAAGGAAGCTGATGGTCTTCCCAGCTACCTGAAAAGAAGAAAAAAGTCTTTGAATTATTGTTCCCCACAAGATGTGTATCTGCGATATACGCTCAGACTGTTGCTGAATCAGGGAGCTGCTGTCAAACAACTGAAGTTCAGCAGCGGTGTTTTTTACTTCCTTTCCAGCCCGGTGCCTGCGGTCAGTGTGCATGCAAGAGGTCTTCCCTTCAGCTTGAGCGAGAATGAATCCTTTCTGCGGGGGGTTGTGTGGCCGGAGGTGGTGTTGGGTGCACAGAAAGCTGCTGCTGATGCAGGAAACCCAGAGTGATTAGACTCTCATGCAGACTGGCCGGCTGCACAGCGAGGACACTGAGTGCATATTTCAAAAAGATGGTGTCTAAAAATCGCTGTCCCCACAGCTTGATACACCCAGTGCTGGCAGTGTCCCGTGTCTGTGCGCTCCGCAGTGCCTCATGACTCACAAGTACACCCCGATGGTGGCCAGGGTGAGAGACGCCGCTGCGGGAGGGGCAGGTGGGCTGCTCGAGTGCTGCTGCACGCTGTAGCTGTCAGCCCTGGCTGCTCCATGAGTCACCAAATCGTGGTCGTTTGGCACTTGCTCATCACCGGGGTACCATGCACCACCTTGGAGCTGTGGCGGTGATGCTCTGGGGCATGGGGGACGGCTCCCAGCCCTCGCTCCGCTGCAGCCTGTGTAGGGACCAGCACTCTCACAGCCGGGGGCTGAGGCTGATTTACATCTCCAGTCGGCAAATGCCCACAAATAATAAGTCCTCTCAGAGGAAGTGGGATCCCTTCCAGACGGCTCAAAGAGGAATGGCAGCAAGCTTTGTCTCGAGCAAACAATTTGCCCAGACATTGAAGGATGTCTTCTGAAGTAGTCTCACGTAGGTCTCATTTTACCCCACACTTGTTTTTCCAGGATCCTTGAAATGATTTATTTCTGCATCTTTCTTCTGTCCCAGGAATTATAGGCGAACTTAACAACAAAAAGCAAAATTGCACCCAGGTTGTTTGCCTGCTTAAAGATGCTTTTTGGGCTTCTTACCCAAAGTGATATTCAAATAGATTTTCACTCAAGACCCGGAAGTCAGGGCTAATATGGTGGGCAATCCCCCCCTGCACACTGCTGCCTTTAGGGTGACTCACTCTGTCAAGCCAGTGACAGATTTACTTCTTTCCACAGGAAAAAGAAAAAACAAAGACTCTGCTGAACTGGAGGAGGGTCAAGAACTCCAGCCGGTGCCACTGACGGTTCAATTCCAGATGCAGCTGCTTCGGTGGCCCTCGGCAGCCAGTACCCAGAGCCAGGAGAGTGTGGCCACAATGGTGGGGAAGACTCAGTAACGCGTCTGTAGGAAAAGAGTGAGTGGGAAATAAAACCCGTGGGGACACTGCGTGGGTCCTGGTTCAGCTGAATCGCCAGGGCTGGGGGTTGCCACGGGGCTGGTGATTGCCCAGGGCTGCTGCTGTGCTTTGTCAGGACCTGATGTGCGGGTGCAGGGTGGGGGGTGAGGTGGGGGGTGTGCAGGGTTGGGCGTATGATGTGTGGTGTGCGATGTGGGGTGTGGGGTTGTGCGATGTGCGGTGGTGCAGGGTGAGGTGTGCAGTGTGGGGTGTGTGATGTGGGGTGTACAACGTGTGGGGTGTATGAGGTGCAGTGTGCGATGTGCGGTGCGGGGTGGGCTGTGCAATGTGGGGTGCGGGGGGTGTGAGGTGGGGTGTGCGGTGGTGCAGGGTGGGGTGTAAAATGTGCGGGGTGTGTGACGTGCGGTGGTGCAGGGTGGGGGGGTGCGCGATGTGCGGCGCTCCTGTGCGGGGTGCAGGCTGGGGTGTGCGGTGCTCAGGGTGCGCTGCCCGGGCAGCGCGGTGCCCGGTGCCAGCCCCCCCCCCCGACCCCGCCCGGGGGCGGCCCGGGGCCGGGGCGGGGCGGACCCGGCCTCCCCGGGCGGTGCGTGGCAGCGGAGCGGCTCCTGGTAAGTCTCAGCGGCGGCGGCTCTGCGGAGCGGGGCGGGGGATTCGCACCGGGGGGCACCGTGGAGCGCCGGGCTCCGAGCCCGCACTGCGCACCCCGGGTTCTCCCGGGGCGGGGGCGGTGCGGCTCCCCGCCGGCTCCCCAGCCCACCCCGGGGGCGAGCGGCCGGCGCGGCGTTCCCGTCCTCGCCGGCAGCAGCTGGGCTTGGTGGGAGCCGAGAAAACAACGGCGAGGGGAAACGCAGAGACCCGTCCCGGCGGGTCCCCCCCTCCCCGGGCCGGGTCGTGTGCTCCGTCCCCGCATGACTGCGAGCGTGGGAGTGCTGCGAGCGCAAGTGGAAAGTGTAAGTGTGCAGGTCTAGTTCATCACGAACGGCTTGTCTTCTCTGACCGCACAGGGCCTGGGTTCTGCACCAGATGCTGCCATGTATCCCAGGATTAAAAACCTCGCGCTTTACGCCTTTTCAATCACGCTGCTGGCCTGCGTTTTTTACATGAGGAAAGAGGCAAAGTTGGCAGCGTCATCAGCAGACCAGAAAGTGGATGCAGCGAATCATAAACTGAAGTCTCTGGTTCTGGACAACGCTGAACCCAGCAAGTGTTTGCCAAACTTGACCCTTGCCAATTCTTCTCTCGCTCTCCCGGAGCTTCACCGCGTCTTCTTAACATACAAGCACTGCCGGAACTTCTCCGTCCTACTGAAGCCTTCCAAGTGTAGCAAAAAGACGTTCCTCGTGCTGGCAATCAAGTCTTCCCCAATCAACATAGACCGGCGGGTGGCAATCAGGAACACGTGGGGGAAGGAGGTCTCCATTGGTGGCAAGCACATCAGGCTGGTATTTCTTCTAGGGCGCTCGGAGGCCAAAATTAATGTACAGCCACTGCACCAGCTGCTGGCTTATGAAAGCGAGGAGTTTGATGACATCTTGCAGTGGGATTTTGTTGACAACTTCTTCAACTTGACCCTCAAGGAGCTGCATTTCCTCCGCTGGTTCATGGAGGACTGCCTGCATGCCAGGTTTGTGCTGAAGGGCGACGATGATGTCTTTGTCAACACTTACAACATTGTTGAGTTCCTCCAAGAACTGGACCCTGAACAGGATCTCTTTGTTGGGGATGTGATCACCAACGCCCGGCCCATCAGGAACACCAAGGTCAAATATTTTATTCCAGAGTCCATGTACAAAGCCTCCTTCTATCCTCTCTATGCAGGTGGAGGGGGCTATGTGATGTCTAGAGAGACAGTGTGCCGCCTCCAGCGCACCGCAGAGGACATGGAGCTCTTCCCAATAGATGATGTCTTTGTGGGAATGTGTCTGGCAAAGATGGCAGTGACCCCAAAGAACCACGCTGGCTTTAAGACTTTCGGCATTCAGAGGCCTTTCAATCCTTTTGATCCGTGCTTGTACAAAGAGCTGATGATTGTGCACAAACTAAACCCAACCGAGATGTGGATCATGTGGACACTGGTAAAGGACGACAGCATTAGGTGTGCAGTGTCAGTAACACACAACTACAGGAGGATTTGGAAAAGGAGCTACTGATAAGCACGGCAGGATTGTGACTGGTGACAAATACAGGGTACTTAAACTAAAAATCAGGTTGTGGTAGAACCGTGTCCTCTACTAACGGGCTGTACGTGAGCCATAGGGGTCTGTTTTGCAGTAAGTCTTTTTTTTGTCGGTGGGTTACTGAAGCTGTTGAATTGTCGCAGGGTGGGGAAGGGGCCGGTGCCTCGGTGAGACCCGGCGCAGGGCACTCGGCTTGGTTCCTGCCAGGCGGACTGGAGCCAGAGGAAGTCACGACTGCCACAGGGATGTGAGTGACGTGCCACCTGCTATGGAGGCTCCGCAACTCCGAGGGTGGTGTCTGACCACCGGATAAATTCAGTCTGGTGTAGGAAAGCTGATGATGACTAATGGGTGCCAGAGCACTCAAAATTAATGAAAGGGTGGAAGAAAGGCCAGTGTGTGCTGCTGGGTCCACTGCAGCGCAACTCCGTGGTCCCTGGCCAGCAACCCCACAGGTCCTACCAGACAGCAGGAGAAAGGGGAGTGGAGTGTGGGGGGGGGAATCCTCAAAAATGTATTGCCTTAACACAGCAGGATGATCCAAGGGACTGGGCTCGGACTCAAGCCCTTTGGATTTTACAGAAGTTTATTACAGGTTTACTTGCACTGGCAGCTTTTGCACAAACACTTTTTGATGGGGTTTGAGAGGAGCAATGTGTCCTGAATCATGACGGTGGTAGTTACAGTGGCTGTAGCTTTTCGTGTTGTGTGGGAGGTGTGTGGGTTTTGTTGTTGTTGTAACGTTGGGTATAAATAAAATACAGTTTTGAGAAGTGTTTTCACAGCAATATTCTTGGGTCTCCTGAAAGCTAAGAGGACTAAAAGCCAGAGAAGGCGGAGCTCTGGGGCTGGGTATTTGCATTGATGTTAAAGAGGATAAGGTTTTGTGGAAATGGAAACTTGCCACTTCCTTTGCTGTGAGCAGCCGCCTTTCTCTGTCCCTGTCCAGACAAGGTGTAGTGATACAGACGTGATTAATCTATGAGAGCGCTGGACTCGCCCATTTGAGGAAATATCAAATATGAAACTGAGATTTAGTGGTACTTTTATGAAGCTTACCAGCTTCAGCTCGATCAGAAGCTGCTGTGCCGTGCGTGAGCAGGAAGCAGCCTGGAAGCTGTAGAAAGAGGCAGAGGGTAGAGAGGAAGTGTGTGATTGCACAAATCAGAGCAATTTGTGTTGTGCTGTTGTAATTGCTGTCCCTACTGCCGGCTGCCCAGTGTTCAACGCCCACCAGATGTGAGCTGGAGCTTTCGGAGGTGCCCGGGAAGTGCTCCCAGGAGGTCCTGGCTTGCCCTCCTTATGCAGAGAGACGGAGGGCATCCCGAGACCAGAGGTGTGAGGAGCTCTCAGGGCAGGCTGGCTGCCCTGCCTTCCAGCGTGGTGCCGCAGTGCTGGGCAACCTCGGCACTCCTGGCAGTGCTGGTGGTCCTTCTTTGATCCTGTCCCTTGCTGCCTGGGCTTTCTAAAGCACCAGGTGTCATTCTGGCTTAGCCTTAGGCATGACACAGACTCTTCTGGGAGGTGTTGCCGCTCTCGCGTGAGCTGTTTCTGTGCCAGATGCGAGTAGATGTTTGTCTGAAAAAATTGCTCTTGTCCAAGCTGCTACTGTGTCTTCTCACTGCAGCCTTAACAGGAATTAGCTGCATTAGCTGTACCTGAGAAATTGTCTACGTGTAGTTTCAGATACATTGGCTTTGTAAACAAGGCTGAGTATCAGCAGCAAAACCTAGATTCTGGGCTCTGCTGCTTGTTCCAGATAAGAGACGGGACAGAGCGGGTACTGTGGTACCCTGTGAACTGCTGTGGCAGCATTCTTCTGATCCACTAGATGATTCCAAATGCAAACTCAGTAACATAACGTAGAGCGGGATGTCATGTCTGTTGTGGGCTAACTCCTGATAAGCAACTCTCACTTCCTAATAAATGTGTGGGACTATTTCCACCCCATTTTGGAGATAATACAGAGCCACTTCTGCTCCTCGCTCCCACTTTGACTTAACTGAGCTGACTAATTGGTTCCTGTCGTATCTCAAGGTTAGATGTGTGTGGGTATAGCCTGTGTCTTGGGCAGAGCAGGGCGTACAGTGAAACAAGAAGTGTGGGGCAACAAGGGGGCTGGGAGCAGGCTCTGAACGGGCTGCTTTGTAGACTCCTGTCTTAAGCTGTACCTCTGCCATGCCAGCATATGAGTAGAGTTATTGTGGCATCCCGAAAGGAAAACAACCTGTATGTGCATTTGGGTCAGTGGTTTGGCAGATGTTGTTAAACTGCATGTCAGGGTTTGGGCTGGGCGGGCTACTAAACGAACGACAGATGCTCCCTTTGGTGCCCAACGTGGACTATAAACATCAGACATTATCTGCGAGAAGCAGACACTGTCTAAAAAATATGCCATTAATTTCAGAGAGTGCTGTCACTTAGAAGAGACTTAACTGAAAAGTAAAATTACTGGAAAGAAAATTGGTTCTGTTCTATCTCAAGCCAGGACGCTGCAGCATGTAACAAATCAGAGCAGTTGTGGTCAGAGGCTGACCTGAAGCTGCATTTGGCTCTTGAGGGCATGGTGGTGCCACCGATGCAAATAATCCTCTTGTGATAGTGTTTTTCCCCCAATGCTCCAGCCCAAAGCTGTGTTTGGGACCTCCCGATACTGGCACAGCAGGCACTGGCATCTTCCCGTGAGCTTGAATTCCGGACTCTGCCATCCTCCTTGGGTACAGCAGCACCCAGTGAGGAGCAGGAGCGTGGAAAGGTGGCCTGTTAATTCCTTTACTATTTAATCAATAAATGCACAGTGCTGTGCGTCTGAGATTGCGTTTGTTTAAAAGGCAAACAAAATGAGATGCAGAGAGAAAGGCTTATGCTACAGCTGAAAAAATTCCTTGCCAAGCCCAACTCAATTTAGCAACAGCAACTTTGACACCGATGTGCATCAGATGCTAATTTGTGGTGAAAAACTTACAATTAATGTGTTTTCTAACAAGACCCGATGAATGGGGATTAACTGACTCAAATGAGTAGTCCTAAAGTTCCAGTGGATGCTATTCTACAAAGCAATCTCATCTTTACATTGTCTATACGGTTAAGATTGCAAATTTCACATTAAGCTGTCAAGTTAGAAAGTGAACACAGTGAAAGACACCTGTGGTTTTGAAGCCTGCAGTGAAACATCAAACTTGCAAAAAAAGAGAGAACTAAGACTCTTTTCCTGAAACTTATGCTGAAAAGCATTCAAATTTGTAAAACTCACTTTTGCTCACTGCTTTGTAAAGAAGTACGCAGCAGTTGCCACAACAACTTTGTTTATAACCACAGTACCTTGAAAATCAAATCTCCCTTTGCTTCCTGGGGAAGGCAGATGCGTTACAAGCAGTGACTCTTGGGTGAAAGAGGTTACTGCACTGAACTGCAAAACTTCACTAAGAGGAGCCTGGGTAACTCCAGAAAGAGTTTCCAGCTGTACAGCAAACGTCTCCCCTGACTGCAGTAAGTGTAATTTGATGCAGCTGTCACTCAGCTCTGTTATAAACTTTTAAGTTCAAAGAGAAAACAGTGCTTAATCTCTTACCCAAACAGGCACAGTCGCAATGAGATGCTTTTGCACAGTTTACTAACGGTATCTCCTAACAGACATAATTTACTTCACATGTTAAAAATAATGACTTTTAAATACACTTCTTTGGCTGATACCTACTTAGCCTCTAAGTGAAGAGAGCTCTCACAAATATGTCAAACAAGCGGTAGGATCCTCCCAGCAGAGAGACAATTAACAACAAGCTATCCTTGATAGCAATGTTCACATTTGCATAGTTAAACACTTAAATAATTGAATCCCTAAGTATTACAAACATGGTAATTTACAAACAAGATCAAGGCCTTTCGGATACCTGGAATTGACTTGATTTGTAAAGCAATCCTGTTTGGGGAAAAATGGAATCATAGGCTTATTTCAGCAGTTCACGACTATCCCACACTTAAAAATTTGGGACCCTTCAATTTGCAATCGACTGTCACATATTCTATGGTGACGCTTAAGTTCTTTTCAGTCCTCCCGAAGGTAAGGGTCTTCTCCTGCCTCTGTACTTCCTAAAATGCCCTGTGGCAATGAAGATTCTTCTCCTTGAGCTTTTAAGAGCTCTTCTGTTTGAGCTTCAGCTAACTTGGTCTCTGCCTTCTGGGACAGCTGTCGCACTTCTTGCACCTGTGATTTCACCAGCTGAATGTGGCTGCGGGCTGTCACTGAGGCTTGGTCTGCACCTGAGAAGTAACATTTAAATACACTGGGTTAGAGAAGCACTCAGCAAACCTTCAATTAAGGAAGCGACTGTCTATACATCACCTCCTTTGCTTAGTGTTTTGATGGCTCTTGGGTTATATTAATGCTAAATGCATTTACTGTTCATTTACCTTAGAACAACAATAGGCCTACTTTGAGGGGTTTTTTTTGCCCCCCTGAAAGTGTATTACAGCCAGCATCTGATCAGCTTGTGCTAGTGGGTTTGAGAACTGAGCTCAGCCCAGCCATCCTGTGCCAGGAATTTTCAGTCCTTGTCCTGTCCTGGCACCTACCAGCAGCAGGAATGTCCGTGGCACTGCTGAACTTGGAATCCCTTCCCTTCCCACGTTCCTACAGATGTAGGTGTCCTTTTCAGGCACTTACAGAGTCAGGGTGTCCCTGTATATTCATCACTTTCTTCCTCATCTCCAATAACTTTGCCAACTTACCATCAGTCAGCCCATAACTCAAGCTCAGATCTATCAAGTCTCTACACTTTTCGTGAAAGTGTGTATACAGGGAGAAAAGACCAAAACTAGTATCTTTGCTGAGTGAAAGGCAAACATTCTCACTCTCTGATATAAGTGAATCCAGCTAGAAAGACCTGCTGGACTCCCTAGGTAGCCTTATTTCTGTGGCTTCCAGAACCAGAGGTTATAGCGAGGTCTCTTCTCCCAAGTAACAAGCGATAGGACAAGAGGAAATGGCGTCAAGTTGCACCAGGGGAGGTTTCAATTGGATATTAGGAAAAATTTCTTCACAGAAAGGGTTGTCAAGCACTGGAACAGGCTGCCCAGGAAAGTGGTGGAGTCACCTTCCCTGGAGGTATTTAAAAGATGTGTAGATGTAATGCTGAGGGATGTGGTTTAGTGATGGACTTAGCAGTGCTAGGTTAACGGTTGGACTCGATCTTAAAGGTCTTCTCCTAAACAATTTTATGAACACAGCATTTAAAAATGACTAAACGCTTCCCTCAAACATTTTTTGGCATGGTTGGTCTTGATCTAAACCGCATGTGAAGTTTCCAGGCCTAGTTCTCAGAACACTTCTACTAGAGCTGTAGCCAATATCAGAACGTAAGTTCTCAGCAACTCTAAAAAACAGGCACTAGTTGTAAACGGGTATGTTAACTGAATGTATATTCTGTGTCTGTCTCAACTTTGTTCTCATTCAATAAATACTGCCTAAATGCTAGGGGAAAGAAATTCTCAGTATCTCTGCTTGTGCTTACCTGATTGATACGCAGCTTCTGCTGCCATCTCTGAAAGACGTAATGCTGTCATCCAGCTGGATTCCAGCCTTAGGTATTCCTGCTGTTTTGTTGTCATCTAGGAGTAAAACAAAGTATTACTTAACTATATGTAACAGCATCTGAATGCTCTTCCAAACGTTGCCTTTGTGAAAAATCCAGCAAGCGAGACAAGAGCTTTCTGAGCAGTTTGAAGAGGCAGACTGCTGACTGAAGGGAGACGATTGCTTACATCAACTCTGGCTCCTATTACCACCTGCCAGACTGCATCCACCTCTTCTGAGTTCATTTTCCCAAGAAGATTGGCGTATTGCTTGTAGAGAGACACCAGTGTATAAACTGCCTGCAAAGGAATAATTTCACACAATTACGTGACAATCTGCACATCTCTGATGTTGTCTCAGTGTTAACTGGTGTTAATTAGCAAAACTGCTGAATAGTTCCAAAGGTGCTTTGTTCTCAAGTTCACTGCAGTTTTGGAGGCACAGACAGCATTTGCTGCCTGCCTGCAGTAGCGCTGTGGACAGCATCTCTTTATATACTTGCCATGCTAATAAGGAAGTACACTGGAATGCAAATGCTTTACTCAAATTGGCAGTTATTTATAAAATTAAAACTGTATCTTGTTGTTTCAGACTTACCTTTGTATACTCTGTCAATGCTTCAATCAACGCATATGTTGTTTGAGAGAGGAGGGTAGATGTACTGTCTGTTACCAAGGAAACTGCTCTTTTAATCAAGGCATCGTTACTGAGAGAAACTGAGTTCTGTTTCTGAAAGGCAAGACATTTGCATGATCTTTACGCTGACTCTCCTATGGATGTTATTAATAACAAATAACAGTAAGGAAAAGCACCACGGTTAGTTGGTTGGACAGCCTAATTCTCTTTTTTTTTTTTTTTTTTTAAAAACAAGGCAACTAGTTTTGCAAGGAGTTACTGATGGTAGCCACTGTCTCATTTCTCTTCCTTAACAACTACATGGCTTAAACACCTGTGATCCCCAAGAAGAAATACAATTCTGAGGGTAAGTACTAGTTTGTAAAATGCTAAGCAAGTGTTTTTGAATATTAAACTGCTTCTAATGAGCGGGTGCTCTATGTATCTTGCTCCTGATACGTTACCTCCACGACTGGGACTGCACACAAGGCCACTCCCAGCCCCACGCCCACCATTTGGTGCCATCGTCCGTTCCCGCCTGAGAGGCAGCGTCTCCTAATGTGGGCCAGAACAGGGAAGCTTTGTCTGGAAATGCAAGAAACAAAGTTAAGCGCCAGAAATAACCAGTGTGTGGTGGGAAATAGGTATCAAAGAGGAAAAGAGCACTTAGAAGCTGTTCTAGGTGACCTAGTCTCTACCAAGCTTCCGTAATACAGCTGCATAACAGTGAATTAGTAAGTTTGTTTTAAATTCTGTTAAATATATAGCAAGAAGGCAAGCACAGTAACTAGTGCATTACTAATTCTTTGAGACAGGAAATGTATCTTATCTATCTGGCACAAACACACTGCTAATATTCAGTAACACTGAAAAACAAATTAGAAAGCATACTTAAAAGCGGTGTATAGTACATGCAGATGAGCAATGTGACAGGTACTAGTTTGCTGCAATCCAGTGACACTTAGGGTCTCCGGTAGTCAGTTTTATTTACATCCAACGTTGTGTAAGTGTCCACAGGGTCGGGCCCTATCACTGAAATACTCCAGCAGAAACACAGAAGCACTCTGTCATGATAATTTTTTTTTGTTGTACAGCAATTTTTTGAAAATAACTGATCAGCTTTCCTTCTTTTATGCTGTTTACTCTTAAGCTACAGACCACCAGTAGCTAGCCCTGTATGGGTACCACAGCTCCTACTACTGCTTGTGCCATTCCAGCTGCGCCGTGGCAACTGGAGGCAGATGAGGGGCGTTATGGCCACTTCTGTGGCACAGGCCGCCGCTCCAGCCGCAGCTGCCGCGATGATATGGGGCAAACCAAGCGGGCACGGCGCTTAGCGGCAGGGAGCCCAGCCGGGGGGCTGACTACAGCCCGGCAAACCGCCGCCTGGACTCCACTGAAGCGCCCCCGGGCCCCCGCCCCGCACCGGTACCTGAGGAGGGAGCAGCAGCCCCGGAGCCACCGGCTGCCCGCAGCCATCTTGGGAGTGGCCTCTGCGCAGGAAGTGACGTCAGCGCGTCCCGGCGGGGGGGGTGGAGGAGGAGACGGCGGGGCCCGTCTCCCGGCGTAGCGCATGCGCAGAGTGCGGGCACGTGAGGGTCGGCGGTGGGTCTCGCGCGGCGGCCGTTGGTTGAGGGCGGGAGCGGCGCGAGACTCAGGCGGCGGCGGGCGCCCGACCGTCCCCTCCGGCCGCGGGGTGAAGCCGTTCCTGGGCTGTCCCGGCGGCGGCTCGGCCCTCCAGGTGACGGCGCTGAGCTGGGGACACGCCATCACCGGCCTTTGAAGCGGAAATGGCGTTAGGAGTGCTCAGCTCAAGCCGCGCTCGGCCGGTTCCTCTGCGTTACCTTGCTCAGGGACACCTGACAGCCCGGCTCAGCAGAGAACAGCCCTCGGCTGTGTGGCAGGTCACCAGAAGCGTTGGCTGAGATCGCACTGACTGGCTGCCACAGGTTCTGCTCCCTTCCCCTTCTCCCCCCAGGTTTACTGCATCTTTGTGTTTCAAGAATATATGATGCGGCTTTGCTTTTGGCTAGTTCCACACTACTGATAATCCCCAGCTTCTCCAGCAAAGGTTTCCTGTATAGTTCTACGTGAAGGGCCTTGATCAATTAAATCTATTCTTTTGTATATACCAGAAATTCCAATTGCTCTCTGTGAGACTCAGTTTACTCGGCACGGTTTGGTTTGAGCAAGGCAGTGCTCTATCACAGGCACATCTTTCAGTTAACTCCATGTTTTAAGCATTTGTTGAAAGGCATTGCACACTTGAGAGTGCCACATAATAGGCCTGTAGATAACGTATTGGTGCCCCAGCCCCATGATGTGTGTCTCATAAAACTATAGGAAGAGGGAAACCTTGTGCTGATTTGCAATGTCTTTTCCCAGGACTTTCGAGAAAAAAAATTTACAAGTAATCTCTGTATCTCTGTCTTCACACCCTTAATGAGGCAGAGTTAGACAAGGCGGGACTTGTTTACTTGAGATGTCGGGCATCTTTGAATCGTGCTGCATCCCTTGGGTCCCTCGGCTGTGAGAGACTGCCGTGCTCTTGAGGTGGGCACAGGGTGGGAGTTGCGGGAGAAAACCACTGGGAGGCTTCTAAATGTTTTGGGGAACAGGGCCAAATGTCTAGGAGACACAAAGAATCTGCAGGAGATACACTGATCAGTAAAGTGCATGCGTGTAGATACTTTTTTTTTTTAAACCTTTATTCTTTTTACATAAGAAAATAAGATCGTGATTAGGCAGTAATGAAACCAAACGCTTGCAGAGTCGGGGCAGGAGGAAGGGACTGCCATCCCGGAGGAGCCTGGTGCCTCTGCCCAGCCTGCTGCTGTCGGAGCAGAAGAAAATCTCTCATTTGAGCACCAAGAAGTAGGTGGTCCAGCCGGCCAGCAGCAGCGCCCCGACCAGCACGGTGTAACTGAAGAGCACGAAGGCCAGCAGCTCCTTCAGCACCTTGAGGAAGTGAATGGCGAAGGAGTCGGGCATGGTTCACCCCAGCACGGTGGCAGGTAGGGTTTCTGGGGCTGGCTGCTGCCGTCCTCCTCCCCAGGCTGTAAGCAAAGGGACAGGGTGAGTCTTTCTGAGCAAGGAGAATGCAGAGACGACGGGGTGGCTCTGTTGTGGGGAGAAATGGCAGAGTTCAGGAGGGTTAATGGCCACCCGTCCTTCTAAGGAGGTTGTTAGCGTCAGGTTGGACTTGTATCTGCTTGTTCAGAGTCCTGTACAGGGGTGCCAAGCTACGCAGTGTTGAAAAAGAGTTCGGGATCTGATCAAAGTCTCCAAATTAGCACTGGTAACTAAGCAAATTAAAATATAGACACACAGGCAGTGGACACTGCTGTGTTGGTAAGGGCCAGAGGCTCTTGCAGAGTCCAGCTGGCTCCTGGTATCTTTCCCTCTGTGTCAGTGGCTGTGCATCCAGGAAGCTTCACGGTCAGAGCGGCCGCTGATGGTGCATTACCAACAGTGTGTTCCGATCAAAGTGGTCAATTCCTCTAAGCAAGCCACCATTAATATTTAATGATATAATTGCATCTAATGGAGATACTGGCACAAACTGAGCCTTTTGTTTAAGAATCACGAAAACTGGGCTTAAATATAAGTTTGCACAGGCAAATATTTATATCTCGTGTTAAAAATAACCTTTAAATGTGAGACGTGGGATAAGATGCTTTAGAATTTCGTCTTCTAGCTGTATTTTAAAGTCATACTTACACATCACTTTAGAAGTGATTGCTCATTTGTTGGTTTAGTATAAAATCTGAACTCTCTCACAAAAGTTGTTGGCTTCTTAAACTTAAAGCTCTGAAGACCTATCTAAAAAATTCTACCATCTTTCCAATTTACATATTCTTTTTAATTTTGATCATAACTGTGCCTGATCAAAAAATACCCACACTCTTGGTCAACTACATAAAAGGAATTTAAACCCAGCCTTAACATAAAGCTAACCTAAACGGATTATTTCTCATCTAAAGAGTCTAAAGCCTGCTAAAGTAAACTGAATTCCCATCGTACCACTTAGAATATTTTTTAAAGAACTCTTGTGATAAAGAGTTCTCTTTTTGGTCTTACTAAAGAGTTCGGTCATTTCATTCTAAGCTCAGGCACACGCATACATTATAGAAGCTATTGTATTTTAAAACCAGCTATGGTTTCCCAGTTGTTCAAAGCATTGATGTTTTCTATTTGTAAGCTTTATGTGATTTCTGGTTGCCTAAAAAGATGTTGATAAAGAAATAAACTACTTACCCGGGCAGATGGTGGGCTCTACTTCATAAAGTTGCTATTTCTCTCACTAGTTTTGTTCTGCAGCTGTCCCTTGAATTTCTGGCTTCTAAGCGGTTTGTGCTGTAGTTTGATCCCTTTCTGATCTGCTCGTCCGGGAGCCAGGAATAATGAGGTTGTGTTTGCAGCCCACACGAGGACTAATGCACTAGGTGTGGTCAGGACCGATTATTATATGACATAGCGCCTTTGCGCTCTGTGCAGCACGGCAGTACAGAGCATGCCAAATAGCTCCCCTTCCCCAGAGTGCTTTTGTCAACGTTATTTTGGGAGTTTAAGCACCGTGACTTAGTGTTACCAGGTGAAACCCTGCATTTGTTTAAATGTGGGGGGGGTTTCTCTAACAACATGTTGTGTCGTCTTATACTTTTTATTCTGCAGTTATCTGGAAGGCTGTTGTGCCTGTTGCTCCATTCTCTGAGAGCCCTGTGCTTCTATGGGCCACTTGGGGAGGAGGATGCTCACGTACAGCTGGGGATTGTCCCAGATCAGCAGCATATTACGGGATGGAACTGTGCAGACCGAATAGGGCTCTTTTATCAAAAGCAAGTGAGCGCTGAAGACAGCCTAATCGCTGCTCTGTCACTGGTCCACTGCTCTAGCTTCACCCTCGCACACCCAAGTTGTCCCTACCTTTTAGAGAGTGAGAGTTACAACTCCTTTGCAGCAAGGGGGTAGAGAGAGGAGGGAGGTAAGCTATATGTTTATTTTTAGCAAAGCTGCTTTCCAATAATGTTATATGAAAAGTGAAATTCTTTTGGGGATGGAGGTTGGGTAATGTTTTTGGTTTTTTTTTTTTTGCTTGTAAACCAGACAAATGCAAACAACAGAGAGAAGGAAGAGTATGTACTGCAAATCAAATCTCTTACCTACAAAGATATTATGATTCAGAAAATGGCCCCTTAATTTAATTAGGCTCTTGTTATCAAATTATTACCCGCATGGTCAGCAAGGCCTTAGACAGAAGCAGAACATAATAAAGCTACTCAGGAAGCCTGTTAAGTAGTAATTGCTCCTCCAGAGAATTGATCAACGTCAGGATGGCTTTTTTTGTTGTTGTTGTTGTTGAATAGTTCCAGGAAGAGACTTTGTCTTGTTTGCGTGTCCACATGGCTCTTGCTTGGTGGTGGTGCAGGCTACAGTTTGCAAAAAAATATGCAGCAGTGTTGTTGATAAATTAGAATTTGCCAAGTGTCCAGCATAAACTATTTTCAAAATAAGTTTTGCCTCTAGTGTTACTAACAAACGCATTTGCGGGTCCAAGTGGTTATCCTGGTCCAAGGGTAAGCAACCTGTTCTGTTGGCACTTTGCGTGGTTTCCTTTATTCACTTGTTGTGCAGCTTTTACCTATCATGACCTTAGTTCACGAACTAGCCTGATCAGTGCTATTCATTTCCTTGTGATTAGTTCAATTTTTAAGATTTAAAGAAAAATAAAAAATCTGGAAAGTGTGATAGTACAAAGAGCCTCAAGGCCAAGCCAAGGACACTCTGTAAGGCTTGCACTGACTCACGTTGTTGCTTGTTTTTCTCTGTACAGTAACAACTAATTTTTGAGCCAAAGCTACTTCAATTTTCTTTTTAAATACTGTGAAATTACTTACTTTACAGTGTAACTGGGGAAATAATGCAGAGCAAAGCAATCCATGTTTGTTCCTTGCATCAGTGTCAAAGTTGCAGCACACGTTCTGTGTTTTTTTTTAAGAGTACTCTGCAAGTTGCCTACCCACTTGAAGTAAAAAGTCTCAAATGATTAAAAAAAAATAATCTATTTTTCTTTAGACATCGAGAAATCCCATAACTGCCCATAACTGTGTCTGATGTAGCATGTTAAGTGGCACAACAGAATGTAATTAGTGCAGAAGCTTAAAGAAAAAAACATCCATCCGTTAGAAAAATGTTTCAATTTATGTAATTCAGCTATTCTGGGGCAGGCGAAGAAGGATAGAGCTACCACAGTGCAGGGTTTTATTTTATTTTTTTTTTTGGTATTCCAGAGCGAGAAAGTGAGCAAACACTTTAAAAAGAAAAATCAAATACATTTTTATTTTATTCTAATAAGCCAAGTGGAGTTAAACAGAGAGAGGGGTTCTGTGAAGGGGTTAGTTTGACAGAACTCAAGCTTACAAAACAAAACAGACCGAAACCCACAGTCATAACTGTAACAACTTGGAAAAATGAAGGGTGGGTTTTTTTGGGCCATATTACGCATTATGCAGGATAACTAACAGAAATGTTTGCTAAGAGTGATTTAGGGGATGGTGTAGGGTTTAGTAACTATTCAAGAGTGAAACAGAGTCCCAGTGGTTGCTGCTGAAGCACGTGAGTTCACTGACAGCGAGCAGGGAAAGGGCTGAGGCGCAGCAGCCCAGGCTCTGTCAGTGGGCAGCTGCACAGGCATAAGCAATGACCCTGCTTTGCCTTCCCAGCCTCTAGCAATTAGCGAGGCTGAGTCTTCTGGAGCCAGAAGCTGCCTCTTGCACACACTGGCTCGGCAACACTAAGGGCCCAGCCACCAAGACCATGGAAAATTCCATTTCATAATTTTGAGCTCTACAACAGCTTGTGGCAGCAAGTACCACAATTTATAACCTGAACGGGGGGGTGAAAAAAAGAGTCTGTTTTTAAACCCACTGTTTACTGGGTCACTGCCATAGCTATTTTTGGGACAGATTCCCTTGTTGGGGAGTGTCTGTGTGTCTTTAGACATAACGTCCTGAGACACTGATGTCATTCGTACTCTGGAGTAGCTTTCCAGAGTCCGATGGGTGTACAAACAAGCCACCTGACACTGATCCCTTCACAGGGCTATTGAAGTAAAAGGCTCCAGCACCTCCCTTGTAATTTGGGTGCAGTTGGTTGTATTCATAGTCAGTGCTGATCACATGCATGTGGATAGTTCAAAGTTTAGCTGTTTCTGTAGAAAACCCAATGAATGCCTTGGCCAAAGCATGCAGGACAATGGACTCGAGTATGGCCTACAGGCAACTAACCGTAACAGCTTATTACAGTACAGCACAGGCTAAGCAGGTCCTGCAGGTGCATTATTCTTGATGCCCGAGAGCAATGAAGTTTCTAAACCTATGCAGTAAAAAAAGTTACTACTTCCCCTTTATAGCAGTTCTCTTCCCATTGTACAATCAGCTTCCAAGAATGTGAGAAAATTTAGCTACTGGGGCCTGGCCTTGCTGCTGCCTGTTGATGTGAATGTGCTAAAGCTGGGGAAGCAGAAATTCCTTGGCCTTCATCAGAAAGATGAAGAGGAAACTGAACCCTGGGTACCGCAGAGGTGCATCTGAATACAGATCTCTAACAAACTGATCCAGTGCATTGATGGAATATATCAGGCACCAGAGAAAGAAAAACGGACTGGGAAACATCCTGCCTCCTCAGCACCTTAGGAAGGTAAAAAGAAGCAATCGCATCTCCCACCAAAAATTAATTGATAAAAAAAAAAAAAAAAGAAGCAATTTGCCAAGTAGAAGGACCGGGCAAATCTCTGCTCCCCCTGTGCTTGTTTGCCAACTCAGACCACAAGCCAGGATCTCTCTTTCTCCCATTGTTTATTTCATCGTTAGTGCCTTTTAGCAGTACTTGTCTAATAGGAAGTTCCACAAACAATAGGAACAGCAGTGCAGAGGGGGATGAGGATAACTGCATCATGAGCTAGTCTCAGGAGAGCTTCTTTCACTGTTGTCGTTTCTCCGACGTTCAAGCAGTCATGCCAGAAGACCAGAAGCTGATGTGCCTGTGTCATAAAGGGCCTCTCACTTTTACTGTCTCTGGCCAGAGACCCTAGAAAGGGGCAGGCTCCAGTTTGTCCATCAAGGATTTGATCCAGCTTGTTCCGTTGATCAGTTTTGTAGTGGCAATGACGTACTCTGTGCCTCCATCTTCCATTTGGGACAGAAATCTCAGTGCAGCAATTTCTGCGTATGTCACACCTCCCAGGAAGAACACCAGAGTGACTCGGTTCTCACCGTGTTGACCTGTGTATTCAGAGAAATTTACAGGTTGTCTTAGTTTTTTTTTTTTTACGTCTCCTATCCATCAACTGTCAGTCAAACTCAAAATGACCTAAAACTAAAATAAAGATAGCAGCTGAATTAGAGGAGAAACCTATCGGGCAGAATACCGGACTGGGGCCCAGAAAAGCAGACACTACTCCCAGCTCTGGAGTCTTTACAGGACGTGCTTCTGTCTGCCCAGGCTTAATACTAGGAGAGTGATTCTGACCTTCTGGGTAAAGTAATCACAGAATCACAGAATGGTTTGGGTTGGAAGGGACCTTAAAGATCATCTTGTTCTAAGCTCCCTGCCATAGGCAGGGACACCTTCCAGTGGACCAGGTTGCTCAAAGCCCCATCCACCCTGGTCTTGAACGCTTCCAGGGAAGTAATGTTACTTATTAAAATCACAGTGTAAGGTTAGGGTTTATTTTAGTACTCTGATGAGAAGTTAAACAAAGGTACAGTGCACGGGGTGCTGTGCATTAATAGCAGGCTGAATGCGACTGGACATTTTAAAGAGGCCAGAAAGCTATCTGTCAAAAATGGGTTAGGTGTATCTAATACTGCAGTGGGGGAGGGAGATGAGATAGATGCCTGGACCCTGCCAGCCCTGATTTCAGTTTGCCTTATTCCAGCTTAACAGAGATGCATCTCCCTTTAAAAAATGGGAAAACAACGCAAAACTTACGCTTTTTCTGAAGGCCAGTAGGTAACTGCTGCCTCTCCTCAAAATGGGGACCTGGCAGCATCTTTAAAACCTCCTCTATGCTCCGCCACCCTGGCCGAGCCAGTAGCTGTGCCAGGCGTACGCTCAGTGGAGCGTAGCCACTGTACACATAGGAGATATCGTTGGGGTTCTGCAGGAGAGAGCAGAGTGTGAGCAGCAGGTGAGTGCTACTTCATGTTACAAAACAACATAATGGAAATAAAATGAAAAAAATATGAAGGTTTTCCTGCTGCATATAATTCTATATTGTTAGATGTAATATTTGCTGCTGAGGTGCCTGTTTACCTGTTCATTAACATCATCCATCCATAAGCGCAGGGTTTTCCTGATCGTTGGGTAGTTATTCCTACCACTTGTTTGAGGTTTCAGGAGTCCAGCCTTTTCTAAGTTGTTTAAGGTCAATATATGTTCATAGCCATAAGTCTGCAATATGAAGAATTCACCTTTAATACCATGTCAATGATCCACGACCAAAAAGTGTTCAAAAAAAAAAAAGAAAAAAAGGCAAAGATGTTAGTTTAAAAAAGTTTTTTCGTTAAGATCTCTCTAAAGTGTATCTCATTTAGAGTATGTTTAAATCGTAATAGTAAAAAGTCCAATAATATGAACCTCTCTGTATCTATATGTTGTAAAACACATATAAGCATGTCCTGAGTCATTGCTACCAGCTCAAACAGAAGCCTCCGTGCTCCATCTGTACACACAGGAAGTCAACACTACCCATGTATAAGATGTGTCTGTCTAGAATGAGAGTGTTGTAGAGCTGAGGCTTTGATGTGGATTGTCTCAGAAATTTATTGATCTTTGATGTGGATTGTCTCAGAAATTTATTGATCCAAAAGTTACAGACCAACCTGGAGAATCTCTCTTTTGTAATGGTCCAGAACCTTCTGCTTCAGTCCACTATTGCACACAGATTGCAAGCAAACGAGACGCAAGATCTTGATTAATGGGTGTTTTTGAGCTATGCAGTCTTCAATATAATTGTTAACCTATTAAAAAAAAAATACGTAACCAGTTAAAGTGCTTAGAGGACCTAGAAACAGTGATCCAGCACTTGTTCCACCTAGTGTCTTTCTAAAGCCTGTCTATTCCACAGTCAATAGCTAGACTTTGTCTGATGCACTGAAAAAATTCTGATTAACTGTCTTCAATCTTTCACTGATCCCTCACAGCACGTAGTGCCCCTGTACAAGTGAAAGCACCACAGCTGTATACATCTGCATTACAGGCAATGACAGGTAACTGGAGCCCGGCAAAGCACACAGTACAGCACCGGTTCCAGGTACATTCAGCAATGCATTTCACTTGGAAAAAAACTGCAAACGTGCAAGGAGACACATGTGAGAGCTCACAATCCTTCTACTGGAAGGAGACAGACATCATCTAAATCAGATTTTTCCTCTCTCAAAAAACCCAAATGGAAAAAAGCCCAGATAAATACATTGGGGTTTTTTTGAAGACTTAAGAGTCACTAATTGTCATTATCTACTTACCTTGTCCGTGTCTATTCCAGACATGAACTCTTGTTCCACTGTTAAATTATCAAAGAAATCTTCCGATGCTTTGGGAAAAGAATGAAAATCAATACAATAGCGACTGTCAGCTTATTTTCTACATTTAGCATTTCAGCAGAGATGCACTGGATGGAGCAAAGCCAATTTTTGCCAAGCTGAATGATGTCCATCAAGTTGTCCTGCATCTTGCTATATTTCAATCAGTCGGAGAGACTATTCAATGAATACTCACTGGTGATGTCTTTGATGAGTTCTGCAATGGAGGTGTGGTTTGCTAGAGAACTTCTTGCTGCCTGCATGTGTGGCAACTGTGAGACAAACTGCTTAATCTCTCCAACGGTTTTCGCGTGGTGTCTCTCCTAAAGAAATCCATTGCTTAGGTTAAGTGTTGTTCAGCTTAATAACACCAACAACTAGACCATTTTATCATGAAAAAGTTTTTACTGTACTCACTGCAACAGCAGATACTGTTAGAGATATGCAACCGTTTAGCCAAAAGACTTTAAATGCTTATACTAAAGTCACAGCATTACCAGTAACAGCACTTTGATCATTATAAGAGGCAGGACATAATACAACAGGGTCATTAGACTGTTTTTTTCCATTATACCAGGGTTGCCAATCACTTTTCTCCACCTTTGTCTGACTTCAGCCATCACTACTTGCTCCTCAGTCTCCCTACCAGCAAAAGTACTTTTTTCATGCAAAGATGAATTACTTTGCTAGCTGCCAGAACTGTAGCCAAATGCAGTCAGCGATGGGGGACATTTCACAGCAAAACAGCAATGAAAGGTGCTGAGGAACTGGATTGGCAGAGTCTGCATCCCTCGCAAGCAGAAGCCTGCCATTCACTGTACCTGGCTGTAACAACGTCCCAGGTTTTGAGCAAGGACCTGATGAAGCACAATGCAGACTTCGGCTCTCAGAGCAGTCCGGAGGTCTGTATTTCATTTGGGCTACTTGCCTCTTGTTGCAACTTGGAATAAAAATAATAATAATTTGACTCATATGTGAAGGATTTAAACGGGCAAGTGCAGGCAGGAGAGTGATAATGATGAAGCCTGCAATTTTAGAAGTCCTCTGCTGCCAGTATGCTGCTATTTCATTATCACCTATTACCTCTGACAATTTCTTAAATTTCTTCTTTTTTTTTTTTAACAACCAGTATGAATAATCCATCTTTAGCACCTTCAGCACCAATATTGCAGTAATACACATCTACGAGGCGACGAGGCTGAGCATGTGGTATTTCAGTTAAGGCACGGTAACCTCGTCTTAAATGTGGCAGAAGTGAAGAGGCAGAGAAAAACCCAAGGAAATACAATCAAAATGTAACAAGTTCTATTGAGAATCACCATGAAGTCTCAAAGCAGAGATATGGGGTCTCGGTTTCTTTATGAATCATCAACAGGATGTTTTCAAACAAAACCACAAACACACCCCATAGCACTCTCCAGCTTTGTCTAAGGTGACATAGGACCATGAATTTACAGGTCAAGCCTCCTGTAAGACAACTGTCTTTTTCACATTCCTACTGTTTTTTATGCCAGCCATATATCAATGTACATTCTGGAGTTTTATTTCTTAAAGCCTTTTCTCTGCATCCTCAGTGAATACAAAGGGAAAAGGACCTTTCAGTTAACAGCTAAAAACAGCAACAAAATGGGATTGATCAGTACGCTAAAATTAACCTTTGGCCTCTTGCACAGGGAAGCAGCATCTGACCGTTCTGCAAACTGAAGGACGCAATTCCTCGTAAGGGAAGTACAGGCTTGCACAGCAGAAATGTAGTTTAGGCTGGCCCAAGACAAGCTTTTAACAGTGAGGATAGGAAAAGCCCCAGAAGGGAGGTGTGGGGAGAAGAGATCTGCATTACTACAGGATTCTTAAGAGGAGATTTGACCAACACCTACTCAGAACAGTCAAAGTGACGCTAATCTCATCCCATGGCAGGGGAACAGACCGGAGGGGCTTCTGAAGACTGCCTGTTTTTCCTCTGGATGGGGGATTACTCCATGGCAACAGCTCGAGCTGCCAGTCACAGCCCTGCTGAACATAGACTGTGACTTACGTGATGACAAGAATGCCCGAGGGATGCATGGTCGGATACAGGCCTCACCTCAAAGGCTGCTGAGATGATCTTAGCTTTCTTGCTCAGCACTGACCCCACAGCATTGAAGTTCTTGTCTCGGATTTCAGCGTACAGCTCTTCAGCAGAATTCAGCTGGAGCTTCTTGGGTTCTGTGGGGAGATCTTTCCCACCCTCGCCCTGCTTCTTTGGGGCAAACTTCTCAGGAGGGAGTTTCACGTAAGCTACCAAATGCAGAGAAATAGCCGTTACAAGGACTGGAACTTCACCACCATAAAATAAGCAGGCTGCAGAAATGTGTCCCGAGCTGGGAGCAGTTCCGAGCAGCAAAGCTAATATAAATGCCCGGAAGGCTCAGTGCATATGTGTTAATTAAGGAGAGTCTCCCTGTACTCACCCAGGGACCCAGAGACATACACACATGATCAAAACCCAAGTGCTAGCTACCCTGCTTCCAGCGAGCTTTGGAGGCAACCTTCCAGTCTTCAGTACAGCAGGAGGGATTAAAACCCATAAATGCCCCTCTGGAGTTCTTCACACTACCTTCTGAAGAGCAGGAGAGGGCCCTGAATAGCCTTTCACAAACTGTTCCTGTCCCCTCAGTGTGGCACATGAGCCAGCCAGGCTGGAGGGTGAAGGTGTACACTAACATTTCTCCGCCCACACTACACGTTCCGTGTCACTCTGGCTGCACCCAGCCAACATCCAAAATACACCTGTTCAATAACCATGCACTGAACTCAGCTCCCCTTCCTAGGCAAGAAGAGAGCCAGAGCTGATCTGATGGGCTCCAGCTAGGGACTAAACCGTCCCCACACTAAGTTCAGTGAGCTGCTCCCACGTCACAGTCATTTAGCGAAGCAGAAACCCACCTGACACACTGCAACCTGCTCCAGCATGCCGGAGACTCCCCCCTTACCCGGCGGTACTCACTGTTCTGAATTCCGTAGATTTCATCTATCAGCCCTTCATAGGTCAGCTGCGTAGCTAATGGCGTCAGCAGGTCAACATTGCGGTCCAGCAACAAGAGGGTATCAAAGACGGGAAATATCGAGTTCTGGCTTCCAGGGAACTCGCGCTTCATCCTGATCATCATATTAGCCACGTGCTGAAAATAAATCATGTTGGTGTGGTTATGGTGCAGGCCACAATAGATGGATTTGACTTCTAGGCCCTACAAGCACATGCTTATGCACGTATGAGGCGCAGCCCTGTGTAAAGGAGGAGAATGGCAAGAGGTACAGACCAGCTGGCAGATGGGGGCAGGACAAGATCAAAAAAAAAAAGGTACTTCTCTGCTGCTCTCTGCAGCTTTGCAGGACAGTGACTGGGACTTAAGCGCTGGGTTCATCTCAAGCCATTCCCTCATTACAAAAGGTACCAATTAAACTGTAGGTTGATCAGAGAGAAGAAAAAAGGGTAAGTTACAGGGAGACATGAAAAAGCTAAGGCATGAGCAGTAGGTTACACATTTCCTGCGTTCTTCAGCCCTTCTCATAACAACAGAGTGGCTCACTATTAAAACTCCAACAGAAGTGAGAACTGTTAAACCAGAAAGGCAGCGTACCTATGAGCAAAAAGCATCTGAAATCAGGTAAATCCTCCTGACAGGAAGACTTATGTAACAGCAAAGATAGTTCTTTTGGCCAAAGATGACAAAGACCTGATGGCCATAATCCCGAAATTCCAATATGACAAGAAGGGTCCGTGGCTGGATTCAGAAGACCCACAGGTGCATTTAACCAAACACTCCTTAAAGCAGTTCCAAAGAACAACATGCAGTTTTTAAGCAGCAACATTTGCCTCACCCGGGCACACTCGCCCTTCCCAAAAATCTGCGGGATGGTTCCGTAGAGAGCCTGCAGCGTCATCAGCCCCTTTGCCGCATGGTACAGACTTGTCTGGTCACTCTCCAGGTAACATTCCTAAACAAGAAGAAGGATTCCCGATGGAAGGTGTCGATCCAACACAGCTGCTTCCACAGCAGAACGTGGTCCATGTGAACAGTTCAGAGCAGACATAGGCTGGGGAAAAACTACGGCTGTTGGCAAATATGGACCTTATCTGTGCTATCAGTACATCAAATCATTTGATCAGACCAGACAGCGTAGTATTTCTGAATCCCACATGCTAATCCCAGTTTGATAGAGAGGAGTAAGAGAGCCAGAAAGCGACTGCCAAGAGCCTGCCCCACGTAACTAGGCCAATGTGAGAGCACAACACTTCAGCATAGCTGCTGACAAGCAGCTGCAAGCCCTGGCATGTCACCTGGGCTACGCTTAATAAGGCAGAGATGGCCAAAGAAACTGTCAAACCTTTCTGTCCCCAGACACAGCGTTCTGAGAAAACAGGGGACACAGCTGGTATGTGGCAGCTGTTAATTCCTGGTGCAGCTTAGTGCGCAGTGTTACCCATTGTACATGTCTCTTTGGCTGTGCATTGACACAAACTGTGCTGGCTGTTTATAACAACTAAGTATTTTAAGCCTCATGAATGCTCGATTTGTGAAAATAACACCAGCAGTGAAAGCTGAATGAAATGGGGTGCAGCTCGGTGTAGCGACTGTTCCTTCAGAAAGCACACAGAGAAGTTCAGGCTCAGCTCAGCGCTCAGGATCAAGTCACATTTCTTCTGCAAGGCCCTTCCCTGCTGTGCGGGTCACCGCCAAACCCTCCGAGAGCCTCCGTACCAAACGCCGAGAGCCAACACAAAAACGCACAGCATTCCCCCTCAAAGACAAGATGAGCGCGTACCTTGAATGCACTCTCGGACTCCATAGAGAGCAGGTCTCCGTCGAACGGTATCAAGTCCAGGCTGTACTGCTCCCGGTGGATGAAGGACCCCAGCACGCCCTGCTCCTTCAGCCACTGCTCGCAGAGCAGGCTGCGGCGCGGCACGAAGAGGATGTGGAAGTCCCTCTGGGGAGAGCGGCCTCTGTCCTCCCTGGAAGAGTCACAGGCAGGAGCACAGCAAACGGTAACTCAGCTGCGCAGGCAACCGCTGCAGACCGTGGGCTGGGGACACTGAATTCAGAGGAAATAGGAACACTGCACTTGGTTATTATTATTGCCAACTTCCATCCCTAGCTTTGCATTTCAGAATGTTTTTTCACCCAGCCACAGGCACCCACAGCCACAGGTCTGAAACCAGGGCAAGGCGGCTTAGTTTCGCTGTGGTTCTCAGGAGGGTCAATCAAAGCATAACTCATTCCAGCTAATTAGAAAGTATGCACATCTTAATGAGGAATGCACCCCTCTGCATCACCAGCTGAAATGACCCCCCTCCCTTCCCAGGGTGCCTCACACTCCGACTCGAGCCCCAGCAGCTTTGCTGTCTGCCCTGCACGTAGTTCCCCTTTTCGAGCCCAGACGTGACAAACCACAGGACGGTTTCAGGCCAAACCTGTCCCCGCACGGGACAGACCCCGACAGGCGACCCAGGGGCCGACCCCCCGCCGCACCGGAGCACGTTGTCGGTGATGATGTCCATCAGCTCCAGCTTGGGCCTGACGAAGAAGATGATGTTTTTGACGTCCGCCGGCGGCAGGCGGCCCGGCTTGAGCGTGAACATCTTCTCCACCTCATGTTCCTGCGCGGAGGCAAGGCCGTTAGCTGACCGCGGGCCCCGCCGCTGACAGGGCCCCCCAGCCGAGGGAACAACCGCCACCCCCCGGCCCCGCCGCCGCCTTTACCTTCAGGAGCGAGTACTGGGCGATCAGCCCGAAGGGCCCGGTCAGGTACTCGTCCCACACGATGGCCTGCGGGAAGGGAGAGAGGCGTGGGTGAGTCTACCGGTCGGTGGGAGGGCCCGGGCCCGGCCCCCGCGGCCCCGCTCTCACCTTGGACCCCGCGCACTTGTCCAGGAACTCGCGGAGCTCGCGGCGCCCCGCCTCGCGCAGCGCCGTCAGGTTCACGCGCCCCGAGCTCAGGTGCGCCGCCATCGCCCTCCCGCCACCGCCCCCGCCCCGCTCACGTGACACCGGCGGTCACATGCCGCCCGCCACGTGACGTGTGACGCCAGCGCGCACGGAGAGAGGCGGCGGCGCGGGGCAGCCCGGCGGCACAGCGCCCCCTGGCGGCACCGAAAAGGGTGAGAGGCTGAGCTGGGGCCTTCGGCGCGGGGAGGAGAAGGCTGCGGGGGGGGCCTTGTGGCCTTCCACTAAAGGGGGCGTACGAGAAAGACGGGAACAAACCTTTTAGCAGGGCCTGTTGCGATAGGACGAGGGGGAACGGCTTTAAAATAAAAGAGGGGAGATTTACACCAGATAAAAGGAAGAAATTTTTTACAATGAGGGTGTGAGACTCGGGCCCAGGTTGCCCAGAGAGGTGGTGGATGCCCCATCCCTGGGAACGTTCAGGGTCGGGCTGGACGGGGCTCTGAGCCGTTGAAGATGTCCCTGCTCAGTGCAGGCAGGTTGGACTAGATGGCCTTTAAAGGTCCCTTGCCACCCAACCTATTCTGTGGTTCAAGCCCCTTGTCTTCTGCACCAAATTCCTCCGCTTCCACACATGTGTTGATGCCAGCAGCATTCCTCGCCCATTACCAAGAGCCTGCTGCAGGAGGGCTCCTGTGAAACTTTAGGAAAAACATCCCACAATGCTGGGATATTTTCCTTTCTGTTGATTTACAGTGCAGCCACAGGGCATGTTTGTCCCCACGCACAGCCCCTTACATTCCTAACAAAACAGAAAGATACGAAAGAAAACGCACTTTTTTTTTCCAAAATATAACTTTAATATATATATGCATATATACACACACACGCACACTATATAGAAGCTGAAAGAATGCAAAAAAAAAGGGATGTCCCACAAACTGTTTTAGGTGTGCACAACATACGGGTTTCTAAAAAAAAACCCCACAGCAGCTCCGTTTCTTACCTGCTTTGTGATTTCATGTTTCACACTGTCGTCAAACCACAGCCCAGAGCCCGGGTCCACTGAGCGAAATCACAATCAAATGAGTAAATGAAAATAAAGATGAAACATTTCTCAACCCAGTCCAGTGTCAAAAAAAGCTTAAAAATCTAAATGTACAAATTCAGCCTTAAAATGGTTTAGTGCAAATATGAAAATTAACAGCATAATTTTAAGGTATTTAAATAAGCTTTAATATAACTATAGTGCTTCGTTCCTATACATGTTTTCCCATCAACAGATGCAACAACATGGGGGCATTTCTTGTTAAAAGTGGGGACAAACCCAGAACCTGGGAAGAAATAGCATAAAGTCTTTTGTTAAATCATTTATTTATATTTTACTTAAGTTTATTAAAGGAGATAGGGTATTTATTAGTGGAGGAGCAAAATATTTATCAATTTAACTGATTCTGGAGTGGGTGGGCAAGGGGAATGGGAGCGAGGGGGTCAAGAAATGCTGTCCCTTTTCCTGACATTCAGCACACACAAATGCTGGTGGCATAAATCGTCCCATTAGGGCGCACAGACAGTCTGTCCTCCTGGCCGCACGCCGCATTAGAAGGTCTCATCGTCATTGCAGTCGGCCGTCCAGTGCCCGAACATCTCGCAGGTATCGCAATAGGGGCGCTCCTCTCTCCTGCTGCCGTGGTACGCCGAGTGGGGCGGCTCCTCCAGCATCTGTGCCTGGGTCGGACAGTCTTCAGTGTCGTGAAGGTCAAAGCAGCCGCAGATATCGCAGAAGAGACGAGGTTTCTTCTTTGACAAGCTTTCTTCCTCACTGCAAGATCAGCACCAGCGCAAGTCAGGCAGGGTACTTCTCCTTCATAAAGGAGAAAGGCCTGCTGCCCTGCCCTGCCCTGCCCTGCCCGATAAGCTGCCTCGTAATTATTGAGACTAAGGAAACACCACAGTGGTCAACACAACAAATAATTACAAAACTCTTTCCGGAAATCTTCTGACATCTCAACTACCTTGCAGTACCCCCGTAATCCCTTATACTATAACGTTTACTAAACTAATTGCTCTGTTGGTGTAAATATTTGCACAAATACAGACATTATTTTAAACCCCCCCACATGTAAACTAGTTTCTCTTTTCTCTTGATAGCACAGATCTGAAGTCACAATAGATCAAGTAGGTTTTAGCTCTGTTTCTCTGGACTGGATCTCCCCGCCTCAATGCAGCTACTGGGGCCTCTTGAGAACAAAGACTCTACTTACTTTGGAAAGGGCCAAACTCAACCAAGACCAACAACAAATATGTTGTGATACATCAGTGTTTGTGATCGATAACTACAGAGGATCATTTTGCATCACCAGATACACTGTGGTAATGGACCTAAAAAGAAGGCTGGATTCAACCACCCTGAATTCAAGGGAAAGCTACGTTTGTCTTCCCTGACAGCGGAAATCAGGCTGGTGCACTGCGCAGATGACAGAATCGACTGCTACCAACAGTTCCCAAAACACAAGCCAAGGTTTTCCTTTAGGATTTATACCTGTCATAGTTATTTATCTCCTCTTCGTTGCCATTGAGGGCCGCTTCACACATTCTTTGTATTTTCAAGTTCAATTCTTCGTTTCTCCTTTGCAGATCTACTATGACGGAATTCAGGAAGTCAATCTGTGACAGTCAAGAACAAGGACAGTCAGCAGGGCGAGGACTGCACTTCAGAGAAATCCAGCAACAAAGGAATAACCCTCCAACTGACACGTGCGGATCTGCATTAACTCTTACCACTGGATCGTTGTATTACAGAGAGCACCCAAGGACACTGAAAGAACAAGGGATACGAACATCCCCAGGGACCTCTGGGACCCTCCGGGTGATTTCTGTCCAAGGAGCTAGATAGTTCTGTCCAGCCAACACATCTGAGACATCGGTGGGTCTCAACCCACCACCGATAGATCAAGTTCTTTTTCTGTTACATTTTGAACACAAATGCAGTTGTGTAACTCTGATCAGGACAGCGTCTCTGTTCCTCTGAACCTGCGGCTCTAGGGGATACAGCACAGAGCACCCGTACGACATCTCCAAAGCTAGTCTGAGCCGCAGAGATCAGCAGGCCAGGACTGCAGCAGCACTGCTGAATGTCATTAAGTACTGCTTGGCAAAGTAACACAGTGAATAAACTAAAGGAAGCCGAGAAGTGGAACAAACCTCGTGCTGATCAGAAGGAAGGGTTGCCATCAGCAGGTGAATTCAAGGAGGCAGAAAACCAGAAAAAGATTGGTGATTAGTGTGTGTTAATTACAAAACTTCTAATCTCTCTACAGACTAGGAAGGCCGTTTTTTAATCAACATGACTGACATTAGAGATCTGACAAGGACTTTTATATGAGCTGAAGGTGCTTCTATTCTGTATTTCCTAGGCATTTGTTGTCACAGGCTGCCTGTGGCACAGCAGCGCTTCACACGTTCATTATGATTATCGTACTCTTTGGCACACGTTTTTCCTGCTACCAAGCACATGCCAACTGAGCAAATTCCTTGCCCCATTGCTGCCAACCCTCATTCTGAGTAAAGTTCTGCAGATAAGAGGCAAAGATCAACATTTCCAACTGCAGAAGCTTAGACGTAGCATGCAAGATCAGGTAGACCATTTCTCCAAGATGGCAAGCAGCACAGATTCAGGTGGGCCACACCTTATTCCTCGTTCACATCCAAGAAACCCTTTGGAAAGGATGCCAAGGAGCAGTTTGCGCTCTGCTGGGCTGCAGGTCAAAACTTGCCACCCCTGCTTTCCTGCCTGCTTCCTCATATTTCAATAACCTGAACTATTTCTCCAGTATCACTCACTGTTTGATTCTTAATATTTCCTGCCATTAGTATTTCCCTTCAGAAGCAGGTGGTTACAAGGTAAATCTGCCCATTAGAATTCTGATGTACAAAACCTGATTAGGAACTGTCTTTGGAAAAATATTTCACTCTGCCTGTAGACACGCTGCTGTTCTAGCATGCTGATGTTTCGGATCACGTACCTGCTTCTCTTTTGCAATTTCATCTTGAAGTAGATTAGCAGCAATGTCACCTTTAAAGAAAAAAAAAAAAGGCAAAACCAAACAAAGTATAAGTATCCAGTAATAAAAATTATAAAACATACAATGGCTTAGACAGAGACTGAAATGATGTAATAGCATCTTGTCTCCAAAATGTTTTATTCTTACTGCTTTCTAATCACTCTAAGCTGTGGTAAGGGTGACTTTTGGGGAGAATTTTTTGACTGGTGCATTATAGAAGCATATTCAATATTAGGCATAACTTATACAAAAAGTGTACGTACAGGTGACATCTGAATTCAATAAATCTGCAAGGGAGTGCCCCTCCGCTGCAGTGATGAGACTACAGTGGTACAAAGCTTAAGCAGCTCAGCGTAAGGTAAGCACGAGTGTCTAGAACATGGATTCCCAGCCCTGCGCTCAGGTGGGTGGGTTTGTTCCGTTACTTTGCAGCTACAGCAAGGAAAACCAAAACCAGTCTAAGAGAGGCTCTTACACAGAAGCCACGCCATGAACAGGATAAAGTTTTATGGCTTATGCACATGTTTCATTTCAAGTCGAACTGCCCTCCACCCCGGTGTAAACTGCCCGTGTTGGCAGCTTGCCCATTTTGCCGCCGGCCAGAGTGCCTTCATTCAAGACTTATGTGCGTCCTACAACAGGAAAGTCACGTCTCAGGAGGTTCAGTTAGTTAAAACTCCTTTTAACTATCTGGTTAACAGTTGCAGAAATCTAGGAGATTAAAGCTGAAGGCACCGAGACAGTAAAGAGGCCGTCTCTTTTACCTGAGGAGCTAGTTACAGTTAAAGGCTGTTCGTTGTTTTCCTTGAGTTTTTGCTCCAAGTTCTTCACCTTTTCCTCAAGTTTCAATTTATCAGACTCCAGTGACTTAACCACTGACTGCAAGGTTTTTGCAGAAGCGTTTTCTCCACGGAGCACCGTGATCTGTAAGAATTATTTAAGAATGCTTAGACCTTCCAGAATGAAGTCAGAGAAGGGTTAAATAGCCACCAAAAATACACGGCAGAAGTCACTTAAGTAGGTACAGATACCTAAAGACTTAATTCTAAGGTTTAACTATGCTAAATTAATAAAGAATAAGAATTAGCCAAGTCTTTAATAGCAAGCCTACAAAGCCATATGCTTCCAGCCGTAACTTAATCCGAAATTAAGAAGCATCCCACTGTTCTTCATTTACCTCATTTCTGAGTTTTTCCAGTTCCTCATCTTTTTGTGTGATCAAGGCACTAGTAGCACTGATGGATTTTTGTAAAGATGCTCTCTCTTCATCAATTTCTTTTTTTAATGTTGATTCTCTAAAAGAAAACCAAATACAACCAGGAATCATTTAAAGAATAGATTATTATAGTCACCTAAAGAAGTTTAAATTAATATCAACTATTAAGACTACTGTAAGAAGTGGTTCTTAAAAAGCAAATTTAAATTCTGAACTTGACTAAGATTTTACGTATGTATAAACATTTCAGATGTTACAACTGCGGAAACAAAGCAAAAAGTTTACCTAGGTGGTACATGCCAGAATCTGCATATCATCGTAGCCATTTGAATTTAAAGAAGCAAGTTAATAGACTGGGGAGATACAGGATAAACAAACATGTTGCACAATGTTCCACAAAACCTAACTTCAGAGTTTTGTTACTTCTTGAAAATTATTAGCAAGCAACAAAACACACATGCAAAGCTCGTTATACAAGTTGTCATGCAAAGCATTGATGATGCTGGAAATATCAGCTGGTCCTCACTAATTTCAGTGACTTCATTATTTGCTGAAACACGTACTTTTGAGAGTTTCTGGGCCTTTAAAACCTACTGTTTCAGCACAAAACCATGTGGGATTTGTTTTACTTCATGGAAGAAGGGTTAAAAAGAAATCCTCCAGAGCAGGCACAAACCCCTTCTGTGTACGTATGTCCAGTTTTCCCAACCTTTTCAGCTGATCTAATGAGAGACCTGACTTCTGCCTACAAATCCTGTCTCCTGACAGTGATCTTAAGGCATTACAGCTATGACACCCTCAAACTGATGCTCATGAGTCTTCCTGATAGGTCACACGTTACACACGGATGAGTAACTGTCCTCTGATATGAGGACTATTGCTGTAAAAGTTCTTAGAAGGGGAAAGGCTCTCGTTTGTTTAAAAAAAAAAAAACAACTTTGTTACTCCAAAAATTTATGTTTACTTGTCTGGAAGAGAAACTTGCTTTTCGGAACACTAAGCAGTGCCCAGCAACTAGGCGTCAACTCTCCGAGCTTCTGCAGCTGTAGCCCGTTTTCTGTGCAGTTCCATACACCTCGGTTTAGACGATTGATCGTGGTCCCACTGCCACAGCAGGGACCTGCTGCTCTTCTTGCTCGCCCAGAGCGCTGACGACAAACTAGGCTACCTGAATGCATGCCTGCTACACAAAGCGGGGAGTAGCCGGTACTTCAAAGACACCAAATGACATAACGATTTCATTTAAGTAACTGAACTACGCTACGCTCTCTTAGGACTGTTCAAGTCATCAAGAGCAGAACACGTCCTTGTGTGACGATGCTCGGTAGGTAGGGGATAGCTATTAGGTTCCAATGGAAAAGTTTTCATATCCACAGTATCTACAGTTAGTGAGAGCCACGATACCCAGACCACAAAATACAATAATCTCACCGACTCAAGATAAATAGGAAACTCCACAATGAGAGCACAATTAACGCAATTCTGTCATTGTTAAGGTTTTACTCGGGAATGGAAGCAGCAAGTGGAGAATCTGGGGTTTAGAAAAGCTGATGCAGCTACCAAGCAAGAACTAAAACACTGATTTTGGTGTATTTTTTTTTTTTTTTTTTTTTTTTTTTTTTTACAATGAGAGAATTAATATAAGCAGAAACACAATAAATTGCAGACCGCACAATCTTGCCTTCAAATAAAAGTTACACTCCTGTTAATAAAAACCAAAAGGGCAGTGGCATTTAATGTACCTCCCTGCCAATGCTGATTCAGCAAAGCACTAAAGGCACAGCAGCGATCTGTGTTCTTCAGCAGCATTACGTACACGCTCTGGCCTAACCCATCGCGTTAAATACTTTGCTGAACTGAATGAAAAGCGCAGGGTGGTGGTGCGGGAACGAGATGCGCCACCACTGCATGGGACGCTGCCGACAGAGCACAGCTGCCCTCTGCAGTCCACCGAGCTGCGAATCCAGCGTTTACTTAAGGCTGGGGAAATGGGAAAGAACATCTAGAAGATGCTGCTCACAAGCTCTCCTGTACCTGAGACTTCACCCGGGCTTCCCTTTGCTATATACACCGCTGCGAAGGGCAGACGGAAACCTCAGTGATTCATCTCATGTTCAAGAGCTTGTTAATTAGCAAATGTTTCCATTTTTTTGGTCAGATCTTCAGCTTAGAGATCAAGACCAAACATACGCTTTTTGTACAAATACGGTTAACTTGCCATTTATTTGGCTTGGTTTCAACCACCACAGGCATTTAGGTGGTTGAAAAAGGCAAACAGTTTGTGAGCATATAAATATATATTTACAAATTCAATACAGGAGTCTAGAATACTGTAACAGAAGGGGAGAGAAACGAGAGAAGAAAAGAGGAGAGAAAACAAGAGGGGGAGAAAAGATCCCTGTACTGTAGCATTGTTTTTTTCCTTTCACAGGGCAGTCTCCAGATGCTTTACAGCTCTAGTCGGAGGCCCTCAAAAACGTTGGAACTGGAAAACCTACAAATACAGCAGGTATATGTCACTACTTACTTACACCTAAGTGTGGATCACAGCTCACTTCCAGCATCAGCTGAGAGTCTACCCCACTGATGCTCTCAGCTTCAGCATCGTTCGTGGTGTGATTCATGCGAGAGAGAGTCAACGTCAGGAGCATATGTTGAATGTTGAAATAACTACATAGTGATAACTTGCAAGAATTATCTTGTGGAAAGTATTTATTTTATCAGGAAAAGAAAAAAAAAAAAGCAATTGATTCAGTGAACTTAAAACTTTTTCCCTGCCAATTCGAGTCCAAAATAACCGCTTGCCAGCAGGGATTAAAAAAATCCCAACAATAAAAATGTCATCTCACGTGCCATTTTAAAATTTCACTTTCTTTATGAGGTTAAACCATATTTTGAGCAGCGTGTTGAAGTCATGGGAGAGAGGTTTTTGTTTTCTTTTAACATTAAAAAAATATCACCCAGATTCTTCCCTTACTACAAAAATAAGAAATTCTAAGAATGAAGCAAATACCTTAAACTGTTACTGGGCAAGCTTTAAAAATGCAAGATAATAAGAACCACATGTTAGAAACATGGAGTAGAAATGCGAAATACTGTAAGGAAGAACTAAATTTGCATCAAGGGGCTTTTTTGTTTTGGTAAAAAAATATAGACTTTTTTTAATATATATACATATATATATATATTGCTGAGTATTTTACAAAACAAAAGCAAGACACCAAGGGACAAAGGCAGCCAAAATATGTACAACAACTTTACTTAAAAAAAAAAAATAAATTATTTATTGTAACGTGGATAGACTTTCTTGAGTCTTACCATTAAAGACACACAGATATAGCAAAGGAAGCAAGGGTAGGAAAGGGAAGAGAGAGGAATGAAATGAGTATCGATAAATAGCGCAAGCTCCAAGACAGTAAGACAGTTAGCAACCCACAATGAACCTCATGAGCTGAAGTAACACAGAACCCCCTCGGATTCACAAATACCAAACTCCTGTCACTCCTAGCCGGACCGTTTCACAGAGGGGGTTGCTAAAATAGAGAACTCCTGTGGGTGGAAGGAAGGGGAGAAAACTACTGCTAGAGATTTGACCTAATTGAAACAAAAAGATGTCTCTCTTTCAGTATCTCAATTTCTTAAGACAAAAGGAAGAAGTCACCGCTCATCTCACCATCAGCTTCAGTGGAATATGGGAATTCAGAGACACTCTTTTTTATTTAATTAGCTCTTCATTTAGCCTAACTTTTTTTGTTGCAAATAATGTCATGTGTATTTTAACCCCTAGTGGCCTGCAGCCTGCCATCAGTGAGGTCAACTGGTTTTGCTACTTGTTTTACCCCTTCTATTGGAGTTCATCCAACACTGTTGAGAAATGCCATTAAGCCAAACTTGGGCATCTCAGTGTAACTGACTGAAGGTGAAGTAATGTTAAAACTCACTTTAATGATTTCAGAAATATCTAGGTTATTTCAGGCAGCTCACGCGGAGCAGAAACAGGAGAAGGAAAAATCAGAGCCACACACCTTGCTTTTTATAACTTACTACAGAATTTGTCTTTTAATTTGTATGCTATGAAATAGAACTGCTGGAAAGTACCGAATGGATCTTGGGTCCCCTCTCCTTCCTTCCTTTCCTCAAGTAACTTTTAAACATGTTTTAAAACATGTTAAATAACAGGCTGTGAACAGCATTCTAAGCTGTCAGCAGCACTAATATCCTCCTTTTCCCTCCCTTCCTCCACATCAAGTATGCTGGAGATGATCCTCAGTCAGTGTAGACATACTAATTATTGTGGATGTCAAATGGCCTTTAAAGATCTCTCTCCTTATCTTCTCCCTCACCTCGTCTTAAAAAAGCCCCGACCCCACCTGTGCCATTCTCTGCAGCTAAAGGCTGCGTGACCCAGCTCATGAGGCTGGTTAAAGCTGAGGTTCAGCTGTTCTCTTGCCCCTCTCTGCGCAACAACGGAGCAAACTCTTCCATTCTCTGAGGACGCTTTAGCTGGTGTAACACCCTGTGTGCCTGCTCTCCTGTAGAAGAGCATGAGCTGTAACAGAGTATCACCCACCTCCCAGATAACAGATTATTAGGGAATAAAAAAGGGATCGGTGTATGACACTGACTAGCTAAGGATGCGCATGAACACCAAAGTGCCACTCACTGTTCTTTGCTGTGACCATTATAAATTCAGGAAATTTAACAGGGGTTTGTTTTTCCTGGAACACGCTCAGTGTCCTGGAGAGCTGCATCTTTTTTCTAAGGATTTATATAACTGCTTTTGAACAGCCCGCATTTTCCTAAAGACACTGTGGCACTTAGCCAATTAGCTTTCCACGCATGTATTGCGGAAAGACAGTAAATTTTGTAACTTGGGACCATTTATCGAACAGCACAGTTTACAAATGGATGCCCCAGTCACCCTGGACAAATCTCCTGGCATTGAAAAACAGCGCTGAATGGACTGCAATAACTACCGCCACAATGAACTCAATATCCCAAAACTATAAGAACAATCCATTCAAGGCTGAATAACAGCTGCTTTTATTTCTTTTTTTTTTTTTTAAAATAACCATCCTTAGCATCACTGTATTTTTCCATTATTCCTTAAGAACTTGATGGGTCAGATCTGTATGCACACAGATTTATCAGACTGATGGACAAGCCAATATTCCAGAGCAGACTACGAACACTAAACTGGTTACTGAAAATAAAGAGAACTACAATGCAAGAGGTGCATAACTAAAGAGGAAATGGTAAATACCACTGCTTAACCTTTTCTTATATTAATACAATTGTGTTTCCGTCTCACTTTTAATAAAGAAAATGGGGACGATATCATCGGTAAGCCAATCTGTGTAACGACCTCAGGACTGTTAACTATGACACAACAGAAAAGAACTGCTTTTTCATAGCACTGTTCTTGTATTATGGTTTCTGTAGGATTGTACAGTTAAACACACATCAGAAAAAACAACTTACCTCTTTTTCATCTCTAACAACTGGTTATTGAGTACTGATCTCTCCTCTTCCAGCTAAAAGACAAGTACAAAAAGACTACAGTTAATACACTAAGGATTGTTTCCTTAGTATAACAGATCAGAGCACCATTATCATCATAAAACAAATGTGGGAGAGGGCAAAGAGCCTAAAAATCCTCAAAGTAATTGGTTTTCTACTAGGACAGCACACGCACACAAACACAAATTGTTCAGTGACCAAGAATATCAGCTAGTGAGGGGCTATTATGGCTTTATATAGTATTTTCACATCCTATACACCAGAGAGGTGTGAGGCTGGTATTGCCTTAAATGATCTTTCCAGGCTCTGTGCGCTCCAAAGAGAACCGTAAGCCTTTGTGCAGCTGGCTGTTGAGATTAGCCCAGTCTCGGTGAATTGCTGGATTTGCTGTTGTTCTGACCTGGATAATTGTACTACTGATCCGTATTTGTTACTGTACCGTTATTTAGAGATAAATTATTGATCCCTAAAGCTGTTGGTCTGGTTTTGTTACTGTACCCTGAACCTGTAACTCGGTGGGGCCACCTTAAGCCCTGACAACTAGTAAGGCTTCAACTGGAAATGGTTACTGCAGGTTCTTGTGGTCCAAACTGACAGGCAGGCATTGGTTTAGGAAAAGCAGAACAAAAGAAGTAACCACAATTTGTACAAAACCAAAACTGTAAAGCCCTACCATAGAAACACTAGGGTAACTGAACATCTGATAAGGTGAAAAAATTAAGTATTTTCCAGGCCAATTAATTATTTTTCACCATCTCCTCCTTTCTTCTGACTCAATGGCCGAAGTCAGCAATTACCGCCCTGCAGAACTGACTCGAACACAATCTCTGTTTAGATTTCACAAGCACTCAGGGTTCATCCACAAGGTTAACAAGGCGTACATTTATAATGGAAACCTCACAGCCCCGGGAACAACAGGAAATAGTCTCCTATTGACTAAATACTTTCAGCACTTCACAGACATTCAGGTTTGGCACAGACAGGCACAGAAAGCATTAAGCAATGAGAAGCAAGTTTGTTCACCGGCCTCCAAGACTAGGTTAAATGCAGCTCACTTAGATAAATTGTCTCCTCCGTATTTTCTGACAACTTACCTTCTTTCACGTACTGCAGCACTGTTAAGCCTTCCAGGTTTAAGATTAATCGGTATCATTTTGCTCGGGCTTAATCAGACAACTTTGTTGATATAAAAAATAGATACTAGAAGGATGTAGAGAGACATATATTAAGAAGTCTTAAAGCAAATCAAAATGTCTCTTTCAAGGGAAGTGAGCGCTGTACGACTGCTGAGCAGCCACAGTGCTATGGGGGTACGGCCACATTTTTCCTGCAGGCAAGTCAAACCCAGCAATTCCAGCAGCAGCATGAATTATACCCCGTTTCCAAGAATTTTTGTCTGCTTCCTACACAGAGGCAGCCTGTATGAACTCCTTACATCTGTACAGACTGATGACAAAAAAAAGAGAAGGAAAAAAGAATACGAAAATTCTGAGAAATGTTTCCCTTGTAAATCCCAATGAGCTGCATGTTATTCAGCCGCCGCTCCAGAACCCCCTCTGACATCTATTTCATATGGCCCCTCTCCTCCCTCAGGCTCACGCTGCAATCCCTTGAGCATCACACTTTTCCAGCTGGTTTTTTGGGCTCCTTTTCCTCTCCCAGCACTAGCATTTCTCTATGGTCACACTGTGCAGCATTAAACTGGCCACGTTCCAGAAACAAATCGCTTCGTTTCGCCCTAGGCTAGCTTAACTTTCTGGTGTTTATGCTCTTGACTGACACTTGCAATTGGAAAAACCTTATACCGACATTATTCACCCTTTGCTCCCCAGAGGCCACGTCCACAGTGCTCCACGACACTCTTTTCCCCCCCACCCCCAAACATAGACACCCCTCTTTTGCATGGTCTTTTAGGAAAAGATTGTGGTGCCCGTTTAACTCCAAAAATCCTTCAACATTTGTGGAACGCTCCAAGACTGGGAGCATAAACCTGCATCTCTCCTCCCTTTTAGTTTCCTGGTTGGCTGTGCGGAGATGAGTGATTTTTGTACAGACCAAGATAGAAGTGGATTTAACAGAGAGAAAAGTAAAGGAGAAGATGTGAGGGGAGTTGTGCAGCTTCTGAAGTCACGGATCAAGCCTTGAGCAGCTCTGTAGTAGGGGAGAAAGGCCACCCCTTCTCTCATCAACATTTCTCCAGCAGTCCGCTCACTCTCTCATCAGCCTCAGAGCAGACTTCTCACATACCTTTAATAAAAGATGGACCAGCTGAGCTAGTAGGTGTTTCTGCACTTTTTCCAATGAAGTTAAAATGCCTGGGCAGGTCTGAGGCTACCGAAACACCATAACAAATAATTTAAAGCCAGAAAAGTTCCCCGAGCTCAGTATCTATCTGACTGGGAATCTTTAACTAATTACAAACAGCTAATTATTTATGGATCAATATAGAAAAGCACCCCTCAGCATCTTTAGCCCAAGACACTTTAACCTTTAGATGTCAGGATAAATCATTCATGAAAGAGTATTCATTAATTTTGCAAAGTGTGTCACATGCAACCACAGATTCACTAACCCAATTGACTAACACACTTGCTAGAATTTATATAGTCACCATGGCGACTGCTCAAAATACTTAAAACATGCGCCTGCTACCTTTCTTACTGCATTTTAATAGGCACATGCACAGAAACTCACACAGACTGAAGCACTGCTACATTCCGTGCGCTCCTGCCTACCGCCCAGTTTTTCGGTATCCACTGCATAAAATGCAGCTCCGTGAGCAATCCTGTTCTATGTTAAACCTCCTCATTGCCACCACGGATACTTGTTCTCTAAAATCTAATTGAGCAATTCTTCATAGTGACCTTTTTTTCCACTCCCCGTAGACAGCAAGTGTCTGAAGCAAGCCCAAGGAAGCCCAGAGCATGCTGCAACCTGCTGCCCAAACAGAGCGTACGTTCACCCCAGTGACAGCGCAGTGGAAGTGGTGGTGGGGCTCCCCGAGACCGTGCTAGCCCGAGACAGAGCCGTCTGTGCGAGAGTCCTCGAGGCCGGCTGGTTTTCTTGTCATTTCATTACGAGAACCCAGCGGAGTCAAAGGTAAAACAAGGGGACTGTGAGTTTAGGCTGGGTAAGATCTAAAGGGAACATGAAAAAAGTCCTACTCCTCAGGGTAACAGCAGGTTTCTATCAGGCTGAAAAGGATGGTTGGTACTTTACATGCTGCAGAGGAGACAGGGAATGCTTTTTAGGAGCAACCAGGAAATATGACAGTTCTGGGCAGATGGACCACACGTTTCACCAACGAGCACTAAACAATACTGAACTGAGAAGAGCTGGGCTCATTAGTTATGTGACACTCGGCAGGAAACCTGCATTTTAAATGACACTATTTTGCCTTTGTTCCTTTTGCCACAACAGAGCTCCTGGAATGCCAAATGCCTCTTCCAGTCTTTTAGGAGGCCATGCAGTTCACTAGACCTAAAGACACCATGGCGCAAATACTACGTTTAGAAAATGCAACAGATGGCATTCCACGTTTCCAAGATTCAGATTACACCCTCCCTGCAGAAGGGGACAATGCAACACAAATGGCTGAAGAAGGCAAACAGACTGTTTCTCCAAGCTCTAGCAGATCTTCCAGATCTTTGATGTTGAAGCCATCTACTCTCGGGCAGAAAAGGCCATGGTGGAAGTGAACTGAGAATATTCCAGTTTGGAAGATGACTGACTAATGCCTGTCCTTCACAGACAAAGCTCTCTATTCTGGCAATGAGAGGAGCATCCCTGCTGACAGATGCACAGTCGGCGGGAGGCAGACAGCAGGACTCCTTTGCAAGGTCATCTGGAAAGAACGGAGGCCACAGACTGAGATTGCAGCGACCACTGCCAGCCTGCGCCCTGTGGGCCGAAGGGTCCCTTCCTTTGGGGACTTTCTATATATCAACTCTGGCTATATACGATAGGCAGAAAGATTTGACCAATGTTGCCGAATGCTTTTCAAGTTACAACTCTTTCTGAAAATAACAGGTTGCCTCAAAGACTCTGAAATAATTTAAGAAAACATGTGGGAGTGGGGAGCAGAGCTCCCACTGGCTGTTTAGGATGACAGCGTTCTCCTACCATGCCACTACTCAGATGCAGCGTGAGTCAGCGGTTGAGCCCACACGTCTGGGACTCTTGTTAATCATCTCCAAAGGCTCTTTAGGATGAAGCAGCTCGTGCATGACTCCTGTCAGCAGACAAAAGGATCTGTAGTCACCCATCCTCAGTATTTCCAAACAGGACCCCTGGGGAAAAGTCAGCCTCTTGGCTTTAAAAATATCAGGCTTTGTTGCAGGATGGAGGAGATCTGTTCCACTGTCACCGGGAACAAACATACCCCCCTTCTACACAAGTGCTATCTCAAAAGGCAATATATAAACCCATGTCTTTTACGCCCTTGCTTTTGGACTAGATCTTCCAAAGATGCCTTCCTGGTGTGGCTGTCACCAGAACTGCTCCACAAGGAATAAAACCACTGTATTAATGGCTGTAATTTCTTTTTTGACAAGTACCTGTGTTATCAGCTGTGTAACTAAGCCCACACTTTAAGATTCCAACAACATATTGAAACATAATAGTTAAAAAAAATATAATATTAAGAGTCTTTTTTTCCTCCTATAAACTACCTCCAGAAAAACATCTTCCATCAATTCTAGTCTTCCAGTACCCACTACCTGGCTGCTACACAGCATGTGAAATGCACAGTATGAAGTTTAACAAGCATACACGTGCATAGTGCTATTTAGAGACAGAGTCCAACCCAGTAGTTTCAAATAGTATCCTGAAAAACATCCTAAATACTCTTTTTTTTCAGTGGGAAGGGAGAGCAGGGATCAGGAGGAGAATTAAATAGCTAGATTTCCTTAAGTACAGGGTAGATGGAGATTTCCACAGTTGTATAACAAAATTACTCCTGACGGAAATAGCAAGTGTCTGTTAATACATTTGGCTAAAGCATATTTAATTTATGCTTATTCCCAAGCCTCCCAAGTATCCCTCGCGGCTTATGCAACCTTCTGCTAGCCTGCAGTTCTGACCTCCCCGTGCAGGTGGCTTCCAAATATATTCTAAAACGTTCTGAGAACAACTCATCTTTCAAGCCCAAACATGCAGCGCAACGCCACCCAGGCATCGGCAGAAACAGGACGCGCAGCACTTTCAGCACAGACCAGGAAACCTTCCAGCCACTCTACCTTCTGATGACTTGTGACTTCGTCCCTGCTCCTGCCCAGCTCCTCGGCAAGTTTCACGTTCTCCTCTTGCAAAGCTGCGAGCTGCTGGGACTTCTGAGCTGCTGCCAGCTTCAGCGCTTCGCTGCGAGGACAGAGAGTGCATCGTTACCATAGGAACGAGAGAGGCAAGAAGAAACTGTGGGAGAGATTCAGCTTCACAGCTTGGAAAAATACATCTAGGTCACGTGTCTAACGGGATCTATAATAAAGGTGACAATCTATACCTCAGATGTGCAGGGAGAGGTTTAACCCTGAAATGCCGCAGCAGCACAAAACTCCTTTTCCTTTAAACGTATCAGATACTCAAAAGAAATGGAAGGTAACTTCCGCGTGCTAGTTCTGCACGCTTCCAATGGCCAGCAAACGCTGGGATTTAGAAACACAGGGCAGGGTTTGAGAAGAGTGTTGGCAAGGTTTATAGCCTAAACTTTCTTGGAAGTGGACTTTGTAGCCAGAGGTAAAACATGAGAATTGCTTAAAAAGAAAAAAAAGGGTGAAAAAAGGAAAAAAAAGAAAAAGAAAAAGAAAAAAGCTTACAGTTCTACTTATTTAAATACTCCCTACAAGGTCTGACATCCAAACATACAAGAATGTGCAAGACCACAGGAGGCAACACAGGGAAGTATCTTATCTATTCCATTATTTTTAATAGATACAAAACTGAAAACGAGACAAAACAAAAGCTGAAGAAAAAAAAAATAGATTTGCAAGTTTCATTAGTCTATGTTGCTACTAATATGTGTTGTTTCCTTAAAGTTTATTTTCAATGAATTTTTGAAAAGACATTTCGTATGCCTGCCTGCAACTCAAGTGACTAACACAAGTTTTTATAAGATTGGGCGTCTTTCAAAAAATAGAAAAGATATGCTTCATTTCGTCAAACAGAAATTTTTATGACTGTGTTTCATTTTCATAAAACGGAGTCTCAGTAGTCCTGTGTGCCAATAATACGCAGAGTTAAACCCTGACTGGAATATTAAAAATACTTTTATGACTGTGGGAGGTGGAAGAACCCCTAAGTCAGAAACTTATTCGACTGCTTCAAAATACAAGGATTCTATGGTCTGTTATTGGGCACATTTAAACAAAAGGAAGCCTGATTTACTTTTTTGAGTCCAGCATGTAATTTGACTTAAGATTTTCTAACCATTTCTTCTCTCTGGTTTCATCTTGACTGATTTCCAATCCGATCCGCCTAGACTGGATTAAACAGGCTGCCTCACATCACCGAACATCGGTTCAAATTATCTTGGTACAAATCTACTTGCTGATGCAGGAACATACCTATTTTTAACCACAATTGTTTGCTGAACTGCAGTACTAACCAGTTCTCCTCTTTTTGCTTTTGGCATTAAGCGTAGATGAAAGCGTAGGGCATTGTAAAAAAAAAAAAAAAAAGAAAAAAAAAGCCACACAAAACACTGGGGTCAATTTGTGTGAAATGCTCCCTTGTGCTTAGTGCCAAGGAACTTTAAACTGATAGCTGCAAGTGCACTTGACAGCATGCAGTACTAAATGAACACACAACATCCAGCCAGTATTTCTGCTTTTCTTCATCCTAGTTTTACATGGAAGGTTCTTTTCCAGAGGACGCCACTGCCACTGTAACACCTCCCGCCTCCAAAAGGTGCTGCTCCAAGAGGCAGCATCACATCCCTCCCTGCAGCCACAGCTCCTCTGGGCAACGTCTCCCCTCTGCTCTCCTTCGCCCAGGCAAAGGCACTCCCTTCATAAATGACCTCTCAAAGGTGTTCTCCCCACACACGGTACTGCCTATTGTCAAGCTAATTCCTTACTCTAATTAAAACAAGGCAACACACAAAATAATTATGACAACACAGATCAACTGAAAACAACTAGAGAAGCTTCCGCTTATCCACAGCGTCTATGAGACCAGTGATGATTAGAGACCACATTCAGCAGTAGTCTATGACTAAGATTAACCTTAAGAAAAAAAATAATTTAAAAAAACCCCCAAACACAGAGTGATCAGGATCATGACAACACCTTTCAGTGCTGAAGATTTTCAAGGCAACATCTTCTATAAATAATTTCTGCTTGATAAATTACGGTCTAATTTATTTTGTCTTTCCACGATACCGAGAGTCTCCAGCCCCTCGCTGTTCAGGCATTAGAGCAACCAGTCTGGAAATAATTAGTTTGCTTTGGCATTTCCCACGAGCACTGAGGCAGGTTGGAATCGCTCACGGAATGAAATCCTGCCTTTCTCAAAGGAGGCTGCTGTCTATACAAGCCTGCAGGTTTTTAAAAGCAAGCAGTAAAATCTGTCAGTCATACAGAAATTTAATATTAATTCTGTGCGCTGATTTCCTTTGTGTCCCGTCTTCACCTCAGAGCCGTGGTTAAGAACTGTCAACAAAACGACTTATGGAACTAACAGCAATTATCCAAAGCTGCTCCTAGCTATCAGTCCAGATTCCAGCTCTCTCTCCATGAGTCAAGAAATTATTTTCAGAGCGCAGGTAGGAACAGAGATTTGTGATTTAATGCATTATATCTCTGAAACTCGGGGGACGTGCAGCTACTGCCGGGTGGCAATAACTAGGCTGGATTTTTATTCACGGTGGCACACCAAAAGCTTTGATACAATGAGATTCCACGGGGCAAACTGCTTTGTATCAGATGCCTTGCAGTTAATTTGTTTGTATACAATCTTACACATCATTAGTTTGTAGTACATAAGAGGTAGTTTCTCAAATGACAAGCAATTAACTCTAGTTTTATATACTATATATGGCATTTGTAGTGTATCAGTTAGAAAATAAGTGCATGGGGGGCAACAGGAATAAACTGGATAAAGCCATCAATGAAAAATAAAAGCAGAACCAGATTTTCTATAAACAAAGCCACTTAAAACTACTTAATACTCCAAGTGTACTTGTAATTAAATCCAAACAGAATTTCTTTATAATAAAGCTTTTAAAATAATCTAGTGCCCTCAGGTGGCAGAACTCTATACTTCCTCCAACAAACAAATTATTTCAAACGATGCTCGGAGCGAAGGATTTGCTTCTCTACCCTTCAGCAATTCAGGAGCAACATTCTGATTTCACGTTTTATACATGTTAAATTCATATTTAATTTTGACCTAATATCCACTTTTCAGTACTGGAGAGGTACTGAAAGATAATTTTTTAAAAAAACGAAAGGTAAATGTAAATACAAAGGAATGGTTTAATGCATTTAACATTGAAATACTTACAATTCTTTTTTAAGTTCTTCCACTTTCTTGTTCTCCAGACTTAGAAGCTCTTTTGATTTATTAAGTTCCTCTTCATTTTTCAGGTTGTTTTGTTTAAGCATGTCCAACTTAAAGAGGAAGAAAAAGAAGCCTCATTACACTAATGAAACTCTACAGTTCTTAAGGTAGCACTCAGAAAAGATATTCAGCAAAATGGGGGCCTGAAATGAGCTTTTCCGCTTTTTCATCTTTAGCCCTTAAATTAATCCAGTCTGTTTGTACTAAGAAGCATTTGTCTAATGGAAAATGTTATGAGACTTTCTGCATTCAAGTCGAGCAGCACAAAGAATTCAAAGTCCACGGAAGAGCAGTGTACAGTAATCCGAGGTATATACCCTGATATAAAGGTAAAGCTCCAAAGCACCTCCACTCTAAATGCTACACAACTCAAAGCCCGTTTTTAAAATTCAACATTTGTTGCTAAAAATTACCTGTTCCCTTGATCTTTATTCCCTTAAAATAACGGATAAAAGGTTCTGCTTTACCATACCTTAATTTCTGAGAAACAGCAGGCTCAATGTTGTCCTTGCAACCATGAGAAATTAATTCCTTTTGGAATTGTTGTTGCATGGGACAAATTGTTGTATATCTATTTACTGAGCTTGCATCCACCACGTAAACACCACAAGCCTGTGAATCTGATTTGTTCGCATTCAGCGACACATTATATTGCATAACAGATAATCTTCAGCCATTCTCATGGCATTACGGGACACTGGATTTTTTTTTTTTTTTTTTTTTAATCCAGAAAGTGAACCCCTGCCATTATTAACGTCACCGCGTTTAATTCTCAAGTCATCAGATCTCGTTGGAAATCATTACTGTTTCAGCACAGGCTGTGGCATTTAGGTTAGCCCAGCTGTTCACTACCCATTATTGCCAGAGCTGCAAAAGGTAAAAGAGCCATCACAAAGAGGCCACAAGGGGCTCAAGATCTGCAGAAAAGATGCCACTTCAATGTTAGACTAGATACTTTGGGGCACAGGAGTGCAAAAGAGATTAGTGAGGACATTCTTCCCTTCTTCAAACCCTGAAGTATCACAAAGTGGCGGGGTCCTCCCACCATAAACTGGAAACGAGTCCCCAGAGGAAGTGCTGTACGTGCTGGACTGTGAAATTCTGTGGGACCATTGTGCTCATGCGTTTTACACCTCGGTACAACCCAAACCTTGTCAGACCACAAGTCTGATTAACAGAAAAATGGAAAAAAGAAGAAATGGTAACATTATACATGTCAAGATCACAAAGAGGATGTACAGAGCAAGGAGTGCCTTAGAGGTGAGACAGGGAGCAGTAACTTTTGTGGATCAGGAGCACTGTTACTCAGAGCTCTGCAGCACTTCATCGGAGCGTGAAGTTGCACCCTATACTTGCAACCAGGGAACTGAAGCCCGGAGAGGTCACCCCTAAGCAACTTATCCAAAGCTACACAGCAAGACTGGCTAAGCCTCAAGTCAAACCCATGTCTCCTGGTTCTGTGATCTGCAAACGCTGCCATAGCGTCCCAAACTCCTATTATGTAGCGGTTGGTTTTTTTTGTTGTTGCTGCACCAAGATTGAAGGGACACGACCTTATATGCTGCACGGTATTTGAAGCCACACGCAAAAGACAAAAGAACACAGGTCATACGGGTATATAAAGCACCTAGATTTTCCATCAATGTGCACTCATTTAGTGAGTCTTCACAAGCCAGTCAAGACTGAGTATCGTGGTGGGAAAATGACAGAATCCACTCTTGCCCAAGCTGGTTCTCTGTTATTCAATAGTTGTTCCTTACAAACCAGGCAGAACTTTTCATATAAAAGCATTGAAATGTGATTACTTCATTCTGTAGCTTCTCGTTTGTCTGTCTAGAGCTCTCCAAAGACGCCAAGGTTTCAATCTTTTCTTTGTGAATGGCGTCCTTCTCTTTGGTCACCTTCTCCACAGTCTGGAAAACATCTTCTGCCATTTTGGCAGCCTGTATATAAAGGGGGTGGGGGGTGGGGGGGGGTGGGGGGGAAAGAAAAAAAAGAAGTTCTTACCAAAGGGACCTCTGAAAGCAAAAGATGAACCACAATACTTTATGCACAGCTCCACAGTTTGTCAGCTGCTTTCCAATTAAATAAATATTTCAACTGTGAATTTATTTGCATTTTGAAGCTGCATAAAGTATAAAAGTAAATGGACGTGAGAAGATTCAATTCCATGCAGAAATAGATCAGAACCCCATGCTTGTGTTACCACCGAGGAAGCCCATTTCTTCTTTTTTAATTCCTGGATTTCTAATTACCACCACTGTGATTGCTTTTAGACTTCTAACCACTTCAGACAGTAGTAGTTCAATTGATATTCACTGCCAACAGACCGCTCCATTTTCAGAAAATGCGGAATTATAAGAAGTTGTTAAAAATCTGAAAGAGAATTAAAAACTAAATAGGAGATAAAGCCAATCATTGCATTATTTCAGTGTTGTTCATTATGCCCTCATAAAAGGAAACACTTCACAAGAATATTAAAATACCTAGGTGGGCATAATACATTCCTGTAGGATATTTTAATTCTAATTTGTGTTCAAAGTGATTTTATGGGCTTCAAGCCACACAGACTGAAATTCAAAATACTTTACAGAATTTGTTGGTAGTGAATACAAAACACTTCTGTGAATAAAAAGAACACCAGAACTGTCAATGTCTTGAACAGACTGAAAGTCCTATAATGTAAATTGAAATGGTTCTCTTACACTGCTTTTTATCCAATTACATTTACAGGAGCAGTACGTTGTTTTGTTTGGTTTGGTTTGGGTTTTTTTGAGTAACTCAAATTCGTAGTTTGTTGTAATTTAACATAAAACAGCAGAAAGATCTAATCTAAAACCTTATTTATAACCAGTCTTGCTTTTAAGCTGCAGAGTACTTCAACAGAAGGAGCTGCTCAATTTCTCCTACAAGATTCACGAAACAAAACTTCCTTTTATTCACAGTTTACGCTGTTTCCTTGCAACATTCAGCGACAACATAGGCTTTAATAATTAGAAATATTTAAAAAAAAATATTAAAGTGTTTTTCAGACTCACAGTTACAACTTGAAAATAAACCAAAGTAATATATTGAGAGAAACCATAAATTCCAGGCTGTTCATACTGAGCTGAAGTGCTGACTGTGCAATGAAGTGCAGAGAGGAAACCATTGGGTTAGTGCTCAGGATTAGTATAACTGTACTCGATTGTTCAACTATGTGTTTCAATACCTCCATTTTTTGCGCTACTGTTTGGGCCTGGAGAGTCTCAGTTTCTTTTAGTTTCAAAGCCAGATTGTTCATCTCCTCCTGCAGCATCTGATTTTTGCCCTCAGAGACCAGCAATTTGCCTGAGAGGTCACTATTAGTTTGTTCTAAAAGTGCTACTTCCTCGTGCAGTTTGTAATAATCCTTGGAGAATTTCTCCTTCTCTTCTAGTATTTCTTCCTTAGTGATGACCAGACTCTTCTGTTCAGCAAGCAGGCTGTCATTTTCCTGAAGTAACTGTATTCTCTCCTTCTCCATCACCTCATGCCTGCGTTGAAGATCATCCAGCCTCTCGGAGACGCAGCTGTGCAGCTCCTGGAGCTCCACTTTTGATTTAGACAAGGAAGCAAAGTCACTCTTCAGTCGTTCGATACTGGAAGCAAGCTGCTCTGTCTCTGCACGGAGGGTTTCTTTTTCTTTAACTACTTCCACCAGGTTAGCTTCAGATTTTTCTTTCTGCTGAACTAAAAGTTCTTTCTCAGTCAGAAATTCTTTATTTTTCTCTCTCAGCTCTTCTATTTCCTTCTCTAAGAAGCTCATGTTGCTTTGAAGTTCCATCCGTTCCGACAAAAATGACTCCTTGTCCAGTTTTCTAGCTTCCTTTTCTGTGGTTAAGTTCTCTTTCATAATTGCAACCTCTCCACTTAATTTCTGACACTTATCTTGCAATTCAGTCCTCTCTCTGGTCAGCGCTTCCCTGTCAGAGGAACAGGTCTCGAAGGAAGCTGACAGGACCTGCTGGGCATGCGAGAGAGCAGACAGTTCATCTTCTAGTGTTCTTTTGGCATCTTGGGCCTCTTTCAGCAGATCTGAAAGGTCACATTTACAGGCTATTAGCTCTTGATTTTCTAGAGTCTTCTTACTTAGTTCTTCCTTGAGGGCTTCAATGGAATCTTGGAGCATAGCATTCTTTTGGGCCAGAGCTCTGTTGGCTGAGACATCCAGCTCATGTTCTCTCTTCATATCAGAAATTGCATTTGCAGAAGACTTGTTTTCATGAAGAAGCTCTGAGTATTTGTTCTCCAATTCATTCTTCTCTTGAAGAAGAGCTTCATTGTCCTTTTCAAATTGCAATGACCTACAAAAAACAGATTCCTTTTCTAAGTTCAGTTCATTTATTTGCTCAGTAAAGACTTTCTCAGCAAGTATGGCATCTGCTGTGGCTTTAGCAAGCTTTTCAGCAATTGCCTTATTTTCATTTAAAAGTTCCTCCCTTTCAGCCAAAAGCCTTCGTTCGGATGAAGAAAGAGCCTTTTTCTCTTGAAGTAACTGAATACATTCAGAATTGGATTTCTCTCTTGAGGCTTCAGCTTCCTCAAGAAGACAAGAGATATTTGCAAGGGAATCCTTCAACTCCATATTGTCTTTCATCGCTTTTTCAAGTTCTTTATGTTCAGTCTCAAGTTGGGTTTGCACCTCTTCCGTTCTCACTTTTAATGCTTGGGTTTCACTAACCGTATTATCTAAACTCACACGCAGCTCTTCTATGCTTTTAAGGAGCATCTCCTTCTCAGACTGCAGGCTCTGGCTTGTCTCCAATAGACTGTCCCTTTCATTTTTTAAGGCTATATGTGTATTTTTAAGATCTGAGTGTTTTCCTAAGGCTGAATCTCTCTCTGCAGTCAGAGCTGACACTTCTTGCAGTAGCTCTCTTTTATCTCTGGCCAGGGCCTCACAGGAACTTTCCAGCTTCTGAATAACACAATCTTTGTCTTTAACAACTGCATCTTTCTCTTCCAAAAGTTTCTTCTGATAATTCTCCAGTTCTTCCCATTCCTTGATATGTTTCTGACATACCACATCCATGGCATCTTTGTTGGCCTGAAGTTCTTTCAACTGTTGGAACAAGGTTGACTCTGAAGACCGGAGAGCATCATTTTCTTGAGTTATCTTCAGAAGGTTTGCCTGTGCTGCCTCTATTTCAGAGAGTAATTTGCATTTCTCAGAAATTAGTGCTACCTTTTCTGTGCTTTCCTGCTGGCTTTTGGCCTCAGCTTCTTCCTTCTGCTTCAGAATTTTTTTATTTTCTGAATTAAGTTCTTCATTTATTGTCCGAAGTTCTTCTTGGTCTTGTTGCATTAATGACATCTTTGATTCCAATTCTAGAAGTTCTGATAACAAGGAACCTCGCTCTAATTTTAAAGTATTCCCCTCCTGTGCCAAAGTCTCTTTTTCTGATATCAAACCCCTCATTTTGTCTGACATTACTTCAGTCTCTTTTCTGGCTGATGCTAACACAGAGCTTAAGGACTAAAGAAATAAAGTCAGGGAAGGGAAAACAAAAATGAAATCAAGCATATGAGAAATGTGGTTTAAGGGCAAATAGAGATATTGTATTTTAAGTTTTTAAAAAAAAGTGTATACACTGACACACAGTCCCTGTGCAAACTGAACTGTTGACAGCCACCCCGATATCTCATTACAAAACACCCACCACCTACAGGACAACTTTTCAGTAATTAAATAACAATAGTTTTTAAAAAAAAATCATGGTTTGAAGGTTCTTCCATACAAGACTTCATCTTGTTTTTCAAACTATTTTCAACAAATTTTCTGAATGTAAATTACTCAGGACAAAGAGCCACAGAATGATTTCATGAGAAACTAAGTGAATTAAAATGCAGGGAGTTAAATTAGTTACTGACTTCCAGTTCTCAAATTCACCTTTTATAGATAATTCTCCTCGTGATTCTGTTCAAAATATATTGTCATAACCCATTTAATTCAAAACGCCACATCAGTGTGGTGTATTTAAAGTTAACTTGTGTGCCAATTTATACACTAAATGTTTTGCTAAAGCATAAAACAAAGATTATAGCAAATAACTAATGAGGGATGAAAGCAAGCAGCAGTGTCAAAGAAACTGGAGAAAAAATTACTAAAATCAAGCTACATACTAAATAGTTGCACGTAATATAGGATCATACTACAGAACAAAAAAGTGTTACACACCTGAAATTAAATTAAATAGTGCACAAAATATTTTAAAATTCATACATTTAAAAACCAGAGAATAACATTTGTCTCCAATTAATTGTGCTGAGCCAGATACCTATGAACATAAAATGTTAACATCGAAGAACCACGATTTCATGGATTCTTGTGCAATCTAGAGAAGCCAACCAGTCAGTCACGTGTGCTTCTCCCTAACCAATATTAATCTACCCTGGAAAAGTCCAAAAAGAAACACTACAAAAATCTTACTACAAAATGGCGAAGCCAGGCAAAAAACAGCGATTCTCTGAAACAGAAAGATTTAAACTTTAAATTTCTTGCAGAGTAACAAAGTATACATACTTTGGCCTGTTCCGCTTGCTTTTTCAGCTCCTCGGCCTGTGTTTCTAACTCTTCATTTTTCTTCTGTGCAATTTTCAGTGCCTCTTCTGCATCCAGTAAGTTCTGCTTAAACCCTTTGATATCTGCATCATGTTTAGTGATCATCTCAGAAGTTTCTTTTTCATGCTTTGCCTGAAGATCCTCATACTGATTTTGGCTCGTCTCAATTTGCTTTTTCTGACAGAAGATAAAACAATTGGAACACAGTTAAAGAAGCAGTGATCCAATATTCTGCACATAGTTAGCTACTGCTTTTTAAAGTTGTTCTTACCATGTCCGTTAGTTGATCCTGCATATTTTTCAGTTCTGCTTGATGAATCTTGAGAGTTTCTTGCTGACTCTGCTCAGCTTTCTGTGTTGTCTGCTCCACATTTTTCTGAAGCTGAACAGCCTTTTCATTTGCTTTTGTAAGCTCAAGTTGTATTTCCTCCAACTGCCTGGAAAGACCAAATAAAAGAACATTACTTTTTGCTGACAGCACGACAAGCACAGAGATGAAAGAGTCTAAATTATGCTGAAGTTCTATATTCTGTCCAAGTATTTAGAAAGAGATTTAATTATTTAACATATAGAGAATGTTCTGCTAAATTAAATATACAGAAGTGAGACCGAGCACTTGCTCATGTGCAGAGCAACACAGCTGCCAGTTACTTTGCCCCCAGTCTGGGGTTTTGTAAAAGTGGAGAACAACTATTCTACATACAATTTTTACTTGAAACAAAACACATTTTCTCTTGCTACACAAAAGCGTGACCCAAGTCTTTTATATATCCAAATAAACCAAGCTTATCAGGTAATGAAATAATTATGAAGCACGATCACAAAATAGTCTAGATTGTTAAAAAGGTCACTTACTCTGGGCAATAAGCAGCATGTTACATAAGAATTTTAGAGTTATAAATGTTATTTGCTCTTCAGATCATTCCGAGGAGACTGTTTTGATTAGTTTAGTTTGACAGATTAAGCTTACTTGTCATATCAATGTGACACTCGGGAGCATCTTGTGCAGCTATTTACAAAAAGATAAAATGAGAAGTGCTGGGAGTGCTGGAGTAAAGAATTAATGTGAAAGTGTTCTGACAATGCTGGAATACCTTTCTTTTAACCGGAGCTCATCATTCATTTTCATAAGCTGAGCAGAGCTGTCTCCTGAAGACTTCATGATCTCTGCAATATCATTTTCAAGTTTGGCTTTAGCTTCAATAAGTTGCTGTTCTCTCTCTTCTCGCTCCTTCAGTTTCTTCTCCATCACTGAGCAAGACAAAGGTTAGCAGTTTAGTAAATTTAAGAGAAAGGGTACACACAGACTAGCTAGAAGATAGTAAAGGGCTATAAGCAGAGAAATATTGCTACTGCAGAGCTTACAAATTACCCCTTTAACATTAAAAATTACAATTGTTTGACTTTTGAACTGGTAGCTGTAGCAGAAGGTTAAGAACTCTTCAGAAATAGTAAAAAAGCAACTGAAATCTTTCTTTCAGATTCCCTTAACTTCAGGCCCTGAGAAGCTGATACGAGTTCTACCCCTACCGGAGGGTAATCAAGCAATATAATGCGAGAGTTATGCGCATCTTACAGGCGAGACAACTCACCAGCTATTTAGTAGAGCAGCGGAAGACAAACAATGCAAGCAACATAAAGCTACAGTGAAGAAATGACCCAGTGCAGGGCAGGCACTGCCACCAAGGGCAAGCGCAGCCCTTGCGATGACTTCTGCAGTCCCAACAGTGCCTTGAAAGGCTTGGGTACAGGGTACCTGGCGAGTCTTAATTTCTTTCTGTGTTGGTTTTAAATAGAGATGCACAACTAGAAATATTCAGCAGGACTCCCTCCTGTGAGATAGGAAGAAGCGGACAACCAGAGTAACGTACAGTTTTCTTGACGTCCTTAAAAAGAAAACGCTACTTAGGGGCAAAGCTTCTGTGAACCAACTACCTTATTACATTTGTAATGCTTCAGTCTGGTCCCCAAGCCTTTGTCTGGGATGTGACCATTACCACAGCATGATTTTGTTGCAATGTCAAGCAAGAATTTAACTATTGATTTGGAATACACTCAACCAGGAAATCTACTGCCTCACCACACGATTTCCTTAACATCGTGGTCACCTTGCTGCGTCACTACACACAGTGCCACAAAAGCCATTTTCTGCCTAGAGAAAAGGCTTTCTTTTGAAGCCATACGCATTTGTGAAAGCACTATGATGCGGCGAGCTGAGCAGGAGGAATACGAAAGCATACAGCTGATGCATTTTTCAAAACGTTCCATTTTATTACTTCCTTACCAGTCAAACTAGACTTCAGCTGTTCCAGTTCTGAAGACATGAGTGCAAACTGCTCTTCTTTTTGGTTTAGTTTTTTAACTGTTTCTATGCAAGTAAAATTTTGAAAACAAAGTTAGTAACTACTTAGATGCAGATAATTCCACCTACTTGCAAGGTATGTTACTCTTAAGAAGACAGGCTGCAAGTAATCCTGTCCTTTCCATAGCTGCCAAAACTGCTGTACCACCAGGTGTAAATTTGAAAGCACAAGGATAAAACCCCTTTATTTTACATTTACTTTCTGCAGCTTTTTAGCTCTTTGTTTAATTTAGCAGCAGACATACCTTGCATAGATTGTTGAACTTTTTCTGCTTCATCAGCTGCACTAGTAAACTTTTCTTTCTGGAAAATGGATAAAAACCTAAGGTAAGGTTTGGTAATAGCAGTAGAATTCAACCACTGAATTTATACTAGGTATTTTTCAAGTACGAAATAGGAGTCTTCACTCCTATCATAAATAGAGATGAAGTTTTTGAATTACAGTTTAGCATAGATATATTCAACAACATAAAGCAAGATTGGCCCTTGCCTTGGTTGCGAGCAAGTCCCTAAAAATCATCCAAAGTCACTTCTCCACCAGCCAGCACAGCAACAGAACTGCAGCCACGGGCCCAGTGCAGGAAATGTGGCTCTGGGTCTCAAAGCAAGAAGCTGTCCGTGCTGCTCACAGGCTGCACAGTGGACCTCTGCAGCCCTGCGATCAATCTCATACCACTGTTTTCCAGCTTTATCAGCAGGAAGAGATGCTGGACTGTGAAGAAAAGGGAGGATATGGAGGAAGATAAGAAGCAAGACGCTTCCACCAGTTTCAAATATTTGCTATGGCCACGGAAAGATTTTACGACAGGGACGGTAAAACCTAGAAGTATGTCTTTTTGCTACTAAGTCAGGTGTAGTTTCTTAGAAAAATCCAACCCAACTACAGAATACTTGCAAATTTAATTAAAATTGCAAAATGAGAAGCCAGATGAAAAATGTCTTCAGGAACCATTTGTAAGACACACGTATAGCAAGCATGAATTTGCCACGTGTTCCCCTTAATGAGTAGTCTAAATTTAAACTACATGCTGCTTCTGATTTGGTTTAATACTTTATCTGAAATCCATAAACTGATGAGTTCTATTTAGACAAAACACCTGATAACACAGAACTCAGGTGAAACGCTCTTTTCATTCTGGGACAGATCCTACTGGTCGTGAGCCCTTGTCTTCTTTTCATGAGTGAAATAGCTTTGAAAGACTTTGCTCAGAGTTGACCCACAGATTTTAATTACACTCTCACCATGACAACCAAAATCCAAAGGATAAAGTCAAAATTTTTGGGTATTACTCACCAAAACTTGAAGTTCCTTTTCCAAAGAATCTTTAACTTGATTTACTGCACTCAAGTTTTTCTCAAGGTCAAGAAGCTTTTGCTCTTTGCCCTGCAGTTCTTTGGCCAGATTACTAGCCTAACAAAGATGATGAAATGGAGTAAAATAAAATTACAAACATGAATGAAAGAATAGGAAAATTAAAAGCTGAATCTGAAAGAAATAACTATAATATTAAAATCACTGTAAGATGAAAAAAAAAAAGAAAAACCAACTCAAGAGAAAAAAATGTGATCTGTTAACTGAGTGAAGCTGATTTCCACTGATGACTACATACATCACAGTACTAATTGCATCTTGGAATATATTTGAAATCATTAAAATTTACTTCTCTTGGAAGTAATGGTGAAAACATTTTTTAACGGCAGACATTTTTTAGTACATTCAAAATTTCAAAACAAAGTTACAGCACCAGTTGAATTAGTCCTTTGGTTCTTTATTGTTTTAATTTTTTTTAACTGATCAATTTAGCATTTACGCTTCAACTGTCTCTTCAGACCAGTTCACGTTTGGGGATGTAATTTTTCAGAAGGCTCTGTCCCACAGCCAGGGGTAATGCAGAAACCCAGAGTGACACTAGAGTCAAAGGTCTGTAGAAATCTAGTATCTTGGCACCATCTGTGAAGGGTTTGCGAAAGCTACTTCCAGTCACCTTCCCGCTGCTCTTACAATTAGAGCTCTAGCTTGTCTAGCTTGTCACCCACATATTTGGGGTGTGGGCGAACCCCTGAAATGAAATTGTATCTTAGGACTTTTAATCCTAGCGGCAGTGGTGGAACAACTTTCAAGTACCGAATGCCATGCTATCAACTTTAAAGAGACATTTCATCCAAAACCAAGAAAAATCTTGGTAAGTACCACCACATTGCAGTCTGTGCTTCAAAAATGCTGTGAAACGGTGCCTAACAACATCACTACCTTTCTCTTAAAGAAAAGTTCCACCAGGATCTCTTTTGCTTTCTTTTGTTTTTAATAGCCTCTTCCATCACCTTGTCTGATAGTGAAGGTACAGAGGAAACGTTTCCCCATTGAGCGCCAAGTCATTTTATCTGAATACTTCTATCACCAAAGGTTAAAAACATAAGGTGTGTGGATTCTTCTCCCAAATAAGCCAATAAACTAACTTTTCCATAACATGAAGCTTTCAGCAGAGGCATGCTGAGGCCTGCAGCAAGAACGCGTAGAAAGAATTTTTTTCTTTTGCTTAGTGGTACAGACCGAGCACTAGAAACCTGTTGAGACATGACCCAGTTAACACTTTCTCTAAACCTCCTCAGACGGTACTAAGATACACATTCAGTAAAACTAGTTGTTTTTTTCTGTGATGTATTTGCTATAGCAGATTAGAACAGTACAAATGTGAAATAAAAGCAAAGTTAAAAAAAAAAAAAAAAGGATGGATGTCGATACAAACCTTGCTACTTCCATCAACCTTTTCAGCCTCTAAATTCTGAATTTGTTTCTCAGCTGCCTCAAGCTGCTTGCTAAGTTTCTGGATTTCCAATTTACCTTCAGAATTGGCTTTCTGAAGTGCAGCAAGGTCCAAAAGCTTTTCTTCAGCAGCTTTGATCTGTGGTGTAAGACTATCAATAACTTTGGTTTGTTCATTGTACTTGGCTTGCAGTACCTCTAGCTCCTTTACCTTTATTTCAGCTTCCTGTAATTTGTTTAAAGTGTCTTCCATTTCTACTAGATGCTGATCTTCCACACTTTCCAGTTTGGTCTTCAGGCTTTCCAGGTTTTGCTCTTTCTCCTCTGTGACTGCCAACAGTTTTGCTTTCAGTGATTCGATCTCTTTTAAATAATGAGATTTTTCATTTTCCTGCTTCAGTTTTAAATTTGACATTTCGTTTTCGTAGTCTAATTTAATCTTCTCAATCTGAGTCTTTAACTCTGCAAATTCTGCTGTCTGAGCCCCTACGCCTTTGCTGAAAGAAACTTTTAGTTCTTCCATTGCTTGCTGATGGGAGGCGATTGCAGATTCCAGCTTCGATTTCCACAGCTCTATTACATCTGAATTCTCCTTGTTGGCGTGATCAAGCTTAGTTTTCAAGGACTCATTTTCTTTTGCCATTCTCTCATTTGAAGCTGAAAGTGATTTGATCTCTTTCTGCAATGCTTCTTCACTAACACCAAACTTCTCTTTCAGTGAATTAATCTCATTCTGATGTTCTTTGCTAACTGCTGCCATTCTTTCTTGCAAAGAACTTATTTCTTGTAACAACGAAAGAGAAGTGTCCACATCATCAATGTGTTTACTAGACTCTAATCTCCCTCGAAGCTCAGCTACTTCCTTCACCCGCAACGCCAGATCTCTTTCTAGTTCCATGATGCGAGATTTTTCTGATACCGTGGCCACCTATGATTAATAGCATTTTAAGAAAAGAAGAAACAATTACAAAAGATACGTTCAATACAAAGACACTTAGGCCTCACTGAAAAGACACCACCGAGTGTCGCAAACTAACATCGTCAGTGTATTCTTACCAGCGTTTTGGATTAGAATACCTTTGACTTTCTTTGCCAACTCCTATTTCTATCGAAATTCTAAAGAAACCTTAAGCAAAAATGCTGCTTTGACATAGAAGGCTGCGAAACGAGCAGCTGTTGTTTCACTTAGGTATAAATGGTTGCTTTAAAGGTATAAATGGTTGCTTTAAAAAAGGAAAAATATCCACAACTTCGTATTACATTCTCTCTGAAGGTGGAATTTAGTTAAATTCATTTTTCTAAAGTTATCTAGAAATAACATCTTGCTAAACAACTTACAAACTATGGTAATGTATATTATCAATGTTTAACAAAATGTTTCTCAGAACCATTTTAAAGCCAACTGGAAAAGAACAGAGAACGCTGAGGTCTTTATTTGTTGAAATAACTGCTTCTAAATTATCTCATGCCAGCTATGACCGTCAGAGAAAAATACAAACACATTTTTAGCCTACAAATCCTTTGAAACTCCTTCTATGTTCACTCATTTGTTGTCTCTGAAAAAGCGTCCTCACATTGTCTGAGCTTTTCACTGGCTGTAGAAGCAGCTTGTGGTATGGAAAAGCATCCATAGCTACCGCAATTATTTCTAATTAGGAAGTTACACTTCAACCTCCTTATTATACCAACATCCTGAAAAAGACATTACTTACCTGCAATTGCTCTTTAAAAGTATTTATTATGGAGTACATTCTTGGTTTTGTAATATTCACCCTACCTCAACTTCCAGAGAAGCTGCACATGTGAGCATGAATATATATTTACCTCTCCTTAAGAACTGACATCTGCTGAACCTGGGACAAAGTATGTCCAGTAATATTTTAACAGGTGACAGTATTACTAATGCTACTGGGATACCCATTAAAAGATTGTCATGGGTGGTAAAAAAAAGAACTACAAAGCCACTGCTAACCATGATTTAGCAAAGCAAGTAGTACAACAACTATTTAAGACCTGAGAAACCAAGCCCCAAATACTAAGTTTGTGCTAAATGCACAGTCGATCTTACTTTTTTTGGATTTAATGAACTTCGCTACTTCTAAAACAAACCACTGAACATTCCTTTATGTCAATTCACAGCCCCATTTACTGCTTTTGACTTGGATTCGAGTATCAATTTTGCAGTTTTAAGACATCTTACCTGAATTCTTCTGAAGAAACGAGTATACATATACAGGCATACACACACACACAACACTGAAGCTCAAAATTAATGCTTATTTTTAAAGTGTTCCAGCTATATCTATAGCAGGTACTGATCATGGCAGGAGCAAGGACCTGTTTCAGCATGTGTTATACCCAGCAGACTGTGTCATCAGAAATCTTCCACAACACAAATCAGTCTTGTTATTTAAATAGTGAAAACCATTACCCTAGTGTCTTCTAACTCCCTCTGGAGTTTGTCAGCTTTGGTCTTTTCAAAGAGCAGGCTCTGTTCAAGCTCCTTAATGCGGGCATGCTCCAGTTTGGTCTGCGTCTGTTAGTAAAAAGGGAAAGGAAGAGAACACAACGGTGCCACCATCACATGCCAGCACAAGAGGAGGGAGCCACATGCAGGCCGTGCTGCCAGAATCTTCTACCAATGATGAGCAGAGAAGATGCAGTGGATAAAATGAACAGGGAAATGCTATGGATGAGAAAGATGGACTGAAAGTGTAAATGGACTGACGTGTAAAAAACGTAAAAAAAAAAGTAAAAAAAAAATCACAAACGAAGAAATATGAACAAAAAAGTTTCATGCAGCCAAGTAGAAGTTATTTATCAGTACATGAAGTTTTCAGCACAAATTAGAATAGTTATGTAAAAAATACACATGTGTATATATACCTATACCTGTTCTAATAGGATGATAGGTCCCTTTCCTTGTCATCCCACTAACTTTTCTCTTTAATGTATTGGGCTTATTTTATAAATTATTTAGTTATTAACCAGGGGACAAAAATTCACAACTGAAGCTCATGTGACAAATCAAAACTTTTATGCTTTTTTTTAATATTAGCTGTATCCCAAGTCTCAGCCATAAAAATCCTTTTGGCCAAGACCTGGGAACATTAAGGTTCATTCGTCACTATGGCATGAATTATTTGACTAGAAATAGAAGAGAATGGTTGTCTATAACTGCAGAATCCTCCTAGTTTTCCCCCCCCCTCTTCCTCTTTCAGGAAGGAAGGAAGCAATAAGTAAGATTCTCCAAAACCAGGCTGAAAAGCGAACCAGTCTGTTTGCTCTACAGTTACTGAAATCTAAATATATCAAACAAGATGTGTAAGTAAGGGGGGGAAAAAAAAAAGTAAGATCTTTGTAATTCTAATAGGGTCCTAAAGAGAAGCAAGAAGGAGATGAAACCAAGTGAGAAGGTACCTCCTGCCTTTTGCTTACAAAGAGGTAGAATTTTTAGCAAGAACACAGAATATTGGATATTCTGGCTTGATACTCCAATACTCCCAGAGGCCCACAAGAAAGCTTGAAGTCTGAAAGATGCAGGTAAAGTCCAGCAGGTAGTTCAAATCTGACCTGCACTTCTGAAACAGGGCGGGGGGATGTAGAAAACAGAAATATGAAAAAAGGTAAGAACCAGGTGCTATGCTTATTTCTGAAGTGCCGAGATTTGAGTACTGGGTCAACTTTGACAGGTCACTGTTGGTCTACATTTACTAAACAATCCAAATTAAAAGGATTACAAAAGTCTCTTGATGCTTCACAGTGTCTTTTCCAAAAAGAGCAGCTTTTCAGGGCTTGCCCACATTGAGAGTAAGGTGGATGTCCAGAGGAAGACTGGATGAAGTTGAAGATGTGTTTATTAACCGAAGAAGTTGCATCCACCAGTCCTGATGAAAGTTTCCCGCACCACTCAACTGCCGCCGTTAATTTACTGTGGAACCAAGTAACACAGTAACCCCCAAACCCTATGAACTACTATTAACTGAAGAGAGTCCTGCAACCTCAACAGCTCCCGAACGCTGGACTGAAGGAATCCAAAGAGGCAGGACGACGCGTGAATAATCGCAAAGCCACACTGCTGCCAAAGCCACAGCGCAGCAGTGTGTGCACAGCTGGCAGGACACTGCTGCTTCTCTGATCTTTGTAATACGATATTTAAGAGTCCCTACAGAACCGTGTTATTTATAGAGTGACAAGCTGATTAGTACTGCCTGCGAACCAGCCGCAGCAGTTCCAGATCTTACGTAGCCTCTGCAGAGCAAGTGGGATGGGATGAGCCTCTCATTTTGCTTCAGGCCTGTTCTCCTCCAAACACAGGATTCTTTCTGACAGCATCAAGTTATCTTCTTTCCCAAAGGCATGCAGACATCTGGCGGTTTAATTTTTTAAACGTTTTTTTTCAGCTGAAAACAGTTGGCTGTTTTACTGTGTCGTTACCAGGTCCAAAATACTAAAACCCACAAACATTAAAAGTTGCTTCTTAGATTTGTCTCGGTTTTGAAATTCCATAGCAGATTTGTTTCCCTATCAGTGGAAGATCTTCAGGGTATATGGGTAAAAAAAACCCCACAAGAACATGGATTACTGCTTTTGACTCCCACAGCAGCCTTTGAAAATGGAACTAAGTATTCCAAGGGAACTAACAATATTTTCTAAGTGGCTATAATTAAGTCCCCTCTCTGATATGGGTTAGTTTTAGTTCTGATCCACAACAAAATTTTAAGTCCAAAAAGTATTCTATTTTTTAAAATTGAATATTCATACCACTTCCTTGCTCCAATTCACCAAAGGGATCTATTAAAAAACAAGAAACCCCAAACCTGGTAGATGCAGAATTCTCCTTGCATCACTTTGCAAAACAGGCGCTCTCAAGTTTTTCTATGCTACATAAAACCCAAAACACTTTGATCCTTAATTTCAGCGACATTGCTTTACTACTGCAAAGATCAGCTATACCATCACCAATTACTGTTTTTTATTTTAATCACATCTGTTATATATTACGAAGGGAAATAAATTAAAATCCTAGCAAAATGAAAGATCAAAACCCCCAGAACTCCAGAGATCTTTGCCAGACACCTTTTTCCCCATTTAGGGGTTGAGGGATTAATCTTTAAACAAGTCTGATTTCCAAGGGACAGGCTCCAGTTTCCCTGAGGTAAAAATCACTGTAAATTTTTGAATCATGCAAATTTCTCTCCTGATCATCTAGAGAGAAATGTCTTTTTTGAGGAAACCCAGAGTGCAGTTAACTGAGAAAAGCAGACTACTATTAAAAGGAAGAAAAGAATTTGATTGTAAACCATAACTTGTATGGAAAACAGAAAAAAAGCCCAAAACAAAACCCAAAAAAACCACAACAAAGAAAGCATCTTCACAGTCTCCAAAGCTTCACAGTTAGATTAAGAGTGAAAGGGAAATGGGACAAGCCTTACTCTGACGCGAACTTTAAAGAATTCCACTCAAATAAACTTCAGAGACCAGTCACCAGCTATTTTCAGCATTTGTGTGTTCTAGCTACCCTTCCACTTCAAAATAAACCTTACTGTTAAGTTCTCCATCTATAGGACAAAATGTAAAATTGTGCTGAAGCCATAAATGCTGATAATGAGTTCTAGGATAGGGGCAAGACGACCTTCAGTCCCTTCGTGCTGGGGTAACAATCACGGAACACGGACTGAGATTATGAAGCATGAGCCTAGAAACAAAGTGAACCCCCACTTCTCTCCGTTAGAGAGTGAAGATGTCCATTTTAATGGAAAAATTAGAATAGGGAAATCGGGAGTAAAGATAGGATTAAACAAGGAGTGCACAAAACAAGAGAAAGGAAGGGCACATGCAGATTTACTTCTAACACACCGTGAGCCTGATTGGAAGAATAGAGGAGACCCAGATCGCTGAAGTAGCTTCGCAAAAGGAACACCTAAGAATGCACAGCAGGAAACCAGTTTTAGTCTTGAGAACTTCCTATCTCGGCCGGGGATGCAGCAGAGGAGGCAGCCTGGGATAAATTTTCCTGAGCCCAATCACAGCGAGGGCTTTTAAATTCCACTATTCTGAGCTATGGACACAAGAGGGCTGCTTAAATGTCTCGTAAGGCAATTTCTGTTATCCGGTAACATATATTTTTCCTACATAGTACAAAGAGAAGCTACGTGAAGATACAGTAAAACCAGACAGCTTTGCACACTAATTCTTCAGATGTTTTTAATCATCTCTCCCCTTAGCATTTCATGCCAAAAAAACCAAATAAGGGGAGGTGGGGAACACACCGATTTTTTTTTCCTCAGAAAAATTTATCGGCAAATTACATACTGCATCTATCGAACAGCAGTAGGAGCTCATAGGAAAGCAAGCAGGATTTTGTCGAGAAAGCAACTAAAATCATAGACTTACATGAAAGACATTTCAAGATCCTGGACAGTCATTTTCTACAAGCTCCCATACTCTTCAATTAGTTGCAAAGTTTTTGATCCTAAAGAATTCTAATGACACATTCGCCCTCTCTCCAGTTAATGGGGATTACAACGTTTAGTCATTACACACATTCTTTTCAATAAATGTTGTAATTGCTCTGAAAGCAACATGCACACAAGTACTAGAGTCAATGTTTCAATAACAGATTATGCAGTTAGTGAATAAGTATAAGCATTTTCTGCACACAATCTGTTAACATGGGATGTCTCTGCACATTTAAGTGCCCTCTTACATTTTCTGGGTCTTCCGAAATCTGCCTCTTTCGCTATCAGTAAAATTAAAAAACAAACAAACAAAAATATTTCACCTGCAGACTTAGCACTAGCATTCCAACACAAACAACAGGATACATTTCATTATCTTGAATTCACTTTAAACTCTTGAAGTTACACAGCTTGACAAACCAGAGTCTTTAAGATGGTTTGCCATGACTATTGACTGATTTAACAAAAAAAATAAAAAATTAAAATTTGCCATGGACTAAACAATAAGAGGAGTATTCTATGAAGAGTATAGATAGGTATCTTAAAATGAATGGAAGACTAAAATAAAAGAAATGTTATATGAAATGAATAATTTTCATAAGGCTAGCACTTTAATCATAAATCGTTCACAGGAACACAAGTTAATTAAGTTTGTACTTCATGTTGTGCAAGAAGTTCTAATATTTTTCTGATTAGACAACAACAGAGTAGAACAACTAAAAAGCATGTTGCTTTTTAATTAGAGATTTGGGATAAAAATTGTCAGCGTTCAGATATCTGAGAGTAATTCTTCATTACATGTTTTCTATTCTGATTGTGTAATAACATACTGTGTTTTAGCCCAATGTTATACAAACAGTAAAAAGATAAAAATTGCACACATTAATTGCTGTTTAGATTTTGTGCGCAGTTACTCTCAGGATAACATTCTTTGTCAATCAATCTTCCCTTAGGAAAGCACAAGGATTACTCAAAAAATTGATGGAAGACAAACGGGGCCAGTTTTCAACATTAATTTTCAAAGGCATAAATATCAACTTGCAATTTCATAACTTTGTTGGTGGTTACTTTTAAGCAATTTCAGAAACATCAGTAAGATATAATACAAAATAATGTAAAATATGAAAAGGTAGAGTTTTCTATGAATCAATTGGATTACTCTAAACAACTACAGCCATTCCCCAGTACAACCCTTGCTTGAATTAAGGCCGCTGTCATTTCAGGACAGTTCGCTTACTCAAGGACTGCACAACTGGGAATCACTTTCACGTGCTTTGCATATGCTTGGACCAGTATTACATCTATTAATCGTTCCTGCCTTTCTCTTCTAGAGAACAGAACACTTAATCTGGACTGATGGCACTTTTGTGTCCCACTATATATCCTGTTTACAAAGCTGGAGATATTTTACCTCTAGGTCTCCTTTGGTAATGGACTCTTCTTCCACACGGAACTGAAGGTCTTCAACTTTCCTGTGGGGACAATTCATTAAAATTCAGATAACACTGAAAGAAAATGCTTTCAAGCTCACTTTTCAGTGGAGATCAGAACTATGGTGACATCATTCTGATTGTAGCAGCAAACTGCCAGAAACAACAAGGAGAAATCTCTCACAGGAAGCATCGGAGAGAAGGAAAGACGGCGTCTTTTAAAACACAACCACTGAGAGAGTAAAGGATCAGTCTTCCTGCAGCTCTATAAAGTATTTTGTTGCTTTTTCTGACAAGTTAAAAAGAAAACCTTTAAGTCGTCTTTGTCCTCTCATTCTTCCACCCTTCTGCAGATCCTCAAAAGAGGCGACCTAAATGAATGGTTTGACCTCACACTCTGTATATTCTACCTTTCACAGGCAGAAAGTGAAAACATGTCCAAGATACCCATGGGCCTTCTAGAAGTGCGCTGGTCAACTTGCATCTAAACTCTAGCACAGACAAACATACATTAGCTGTCAAGATGAACTGCAAGATGCACAATGGGAGCACACGCAAGAACAGTGACTTGCCTTGCCCGTATAGGAGTCTTCGAACAAGAAGGCAGAGGTGAGAAGCTAATATCTGACTTAAAATAAAATTTGTAAAAAGTTATTTCTTTCCTCCTCTGACTCTTATACAGCCCAATGAACAAGGGGCCAGCTCTCCTCCTTTTCCCCTTGATCCTTTCAACACTGTAAGATGTTGCAAAGGACAAGACAAGCACGTCTTCTTTCCTTTGAATTACACACGTTGCTGGTGCCGGCAGGGTGGCTGACAGATGTAGAAATCATTGCATCAAAGGGAGCTACAAGTGATGGATGTCTAAAATAACAGGACAATAAGAACTTATTACTGGAAGTGGGTCTCACCAATGTGCTTTGGGAAACAGAGGATTATTTGACTTCAAATCACTGCTGAGACTGACTTGAATACTGATTACAGAGAACTTTCAAAGTAAATAAGCCTAGAGTGGTTAGGAGGAAGGAGAAATATTACACTGCTGGAGCCGTGCAATGTTTTCCCGGCTGCAGGACGTCACTTGGGTGAACGGGCAGCAGGCACGGAGCGGCACTGCCGCGCTGCCTGGCAACACGCTGAAGGTGAGCTCAAGGCCATGGAGGACTGCGGTAAAACAGACCCCCCACTGACCTGGCATTCAGCAAAAGTAGGTCCACAGCCAGGCTACCCGAGGTGCTGCAAAGCTGCCTTTTTTTTTTTTTTTAAATTTAAAATCCCACAACATTATTTCATAGAGAATATACAAATAATTCCAGACCTAACACTACTGCTTGGTTTGAAAATTCAGTTACAGTAGGTCCCATAAAAAGGCAGCATGAAAACTGTAAAGGAATTGCCCAGGGTTTACCATTGCGTTTTCTCATCTCTGATTTCTAGTTTTAGGGAGGCCTTTCAGAGAGGCTGACATCTGACTGATTTCAGGGGGGCATACAAGCCCACAGAGCAGACTCACAATGGGTTTCTAAATAGACTCTCGCTTTTCAAAAGCATTCCAAACCCACCAAAACAATCTATCAGGTTATTTCCTCACCTAACCTTGTCCCAACAATTTCTTGGATTATTTCCTTTCCTAACCTCACTTTACCTATTCGGTAATCTCCGTTCCTTTCCTCAAATGGTTGCAAAAGGCATTAGAAAAAGCATGAAAATGAATGGCTTTGATTATTTTCCAGTAAGAGTCAGACCCTACCTAGAAGCACGTGACTAGTAATAATAAATTATTCACAAGAGAACTAAACTGTAAATTCTGAATCCAGCACTGTCAGGAAATGACAGTATCAAAGTTTTCCTTTTGAAGTGGAAGAGTGTTTCAAGAAGATCAGGCATGATCCATTAATTTCATATGAGCAGGAATAAAATCCTTCATAACAGAAAGCAATAATAAAAGGAATGAGATGCACGAAGTCCAGCTATAAACAATAGTTACAGCTTCTAAACAAATCCACATTCTTTGGCTTTCCCTGCCCAAATTTAAGAGAGTTTCTTTTTTTAGTTTTAATTTTAAGAAACTGCTATATGATTTTATACAACAATTACCCATATCTGCATTATTTGAAATTTGTTTCATATTTCGAAGTCATCACGGTATTTGCTTTTAATGCAAAGTTTGTTTTTGACACAGTTATATGAATAAAGACAGTCTTGGGTTACCTTTTCTCTTCCTCAAGCTGATTGAGCAGCTCCACTTTCTCCCTGTCTGCAGCCTCCACCATAGCTCGCAGCTGGTCCATTTTTGCTTCCATCTCCAGTACATGCTAATTTGCAGGAAGAATCAGAACAAAATCTTGGAAATTTTTTCCCAGTTATGTATCGATACCTCAGTAATCACAATTTGGTGAAGCGATGGCTCAAGGCACCGGAATGTTATCATATTCAAATACAAATATAATAAAAGACAACCATTGCTTATTGAGATGTGTAGAGAAGTTCAACCAAAATTAGTTAAATGAAATAAACTCGCTATCTCATCGAGCCAAAGTTCGCACAAGGGAGATCTCACAGGTACGGATACTTTAGTTTTAAAACACCATGTCTTACTCCCAGACCTTTCCAATAAGAAAACACAGTTTTGGAAATTAAGTCAATTGTCTTAAAGTCTCTATTTTAAGAACAGCAACACCACTCTTACCCGATCATGTCCATCGCGAACAAGTGCTAATTCCTGCTCTATTTCCCCTACGTGACTGGTTGCTTTTGCAACTTCTGCCCTCTCCAGGTCCCTTTCCGCCAGGAGCTGTTCAATGTGTTGCTGCTTCTCCTTCAGTGCCTCCTGCAGGGCGGTGGTACCGGAAATTTTTCTTGCATACCGAGAGGATGTTTCTGTTAACTTCACAAAGTAAATACGTTAAAAATCATGCTGCATCAAGTGAAAACCAGGGATCTCTCCAGACTCTACAAACATTGGGTTAGTAAAGCAAATGCCTTCTGTAACCTACTGTACCCTCTCCTTTTACATTTAAATTATTTTTTAGAATTTAACGATGGCAATACATGTGTAGTGAGACTGCTTGGTAGCAATCAGCAGGTAGTGTGTCGGAGACACAAGGGCTGAAGTGAACACAAAAGGCTGGCCTCAATCGCAGGTGTGCTTAGGAGACTCTCACAAAGGATACCTCATTGTGTTTCTAAGTATCTTTTGCATTAAAAAAAAAGACAGACATCCTTTTCGCAAGTTAAAAATATTGTGCCTCTAGTTACCAGGTCACCATCTTGGGTCACCAAGTATAACACTTCCAAATGCTCTATCAAAAGCTTTCGGAACTCCAACTAGCATTTTGCACCTCTGCTATGGGAATAAAACATACAGGATCAAAAGCATTTACCTTGACTTAAAAAGCCAGCCTTACGGCTAAAACCTTGTGAAGAACAATTGGTATCCAGTTAAAACATATGCTTATATAATCTGGAATTCAATTACTTCTGAAAAAAAAATCTGAAAGATTAAATTTAAGAGTACAGATAAAAATGATTCAATCTGGAGAACTATAGCTAAAATGAACCTTAGGGTTTTCCTTTACTTTGCAGGATTCTCTGCACTAAATGGAACCTGTGTCCGTGAAAATTCAGCGTGGCCCTGTCTTCTACTTCCTCAAGAGCTAGAAGGGAAAGTAAATAAACTGAAATTATGTAGTAAAAGTGAACAAGAGTTGTGAAAACAGCAAAAACTGAACCAAAAAAAAAATCTGATTCAGCTTATAAAAATAGACTTTATTTTTGACAGCTCAAAAATTTGTCCAAGTATTAAATGGGAATTAATTGTAGTTCAAGCCTTACTTGAATGGAAACCCAATAAACAAAGGCTTGCTCTTCTGCCGTGTTAACCTTTAGCTCTGTCTAATACTATTGCCCAAGAATAGGAGCATGCTCCTTCCACGATCCTTTCAGAGATCAAAATGTTGAAGAATAGTTGCCATATACAGCCTGGAATGCCGACATTGGACAACATCCCCAGCAGAAAGCATAGCACGGACGTATTCTCCTGTCGTCACAAAACCAAACTTCCCCTTCTGTTCCCATGATTGCTACACAAAGTCTCTAACTCGTCTACACACAGCCCAGAATGATACATCTACGATCCACTGCAAGTGCTCTCTCAAGTGACTCAAAAGGCACGAGGTGGAATAAACCACCTCTCACTTTGATGCTTAGATTTGTTTCCGATCCTCTCAGTTTCTTGAAGGTATCTCATTCCAGAATGTATTGCTTTTTAACAATTCTAGCTCTTTGAATCAAATTACTTAATTCCTGATTCCAACCGAAATCCAAAACATTTCAGAGAAACATCAACTTCCTTCAGACTTGGCCATACATACAAATTGCACCAGGCAGCCCTCTTAAATTCTTAGATCCCCTACTCTGACAGTTGCTTTTCTTACACAGGAAGAAGAAAGCAGCAACAGCCCTGAATAATTGAGGAGACTGCATAGGAGCCCTGCAACTTCCAGATAAGTTATAATTTTCCTAGAAACTGGAGGAAGAAGTCTGCTGTGTCAAAACCGATTTCAGGAAATCCTGTTTCTTCAGCAGCTTAACTTTTAAAGAAGAAGTGTCAGAATTATTTTGACAGTCCTTTTACCTTGGATGATAACCAAATGCTCATGCTGCCTAAGAAAAAGAGTTGGAAGAAAGCTGGAATTTTAATTCCAGAAACAATGGATTACAGACGGTTTATATTTTATGGCCCAAAACAGGCAGAAGCCCTGGGGCACAACACAGAGGCATAATACGCGAATATACTGTAGACATTACAATGTGTAACTGTACTCTCTTGCTGCTGAGAGTATCACAGCATACCAAGAAACAGGCAGAGGTCCATATTGATGCTCCACCATCAGCTCACCAGGTCTGCCCTGAGCCACGTTAATGCCCGGGTTTCAAACTAGGGGGCACTCGGCAGCCAGAAGTGCAACTTCCAGAACGGATTAAGTAATAAAGTCCTGCTGTCTGTGCCAAATAAAAAATAAATAAATAAATAAAATCCCTTACGCTTTCTGTGATAAGGTATTAACCCTGCTGCCCTGACCAACTGTTGACCTCTGCTCACTCGTAATCTGCTTCGGTTTTGACGGAGGACAGCAAGTCACCTCCTTGTCCTGCACCTGCTGGTCAGTGGGACAGTGTGCCAGCGAACCAGTTCCAGCTCACGTGGGAGTGATCTCTTTCTAATTAGATGGATTTATGCACTTTGGTTTAAAAAAAGGGAAAAAAAATCTAGGGTGACTGTGGAAAAACCCAATTATTTCCACGCTTTTAATTGCCTTAAGAGAGACTTTTCAAAATTCAGCTTTCCCAGAAGATTTCCATTTTACTGCTGCAACCCAAGATTAGGACATTTACGTAACAGAGTAACTTTAAAAGAATCCATAGTAAGTGTATTAGGTGGAATTAGTACTGTGTTAGAATTCACCTGAGCCACTGCACTTTGCAACATTTAGCCTTTATGAATTCATAGGATTAAAACCAAATTTCAAAGAAAAGAAAGAGGCTTCTTGTCAGCAAAGACTTGGCAATTGCTACGTCTGTGTTTCTCAGCTGATTCATCTCCCTAACAGTAAAAGAAAACCTTTTACATTTTAGACAATTTGAAGCTTCCCGCTTAATAAAACAAGTTTGAGCTATGGAAGCTTTAGTGCATACCAGATCCTCAAACACAAACCCCGTATGACAGAGGTAGTGCTAGGAAAATGAACAACTAAATGGCGATTCCAACCAGAGAACACTGACGCCTTTCCAGTTTGTTGGCATCACAAGCCCCTTTCTTGATCGCAAAAACTCAGTTAGCCTGAATTAACTCTGTAAGCTTAAATATTCAAATATTCAGCTACTCTTCAGGGCTAGCTAAGATTTCCTTCCTTCATGCATGCTTTGAATGAAAAAGAGAGCACAATTAAATGTATATTGTGCTCTCCCCAAGGTCTGTTCTAGTCTCAATTTATGCAAGTAGACCACGGGCAAGTGCCACGTGGATTCCTGCTTGGGAACGTAAAGCATGCAATAGAAAAAGAAGCTTACTAGTCCTGTACGGCTTGGCTTGCTGCTTACTGAAGAGGCCACAGAACTGAGAGAGCTGAGGGAAGATGCGCTTGGACTCCGTTTCAGGGCTGTGGGAGTCGCAATCACTTTTCGCACGGTCGTCTTTGCCTTCGCTGGTGTGGTCGACGGGAATCCAATCTTCGTAACTTTGTGGACTGGAGCGAACAAACCGTATTTTGGCTGACACTGAAAATACCTTTAAAAAAGCAAAACAGACAGATGAGAGTACTAAATTAAGTATGGTCTTTTGAGATACATGGTCTGGCTTCACAAAGAATTCTAGATCAATAGTCTAGAAGTATTAAAGGACATGGTAACAGCTGGTGACAATTTAATCTACATTAGATTGTATTTTTTTTTAAACTCTGTATTTGGAAAGCGGACTTAGAGAGGCTGAAAGAGCATGATTATATCAGGCTGCAGATATTCAGAGTAAACTCTTGAGCTAGAGCTGTTTCTTAAAAATTCCGTTCAGATTCAAAATTTAACATGCACAGCTTCCCTCTTCAGTGCATTCCTCTGAGCTACCAACAACAAATGTGATGGCAGAGTTAAAAATAAAAATCAGGCTTTAATTAAATCAAGTAGTTTTACATTTTATTACATATACACTACAGATGTACGCGTATTTGATTATACAGAACATATCTTTGGTTATATATATATAAAAAAGCAACTTAAAATTTGAAACTTATCACCTACGTGAAGGTGGCACAATCCTTGTAAAACCTCTTTGTAATGAGTTAAAGGGCTGTTCCTTATACCAAATGAGAAAGAAAGTTAAACTGTGATGTGAATTAATGCTTTCTACGTGTGAATTACTGGAGGAAGCAGCTATACTGTTCCAAATCTTTACAATAAGGCAATTATTGGTATAGGAGTTTACACGTCCTGTGATGCAGGAAACCCTTAAGTTCAGCTATTAGATACCCAGAGATATTCTCTTAACTGAGCATTCACTCCAAGCTGAGAAACCAAACAGGCTTTCAAAAAGCAGGAAATTGTGTTTTCCATTACCAGTCTATGAATAAAACTCACATGGGAGTAGGAAAGATCAACCAATCCCACGAATGTGGGGTTGATGCAGACTTTCAGAGATGTGTAGGCGTCATAAAATTCAAATCAGCGTCTACCAATCCCCCCCCGCCACCACAGACAGTCAGGTTTACAGCCTGACTACTTCCCTTGATATAAAGTTTCATGTAAGATAGTGAAAAACCAAAACAGAATATAGAGATGCAAAATCTTTAAGGCGGCGGCTGCTATCTGACAACAGCCTAACCTTGTTCCAGCAACAGCTCCATCGTTCTTTCCCAGAGGTTCATCCAGTTCTACTCCACACCATTCTCCTTTAGCAAAGTCAGTTTCCCCCAAGAAACGCACAACTCCGGCTTTTGTTCCACCAACCTGTAGCAGTAAGACATGCAAAACTGCATTTAATACAGTTCCAAATTAAAATACCAAATAGAGCGTAAAAAGCTTTCCATATAATCATGTTCACAAAGCACATTAATGATGTGACCAGTTCTTATTTCAAGCTGCATATTCTTTTACCTGTAAGTTTGTTTTAATATGCTGAACAGATGTCCATAGCCAAATTGTTTACAGAAGTAGTTAAAAAAAAAAAAAAAAAAAAGAAAATCACTTTCCTAGTATTTAGTTGTATCCAGTTTGGTATTCAGGAAGTTTCTCGTGATTGAAGGCCACAATTCTATTAGATGACTCAATACGGCTATAAGGTTAAAAATACATTTAACAAGACTCAGTACAAGCAGCGTACTGAATGCAACAGATTCATACCACAGTTTCACAGACGTTTTTATCAGCAAATAAGGATTTCTAAGAACTGCTTATTTCGTATTCTAATTCTGTGAGGAAAAGTAAAAGAAATGAAACAAGAAAAAAAAAAAAGTCTCTCATATTTTCTCTAAGGAATAGTTCAGATAAACTACATAGTGCAGCCCTCTTGCATTTCAAAGAACTGATATAAAGCATAATGCATAACTGCAAAATTGTAGATGCAAACAGCTATTTGAATTCTTGGGGAGGAGGGAATAATTTTCTTGACCTTTTCTTCACTTTTTTTCTTAAAAAAAAAAAAAAAAAAAAACCAAAAAACCCCCAACACTCCTCAACGGAATATTAGAGATCAGTTGTTTTCAAACTTAAAATATTAAATCTTTACAGCCGTTCCAATTACTTACAATGTCTGCAAGACACAGCTTTTTGTAATGCCCAGGAAATTAAGTGAAGAAGGAAAAGGTGTTCAGCGCGGCTGGCACTTGCCAAGAAGGGCCACAAGCCAGAACTGCAGGATTCTTGCAGGTCAGAATGACAATATGTCGTGCCCTACTTGTGTGAAAATCTGTTCAGCCTGAATGTAGCATTGTGAAAACAAGGAAATGTTAATGAAAAGCTCTTCCAAGAAATTCACTGAATTCAACATGGACATTTTGAGGGCCTTAAGTTTTTTTCCACTTGTGTTTTCCAGCACACATTATACAAGGATGAATATTTTGTAGCCTCGGCAGAGATGTAACCTGCTAACACAGAGACTGTAATTCTCCTTTTTATATACTAGGAAGTATATTAGGATTTCCTATAATTTTTTAATTAGACTTTTATTTCTTAGGGGGAACTTCCCAGGATAACTAGAGAACAAGAAGCTTTTTGTGCCATAATGCTGCATGATCAGAGTACACTGAATAATTCATATTAATACATTTGGGAAGCGTTCACACAAGAGGTTAACTGTGAGGAATCCAGGAATGTAGGACATTATCTTGCATGAAAGCACTAAGTGTCCACGAAGTACTAAGTCAGTGCAGGGTAGCTGCCCTACACATTTGCGCTCCAGCTTCTGGCTCATCAGCTTCCCAGGGCCGACAGCTCTGATAGCAACGCAAGGCTTCAGCTGATGAGCAAAAAAAAAAAAAAAATTTAATAAAAAATAATAAAACCCCTAATCCACCACAAGCCAGGTAAGAATAATTAACCCTTTTTGATATCACCAAGATGACAAAAGGCAACAGGCATCTTTCATCCATATTTAAGGTGGCAGACCCCTTCTCCCTCATCAGAGCCAATCTTGAAACATTATTTAAACTGCAAATTACCTTTACATCTTGCTTTAAGTGGCATTGTATCAAATTATTATTCTTCATGGAATAAAAATACACAAAGTTTACAGTTACCATGACTCAGCCTAATATAGTAACTAGTAGAACGTTTGGTATTTGGTGTTCTTGGCAGAGAACAGGCAAACTTCCCCTCTCAAAAAACAAGCACGAGTACGGTCTTAGAAAAAAAGAACTGTAACCGGTCACAAGGAATCCAGATCTCCTCTGTGGCACAGTGGCGAAGAGGGAATATATGTCATTTGTTAAACGTATTTCCTGGGAAGAACTATCCCTTAAGTTGACACGTTATTCACCCTCACACATAACCTACGTTTTCAAGAAGTTAAATATCATACACATAAGTACAAACATTAAAACATCTAACTGAGCATTGCGAGAGAAAAACATGCACTTGTCTGGGCTATCAGTCCATACTCAGTCTCCCAGGTTGTCCTTCTCCTTATTCCTTTCCCAGCAAGCTTGGATCTTTGGGAGATTTTGTTTTGCTTTTTTTGCCTTGTTTTGTTTTTTTCTTTAAAGAGAAATTTGGAAGACAACTTTAAGTTAAAAGACTGGTTAGTTCTGTGCATGCTGTTTCCCTACTCAATTTTGTAGCGCTGACTGCCTGAATAAACAGAGTTAAATCAAAAGAGGCTGTAAAAAACCCATTAAAGAAATTAGACAGGAAAGCTAGAACAATAGCCTAGATAAGGAGCATCCCTTCGAAGACAATAGTGAGGTTTGTGGTTGCACAGAGGGATTCCTCAGCTCCTCTGACAGAACTGCTTCGCCAGGCCAAGGAATTTTATTGCAGTTTTGTCGAGTGGTGAGGGGGTTTGTTTTTTAATAAACAACATATGTCAATTACCAAAACACACAGACGCAGGCAGGAAAAGTCCTTTTTACGGAAAGGTAAATGGGATATGCAAGGTAAGAGCTATCTGAAGCACGGCAGTGGAAAAGGATAACTAGATGGGAAGACTCCCGGAGGCAGGAAGAACTGTTGCAATCTGTTCCCTCCAGCTCAAACTGTAAATAAACCTCTAGGTAAGTAACGCTAGCTCCAGAATAATACACATTAAACTTGGGTGCAGAACAGACATTCCTTTTTGTTTCATACCTTGGCCCGTGCTCGTTTTCCACGTTTATTTTGAAAAAACTGCATCCGAATCACAAGCCAGTAGATGAACACAGGATCCAGCACAAAAGCTTTGGCAGTGGCCAGTGCCCTTGGACCTGCTACAGCCATCACCGGGCTGTGCACGGGGACTGCAACCCGGCGGGAGAGAGCAAACGGAGGAATTCATATCCCGAGAACATATGGGGATGCACAACATGAGATCCCCAGGAGAACCGGCAATGTGACTAGTCTTGTAACCATGGCACCAGGGTTATTTTAAAACAAGATGCAAGGAAGAATGCCAAGGAATTTTTGTTGGGTTTTTTTTCCCCCCCCCCAAACCTCGTCAAGCTTCTTTAAATAACCGACTACTATGTTTCTGCTTTTTGCAAGCATTGAAATGTGTGTCCTCACCAATAGTAGGAATCAGAGCACACCGTGGCAGAAAACCGCTCATAGCATCGACCGAAGTCTATATACGCAGTTTTGCTCAGTTTCAAGCAAAAGCCTTCTAAGTCTTCAGCTTTGACGACAGGGTCAGCGTTGCTCTATAAAGCCTGAATCTACTGAAGACTTACAGTCATCGACATCTGCCTCCAACAATATATTTATCTCCAGCTGCATTTAAGTACTCTGCACGTGACAACACCCCTACCTTGAAAGCGTTTAAGGAAAGAATCACTTATTCCCTTGGTAGTACGACGTGGGGTGGGACTGTACAGCACGGTATGGTAAAGGCTTTGCTATGCATAGAAGTTGCTGTACGTATACAGACTTACGCTTAGGGCTCTCAAGGGGAGAAAAAGATTAAGACGTGATTACAGTAAACTGTATAAACCAATATGAAAAAATAATTGTACTTACAGGATTATAGCATAGAATTACAGAAAAATTAAAAAATATTATAATTATAGCAAAAAATGTAAAAATAATAAATAAATAACCCGCCCCAAAATAGCTATATTTGCCAGTGGATCTATTTCCCAGTACTGCATGAAGGACTGAAAGAAAAATAAAAAGCCCAGTTTCTACAAGAAACAGGGAGGAAAGTTTATTAAAAAGTTTCTAAAAGTTATATAGAAAAATGGGGCATCACTACCACGAAGACAGTTTTCCCTGACCTTCATTCACGCTAAGGCAGGTCACTAAATAATAGATCAGAGAAGAGAACTACCAGACCTTTTTTTAGTCAGTTATCACACTCAATATAGTCAAGCTGTAAAACATCAAGCAATAATACGCCAGAGAATCTAAGTTAGGCTACGGGTCATTGTGGGGTGAGGAAATTTGCTTGGAATTCACTAGTGTTATGTCAAACACATGGGAAAAGTGATTAAATTCCGTTTATCAAATTATAAGTAAGCTTACATTTATTTGCTGCAATGTAAGGTGAAGTAGCAAAATGGGTTTGCAAACCTGGAGCGGTTAAAACTTCCTGATTAAAGCACATTGGGATGAGCACGTCAAACCTTGTGAGAACCTTTGCAGAGCTGCATTGCCGAAGATAAGTAGAAGTAGGAAACAAATAAACCACTGTAATGCAGGAAAAAGAAAAAGATGGTCTAAAAAAAATGAGACTGCTATTTAAACAGTAGTCATTGAAAAATACAGATCCCTCTGAAAAGAGGATAGGTGCTGTCTGGAACTTTGTCAGTAGAACAGTAGCACTTACTCAGACCAGCTGAGCGGAGTTAAAAGGTGAATAACAATTGCCCGGTCTCCCCTTCCACCTGAGCACTTAGTTATGGTGACGCTTGAAAAGCATCGCTTGGGTATTTCTGTGTTTCTCATATGGACAGGGCATTTTCAGAACCGTTCAAACCACAGCACCCATAATATGCAACACCTGAATAAGCCAAAAAAAAAAATAAAAAATCTAGACACACAAACACTGCTTTTGAAAAACCTGGGATCAACTCACCAGGATCTTCTTTCTCTTGTTTCTCAAGATTCAGAGCAACTGTTTCCAGCTGCCAAAAGCAATCGTATTTAATGGATTTGCTCACCCATTCAAGGCCAGAGGGAACACCAGATCATCTCCTCTGGCTCTCCTGAAACAGGTCTTTACATTTCACCCAGTTACATCTGTAATTAACCCTGTAACTATACTGAGCTAAGCTGTGTGTGTTGATGTTTTTAGATGAGAGCTGATATCCATCAGAAAACATGCTTCCACTGACAGTCTATTTTCATAGTTAATCACTCCATTGTTCAAAACATATTTAAATCTGAAATAAAACAAATTTGACTGTGGCTTTTAGCCACTGACTCTCATTATGCTTTTACTTAGAAGATTATAGAGCTCTTCAGCAACTGGCATTCACCAGGCAGGAACACACAGGTTTTAAGCAAGACACCTCAATTTTTCCCTTCTCAAATTAAACAGATTGAGCTCTTCAAATCTTTTATTGCAAGATACTTTCTCTTGCTCGAGTCATTTTGCAGCTGCGTTCAGAATTCTCGCCAATGTTTCCAATGGGCTTTTCAAATAGCTAAGGACGTAACTACATAGAATGCTTGAGTACTGCACAGTCAGCACTGCTTAGAGCACCCTGGATTTTCCTTGATCCCTCTCCCACATCAACCACACGCTCCTCTTCAGTACTTTTAGCTCCTGGATCTTCAGTCCCTGGTCTCTCCAGCAGACAGCCTTTATCAGCTAATGGTCTCGCTCTGCGGCTTATAGAATTCTGCCATTGAATGCTAAATGCAACCAAGAGCGTGGCCTGCTGGAGATGACATAACAAGTCCCTCTGGACCGCTCCATGCATGATGTTATTTACCCCTCTGACTGTCCGGAGATTTCACCAGGAATGATTTACAGTAACTTCCAGAGTACAGTATTAGCACTAGATTAGCTCAAAGAAAAACCACGCTAGTGACCACATCCAATGGTGGTACCAAGAGCGCCAACTTTTTTTGGGGGGGTGGGTGTTTGCCATCCATTGCCCAGGTCTTAAATATATGAATAAAGCCCAATGCTAATTTTGAAGTCAGATTGTTAGTATTCAAACTAAGAAAAAAAGATAAAATCCCACAACACAACCACACTATAGTTTTAAAGAAGGAACTATAATGTGTTTGACAAAACCGCCATGTTTTAGTTTGTCAACATCTGGTTCCTCTGTCAGCTTTTGCCTGTCTTTTTTCTTGGTATTAGACAGTTTACCTTCAGATTATCCTATTCCCTTTTAGAAATATCTGCATAACATCTGACACTTGATGAAGGCATGACTGGAAGAGTGCTAGATCTACTAAACTTTAAACTGGCCTCCTTAATTCATATTTTTCAAAGCAGCAATTCTGTGAATAGCAGGACTAATGATGTCAGTTTTCCTGTGCCACTAGATATTATGGTCGAGTGACTCTGCTACCTAAAAATGCAAGAGTGACTACAGCTATTTCTATTGATGGGAACAGTATTTAGAAAAGACCTTCATCATGTGGATTCTCTGATGTGCAAAAATCTGTGAAGGCAAATTGCAGCTTTTCCAAAACGGGTGGTTAGACTCTCTATCTACTATGGGCTGTTTCCATTAAACTTGTAAGAACTTATCTTTGAAACATCTACGTTTCTATCCAGTTTGCTTGCACTTGACTAGCAAGTTCAAAAGCAAGGCCAAAGTGTTAAAAAGAACTAATATGCCATAAGACAGTCGTACACAGTGCTATCACACAATCCTTCACTTCCAAAAGGAAAGAGTTTAATGATGAAAAATTATGTGCTATTGAGGTTTTCAATTCATTCAATCACCTCATTCAGTCACAAAGGAAACAATGCAAAAAACTAACAGCAATTCCATACTATGAAAGCCACACGTGAATTTGCCACCACAAACAAAAAAAAAAAAGGCAAAAGCTAAAGACTAAAATTAGTAAATAAATAAATTGTTCTTTTGCCCATCCTGTGCTGAAATGAGCAAGGACAACATGTTCCTGGAGATCAGTCCCCTTGGGAAGGCAGGGGGAGGGAGAGGGAGACAGGGAGTCTACACACAAGAGAGAGAAAAAAAAAAAAGAACAAGTCTTGCATGAACAAACCATTAACAAAGCACGAAGAGAAGTCACCTATTGCTGCCATTATATCCCAGGAGCTCACATGCAATTCTAAGTTAAATAAGGAGTTGCCAAAACAAAATGACTCACAGTTAGACACAACTCAGGCCTTGCTGCAATAAGATAAATTTAACACCTTATTTGAGCAGATAGACAACAACGTGACCTGAAAAAAGCTTAAAAGTAAGATTAAAAGAAAGCAGCAGTTTGCACAGAGAAAATCACCCAGGTAATGAATTACGGACAAAGCCTCTGGATACCCTCTATCCTTCAGCGATACTCTCACATATATATTTCATGCTGCAGCAACCACTTCACAAACTAATCTGCATCATACCTTACAGTATCCAAAATACTATGTCTAAATATACATACATAAATATAAGAATTACTTTCATCCTTGACTTAACATGACAAAGCCATCAAAATACCTTACAGTCAACTCAGCTTAAGGATAAAGCAAAAGCGCGACCGAGCAGTTAAACACCGCGGTACATTTGCAGTTACAAAGTGGGAGGCTCAGGAGAGGGAAAGCCCCAGTGGACCACACTGGTCCATGCTCTCAACTTGCAAATTTTTCTTCCTTTTCTAACCTCATATGCATTGTGGCAAGATATTTTTGCATTGCTTTAACTGTAACAATGCCAATGAATTTTCTAACAGTTAAATACTGTTTTTCTAACAATTTTCTAACCCTTAATACTATTTTTCTGAGAGTTAAATACTGACTATTATGGATTTTTAAATAGACTAAACTCACAAGTGCATTTTCTATTCAGAATGTTATAGAAACTACAAAATGGAAAACTTAAAAATACCACAACGCAGGATTATTTCTAAAGGGAGAAACTGCTCTCTACACGTGAAGTTTCTTTTCCCCTTTGTTGCTTTTAAGAGCCCTGGAATTTAATCAGCTGACGGACTTACGTCATGTTTACTTGAAGATAGGTTACATGGGTGGAAACAAATCTGACAATAATCTCCTATCAGTCTTTGTCTATTACATCACTAAAGAACTTAGTAAGAAATAACAAAGCAAGAAATAACTTACAGTGAGCAGCGTAAAACAGAGCATAAGAAGAAATGAGACGTTATTCACGCATAGAGAATAACTTTGCAGAAAGGCCACATCAGCATCTGCCTGTAAATCTAGTTTGTAACCTTTTGTGAACATATGGACGGAGGCCCAAGTTACAGCTTTACAGATCAGCTCCAGAAGCATCAGATTTGGCAGACCGTGAAGAAGCTGTAACCGGTTAAATGAATGAAAGCACTTTAATCCCTTGAGAAGGCTAAGGCCCCTTAGGTTGATAAGATTTTTATTTATTTATTTAAAATACAGCATCTGGTCCCTCCAGGAAAAAGCCCAAGATGCTCTCAAAGCTGCTTCAACTTTTGGTAGGTGTAACGGTTGTCACACAAAGCAGGTTTCCCCTTTTCATTTCAACAAGTTGGGTTTGCTTGGTTGGTTAGTTCAGGGGGTTTTGTTTGTTTGTTTGTTTTTTAAATCAACTTTGCATTGGACTCTTAAGAAATTGTAGCATGTTTGCAATACCAGGGCAAACAGGTTCCCTGGCTGTAACTCAAACAGGAAACAGAAACTGGCTTAGCCTGAAAGTAATTTGTTTTCTGAATTAGTTTTCAGTTATTCTTCCCCCATCTGGTTGAGTACCCAGCGACAACACTTCCACTGGATTGCTTTTTGCATAGGAATTCTTATTCACACAGGGTTCAAAATGCTCAAACGCCTAATTTTCAGCAGGCAAATTAACTACACTTGCGTTAAAGGCCTTGCACTCTGTCATTAACCCAGAAAAGGCTGGACGAGGGCAATGAAGGCAGCGCAGACTGTCACATCAACATTCCCTACTTCTCAGCAATCCCCAAATGAGATCAGGCTGCCCGGAGTTAATGTCCTCCCTCTAACAACTAAATCACGTCCAGATTCCAGAACATACTTCAGATATTAAGAACGGAAATGATGGTTAATACAGAACTATTTGAATTACTCTTTATGTTAATAACTTTTTCTTTGGTTTAGCTATATTATTTTTTCCAGTAAAAGTTATACCTCAATGCAACAAATGAAAAGCTGAATAATAAGTAGTTACATATCAGAAACCACAATTCTTTTAAATACGTACCTTATCGCTCTGTATTTTCAACACTTCTACATATTAACATGAAATATTTCCAAATACTTGTTAGCAAAAGGAAAATTACTGCTCAGCTCCAAGTCAACTAGGCAATTAAGTACATGCTTGCTGAATATGGCTCAGATACATGGGGATTTGAGGGAGACAGACTTCTTATCGGAGATTTCCAAGACAGCAGAGGGCTTGTGTGCCGTTTTAACCTAATCGCCTTTGAGAAAGAATAAATACAAAAATCTAAAGGGCCTCTCCTTTTGCACTGGAATATCCTTTTTGGGGTATATGTATTGACTTCACTTTGTTTGATTTGCTTTTGATTTGCTTTGACTCCTCCAGAAGCTCAAGAAAGAGAACTTTTAATAAAATGGGACAATGTGACTTTCTCCATGTTATTCTATTTCCCTTATGGACATCGATGTCTACCATGAGCTATTCTTCTGATGTTTACAACCTGATTTAACGGCCTGGAACATGTCTTTTTCAAATTGAGGCGGGGGGGGAAGAAAAAAAGTTGTAGCTGACTGCTGCAGCAAATCTACTACAAGTGTTTTTCTGCAGTCACCCACAGGAACACAACTCAGTTGACCACGTAACTGACAGGCTTTGGGCATTGACCACCTCTCTGGGAAACCTGTTCCAGTGTTTGACCACCCTCTTGGTAAAGAAACGCTTCCTAATGTCCAGTCGAAACTGCCCCTCGTCATCTCCACATCCACTGCACAGTCCAGCACAACCTCACATGAGGTACCCTAAGCAAGCCTGCATTTGAGAGTCAATCACCTCACAACTCCAGGTGTTTTTTGCAGTGGAATTTCTTTCTTCTGGACAAGCATTTGAATGAGCGTCCCAAACCCTTAGTTTGTATTTAACCACTACTTGTCCTAATTTTATCCGAATTAAGGAAAGATCCTGTAGGGCACCTGTCTTTGTATCCAAATAAATCAGGAATAAATACATACATTGGAAGCTTTCCTTTGTTACTAAATCTATGTATTTTTTAAGGACATCAACTGTCCTGTAGAAGTTTGGGTGGACTCCACACATGGGACCATGGAGCATTAGAAAATTCTAACTTTAAGTGCACAAAAGACTGGTGAAACAATTAGAGATCAAACAAGTAAGAAAATAAGTTTAAGATATTTTTGCTATCTACACAGAAGAAAACAGACCACGCACTACAGCTTTAATCACCTCTTCAAGGTTTTTTTATCAGCCTGTAATCAACCACCTCATCCCAACACCACTGGCTACGAACATCTGCTGCAGTAGTTTGCTGTGAGAGAATGCAGAAGCAACCGTGAAGAGTTTACAGCTTCTTTTCATGTAGCAGAATAGTACTAACATCTCAGTAGGAACCGAAAAACGTTCAAACAAAGCTTAGCTGTTGGGAAACGTCGGTTTGTCAAGCCTGAAATGCTTTGAACCCAACATTTCAGGTTCAACAAAATTCTGCAAATTTACATTAGTGTAATGCAAAAAAGAAGCCCAGTTGAGATGTGAATTGGTAAATGCATTTCTCTGGCACGTAAACAGTTGTCAGAATGGCCTCTTGTTTCTTGATAACCCAGACTGGGCAGAAAAAAAGATGTATGATTTTGCCTTTTTCATTGAAGGTATCATCCAAAACCAGTCAGTTGCCAAGAATAAAAAAAAAAAATAAAAAAATTGAACACATCAAATCGAGGTAACTTCTATTAAATACGTTTGAAAATAAAAGTTAGAGGGAAAAATTTAACAGATTGAAATATTCCAGTGTAACACTCCACACCCTAAGATCACACACCAAGATCAACAAAGTTGAGCCACATCTGAAGTCCATTCTGGAATGTCATCTTAGCTGACGAGCTATGTCTTACCCATCTAGGAATCTGCCCTTAAGGACATACTTTTCCAGTTAAGCATTTTAATACGACTCCCAAATGAGCTTTTGTCTATCGCGAATTCATTCTTCCACTGAACTGCAATTCTACGCTGCTGGAGGCTCACCGTTTTCAAGGCACAATTCCTAGCAGTTGTTTTCCCCGTATACCCATAATCATCACAGCATTGCTATTACTAAGAACCTTCACACAGTATTCAATAGCAGTCAGTCTAAACTGCAAGAACCGATAAATACGGGCAGCATTTAGTCGCTAGAGTTGTGCAATGGTATAGTCAGACTGGAGCCTATCTCAGGCCTATGACGCTACATTGACACTTAGAGGGGAAATTCTGTACTGAAGCGGGACTTAAATTCCATCAAGCCTTTCACCCTCTTGCGTTACATATTACTGAGAAGGTACCGCTGTCAGTATAAATAAAAAAACAAGGACATAGAGCAGTTCAGTTGCATTTGTACCTTTGATGGAGAAGGAATGGCTAGGCAAGCTACCCTAAGTGACAGGCAGGTCTTCCACAACAACCGGTGCCAGCTGTAGGCTCTGAGGAGAGTTTACAGCTATTAGTAATAGCTCGATTCTACAATCTATACTGTCAGACAGGGGTTCAGTGGCAGAGAAAAAAAAAAAATAGCATTCACAGATGAATGGATTATTCAGCCAAGTTTACTATTATTTGCACTAACCTGGTGATTTAAGATATTTAGATCTGAATTATTATTAGACATGACATCAGCAGAGTCTGGGATCTACTACAAAAAATTAGCACGGCACCCAAAAGGGTTAAAAACCAGCAGACAAGAATCCTGTCCATTTAACATCCATATTCCTGCGCATACACTGTCTTATACCAGCATATAAATTACAGATATGCATCACTGACATGCTGTGCTAGGAATCGCCCCAAACCCTCAAACTACAATTTGATGATTCAACAGGAAGACTTAGGGCAAACAGAGGAAGTAGGGAGGATGAAATACTAAGTTTAATCTGTCGTACTTAAACAGAATTTGGGACCTTATTGCTATCAAACTGTGGCACTTAGGATATGCTTCTGTAATTTGCAGTAATAAGATGCAGGAAAGTTAGAGCGATGCCTTCATAGGCATCAGAGGATTTTCCCACCCAAAGAGGACATCGCAGAAGATCTCACAAAGCTCCTTCAGAAAAAAGGCAAAGAAGTGGTTAAAAACCCAACACTGACTGGAAGATGACAGGGCTCTAGTCTCTGACAAAAATAGCTGGGGATAAACGGTAAATCTTTGTTTCCATTGCCACTCCAAGAAAACACATCTCAGCCCAACTCGAGCTGTCAGCCAAACCCTGCCCTCACTTCACCTTAGTTTCCTTCACACTGTCTTCAACTTGGCCCTAGGTCTTAAGGTCACCTTATGCAGAAATAAAAATCAAATTCTTCCTCAAATAAATAAATAAATAGATAGATAAATAAAATAATAATCCACCTTCACTGCAGAATCATGGGGGGCAGGGGGGCAGTGCAGGACAAATAATAAAACCCATGAGATTTTTTCTACAGAACATTCTTACAGTAACCCCAGAAATACTTTTTATGCCAAAGCATTCATTCCTGTCCTTGTTTATACCTAATGGAGATTTTAGAAGTTATATTGTAAATAAGAAGGGATTGTATCAAAATAACAGTAAAACAATTCTTCAAGCTTAATGACACATGCAAGTAATTAAAACCTAAAATCAGATCGCTGATTGAGATCTGGTGGACATACAAATATCACTCTGGTTATATTTGAGGTCTACATACATAGCCTTTAAATAAAGAATACAACATAAACAGTGTATCACCAGCTTTCTACTACCTTTTCAAGCAAATGCTAGTGTTTCAAGGCAGTTTCCCACTTTTCTTTGTCTGTATGTCAATCAGTTATCAAAAATGACCCATGGTCTATTACATTGATCCAAACACAAAAGGTATACAGCATAATTATTTTTTTGAAAAATGTTTAAACTAACAAAACTTAACCCCCTTTTAAAAGAGTGAAATGATACATCAGCAGAAGCATTTATGGTTCTGAATTTAGGAAGGGCAGCCAAGTAACATGGCACGTCACCAACAGAACACGTAATTCCTGGGTGATCAGTGGCATTATGTGACTACTTCTGTTGCTGCCTATCACACTACTCAGGGGAACAATCAATTATTGAACTGTTAGCTTTCTAAAGACACGGCCTTGAATAGCTGCATGGAAATCTCAAAAGCTTGGTTTTTATTTAGCATGACTGTAGTTCTTGAAAGTTAAGGCAAGATAAGCTACAAATATGTTGTTACAAGACCAAATGTCTTTTTTAAGCCCTGGCAAAACACAACAGATTAAAAACTGCCAAATTAAACATTTTACCTTGGTAATGCAAAGATCTTCCTACAGTATGCAAAGTGGCTACAGAAGACACTTGACAAAAAGAAAGCTAAAACATAAATTTACATTACTTTGACCAAGGAAACAGTAGAAAAGTTTTGAGTATTAGGAAAAGTTACAGTTTATTAATCAATGAAAAGCAGACACAGAGGCAGCAGGTGAATCTTACCAGAACTCGATCTCCAATTTTGAGCTCCCTTTCTCCTTTCTTTAGTGATCCGGCTTCAGAGAGATTTGAGATGGATTCACTTGCAGTTTTTGAGAGATTGCTAATTTGAGAAGGAGTTGAATGTTCCTTAGCAGCAAGTGGTGAAGTTTTCTGCGGAATTCCTGAAGGGGGAAGTGCAGCAGTGGACGAAGACACCATACTAGCAGCTGATGTGGAAGTTGGTGATGTAGCTCTAGAAGCATGAGCTGTCTGTGTACCATTGGCTTCATCTTCTGTCAGCACTTTCCTTGTCAATTTTGATGGTCTTGTAAATATTCCCCTCAAGGGTTCACACTGGAAATAGCGAACTCCAGCCACAGAGCCGTCATTCTTACCAATTGGTTCATCTAAAACAATCCCTGCCCACTGTCCTGGAGCAAACTGGGTTTCACCAAGGAACTGAATAAAGCCAGGTTTGTTTCCATTGACCCAAACGCGCTCCCCAACTCTGAAATCATCCACAAACTCCTCATGTGCATCTGCAGCGGTTGTGCTCGAGGCCTTTTCACTGGAAGCTGCTTTTTCTGCTGGAGCTGGAATCAAGCACAATAGAAAAAAATATACTAATATCCCAGAGAGTCCCATTGCTTAGTTTCAATGTAGCAAGCATTTCAAAAAGCATGATTTCTATAAAGGAAGAGCATCATTCCCAAGTTTCTTACTTATGAAAACACCGTAATCTCGGGAATACAATAATTCAGAGACACTGAATTAATTTAACGTAGGTTTTGGTAAAAATCTTGTAAAGATTACAAATCTTACCTCAAAAACTACCCAATCATTTTCATCATGACAAGTTTTTTCCAAGAAAAACTGCTTGATCACATCCAATTAGTATATTCAGATTTTTTGAACATAGTACACATAATTTTTGTTAGATCAGAAATGCAAGCATTTCACCAATACCTTGGTGTAAATAGTAAAAATAGCGTATACTCATAGCTTTCAAGATACTTTTTGTTAGAACATGAATAAGGGAAAAATTATTTAAATATTCCTTACCAGCTGCAACAGTTGCAGGTGCTTTCAGCAATGTACCCCCATGTTTGATGGTCTTTGAAGGAGCCTTAAGTCCACTTGGTTTTAACATACTCATCTTTTTGCAATACCACTGTTAATCCTCTTTGCCTGTAGCAACTATCTTTTTCCAAACATGGATAAAATATATTATTCTAGTTTTTCCACCTCTGGAATAAACCTGTATATAAAAATATTAGACATGAAATAAAAATCAATATTTTAACTCATGCAGAAGAGATTTCTACGCATACACACAGTCTGTGCATTAATGCATGGTAAAAGATGCTTTACAATAACAATCAGAAGCATTTCCCAGGACAGCATTTCCAACCCTTCATCTTTTAAAGGCCATTTCCTATTAAAAGACACCAAGTCTGAACCTAAAACATCAAAATAACTCACTTCACTGAGTGCTGCTGTATTAATCTTGAGCTTTAAACTAAAAGGCTATTTTAAGAAAGAAAAACAAAACCCTTAACAGCATTACTAACATTACGCATAGATATAACCAGTCTGCGTGCCCTACTGTTTTCAGTCACATTTTTCAAGTGTCGCAATATCCCAGCAAAAACAACTTGCGACTCGAGGACTAACTGCACGAGAAATCAAGAGAACCAGGAATTTCAGGATAAAAGGAATAAAGTTTTTAAGAGGGACTGGAACTGAAAAATTAAGACTGATCAGAGTTAGATGATGACAACTAACAAGTAAAAATCCACCTCAGTTGTATGTGATCTTTTAGATCACAAGATACACTGGCACGCAGTCCCCAGCACAGTGCCCCAGCTCCGCTCCTCTGGGAAGAGGAGGAGGGATTCTTCCCTACGTTGCTAGGATAGAGCGCTGCTCCGACTTGGAAGCCAGCTACAAGCTTTTCAGGGAACTATGTCATGAGGGTTTTGCCACAGAAGGCATCTTCCTTCCGATTACAAAAGCTTTAGAAAGGCTCTTTCATCTATAATGAAAAATCTATTTTGTTTTTTCTATAGTGTGAATTCAAGCCAAACTGTAAGGTGACTGGTCTCCCCACCATCTTCTAAAGTATGAACTGTTCTGCATGAACACAGCTTGGATATTTGCTACATATAAAGGCAGTGACAGAATAGTTATGCCCACTTGAAAAAAACAAACAACAAAGCACACATCTAAACAAACACCCGAAGAAAAAAAATAAAAGGAAACAGATATGTAGCAATAGACCGTTTGCTCAGCTGTTTGCTCAGAACATGACAAACAAGAACTGCAAAGCAGGTCTCAGTCCTGCCCTTCACTCTGCGTTTTGGCCCCCATCAGGACACACGAAGAGGCAGAACGCTGGCCAACTCCAGACTTCCCCAAGCCACTATTAGCAGTGCCCAGGTGCCCACACGGGGCGTATGGCAGGTTTAAGGGCAAAACAAACCCCACTGCAGGAGGGGCTACAGGAGGGAAGAGTAAAGAGAGAAGCCAGCCATGTCTTTTACCTACCAGGATAAGTTTTATCCTTCATGTATTATTAATAGCCAGAACATTAGCGCTCTTAAAAAAATCAATTCACTGTGGCGGGGGGAGGGGAGGGGGGAGAAAAAAAAAAAAAAAAAGAAACTAACCTAAATAACAAAGTGAAACATTTCTTCTGCTATTTCAGGATTGGCCATGCCAAATTCAAGCCATTTTCTAAGAAGTCTGAAAAAATGTTATACTCTAAAAAGCATTAATTACCACCTTGGCTGTATGGTGTTTGTCTACAATTTAAGTTATGCTCCATGAAAACTCTGAAGTAGCGCTGTGAGGATTGCTGAACATTTTTCTAGCATTGCCAGAAGTATGTCACCCACCCATCTGCAGAGTTATGACTACTGAAGAAAAAAATTTCTCCCCTGTTTTTGCAAGATGCATATGCCAGTTTACTATTAATTTTTAAGCGGGAGCTTTCATGTTCATGAACATGAAAGCAGAGTTAGCTTTCTAAAATCAATGCAGAAGGATAGGCATAAAATATGACTAAGCTGTGAAAGAACCGAGAGGCACACAGTTATACAGAAGAACAACTAGAGGATCACGTAAGATGTCACTTTGGACACAGCAGGAACACTGTGGATTTTTTCCCCTCCTACTACATACCTGCCTTCCCTGCTAAATACGAGTGCATCATATTTCTTCATTTTTTGATTTAAAAGTCTTCTAAAACTACTCTTCGCTCTTGAAGGACTTGAAAAGCCTTCCTTTTCTCTCTTATACACATGCCACCTACCTATCCCTCCTCACGCTGCAGGCCCTATTCCCTCCAATATCAGGGTCTCCACACACACCTCCATTACTTTCCTCAACCCATCAAAATCCATGAAACAGAAAAACTGTACCTAATAAAGAAGGATTTGGTACAAATACAGAAATGCGAGAAGTATCAAGGTCAGTTCTTTTTAGTTTACAGTCTCCTCTGACAGTGCCAAACACCAAATCTACGGAAATTCAACAACCTCACCTGGGCCAAAGGCAAGTCCCCCTTAAGGAAGATTGCCTCCTAAAACCAGGAAGCTAGAAGCTGTCCTACTGTATTCCACCACTCTTTTCCATCTACTACCTCTTTTTTTGCCCCCAAAGAGCACTCCAGCACCATACAGGCAGTAACCATCTATTATTGTGCAAGGATAGGTCTGTTAAAAGAAAACAAACACCAAATTACCCCTTAAAATTACATTTTGCCAGTTTCAAATAATTATTTATTAATAGACGTTTAACAAACCTCTGCTTAACATAAAGTTAGAATGTTCTAATATTGCATTTCTTGGCTCAGGGTACTCATTCATATTTTAATCTTGCTCTTCGCAGTCATGGGTTATATATTTGCTGTGTCATTTGCTTTTCTCAATATACAGGCCTTCAACGAGGCCAGAAGTAACACAATCCCTTGTGCCCTGGTTTCGGAGTTGCTGAAATTGTAGCTTAATTTAAAAAAACTGCTAAAATATAGGCAGCATATTTTTGTAAATTACTGCCTTATTGCAATAGTGAAAATGCAACTTTTGGTCTTAGAAATAGACAGGAACTTCATAGTAGCATTTCCTAATATAATTCATAAAACACTGAAAGCCCGTAAATTTGCATCAAGTGATTCTAAGCATTACGCACTCCAGCATTTCCTAACGGGCTCCAGATGTCAATTACCTCATTTTAGTTCTCACAAGAGAGAGCAGCTACTTGGCTCCATTTGTTCTCTTTCCTTCCCTAAATCGGTCTCAGCTCTCCTGAAAAAGATCTTTAGAACCAACAGGCAATAACACTAACTGTGCGTTTTTCAAAAGGTCACATCTGGAACCTAAGGAAATGCACAGAAAGAGCCTGATGATACATACTACCTAAGTGCTCAGAAAGCCACACCTTCTACCAATAATTGGGCATTAAAAAAAAGATTTTCAACACAAACTTTACACTTGTGCCAACACTGGGAAATATTTGATTTCATACAATATGAAAATGCGTTACATTCTCAAATGAATTACAATTTTTTTGGTGTGTGCTGGCTACTACAACTTTTCAAATGCAGACGTGAATCCTTGCATTGGACCTTTTAGCTGATTCACAATATCCTTATTCCTCTTATTTACCTTTTACAGACCTAGAAGTAGTGCACAGATCAAAGCCATCTGTAAGCAACATTTGAGAACGATTGGTTTAGGAAAATAAATCCTACTAATCTGATAATAGATATGAGTTTTGTTGGCAAGTTGACATTAAAAATAAATAAATAAAATGTAACCACATAACCCTGAATTTAAAAGCAGAATATTTCCCAACCATCAAAAAAGGAATTCCTATAGTGCAAAGAAAACAGTTATCCACTACTGTTTCTTTCAAGACTGTATTTTCAACAACTAGTACTCCAAAAAGAACTAAAAAAACAATGAAATGAGGAAACAGGAAAAAAAGTTAAAGCCTCAGCTCCCTCCACTGTTAGCTGACATCTGACAAGCACGCTGCCATCCCCACACTCTCCTTCCTCGGGACAGGTAGTGTCATAATTAAAGTAAAACGTTTCATCTGATAAAACACTTGAAACAATGACTTGACAATTTAAGGAAGAAACGCTTGCTAACATCACTACTTGCGACTACCATGGAACAGATGCAGTGTTTCCATGGAGAAAAGCAAGTTGTCTGTCCATGTGGTACGAAACAAAGAGGACATTCTAGAACAGAGCAGCATAATGTTTGAATTGACTCAAAACAGACTGTATAATCTCTGTCTTCTGCAGACACACGCAGCCTGACTCTGTGCAGCATACTTTGAGGCTGGAACGCTACTCTTGTGGTTTATTTGTATGATAAAATGAAACAATTATTGTAGTCGATGATGATCCACTATTGGTCACGCACAAGTTCTTAAAAATATTTCGAATTAAAAGATTAATATTAAACTTAGCTAACACCACTAAGAGACTAAAAGCTGTTGGAAAATGCCTTTCAGAGCCAACACATTTCTAAGCTCAAAAAAGAGACCACTTCAATTTGTTAATTATGCTAAGCATACCAGTGCTTTGCAAAATACATAAACATTAAGACTAACAGATACAGAGTAAACATTCTAGAAGGATTGTGTAGAACAGATAACTCTGCTGAAAATCTCACAGGGATCTGTAACCAGAGAAGATCATAGGTAATCCCTGCTGCAGTCAACTAGTACGTATCTAGAAAACAAATTCTGACCATACCATGAAGAAAATGTAACACGTACAAAATAAATCAGAAAACCCCTTCTGTAGAAAAGCGGTATGGAAAATACATTTCAGAGACCACCACAATCCAGTAACTTCACTTTCCTGAGAGAAAAATAAACTCCCCACAAGAAGCACTATGTTTGAAATAGCAGCCTGAACAGCATTTTCTTAAATATCTGTTTCGTCCTCTTGATGTTCATACCACTATTGCTAAGCTTTCAAAAGCTCATGAATCATTCCTCAAATATCCTGACAATGGTTTAGAGAAAGTAACTTGGAATTTCGAACCCAGAAACTTTTCTCTTCTGGGCCATGAATTACACCAAAAGCTCAGACCCTTCACAGTTACAAAAGGCTTACAACTCCTAAAATTATTGCCATCTCAAAACATGAAAGCATCTTCTGTATGATTCATATCTAATTCTTATTACAGCTCTAGAAGTTGTATTTGCAGTCTCCTGGGCTGGTGTTCCCGTTTCTGTAAAAAATGAGTATGTATATTTCCAAAAGCACTTAAAATAATGCTTTTAGTTGAATTTATAGGCTTCTGAAATTCACACACTATTTAGAAATACAACCACATTTTGGCTTTGAACAAAACAAGTGCCTTCACATTGCACTGCTATTTGCTTCTTTTTAGCTCTTGAAGAATATTTCTCTCTCTGCAAGAATGTGCCAGATCACAGAGACCAACTTCTGGAAGGTTCAGATAAGAATGAGATTAATTCATCCACAGCAGGCCCACAAACTGACTAGACTGGGACGTCCCCACCAACATCCTTACTGAAACTATTCTGGATGAGGTAGACAGGGCAGAGGGATAAACTGCAGAAAGCAGACAGGTTCACACATCCTCCCTAAATAGCATTTCCTACTGTTACCTTCTTGGGTTTTTTCCAAGGAGGAATACCAGTATAGTCCTCCACTGCTACGTATTATGCAGCCAGATTTCTCATGTTTTGGAAAACTGCAACGTCAGCACATCCAGCCTGCGAGATGAGCCGCATCTCCCCCTGGATGTGATGACTCCTCTGACACATTCTGGGTCTACTGCAGATGCTTCATATTGGGCAACTATAAAGACTGAATCACCATTTTGCAAGCGTTGCATTACATCTACAATGAAGTAATTCCACAGCACACAATATCCATTGTAAATGTCACACTAAGCTTCAAAGTCAGCTCTGTAACGATTACAAGTAGTTAAGCCAAAGAGATGGATTTGGAAGCCTTCATGCATTAACTTTTCAGAACTTCTCTTGTAAAGATGCAGCACACTCTGTATTCCTAGCCATTTGCTACTTAAATACAACCATTTTGGAGCTATGAATTCACATCAAGGTCTTTTTGCATTTAGCCATTGAAGCCAATTACCGAAACGGCAAATGAACTTCTCTCTGAATCTAATGCTCATGACTTAGTGCAAATTCAGCGTGTTTTGTCAGCTCCAAAGCATTTACTGAATGAGTAGCAAGTTCAGACTGAAACAAGCCAGAAAGCACTGCAGGCATTTGATAACAAAGCAAATCACAAACAGCAAATTATTATGGTACTGATGTAACAGCCTCTGCATAGCCACTGTTAAACCAAATTGATTATCTGAATGTTGCTCAAGAATTCAACCGTACTGTTCAGTGATTAGAGACTGTGGGATTACAGAAGCATCTTCAGGTATCATTTCAGTTGAAATGAATAGAATTTAAGAAATAATTTATACAAGAAACAGAAACTATACAGAATTAAGAACTTTAAATTTCAATAGAATAAGGGAGTCTACATTTGATTACTCATTCAATACACAGCAATTAGAAAAAAGGGAGCATTTAAAAACATGACTTCAGTTTTATTTTGTCTCCCAGAAACCATGGATTTTGATGTCAATAAACCAAGTAATGTGATGATCTGAATATATTTTTCAGGTACGTCACTACCACAAGAAAAGACACCAAATTAATACGCATCATTTAATTCAATGTTTATCATACTAAGTGCCATCAGATGCTATTTACTTGGCTTACTAGATGTTCTGCTTACTGCCAGAAACAAAATACATGGGCTGCTATGTGCCTATCAAACCAGCATTTTGTACCTCACTTTTAAAGGTAGAAAAAATTTTGCATTTAAAATTCAGCTGATCAGGTGGAAAAAAAAAATGAATAATAAGGAATCCAGACCTTTCAAATCTGTTGTTTGCAGATACTGGTATAGGAAATAAAAATTTAATAAGAAAATAAGCAAGAACGTCCCCTAGCTTGTATAGGATCGTTCTTCTTATGACATTCTACTTCAGGTCATTCCAGCCCAATCCAATATAAGCATCATATGAATTCTAGAGAGGTAGACCCTTCACAACGGCAAACACTCATCCAACATGTGTTTCTCAAGTTTCCCATATTGTATTCTTAACATAAATACAAATTTTATAAGAGACAGATTCTTGAAGAAGTGCATCTCTGTTTATTTTAACTAGGCATAACTATTAACAGAATGAAAGTAATCCTTTGCTCTTCTGAAGTGACTTCAAAGTCACTACCAGGATTACTCCAGGAAATTACTGTTGCATGCAAGTTTTAGTATGTCTTTAAGTCTAACTCAAAATACAGTTTGCTTTTGCCATCGTAAAGATACAAACCCAAAAGCTTGCAATAAGTTGGGAAGTATGCCCACTGGTATGACACAGCTCTTTTGACGGTGTCGTTGATTTGATGAACAGATCTTGACACAAAGAGTGGCTGACAAATTACTCAAGCTGAATCATATCTATACGATCACTAGCAGAGATCCTGAAAAATCTTTCAACTCTATTTTGGAGGGCATTTGTTTAGATAAACACTACTTAGTCTGAAGCAACTAGTACATTCAGTGAAAACAAAGACACCAGAGGATATTCAAAACAGACCCAACACTGTAACGCAAACACTATGCCTTGTCATCACTCATCCCACTATCAAGCAACCATCACACCACAGCGTAAGGACATCCCCATAAATAGCTACTGGTTTTCTGTAACTTCAAAGAGTGAATCTCTGTTTCCTTAAGAACTCTGAAGACACTCCTGCTTTCTTGTACACTTAGCAGGACTGGGGAAGAACAGAATTTGTTGTTTGGGAATCGATCCAAACACCCCACAATGCTGTCCCTCATTAAGGACATGGCTGATCTAGAGCTCAACCAGCAACTTTAGATTTGTTTCTTAACTGAGACAGATCGTAGACATTGTATTTCTATATCACGGAGATGACTTGAACTATTTTCCATGTGAGTTCACAGATCCATAGCATATTCAGAACCAAAGACTTCTATATTATCTTTCAACATCAGGGCTTTTATGGCAGCCAGGCCTGCATACAAATCTGCATTTTTCCTTTGATTTTGAACCTGCTGGGTAATTTCAACTAAAGAAAATAAAAGGCAGGAGATTTCTAAAAACAAATATTATATTCTTACAAGTTTCATGGAAGTAGGCCAACCAGTAAGAGGGAAACTTGTGTTCAAATAGTCTTGAGTTTCTCCCAATGACTTTAGGTCAGACCAACTAATTCCTGAGTTTGGAGATAATATAAAATTTGAATATGATACAGTTAGGAGACCACCATTATGAGATGCAAATCCACTGAAAATTAGAGGGTTTTAGTGACATTGCTAAGTTAGTAAATAAGACGCATGGCTGTTTTCTACCTTGGAAAATGTAGAATATTCACTGCAAACTGGATAAACAGGATTCTCTCTGCATATGCTTGGGAAAGGGAAAAGGCACGGTAAATGCCTATAACTAAAACTGAACTAAGAACAAGATGATTCAGATGAAAAATAGTAAGAGGCTTAGGACCTCAAATCATCAGTCAGATATTACAGCAACGCTCTGAGGAAGGTAATTCATTAAAGCTTCTGCTCTGATTATGGATTTGAATTCTGCACCAAGGACATTTTAAGTAACACCATTTTACCATTCTATAGCTCGCTATGTTCATCCAGATTCCTAAATGCCTCAAGATCCTCAGTAAAATAAAAAGCAACAAACCATGGAAACACAGACTGCTGAATACAAAACAAAAATTAGAGAGTATGAATGTAACAGTAAAAAATTATTTTGGGCTAGCAATTTGTGAGTAATTTTTTCCTCAATCTACGTTGCTATTTCTAAACACAGTCTGTTCAATTTTTTTAAGATATTCCCACCTTTAATTAATAAGGAAGAGCTGGTAACTGTTAAAAAACTTAAAAAAAATAATCACAAAAAATATGATGCAAATTCTAACACTTCAAGTTGCTGCTGTACACACGCGTTATAAAAATGTCACTGCTATAGTCTATTAAAAGATCAGAAAGCACATGATCCTCCTAAGCACACATCATTCTCTACAGAATGAGTCAAGGATTGAGAAGTAGAGAAAGTTTTCACCCAAGAAAGTACATAATTATCACCTCTTCTGGTAAGCCCACTATGAATACTTACTACTTTTCCTACATTTTTCCAAGGAAATTCTCGCCTTTCCCCAAAGCCCTCTGTTTTGGAAGTAGTAAGTTAATAAGAGAAAGTTGTTTGACTGTCCCCACTGACTTCTGATGATGATACTGCACTTCAGCCACCTCAGTTAAGTGCATTCAGTCCACAACAACAATTATGATTTTGGAATAGTAGAGCATCAAGTTTAAGTTATTTATGATCTCGTTTAAATGAAAATTTGAGATGGAAAATACCACCTCCTGTCTGTCTCAAAACCAAATGCATATAATCAAAGACACAGGGCTTCTCCCCAACACAGTTACAACTGAAGCAGCCGAAACAAAGATGCTGCTCTTTAGAGTAACGATTTAATTTTGATAGACTTGTGTGAAACTGTAAGTGTTTCACACTCTTTGAAAACATCAAGTCAGCAATCCCTTTTTAGCCGTCCATGTTCTTAGCCTTTTAAATTAGCACCATGACTGCTATACGGCTGGCATAAAGTAGAAGTACAAATACAGAACTTAGATAAACATTGCTGTGATTGAGTGGATGCTGCTGACAAGCAGAGAAGCAGAATGAGTGTGTCAGGTAAGCTAACTCAATCAAATACTAAGTTTCCCTCTTTGCCTTGCAATTTCCCCTCAAAATAAGCTAAAAATATAGAGAGTTAAGATTATAAAAATCAGGAAAACTGAACGGCTTTTAACGGCGTTTCTCCTTGAAACAGTAGAGTGAAGGCATGTCTTATAAATTAAAAGAATACATGGTGCTATTCACCCAAAAGTCTTCTGTCTGAGTTTGTACAACGTGCAAGTGTAGCATCATCTGCAAAAATAAATGTGTGTAGAGGACAGACACATCCATAGATGTTTGACATCACCAGGGACCATGCTGCTGACAGAGCTGGCTTCAGTTCTGCAGGTCAAGAAGAACGGACTGGTTGCTCCAGCAGAAACTGGCATCGAGCTGAGCGCAGCTGAGATTACAGCTAATGCAGTATATAATTGCCTTTCATTAAATAACAAAACACCATCCATCTGAGGCATTTCTAAACATGCCAGTCCAATAAGGATTCCAGTGCGTTACTTTTTATACGTGCCAGCAGAGCCAGTAGTCCCTAAAGAATGCCAAAAGATTAAACAAGAGCTGCATTCATTCATGGTCATCATGTTCAAACATTAGAAAACTTGCATTCAACATACGGAGTTAACATTTGACCTGAATGTTTTGGAGAGAAAAAGAAAAGCAGTTTTGAAAAATCATATTGGCAAGCCAGATCGCGCTCTCTCTTTTGAAGGAAGATCTACGTTGAAATATTCTCAGTCACTCCCAAGAAAAACTTTAACAGGGCTAAAAGGAGGAGCACTAAAGGAATTATCCCATCTGCCCAAGCTAAGTAAATAAAGGCTGTCCTGGATATTCACACTCAGAAGATTATAAACAGACACAGCCTGGGAAATCTACAGGAGCTCTACAAAGTCACTGCAATCAGCATATATAAGCACTGTTCCTTCCTACAGTACCATCACATTAGGAAAAAAGGTTATTTACTTCCTACAGTACACCTCTGTGATGAGGATAAGAGACAGTTGTTTTTCTGCCCCTCACTAAAAAGTTGAGATCCTCTCTTTAAAAGAAACCCTACAAAGTACACAGAACTAATTTTTTTTTTGGCCAAATAAAATCTCCCTCTGTATCCCTAAAGATATGGAAATTTGAGATCACATTTCCAAGCTTTTCTGCTTCAGCCAACACATCCCTCTCCCTCTCCCCTCCCTGTTCAATACACACAAAGCTTCAGTGCACTTTCGCACAGATAGAAAATCTAGTGCATATAAGGAACAGACAGGAAGAAAACCCTTAAATCTTGTCATTTTAAACCAAGAACTAATAACCCTCTGCACATTTTTCAGTTCTTCTACTTTCGGTATGTAAATGAAGAAGTTTTGTCAGTACCTGAACAGTTACACATTCCTTAGACTAAGGTACGCTGCTGTTAAGGGGGAAGGAGAGGGGGGAAAGTTATTTACTTTTCCCCTGCAGTATCTAATTTGCTGTCTTGTTACATGTTGTAGCAGGTGCACACAGGCACACACTTCAGAAAAATCACTCTCTAACATTGCTAGTTTCAGAATTATATGTGTACTTCTGTTCTTTAAATAAAATTCTTCGCAAAGCAGCATGTGGCATAAAGGCATTTCCTCTTTTGTACCTCTTTTCTTTCTTCTTCCGACATGTCAATACAGCTATCACATGTCTTAAAATCTTTCTGCTCAAAGATCCCAAAGCAACCTGTGGACTTCCATAAAACCCTACCCATCCAGCACACTGGGTGAGTGAGTGAAGGGGTGGGGAGGAAAGGGCCTTCGTTTCAGAGTCATGAACATATACAGTCACAGACTAAATTTTCTTCCCCATGCTATGGTTTGGAAGAGATTTTTTTCTGTGTGTGGTGTTGACTTTTGTTTGCTTCTATTTATTTTTATGTCTTAAAAGATACACACAAAGATGTTATAATGAAAGGGGAAACTAACTCCTGGTTTTAATGCAGCAGCAGCCACATTAACATGTGAGTAACAGCAACAATTACCTTGTGCCCCATGACAGCTGAGGCACAGAAAAGAGAACACCAAATCGCCTTAGGTATAGTGATATAGCGGAAAGCAGGAGGGGCCATGAGCTTTTGCCCGGGGATCTCACAGGTCTAACGCTGGCGACAAACATGGCAGTAAGCTCTGGCTGAGCCACCCGGAACCGCGGGGTGACACAAGAGCAGCTCACCTGCAAACCACCGGCTCTGAAAACAACACAAGCGTGGGGAGCAGACATAAAACCAAAAGAAAGAACAGGCGAGTGAATTATAAACCAAATCGTTAATCAGTAAAATACCAGCATATATAGGCGTAGTATGCCGGGAACTGCAGGTCGGCATTTACCAGGAGGTGCTCAGCCCCCTTCCCCCCGGAATCACCCGCTCAAGCCACCACCGCCGCGAAGCTCGGCGTTACATCCTCTAAGGACAAGACCGGAGCAGCGAGCGCATTCCAGACCCTCCCTGCTCCTCACCAACCACGACGACACCCTCTCCCCGCCCCGAGGGCCCTGCGCGGCGGGAGGCGAGCCCCGGGAGCCCCCCCAGGGCGCTGCCACCTCCGAGTTTACGGAGGCCCCGTCCGGCCCCGTCCAACCGGGGTCACGGCGGCGGGAGGGGGAGCAGCCGTACAAGAGCGGAATGAGCCCGGCAAACCCGAGCACAGGGCTCGGGAACCAGCCAAACCGGCTGCTGTCACCGCGGCCCGGGCAGGCCGGCGGGGAAGCACCGGCACGTGTGGCGGAGGCCAACAGCTCCCGCGCCGGGGGGGGGCGGCCGCGTGGCCTCGCCCCACCCAACCCAGCATCGCCCCCTCCCGGCACAGCCCCCCGCCCCGCTCGGGACCCCTCAGCCCCCCACACAGGGCCGCTCCCCGTCCCCGCACCGCCGCCCGCGCCGTCCCCGCGTCGCCTCGCTTCCTCACCGCCCTCACGGCCCCGGCGCGGGCACAGCGCGGCGCCCGCCGAGGCGCCCAGACTGGAAGCGGAGGCCCCGAGGCGGGAGGCGGCCGGCGGCTCCCCCCGCCCTCAGACACCGCCGCCCGCCCCTTCGCCGGCCCCAAGCGGCGGCCTCACCGCTGCCGCCTTCGGCTCCGCGCCACCGCCTTCCACGGCCGCCGCCAGCGCCGGGCGCAGCTCCTGCCGCCGCCGCCTCCTCACTCCTCCTCCTCTGCGGCGGCGGCGCCTCCCCGGCTGGCAGGGGGCGGGGCGGGCGGACAACGTCTGCGCCCGGCCGGGCCGGCGTGAGGCGGAGACTGCAGCAGCGGGAACCGCGCCTCCCTCCGCGCCCCTGCCCGGCTCCTCCGCGTTCTCCCTTCTTTCGCCTCCTTCTTTTTTTTTTTTTTTTTTTTCCCCCCTCCCCTTTGTCTCCCCCCCTGCTTTGTTCGCCCCCCGGGGGCGGCCCAAGGGGGTACCCGTCGCCGCCGGGGGAAGGAGGGGCTCCCCCCGGTCTAACCCCTTCCCGGGCGGCCCGGGGGAGGCCGGGCACAGCCCGGTGCGGAGGGTCGCCCTGGTGCCCGCAGCGGGGAGGGGGCCCGAGCAGCGAGAAGGCGCTGCGGCAGCAGGCGGGCGTGAATGGGGCGGGGGGAAAGGGTGGGGAGACGAGACAGGGCGGTGTGAAGCACAGAGCTCTTAGTGGGTGAATAACTTTACTGTCTGCTTCTTATCTCCATTTTCCTTTTGTCCCGATGCCCAGAAATTTATCGTTCTTTCTCTAAATTACCGAGTTATTTTAATTTTCATTGTGTTTGTGAAGCAACACATTGGAACCTGGCGTGAGCCCATGGCTGAAGTTTAAACAGCTGTAGCAGCAGCTCCAGCGCCATCATCAACAATTTAATACTAATTTGCAAGGCTGAATTCAAACACCTCTGCTTCACTTCTTCACCTCTCACAAACAGGCAACAGAGCCCAGCCAGAGCTGGCCCGCAACTGCTGAATTCATCACAAAGCAGACCTCAGTTTGCAGTCTCGTAGATCATTCAGTTTCTGCATGATGCCATTCGAACAAAAGGGTGATGAGAAAGCAGTTCCATTGCTGGAGTCTGACTGCAATTTGTGTTTCATTTTGGCTTCGTTCTTTGGCGTTACTCCAGCATGGTAAAGCACAAAATGGTGTGACGCAGTCCCCCAAATAATAGGTTTCAACTAGATCAGCATTTAGCAATGTTTGTTAGAATTTCACTTCCTAAATGTTAAATAGAATCTCTTACCAGGGCCATTAGATGCTGAAAGATACTCGAATCCATGCACAGCCACCCTTCTTTCTCCCTGCAAAATTAGACAAAAGTTTTGCTGAATAAGGACTTCAGGATTTAAATATTAGGTTGTATTTAGAAGCGCAGAGCCAGCAAATGATTGCTTGAAACAAAAAAATGACCCTGCAGCCCCTAACTATAGAAATAATCCCCAGCACAAAAATTGCAATTAGTACGACTCTCTGGGTTTGACCCTAACTTTACAGAACACTTGTCCAAAATATCTGTTAGCTTGAGAGCTACAGTTGTGAACCTTTGTGTTTCTTTCGGGTATTGTAGATTTGAGCTTTCTGTATTGATCTGATGCTTCTATAGAATGTGTTTTCCATCATTTTCATTCATTAATTTGATTTTTTTGTCTAACAGTTAATTTGTTACCATGTAGGGAGATTTCAAGTGTATGCAGTTCAATGCATATTAACAGTTTTCATAAGCAACGTTAGCCTGATGTATCCAGTACAGAGCACAGCAACTACAAGTCGGCTTACTCTTAAGATAGAAACTGAGTTGTAGCGTTGCGCTGTTCTTGTGGAACCTGTAATAAAGCACAAGCAGTAAACGACTGTGGTGAAATAATAGATGAAACACAGTTCAAATGTGTAAATAGCTTGCTTTACTCCCTTGCAAGGCTAAAGCTAAAAATGTCCTGTTACTAAAGCGAGAATTGAGAATGATGTCACATAGATCAAAAGCTTCTACTTATAAAGTGAACGTGCCATTGGTTTTTCATGTAATTTCCTAGTGAACAGCATCAGAGTTTCAAGATCAAAGTAATCTTGTAGGAAACAAGGGAGTTAGTTATGCATCATTCAACCACTATCAACCTTCAAACTATGAAAAAGTAGCTTTAGAGCAACTGTAACTTAAGTTCATCCCAATTAGAAATGTTTGACAGCTTCTGTGTAGCAGGCAACACTTAGATGAAGATCTATGCAGACTATGACAACAATAACATTTAATATGTTCACATCCAATTTGTAGCAATCATTACAAAAAAAGATGCTGGTACTATAAATCACAGTACTACAAAGCACTGAATATAATTGAAAGCCAGAATATCTTTGATTCCAGTCCTAGTGTCTCTTCTCTTCTGAACTTCATGATCAGATCAGTCAATATATAATAGACATTTTCATAACTCTACGAAAACAGGAATTGCTGGATGCTCCAGGGAAATTCAGGATGCTAACGTAACTACTAGCATCCTGGCCACAAGTATAAGGTCCACTTTAGAATTAAAATTGTTCTCTCCAATAACGTGGGAACACCAGTTGAAATGGTTTTTGCCCTTTTTCAGATACGTCCAAAATTATTGAAGCTTTCAGAATAGCTAAAACGTTGTTCTTTAAGAACTGCATTTAAGGATATCCTGACTTACACATTTTCACATTCAGTCTTCCAACCAAGTATGAAGATTTTGAGTATAAGATTTTTTTTTTTTCCCCTGAACAATCTCTTTAATATGTACCTTTGCCAATTCCTATACAGAACTGATGATCACACCTGCTTCAGAAAAAGCAACTGATTGTTTGGGGTTGGTTTTTTTTTTTTTAATCACAGAAGTGCTACTTCAAAAATCCCAGCAAAGAAACTTGCACTATTATTCTCTGTAGTTGTTTCTGATTTTACAAAAACACAACAGGATTCCCCCCTCCCATTTTAACCTGATTGGTACATTTTGCTCATCTATTTACAGCTATATTGATCCCAAAGAGATTTAGCATCCTGAAGCCTCATGCTTACTCTTATTATTTTTTGGCTTTAAATTTATGCCTCTAAAACTGGCAGTCTTTGACTGATAGGTTACGCTAGATGAAAATCTGCCCTTTTAGCCTCAATTATCATGTATGCAACAGTTCCCCAAAAAAAAAAAAAAGTACTGCAGAAATGGTAGTTACTTTCACAGTTCAGTGGACTGAAAGTCTGCAAGAACTCTTTTCCACTCTTCACGCACTTGCTGTTTTCCTCCCCTAGGTCAGCTGAACAACCCAGCAGCAGTACAAAACAGCTCTGCGAGTCCACGTGCTTTGCTGGTGTGCTACACAAGAAACTTTAATCCAATTTTACATTATTTGTTCTACCCAACATCGGTAGAACAGAGAACAGTGTTTAAACAGACAGTTTTTAAAGAATCCTTTCTGCGTGCTTGTTTAAACAAGGTACTTAATTTAACATTTATGTTCATCTTGATTATGAGTGTTTCATTTCATAGATAACTGAGAAACCATAGTCTATTAAAAAAGATGGACTATGCAAATCATTCTATCACTTATGTAAATACAAACAAAACCTGAATTCTCACCTATAGAGAAGCAAAGAAGGTTTTTTTGTTCATATGGAGAGTGCCTAGTTCTAAAGAGTTTTTTTATTCAGTCATTGGATCACGGCTAAATATATGTTGTAAAAAATCCTATGTCAAATCTTTGTTGCTTATAGTTAACCAAAGTTTAGGAAGTGTCCAATTGTCGCATGTTAATTACCATGTTATTAAATCCATCCTGTTTGTAAGCTTCTCCAAGGATCGGGACCAATTCCTACCTCTGACTCATCCCCTCCCACCCCCCAAAACGTAAGCATGACTCTACCACGTATTCTTAGGAACAACATCGACCTTCAATGGCATTTACTTACCAGAGTCAATCCAGCCGTGTTACAAAATGAAGGTACTATGGAGTTCCATGGCAACTACCAATGCATTGAAACACTTCAATTACATTTGAGCTTCTTCCTCCTCTTCGGGTTTTTGGGTTTGTTTTTTTTCCCAGCTATCCTGCCTTACAGAGTTTGCAGTAAAAATAATTCTTCTTAGCAGCTAACACGTCTTTCAGATATCTTCTAGAATCTCAGCTATTTTTCTTTTAGCGACATTTTAAGCGCTGCGAATTAGGTTATAAAAATATAAGTTAGAAATTAAAATCTTTTTAAGAGACAACTAGTCACCTGACTGATACCCTGACTATTGTGCACAGATTAGATATTTTTAGATGCACATAAGCATTTTAAATACTTTTGCTGTTCTAAATGCTGTAAACAAACATGAGTACCATGCCAACAGGAATCTGTGGGAAAATTTGAGTGATGCCTGCTCACACTATACCCACCTCATTACAAATTTTATTACTCATTCATTTTAGTAAGCTCTAATCTAGGTTATTATGCCACACCCATCACCATGGGAATGTGACTTGGAAGTAACAGAAAGACTTTGCTGTTCAGCTTTTTCGCAGACCTTGAGTGTGATCTGATTGCAGTTTCAATATACAAAACTAATTTGAATAGTTATACCTGAGAGATTAAAGAAATTTGGTAATTACAAGAGTCTTCAGTGCAGCAACAATGTATAGCACTTGATAGGAAAACTGAAGTATAGGTAAAGAGCTAAGAGATAAATACATTCCTAACCATGAAAGAAACAACAGGCATAACTCCCCATCCCTAATTAACTGTATGTCTTACAGCAGAGGTAAATACAGTAGGAGTTTTAGTCATTGGTTCTGCTCAACCTTCTCATACTGACTGCCACCTCCATAGGAAGGAAAATCTGAAAGACGAGATTTAAAGGAGATTTACATACTTATCTTATGTAAAAGATACCTCTGAGTGTCCAGTATTTTTTATGATTACCCTTATTTCAAATCAATTACTGCAAGTTAAAACCAAACATTACAGTTCCTGCAAAAGACTGTCCGCTTTTCTGACATCAAAACATAAGCACTACAAAAATCTTATTTTAAGAAAAAAGAACAATTACAGGAACTTTTATAAGTTTTGTTTACAATCTGAAAGGCAAAAGAATAACAAATGAAAGACAGACAGGGATAATACCAAGACTAAAAGGAGCAGGTCTAAACATCTGCTAACAGTTTTGCAAAAGAAGCACAAAAGCACTATAAAAAATAATTCTGAGCACACAGACAACTCCGTATTTACAAAAGCCTAGAGTCTTTTGTTATATTAAAAACCAAAATTCTTATATGGGAACAATCCCAGTTGTGGGAATTTTACTTCATGCCTGTATGCAAGTGTGACAGCGTGGGTTGCATGCTTCCGGTGGTAGCAGACCACATGAGAAGGACAAAAACGTTTACTGACTTGAACAACTAGTCAGTCTAGTCACTTTGGACAGAAATTTCAGTGGACATAGAATGTGGACCCAAACACAGTCCATTCCTGCTCCAAGTGCCCCCCCCAAATATTTGCTTTAGATACCAGAAGGCACCATCTTCTAAAAATGGAAGGGATCCGTATCTCCAAGTAGTTCGTGTGCAGCAAATACAAGAGTGGCCGAAGTGATAAAAAATGCTGAACAATTTAAAACGCAAAGCTTTATAAAACTAAGGATTTAACATATTTAAATAGAATTTACCATTACATTAAAAGCCATGTTGCTGAAATGACTTCATTTTACTCTTACCCTAATACCTTTGGTATAAATCTTGGAAGCAATAAAGTTAACAGCTACTTTAGTGGTAAGTCTGAGAATCTGTACAAACATTGAAGACTTATCTTCAATTATTCTGAGCAATTAGGTGTAAGGGTGATTTATTATGAATTTATTGTAAACACAGAGAGCACTAAAGGGTACTAAGCACATAAAGATGATTTTCATCTTGCAGCATCTGTAAGCAAGGCAGAAGTACACAAGTACTCCTGTGAAGGTTAGGCTGCCTGTCCTACTAAAGAGGCAGTATTTCCTAAGAGCTATTAAAAAAAGATCTCCCAAGGTGTGGAAAGAGAACTGCATGTTTACAATATGAGCACCTCAACACACCCAAAAGGTGTGTACACTTGAAATCATTACCTCATGCCCTGCATCACGTTATCATCCACATGCGAACGATGCAGCACGCAGCACAATGGCTTCTGTGCACTGTCATTACCAGCCTTAACTCCACGGGAGGAGGAGGCATGGAGAAAGGACAAGATCTCTACATGCTTCCCAATAGTGATTTGTTTGTAAAGTGTGTAGAAGCTGGAAAAAACATATTATTTTGTTATCCATTGCTGTTACAGAAAGCAATACTATTTCTCCTATAAAAGATGAAAAGGCAAAAGCCTTCCATTTTAGCACATACGATGAACATTTACCTTCACCACTACTTTTGAAATGCAACCACATAAACTGAACTGGTATATGCTGCAAAAGTTTTTTCAGTCTCTTGGAAGACGAGCAGTTCATACATAAAGACACTTCGGTTTTCCCTCCTGTAAAGTTTAGAGCAAAAAAAGGAAGTAAAGACAAAAGCTTTAACTACAGAAAGCCTGGGGTTCTTTGAAGCATTTGAAAGCAGAGTGTACTAATATCATATATTATAAGGATCTGCGGGAAATATGTACTATCTGCAAAGTTGAGGATTTTAAAGAATAAGTTCCGTCTCTGAAGTTACCTTTAAACAAAAACACCGTTGAACATCCCCCCTTCACAAGTCTTTTCTTGGATACCTGAATATACTTTTGGTTTACCACGTGTCGCATTTGTCGAGGAAGGCTTTTTTCCTGCATTTATACAAGGACAAACAAATGCTTTACCAGCTCCAACGAATACTGTTAAGTCAATCTAGTACTCCCTCTGTTGGCAATGCAAACAACGTACAGTCATTCCACCCACAGGGCCCTCTGAAGACAATTAAGAGAAGAAGGGAAAAGAGTGTTAGAACAATTAATCAGCAGAATTATTACACTTTTAAGCTTTCAGAAGCAAGCAATTCTTCAGATTATGAAAACTGAATGGTATGGCAACGTTCTATTTAAGTAGCTAAAATAATTTGAAGAGCTTCTTGATTATGAAAACCTGAACCCAATAGTTGGGAACGTTCCTAAAATATGTAACTTTATTCCTGCGCATTTTAATTAGCTGCTTTTTCTAATTCTCTTCAGTACTTAATTTTCAAAAATCAGCACTTTGATGGTTTAGGACTCCAATTAAAAAATCTTTATATAAAAGCTCATTTATTAAACCTCTGTACACAACAATGAACAGGTATGTACAGCAAGTTTACAGGAAGGATGATGTTACAAAAGATACAGTGGTAATTAAAACTGACCCACATAAATAATTTATAAAAATATTTGAAATGGCGAAGATAATGCTGGTAATCCCTGATTATTTTCATCCAATTGTCAGGATTTTAACGTGGGAAATCTTAATGTTAGACCTTTTTAAAAACATCCTGAATATATTAAACTTATCTACAGGATAATTAGCAAAATGTATAAAGTATAGATTATTGTACAAAGGACAGATATAAAAAAAAAAATAAATCACCAATCCACCTGAAACTCAAGGACTATATAAATCTTAGCCAAAGTAATGAACAGCAAACCACAAACTCCTCTTTTTAGAGTTTCATGTATTGGCATGTAAAATGCTCTTAACAAATCAACAGTCCTGTTATTCCTTAGTGGAAAGAAGCAACTTGGGGAAATTCTTCTATATTTTCTGACCACATTGGTGGTCCTGGTCAATACGGAAGCCCTGCACTGACTTCAATTCCAAGGAAGAACGGGGTAGAGCTGTATTTGTCTAGATTTTCTCCTTCCCACAAAAGGATGAGGAAAGTTATCCAAGTTTGTAAAACCGGAGGAGGCGAGAGAAGGAAGCAGGGATTTGGACATAATGAAACAGAGGAAGACCAGTTAAGACGAAGTCTTTTTCTTTTGCTGGTTTCTCGGGGAATTTTTTAACACGCTTCTTATTCGTAGATAAACACCTGTTGATTCTGCCATATTTTCAAATTCAAATGGTGTTATGCCTACAGCAAACTTGCTCATATCAGGAACAAGACTGGAGTTTTTTGCAGATGATTCAGTGCTTGTGACCACTTTATCTCCACCTGTATTTTCTCCATCGTTAACGTCATGGTTGGGAGCAGGCATGGTGTTATCCAGCAAGCCTTCTGAATCTGTATTATCAGGATTTTCCTTTAAGTTAAGTAAACTATCTCCTGGATTAGGACTAGTTATAGAATGTTCATTTTCTGGTATCTGTTCACTGATGTCAGAAAACGTAGTTTCCACTGTAATCACCTTACCAGATGACCTTACTTCTGCAACAAGATCTACTTCGTTCCTAGATGGTGATGATGTAACAGAATTTCCAGTTAAAGGTGTATCAACAGGAATATCAGAGTCACTGTTTGTGCTTTCTGCCTGCTCTAGTGCTGCCCAGATTAATCGCTGCTGTTCCTCTAGCTCTTCCAAGGTCAGAGTATCCTCATCCATGACTGAATCCACTATTTTTGGCTGAGGAATATCACCGGAAGGATTTGATGGTGGAGTAGTCCTAGGAAGAGGAGGGGGGGTGGGTGTTGAAGGTTGAGGTGGTGTAAGATTTAGTGGAGGTGTTCCTTGTGGTAAAGGAGGAGGAGTTGACATCGATGGACGTCCAGGTGGCAGCGGAGGTTGGAACTGAAAACTGTTATGAGTTTGAGATCTTTGTGACACTTCCAGATCTAGAAACAGATTGAAAGACATCTGTTAGAATCTGAAATCTGAACAGAACAAGATTCGAAGTGACAATGCTCTGATTAACTAGCAGACTTATGTCTTCTCATCCTTGGTTTTCAGCTGAGATAGAACAAACTTTTTGAAGGTTTTAATATCCACCGAAACTATGTTTTGGGGGATTTTAACTCTGCTAGCCGGTCAAGAAAAAAAAATATAGATAAAATACTCTTGAATGTATTGCGAACAAACTTATTCCACACTGAGACACAAAAGGAAAGCCAGAAGTTTCTCCAGCTATTCCAACATTCGAACAACACTGTTCTTATTTTTAAGAAGTGAGCTTACAACTTTCTACGTTATTTCATCCATATATTTAAGGATTTCGAGGTCTTCATAATAGAAGTTTCTATAGGATATACTTGAAGTAGAGATCAGAATTTGTAACCTAACATTCCAATTGCTCTGAGAACACCTGAAACCTCCTGCCTGGTATTGGAAGATATGACAATCACAGCAACAGAGAATGCCTATTGTGGCGAGGCCCAAATGCAACTATAGTAGGACACCGCTAGCATATGTTAGCAGTTACATTAGTTACCACCATAATGAATACTAACACATTAGTTTCTCTTCATGAACATTGACATTTCAATTCAGAGCAAGTTATTTTGAAAATAAAAATGGAAACTAGGAAAAAAAAAAATGTAGAATAAGCGTACCAGAATCTATGTCCATGTCAGTTACTGGCACCTCCAAATTGTCTTCTTTTGGTCGCTTTGAATGATGAGAGCTTGACTGAGATGCAGCCCTTTTATTGCTAGATTTTGGACTTGGCTGAAGAGAAATTATCCAGGAAAACAAAAGAAAGTAGTATTAAGTTGTACGAGGTAAACATTTCCAGCTATAAGAACATATTTAAAGCAATTCCATAACTATGCAATCATTTGGTGACCCAGCATGACAACTACATATTGAAGTTTGGGAGGTTTAATGCAACTGAACAGAACTGTAATCTTGTTCAGGTTTAAGTGGCAAAAGAAAAGACTGTGCATTCTTAATACAGAATTACAACGAAGTTTCCACTTGGACACCTAGATCTTATGAGATCATCACAACACAAGTATTGCATGTCCCTTCCTGGCAAGTTTAGAATTTACCATTTAATTCCACATAGCATTACACTTTGGGACTGAGAGCAGAGCATACATCTTCCAGCCTTAACTGGAAGTATTCTGCAGTAGATAACACTAAGCTAGAGTCACATTAGAGATGACCTGAGAATGAAACAGGACAGGACTACCACGTGTTTCCTCAAGTCACTATAATAAGATTACTGTAAATCATGATATGGCAAGTAAGCTTTTCACTTATTTGGGAAGTCTGGAACTAAGACTGTTTTTAGGCTGTAAAAGTTTATAGAAGCTTTTTCCATAACTGTTTATAAAACATCATATAATTGGTATCTGCTTATATTAGGAATTTGTTCTAAATGTGAAGCTCCTTTTTGTTAGAACAGAGAAGCCAAGCATCAGCATTTCACACCTGGTAGTGTCAGTAAGAAAGTCTATCCCCTTGTGCAAAAAACAAGATATAAACAAGACATCATCATTGGCTACACTAACTACAGGACAACTTTTTTTTTTTTTTTTTGCGAATAACAATGAGACATATTCACCGCATGAAAATTCGAAAGGTAGTTAGCAAAAACATCCTTCTGTTGAGACGGCTGCATGGGGATGGAACCAAATATCTGCCATTCCTACAGGGGAAAAGAAAAAAATTCCAAGAACATTCAGAAAATTTGTATGTATGGAAGAAATAGGCACTTGTGTGTGAAGTTTTGTGTTTTTTAAAAAAAATGAACTACCCTTCTAGGGTCCTCTTGGTCCCACAATGGAAATCATCACCCTAGAAGTACTGTCAAGACCCCACCCACAAGAGTTTTGACAGTTACCAGCTGGATGGATGTCATGGGAATTAACCCAACAGCCCCCAGCACCAAAAAGAGGCTTAGAAAAACTGCCTGTTGAAAGAAAATTGTCAGATGCAGAATACTAAACGTTAAACTCAACCAAAAGCAATTAATGTTACTCTGCATGTTGTTTAGAAGGCAGAGGAGAGCCACTTACATCTGGGATCCCACTTGGAGTGGATATATTAAAGCCCGGATAGTTTATCAACTTCGAGACATCGTAAGTGATGCGTTTTGGTTGATGAGATCCTTCACCTTCTGTTCCACCATCATCTATAACAAAATGTAATTATTATTGATGCTAATTAAGAACATTACTGAAAAAATCCACAGGATTTAAGAACAGGGTCTTGTCTTGGTTTTTGGAATGTAAGTATTGACAGAAGGCTTTGTAATCCACAAAGGCAGTAACAACAACCAAATCTATCAGATACATGCATGAAGCTTCCCCAAAAAAACCTAACTACTCTTATAATACTACTCTTTATCTACCACTACTAGCCTCAGAATTTGGCATCACAACTGTTCTCTGAGATGCAGCATAAATGTTGGTCATTAGTAAAAAGCTGGTAAATTACTTGATAAATTGGGTTTCAAAAAACATATTCTTTGCTTGCTGGTGGTCTTCTTACTCTTATTATAAATTTATTGAACTTTAGAAAGTATTGAGGTTTCTTTCATAAAACATAAGAAAAGCAAAGCTTATGAAAAAAAGGAAGAAGAAATTTGGCAATAGGCTATTTGCAAGTCTTGCACAGTTTCACAGGAACTTCATGTTCTAGTATCAAGGGTCGAATAGACAGAAAACACGCTGACAGAGTCTTCACCTATGCAATACAATCATCATAAAAGTTGTTTCATTGTCACCGCATAGATACATGAAAGGGGAGTATTTTTACATGACTTTAGAAAAGAAAACTTGATTTACAACTTTATCACTCTTCCATGAGGAAGATGAAGGTTTACAAGCTAGGTACTTTATTGTCTCCTGAATAGGGTGAAGCCAGTAAATAGCCCGCATACTGAAAACTGCATTCCTGCAGCACATTCCTTACCTTTTCCATCATAGAGCGCAAGCCCCGAGTGCTCCATTTCAGCCTCCTTGAGCCAACCTGGAGGATAACCCAGCTGACGCATGCGATATATAAACGGAGGAAGACTCTTATCTGTGACACCAAGTGCATCTTGAAGTTCCCCACTAAGTTAAGAAAACAAACAGAAAACAAAATGTCCTCCAGTAAAAATCCATAATTGAGTTTTGACAAAAGGAAGTTATGAAGGAAGTTACGAGCATTTTGTGGAATTTTAAATTTAAATTATCAAGTTAAAGTAACTTAGTTTAACTCAAACTATGTTGCCTGTCAATCCCTGATACAACAATTTTAGGTCTGATGTTAAAGATAACTTCTAACATTTCAATTTCTCCATACAAGTGTACATATGCTTAAAGATTTTATGAGAATTAATTCTGTGCTGAGAACAACTTATTTGACTTGTTACTTCTGATTCATGGCCTTAACTATAGCTATGATGACAGGAAGGGTGGAACTTAATGCAACACTAAATTTACTGCTGATTTCTTTGGAGACTGCTACAGCCATATGATTTTTTTAGAACATTTGAGTAGAGAGGAAAAGACACTCAAAGCTCAAAATGTTCAGAATCTTGCATTCATATTTAGTTTATTAGGAACATAATATATCTGCAATTTGATTAGCCAAAGAGTAAAATTTTTCTCCCTGCATTACAGAAAGTGCCATGCGAAAGGGCAGGACTATTAAACTAGCAATGAGTTTTCACGTGAAAAATATCTGTGCAATTTATTAAACAAACATTTATTTAGCCAACAAATTCAAACATAATACACCCATAGTTAGGAGTAGCAGATGGACTTATAGAACTCTGGAAAGTAACATCTGGCACTCCAAAGGAAGAAAAGGTATTCCAGAAAAGCAGTGCAACAGCTAATGGAAGGAAAAGAGATACCTAATTACTCCTGGTTTAAATTTTCCAAACCTCTCTTCTACTTCTTCTGCATGATAACGCTGCTGAAAATTCTGATTGCTCGCTTCACCACAAGCTTCCAGAAACTCCTTTCTCTTCTCACTTATACGAGCTGCATTTCGTGGCTTAAAGATAATACAATTGGGAAGTTTAGATTTGGACAATTCACTATTTATGCACTCCTTCACCCAACATAAAACTGGTACTCCTTGCCCTCAGCATGCTTAATCGTTTGTCACCCGGCCATGTGATACAACCGCAGTGATAATGAAAACTACACAGCAAAAAAGCAAGAGTATTTGCACTGGAGCTAGCAGAGCTCTAAAGCAGGAGGAAAGACTGTGCAAACTGAAAAATGTCCCTCCATAAATTAAAGGAGACATTTAAACCCTTATGCTACAAAATTAATTTATGTTGATTTAGAATGTTAGCATTTATAAGTATGAACAGTATTATCTAATCAGAGATGAATAACCATCCTGACCCCAATGCACCTGATTTTTTATTTTTTTTTAATGGTGCAGTTACACTGAAACATTTCTTGGAGAGCAGCAGTCTTTTGAATACTGATGTAGACTTTACCTTTGGACAGTCCTTCATTTGATGGTCTTCAGAACCACAATTGAAACAATGAGGTTTTGGCCTGCTTAAAAAACGCACAAGAAATTAAGCCTGAAAATAATTTTGCAACGTTAAATACACTTAATTACTTTATATCTTGTTAGATTTTTAGATTTAGACTTAGAAAGAAAAAAAATGTAAGCATTGCTTGCTGATTTCACATGCTGTCTTCTGCTTCTCTTCAATTGACTACTAATGTCAACCTTCAAAACGGAGTAACAGAATATTGTTTATTTCACAGTCCTAATAACACAAGAAATGCGCGAAACACAGGCACAGCATTGAGGGGGAGCGAGAATACATGACAGCATGTGGAGAGAAAGGAAAGAAAGAAAGAAAGAAAGAAAGAACAAACGAGAACTAAAATGGCAGTGGAAAAGTAGTACTTCCAGGCGGAAATTGAGCTTTTATAACCTGTATAATAGAGATCTATTCCTTTAAGAGGGAATAGAATAGTCATAGAATAATTTAGGTTGGATCTCAGATCTCTAATCCAGTTCCTTAATCAAAGCTCGGTCAACTATGAGATCAGACCAGGTTGCTCAGGGCTTTATCCGGTTGGGTCTTGAAAATCTCTCAGGATGGAGACTGCATAACCTCTCTGGGCAACCTGATCCAATACTTTACTGTCCTAAAGGTGGAAAAAGCTTTTCCTTGTATCATGCAGCAGATAGCAGAGTATTCACTGAAGGATTTCTGCTTCTGATTAAATATGCAAACATTTCCTTAAATAGTGCCAGTAAATGAAAACAAAACCTACATAACGAAAGCTTATGCTATATCCAGAGGAAGGAAAGGGAAGATGTTAAAAAAATACTTTTAACTCTAGAGTACGGGTAAGGAGCCCCTCAATTTAATACACCTGTAGTACATTAATACCTCTATTTCTCTTTTTATGCTTGTGTCATCAGAGGTCTGACCCTTTTTACAATACTGAGAATCAGTTACCAGGAGAGACAAGCAGGAGAGCATGACTACTTCTTTGGAAAGTGCTGGTCCACAGTCTGAACATGTTATGCATATTGTGAAATTGTGCACTGAAAACTTGGAATGGAACTGCAGCTGGCTTCAAGTTTAATTCTCCTTGTAAATTCATACCATGACAACAAACATTTTCAACATTATGGGAGGGGAAAGCCAATCTCTTAAAAAATTTTAGAGAAAGATTTATTTTCTGAACATTCATTTTTACCGAATTAGGATTGGAACCAGAAGTGGAGACAAAGTGTGACACAAGGATGAGCGTCCAGGGAAACCCCCACACACGCACGCGCTCCAACCTCTTGAAGCCTCTCTATTAAGATAAAGATGAAGCAGAAGGCGCGCTTCACTTTACACGGTATTCAAACAGAAACCTTCTGCGGCGATCCAAATATTTTATCACCAACCCATATCATGAGCACAACCTTTCAATCTGTTACCATCAATCAAAGATGGCAGTACTTCTAATCAAACCAGAGTTTAACTCAGCATGCCCCTTTATCTTTGAAATTCCCACTAAAAGCTTGCCTTGTTCTCATTGCAGCTGAAATCAGTGACTTTAGACACTGTGAAGATCACACAAGCTGTCAGTAGGGAACTCTATTTGCTTTACATCTTACCTCCCATAAAAGCTATACAATCAAATTTAAGATCAGTCTGTCTTAAAAGCCTGTAACGTAAGTCAGACAGGAATTGCTCTACAAAACAGTAAGAATGATGATAGTACACCAGTGCAAGGATGACAAAGCAATCACTAAAAAGGCAAACAACAGAAGAACTGAGCATAAACTTCCAAAAGTTTTCACACATTGATTTTAAGGCCCTTCCTGAAGAAAGTCAAGAAACAAGAAAGAGCCACTGACTGTAAAGCTCCGCACTGCTTTACTTAATTTAAACTCATTGCTCAGGTATGTTCAAGGGTTTAGTATACTGGGGAATAATCACAGCGTACATCTGAACTTTTCAGCTCAAAACTTTATATTTAAGAATAATACAAACCTTTTTGGTTTTACTTGTATTTCTTGTCCATCTAGGGAGAGAATCTGGCTGAAAACTTGCTGGTATCTTTAGATTTCAATAAGGAACTGCTACTGGATGAAGCAAAATTTCAATCTTGTATAAATATCAGTGAAAACCTAATAGTGCCTTGACTAGAATACTGACTCTTCTGGATTAAGTCACAAATGGATCCTTGATATGAAGTCTATAGCATAAACTATAAAATTATATCTATTATAAACTATTTCCTAAGATGGGCTGACATTGTTTCCTCCTACTCAATTTCTATCCAATGGCCAATTTTGTTCTTTATCAGCACTTGACAGAACTACTGTCCTCTTGTTTATAGGCAGAAGTTTCAAGCTAATAATTCTGACATGCTTCAGAGCAACCTTATTAATAACATATTTTGGTAGATTTTCAAAAATATAACTCGCTTCTCAAGCAGGTGGAGACAGGTCATATTGTACTACTTGTGTTTGGTTTTGGACTGCAGTGTGTCAGCTGCTCTGCCCATTTGTCTAAAAACATACGAGAAGACAAGAGAGCTGCCAGTGAACCGGCATGGTAAAGACTAAGAGGTTCATGAGAGTTCAGAAGCACAGCAGTTTTCAGAATCTAACAGTTGCTTTTAAAAAGAAAAGCAGATGCCAGATACTAGTTGAACTGACGTGTTAACTGAGTGCAGTACTTCAGCCACTTAGAAGCACGATATTTGGTATACCATTTCACTCAGAAGTAAGTGTATTTTAGGCTTAATGTTGTCTATGGGAGCTCTAAAGAAAGATGCAGTAAGCACATTTAAAAAACAATATCAAAGCTAAGCTGGCAGACATGAAAGTTTAGCCACGCTTAACTTGGCATATTAGGAGTAATTCCCCTTTAGCCATCTACTGCCTTCATCTAGAGGTTGGGAGGTAGTACAAATATCATTTGGAGAGTCATTAAGGATTGACTTAATGCACTATAACAGAGACAGCTTTCCAAATGTAAAATTACAGCACAGTCAAAGGCAGGCAGAACAAAACCCAAGTTAGCCAGCTTATAAATTTGCAATTTTCATTCAGATACAAGTAATTTTTTAACACCAGGAAATGACCTTTACTGCAATCTTGATAACTAGATACTGCAGAAATGAACTGTGAAACTGGTTCTTGTCCTGACTCTTTCTAGGGGAGAAGCAATACTAGAAAACTGGGGAGATGGGATTACTTGAGAAATTTCTTGTCCAATTTCTTTTTATCAAGGAGGACTAAAATATTAAATAAAACACTTTTTCCAGCATTTCCCTCAATCCCACCTTTCAAATACTGGCTTTAATAAACAGTAAAGAAAACCAACTTTAAAAAGGATGCAAGTTAAGAGCATTCCATAATTAAACTTTATTAAAAGACCTTCCCTCTGGCTCCCACATTTGTAAAAAAATACCTTACAGCAAATTTGAGTCTGCCAAGCCCTTTTCTTCTCCCAAACAGCAGATTTTACAGAGGGATAATGCTTATTCATATCTGGAATGAGCTGTCATTCCAAACCTGACTGCAGATTGGCCGAGGAAATTCCTAAAGTCACAAGATGTATTTATGGGGATAAGGCATTCACTCTTCCCAAGCATAAATCTTCTAAAAATCAGTGATCCAATCATATCAAAATACTTACATGTTTTGAGTAAAAAAGTCATTAATTACTCATTAAAACTTTTCATCTGTAACGACTGATACGGTTTTGATAGAAATGTACAATCTACTGAACAAAATTTGAGTTCAATTTACCGACTGGCATTCTTTAGATTTCACAAACGGAAAAACCCCCTTGTTTTAGTAAACAGGATACTTAGGTATTTCCCATCCTTCTGTCAGCTGTGGATTCTCATTTAATATAGGCTGTCCCAGTTTATCGAGACAAAAATTGGTAAAATACAGAACACTTCCTACAACCTGTAGAAAAAAAGTCAGAAAATTGTCAGAAATGTGTCAGTATTTAGGTCAGACTGGTAGCATTTCTATAAATTTACACTGCTTGCAATACTTCCAAGGTTTTTTTCCCCGGCTCTGCAAGAATTTACAAGTAATACACGCCCACACCTGTACAAATAACTATTTTTTCCCATTGATGTAGTCACAACATGCTGAACTTAACTGCAATTACACTTATAAATTAAACTTAACAACATCTTATTTTAATGGCAGTGTATACTGAATATGTAGAATGAAGAGTCAGACCTACCATTGAAGAGTATATAGTCAAAAACTTACACTAAAAGCTTCTTTAATTTTTTTAACAGAATTTGAGCTTGCTGTTTTACAATCCTCTTCCAAAAGAACACTGGAAGGCTGACATGAAAAGCAAAAATGCAAATAATTAATTTAAAATAACAGTGAAAAGAGCTCCTAAATTACTAAAGTATGTAAACAGCACAGAACGTGGAATACAGCTTCTATTCTTTCATGAAACATTAGTTAAACAGTAGGATGGAGATGCCTACATTAGTCATAATGCTTTCCACAGCCTGAAGTATGACACAACTCATTTCTCATGTTTTCTTTGATGAGAAATATGCTGCATAAGAACATCTTTACTCTGATCTCAAAATCTAAGAGAAAGATGGAAAGAAATATGCCATTTCACATTTTTATTCAAAGCGATGCAAAAAAAAAAAGTGAAAGTAAAACTCAAAATTCTAAACAAAGAGAAGAAAGAGGAAATTTCCAGATTCTGTTGTCCATCTATGCTCTTATACATACACAAAGTTGGGCCAAATACTCTCAGAAGAAGATATGTTAAGCTTATACCTTTTGGTCTTTTCTTGATTATTTAAACCAACTTAATACTTTGCTTTTACACAAATTTCAATAGGAACCATTTTAAAGAAGCATTTTCATGGTCGGAAAGGACATTTTCTTTGTCCTGATCCTCTATTTTTGGAACAAATAGTTATACAACATTTGTACAATAGTTGCTTCAACTGCAATTAAGCAGGAAAAACCATCCAGAATTCAGCAATTTAGCAGTGTAATATTTCAATAGTTCCACTATAAAGAGGCAAAAGAAGGAGCAACTAATGAAAATTTTAAAGTACCTGTGGCTTAACATTGAAGTGTGTTTTTTCTTGTTCACTTCTCTTCTGCTCCTCATATTTCTGAACTAAATTAAAAACAAAATCTTCAATTTCTTGATGATACTGCCTATAACGGAGTGAAGAAGTATAGAGAGACGAAGAAATGAGCAAGACTGAAACACATGCCAGATGTCTTTTTTTTTTTTTTAAGCATTTACCACTTACTACTTCTTAAGAACTTAGAAAAGGGGCAGTCAACTTCTCTCCTGTCCTCCTCCCAACCCCCACCAACACAAACACAATCTATTATTAGAGAGCACCCTTATATCAGTATGGTAAAAAAATCAAATCAGAGGCAGGGAAAATTTAATTTACTATGTTTACCCACAACACTCACGAAACTCAAACTGCTGTTCAGACTCACGCCAAGTTCCTGAAAGTCACACTACATTTCATGATAAAAACAGATATCAATAATGAAAGCACCAGACCTCCTGCCGTATTGCTCGTTACCCTTTCTCCTCCTCAAGCTTAACAAGTTTATGTTATTGAATAAAACACATATCCATCCTTTGGGCAACACACTAACATATCCAAACAACAACAAGAGAGTCCCATTTCTTGTCAGGACTGCTTTTTCTTGGAAAGTACTTACTTAGAAATTACATTGTTCATAAATAAAATCTGTAGCAGAGGTCCATCAATTTTGGAGTTGTCCACTGATATTCCACTAGAAGAACAGAACAGAGACACAGACAATGGTTACTGTATTAGCTTCACTCTAAATATCCCCCATCCATTTTATCACAGCAAAGTCCGTAGTCCACAGAGAGAGGAAGGTTTGGCCAATACAAGTTCTGTTCTTTTAACAAGTTCCCACTAACTTGAACAGAAATATCTCACCCTCTTCCAAGCAAAACAGGTTGCCTGGTGTGAGGTGGAAAGAAAACAAAACAGACCACCACACTACAGAATTTTTCTTCTAACTACAGTAAACTGTTACAAAATCTTATTTATAAGATCTCGTATTTATTCAGTCATTTTAATGTACTTGTTCTCACTGCTGAACTTTACAAAAAACCGTCTTCCTGAAGGCCACGTAAGTTTCATGAAGAGACAGATGCACACAAATAAAGTTAGAGCAATACAAATTAAGTTCTTGCTACTCAACTATAAAAGACTTTTCGAGAACGAGAAAAGCATTTTGGAAGCCCAGCATCTGAGCAGGGATGGGGACATAGAAAAAAGGTTTCTAAAAGATGTGGCAAAAGACACTGTCAGCTCAGGCAGCTATTAGATCTATTCCAAACATCTACAAGTCACACAAAGTGTTTTAAGTCAGCATTAACATACCTAGGACGAGTCAGAATATTCAGCTTCCTTTTAAGTTCTTGATGTTAATTTATTGTTAAGGAACAACAGTCACAGACCCACACCTTAATTCATTAAAGGATCAAAGCAACGAGAAAACAAGAATTCCATACAATAACAACGGGGCTTCAGACTTTGCTTTTCAGTGCACGCAGAATTATTTACAAATCCTGTGCTGAAGAAACACAACCAAATGCAAAAACATCCAAACTAACCAAACAAAAAAAAAACCCAACCCCCCCCCCCAAACACAGGAGAAATAGAGGACCAGGTGTGACAATCCAAATAGTATAATTTATTACATGCACTATGGTTGTACTGTCAAGTTTATAATATTTTATTTTTAAAATACCTACAATCATAACAAAAACTCAACAGTAAGACACACATACTTGGAAATAGAAAATAAGCTATAGGAACCATTTCAGAGTCCACTCTGCCACAGTACTTAACCCAAAACCCCTCTAGGGAACCAGTCACGACTTAATAGCTTAAAAGTATTTCTAGCTATGTTAAAATTGGATTTTCAAAGTGAATGTACAGCTATTTCTTTTCCCGAGAAAGGCAGAAAGGAGTCATGCGTTTTAATGGTCACTCCAGCACTCAGGAACTCGACTACCTCCTTTGCCAACTGAAGGAAGCTTGTCACGGACCTGGCCATTCTGAGGATAAAAGTTTTCAGAGAAAACGCTCCTCCTGAGTGACAGAAGCAGAGGGCGGGAAAAACCACCCACGGCGGCCAGCGGCGGGCTCGCAGCGGCCCAAGGCGGGCAGCCGCCGGGGGGAGGCTGCCCACTCCCCGCCAACTTCGGTTCTTATCGTCCTTCAGGACGCGCCATGGCCGCGGCTGCCAGGCGGGGACCGGCAGGGCCTTCCCCCACAGAGGCACAGGGCCCGGCCCGGCGAAGGTCCCCGGCAGGCGGGAAAAGCCGGAGCCCCTCAAGGCGGAGGCAGCCGCCGGCCCCAGGAGGGCAGACGCCATGGCTGGCCCGGAAGGGAACCGGCGGCCGCAGCAGCGCCCTCCTTCCCCCCGCCCCACCGCGCCCTCCCCAGAGCAGGCCCGGCCTCTCCCGTCAGGATATTCTCCGCCCGGAGCCGCCGCACCGTCTCGTCGCGGTCCCGCAGCCTCGCGTACAGCTCCTGCAGGGCTTTCTCGGGACCCTCCTCCTCCTCCTCGCAGCCGAGGCGAGGTAGCGGCGGCGGCCTGTCCTCCTCCTCCAGCTGCTCGAAGAGCTGGCGGTCCCCGAAATCCACCTCAGCCGCCATCTTAAGCCGCAGCAGGAAGGGAGGGGCTTGAGGGGAGGGAGCCGCCGAGGGGGCAAAGGGCGGACGGAGCCGCCACTGGCAGCGGGAAGCGCGGGGCGGGCGGGCCCTCGCCCCATGGCGAGCCGCAGGACCACAACTCCCAGCGTGCCACGGGCGGCCACGGCGCGCACCGGGAGATGGAGCCGGCGCTGCGCGGGCGGGAGCTGCCGTTCTGGGGAGAACGAGCATCCCCAGCACAAGAGGGCGGCAGCTGCCTCCGGCAACCATTTACTGCATCGCTCCTTTTTTTTTTTTTTATTTTATTTATTCCTCTTTTTTCTTCCTCTTCTAAGGAAGGGTGAGGTGTGGAGAGAAAACGAGGCCCCATCCAAACTGCAGCCCACGCTGGAAAGGACTCGGGCTCCTGGCAAAGCGCTGACTCCTACATTTAATGAGCTCAGATATGGGCATTGCCCTAAAACAAGCTCATAAAATCTACTCAAAGAGTTAACACACTTTCCAGTCTTTTAAATACTGAAATATTAGCAAGGAGCTCCAACATCCTTTCTTTTTCATCAGTTGTATGGTTACCCCTCACTCTCTACTGAAATTCGCAAGTATCAAATTGAAAATTATAAAAATAAAAAAAAAAGTTCAGCATTCATCACGATCTCATTATTTTAGGAAAATCCTACTTCAAAAGCAGCAAATCAAAGCATCACATCTATTTCTGCCTTCTCAACTTTCCCTGACATCACTTAACTACATTCATTAGAGTTTGGCCCAAAAGACAGCTTAATTAATATCAAATAAGACCTTAGAGAAAAAATGTCTTTATTATTAACCAGGTTTTTTTGCACTGGATTATGTGCCTATTGGCCCAGACTGCTAAATAACATCTACACAATGTTTCTTTCATGTTTCAAGAATTGAAAATAACTGTACAAGGTTAAAGTACAAAAGTACACAAGACAGTGGACACGAAATATCCATGTATGAGTTTATCCCATCTGCTGCTTGGTTTGAAAAGTAGAACTTTTAACTAAAAAATACTGTCCTTCTATAGTTCTGTCAAGTTTAATGGAAGTGGGTATAACCTGATTACAACACTAACACCAGTATCACTGATCTGATATTTACAAAAAAAATTGTATTTTTCAATAAATTAAAGTCAATGCAACACCCATGCAAGCTAGAATGCTAGCTTTTTGGTGAACAAGGACCCAACATTTGAACAAGAACCTTCCCATAGTCCCAAACTTTAAAACTGCCTTTTTTCTTTTTTTTCAAACTGCATCCATTCCTCGCATTGAAGATGTAAATCCCAAACCCATTCCTCTTTGCGTGTGAGTCTGTGATCTTGCCATTTCGTATTGTGCATCTAAATTTCTGAAAACCTCTTCCTGTTGTTTCAGCGTTTTGTAACTCTCTTCATCAACGGAACTACAGCCAGCTTCATCCTCACTCTAGAAACCAGACAGAAGAAAACAAACATTAGTGTGTAGGAAGTGGTGTTTTCATATAATACAGGTGTCCTAAATGTAACAATTTTGCTTTGTTATTTGAAAAAGTTATAAAGAATTCAAGCATTTGGTTTTATTGCTGGAACATTCCAGGGTAGCTTTCCTCTCACTGTCAAGAAACACATAGAGGCCTTCATCCAGTTCCTTTTTCTAATTCATTAGAATAACTGTCTCCAATTAACTTATCTATGCGAAGAAATACTGTTTATCAGACTACGAATACTGGTTACAGGGACCAGTTGTTACAGATTGTAACAGTTGCCTTGTTAGCCAGAAACAACATGAAATTCTAGAATTTTAATTGAATTCAGATTTAGATGCTGCCTGTGAGCTTTAATGTGAATACTTAAAAATTCCTAACTACATCAGGTAGTATCAAGTTAACTTAACACCTTTACTCGCTAAGGTAAACTTCAAAATAAAAAAAACCAGTCACATCACTATCCTACAGTTAATAATAAATTTAATCATACATTCAGAACTCTTTACCTTAATGCCCATCAGTTTTCTGAATTTGACATTTTGGTCCTTGTTTCCAAAATTTAGTTTTTCCCATATTTCTGCAGACTGTGATTTATCCTGTACAAGTTTAAAAAAAGATGTATCACCTTTTTAGGTTAAGTTTCTGTTAATATCACAATACAGTGGCAAGCAAGAGAGTATTAAAAACGAGCCCGTTGTGTAGCACTAGCACAGCTGGAAGTTAAAAGGTTTCTATGGGAAAAAAAACAGGAGTGGCGAGGAGGACTGTAAACATTCTCAAGTGACTTGCAGCTGAGGTGTAGAAAAAACACACTATCATACTAATCACCATTTAATTAGATCTTTAATTAGATCACTAATCACTTGTGCACTTTACAAGTAGAACATCTGTGCTTAGATAACACAGGCTTGTGATAAACTCAGAGGCACCCTATCAAACCTGCTTGAGATTCCTGCCCTGCTGTGGGGAAGATCAAAGCACAGTGGTAAACGACACCTGCCTGAATCCCTGACAGACAGCCAGAACCAGCAGGTTTGGTAACACTCTCTAGCACGGACCAAGCTCCATGGTGCCTGTGTTCCTGCTTATGTGCCTCTGCCCAGGTGCTGCTTCGGAGATCTCCCAATTGGTGAGGTAATGAAAATAAATTTACTCTTTGCATTTTATCTGTGGTTTTATGGTTGTTCCGTGTCCTGCCTGTGCCAGCTCACACAGTTTCCAAGTCACATCTGATATTCCTACAGCATCCTCACAGAAAACCTTTGTGAGGGAAGTCTACTTAACCATAGGTTTTAAAACAGACGTTTATTCTAGACTTGGGTAGATTTTACTGATTTCCGTAAAATTTGTAAACCTTTTCAGAATGCTTGCTTAAAGTGGATTATGGAAAAATGAATTTGCTTGTTCCAATTATGTAATACAGAGCACAAATCAGGAAGACTTGCTTAAGCAGCAGTCAGGTTTCTTCTTCCCTCCCTTTTGCCTCCCATCAACATCACATGAACCAGTTTCAGTTCTTCACATCTTTGGAACTAGACTGTGAAAAGCTAAGTGAGCTTCTTACATAACAGATACATGATGAACATTAATCTAATGTAACAAACACACTTCCATACTGGCATAGTGTCAAAAGACAAAAATACAAATATTAAAGCACTAATTTTTCCACAGTATAAGCAGGCAAAACCTGTCCTCAAATACAGCGATTCCCTGAAAAAGCAATTGCCACAGAAGCCTTTTTTTTTGCTGGCCTATACTTCACTAATTGCAAGAGCATTTATTTGACACAGCATAAATATAAATAAACCTTCAAACTTTTATAACTTTTGTTAGTGTCAGTAATGCATTACTCCTGAAAAGTTACTAGCAAGGTTTGCAGAACTGTCTATGAAGTCTGGAACTGGACAGGATACAACAATCAAATGAAAAATCTCTACAGTCACAGAAAGGAGTGGTCAGTTATAGTTTCTATAGCTTAGCCATCACTTTTCAGTAAAAAGAGACCATCTGAATTTGATATTTAGTTGCCAGTTGTAAGCAAACTGACAAAAGTATCACCAAGATCTAATTATACTTCTTAAGTTTTATGACATTATGGGGTTTTCCAAAGGCTTGTGTCACAAATATTTGTCACCGAAGGTCTAGTTATCTTAAGTCTTTTCACTCAAGTTTTACCTTGGACTGAGTAATTTTGCTGGAAATAATGTTAATAAGCATCCTTAAACTGAGTGCAAGATGTTTCCGAACAAGTTTTATGGAAGCAAGAAAGGACAACATTACCCCTTCCTTTTTGCCTTGCCAAAGCATCTTCCGCTTTTTCTCTTGCTCAGCAAATTTCATTGGATTCACTGCTGCTGGGTTATAATAGCTAGGTACAGCTATGCCAGTCTCTGCTAGAGCTTTTGCTTGTAGTGCTGCCATTTGAGCTGCCATTGCTATTTGAGGAGTTACTTGTGTTCCCGACGCCAGAAGAGCAGCAACATTAATAACAGAACCTCCAGTGGCTGCAGCTGCTGAAGAAGAAAGGTAACTTGCTATCAGACAGTAAGTTCAGACTTTTTGGGAAAAAAAACCCACCACCAAACCACCCAACACCTAAAACAAAAACCAAAACAAGCCTCCCAAACATTCCCCTTCATCAGAAATAAGTGGATAATGTCCGCATAACAAATGCATGATAAGATACGTGTTATCTGTAAAATAAGAAACAAGTCTCCAATACTCTTACTAAACCAGAACTAAAAGTGAAACTAACATTACCTCATGCTTCTGAATACCCCTGAGCTGGTAACAGCTTTCAAACTCTTGTTTAATGATGCATAAAAGAATGATCCAATGACCACCAGGAAATCATCCAGAGCCTAACATACAACGTATTTTCGTATACTCAGTAAATGATAAGAAAACCTGATGATTTTTTTGTTGGGGTTTTAGGTTTACTATTTTTGTTTTGGTTTTTCAAACGTTTCCTAGTGATTATTATATATGGGCCAAGGTAACAATTATACAAAGCAAGACAACCTGCACCTCTGTTGGACAGGACCGTAACACATAAGCCTACACTATCTTCCACTCACACTATTGTTTAGGAGTTAATATAATATACATGGACTACCTGCAGCCATTTCCTGTTGCTTCTGTTTTTCAACCATTTCTTTCTCTCTCTGTTCTTGCAGTTTCTTTGCTCTTTCCAGTCTAGAAGTAAGTACATGAGAATAAAAATATTTAGACATGCAAAAATCAACAGCAGCAGCTTATTTATGTCACATATCATTAAAATCATAACAATTTCTGACCTTCTGGCTAATGCTTCCTGTGCATCCATAGCTGTATTTCGTCCCCGAAAAGGTGGCGGACTCGGACTCCGGCTATGACTCCTGCTGAACCTTCGGGGCTTTTCAATTCTTTTTTTTCGCTCTCTGTAACCAAATTTAACAGAGTTGCTAAAACAATGAAGGTACGTATATACCTTAACATCTCGAAGTGTTTGATCACAACTCTGAAAAATTGCTTAATAATTAATTTGGAGAGCTCTCAAGAACAGCCTTCACAGAGATTATACTAGAACAGTGCAACAGTCACTCTTGCCTTGTGTGGGAAAATAATGGAAGATTGGGAAGGAGGACTGTAAATCTGCTCAAGTGACTTCCAGCTGAGGTGTAGAAAAACACATGTATCACACTAATCGTTCTCTAGGCTCGTGTGCTTGACAAGTAGAACATCTGTGCTTAGATAACACAGGCCTGTAATAGACTCAGAGGCACCCTATCAAACCTGCTTGAGATTCCTGCCCTGCTGTGGGGAAGATCAAAGCACAGTAGTAAACTACCCCTGCTTGAATCCCTGATATAGAACTGAAAACAGCAGGTTTGGTAACACTCTCTAGCATGGACCAAGCTCCATGGTGCCAGTGTTCCTGCTTATGTGCCTCTGCCCAGGTGCTGCTGTGGAGATCCCCCAGTTCTCAAAAGTAGCAACATTAAATTTATTCTTTGCATTTTATCTGTGATTTTGTGGTTGTTCCTTTGTCCTGTCTGTGATGGCTCACACACTTTACAACATGACAGAGCTAAAACTGAAGATTCCCAACTGCAAGATGCAACAGAATGTGTAATTCTGGGTATTCATTTACCCTCTTATACTTAAACGTTTAGAACAAATAGATCTACTCTATAGAGATTTTTCATTCTAAAATTTGTCAAGAGAGAACACTGTGTAACTTTCAGTAAAGTCAACTGCAAAAACACTGTAAAATGGATCACGTTGCAAGAAATGCTTTAAAAGCATACAAGACCTCACAGCACTATAATTACATTAAAAATTAGCATCTTGAAAAGGCCCGATGTAAAACTGGAATAGTACTTGGGGAAATTCCTCTTTCTCTGCCCTCTGTACACTCTTCACTCAATGTGCTTTGGACAACTGTTTGAGGGAGGCTATCAAGCTAAATGCAAGAGCTGGTTTCAACAGGTGTGATCTGTCTCACACTTGCTTTTGAGCAGAACAATACTGCGCAGAGAACTATGAAGCATGCATTATCTGGACCCTGACAATCTGGAAAGAACTCAGTTAAAATATATTTTTAAGCAAAATGCCAAAATATTTGGTTCAATACTCCTTAAGTAACCTTTTCCCCACCTCCCTCCCAAGTAGAAGTTGCTCTTATGACATGTACATCTAGCCTCATCTAAGCAACAGACACTCAAAATACACATATAAAATACTATTTCTTTACATGCAGTATTTCTCCTTGCCAGGATCGTTAATATCTACATTAGAAGCCATAAGGGTTTATCCCTATTTAAGCCTCTGACACTGATAGTTTAAACAAAGAAGTCACAGATACTGGGAAGCGTCCAACAAAGCTTAAGTTACAGGAGATACCACTCACATTTTCCCCAGATTTGCCATAAACAGTAAGTTGAGATGCACAAAGATGTTTCTGCAATTTTATACTTAAATGTTATTACCAACCATTTGAGATAATAGCTAACTTGTCAACAGCCACTTTAAATGGCATTCAAGGTATTCTGTTTCTTCCATTTGCAACTTGGGCAGCATCTACAAACATCATGAAATGTAGACTGAAGTTACAAAAGGAGATCCTCGTTTACATGACAAATCTGGTAGAATACAAAGGAGGCAAGACTTATCTTTTCATAGAAGATGACAAGATGCAGATTCGGGCACTGGGAAGTGACAGATCTGCATTCCTGAGATAAGATGTAATGCATGTTTCAAAGATACCTTCATTTTTCCCATGTTGACTATTGTAGTTTGGTCTTGTCTTTGGTCTGATGCTTTATTGCACTGGTAAACATCAAGGAAATAAATACCTGAGCTTTTGTATTTAAGTATTTCCACTTGAAATAAGCAGATGGTGTCATGTTTTCCATCTAGCATTTAATCAGAGCAACGCCACAAAAGAACTGCCAGGAGGATCTATACACTCACAGAACAAACAGATTAGTTTAAGTACTAGTGAGGACAGACCATTTGAAAACGTGAGCTTGAGGTTATGCAAAGAACCATGAAGAGAAGGTCAAGCTCTACTATTTACAAGTGCTTCTGTCATAGCCTGTTAACTGTAACACAATAGTGTATTTCATGAATGAGGAAATCCATTTCACAGTTGAGTTTTAACAGGGTAGGTTTCCACACCATGTTTATCCTGCTTGTGAAGATTTTTCCTTGAGGCTTGCCCAATTAATTCTCTTTCCAAAGGCTTCACCTGAGCCCAGAGTCTGATGAAGTGTTCTAACTATTGTTGAAAAAGACTTGTGTCTCACTTATTTTCCTTCTCTAGGATTTGCAAGACAAAAACAGTACTTAAAAGAAATGGATTCTTGCAATATGTCTATCGCTATCCAACAAGGCGTGTCTAGTTCAAGAAATTTCTAAGCTATGACTTCCTAAGCTTCTTCCTACATTTACTGTTCTGTTTCAGGTAATTTGAGTTCCACCGCAGAAGCAAAAAAGCTACTCTGTGGTGTGAAGTTTTCAAGACATTGTTAGAAGTTACTTCTAAAAACAGTAAGTGCACATCACCTATAATAACTGGAAACAATGGGGAACTTAGGCCTTACGTATCATGCTGAATGTGGCTAAAATACCATTAAATGCAAGTAACATATCCCAATTCAAGACCCAGCTCTACTCACCCCAGCTGAAAGTTTGGTAGAAAGAGCATGCCAAAATAAAATACAACACAAACCATGTAATTCAACTAGTTCTTCACAAAGGTAAGTCTTCTTAACAGTTTCACAAGTGATATTGTAGCATTACACCAGTGTGCTAGACACTTAAGTCTCCAATGATCCACTGTAATGTTGAGTAGTCATAAGCAACTTCTATACCCGTTAAATACACAATTTAAAATACTCTAGTGAAAATACTACTAAATGAACTGGAACACTGGCAACACTTTAATGGAAGCTCTGAAGGGACGCTAATTTGTATTCAAACTATTTGTTTTACTTTAAACAAATAGGAGGGAAAAAACACAACTGTAGTAGTCATTAAGTCATATTTAAGCTTAGTCATTCCAAAATTCTACAGTGCATTAATAATGTAAAGGTGACACATACAGTTAGAACTCTATACGGAAATACTGAATGATTCACCAGTATTGGAAAACATTAACTTCTATACAGCGATGAATACCTCAACGCTAGCATACTCCAGGTAACGCACAGATCTCAACTCTGTCAAACAGATCCAGAATAAATCAATACGTGTCTAGCATTTCAATCTGTGCTTCTAAAACTTAAGTTTGAGGAAGAAGTGGAAGCACCCAAGACAGGCAGAAAAAGGAACATGATAAATATTCTCATGTTGAGCTTGATAAAAAGGAGTTGGTAATCACTAACACAGAATAGTACATTCAGAGCAAAAATAATCCATCTGACTCAAAATTTACACTACACTAACTGCGCTAGTTCACAGACAAATTTTTAAATAAAATCTGTGGAGCTGATCAGGATTAGCTTCTAATCTGTCAGACAGTTATTTCCAGTTAAACTTCCCTTTTATGATATATACACAAACAGATAAATGCAATAGTATTTTTGAAGTAGTGATTTGCCAACCACACTACTGTATCAGACACGTGAAAGGGTTAGTTGTATCTTATTCTTCAGTTTTTCCCCGACTTAAACATCATTTAAATATCCTATTTAAAATAGTAAATTCAGTTGCAGTATAAGAAACCAAAAAGAGCTTGAACTGCGGTAATCATTACTACCCCAAAATATTACGTTATTTACTTTCCTTCTACAAGTCAAAAGTTACAAATTGGTGGTTTTTTAAGATACCCACAAAATAACTAGTCAAGCATTTCTAATTATTACCATGAAATCATGCTATGAAAAGATGAGAATCCGAGACACTTAAGCTGTCTGGGACAAATGTTTCCGTAAGTGTATACAAACAAAATATCCAGTCCTTAACCCACTCTTCAATACAACTGAGAAAAAGATAAACACATTTAGTTACACTGAACAGACATTAACTGGCAAACCCACCATTCTTCCATACATCAGCCCACCACAGACCATTCCAACCAGAACACAACTATTAAACGCATATGGAAGTTAAAACTTACCTGCTTCTACTCCTAGTTCTGCTTTTACTTCTACTTCTATGTCTGTGTCTAGATCTTGATCTAGAACGAGATCTTATACGTCGTTTTCTCTCTCTGCTGCGAGATCGGGATTTTTTCCTATCACGACTTCTACTACGATGACGTCTGAAACACATGTCCCAAATTCTTACATATATTCTCATATTTAATTCAGCTTCTACTCAAGGACTTACATACAGGTTCGTCACCACAGAGCAAAATGCATCAGGATAAGTGGGGAGACTGCAAACTACACACAAAAGAGTTCATGCCTGTAACACTTTAAATTGTAAGTCTAGGAGATGAAATGGGAAAGGAACCAAACACTAGCACCAGCCACAACAGACAAGTGAGTTACACAGAGTTTATGTAAACAATCATACTCATCAATATAGCTACTTTTAGTTGCTAATTAAAGTGTACATCTCAGAACAAACACACAGCCAAACTAATCTGATGCAAGGCAACAAAACTCTCCTCCTCCCCATGGCATTCCAATACCTCAGGGAAGAGATGCCCAAATTACAGCTTGTGAGTCACTTAGTGTCCCTCAGCGTATTAGCTGAAGCTTGTTCCTTGCTGTCACGTTTGCTACAGATCCTTCGGCTATGGGCAGAGCTGGCTGAAAAGTTCTGCTGTCAGCAACTGGTTTGTCCCAAGCAACTCTCCTACTCTGAGAGTGTTCTAGGTGGCCTACTGTGCAAGGATGTTTAGACAGCATTGTCTCTGGGTAAGTTCTCGATTTAGGAGGTAAAAAGCCATCACATTGCTACAGTGTATTTTCATTCCTGTCACTGACAATAGGGAACCTTTAATACACTCTGTTTATAAATTTTCTATACTCTGTATACTAATTACAAACATGAGACAGAACACCTAGATAAAGCCTTAGAACTATTATGTACTTTTACTCAGAACCAGTCTGAAGAAAAATAGCAGCAAATACACTACCCAATGAAAACTGAAACATGCAATATAAATTGATGCTTTAAACTAGGTCAGTAATATAATTCAGCCATACTTCAGAAGTCTACACAAATTCCAAACACTGGCTTTCCAAATGCACTTAAAAAGAATAATCATGTAAAACAACTTACCTTTCACGAGACCTAGATCTTGAATGACTCCTCCCTCTGGATGATTTTCTCTCTTTGCGTTTATGTCTATCCTCACCATTTTCAGATGAATTTAGACTATCTCTTCCCTTGTCAGAAGAATGTTCTTTGTCATTGTGGTCTTCAGATTTGTGCTTCTTGGAGGACTTCTCTTTGGATTCATGTCTTCTTGCCTGTTTTAAGAAGAAGTTGGTTCTTTCAGGAAAATAGTGCAACAAAGAGAGTTAGTATGGGTATCAGAAGATAAAAAATGATAAGTTTTGATGCAACATTAGTAACCTTAGGAGTGTGACTCAATCATGAGTGATGGCTATTTTACCTAATGCCACCAACTACCCAAAGTTGCAAATGCACGCTATAATTTTCCCCCCTTTTCCCTCCTCCCCACCATCTAAAGGATTTCTAATGTATCCATCAAGGTATCCTTACAGTATTTCCATATAAGAGTTCACAGCATTGTAACAAAAACATTTGTCATTCTGTTACTGTCTCCATTCCAAATACATAAGTACCTATCTTCAAGTACCTATCTTCAAGTACCTGACAATTTATGAATATACATATATAGATACACACTTGCATTTGTAGTGAATATTTAATATTTGCCTAAGCCTACCATGCAGAAAGTTACTCAAATCCACACAGTTGCAGACATATACTATTTTGCTTTTAGAACTAAAACAATTTTCTATCCATCATTAGATAATTATTTTTCAGAGCAAAACTCTCTTCAGTCAGTAACTTAAAAGCAAAGTCATAAGTTACATGGTTGACATCACATTTTTAGTATTTAAAACTAACATGCATCACCCTGAGACCTCCCACAGTAGTTTTAACTTAAAGATATGCTGCTCCACTATACCGCAATTTCTTCCTGCAGTGCCTCTTAAAAAAAGATTCCTTTTTATAGCTGCAATGCCAAAAATACTTAGCAAGGTCAGGCCTGATTTTGCCAGTGTTTTCCTTAGAGACTAAGTCATGACATCAACACCTTTTCTTAATATATCCAGTTTATTTTGAAATATTTCTAGCACAAAAGCACAGACCACTTAAGTCTTATGTTTAAATAAAGTTTTGTTTCAAAGTCACAACTTAAGAATGATACATTCATTTTAGACTAAAACACAATTCTTCAGAGGTTTTTTTTTTTTTTGCTTATCTAAATCTGTTAACTACTCATAAAACCTTTCCTATAATCGTAACTCACTCTCAAAAGAAACAAGTCTGGAGAAGATGCTATAATTATCTTATACTCACTTATCCAAGCCTTTTTAACCCCTTATTAATATATATCCATTTCTAAAAAATACCTGATTATAGTTCTTCAAGCATACAGTAATGTTAGACATCTTTCCTGCTTTTACAGTATTTTATTCTTAACTCCTTGAATAATGAGTTGTTACATAAAAACACATCTGAAGCTTGAGATCTTACCTGTATGTTACTTTTAAGTATGTATTTACATAAGTAGTTGTTCTGATATACATATTAAAAAGAAATACTGGCATTCAGTATTGAGTCTACAAAGAGCTTAATCTTGCAAATGAATGAAAACAGTAAATCTACTGTGGGACATTATTCCTCATCTGCTCACTCTGTGAAACTTTGAAACCGCTAAACAAATAAATTAAGATTAGATCCAACAACACGGCAGAACACTGGACATAATTTTAAGCAAGGACTTTTTTTTTTTTTAAAAACATTAAGAAGATATTTTTATTGTTTTAAAATCACTTCTTCCAGGCACACACTTAGTAATAAACCACCATTATATCCCATAACGGATTTAAGATATTTTTAAGGGAAATATGAGTTTGAATGACTAATAGTTACCTTATCATGAAGTAGGCTTATAATTTTGCTATCTGAGTCTGCAGCGTCTTCAGTTCAGTCTCTTCGCGCATTAGCACGCTGAGTATGATTTATTATAGAAATGTTATCATGTGAGCTAAACAATATATTCAATTTCACAAAAACTCTCTAGATTATTTTTCTTTTCCTCTCTTTTTTTTTTTTCCTCCTCCTTTTTTAAACAGAGCTTCCATTGGAATGGGGGGAGGAGAAATTCCTGACCCGAGTTTAGAAGTTAAAAAGTCCCTCATCTGACCCAGCCTGCTATTGCCCCACATGGCTTAAGTTTGACTATTTCGATGCTCCTGGTTTGCTCGTTTCACCTCTTCTCTGGTGTGTAAGCCAGTTATTTTCAAGGTATTACTGATGCTGTCTCTTCTCACTCCCCTGTATATATACACATATGTTTATTTATTTTAAGAGAGACAGCCCTCTGAAATTTTTGCTGCTACTGTCATGTTTCCAGCTGACTCAGCTTGTTTGTCAAGCTATGACAGTCTTTACAATTAAAGGATGCAATAAACAGAGCTCAGTCAGGTGGGGAATTACTTTTAATATACTTAAGTAGATGGGCATGTATCATTGAAAGTCCTGAACATTATCCAGGAATAAAGCAACCCAAGGCTTTTGGTTAATGGAAGCTCTGTGAAAGTCATCAAGAACACCATTCTACTTCTCCACATGAATTCTTTCTTTTGGCTGTTTCCACAAAAAAAAAAAAAAAAAGAAATTAAGTTACTAGTTTCTGAAAGCATTTTTCTATAAAACTATTACCTTGTCAACATGATGGCTGCAATCATGCTTCACTATGAAAGGATCTCCATATCCATTTTTAAGCTTAAAGTTTCCAATTTCTTGTACTTACCATAAAGTCATTTATATAGGTTTACACATATGTGCATTACTACAAGATACTTTTTAAGATGTATTGTACAATTACCTAAACGCTACAAAGTGTTAATTACCTCTTTGCTTCTGCTCCGGCTTCTGTGTTTTCTTCCTTCAGTATCTGGAGAAGAAAACATTTACTGTTATTTACCAAGTTAAAAGGGAGATCAGCTGGCTATAATCTTTCTAGTTCCTTTCACTATTCCACACACCCCCACCCCAAAGTCAAGAATAGAGATTTAGAAAACCGCTTAGTATCTGCTGCAGAAAGCGAACTCTAGCTGTTATTCACAGTTCTCTGTTTGCATTTATTTAAGCTCTGACAGTGAAAAACTAGCCCATGTCATACTTCAGTCACATTCTTCAGCCAGGTAACCTCACTTTTGTTGCAACCATGCAAAAGTATCCCAGTCTAAGCATATCTAATTAAAATGAAGACAAAGTAGTGTTTTCTTGGTGTTGTCCATTGCTCTGTGCCCCCCCACCCCCTGAACACTGACAACCTTACCACTTCTATCATTAAAATTTAATGATTTTAAAAGCTTCATTTCACCCCAATCCTAACAAGATACTAAAGCCAAGTCTGTATATATTTTTTCCAAAACAGCTTTAAAGATATTTCAGTTCTACAAGCATACACCAGAAAATTACTACGCAACTTTGCTTATATGAAGAACATACCTGATTTCCGTCGTCTTTCCCTTGACCGCGAGCGTGATCTTGAATAATGATGCTTTGATGTTCTGGGAGAACTAGAGGCATCCGATTGTTCCTTTTTCTTCTCTCTCTCTGGAGAGGACTTTTCTGGGGCTACTCCATCTCGTTCCGTATCGCTACCCTACACATGAAGACAGAATGTTTAAAGAACAAAGACTTAGGACTGAAACGCAAAAAAACTATTTACTTATTACTTCCTCTGAAGACACAGCTAAAATTATTTTCTGTAAAGATGATCTCGTGAGTAGTCATTCCATTACTAATTTGGCAACAGCTTGACAGACTTGCAGTAAACTGTGTAACTGCATACAGATTGATTTTTCAAGACTTTATTAGAGAACCAATACACAGTAACATTTTGCCTTCCCACTACATTAGACTGCACTTTACTTTTTCCATGCACTTTTGAGACTAAACTCTGATCCACAGTTTTCCTTAAATGGTGTTGTTTGTAGATTAATTACCTTTTAACATTTACATGACTAAGATTATTTCAAGTCAACACCATCGCAACAGATCTAAGTCACCTCACAAGTCAGGGCATTACTAAGGCATAGCACAAAATCTTCACAGTATTTTGAAGTACAGAATCACAGAATCGTTTGGGGTGGAAGGGACCTTAAAGATCATCTAGTTCCAAAACCCCTGCTGTGGGCAGGGACACCTCCCACTAGACCAGGCTGCTCAAAGCCTGGCCAGAATGAACTTTGAAGAGAAATGAAATGAAGAATATTGCGTTAGTGTTAGACAGCTAACTTTTTAATAAGGAAAAACCTCAAACGGTATCCTTGATGTGTGTCCTTGTATGAGAGTACGTCTCTCACATCCACCTGTCCCAAGAATTTTTGTATCACATTTTTCTTAGATGACAAAATCCAAGATGCTCCCTCCATCCCTTCTAAACTTTGACCTAGGAGGACTAAACTCAGCAACTTCTCTTGTGTAGAGGGGTCAAGATTGCTTTGTGATTCAATGCTGGGAGAAGTAAATGTGTACAACCAGTATACAGTGCAATGAAAAGAACAGAATGGAAAAAGTACGCACTGAAAAGGTGAACATGCTTTCATTAATGCCTTTACAGATTCATTGGTCTCTCTTGTTTTGATCATGTGAATTGCAGTCATAATCAAACTTTCTGAACATAGTGTGGCTGCAAATTTCACTAAGGACATAATTTGGCCCAGAAATGCTATTCACGAAGATAATTTAGCATAGCAGAGGACTCGAACTTGCATGGTTTTCTACCAGCTAGTTTTACTTGCAAACTGAACAAGACATGTGAAAACCTTTCAAATGCTGATTTACTTTGAAAACAATGCAATTAGCTTTTCTTAAACCACAACAGATTACAGACTATCATTAATATATTGTATATTAATGGTAGACTCTCTTCTTAACATGCTACAGGTAAATCTTTGAATTTATATTTCAGCTACTACTGTTTAGTCTGCCCAATTATTTATTAATTTGCATCTGTACAAAGATACATCTATAGTAAAATCTCTTAAAGAGTGGGAGATAAAGCAGCTGCTTGCTTCTCCATCTGCATGCTATACCAGTATCTTGTCCAAAACACACCAGCATACGGACAAGAGCACTGACTGCTTAAGACTGCATCTGCAGCAGAGCTTTAACAACCTCAGTGACACTTCTGAATACTATTGATACACCACCTACTAGCCTGAAAACTTTAGAACACTAGAATAAAGAGTAAGAACTGACTCCCCTATTTGTGATCTTCACCATGACAATCCTTGGCATTCCATGTCTATCTGCTTATCTACACTTCCGCCCTTATACTCAGCCCCTCCTTGCTTCATCTAGGTTTCCAAAAAGATTCGGCTAGAAGTTGTTTCAAAGGAATTTTGAGATTTCTATAAATTTACATTTCGAAGTTACTTAAGGATAAGGAAAATACCAGCTAACCGTCTAAGTTAAGTGACTTTTTAGACATAGTACGCAACATAAACTAAGCCTACTGCCACATTTTCCAAGGCTTCCAGTCTCATTATTTATCCACATTGCTGCTCATTAAGACCCTTGTGTGTTGCACCTTAGAGAAATCTCTCAGCTCTACAAAAACAGCAAAAGGCTGACAGACTTCAATGAGCCTATTCTTAGTTCTTACAAGTACGCATGGCTTAGCCACAGGCCCACAGTTTCACTGAACAAGCCCCTCACCTACTACTTTAGGGGAACCTCAACAATAGTGCCTATAATCTAGGTGCAAAACCATAAATCCATAATTTTTCAAGTCCTTTTACAGAAAAAAATATCTTTTTGTTAACAGGTTAAGTTACATAAACCAGAAAAAGTATATAAAAAAAACAAAATTCATTTTCTCCAAAGGTTTATGGTCCTCTTGTTCTGTTTCACCACTGGTTAAACTTTAAAGACAAGAACTTAAAATACCAGATTGAACACCACAAAGTACTAAAAGTTAACTTTGAAAAGTTTTATCACTTTAGAGCCTGGTTTGTTTCGTTTTGTTTGCTGCAGTCAAGACTGCAATAAGACTAATAACTTTTGGAAAAAATTAACCACATCGTGTTTGATAACCACTCTTATTGGTTCTTCAACTCAATTATGGGACAAACACCTTTACAGGTTACCAGGCCGCATAAACAAACACCTTTATGTGTTACCAGGCCACGTAATTTTTAAAGGAGAATAAAGATACACCTTAGGCTGTGTATGAACATAAAGGACAGTGATAACTATTGCAGAGGTGCTTCATATCGGTATTAACCATAAAAACAGGAGGATGGGGGCAAACAATCAGAGTGCCACAAGACACTTTGTGAGCAAGGACAAAGAAAAATAATAGGCCAGCGAAAGCTACGTGAGTGAAAACTGAGCATCGCCTAACCACCAAATTGACCCTCTCCCTCCTCCCCTCCCAGGGAACCTGCGCCCCACAGTCCCTCTGAGAAACGCCCGCTCCCATACTTCTCCCCCCGGCGAGGAAATGATAAGCCCTCGGTCACAACAGCTCTTCGCTTCTCTCCAAACCCAGAAAAACGAAACAGAAACTTCTGGAAACACAGAGAGAAGTAGCGGGTGAAAAGCGGCCACCCCCTCCCCAAGGCCCATCATGGCGCCTGCAAGCGAAGGAGCGGCGGGCGCCATTTTGTCTCTCCGCGCACACGGCTTCCCGACCCAGCCCTCCCCGTCTCACACGCTCTTCCCTCACGGCCCCGCGGCAGTCCCCTTCCCAACGCGGCTCCCTCAAAGAATCCCGGCAGCGAACACCGCTTACCGCCATCACCGAGCGCCGGGGACGCCGCTCCCCCGCCTCAACAACACCTCACAAGCGGCTCAACCACCCTCAGCAACCGCCGCGCTCGCGAACCGTGGCGACGCGACGCGCCCCGCCCTCCCTCTCCCTTCAGGCGCCCGGATGTAACCGCGGGGCGGGGGGAAGCGGAGGGGAGCGAGGGAGGGGGGGCCCCGCGGTGCATTCTGGGGGCGGCGTCTTCGCGTTTGGAGGAATCTTGGCCTCCACTGCGCCCCGTAGGGCCAGCCAGGGCTCCCGCCAATTTGAAAGCCCGAGGCGGCTGGGGGAGCGCTGTCGCCGTCTGTCACCCGTCTCCCGGGCCGTGGTGAGAGGATGGCAGGATGGATCGCGGTCTCTGTGGGCAGGATTGTCCCCTGCGCGGTGGGGAGGGCTCCCTGGCACTGGGTTTCCTTCAGCCTCGGTGGCAAAACCTGTCCTGGCCAAGCTGCGTTCAGTCGGGCCCGCTGGGGATGCCAGCTGGGAGCCACATTGCTCTTGCGACTTAATTTTGTCATTTCTAAACACGCAGTTTGCTTTTAGGAGGCTCACTATGCTACCCTTCCTTCTAGACAGAGAATCACAGTAGAATAATAAAATCAGTAATTCATGCATGGTCATATAACTTTTTTAAAGCTCTCCGCTTTACTGCATCTTCCTTAAATGTTTATCGTAGGTAAACATGTGGAATGATATTGAACTTCTTACAAATGATGACACGGGGAGCATGCAGCTCCCTGTTGGTTTGGGATGCGAATGTGGAACTGCATTGTACCAAGTGGATACGCTACTTCAAGTCACTTCTTCAGAAAAGGTAGAATTCATCAAAGCTGTATTGTTCTTTTTCTTAATAATTACCAGAGCTGCTTTGTCATATTTTCTACAGTGTTTCAGTTATTATATTTAACAACCTTTTTCTTCTTAGGTCTCTGTGAATCCGCAGTTGCATGGGTGCAACTCAAGGGATGGCAGTATTATTGTTGTTGACAGATCCGTGGTACTTCTTGACAGCACTGCGCAGTCTCTTCAGGTGCACATTCAGTTTGGTAAGTTAATTCCTTTGGAATTCCACTGAAAGTTAAAACTGACTTTTAAAATATATAAATTAGGTTTGTATAGGAAAATATATCAAGTATCCTGCATGTCTAACTAGCCTGTAAAAGGAAGCATTATAATGAATACCTAAGTAATAAAAAGTGAATGCTGGTTCTGTATACAATTAACTATATTTATGTCCAATTTAATTAGAATGCTCGCTAACTTTTCACTGAAATGGGAATAATGCAAACCAAAATCACTCCCTGTATGCCCTTTCCTGTACTTTGTTTAATTAAAATTAATAATTTTGAAGAAATCTGGGACACCGTATTATCCAATTCCTGTGTTTCAAATATGAGTGCCTATTAATAAAAAACAAATCTTAATATTTGACATTTTACCATGGAACCTTTCAGATACTAATGTGGATGTAGTTGGTATGTGCCAAGAAAAACAATTTCTCGTGGTTGGTGAGAGAAGTGGCAATTTTCATCTTATTCACATACCATCAAAACAAATCTTGCTAACTAAGGTACAGTAATTTTTCTACTCTAATTTTGCTGAAGACCTTTTGTTCTCAGAATTTCTTGGGCTGTTTTTTTCTTTCATTCAAATATCAAAATAAACACATTGTTGTGTTTTGAACAGATCTTCTGGTTTCACTAAGCAAATAGATTAAAGGGACACTTTTGTTCCCATAAGTAACAAATAAGGAAAATATATTTAGGAGTGGCACGTATAAACAAGAACCAGCTTTTCATGAAAGAAAAAAATTTAAAGTTTGAACTGATGATGAGTATTTCCAGTATTTTTTTTTTTCAAATAAAATACAGAATAATAGTATAGTAGTCTTTGTGTTGATTCTATTTTAGATTTTGGTTGAAAAGTCTTCAAGTGAAAAGACTTACTTAAATCTCTTTATTGAAAAAGATAATGCTGATGCAGGTAAGAATTTGATTATTTTTTTCCCCCCTTGCCTCAATTTTTGTAGTTTTATTCCCCTTTAATATCTCTTAGGGAAAGAGACCACAAAATAAATGATCAGATACAGCTTTACTTTGCATTGTATGCACTAAATGCACGTTTCTTAAAGCTTTCCTGTAAAAATATTTACCCCTCATTGACTATTTTACGAATGTCATAGAAAACAAACATTCAGAACTAAATAACTCTTTCTTTTGAGACTGTGCTAAACATATGAAAATGCTCAAGAAGGAAGGATTCCTTCTCTCTCCTTCTATCAGACTTCAGATTTTAGTAGTTCCTGTTCTTCTATAAGCGCCCAGTCTTGTTCTGTCACAATATAATGTATTTAAATGCAGTTTTGTCCTGAAAACAGAATTTAGTCTGATGGATGCATACAAAAATCATAATTTCAAACAAAACTCTAAGATGTACAAGCTTATTCTACCCTTCATTGAAGGTGACAAAATTTTTGTTTAAAAATAGTCTAATCTATTGGTCAGATTATTTTTTTCTTTTGCCAGTTATTTCACTGTCCTATTTATAAGCAAGTAGTCTCTTTACTTACTCTTGAATACTTAGGTTTGAAATATTTGTATTGGATTTTTTTTTAGGTGTTTATCATATGTTCATTCTCACAAGCAATGGATTCTTCTGCGTTACGTGTCTCCCACTTGCTAAAACGCAGGAAGGTAGGATGATCTACAAACCACTTGGGATTTCCATTTGAACAGGAAGGGCTGTATTGAAAAAGCTTTTCCTTGCATTTTTCTAACAGGAATAACATATTGAGATGGGATTTTCTATTTAAAGGGAAACAGATACACAACTAGTTCTGTAATAAAATTATTTTTGTATTCTTACAGTAATTCCTTTAGCTTATGTTTGTCTGATTCACTGCTCTAGAGAGAGTACTGAATACTATGGAAGCAGGATTTTAAGCCATAATCAGTATTAGCTGTAGTGAAGAATATTTGGAATAATTTAATTATACTTACACAGCATTAAACATTTATAAGTTAATTTTCTGTAACTTAATACTGTGATCAATAAAAATAGACTATCAAAAATCCTGGCTAAGGTGTTTTTCAGCTTAGCCAGGTTAAGATTAAACTGGACAACTGTATGATGTTCAGTGGCTTTTTTTCAACTTTGAAAATGATTTATTTAACACTGATTTTTTTTTTTTAATCTAGCAATTGACAAGATGGATATGATTACAGCAAATAAAGTAAGAAATTACCTGCTAACTTGTAACATATATGTTAAGTGCAAAGTTTGTAACAAAACTTTTCTCTGTATGTTTCATTGACTACTTACCAGTTTATTATTAAATCTCATAATTGTGATTATTACTTTTTCTGTATGTGGACAAGTGAGCAGTTGAAGGTTTTATGCACTGATTGTATAAACAACTTTTTTTCTTCCCCTTCTGTTTGCTTTCCCTTTGTCGTCCATCCCACAAGTTACAAGGACAGATAAAGACAGCTTTCATTTCCACAGAAGGGTATCACAGTCTTGGCTGTCAGAGTTTTGTGATAAGTAACTCGGTGAACAAGATCTATTTGATAATTGGGGTAAGTACTAAGAATGCATTCATAACAATTGTTATGTGATCAGTAATGGCATTTTTTGATCCGCAACATAATTTATCTTTAGCTGGTTGAAAAAGAAGATAATAAACCTTTTGCACTAAGACTTTTTGTCTCTCATTTCCTTCACTGTAAATTTAAAGGTTATCAGTTGTGCAGGCTGTCTGTAGTTTTTCTCCTAAGGGAATAACTGTTGTCCCTTCAGAACTTGGTCTCTTGTGATGGACGGGGGAAAAATATTTTCACCCTGATTGCATGATCTTAGTAAATCACTGTGGTTCATAGCCTGTCTATTTATAGTCTCGTCCTTGAGCTCAGAGACAAAGCCAAAGTTGGCAGGAGTCTTCCAATCAGGTTCACATTCACCAAAGGCTTACCAAAGTAACAGTCAAGGTCCCAACTGAACAAAGCCCTTAAGCATGAATTGAGTAGAGGAACTAACACAAAAATGAAAATATAGACATATTTTTAAATTTTTAAATTTAAATTTTTGGACTAGAAACAAGTTTTCTGAGTTCATTGACTGAAACGTGATGAATTCAATGCAATTTTTCTTGGTAGGTTCAGTGTACATTTCATTCACGTTTTATGTTCTATGAGACTGGAAAGTGGATGTTTTGAAATATGGCATGTTTTCAGAAGAGCCAAAAATGTTTGGGGATGCTGACTGTAACAATTACTGTAGTAAAGGCCAGTCTTGAAAGGAGAAAGAAAAAAGGCTAAATTAAAAACAAATACATACATTTATTTTTCTGAACATCAACATTCACTGGGAATAAAATTTAAGTTAGTTTTGCAGCTTTCGAAGTGTTTTTATAAGTTAAAGATCAATTGAAGAAGCTCACCTGTCAACTGCCAAATTTCTAGTGTATAACCCCATTTTACTTTGCCTTTGCTAACAGGGTAAAGGCAATTATGTACTCTCCAAATGGGAGGTAGACACTACCAATAACCTGGTGTCTCTTCGAAGTTTTGCTGATTCAAGTCTGATTGAAGGTAAAGAAGAGGTGTTTTTTTTCTTTTTCTAGACAAGTGTAGAATTCATATTTAATTGCAGAAAATGAGTTATTTGCAGTTATTTAATTGTTTTTAGTAAACGCAAAATGTATGCTTCAAAATTGTTGAGTTTAACTTGGATACATAAATCACAATTCTGTTTAAGCTAAACTTTTCACAGACCTAGGAAGTTCCATGGGGTTAAACATTTGTAGGTTTCCAATGCTCGATTGTACATTTTAATAAATTTTTGCTTCAAATACATTTCTCAAGAAAAATAAGTTTATGTGACACTGGATTTTCTTTTAGGTGCAGCAAAACTTCAAGTTCTTGACAATCTGCTCTTTGTTTTAGATACAGAGGTATGTATAATGATTTGGTTTAGTCTTTGTTTTACAATGTTATCGAACCAGCTTATAAAAAATATTTTTTACATTTTTTAAATAATAGCTTTAAAATATATTTCTATAAAGATGCCTGTATTTACAGAGGATCTTGATCTTACTTTGTTTTTTTTTTTATTTTACTCCTAGTAATTATTTGAGCTATGGAGCGTGTTAATATTGTGCTCAACAAAGACAGAAAATATCTATGAAGAAAATACTAAATCCATATCTGATTTTTTTTTTTTTAATCTAGAATATTTTAAGCATGTGGGATGTTTATTCTCTTACTCTAATTTGGGACTGTCCTTCAATACATATGGAAGAATTTCTTCTAAGTACAGAGTCAGATTCTTCTTCAGTCATATTGTAAGTAAAGCCTTATGGCACCAATTCTGAAAAGTGAAAAGTGCCACAAACACTTCATTTTCTGTGATAGTGAAATTTTAGAAATCTTTGTTGAAATCTTCCTATTCACTAGGAGAAAATAATTGGACTGTAGGTATCTTTAGCTTTGCTTGTAGAAAAGAAAACTTTGGTGCTTTCTGCTTTTTCTTTGTTTATCTGCTGTTTCTGCTAAAGAATCTTGCGTGTAACCTGTATCATTTAGGAAATACTTGTCTAAAATAAGGTGTATAATATGGCTTACAAGCCTGATGTTATAAAAAAGATAGTCTGTCTTTCAGATAGATAAATAGTAAGATGGAGAAGCCAAGATCTGGAGATGCGTGTATTGGTTAAAATGCAAAAGAAATTAATGGCACTTAAGATCAGAAGACAAGACATTGGGCTCTTTTCATTGCTCTGTGCCAGATTAAAAAAAAATAAGAATCAGATCCATTTGAAAAGCTTAAACATGACAGAAATTAAATGTATGCATGTCCTCTACAAGCTAAAACACTGTTATTTTTGTGTGCGCTATAGCTATAGGGTTTTTAAATGTACCAATTTCCATGGAAAACTAAATTTTCTAAAACTCACGAGCAAGAATATGTCACAGTTTTAACCTAAGATTTATATAGTATATTTTGCTTTCTTTTGTTCTCTTTCTTGTTCTGTAGGCAAGGGCTCGACAATGTTAAACTGATAGCCATGACAATACCAGATAACAAACAGGTATAATCTCTTTATCTGTGTTCTGTTCCTCAATTGTTATGCAGTCATTCACAGAAAAAAAGGAGGGGGGAGAAAAGGAGATGGCTAAACATTTGGAGCAGACAGAATTCTTAGGAGCTCAAAGTCAAAACTGAAATGTGACCATCTATATATTAGGATACAGCAAGTGAGGGACTATTGCGACATATTAAGGTGGTGACCAGGGCAAGCTGTCTTGCTGTTTGTGTTTTTATGTATTTTTCGGGTGTTGTTTGTTTGCTTTTTTAAATGGTAGGTAGGTAGGTAGGGGAGAGCAGCAAAATTTACCTTTGTCTTGCATATCTTCACAGATTTCTTTAGAGCAGTATCTGTGTACAGGCAGTACCTCCATGTACAGTCAGTGGATTTAACTGGGATAGAATGCCAGGATGAACACTGTACATTTTTTTAAATGAAATCCGTCTATTTATATATAATAGGCTTATATAGAGAGGCAACATCGAAAACTTCATTAAATTTTCTCAAATTGTAGAGATCTGCTTTTTTATAAAAACCTATAAAAATAGTGTCTTCCATCTAACTCCGTAAGAAATGATATTACACACACCATTCTGCCACTAGTGTATAAGAAAAAAAAAAATAATCTGACTTGTTTGTTTGTTTTTCCCCCCTTTTTTTTATAGATGAGAAGTCTAATGGTTTTTGCGTTGCCCACAATGCAACTACTCTATTCTTTGGAAGTATCTATTGTTTCTTCACTTGTTCAAAGCGGCATTTGCACAGTATGTTTCAATTATTTTTGTTGTTGTTCTTTGAAGAAATATAGTTGTCTTAATAGGTATAATTATTAAAGAGGGTTATTCTTGGTAAATTAGAACCAATTTGTGCTAGAAACTGTGCAGGAACTGTATAAAGATTAAATGATGTCCCCAAAGGATGGAGAAGAAGATAAAATATATAGCAAACTGTTTAATTCTAGACCCAGGTCTATTGCAATGTTTAATACTCCTGCCAGTTGTTCTTGCTGCTGTTACAGCTAAAAGCTGAATAAAGTTTTAAATTCTCTTAGCATAGAAAAATGCTCTGGATTTATTTGGAATTTATTTAAGTTTAGATGAATGAATTCCTTCTTTTACTGTTTAAACTGCTTCTTCAGAAAAGAAGGTCAAAAAAGACGGTGGGAACTTTATGAATTAGGAATGCTATAAAGACTGGTGGAATGGGTATGTGAGAGGACACCAAGTCAGAAGTTTAAGCAGTGGCTCTTCATTGGAATTGTGAAAGTGAATGTATTAAGCTCGGGATCTGATATGCAATAAAATGCAAAGCTGATAAAATCGCTTACCTTGTATGAGGCACTTGGCAGAAAAGAGTATATATGCAACTACATAGTGGAGAAAATAATGGCTAATAAATCCCTTTTCTTTGATCTGAGATAATAAAGTCGAGGTGGGAAATGCCAAGGCATATAATGCCTTTGTGGAATGTAGCACAGAGATCAGATTCTAGATGATGTGTAGATGGATACGGTGTGACCTGCTTATGGCTTGGACAAAATTTTGTGTAAATTGTGTATGGCTTGGACAAAAAGTGCAATTTAGAGAAGATGATTCACTAGTGTGGACGCTGTGCTGATGATAACTGAACTGGCACAGCACAGTGATTTCAGACTGTTCAGTTATGGCCCTCAGAAATTTTAGATGGAGGAAACTATCCAAGAAATAACATGATAAGCGTTTAAAAAACCCCAACAAACTTACCTGAGAGAAAAGCAGTAGTTTGTTTCTAGATTAAGAAACACTTAATGCATTTCAGTTGTGCTTTCTTATGACTGATTTCCATTACCACCTAATGATTTCTGTTATTGCATGCTACAGGATACCATATACTTCTTGGAAGGAATTCATGAAAAACATCAGAGGTAACAAAATGTTTTGTTTCTTACTAGATCATTATTATATAAAAATGGCAAATTACTTCTACGTATAGTTGTTCCACAGTTGATAAACTCACATAGTTCCCTCTCATCCCCAGACCCTCTGAAGGCCCAGTTTCTATTGTTGTGATGAGAAGTTTAACTGAAGCCTTGCCGGAAAATAGGTACTAGTTTCCATGAAACACTATTGTGTTATTTTATTTTCTAATCTGTGGTTTGTCACTTATAATCAAGTAGTATATTTTACTTTATTTCACCTCTAGACTAAGTCGCTTACTTCACAAACACAAATTCACTGAAGCAGAGAATTTTGCTATTCAGTTTGGATTAGATGTTGAGGTAAGTTGTCCATTCTTGATAAATACATTGGGAGATTAATTAGTATAACTGAACTTACGAGTAAGGTTATTGCCCTATAGTCCAACAGAAAGTACAAATATAGTGGAATGTTACCTTACAAAGCAACTCACTATACTTGAAGGCTGATTCAAAATTAGACGACTGCATGGTGAACTATGTTTTTATTTAAAATAACTAACTAACCTTGCAATGAGAAGTGGTGCAGAAGTACACCTGAAGAAAATAAGCGCTGCTGGATCAGGAGGAGGGACATTTGTCTCTTTAAGTAGAAGGAAAGAATGTTGCTAAAAAAAAAAGGAAATTTGCACATGCATTTATTAACACATAGGCTGGCTTCATTAACTAATTTATTCAAATAATGCAATTTGAATGTTCCCTCAGCTTTTTTGGTTTGTTGTGTTTTTTTAAATAAAAACCCCAGGCTTAGCTGGTGAGATAAAAAGATACCACAATTCTTAGAGACTAATTGGTAATCCATTTCTGTAATGAAATTATTCAATGTACATGGACACATTTTATCTGAAAAACATTGTGAACAAAAGTGTAGAGTTTTCAGTCAAGATTGCCTGCTTAAAACTTGATTGCATTGAACTGAAAACCCTTGTTTCTTTTTTTTAAACAGCTTGTATACAAAGTGAAAGCAAACACTATTTTAGAGAAACTAGCTTCAGCTTCTGTTGGGAGTTTTGGTCATGAAGTCCAGCTGGATCTTGTGAATGAAGCCAAAGAAAATTTGCAAAAAATTCAGGTACATTTTTATTCCTACCCTCTTTCTCTAATAAAATAACTCCAATTATAAAGAAGCTTGGAATTAATATCAGCTGTTTCCTTATGCAAACAGGATAGCGAATTTGTTGTGGATTACTGCATAAATGCACCATGGCCACTCTATGAAACCACTCATGAAATGTTGAACTACGCTAAAGTCAGAGTAAGGGTTTTTATTTGTTTAAATTGCCTATACTCAGCCATTCCTATTACATGCTTCTGTGCAACTTGAGAAGGGGGACATCTTCAAACCAGTTACAGTCATTTGAAAACTAAATGCATTATAAATTGTATGTTACCAAACATGAAGAAGCAAGGCTTGTTCCAATCTCATTCTTGCTTTTGCTTAAGGGCAAAAAAGAGCTTACGGTTTTATTTTCACATCAGAAAGCAGGTTTTTAGTTTTGAGTAGTAGTCTTTTTAAGTACCTTTTCAATATTAATTTCAGAATTAAAAGCTCAAAATACGTTACCTTTTTTGTTTTCATTATTTTAGTCTTTCCTGCCTTATCACAGAATCAGAGAGATACATACGATCTGTCTGATCCTTCATACATGTAGAAATCCAGTCAGAGTCTAACATTGTAAAATAAAGATGCCAGTTTACAGAGGTACTAAGTTTTTGCTCGTGTCTTTATTAAATTTGTAGTACTGTCTGGCATGTCCTGAGTTGGCAGCCAAACCATTGCATGTATTTGTTTCAGGTCTTGAAGAAAGAATACAGAACAATTGCTCCATCATCTGATGCAGCTCCGGTATCCATAACTGAGGTGGGGACAAACTTCTTGGCCCCGCAGTATCATATGAAAAACAATTATTATGTAGAGTTTTTAAAACTGTACCACTATAGAACTTTTTTAAAAAGTCTAAACAAGATTAGATAGTACAAAAGAGAACCACGGTAATGACAGGTTTCAGAAATAAGCGATTCCTTCAATCATAGAAAGATTCATTTTCAGATCTTCCAGAAATTGAAGGATGAAGCTTTCTTAAGTGCTTTTAGGTATTTAATTTTGTTTCTTATTTAGTCCCATTATATACTGGACAGGCCTCATCTGCCTTCAAGGAGAATCAGCGTGAAGTGTTTAAACAATTGAAATTTTGGATTAATGCTTTATTAAACAAACTTACATATGTAATTAACTGAAATTCTTGAAAAGTCTTTATTTTCCTTCATTATTCCTCTTTGTGATGGTTATTCTAACCATATGATATGACTGTTTGGTGAACCAGACATTGACCTTAAATCTCTTTTCTGCATTCAGGTATTGAGAGCTCAGGCAAGGCTTACAACTTTTTATGGAGCTTTTGGACTAGAGAAATTCAGGTTTGTTTTTGTTTTTTAAGATTTAAAGTAACTTTAATTGTAATGGTTAAGTATGTGCCATTGAAATTAAGATTTTTTTTTTTATTATTTTTTAATTTGAGTTCATTAAACTTCAAGCCCTTCCTTCTCTTCCTGAAGTTTCCCATCCTCTGCTGTGGGGAGGGCAGAATGCAGAGAGGTTGAGCCATCCTATATATCAAAAGCATATATTATCTGTTGAATATGCGCTATCTTGTAAAGTGGGTTGTGTTTTTTTTATTTAACGTATATAGGGGATGTGATTTTATGCACACACAATGTAACACTACTGTTGTCTCTTACAGCCTATAGTACTACCTAGAAAAGGTTTGAAGTTCTCCCCCACAACTTCTTTAATATTGACATATAACAATAACAGAGTTTCTTTCCTCCTATTGCTTCTAGTGGTATTGCTTGGACAGAATTCTTGAATAACAAAGACATTTTCAAGAATATCCTTTTTCAGCTAGAAGAAGGAAATTTATCTTGTGCACAGTACCTCTGGCTTAGGCATCAGGTGAGATGGCATAGATATCTCTTTGATATTTATGTAGTATGTTAAGTCTCTTAAATTTTCCAGCCTTATTTAACAGAATCAGACCGTTGCAGTTACAAAACAGCTCCTCAAAGAAGTAAAGGTCTACGGCAGAATCTCATCTATTATCACAATGATTACCTGTTCACCTAGCTCCTTAGAAGGCTGAACTTCTTATTGATTTAAGAATAAACTGGTATTTCTGATGTCAGAATGCATGTTTCTAGGTCTGAAGGATGACAATTCTTTGATTTATTCTGTGGTGATTACAATCTTCCATTCACACTCTTGCAAGCGCGACTCTCAGAATGTTTAAGTGGACATTTGCTGGCTACCTTGAAATCCTTTAAAAATAGTCATAGATTCCTTGCTCTGAATGACACATTCATACTAGTGGCTATGGGCTATTATATTCTTTAGTGCAGGACTTTCAGGTCCATGTCTTGTTTCCTTACTAAGACAGAACTATAGGGCAAGTCCTAAAGTAACAGGACACGATCCTGCCACCGTAATTGCAAAGAAATTGCTTCAGTTAGGTCTTGTTTAAGAAGACCAAGCTCTAGTTTTTCTGAACAGGGCTATGTTTGGGTTTTTTTTTTAATTCCTGTCTATGATTACTGAGATTTTCTTTTTGTATTTGTGAAATCTATTGCTTTTTGCTGTTAGTGAAACAGCTTTACAAAGTTATCAGATAAACACATACTTCATACATTTGTGATTGTTCTGTTGTATTATTTTAGGCAGATTTTGAAAGCAGCTTTGATGAGAAAATGCTGGAGGACTTGCTTAATGCCATCCATTTCACTGTTCCTTTGAGGGAACTATGTTTGTGGCTTAGAGATGTTGTGATCCCTTTCTTAAGAAGAGTTGTGCCAAAGGGACAGGTAAGACTGACTTAATAAATGCAAAATGTAATTTTCTCAGGCTAAGATAATTTTATAGTCAGACCTACAGACTTACTTTTGAATGTCAGAACTTTGTTCCTCTGTCTTTTAAAGGAATTCTTTTCCCTACAGTTTATATTTTAAATGATTTCTTTTAAAACAAATTTCTAATAGCAAATTTTGCTTTAATAGATAGCATTACTCTAACTTATAACTGTATTTTTTTCAGAAAACATTAGCAAAATGGCTGGAACAAAGTGCTCGAAACCTTGAATTAACAGATAAGGTAAGTCATACTGCAGAAACTTTGTACGTCTTGTATTCCTATATGTATAATATAGTTTGCTAATATCAATTATTTTGGACAGGCAAATTGGCCAGAAAATGGACTCCGAATGGCAGAGGTTTTTTTTACAAGTAAAAATCAAGGTGAAATGGGACTGACAACTTTTGGACAGTGGACTCCTTTGGTAAGAAATGTAGTAAATATAAAGATTTGTGCTACTAAGAGACTTCAGAACATATGCTCTGTGCTAGAGTTGGGATGGATGATAGTTAGGTCACTATTGGTTTTGGTGAAGATTGACTTAATTCCATGAAAGGAAGGCATTCCAATCTTCTTGGGTTTAAAGATTAAAAAAAAAAAAGTCAGTGCAACAGTAATACCCTTGAACAGATGCATTAATAGTCTAAATACAAATAATATTCTTGAATATTCTGTAGTAAACAAATAAGCCTGAGTAATACAAAACATGTAAATTTCAGTAAAGATACTCCTTATGAACTTAAATTAAAAACGTGCCTCATCTCTGTCAAATATTTTGGAAATTAATCGCAATTAAGCATGTGTTATGGCCTGGAGAATACAGGTATTAAAATTCAGCTAGCTATAAGGTTATGAATACTGATTTGGTGCAAACATAAATAAATGATGTATGTTATATATCCTAGGTATACTAGCATCCGTAAAAGTGGTAGTATGTAAGTGGAGAGAGATAAAGCTTAAAGCTAACCAGCTGTGCATTTTAAAAAATCGGAAACACTGACATTCTACATTAGTTAGATCCGCTGCCTTAAATTTCCAAATCCCATGTTCAAACTGTGTAATGGAAAGAAGAAAAATTTACTCTGAGTCCCACTTTCAAATATACTTGGTTTTCTTTCTTGTATGCTGTATAAAGGTAACAGCTCAGCATGCATATTCATAAAATCTTGAAGACTGTAAGGCATCAAAAACTGTTTGTGAGGTTTCTTGGGAAATCACATTAAAAATAGGGTTCCGACTCCAAAGAAAATGCCAGCTGTAGGTGCATTTTCCCCAGCCCTTTGTCCTACCTGTCCTTAAGACTTTCAGTGAATGAAATGCGCATCCCTCTTCTTTCTGCAGGCTCCACTAGTGCATCGCTGTCTTTATATTTAGAAAGAATCTTTTCCTAATATCTTACCAGAATCTTTCTTGCTACATTGTAAGTCAAATACCCTTTTCTTATACCAGAGAGATGGAGAATAATTTGTTTTCTTCTTGTTTATGACAGCACTTGATGGTCTTGAAGATTGTAGCAAGTCTTCTAACGTTTCACTTCTAAACACTGTTTCAGAGATGTGGTGACTGTGAAGAGGTACATAGGTTAAAGAAGCTGGTAAATGATTTACAAGAACTGATAAATCTGTACAGAAAATATAACTGCAGGCTGGCACTCTCTGATTTTGAAAAGGTAATTCTGCAGACACTTCAAAAAGTGCTTTTGAGCAGATTGAGTGGATTGTTCTGAGGAGGAGGGAAATCTTGTAGCATGTGATTTAAAGTCAGGCAAAAGAAGAATCCTGATAGATTGGCTGGTTAAACTTGCGTTCGTCAGCTGCTAAGATTATTTGCTATGTTGTATTTGTTATAAATTTTGTTTCAACCATGGATATAAATATATAATGTGACAAGATACTATGAGAAGGTATGGCTTAAATTCCAGGATTTGCAGTTCATTACAGATCACATATTGTGGAGCAAGCACTAGCAACAGAGAAATTAGAAGTACAAGTAAACAGTAAGAGACTTCTATTTGAGCTACAGAGGGATGCTGGTTCTTGAAATCATGAAATTGATTTCAATTGACACTGGATGTTGAATTATCTATTAGAGATGTAAAGGATCATGTACTAACATGTGTTATGTTCTAACATGGCATTGTTCTGCTTGCTGGCCAGGAAAATGCAACTACTATTGTGTTTCGCATGTTTGATAAAATTCTGGCACCAGAGCTTGTCCCATCCATTTTGGAGAAGTTTATAAAACCCTACCTGTGTAAACATAATCTACAAAAGGATGAACTTCTTCTACAGTATATAAAGGTATTCATATATTCTTCCTTTTGAAGAAAGCTATTTAAACATGAGTAAACAGAAAACAAATCTGATGACCATGGTCATTTACACTTGAATTTTAGGACCAGCTGTCAGATTAGTTTACACCTATCAATGAACTTAACGACAGTTACTATTTCAGTAGTAAGACATTAGCAGATACAAGGGAAGATGGCCAAATCTGTCCCTTAATGTCAAAAAAACTTTACATTTTTGTTTATATTATAAGATATTCCTATCTTTTCTGAATTCAAATATCCTAATAATCTTTATCAAAATATACAGGATTTGCTAGAACGCTGTTGTACACGGTCTACTTCCGTATTTGAAACTGCATGGGAGGCAAAGGCAATAGCTGTCATTGGCTGTATCTCTGATACAGATGTAAGTATCAAGTGGCTCTAACACATCAGTTCAGAAGGAAACACATAATTTTTACATAAGCATATGAGTACATTTTTATGAGTACATTTTGGTATGAGGAAGAACGGATAGTATGCTGTCTTTCTATTGTATCTTAGTAACCTCCCATGTGAGGTTCTTTGCTTGAGAATACAATTGTAGGTGAGTTTTCCGTGTGATGACATCACAACAACTGTAATATGTTTGAAACCCAACCTCTACAGCATTGTAAATTACTATAAGCATTTTCTAATCTAACTTGACACATCACATTATGATAATGAATGTCCTTTATGCAAGTGCAGATTGGGCCAGGAAATGAAATGCTTGGCCTAAATGAGTCAATCACATGTGAACAATACTTCAGGAGATTACCTTATAACTTATTTTGAAAAGTAAGCTCTTTATGTTCCTTTTATAGCTGAAATTTGATGCAGTTCTACAGATAATGCATGGTGCTATGGTACCATGGAGTGCAGCAGTGGAGCAGCTGGTAAAACAGCATTTGGAAATGAATCATGTCAAGTAAGGCAACACCCATGGTCTACACCTCAGTTTTGTGTGTACTTTCAATTAGAATTCTCTTTGTGGGGGGGGAAATACATTGTGTCTGATGTAGCATGATGAATAAATCACATAGCTGTAGGCAGCAAATAAATTTATAATAGTCTAATTTGTCCACAGAGTAAAGCTACTGCAGGAAAGTTACCGCCTGATGGAGATGAAGAAACTTTTGCGAGCCTATGGGATACGAGATACTAATCTTTTAAAGGACAAGCAGATGATAATGGTAAGTGATCAGCATCTATTAAACAAAAATCCCTACGCTTACCTCCATGTATTTTCATGGGGTATTTTAAAAAAAAAAAAACAAAAAAAAAAAAACAAAAAACTTTGCAACTGGTAGCTCCCACTTGTTATCAATACCTGTTTTTCTTGTCCTGTTGGGACATGTTTTTTCCTGAAAGCCCGCCTTTTTTTTTTTTTTTTTTTTTTTTTTTAAGAATTAGTGGATTAGTTTAGCCCAACCTGATTAGCACAGCATTGATAATATAGTAGTTTCTGTATGGGGGACAGGAAAGAAAAGAAGAAACTAACAAAATGGAAGGCTAAGTCCTCTCGAGATTTCAGATCCAATTTCTTCTAAGGTCACAGTGAACGATACCTGGCAATTTATTTTTTTTTTTAGCATCTCTGCTTTATTAGGGAGAAAAAAAAATGAATATTTCTAGAAAAGTTCCTTGCCATCCTGTGGAGCCACATGAGTGCCCTGAATTTTGAGAGTTGCCAGGATAATTCTCTTCCCCAAATCCAGTCTTCTCCTAGTTATGCTTTAATCAAGTTTTCTCTAGGTAAAAGTTTTAAACTTCTAGGTAACTTGCTTACTACGAGCTGTACAATTCCAATGCAGAAGTAATGTGTATAAATTATTTCCTTTTTTGTCCTGTACATCAACATACTAAAGTCCGTATCTGTTTTCTTCTTACAGAGGCTAGTGAAATACATTCTTAAACAGGATACCCCTACTTCTTTGGAGGATGCTTTGAAAATTGTAGCAACATATATGTTGCCCACTGTGGAAGTCTACATTCTGAGGATGATAGACCTGATTGACAAAAAAATGGTACTAAAATACTTCATGTCCGTTGATCTCAGAATTTAAAGACACTGAGGCCGATTTTCAAAACCAGGACAAATTGTACTACTTGCTGAAATCTGACACATGGTTTACATATAATTTTTATTCATTCATCTTACCCATAACTGCCTATACTTAACATTGAAAATGAAATCTATGTCAGAGTTTTAAACATCATGAGCCATCCTTCATTTGTGGCAAAAAAAGGATGACAATTATGACCCATGATACACAAAGCAAGTTTGGAATTGAAGTCTCCACGTATTTTCACATACTGCTTTTGCTAGAGTTGTTCTGGGGCAAATTGCTTTCTTGCCAACAATAAAAAAGCAAATGCCCTTTTCTTTTGGTTATTTCTGGTTTACCTTTTTTTTTTTTTTTTTTACTTCAGGGAGAGGAATCTCTGACTTTGTTAAAATCTCTGAGTCTTGCTGAAGCTGAGAAAGTTGCAGAGAGATTGACTATATGGGGAACACTGGTATTACAGAAAAAAGCAGAAAATTCTGAAGAGGTACCAAGTCATTTCACACCATAAAGTGTGTGCACAAATTATTCTAAATACTGTTCTTACCCAGATGCTTAAAGACAGGTAGGGCATGCAAATGTAAAAACTGTGTCTTCCAGCAAAAAAGGATGATGAACTGGTCCTGCTTTGAGCAAGAGGTTGGTCTAGGTAACGTCTTGAATCCTCTTCCAACTTGAGTATATTCTGATCCTGTATACTGTACAATTATTTTGTTTAATTTTAAAGGCATCTCCACACAGTGGTATGGCTACCTGAATTCAATTAATAATTTATAAATCCTGCTGTGTTATTATACCTCTAGTTCTACATATTTTCCAGTTCTTCTTGGAAAACATCTATCTTAAAAACTGTAGGCGTGGCTTTGCCACGCACCAAAGTGAGTTGAAGCTTCACAGTTGATAACACACATAATTGTCTTGCAACCACAGAAAAGAATTTTTGTTAAGAGCTATTTTAGGGAGTTACTCTGGGCAACAGAAGGAAGAGCAAAGGGAGAACGGTGGATGTTCACACAGTGTGTTAGCTCTCACAGAAGTTTTGAGAAGTACATATCTATCACGGCTATTTCTATAAAGGGTGCCTGTTTACAATAACTTTCTCTTCCCTTGCTTTTCAACTAGTTGTATCTTAGACTTGAGAATTGTTGCTTAAGAGGTTTGTAGAGCATTGCATAGTATTTTAATAGAGTAGAAGCCTGAGGGTCACTCAACCCTCACACTTTTGACGAACAAAAACATTAACTCCTTCCTTTCCTGCAGCACAGAACACAAATGTTTATGACTAAGACAGTCGTGGAAATCCTTAAATTCTTGTTCAGCATTCAAAAAGGTAAGCTACAACTTAAAAATCTCACCTTTTGTTTGTAAATGGAGTCAGGAAGTAATTGTTTTTCTCCTCCAACAGACAATCCTCTGAAGAAAGATGAATGTGAAGCAAACCTAAAAATGTTTGAAACACTTGCTGCCCTGCAGGTGGGTATCTTTATAGTTTCAAACCACTTTTGGAATAACTACAGTAAATCAGTTGTTCTTATAACATGGAAGATATTAAAAATTAATTGTATTTGCAACGCAAAGGTTGTTTTTAATATTGACTTCAAAGAGATACTAGGGCTAATATAGCAATTTAAATAATGGCTGGAAAAGTTCCCAATTACTAGAACTCAGTTGTCCATTTAAACCAAAAAATTAGATACTGTTCCAAAAATCTTAATTGCAAACACTTCAAAGATCTCATGATAGAGTACTATAATATTTTATTAAGCTCTTATTGTAGTTTGCAAGCTTCAGTTATTTAATACAGCATTTGAGCATGCTGTACCCTTCAGGCTTTTTTATTTTGCTTACCTACTGCCTAGCAAAATTCTCTAATTTACTACATAAATCAGTAATTGGTAGAAACTAGTAAAGTCAGTTTTGTACTGAAAGTATTCCTCAGAATGAAACAAGAAATAAAAATACTTTAACCAAAAAAAAAACCCACAACATTTTTAAAGTAAGTCGCGTGAATACAAATTTATAATACTTTTTTTTTTTGCAGGAAGATTTTGATATCTTTCTTTCAGTTGAAGAATTTAGGAATCCTTCACTGATGTCTAGGCTTCTTGAGGAGCATATAAAAGCTTATGAAACTGTCAGATCTCTGTCAAAGTCTAGAAAAGTGCAAACAATTAATTGTAATTCAGAAGATGGTAAAACCAAGAACCGCTCTACTGAATCAAGATTGTATAGACTGGCTTTGCTCCTGCAAAGGTCAGAGCAAGAACTGGGAGAAAAACTGGCCTTGAGAGCACTAGATGCTGGAAAAGTTGAAGACACAATAAAAACATGCAGGTAAAAGTGCAGAGGCTTTCAAGCTTATAACTTTTAATGGCCTTTTCTGTACTATTTCTGATACTTTGCAGAAGTAAGTAGATGTAGAGCAAAGGAGAGGGGTGGGTTTGTTTTATTTATTTTTTTTCTAAAACTGAGTGTTTAAGCAATATGCTTATATTGCTTGTATACAATATTGCATATAGAGTTAAGTGTATTGTCTGAAAATTGCCATTGGTTTTTGCCCTAACATGATTACTAAGTAAAAAGATTCCCTACAGTTTTATAGTGAGAGTTAATTAAGGTACAATATAAAGTAACCATTATGAGACGTTGGCTTACACAGATAGAAGAAAACTATTGTATTGATTGTACGTACCATGTCCTGGTTTCTAGCTGGTCTCTGCCTTATGCTTGGGTTGTCAGGTAATTTAAACTTACTACCACCTCCCCAAAAAGAGATGAGATGAAAATGTTAAATATATTTCTTACTATTAACGTGTTCTATGTGCTTCAGTACATATCTCTAAGGTAAACTGCATTGTACTTTTTCACTTGAGTCACAGAAGTTTTAGTTGCATATAGTGGAGTCATAGAAGTGAAATAAGTAAGAGAATTAAATAATTAGTACAGGCCTTAAGTAAAAGCCCTAAGGACTATTTATTTTTAACATCCTTTTTTTTAATAGAGAGTTCTATGAAAATCACTGTAATGAAAAAACAGGGAAGCTGCTGTTTTCAGTATGTCAAAAGCTTTGTCATATGTTGGGAGGTGATGTTCCAATGATCACTCCTAAAGATATGAATCTTCCAGCGGTGATCTATGAAATGGCTTGCCAAGCAGCTACAGCATGTAGTCCAGGTAATTACAGTTATCATTTATTTGTGTTCAAGTTGGGAATCCAACTTTCCAAAAAATATTTAATAAACATGAAAACAAAGTTAATTTCTACATATGCCTCTGTAAAAATAGGTTCTGCAAAAAATTGTTTCCTATTAATAGGACATGTGAACCTTCCATTCATAGTATGCTAATGATCTTAATATTTCTACAGATTTGCTATTAGATTGTCTGGAACTATGTAAATATACATTGGCTGCCAAGGAAATTTACAGACAGTGCCAAATAGAAAATTATGGATTTACAGCAAAGGTATCTTCTGCTAATTTAAATATTATTTTTTTAGTATATGTAACGTCTTGATTGACTGACTAGTGTTAACTGTACATACATTATTCTTTTTTTCCTCCCATTTCTCCAGACATATTTAATCGGTTGGTTTAAAAAGCAAAAAACAAAAAAAAAAAACCCACGCAGCTCTACAAATAAAAATTTCCCTGAATACGTGTGTACTTCAGCATAAAGAGTAAACTGATTTGAGTACTAAAAGCAGTGCAGCTATGGCACAAGCACAAGTAGCATATTCCACCTACGTTTCAGTATAGTAAATCCCTCTAATATGACTGAAAATATTACTGATTTTATTGAATAGCTGGTCTAGAACTGCTAGAGAGCGTAGGGAGCTGACTTTAAAAAAGCTTGTTTGTTTTGGTTTTTTTTAGTAGGTAAAATATGGCAGGGAGAGTTTGATTTTTTTTTTTTAAGTGTATGTATTATGTGAAGGCATTGCCAACAGTTTTGTAAAACTTTAAGAACTTTAAGTTCTTGAATAGCATCTTTGTTTTTTTGTTCAGGTCAAGCAGTGCTTTAGGCTACTTGAAATGAATGGGCTCTTACAGTTTGAGTGGAATAGATCAAAGTGGCTCGGCAAGCGTATTTATGAACTGAATGTTATTTTTTCTAAAATATGATCCACTTGAAAAATATTTGCTTGTAATATTTTGCCAAGAATGTTTATGAAAGCCTCCATTAAATTAATTAAGAATGCATTTTGGCTGTACAACTAAATAACTGTAACATTAAAGAGAAATGTGGCCACTCTAAGTAGGAAAAGTGTTTAAAGCCACTGGCCACTTAACAAAAAGTAGCATAATAAAATCCATTTTCAAATAGAAGATCATGTTCTAATCCTGTATGCAAAAACTGGAATCGCTTGCAACACTTTGTTAGTAGACCTATTAGCTTTTGTTTTTAATGTGTGTTCTTTTGACAATATTCTTACTCAGACAACATCTTTTGGAGGAGATAGAGATCCTTATGAAGAGTGGACTTATGACGACTTCTTTAATGAGGATGGGGTAGTTCTTGATCCACAGATAGCTCTTCCAGTTGCATATGAAACTACTTCTTCTCTTCTGCCTGTTTGTGGTAAACTTGCTTTCCTGAACATTGAGTCAATATACAATTTGTATTTCACGTTGATTTTTATCTAGGAATATAAATAATTCAGCACATGTGTGAAAATTATCACCTCGGAAATCTCAATTAGGCAAACTCATGGAAAAAATATCTGTTACAGGGGGTATAGAATATAAAGATGACTTTGGTTTTTGTTCTGGTTCAGGAAGAATCTTAATGACAAGTACCTGAAGACGTGGAAAATGCTCTGGAGAAGCGTTACGATAAACTTGCCCTGTTCTTATCTTCTCTAGACATCTTCCGGTAGCCACTAATGGAGACAGGGTTTTATCAAGATGAATTTCATCTTATTCTAAAATTATTGTCCTTGTATTACATACCATTGTAGATAGACATAACTTTTTGAAAATTTCAAGTATTATAAACAGAACTCTACAATGTTGTAGGTGCTGAAAAACGACACTTTCAGCTCTGTAAAAGAAGCACTGAATATTTAAGAATTATTTCTTTTTAATACTTCTTGACGTAAATGTTTTCTTTCCTAATGTGTCATTGGTGTATTAAAAAGCATGTAATTGCAAATACTGTTGTACAGTGCTAAAGCTACCTATAAAGGATATGCTCATTTGATTGATTTGAACAGATTTGTTACCTTCACAGATGAAGTGTTCATGTCGACTGTCTCATGAAGACAAAAGGGTTTACACACAAAGTAGTTACTGAAAATTGTTAGTTTGTATTCCTCTGTGTGTTCAAAAAAATATTCTCTCCTATAAAATAACTTCTGATTAGGCACAGTAAAAAAATACCAGTCCTGGCTCTTAGAGTTCATGTGTCTTTATTTATGTACAGTCCCTGAAGTATAGTATTTTTAAGATACTTATAGGCTGCTTAGTGTTGCTGAGATCTTGGCACGCTGCTGATGCGTATTTGTCTGTCTTTCAGAGAACAAGCTGTATCCTTTGGACTCTACAAGCCTGGCAAACTGCGCATTTACTAAAGGTACCATGACGGCAGATTCACCATGCTAAAAGTATAAACAAGACCACTAGAAAACATGAGGTTTAAATTAAGCCTACACAAGCATGACTAACTCATAGTTTTTTTAAATAGGTGCCTAGATGTTCCACTTAAAGCCATATGCTAGGGGGATTGCTTGGTTCAGCACAAAGACACCAGTTTGGATCGTAATTTCTACCATTCAGTCGTGTGATTTTGGGCATGTTGTCAGAGCCTGTATTTCAGTACAGAAGTTCTACCACTATGAGCTAGGATCCATTAGAGCCTTTCCAAGAAGATGACCGAATTCTGTTTTTTGAACTAAAATGGGAGTCTGTATTAAATTAAAAGCCCTGAAAATTTAAGGTTTCAAAGGGAGCTAAGGCTGATCTTGCATCATAAATTTAATGAGAAAAAAAAAAGAGAAACTGCTCTGATATTAATTCCACGAACAATATGCTTGATATACTGATTATTTTCTGGGGTCATTTGTTTTCAAAATGCATGACAGGACAGAACCTTCTGCTACCAGTTAGAACTCCCATGTGTGCAATGCTACAGAACCTCATGGAGTGCAGTCAGTGCGAGTTAGCTTTGCGGCTAATAGTCAATTCATTTGGATCCTGTCTTCAACATGGTGTATCAAACAACATGGATTTCTCTCTGAGCGAAAAGGTATGGCAAAGATGATGCTGAATTTTGCTGAGAGTAAATCCCATACGTATGAAAACTATTAACAGCTTTAGAGTACTTATATAAGAATTTGATAGGTCTGGGAGAGGCTATGGCCACGACATTTTAGAAATTAGTACCACTTGATCAGTTGTTGAGTCACTTTGTGAAAGGAGCTGGTAGTTTCTTCCCTATTTCTCACAGTCCTCTGTTACTCTTTGCAAAGTATGTTCAGAACTAAACTTCTAAGTCTCTGCAGGGAGGCCAGGGATAAAATGAATGTTAATAATAGTTTATTATGTTCTTTCACATTGTTTTATCATTGGTTAGTATGAGAAAAGTTGGAAGTAGAATATTCAAGAAACACTCCTCAATTCAAAAGCGCTTGGAAACAGAAATCCTTTTTCTACGTAGAAGAGATCGTCATAAGACCTTATTTAAATCTGAACATACAATTACTATAATACCTCCTATTATGCTATGAACGACAAGAGAAGTTGAAGGCTTAGAATTTATTTTTATCGTGTGCTGACTGTTTCTTTTCCATAATAGATACATGATGGCCACGTGCTAGCCGAAACCAAAAGCTTTCTCATTGCTCTGAAACAGAAGTATACTTCAGTAACTATGACCATTATCCTGACCTTACTACACAAGGTAAGAATCCTCTGAAAAGGGAAAGAGTGAGCCCCCTTTCTTCTGCTCTATCAAGAAAGGGGCTACCCATTCTATTACAAAAACCCATTCTGAAATTGTCCTGTGGCCAAACACTGTGAAACCCACACATTCTGGAAAAATCACGCACCTTGGAAAACCATAGAGAAGGTGAAAGAAAGTACTGACACTTGCACTGGTGGGGAGGAATTGGGTTCCACAGCCTTGTGTCTCAGTAGCAGAATGGGGCAAGGGTGGGTGGTCTGACAGTGTTGGCCTCTCCAGCCCCAGCTGCCCGGCTTCCTGCTGGAGCTGGAGCATGTGTTTCTGAACAGCCTTTGAGCTGACACCACCTCGCTGGCCACCACATGTTGTAGCCCTGGCATATTTGAGCCTCTTACGGACTATGGCTCTTTGATCATACACCAGTTGATCTGCCTGAAAGGTTAGGTACAGTGGGAGCTTCATCTTTGTGGAATCCTTTAAGGACTCCTGAATTATAATAAAGGCCTCTACCATCTGTAGGCATTCGCTATCTCATTTTCAATCCTGGTTTCATTTTAGATTTGTAGACTTCTAGCTGAGGGGAGCTTTTTTAAAAAAAAAAACAAACACAAAACTATTCGCAAAATCTGCAATATACCATCTTCTAAGTCAGTTTTAGATTAAGGGGAGTTACTTTTAGACTGGCTTCAGTATATTTAGATTTTAAGTTCTAAAACCTGAAATGCATTTTTATTCTTTCCCTCCCCCCCCCCCCAACTTGGAGGCCCAATCCACTTCTAAATTACAGAGTACTTTTTATGTGCTATACTTTATACAGAGACCTACTAAAATAAATTCCTAAAGTTTATACCTTTTTTTTCTTTCCTAAACCACAGGTATTCAGCTGTCGTTTCATAGATCAGAACCTGGCATTGGGATATTGCACAATTTTGCCCAAGGAAGATGTGTTCAATAAGCTGTGGGATGTCCTGAACAATACATGGCAAAATTACAGAAAAGTTTTGGTAAGTTCACAAGGCAGTGTATTACTTCAGCAAATAGAGAATGTTAAAGAGTTTCTTTAAAAAAAAAAAAAAAAAAAAGACGTTGGCAGTATCATATGGAAGTGCAATATTTTGCCACTGTTAAGGTTATAGCTGTTTGAACAAATGCCTCATTTAGGGTACCACCGGGAGAGAAGCTCCCTCTCTTTACCACAGTGCGAGACTGTGCACAGGCAGGTGCTGTGAATAGTTAGTGTGATGGAAGTCCAAGCATTAGATTACCTCATCCTGACTTATTCCAAAGCTTGAAATTGTTTATTTGAGGTCCCATCATAATTTATACCTACACCATATTTTGGAGAAATTGTTCTCTGACAGCAGTTGTCAAGAATGGAATAAATAAATCTATTAAAATACAAAGGAAGAAGGGAAGTAAAGCATAACAAAGAAGTGGGGAGAGTGACATAAATTTGGAGAAAAGATGATGTCTAAAAAATACCTTTTTTATTAGTTTCACTAGTACAATACTAACAGAATATTTTCAAGAAAGAAACTCAGTTTTAAAGTAGCTTTGAACTGCCAACTCAGGAGGTGGGGTAATCCTGATACTACCTTCTGTGAGGTTTGTTTTCATTTTACACAGTTGTGTGATTATCTATGAATCATTTTAAGTTCCTCTGAGGATTTAGACCTTAGGATTCCCAGTTTACAAATTATTTATTATCCTTCTATTCACTTCCCTTCTCATTCCTTTTAGGCAGTAGCTCTGGTTGGAGTGCAGCTTGCTAACCTATGTGGTGAAGCAAAAGAAAAAAGCAAATTCCAAGAATTGGTTACCGATGCAGAATGGGGTATCCAACTTGGTAAATTTGGTGTAAGTTTGATTATTTTTTTTTTATTATTATTTTTTTTTAATTTCTTTTAGGTTTTTTTTAAATGAGTAAATGTCAGTATCTTGTGAGATTTATGGTGATTTTTAGACAGATTTTCTATTCAAATGTAAGGAAAGTTGGGGGTTTGTTTTTAATTTTTCACTTTGCTTGTCTGCTTAAATAAGCCACAGAAACTGAGAAATTCAATAATTGAAGGTGCTATAAAGGAATTTTTAAGTGCTTAAGTATTATTTGGGACAGGGCATAGCAAATAAATGCACTGCTTTTTCCTGCTCTGAAAATCTCTGTATTGAAGCAAAAGAAAACATAGAAGGTTGACTAGATAAGGAATTAGTCTTGATATTGTCTAAAGGACTTCTTCCCAAAGAAGATAAAATGTTTATTTATCTGTAGATTTCTTTCGAGACTGTATTTAGACAACCACCAATAAGGAAGAAGGAACTCATAAGAACGCTGGTACAAAATCCAAAAGTAGACACGGATCTTATATTGAATTACTGCAGGTAATAACTGAAGCAAATCAATTATGTTAATTGTTGCTGTAATAACCATGCCTACTGAAATCTATTTTAGTCTAAATAGATCCTAATTAATGTAATATGCAAATACTTTGATTTATTTTTTTTTTATTAAAAAAAGTATTAATCAGAATACGTATTGATCTCTGGTGAATTTATTCATAAGGAAATAAGCACCTTGATGACACCAAAGGTCACAGACAAAATAACATTCTGTCCTCTTCTAGTACTTTCATGCTGGACAGTGATGACGCACTGCAGCTTTGCATTGAAACACTTCTTCTCCAGAATGCTAATACAAATCATGTTGAAGATGACTCTGCAGAACACAGTGAGAAGCAACCTCATTCCACGTTACTAGCTAAAGCACTAGAAATAATTCCTCTGCTGAAAAGCACGAGCGACCTGGTTGCTAGCCTCAGTGGAATATTGTACAAGGTAAAAAAAAAAAAAAAAAAAAAAAAAAAAAAGAAAAAAATAAAGAAGACAAAACAAAAAACCAACACATCAAAACAAGCAAAAAGAATCCCTGTGGTATGCATCTAGCCTCAAATCCTGCATGTCACTTGAATGGCAGATTAATAATTCCACAGAAATTTGAAAAGGTTATTTTTTTCCAATTTTGCTAAAGGAACATAAATGTTAAGTTTCAGCTTTCTACTTCTCTAGAAAAAACAATAGAACAACATATCTAATTGTCTTTAAAGACAGGTAGAGTATTTCTTCCCAACTTCCCTTAAAAAACAACCAGAAAATAATCAAACAAAAGAGTCACTTCTAAAAATCATAGCATACTGGAAATATTTCAAAGTGCTATGTTAAAAATAGATGGGGGGGAAAAAAAAAATTATATCTTTGGGTCTTTTGTTTAGTTGGGTTTTAGTTATTAGGGTTTGGGGGGGGAGTTTGGTTTTGTGGTTTGTTGTGTTTTTTTAATTATTATTTTCATCACTTCATGTTTGGCCTTTCTGCAATATTCTGACGATTTTTTTAGGATTTAGGACTATGAAGTGGAAGTATTTTTATTTTTTTTAAAAAGTATGTCATGATGCTTATGCTGTTTCTTCAGTGTTATGTCAATATAGTTGGTATTAAAATTGTTAAAAGTTAACTAAGTTTTATGTTTTTATAAGACAAATCATATAAGAACTTATAAAATAGATTGTTATTTTGAACAGCTTGATCCTTATGACTATGAAACTATAGAAATTGTCCTGAAAGTGATGCAAAACGCTGATGAAGAGAACACCAGTATCCATCTGAATCAGGTACATCCAAATATGTTGCTGTTACCTTGCTAATGGCATCTGTATTGTTTTGTCTATTTATGAGTGTAGTTATTCAAGAGACCGTTGAAATTAGTTGAATTATTCTGTCTACACAGCTCTCATTCAGAAAATAACATTCAAGGAACAGAGATCTCTAGCTGTTTCTCAGCAATGGCTCATAGCAGGGATAAAAACTCTACAGATAATGTACCAACTCTACCAAAAAAACAGATGTCGCCAGGACTTAGACGTGTTTACTGGCAGGGCAGGGAGAAATACAGTTGTCTTGTGGCTTTTTTTTTTTTTTTTTTTTGCTTTTTCCTTGCTTTTTTATTGTATTTATTTTATTTCTTCCCCCTAGGCTTTGAGCCTCCTCAAACATCTGGAATCTTATAAAAGAATTTCTCCACCTGTAGACCTAGAACACCAATATGTTTTAGAGCACGCGATTCCCTTATCTCCAGCTGCTCAAACCAGACTGCCCTTTCATCTGATATTCTTTAGAACTGCACGATGTTTCTGGAACATTATATGTACGTTCAGTGTTTTTATGGCTAGATATATGTATGGTTCCCTTTCTCTGCTATCTGTGAACTTTAAAGTTCTACAGCATATATTTTATATTAATTATAATTCTTTCTTAATGCAGTTTTGATCCCACGTGCTTCTGAAAGCACTTGTGCTCCCAAATTGCTACTGGTGAGGTAGCTGGCTTTCAGCGGAGCTGAGATGATAGATACAATGCAGAATTCTGTCCTCAAATTCTTTTCTTAGGACCTCTCAAAGACCAATCCATATATCCCACTTCCCAGGCCAGTGTCAATAATTAAGATTACATTCTTTCTCTGCCAATGGATGTTTGTGTCTAACAATAAACTGAAAGTGCTTCATTTCATAAAGAAAGCTACAGGTGGACTGTGATACTATTATAGACGGCTTTTTTTTCTCCTTTCAGCTGCAGAGCTCAGCGAGGAATCCTTCCCAACACTTCTATTGATTTCCAAACTAATGAAGGTAAAGTATCGTCTTGAAAAGATTTATTTCAAAATTATCCTTTTTACCCCCCACAAAAGAGAGATCTCATGAGGTTTTTTGCATTATTTTGGCCTCAGTATAGAGCTTCTGACAACTCTTAATCTACTTTAATTTTTCTAGGTTTCACTGGATATCTTACACATGTCTGCAGCTCAGCATGTCTTTGAAAAAAAATTGAAACCAAAAATATTTGAAATGAGAAACACAGGATATACATCAGTAGTTAACAAGGAAACGACTAAAACTGTGCAGACGATTCAGTCATATCTGCTGTCCATAATTAATCCAGAGTGGGCTGTAGCTACAGCTCACAAGATTGCACAAGAATTTCCAACAGGTAAGGTGCATACGCGATGACTTGAGGAGTGAAGTAATGGGAGGAGGAGAATAGGTTTGAGCAAAAAAAAGCTGGCCTGTAACCAGATATTTGTTCAGTATTCTTGGATAAAACCTGGGGAATGGAGAATAAAAATGCATGTCTCCTACATCTAATTTTGAACAGTAGGCTAGAACAACAACCATTTTATAACACAGCATCACTATTAAATCCTTTTTTCCTCTTTTTTTAAGCCATGTTATCTTGCTTAAATTTTCTGTATGTTCATACTATTTTCAGACAAGTTTTCCAGCAAAAGCAAATGCTTCAGCCATGTTTAAGCTAGCTTCTCTGTTATCTGAATCCAAATAGATAATATTTTCTTGCTCTTCAGGTACAAGAGCTTTCCTAATATTTTAAATAGCTTCTAAATTTTTTTTTAAAAATTCCTTGAAATAAAAATATATATTCTGTATACTGTAGAAAGGATTTATTAAAACTTACTTTATTTAATTCCTTCTCCCCTCTTTTTTATCTTTAAAAAAGGTCCTGACCAGATTCAGGCATTTAAATTCTGTCTCTATCTAGCTGAGAAATGGCTTAAGAATACTACAGCTAAGGTAACGGTAAACTACTTACAAAACTGTCATTTTACAGTCAGGTACTTATGTTAGTGTTTTGTCTTTTGGTGTTCTGGATAGTGGTGTGTAAATTGTACCTTAACCAACCCTGATATGGGAAGTACTTTCTTCTGGGGAAGTGGCTGTGTCAGTGACCCCTCAGAAGAACCCTCTTTGCCCAGTAACGTTCTCCTGTTCACAACCTACCAAAAATTAGGCTTACAGTTCTTGGAGGCTGGGCAAAAAATACACAGTTTTAAGGAAGACGGATTCGTTCTTTCTGCTGTTGTGTGCATTTTTCTTGCTGCAGGAGAATGGGTTGGAATCTGTTCCAGCTGTTAGATCAGTATCATCATTAACTTTTGCTTTAAGTTCCAAGACCATTTAGCTATTTGTAGTAGTATATATAATGAAAGTCTGCTTTGACCTAATTCTTAGGCTCATTTTTACATGGTTGGTAGGAAGAGGTGAATAAGAATCTTACCCTTACTTATAAATATCAAGCTTGCTGCGGAGTTTTTGAGACACAATGAACTAAGTAGTTTTCTGATACAGTCACATCTTTGAATAGAATTGTGCCAAAATTAATCTGTAATTCTAGCAGCCAAGGTTTAATATTAAATCTTTTTTCTTCTCCATCTTACCTCAAAATGTCTTAATTTTACACACTGGTGCATGTGGTTCGTATTTTATTTGGCTTTTTCACAACATACCTCTGTTTACAATTTTTTTTAAAAGAATATTTTCTTGCTAGAGCAGCATGGTTAATACTGTCTGTTCACAGAAAGAATACCTGTAGATATTTTTCTAAAGAGTCGTCTAAAAAGTTGTAGACATTTTTCTAAAAAGATCTGTAGAACAGATCATAGCATCACAGAATCATAGAATGGTTTGGGTTGGAAGGACCTTAAAGCCCACCCAGTGCCACCCCCTGCCCTGGGCAGGGACACCTCCCACCAGCCCAGGGTGCTCCAAGCCCCGTCCAACCTGGCCTTGAACCCCTCCAGGGATGGGGCAGCCACAGCTTCTCTGGGCAGCCTGGGCCAGGGGCTCACCGCCCTCACAGCAAAGAATTTCTTCCCGATATCTAATCTAAATCTCCCCTCTTCCAGTTTGAAACAGTTACCCCTCGTCCTACCCAGTTCACCGTTTTAGACTATAAAACATTAAGATGATTTTTCTAGTGCTTTTGAGTAAAAGGAGGTTGTTTTATATAAACTGTGGTGTTTTGCTAAAGGATGATTCACATGAAAAAGCGGAAGTCCTGCAGAAGAAATTATATATACAGTATAAGCGATCAGCGACAGAAAATGTTCTAATAACACATAACTTGAACACTGGAGAGCATTTAAAGTACATTGGGAAACCAGCCAATCTTATCATTTTACTGTACGAACACCACAGTATAGACCAAAGAATCCAAAATCCAACTGGCAGAGATTATCCAGGTGAGTATCCATAATCTAGTTTCAAAGGAGCAAAAAGACGTTCTTTAGAAAATGCTAAGTGAAATAATACTAGCTTGTAAGTATATTGTCTCTACCTATTTATTTAGATATCCATATGGCAGCCAAGGAGATAGCCGAAATTAACAGTTTGGATATGAACAAAATTTGGGATAAACTGCTGGAGAAGTGGCTGTGTTCAAGTATACTGCCCTCAGAAGTAAGTCACTGCTGGAGATTTGGTTTTGGAGAAAGACGGCCAATTACATAAAATACATATATTTTTATGACTCTTTCAAAAGACTAAGGTTATTTTGCACAATTTGCCTTTAGGGCTCATGAATCTGTTTAAGATGCATCTGAATTCAGACTACTGCCGATTTCAATACCATTCTAATGTTGTTGCACACCACTGCCTCTAGTGAGAATGATTTGAAACCCTTTCCCTTCTCTCTGTATAGAGATTAAAATCTTACCTTTGGTGCTACAGTAAAGTCGTGTAGCCAGCCTAAAGGAGTTATAAATATATTAGCCTCATCAAACACTGATTATAGAATCAGAAAGAGAATGAATCCTCTCCTGTTGCAGCTTAGCTGACGGAGTGAATTGCTGTCTGTGCTGCACACAGCTGGGTGAGAAAGGGCAGGGAGCAGACATTGCCTCTGCTTTGACATTCCAGTTTGCAGGCTGAGGAATGGCATTGACGGCCAAGCACACAGTTAAATAAAGACTGATAAAACCAGAATTCCTTTCCTTGCTGCATTAGGAGGGGCGCCCAGCATTTCAGACAGGGTTTAACCAAGGCTGTTTATCCAAACTATTTAGAAGACTCTCACAGCTACATTTTTCGTGTCTTTTTAAAGAAAACTCAGGAAATCCTTGGAGATGTACAGGAAGATGGAGAGCTCCGAAGGTATGTTTGTTGTCTTACATATTATATGGTGAATTATTGGTAACTTGCAAGTTTAACTATATCTGGCTTTTTCAAGAAACCTGCGTGTGAGTCAGAACTCACTGTTGTGTTCTTATTTTTATATTCTGGTGACATCAGTTTTGAATCGTCAAATACGTACGCAATGAAAAAGACTTACTTCAATGAAATGCCATTGGCAATAACTTACAAATTTAAGTGCATACTTAAGGGTAGCTATTTGGAGGTTTTCTCCTCGTTTTCTATATCCTTGGACTCTCTTATCCTTAATCTCTTTCTGACACTGAAATATATTTACTTTCCATGAATATTGATACATTGTATTTCAGTAGCTGTGCTGTACTTGTATTAAAAACAAACGTATTTTTGCAGAGTTATTTATCTACTTCAGTCACACCCTCTGGACTATAGTTCAAGATTGCTTTTTGCGATTACAACATCTGCCGCATCTGTAAGTTTCTGAATTCTTGTTTTAGCTTGCTAGTTATGAAACTTTTACCTCTTATTGAAATCAAGTGTTGTCTGATTAACTGTTTGAGTTTCAACCTAAGGCCTTTGTATCTGTGTTTTGGATAGTTTATGTATCTCTATGAGCTCTATGTTTCTCCCCACCACCTTTGGGGTAAAACTGTGGTGTTCATTGAATTTTGCTATTGACTGTCAAGAGCAGCCCTTGAACTCTGGGTTTTCTAAATGTATTGTTGATATTATCTGAAAAAAAACTTCATTAAACGTCTTCTAGAATGTGCTTTAAGCAGGTGTAATACATTGGCTCGCTTTGGGTGGAATTAAAGCAGAGTGGTAAAAATATTTTAACAGAACCTTAACCTTCAGTCTTTCACACTTACTAAATGTATTTATTTGTGATACTATATATCACAGATATTTTTCTTACCTGCATTAATAGTCCTACATCTAGAAAACCACCTGGTTTAGCAGCATTCTTTGAAGTTGACAAATATTTCAACTGGTTAGTATAAAAGTTGAATGTGAACCAGTCTGTTACTTCGCATATATTTCCACTAAATTAATAAAAAAAAAAATCTTAGAAAGGATTATGCCAGACACATATAACCCTCTTTCTAGTTGTTCAGTCAATTGTTGTGACTTTTCATTGTGTTGTTTTTCCCCCCTCTCAGCCGATTGGTGTTACTCAGTTGACATTTGTTCACAGGAGCAGAGCACTTAAGTGTCTGCTCCACTTGGCAGATACCAAGACTGTGGAATCACTCTTCAAGAAACCCATTGAGAAAGTAAAGTAAGATGAATTTTCCTGAAGGCGTTCCTTAATAATGATATTTTCTTGGTCTTTTAATAGCCGTTGGAAAGAAATATATGATATTTGGAGAATTATTTTTTACTAATCTGGTTTTTGAGCTTTTAAAATCTATTTCTGAAGAGTATAATTAGATCTTTTATCTACACTGTAATGCAGTCCAGTACATCACAGTCCTAATTTGTAAACCTGAAAGTAGTATGACATTGTGTGGAAAATATTTTGTTCCTTTTTGCATAGATTGCAGTTACTTGTCTAGTAACCGAAGCATTTTCTCCTATATAGTATTCTGTTCATCAGAGTTCAGAACTGGTCATCTTACAAAGACATAGTCCTCTGCAAAAATGAGGAACCAAAATCTCTGAAATTATCTGTAGAACTAACTTCCTTAGAAAACATCCAGAATAGAATTTATATGCTGGTAATCTGGAATTAGGGCCTGGAAAGTGCTGTTTTCAGAGTAAATCATGCCAAAATGGGTTTCTGTAAATATGCAGTCTCTGTGCACGAATGAAATCTTAGCTGTAAGAGTTGGAGTAACTGGTTTATCTTTAGAGATGATCCAGGCCGCCTATTGCTCAGGTGAATGAAGTTTCCCTAAGCAATTACCAGAAAGTTTTTTACTTCATTAAGATCTCTTTCATAAGAACAAATACAATCTACATTTTTAATTTTCTTTTAAAGCAACAGAACACTTTTCCAATATTATCCTGAGCTTGATTATGTGAGTTATAATAATCACTGTAAATATCATTAACTCATGGTTTTTGTTGGTGTTTTGTTTTTTTTGTTTTTTTTTTTTTTACAGGTATTTTCTAAAATGCTGCATTTATCTGGCAGAGTTTGAAATCTTGAATATTCCATACACTTATGAATCATTTCATAAGAGTCCTAAGGAAGGAATGATTAAGGGGCTATGGAAGAATCACAGCCATGAACCCACGGTATGGTTTTTAAATCCTTTGTCATTTTCTGTTATACATTGTGTGAAACATACACCTTTCTACATAGCACATGCATCTCTAAACATGTTGCTCCAGCGTACTCTGTCCCTTTCACACACTACTCGTGATATGCTACTCATGATTATATTTAAAATACAAGTAAATACGCAGTTACCCCAAAGAGTCTCCTCTTTCAAAGTGACCAAAAAAAAAAAAAAACCCAAACTTGCTGACTACTGCCCATGACATAATTATTCCCTAGTACTTGCCCACCTTTGTGTACGCACACCTTGTCTCTTGTCTGGAAAGCAAGATGTTTGATGCAGAAGCCTTTTTTATTTTTTTGAACTTGCTTGGACACATACCTCATACTTAATTTGAATTAACTACTAACGGCTATACACCTTTGGAATAGCTATTAGTTGCTTTGTGTTTCCTTATCTAATATGTCATGCATAGGTTTTAAGTTTTGCTCTGCTTAGGAATTTAACTTTGACACTTACTTCATGTTACCAGATATGTTTTGTAAACAGCTAACTTAACCCTGAAGACAAGGGCAGGTAAATGAGATTTCCAGGTAGACAGTAGTATATGACAAAAAAAGTATACTATTCTATTGAGGCTTCAACAGTCATACTTCTGATTTATAACCATAAAATGGAAGTGGTCTGTTCTTTAGTTGAAATATTCACATGCTAGTCTAAAATTTGAAAATGACAGATGAAAAAGCTTTAGCCTTCTAACAAGTAGAAAATAAAGCGATATCACATATAGGTGGGATTTTTGGTTTTGTTTTAACTCTCACATGCGTAAAATAGTTTTGAAATTGGCTTGGTTGTGGCCTCTCAGGAGTTAAAGGTCCCCTAATGCTGTAAAAATCTAAAATTACTCTGGCAAGCAATACAGGTTTGAAGATCATGAACGTATATTAAAACGCGGCGTGTCCTTGCTCTCCTTTAGGCTGTTAGATTGGTGACAGAGCTCAGTCTAGAATACAAAGTATACGATTCCCAACTGTGGAATGGCCTCCTACAGAAACTCATTGGTTTCAATATGGTAAGGAATTCTTAAGCATGAAGTTCTGCAGCGAGGTGAGGAAAAGGCTTTCTTTATCCACTGATTTCTAAAGAATGTGATAGATACATAAACTACAAACTTACTGTGAACAATTATCGATCATTTACATGGTTTCTTTGGGCTCTTAGGTACTGAACTGATGAAGCTTTGAGAAATTTGTGTTTCAGCAGTACTGCTTGAGAATTTTGGTCTTAAATCGTTCTAGCTTTATTTTTTTTAAAGGCACAAAGCCTTTCAGATGGCAAGAGTAAATCCGATGATAATAAATTAATACTTTTACCACATAATATGCATATTTTTGTTTGTAAATATATATATGCACATGCACAAATTGTGCATCTGGGTATACATTACATACACATGAAAATATTACCCCTAAAATGTATTTATCATGATGGTAATCCTGAGCCTTGTCATTCAGAATCTTAATTACCTCTGATTGTCAAACTTTATGTAATACTCGTACAGCCTAAGGAGATAGCAGATGTACCTGGCAATGTGGTTAGATCAGGAGCAGGTATTGAAACTAGTTTTAATCTAATGAGATTTAGGTACTAATAGCAAAGAAGGTGGGATCATAAATTTTTCAGCACCAGTTGTATTAAGACTACCGGAAGTCTTGGGTATTTACTGAGACAACAGATGCCTCTACTGCTTGTGATAATTTAACTTACTTAACCGTAAATCATATTTCTATAGGCATCAGTTACTCCTCCCAAAGGAACAGAAGCACCTTAAGAGTCTGCAGACAAGACAAGCATAATGCGATTCTGTAGATTATCACCAAGTCTTCAAACACTGTAGCATTTTATAATGAAATATTTTTTTTTCAGATGCAATATCTAAGAAGAGTTTTGACAGAAATTACTGGGATTCATTCATTGTGGGAGGTAAGCAAATATTCTGTGACTCCTAATCTTTTTTTTTTCACCTAAGAGGGGTTTAGCATCCTGTTTGTGTGTTTTCTTTGTGTGTGCAAATGGCAGCCATCTGTGCCATGAAGTGTTATGCGTGAAAAGATTCTTTTTGAATGACTATTTTTATGACAATACAACGTGCAGATGAGTATTGTTATTAAGCATTGAAATAGCATATTTTGCACTTGTGGTTCCTTCAGTAAACGCCTTACTTGGAGGGTTCTGTAAAGTTGTACAGAATAATTTTACCATCAGTCAAAATATAAAATATGGCTAAATCTTAGACTATGAGATGAGGAAAGCAATACTAAGAATGATTCATACAGGGTAAAAAGAAAAGAAAATTGGCAGGCTTCTTCCACCTGCAGTGGGTCAGGATGTCTGTGTTTTAAAATGCACTTACTTACAACTATGTTTGGCTATTTAAAACCTTGTTGTCAACAGATTCCCAGCTTCAGTCGAGCTTGGCGAAGTGTAATTCTGGCACCATTTGTCACAGGTAGGGTTGTTATTGACTATCACACGTGTATAGTAATTTAGTTATACATTTACTTTATCATGTTGTCTCTATTTCTTAGCTTCATCTCCACTGAGTCCTAAACAGTTAGAGGAATGTTGCGAGTGTTTTGTGATTCTGCTCAAGTAAGTAGACAGTACCTCCCACAGTTGTATTAGTTTAACTGGTAATGCCCGTTTGTAATTTCTCATCCAACAGTCTGCCCTGGAACACGCAAAGGAGCTCCGAGAACTGGGGAACCTGAGGCATGAGGAAGAACCTTTTGCCTCTTGTGGGAAGGACAGGATCAGGGCACGTAGCCAAACAGAAATTCTGTGCTCGCCCACAGACTGTTGACAACTTGGTACCTGGGCTGTTTAAACTGTACTGGGAACTGCTCTCAGAACTGGGACTTGGAATCGGCAGCACAGTCTGCTGAAAACCAATCTATCTGTCCAGTCGCTGCCCCCATGAGGCATATCTGGGCCTGTCCTGACATTTTTAAAGGACTCGTGGTCAACTCTAAAAGTCCAGTTTGTATTTTTCTTGCCCAAAATATAGCACATTTCCTAAAACATTAACACAGAGTATGAGAGAGAAAGAATTCATTTTCCTACACAGAATAAATCTGACATGACAAAAATGTAATAGCTGCACATCTATAAATGTGGTTAACCTATGGTATTAATGTTCCAAAACATTCTATAGGTAAACCAGTTTTGCATTGCCTTTACAGTGTAAAACAGCACAATAAATCATTGTCTTATTCACCACAACGCTCTGACTTGCTCAAGAGAAGAACCAGGGCTCAGAGAGCCTGACTTGAATCAAAAGCTAGTTAAGAAATACTGGAAAGGGATCCAGCTGAAGAACACGCCTACACTACTGTGCATATACATATGTACCAAAGCATTACTCTGGGCAGTTGGCCAACGCTTCCCCTCAAAACAGGGCCTTGTGTGTTTACAAAGAGAAACTGGAGTTCAATAGGGTTTTTTTAAAGGTAGAAAATCGTCATGCGTTTGTATTCTGTGAAACTTCAACTCACATAGCTTGGCTGTTCCTGCAAATAAGGCAAGGTAAAAATGCATTGTTCTATCTAGCTTAAAAACCTCAGGGTGGTTTTGTTGACCGTACTAAGCCATCCAGTTGTACATGTCATAGCTGAGAACTTCACTCCTAATCTTCTGAAGGTGTCCTGTTCTGGCTGACTTGGATGTCATCGGAATAGCTAAACAATATGCGCAGTTGGACCTTCCAGCTTTTGCTTTGGGATGCCTGTTGCTGATTCCTCAGTCTGAGAAGCGAGAGCAGCAAATTCAGGTAAATAATAAGTTTTGTGTTCTGTCTGTGCAATGGAAACGTCTTTAAGCATGTTATGGTCAACAGAGACTGTGGAAGATGGTCATTTATAATCCCATCTTATTTAGATATGGCACTGCTGACAGCTGCTTGGCACTTCCCACACAGAGAGGCTATTGCCCTGAATTTGTCCCTCTGGAAGGGATCATGTGAACGCTTCCTTTTTTCTTTTTTTTTTTTTTTTTTAAAAAGCAAAACCAGCTGACTTCAAGTCATCCTCAGCAGCTTTGTCATATGACTTTGCCCTTTGCGGCTTTGAGGATCTTTTATGGGATCCCACCTTTAAAACCCATTAAAAAAAAAAAAACAAACACAAAACCCAAGCCATATACATACCCGCTAGAGCAGTGTGAAGTTGTAACATCTATAATTGCGGACAAGCTACCAGTGGACTCGTTTCACAGCAGGTTGTAAGAAAAGTTACCGAATCCTACGCCAGAGAAGCGTAGAGTTGAAAGGTCCCGACTTCTTAGAAAGATGCTTGATATTCATCCCAAGTTCTAATGTAAACCGTTTACCTTAAAGCCGTATCCTCACTATTTGTGTATCTTGACAGTTTCCTTTCTCTCCTTATCTGTTTCCATTAATTTATGCTCTGCATTGTTTTCCCAGATGAAGAATTATAGGCTGTTCCCTTATTTGTCGTGAGCAAACTTGCACTAATAAATGCATCTTAAATTCTTAGCCTTCCCGTCATTAAAGTTAAGCTCAGAAAGATTTTCCCAAATTACAGCATTTGTGTAAAACACTTAGTCTGCTGGCAATGAGTCAAAAAAAAAAAAAACAAAACTGTAACAGCTACAGCAAAATACCCTCTGAGAGTTAGAAGCAATGAGCACTACTCTTTCAGTCAAACTGCACAGATCCTGTTTCAAAGTATTAATTGTTCTTGGAATTTCAAAGTATTAATTGTTCTTGAATAAATCAAATGCTTGCTCTGAAGGCAGAGTTTCTATTTTAATCATTCACAGAATATTTATGTTTTGTAACTTATTTTTGCAAGGGTTTCTTATCAACGTGTAACACAGAGACTGTGCTGCAACAAGTGGATGAACACATGAACACTGGAGAAGTCGTGGCATTTGCTTCTCAGGTAAATAAATAAAGTTTACTTCACTTGCCTTTGACTTAGAGGCTTTTTTGCTACATAGGTGTACACAGAACCTTTTCTTGCCCTCTCTCTCCTGATCTTGCCAAGCATTAGTTGACATAATGCACACTTCTAAAATATAGCAACATTTGCAGGGGTTTTTGCATTTTTATTAATGTTGTACGACTGAAAAACTTCTTGCATACATAAAAGTGCTGTGTTACAGGCTCTGTTTGTAGGACAGCACTGTTTGCAGCAGCACTACTTTATTTTTCTAAATGAATGTTTTAAGTAAAAAAGCCAAAGGGCTTATGAAACTACACTCTCTTGTCTTGCCTTGGGCTACCTTCCTAGAAGCAAGTTTCTTAATTCATTCCCCTATCTGAATCTGAGGTTAGTTTTCATAAAATCTGCTATTTCACACCACTAAAAAAAAAAATTTTAAAAAATCCTGCCCTATGGGAGTCCAGTAAGAAAAGTCTGAGCTCTTTTCATTAAAAAGTAGGGGTTTTATGTTAAAATATTAATATTTTTCAATTACTAAAACTTAAATCTACAGATTAGATCTTTAGTTTTGGACAGTATCATCAACAAGAAGCTGTATGGAAAATTATTGAAAACCAAGTATTTTCCACTGTTGAAGCAACAACTGATGAATACTCACCGAATGAAAGAACTGGTAAATTATTTTGCGAAAAAGAACTGGTAAGTTAATAAAACAGGCGATGCGTGACTGATAGCAATTACAGAAACTGAATCTCTCCTTAATTTTTTTTTTTTTAATTTATTTGAAGTTGTGGAGACTTTCTAGCACTTAGTTTCTAAGAATTTTTTAAGTATTGCTAAGTTAAATAACAAAATAAAAAAAAAAATCTCACTGCACTACTTTACATACTTAGGATAGAGTTTTACAGTGTCATTCAAGCCAAAGTAAGGGCTTATTGAGCCTGGGCTGGGAGGCAGATCAAATGCAGTTAAAACAGCAAAAGTAACCTGACTGAAAAAGCAAATACTTTCAGATTTAATAACTTCACCCTACCTTCAGATGAATCCAGCTTAGTGGCATCATGGAGTCACAGCTTCAGCAGTAAGAACACTCTTAAAAAAAAAAATAAATAAATGAACTGCCTGTACTCAAGAATTAGTGGCTTTGTTGTTAAGTTTTTCCAAGAGTTAGAAATACTTCTTATGTTCCACTTAAATAAACCAAAGGGTCTTGCCGCTGAACCTGCTGCAGGGCAGTTCTCAATCAGCAATCAGCGACTCACAGCACTCAGGCTCATTGTGCACAGCTGCAAACTGTCATTTCAGACCCCAAATACTCAGTATTGCAAGTCACTTTGTTACCAGTTAGCCTGCAGTCAAAATGGGACAGGAACCGGCAAATAACCATTTAAATTCTAGTATATATTTTTATTAACAGCCACAGGTTAAATGCTTGGCTTGTCACGGCTTGCTTTCTGTCTATGGGGAAATGATGGGACCTATCTGACTTCAAAAATGTGGGGTCATACCTTATTTTTATACTTCAGTGTCTAAAATCTAAATTCTTGGCTTTTTAGAGAACTTGTTGACAAAGTTAATAAACTTTTGCCTCCTACAGCATTCATGATGCAATAGCCCTAATTCAAGAATATCAAGAGAAATGTGGAAATCCTGCTCTGGTAGACATACCATTGTCTGATCTTCTGAAGGTAAAAGAAATCACTTTTGTACATCATGCAGGATTTTCTCCTGTTTTTCTCAACCACGACTTTCACTCAACTTTTAGCAAAAATAGCCGTTAGCCCTTTTATTTTACTAAAATATATTGAATATAATAAAATATCCCTTTATTAATTCAAATAATGAATTTGACTTAAACCAAATCAGTGTCATGCTAAGCCTTATGCTTTCAAGTACTTTGACAGGTCTTAGATTGTATCCTGTTTTCCTAAGCCCTAGTAATATTGTTCTCTTACCTTACAGATGTATCTGGATGGACCAGAGGAGACTTGTGTACAGAACGGCCATGGATAAGGCCTTGATTTACTCTTTTCTCCCTCTGCTGGCAGGATGGGGACCGTGCATTGAGAGTTCATACTGCTCAGGTGAACATTAAACTAAAACCCCAATGCTCTTTTACCAAAAGCTACCCTGAGCTTTTCGCATTTTTTTAACTGTTCTAGGCTGTTTCTTCTCCATGCTCTTATCCCCGTTGGAACAGTTTAGACTTACAGCAGAATTTCCTGTTTCTATTCAACAGTCGTGTTCATATTCAATGCTTTGATTTTAGGAAGGATTAAAGTTTATTTCCTTCTATATTTCTCCATGTTTAAGTCTGCTGCCAGGATCACTCTTAATATTTCATGCACGCAAACACAACCTTGCGTAATTGTGACAATTTTTTTTTAAACTGTAAGTGGTGTACTTCATGTAAAATAAACTTTGTAGACAAATGGTAATTTTAACTACAGTGAGCACAAATAAAGAGACTTACATATCAATTTTGACCTTACAGTATTCTATAAACCATTTAATTATGAAATTATCAGTAAACTGGTGTTCCACTCAGTCACTAACCTTCTGTGAATGCTTGCCAAGGTTTTCTGTTCAACTTTGTTCTTTCTGTGTGGCTGCAGATGGATAAAGCAATAGGCACGTGTTTCACCGCATGAAATAGCGGTCAGCCAAAGGTTCCCAAGACACCAGGCTGAACTACTTGGCCTTTTTCTAAGGTAAAGCAGGTTTATTTTGAATAGAAATAAGTTATTCAGTCAGCTTATGACACAGAAGGGTTCTAGCTGATCCCTTAAGTTCTTCAGAAAACCATTAGTTTAACTCAAACCTTCATGACCAATACTGCACAGCTACTGCACTGAAAAAAGTCATAATACAAAGGCCCAGGGAACAGGCCACCATTCTAAATGTGCTTCTGCAGAAGACAAAAGATAAAACTATTTTTATTGGAAGGTTAGCAGTCATGAGAAATGGGAGCTGTTAAAATACATTCAGCTCCCTGCAGTCACAAGAATAAGGTCCAGTCTTCAACAACCAGTGGTTTGGCCTTCATAGTAGTACAAGTGCCAGACGGAATTATATTACTTAAAACTTCTGTAGATGGAGCAATATGCGTATACAGGTAGTGTCAGATATAAGCCACAAATAAATAAAAGCCTCTCTTCACCGTTTATAGATTTAATGAGACCATCATTCATTAAAGCACAGTGGTATTTGAAATGGCTTTGGTTATAAAAAGACTAGTTAAACTTCCTACAGTAAAATTACTACTGTTAGTTATGAGCTAATTGTAATATTTTCAGAATCTATCCATCCATTTTATTAACTTAATTGGGAATGTTAAATTGAGAAAAATCAAATATCAACTGCATTCTGAAAGCAAACATAACATGGCCCCAGAGCGCTCAATCTTTTTGTTCAAGCTGTTTACAAGCATCCTTTAGAAATCAGCCCCCAAATTAGAGCATCAGGCATTTTAAAAGCAACTACAACTGTTGCATTTTTTCCAACGACAGTTCATAAAACTTAGTTTTTCTATGAAGTGGAGTTTATTACAACATTAAGGAACAGTATTTAAACAGTCATTTTAATGGAATATTTTACAAATCAATTCATACAGAGAAAAAGCAAACACAATGTTGTTTTAAAGGTATTACCAATAAGCTACATTGTTAAGCTGTTAGCGAGTAAGTGTAGTACTGTAAACTAGCAATCAAGTATTGTAGTAGCTTGCAGTTCAGAATGACATGGTAAAAATACCAGACAAGTAAAGACATTTTTAAGATTTTTTGTACTCAATTCTTTCTACTTTCACATCATCTCCAATTAGCTGATAGACGTATGTAACTACTGTAGAAGCCTGGATATCCATCAGCACAAATGAAGGAATGATGTTGCTGGAAAGAGAGGAAAAAATTCATATTAATTGTGCCTGTGGAATCACCTTAGTAGTGTTTCACCACTAGTTAACAGAAATCAATCTAAGGAAAACGGGTATGAATTTTGTAAGCACAGTACATCAGATATGAGGCTTTAGTATTTCGCGTTCATCTGTTTCAGTCAAGGAGATTTAGCAAGTGCTATCAACCCTTCCTCTCCCTGTAAACATTAACGTTCACCCTGCGCTCTGGAGTTCAGTTTTGCTACCAAGAAGAAACACCCCCTACCTTCACCCCAGGTATTTCCCACACTTCACTTACTTGTCTAAGGCATGATAAGCTCCTGTAGCTGATCCTGGATTGATATAGAACTTGTTTTCATGTTCAAATGCCTCAAATTTGTGTGTATGTCCTGAAATTAGGATGTCCACATCAAACTGCCTTTGTAGCAGTGCCAGGCTGGCCATATCACCCCAAGGAATAACCTGATGGCCATGAATCAGCCCGATTTTGAACTGTCCAACAGTTACAACTTTCTGTTCAGGATAATTCAGGTTCTAAAAATAAAAAACCCAAACACATTAGATGTACAGATTTATATTTAAAAACAACTCTATGCAACACCACGAAGAGAGGGGGAAAGCTTATGGAAATATTCAATGTCATTGGCCCTTCTGCTGCAAAACGAGAGCTACAAAGCTGCTTTTATGAACACTGCAGAGAACGGGGTAGGATGCAAAGAACTTCAACGATCTGACAACAGCAGGTCCTGTTTGCTGGAGTCCTAGACATAGCTCAGTATGCAAATTACTTTTATTTGTACTGATGACAGATAAGAACTTACTCCGCAATTCGCATTATTGATTGTAACCCCAACTCTTTTGCCCTGTTTGCTTTTCACATGCGCTTAGTACTAAAAACCCTCGGTTTGCCCACTTTTGCTTGAATTACAAATAACCCAAACATTGCCTTTACGTCAAAGAGGCACAAAAAATGTCATTATCAAGAGAGGACGCTACCTCATCAAAGTCCCCTCTGACAACATGAACGTCCCCAGCCAGAGTCTTGAGGTAGTCATAAGTGTCCTTGGTGCAGAGGTTTCCTGTGCAGAGGATGTGTTGGATCTTTCCTGGAACCAGCAGTTTTTTGAATTTGGCTGGGAGGCTGTTGCATCGATGCGGAATGTGGAGATCTCCTAATACTAACACCAACTTATCAGGTGTCACGACAGGAAAGAAAGATCATTACAGACACTTACTAAGACAAGAATCATTAGGCAACAGAAAGCATTGCAATGTTCTCTTCTGTTTCGTAGCTTTACATTTTGATATAAAAGCTACTAGAATAAGAATGAAACGGTGATGGAATATTGCTATACTGAGTGAAAACAAAGGTCCTTACTAATGTAGAACGTTATCCAGAGAGGGGCCTTACAAACACAATGGTCTACAGATTTTTTTGTTGTTGTTGCTGAAAGCCATTGCAAGGTATAACAAAAGAAATGTATTTTACACAAATTTGGTAACCACCATAGACTATCCCACTTTTTTCCTCCTTAAACATCAAAAAAAATGATACAGGACATTTCTAGTCCATGTTCTCAAGCACAGACCTGGCTAACTGTGGCCACTTCCCTTTAAAACTCTTCTTCCAAGTTTCTTTCTACCTTAATTAGCTTCAGTTTTCTTCCTTATTAAAAATAAAATAAATTTTAAAAAGCAGCAAGTTTGCAACACGTGTTAATAGCTGACCAGAACAGGAAGCTTGTTCAGGATCCATACTGTAGGAACCACTGAATAACAGAATAAGACTAACAGTTTAAAAAAAATCCCAGGGCACTGCAGAGAAAATAAGGCAGGCTACTGCACTATTGCCACTTCTATATATTCACGGTTTCGGTACAATAGATGCAAATTTAATGGGGGCTTCAAAATTAAGGACTCAGATGAAGACAGACCGTAATTTAATATTACAGGCTTTAAATCTGTGAATAAAGAAATAATTAATGCGAGCAACAAAGCAATAAATTAATTACGCAAAAAGGGCATGGAAAGCTCTATGAAGCACGGGGTGTTACGCCACTACACTGTAAAACCACTGGATCTAGAGACAGTCTACCCTGTTAACTTGATAAATAGCTCCATATTAAAAAGAGATGCTTTATCTTCCAACCATAACGCTTTGTTAGTCAGCCATCTGTGTGTTTGTAAGAGACACAGCCCATATATATATATAAAAGTAGTAGTAACTATGCTAAGAAATTACCTTTTTTAATATTTGCTTTTTACATTTTTAGGCCATGTAGCTATCTTCATCCTAACAGTCATCAAAAAGGCAGAGGGAACTTGGGTGGGTTTTTCGTTTGGTTTTGGGGTTTTTCTTAGATGAAGAATGTCTCAGTGTCATCATTAGAGTCATGCATCTTGGAGAACAGATGGCTGAAGGTGTCGGTAAAGCAACAGGGGAGTTTTTTAATCAATGAGCTCCCAACTGAAAACTAACCCAGCAGAGGAAAAGATGACAGATTTTGGATGGCCTTTCAAGAGTTCCCAGTGAAAAACACCCTCACTAGCATCAGTCTAGAGATAATATACTTAAAAAATGGATAACAAGCGATTTTGATTATTAAAGTGGCAATAGACAGGTTCTCTTACTGATGCTTAAGGGACTTAGACATACCAGTTATGCATTTAACGTTTAATAAAATTGTACTGCCACTTAAAACACATAACCCCACTGCAGTCAGCAGAGTTTGTGAATTCAACAAAGACCATTTCCTTTGCTCGCAAACTGGCAGACCCCTGTATCTTCCCCCAAATCACATCTGAGCTGCCATTAATTAAAGAAAAGCTCAGCAAGCTATAATAAAACAAACAAATTAAAAGCATTGAAGTGTGTTTAATAATCACAGGTATCTGCAATGTGAAATAGCAGCAAAGAATGTTACAACATCTGGCTTTAAGTAGAAATTTAGGTGCGATGCTGAGCGCGGTTTGAACTGCAGCCCTGAGTTCATTACGTACCGTCTGACATTCGTACCATCTAGAAACATTAACCAGCCCTTACCACCGGTGTTAGCAACGGCCAAGAGGAGAAAACTTACTCTGTGCCCAGCCTTATTGGAATGAAGAAGTTGATTGCAGACAGGGCGGAATGAAAAACAGGGTGAAACATGATCAATGTTAAACAAAAGAAAGCAACAGAAAAGAAAATATAGCCAAATGAAAAGGCAAATAATAATTAATGAATTGTTGATGTTATGAAAGAAGCGTTAAAAAAAAAATCAAAATTAAATTAAATTAATTCTGGGCTCCTGCGCGCAGCCGCCGGTGACAGCCCCTCGGCGCGGCCTCCTCGCCGCCGCCGGGCCCTCGGCGGGGCTTCGCCTCCTCCCTGCGCTCCCCTCCCGCCCTTCCATTTCCCCCGGCTCGGCATGAGGCGGACTGCGGGGCGGCAACCCACAGAAAACCTTCCCTCAGCGCCCGTTCGGCACCGCCGCCCCACGGCCGCCGCCGGGGCCCGCCCGCCCGCCGCGCCGCGCCCCTGACCCAGGCCCGGCGGGCCGCGGCCGGGGTAGAAGCGAGCCCCGGGCATCCCCCGTCGCCGCGGGGCGAGCCCCGGCCAGCGGGGAGAGGGACCCCGGGGGTGCAGGACGGGCACCCCCGCCGCTCACCATCCTGCTCGGCGCCGCGCTCCCTCACACCCGCCGCCGCGGCTCCTCCCGGAAGGCAGGGCCGGCCCCGACCGCCCGCTACGGCGCCCGCGAAGGGCCAAGCTCGCCCGAAACGCGTTTCTCCGCAGCCAGCCCCCTGACTACATCCGGGTCTCTCGGGGGAGGGCGTTTCCCGCCTTTTCTGCCGCCGTCGTGTGAGGGGAAGGGAAGGGGGCCATGAAGTGTGTCATTGGGGGGGCTCATCTCAGAGGTACCTGTGGCCCCAGGGGAGGCAGCAAGCCGGGGATGGAGGGGAATATGTGGGAGAAACGGGCACCCCAGAGTGGTGCCGCTTCAGGGTGGCTCACCTCAGCGGGGACGATGGCGCTGGGCATGTGTGAATGTCCCTGGCACTGCCCTTCGTGGGCGTCCCCATGGGGGCCGTCAGACGGTCCAAAGTGAGGCAGGAAGCACTGGGAGCCACGGTCACAGCAGAGCTGAGGAGCTGCCTATTCCTTATCCCCAGGAGGATGGTGGCGTCCCTGTCGGGCTATATGCAGCCTTGGAAAGTTGTTCAGATCAGAGCGCAGAGGGATGGGTTTGTGGTACGCCATTCTCCTTCCAGAGGCCCAACCAAACTTCCTGCCAGGGTGGGCAGAGGCAAATTTTGAGACCCACAGCTGGTTTCTCCTGTCTCTTAGGGCTACATCTTTGCAGATGTCCAAGGGCTTGTTGCTTGCTCAAACTTGTTGCCATCTACAAAATGTAATTTCTAACTTCACCGGTGTTTTGTACCCATTAGATTGAATTAATTTGTGGTGACATGAGGTCATACCACGTGTTGCAAAGGGACAGATGACATTGGACGTGCCTCTCATTGGAGGCAGCTTTCTAAAACATCACAGTGTTCGTGCTACTAAAATTGAAAGAGTAATGTTTTCCACCCTGTTTCAGTTTTCTTTGAAATGTGTAGGAAATTCGTGATGTATCCTCTTAAGTTATTCTGGAGAAAATGCAGTATAGCTTTTTTTTAACTTAGAATGCATATTACACTGTTTTCTTTTCCTGCTAGTGTTTGGAAGAGCAATACATGCCATAGCACGTATTAGTGATGAATTTTGGTTTGACCCCATAGAAAAAGGTGTAAGTGAATTTAATTTATTCTAATTTTAAAATCTTTCCTGGAAGCATAGTATTTATGTTGTTGGATGTTGTGTTGTTTTCCAAAAGGTACCCGTCAGTCCAAGTTACACACTCTCTCAGCTTCCTCCACTTTCAGTATGGAAAAATGCCATATTTTCTGTAATTGCAGTTATGCAGATTAGATCATGGAAGATTCATTCCTACTCTGCCCCTAATATTCTTTGATATTTTGTTACCCGAGCTGAAGCTTGTCCAGAACATCTGGATTAATACCAAGGGTTTTATTTCTATTGTCACGGGTCAAAAGGTTTATGTTCTGTACCACATCAGATGAGAAGCTGCCTTTAAACAACATGTTTTTGTACCGGTATGACTCAACAGGAAGAGTGCACCCATTAATATGCCTCCAGTTAATCAAACACCATTTCCAGCAGAATTAGTGTTTTCTCTAGGGGTTTCTTAGGTAAAAGTGATCAACTCTCCTTAACTTGCTGAAAGGCTGGAAAATCAGAAGTGGAGATAATTTCATTTTATATCTGAGGAATTTTTGAGGTGCTAGGAGTGTCTTTGCTCATCTGTACGCATCATGTGGATGGGTGTACAGGAAGATCGTTTTCAAATAAACTCCAGTGCTTCAAATGCCTTAAATGCAAGCTGAGCTCTTAAGTGTTTAGGTAACTCACACTTCAGGGCCACTTAAATGTCTGTAGATTGGATTCCTATGTCTGTATTACACCAGTGATACTGGTGTATTATTCTGACCGGTAATAATGAAGGTGAGAAGTTTGAACATGTTTATATGCATGATGCATCTATATTTCTTTTGAGATGTAAACCTTTAAAGGTTTTGGGGCTTAGGTATGGTACTGAAGCACAGAGATGGCTTTTTTGTTAAAGGTTTGATATGAAATAGTTTTGAGTTAAATTATTTCACTTATATTTTCAGCTTGCCTTAAGATCAGTGAATTCTTCAAGGTCAGCATATGCGTATGTCTTCTTCTCATCTATGTTTTTTCAACATTACTGCTGGACAGCTGTGTCTCAACCATGTCAGAAGGAAAAACGGTTATCCCTGCCATGTAAATTGATAATTAAGGTACATTTTAATGGATTGTTACGCACAGCTTTGGGAGCAGCAAATTATCCCAATTTCCAAATGAAATTACAGGGGAAAGCTCATAGAGGCATGTAGAAGTCTCTAAACGCAAGTGCTTCTGAGCAATTCTGCAAAAGAGAGGGTTGGTATTTAATTATGTTTAGAAGTTGTACCTCCTGAGCTGTGCCCTGTGGTTTACAAAGTATGAAGCAGTTTAATCTTGGAGTGAAGGAATACCATATTTCTGCCTCTGGAGTGTTTCTCCTTCAAAAACGGTGTGAGGCAGGAGAGCTTTGACCAGCTGTTTAGCAAACAGGCCTGTTGGCCACGTATTGGATGAGGATGGTGAGGATCGGTATCTGCTACCTCAGTGTCTGCTTACAAAGCAGTTTGTGGGAAGCCATAAAAGCATGAGCTTGAGATAAATTGTATGAAACTTGGGAAATAACATTGCAAAATTGCTTAGTGAGTAACCTCTGCACTGATTCTTTTTTTTTTTTTTTTTCAGTCAGTTCTTCCTGTATTTAGATGTGTAAATGTCCTGGAAAGGAATGTAGAGAAATGCAGCATTTATACAAATATTAACGATCATCACATAACGTTTCAGCTCCTCTGTAAACATGGTAGGTTACACGTAAAGTGACTTTACAGAAATGGAAGCAGTTTAAAGCAGCAGGGCAACATAATATTTAGTGTAATTATTAACTGAATGTTATTGATGGAACATTAATGCCAAACGCAGCCTCTTCACATCATAATTTATATTTATCACGTGCATCACCTTGTTAAAATGGGGTTATAACAGGCTTTATCAGATGAACGTTATTCAGTTCAGTAGTTACGCATGCTACATATTAATTGTTAGCCTGCTGCTTACAACTTTCAGAATTACGCTGGAGTAAATTCTGAAAAAACACACGTTATGGAAAGGGAGAAGAATCCTGTTTTGGTAGGAGTTTGAACTAGAGGATTTACTGGGTCTTTCCACTTTTAATACTTACAGTTCTTCAACACGGTGACAGGTCTGACAGCCTCAGTCCAGCAGAACACCACGAACATTCATCAGCACGTCTTTGCAAAACTCATAAAGAGCTATCGTCTATCAGCACGGCTTGCTGAGCTGTGCTGTGTAATAGCCAGTGGTTTATATTATTAAAAGCCTAACTTGTATTAATAATAATGATAGAATATATTGAATTAAGTCTCGAGACAATTAGGCTCTCTTAGCTCATGCTTATCCAGAAATAGAGACCTGCAGGGTTTGCCTTTTGGGTTCCACAACCATTTATATTACATACCAGTTAAATATTGAAAAAATTGCATTTGTTGCACTTGTCGCTGTTCACTTCTTGTAGATTCTTAAAAAACTCAGATGCTGGAGGAGCATAATTAATAGGATGAAGGAAGTCTGAGATGGCATGTTAGTTCAGTTTTCTGTTTGTGGATGAGTTATTTCTGTGTAGCTAGAGTGAGTCGCTTGGTTACTTTCTCTATTGAGATTTCCTAAAAGAACGACTGCTATTGAAAAAAACATTTAAAATTACAGACCAACATTGATTTTTGTTCATATCCTTTATTTAGGTGTTGTAAAAACATATAATCTGACGTTTCAAGAATGTGATCCGTTGCAGGCTGTTTTTGCAAAGCACATGTGTCCAAATATACTTAAAGTTCACTCCAGGTAATGAATACAAAAATCTTTTTTCCGGAGAAAAAAATAATCATACAGGAGGCAATACTGCTCTCATAGTCATTAACATAATCAAGTGTGATTAGGGCACAGTCAAAAATGGCAAATTCCTAAATCCTGTATCCTAGTGCTTGATTTTTCACGTTACAGCTTAAGAAATGTGGATCATTCTGCCATTAATCCTACTCAGTCTAAACTTGATGAGTGTGTAACGTATAATTTGAATTCACGCCTTTGAGCAGCTTCCACCTATGATGAATAAAGTAGTGCTTTAATTTTATAGGCAACAAATCCAGTGGTTAAAGTACAATTTTTTTAATGCAATAAGGCAAAGTTCTGCCTTGAAAAGCAGCCCTGAAGGAGTCAAGATTTGGCTTGTCATTGCAAGCAAAGGCAAAGAACAGTTAGACTGTGCTTTTCCTGACAGCATTTCTATTAAAAGTGCTTCTTGTGCACAGGAGCTCTTGTCACAATAACCAACCGTTAAACCATTAAAGGTGTATAAAGATGTCTCCATGTAGATGTTATGTGCCGCGTTTATAAAAAGATTCTGCAACTTCTAAAACTGCAAGCTTTCGAATAAAGAGTATAGAATGCAGAGGTTCGCTCAAAGTTGTGGTAGATACATACAGAAAGGTAGCAGCAATATGTGTATACGTAAGACTTATTTAGCAGCATACACAGGCATGAAATATAAACAAATTTGCTTTCGTAATTACTAGTTGTATTTTCAGATTTCTTATGTACCTATTGCTACATAAATCAATTAAAAAGATACAGCGTGCTTTAAGGGGTGCACATGTCAAACGCAGTTTTCCCCACAGTATTGCCAAGTAACAATGTTGATTTCTAATGTGAGTAATAAATGCTAGCTAGTAATTTGTGGCAGGTGAAATTGTTTTAAATGTGGAATGACATTTTATAGGCTGCTGGCTGATATAATGATTCACTTTCCAACCAGTCAAGAAGAAGTGACCTTATCAGTTACTCCAATGAAAGTTTGTTTCAAGAGTTACACTGAGGAAGACACTGGTAAGGAAATTCAAAGTATGGGACAATATTGGGACTTTAAAACAGGTGAACTAAAGGAATAATAACTATTGCAACAGAAACGGAGAATGCATTTTATGGCCGAGTGAGATTTTTAAGAGAGGGAACATAAAGATTTTGCGTCATACTGCCACCCTCTGGTTTTAATATATTTTAAGAAAGTATGTTTTTAATAACATTTTCTTGGTATCAGTGGCAGATACCAGACTGAGCAGCCGATTGAAATAAATTATGCCACTTGCTGTAGGCTTGAACAGAGGTAATTACTGTGCTGCGAGAGCAGAAGCATGGCAGCAGGCAGGAAAAAGGAGATAATTTTATGTTTTAAAAAAAGAACTATTTAAATCTGAATACCATAATTAAAGAATTGATATCATTACGGAGTACATTTTAGCATAAGGGCAACACAGTGTGTTAGGTGGCCTAACGCTGTTCTGCTGCGCGCTGCCATTTTCAGATCTCTGTCTGAGATGGAGAACAATCGAGATTCTTGGGGTGTGACTCGAACTAATTTTAAAGATATAATTGTGTTTTTGAAGTATAGGTTCTTGTATATCATATAATAAAGGGATGCTTTTCATACTTGCTTATGACCAAAGCTGAGGATAATGACCTAGAAAAAGATGACTGCCGAGAGCGCAGGGGTGGGGACTGTGCCGAGAACAGGCTGAAGCAGTGGAGAGCGAGGATTAAGTCGTGGCAACTGGAGTGCAACAGGGAAAAAAAATTACTGAAAATAAAAAGACACTAAAAGGATTACATTTTGAATGACAAATTTTGTTATTTTAGAAATATACACTTACAAGGGCTATTGTAAGAAAGAAAGTGAAAAAAAGTAGTAGGTAAAAATTTAATGAGATACCAAAAAAACAGCCAAGGAGAAAGAGGAGGACTTACAAGCATTGTTCTTGTTGTGTAGCGTGTGATGCAATACACAGCCTGCAGCAAATGTTCTGTATGTACTGAAACAAAGCGTGTCCTTTGAACGTATCACCTGGCGATGGCTTGGGTTTTTCCACATTCAGGTTTAATTTTCAAAGAAAGAAATTACGCCTTCTGCCTAGACTTGTTGCCATTTGCATGTGGTAGGCTCTGCCTCATAGAAGCTGACGGGTGTGCTGTAAGTATATATTCCTACAGTTTGAAGGACCTTTACAAGAGTAGATTTGAACACACAATGGGGCCTTGTTGAAGGCTGAGATTAAAAAAACCCTCTTGAGCAGAGAAACGTAAGGCTGGGAATGGTTTGTAATCCTTTGGCAGCAGCCTGGCTTGGCAAGAGAACTGGGGAGGTGTCTACGCTGTGCTGCTGTAGAATTTTTCTGAATGCTTCTGAGACTATAACACATCATGCAAGTACCCCCTTACTTTCTTCTCACACACCTAATTACGACTGCGGACTAATCTGATGGTAACAAGCAACAATTGAATACCTGAAACTGAAGAGCCTGCTTCCTGTTGCCACTTACGTATCAGGAAAAGATTATAACTGAAAACAAAGAACCTGAGTCCACCTTCATTGTCCTCTGTTGATTGTCAGTAATTATGATTAATCTGTTAAAATCATGTGGCATTTTGGTCTTCCAAACAATAAGCAGCCGGTAATACTATTTGTGACGAATGCCTGTAGACAGAGCAGATTTGCAAGAACAGCAGGTATCAGGTTAGATCACACAGTGGAACATAAAATAGTTTCTGTTAAAAGCCATTTAAATCTGCAAAATATACTGTAAATAAATTGAGGATTACTTAATTTAAGTAATAAATTATTACTTAAATTATTATTTGAGTAATATATAAGTAATATAAAAATATAATAAATTATTACTTAAATCTAAAATAAATTTAGATAAGCTAAACATTTCTTACTGTTAGTCACTGTAAAAATACAACTATTTGTTCAAATGATGCTGATGTAAAAACCTCAGGGTTATAATCATAGTTTTGTTGAGTTCAAACTTCACTCCGCTGAGCCCTTGACTTTCTTGTTATTTTAAACAGATTTTTCAAAGACAATGCTTACTGAAATACAACTAAACCCAGAGGAATTTGACTACTTTCAAGTTGGAATAGATTCTGAAGTGACGTTTTGCCTTAAAGAATTGAGGGTAAAGCAAAAATTTGTCTTGAAAATAACACATTTCCCCTTAATTTGCATGACTTGACCAGGACAATGCAGAATGGTCCAGTGGCCCTGGGAGGTGTCCCACGAGGCCTCCTGACCAGCAGCAGTATTTCATCAGCTGGTCGAGGATTAACTTTAAAAACCAGGATCTTCAGGACACTGCGGAGTCCCCCACAGTGGCCTTTGAAAGCAGTAGGATTTTACCGTCTTCTTGCCAGTAAACAACAGCTGGGGTAAACTTAGATTCTAATACTGATCTTCTGTTTTTAAAACAGCGCTTAACCACCCACCCCTTCTTTTCAGGGACTACTGGCATTTTCGGAAGCTACCAGTGTTCCTGTCTCAATCCATTTTGATGTATCCGGAAAGTACGTTGTGGAACATACCTGACCAGAGCTGCTGCACTTACACCTCCACAGTCGGGTTTTGTCTGCAGGTTACTCGATGAGTAGTTAACTGGAACAGTGAAATGGAGTTTCATTTTGTACCAAAAGCTGTATTTCTAATCTGCAATACGGGGTTAAGTAGTTTGTTATTAAGCATAAGGCATTTAACAGAGGTACCAGTATTACTAAGCGAGCCATGCTGACTAACGAGCACCTGTCTAAGTTACCTGGACACTTCTGGCTCTCAGTCTAAGGCATGCAATGATTTTATGTAGTAGTCTAAAGAAATAATACATTTTCTGTGTAAGATGTAATCTTAACAGTTACATATTTATAATTGGACTAAATATAATATTGTGTAGCATTTGCTCGTTGGTGCGTTTAAGCCTCTATCAGGAAGCGATCTCATAGTCTTCACTGGCAAACACATTACGTTTTCAGCATTTTTAAATCTGCGTGTATAGAGTTGCACGAGCTGCATTTCCTCCCACAACACGTGTAACTGTGTGCTGGTTTACTCTCTGAATATTTGTATTCAGACCAATTGCTTTCAGCATTGAAGATATGGTGCTGGAAGCCAGCTTCATTTTGGCTACCTTGTGTGACATCGCAAAGGAGACGGCATCCCAGCAGCCTCCCTGCTTTTCACAGTGGCAGGAAAGGTAATGGTGGGCTTCAGGGGCGGGTGAGGGAGGCGGATTCCCTTCAGAGGATGAATAATTGAAGTTTAAAGTTTTCCAGACAAGTCAGATTTAAGATGGAAAGGAAGCAATCTGCTTATTCGTGCAGGGTTTTGGTAAGCATTGTACGGATCTTGGAGTCTTTGTTCATAGGAAAACTGTGACCGAGAGGTTCAGGAACATCTCGGTGTCATGCACAGCAATAAAACTTGGTGCAGGAGAGCGCTCCATGGTAGCTTCTGCTTTCCGTTAGCTCCACGGGGTTCTGTTGCAGAGGAAGGGGAAGTGAAGATACTTATTGAGAATCTATTCTAAAGCCACAAGGCTTTTAATTAACAGAAAATAAAGGCGTTCTAACAAGAACACATAAAAGCCAGTTACTAACCAGACCTACTCTCTCCAATCCAGTTCGAAACCACGTGCGGGTAAATCTGAAAAAACCTCCATGGATAAGGACAGCAATGCAGCAGCACTTGCTTCCAAAAAGCCACAGTGGAATGGAAACGCACCCAACACTGAGCCAGCGAAACCTGCGAGTCCTTTGGCAAAACAAGAGGTTAAAAATAGTCCCAGAGACACAAAGAGAGAGATGCTCGGCATAGAAGGAGCAGCCCTGACCGAGGCAGAGGACCACCCAATGCTGGAAGGAGAGGCAGCAGAGTCCCATTCTCAGAAGGTAAGGAGACCCCCAGTCGTACTTACAGTGCAGAACCTTGGCTGGTGTTTAGCCAAATGCTGCCTGTTGTCTGGGGGTTGCTGCGTCTTGGTAATTCGGTTCTGCACGTGGCGTTTCAATGGAAGCAGCTTTCGCGGTAGCAGAGCTGCCAAAACCCACCACTACCGTGTCTACCTGTAACGCTGGAAATACTCCCAGGTGGCAGGTGCATTTTACTAGGAAACACTGTAGACTGGTAAAGATTTTAAAATGGCAAAAGCTGCTCTGTCACACGCAGTTTCTTACTTCTATAAATATTGCATTTTCCAGTTTCATTCCTTATTTTTTGGAGCAGTTTCTTGTACGGAGAAGGATGCCATCAGTCACACCTTCCATAGCTTAGCAACAGCTAGCGACACTGAAGAGGACTTCGGCAGCTCCCAAGTTCTCTAGTGACACAACGCGTTTGAACCCAAGTGAAGACTACCGGGGGTTGCCCTGAAAGATAGGAGTGTATTTGACATGGTAATTGCGGAGCTGGTTCTAGGTCTAGAAAGACGTTAAATCGCAGTTCTTCAGCAAGCCAGAACTCGATGGAAAATGTTTGTGTGGGGAACGGCATTTCACAAACACCCATTCAGAGAGTCGGGGAAGGGGAACGTTTGCTGTTCGTGTTTAACCACCAGCACTGGGCACTCTAACACTGCTAGATGCTGTCATGATGCAATATAAATTTAGGTCATGGTTAACTAGATTTGAGCTTCACTTTGGACGTTCAGCTCTCCAGTACCTTCTCACCAGAGAATTCAAACTGGGTTATCACTTCAGGCAAATTAAGCTGCTGTTGTGAGGTTCAAAGTGCTGGAAAAATAAACCCATCCAAACACGTTATTGCTATAGAATAGCTGGTATTTTTACAGAAACGTTGTAGAACTAGCATTTAACTGAATAACCAAAGTTTCATAGAAATGCATTTAAAAAAAAAAAATAAAAGTGATGTTTGACAGCATGAGTTTGAGGCGTTTGTGTTCCAGACCCGCGTTATTCCTTTCCCTCTCCTGCCTCTTCCTCCAAACGCGCGTCTGAGAACACTGTGCCAGGGTCCAACGAGAGCCCCCCACCCCAAGGACCGGTGGCTGCGCATCCCTGCACCGCCAGTGACATTGCTGCATTAACGAACAGAGCTTTGGCAGTCAACTTTACTTTAAAAAACACATTTTAGTATAAATACTATATTTATTAAATATCTTTACAATTCATTTAAATGTATTTACAGAACTATTCCTGCATAAGTTATACCTCGGACATGAAATTCACATAATCGCCTCTTAGGTAAGCATAGATGATAGTCTCATTTTAACAACAACAAAAAAGCATCCTCATTAGATACAGACTCAGATTCGCTTCATTATTTCAGCTATCTTTGTAAGAAACTACCTCATACAGTCTGTTTCTACACACACAATCTGTGTTTTCCCCTGGAGAAGGGACGTCCGTTACCGAGAGATGGAGATTCCTTCACACAAAATCCTTCACATCTTTGCCAGACCTTCGCCTCTCCCTTCTCCTTCACTCAGTCAACTGTCTGGTCCCAAAATCTATTTTTTTTGTTGTTTTGGTTTTATTTTTTTTTTTGGCCATACCTTCTTCCTAAACACAAAGAAAGTATATTTCGAGGGAAACTGTATGCTGCAGGTCTCCCAAAGATAGCCATAAAAGTAGCAAGGAACCACAGAGTTTTTCCGATTCATCACATCTTAGCCCTGTTTTACCCAAATCCCCAGTAACGCCGCTGCAGAAATCCCAACTCCTGCCAGTCCTGGGACGTTACGCAGTTACTGGTGTGCAAAACTCTTCCTTTTCCTTCAGATCCCAGCTCCCGAACCACCAGCTCCTGACAGCAGAAACCCCCCCGCCCTCCGCAGCAGCTGACGGTCAGCCTGTGCTCCGCTCACGCGCGCTTCTGTGTCAGGGAACACCTTTCTTGGACGTTCCTCTCGTGAATAGTCACAATAATCTAATTCCTAGGAAGTGTTACTGCTTCATGCATCGCTTAAAATTATTTTGATAGTATGGGCCCTGTCATTTCCTTTTCCAAAAAATCTGTTGTGCGCAGACAGCTTAAGTTCATAGGAAGAAATTAGGATTGATATGTTTAGAGTGCACATCTTTAAAAAAAAAAAAAAAAAAAAAAAAAAACAAAACAAAAAACCCAAACAACCAAAAACAATCAAGCATGTGATAAAAATATCAATTCTTTATAATACAGTATTGCTTTATAAACAGATGGAAAAGCTATACGCTTTACTGGTCTTTGGTGTGTCCAGTGAGGGATAAACTCATGATTTGTAAATCAAAATCCAAATTTGTTCTTTATCAAAAAAAGAAAAAAATAATCATCAGGGTGTGTTATGAGGCAAATGGCTTTGGAGCTACTGCTCGGCCAAGAGCGGCGTCAGCGTGGCCTCAGGCCGGGCAGCAGAGTCCGGCCTCGGCCTCTCCCCGCGGGGACGCCAGAGCCCAGCCCAGCAGAGGCAGCACCTTCCCCAGACTCACCCTCTGACCCCCCCCGGCTCCCAACAAGGGGGTCGAGAAATTGGTGGGGGCAGAAATAACGAGGGCTGGGGATGAAGGTGCCGAGAGCGAGGGGTCAGAGTGCAACGCAGTCCAGCTCTGCAGGGGCAGCCTTTAAGGTAAGTTCAAGGGAAATAATAATTGATCAAATCTGCTCTAATGGAGAAGCTGAGGGTAAATACTGGAGAATAAAATGTCAAGACACCCAGATTTGAGAGAGACCCCCCCCTCCCAAATGCTAGAAACAAAGCCCTGTACTGCAGCGTGAATACATTCCTCCTAACGAGACAGCGAGACACAGCTTGTTCAATTTAAAAAAAAAAAACCAAAAAAAAAAACCAACAAAAAACCCCAACAAGGACTGACAATTTGTGCAAAGTTATCCACCACTCACTGTTCTATGGATGGCAAAACTAATTGAGTCGTCTTCATTAATATAATCCTCCCCATACCCTCACCAAAATAGTATTTTGGTCAAGTTAGGGCAGTTAAGGCATTTTGACAAGTAATTACAAGGTGATTTAAAATAGATAGCTAACGTTATGCCAATTTAGGAATAGCAGATAAATTACCGAAGAGCTTCCAAATTAATCACTACTTCTTATTATAAATGAAATGCCTGTTACAAGCATGATGCATTGAAATATAGTAAAATGACATGTACATGGTACATGTTAAATGATCTTAAATAAAAGCTTGACATAGTTACGCAAATATACAGTACAAGTCCACAAAAATTCTTTAAACAAGTTGAGGTAACCTCAAACTTAAACAGTTTTAATACAATAAACCAGGTCGTAAAAATCTCCTCTTGAGAGCAGGTAAGATTACTTACTGACCAAGTTTAACTGCACTCACCTAAACAGCAACATTACCCGACTTTTCATATATAAAAACATGGCTTTAATTTATTTCTACATACTTTTCTACCAGCAAAAAAGTTAATGAAAAACTGACCAAAAATATATATATCTTTACAGCTATCAGCTTTTTGTATGAACCTCAGGAAAAGAAAAGGAAAGCTCGCTGGAACGGGGGGGACAAACGTGAGCTACTGTAATTCAAAAGGAAATGTAATATTGCAAAGTGGCTGTTAGATACCTGTAAACATCGTTAAGGTTCATTCCGAAACCCCTAAACTTTAGTTACTGAAATGTAAAGTTTTGCTGATTATTCATGAGTAGTTTTGATTTCCGTACTTGCTGCTGCTGCCACAGCGTAAGCAAAGAGGTGCGTGTTTGAGAGTCAGGAAGATAAGGATCAACTGGACTTCAACTGGTGCAGCAGACTCTGTTCTACACAAGCGAGAGTGGCAATTATTAACACAAATTATGTTTCCTTAACAACAGAATTATCTACCGAAAGCGAAGACGTTTGGAGTCGAGGATGATCTGTTCTTTGTGCAACCTCCTGCTGCGGCATTTCTGCCCTATCACCCCGCGCAGGCGAGATGGGTTAAAATGCTGAAAGGACCTCAACTTTGGCCAGCTCGGCCGTTTGAGACCGAGGTAAAATTTTTGTTTTTAAAAAAAAAATAAAAATAAAAATATCCACAGCCAAAACATCCAGATACCAGGCCCATTATGGACGAATGATCTGCAGAACTTTTAAGATCACAGTTAAGCACCTGAAATCACAAACACATTTGCATCCATATAACTTGAACTAAGTATGATTTTCTTTTTTGAAATTCGGTACTAGAAAAGGCTCCTAGGCTGACACCATGGATGGCAAGAGCAGAATGTTTACAGCAGTTATAAATCTCCTGAAAACTGGAGCTTAGAAACACGAAACCTCAGCTATCACTGTTAACAAGACTATGCTTATGAAACTGTGTTCTGTAACATACCCTTTAATGAATAGTGAATGTTTCTAGTAAATAGAGTAATATGCCCTCTTGTAGAGGTTTTATCTATTGAATCTAGTTTGAAAGGTGATAAACCAATTCTACTCCTTGGAAAGTAAGTCACATTTCAAACGCAGTTAACGACGCGGGATCGATCCTCCCCCTTTTAAGGACAACGACAAAGCTCCGAAAGACATGCTTCAAGCCTTGGGCTTCTCCATTTCTTGCTGGCAGACGAAGACCAGTGTAGCAGAGAGTGGTTCTTGACAAGCACTTCACTTGCGTCTCGACAGGCGACGAGCTCGAGAACCGGCTGCTGTGATCAGCCGGGAAGGAAGGAAGGAAGCAATCCTGCCAGCAGGAGACCGCACGCGTGACGCGAGGAGCTCGCGGACAAGAAAACGTCAGAAGGCGACGCTCCGGGCAGATCAGTCTGTGTACTCGGCTACGATAGACAGAAGGACGGTGATGTCATCTGGTTTTCCCCCTGTGATAGAAGAAAAATGAAACTATTTCATCAAACCACGGTGGGCCATCTTCTTATAATCTGTGACATTCCCCCGTGGAAAGCCCTTTAAAAAAATAAATATTCAAACACTGCTTTGTGTAGACACAAGAGCTCTGCTTCCTCCGCCTCCTTTCCAAAATGCAACCGAGGGGAGCGATGACATTTAACAGCAAAAAAGCGCTCTCCTTTGAAGCTGTAGTGAGAACACAAACTACTAAAAGGAGTATGGAACTTTGAACATTGTTGTTAGCCAGTAGAGCAGAAAGCCTGTTTTCTAGCAGACAATTCAGTGTTTGGGTTGGTTTTGGTTTTTTTGTTTTTTTAAAATAAGTGTACAACAAACCTGACATTGCTTTGTTACAAGCAAACTGCCATAAAAAAGTATCTTCTCAGGAATTTACTGTAAATCAAGCACCTCTTTAGCGTCTCCTCTAGCACTATAGTCCTGCATATCCAGAGGCTACTTAAGATTTTTAGTAGTCACTTTTCAAACGTCAACAGTGAGAGCAAAACACTCAAATCCCAGAGAAGTAGCTGAGAGAGGGGGTATTCTGTGATGCGGGGAGTCAAACCGCTCCCGCGGACTCGGATCTGCAGTTTCATGACTGAACCACTGAGCTCTGCAGCAACATGGAGCCTGAGCTCTACAGCTACTGGCTCGACCTTTAGGGAAGACACTTACGGGTCTTGCAGGAAATCCTGCCCTCCTGATACAGAGATTATGAATATCTTTACTAGCAGGATTATATTTATTAAAAAAAAAAAAAAAAAAGAAGAAGAAAAAAGAAAGGTGCCCGATAGGACCCTGAACTCTGTCAGGCGTCAGGTATTTCTCGAGTGTAGGAAACAGAACCAGAGAGATCAGGATGGGGATGGTACAAGGGTCAGAAAAGTGAACCAAAAAAAACCCAACCCAACACCAAAGAGCAGGCAGAATCTTGACTAAAAAACCATCAATAACGCTAGACCTTAAAAACAAAAAACAAAACCCAAATCACACCATCCCACACAGCACCACCCACAGACCCCAGTCGAGGAACAAGTCAAGTACAGTCTCCCCAGGAGCCTGGAGAACTTGAGTCAGGCAGGATTCCTGGGGCAGGAGTGTACATATTAGATTAAAAAAAATAAAATAAAATCGAATTAGCATGCTGCGTTCTCTGCGTTCCAGCTGCTTCCCCACAGGAGGCTTCTGATCAGCCGCGGCCTGGGACGACCTGCGGCAGGAGATGGGGTCCTTGCCAAAGCCGGTGCAATAGATTGGCGCCCTGCTGCCAACCACACCTCCCAACGCTCTGTTTTCCCACCAGATTTTGGAAGACCAGACCAGAACTGCACTTCACTTAAGGGTTCTCAAAGAAGGCAGCAGCGGGAGGAGGAGGGAAAAAAAAAAAACCCAGCCTCTTACCTCTCACATTCAATCCATTGTCACATGCAAACTGTGCAAACGGCGACATGTAAGTGGGATCATATGCCAGCTCGTGAGCTTGCTCAGCAATGCTTCTTGCAGTCTGCTGTATACTCTCATAGTTGGAGTTCTAAGTTAACAAGGAAAAAAGTTTATTCTTACAAAAAAAGCCTACCGGTAGTTGCTTTGCTGATGCGTGTCAGTTTTACGGACCCCCGACTGCCCAGCCTCTCTCCCTCTCGCAGATGAGGGACCAGTCACCACCTTCTCTTCCAAATGGAACCCTCACCATCTTCTAGGCTTTACAAATTTGGGGTAGAGCTGCAAAGCTTCACAACTGAAGGCCAGAGCTCTGTTCCCTCCCAGCAGCTACAAGACTTGGTTTTGGAGGATTTATAGAATTTAGAAACTTCCAAGACTAGTTAATACTCAGGCTAAACAGCCTCGCCTGCAGGACGCAGGCTGGCTGACAGCTCTACTGGCAGCTCACACCGAAAGAACCGTCCCTCCCTCACACGGCAGGCTCTGCTGAAGGAATTACGTTTTATTTCAAACGGGAAGTCTTACTTCTCTGACCCTCTTACCCAAACCGATGAGAGCACACCTGGGGAGAAGGGACATTTTAAAAGTTAAGATGAGGAAAAATTTATTGAGCGTGAAAACTTTCTACAGACTGCGTTTTACTGCCATTTTGTTTTCCTATTTCAGTAACTCCGCCGCTTTACTCCAAGACTTTTCTTGCTCAAGCCAACCATCACCCTTTTTGTTTGTAACTATTTTAAAACGCCTTGTCATTTCAAGAGCATTCCCCGCAGTTTGGGGAATTAGCAGGCATTTGCATGATTAACTTTTGGCTGAACCTCACGGGGAACTTCAGCGCCTTTCCCAAACGCGCCAAAAGGTGGAGCTCAGCTTTCTTCCACAAGGAATTCCGTCTCCAGCATCTGCCCAGGCTTAACCTTTCGCAGCGAAGGAAGGTGGGAGCAGAGCGGAGAGGGTTGGTCTGGTGACCAACTATAGCCGCAGTCACAGCCACCCAGGTTAGTGACACCAGGCCCTTCCCGACCGCGCGCCACCACATCTTCGTCGCTGTCGTTACCTTCACTAACCAGACTAAAGGCTCTGTGACAGCTTGTGCTGCGGAACGGTCACGTTTTCCACTCCGCAGCACAGCTCTACGCTTCTCCATTTCAGACCTAATACTGCACCGAGGAGAGTGACAGCGGGGACTGCAGAGGGGGGGACACAGGAGCCCGCCTGACGCGCAGACGCCTCTCAGACAGTTTGTCGGTAAGGACCCGCTCTCTGTCTGACGCCACCTCTCAGTTATGTAGCTGCAGGATAACAGCAGGCAAAATTTTTTAAAACCGCACTATAATTCCACGTTAACCTTATTTGCATTTCATAACATCAAAATAGTTTCCTCGGGGAGGTTATACATATTGATACCTCCTAAGTATACTTTCCTTTCTGTAAGTAAACAGCCTTAAGCTAAATGTTCTCATCCAAATTAACATATTTTAATGTATTTTTACTATTTAAAAAGAACATTTGTGGCCACTAACCTGCACAAGTTGCCAGGAATTTTGTTTTAAAGAACATTAAAGATGCACACGCAACCCACAATTCACACAGCCCACACTTCTTTAGAATTACTACTTTATAAATCTCGAGAAAAGCTACAAATAACTTTTAAGCATACAGCTCACCCTCTCAAATAACCCGTAAGAGAATGCTGTATTTTCCTGTATATAACCTACAACCTGCGAGCACAGATAAAATGCAAGGTGCGAGCAGCTGGCCAAGGGCAGCTCTTCCTCCTCCGCCTCCCGCCACCAGTCAGTGGCGTGGCATCGCCTGCCACTCGCGAGTTTATGCCCAACCTGCCGCTTCTGGGCTCAGCCTGGTGCAGAGCCAAGAGACAGCGCTTTGGGGTCGACGTCCCTTTCTGCTGCTCACATGTGGGATTATCTCAAAAGCCTCTGAACAACAGCACTTTGTCGTGTGTCTTTTACTTATAATACAAAAGTTACGCACATAAGAAGTAAAGGTAGTAACTAACGAGGGATAGATAACTGCGAGCGATTCGGAACACACACACTCACCTTCAGCTTTTTTAACTCCTGCAGAATCATGTAGTCAGGCATGTTGTCAAACAGCCCATCCGTTGCAGTCAAAATAATGTCCCCAAGTTGGACATCGAAAGAAGTACTATCAGCAGCATCAGGGCTGTGAAAATGACAGACAGGTTAAAGAAAAGGACTCCAGCTTTCCCTAAGGCACCAAGCGATGGCCATCGAGCTCGTGAACAGCTTTTGTCATTCACTACTGTTACGTGTTTTGCTGCAAAAGGAAGAAAATAATCACTAACTGTGGAGCTTTTGCACCAGGATGGCTTGTCAAGAAAGCTACAACAGAAGAACTGTGATTGCAAACAGGTAATGTTCCAGCTATTACACAAAGGATTTGCATTTACAATTCCCAGATGAACAATCCTGCAAACTAATCTGCTTCACAAGTGTATCTCCATGGAAACCATTAAGCAGAATGGCAGCTCGGGGCCTCCTTCTCACTCATCTTAAATATGTAAGAGAGCTATACTTGAAAGGACAATTCATAACAGGAATGGCCAAAACACTTAAGGATTTTGAATCACTTTCTAACGCGATGGATTATGAAATGTCTGGAAATCGCTACCAGGAGACCGTACCTGGTTGGTCTACTTATGCCTAATATATTACACAACACCAAGAGGAGAAAATATCTACTTTGGCCATGAATGTTGCTGCAAAATCTCATTCTCAGAAGCGGCATAATGACAAACCCTTCATTTTTAAAGATTCTTCGGGGGTCTTTAAGAGAAACTGCGGCATCCCATGCCATTTGGCTACGCCAGAAAGCAGAAGAGCTGCTTCGCTCAACTGATTCCTAGCTCCAGGAAGGTTAATAGAGTCAAGATTGCCTGCCTATTCCCATATATAGCCAAATTTAACATTTAACTGGGACAGCAAATAAAAAAGAAGTACTGGAGAAGCATTTAGACAACACGCATGAGTACTAATTAACGTCAAGAACAGTGCAGAAACTAGCCAGAAAGCTATAATCATGATTCAGAACTGAAGTGTGGGAGCTCATTTATCTTGTGCTTTCCTTGTTACATGATGACTCAGATTACTTTGCTTTCCTGACTTCCGCTGGACATTATCAATTATCCTTGTGCTTTCTGGTTTTTGTCTTCCAATGGATGACATAGAACCTCGGAAAAATTAAGATTTTTATGGTTCTGGAATTTTGAACAATCGTTTAATTTTAAGCTAATAAAGAGGTTAGATTATTTAAGGTTCTCCTTTCAGAGCTCTACCCTAGCTTCCTCTCTGCAGTCTTATGATGAAGTAATAAAACCACATGCAAGCATGGTCAGGGGTTTCAACAACTTAACCAACATTTTCAAAAAGAGTTATTTTGGCATTGAAAGTTATAACCTTTACAAGGCTTTAAATATCAAGACTGATGGAGTATCAAAAACTTAAGATGCCTATTACATTCCTTGTATACTACGGTCACTCTGAAGACGCCTTTATCACCCTCTTGTATTCAGTGCATATAATGAGTGTATAAGCACTGATTCGAGAGCTGTATTTTAATACATATTTGAAAGCTGGTTGTTTTATTAAAATATCTTATTTTACTGGTGAAACTTCACGAAGTCAAAGGATGGATCGGCCTGACATTCTAAGGGGAAAACACAAGTACAAGTCTGCCTTTGAAAGGACTCATTTCTGTGAACAGATTGTCCCTTCCTAATACTCTCGTTTCCCAGCTTGATGTTCCGCCAAACAGTTTTTTTTTTGCTCGTTTTGGTCAAATACAATATGCTGCGGGAAACACAGCTATTTGGAAACACAAGTTACAGTCACATGTCCCTCTGCTCTATTCTTCAAGTACTTGCTACCTCACTGCCAAAATATCTAAATTAGCGTACTCCAAACCAGTCTCAGGAGAGTACAGACAGGGACTGGGAACGAAAGCCACTGATAAGAAAAGCCACTCATGCGGGATGGCCGGTGCAGACACCAGCTGTAGGCTTATTGCAGCAGCTTTATTGAGTAACGCCCTTCCATGCGTGCACATGCCTAGTGCACACTGTAGACTATGGGAATATGCCGTCATGAATGAATAATCATTAGCCAAACATATTTAGACTGTGCAACAGCGGACAACATTTGTTAAGCACAAGGTGAGAAACGTTCACATTACCTAAAGAGAGGGGGCAGGCATAAAACCCTTTGACTCGGTACATGCTTAAATCCCAGGCGCTACGCTGCCTGTAGCAGCAAAACTGCAACCTTTTGGGAGTTATCACATACACAGATTAAAAATTTAAGATCCTCTCCCATCTTACCTGTCACTTAAGACAACTCCTTCTGCTTCTGGTGGAGCTATTGACAGTTGGAACGGAGTGTTGAAGTAATGCTGTTGCTCATCAGATCGATGTACTACTTCTCCTCCTCTAACCACCAAAAATCCAGAATCTCCCAAGTTGGCTGTATGTAAACGATGACTTGTTCTGTCCAGAACTACTATACACGCTGTACTGCTTCCTGGAAGCAAAGAGAATACGGTAACTGGAGTTAGCCTTACAGAAATTGTTTGTTCTTTCACCGGTTTAATTCATTAGTCAACTATTCCAATTATTCCAATATTTATCAAAGCTTACAAATCAGGACAAATGGAAATACTCAATAATGCCAAAATTAATATATACTAAAAACAGCAAAATGCTAGAAATCTTTGCCAGACAAACTATGATTTTTATATAGAACTTATTTTTCCTGCTTTGATTTCGGTAAACACATTATGCTGACAAATACCTGTTTTGTTCCACTTTATTTACAGTTTTCCATCCCAACATATGTCAGCACATTCTGCTATAGGACTGGGTTTACAGAACTCACATAAAATACTGAAATTCCAAAATCATTGAGATAATAGAATTCTAGTAGCATCCATACAATGCTAGGTGCTCTCCACACAGTTTCACTCATCAGCTGTAAATAAATCACACCAAGTAAAGAACTGCTTGCAATTAAGTATTACGTATTATTGCATTTCTCTTGTCAGTACACTAAAAAGCTTTTCTTCATAGTACGGCTCTGTAGAGCTATCTTCATGTTTAAAAAAAATAATAATGCTGTCACATTTTCAGGATACTAACTTCACAAGTTTAAAGAAAATACGTTTCAGAGACAAATACTATTCCAGCTTAAAGTTAAGACAGGACAGAAGCATATCTACTTGTCAGCCACGCTCAGAACTATCCCAGGCACACTTGAGGGCACTGAGGAATTCTTGATTCATTCACTGGTAAGTAGCCACCAACTGTGCTTGGTTGCAAGCCACAAAAATAACTGTATTGCAAAGATACCCATCCACAGACTGAGTCCTTCACAGCAATCAGCAATCGCTTAATCTCTGCAAGTACATCCACCAAAAGAACTTTCATTCCTGAAGAGAGTGAAATACAGCTAAAGCATTTCTTCTTGAGTGCTGCCTCTAATGCAAATCCCCGTATGACCAGCTGGTGAACAGTCTTCATCCTCTATCCTAACGTTCTTCCAGCAGAAGTTTCCAAGCGCAGCTACATGTTGGACAGGCCACAAGCTTGCAATGAGCTAAACTTACAATCAGGCTTGCTAGTGCGGGAGCCCAGCTGGCTCTAGGCATGCCCTATTCCAGATGTTTCCCTTTCTAATACGGGGAGTTCCCTGCAATACACTTGCACTTAATTTGTTCTCTAGTGAATGTATAGGACCTTCTCTACTCTTAGTGAATGGTAAGTCAAAGCAGTATCTTAGGAAAAATTCAGATTTTACGTGTGAGAGCGTCCAAGATTGTTCTGCAATACAAGAATAGTGTTTAAATAAATGGCATGGTTTCCTCCCACTTCAGTTTCATTTTAAAATATTTGCTAGATTCAATCCTGATGAACTAAGTATCAAGACTTAGAGCACGACAACAAGGAAAAGTTATTGCCTAATGAATCCTCCTTAACGAGGTCATAGAATCATAGAAAGTCCTCTCCCTTCCCTTTATTTTAAATAAACTCTAAACACTCATTGCTGTGGCAATTCCAGGGTTTTATTTCTACTTCTAAAAATACTGTTCTCTGTTAAAGGAGAAACACTAAGGATCATTAGTTTCAAATTCTAACTCTATTAGCAGAGTGTAACTAGGAGGCCACGTGTGGAATGCAGATCTTGTGACTCAGCATATGCTGCTTTTCAGAATTCGAAAGGTCAAGCCAAGCAGGGCTGCCTCCGTCTACAAAGCCGCTGTGAGAGCTCTCACCAGTGGCCCGCTTTATAGATCACTTACAGCTACATCTGCTCTGCACAAATAAGCGCTATTAAACACGCAAAATCCTAATGTAATTACCAACCACTGCTATTTTAGTGATACTTAAGGTCACTTCTGAGGTTCAAACCTATTCTTTAGGCATATAATGCGAGAACATCTGTTCCGAAGCTCAGAAGACAAGTTAAATATAGCTTACACAGCACTCTTCTGGCATAGAAGTTTAAGGTCAGGTGAGAAGCATGCGTATCACGCAGGGTAACACTTCCTTGGTGCACACAAGGTCACATGCCCTTTAGAAGAGTATCCTGTTTTCAAGGTTGTCAGCTGAGGCCAAATGTTACCTCTCTATCTGCTAACTATTCCAAAGGCAGCTGGATGCGTTGACTAAAATCCAGTTTGACACAGAATACACTAAGCACCTACTTTAGTTTGCTTTCAAAAAAATCTGTAATGATTCCCCCTCCCCCCCCCCAAGAATTATAAAAATAATATACAGCACCAGTGATCGTATGATATAAGCTACTTAATGAGGTTTAAAGTTCATTGGACATAAAAGGCAACAGGAGTAGCAAGGCAAGGAATGAGCAGAACTGCATCCAATTATCGTCAGAAAATATTTTCACTTGCATAGCTTAAGCAAAATGCCACAACCAACCGTTAAGAGTTTTCAACAGAGAACAGTTATTTATACATACGTAACCCAGAGAATGAGCGCACATGCCACTGTGTTTTCTACTGCTGAACTTGTTTTGCAAACTCTCTGCAAGAACTGGTGAATTACCGCCCTTTTTAAAAAATATATATACATACACACACGTATAGATATACACACACAGAGGAACATTCTCTGCATTACTGAATGAAGATAGTTTTTAAACAAACCTTGACAAATACACGTGAGAAAATAAGGATGCTACCAAGACAACTACATTTCTACATTTTTTTTGTTAATTAAAAGAAGGTAACTGCCTGCAAATTTATTGTAGAAGCCAGCAACAGCTAAGCGACCATGACTAAGTCTATGTCTAGGTAACATACAACAAAGATCCAATTTATCTATTTTTGCTCTCTTACCAAGCAAAGGTACTTTGTTCTGCAGCAGCTCACAATAACCTGCGGTGAGAATCCCAACAGGATTACTTGGTACAAACCGTCCTTCTTTTACTAAACGTTCACATGTTCGCATAAGAGTCCCTGAGAACTGAGAAGGGTCGACCCCATAGTCTCTCCAGCCACCTACACCATCTGCTACCCCTAGAAGAAAAGAGAAAATGAGAGTTATATGAACAGAAATGGTTTCCAAAACAAGGTTTTTAATTTGGGACATCATTTGTGATATTCAGTAACTAAAAAGTAGGACATAGCCCTTGCTTGAAAAACATTTTGGATTAAGAAATAAAAAATTAACGAGCATTTATAAGTTCTGACATCAGCTCCTAGACAAAACTCTATAATCTGAATTGCCGAAGAGAAGGTAAAAGTCTAATGCTGAGAACTCTGTCAGGAGACTGACTTCACTAGAGAACAACGGAGAATTTGGGGGGAAGGAGAAGGATTCAACCACATTAACCTTTGATTAGCCCATTAAAAAGCAAGAAGGGTTTTTATTAGTTTTAAATATAAAGGTTGTTAAGATTATAAACAGGACAGAAATGATAAAGAAATTCTTCCCTACTATTTAGCAGCCCAAAGTTTTTTCTCAAGCTACTTGCTCATATGAACAGTAATGCTTTCTATTTGGTAATATCAATTTCTGTAGAAACTAAACCTCCATTTTAAAAGTGTGTTCAAAAAACCACGTAACCAACACAATGCTGGGACCAACCCCTGCAAGGACAGTTTGCTGCTCACAACTTCAGCCAAGCAAGAGAATGAAAACGGACTATGATCCAGTCAATTTTCATTCAGTTATCCAAACCAACCTGGATAGCAGAAAATTGGACCCATTCTGCCAAAGCTTGGGAAACGTTTGAGCAACGGTAGAGGCAAATAGTGAAAATGCACATAAAAAAGTGGGGTTGCGAGAGGGAAATATGACAGTCTGCTGCCCATGCGGCTAAAGTATTTTGGACTTCCTCAACTGGCTTTAACGATACAAGTAAAATACTGTCGGAAGGTATTTATGAGATAAAAATATTTCTACTTGGAAATTTTTCCAAAAATCTTTTTGATCCTCACTCTGAATGTAAGGGACTAACTATTTCAAGCACAGGTTTCTGTAACGTAATAAAGCTAAAATACTACGTTTATGGTAAAAGCACGAATAGCCAATTTCAGAGCTCACATTCTGCTGAAGAACAACAGCTGCCTCAGAAAAAAATGCTGCTATCATCAAAGGCATGAAAATTCCACTACGAAAGTAAAACTAAGTTTGCCTCATCTACAAATGCCCTTCACATGGGACACCATCTGAAACTGAGACGGAAGGTTTAGAGCCGACCTTGGCACAAACTATAATCTGACAGGAGGCTATAGCCAGATTCTCAACAGCCTATCAACATTAATCAGATTTCTCCCAAAAATAGTGCACAACCTTTTAGACACCTGCTTTGTCCTTTTGCTTTCTTAGAAGAATGCTATAGGAAGGCAGATCCCTGTATTCACCTCTTCAGACCAGACCCTGGGAAGAGACTCGTAAAGGCAACCCTGACATTCTCGGAAATGCCTTTTCTGGTTTCTTCAAGAACAAATTAATCCTCTCTTTACAGGTCCCACAATTTCAGGTTAATGCTGGATTAACCCTTTGCTTTCCGCTGCCATGTAAATAAGTCTAGAGTAAGAGATTATTAAGAAAAAGTTCTAGATCTAGAACTTGAAATAGAAACTTAGCTTCAGTTTGGATGATAATGCCTGCTTTACATGATACTAACAGATGAGCAGCTTTTTTACCTTTAAGGTGAACACAATCTAGATATACTTTTGCTAGTTGAATACAGCATTGCTTCACTGACAAGAGGGCTAACGCAATGAAAAGATGCTGTTTGGCAAGTATTGTCCAAAGCTTTTGGCTCCTAAGGTGGTTACAAAACAAGCTCATCAGAAGTTACGGAGCTCCCCCGAGCGATCGCTAAACCATTTTTGCATTAGTCTTCTTGGGAAACAGTTAAACAGAAACACTACAGCATTAGTATACAGCGCAAGAAAGCCATCATAGCAAGCACCTGACAAGGTTAATTATCAAAACTGATTTCAAATTTTAAAGCAAAAATAAGAGTATGCCACCTGATTGTCTTTGTTCCCTTCTTACTCCAGGCAGGAAATATGAATCTGTCATCATGGCAGCACACTTCATACTCTATCTTGAGCCATGAAATGGCTTTGTCTGTCTGCCTTCCTGTCTGCTTTTTGCAAGCTATAAACAGTTTTAAGGACGCTCTGCCAATGCTTTCCAAAACAATCATCCTCTAGACTGTCCACAAGTAGGTCCTCTGACTTAGCTTTGTACCACGCTTAAGAGAACAGATTGTCTGGTTAAGAATCAACAAGACAGTTGTGCGTTCCTTCTCCATCGCTGGCACAGAAGCCAACGGGACCATCGCATTCACGAGCAGGCCCTGGAGAACGCTTTCACTCTTAACACCTCCATGACACCTCATCAGCTCACTAATTCATGTACTACCACAGGCATCTATTTCTTGTCCTTGCCCAAAAGGGAAAATGTGGGGTTTTTTTGCAAAGGTTTGAGGCTTTGGGGTTTTTTCCTCTCTTTTTTTTTTTTTAAACTGTATCTCTTAAAGATGATAGGTCAGTTCATTTAATTTAAGCTAAATGACCTTGTTGGCTCCCAAAGTATGGCTCATGAACACTGCCAGAGCAGTCAAATGCTTCCTCCTGCTCCGGCACAGAGCCAGGAATTCCTACTGCCATTAAGATGGATGGCAGTCCATAGGCAAAGCACATTCAAGAAGGCCTATACCACACAGTGCCACCTAGAAAACATCCGCCTTCATTATTTTTGCCTTAAAAGACGATGTTTACATTCCCTAAGACCTTTAGCCATCCTGTCCTACCTTCAGCATGGTTTTAAAATAAAACCAGCATCTTTACATTCTACATTCTCAACATAAACTAAACGGTGTTATGGGAAAGGAATATGTGATTTTAAAACAGATTGAATAAACTGCTACTGAAATAGATGAAATGTAAATAAGAATAAAGTTTAAAAAAAAATTGTGATATTTGATATACAGCAAACAAGGAGCAAAACTATTTGTGAGATATTTCAAACTCCAGAAGTAGCAAGAACTGAAAACTCAACTCATAAAAATGGACTAATTTTTATGTAACAGCATGCTCTCCCTCTGTCACCAAAGGAAAATTCAAAGGTACTGCTATTGGCAGCATCACTGCCAAGGAATAATGCCAAGCTCTATTCATTTATATTACCTTTGTTTTCATCTAAGACCAAAAAAACCCTTGTAAATACTCAAAATAACTAGTTTTAACAAGTGAAAAAGATTACTCAGGTTTTCATTTTCTTACATTTCATCATAAAACATTAAATACTGTCTTCCAGTATCCACCATTTAACTTAAAATAACCATCTTACAAAACAGGAATCATGGGATATTTACAGCAAACTGTATGGCTGAGAAGAAATGCTGAAATAGAACTGTAAACAACCCTTCATTTTTTCTAAGCTAGTCAGTAAATCAGAAAATTTTATAGAAATAGTATTTCTTTAGATATTCCCTGTTCAAGTCTATGCAGAAATTACACAAATGTCCACGTGACACAGTGACATGCCCGCGGCTAGATGAACAACCACTGTAAATAAAACAATTGAGAATTTCACAATAAATTACTTCAAAAGAATAAATGCTTCTCAAGTGTTTAACTATATTACGGAGACTTTTCAGAATCTTTGAGAGTTAACACTCCATCACATTGCCTTCTGTTGGAAAATACACAAATACTACTGCCAGATTAAATACTCACTGCATGTGTCAGTCCAAAAACTGGCTCTTTCTAACTTCTTAAAGATTCAGCATATCAAGATCTCTCAGGCAGAGACAGTTGCAATGAAGTTCCAAGGCAAAGCACAAGGGACCGATGCTGCAGTACTGAAACTGAGCAAGTGAACATACTGGCACTGAAACTTGTTAAAATTTATTTCAAAATGCTAAAGGCACCTGGGATAAATACCAGATGAAATGCAAACGTAAAGTTGTTTTGGCTGCCAACACATAAGGTTAACTACAGAAGCCCAGGGAAGAGCCAGCCAGTCCTGAGACTAGTAATATGTGCTTTTCACTGCACGCTTTCGTAAGTCAGATCCAGATGTTCTATCTAGTTCAGAGCAAATATAAACCAAACAGGCTTAAAGTTCAGAACAAAACCACGATACTAATCAAACCCTGTTTAATATAAATAGCGCTATGAGTGGAAGTTCTGGCTAGCTGGCAAACTAACCAGAGTCCAAAAGTATCACCCTGCCCCAAAAACTTCTTGAAAGATGGATACTTTCAAACGTTGCATCAGCTAATAATAATAATCACACACAGAAGCACCAGGCATGCACAAGTGTGCCAGCAGGAATTGCTTTTGCACGCAACCACAATCAGCTTTGTGAGACACTCCACGCATCCCACTGAACTTTATATTTCATGAGATCCTTCCCCGAATTAGCAATGAATCACTGATAAAAGAACATCAAAAGGATATATTTGTGACTGAATGTGTTTTGCATCAAATACAGAAGAAAGGCTAAAATGGTAACAAAGCGCAACCTGTTGCACTACACAAGTTTGAAATACAGCACCTAATTGTCAACATATCAGAATTGAGATAAACTGATAAGATTTCTTGTGTTATCAGCAATGAGGTAAATCACACACCTAGACAGGTTCTCTATCAAAGCAAGTCACATGCTCAAAGCCAGCGCTCCCAGCAGCATCACTGGCAGCGTGTACAGGATCACGACGTCACAGCGTGTCTACTTCTCCCCCCGAGTTCTGACAAAAAAATAACCTGGTTAAATACAAATCCCTGAAGGCAGACTGTGTGACTGGTAACTAGTTACAAAAGGAAAGGTTATTTATTCACACTATGCATTTTAAAAGTTACAGCAGACCTTAAATTACCCTTGCATGAAATAGAAAGGTACTAAAAGAGTAAGTGGCCAAGTGGTAACGAGGAACAAAAAGCAAGAAGCGAAGTGAGAGATAATACTGAAGGAGACTGAAGGAGAAACAAGGAACTGAAAACATTAAATTGTGCATCTACTTCCAGGAAAAAGCTGCAGTTCCTTATACTTTTTTCCCCTGCTACAATACACTGTTGTTCCTGAAGCGGGTTTTTACCAGTTAGGTCTCTTACCTGTTTTATTTAAGCATGAGAAATCACTCAGTGGATTTTGGGAGCTACAGGAGAACACTGAACTATTATTTATCTCTGAAAGTTTCATAAAAGCTTCCCTACGTAGTTATAAACTACTTAATCTCTCAAGGTGTTGAGCAACCCTGGAACTTATTTCGTAGCCGAACTGCTACCGGCGGCTGGCGCTTAGATGCTGAAAAGGGACGGGTACTGCAGAACAGACACCAGCCGAGCTGCGCTGAAATTACTCACAGCCTCAGCAATCTGAGGCTCATAGCATTAATAGCGCAGATGAACCAAAGTAAGCAGTGTGAGATTTTTGCAGCATTTCCTGCACCATAGGTATGCTTGATGTCTCACCTACTGTATTGTGTCCAGCTTTGTTTATTTCCTTCTGTGATTTCTGACAGAACCTGCTTCAGAACCTTTGTTCAAGCTAAGATCTGCTATCAATGGAAAATTGTCTGCTATCAACAAGTATCAATAGCACTTACAATTAAAATAAGTGTTAAATCGCAAATTGTGATCAGAATACATTGCGTGCAATGCCCTTCCAGAAACTGTGGTAAAGAAAAATAACCAGATTTTAGTTTCATTCTCAGAAAGAGAGCAACCACATTTCTAAGAGGTTACATTCAATGCTACTTATGAACAGCTCTGCTGACATTTGGATTAGCTGTATTGACAAGAATGTCAGTGAATGTGATTGTTAATGGGGATGCTTCGCAACAATTTGTAGTTTCTCCACAAGTGACAGTACTTATGCTCCCATGTTAAAAAGAAAATTTCATTTGGTCTGTTACAAACTAAGACACATAAACAATTTTTTTTCAAATCGCTGATTACTCCCTCTAAGATGTCCTAAATTCTCCCGATAAAGTAAGTGAAAGGCTACTCTGAAGCAAGCAGACAACCTGCCCCCTTTAGTGTGATAACTTGTGATAAGGCAGCGATTTCTTTAACAGGTATGATGCCAAATAAACCACTTAACATAGTCTTACATGACCTTCAGGCATCAAAGTAAGAATCCCTTCCTCCTCTATAGTTGCCAGAACAACCTTGACATTTAATCTACAAATCCTTTTACGTTCTGTAGTTTACTTTTCTTGATGACAGTGAGACTAACAATATTCCAGGGGCTTTGCCACTCTGGAGGTTTACATACCTCCTACTCAGGCTGCTGACAAACTGAATTTTCAAATAAAGCATGATTACTTTCAGTTTAGAGTAGCTGCCCTACAATATCCTCCCCCCCAGTAAAAATCAAGATTTACAGCAGACAGAACAGTTACCAAATTTTAACTTCGCAGTGGACAAACAGTACCCTGCTGCCAGACGGTTTTTTTCCTACTACTGCTGGGGGACAGAAATAGTTTGGAAGACTAGTCAAGTCACACTGGCTACACCCAAACTTCTACCCAGCACAGACATTGTATAAGTGATGCTGTCACGGGATGCGCATTGGCTGCTGTAATGTTTCAATAATGAGTCACACAACAGCCTGGAAAATCCATAAAAAAAAGCAAAGACATCAGGAGCCTGATAAGGCAGGAATAACCAAGAAAACGCAGATCCCAACAGTAGAGAAAAAGATCACCAGCAGGAGACATCTCAAAATTCATAAACAAGCTTGAATGTTTCATTTTGTTAAATAAGTGAAATGTTTATATAAAGTGTTTAAGTTCATTTTAAAAATTTGTGGTTTGCTCCTTATGCACTAAAAATTCTACTCGCATGCTAATTAGGAAAAAACAGAGGCATTGATTTTTGAAGAGTTTGGGTTTTCAGCTTTGAAAAAAAAGTATTTCTGTCCTCAAAAGTTACAAAGGCATGCCCTTCAGATGTGAAGTAGTACATAAGTCTCAAGAAGATATTAAGATATTTGAATATTTTGAGGATCTGAACAACTAAGACACTGACAGTGAACATACAGAAAGGTACAATATGGTACAAGGAGCAGCAAAAAGGAAACATGGTCCTGAATTGTAAAGCTCTAGAGATTAGCATTAGTAGTAAAGCCATTTCCTTTTCTCAGAGCGATCCCAAAGGAAACACTCTGGTTCTGAGTTTCTTGTTTCTCGCTGTGCTCAGAATGGGAGGAAAACATGCAAATTTGATGGGTACATCCCAGAAAAAAGTAAAAATAGGAGACAAAACCTCCAAGGATTCAAGTACACCAGAAGCAGGCCTTATCAAGCCTTTAACAACTATGGGAGGACTGGAAATAACATAACTCTTCATAAGCTTTCTGTTGATCTTACTATGAAAGGATAAAGCACAGACTAGAAGACACTGTTAAACTTTCGGCCTTAAGACTATATGGTAAAGATATAACAAAAGAAGTGTTTAGCATTTTTCTATCTGCTATAAACACACCGCCTCGTCAACTTTTGTTTGGCCTAAGAAAATGAATCCCCAAGCAGTCATGCCAAACCGCTGGGAGTAGCTCTTTCACTATTACACCACACCCATATCCATCCCACACAGGCATGCTTCCCGTATATTGGTTCTAGAAAAGACTGGCATGGAAGAATTTTAAATTAATTATCTGGCATGGCTTTGTCACTGATGACTACTAGGGCAGACCAACTCTAAGTGATACACTTGAAATTTCCTGTTCTCTAAAAGCACTCTTACTGTGTCTAGTGTTCACTTTGACTAAAACCATGTGAGCCTCTTAATTAAACTACTACTGAAAAATTATGCTTGAAAAGCAACAGTTTTGCTGAGGTGCAGAGTTAGGCGGGTATTGAGTTAGCACAAAATGTATGAGGGTCTTTTAAAAATAGGTACGGAATCTCAGATTGTGATGAGAGTAAGAGGAATTGAGGGCAGGAAGACACTGGTGCTGAAACTCTTTTTGCAGCAGTGTCAAAGAGCTGGTTGAGATAGGGAGAGCAGAGAGTTGATCGTAGTAGCAGAAACAAGGCGAAAACTACTATGTCTGTAAACTTAAGAACTACAGATGAAGTAAAAGCATCAAGTCAGATTTCACCAAAACCCATCCTGAGCATTACTGTTTGCAGAACGTACAGTGATCTTAGTTTTTTAGTTAGGTATATTAGAAAAGCAATAAAGAACTAACATGAAAAGAGCTTTACAGGGGAAAAAAAAAAAACACAAACAGCTTTTCTATTTAAATTATTTTCTTCTTGGTACTTAAGACATCCTGGTCTGAAGCCTTCTTTGCTGTTTGATCCTTAAGTGGAGTTACAATTCTGTTTGTTTTCAAGTTGCCATGAAAATTAATGCAAAGACCAACTTAGAAAAGCAATTCTCTGTTGATTCCAGCAGGAAGACAAGACAAGCTGTAGGTCCACAAATGGCAATTACCAAATATGGCCAAAAACCCCTAAACATCACCAAATGGGTCTAAATCTACCCGCTTCCCCATGCAAGGAGTCCACCTACAAGTAAAGGTTCTGCATTTCTGTTACAGGCAAACACCAATTGCTCAGTTATTTATCAGTACTGGCCTAGTATGAACTTTAAAGGCAGCCAGCCTTAGTCACACGTTAAAGTAAGGTTGTCCAATTGCTAATTCTAAGAGAAAAAAAGTTTCTCTGGAACAGGCACAACAGAAAAGATGCAAAGTACATAAAATGCATTGACCAGTTTTCCACATCTCCTTGAAAGCTGTAGCATCACCCTTTAGAGTAACAGCTCCCTCCAGAATAATCAGCAATACTGTTACCTAGCACCAAGTTAGAGCTTCCTAAAAAAATGTCTCAGCTATATTAAATAGCAACCAAGTTACAATGACAGCACCAAACTGTGAAGAATCACTAAGCACCATCACATCAGGGGATACTGCAGAGCAATCCCACCAGTTTTAAATAAAAATTAAAAAAGGGGAGGGGGGAGCAGGGAAGGAAGCTTTTCTTTTTTTTAATGTCAAAGTTTTGGTGAAAATTTACTTCTGTCAAATGCTTGAAAACTAACTTTTGCAGAGAGTCAGTTAGCCCAATTCAACCTTGACTACACGGGAGAAAGGTCACGCACTGTTAAAAGCACTGCTGCTCATAAACTGAAGATTCCATTGATTATCTATAATTATTCACTACTTCTAAAATTTGAACCCTTAAGATTCATTTCGCACGTGAATCCAAACCAGAGAGCATAATCAGGACAGAACAAACACTGAAACTGAAGTTTGACATTTGAAACCGGTCTCAATGTCACTTTGCCTTTCACTTGACAAGGACACGGCACGCGCTAAAATCAGGAAGTGTCCCTTTCGACGATCCTTTACGTGGAAATGCAACACATACACACGGGGCTGGGACAGGTTTTAAGGTGAAACGCGCTGTAGGTTGTTTCTCTGGCTTTCGGGGCCGCTAGGCCTTACAGGCACCTACAGGTGAACCGCCGACGCTGGGCCCCGGCCCCCACACCCCCATCCCACAGGCAGCTGCGCCAGGCAGGCATCGTGCTGCAGACAAGAGCTTTTTCTTTAGAAACTAAAGAAAAAGAGAGAACTGGCGCTGACACTGACAGGCAGGACCGGCTCCTTTGTCTGCGACTGAGCCGCTCCGCCATGTGCGGCTCAGGGAGGGGAGGTGGGGACACACCGACACCGGGGACACACCGAGGCCAAAGCCACCCCCGGGACGGGCCCCGCCGGCACTTACCCAGCACATCTGCCGACCGGTGCCGGGCCACGAAGCAGGCGTCATCCCCGTAGCACATGCCTTTCTTCAGGATGCCCTTGCGGAAATCTTTGCCAAAGCCACAGCTGGCTGTCACCAAGCTGTAGTCACGGGAGTCCGTCTGCGAAAGGCCGCCCAGGACTGCCCGGGCCACCAGCCTGCCATAGGAGAGCACCGAGAACATGGCGTGGGGCGCCCAGCAGCCCAGAGCCAGGAACGCGGGGAGCCACCGGCGCAGCCGCCTCCTGACCTGCGACCGCCCGCCGCAGGGAGCCAGCCTTCCCCTGCCCGCCGGCCGGCTCGCCTCAGCCGCCGCCGCCGCCCCTGCCCCTCCTCGGCCCGGCCCCTCGCCCTCCCCCCCCCTCCGGCCCGGCTCCCGCCCTCGCCCCCGCCGCCCGCGCTGCCCCTCACGGCCGGGTTGCCGGCAGCGCCCCCGCCTTCCGCACTGCCCCCCCCAAGGGGGGCTCTGCCTCCTCCCCGGCCGGCCGGCGCTCTGCCCCGTGAACGCCTGCGGGCGCCCTGCCCGCCTCGCCGTGGAGTGGCCCGGTCAGAGCCGGTGGTGCCCGCTGCGCCGCCCCCGCACCCCGCCGGCCGCCACCGCCGCCATCTTCCCCCCCGCGCGTGCTGAAGCCCCGGCACTCGGCAAAGCGGGCGGGGCGGGCGGCGAGGTCAGCCCCGCCCCGCCCCCGGCGCGCGTGCGCGGCGCCCGGCGCGCGCTCCCATTGGCTCCCCGCCGCGCCTCATTTGCATGTTGCGGGACAATAACACCCGGCGCCTCCCGGCAGCCCCCGCGGCCCGGCGGGGCCGAATGCGGCCTGTCCTCCCCCCGGCTGCCGCCCCGGCACCCTCCGCGGCCGCCGAGCGGGGCGTCGGCGGGGAACGGGGAGACGGTTCCCCGGCTGGCTGCCGCTGCCACCGTAATTACTGCAATTACGCTTTCAACAGCCAGGCTGCGCCTAACCCAGATACTTGCCCCTCCACGCCCATATCGGGCCGCGTGTCTCGCATGCTCCACATAACTCGAAGGGACTCGGTGGCCGTTTGTACTTTCTGGCTATTACGGACGGTTATGTGAGTCATACCACACAAAAATTTATTTCTAAAGAACAACTCGTCCTGTTTTCCCTGGTGGGGTGCGGTTAGGGGCAGAGCCAGCTCACTGTGGCCTGTGATGTCTGTGTGGTTTCTGCAGAGATGCATGAAAGTGCAGAGCATTAACCCATTTTTGGGTAAGGGATATGAAATGCCAAACAAAACCTTCACGAGAAGGCCATAGTACGCAGTCACCACACAAAACCCACTAAAATTATTTTAATTGCAGGTGAGCGTGGTACAAAGGCGGTGAGATGGCTTTAGGGTGTCCCCCCGGATGACTTCAAAGCCACCAACAACTTCAAGGCATCCACACTTTAAAGACCCACCATGTTCAAAAAAGCCCAATTCCTTCTCTTTTTGCAGCTCAGTTTTCCATGCCGCTTGTGGGCGTGCAAAATGGCTTGTCTCTTTGGAAGCTCTGAGCAGGCAGCTCTGCACGACAAGCGCAAATTAATGTAATGCCTCCGCATACACAGGCATAAAAAGGCTGCTACTGCTGCATTCAACAACCTGAGATATGTAAATAACCAAAACAATAGGCAGGTGTAAATAAAGCAGAGGTAGGTGTGAAACCTGAACCCCAAGCTGACGCCAGTGAAAGGAAAAGCTGTGCGGCATATTCCACCGACCCAACCCACGAGGAACATTATTGAAGCACGTCATTATAATAGCATTAAGAGATGGTAGGCATTTCACTCGCTGTGTATGTTGACGGAGACAATATTCCTCCCCTTTAAACTGCTAAAGGCTTAAGCAATGCCTGAAAATTTTCTGCCTAAAGCTGAAATTGTATTCCAACTTATTAAAAAATTCACCTGCCCATTAGAATGGAGAGAAGGAAAGTGCAGGGAACACAAAGAGCAGCCCAGGCCCAGCCTTGGTGAATTAGGAAACTGCTGTAGAGCTGAATTTGCCAACATGCTGGAGATAAGTGTGCTGCTGCCAAGGCCCGTCAGGGTGTGTGAGATGACAAACAGAAGGTGGATCTCCACAGCAGCAAACATTGCTGCCTCACCCCCTCCCATATCTCTACCGGGAAAGGGAAGCACATACTTCAGAGTTTCCCCCACAGAGTCACTCTTTCCCTGCCCTTATTCTTCCTCCTTCTTGTCCAGGTCCCTCTCAGGGTAAGTCCAGCCTTGCCTAATGTATTTTTCTTGAATGCAGCAGATTTCAATAATGCCTGAAGTGCCAGGGTGCCCTGAGGCAGCTCTGGTTAGCGCAAGGTGATCTGTCCTTCAGCGGCTGGGTGTGCATTGCATCTCAGCCTGTGATCCCCCACCACACTTCCCACTAAACCCGAGCTCTCCGTTCTGCCTCATCGCAACGTGTTCCCCAGAGCTGGACAGGAAGCTCTCTGTACCGCTTTGCCGATCGGCCATGGCTCGCAGATTGAGATACTCAGCATGAGCGCAAGGCTGTCCCACACACTTGGCAGAGCGTGACTCTGTGTTGCGGTACGGGCTCCCAAAGCCAAGGCACGCCGTGGGCAGTTCGTACTCCCTCCATCCCTGCTCACCCACCCAGGTCTGCCCAGACAGCCAAGGAAGACAACATCATTTACGTGATAATTAGTAACCTTTGCTGAACTCTTTCACTCCTGCACGATGACGCGGCGCCCAGATGAAAAATTGCTATTGTTTTTCATTCAGAGAATCCCTTGGCTCCTGTGAGACAAAGAACAATCATTTTTAGTGAAACAGCACCGAACTGGTTTTTCCCACTGCTCAGTACGAGTCCTGATAGATCTCCCTGTATATCCCTCCCAGTACATGCCCTGCTGTCTCGCTCAGTATTATTCTTGTACCCTGAAGGTCGATATCCTGCCAAGGGATATTTGTTTAAAATTCTCGAATGCACAAATTTGGCACAAGATCTGGGGCAAAGGGCATCCCCCTGGTTACTGCAGCTGGGTGGAATCTTCCCACCTCAAAGTCCAAGATCCATTTACATCAGTTCATTTAAGCTGCAAAACAAAATGAATCCTTCCTGCTAGGCTTGATCAGACAGACTAATAAATGCAACAGGGAGCGCTAAACAGAAGTGCTGTGCAATGTAATCAACTGTTGAAGGCACAAGCAGTTTTTCAGCTTGTATTAAGACTGATTCACTTGTAGCTGACGTCAGTCCGCCCTCCCTACTATCTTAGCCTTGGGACTGGAGTATGATAAATATTACCTGTAATGCCATCTGCTGTACAGAGACAGCCCAGGCTTCTCACTATTTATTTAAGGGCTAATGTTGTGCTAGACCAGAATGCAGTTTATTTCAGCCTTATTTGACTTTGTTTTGACTCTTAATTAAAAATGCCTGTCCACTTGAATTTTTGAAGTCATCTGTCATAGAGCAAATCCGATGTTTGCCTTTATACGACGACGAAGTTCAGACAGAATAGTTAGCTTCAAATAGAAAACTAACATGCAAAGGACAACGATACCAGACTTCTCCACATGGAAGAGTCAAGAGAAGATGCAGAGTCAGAAGATCACCATCTCAGGGTGGGGAACTAGGACCTTCCAGATCCTAGCTGTCTGAAATCCCAGAGAGATGATTTATTTTGTGTATCAGTTTTTCCCTCAATTCCTTTAGAACCTCACTCAAGTCATCCAGCTTCTCCATAAAATACAAACTATTGTAGTTTAATGGTGACTCTGACTTTTGGTCAGTGGTAAAATTGTTTTGAATGGCATCAAGCTGAAAATACATATTTAGATGGAATAATGCACATAAAAAACTGTTTCCTCTTACTATTTTCTCCTTATTTAAAAAGTTTGAAGTAACAGGAATTATACCAGATCCTAGAGAAGCTGTCTCACAACAGTAACACTGTTGAGCATTTTTTATTACTACAAACTTCCTAACAATAAAACCCGAGTCAGTTAAAAGCCTTGTATACGGTGTATTCAGAAAGAGCTGCACACATTCAACCAACAAAGAGCGTGAACACCCTGTCCATCATAATTTATGAAGACCAGGATTATTAAGCTAATTCCACTCTGAGTTAGTTTAAATGTCCAAAAATAAAACTAAACTGTTTAATCAAAAGGATATATGTCCATGGGCAGAATTTCTGTTGTTGTCCCACTGCAGAGAAGCAGGTTGACTTTACCAGTTTATTCACTTCGGTTTGCATATTTGTAGATATGTTCGGGACAGATATTGATGCACTATTCTGAAAACTCTCGCGTCTTTTGTTCTGAGGAACAGCAATAAATTTGTATGTGTAAAAGCAATTAAATTATTTAAATCTCAAATAATTTTAAAAGCAAAGGGCTGTGGTGAAAGTTATACAGTTAAAAATGTAAATTTAACAGAATTATTAAAATAATCTTGGATGAGAGAAACAAAAATATAAGTAGTGCTTTTGCTTAGTTTTAGCATTTCATAAAAGATGCCTGCATTAGTTTTGTGTTTATAATCAGTTACTTCCCCTGGTTTTGCTGTACTTGATGGGACTTAATCCTGCAATATTTGGATTGCAAATGGCACGCTATAATGCTTAAATGCATATAAAAATCTTGCTACTTAAAATATAATTAAAATAGTAATGCACAAAATCCCTTAACATGTTTTTTAATAGACAGTAATGTGCTGCATCTTGAACTGCTTAAATTTTCATTTTCTAGGACCTCCCACATGCGGATCACAGTGCCCTTTTTAATTATTAATTAACTCATGTTGATAGGATAAATTAAAATCTCTCTGATGGAGAACATGCATTATTTATTAATGTCCTGATCTCGTCCTACACACTGTGGAGTTTGCTTTTTGGAACCTGCTTCAGAAGTCTAATACAAGGGTGTGTTTTGTGGTGGTAGGATTTTTCAAACGGTTTCTCTTATACTCGGCTTTGGTCTTGCCTTTGTTCTCTGTATGACAAAGTAGGTTGGATTTTTTTTTTCTTTTCTAATTTTCTTTACGTTTCTTTCTGCAGGGACTTACTACTTTGTGTTTATGTGTACATATTGCTGGAGAAGCATAAAGACTTTATTGAACTATCACATCCTACAGTTAAGGGATTCAGAGTTAGTTACTTAAGCATTACTAATGGGGGAAACTGAAGTGACGCAACAGCTATGGTCATCCTATTCTTCTTTTACAGCCAGTATTGGGGATGGGTTTAGGTGAACTGTTGGTCTAAGTAAAGCCCTAACTTACTTCTGGAATAAAAAAAAAGGTCATGAGAAAAACAGATTAATTATGTTACACTTTGCTATTGAACAGTTGACCAGTTCTATTCTATTTCAGTGGCAGATGGAGTAAGAAATAATACCTCCTTATTCATCCAGCTCCTGCCCACATGCATTCAGGGTGCAATCTGTGGGAATAGCTCCCAGGTTTCAGCAAGGCTTGGTTTTCATCTAGGAGTCTAGTCCCCTGTGCACTATCAGCTTTGCAAAGTAATTCTGCATGCAAAAAGAATGTATTAAGTTATATTTTCCCTTGTGCATTGTCAACAGCTCTTTCTACTGATTTTAAATCCATCAGAAATGTGTAAACTAACAAGTAGGGAGGCTTTAATACTAATTATCTCATCTCATGACACTGCAGTTGCACGAGCGATACAGAAGACAGAATACAACCAGTGATGATAAATAATAAACTAAGCACCACTCTCCTGCCAAGCCTGCAAACTAAATTCCAAGTTTCAAAATTTACAGGACTTCTAGGTAGGAGAAACATCTTCCTTGTTAACTGACGATATGTAGTATATGAGAGAAGATTAGTCAAGGAATTTAAAGGGAACGTAGGCCTCTAAGTCAGCTTCACCCGGAGAGATGTGTGATCTCAAACACACAGCAGTGAAGGAGAGAGCAGCCACGTGCTCAAACTGTTCCTTCCTGCAGGCTCACCTCTCCCAGCTGGGACGAGCACCACAGCAATTACAAGTAAAACTCCAAAATCTGTTTTACTTTCCCTCAAGCAAAAGGACGCGGAAACTTCACACACTTAGTAGTGACAAAAGTAAAGAGCTTCACTCGCCTTTTAACAGGCAGGAAAACAAGCCTCCTTTACTTCAGGGACTGTTCCCTGCCTAAGGCCTCCTCCTTCTTGAAGCTGCAAGATTTCTAACTCTGCTAGCTGCAAACAGGTCCTTGGCTGATTTCTACAACCTGTGCCTGTCTGCTTTACTAAGTAGGGCCAAAGTGCACCAACATCTGTCCTGAACATAGCTACGAATATGCAAATCTAAGTGACTAAACTGGCAAAGTCAACATGTTCCTCTGCTGCGGGACTATTAAAGACACTGCTTTTTAAAGATCCCATAACTTCCTCCAAATATAGGCACGTATTCTCTATGGCTGCAGCCAGTCCTGGCACAGCCTTAGTGAGAAGCATAAAGGAGGAGTCCTATGATGCCATTTTTACAGTCACTTTTCAAAATGTAAATATACTTGAAGTTACTGTTACTCTTCAAGCCTGAAAAAAAACCCCCAACATTAGTAACATGATTTAGGAGACCTTACTGAAAGGAAATGCATGAATGTTTCCAGCTAAATCAAAATAATCTCAGAAGCAGCAAAGAAACAGACATCAGTTCTTCCCCAAGGAAGGAGGCAAATACAGTAACTTTGGTTTATACTTGTTTTAACAGAAGGAATGCAGAATGGAGACCCAGGTGAGACAATTATTTCATGTAAGGCACACAGAGGTACAATGGAGTACACTGGATTCTCACCTTCATGTCACCATGTCCTTAGAAAATGAGGTCTCTCCGAGGGGAAGGAGGACACCAGGATGTTGCTGTGTGATATGGAGCTATTTCAAACCCATCCTAAGTTCCAGCTCTTTGATAATATAAAATGACCTTGGCAGTCTCATGCTGTGCAAGGCAGAAAATTGTCTTGTGTAAGTCATCAACACCTTTGTTGGTAATGGCTCTTGTACAGCAGAGGACAGTGCAAAGAAGTGACAAAGATGCTGTATGCACCATGGAATTATTTCAGTTTTCAATAGAAGCAGCTGGAACATCTTTTAACATACAAAATTTGTACGCTAGCATGAAGTTGGGCTGTTCAGATGTTGTGACTGCCACAGGGAGCAGTCAAGTTTATTAAACATAAAAACAGAACGTGCCCTCTTGTGGTCTTAAAGCTTTTGTTGGCTTTCCTTCAAGAGGATAGGAACAAACCTGGTCAGGAAAATAAGAAACACTGTGTAACAATGTACTTGTCAGGCTGATGCACCAACAAATGTTGTACAGTTGCTTTTGATCAGATAACGCAGAAAACAAACTTCAGCAAGACTGTAACAAGTTGTCTCTTGGTTGGAACTGAAGCCCAGATATTAACATTTGTAAGGTACCTTAAAGAACCTTATCATGTAGTCACTCTTTAGCTCAGTTTTTCCAAATTAGCATAAAAATACCTCTAGATATTGCAAGATTACTAACAAATTAATTAATATGCACACTGAGCAGTAAGAACCCATGGCATTTTCAAAAGGAGAAAGAAATTGGTAAGACTTTAAAAATTAGTTTAAGCAGATTATTAAACCCCAAAATATTAGCAAAAACGTGCTAAACAGAGGATTTTATAGCTCACAAGGAGCCATTCCCCACCATTTTTTTCATATATGGCCTTCCAATAGCATTTTTACCCAGAACACGTATATGGCTTACATTTATGTAGCTACACCTTAAGCCCTTTCTTAGGCTTTTCCTTCGGCTTGCTACTGCTGGGCCACTGACAGCTGGATTACCACCACACTGGGCTCTTTCTGAAGGGGCTGGGTGGTGCGAGTGGACACCTCAGGCCACCACGATAGCACCGGTGAGTCCAGGCAAGCGGGGTGGCCTCACAGGAGACCAAGTTTAGCCAAAGGCCCAGCGTGCAACCCCGCCGCGGGCCTCCCTGCGCAGCGGGAGGCACAGGGAGGCGGGAGACGGCGGCCTGGCCAGGGCCCGGCCTCCCCTCGCCGCCCGCCATGGCGCCCGGGCCGCGCGACCCACTTCCCATCATGCCCGGCGGCCGCAGACCCCCTGTTTCCCGTGATGCTCCGGGGCGGGGCGGACACGCACTTCCCGTGATGCCCCGCGCTCCTTGGTAACGGCGCCGTTGCTAGGGGCGGTGCGGCAGCGGCCGCCATGGCTGCGGCGCTGGAGCGCGGGGCCTTCCTCCTCCTCCTCCTCCTCCTCCTCCTCCTCCTCCTCCTCCTCCTCCTCCTCCTCCTCCTCCTCCTCCTCCTGCCGCCGCTCTGGGCAGCAGAACCGAGCGCGGAGCCTGCCCCCGAGCCCGTGGACAGCGCGGCGGGTCCCGCGGCGCCACCGGAGACGCGCGCTGCTGTGCGGACCCACAGCGGGCCGGCCCCGATCACGGACGGTGGGTGCCCGGTGGGGCGGGGTCTCCGGCTCTTCGGCTCTTCCCGGGCCAAGGGAAGCCCCACTCACGGCCTCTCTCAGGCATTCAGTCGTCGCTGAGCTCTTGGATCCCCTTCGGCTCCCGTTGCAGCCTGGGAGGCTCCCGTTGCAGGCCGGCGCCCCCGGAGATTTACCGGGGCTGTGCTGCGGCGCTGCTTTGAGCACCCCACTCCAGCCGGGGCTCAGAGCGTCCTCCGAAAGGCAGGCTCAGCAAGCCTCTACACAGCCTTCGGGTACTGGGCAAGCTGATCCCAGCACGTACAGTCCCGTGAGTTGGCGCTGATGGAGGGCAAGCTCTCCTGGCCACCCAGCACCCTGCTCTGAGCCCACAGGGCAGAGCCTGGCTTCACAGAGGAGACCCAGACTCACCCTGTATGTGCTTGGAGATCTCCACTTATACACTGAGCTGGAGGCGCATACAGTTTGCCCCAAGACTCCTAATTCAGCCCCAGCTCTGTGGATATATAGTGGTGCTGTGGCAACATAGATTACACATTTTTGTTATTGTGTTACCAGAAGGTGTTTTCCACTGTCTTCTAATTGGCAGGTATACTTTTATTTAACTTTTGATTTCCCAGTGTTGTTGCCATCGATTCTGCTTCCCTAGATTACTTGCCAAATTAAACATGTCCCAGTGCACACCTCCTTGGGGAAGAGAGACTTAAATGCCTGATCTCAGAGACATAACTGCGCAATCTGATCATCCATGTTTAAACTTCTGTTGTTTACAAGGTGAGCTAAGGATTCCAGTGTTAAACTCAGCTGACAGAACAGTCAGAACTTCAGAGGTTCCAGGAAATACCTGGATACTGTTCAGACGGTCAGAGAGCATCCAGGAGGCCATAGAGAAATAGACAACAGTCAAGTTGAAATAAAGGAAGCAATAGTTATGAAAAGGAGCCTTCTTTGAAGGTCTTGTGTATGGGGTGCTGGTCTTAATGTTCTTTATTCTGTGCTATTCTCAAGTCTGGACTTGTTACAGAATAGCAGCTCTCAAAAACAGTTCGGTAGAGTAATATCTGTTCTTTGAATTTATAAACTTGAAAACCTAAGAATGTTTTAAGAAGTTGCCAAATGTATTTTATCAAGACAGTTTACAGCATTGCTAGCAATTACTTTCTGTATTATTACAATATTTCATAGTATCTAAAGACAGGGAGAAAACACAATTTCAAAGAAGTCAACTATGGTAATGTTGGCACATCAGGAAAATATATTACTGGGCCCTGGGACATGCTCAATACTGGTAAACATCTCACTGCTCTATCAAAATGTTCCTCTTTTTTTTTGGTGGTTTATTTCCTAATAAGCTGAAACAAGCAGATAAGCATAGCTTGTTTGTATTTCTTTTTTTTCCCCTCTGCAGGGCTGAGTACATTTTCATACTTTCAAAATTTCTATTAAGTTGCTTTTTTGATTTCACAGGGAACACACCATCAGATTTTAGTATGCTCTTGGTTTTGCTGTCGTGTTCCAAATAGATTTGCTAAGTAGCAGAAAAGATGGCTTTTAAAAATGACTTAAAAAAAAACCCAAACCAACACGTGAATTTGGATATAGACTTTTAGCCATTGTCAAAAATAAGGCGGGGTGAAAAATGAAAGTGTTAGGGAACATGCTGTAATGTGTAAAGTTCCAATTCTAATTCTAATTTAAATCCCCTCCAGTTGCCAAGCTGTGTGTTTGTGATCTGTTGGTGGCACAGTGTGATGTAAATTGCTGCTGTGACCCCGATTGCAGTGCAGCCGACTTCAGTCTCTTTACTACATGTTCAGTTCCTATTGTCACGTAAGTGGATAAATAACTATATGAAATGAAATAAAAAAATATTGTTTTATTTGCTGCATGTGTTTGTATGGGCTATATTCTCCCCTTTTACCAATTCCTGACCCCTCTGCCATCCTAACTCCTGCCTGCCCTTTCACCAGTCCCTCCTGCGCTAAGCCTGTAAACTTTTGGCCCCAACCACACAGAACAGCAAATTGGCCTCCCACCCTTTTCTCTTTCACTTAGTCCCTCTTTTCTAAACTCACACTCCTTGCTTTTCTCATGTTTCACTGTGCTACTGTCTATGGGCGCTTAGGTGGTAATGCCTTCTGTTGGAGGGAAGAATAATGCATCTTTAGACTTTCATCAATATAATGCAGTGTCTGGAAGTTAAGAAGGCTGATACCATGGGACCATCTGGCCGCCTCTATAGGTCATTGGCAATTTATCACTAACCTCTTTCATTACAGTTTATGATATCAGCTAGAAACTTGATCAATTCAGGGCTTAATGAAGTAGCATGAGCATTGTTCTGATCCTAGTTTTACAAGTTGGCATCCCAACCTGCTGCCTCATGCCAGTCTGTCACTTTACAAACAATAAAATGTATCATCATATCAACAATGTAATGCCAGTAGTTGTTTATTTGCTATTTACAGTTTATCTGAAAACACCTTCACCCAATTTCATCTTCTCAAAAAGGAGTTAAGAAAGCTCACTTCAAAATCGTAATGTAAAAAATCTCTTAGTGACTTCTCAGAACACTAAGTACAGCTCTTCAACCCACCTGCTGCATAAATTATGCCAATCTGAACACTGGGGTTTATTCTTAGTGCTTTAAAATTTGAATTAGCAGTCATCCCAGACTGTAGTTTCTTATTGTTCTTGCACACAGCACACAATGACTACTGCTACCCATTTATAGATATTTATATATATCAGAAAGGTCTAATCAATGCCTTCCTGAATGACAGTTTAATTGTCTCAGGTGACAATTCTGTCTTTCTCAACTAGAAACGCATAAAATGAAGTTATGTTTCTTTCCTCAAGTTCTTCTGTGTAAAATGTTCATTTTGCGTGAAAATCCATGGGATTTTCAATAACTGCAAGTATTGTGAATCTCATTATTTACACATCTAGATTTATATACATTTGCATAATTGTGTTAGTTACTGAAAGGGTTTGACTGATCCCAAGTGAGAGGTTCTGTGACTTCTGAAACAGCGGAGAAATGGTGTTTGATATATGATGTGATCCTACTAACAAATGGTTCACCTCATGCTTAAAAAGTAATTTCTGAAAGTCATTTCACTTCTTCAGTGCCTGCCCTTGACTGCTTTAACCCTGCGTAAGTACCTGTTTCCCAAGGATCATCATCTCGTCTCTCTAGCATGTAGGACACACCAGTACTCTTCAGGGTATGAACTGGCACATTCACTCTGCAGCTACTGCAGTTCTGGGCTGGTGGTGATGAACCCACGGCACATCTACAAATACCTTTCCTAGATTGGATGGGTTATTTCACCTCCCTCTTTCTCACTCTGCCATTTCTTTTACATGCAGCTCAAGCAGGATTTTTTCCTGTTTCCCCCCTCCCCCCCGGCCAGTGAATATTATTGTAATATTCACAAAACTGACCTTTTTTCCGGCCCACATGCCATCACGTTACCCTAAAGGTCATACTTCCCACTTGTGTTGTATAAATAAAAGTGCTTCTGAGCTGTGTATAGCCTGTGGTGCACCCTGCATCTGTGGTGTCTCACACCATCTGGATCCCATCCAACTTCTCATTTTAGCTCTAATATTATTACTGTCAGGCTCTTCCCTTCCCGCTGGTCTGTCTCTTACCTTTCTTCATGTTGCTGCTCACGCAGTTTTCTCTGCTAGATAAAACATGTTGGAGAATTCTTTTATTTATTACTAAGCACACAGTATAAAACAATATAAACCTTGTAAGGATGCACAAATGCTATACAAATTGTGTTGAGTAATCTCTTTAGTGCTTTTTTTGATGCTGCCTCAATACCTGAAAAGAACTTTTAAATATGGTCAATACCAACTTCCAGGGGATTATTGATTTTATTGTTATTGTTTGTAGAGGTGACAACCGTCTTTGTAGTCAGAAAGCTGCTATATATTCACTTGATGTTGAAGCAAATCCACCAGAAAGGATATTTAAATTAATTGACCAAGTCAATCCCAGTGTTTTCTGCATTCATGCTACAAACTGTAAGTAGACTTGTTGCCGTTGCCAATATTAAGCATTGTGCTGTTATTTTTGTAAGCTCTTTAGGTGCCAGAAACAGACTAAAATTAAAAATAACTAAACCTGTCAGAAAACTGGGTATTCTGCCTATGTTGTAATCCTTTCACTTACGAAACTATGCAGTTAAAACACCTCATAGTCCTAACTCTTAGTCTTCTCTGTTAAAAAAAATAAATATGCTTTTTGGGGTGGGTTTGATGTATTTATTTTATTTTTTATTTTATGTAAATAATTTAGCCTCCCCAATAAATCACATTAAAGTTCTCATGGGAAACCAGCTCCTTCCTGATCTGTTACTGTAAGAGGCACTGTTGGCACAAATCCTTTATGGCCAGCTTCGAAGTAACTTGCAGGGAAGTAAGAAGTGACCAGTGCTGTGTTCTCTTAATTTAATTAAGACTGTGCAGTAGTCATCTGAATACTTAGCATTGAAACTGTAGACACTAATCGGCATGTCTTTGTTCTGGAACATCTGATGCTGTTAGAAACCATGATTTTGAAAGAAAGAGACTTACCTCTTTCCTTAAGTTTAAGTTTGTGCTTTCATAGATCTGGGTGAAATGATGAATTAAGACACTGCCTAGGTTTTCTCTTAAAGGAAAGAGAACGCTTTCCTTAAAAAATAAAGTAAAATGTTTTGGTATTTTTCTTTCACTGTGTTTTAGCAACTCCAGAAGGAAAAATATTACTAAATAACCTTTCCGTATCTTTTATCCTAAAGGTTATCTCATTCTTAAAATAATGTTTTGACAGATAAAGAAGCACTCTCCTTCAGTTCCCCTCAAATGCCTACTTCTGAAAATTTTGATCAATTGCTTAAAGAGTTTGAAAGTGCTACTTTCAGTGCTGAGCCTGACAGCTGGAATATGAACACAGATGCTCAAAGTCCTTCTGATGCAAATGAAACATATAGATATGAGGTAAATAATTACATGATTCAGTTAGTATTATATTGTTTCATAAAAGAACAAGTGAACATTGTTTGCATATGCTTTTAAAAAAATTGCAGTTCTTCTGGAAAAGACAAACTTTATTTTGGTCTTTAAATATAGAAATGTAAAAATAAGAAGTGTAGCATTTTTTGTTAGTTTACTTAAAAAATGAACTAGATTTTTTAAGATCTGTGAAAAATACGTAGCTGGTTGCTATCATAAACAAAGCCGTAGCTTAAGAATTGATGCATAAAGCAGTATACAGCATTGAAAGATATAGTGGAAATAAGAACTTCTTTTATTCAGATTTATTGTTAATATAAATGCTCTAAAACTTCACATGGACTGAAACACACCTGTATACTTGAATGTGTTGTTTTATTCGGCAGTATGGTGTTCCTATACAGACAGTAGATGCATTTCTAAGGCTGCCTAGTCCTGTGCTCTCCTCTTGGTGCTCTGATGCGAATCCTGCAGGTTGGAAAATGCGTTTGAATTCCAGTTTATTTGCTTTAGAGTGTTCTGCTCTGACCTGAACTTGATCAATCAATAAATTGTCACACACACAAATGTAAATTCAGATGGAGTCATGAACAAATATTTTCCAAATAGCCTCTGTTTCTCTGGTGGTGGTTTTTTTTTTTTAGACATCGATTGGAAGTTGCATTGCATCTATATTAAACATTCAAAGTTAGATATGGAAATCCTTGAGAGTCTTGTTAATGGGTTGTTTATCCAACAGCAAAACATCCTATTTGGCATAATTGGTTTAATAAAATAGTACAAGGGTGACACCATGAGGGAAGAGGGTATTACACAAAGCAAGACCTAACTGGGCAACTTTTGTAAGGTGTCCCTCTGGTATAACGAGGTTCCTTTCACAGCCTGAATGCAACTCAAGTCAGACTTGCAGGCTTGAGCTCTACATTTTAACCTTTCACACAGTTTTCTGAAAATCAGCAGGGGGGAAGGGGGGAAAAAAAAAAAAGCCACAACCACAGCCAAACCCCACACCTGCATTTTCCAAACCCCACTGTTATTATTAAATAAGGTATCATATCAATCAATCATGATGATGATGATAGGAGAACCGAAGTCTCTTGTGAAAGAAAAAAAATAATCTTATGAGATCTGAAAAATGAAGTCCTAAATCTTCTAGCTTTTATTAAGCTTCTATTGTTAAGAAGTAATATTTTGTCTCATAGCATTTTGGGAGAATCTAAGAAAGTATCATTCTTTATAGCTGACATAAAACCTTATCTGCAATAGAAATTATGTTTGCTTTCACTTTTGCTTATATTTGAAGTTTTTATATTGTTTTTTATTTCTGCTTTTTGTAATTACTCTTTCATTTCATTCAGTAATACTTTGTGCTTTTTTTTCCCCAGGGTTTTTAGTAAACCAGGCTACAAAATGCATTAGATCAGTAAGTGTGGAAAAATGTGGCAACATTCAAGCAGTTAGTATGCTATTCTATATCAACTCCAGCATTTTAGCAGTAAGTATGATTTGAAACACTCATATAGATGATCATTGATATTATGTATTGTTTTGTGTCACCAGAATTAAGTAACTCCTATTTACTAAAGGATTTGGTTTTTTTATTTGGATTTAAATTGTGCGTTGGGAAAAAGTCTTATACAGAAAGCCTTTGGAAATGTTTTTACTTCAAGCTTCAGGAACAGAAGAATTTACTGTTCTCCGCTTAGCCAACAAAAATAATGGTCTTGAAGAGACAAGTCTGTGTCACTGAGCTAACGCTTGCTGCAATGGCAGCACTTTTGTGCTTTTATGCACGTCTGAGCTTTTTCCAAGAAGCCTATTACCAGAGTGCATAATTCTAAGAAGTCTAGGTTTTAAAGAGCTGGTAAGCCTTTGTACTTTAAGAAGAGCCTGTAAAGTTTAATCCTCTGCGTATATACTTTTGTTACAAGCCTCAATTTTTAATAGTGAGTTATTGCACACACACACGAAGCTTTCCTTATACTCCTCAAAGAACATGACATTTTACCCCACTGAGAGCAAATTTGTTTGCATTCAACCTACTACCAAATCCAGTGTGTGGTTATTTTTCAAAGCTAAGCTTTTTCATTCCTTTTTGAACCAGAGGATGACATCTTATGTATAAATAAATGCCCTTACAGATATTCAGGAAGACAAAAGAAATCACACATGCAAAATTGAAACTGAAATACAGAGTACCTTAAGCTGACAGCTCCTTCCAGAACCCAAAGGTCATCAAGAAACAGCCTACTCTCCCCCATTAAAATTTTTTTAATTTATGTAATTATTTACATTCATTTAATGAGTGAGTCACTACTTAAAGACCCCTTCTAGTCCCTCAGATTCCAAAGCTATCAGCAGTAAAGGGAAGCCCACTAAGTAGTTCACAGTCTCACAGGTGGAATCATTCTCCTGCTCATTGAGGATCTCAAATCAGCAAAGGGTTGTTCACAAATGTTATCTTCCCCTTTGTTGGGGAAGAGGTAGAGCAAACTCTGTCTCAGAGGGGTTTTGAGTGTTCCCATGTGCACCTAAAATTAGAGTTTGTGGTGGCTGCAGAGCCAGAAAAGAAGCATGCCTCAGGACAGGCTCCAAGCAGGTGAATGTTTTTAAATTAAAAGATGAATTCCCCTTCGTCACTAGAACAGTACATAATACATTACCCACGTGCCGCTTGCCAACTACAATGGCCCAGTTTAAGAGAGGTCAGATTTCTGTCCAAAGTATGTTGGACGTTCAGAAAGGATCAAACGCAATAACTGGAGAAGGCTGAATAGGTGCTAGAGGTGGTCTGTAGGAAGCTCCCATTCCCAAAGGGAGCTGAAGATGGGATATGACAATAGAAAAGTGACTTGGCATTGGGGACAGGGTGGTCACAGGGCAGAGCAGGGAGCCCTGCCAGTGCCAGCAGGTGGAGCTGCTGGCGAAAGAAATGGCAAAACACATCAACGCAGGAAGGCTTGCTGGGAGCGCTGGGTAAGAGGACTGGTACAGCAATTTCTTCAGAAAACCCCGTCATTATGAGCCCAGACTCACTACCAGGCTGGACAACTTGTGTGATATGAAAGTCCTGGTAATTGTTGCAGTTAAGCTCTGCTCTCTACCCTGTCCTGTCCAGCAGACCCAAGGGGCATTGGGGATGCTTGGAACCCCCTGCTAAGATACTCACAACATGATGCTTCACACCATGGTTAGCGTGTACCATGCGGCTGCCAAAACAACGCGCTGCCGCCTGCCCCTGCTCGCCTCCCTGGCTGGTGGGAAGATGAGTCAGTGGGAGGCAACACTGAGGCTGGAGTCCTGTCTGCCCGTGACTGACAGAAACGCAATCCGTCACCCCAGCCACAGATAAATAGAATTTTAGGTGTGATCATTCCCTCTACCTTAGTCAGAAAGAGCATGCTTCCCCGAAGGACGAGTCTAATCTTTATAAGCGCATTTATTCACGCAACCGATTCTGATGGCTGAGCTGTACCTCAGCATGTTGATGTAAATACGTGATAGTGTGTGACAGACTTTACCTGCATCACCTTCAGGTCTCCATCTCATAGGAACGTGTTCTCTGCCGGAATGTTAGATGAGCAGACTGGTCTCTGTATCCTCTTGTAATTCCGCAGAACTTGCTTCATGGTCAGAGGTCGATTTCTGGTTCCTTCCCAAAGATGTGAATCAAAGACTCATTGGGAGTCAAAAAAATAAAACTTTTGAGAAAATGGTGCTCTGTGTGAGTATTTTGGAGACCTGATTGATGACCTTGGTCTGACATTTCTGCCTTTCCATGAAAATTTGGTGGAAATTTTCCAGTGAGGCGAGCGTGCATGCTGAATAACAAGAGGGATACTTGCTTCTCATTTCTTTGTTTAGAGACTGTGAAACTATGGACTCGGCACCTTCAGAAAAAGGCAACAAAAGCTCCTCATTTCTTTGGGTACGAACAGCCTGGCAGGCTATGAATAGTTACAAGTGTTTTTGCACAGATCTGCAATAGGAACAATGTTCTCTGACGCCCTCAATAGGTCAAACGCTATGATGCACAATAACAAGCGATGACAAATTGAGATGCCTTTTTTTGCACCTTTCTGATGCAAGTAAACTTTTTCAGTGTTTCCTAGTTCTGATGTGCAAATAGAGTGTCCAAGGGAAACACTAGCTGTGTCTACTACTTATTGAATGCATTGTATATTTATTGGGAATGTAGTCAAAGCCTGATGGAAAACTGATGCAAGTCACTCAGAAATTTTCCAGTTACTGTGAGAGGAAAAAGAGGATTGGACTGTAAGATTTTTGCCTACTGGCCACAAAGAAGGACAGTTATTTTCACACTGCCTGGATACTGTAATGTATATTCAATCACTTACACAATGTAAAAGCTATTGTAATGATAGAGAGTTAAATAGGCAAAGCAGTTAAGCCTTAACTGCTACTTGTAATAGGTGATACCTTGGCTGCTGTTTGAATTTGTTCTTTTATTCTTCTCTAGGTGCCTAAATCAAGTCAGATGGTAAGTATCCTTCTAACTTAGTTGGAAGAGCTGGGGGAAAAATCCTTAACTATAGTCAGTGGGAGTTTTTCACTGATTTTATCAGAACAAGGACTTTACCTATAATCTTTACATTAAAAAATTTCTATCATTTGTTCCATCATCAGTGATGGTACTTAGCAACGCCAAGATAATACGCTACCTGCAAACATTAAGCCTGATCCATTCCCCTCATACAAAACACTCTCTTTGTAAGTAACTCTCTAGTTACTTAAAAATAGAATCTTTTGTTGAACTTCATCAATACACGTAACACAGTAGTCGTTCAGAGGATTATTGGCTGCTGCCTCTGTGAAACAGAATCTGGAAGAGCCACAAATATAATAATACAGAAAAAGCCAAAAATAATTACACACAATATTCAGAAATGACATGAATTTGTTTTTCAGGTTAATATTACTGTCCAGTCCGTAGTTGTCCAGTCTCTGAATGGAATGTGGACTTTACTTAATAGTAGTGATGTCCTCAGGCTCCCTATGATTTTGGATGAAGTGTGCATAAATATCGTTCTTGGGGTAAGTATGGCAGGTCTCTTCTTCCTCACGTTTGACGGCAAGCATGTATGCATCGAATCACTTCTGATTCACAAATTGCAAAGCTGTGAGAAAGGCCTTGCACAGTTTCCATATATTGTGACATCTCCAAAGCAAATGTGCTCTGAGAAATGCCGACTTTGGGATAAAAGAGAGTGTTTTGCAACAAAATAATAACTACATGCAACATAACATGGAGACAGGATGAAATCCTTTTCTAGTATTACTGTCTTTATGACATAACAGACAATAACGTGAGTTTAGAATCTACATTATGCTTGGGAGAGGCTGACTTCAGGCACAGTGGGGCACATCATCTCATCTTTGAATCTTGAGTAGTGGAACATTGGGCTTATGCTTAGGAGAGGTTTATCAAGAAGTCAGTTTTGAAGAGGCTCCAGCCTCTAGAGGATACAGTATATTTCCCGACATGTAGTCGAGTGTTTCTTAAGCAAGGAAGAAAGAAAACAATACTTACATAGTTTTAAATTCCTTTTTTCTAGTTTCATACTCTTATGCATTTGTTCTAATTAATATCTAAAATGTTTAATTTTCAGGTGAGTTATCACATTACATACACAGATGCAGGAGAAATAATAGAAGCAGCTGCCTCTTTTGTTTTGGGGGCAATTAACAAAGAAGCACTTTCAATACAGCAGAGCTTTGAAATCAGCTTTACTCAGGTAACTGCTAGAGACGTTACGGATGACTTGTTGAAAGACATTTAATTACAAAACTTATTAAACTTGAATCAGATGAATTGTTAGCAGCAAGGTAAAATGTAACTTGCCCTGGGTATGCAAATGAGGCAGAATTTCAGAACTGGGCAATAAAGGTCTCCAAAGTCTGTTTTTTCACATTTAGAAGAGTCATCTTGTGACTCCGTATATCCAGTGAAAGCAAAGCCTGCCCCAACGTTACAGAGCTGTTATAATCTCATTGAGCAGAATTACTACTGTCATTGTTCAAGGCAGTTAATAATCCTAAAATATGTGAAATATTTCTGTGTTTTCCAACCATTTCAGTACAGGATAAGAACTAATACTATACGTTTGCATTGCAGGTAAATACAAAGCCAGTTCCTCTCGGTGGTAATCCTGGTTATGTTGTTGGACTGCCTGTAAGGGCGGGCTTCCGGCCACAAGGATATCCTTTCCCTGTTGAAATTTTGTTTGTAGCACTTAATCTGGTCCATCTACACAAACCCTTTCTCACATGGACATCTGTAAAACGTATCTGTTCTTTATCAAAAGTAAAAGCGTGCTTCTTTGGCTATGTTTTAAAAGTAGCGAATGACTCAGTCCTGACTGCAATCTCCTGGGTCTTTTTAGTGAGGTAGATTTAGACCTTCATTGTACACTCTAGTGCTTCTTTGCAGTGGAAGAGGAGTCTTGAGCTATTATAGCGTTTTCAGATATATTTTTAGGACATGATTAAGGATTCTTTCTTCACGGTACACATTAAGTATGGAATTTCCCTTTGACTGTGTGTTACATCTGCCATCATTCAGAATACTAACAAATATGGTCAACTTACCATTCTGCAAAGTACATCCAACCAGGACTGTCTGGCGGCACAGGGAGCCAGAACGCCAGTATTATTTGGTTATAACATGGTATCAGGCTGCAAGTTACGGTAAGAGGACATTTCTTTTTTTTATTTATTTAGTGCTTTTAACCCTGTGACAACCCTTTCCATTAGGATCTGTTCAGATCCTGGGACATTTATACTGCTGTAGGAGTATTTAATTACCAAAAATGTCATTTAATTAACAATGGTCTTTCTCTTGAAAAGCTTGGCTACATTAGCAACTGCAGCCAGAAGGCTGGAACGGTGCATGAGAGCAAGGAGAAATTATGACTGTGCCCAACCAATAGATTTTGCTTTAACTCATCCTTTTTCCTTTTTTTTTCTCTGGAAGAATTACTGCAGCTATGAAATGTCAGCCTTTGACTCAGACCCTCCTAGATTTACTGAAAGGACAAACCTTTCCTGAATACGTGGCCTCATTTGGAAATTCTCGAGCCCAGGATGTGCTCGACTGGGTGCCGATAACTCACTTCCAGACTTCAGAACAGGTGAAAGTTACACCACTACCACTACCATCACCCCCTTCACTCTTACTGCCCTCTCTCCTGAAATCTGTGCCTCTGCTGCAGCATCAGCTTAGGTTTCTCAGACCTATGGGGAAAAAAATAGCAGAAACAAACTGGAGGAAAGTCCTCCTAGAATATTCACAAATGACAAGTTCACTCTTGCTGTAGAAGACAGGTTTACTTTTAATCAAGCTGGTATCCAGGCACCTCAGTTATGGATCGGGACAACGTATTAGGTACAAAATGAGTTCTAGCCACAGTTTAGAGTCTTGCTTTTCAGATAGGATAAAGCACAAGAGGTAAGGTTGAAAGAGTGAAGAGAATTGGTGTTTCTCCTTGGTGTTCTTATGCCAGGTTACAGGAAGATAGCAAGAATCCTTTAAAGCATGAAACAGTATATTTGAGTGACCCAAACACTACGTTTATTCTTAACATCTTCTATAGTAGCCCTTTTCCTCCCGATGCAGCGCAGTTCCTGTATCGGTGGTAGGCAGTGCTGCTTGGCACGTGGTGACTGACAGCACCTCCTCAATGACAGCTTGTATATAGGTTTCTTGTACGCTTCTGCGACTAAACAGTGAATGATTTCTGTAACCAGAAACTTGACAGTCCAAGAAGAAATACCTAAAAGTATTTAAGATTGCAGGCTTCAAAATTCTGCCCTGGCAGAGTAAAGGATTTTCTAGCAGTATTACTGAAATAAGTCCTCCTACTAAAAAGAGCCAGCTCAGCACTATCACGAAGAGCCAAAGTCCTGCCCTACGCAGGCAGAACAGCCCTGCCTGAAGCACAGGTACAGAGTCGGTTTGTCACCTATGGAGAAACAGCAGGGACAGCCCTGGGCCAAGGCTGGAAGCACCTGTGCTGCCTGCACAGGCACAGTCCAGGGCACAGGCATGGCGGAGTTGCTCTGGTAACCTCCCGGAGCAAGCTTTCTGCGGGCATTCTGCCAGTTTAATAAGATGAATAATTAACGTGGTTGCTTCTATGCAAGTCAGACAATGAGAGAATTTATAACACTTTTCAGAGCTCATGCCAAATACCAATATCACTTGAAATAGAAGTGAAGTGGACTAAATATGGATCCCTAGTCAATCCACAAGCCAGAATAGTCAACGTTACAGCAACGATCACTAGCACCACATTGAAGCAGGTACGTAATTAAATTATAGGATTTAAGACAAAAAGAATGGCTTGTTTTGCTTCGGTATCAGCTGTGTAAGTGTCCCAGTTAATCTCTTTATCTAAAGGTAGCACTTCGTATTAGAGTGTATTACACCTAACAGTTTCTGTTCCAACTCAAACACAACTGTGGGCTGCTTGCCAAAACACACTTCCATAAAAATCTATACATCATTCATGAAAAGAAAAATCGAACTGTATATGAAAAAAAAAAAACTTTTTACAAATAACAGCTGAAAATATAACCCAGGCCAAACAGAGCGGTCACACGAAGAGAAGACTGAAGCTAATGTCCCTTTCTATTTTCTTTGCAGCTTCCCTCAGGAAGGGAAAGGACTATTCCTATAACAAGTTCTGTTGTTTTCACTGATATTTCTTCACCTGCAGAGCCAGGCTATAAAGCTTGGCCCACCATTAATGTCAAGTTACCCTTTGATTTTTTCTTTCCGTTTGTCTAAGGTAAGTGTGCATCAAAAAACCCTAAACAAACCATATTTCTGCTTTTTCTGCTTTTTATCCCATTTCCTAAAGAAGTGAGGTTTATACAGTCACTGTGATGGGCCATCAGTTTCTTCTAAATTGTAGACACACTGGCTTAAAATTGGCCAAGAGAAAAAGGGTGAGCCCTTGTGAGGGTTCTTAGAAGTTTTAGGGCAGAAAAAACCCCACATTAAGTAGAAAATTCCCAATTATACCTCTGCCAAGAGGAAAAAAAAAGGCTGCAGTATGACCTTGGTGGTGGCTCCAGCTGGCCAGTCAGCACACGTGCAGCCACCAGCCTTCCAGCACCTCGGCGGCTCTGAAGCGGCGCCAGCCCGAGCTGCCTGCCTCGCAGCGCGGAGGCAGGAGGGGAAGGGAGGAGCACAGGGACACGGTGCGGCTCCCCCAGAAAGCAGGCTTCGTTGTTCTGCGAAGAGCAGAGCTAAACTGTTAATTAAAGTAATCATGTGCTATTAGATATTGCCTCTGCTCTATCTATTTTCATAGATGAACAAACTGCATATTTCTAGCTATTTTTCCCCAAACCACTAATTAATTACCTTTCTTTAAAAATCCGAACAGTTAAGTGATGTTTTCAGAAAAGCTCAATGACCCTTCCAGCCGACTCTGGCTGAAATCAGTTGGAGACACCTGCTACAGTCAACACCTTTCAAAATTCCCACTTATTTAATCTTACTCTTCAACTTCAAAATAGTCTCAACCCCAGGGACCTTCTAGTACCTGAAAAAGTTCACATTGCGTTCGAACACCAGCCTGGTCCTTTAGAATATGCTTCGAATGGCTTCTGGAGACTAAACTGTTCCCAGCAGTCCACTCACCTACATCTGTTCTTACACATTCTAATTCTTTTAATGTGCTGATTTATGACCTGTGGAAGCAGAAAGAACTTTGTAAACCAGCAGGCAGCAAACGAACACTTAAAATGGAAGAAGAGATGAGAGAATGCAGTATCAGAACTCAAATCTGCTGCTGAGAACCAGGCATTTGTTTGACGTAAGATGGCACGTGTTTGCCTCTATTTTGGTGCTGATTTGATTGTCAACTAAAGGAGTGGTATGTTGGTATTTTTTTGAAACGAACGTTATATAAATCACAAAGTGGCACAAGCAGCAACAGAAATGAGGAAACTACCAACAACGTGAAAAGAATGGTTGGCAAAGAAGAGACGTACTAATGATGAATGGCCAGCTTGTAGAGAAGAAGTGACCTTTTCAGCTTGGGTTCTTATCGTTTGTACTGCAAGTTTCTACAAGGTGTAGCAAACAAAGAACATTATCACGGAAAAATTCAATTATGTTAAATAAGTGGTACTTTTGTGGATGTATAGCTTGTGAAGATGTGTCTTTATTAAATTACTTTGCAGTTTTGACTGTACAACTGTACAAGAAAGGTCTTACGAAATCACTGTTTACAGGGAATACGTGTGATTAATTTTCCAGCAAAACTATTTTTGTGATCCCAAGATCTAATCAAAGAGTGGTCAAATCGAAAATGTTTATAGACAACACTATACAAGAGAAAGCAGGGAGACAGGGAAGCCTTTCAGGTCAAACGGGTAGACATCAACACTGCACTCTCCAGGGCAGACCTCCCCACCTCAGAAAACCGGCCTCCTACGTTTGCTCGCTGAGGAGTCCATGCTGTTTTAATATCTTGTTCAGCCTCTCGATTTCTTGCTCCTGTTGGAGACAAAAGTCAAATCATTAATACGGCCCTTACATTTCAGTGGTGGGAAGATCTGTGGGAACCCGGGAAACTCTTTTAAGGCACCTCCCTGCAGTAAAACAGGACAACCAGGCTAAAGTAAGTAGGACAGAGGCAGCCGTCGGTCCTTTGCAGCAAGAGGAGGACAGGCAGGACAGGCAGGGCTGTGGTTCACCCCACGACTTTCTGATGAGGAAACCAAGCTGACGGTGGCAACCTTGCAAAAGGATCCCAGGCCAGCTCGTCCCGGGGAGCAGCCAGCGGGTAAACCTTGTTTAAATTAAAAGTGTTTTCTTACCTTCTCTATGCAGCTGCGTTCCAGTTGTTCGACCTTTGTTGCAAGTTTCAGGTTTGCTTGCTTTAGCTTGGACACTTGTTGTTCAGAGCGGGTCTTTACCGATAAAATTATTCCTGTGAAACAATTCACAGTGGGTTGGTTTTACAATGTAAAACAGCCACGAGCAGGAGGTTAAACAGTACGCAGGGTCTGTGCTCAAGGAGTTAAACGTGTTCCTCCCGAGCTCTGGTTCTGTCATCTTCAAACCACCCTTCCCAAGTGTTTTTCTTAATGAGGAGGGTTTTAAATGAACGACCCTGGGGATTCAGATACCGGTACTCTGCTGGGAGGAGGCAGTCTGGCCTCCGAGCTGAATTAATCAGGCAGACTGTCATTCAAATCCTGAATTTGAATTTGCTCCCTTGGCAGAGCCTGGGGGGAATGTAACTGGCAGCTTTGTTGTGACGAGGGGCTGCGTTTCAGCCGGTTTCATGGCGTCGGGAGCCTTGCTCTAACAGCAGTGCGTGGCACAGCCTGGGGCGCGAAGCTCGTGTCCCCCGCCCCGGGGCCGATGGCTCCTGCCAGCTGTAACGGGACTTGGCACATCCTCAGGTCCTTCAGGTTTTGGCTTCACCTTGCGCGGCTGCAGAAAGGGCACGCACTTTCTCATTACAGCAGAGGTGTCACTTCTCTGCTGACATATCGTAAGGTTATTACATATGAACTCAGCCCCCACAGCAAAGGCTTTTTCTTCCCACCCTTTTCCAGGGGGAAAAAAGAAAAAATAGCTCGGTAAGAGCATGAAGAACATCACGTTCTTCCTACCCGACAGAGCTCTCCTCCGGCTGTTGACAGAACAGTGTGCACGGAGGCAGGCAGCAACACGTGCCCGCGCTTCTAGCGCTACAAGCAGCAGCCTTGGGGTTCGGGGGTTCATTTCTCTGAAGACAAAGCAAGCGTGCTGCTTATTTGCATTGATAACATCAAACAATCCCCACCTGCCGTCACCCGGTCCCTCTCAAGCCACAGGGACTGAAGGCAGCGAGCCGTGCCTCGGCTCAGACACGCAACACAAAGCTTGGGGCAGGTTTTCTTTGTCCCCTCTGTTGCTCCAAGTGGGCAGGCAAGGTGAGAAGCTTGGGGGGAAAACCAGGAGCACCCAAGGGTAAGGGGATTTACTTGTTTTTCTGCTGTAAAACAGTGTGTTAAGAGACGCTGGGGTTCCTGTGTCTCACCCAGCTGCACACAAATCCGGTTTCTCTCTGACTTTCACTCCGAACTAAGAGCCACAGTCTGCTCTCACGCCTCCCCTTGTCCTGGCCAGTGCCACCGACAGTGCCACGTTCTCCCCTTCAAAATGGCAGTGGGGGCTGCAGGTGACAGACTCGGCCCCAGCCATCCTTTCTTTCCTTTTATTCCAACTAAAGACTTTCATCTGCATCAAGTACAGAGCACTCAGCAAAGCACACACGTAGGCACAGGACAGCTCTTGGGCTGAGGTTTCACACAGGAATTAGGGATAATCCCACTCCCACATTTTTTGAATCCCAAAATTCCTTCCCAGAGAAGGAAGGGGAACCGGATGGGTTACATCCAAGAGTGCTGAAAGAGTTGGCAGACGTGCTCGCCAAGCCACTTTCCATGATCTACCTGAAGTCATGGCTAAACTGGGGAGGTCCCAATGGACTGGAGGGTAGCGAATGTAGTGCCCATCTACAAAAAAAAGGCAGAAAGGAGGATCTGGGAAACTATAGGCCTGTCAGTCTGACCTCGGTAGCAGGGAAGGTCACGGAGCAGATCATCTTGAGTGCCATTAGAAGTCATATAATGGACAAGCAGGGGATCAGGCCTAGTCAGCATGGGTTTATGAAAGGCAGATCCTGCCTGACGAACCTGATCTCCTTCTATGACAAGATGGCCAGATTATTGGATGAGGGAAAGGCTGTGGACACTGTCTACCTAGACTTTCGAAAAGCATTTGACACTGTCCCCCATAGAATTCTCATGGAAAAACTGGCAGCTCATGGCCTGGATAAGCATATGATCTGATGGATCAAGCACTGGCTGGATGGGCAGTCCCAAAGAGTGGTGGTCAATGGAGTTAAATGCAGCTGGCAGCCAGTCACAAATGGTGTCCCTCAGGGCTCGGTGTTGGGACCATTTCTGTTTAACATCTTTATTGATGACCTTGGTAAGGACATAGAGTGTATCACCAGCAAGTTTGCAGATGACACAAAGCTAAGCGGGAGTGTTGATCTACATGAGGATAGGGAGGCTCTACAGACAGACTTGGATAGATTGGACCAATGGGCCAGTGCTAATGGAATGAGCTTCAACAAGGCCAAGTGCCAGGTCCTGCACTTGGGCCACAACAACCCCATGCATCGCTACAGGCTTGGGGCAGTGTGGCTGGAGAGCTGCCTGGCAGAAAAGGACCTGGGGGTTCTAATTGACAAGCGGCTGAACATGAGCCAGCAGTGTGCCCAGGTGGCCAAGAGGGCCAATGGCATCCTGGCTTGTATTAGAAATAGTGTGACCAGCAGGAGGAGGGAGGTGATTGTCCCCCTGTACTCAGCACTGGTGAGGCCACCCCTTGAGTATTGTGTCCAGTTGTGGGCACCTCAATACGAGAGAGATATCGAGGTGCTGGAGCGAGTGCAGAGGAGGGCAACGAAGCTGGTGAAGGGCCTGGAGAATAAATCTGATGAGGAGCGATTGAAGGAGCTGGGACTGTTTAGTTTGGGGAAGAGGAGGCTGAGGGGAGACCTCATCACTCTCTACAACTACTTGAAAGGCCATTGTAGAGAGGTTGGTGCTGGTCTCTTCTCACAGGTAATTAGCGATAGAACAAGAGGGAATGGGTTCAAGCTGCAGCAGGGGAGGTTTAAGCTGGACATGAGGAAAAAATTCTTCCCAGAAAGAGTGGTTAGACACTGGAACAGGCTGCCCAGGGAGGTGGTGGAGTCACCATCCCTGGATGTGTTTAAGACTCGTTTAGATGTGGTGTTAAGGGATATGGTGTAAGGGAGAACTTTGTAGAGTGGAGTTGATGGTTGGACTCGATGATCCCAAGGGTCTTTTCCAACCTAAATGATTCTATGAAGAAAATGTTTCCAGCTACAGTTGTTTCAGAAGTGTCTGAATTTATACTTATTTGCAAGTTACAATTACAACAGCAGAGTCAGTAAAGTCAGATTTTGGGACGTTTATGTTCCTCTTTTTACAGTGGGCCCTTTGAATCCAAGCAAGAAAGATCCAGAGTGAGATTGGGACGTTCCCTGCTGCATCCCTGGGGGGGATGACAGAGTCACAGCAGAACATCAGAGCAGGAAAAACCGCTCTGCTACAGAAGTACATTCAGAAGGGCAGGGTTTTGCCCTGCTCCCCTGTTAGACTGTTGCCAAAAGGATCCTACGATGCAAACTTAAGAGGCGAGCCATTCCCCTCCAGGAGGGAAGGATACAAGAACAGAGATTACGGGTTGTTTTTAGGGGAACGTGCCTGATGCTGCTGCGATAGAGTTGGGCATCTCCACTAGCCCAAGCCACCTGCTGTGCCCCCGTCACCGAGGCATCGCACCAACACAACCAGCAGATTGCGGCTGCTCCAAAGAAATTCCAGCCTAATTAAGGCCACACTCCAGCACTGAAAACCGCACGGGCAAAACTCTGAGTTTGCTGGGAAGCAAGACCTCAGGGGCTCGCAGATGGCTTTGAGAAGGGAACAAAGATGCAACCCCAAATAATTCAGGTGAGGTTGGCAAATCCATCCCATGCGCAAGGGAAAGCTCCCGACCGGCTGCACGCACCTACCGTTGATAATCCTGGCCACACGCCACAGCCGCAGCAGGATCAGCAGCCCGACAGCTTCAAACTCGTGCTCCCGAAAGATGAGGACGATGTCGAGGATGAACGACACGACGACGACGATCCCGTCCAGCACTTCAAACTTGTGGTGGAAGAACTCCCGGCGGTAGACAAAGACTTTAAACCCCACCTCAACCAGGAAGATGGTTAAAATGGAAAGGGAGAGGTAGTGGAAGACCTGGGAAAAGACAGCGCAAGTTTAGGGCCAGGAACCCTCCTGTGTGCGTGCAAGCGGAGCAGGATGGAAAACCTCTATGGCTCCAGGGCACGGCTGATCTGACTCTACAAGGAGGAGTGCTGGGGACTTTTCTTCTGCTCTAAAGGACAACCAGAGTGAGCACATGGCAGCCAGTGGCTTTGCGTAACCCAGACCAGGAGGTGTGAAGTCAACTGGGAGAAGGGTAGCGAGAGCGATTCAGCCGCAGCCCAAGGAAACACGAAGCTGCTGCACAGACTGACATGAGCCGAGCCAGGTTGGCCCCGCTCGCCGCAGGGCTGTCACACGAGTTCCTGCAGGACCTTTGTGTGCCTGCGACTGCCATCTCGGCAAAGCTGAAGGTCCAGGTCCTGCCTGCCCAGTCATCCCACCTAGTGGGCTTTGAACCACCAAAGACGGGAAAATTGCGGTTCACATTGACATTTCCCTGCATTTTACCTTTGGGGTTATGTTATATTTGTCCGGATGGATGATTTTCAAGTCCATAAGCAATTCCCCAAGGACCAACAAGGCATCCAGGATGACCAAGCAGACAACCAGAATCTGTTGGAGGAAAAGAACTGATGTGAACCCCTTCCCAGCATCGACAGATCAGCAAGAGGGGCCAACGCAGCCTTCAGCTAAACACGCCCCAAAGTCCCCAGTTTGGCTGGTGGTATTTCACGGGGCTTTCTGCTGCTCCCACCCAGGACTCCCACAGCCCCTGGTCGCTGGGTTATTCCTGCAAAGTCTCACCCGTACCAAACCGCTTGGCTCCCCACCAAACCCAGCTCTTTCCCACCGCTTGGCGTAGGGGGGTCTCGGGAGAGCACGTGCCTCCACCCACACCGTGACGAGCGTGCACCGAGGCTTGTCGCCGCTCAGGAAACATCTGCGCCCGCTTGTTTCCGACAGGACGGCCCAGCTCGGAGACAGCAGCTGCTCTCACAGGAGCCACAAGCGCTCACAAGCTCGGCACTGCTCCCAGCCCGCCACTGCACGCTCCATCCCACACCAGCTCTGCTGCAACAGAGCCCTTGGCCAAGTCTCACCCTCATTTCCCTTCGGCCTGCGTTTGTTCTGCCTCACCTGAAACCTGTGAGAGCTGAAGAGCTTTTTCATCATGTCCTGGAAGGAGACACGGCTCCTGGTAGGTGCCAGCTTCATCTCCGAATCCGACTGCTTCTCCCCATTCTCCCCAGCCTCCTCCTCCTCCTCCCATTTTTGATAGTCGTTGCTCCACTGCACGGGGTCGTCGCCCACCACCGTGAAGTGCTTCAGGTACCTGGACATGGCTCTGGATCAAGCTGGCATCACCCTGCCAATGTCTGAGGGACAAGAGCAGAGCGTCACCTCCCTGCTCGGGGCTGACTGAGGATGCCAAATCTCCCCCGTTCCACCACAGTGAGCGTGACAAGAGCATGACATTTTGTTCAGATGTGGCCGGGCAGCGTGGACGGGCCCTGCTGACGGGAAATTGCTTAACGGTGGTGCCACTTGTTTTGCATCACCTCCCATGGCGCGAAGCAGAGCTCCCACCACCCTCCCTGGTGCTGCTGGCACCCCGTTGGGCTGCGCTACAGCAGGGAACTTCCTCGTGAGGTATTTCCAAACATCTCAAAACAAAGCATTGATTACAGGAGAAAAAAATGCCAGCCCTTATCTCGCATCTCATGATGCAAGAGGAGGCAGCTGCCGATTTCCCATTGGAAAGAGCCATTGTGTTTCTATTAGACACTGATCGATGGAGGTTATCGGTCAGAAGCTGGAAGCAGGCGATTTCCTTCCCTTCATTGGCTCTCTTAGCCCCTACGCACCGGGGCAGGCTGCTGCTAGCATCGGGCCCCAGACAAACCCTCCACCGCGCTCCCAGAGCTGCCCTTGTCCCTTCAGGTGGCAGCGGTTGCAGCCCAGCTGCCCCCGGGTTAACTGGAGCCTCCTCACCCTCTGGCCACACCACCAAGCTGAAGAAAAGCCATAATTCCCCTTCATTAACATCAGGGGCCACTATTATTTCAGCCTTTGCAGGCAAAACAAGCAGGGGATCCCCACATTTCGGCCTGGCTGGCGGGTGATGCTGTCCTCCCCCATCTCCTCTCCCTGCATCCTCCAGAGCTGACCTCACCCCGAAGCATCCCAGCTTCAGCCCGTCCCTGCGGGCACCCAGCGAGGGGCAGGACCAACCCCAAACGACCCCGGCTGCAGGAGAGGCTCCATCTGCGCCCAACTCTCATGATCCTCTGTCGCAGCCCCACCAGCTCATCCTTCCTCTTTGGGCATCCCGGCGAGACTGCCTGGCCCACAAACCCTGCCGAAAACCGCTCCCGACGCCCGCAGACAACCACATCCCCCGGGCTGGCGGGACTCTCCGTCCGTCCATCCCGGGCCAAAGCCGGCCGGGATGCCAGCACAAGCTGCTCTCGCCCCGCCGGAGCCGCCGTGGGTCTGCCCGTGCCCCCGGGTTGCCCTCCCTCCCCTCGGCTCCCCGCAAGGAGAGGTCCTGGGGGGCCACGGTGGGATCCGCTCACAGCGGCGGTGGCTGGTGGGGGCGTGTGGGCTCCGGGCCACCCCGGCACCCGCTGCGGGGGACGGAGATGGCCCCACGCCCCCCCTTCACGGCGGCAGCACCTTCATTCCCAGCCGCGGGCGCTGAGAGGAGCCCCCCCGGGAGCTGCCCGGGGCGGCGAGCCCCCGGCCCCTTGCGGGACGGCCTCGGGGCTCGCCCGGGCCGCGGGGCCTGGAGCCGCCGCCGGCGGGTGGAGCGACGGGGACCGGGACCCCCCAACCTCCCCGCGCCCGCCACGCCGGCTCCCGCAGCGGGACGCAGCCCCGGCCCCCGGCGGGACCCCCGAGGGGAAGGACGTGGCGGCCCCGGGGCGGGTGGGGGGCGCCGCTGCAAACCCCCCTCCCCGGGCCGGCACCCACCGCGCCGAGCCCCGGCCGACCGCCCCGCCCGCTGGCCCCGCTCCCCCGTACCGTCCGCGTCCCGGCTGCGCCCGCCGCCGCCCGCCGCCTCCCCCGGCGCCGCGGGGCCGCCCCCGGCCCGGCCCCGCCTCTCCCGGCCGGGGGCGGCCCCGGCCCGGCCCCACCGCACCCCCCCCGCTCCCCGAGCGGGTCCCGGAGCCCCCGCGCCGGGGTCGCTGTTCCCGGGTTCCCGCTACAACATTTTCCGTTTTCGCAGCTTTTTTTTCCCCGTCCCTGAGTGGGAGCTGCCGGAACAGAACACACCGGATGGAGTTTAAACTCTTCTTTTTTTTTTTTTTTTTTTTTAAATTTTTAAAAACTTTTTGTAATCGGTCTCCCCCAAACCCGCCCAACAAACCCAGCGGACATCCAGGGAACGGAATGGGGAGCCTCTGGCGAGATCAGGGTCGGCTGCTGAGCGGGGACACAGATTAGTCCCACAAAGAAGGGCGAGGTTCAGGGATCAGGAGGATTACAAAAACCTAATTCCTAGAAATTAGGCCTGGATTAACCTGCCTCCATTTACAGGCTCGTGTTTTATGGGCTCTTCTTATTTAGGGTTCCCCCCATCTTTCAAACACAAGCTGGTTTTGGAGGTGCCCTGAGCAAACTCAGCTGCAAAAAGGATCAGGGACCAACTCCACTGCACGTCTCCTGGGAGAAACCTGAAACATTTCCAATTCTCCCCTAATGAAGAAACATCTCACTCTTTTTACACTTTTAAAGACTAAAGACATTTGTTTCTTGGAAAGCGTTTCTTCCTGGAGAGCGCCAGAACTTTTCCTGGATCATGAAAATTTTCCAGCGCCTCGTCCCAAAGCGCACAGGCCCGTCCCGCTCCTCCTCCCTGGGGCAATGGGGAATCGGCACAGGCAACACCCCCCTGGAGCTCCAAAACCCCCGTCCCTCACCCCAAACCACCCACCTGCAGAGACCAGCCAGGAACCTGGAGTTGGACAGCAAGGCCAGCAGCAGGGAGGAGCTTTATCCTGGGAGTTCCCAGATAATTAAGGCATTTTGGTCTCAGCTGACTCCAGTAAACACCAACACAACCAGCTAATGATGGAAGGCGCCAGCTCAGGACTAGCACTGCAGATGGCAGGTCTTCTCCTGAGAGCTCAACAGACCCAACCCCCTTTTCAGTAAGGAGTGTGGGTTTTAAGGAGAAAACAGGCCGGTTCTGCTTCTCCATGAGCTGAGTCTTCTTCGTACCCAGTGGGCTCACCTGGCCCTGAGCACAGCTGCTGGGGTGATCACAAATGTGAACGAAGCCTCATCCCCAGAATTTAAATAAAATCCCAATAATCAGCACACGCATGCAGAGCTCCAAAGAGCCATGAAGCTCTTGGTGAGGACCAGGCTGGTGCCGGACGCGATTTAAGGGCAAATCCAGCGTTACAGGACTGGGGCAGGGGGAGCTCAGCTGCCTCTCCCCGGGGCCTCACCTTAAACCTCTTTCCAGCCTGATGGTGGGTTAAACTCCCCATTTCGACCCCTTTTTTTTTTACAGTAACAGCATGCTTTTTGACAAGCGAAGTCAAACGCCCACGAGAACAAGAGACCAGAAAGATGTGGTCGAGCACAGAGACCCCCAAGGCTCGAGACCCTCTTTCAGTAGAAGCAGGAAGGGTAGAAAACCCCGACTGCTTGGAAAGAGCGCGACCTCAGCAACTCACCAGCTGCCCAAAATCCCCAAGGAGAGCGCGCTTTGTGTCATACCTCGCAAGCCACAACTTTGAGTAAGAACCGCTGTAGGTGGCACTGCCGGGGCAGCGCACGGGTAGCTCAGCCCACCTCCCGCACCCCCCATCGGCCCCTCGCCCCCTCCACGGCCCAGGTGCTGCAGGGTCCAGCTCTCATTCAACAATTCCTGTCGGTCAGAGTTTAAACTCGGGTCTGAAGCACACGGTACACATCGGGGCTCGTGTGTCCGAACGCCTGTGTCCTCCTGTGGAGGCCCGAGCGCCGTTGGGGATCACGCCTTACGCTGCAGGCGAAGCTAATGCCTTGTTGATGGTTTTTAAGTAGCGCAGCTTCACCCAACAACTCGGGACTGAAAGCCACGATGGCACTGACACATCCTAAAGCAAACCAGGAACCGCCAGAGATGCCTGTGCTGAAAAACAGCCTTCCCACGGCCAGATGCGAAAGGGGCCTCGCCTCATTTCAGAGACTCCGCTCTCTAGAGTAACATCCGAATCGACAAATAGTGCCTCAGATCTTACCGCGCTTCTCCAGAGTAACACAGTGACGTTGGACTCAGGCAAAAGATCTCCTGCAAGATCTCCTGTGGAGATCTCCAGCAAGGCCTGGGACCCTCCCTGCTGGTTTGCCCTTCAGGGCTTCTGCGGAGCTTCGGGGCAGCAGGAAAAGGCAGTGGGGCTGCGGAGAGAAGGGCCTCAGGAGGCTCATGTCCCGCTCTCTCCATTCCGCATGCAAACTAGATGTTCCTACAAGTTTCATCACGAAAAAAAATAGGAAAAGGGCAGCTGCTGCTCCTTCTCTCCCTCCACTGATCAAAAAACCCGCAAAAAGGGGCATAAAATGTGCCTCTGAACCTCTGATCACCAACCGTAGCGAGATCAGCAGGTCTTTCCTTCCGGCCACCACGGCGCGGCAGGAACCTTTCCACCTCCACCACGGTGCCGTGGGACTTCCTTCACCCCGAGCAGCTGGGGGGACATGAGCCACCCCAGGGGAATGCAGCCAAGCAGAACACGCAGCCCAGAATAGGCGCCTGTGTCACTAAAACTGCATTCGAGGAGAGAAAAAACAAGTCACGGAGGAAAAAGGTGTGACACGGTGACACACGGAATGGTTGTTGAACTCATGGTGGTGGGGACAGGTCAATGCATTCCTCTAGATACAAGTCAAATAAAAATGGGTTCCATCTGTGCGCCATTATTCACCCGATCAATAAAAGACACGCAGGTTACTGTTTTACAAGGAGGGAGAAAAATTATAGAGCTATGAAGAAAACCCACAAATGTGATTTAAAGGGTGAAAGTTAAGTTTTTGAGAAAGCCTTTAACAGGCAATCTCTGACACCTTATCTAATGAGCTCACCAAAATTTGCCAAGAGGTGGTTTGATTAATTAGCTTTAGAGGAAGGGAAAAAAAAAAGCCTTTGGAGTAGAAAAAAGGTTCTTGGATTTGTCAGAGAAATACATGAAACCCCCAAATCAATGGCTGGGGACTGCCCAGAAGATGCACGTTTGTCAAAAAAGTTCAGCTCGCTCCAGAAGTGAAGGGAAACTCATGCGCTAAGGGGGACGCCAGAACAGAGCTGGTGGTTTATGGGAGCTGGGGACTTCAGTGGCAGCAGCTCCTTCTTCCTAACCAGACTCCACCAAGCACCCACCGTCCACCACCGCAGCTGTTCTGGAACAGGCTGAACAACCCACCTCCTTTGACTCCTAAAAATCTCGCAGTATGTTCCGCAAGGCATGCGAGAGGAGGCAGCGGATGAAGGGATATGGACCAACGGGGCACTCTGGCCAAGGCTGAGAGCCGACTGCCCAGAGCTGGCATCACACCTCGTCCATCACCTTCAACTCAATCCGCTTCAGGTGGTGTACACCAAGCCTTGCTACCGGGACAGACAGCAGTGGTAAAGTCTACTCAATTTCCCTTCTTTACCAAGAATTTACAGTTCTTTAATTAAAAACCAGAGGAAATCTGTCTTTTCCTCAGCCAGGACCCTCTCAAGTCCGTGGTCCCAACACAGCAGGACTTGTACTCAAGGCAAACCCCACTCAAAACACGGAACAATAAACATGAGCGTAGATGAGCGAGTCCTCCCACGCACATGTACCTCTGGGAACCGCTGCCGCCCTGACCGCAGGGCTGTGAAAAACAGAAGTTCAGATACCGGCGTCTTCTGTCGCTGAACTGCAGCGTCCTGACTTGCCTGAGAGCTCTGCATGGAGCGCTCTGGTAGCTTCATGCCTGCGCCCACCCCCTCTGGTGGGAGGGTGCCTGTATTTAAGGGCAATATGTGCATTAAAGCTCCAGAAGCAGGTGTGGATCCAACACTCCTGTTTAAAAAACATACGTCCAGTGCCTGCGGCTTAGACAAATCCAAACCAAGAAGTTGTGGGTTTCCAGAACAATTTATTTATCTAAGTCAGCTCCTCTGATAGCAGTAGTGTATATGTTGTGATAAACTGACACTGAGAAGATTTAACAATTTCTTCGTTTAATAAGTGATTTTCACTACATGGTATTGTACACTGTTATCTGTTCAAAAAAAGATTAACAGTTTTTAAAAAACAAGATTCTGTGAGAGATTTATATAAACCGGTGATCAAGATCAACGCCTCTGGTTGGCTTATCAAGCTATTTTCTACGTTTCTTTGTAGAACAAAGTCCTTCGGCTAAACCGCATGAGCCCATTCAGGCAGATCTAGAACCATCTCCGTAACTCCCATCTTTCTGACACTGGCTGCCACAGGACCGATGCCCCTGTAAAACGGTTCACTTGATCCAAACATACGGAAACTGTACAAAAATGTGTTTACTTTTGCCAGGAATAGAATAAACAGCACAGCATTTCTACTTGCTATTTCAAGTCAGGACTTCCTTTTGTCTCCAGGAGGAAGGCGTGAATGGAAAGCCCTGCCAACTCTGCGTGGTGGGTCGTGTACGAACAGTTTTCTAAGCGACTTTGGCTTCAGGAAAGACACAAACACTTAAAATAATGGCTTTAATTGTCATTTGAAGTATACGGAGGGGGATGTGTGTCTGAATTAAATATACATCATACCAGTGATGCTGGTAAGTTGAAGGTTATTTCTAATGTTGACAGCAATAAAACTAACGTGTACATGACAAGACATTAAAAGAAAAGCAATCCCTTTAAAACAAAATTTAACGTAAAAAAAGTTCACAGTGGTTTGTATAAACAGTATGTGATTTCTGACAGTAACAAATTTCTACTCTCACAGCACACTAGTGCCCTCTTTAGATCCTAAAGAAGAAAAACAAGCATTTACACTACTCATTGTACAGATTCAGAAAGTCAGTTGTACAATTACCCATAATGACAGGATAAGATGCTGTGGAGTGTACAGCTGTAACACCAACGAAAGGGAAGTTTAAAACTCTTTTCCTGGGAGAAAAGTCTTTCATTTGCTGTTACAACCAGCAAATGCCATTCATCAAATCAAAAGGAAAACCACAAACACATTATCTATTTTGAGCAAGCTGAACAGTACACATTACAGTTTTAAAAATGGAGGTTATATACTATAATACAAGTCCCAACAAGGCAGCGCCAAAGTGACTATTTCTTTGCTTGTTTTGTGATCATACCCCTGGGAGGCGTTACGGGTCTGCTGGAATTGGGCTTCTTTTTCTCTGCCGGTTTCAAAATCTGAAAAGATAGTGCGGTCACTTAGCAAGAAGTTTTAGCTTTCTTACAAACAAGCAATTAATTCACTAGTAAAGGCATTATACAGGTCAGCTGGACAAGTCATAAATGTGCCAATAAATAAATGTTTCCTACTCACAGCTACAACAGAACTTAGAGTAGCTGATCTGAGAGCCCGTGGCAACAGACACAGGCTGACAGCTTTGCTGGGATGATTTAATTGCAGGGTAAAACAGTTCATCTACTCACACAAGCAAGGGCTTATCACATTTTTGAAGACATGAGTGCAAGCACAGCCCTGTCTACCTGTGGTATCTGTAAAGATCTATTTGACACAAGCATTACGGTTTTGTAATAGTAAAGGATCAATTCAAATTAGAGCAAATTTAAGTGTGACTGCACTACGTAGGAGGTAAAATCTTCAGATACCATACCTGAAAAGAGCACATTAGAGTTTCATCCACACTCATCATGGCACCCGCATTATCAAACTCTCCACAGTAATTTGGGGCAGAAAAGAGAGTTACCAATTGCCTTTTTGCAAAAAACTCATATCCATCTTCAACAACCTTTAGAGAGAAAAGCAGAAATATTAGACTGGACAACTTCTTTCTGCCAAGATGTAAAGCAGCTTTAAGAGAACCAGCAGTTAAAAAACTGTCTACAACTAAGGAACACGAGTTCCTAACTTCTATACCACAACAGGAAGACCACTGCAGGATCCAGTTCAGCAACAGAGTCCATTAGCAATAAGAAAACCAGGATTCTGCTAGGCTCAAGACAATCTTGTTCAGGAATCAGAGACTCAGTTTATGTGTGTTAAGGGAAAAAATGTTCATTACAAGGGTTGTTAAACATTGGGACAAGTTGTTCAGAGCCAGTGAAATCTCAATCCTTGCATATATTTAAAACTTGGCTGAAGAAGACCCTCAGCCAGTCAGGCTTACACCGGTTTGTCCTGTGTTGAGTACTTGTGTGTAGGGTTGGAACAGATGACCACCTCAGGTCCCTCTGAACCTGAATTATTCTATGGTTTAATGTACAAAATTAAGATACCTGATGAGCTCTACATATGAGATCCAAATCATGTTTATGGAGAAACTTAGCAACCACTTCAGCACCAAAAGTGAAGGACACTCCTCTGTCATTTTCACCCCATCCTAAGACATCCTTGTCCGGGTCAGACCACAAGAGATCACAAAGTAGACCTTGATCTGGTACATCAGTGGGGCGCATAATTCGTCTTATTTGTTCCATTGACTGAAGGTCTGGTGACAAACCTGTTCAGAGTTAAGACACAGACAGTTCACATTTTAGTCCAACTTTGCTCTGCAAGACTGAGGTATTAATTCAAGACCAAAATAATTTGCATTCAAACTGATTCACCATTGCAATTTTACGTCGTTCAGTGGCAATGTTAACTGACATTTTCTTAATCCAGCATTTGTTTTAAAGCTTTTGTAACAGAAGACAAGTCACTTTCTGTAAGATTTACTAGAAGCAAGATAAGCAAAGCTATTTCCACATTTTAGAGGATTACAATAATCTCACTGTAATATTTTGCAAATGTCTGTTAAAAGAGCTGCTAAGTAAGAGAGGCATTAATACTAGAAATCACAGGATATGTTTATTTTAACGATCAGGCCTAGCAAGATGAAATACAGCATCAAACAGACCCCATACTATTTTTCACTGATACGTCTCCCTGGGCGACTGTAATTACTTGCAAGTGATAAAGCATTTAAGGTGCAATATGTATTTTATTACTTTGAAAAGTTGCATGAAGCAGTATCACATAGCATAACAGAGCCAATTGCTACAAATGGAAATCCAAACTCACCAGGTTGAATGGGGCTTTGAGCAACCTGATCTAGTGAAAGATGTCCCTGCCCACGGCAGTGTGGATTCTACTAAATGATCTTTAAAGGTGCCTTTCAACCCAAATCATTCTATGATTCTATGAAAATGCACATTTTCAGAATGTTCTTAAAACTCCTAGTCATGTAAGTCTAAAAAAAACTACAAGGATTTTTTACTCAAAAGGAGATGCTATTAAATATGCCTTTTGGTATAAAAGGGAAAGCAGATTATTGCATCTGAAGTTACAAAACTACCAGCTCAATGATTCACAAACCTGACACTAATCAAGCTCAACCCTATCTTATACTTGACCCAAGTCAGAGAAAAATCCCTGAAGTTTTGAAGCTTCAGAAACATAAACATGAAATTGCCATGACTGATACTAGGGTATTACAGTTTCTCAAATATCAACTACAGAACTGTTACTTACCCCCATGACAGCAGAATATTTTCTCATCCACAATAGCTGCAATTGGTAAACAGTTAAAACAGTCTGTGAAGGTTTTCCACAGCTTAATGTTGTATCTCCTCTTACCTAGAAGACATTTTGGAGAAAAAACAGTCAATATACTTTTCTAACACAGCTAAAACCAACCTAATATGGCTGCCCTAAGTTTACTAAGACTTGCAACAAGTTAGCATTAAAGCCTACACACAATTTGTCTTCTCTGATATCCACTAATACACTTTATTGCTTCTACGAAAGTTGCAACGGTCTCCTTCAGTGTGGCAGGGTGCTCTGAAGCGGCTCTGAGGATAGCCCAAGTCTGTTCAACAGAACGACATTCCACTGTTGGCAGCCAGACTCTTCAGTCCCAACTTTGCTTTGGAAAATTACCCCTTGGAGAATTTGATCCATTTCAGAAAACCCTGCCATTTGCTGGTTTTTTTTTCAGGGGAAGAGAGCAATTCTTGGAAAGCACATTTTCTTGAAACTTCTGCTAGTTCTTTGCCACCTAAAGTCTCTCTATGCAAAGAAACAGGACTGAAAAATGAAACTGCTACAGTTTTACTTTCACAGGGACTCTTCCAACAGATATGAACCCTGAACATATTTGTGATATATGACTAAGCCTGTGATTAATCTCTGAGGAGTCAACTCTGAAATACCACCCATCTTTATTTCCTCACCGAAGGAGAGCAAGACATGGCAAGTACATCTTGTAAGCTACAAGCCAAGTATGGCCCATAACACAAGTTGTGAGAATGCTTCAATGCACAATTAGTTTAACAATTTAATCTCCTCTACATTACCTGGATTTATTAAGTCACATCTTTTGAAACATGAACATACACTTCTACTTCACAGCTAAATTACTTGTTATATCAGGGTAATGTCTACATACAGTCTCTGTCACAATAGACCTTAATGCACTCTGCAGTGACAGAGCTGGTACGTTAACTGCATAGCAACATTTGTTCAAATGGAGTGCTCGTGATGCCAAATACATATAAGCACATTTCTTCATTAAAAGGCTGACACACTGGTTCAAGTAACAACTTCTGCAGCTGAAGCCACCTACTGAAAGAGCAAGTATCTGGTGCTCAATCCAAGCATGCATCACACTGAAGGCTTCACACATGCTTTGCCCCATTTAGCAAAGGAAATATTGGTTTTGGACAAAACTAGCACACAACACAGCAGTACTGCATCCAGAGAAGGGCAAAGTCTTTTTTTTAACATTACAAAGTTACAGATTGCAAGCAGCGTTAACATAACCACAGTAAAGATCAGCCCATTCTCCATGTTAAGTTATAACACAAGCATGTGTCATCATCATCCCTCACATGAAAGAAACAGAGGTGAACTTTTGTAGAGCACATCAAGTAAAATTCTCTCATCTCTCATTAGATGACCGTATCTTAAGAACTTCAACAATATGTACTGGTGAGAACTGTTAGTTAACATAGCAGCCAATAAATAAAATTACCCACTTGCATGCTGCTTTGTACTGTGAGGACTGGACTCCAATAGGATTAGGGAAAGCACACGTTTCCCTTAGCACAACAGGCTAAGGGCCCCCCTGAAGTGCCCAAAGGGAACTGCAAGTTAGGAAAGAACCATTAACACCACAACACTAGCACCTCCTACCCTGCCTTCCCAAGCCAAAGATGCACACATCATCACTATTACTTACATTCATCATAAAACCCATAAATTCTATTGATGCTGGCACATTCATGGTTCCCTCTGAGGAGGAAAAAATTCTCTGGATATTTAATTTTGTAGGCCAATAGAAGACAAATTGTTTCTAAAGACTGTTTTCCTCTGTCAACATAATCACCAAGGAACAGGTAGTTGCTTTCTGGTGGAAAACCTCCATATTCAAAGAGCCGAAGCAAGTCATAGTACTGTCCATGGATGTCACCTGTAAACAGTATTCAGAAGCAACATATAAGTGACTCTTTGCTACATTCTTTGATTGAATCTAGAGAAAGAACAAATACATGACACTTCAGAAAGAAAAAAGCTTGCAGTTAGATACTGCACACAACACAATTAAAAATTACAGTTTATCTTATATAAAATGATCACATTCTGAAGTTTGACACCTATGTAACGTAATGGTTAACTGCACTAAGATGAAGTATGTAGCTACTTAAAAATATTCATACGCGTCTAAAACAAAATCAAGATTTCAGGAAACCAAGTGCATGTTCAAATGAAAATCTGACATCCAGTTAAATCCTTTACTTGACTAGTAATGGCTGTGAGATCAGGAACCTTTACCTCATTGTTGGTATTTCCACACAACATTACTAATACTGATGGAAAACTGACCACCTGGGGAACTTGCTTTCCTTTGTACTATCTCTGGTGCATTCTTGACACAGCTAGTAATTCAAATTCTAGCAGTGAGGTTGTACAAAAATGAAACTGGCATTTCTGTCCTTGATTTAAATCATGGATTTGTTTCTGACAAGCAGAACACTAAATCATGGTTTTAGACTACCAATGTTATAAATACTGAACAAGCTACTTCAATTTGAAGTAAATCCTCAATGTTAGAGTACGATAAGATACTGTTTGCTGGAAGCTTTTTAAAGTGCATTTATTGAGGCTTTTATTTTGACATTCTTCATTCTTTTAGCATAACTACATGTGAATGTGTGTGTGCAAAATAAGCACCACTGTGCACAAGTACAGTGAAACCAAACTAGAAGGTAATTCCCAGAAACAGTACAGAAATCTAAGTTTTCAGAAGGATTTTAAAATATTGTCAAACCACTGTTCAACTCTGAATAGCAGCTACAATAAACTACTGTAGTTCTCCTTTGTTTCCCCTTGTTTAGTCATGACTAGGACAAACATTATTTCATTGATACAAAAACTCCTTTCCAAAGCTTCATGTGAATCCCCTCCCCAAGAAGCCTGGTGAAACTGGACCAGTTACTTTTTGTGTTTGGATTATTTTGGTCCCCACTCCAATTCCTATGTTTGTTACCTTTTCCTCAACTCCTCCACCCTAAGCATGCAGCAGGGTTTTATCTTCCCTTTGTTTATTAGTTCCACTATTAATATGTGACAGGAGCATCTGGCATTTGTCCTCTGCTTAAGGTCTGCATTTACCTGGCACCCCTGTCCCCCCAGGCATCAAATCATAATCTCAGTACTCACCACATATTTTCAGTGGAGCTTCAAGTTCTAGTAGAATAGGCTGACTCAGAAAGATTTCTCTGGATTTCAAGCACAGTCCTCTAATTTCATTCTCTTGAAGTTGAACATTTTTGCCTGGTTTTGATCCTCGCACTGTCAGGAGGAGTCAGAAGTCAGTTATCAAAATCAACAACATCCCCAATGTTATTTTAAGAGCCTGACTAAATGCCACTGTAATACAGAATGAGAAGATAACAGGGTAGTATCAGTCTGCTGAGGTGAAACTGCACTGCCGTGTTACCAGAGAAAGGGTAGCGTGTTCTGTTTCAGTTGTATGGTACTTTCATTTAACAGAACTCATGGCTCTACACTTCCCCCGTTAAATGACACATTTTAAATAGCATCAGTTTAGTCCTATTTAATTATAAAACCTACCTTGGACAATGTGACTATATATATGTATTATTATTTTATTTTTTTTAAAGTGAAGCAGTTATACACTTGTTCTCTGGAAGGCTGTGTGAACTTGAGAAAAGAAAGTCTCCTATTTAATCATCAATATCATAGCTCATATGTGCAAGCTTCCAGAAAACTACCATATAACCTTGCCTAAGACAGTATCTAAACAAACAAGACTACAGTACCAATAAATACTGTACTGCCCCATTCTAGACTGCAGTTAGCAAACATGGAAGAAAAACAAGCATATGATTAGAAGGTCAGAACTATACATAAAGAAACATTTTTGGATCGCAATGACAAAACTTGTCTTCTTATCATTGCCTTTGAGTACAGCAAGACAAGCTAGTAGTAGATCTACCTCCCAGCCTCAGACCTCAGAACTTTAGCCTCAGATGCCTGGAAACAGTCTGACAACACTTCCAGAAACAAAATCACTACACTGGTAACATTGCCTAGTCAGGTGACCTACTGTGTGCAACCCATATGGTATTGAGACTGAAGAATATACGCTCTTATCCAAAAAGGCTTGGTCTTTACATCCAAAAAACACAAGCAACAAGCTCCACATCCTTTCAAACACAAGAACCTATGCAATATTACCTTCCTGAATTTCTAAATCACCTTTTAGATAGCATTTCAGTCTAATGCCCTTGACACTGTTTAACCTCAGAGTGAGATATCTGGAAGGTACAGATGACTCTAATCTCTGTACTGTCACTGTGGGCCTTGCACTACATGAAATCAAGAAGTGAGAACTGCAGTAGGAAAACACTGGCGGGGGGGCAGGCAGGGGGCATGTTTTAGAAAAAGTAAGAACGAAACCAGTTGTCTTCCAAAGGGATTACAGTTTCTCATTAGCACAGAACTTTCCTACTTTTGTACAAGCCTCTGATCAAGAGCAGAGAACATTGCTCAGTCAGCATGCATCTTATCTAGATCGAGAATAAAATGGTTGTATAATACCCATCCATAAAATCAAGCGTCATTGGACACAATCTCTACCAGCACTTACAGTGTTACAACCAAAACAATTCTACCCTTCATACTGACTCCCGGAGACCCTAGTCATGGTGGCACAGGCTGCCCTACAGAATCACTGACAAGACCCTAAACCACATGACTTTTCCTCAAGCAAGCTTCAAAATTAAACTTTAGTTCAAATTACAATGTATACCGACAGTGACATTAAGTTAATTGTAGGTCAAAAGTCACGGCTTTAATAATGTTATCTTTCAAGCAATACATGCTTCTTTATTATTCACTGCCTATGTATTATCACTCAAAGCTGACATTACACAGCAACACTGGGAATTACCACAAAACTTCATGTCTTCCATTAAAATATTCAAAGTAATGAAGCATATAAATGAAAGTTAAATCTTTGTCACTGCAGTTTATCACGCATGAAGCTTTTCATCCATACAGTAATTTTCCAAACACTCCTGAGCAATGAGCAAGTTACTCAAAATGCCAAATATCCAGAAGCAATAAAGAACAGAAATTCACAGTATAAAGTGATCAGCTGGCTGAATTATAAATGTTAAATTTTCCCCTACAATTCAACTTTGTTTTTGAGATAATACAATATACTTGCATTTAGTTTTCTGAGAAGCCAAAAGAAATAATCTAACTTTCCATGATACGGTCTTGTTAGAAATTGCTAAAACCAAACTCTGTATCTCACATCCATAAATTAAGAAGCATAAAAATTATACAGACTACGTAATGCACTGAGTCACTAAAGCTCATGAATAAAGCATATGCATTCGTTTTTGCTGAGGATTAAATGAAAATCTGAAAACTGACTGTTTCAGATACAAATTTCCTATGTTTCTCCAATATACTTTCATTGAACCAGTATAATCTTCATGCAGTCTTAGTCATCTGCTTGTAGAAAACCCTGACAAGATCAAATAATGCTCTGATGCAATTCACAAATTCACTATCACAGATACCAGAAGGATGAAAGAAGAATAGGACAATTTGATTCAGTTCTGTAGCATGGTGCCTTGCCAATGACATTTTGACCACTTTCATCCAACATGGAATTGGCACAGAAGAAAGGAGAGTGTTCAATTTCTTCTAACATTGACCTACATATCCTGAAAAGCTGGGAAAAATATTTTTGGCTTCAGAAGAATCAAGTATGCAGAAGTGCATGCTGGTTTGAGGAATCTATATTTTTAGTGCAAGGATTTTCTCATCCACAATGAAAGAGCTGGCAAAGAAATGCAGGATGCTCAGTCTGAATGACTTCTTAAAAGATTTCTCCGAGTCTTCAAGTTACTTAGTCCACTAAGAAAGGCAAAAATAATACCCTATGAAAAAATATGTGGTGTTTACAGTTTCTTTTCTCTGCTTTGGACAAAAACAAGGCAGCTTGTAGAGATCAGACAGTACAATACTAATTGGCAGCTTGGTCATAAAGTCAAAAGAGCAGCTCAATAGTACTGTACATGCACATTTGTTCTTTCAATGCATAAAAAATAGCCTCTCTCAGAAATGACAGTGTGGAACTGACAGTGGAACACGCTAAAGATTAATCAGGTGAAGAAAAAAGTCAGCCCATTTCAAATAATATTTTATTTATGTCTTGTCTCAACATATTGCTGCGCTATTTCCAGACAGTAATATATTCCTATCCTCTTTCAGGCAGAGATGCTCCTGTTCTTAAAAATCATTTTTCGAGAGCTTGAATTTCAATGTCCAGTCTGGGTAGTCTTCTAACAAGTAAAATCTTCGCCACTGCACAAGTATGAGAAGTTTTGGAAAAATAAGCTCTCCACTGGATGGAAAAGACTACAGAAATGATCCCTCCCTGGAGCCTGTATGATCTCTGAAGAGATACTGACTTGAACATCGGTTCCAACTAGGAAAATTAACGTTGCTTTCCAAGTCAAGAAGGAAAACTGCTGGAAAGCAACAACAGATACCAACTCTAAAATGAAAGTGCACTATTAAGAGAGGTGAGCGCAGTACGACAGCCGCCCAGCATGGGGGGGGGGAAGGAAGTAAAAGGAAGAGCAAGAACTTCATGGCACCCCTGTCATTTTGGTGCAAGCAAACAGAGCTAGAACAAAGCTTAGCTGCAGCTGCCAGGAGTCAAAACACCACCTGACACCCAGGACAACTTTTATACATTTCTTTGCGAAGGGTAAGTGGGTCAAGAACTGTGGGATCTAGAACGTAACAGTCAGACGACCACATGCATGTACAGTACAACAGGCTTCTATACCACTTCCCATCACTAGCATTCCTCAATGCTCAGTTTGGTGCCACACAATCCTTTACCTATGCTATTACAGAACTGGGTATTACCTCATTCAAGGTTCATATGAAAGGGACAGATACTTAGGAATGGATCCAAAAATAGCAGAATATTAAAAAATACTAGAAATTTCAGTGATCCAAACACCTAATTTTCCTCCAATATTGCATTAAAAGAAGAGGCAGAAATTGCTGTCAAGTGAAGTAGCTAGAATCAAGTTCTTGTACAGAAAATGTTTTAAAGAAAATAAGTCTATCAGCAGGTCAGTTCATTTTTTGGCTTATTAAACATTCCCCCAGTTTTACCATATTTTACATTCAGATGTCTGCAGTCCTAGAGACATTTCCAAAAATACTGCAGGTTGTTTTTAATCTTGTTTTTAGCAGTTCCTGATGACAGTTTCACATTCAGTTTTGCACCATAGGCACAAAGGGAATAAATAACTTGAAAGTGGTTGATATAAAAAAGGTTTTACTTTACTGCAGGCATTACCAACTTTGATCAGATCATTTCAAATTCAAAATTGAAACTGAAAAGCAACTCCTCAGTGCCCAAGCCTCTAAAAAGAAGTTGTTTTAGTCTACTTTTTAGTACAACAAAAGTTCACAACAGCATTATCAAACAGAAGATTCTGCATGACTGCAAAATTTTCATCCTGTAACATACTTCCACACTGGAGAGAGCTTCATAGCAACAGGTACTCACGCTGATCACTAATACTCAGAGATGACAAATTCCTCCGCTTCACTGACTGGGCAACAGACACAGAATTTAACCGACTTATTTGGATCCACAGCAGTGATAGGAATCTAATCCTCATCTTCCAAATGGAGAACTATTTCCCATTATTAGAAACTGCTGCAACACAGCAGGAAACAATTAACATTAAGCTGCACAAACTATGGAAAATTATATGGTCTGAGGTCAAAAAGTGCTGCTTGTCTATTAAAAACTTTATTGTAGTATTCCAACTCATCAACAAGTGAAATCTAACCACATTTCAGATTAACATCTGTGAGAATCAGACACAGACATATCTCAGTATATGAAGCTAAACAGAAAGCAAGCCTTCAGACTCATCATTGCTGTATTTAGCAGGAAATGTAAAAAAAAAAATCCGAACCCTGCATTTACAAGAAATAGTCTTCTCTAATGTCAGCATTAGTTTATCCATACTCTTTGACTCAACTATTTTTAATAACTCTTTCCCCATTTAAAGCAAATTAGAGAGAATATCTCCTTGACAGCTATACAACAGGCTTTACCGGGAATAGAAATCTGTGGGTGTACAAACAGGAAAGTTTGAGGATTTGGAGTCTTTTTGCTGATTTTAGCGCACTAACCAGGATTTCAGCTTTCAGAATGGCTACCACCATTCTAGCCTCACATGGCTTTATCCAAAGTAGCCTCCATTCATTACTTAGTTTTCTGTTAATAGCGTTTGCAGAGGCTGCAGCACAGAAAAGATTTTGAAAAACGTAATTCAACTTGGGTTCCACATAGGTATGTTGAAATTGTGTTATTTTACCCTGTTATTTATCATTACCATGGTAAGACTAGTACATTTCAATCTTGTTTTCTAGGTATGTTACTATGAGCTCCATTTTCAAACCAGACCCTACTTAATCTGTGAAAAACTGCCAATGTGCTAGATGAAGGAAACAGATAAGGGGCTTAAGTTATAGGGAGAACATCCGACATGACACGGAAAGGAAGCCATGCTCACACTCAGGGAATCTCGGGATTTGTCACTCATTCTTTGCCTGGTGCTGAGCAGGAACGCTGCCATTTCCTGGAACCCTTTCCATAACCGTGACACTGATTTTTCATCTTACGGGGAGCTTTTCTAGCATCTTCTTTTCTAATGGCAGTTTTGGCTTAGCAGACACGCTCAGCCGCAAGCTCAGAACCACGAAGTTAGTGCCTACAATACTCCTCCTAGGAGAGTAATTCACTCTCAGGTTTGCCCCTTCTTACTCCTCAGTCAAGTGAGTTAGTTCCATAAATATTTGAGCCTTTATCCACTATCAGGGACACTTACGAAATATTTCAATGCTGTCATTTACTATACTTTAGAAGCCTTATTCTTGTGAAAATTATTGTTAGTACAGTTACTAAAAGTGACAAAATTAGAGAACTTGTACTCATGAAATTGTTCCTAGCAGAACAAAACCCCAGTAGTAAAGAAAGTAACAAATATAAATTCAATTACAGCAAAAAAAAATCAGTATGTTCAATGTTTTCACTGTAAGTCCTTCTAAGGCTGAGAATAATGTTACCGAAAAATGATTTTTTTTTCCTGACATTTCAATGCCAAATGGCTCTGTACTATAAACATTTGGAGCAAGACAGACTCTTCAAATATTTACCTTAGAATGAGAACCTGAATATGTACTTCCAGGCCTTTTAAAGTTCAAAATAATAGTTTCAGCTAACTAGCCTAATCTGGGTGGAAGACCATCTGGGGGACAAGTAAGAATAATGTAATTTGATCAGAGAAGTCAGTACAGAAAGCAAGTAAAAAACCCCTCACAAATACATTATTAATGCCCTATATTAAGAACAAAAGCAAGAGTAACTTATTATTCACCCTTGAACCACTTCACCTCAACCATTAGACTAAATTCACTAATGGCGTAGCTCTCTTGGTCCCTTCCAACAGTGCAATGCTAAGGCATATTATAAAACACAAATACCTGCTTAACCATATTTTCTCACTGATTTGAAATATTTCGCCACATATCTCCTTAATACTTGCATTTATTACCTTTAAAAGCGGATAATGCCCCCTGTTACATCATTTGCACTTTACTAGCAAAATCACCTGAAGTTAACTGTTATAAAAATATGTAAGCATACAGTTTAAAGACAGCTGTAATCAAATAACAAATTTCTCTAAAAATCAAAGCTTGCACAAAGATTTGGGCAACTCAGTTTGAGTAATCTGATTATTAAAACAGGTTTTGCAGTGTTTTCATGCTTGAGTATGATTTTAATCTGTGTGCAACCTTGTCTGAAAAGGTTATCACTTGAAACAGAGTTCTGGTACAGGCACACCAGACTTTGTATAACTAACACTATGCAGTTGTTCTACGAGAACCACACCAAAAAATAATTTCTTTTTTTGCTCCAAATCTAAATAGGATGAGAATCCTTACACATACTTCAGATATTTTTTTCCCTCCATGCAGATCTCCACCTTGGAAGTTCAGTCCTGTCACCTATGTAGCCAGACTGTAGTAATTTCAGGGAAAGGATGAGTCTCTCCAAAGAGAATGGCATTTACACAGTAATTCACACAATTTAGCACTCAATCAAAAATGCATGTTTGCTAAAATGACATATCATTTTGCCCTTTCTGGAAAAAAAAATAAAAATGACAGAATGCCACAAAGGTCAATCATTACTCTGTCTGGCAAAGATGTTTATAATAGGCATTTAATAAGCAACGAAAAAGCACTAGTATAGGTTACTAACACTGGTAATTGTTTTAAATATTTAAAAGACAATCATTGCCTCAAGGAATCCAAAATCCCAGCTGAAATGTCAATAAAGGAAAAAATTTAATTTCAGTTCTGGCAGCTGATGCAACCTCAGGTAACATCTTTAGTTGCATGAACCATCTCTGAAGAGATCTTGTCAGAAAGCTTTCTGAAGTCTGATTTATGAACTCCCATCTCCTCCAAACATATAATACAGATATAAGCTGGGTAAGAATGTAACATAGTGACAGAGTACATCTTACTACTTTTTGAAACTTTAAACAAGAGAAATAATTCAAATATCTTTCCAGGATTATCTTATTCCATGTCTTTGATATTAAGAACTTAGACTTTGAGAAAATTGCCCTAATTACACTAGGGGAAATCAAGTAAGAATTGTAACTAACACCTGCAATAAAACGGGGCATGCATTAATATGACGCCAGACGTATGAATACAGGAGCTGACATCTACAAACTGTACTACTAGAGTTTCAGGAAAATCGTGGTCTAAATTTATGAAGGGAAGCCTTTAAATAATTTAAACCAGGGCAGTTTAAATTCGTAACAGGCAAAACCCAAAACGGATCAGAGGAAAAGCCCTATTTACTTTTACTTATTCTAGTTCAATAATCCCGTAATACATCTACAGGATTTTTAACTCCAAATCATTTCTGGAGTAGCTGTATTGTTCCTCTGCCTGACCTTTTGCTATCCAAGTCATTACACAAGCAAAATCTCGGAAGAAGGAAAGGGTGTAATATAGCTGGAACACATTTCTTCACCATTTCTCTCAGCAACATCTCAGATGACTTTGTGCCAAATGGAAAAAAGTTAAATCCCCGACCAAGCTCTTCAAGCGTAAGTCCAGATGAGATGCCCACCCTGACATATGTGAAATGAGGCTGGATCAGGCTAGCTTCCTTCTCTGAATAATTATGATTTTCCTTGATGCCTGCAAGAAAATTTGCCATTGACTACTTCTTAGCCTTTTGCCCTAAGAAAGATAAATCAATAATTCTAGTCCAGTCCCGACCCCTGCAACTGAAGGCATGATGCCGAAGACACCCGCTGCAACTTTCAAGTCCTCCTTTGATTTAGAAACTCCCATGCAACTCTCTTCAATCCAAAGCACTGACAACACAAGACAATAAGCCCCTCCACAAACTGTCTGAAACGCCAAAACCCAACCCTTTATTCGCACCTAAAAAGACACCATATGTTACGAATTAAGAGCCAAAGTCCTACAGTAGCATTAATGCAAGCAGCCCATCAAAGCTAAAACCACGGTATCCTGAAAGCCATGCAAGTCTCCTCCCGACTTTCTGAAAAGCTGCCTCAACAGACTCTTTAAACACGCTAGGTCTTATTTCCAGAGCCCTACGACTACCCAGCCAAGCACAGACCTCATGTGCACGTGTGGAAGGCAAGACAACACCCCAGGGTTTTTTTTAACACTTTCTTACGAAAATAACACTAAATTAAGCATCTCCTTAGAGCTGCAGGGGAGGAGAAGGGAGGGCAGCCGGCTGGTCCCAACGCCGCACCGGGAGCTCAGAGGGGATCGGAGGCCAGGAAGGGCTCGGAAACACATGGTCTGAGGGACAAGTTAGGGCTGAAGGCCAGAGCCGCCCGGGGCGACGGCGGAGACGAGCCCCAGGAAGACAAAGCGCCTCGGCGCCCCTCCATTTTGGTCCCCCCCCGACCCCACCGGGCGGGCAGGACGCGGTGCATCCCCCGCGGCGGTGGCTGAGGTGGGACCACGAAGGCGCCGCATGGACAGGCTCCCGGGCACCGGCCCGGCCACCACCCACCCCACGGCCACCCGCCCCATGCCTTCCCGGACCCTCACCCTCCAGCAGCCGTTGGATGATGCTGTCGATGTTGAGCTTGTCTATATCCGCCATCGCCTCTCAGCGGCCCGGCGGACCCCTCCCCGCGGCTCCCCTCCCTCCGCTCGCTGCTTGAACGGCCCGACTTCTCTCCTCGTTCTGTCTCGTTTTTCCCCTTCCTTCTCTCCTCCCCACTCTCCTTCTTCCCTCTCTCTCTTCCCCCCCCGCCCCCCCCTCGACCGCCGGTCTCAGCAGAGACCCAGCACTGAACAAAATGGCCGTCGTCTCCTCATCGAGCTCGCCCGGCGCACGGATACTACGAGCGCGACGCGGCTCACCGGAAACCCTTTATAGGCCGGGCGGGAAGAGCGGGGCGGGGAACTCACTGCCTCCGTTCCGCGCTCGCGGGATGCTTCCGCTCACGGGAGGTGAAATAGTGCGGCGGTGCCGCCTCCCGGTGTCGGAGCTGTCACAAGGCCCGGGCTCCGTCCGTTGAAACCTGGCCGCGAGCTGGGCTAGCGGGCCGTTTGGCTTCCGCCGATGGCGGGAGGCGGTGGCTGGGGTCGGGCTTCTGTCAGTGTTGCCTCCTCATAGGACCCGCTCAGAGGCTCTGTTGCCACGACCCGTGAGGCGGCAGCTCGGTGTGAGGCAGTGGGCATGAGGGGTGTGCTTCCCCTCTGTGTAATGGCTGCTTCCCCAGGCCTAAAACAGGGTGAATGACACCAAAATGACACCTGCAGCTGCAACCTCCCTCACAGGGCGCTGTGGCCTGTGGGGAGGAAGGCCTGTGTGGCGTGTGGGGCCATGCTGCTTGTGAGGTGACCAGGGGAAGGCGGTGGTGGCCCCTTCCAGCTCCCTGCAGGCCCCAGCCTGTGCGACATGGGCCCGCAGGAGACTGATGGACTGCCACTCGGTGCTCACCACGCTCGGTCAGAGCGTGCCCCAGTGCGTGGTCGCTGCTGGGCTGTGAGCTCCCGTCCCCGCTCCTTCTCCGGAGTTTCTGCAGCCTGAGCAAGGCCTTTAGCTCCCGACCAAATCCTGTCTCTGCCCCCGCGAATAAGTAACAAACGTACAGCTCTGAAATCCTTACGGATGAAGAAATTAGCCTACCCTTTCCAGAGCATCTTGCTATTTTATTTCACACTTCTGCTATTATTCTATCTGTAGCTACAGCTTGGCTACAAGCAAATGAGGTTCTGCCCGTAAATTGGCTTGCATTTGCAAGGGAGATGGGCTGTGCGGGCCTTTCCCGCTGTTCAGCTTGCATCTGTGATTAAATATTCTTTAATTGCTTTATTTACTCGTGCTTTAATTTGCAGGGATGGCTCTGTCGACCTCTCTCCTCCTCCTCTCCCTTCCCCGTATGAATTGCTCCCACTATGCATCCCGGATTCCTCCTGCCGACAGTTATACAATATTCATAACAGCTTATTACCCTGGTGGGGCCAGAGCAGAGTTCGGGTATGTGAGGGCGATAAAGTGAAGGACTTGCAGTCTCAGCACACCTTCGATCTGGCGGGAGGAAGGAGATAAGAGGACGCAGAGTCTACCCGAAGCGCAGGTGCGCCTGTTGCAAAACACAGCTTCAACGCTCCACTTCCCTGAGCAAACGCGTATCGTAATGAGCACGCCCAAGCCGATATGCTAATCTCGGTCATGCTGGTGTAAGCCCAAAGTAACCCCGTTGAAGACAATAGAGTTACTTCAGATTTACTTCAACGTGACAGCCTTTGCAGATTTACATCTATTTCTGCCCTGCACCTTCCTGGGGAGCGACCCCCCCCCCCCCCGGCTCTTTTGCACCGAATGCTTTCCTTCACTTTCAAATCCTTTCTAATTCTGCAGGGAAAGTTGTTCTCTCGGACTCAGCTGAATTATTTAAAAAGGGAAATCGGTTTTATGTTTCCAGAGGAACCTTCCTGGCCTTGTTTTCGTTGCTGGAAGTCTCTTCATCTTATCTCATCTCATCCATCAGTTGTTACCCCCTGTTACTCCAGGGATGAGTCCTGCGAGGATCTGAGCATCTTTGGTGGGGTGCTGAGTCCCTTTCACTCCTGTGAATGCTCTTGGAAACAGCATGGAGGAGGAAAGCTCAGCACCTTCCAGGGTGTGACCAGGGAGATGTACTTGGGAATTCACTGGGAACACTGTACTTCTGGAAGGAAGGATCCAGCCCTTCAAAAGAGTCCCGTCAGGGCAAAGAATGTATCTCACTTGCTGAACCACATCAGCACTGTCAATTCTCTTTAAAACAGGCATAGCCAAAGGGAAGGGAAAGAAGTGACAGATAAAGGCGAATCTGTCGAGCCCCCATCATCACCTTAATAACCAACGTGCTTTGCTACAGCTCCCCGTCTCGACAGCAGCTGCCAGTGCTTGGTGTCCTGTTCAGAGCGGGCTGTATTTTTGCACAGGGCCTTTTGCATTTACATAAAAAATAAGGACCTTTACTTAACAGCAGTAAACTCTGTGACACGCCAGAGATATTAAGCCACTGCAAAATTATCTTTTTAATAAGCTAACTTTTCTCTGCTGGAAATAACAAGCCTCGCCCTACACCAGCTTCTCTGATTAGAAAAGGGACCCAGCCAAGGTGTTATAAATATCCTGAAACTATTTTGTTCTCCGGTGTTGCTCACAACAATGATTTATTTCTAGAGGGGGAGCAATCAGGGAAATCCCTTTGTCCTTAAACCCTGCACATAGGCTTCAAACATTCCATAATTTTGAAGCTTATGGTTCATATATGGCCCCCCCTTCTTTCTATTTGTCTACAACTTGCATTCTAGTTTGCTAAATACATGAGTATGTACGGTTTAGCGCTCTCGAAGCTCTGAGACCTTTGTGTCTTTTCCTTCTCCCCCCCTCTGAAATTCCACAAATAAATCACTGCTTTGGTAACATTCCTTGGAAGCCTCCGTGTAACATATCTTTCCCCACTGATTTGTCCTCACTGTCTCATGCGCATGCCACTTCTCTTTATCGTATGGTTGCTCATAATCTGGCTGTGTTTAAAAATACATATATTATATATAAAATACCCACCTACATACACGAGCAAAATAAGGAGTTTTTCATTATTGTTCTGTACATATATATACACATAATAACATGCACACACATACATATAGAGTGTGCATAGTAGAATATGTATATACAGCATATATACGCACATATGTACATGTATATATATGCAGCTAATAATGAAATGCTCCTTATTTTGTCCCTGTACGTAGGTGGATCCTAAGAAATGCGAGTCACCCACACTTCCCCTTGCCTTAGATTACATATTTGCTAAGTCCGTGAAATTCAATGTGTTTGTGTACATTTCAAACAAAGATCTACATGGACTGTTCAAACACTGCAAAAACAAGAACGGGTGACTTGTGGGTCAAATGTTATTTTTCCTAACGCGATACACAGCCCCGATTTAAATGTTTTCATAACTCCTACTGTTTGCATCCAGATTTCCTCGTGTTACAATCAAGATAAACCTCTTATGCATGCTTCTTGCCTCTGATGTCTAAAATATTTTTCTGACCTCCACATTTCAGATGCTGCAGAGTTTTGGGGGTAGAGGGTGCCAATTTGTCAGACAAAAGAAGAGCAGCTGGAACATGCCGCGAGGCTGATCTGGAGATGTAGGGGTCCGTGTCCGGTTCGGAAGGGAGTTGATGACGCACAGGCAGGTGTTTTCTTAGTGTCATATTTTATTTACAAAATACACAGTGTGATGATCTCCCTCCAGCAACAAAACCAGCGAACTGCAGGCAGGAGGCTGCGCCATGTGGGACCTGGCGAGGAGCTTGGGGCTCCGGAGCCTCTGGCTTTGCCGTGGGGCTCACCGAGGTCTCAAACCATGCGGAGAAGCTGAATGAAGCCCCATCCCCAGACGGCCAGCAGCAGGATGCCTGCCGGGGACTCCATTAGACTCCCTCTTCTCACTGGTGTACCCCGCATGCCAGAGCCAGGCCTTCATTTCCACTGAGCCGATCGTTTCGCAGTCTCAACAGCTGGTTTCCGTCTGAAATCCCCAACAGAAGCTGTCGACAAGCATGACAAGTCCATTTCAAGTTTGTTAAAAATCACATTTTTGATAAAAAATGTTAAAAGATTCTGCTTGAAGAATCTCAAGACAGGCATGGGAGAAATGTGATTTGCCATTCCTCCCCTCCTACTTCTTTTTTCTTTTTTCTTTTTTTTTTTTTTTTTTTTGGGAAAGTTGATGTACTTCATGGGTTTCTGATGAAAGGTATTTCCAAATGGAAAAATGTTCTGTTGGTGAGTTTTGGAAGGTTCATATTGGTGAAAATACTATCAATAAAATCCTTCTCCTATAAAAATGTCCTAAGTCACTTTTTTTCTAATATAGCAGTGACCACATAGGATTTTTTCTGCTATAGCTATTTAGATTAAGAAAGCACAGCACATTCCACCTTCTCGGTGAGTTTCTTATATGAATCTGAATTTTAAGTCTAGAGCAGGCACAGGAGCCATTTGGAGAACTAGTCGATTGATGTCTCCTGCCCCCACTGAGCATCCCTGGGCAAGTGTGGTGGAGGTCTGCTCTGTCGCTTAGAAAAAGAGGAGAAACGGGGCTAAAGGAGGCTTTGTCTTACTTTAAGTGGAGAACAGCCATAGCGGATCAGTTGATGCTGCTTTGGCAAGGAGCGGAGCCCCCGTCTTCCCCTCTTTGGTCAGGAATCTCCATGCTCCGCCAAAGCCTGGGTTTCATAACCAGCTAGAAAGCTCTTGTGGGTTTCCACGGGCCTCAGCTGAGCCGTTCACAGAGGCAGAAAGGGAAAAACATAGGTGGCAACCAGTACTACATGCCCAGCAAAGGGCTTTTTCGCCCTTCTTCATCTGGTTTATGGTGGGACCAGTGTAATTTGCCTTTTCTCTTCACTGCGCGAAGGGAGATGCGCTGGGGAGTGGAGTGTCTCTCTGCTCCGCTCACCTTGGTCTGCCTGGATGTGGTTTCAGAGGGATGTGAATTGTCCCTTGGTGCGGAACAGATCTGGCAAGATGGGGGGGGGCAACTGCTTCTCAGAAAGATTAAGTGTGGGAACATTTTTGTGCAGCTTCAGCTTCATGTGGCCTGAAGAAAGCACTTTGTGGACGTTCCTTGTTGCGTTGGCCAGAAATGCACGTTAGCAGCGCGGGACGTGGCTGGCTTCTTTGCTTCCTCTCATTTTATCCCAGCATACCTCTGCTTCATGGATGACCTGCTTCTCTAATTAAAACTGAAGAAAAAGGAGGACGAGGAGGGCTGCCAGGGGAGTGGGAAAGTGGAAATAAGATGAAGGTCCATTGATTTGCTGTTGGTCAAATGGCTGCTGTGCCTCTGCGGACCCCAGTGGGAGACACATCACTGAAAATGGGATGCAGGAGCGAGAAAGTGATCTTCCACACATCTGGGGACCCCTAATTCTGCTGGGGATTTTGAAATGCAGATGAAATACATGGGAAATCCCACCTGCAGGTGGGTGCAGACTTCCCAAAGCTGGCGCACCAAAGCCTTCCCAGGCCTGGGAACAAGTGTTCAGAGGGCAGTGGCTTTGCTGGTCTAGGTTTTGTTTTCCCTTACGCTCCTGAAAATCCAGAACAATCCCACTGACGGCTCTTGGTCACCTAAAGTTTCTGCTTAGACGCAGCGTTTGAAAATGTGGTCCACTGTGGAGGTAGCTGCCACGTGTGCTTATTTATGTGTTTCTGTTCTCACCTCCTCCTTGCTGCTCGCCACTCGCGAGCCTGGCAGGTTGTCAGGAGCTGGGCTGCTCTTACCTAACACTGCACCAAAATCGGTACGAAAGGATTTGGAGGAATCCATGGCTGGAATCACTATTCATCCTTAAATTCCCTTTGGTTTCTCCGCGCAGCTCAGGCACGCTGTTGCGAGCTGCTGCTTCGCCCTGGGGCGTCCTCTCCCTGTGGGCATCCCTTGGGACCGGGCGTAACGTGGAGCACGAAGTCTCCAGCCGCGCCGCTCGGTGAGTGCTGCCGCAGCCGCCTGCAAGAGCAGCATCTCCCAGCTCCCCGAGAGAGCGTGGCCAGAGTTCAAACCTGTATAATTAATGGCAATTATCCAGTTGAGGCAGTGGGTATGAAACTGATTTAACTCATCTGAAATCCTCAGCCTGAGTCGCCGCGTCCTCGGCTCAGCAGAAATTGCACCCGTGTCCAGAGGATGCTGTGGGGTGCACCCAGCAGGGAGGTGGGCAGGGTTCAGCGCGGCGCCCGCAGCGCTTTGGGTGCCGGCGTGAGCTGGTTTAAAACAAACGTGACCCCCCTGTGTGTCGCAGCACAGACAGACCCAAAGCGATGGAGCCAGGCTGTCTCCTACACCCGTCTCCTTTGGTGATAAATAGTGAGCGTTTCGGTTCCGGTGCAGTGATAAATCTAAGGGCTGCGTATGATAGCGTACACAATAGTGGTTTTTAGCCAATAAATTGGGCTTTTACGTAAATGCTTCCATACGCACGTACACTGTCAGGTGGCAGGTGAGACAGGAGAGTCAGAAACATTATTCTGCGGAGAAAAGGGAGCCTTGGAAACTTGCCACTTTTGTTCCAGTCTCTGCTCTCCGGGAACTCAATTTTTGCCTTCTTTTCCTCCATGTTTTACTTCACGTGATTTTTTTGCCTTTTAAAAATAGATGCCTCATCTGCAGTAAGAACACCCTGCGCGGGTTTGCGCAGCGGGCGGGATTCAGCCCAGTGCGAGCCTGGGATGGGGTGAGACTTCAGCATCGTGTGGGCTCCGGGTCAGGCAGCCGGGCATGGGGGCTGATGTTAAACTTCTGCCTCAGAGGGAACGGCTGTGGGCACGGGCAGTCTGTTTCTTCCATTTAAAAAGAAAAAAAAAGATGAGAGGACGCGTCCACCCTGCAGCCGCAACAGCTTTGGTTATCCAATGAAGCATTTAGGGTTCAAATTTGTCGTTACACCTTGTTACCGAATTCCCGTCCTGCCCTCCCGTTCCCTTCCAGGGGATGCTTACCACTGAGTTTTGGCGGGTTTGGGTTTATTATAAAGAAATTAATGTGCTTTTTGGGAAAGGAGTACAAAGGTAAACTATGGGCAGAAAGTGAAACCTGATTGCGTGTGGCCTCGGACAATGACGGCACACCCCAAAAGGGAATGAGCGTTGTAAAGTGGAGAGGACTGTACTGGTCCTTTCAGCTCAAGCACTCAGCGCTGCTGTGTTGGATCCAGCTGTGGCAGAGGGACAGACCTCGCGTTTCCATCCAGATGTGTCAGACAGGACTCACGGCCAGCCACTGGGAGACACATCAGCTTGGCCAGGATGTGCCCCATGACAGTAGCCATCACACCAAAGCTGGAGTGGGGAAGAGATGCTCCATGTGAGGATCTACAGACCCGCGAGGATCACACCAAACCTTCTCGTGGCACCTCCTGACACTCAGTGGTTCAGCACACGCAGCGTGCCCAAGCCCACCATGGGGACAGGTCCGCTCCTGTTGCACCCACTGCAGGTAGCCAAGGAGGAAAAGCCGATTTCAAGGCCAAGAGGCAGTATTTTAGAAGGAAAGTAGTTTATGAAAGTTTATGCACACCTGAAGGTTTTACCCAATGAATGTATCTTGAACGATCACAGCTTCTCCTCTGTAGCTCCATGGAACACTCTTCCCAACCCAACTGCCTTTTTCCAGATAGTTCAGCCTAAACCACAAGCATCCGGTGACAAAGCAGGAACATCTCCAGAGAAGCAGAAACCCCGCTGGGGCTCAGAGAAGCCCCACGCACCCGCACAGCCTGCTTCTCTGCACCCTCCACCGAAGGCAAAAGCCTTGGTGGCCTCCAGCCCTCGGGCTCGCCTTTCACTCCTTTTCTGACATCGTTTGACTTCTCTGCACAGAGTTCCCCCTGTGCTAAGCCTGCTGTGAATTTAACTTTTCTAACACGGGGTGAGGAAGGGACCAGCGAGAGCTGCTCCGGGGTAACTCCATGCACAGATGGATTTACACCACAAGCTCCCCAGGATAGGGCTTTGCTCCGGGCAGTGCCTTCATGGGAGATGCTTCACCCCATCTCCTGGCTCAGTGACCCCCCCTCTGCAGAGCTGTCCTACCTTGCCACTTCTCCCAACACAACCTCAAACAAGCGTTGGGTATTTTTTTTTCTTGGTAGCATGTAGGTCACTGGAGAGCCTTAGGGACCTGACAGCTGACATTCATCCTTGAGTCTGGATCCGTGCGTCAAGCTTTCTGGAAGCGATAGAAGTGTAGTTGCTGGTGAGACTGACTGCCTTTTGTGTGGCTTCAATTAAATGTCTTTCTCGGCATGGGATAGTTGCCAGAGCTCTTTATTTTTTGTTGTTGAAAGAAATGGTTTTATATAGATATATGTAGAAAAAAGTCCCACCTGGCTTTTTGGAAGGGTTTCAGCTGGAATGTAACAGATCCCATATTCTTCTATAAAAAGGTGAGCCGTATTTTTCAGCTGAACTTTTCTCCCTTTTATAGCTGTGATTTGGCACGCAGGAGGCATCAGCAGCGGCAAGGTCGCCGGCCTTCCCCAGCTGAGGAAGGAAAGCTGCGGCACGTGCCGGGAACGGCAACACAGGGGCAGCTGCCGAGGACAAGCCTGGGGAGGAGACGTGAGCTGTGGGCTGATCCCCGAGACCTGCTCGCTCCTGGGGTCTGCGCAGGAGCTTTGGGGTGGCTCCAAGACCCCAGGAGATGCCTGTCCTGGCTGCTGTGGAGCCTGTCCTGCCGATGAGATGCCTTCAGAGCCATGAGCTCCGGAGAGGACCCATGGGGACAGTCATGGCAGAGCATGTGCTCCTTCTCCCAGCCTTTATTTGCTTTGTCTTCACTGCTCTTTTAAAGCAGGCTAACACCATCTCTCTCTCTATTTTAACAACAGTGTAAGCATGGGCAACAGGTTAAAGCAAGGCAAGCAGCCACCGTTGCCTCTGTTTTCTTTCTTCCTTCACGTTTTTAAATTTTGGTTGCTCAGATGACCTTTTCCAGACCTGTGTGTCCTCCTCCCTCGTGATCCATGCTGCCTGGTGTCCCCAGGTGCTTCAGTCCCCGCTGCCCTCTGCGGAGGAGGAGGAGGTGGTACAAGCCAGCAGCCCTTTGCGCTGGTGTTACATTGCTCGGCTGCAGATGCGTTTTAATTAATTTATTAAACTATTTTTTCTCGAGGTTGCACCTATTTTTAATATGCATTTACTTCTCGAGGGTGCACGTTGCAGTCTCTTCCCAGCCCCAGCTGGCGAAGCAACCTGCCCGGTCCCATCCAGACTCGCTCCTTCCAGCGGCAGCAGGCGATGCCAGCAACGCTCCCAGGAGCCGCAGCACCTCGGCCCAGTGTAACATTTGCATGAGAAAGCAGGGAGCGGTGAGGAAATGAAATCCAAAGGCAAAGAGGTGTGGAAATGAAATCCAAAGGCAAAGAGGTGTGAGTCACTTGGTGAAACTGCAAGTACCGCTGCTGAATTCCCTGGGGCTTAGAACTGAGGAGTGACTGGAAATCGTGGGGTGCAGGCAGGCAGGGTGGCGAGAACACACTCCATCCTTGTGTGCTGGGAGCTCGGCCATGCTGACGAGCTCATTTCTCTTTGGTGTTTTATATTGTGCTCTGATTAATATGGAATTTGTCATATATGCCCATGGTGGGTGACGGCGCATCCCCGTGATTTTACTGGTCCTGCTCTGAAAATGCCTTTTGGGCTGCAGGGTGTCCCTGGCTCTCCTGGGAGCACGAAGCGATGCTTTAAATCCTCCGCTAGCTGCTCCCAGGTTCTCCAAAGCACAGCCTTTAAATGCTGTGCCGTCAACTGCTTGATTAATTAATGCTCTTCTGTTTCACTTGTTTGATGATGATATTCAGTGATGTGACTGAAACTCACCTCCCAGGGCGGAGAAAGTCTCACGGACTGGAACAGGCTGGACGTGTATTTTTGGTAAAACAGTATTTTCAGCTCAGGACTTGAAGTTTCTGGTCATTTCCTCGTCTCAATCTGAGTCACACACCAAGTCCTTTCTGTTGTTGATTGCAGATGTTGAAGGTTACAATAATCCGGGAGTTAAGTGCTCGGCTTTTGCGGGGAGGAGGAAGCGAGGAGCAGGACGAGCTCTCACTGCTCCTCGGCACCTCCTCCTCACCCGAGCTTATGCCAAATCTTCCAGGGTGCTCAGGTTTATATATATTATTATAGAAATAATGTATTGGAAAAGGCACATGGCAGGATTTAAGGCCATTCTGCGTTATTGCTTGGCTCAGATGAAAGAGGTGGGGGATTGGCCCTGTTGTCCCAGCCAGGGGATGAGTGCGGCAGGACTGTCTGTCCATCTGTCTGTCCATCCCGGGCTCCCGCTGGCTGGTCCCAGGCTCCAGCAGCAGGAGGCTCACGGCACTGGAGGAGCTGGGGGGGCTGCAGTGCTGGGTGGTGAGCCAGGGTGCCCTCCTCTACCGCCACTTCAGCAAATATTCCTTAATGTGGCTTCTCGCCTCTGCCTGCAGGCGAGGATTTAAGCCAGAAACGCTGTCAGTCGGGTTTGTCCTGCCAGTGTCAGCTCACCTTGGAGGTGTCAGCCCTGCAACGGTGCTTAATCCCCAATGCACCTCCACAGCCTCCCAGGATGGATGCCGGCACCTGTTCAGGCTGGATCCTAAAAGCTGGATACCCTGGTGTTTCCCTCCTTCCCCTTACGCCCCAGATTTCCAAACTCTTCATCAGTCAATAGACATTCAGAGCATTGAGAAGTTTCAACACAGGGATGGGGCAGGGGGCTGCGGGTTGCCAGCACGCCGGGCTTGTGCCGCAGTGCCAGAAGGGAGCAATGTGGCTGTGGTCTGGTATTTGCCTGCTCTGCTCTGTGCTGGGACAGACTGGTGTCCCCCGGCAGAACCAGCTGTGTCCAGGAGGATGCTCGCTGCCGGAACTGGGGAGCTGCTGGAAAATCTCTCTCCCAAGCCCAGCAGCACCAGTTTGCCGCAGGCGGGGGGAGCAGGCTGAGCTCTCACGGTTAGGCAACGTGCTCTTCTCGCTCCGGTGCGTCCGTGCTTAACTCACCGGCAGTCGAGAAAGAGGACACGTGTGGGGACGAGTGTGTGTGGCAATGCGGGGCCTTCCCAAAGCATCGGGCTCTCGTGTTGGGCCGGGGCGGCAGATCTGGAAAGGACCAGACAGGCTGTCAGGAGCATTGAGCATCAAAGATGCCGTGCAGCCGCTGGAGCTTTAGGGCTGGGGTTTTTTTCTTGCTGGGGGTGCATCCCAGGGCGTAAAGCCCCCATTTCTGATGCATGGAGGTCCACAGCCCTCCTGGTGTGCCGGGGGTGGGAGCAGCAGGGATACAGGGACCATATGGCAGCGGGGCCACCCCCTCATGGTGCTGACTGCCGGCTGCATCGCCATAATCACCCCCAGCTTTGGAGACACCAATTTTTGCCGGAGGGAAGGGTGGGATTCCCTGCAGAGCCCAGCTGGGCAGAGGTGCCCGGATGCCCTCCCTCCCCACCTCCCTTTGGGGATTGCAGAGCCCGTTGGACCATTGTGCAACCCAAAAAAAGAGGTTTTCCCACTGGTGGGGGGCTGCGCCTGCCCTCCAAGAGCGGTCAGTCCAGCCAGCTCCCTTCCTGCTCTTGCAGGAGCAAAAAATTCAACACTGAAAATGGAGCTGACGACAGCGGTAATTGCTTAGAGGCAGCATGGTGGCCTGGGGCCGGGGGCACGGCACACCATGGGGTTTTAAAAACACAGATGAGTGCCTGGTGGGATATTTTGCCAGCTCAGAAGGAGATGGGAGAGGGGTCTTGCGCTGAGCCGGGGAATACGCTGCACAGGCGGGTTTCTGGAAGCAGCACAAGTTGAGCTGGTAAATTATAAAATGCCACGCTCGAGGTCTGTTGTATAACGTCCCTTTACAGAACCTGGGAGCTAAATATAAAAGAGAGTTACGTTTTGGGCTGGTGTAAAATGGTGCTCCAGAACGGGTTTGTGTGGGAAGGAGTGCTCTGCAGCGCTGCGAGAAGCGGAAAGGCTTTCAGGACTCTGGGTTCGCTCCCAGCCTCCGTCGCTTGTTTTCTCTGCAACCTTGTGAGAAGCATTTGCTCCCCGGGTCTCAGTTTCCCTCTCTTTAAATCGTGAACAATAAAACCTCCATCTCTTTGCAGCTGCGTTGTCAAGATTATTTCATGTTTCCAAAGTGACCTGAGAATCTATAGAAACCTGAACAGTATATCATTATCCCCATCTAAACTTGGCGCATAATATCAGCGAGCCAAATTCCCCTCCCACACTGGAGGAGAAGGGGCTGTGTCAGCGTAGCCTAGAGGAAAATTCCAGCCACTGCTCCTAACCAAAAAATCTAGAAGAGAAAAGCCTTTTCGGTCTGAGACCATTTTGTTTTCCTTGAGGAAGTTCCATCCTTCATTAGCTCCGAGCAGAAGGATCAGCAAACTCGGCTCATGCCAAAGTGCGGAGGGGGTTAACGGGAGTTTTGGGTGGCTCGTCCTTCCTCTCCGGGATGCTAATAGTGATGCTGGGCTCCTGCAGGACTTGCTGTGCCATCACCAGCTCTTGCAACTTGCAGGTGACAAAGCCAGGAGCATCTCCCATGGGAAACACAAGTGGCAGCGGAGCAAAGTGAAATGCAGAGAGATGCTGTACGTGCTGGGATCCAGCCTGCTTGGCAATGACTGAGGGACATTTTGCACTCCGTCTGCTCCCGCCCTTTTTGTCTTCAGCTGTATTTTCACCACCAAACCCGGTGTGGCCCTCAATGTCCGTCTCTGCTCGGAGGATGCTCCCTCTGGTCCGTGTTCTCCATGAAATGCTGGGAAGAGCCCAGCCCGTCTTCCTTCTCCTTCCTCTCTGCACACAGAGTGAAGACCGTAGATGCTTGGCAGTCACAGAGGAGCTAGGAGGATTTTCAGGTCAGAGTTGACCATTCAGTTTGGGGGCTCAGAGAAGCCAGGGACAGGCTGAAGGCCAGCAGAAGCATGAGACATCAGAGGAAAGCCTGGTTGGGATGAGCAGGGGATGGTGCTGCCGCAGCCTTGCTCCCGCAGTGATGGAGGGATGCAAAGATTGAACTAGGATCAGCCCAGTTCAGCTTCTCTCTCAGCCTAGAGGGAGCAAATGGAGGGCCTGCCCTGGCCAGTGGGACCAGGGAGCAGCTCACCTGGGCTCATGTCAGCTGCTTATTTCCCCGCCCCAGGACAGATCATGCCCCATTCAACATTCAAGGGTTGCCTGAAGATGGGAGAGGGGGATACCGCTGCATCCCCTCTCTTTTGCTAGGATGTAGGTGATGCAGAGCATCCGGCCCCTGAGCAGAGGCAGAAATGGGGATGTAGGAGCCCTGGGAAGCCTCAGCAGCCCCCTTGCAGCCCCCCCCGCTGTGCAGTGCCCATCAGGAGCCTTGTTTCGCAGCCCGTGCCTGGCTGCATGGCCGGGAACTGGCCAAAGCGGATGCTTGGCCCCTCCAGGTACCATGTGCCATATCTTAAAACCACCTGATCAGCCAGGCCTGATCCTGCGCCTGTGAAAGCCATCCGAATCGCTGGAAAAAATGTGTTCTGACAGGATGGAGATTTGCAGGGGAGTTGCCAAGCAACTGGCGCAGCTCTGCCGCCGCCTGCTCCTCTCCTCCCTCTGAGCAGGGAGCGGGCAGGGGATGCTGCATCCCTGCATCCCTCTGCCCGGCCAGCCCAGCACTCCCTGGCCATGCCAGCCTGCCTCTGCCTGCCCAGGGAGGTACCACTGGGATAGTGTTATGTTTTGAGAAAACCCACAGCAGTTTATTGTTGTTGAAACAATTATTCTATCGCCCAATGTCCCCTCCCCACCCGGGAAGGGGAATTGGGGAAAGCAAGGAAACATGAGGGTTAAAATATAAATAGACTTAATAGGATAAGACTAAATAATTAACAATAATAATAAAGAACCAGTATTGATCCCAATACTGATATAAGATATACAAGGATTGTACTCAGCCAATCATATCAGCAGGAAGCTGTGCACTCCCAGCAGGGGACAGCAAATGTGGGACACTGCGAGTGCTGCGGCTTAGGGAGGAAGGGAGAAAGCCGGTACTGGGGCAAGAAGTTCTCTGGGCCCCCACCACCAAGGAAGAGAGAGAACTTCGCAAACCTTCTGATTTATATTGAATGTGACATTCGTGGCACGAAATAATCCTGTTGGCAGCTTGGGTCAAGTGCTCAGGCCTCGCTCCTCCTCATCCCTGCATCTGGCTAACTCAAAAACACCGAGACCTTGAATCTCACATAGCCTAGCTGACTATGAAGTAAGTATTTTCACAAATTCAGACAGTAGAGTCTTCTAAAAGTGTGCTTTTCCCAAGCATTAGAAGAGAAGTTAGTCCTGTGTCGCTCAAACCAGGACAGAAAGGCAGGGACCGCTTATGGCTTGATGGGACAGGATGCTCCTGGCCGGTAGGGATGGCCACTCCTGACCCGACCCATGGTAAATCGTCATCAGCAGCAGGGTCAGAAACAGGCTGTCTCTTCCAACCCATCTCCGAGCTGTGCAGCTTCCTTTTGAACCAGTCGCAGAAATGTGTGCTAACACAGAGCAAAACACCCAGGAGGACTCATTATAACCCGACTTTGATCAGTGTCACCTCTGCATTTCCTTGGGAGTCGCTTCAGATTGGCACTAAGAGAAATATGCAGACCGAACCCTTGGGGTTTTCTTTTTTAAAGCTTCAATTTCAATCAACTCTTGAGTAACAACCGCCTGTTACAAAAAACAGCCGATGTCCCTCGTAAAGCCTTGGACCTGCAGTGAGGGGCATGAAGCAACGGCTGACGGGAGGGGAGGCAACTAATAGCTGCGATCTTGCAAAAGATCAGTTGCTGAGCGAGCGGCAATAAACAGCAAATCCAGCCAGCTCGTAGAAATGGCAAATGGACCAGACTGTTCAGAACAAACTGTTCCTTCTTCAGAGAAAGGCTCTGGTGCCGGTGGTAGGCTGGGAAAGCGGCTATTCTCGGCATGAAGCTGGTCTGAAATTCTGCTTCAGAAAAATGGCAGGGCAAAGACAGGGTAATTACCAGGAGACGTGTCCTAAATCAAATAAAAAGGCTGCAAGTGGCTTTGGTGGGCTGACTCTTCTCCCGGGAGGTTTGTGCTGAAGGAGCCCTGCTCTGCCTCGTCCCATGGACCTGCTTCGCTGCCGTGCCCACAGCTTTCTGCTCCAGCATCCAAACCGATGCTCGGGCAGGGAAACCCTCCTGATCCACCTCGGGTCGGCAGCCTGCGTTTGTCTGTGCACTTTGCTGTCTCATACCATCATCTCTTTAATCGGGCATTAATGTCACTGAGCCAGAAGAAGAGCAGTTGGTGCACCCAGTTTCTTGCTGTGATTGTTGTTGGAAGGGGACACCCCAGAGTGTGCAAACCTCTCCCATAAAGCCAAAACTGGGGAGACAGAAAGGTCTGGGGGTGTCCATATTGACACCATGCGAGGCTGGACCTGGGGTGCAATCCCTCCAGGCAGATTTATTTCAGTTGTCCTGCTTTCCTTGGGGCTTGTGGGCTCCCCCAGGACCTTTTGCTCCGGTGCCCAACCCAGAGATCAAGTAGCCTTCATTTGATTTGGAAAAGAAAACTAAAAGAAGATAAATGGAATGCAGATGGTGCAAAACACCCATACAGCAGTTTAATTAATTGCCTTTAAATGTTAATTCAAAATAGTTTCCCTGAGTGATCTCATATAGGCAAATCCTCAGTTGCCTTAAGCCACTTCCAGAGTGTGTTCAACTAATAAGGTATTCTTAGTCCTGATCAAGCGCAGTGCACGGGATGGTAATCAGGAATGATTAATTGGAAATAGCTCTTCTAAAACAGGCTGTACTGTGCTACCCAGCTCTGCCCAGAGCTGACGGGGAGCCTTTGGAGGGCACAGGGAAGGGACTCCCCCCGTGAAGTGCTGCTTTCTCAGCCACAGATCGCCCTCCCACCCCTCTTCCCAGTGCTCTCCAGCAAGATCTGGCACGGAGGGTTTCCAGCACGGCATCTAGATCGGCCAACAGCCTTCCCTGGAGGAGAAGGGGATCTGGGAGGTCACAGCAGGAATTTATTAGCTCGGCTTGGCCATAGCCAAGCTCTCCGCTGGACCTTCAGAGCTATTGCATTGCATATCCCGCCCCTGAGCAAGACTGCCTCCAGCTCGGGTTTTATGCTGTAAGAGGGCTGTGTCCCTCCAAAACCGCTGAGGGATCAGCAGCCCTGCTAAGAGCGTTACTTTGTGCAGCTTTGCCTAATTCACAGCGAAAAAAAATCTCTGCACAGAGAACACCATTCCCGGTCAAGCAAGACCCCGTGTGACAGCAGCTTCTGCGATGGCTCTGTCCTTGACTCCTCTGTTCTCTTCTCTTGCTTGAGCTAAAATCTTCCCGCGGAGTATGAGTGCTTGCTACGTGCCAGGTTTGACCTCAGGGCAGTGAAATTTTCGGAGGTCTTTTCTTGCTTTCAGACGGCAGCACGTCCTCAGCTATTTTGCTTCTGTGTTTTCCCGCCCGCGGCGGCAGCCTTTGAGCAGTAATTCAGCACGGCATACCTGCTGCCTTCAAAGGCGTCTGGAAGTTAACACAGAGGGATGAAGCAAATCCATGTTATTAGGCTCTGCCGGAGGGGCCGAGCCTGCAGTGGAAAAGAGTTTTACTTTCCCAAAGTCAAGGCCTGGGGAACTTGCTCCTACAATGACCCTTTAAAAAATACCAAGTAATGCCACAAAGGAGTCGGTTCACTGCTGAAAATCACATTCCGCTTAGTGTCAGCAATTCAGAAGAAACCCATCTGCAGGAAATTATGATGACAATTTCCTCTCTGAGTGAAGAGAAATTACAGCTGTAATTCCTCTTCGCTGCAAGCGAGGAGGCAGCGAACAGCCTCCTCTCCCCTTATTTAATACCAATTACTCTTAAAACTTGGAGCCATGTGCCCATAGAGACATCTCTATCCCACGGTGCTATCTAGAGGCCGTTGCGGCTGCACTCTCAGGCTGTCAAGAAAAACATACCCAGAGGTGAAAACCAGCTACTTTTGTGCTATTTTGTTGTCTCTAATGATAGATACGCGCTTGTCATTTTTACACTGTAAATTTTCAGTGTGAGAAGGGTGGCCTGCTGCATGCTCGTAGAGTGTCTGGCATGTTTGGCTCTCATTTTGTTGCGATTTTAGGTGTCAAATGAGGAAAATAGCATCAGAAGTTTGCGGTGTTGTTTCAGATGCTGGGCACAAGAGCCGTCTCTCCCCGAAGGGTGCGTGCCAAGGAAGGGCATGCAAGAAGAAGGGGTATTTTGCGGGGGGAGAATGGCTTTGCATTGGAAGACTAGACGGCGTGTATTTTGAAATAAACCTTTTCTGTAAGGGACAGATGGAGCAAAACTGAGGCCAGTTGCAAGAGGCTGCAGGTCTGCAACTCTTGATGTGTTTGCAGTGCTTTTAGGACCAAAAACTGGTCTTGCCCATTGAAGGCTGGTATGGTTCCCACACATATGAAGGTAACCATTCATCAGAGGAAAGAAATAAAAACCTGGGTAGGGAATGTGCTCATGGGAGGCCATTCCCAAGCCAAGTCTGACTCCCAAGCCAAGGTATCGCTTCAGGTCCACAGCATGACATCTCAGCAAAGATGGACCTTTCAGATGTCTGAATTCGGGACCTCTTCTGTAAGGTTTTGCCACTGGACTGCTGGTTGAGAAGATCTTTCCCTATCACCAGCTGCCTTAGCAGTTGTCAGCATCTTCCTGCTCCTCCCAGCGCTCCTGCTGGAGCTGACGGGAGTTTGATTATGATTTAATCCAGGCTTTTAGAGGAGGGAAAAAAGAAAGTTTTGACAGTTCCATATATAGTGCTCTGACTCACAGATTTCATGTGTCAAACACCGAAGACGGGTTAAGTAGAATTAAGTTCTGGATTTGTTATAAATAGGCATTAAGTAACATGAATTTATTACATTTGCATGAAAATATGGGCCTGATTCTTTAGCTTACCCCAGAGATTTGCTTTGACGTCGATGGGATGCTCCCAGGTAGGTGAGCTCAGATCAGAGCCAGCCCAGCTCTGGCCATCCCCTGCAGCCACCATTTAACTGGACCTGGTGAAGCGAAATCGGGAAGGATTTACGCTCCTCGCACAGATCAGAATTTGGCCCTTAAAATAGTACAAGCAGTTTTAATCAGACCCCAAATCTGCAGCTGAAGGAATAATTTCTCCATGTCAATCAGTGCTAAATGTACCTATTAAATCAGGGAAGATGGGTTAAGATTAAAATTGCATAAAAAGTCACTTTTCTTCTCTTTCTCCCAGAAGATGAAGATTTGTTGGATTCAGATGTTACAGATGATCTTGTCCTACTCTGATTACTGTTCTGCTCAGCCACAGCTTAAAGGTCCATCCAGACAATGAAGTCACCCTCACTCAGAGCAAGTCTGACAGTTGAGCATTGTTTGGGTGAAAACAGTCCCCTTTAGTGAAATAAATGCTTCTGCAATGAGTGTGACAGACACAGACTCTACCAAATCAGATCCCTCCTCAATAGGTTAATTTACTGACTTGTTCTTTGCTTAACAATTGAGAATTGGTCCATGGAGAAGGAACATAAAAAGGACAGACAATATGGGCTGTATTTTGAGGCTGGACTAGTCCAAGCCAAGGGGAACCAGGCATTTGAGCCACCCAGTGGCATTGTTTCTGGAAAAATAATGTCCACCCCTGCAGCTCTACCTTTATTCTGAACTGGAGGTTTGGCCCTATTTCTGCTGAGGGTGAAAAGAAGCAAACCGGAGAGAAGGGATCTGCAGTGTGACACAGCCAGGGCCACCGAGACGGAGTGACAGTCTCATCCCTGGAGAGGTTGTCGTTATTATCCCACGGAGCCGTCGATCATGCAGGAACAGCATGAAAAGCTCTGGGAACTTCCTGCGGCCCCGGTGGGACCCTCAGGCTCTGCCCAGCATCGCTCTGCCCTTGGTTGCGAATTTTCTTATCTAACACCACATTCTGCTTTCTGCCGTGAAAACAATTTCCAATTAAATGCATCCTCAGAGCCTATCTGGCTGTGAATTAGCCTGGAACTTGATGGCTGGCTTGTTAGCTCATCAAAGTCTAGAGATAATGGGGAGGCGCAGCCTCAAGAGCGATGCGCTGGTTGGGGATTTTGCTCATCGCCTTGAGCTCACCACAGCCCTGCAAACTGGGACACGGATGCCCTTTGCTCACCTTCAGCAGCTCTCTATTCCCCTTCATCCCAGAGCTGAGAAAAGCAACACCGAAGCTGCAAAACACAGCCCTGCTGCAGCCTCCAGCGCTGTCTCGTGCTTCTGCCCTCTGGGGATCTCAGGGCTTGCTGAGTCCCTGGGAAGGAGCCGGCCACGCGCTCCAGCTTATGGGGAAGGGATTATCATGGCTCTTGTGATTCAGCCCACTGCTCCCGTGTGCTTTCCTGCATGGGAAAGAGAGAAGCTGGTCTGAATCCTCAATTTGTTCCCTGTATTGGTCCCCGGAGACCTTCCCCAGGTGGTGGGCACCTCAAGGGTGTCTGGATGCTGAGGGCAATGGCAGTGATGTGGTCACTGCAGCCTCTCCAGGAGCAAAAAGGATAGAAACCAGGCAGGGAGCCCACGGAGCCAGCTGCAGGGCTGGCAAGGAAGGGAGGGAACTGCAGCTCCATGTCCCCGAAGTGCTGCAGGGGATGGTTGAGCACAGGGTGCTGCTCTCTGGTTGGAGCAAAAGGCTTCAAAGTCCCAGGTTATGGGACGATTCAAACACTCCAAAGAGAAGTGGGAACCAGTAAAATGAGGGTTTCTGCCCGCTGTGGACATGTGGCCAGGGAGACATCGGAGAATGCACTTCGGGGGGGGGTTGGGGCATGGAAACCCCTTTGGTCCATGTAGTATGGGCTGCCAGCACCCCCCATGCAGTTGGTGGGAGTGCCCTGGCCCCCCCCCGCTCCATCCTCCTTGGTGACGGTCCCCTTGGAGAACCCATCCACACTCCCGATGTGTTGATGCTGTCGTGGCAACCAGGCCAGTGCCTGTTCCACAGAGCCTGGGGCAAGACAGGGCCAAGGACTGGCTCCCTGTCAGACTCTCACCTCTCCTGCGCTTCCCACTGGAGCTAAGGGCTGTTCCTTGGGAATACCCAACTGCTGCTGCGGTCCCATCCTCTGGCTGGAGAGGAACCGCAGCACCCTGTGGCGGGGTGAGCAGCCTTGGGGGAGGCGGGGGAGCCCTGGGGAGCTGCTGCGGGGCTGGGGGGGACCATCTTTGGGGGGGCCATCTTTGGGGCTGAGGGCTGCGGGGTCGGCCCCAGTGCCCTCCATGGCTGCAGAGGGACAGGGGCTGAATCCAGGCGATGTCCCCAGCTCGGGCTCCCCAGGGGCTCTGCCCACCGGCACAGGGGGCCTGGCCTCACCAGGATTTCTATGGAAACCCAGGTACCGAACGGGGTGGAATAACTCAAACCATCTGTTCTTCCCCTACTTATAAACTCGATAAGAGGAGTGTGTTTCGCAATGACATCACTACAAATGCTCTCCTTTTATTCATCACGCAGCCATCTGTGACGGTTTCCTCATGTGCCAAACACGCGAGCGGGTGCTGAGGGACAGGCAGAGGGACACAATCACCCCCTTACCCCATGTCTCATTTCTCCCCTTGGAAAGCAGGCCTGGCCCCGTGGAAGCTTCCTTGTCCCCTTCCCGAGACGTCTGCAGAGCAACCGGCGGAGTTAGCTGGCAGAAATGAGGGGCTTAAAGGTAAAAACTCAAGCGCAATCTGAAGCTGACCTTCTCCACAGGTGCTATGGAGGATCTGCCGTGGGGATCTCACCTGCAGAAATAAATGCCACAGTGGGGTGACCGAACCGGCGGTGGGGAGCCGGGCTTTCTTTTGCCAGCAAAGTGTTGGGTTGTGGTGGGGCTGTTTCTGCCTGGCCTCCTGTGCCGGTGGAGAGGCTGTGGTCTGAGATTTGGGTGTTGGGGGAGGCAGGGTTGGGGAATATGGGTCAGCTGGGGACACAGATAGTGGTGGATCTAACTGCCACAGCTTCAGTGCCTACCTGTTAGGCGGTTTCTCAGCTAGAAGTCACCTTCCCTCAGCCAGGCACGTGAGCACTCCTGTTCCGCTCCTGGGCAGTGTCAGCTGGGTTCATTCATGTCCCCAGCATGGGTGTGTTTGATTCGGACTCACATTGTCCTCCCAGTCACGCTGGGTGATAAAATAGGTGACAACCTGCTGCCACCTGCCCTCCCCGCTGCTGGAGGTCTGCGCCCTGTCCTGGAATTGAGGTGCTGGCTGGGGCTCGGTGGTCAACGGTCAGTGCGCCATCGTCAACAGGCACTGATTTTGGTTGCTGTTAACACCTCCTTGCCCAGGGGGGTGGTGGTAGCACGGGGGTGGGTTACCCAAGAGCAAAGCACCCGTTGGACTTTGCTCTGAAGTGGATCCGAAGTGCTCATGGAGTTGGTTTGTGTGGCTCAGTGTTTTGGGTGCTAAAGAATATCTTGGGTGGCGGCGAAGAGCTGAAAGTGGTGACAAACAGCTGGAGGTGGTGGTGCCATTAAACCGCTCCCCTGTGTCCAGCTCTGCTGTCTGCTGCTGCTGGTCATGTTTCCTCAAGTGACCAAACTCTCCCTCTCTGTGGCAGCGGGGGCGGCCCTCTTTGAGGAGGAAGCTTTCGGACTTCCCCGTGAAGGAGCAAGAAAAATTGGCTGAAGCCGATTTCAGGAGACTGCAGAAACAGTTTCAGATAGCAGCGGAGAAGAGGAGATCTTATGGTGCCAACGTGAGGCAGCAAATGCAGGCTCAGGAGTGAGTGCACCTTCGCTCTTCTGCATTGTGCTTGGAAAGTTCCTCCATGCCGAGATCTGGGGAGCCTGGTGCTGAGGTGGGGAGGGGTAAGGACCTGCTCCGGCATTGCAGGTGGGCTGTGCTAGATGTCATTTGTTGTTCTGTTTTTACAGAAAAGAAATAGCGTCGCTGACTCAAGAACACCAAGAGGTGTCATTAACACTGAGCCAGATCACGTCTCCGAGAAATGCGATGCTGGATGACAGAAATTGTATGGACGTCCAATGCCTCTTGCAGACCAAGTATCAGTATGATTCTCTGATTAGAGACAGAAAAGCCCTGTTAGCTGACCTGGACAACCAGGTAAGAGCATCTGGACCGTCCCCTGGCTCTGGCTGAGCATGGTAGAGCAGAGCAGAGTCACAGAGTGAGTCCTCCTTGATGCAAAATGCATATAATTCAGGACTTGGAATATAATGCTGCCTCCTGGCAAAAGACACATGACAATGACAAATGGGTAGAGCCAGGCCCCCATTCAAGTCAGCAGCACTGGCTGGAAGAGTAAGGTCTGACTCAGAACCTTGTTGTCCCACCGGTCTCTGTAGCTCCTCTTTGATGGCACACACCTGCCTGGGGTCACACAACATCCCTTTGCTTTTCTCTTGACTTTTTTTTTTCCTCCTGAAAAAGAGGCAAAAATGTAACTTTTTTAGTTGTGCTGCCTGAGACACGGCAAATAGAGGAGCAGCAACATCTCAGGGATGTACCATCGCTTCTCCTGAGGATAGCCTGGTCGGATTTGGTCAACGGTGGGCTGGGAGGCCAAGGGAAACCCAGTGCTACTGAAGTGACAGGTCCCTGCAGCTTTCTGCTCTGGACAAGCCACCCATGACAAAAGTCAGGAAACACGTTCGGGTAGTTTAGAGTTGCTAGAGGTGCTGCAGAGCTTTCCACAACAGGGTGAGCTTGCGATCAGGGGTCGCTTGGCTGAGTCATACCTCTCCCACCTGCCCCCGGCTTCATTGTTCTCCAACTGCTTCATTCTTCTCGTGGATTTATTTCCTCTGGCAGCTCCCCACTTCTGGCAGAAGTTTTCCTCCACTCATTCCCAGGGAGGATTGCACAGATCCCTGTCTGACCAGCACAATGCCACCATGAAAAAACCATCCTCGTTGCCTCTTCCACTCTACACAGAGTGCTGCTCTGCCTTGTTCAACACCTGCCGAATTTCTCTCCAGACACAGCTGCATTTCCTTCGTGACACGAAAATAAACCCATTCGTAGTTACAGTTTATGTTCCTGCGTGTGCAGGATGGGATCCTTTGGGATTAAAGCTGCTTTTATAACTGTGAGCTCATTAATGACATGGTTGCTGTAGTTCAGGTCAACAGAGGGTATTTTCTTTGGCTAAGTGTCCTGACAAGAGTCCAGACCGTAGGGGTGGAGGTTAAACTTTCCTTTTTTTTTTTTTTTTTTTTCTCTGTGTGTGCAGATACTAGAGCTGGAAAAAAAGATTGTGAGGGAAAACCAGATAGCAGCCAAGGTGAAGCAAGCGAACAGTAGCAAGCAGCTGCAGAAGCGGATTGAGACGCTGGAGATGCATCTAAACAATGTAAGCAAATGTTTTGCAGACCTTTGGAGACCATGTGAAGGGCTACACTGGGACCCGTGTGCCAAACGCTTTTTGGTCAGGACAAAAGATAATGGTGCAAATGCATTTGGTTGATGCAAGCTGCATAAAGGACCTGGCTTGTTCCCCTGGCCTGATTGCTCCCAGAATATCTCAAAGGCTCCTTCAAGCTTGGTGACCCAAATGCAGCATTTGTGCCGTGCCAAGAAGCCTGAAGGTCTGCACCTGTTTTAATGACAAAACCGAGCTGCCTGAAGCCACCTTGCCTTTGACAGTGCTAGCTCCAGGTTTCTGCCGTGATCGGCCTAGTCTACTGTCGCCTCCCCTGTCTTGGGGAGGAGGATAGTGCAGAACCAACTTAAAATCTCTTGGGCTGTGTTTGTCCCAGCCCTGGTCAAGGTCTTTCAGCAGAGACCTGACCCCCCGAGTTCTGCACCAGCTTCAAACTTTTTGCTTCCCTCTCCCCAGGTCACTGTTCATTTCAATACCATCCTGACCAGAAATAACAAGCTTCGAGAAGAGATTGAAAACCTGCGAATCCGGAAAGCTACTTTGGATAACTTCTACTTGAAGCTCCATAAGAAGCTGGATCAGCAGTGGAGAAGGATGAACACTGCCGTTGAGCAATCCACACAAGCCTACGAGCAGCGGTACGTGGCCTTGTGAACCCTCTGTGTCAAACTCGGCACCAACAGACGATGCTAGTGATGAGTACTGATGTAAAGAGAGACCGATTGCAACTTCAGAGAGAGGATTCACTGCTCTTGTCTAGAGCTGGGTGCTAAGGGTTATGTGCCTGGTCAGTGCAGGGAGGCTGGTATCTCCAAGGTAATTTACTCCACCTATCCTAGACGTTTCTCAGGATCAGGTGAATTGCCCCATGGAGAAGTCTCTTTCTTCTGAGTCCCACCTGAGCCTGCATGGGGAGATGCAGCAGACCTGGAGCACTGGCCAGCCAGCTCCAGTCAAAGTAAGCCTGGCTGCCACAGTTGGGTGCTGTGTCTGAGTACAAAACCCACCAAGAGCTACGTTAGCTGCTCCTGCTGGCCTTGGGCTAACACAGCTGCATCTGGATGAGAGCTGGGCAACGTGCACAGCATCATGGGGGCTTTGCTAGGTCAGGTACAGAGATGCTTGGGAATGGCCAGGAATACAATTCCTTATACCTAAGCATGGTGTAACCTGCTGTTTTCCGTGTGCAGGATGGAGGCTCTGGCAAGGTTTTCTGCCATGAACGAAAGGCACAGCAAAGACACTGTCCAGTACAATGTCGAGCTGCAGGAGCGGGAGCGTGTTCTTGACCAGGAGACCAAACTGAAAAGCTTCACGCTCACCAGATTTACAGATCGCTCTGAACTGGAAGAACAGGCCAAAAAGAAAAAAGGTATCAGATGAGAGAAATCACGTGCAACTGGGACCGCAAACCAGGAGTCTGCAGGGTTGGCGAGGGGGCTGCTTATAGCACTGCGCCCCAAAGGCAGGACCTCTCCCCTGCCCGCGGGCTCCTTCCCCCACCCTTTGTCCTATAGAAGAAAAGGATGAACAGTGATAACCAAGTGAGGACACCCAAAACCATGGGTCTTGGGGGTGTCCTTGGGGAAGAGGGAGGGACAGGGAGACAGGGAGCTCCCCTATGTGCAACCTTGGCTCCTTTTATCCTTGTGGGGATGGATCCAACTGTGTTTGCCCCATTCCCATGATGACAGTGAGCTCCCTGCTTAGTTTCCAGGTGAAATTAAGACATCTTCTGCCCCTCTGGTGCTGTTCCCCCCTGCCCCGAGCTCCCTGCCAAATCCCACAGCAGCCGCAGGGGAAGTCTCTGTAAATGGCAGCCTGCAGGTACATGCACAGCCTGGATTCTCTGTCTCACCCTCAGCCTTGAAGGCAGCCCAGCGGGCCAAGCAGAGCCAAGGGGAGAGCTTTGAGAGCCGGGAGGTGGCTTACAAGCGCCTGCTGGAGCTGGCAGAGGACGGGGACATTGACCGGCTGCTGAATGGCTTCATCGAAAAGGAGGAGAAGAACTTTGCCTGCTTCAGCTACGCCACGGAGCTGAACAACGAGATGGAGAAGATGCAGCAGAAGATCAAAAACCTCCAGGTCTGTTCCAGGCTCTTCACCTCTCCCCTTTCTCAGCTGGGGTGCTTTTGGGCTGGGGTGGGTTTTTCCTCTCCCGTGTGTTCAGCATCACTGCCCACACCAGAGCCCAGCTCACAGCCTGCCACACGGGTGGGATTAGGGGAACGCAAAAATATAACTGCCATAGAAAAATGCTGCGTTCTCAGAACTAAAAGTGTCTCAATGCTGCCACCGTGTACCCAGCAAAAATACTGCAGCATCCAGGAGGGCCAAGAGCTGCCTCTCTTGAGCGTGGGGCTGCCTGGAGCGAAAAGTGCTGTGGGGTCATCACCTACCCTCCTGGCCTGGGGACAGTGGTCGCCAGAGAGGTCAAGTGGGTTGTCCCTGCTCCCAGGGTGGAGAGATGGTCCCCCAGCCTCTGTTAGGCACGTCTGGTGGGCATTCAGCCAGCAGCCCCTCCATGTGCTTGTATTTAAACAGGACGAAATTACGTCCCTCATGACGGACCAGGAATATGCAGAGAGCAGCAGCCTTCATGTTGTGCGGGAGCTGGAGGTATGGCGGCTGGGATTTCCCTCTGCAAGGGCAGCAGACCCCTGGCTGTCCTGGCACGTGTCCTGAGGAGCCTGGTCCTGTCAAAGCTGCTCTGGCCAACAGCTGTAGAGGCACGGGCAGAAAAGGGCCCTGCATTGGCTTTGGCAGCCCTTTCTCCCAGTGCGTGGTGAGAAGGTGACTGGGGGTCTCCTGCTAGCCCTGGTCCTCCAGTGCCTGGGGCCTCATCTGCGACATGGGGAGCTTGGGATCCCCTTCATAGAGCCTTTCCCCTGCAGGGATGGAAGCATCCCACAGTCTCTCCTGGCATATCTCCAGTGTCCAGACTGGAACTGGCCAGCACTGCGGGGGGAGGGAGAGCAGGGGGCTGGTGTGACACCTAGCAAAAACTCTGCTAATAGGAAAAACTAACGGAAACCACTGAGGAAGCCAACTGGTATGAAGACCGATGCAAAGAGAGCAGCAAAGTCCTGGGCCGGCTCAAATCTGGCATGGAGGCCCTGTTCAAAGACATCAACTGCGATGCTACGGACATAATGAAGCAGCTCGGAGAAAACGGGCAGATCACGGATCTGAACCTGATGCAGTTTTTTGGTGGGTCAGAGCTGCCCATCTTCCCCTGCCACAATGCCCAGACCTTCTGTGCCCATTACCCACTCGCACTGTGTTTTAATCAGTGTTTTTTTTCCCCTGCCCCATCATGCAGGGGTGTCCCTAATGTGAATTTGAGGTGCCAAATTCCCAGCAAATTCAGGAGCTAACCTGGCTGTATAAACATCCCAGCGGACCCCCAAGCCCTCATTTTGGCTCTGGGTGTGGGACCCAGCCTTGGGCCCTTGCCCTTGGGGAGGCAGGCTGCCCGACGGCACTGCCTCGGGGAAATTGATGGATCCCGGGCTCAGCAAACAATTGGGGGTGGATTTATCATGGAATGGTTAGAGTTGGAAGGGACATTGAGGATCATGTAGTTCCAACCCCCCTGCCCTCGGCAGGGACACCTCCCACCAGCCCAGGTTGCTCCAAGCCCCGTCCAACCTGGCCTTGAACCCCTCCAGGGATGGGGCAGCCACAGCTTCTCTGGGCAACCTGGGCCAGGGGCTCACCGCCCTCAGAGTAAAGGTGGAGGGGTGCAGGGACCCGGTGCGGGGGCCCTGTGGGACAGCGCTCCCTCCCACCCAGGTCTTGTGGAGAAGAAGACCAATGAGCTCCTGCTGATGGAGTCCGTCCTGCGCTACACCTCGGCGGATGGCTCGCTTTCAACCCCGTCTTTCACCAACCCACTGCTGGATGGTGCCGGGCTCCTCCGGCTGATGGATCGGGGCCGGCTCTGCCCGCCGCCCCCCACCCTGGACGGCACCATCGACGCCATCGACGCTGGTGAGTGTGGGAGGTGGGAGGGAGGGGCCGTGGCCGTGCAGCCAGCCAATCCGCAGTTCCCCCCTGCCTGCCCGGCCAATCCCCCGCTGGCAGCTCCCCTCCCCAGCCAATCCCAGCCAGCCTGCCCCACCCCGCCGGGTATATAAGGCCCACGGCACTGTGCGTGACGGGGCGGCCATTTTCTTGGGCAGTGGAGGTGCCGCTGGACCATGACCAGCTGCGCCAGCTGATTCTCCAGAGCCAGGAGAAGGAGCAGGGCAACGCCGCAGGCACGGGCAAGAAGGGGAGGAATAGCGTCAAGGTGTGAGAGCCCGGCGGGAACAAGTTAAATAAACAGTTTCACTTTTGAGCTCCCCCTCTGCTTTTTCGCCCCGGCTCTCTCGTTCCAGCTCCCTTCCCCTCTGGAAGGAGCCCAACACCTTCTGCAGGCTTCAAAAGCTCGCTGGGTGATATTTCGGCATGTCTTCACCTGCTGCTGACAGCAGCCGCAGCCAGGGGTGGGAACAGCTGCTCTATGGTGAGGTGCTGTCCCCATTGCACAACCCAATGTGCTTCCCACAGCTGGGAATTGCATGGCTGACAGGGAGGAGAGGGGGACCACGGTCCCAGTCCTGCACCGTGCCTGCCCCGAGGGGTCTGGGGAGGGTATCAGGGGACACAGGGAGGGTATGGGGGGATGCAGATGGGATGGGTGCACTTGCTGGGTATTCCCTGCTAAGGTGGGAGAAGCAGGCAGGCATAAAGAAAAGCTGCGCTCGCTCCTGGTCCTGGGCTGGTGGGACCAGATGGCTGCTAGCCACAGCCCACTGTGAAATGGCCTGTTTGGGGCTGGGAAATGGCAGGGCAGAGGCATCCGAGAGCAGGTGAGGGTGATGTGCATTGGGTCTGGGAGGCTGGGGGCAGTGGGGTCTGGGATGGGTCTGGGGGCTCCCGCTGGGAACAGATGCATTGCGCAGACACACGACACAAACCCAAGCACCACTCACACCAGCAGCTGGATTTCCTCTCGCCAAAAGGCAGTTTAATGTGGAGGCCATTCATGTGTTCCCCAGGGGGACAGGCAAAGGGAACCGTCCTTCCAACCTAGAGAGAGGCGATCTCACGGTGCCAGCCCCGGCGCCAAGCATGGGCTAGTCCTTCTCTTCGCCATGCGTAATGACATGGACAAGGTTTTTGTAATCCAGGTTGCCAGACATGTCTGGGGGGAAGGCTGCAAACATCTGATCGATCTGCCAGGAAAGAGCCAGGGTGAAAAGGCAGCACAGAAGGGGTTTGTGGCTGGGGCTGGGAGGAGGGATGGAGTTTCTGTTGGGATGGAGGGCACGGGAGGCTGGCAGAGGGTGGGAAGGAGCTCGTACCTCTTCCTGGGAAAACCTCTCGCCCTGCGTCATCAGCATTTCTTTGATGCTGCAAACAAGAGAGCGTGGTAAGCACTGGGGGGGGGCTCGGTGGGGATGCCCACCCTCCCACCCCGAGCACCCCTGCACTCACTAGGCGGATTTCAGGCCTTTTCCCTCTGGATCGAACACCTTGAATGCATTCAGGATCGTCTCCTCCGGGTCAGCACCTGCAGATGACACAGCCACGGCCGTCGGAGGAGGAAGCCAGCTGCAGCCTCCTGCTTCCCCCAGCCTTTGGGGGGAAGATGGGGGGTGCACTGTGAAGCGGGGAGCCCATGGGAACGCCAACCCTGCAGCTGGGACCTCAAGCACAGGTGGTAGCATGTAGAGGAGCAGATGTAGGGTTGTGGTGTGCCGACAAAGCAGGTGGTGTCGCCACCACCATGGCATCCGGCGTCTATCTAATCTTTTGGGTATATTTATAGAGCTCCAGGCACAGGCCCTTGGGGCCGCGTAGCCTCCTGGAGATCTGCGGGGAGGCTGCATGCCTTGGGTTGCGTCAGTGCTACAGGGTGCAGCCGGTTGGGGCTGTTGGGTCAAAGTCACTCTGTAACCACTCACCTGGAAGGGTGACGGAGACCCCAGGAGTTGAGTGGCTTCCCCAGGTGGGACAGGATATTGGTGGTGGTGTGGGTGTCCACAAACACCCGCCCCCCCAATCTCCCCAGGTGACCTCTCACCCTTGAGTTTCTCCCCAAACATGGTGAGGAACACTGTGAAGTTGATTGGGCCGGGTGCCTCCTTTATCATCTCATCGATCTCCTCATTTTTCACATTCAGGCGCCCTAGGAGAGAGCAACGTTTGGTGAATCTTTTGCCCATGTCTGGCTGCAAATGTGTGCAGACCTCTGGGCTCTGCTCTATGTGCCGGCGGCTAAAAGACACACCAGGGGGGCCTTCCCATGGAGGTTTTTTTCCACGCAAGGGAAGCAGCACAGTCCTGGGGAGGCACTTCTGACAAGGAACGGCAGTAGCAGAAGTGAGGAAGGGAGAATCATGTGCTAGCAGAGGACAGGTGAGCTGGACATCTCCAGCTCTAGTTTCTCGGGCTCCAGGATCACAGAAGAGAGGGCTGCAAAGGGCTGAGCTGCACTGCTTCCTTCCCTTGCCACACTGCCCCATGGATCAGCCAGCTTCAGCCCTCCTTGGAAGATGTTTTGGGCCAAAACCATGAGTGCTGTGGTCCCCCCAAGTCCCTAGTGTCAGAAGTGAACAGGACTGAATGCCTACATCCTTTTGCCTGAGGTTGGTTGTCTTTGGGACTTTCTGTCCCCGTTACTGGTTTGTGCTGGCCTCCGTGATGCGAGAGCCAAGCTCACAACTTCACAGCTTCCCACAAATCCTGTAAATCCCCCTAATGCCCATAAACCCAGGGATGCCGTGGGATGGGCACAGCCAGGTGCTTCTTAGCATGTGAGGAGACAGGGAGCATTTGGCTGTCTATGATCCAGGAGCTGGCTTTTCTCTCGTACCTGCAGGATTAAACACCTGCTGCTACAGCAGCAGCTCCGAGTCACCCCGCGTGGGATCTCACCGGCTAACAGAAGTGGTTTCAGATCAGGAGGTTTTCCGCAAAATAGGAGATCTGGTTAACCACTGGGGCTTGGCTAAGTGGAGGCTCACAGCTGGTTTCTCACTGAATAGGTCTAACGTCGTCAAAGTTGTTGGGGAGGGGAGGGTCCTAAAAGGGGGCTCACCAAGTGCAGCAAACGTGTCTCTCAGATCCGCCTTGTCGATGAAGCCATCCCGGTTCTGATCCATGATGGTGAATGCCTGGAAGCACAGGAGGAGAGCATGGAGCTCAGGGATCACTGTTGGCCTTTGCAAAGGCTTTAGTACCGTCCTCCCTTCGACTTGGGTGGGACAAGGGCACTTTGAGCCCTGCCTGGGATGGGGCTTCAGAGGCCCTCACCCAGTGAGGGAGCAACAACTCAATCCAGCAGCAATCCTGGCTCCTGTGCCCTTGGGCAGTGCAGGGTGACGGCTTCCTACGGCAGCCCAAGCCCTAATGCCCTACAGACCCTCTGCCTTGGACAAAGTCCTCTCGCCAAGTGGGGAGGGCAGTCTAAGCCATCAGCTCCCCCAACTGGGACCAGTTATCCCTGTAACTGGGATCTACAAAGGACCGTGTGCCAGCCGTGCAGGGTGTAAGTCGTGAAGAGCTCCTGGCACAGCAGGTAGGAGCTGGCTGGGAGATGTTCTCCTGCTCTCCTGGATGCTGCCGGCTCCTCTGCGGGGTGCAGGCTCCTGGGAAGCTTCGAGGCAATGCCGTATTTAACAATGTCACCAAGTTCTTATTTGCACTTTTAAAATAAAATGACTCAAAACCAGGCAAGCTGCCTCTTGTTGCAAACCAGCTGTCACCGATCTGAAAGTGCTGAGGAAAGAGCTGAAGGTCACATCGCGTCAAGGACCCTCGGTCATTTCTACCAAACCCACCTACCTCTTTGAATTCCTGGATCTGGGCCTGCTCGAACATGGAGAAGACGTTGGAATTAGCACCTTCAATCCTCTTCTTGGCTTTCTTGGGTGCCTGCAGGGGTTCAAGTATGTATCACTAACTCACTGGCTTTTTATGGTGTGGAATAAAAGCATGAAACTACCCTATTCTTAGTTGTGAGTCCTTCAGGGTAGCTCTGAGCTGCTGCTGCTGCCACTGCACTTGGGTGCTTGGTGGTTTTCCATTGCTCAGGAGCTCTGGGCACACACAACCCTCCAAGATACTGAGGGACGTTAAGATTCCTGCTTAAATTACAGCTTCGTCTTTGCTTTCGTGAGGAATTTAGGCAAATAGGTCTGAGGAAAGATGAGTTGGGAAATCAATTCCCCACCAAAGGCTACGGCAGGTAAAAGGATCGGCACTGGGGCGAGTGCTGCTGAGAGCGCTGCTGAGGTTGCACGCAAGGGCTATAGTTGGTAGGTGCTTCCTTGCCTTTCTGTGCCTCTCGCTAAGAACACAGCACTTATTAAAAAGTTTACTTATCTAAAAAAATCTTCGTCCTCCTGTACGGAGGCTTGAAACAAGCAGAAATGGCTTGATGCGTCTTTTGAACAGGAGCGGAGGACAGAGCCGCTCGCCCTCCCACCCTGCCCATTGTCCCTCGGTCCGGCCGCGCGCTCCGGCAGCCTTTCCCTCTGATCAGAGGGATCCAGGAGGAGGCAGAGCGGGAAGGTTTTGGGGGACACAACGGCCCTTCCTCTGGCTGCATGAAGGAAGGGAAAGCAGAAAGATAGCATTTGGACCCCAAAGTGGTCTGCGCCAGTTAGAAAGCTCTGCTGGCATGGGAGACGCCTCTCTGTTCGCCATGGGATGCTTTCAGTGCAGCCAGATGCTCCCTGGCTTGCTCTCTCCCTTTCTGGGGCAGGAGGGATCCTTGACTGTTGCATCCCTGTTGCCTCCATCACTCTCTGCCCGTTAAAGCTATCCTGGTGAAAAAGCTAACAGATTTTGCCTTTTCCCGCTGGAGGTTCGGGCTCTCGGTACTCACCATGGCTTCACAGAGCTGCCGATGTCGCTGTGAGAGGTGTCTCGGAGGCAGTCCCTCACTTCCCCTGGGCTGAAACAATAAATACATCCCACTCCGGGTTAAAAATAACCCCATGCCCACTTTTGGCAGTAATAGGTAAGTTAGCCGCCCCCAACCCTGTTGTCTCTGACTTTCTCTGTCCCTCTCTCTCTAATCTGGAATAGCAGCTTGTTGTTGTCACCGGCTGACGTGACATGTGAGACAGAGAGGGTTTCAAGGTTAATGAAGTGCCAGGAGGCCCCGCAGCTCCCACACTGGAGATGCTGACCCGCAGCGGGGACTGCACCGGAGCAATCCCACCTGCGTTTGTCACTCGGGCTGCGGCGGGGCTTTTCCCCTCCTCTGGGACATGCAGGGAGGACTTGGCCCGGGGGAACCCCTGGCTACAGTCCCCCAAGCTTTGGGACATGGATGTTTCCCCCCGGTCCTGCCAGCTGTCTTTGGGAGCCTTCATGCCCCATCACAGCGCTGGCATGGCAAAGCCGGGTGTTGCTCGTCTGCTGGAGGTGCGGGAGCCCCGCTGCCCTGGGTGCAATGGGGTCCCATTGCTTGTGATGCTCGAAGAGCAGAAGGGGCTGCCGGCCACTATGTCTCTGGACAAAGGGGACCATCCTGCCACAGCGCCAGCTCAGATGCAGCACCCCATCCGAGAGCACCGGGATGAGGCCTGAGGTGGATGCTGAGCTCCTGCAAAGGCACGAAGGGCTTCTCTGTCATGTGTCACCCCCCACCGAGGCACCTGTCACTCAGTTAAGCCAAACACTTGCTCGCCCTGGTCCCGACAAGACGTGCACGATTAACTCTCCCCATCCCAGGCGCTGGCAGCCCCATCCTGCAGCATCCAAGAGTGGTGGCACTCACGCTGCCGGCCACTGCGGTCACCAGCCCGGGCATGGCACGGCTGCCCTGGCCAGAAGGAGCCACTGAGTCCGCAGGCAGGCAGGCAGCAACCCTGCAAAACCTCTGCCGGCATCTGAGACTTGTCCCCGGCACCCTCGTGGAGCAGAAATGCTGGCGATCAGGGCGGGGGGGGTTCTGTTTTGTCTTCAGTATTTTTAGCCTGTTCATTTTATCTCCCCTCCCTCTCTCCTTGCCCTGGCGGCATGGGTGTGCTGGGCTGGGAATGGTGTGCGGGGTCCAATGATGCCTGCCAGCCCCCCAGGCTCTGCCATCCCTGCACGGCTGTGGCCCAGTGGCTGGGGCGCAGGGGGCTGCTGGCATCGCTGCCCGCACCCCTGCCCGGCATTGTCCCCTCCGTGTGCCGAGGAGGCCATCGGGAAGGGCTGGGACAGGGCCCGGAACAAAGGCGGCGTGAAACAGGATCCCTGGAGCTCTGGGCTGTGCCCAGACGCTGCCCTCGTTCCCCCAGAGGACACAAATATCATGTTTAGTCCCTGGCACTCGCCGCTCGGTCGCACCTCGACGCCCAGCTGCCATGGCCATGCCAGCGAGGATGGCATTGCACAGAGGGTTTAACTAGGCAGCAGGGAAACGGGTAGGGAAAAGTGCCTGGAGAGGAGAAAACTCCTGATCCAGGAATGACTGCCTCATCTGGACGGAGCTGCAGCTGAGGGAAGGGATTTCAGGATGGGTTTTGGGAGCAAAAGGGCAGGCGAGAGAGCTGGGGGGCAGAGCTGGGGCGAGGACCAGCCCTGGGCACGCTGGCACAGCCGGGGATGAGGGGGATCAATCTCGGCATGGACGCTCCCTCCTCCTGCCAAGTTCAGCTGGATTCATCGGCCAGCCGAGCCCAATTACCTTAATTTGTGGCATTAAGGAAAAATCCATAAGCATCAGGGAAGTGATGTGTAGCGGTTTAACGGGACTGGTCGGCTGTGGAGCTGCTGGTGCCGCCTGGGCACTGGCTCCATGTCCGTGCCAGGGCTTGGCTGGTGGCACGGGAGGCAGCCCTAGAGCCATGGAGATTTCCCAGAATTTCTTTTTTGGGGGGGTGAGCATCATTTTTGCCTGCCCAGCCTGGAAGAGACCAGATCTCGGTCTCTCCCCGCTGTTGCCCACGTTGTGGTTGGGGGCGTGATGGTGGCTGGGGGCTTCGAGGGGCCGGCTGGGCACGCAGGGGCCGAGCCGGGCACAGAAATGCTGGCCGGGGATGGGGTGCAGATGGCTGCCTGTGTTTCTGCCGTAATTTGTAAGACGACGCATCTGCTCCGCTGCTCACTTCTCGCCATCAGACGGAATCCTCCATGCTGCATGGGCCGGATCCTGCCCACCCCCCCGCTGAGGACCCCGGTCCAGCCTGGGGATGGAGGCAGCTCCAGGAACATCTTTTCCTTCCCCTGATGTGGGTATCAGGGGACTTACTGGCATCCGGGAAAAACTGAGTGCTTTAAATGTATATGTATGTACATATACGCATACGGAGCTCTGTGGTGAACAAAAGAGCTGCTGGGAAGCGGCTGCAGCCTGTGAATGGATGTCAGGGAATAACACACGGATCTGTGCCATGGCCAAATCAAGCATCGTCCCTTCTTATCTGCAAAAGAGCCTGTGTTTTACATGAAAAAGCCTTTCTAATTAATAGGACAGCCCCTCTTGAGCTCGATAAAAAATGGAGTCAAAAGGAGTTGATTAACCCCGGCCCTTTGCACGGCGTGCGCTCTGCCTGAGCGAGACGTGTGCCTGCGCCCGCGCCAAGTCCTGCCCGCGGCCGATAACAGGCTCCCGCTGTCCCAGGGAGCCCAGCAGCATCGTGCCCACGGGTAACCCCAAGTCTGGACATCGACGGAGCTGTTTTGGGGGTGTCCGGGCCCCAGGGCTGGCCGAGCGTGGCCGCGTCGGTGTGCTGGGATGCTCCAGAGCCAGCCCGTGCAGCCGCTCGCCCCACGCCGTTGTGGTTTCCTTATGAATATCTTTTGCTCCAACCGATATTTTTTCCTGCGATCAGATACATTTGACTAAACTAATACATATGTATACACGCCGGTACATTCCCATTCAAACCAATGTAAATTACCTCTGACCAATACATTTTCCTGGGAAATCAATGCATTTTAACACTGGATAATATTTATGAAATTGAATTTTTTATTGAAGCTAATGCAATTCTCTTCTATTTTATGCATTTTTATTAAACTAATGCATTTTAAATTAAACTGTTGTATATTAACTACAATGGCTGTTGGTACTTACAGTAAAATAATATATGTTTGCTGAAATCAATACATATTCCAAACCCAGGAATTTCCAGTTAACAAGGCTATATCAAATATAACAAATGCGCGTAGCTACTTAATTTGATGCTTATATACACTGGCTGGAACATTTGTTTATTGGTTATGATTATTTTTAAAGGGGAAAAGCTTATTAAAGGTAGAAAGATGGATTCCTGGGCAGCTCAGAGCTGCAGTTTGAAGCCAGCAGTGGTGGCCACCCCGTCCCTGGTGCTCATGCCGAGGGGGCCATGGGGGTGGCCCGTGTGGCCCGGTGTTGGCTGGTGGCTGAAGCCCATCTCCTGTGCCACGGACGGCCTCTGTGTCCTTGGACACATCCCTGTGCCTCAGTTCCCAGTGTGGGGGCGTTTGGGAGCATCCTTCCCTTTCCTTGGAATCACCCTTGCTCATCCCCCCCACCCCCCAACCCCACAGCCCCTTTCTGGGGGTCAGCGTCTTCAGGAGCTTTCTGATGGTTTTATCCGTCTCCCCTCGGTTTTCAGAAGGTTACAATGTTTAATGGCTTATTCCAGACAGACTTAATTTAGCAGCTTTGCCTGATTCAGCTCCATTTTCTCTCGGAAGGATACATCACCGCAGTAATGTTCAGGAGGAATTTGCCCAGCTCAGGGGTCTGGGGAAGAGCTGCCGCTTGCAAAAAAAAAAAAGCTGGCTGGCCTGAGGACAGGGCAGATGATGGGGACAAGGACAGATGACACCCCCATCCCTGGGCTGCTGGCCCGTCCCGGAGATGTGCCCTGTGCTGTGCACAGGATGCGGCCCCAGGAGGAGGTGGCCGTCCTGGCCTCCCGAGCCACGGCATTGACGGGAGAAAGCCATAAATAGCAGCATTATCGGCTGCGCGCACGCCGAATGGCGCCATAGTTGAGATAATTTGGGCGAAGCAATAAAAGAGGAAAATTAATTAAAGAGCATGTGCTAATTGTAGGGGGAATGTGCCTGGAAATAAGTAGCCTTGGCAGAAACACGGCCAGTGGAGAGGCCCGGGCACCCTCCCCACGCATCCTGGGGCACCCAGGGGGCACCGAGGGCCGAGGCCGGGCACAGCTCAGTGCATGCCCCGGGGAGCCGCGGTGGGCACTGAGGGGAGATGGAGGGGGCTGTGCCCCCCGCCGTGTCTCAACCTGCACTCCTGTGCCCCCCACGGTCCCCCCCCATGTCCCTTAGTGTCCCCCTCGGGCTGTCCCCCGGCGATGACCCGCCGTGCCCCCCCTCAACCCTCCCCAGAGCCCCCCGTGTCCCACCGTGCGCCCCCGCCCCGGCCCGCTGGGAGGCGCTGCAGCTACCGCCGCGGCCGCCAGGTGGCGCCCTTGTAGCGGGCGCGGTGCGGGCGCTGCCCGGTCCCCGGCGGGGCTGAGGCGGGGGGGGAGAGGGATGGGGGGAGAGGGCAGGGAGAGGGGCACGGGGAGAGGAATGGGGAAAGGGATGGGGAGGGGGGCAAGGGAGAGGAATGGGAAGAGGAATGGGGACAGGAACGGGGAGAGGGGCAGGGGGAGGGCAGGGGAGAGGGCAGGAGGAGAGGGGCAAAGGAGAGGGGCTGAGAGGGCAGGGGGAGAAGGACAGAAGGAGGGATGGGAGAGAGGGAGAGGGGACAGGGCAGGGAGAGGGACGGGGACAGAGGAGCCGGGAGAGGGCAGGGGGGAAAGAATCAGAGAGGAGAGGGGCAGGGGGGAGAGGGGCTGGAGGGAGAAGGGCAGGGGGGAAAGGGGCCAGAGGGAGAGGGCAGGCTGCGGGAAGGGGGGAGATGGCCATGAAGCTACATTGCCTGCGGTGATGGGCTTCCGCGCTATCAAACACTTTAAACAATTTGTGAGAATGTGGGAAAGAGACGGGAAGGATCCCGTATCCCCCAGCGGGAGGTGGCTCCTCCTTCCCGGGCTGGCGCAGGCCGGGCAGAGCCAGGCATCGCTGGGATGGCCCTGGCCTCTCCCGCCAGAGGAGGCAGCGACCCTGCACCGGGGGCACGGGGGAGGCGGCAGGACCCCCGCCAGGTTTTCCTGGGCCCCAGGTCCACTTGGTGACAGCTGACAGGGGCTGTGCTGCCTTCCCCTGCATGGGACGGGAACAGAGCTCCGGGAGCAGCCGTCTGGATCTCCACCAGGGTCTTTCTGCTCTGCGCCCAGGGCTGAAGCTGGGCCTGAGCTCCCGGCCAGCCCCAGGGCCTGATGCGTCCCTGCTCGCCCTGATGGCACTGCTGTCCCTCCTGCTGTCCCCCTGCCCATCCTCGGGTCAAGGTGGCTGAGCAAGCTCACCATCACCCAAGCTCACCATCACCCAAGCTCGCCACCACCGCCGGCACGTGGCTCGCGCTGCCGTCGCCCCTCGTCCGCCTAATGGGGCCGGATCACCGCACAAAGGACTTATCATGTGGATCACAAATGGCAGGAAGGCGAGAATAAATTAACGCCTGAAATGGGAGTGTGCTGAAATCTGACTTCTTTTTTTTTTTTTTTAAGTACACAGAAAAGCCCCTTCCATATTTTAATTAAAAGCCTTTCAGAAGAGGAGGCAAGGGGCTGCCATTTACAACGGGCTATTGTCAGGCGCACAAAGCAAACCGGTCTGGAGACAAACTGATTTATTAACCTGCGCCTCGCAGCGCTGCCCGGGGTGGGTGAGCCCTGAGGGGTGGGGGAACGGTAAGACCGGGGTCCCCCTGCTCTCCCCAGGGTGTCCCGGGGCCAGCAGGGCAGTGCCCCGGGGCGACACAGGGGGAGCAGGTACAGAGCATGCCACCCTGCAGCTCCTTCCCTCTGTGCGGCACCGGGCGCACGCCCTCTCCTCTTCCTTACGGCTCCCATTGATTTATTAATGATTTGGCCAAACAGAACCATTCCTCCAAAGCCCACAATTTAATTTGCTCACCAAAGATGCCAAGTTTAGTTTTATTTCTGATTTATGAGCAGGCTCTTCTGCTCCCTCAGCGGGAGAGCGGGGCAGTGATTTACGGGCAGGAGATCAGCTTTGTGGGCGCAGGGAGAAGGTCCCTTTGCTGGGAACCTGTCTCTGATGGTGTCCAACAGCAGATGCCTGGAACATCTCGGGCACGAACAGAACAAGCCATCCTCATTGCTGGCACGGAGAGGACACCTTGGCATCAAACAGCAGAAACCAACTCTCACCCCAAGGAAAGGCCATCCATCCCACCTGAGCTTATTGACCCATCGTGTAAACAAACCTCCCCCTATGCACGGTCCTGAGAGAGGGATGGAAATGAATTCCCATGGGGAGATCCCCCCCTTGCACAGCTTGTGCTCTCACCCTTGGCTAATTACGGCCTCATTAAGCCAAAGGAGAAGCACCTGTCTGGCACCACCAGCAGACCCAACCTCACTACAAATCTCAGTGCCTGCCAGCAGTTTGGGCTTGCTGACTTTTGTGGTTGTGGTGTTAAGAGAGCATCTATTTCTAGCGCTTGGGTTCCCAGAGCAAACTTGGGTGCACCCAAGTAGGGGCAGTGCAGAGGCACCTGATGGTTGCGGTCTCAGAGCCTCCATGGAGTTTGCCATTGACGCCAATGGGGTCAAGATTTCAGCTCCGTGTTTGCAATTGCATCTGGGTTTCGCTGGTTCCGGGTGGATGTGTTTATTGGAGCACCATGTGAGGATCTGCCATGGGAGCCCCCTTCTCCAGCCAGCTCTGGAGGTGGGGGACAGGAGAGAGGAGAGGCTGGAGCAGGGCTCGTGAGGCATCCAGGCTCTCTCTAACACAAACAGCCTTGGCTCTTGCAAATCCTTTCTTTGAACTTTGATTTTCCGTTCATTTGTTCTCCTGCCTGAGGCGTTTTGCAATTGTGGGATTGTGAGCAGCCCTGAGTTTCTCTGAGTGGAAGAGATGAGAAGAACGCGATCATTTCCTAGCTGTTTGTGCTACAGCGTGGTGCCAAGGTCACTTTGGGTGTCTGCCTTACCCTTTTGGACAGTTTTCCTGGCTCAGGTGAACTTCAGGCGGCAGGAAGAGAAGGAGCAGACCTGTCCCTGTGGCAGTGGAGCAGGGTGTGGTTTGAAGGACATTCCTTTTCTTCGGTGTCTTCTGAACTCAAATTGTTGCTTTTTAGTGGAATCTCAGGATTCCTGCAAAGTGCAAGTGGTGGCACCAGGACAGTACCTGGGCTGCCAGGTGGGGCCAAGCCCTGGGATGGCTGAGGAGCCGCTTCTATGTGCAGAAGGTGGCTCCAGCACCATGAGATCTGCTGCAGTGAGAGGAGCTGAGAGTTTTGGGGCTGGGGTGGTGAAGGACTACGAGTGACAGCTGCAGGAGCACTTGTCCTGGGTTTGCTGGCATCCGTGTCCACGGGTAGTGGAGGCAGCCCGTCCGAGCGTGGGGATCTCTGCGGCGGCGAATGGTGTCAGGTAAGACAGTGGGGACCAGTGTGATGGTGACCGAGGGAGCTGCTTCCTTTCACATTTGTCCTCTTTGCGGTTTTGGAGGCAAAGCAGCACCTGTGGTTTGGGAGTCCGGGGCAACACTTCAGTACTGCCTGCCCCTCCGTGGCGGGGGTGGCCCCAGGGATGCTATCTGGTGTGTCACAGCCTGGCAGGAGCCCCCGAGCTCTTCCACGTGCAGAGACGTGCACGTGTCTGCACGGCAGCTCAGGGTGTTACCTGTTCCTTAGCAGGAATACTAAAACGCTGCGCTTGCTTGGTCTGCAAATACCCGTCTGCACAACGTACCCGAAGGGGCAGCTTCAGCCTTTCTGCGCTCAGAAGCGAGTCGCGGCCAGCGGCGCTGGGGTCCCTCCAGCGCAGACGCGGCACCGCTCTGCTGGCAGGTCATCGCTTTCCCCCAGGAAAGGAACCGAATGCTCGAAGCCCTTCAGATGTCGGTGTGGTCAGTACGACAGGATATGGGGCAACTTGGGGCAGAAACCATAAAGCTCTCTATTTATTTATTTTTTTGGTGGGGAAGCAAAGGGGGTATTTCTGGACAGGTTTCGTTACTGCCCAAGCGCTACTGGCTGTGCCCCATTCTTCTGTTTAAGTTATTTGAGTTCTTCAGAGACCAGCCCTGTTAAGTCATTTAAAAATACAGTCCTAAACCAGTCTGAATTTGGGGATTTTCCTGGCGGCGATGCGCTGTGAGCGTGTTTGCTGTGGCAATTCCCACCAGGGTCAAAGGTGCTGGCTGTGTCAGGTTAGAGGGGGGAGAAAAAAAAAAAAAAAAAACCCAAAACAAAGCTGAAAAAGTTTAACCAGCAGCTTCCGGATGGCGATTTTTCCCACCTTCCCGGCGCCGCTGGGTGTTTGTAAAACACGCATTTTTGTATTTTTTTTTTAAATAAATCAATTGCACTGAGGCTCTGCGCCCCTTCCCCGGCGGAGGCCTGGCGGGGGGGGGGGGGGGGGGGCGTCCCACGACCCGCATGGGGGCGATGCCCGCTGTGGACCCGGTGTGTGTGGGGGGGGGTGGCCGCCCCCTCCATCCTACCCCCCCCCCCCCCCGCTCCCTCCATCCGTCCCCGCGGAGCGCGGGCGGGGCGAGGCGGCGGCGGGGCCGCCCCCGGCGGTGGGAGGCGGACGGACGGGCTCCTCCGCTCCCCTCCGCGCCTCTCCGCGCCCCTCCGCGCCGCCGGTCTCCCCCAAGATGGCCGCCGACGTGGGATCGATGTTTCGATACCGGACGCGGTTTGATGTCCGCCGGCTCCAGGTTGGTGGCGGCGGCGGCGGCCGCGGGGCTGGCGGCGGGCGGGGGTGGGGGGGGGATCCGGGTGGCCGCCCCCATCCCTCCCTCTTCCCCCCCCCCCCCCCCGGCTGCCTCCCGCCCGCCCTCCCTCCGCCCGCCCTTCCCCATCGATAGGTATCAGAAATTGATCCCCGCCGCCGCCGCTCTTTGTTCGGCGCCGCCCGGGAGCATGGAGCAGCGCTAGCGGCAATGGAGCCGCGCCGCCCCGGCCCCCGCCCCGCCGCCCCCGAGGTGACAGCGGGGCCGGGGGGGCGGCCGCCGCTCCGCCCCGGCGGGAGGGGAGGGAGGGAGGGAGAGGAGGGAAGTTGCGCGGGATGAAGTTGCGGGGAGCGCGGTCCCCCCGCGCCGCTCCGCCAAGTTTCTTGCCGTCCCCGCCCCGCGGAGCGGAGCCGCAGGTGCCGGCGGGCTGCAAAGTGTCCCCGGTGTGCGTGTCGTTCCCCCACCCCGCCGCCTCCCCCGCGGTAACGGGGCCGGCTCCGTAACTGCATCCCCCGCTCGTGGCTGGAGCCGGGCGCCGGGAGGGCAGAGACTCTTCCGTGAGCCGGTGGATGCGCGGTAGCCCCGGGGATGGCGGAGCGGGGCTGCCCGGAGCCCCGCCGCGCTCCCATTGTTATTCAGGGCCGGGGGTTGGCGGCGCCGGTGCCGGGGCTCGGTCAGCCCTGAATGACAAGGAAAGGCGACCGGCATCGGCCGGCTGGTGGTCCAGCGAGCCGGCTGGGGCGAGGGCTGGGTGCCGGCGTTCGGGACGTGTGATGGATGCGGCGGGAGAGAGATCCTTTGTGGCTCTGGGCAGGTCACGGCTGCCGTATCCCGCCGTAGTGCCCTCGGTCTGTGAAATTAACGGTAAGTCCTTTGTTAACGCGGACGAGGGAAGGTTTGGCAGGGGATGCTGACAGTTTGTGACCTTAAATACGCACCTATGTAGCGGGGAGGCGGATAATTAACACAATAGCTCTCCCAACATAATGGGATGAAACCCAACCTGGATCTACTACAAAAGCCGAAACGCTCATTTACATGGATATTAAATGGGTTTATCCCTGTAGGATATTACGGAGTTTAAAATGCAGCATGCTTCATAGGGGAGTAAACAAATTGAAATGCGATTTATGGGGCTTCGGTACTGTATCAACAGTTCCAGCATTTAATACATTTCGGCTTTTAAGCAGATTACGTGCTACATCTGTGATACGCGACCCTAAAAGTAATGCAGGTACCGTGGCCGGTCGGCTTGCCATGACTGCTCATTTATGGCATTGTGGTCGGAAAGGGATTACGGGTCTAAGCGCTTCGGATACAAAAGCATTCCTCGCTACATCACGCTAATGACTTTTCCTGGGTGCGCGCAGACCTTTATTTAAAGACAAATATTGGCAGCTACTTTTCTGTGGGTTTGTCGGTGGAGAGACGGGGAGGGGGGGGGACTTTGCCGGAGGGAGAGGTGGGCTGGGAGCTGGGAGGTGGGCAGCTCTGCTTCCCCACCGTTCCGCTTGGCCGGGTGGCTGTGGCTGGGTGCGGAGCTGGAGAGGGAGCAGTGGGGATTGACTTCTGTCCAGGCAGCAGTTCCGCCGCCTCGCCGGGATCACAGTGGGAAAGGTGACCTTGTGCCAGCTTGGCCTAATGCCCTCTATTAAAAAAAAAAAAAAAAAAAAAAAAAAAAAAAAAAGAGGAAAAAGAAAAAAACCAAAAAAAAAAAAAAAGGGAAACAATCCATTTATTCTTCTTCCTTGAGCCTTTTCCTTTTTTTTTTTTCTTTCCCCCCCCCCCCCTCTTCCTTTTTAATGCATGTGTCTGAGCAGCTCTGCTGGCCTGGGGCTGGCCGGGAATGGCAGAGTTTGAGCAATCCTGATGAATGGTGGGCATATGTAAAACATGTAGATAATGTGCTACTCGGCAGCACTTTGATGGAAACGGTGTTGAGCCTTTTTACAGCAAATAGTCTCGGAAATGAGAAGAGATAAAATTCTATCAAAGATAATACCAGACATATTTCACTGGGTTATGAGATTGTTTTATTGTGTACATTACTAATGCAGTATTTTTTTTACAGCTTTCTTGTGTATAATAGTCATAGTGGGATTCGTGCCGTTATGGGTTTTTTGTGTTTTAATTTGCTCTCGGTTTATTATGTTCCGGTTAGCATTGTATGGATTACATGCCCCGCGTGCCGGATGCCGTTTTAATCTAACCCGTTCTGTGTTAAAATGGCAAAAAAATGGGAAGAGTTGTGAGCTACTGATTTGGGATAATAAATACAACCGCAAGTGAGGGGAGAGAGACCGATTATAGCCATCTTTTATAAATGTCTTCACATCTCATTATGCAGATGAGCTCTGGCTACACGGCTCCAGTGTTTGGTTCCACAAATAAAATGCACTTTGTTTTATTTCCCGTAATGCAAATGCTCTCCGCGTGCCGGGAGCGGAGTTGGGCAGAAACTTTGGTGGTGGCGGCGGCGGCTCTGCCGGATGGCGATGTGCCGGCAGCCTTGGAGGGCGGTGTGGCTGATGGAATGGGTTTTTTTTTTTGTTTTTTCTTTTTTTTTTTCTTTTGCTGTTCAAGGTTTAGGGGAGGGGAAAAAAAAAATAAAATAATGTGGATGTGATTAAAATATTATAACCTTATGATATTCTGAAGTGCATAAATTTTACATATCAGCTACAGAGGGAGTTTAGACATCCATTAAATGATATGACAGCTTGACTTATCTAAATGTGCTATCATTTAACAATGTGTCAAAATTCTTCTTTATATAGACGACAGCAGTAAATAAGCTATCAGTCCTCTTGGCTGAAGCTTAATTCCTGGAGCCTGGACTAGTAAACTTAACTGCACTCTTGCAGAGCAGCCCATGGGCAGGATAACCTCGGGGGGGGAGGCCGAGGTGTTTCTGGGGCTGTGAGCCGGGGGGGGACTTCACTTCTGCAAATTCCCTGGGTCTCCTGTGGTTTTTTGGGCTCTTATGGAGAGACTGGTGGGATCTTCCACTTTCTTCCCGCATCTCCGTCACCCAACGCTCTCCGTTCCCGCTCCTGCTCCACGGAGGGTGGGGTGGTGCCTGTGGTCACCGTGTCCGTGGGGAAGAGTGGGGGGAGCCCAAGGGGGCTCTGGGTGCCCCCAACTCAGAGGGATTTCATCCCTCCAAGCGGAAATCTCAGGCTTTGTGCGAGTGCAGCCCATGCTCGGGGCTGGCTGAGGAGCGTTGTGGGGCTGTGAGTGTATTTCGTGCTTTCCAATGGCTCCAGCTGCTCCTTGTGCGTCAGGGTGTGGGCTGCGGAATTGTCCTGTTTGAACAATTAATAGGAATTTAGGGGCAGTGGCACTAACGAAGCCTGGTTCTCTGCAGCTGCCTGCCTCGGGACTGGGTTGTCTGGTGGTTGTGTGTTCCCCTTGAGATGCTACCAGTGACCAAGGTGTTCATGATGGCACTCTTCATGCGGATTCTCTGCCGTCTCCTATTGTGGCTGTGCTCTGTAGCCCATCTCTTGGCAGGGGCACTAGCGACGTTTCTTTCCTTCGCCCGGGAGCCCTGTTTCCTTAGAGATCCAGGGCTATGGCAGCTAGAAATACTTGTCCCTTCCATGTGGCACCAAGGAGGTTCAGCTGAACTGACCACCAAAGCGTAGCTGATGCTCCAGCATGGCCCGTTAAAACCTCAGTTGCCGGGGGACCTACGTGTCTCTGGATGTCACTATCGTTGACCACTTTGTGGTGTCCCCTTCCTCTACCCCTCTACCACAGCTCCCTCTTTGGGACAGGCTGAGGTGCAGCGTCCATCCTGCATCCCACTGTTTCTCCCCCCCCCCCGCCAAATCCTTCATTAGAAGCAAATACTTGATATTTCTAATACTTCCAGTTTCTTTGTGAAGGGGAGAACAAGATGGCCCATGTTCCTGGTTCCACCTGCTGTTGGGTCTCAGCTTTGTGCATTGGCGGAAAGTCGGACTGTGAAGTTCCTGAAGTGAAATGTGGTTTTTTTGGTGGTGGTTTTTTTTTTTTTTTTCCTGTGGCTGAATAATTGAGATGCTGCCAGACAAGAGGAGAGCTGCAGAAAATGAGAGTTTATCTTTAGCTCCACAGCTCTCACTTTAGAAACTGGTGACCCCAATTCCAGCCTGAAGAGTGACTTCTTCCCTAATTAATAAATCCATTAATTAATTGTGTGCGTGCTGCAGCCCATTAGAGATGTACGCGCTGGCCTCCTGATCCAGTTTAGTGGATTGTCTCTGTGGCCTTGGAAGGGGAGGAGGGGGGAGGGATTGTGACCAAGAGGCAAATAGGGGACAGGGATGGAAATATAATTTGATTTTTATGGGACCAGAGGGAAGGGTAGCAGCCCTGCCACCTCCTGGTGGGTTTATCCAGCTTGGAGATGGACCTGGGGACAGGGACAGAGCGCTTGGGGGTTGTGGTGCCCACCGAAACGGGGGAGAGTGTGGAGGGGGGCGTTCGTGGGGTTTGACTCGGACCAACCTGGGCGGCGGAGGAGCCTCCTGCGTCGATGCCCCGCGTGGCTCGATGGCAAGAGCGGAGCCATTTCGTTGGGGTCCCCGGGCTGCGCCGACATCTCCCGCTGCCTGGCGGGCGGCGAGTTTGGCGGGGCTCAGCAGGGCTTTTGTGCTGCAGGTGGAGCTGAATGTTAAAAACGTTTGGTGATCCGTATTATTATTTATGACCAGATTAAGCAAACAGTGCACTCCCAGCCTGCGAGTCCTTTAGGAGGTACTTGCTTAACTAGATAACCTCAGCGGAGCATGCAGAACGCGCTATTCATCTCCCTCCATATGTTGGCACCGGAGCTGCTCCCTTCAGTTAATTTTTCTTGCTGTCTGCAGAGACTTCAAATAAAAATGCAGGCATAATTGTTGTGTGCGCTGGTCCCATAGCTACTGTTTTCTCTGCTGAATGGAAAGTTAACTGTTGGCAAAAGAAGCACCATCTTTAAATGCAGAAGGCTTTGCTTGCCTGTGGATTTGAGGGATGGAGCGGCCCGTCTCCTCCCCCGTTTTCCCTTCCTATTTTTGCTGGTTGGAGAAAAATGGTGTATTTGGGTTCCCGGTGGTGGCTGCCTGTCCCGTGGGACGGCGGCAATGCTGTTCCCTTCCTCCCTTGGGCGCCGGTGCAATCATGGTGCTGTACGTCCCCGGCTGTGGGAATTCCCATGTCTTAAATTTCAGGGAATTATCCCGGGAGCTGCCGACACGACATGGCAAATTGAAAACGCGGGGCCATTGTTTGCAGGGAGGGAGGGCAATGGCGAGCTGCAGCATCCTGCTCCTACAACAGCCTGCCTTGAAACCAAATTAATTTAGGGTTCAAAAGTGAGGGTCTGTGCTCCCCCCTTGCCAGACCTTGAGATAGAAACCACACCGCGGCTCGCCCGCTGTGTTAATGGTGTAGCAGATCCCCTCTCGGATTGGAAAAGGCACATCAGAGGCATCCATTCCCCCCAAAAAAAGCCTGGGTGAAGTTTCTCAGAACGTTTTGTACCATCCTGCTCCTATTACCGAAAGATGTAATTCCCCAACTTGGGAGATAATAAGCAGGTATTGACTTCTGCTGGGGTCATTATCAAGATTTATTCAGTCAATATGGCTTCTTGGGTCAATAAATCTTGAGGTTGATAAAGGAGGAATATATACTTGCAGACTTTATTAAAAAGTTTTCCCCTTTTGTAACACTTTCCCATGCGTGTTGCATTAGGATCTGTGACAGAGTTTTCTTTAATTACCTTTTTTTTTTTTTTTTTTTTTTTTGGTGGTGCATGCTTTCCTGCAGCTTTTGGTGTGTCTTGCCAAGACAGCAAAACCTGGGAAGTGACAGCAAAACCTGGGAAGCAGGATTTGTCCCTGTGGTGGGTCTGGCTTGCTGGAGCTCACTGTCTTGCTAAAATCTCCTTCTTCTGGCTCGGCTTTGGTGATGGGGGGGGGGCTTGGGGAGAGTGGGGTCCGTGGGTGCCTCACCCCATCATCTCAGGGCTTGGTGGGTGGGGAGGATGGGACTGGGCATGAGGCTTTTCTACAGGAGGGTTAAAACTGAGGATTCCTGGCCCCAGCCCGCTGTAAAAATAATGGGATTGTGTCCCCTTCCCCATCGCAGGCTGAGAAATCTCTGTTATTCGGGATGGAGTGAAACAGCTACGGTGCTCTGCGCTGGGCTGGGCTCTGTCCCACCGCCCACTTGCTGCCTTGAGCCATGGCTTTGTGCCTCAGTCTCCCCGCTCGCGAGGCACAAGGGCTGGAGTATTCCTCCAAACCAGCATCTTGGGGCAAATCGCCCCGAAAAGGGACCTGGCAGCATCCTGGCGGTTGTGCCCGTGCCCTGGGTGTGCGGCTGTGCGCTTGTCCATTGCCTCTGTCAGCGAAGGGCCCTCGGAAGGGTTGCGTGTGCCACTTCGGTTGCCCATGCAGAGGATTTCGGGGGGCAGGCATCTCTGCAAAGAGGTCCAGGCTCTATCAGTGCAATGAAGATCCAGCTCTTGAAGCCAGCAAGCCGCCAGCCACAGGGGGTCATCAGCAAAAATCTAACCAAAAGGCTTCAATAGCCTGGAAAGCTGAAGTGCTCGTTATTTACCGCAGTGCTTGTTAATGAGCAGGGGCGCAGCAGCATCCGTCCCTTCCCAGCCATCCCCGGCCAGCGCCGGCACATCCCGGCTCGGCTTTGGGGTGATGGGGAGCCCCGGATGAGGCAGGCAATAACTGCTCACCCCCGGCTCGCAGGCAGGAACCCCGTCGGAAGGGCAGCGTGCGATGATGATGACGGGCTCCTTCAACTTCATCCATATAATTAACACGATTTATTTTGGCCGTGTCTGCCAAAGAGCTGCTTTGCAGCATTCCCGCCGTTGGTGGTTTTTCTCTTAAGTTGAGCTTCCCGATTTCACGCAGCTGAACACGCTGAAACCTCCTTCCAAAATGGTTTCAGTGGTCTCTCTTTTTTTCTTTCTTTTTCTTTTTTTTTTTTTTTCTTTAATACGGCCTTGCTGTGTAATTATTTTTTTGACTACTTTGGTGTAGCACTTAATGATTTCCCCAAAGCTGCAACAGGACCCCAGAGTATTGATTTAGCTGCAGTTTAAGCGACTCGCCACTAACGCATGGCCGTTTTAATATTAATTGCTTGGCGTGTGCGTGCTAGCGAGTTCTTCTGCAAGACGGATTTCTAAAAAAGTAAATAACCAATTTGAACCCCATGTAAATATTCCTCTGGTGGGAGCTGTGCCGTGCGTCAGCCGCTCCGAGCACGCTGCCGTTGCCTTTGGTAACGCTCCTGCAGTTTTACACCGAAGTCAGGACCTCGGGCATCCTTTGTTTTCTTCCGTCGGGATAACATAATAAAGTATTACCTGGCCCTGGCAGCGGGTCTTGTAATGTGCGGTGTAAGCACAGCCGCTCGTCGGCGCCGGAGCTGGCGTGTTATTGCTTAGCCTGGCTGCAGAGGACATTTATTCTTTATTAATCACGCCGACAGGGAGAGCTGCCTTCGTCTGCGGCTCTCAGAGAGGTTTGCAAACATTGCTTCATCCCCGGGAGCTGGGTAATTATTACCCCTCTCGTCCCCCGGTTTGTCGGCAGAGGGGGGAGCGGTGAGCTCTCCCCTTGGGGGAGCGATGTTGCTAAATGCCCCCCATGATGCCCACATGGGATGCGGCAGCGTGCGGTGGCTGGGAGGGGGTGATGGGGAGGACGGTGCCCTCCAGGAGGAAGGCTCCTGGCGACCGCTGCCTGTACCCCCCCAGGATAGTGGCTCGCCAGGCTCCCTGGTGGGGCAGAACATCACTCTGCGTCCCATGAGGTCCCCTCAGTGGCACCTTGTGGCCCTGAATTCAGCGCCCGAGGTGCTGGTGGAGCCTCCTCCACGAGGTCTCTGCCCTGGTGAGCGTTTGCTGATGCCGCATTCGTTGTGGGGGAGCGGGATGCCCTGGCCGTGCTGCTCCAGTTCCCTTTCCCTGGCACCGGTGATGGGCTGTGATCTGCTGGTCCCGACCCCCTCCTGGCTCCCCAAATCCCAGCCCTGGCAGAGGCGAGGGTTGTCTGGGGCTGGTGAGTGCCCGGGGCCGGTGGGACCCAGCCCAGGGCATGGCTCCGGCGCCCAGGGCATGGCTCCGGCATCCAGGACGGCAGTGGCCATCCAGGGCCAGCAGCTTTGCCCGCTCCATTCTCTGCTCGGCGCACGCCGCAGAGGTAGCGGCGTCTCCTGCCACTGCACTTTTCTTTCAAATAAAAGCAGCTAATTAACATTATTCTTTAATTATTGCCTTTATCAACAAGGGGTCTGGTTTATACCAGCAGGATAGTCGCTTTCCCTTCCACTACCCAAGCGAATGCTTCAATTCCTGTTGCTTTTGAAATGAATTTGATGTCATCTGCCCATTGTCACTTAATGGGGACACTTGGGTAATGATTGCGCGCTCCAGCCCTGTTAGCAGCACTGCGAGCGTGTAATTTAGCCCCTTAGGCAACGGTACTTTTGAAATCTCTGGATAGTTTTGAACTCTCTGTTCTTAATTAAATATGCAATTTTTCACGGTAACCAGGTTAATTCTTTTGTGTTGTGTTGTAATACTGTTAGGAATTTTCATAGTTCTTATTAAACATTATTCAGGCATTGTGAATTCCATAATTAAAAAAAATGAAAAGAACAAAGCTTGATTCACTTCTTTCTTTTCCCTGGTTAATTTATCAAATGAATTTTGCAAATTTTTCTTTTTCTCCCCAGACGGCGTGCCAAGTGTTTTAAAGGGGAAGGATTTAATTGCTCTGTAGGGATTGGTTGGTTATGAAGGATTTGGCTGTTTGATTAGTAAACCCTATTGGGAATGGTTTAATGCTCCATGATCTTAAAAATTGTCTGATTGTTAGGCTCTCCAAGGATGTTTTCTCTTTTCCTTATGTACGGCAACAGCTTCACACAAGTGTGATTATTAGATAGCGAGGAGGGAGCAGAGGGGTAGATGGCCGGTGCCGGGTGAGCCTGCCTGCCCCAGCACCGCCGATGGAGCCACCGCGGTCCCCGGAGCTGGATGATGATGATGGTGAGACAAACCAGCGGTTGTTTACGTGCATCCCTGCCGATTGCGGGAACGGACCGCTGGCTGTGCCGGGAGGGGGCTGCTGCTGGGTTGGATCCTGGGCTCAGTTTCTCTTCCAACACTCGTTTCCCATTATCTATCTTGTAATATAATGAAGTGATATAGAAGATGTGATTTACCAAGAGGCAAACCCCTCTGCCTTCTCTGAGCCTGAATCACCCTGGTACCCCACCGGGCAGCATCCCCGTAAGGATGCCCAGGTGCAGGGGGAGGCCTGGCCGGGGGTACCGTGCAGCCCTGGGGCCGGGTGCGCAGCTCCGTGTGCGAGGAGGGATGCGGGGCTGCAGCTGCCAGGGGTTTAATCCAGGTACCCTGGGACAGGGGGGCTTGGAGAGCCCCAATCTGGGAGTTACGTGGGCGATTAACCTGCTCAGACTCCGGAGCCTGGGGATGTCCAGCCTGAAGCCTTTAACTGGGGAGGCTTTAAAGGGAAAAACAACATGAAAATGCACTGTTTATGTTTTTTTCTCTGGCGGGGATGGTACCCCGTACCCAGTTCCCGATGCTTTTTTATTTCTCCCATCCCTGCGTAAGAGGGGGCTGTGCCCTGCCCTCGCACCCCCAGCCCCAACGCCTTCGACTGAGATTTGGATGCAAAATCGATGGAGGTGACGTCTGTGCGCTGACGTCGGGACCACGGGGACGGGCTGTGACTCCGGCTCTCCCAAACTCCTGCTGGGGAGGAGCCCGGCATTCGCTTCCAGGGCGGCTGGGGAGCATCCCTGTGGGTGCTGCCGCTGCCCACGGCTCTCTGGGTTATTTTTAAAGTGTGTTTAGTCTTAATATAGGAAAAAAAAAGGTAGTCAATATCTAGTGTTTCTAGCCATGCCATGTCAGCTGGGGTCCCCTGGCTTTCTCTGAGGTTGTGGGGTGAAGGATGGCGATGGGGTCGTTATTATACAATGGAAAAGCTCTGGGGTGGTACTGGCACCCAGCGGTTTTTTTTGGGGGGGGGGGCAGGAGGGGTTTTGCCTCCCGCCTGACACGTGGAGCATCCCCAGGGATGCCGCTCGCTGGGAGATGGCAGCCCAGCCGGGATCGATTGCGGCCGGTCTGAGGGCGCTCCCCAGGGCTTATTCGGGTTTTAAGGGGAGGTCAGAGAGTCATTAAACTTATAAATATATTACAATTTAAGAGAAGAGCTGTCGTTACCTTTGAGCTTGGTTTCTGTGGCGCCAATCTTTCGCTGTTCTGGTTCAAGCCTTTACGCCGGGTGGATCAACAGGGCTGGTGCTGCCTGCGGCCGGGGCGGCACCTGGCAGATTGGGGCAGAAAATCAGTTCATCAGTGCGGGGCAGGGGTTCTTTGCTTCGAAAAGCATCAAAACCTGCACTTAAAACTGCTACTTCTTCCCTCTCCTGCCCCCAAAACTTGCAGAAAGACGTTGATTTGAGGTTTGGGGACCCAAGTGAAGCTGCTGCGGCGGAGATCCCGGCGCGCTCCGGCTGCTGGCAGCGGTGCAGGGTGGGAGGCTGGGGCTTCTCTGGGTCCTGGGTGCTTCTGGGTGAACAGGGATTTTTTGGGGAGGTGCAGGTCAGTGGCGTGCGGGTGCTTGGACTCGGCGCTGGGGACCCGGCAGAGCCTGGTGCGTGCCAGCTGGGTGTCCCTGGGCACGGTGTGACCACAGAGAAACGTCACCAACCCATAAAGCACGATCCAAGAGACAACCCGCAGGGTAACGTCCAGCGGTGGCACCATCCCAGTGCGGTGTCTCCATCATTGTGTTGAGCAGTGCGGGCAAGGAATGCAAGCGGGGCTTAAAAATAATGGTTAAAACTTAAAAAAATCCCAATTTCTGCCCCATTTTCTCTGTTCCGCCACGGTTCTTTGCAGCAGATGTGGCAATGTCAGGCTACGGCTAAAGCAGGGATGTGGAACCGCTTGTTTTTCGTCTCTCACCTCTATAAATTTTGCTTAACGGCGGGGACTGGCCGTGTCCACACCTCTGCCTGGGCTCCATTGCAGCGCCGGTGTGGGGCTGCTCCTGGTGGCGCCGTGCTGAATCCAGAAAGTCATTTTAAAAACAAAAAAAAAAAAAAAAAAAAGGGAAAAAGGACTAGACATTTGCAAGGCGAAGCCGGTAATGTATTCCCAGGCATGACACAGAGTGGCAGCGTGTCGTGAACCGCGTCCCCGGGGACCCCTGGGTCTGTGATATTGGCTTTAACCCCCACCGGCTCCGGTCGGGGCGTAAATTCATCAGGCTTACGGGTATTGCTCTCGGACTACTGAATAATTTACAGTTGCAGAGCCCAGCCAGGTTCAGGTCATCGGGGTTCATGGGTTAATAACAGGTTTGGTTTTTGTTGTCAGCAGCTGCCTTGATAACATATGAAAGAATCCTATTCTGTTGATTAGATTTTGAAATGGATCAATTTTTAATCAGCAGAACATCTGACTCACTCAATAAAGAGTAGTGTGGTGGAGACAGGACGAGGGTCTCGTTATTTACAGGATTGTTTGTTTTTACTAATACGCAAATCCTCGCCGGGGCCTGGAGCCTGCCCCCCCAGCCTTCCCTCGTCCCGGCTCCCCCAAAATAAATGGTCGGGATTATCTGCAGCCTCGCGCCAGGTATTTGATTCATCTACTGATTCGGTAGGAAATCCATGATGCTGTTTAAGAGATCCGAGGGCACGCTGGAGCTTTGATTTAGCTATCTGTTGTTATCGATGGAAAAACATTTACTTACCCATCACCAAATCTTATGTATAAAAGCACTTTTGGTGGTGGTGGGGGGAAGACGACAGGGACTCACCCCTTCCCGAGCATCCCTGCGGGGTGTCCCCTCCCTGAGGGCCACCAAGAGGCACCTTCAAGATGAGTTTGTGGGTGCTGGGGGAGCAGGGGACAAACCTCAGCAGGATGCGGGAAGGTCCCAGCCACGTTTCTGGGGGGGAGCAAAGTTTCAGGGGGGATTAACTTTGATTTCATCGTTAATAGCAGAAGAGCTGCATTCCTATTAAAAGTTAAGTACTGTGTAGGGACCTGGGCCGATACTCCCCCCCCCCCAGTTTTATCTTTTTGTTTACTTGGGGCACAAAAAGCATCCCAAACTTCACATATTGCATTGCACCTTGATAACCGCCCGCGTTTCTTTTTGTAAAGATATGCATAAAATACGGGGTTTTTTCCTGAAGTAGAATTCGCTGGGTCAAAATTTGGACTTGAAGCAAGCGTTAAAAACCACCATAACAGGACTCCCTGTAAATTAAACTCTGTTTTTTTTAATAAGAGGAAAGGTAAATCTCGTAAAGACAACATTTTGCAAAGAGCGTCGCCGGAGTCCAGCTGACCGCGGCGCTGGCTGGGGGCGGCCTGTTGCTGGCACATATCGATATAGATAAGAACTCGGTCACGACGGGAATTTGCATGGGTTTTTGCCCTGGGTGCTTTGGGATTTTACTTTTAAAATTTGGGCCTTCTGGCAGTCTCCTTAGCCTAAATAAATATTTTCCCTTTTGCCGCGGATCAATTAAGATCCTGGCTGGGGGGGGGCTTGCTCCTGGCAGGGTTTGGGTTTTTTTTTTTCCCCCTCCATTTTTCTTTTTTTTCTTGAAAGAGTTGCCTCTTATTTAAAAATACGTGTCTATATGGATTTATATATATAGTTGTTGCTTATTATGAATTTATATAGATATAAATATGTAGGGATTTTGGTTGATTTGATGAGGTAGTGGTTCAAGCACCAGGAAAAGCGCGCTGAAGCCTTGGGCTTCCCTGACCTTCACCGAGCACCAGCCACGCTCCGAGGTCTCCTCCGGGGCTTCTCAGCGCCCGCTGTTATTGCAGCACCACGAGCCCAGGGGCTCATTTCTGTAACCTGGAAATAACTCCGCAGGTAATAGGTGTTTGCCAATGGCCGCAGTGACGGCTCAGGGGCTCTCGCGCCCGTCAGCGGGCACGGGCGATGTGTATCAGTTTCCGCTAAAAACATTAGCGACACCAGAAGGTTAAATATGCATATTATATCATCCCTGGCGGTTTTATTTTCAGGAGAGCAATGGGTGTCACGGGTTCACGACTTCAAAATTAAGTTTGTTTTAGTGATGGGAAACGCGCTCCTCTGTTGAGCACCCGCTGCTTATTTTCCGAGACGAGGTGAAAGAAAAACATTTTTGCAAAGAGTAGAGGGGCAGCTGACCTGGTTTTTCTTTAATAACGGGTGCTGAGGAAGCATCGATGGCGGTGATCGGTCTTCAGCGCCCGGCGTTGGGCAATGGCGAGCTGCCCAGATTTTGTGCCTGAGAAAGGCAGCGGCTCCTCTGGTAACTTATTAACTCTCAAAATTGCCCCTGTGTTTAGCAACTGAGTAAACGAATTGCTGATGGGTCCCTGGGTTTTAGTGTCGTTGTTCCGGACAGGATTGACCCCAAAACTGCGCCGGGACCAGTTCTGCTGGGCCTGCGGTGGGAGCAGGTGAGGAAAATAGGAGGAAATTGCACTCGCAAGGGCTGAAAATGGTGCTTTGCTGCTTCGTTTGCGATTTAAGGGCATGGGAGGGGGTTGCTCCTTCGCAGTTGGGTGTTCGTTTTTGGGTCTATGAATTTGTACTCACGACCCTGCCAGGGCTGGCGGGTACAGCCTCTTGTGCCGCTCGAAGGCTGCGCTGATTTGATCCGGAGTTACCGAGACCAGCGCGTAGTCCCGTCCTCTTTCCTCCCTCATTTTAAAGCCGTTTATCTAGGTAGGAAGCTCCTACAATTTTGGGCACCACAGGGTATTTGGCTTTGTTAAGGGTTAGCCACAGGGGACATGCAGATTGCCTTTTGGCGAAAGTCCCCCCGTCTTTACCCATCCCTTGCTCTGTTGTTGAAGAACCCCCCCTTCCTACCTGAGCCTGGAAGGGTTTCTATGTTTCGGTCTTTTTTTTTTTTTTTAGGCTAATAATTAAACAAGAACCGAGCCCAGCATCAATTTAAATAAAGAGCAGATGGAGCATCCTGTGTCTTAGCGTGGTCCTGGCTCCGACAGCGCCAGCGAGTCCCGGGGTTCGGGGTTTGGACGTGCCCCCCCCCGCAAGGACGACGTTATTGGGCTGGCAGCGGGCAGCAGCCCCGCGGGACGCCGGCTCTGCCGCTCAAAATGCCAAGGGCATCCTTAGGTAGAGGTGAGCCGAGATGCTTTTCCTGCCTTCCCTTCCCATCCCGCGGCTGAATCCTGGCGAGCTGCTTTGAAGAGCACTTTTTGGGCCCCAACGGGTCGTAACTCCTTCCCGCCGTCTGAGTCGGCAAAATCCGGCACGCCGGGGCTGGTCTGGGTGCCGGGCGGCTCTCCCTCCATCCCGCCCCTGCGAGGAGCTGCAGCTTTTACGGTTATAACTGGCGCGGGGGTTTTTTTGGTGACGAATACTTTATAATGGATAAATCCCAGTCTGCTACTTTAAAAAGCCATAAAAGAAAATAGTGCAAGCGCTGGCTGCTGAGCTCGCCCGAAGCGGGTTGCTGCCTCCTTACCATCGCCCATGCAGAGCCGCACCGATGCAGTCGGAGCTGCAGAGGGTCTGGATCAATCACCACCAAAATCCTTGTTTTTCCCCATTTTGTCTCTATTTAGCAACTGCGTTGCCTGCCTCCCACGCTGATTTCTCATTGAAATGCCCTATTTTTATTTTTTCCTTAAGCAGCTACAATTGATAATTTAGCTCTGGATAAAGCAACCTTAGAGGTTTTTATTTCTCAGAGGCCAAACATTGATGTTGTGTGAAATGGGAGCTTTGAGGAGGCTTTGTATGGAACTTAGCTTCCTGAAAAATTTATTTACTGCGACTGTGATCTGCAGGAGCGAATTGATGTTTATCTATAGTAGTTCTTGCCAGGAAAAAAAAAAAAAATGCATAACTGCACTTTCTTGGGAAGCCTTGAAAGGCCTTTTAAATAAGTGTCTAATAGTAGGCTCTCAATAGCAAACAGCCAGCTTGATAGACAGTATACAGTATATTATTAACTATAAGCAGGCTTAATCTTTTTCTCATGTTTTAGAGAATGCTTTATAACCTTGTGGCCAAAGAATTCATGATCGCCAGGTATTTGAAGCTAAGCAAAATTATACCGGCTGTTACTGCCGGGCGATCGATACTGCCGGGAAGCGCGCGGGGCCGCGAGCTCCCGCTTGCAGCCGGCGAGCTCCTGCTTGCAGCCCGTGTCCTGGCGGCCGCCGCTCCCAGGCGGTCCTGCCTGCGGAGCTGGGATTTAGGCGACCCTGGAGAAGGATGCTTGGGGGCGGGGGGTTATTTATTTATTCTCTTTTGCAACTGCCGCGCGGGAGGCGGGGGTCCCGGCGGCGTGCTGGAGTCGTGCGCGGGTTCCAGCTCGGCGATGGAGCCGCGTCGGAGGGTGGGATTTGGCGCTGGTGGGATGGAGCCAGCTCGCCTGCCTCTCTCCTCTGTTGGACCTGGCAAAAAAATAACAGCAGAAGTTTTCTGGCCGGCAGCGTTCGCCCCAAGACTGAAGTCCCTGGCGAGCCTCCGATCGCTGTCTTCGCTTGCAGTCGAAGGCCTTTGCGTTCGCCAGGGCGATCTCAGCCGCGCGCGTTAGTGCCCTCATTTGCAGTTGTGTTTTGCTGCTTTTCCTGCCCGCGCTGTATCGGATCCTGGGAGCCCTGGCCAGGAGTCAGGGAATCGATAGATGGTTAAGGTGATAAGTGGCTTTGCTAAAAACCAATTTTGCAAGAGGAGTTTGCAAAGAGGTTAGCGGAGAGGATCTGCATCCCTGCCCCAAATGGCTCGCTCCGGCCAGGAGCTCGCCTCCGACCTGAATTAACCCGGGAAGCATCCTCGGTGCAGGTCACAGATGCTCTTCTGCATCTGTAAATCCACGTGGATCCCACGGGAGGGTGAGCCCAAGGAATAAGTCTCCTTCCTCCAGAGAGAGCGTTTAGGGAAAATTAGAGGGGTGAACGTGCCTGAAGGCAATGTAAAATTAAACAAGCGTAATTTGCTCAGCTGATAACTTCTAGCCAGTCTCGGAGCCGGCGGCTCTGCCGGCATTACGGTGGTGGTGTTTACATAGGGATGAGGTGTTCCCGCACGGCTCCTCCAGTGCGGTCAGGTCTGAGCAGGCTTTTCTCTAATCTCCACCATGGCTGGCTGCTGCTTCCAACTCTATTTTCCCTTGAAGGGACTCGTTGTGCCCACTGTCGCGAAGATCCCGCAGCCCACTTGGGGTGTGCTTACTGGTTTTGGCATAGCTCGGTGGTGCCGGCGGGACGATGCTGTGCAGGGACACCGTCCTGCCTCCTGGCACAAATCGCTGAGTGCCCCCTGGTCTTCTGTCGCCACGTAGCCCCCGACCATGTGTTGCTGCAAGAGATGGACTTGGGAGGAACGGGCAGAAATAGGGAGTAGCACATCTCGGGGGTGTTTCACCAAAGCATTTTCAACCACCACCAGCAACTACATGGCCTTTTCAGAGGAGGTGATGCTGATGGCACCTAAGATCTTCCTTTCTGACTACATTTTACAACTAATTTCTGTCCGTTCCAAGAGCCAAAGTGCTCTGCGCATGTGATGAGTCCCTTAAGGCACAATCCAATTTGCTGCCATCCCTTCTGCTACATCCGAGGGGTCCCAGCTCCCTCCTGGGGCTTTGCTGACCTGGTCCTGGTTTCACAGGTGGCTCCTTGTCTCTGTGGAAGTCCCTGAGCCCTGCCTGCTCCTCAGGGCTGAACAGTTGGGGTGGTTTTGGTGGCACCCCATGGAAAAAGCCGGCTTGGGCTGCAGATCATCGGGCTTGTGATTTATTTGAGGGCGTTGTAACGTTTCTACGGTTCATCCCATCCCTGGTGCATCCTTATCTCCGCCACGCTGGGGCTGCGAGGTGACGAAGGTGTGGGCTGTCCCACCTATGCATTTTATTTTCTGTGGGCAGAGAGATGGGGTTTTTTTAGGCTTTCTGGCATTTCTCAGGCTTGACTCATCTTTTCCCACCTGCCAAGGCCAGGGGTGTCCCCCAAACTCTTGCTTCAAAGCTGGGGCACTGAAGCTGATGGTGGGATGGGCTGGTGGCAGCATCATCCTCCCCTTGGGCAGCGGTTCTTTATTTTCCCTTTTTTCCTGTTTATCAAGTGAGATTTCCCCTTGGCCGGTGACCCCAGAAGGAGCGTCGTGGGATGCTCCTGCGTTGCTGTTGGGCTCTGCTTTCGTGCCGTTATTTATTACTACGTTGCTTCGTTAACGCATCCGCCGTTCGAATGCTGTGGCTGAAACCACCTTATTTCATTTTTTTAATCATAGTGGGGAGGCTGTTTCTGGATGCTGATTGATGGAAACATCTTATCTCCTCTAGTCAAAGTGTCTCCGCTTTGCGTGGTAATGAAATAGTTTGACACTTTGACATGAGTGTCAAACACTTTTCCGAGGAAGCAAACGGCGGAGACTTTGATCTAGGTGCAAACTGGTTTCCTTACAACAAACAGACCCCCCCCTTTCATCCGGAAAAGAAGATAAGGGGTTTCAATCGGTGCTAGCTAGCAGCTGCTCTTAACGATTTTAAAAATAAAAATAAGAAGAAAAAAAAATAATAACAGAATAGTTAAGCTGTTATGTCATATTATAAACTCGCCCCAGTGCTGTGGAGTGAAATAAGGTAGGTGTAATACCGACAGTAGGAACGACAAACATGAGAGAATCCTCCTAAAATAAAACAACAGAAATATTCTCTTTTGGGAGATGTTCAGATTTGTTTTTCCCAGTATTTCAAGCGAGAACATCTTCAGAAATGCCTTTTTCTGGAGAAAATGCATCTTGTTTTTCATAAAAGTGGCATTTTCTGTGGAAAAAACCCCCACCGCTTCTACTATTAGCTTTCTTTTTAATCTTCCCCCCCCCAGATTTTCTCCCGGCCAAGCCTGGAGATATTTTAAGTCCTGGTGGGAGGGTTGAAGGGAGAAATCCTGAGCATACCCTCAAGCTGACAAAATTCTGCTCGATCACGAGCTTTTCTTTTTTTTCAATAGACCATTTTGAGTAGAAATGGGTAAAATTCCTCCCTGCTGTGATGAAGTCGGCGTTAGGCTGTCCTGTGCCTGCGTTTGGCCCGAGTATGTCTAATTAAACGCAGCGGCACCTTTTTTCTATTTTGAGTGTCGAGATTGTGCACAAATGCCCTGTGAGCAGCTGAAGAGAATTTACGTGACGTGTGGAAACCGTTAGGTTACAGCAAATCCTGAGGTTTACGAGAAGGTTTTCTCTCCGCTCTACGGACACAAGTGGCATCGGCCCGGATGCTGCGTTGTCTTCTCGCTTTGGGAGTTTTAACCGTTTTCGTAGAAATCTCTTCCCTCTGAACATCTTGGGCTAGATGGTCATTGTAGCTCCCTTCCAACTGCACTAGCCCGTGTCCTAGCCCGTGTCCTAGCCCGTGTCCTAGCCCGTGTCCTATCACGATACTCGGTGCTGGTGGCCCCAGCACTGATTTTGTCCTCTGCCCTTGGGCATTGTCCCCCGAGATGACTCTGCCCAAAGCCATTGGGTGAAGAAGCACGGAGGTGGTCCCACATGGGCAGAAGCGCTTAATTTAGTGCCTCCTTAATTAGCACAGCAATTCCTGCTCCTTGCCCTCATCCATGACCTCTCCATGCCAGGGCTGGAGCGCAGTGAAATCCTCCCCGGGAGATGCTGTATTCGGAAATGACAGGGGATTTGGGGCTTAATTTTAGCCAGAACATGTGGCTCGTTTTCAGATGCTTCTCAAGTCAAGTCGCGCTGGCTTTGTTATATTTGGCAAAAGGAAAAAAAAAAACCCAAAAAAACCAGAGAGGCGACATGGTTTAGAGGTATCTCTCCACAGACGGAGTTACGGAATTTAATACAAGGAAGCTTTTGCGCATTGCCCGGTCTGCGTCGGAGCGCGCAGAGCCTGTGTTTGAGATTAAAACTCACATTTCATTTTTATACACTGTGCTTAATCCAATAATGATTCCGTGTTACAAACGGCAATAATATCTTTCAGCATAGTTAATCAGAAGAGACTTAATGCTGTCACTATTTATTAACCTTTGTTGAAAAGCAAGAAGTTTTCTTACTAATCTGCGATTGTTGCTCTTGTCAGGCTCTATCAAGTGCAAACCAGATTTGGCATTCGTTACAGGGGGAGGATGCTGCCGCGTTCCCTGCCGTCTGCTGCATCCGACCCCGTGCAGGGACGTGGTCCCATACGGTGCCGGGGGGCGGCCAGGCTGGTCCCCCATCTCCCATCCCCATACCTGCAGCTGCCAGGTTACAGCATCATCTGCTCCTCCAGCCGCACGGACCCTGGTGCTGGGGTAAAGAGGCAGCTTTACCCCTCTCAGGGTTATTTTTTGGCTGCCTGACCCACGTTCCTGCATCCAGCCCCCCCGGGCGCTGTTTTCGTCTCTGGCATGGGGAGACGCTCTCCTGGCTGGGTGCCACTGGGGCAGCACCATCGCTCTCTGATAGTTTGAAGGAGGTCAAGTGACTTCCAGCGCCTTCTCCAAAAGCTTGGGGATCCCCCCACCTGCATCCGTGCCTGGGGGAAGGGGGTGTCCCTGGGCGGACCGGGGGGTGAAGAGGGTTTTGCGAGGATGCGGTGGCAGGGGCTGAGCCGAGGCACGTGGAGGTGGCTTGTCCCTCGCATCCAGAAAGGCATCCCTTGCACCCGAGCATCGCCCCGGTGCCCGGCAGGGGCAGGCAGGAGGCTGCAGCCAGCGCTGCCCTTGAAATCACAGCCCCGCGCTGGCGTTCCCAGGACAGGGGCTCGCGTGGCTTTGCGACGCCGATAGTCGAAATGTGGGTTTTGGGGAGGGGAGCGGCGGAGGGTGCATGTTTTTTGAAGCTCCATGGTGATAAAAGGTCAGTACATGGAGGAATTTAAGCCTTCGATATTCTCCCGTTTGTGTCCTGTTGCAGGGAGGCCGGTGCTGGAATTGGCTTGTAGGAGCACCTGGAATTAATGAGCCAGCTTGGTGCCGTGCAGAAATCGATGCTTCCTGCATTAATTGCGCTGTGTTCGAGCTTCAGCTTTTTATTCTGAGTTATGTAGTTACAGGGAGAGATGTCTCTCTTCGGCGCAGCCTTTCCGTCCCATGGGAAAGGGTCCTTCTCCCGGCGCCCGTCCTGCCTGGGTGTGGGTGGCGCGTCCCGCGTCTCTGCCGGCCGTGGGATGGGGATGCCCAGCGCTGGCTGAAGCGGGAACACCAAAAACCACAAAGGAAATAAACCCCGAGTCTTTGCTACCTTCCTCTATAATTGGCCAAAGGAAGAGACCCCCGTTGGCGGTCGGGCTGGGTGGGAAAGCCCCTGGCGCCCACCTCTGCTGGGTCCAGCCCTGGTTTGCGGTGGGAGGTGGACGGGCAGGAGCGGGGTGGTCTCCACAGAAGGCTGGCGTCTCCTTGCAAGTGGGTTTGCAGCAGCTTTTGCATTTATTTCCAAATTATTTTGCCCTTAATTGCAAATTATTTTTATTTTTTTGCGATGATTTGTGATTTCTGTAACTGAGCATCCATGCGGATGGGGAGCAAAGTCCGCCGGACCCTCGGGGCTCCAGGAGCTGTTTTGGAAGAGCGGGCGTTGCTGTTATTTCTTATTTTTAGGGTGGACCAGCATTGAGCGCTCTTCCGATCTCAGCTTGGGCACTCGAACAGGTGCAGCCGTGAAGAATTCCGCTTTGCTAATATCGTTAAAGCCTAAACATGGTATTTATATTTTTAGCAAATTGTTCTTTATGGTATTGATTTACATGTAATGTAGTCCTTGCATGAATAACTACTATAAATCTGGAAGCATTTATTATCCGAAATAGCTGTGAACTCAGTCAAATCCTTTATTTGTTAGACACAGTTATGGCGCTTAAATTGCGAGGTAGAGGGTAAAACGTAAACTGTGTTTTCTGTGACCAGCTCAGAGTTTCTGCCGGCCAGCCCATTGATCTGTCGGAAGAGGTAAGGGTTAAGATAGTTTGGTGAAATGAAAAAGTAGGGAATAAATTACAATGAATGGGATCTTTGATCTGGCCTGTTGATATTGGGGATGGTGCCTGCCTCTGCCTTCCCTGCCCAGCCGGAGAAATTAACTTTTGAACTCGATGGCTCCAAGCTTTTTCTCCTGACTTTGATCCTTCGTGCTGATGGGCAGCGGGGCCGGGCGCTTATTTGTTATCCTAGTGATACTGAGCCCGGGAAAGCCGGGCTTTGTGGACCCAGGGCTTACAAAAATAGTGTAAATCTTGTTTGGTATTTGTGAAACAGTGACCATAAAAAAAAACCAAACCAAACCAACCACCGCCAGCCCCAGCTCCCGAGTCCTCACTGGTGCCGTGTGCCAGACGCGGAGGGCTGGAGGGCTTCTTGTTCTAAATTTATCCATTTAAAAGAAGATTATGAACTATCCACTTGGGACTTTTAAAAAGGCTTTCACAATAACTCTTGAAAGCCTGATGCCTTTAATCCTGAACTTTAATTTAAAATAAAGAAATCTTTTCAACTCGCCTCTTTCCCCTCCTCCATCCCACTATTCCAGGCTGAGGTTCTCTCCAACTTGCTTACGGAGCAAAGATGTGCTAAGCTCTTTTAATTTCTTATGAAGATATTTATTTTTTAATAGAAAGAAAATCAAGTCAGCCCTCGAGAGTATACACAGCAGTTTACCGCGATAGCAGGAATTAATCAGTCTATAAAGTTCAAAATGTACAAAGAGGGAAGAAAAAAAAAAAACCCCGACTGATCAAACAGGAGGCTCTTCTCTGAGATGCGAAGATAAAAGCCTTTTCCTCTGCGAGCTTCTCTACTATTGGCAGCCAGTGGGGTCAAGATTTATTTTTTTTTTGTTATGGAAAGCTCGAGATAATTAATGTTGTTGAAAGAGGACCGTTGGGTTGGCGTCTAGCAGGCTAGCCCCCGAGTCTGGCATCTTGTGAAGCAGCAGCGAGTCGGAGGAGGCGGGGGGGGAATGGAAATGTTCCCCACCGAGGGAACTGCCAATTTAACGGAGCAATAAATAATATCGAGAGATAAAAAGAGCATTTAGAAAAGGGACGCGGTGCTGCTGTTGCTGGTGTTGAGCCTCCGTTCCCCGGCTCAACGTCGTGTATGGGTGTTTATGAGGACCGCAGCCGTTTGGGATCTTGGAATGGGCTTCCTAGAGAGGCGGTTATTGCCCCAAGCCTGGCGGTGGTTAAGAGGCGTTTGGACAATGCCTTTAATATTTTGCTTTAACTTTTGGTCAGCCCAGAAGAGGCCAGGCAGTTGGACTAGATGATCATTGTAGGTCCCCTTCCAACTGAAAATATCCTATCCTATCCTATCCTATCCTATCCTATCCTACTCTACTCTACTCTACTCTACTCTACCTGCTCAGCATTATTCCTCCATATGCTTTTGCAGGGCCAAATACCTTCAAACTCCTCCTGGATACTGGGAATTGTCGGCCGAGGCCGTGTAGACCCGCTTGCTGCATGTTTGATGTCTCTCGTCTCCTAAAGCTCGTTTGGACGTGTCCTATTACGGTGCTCGTGTTAAATCTGCCTGCACTAATAATCAATAGACGTATGGTCACCCAGGCTGTTTATGTATCTCTTCTATCAAAGCCCTGACAACACGAGATCAAGATGCGAGCAGGCAGGCTCATACATCGAACGCTATTTAAAAAGCGGGATGAATTAATTACCACCATTAATGACTGGGGAGAGACTTTAGGAAGCTTCAGCTGATGGTTTGGAGCCTCGAGCATGAGGCGGACTGAGGAGGTGGTATCTTACGGTGCTTTGCGGCTGGTGTTTCAGTCTGGGATGCTGTGGTCCGTGGTCTGCATCCTTTCAGGTGGTGGTTGGGAGACCGACTGAAATTTGTAGGGTGTGATGAGTCCCTGCAGATCTGGGAGGGAATTAACTTGGGGAAATTTCCCCAATCCCTTGGGTCCTGCATCAGCGAACCTCCCTCCAACACCCCTGGCCGAGCATCCTCCTGGGATGATGCACGACCGATGGGCTGGGACGGTCCCCAAACATACCACCAGCGCCCCGGGGCATCGTTCCAGCAGAGAGCGGTCGCGGTTGGATTTGCCCCATCCCGCTGCTTGCTCAAAATTGCGTGAATTGTGATTATTTTTTAATTGCTTTGGGCGGGGTATTTCTGTCCTTTCCCAGCCCCCCTTCGAAGGAGCCGAGACAGCACAGCTGATCGTCCCATCCTCCGCCGCCTTTTCTATTCCAGTTATTTATTATGCAGCATAACCAGAATTGCTCTCAGACAGGACTTGTCAGCTATAAAAGACACTGGCAAATTTTATTAGTTGACAGAAGGGTTGTGTTGTGTGTTGTTTTTTTTTTTTTCCTCCTCCTGAAAATATTAAAAAGTCATTTTAGTTTAGAAACCTAATTTTAATTTGGTTAGGTTTTAATTTAATTTAGTTTTTAAATTCATTCTCTGGCAGAACTCAATTTTTCAAGTGCAATTTGATGCCGTCAGTGGCTATAATGTTTAATGTCCTACCTATAAATTGCGAGGATGGCTTTGAGATGATTTACGGGATTCAGGGGGATAAAGCCGTCTCCTGGCCCTGCACGTGGGAGAGGCTGGAGAGAAAATGGTTTTATTGTGGCAGCCGCAGTGGACGGTGCTGTTACGTACAGAAAGATGGAAAAAACCCTTAATTTTCATCCAGCGCTGGCTGGGGATGGAGAGGGAAAGGGATGGGGACTGTGCTGGATGGGGATGCTCCGGGCATATTCCTGGGTATTTGTGCTCTGCCTGTCTCTGTGCTGGGACGAGAGAGGACCCCGACGGAGGCAAAGGGGGTTTGGGATGGTGGCACTACCCCACAAACCGACCCGCTTTTCAGAAAGCGAGCAGAGCCCTTTGTGGGCAGCAGGATGCAGACAAGAGCCGACCGCTCGGGGGGTTGAAATCAGGGCAGACCCTTGGAAAATACAGCGTGATTGCGAAAAATACCGTCCTGCTTTCATCCATCCGAGCGTCGCGTCTAATTACTGGATTAGAGAAGTCTTCAGACCATGTATCGAACATTATAAATGGGGATAAGATTATTGTGGTAATGGCTTAATAAAACAGGGGAGGTAGCTGAGGCTGTCTGCGTACAGCTTTGGGTTGGGGCCAGATCAATTTGGCAGAGGAGGAGAAACCCCTCGGCGCTTTGGAGAGTGTGGCCGTGGGGAGGGTTTGGTTTTTCCTCTTGGTTTTGGTTTCTGAGTAGCAGCAGTTGGCTCCTTCCGCTGTCTGGGGGATGCGCCGGACCCTGGGAATTCTTGCCTTGTGGAATACGTCTAATTTTTTGGAAAGAAGCAGCTAAGCTGTGCATTCACGGGTGGGAAGGGAGCATCTGGGGGCAGCTCCCCGTGTGGGGTTTGGGGAGCCCGGCGGCGGCTGTGCCTGCCCATGCGTCACTGGGGAGGGCAGGTGGTTTTGGCCATGGGTCGGTGCAGCCATATCTCTTCTCATAACCAACTTTGGTGCAGTTGTGGTTTTGCCCTGGTAGGACCTGAGACATGTGGTTGCCTCCAAACTCGGTGCTCAGGGGGCAGACGTGATCTGGGCTCACGCTGCAGGTGCTTCTCATGGCTTCAAACCCACCAGGGGCTGCGGAAACTCATGGAAGTTGCAGTCTCTTCCCAGAGGCAGCCAGTGGGAAGCAGAGGAGGGGTCTGTGTTGGCTGTTCAGACCCCAAATCGTCAGCTCATGCCAAGTGTATGTTTCTCTAAACATGAGAGTCCTTCCTCTGAAGACATGTGTTCCCAGGTCGCTGTGCTGGGCAAAGGTCTCCATCCCAGAGGATACAGATGGAAGGAAAAAAAGCTCATCTACATGGAGAGGTGCAGCCTTGGACCAGAGAGGTGCTGGGACCGCCATCCTTGAGTGTCTTCAGAGCTGACTGAGACGTGGCCCCAAGCAGCGAGGTAGGCAGAAGCCCTCTAGCCATCCCCCCTGACTGGCACTTGTGCGGAGCAGGGTGCAGTGCCGGCTCCCCAGCTGTCAGAGCACCACCGGCCCATCACGTGTCCAACCATGGTGAGCTCCATGGTGTTCATCCCCACCAGCCAGCGCCATGTGCCATCGGGCAGGGAGCCCTGTCCCCTCGTGCCTGGCTTCCTGCAGGGCTGAGACTTGTCCTCGGTGTCCATCCTGCCTCAGTAACGTTGGATTCCTTTGGTTAATTTTAACCCAATTACTGGAGATGTAAATGTTGTAAGAGATATTCCAAAAAATTTAATGAAAATGGGCTGTTAGGGGAAAAAAAACCTTAAATGATTGTCCTCCATCAAGAGAGAGGGTGCGAGCAGAGGCATCATATTAGACACTGGAGAATCCACATGAGTCTGCCATAGCCTGGGCTGTGCCACCGTCCTTTGGTGCCACCAAGCTCTAGAGATTCTCCCAGTGTCCCCACGCTGACTTTGGGTTCCTGCGTGGTCCGTATGCTGCACGAAGGGGTCTCGCCATGCGAACACCCCCCATGTTCAATCCTAAGTCTGACGTGCCGGCTCCAAAGGTGAAATCCCAGCGCCCCGCCGGGGTGCCCGACTCTCCCGGTGAGATGCCATCGCTGCCTGGCGTCCCCCGGGTTGTCATGGTTACTGACGCATGGGACCCCAGAGACCTGGCTGGGAATTAATGGCAGCCCGGGATAAAGGATTCCTGTCTCAGCCGAGTTGATGGATTGCATTGATGTGCCATTTGTCATACCGTAATTGTTCTGGCAAATGTAATACCCACTAGTATAAACATTGTGCTGCTTTGCTAATAAAACTGAAAATAGGAAGAGAAAGGATGATGCAGTGTTATGGTCAGTTAAAGAGACACCGCCTCCACTCCGCGCTGGCACCGGGGGCTTCTGCCTGGAAACCCGCCCCATCCTGCCCTCTTCATCCATGGAAAATGGGCAAAGCAGATGTCGAGATCCTCGTGGGATTCGTGTGCGGCTGGGGCGGCTCTCGACATCGCTTTGCCCATCGCAGCAGTGCTGGATCTGCCTTTGTTTGGGGGTGGGCGGGAGCCGGACACCTTCCTCCCCCCCTCAGTGGGCAGATAGGGAGCCGGGGACCCCGAGGGTGCCCTTACCCGGGGGCTGAGCCCGTCCCTCCCCTGCCTTGCACAGGCTTTAATCGCTTTGTGAGAGGTAAACGAGGGCTGCGGCAGGTTTGGCAGCTGAGGGGGCAGCACTCACCTTGACGGGGCTTTATAAATGAGGGGCTGCCGCCCCCTCCCCTTGTTTCGGGGGCACCAGGGTCTCCCCCGCCCCTCTGTCTGACAGCGCCGGGAGCAGCCGGTGCCCGAATCCCCAGGTGGTTTTGCTTTCTGAGTAATCAGCCCATGGATTAGGAGCCCAGCGGGGATTTCAGCTGGGGCTAAATTGCTCATCCTGCCGTGAGCGGGTCCCGGTGCTGGCTCCGGGGCAGAGGTGATGGAGAGGGGTCGGAGATCCCCTCCAGCTGCCACCGGTCCTCGCCTGAGGGACCCTCCGTCGCTGTGGGATGATCCCGTGCATCATCCCCACAGCAAGGCTGGGTGTTGGGTCGTGATGCTGTGCCCACGTTTTGGAGGCGGTGGCCGGAGCAGGACCCCAACGGGACCAACTCATCCCTGTCTTCTTCTGTGTTGTTGGCACGAAGAGCAATGGGGAGGAGGAAGAGGAGGAAGAACGCCCCATCCCACCCCAAATCCTGGGGTAGTTCAGAGGTGTTGCGGTTGATACAATCATATCTCCGAATGTTTTTAAAGTTTCTGGTTGACCTGATTCATAGGGAAAAAAAAGATAAACACCCTTTCTGTGTTTGCAGTCATATGTAATTTTTATCTCTTGACCTTTAAACGTAAGCAGCAGTAAAATGAAGAACTATGGCAGTCATTTAACACCCTGCCTGTACTAACTGGTTTCTGCCTGTGAGCCGTGGTTTTAAATTGGCTAATGCAGAATACTTGCAGAGCTAATAATAATTCAGATTACTCCTGTCAGCTATTCCGGTTTCATGGGTAATTTAGTAGTTGAATAAATTTTTAAAAAAATTCATTCGTTCCCATGCACTGTTATGAATCAGTAGATGGTTTACCATTGGCAGCAGTAACTGTAAGAAGATTTAAATTGCTACTGAAAAGGATTTGAGTGAAGGTAATGTTTTATAATGTTCTAAGCCATATGCACTACTTTCAGGCCTCATCAGTTTTACATTGATTCCTAGTGAAGTGTTTAATTGCATCATGAATGCAATATAATTCAGTTCTTTTTGCTAATATGGTATATATCTCAAAGTGATATACAGCACTGACAGTGAAGACTCAGGATTTTCTTAGGATTTTAAAACATGTGTCTGTGTGTGTGTGTTTGCACACGCGTGTACACATCTGTGTGGCCAGGAGCTCTTTTCTTGGGGTAACCTCTGGGTGCCGGGTTGGGCGCTCAGTGATGAGGGCTGCTGGCTCTCCTGGGGTGTCTGCATGGGCAGCAGCAAGTAGGGGATTTTATATATATATATATATATGTAGATAGATAGATATACACATAAAAATATATAAAAAAAAAATATAAAAATATCTAGAATGTGCTGATCTCACAGCGTGACTGCTCTGATCTTGACCCATGCGCGAGGCGAGGCTCCGCTCCGGCCCCGATGCTGTTTCGGTCCTTCCCGGTGCCACCGACGCCCGCGGTGGGCGATGGCATCTCGGTCAGAGGCACCGGGCCTGGTGCCATCGCAGCCTGGTGGGCAGCGGATTAAAAGAAACATGCTTTCATGTTAATGCGAAGACAATTTATTTGAGTCCATAAAAGAGCTAATTAGGGATGCGGCACGTCGCTAGCTGTTACCCGGCCGCGCTGCACCGGCGGCGGGGAGACGTGCGCTGGCGATGCGGCTCGGGAGCCGCTCTCCCTGACATAAAGCCCATTCCTGTCCCGCTGCCAAGCCGAGCTGTGCGGGATCGGCCCCGGAGCTGCCCGTCTGTGCCTGCCGATGGCCCTGTGCCCTTCACTCCTTCCCTGATCCCTCTGCGCCCTGCGGGACAAGGACCTTTCTTGTGTCCTCCCCCCCGCTGCCTCGCTGCTTGTGCTCATTGCAACTTCATCAGCTAATTAAGGACCGGGGTTTTCAGAGCCCTTTGTCATCTTGATGGGGAAACTGAGGCAGGGTCGGTGCTGGCTGGGTTTTCCCATGGGAGGATGCCGGCTCTCAGCGAGCATCCCTCAGCCCCACTGTAACCCTGACCTACCCGGCTGCATCCCGCTGTCTGCTCGGCTTTTAATTCCCAAATTGCCATGGCTTTGCTGGGAGAGGAGCACCCATTGCCACCGGGGACACATCCCCAGGGATGGGTGCTGTTAGGCTGCTGCCATGCGACAGCAGCTTTCGCCTTTGGGAGTCTTTTATTTTAGCTGAACGACTTACTCGTTCAGGATGCAACACCTTTTATTTCGATTCTCATTTCGCCATCCTGAGCGGGGAAACCTGCCCTGGCCGGGACCTCGACCGGGAACCTGGGGGAAATTTGGGGGAGGTTGGTGAGAGCAGGATCCGGCCCCACGTTTGGAGTATTCCCTCTGGAAACTCCTCTACGGCTGTGGTGCTCCCCACCCGGCGCTGCCGGGGCTGGGATGCACGCCGGCGGTAGAGCCTAATGCGATATCAAAGTCACTAACATGATTATGCTTATATATCATATTAGGGAAAATGAATACTAATTCAATACAAACTACTAATTCAGTAGAACAGAAAATTGCTGAGAGAATAGAAAATCGCTGAGCGTGCCGAAGCTGGGCATTGCTCGAAGGAGATCCGCTGCCTGCCTCTCTCCGTGCCGGAGCTCTTCGCTGCAGCGCTTGGTGGCATGGTTGGCTGGGGCGACACGGAGCATCCCAGGGTGGGTGCCGACGCCGAGCCGGGAAGCGGCTCCGGAGACGCCTTGCCAAGGAGCTGGGGCGAGAAACCCCCCTTTGCTTCCGAGCCTGAAGCTCGCGGCCGGGAGGTGTTAGGTGGGACCTGTGGGAGAACTGAAGCAGAAGAGCAGGAAAATGGCTCCAGGTGCTGGAGGCGAGGGGGAAATAAAGCTGGTGCGGGAGGCTGAGCCTCGCGGCAGAGGCCGTCTGCCCCAGCCGGAGGAGGCTGCCTGATGGAGCCAGTATTTAAGGCGTTCGGTTTTTCCGATGCATGCATCGTATCTCATTCCTGAGCTGGTGCTGAGCTTGAACTCCCCGCGGTCCAGGGGAGCATCCCTGTCTCGGGGACCACAACGCTCACTGGGGCTTCCCGTGGTCCAGCCTTCCTCCTCAGCCGAAGCTCTGGATTTCCTCCTCCTCATGGCATTCCTGCCTGGGGTTGTTTCCCCCCTTGGCATCTCGGGTGCGATCCCCGCGCCGGTCGCTGCTGCAAACTGTCCACGGAGTCTCCTGCTCCTCGGGACGGTCCCGGCGCCGCGGCTGCTCCCACCGGCGCCGCTGGGTGCTCGGGGAGAGGCAGCTGCTAACGCTGAAACCACTCGACAGGCTATCTGGTTTAATTGGATTCCTCTTTCAAATTATTATTGCTAGTACAAGTTTTCAGGCCGCGGTGTTCCCCGGTCAGGGTGGCTGGCGTGACTCTCCATCCACCACCACAGCCGGGGGATCATGGTCCCGGTGAGCCGGTTGTATGGAGGGGGGAGACCCAGATTTCACTAATTTACTTCTGAATAAGGAATTTTCATTGCAATTTAATGCATCTACTGCAGGTCATCTGCACCGCGAGGGCAGAACGGGGTCCTCGGTGTCCGACCCTGTGCCACGTCCCCCCGTCCCATGCCTGCACCTTCGGACAAAAACGTGGCTGGTTTTGGAAATGCCGGATATTTACCCGGTTCAAAGAGAGCCGTAACTGGGACACACAGTGTTTCTGTACTAATACGGTAGGAGAGTCTTATTGTATTAGCAATTTCCCATCAGATCATGTCATATTAGTATTGTATTGTATTAGTATTTGTTTTCACTAATGTGATGTGAAAGTTGCTAATATGATAAGACTCCTGCATTGTATTAGTGAAAACAAATATTAATATGATAGGATGGAAAATAGCTAATAAGAAACTAAGTTGCTAATCTGACGTGATGGATCTCCTAAAGGAATTGGTTGTAGCTTTCCTGTACTTTTCCAGAACCACCTTCAACCTCGGGGGCGGATGGGAAGGTGGCGGCAACGATGGATGCTGCTGGTGGCTTTTAAAGGGGTGAATCCACCCGGAAAGCGACAGCGTCTCTTTTGGGTTTAAATCCCAAGCTTTTTGTTGGGCGAGGAGAAAAAAATCCCATCCTTGTGGGAAAGCCCTTGTGTGCCAGGAGCCCTTCCCGAGGGTCCTGGGGCGAGCTGGTACCCAGAAAACTGGAGAAAATCTGAATTTAGGCGGAGTAGAGCTATTCCTCCGGCAGGCTGGAGGCCGCCCCCAGCTGCCGTTACGGCACAGTCTAACTATGATGAGAAGTAACCAACAGTTTCCTAATTTTTTTATTTTTTTATTTCCCCAGCCAGCGGAGCACAATATCAATTTCTAACATGGAGAGCCAGAGTAGGTGAACCGGAGCTAAATAAAAATAAACATTAAACAATTATTGGAATTTAGGTTGATTTAAAAAATCAGCAGGGTTGAGGGAAACGAGCCACCTATTAGCCGGGGGGGGGGTGGGTGGAAAAAAAAGCTATTGGGCTTTTTAACAACATGCTGTTTCTTGGCGGAGGCTGGGATTTGGGCTGCGCGCGCGGTGGCAGCCCTGGATGTTATTGATTAAAGATGATGTAGCAGCAGCGCAATTATATCACAGTTTGCGCTCGCCGCGGTGGTAGCGTTGGCCTCTCATTTGTCTGTCGGAGATTGGTTTGTTTGCCTTGCCCTTCCCCGGTGCCGCTCGCCGCTCCGATGGGTCGGGTCCCCCGGCGCCGGCGGAGGATGCTCGGGGTGGATGGCGACTTGGCTTGGTCTCGGCAGTGAAAATATTTTTAATTGCTTCTCGTCCCCCGCTATTTTTGCATTTAACAGCAATTCCGGGTTCTGCGCTGTCAACCGCGTCGATGCAAATAATTGGGGAATATTGTGTTTTTTGGGAGGAATTGAGCTGCCCGGGGTGGATTCACGGTGGCACTTGTCCTGCGCCAGAGGGTCTGGCGTTTCCCCGAGGATGGGGCAGATCCGGCCCTGCAGCCGATGCTCGGGATGCCGTAACGGGCAAAACCACGCGGAAAGGTGGTTTTAAAGCGTTTCCAGAAAATTCTGCGCAGATATAGAGGCCGACATAGAGGCGAAGGGGCTGCGCGGCAGCGAGCGGGTAGCTTGCGGGGAGCGTGCATCTTCGAATCAGTCTATAATGCAATCAATTCTGTATATCCCTAGTGAAACAGCAACATTTATTTAACGTCTTTTATAGAGCAGCTGAGTTTTATCACAAATCACATTCCATTTCTATTCATCGGGGACCCCTTGAAGACTAAAACGCACTTACTTTCCTCCGAGGAAGTTTACCAATTCTTCAATAAAGCCCCATTTGCCTCCGTATGTAAAATTGACACATTTATTGAATATTAAACATTTGCTGGTTGCTTCTGCGCTTCTTTCGACTTTATCCGCTGCCCTTAAAAGTCGTTAAGGGGAAGGATACATCAAAGTCGCAATAAAGGCGTGTTTAGGGATGGAAAGGGGATGCTTGAATCCGCCGGAGAGGCTGGTTCATCCCATTTGGTGGCTCCATCCTCGGAGCAGCCCTTTCCTCCGCCGTCTCTCGGCAATAACCATTTGGCGGCGCTTTTCCTCTGATTATTATGAAGGATTTTCCGTGCATAGAAGCTGTTCCGTGTCGGGTGCCGGTCGGGGTTGTGCTGGGTTGCGAGGGATACGCTTTTCTAACCCGGAGTCAGTTGAGCTATTTAGCAGGAGGTCCAATAAAACAAGTTTTTCTTTTATCGCTGTTACTAAGTGCTGTTGTAAATCAATTAAAATGTATTCTAGTAATTCTATTTTTTCCTTGGCGACTCTGTTTAAAGAAATACTGAGCCATTAGCAGTATTTTGTGTATGTTTGTGTGTGCGTTTATGGGAGAATATTGAACTGTCGCTGTCGAGTTCGGTGCCCAGCCATTAGCGTGCCCTGCCCCGCTTTCTTCCCACAAGCCACGCGAGTCTCTGCCCGTTTATTTGGAGAAAGGCGACGTTTTTTTGAAGGTAATAAAGAGGGAATTTTCTTTCCCTTGAGATGTGGCTACTCGTGCCAACGGTCGTCCTGATTATTAATTGCTAAAGATGTAGCTGCGTCCTTCGAGCCTGTTCCCAGAGATGTTTTTGGTGGAGTATTAACTCAGGAGGATGCGAGAGCGATATCCAACGGTTATTGGACCTTTAGGACCATTCCCTAAGGACACCACAGCCTCTGTGCAGTGGGAAAACCCTCGGTGGCTGGAGTAGAAAATTTGCCAGAAGCAAAAAATTGGGGATTCACACCCTTTCTGCCGGCCGTCGTGCATCTCCCTCTCATTCCCCGCCTTTTCTCTGCTTTAATTCACATTATTTTAAGGAGAATTGACAAACTTGGGCCAGCTTGCCCTGCTTTATGGCTGATTTATCTCAGTCCACTGGCTAATTGAGGGCGCGTCGTTAGACGGGGAGGTGGTTGCCTGGTGGTTTCAATGACTCTTGAATCTCAGCAGGGCACGAATCGCCATTTACTGATGGCCGGCTTGAAGTCTCAAGTAAAGACCTTCCTGCTCTATCATCCTGGAGGGATGGCTGGGCTACTAAATCCCGTATGGAGACAAAGGTCCTCCCTGCCATGGGTTAACTCTTTAGCCCCATCCGGGATTTATACTCTCAGCATTTGGGAGAAATGTCCCCAACCCATCCTGGCCCATCGGACGTGTTTATGAAGAATGAGCTTGATAAATTAATACTTTGCTGAACACTGGGATAGGACCGAACTATTGGGGGGGTGTTGCTGATGTTACCAGCAGGAATAAGGAGATTTGAGATTTAGGGGTTCCTTGGTTGTTTTTAAGGGTTGAATTTTGTCCCTCCTTCGGAGCAGGGCGACTCTGGCGTGCCGCAGGGATGCAGCTGGCTGCAGGATGGGGTCTGGCTCCCGCTTTGCCCTGATTGCGGCTCCATCTCTGGATGCTGAATTATAATGCCGGGTTGGAAAATGAAGCTCTCAGGGCTGAGACACCCCAAATTGTCCCAAATGGAAGAGCGAATGGCTGTGCGAGGGAACCAGCCCCCCTTTGCAGCAGAGGCGAATTTTCGGGGCACTGTCCGTATTAATATGTAAAAGAAGCTGGCATAATAAATGTCACCTAAACAGAGCTCCGGTAAACATAGCTCATCTTGAGTGTATAATAAAAATAATATACGGCTGCCTCTCGGCAGCTCCCGTCTCAGTGCCGGCCGGGAGGAGAAGCCCCTTTGCGAGGATCTTGCGGCTGGCATGACCCTCGTCCCCGGCAAGAAATACCCAAAAGCGCCTCCCGGCACAAATAACCTTTCCAGTGCACCGAGAGGCTCTTCTTTATGGGTGAGGGAAAGTGCTTAAAATGCTTAGAGGGAATAAACAGCTTTTAATGAAGTTACATTGCCACATAATGGGTATCATAAAATTGCCTTCATAGTACAGGGTCCCAGGATGGCTTTTATTATCGACTGAGCAGGAATCCTGTCTGTAAAGCTCCAGCAGCTGCAGAGAGGAGAATGCAAAGTCTTCTTAAATTACCTGATTGAAATAACCGGCAAATATTCTGCTTTGCTGCTTTGTTGAAGGCAAAGCTGCCTTTGGGGTGGTCTGTCAGACCTGGTTTGCAGCTTCTGAAGAACACAGGAGTTTCATTGCAGCAAAACAGATGTTCATCTTGTTTCTCTATCGGCTGTTTGATGAGAAATTTATTGCTCTTCTGCTGGGCTGGAGCTCCTCTGCTGCGGAGTCTATTAGGCAGCCCGGGAGCTGGCGGGGAGCCAGGGAAGCCGCGTTTTGATGAAACCCATGAAAAAGCCTCAGCTTCGAAGGCGCCAGTAATAATGCATCGGCTAGACTCTTCGGATCGGGCGATTGATTGCCCGTGATTTGATTTATTGATCAATACCCTCAAATTTGGCGTCTGAGAAGCTGAACTAATCTTTAACTGCTGTGAACATCTCTGCCTGGTGGAGAATTAGAGCTGATAAGGAATGTATGAAAGGAATCTGAGCTTATCTTAATCACACAGTGCCCCGGCGCTGCCTGCGCCGAGCGGGAGTGGATGTGTGCAGAACACAATCACCAGGCAGAACAGAGCAGATCTATAAATTGATGGAATTCAAAGCCTCCAGCATCGATTACCATTATAACAAACAGTGGCGCGCTGAATGTCTGATTATTTTTAGACAAAGATTCTGTGCTCTCAGCAGCAATTTTGCTGATGCTGTCACTGTGTCAGATGTCTGTTGTTGATTGCAATTAGATGCGATACAAAAAAAAAAAAATAATTTAAAACTATCTCTGCCTATAGTTTTATTTCCACTTATTAAATCTCCTCCTTTGTTTGCCTCCTCCTAATGTCTGCAGCTGGATGAAATATTGCATTACCAGAAGAGATCTCTTATATTCAGTTGGGTATAATCACTTTACAGATCATTGGATTATATCTGATATGGTTCAGATAATCCTGGGGAAATGTGGGACATTTACTCTGCCTTGGTTAAATGCGCCCTGGTTTAGGGTTTTGAATGCGAATCTGCATAACATTTGGGTTTCTGAAGCAGGTCTGCAACCCTCCCAATGATCTAATTCTATTAAAACACTAATCAATTCCCCGTGACGTCAGTCTGCTTTCCTGCCGGTGCTGAGCGTTAGGTCCAACGTGGATTTATTCTGTCCTTTTTAACCAGCTTTTGGAGCTGCCGCGCCATCGGCTTTCATGGTTTAAGGAATGAACGCCCCGGAGCGGTGACGGGGTGTGGGCAGGGGGGCAGCAGGGCACGCCGGGCACCGCGGTTTGGTTTGCCGGGGTTCTGTGTGCTGGGATCCCTCTATGGCCAAGGGCATCCATAGGTTTGATGCTTCCCGGCTTCTCACCAGCGTGTGGCTGAGCGGCAGCGTTTGGGACCGGTCGGTGCTGCTGGAATGGCTTTGCCAGGGGAATGCGGCTGGCAAAGGGCAGTTGCTGAGATGGCTTTTCCCGATGGGGAAAGCTCTTTGGGAACCCTCCTTGAAGCCCAAATCCATGCCGGGGGCTGCGGGTCCGTGCAGGGATGCAACGGCACTGGGACTGGGGGGGTCCCTTGGGAGCCCCGTTGGACCCGGTTGGGGTCTGTCTCTCCGCACCCCACGGTGATGCCGCTGCAAGATATTTGGAGAATTTCACATTTTTGTTTCAACCCCAGCGGGGAGGACAAGGTGGGCTTTGCCGCATGGCGAAGTGGTGGCCGTGGCCCTGGCCCTGACCTGGCCGCCGGGGGAGCGGGAGGTCTCCTCTTGAACGTGACCTCATCTTGCGCAGACACGCACGGCCCCGGGGCTTGATGGAAAAATGCACCGCGGCAGAGGAGTTATGTGCTGCTGGCAGCTGGTGTTTTCTTTCTTTGGGAAATCTAATATATTGATTAGCTTTCTTCAGAACAGCATCAATAAAGCGTATAATGGCATGGCTGGTGCCTGCGGCGTCTCCTCCCCTGGTCTGAGCCCCCCTGGAGCCGGGAAGGACCTTGGCTGCTCCATGCCAGGATCCGCGTCCCGCCGGCTGCTCCTCCCTTTCCTGGCAGCCACGGGCCCTGCTCTGCCCAGCAAACGTGCTTGGCCAGACACCCCGGTCCTCTGCATGGGGGTTACCCCAGGCAGCCTTCCTCCTCCTCCTCTTCCTCCTCCCATCCCATGCCTCCACAGCACGGCTTCTGCTGGCAGCTTTGGCTCAGTCAGCTCCAGCATGGAGGCGCTTGGCCAAACGCTGTCAAATATCTCCAGGGTCTGGCTACGCGGTGGGGCACGGCCGTGATGTGCTCCTGTCCTGGTCATCCCTGTCCCTGCGCAGCCACCGTCACCAGCAGAGCCACCGTCACCGGTGGTAGCACCGGCGGTGGTGGAGTGACACCGTGCCGGCGGACTCATTGCATCCTGGATCCCTTCCAGGTGCACATGGATGCTCTGCTGGTCCCATCGCGGTCTCCGGCATTGTACGGACCCTTCTGGCTGCAGCCTGGCCCGTGCTGTGTGGATTGCTGCTCCAGCCCCGCGGTCACGGCCGGGGAAGATGGAAGGAGATACCTTTTCCATTAAAGTGTCTAAGAGAGTTTAGAGGGTGGTTTATTGTTGTTTTTGCGGTTGGGTTTTTTTTTTTGAGCTGATTGATTGCGATAATGAATGGAGCCCAGAAATCGGCTGGAGCGGCGGCTGGAGGCCGGCTGCTGGATTTAAAGTCCTGGTTGGCTTCAGACCCTCTCCACTATTTCAGCTTTCATCTGTAAAATACACAGAAAGCGAGCGGGATCTTATTTAGGGCTCTCCCAAGCCCAGATCTGCCCTCGGATGCCAGTCTCTGTAGGAGCGGGTGCCTCGTGCTTGTGTTATATACCGTTGGCTTATTTATTTCTCCGTGGTTCGCTGGAGAGCGAATCCATCCGGGGGGGTGGATTCCACCATGGGGCACCTTGGCATTGTGCAGCAGGTGAAAACAGCAACATCCAGGATTTATCTGGCTTACGGATGCTTGTATTTTTCTTTCAAGTCTGGTCCACTTCTAAAAGGGCTGGAGGAGCATCCTGATCCCCCAGCGCCCCGGGATGGAGGTGGCCGGGCTGCATCCCGCCGGCTGGGAGCCGGGAAGGGTTTTCTCTGCTTCCTGAGCATCTTGCTGTGGGCTTATTTCAGAGGGAGAGATTTTCAGGGAAAATTGACAGCTGATGACTATGGGAAGATGTTTTCAAAAGGAGAAACAATTTACAATAATTAGAAATTTATAAAATGTCTTTAAACATGGTGGTAATAGGGATAAGAAAACACTTGCTGCAATGTAATCAGTTATTAGCAGCTGATCATTTATCTCGATGGATAGTTGCTGCTGGTACATGAGACACGTAATAAAAGGACTCTTGATTAACTAATTTGAATATCTTTTGAGAACAAATTCTGAGTTCTCTTTTTTCTCCATTGTAACGGATCCGTACATCTGCGAGATAAACACTGAATGAATATGGTAATGAATATTATTCTGGAAGTGTAGCCCTCAAACGCTACCATCGCCGTCCCAACCCTGGCCTTGGGAAGCCGCTGGAATAGATGTAATAAGGAAGGGGCCCTTAACGATGCCAGCCGGGAGGAGGCAAAGCTGCGGGATGCAGGAGAAGCGTGGCGGGGGGGGTTGCAGGGATGCGGGGTCCGGGAGGGCAGGACCAGGCTGGCCCCCTCCATCAGCCCCTCTTTGGCCTCCGGTGAAGAGCAGGATGGCAAAACTCCAGGTCGGTGGAGCTGCCCACAAGCAGCCACCAACACGGCACGTGAGATGGCAGCCCTTGATCTATGAGGTTTTTAAAAAACACAGACGTTTCCTCTCTCCCTGGGAATGGAAATCTGATGCGCGTCTCAAACCTCTGGCCCCTGCACGATCCCATTACGGCTCTTTTGATAACACGCTGTAAACCCTGATTCCATTTTAGATGCCGAGACCTCGCGGCTCAGCATCTGTGCTGCGGGACCGTGGACCGCTGGTGGCCCCGGGGTGACGGGCGGCAGCAGCAGGACCGATCCCTGCTCCCTCCCGGCTGCCGTGCCCGCACGTGCCGGTGGTTAAAGGATGCGGACACAAGTGCGCAAGTGTGGCATGGCCGAAACAGCCAGGAAAACAGATTCACAGAATCACAGAACCTGACAAACATGTATTTCTCCTTCTTGGCGGAGCGGGCAAAGGGAGGAGGCGGGTGCCGGGTGGGTTAAGTGAGGTCCGGTCCCAGCCCCGGTTGGTTTCTCCGGCAGCTCCCGGCCCGTGGTGCCAGCCCTCCGTGAACTCGCCAGCGGCTCAGGAGCGGTTCCCGCTGCCTGTGAGTTATTCATCGTTCTCAGCCGCTAATGGACTCCATTCAAATACCTCTCCCTCGCTCCCCCCTCCCAAGTGTTATGATTCACATCGTGGCTGAAAGCAGATTCCTTTTGGCAGTGAGAGCCCCAGTTATTTTATATTTACGCATCATTTTCTTCCCAGGATCCCAGTTTTCCCCTTCTTTCGTCTCCCCCTACTCCTTTTGGCTCCATCCCGGGTCGGGTCACGCCGTGGCTCCGTCTCCATCACCCGCCGTCCCCTCGGCACATGGCTGTGGGGGGATGCTGCTGAGGGACGGGGGGCTGGATGCAGCCGCTCCTGCGGGGACGGGAAGGTGACACCCCGAGAAGTTGGCCCTGCGCCTCCTGGGTTGTATTTACTGCGGCAAGGAGCAAAGCCCACGTAGCTGTGGATGCAGTTTACAGGTAATTAAACTCAGCTTGGTGAGGATTTAAACATTAATATTGATGCTAAAGTTTTTAATAAAATATAGGTAGAGAGAGAGAGAGAAAGAGGTATCGATTCCTATAGGCTTTTTATTTTTTCTTCTCTCCTGCTTTATTGTTGCAGGGAAGGGTTGATATATGGGTGAGCAAGAAATAAGGATGTCCCGTGCTGGCATGGGGGTCTGCAGGTGAGGACAGATGCGATCCCAGAGGGATTGGGGAAAATATTTAGGAAAATGCATTTGGGATTGGTCCGTATGGCGAGGCCGTTCCCTGCCCGCCCCTCCTGGGCATCCTCCGCGATGGGCACAGGCTCATCCCTGCGCTTGGGGACAGCATCCGCTTCTTGGGAACGGTGCCCAGCCTCCGAGGATTCCACGTCTGCTTCTGCATCCCCTGTGTTGCTCTCCAGATCAAGACACAACCCCTTGGCTGCCGCCGCCGCCACCATCCGTGTGTCTGGGCTGCGCCGCTGGCATCGCTCCCGTTCCCAGCATAGTCCTGGTGGGTCCGGGATGGGGGTTCCCGGGGTCCCCCAGTCTCGCAGCCCCACTGCCGTCATCAGACCCCCTTGGCAACCCGTGTTCCCGTACCGCACCAAAGGCCGTTAAAAAGATGCTGACGGCCGTTTTTCACTCCCTGCTTCTCTGTATACACACAGGACTCGGGTTTATCTGCTTTCTTGCCAATATTTTTTTATATAACAGTGAAATATTTATATTGTCCAATAAAAGGCAGTAAGCTTGCAATCTCCCGCAAATTCATTTGAGACCGGGAGCTTCGTTGTCTGAATTTTACACCCGGCAGTGACCCCTGGTAATTGGCTCCATACATCTTTAGCATCGCGGATTTACATAAGGCGTAGGGGCTGATTGATGGCCGGGGTCACGCCGCCTGCCCCACGGCCCATCTAGCAGGGGATGGTGGTGGCCACCCTGCACCATGTCTCCTCCTGTCCCACCAGGGCACGACCTGGTGGGTTTTTTGGTGATGCTGATGAGAAGGGGAAGAAGGGTTTGGACCCCCGCAGTTTGGGTATTTGTGGCTTAAATCCCCGCAGCGCCAGGGTGGACGGCTGGCTCCGCGCCGAGCGTGGTGGTCACGGTCCTGAGGTTTTGGTGGGACGTGAGGATGGAGCAAACTGCAGGTAATGGAGCAAACTGCAGGTCCTGCAGCCGGGACCAGCTGCTGATCCTGGGGGTGGCAGCTCCCTCCGTTGCAAACCCTGTTTTGCCCCCCAAAGTGCCCAGTTTGGGTGTTCGGGGTGGGCGAGTCGGGGACGGGACGTTTATCGCCGGCGGCTGGAGCTCAGGGCACAGCCGAGCTTCACGCAGTCACCTCTCGACCTCCGCCACCAGCACCTCAGCCCCCAATTTATCAAAAAGCAATTAATACCCGCCCCCCCCACCCCTCAGGTTTTACGGTTTCTGTCTCTTCCCGCCGACTGCAGGGCAGTAATTAGAGTCTGGCTAATGAGGTTTTCATGGGGGGGATCCGGTCTCTCGCCCTACCTCCCCACCAGACAAAGGCTTTGCCACCGTTTGTGGGGCCGGCATAAATTTTTTCTGGCTGTTTTCACTGCGATACAAGCCAGATTGGGACCGGGACACCCCCCGTCACGGCCAGGCCACGGGATTTACCGGGAAGCACCCGAGAGGTCGCACCGCATCACATCAACCCCATCATTTTTATCTTTTTTTTCCCACACCCCCCCCTCCCCACATTCCACCAAAATTAAAAAGCCATCTATATCTTAAAAACCTTATTTATGAACACTTAAGCGTAAGTAAGTCATCGTTGGACGGCTTCCCTCCCTGCTGATGGATGTAATCTGGCACCGGGGTGGACCGGGAGGGAAATCTGGCAATACAATATGCTGTGCTTGACTATTTTGACACTCGGAGTGCGATGTTTTTTTTACAGTTACTGATGAGCTTATGGCACTGCTCCTTTTGGAGACGCGAGGAGGAGGCTGGGGCTGAGAATATTGATTAGCAAGCTCCTGATTATCTCAACAACCCTCTCGCCTTGCCTTTTCTTTTGCGAGGAATACAGAATTTCTTCAATTATTCATATAAACCCCCTTGTCGATATTGCCAACACGCCGTGGCTGTGCGACACAGAGCAAAAGCAGTCCGGGGGAATGATATTCTTGCAATCTTAAAACCCAACCCTCTTAAACCACCTTTATTTTCGTTTTTTCCCCTCTTTTTCTCCCCCCCCCCCCCACCTCCTTTTGTTTTTGTTTTGTTCCAGAAGGAGCTTAATTCTGTTGCTTCGGCGCTGGCAGCGCGGCGGGGGGAAAGCGCACAGTCTCATAAACATTTAATTGAACTCAGCTGGGAATTTAAGAAAAATGTACCTGAGGTACAGGAGATTTGCTGTTAGAGAATTAACTCGGCAGGACGGCGGATTTCCCTCCCCAGCAACTAGATTTTTGAGAACCGTAGATGTAAGTGACTAGCAAGAAGGGAAGGTAATTAGCCACAAAGACAAATCATAGCCCCTAACCTTGGGTTATGGGGATTTCTGGCTCTCACTGCCTCTGGTAGCCCCTTTGGATGGGCAGAGCTGGGTCCCAGAGCGGGGGGGACACAAGGGGTTCGTGGGGGGACAGAGCATCCGCCTGGATGCGGCACCCGCCTGGATGCATCCCGGCAGCGCGGGAGGAAACTTTGGGTTCCGAGGCGTTTATAAAAAGCAAATGTTGAGTATTCAGCGCCGAGATGCTGGCACCCAACTCGCAGCCCAGATGGGGGGAGATGTGTTGTTTTTTAAAAAAAAAAAATAAAAAATTTAAAAAAGACGAGAAGGGGGGAAAAAAAGAAGAGCAACTCTAAAATAGCTTTCCTGGGAGGCCGTGCGGGGAGGGGTGTTTTCTGCCTGCCTGGGTGGGAGGAAAAACCAGCAGCGTTAGAGGGGGATGCTCGGAGCAGAGGTGGGCAGGGGAGCGGGCAGGACCTGCCCTCACCCCCCGTGGTCATGATCCCGGTCCCTTCCCACCCCGTCGGCTCTTGGGGGTTGAAATGGGAAGTGGAGAGCCCCAGGAGGGACAGACTGGACGTGGCTTGGTGTGGACAAGGCACAAAGTCACCGTCCCTGACCTCTGTGGGGTTTCTGCAGCTGATAATATCCTTCTGCTCTGCCTCCGTGCTGGGTGGTCCTCGTGCCACACAGGGGCAGGGGTGCAGGCAGGGCCCTGATGTCCCCTGAAGGACATCAGGGATAGTGGCCCTGCCTGGAGAGCTTCCAGGCAGGGGAAGGAGCCATCACTGACGGGAGGTGGTGTGGCATGGCTGGGAGATGCCGTGATGTGACCAGGAACTGCCGTGGTGTGCCTGGGAGGTGCTGTGGTGTGACTGGGAGGTAGTGTGGTATGGCTGGGAGATGCCATGACATGACCAGGAACTGCCATAGTGTGGCTGGGAGGTGCTGTGGCACGGCCAGGAGATGCCATGACATGGCCAGGAGATGCCGTAGTGTGGCCGGGAGATGCCACAACATGGCCAGGAGATGCCATGGCATGGCCAGGATGCACCAGATGAGATTGCAGTGGGCAATCTAAGGGAGGAGCTGAGCAACCAGGGTGGGACGACGTGGTCCCAAACCACCACGTTGCTGCAGAAAGCATCTCACTTCTTCATCCTCCAGCCTGACCCAGGTGCTCCCTAGCCCCGTGCCCCTGCCACATCCCCGGGGGCTCCGTGGATGCCGTTTCTTTGGTCCCCGATACCGGTGAGAGATGCGTTGCACTTCAGGATACATCTTCTTCTCCCTGGCTTTTTAATGCTCTCTCTTCAGGGGCTGCTTTCTCTGCTCCTCTAATGTGCTTCGATGGAAACCCCTGGAGAGCTGCCGGTACTCCGAGCTTGCCAGCAGCGACACATTAGGATCTGTCATCTGCTGAGCATTACCTGATTTTAAATCTGTCTCTTTGGAGCTATGGAACTGCATAAGAAAATATTAAAGTAAACAATAAGTGGATTTACACAAATGCGACTGATTTCCATATTTTTCATCACTTCATTTTATTACTGGGTTTACTGATATGCTCATTTATTTATAGGGCAATCCAGTATTGATTCATTCCGATGCACTATGCATAAACACATAAAAGAGAGTGATAACAATAGGAATACATTTTCAGTCTTTTAAATACTGCATTTTTTCCGATAGTCTTCATTAGATCCGCTACGAGAATATGAGCTATGTCCTTCGGGGAGCCCCAGCCGGTCCCTCCGCCCAAGTGGCTCTGGATTTATGGGGGTGTAAGGGAGAGCAGGATGCAATTCCTGCCTCAGTGGCAGCTCCTTCCCCAGCTCTGCTGCCTTTCTACCCCCCCAGGGCTTTTTTCCACAAGAGGTTTGGGGTGATTTTATCCCAAAAGGTGGATTCTGATCCCCTGGAGGCGGGTTCCTGGGCTGCGTCAGTGCCAGGCGGTGTGGGATGGACACTGCGGTGCTGCGGCTGCTCCTGAGGTGGGGCTGGCTGGGGCCTTCCCCCCTCTTTTCCTTCCTCTTTTCCCCCTCTTTTCCTTCCTCTTTTCCCCCCTCTTTTCCTTCCTTTTTTCCCCCTTCTTTTTTAATCTTTTCTGTCTCTTTTTCCCTTCCCTCTTTTCCCCGCTTCTTCCCCCTTTTTCCCCGCTTCTTCCCCCTTTTTCCCCTCTTTTTCCCCTCTTTCCCCCCCCTTTCCCCCCCTCTTTTTCCCCTCCTCTTCCAAATTTTTTAAAATACTTCCTCAATACATTTTTTTCCCCCCGCAAAGCACACTTTTCAGTGCTGCCCATGAATATTAACCAGGGAGAGCAGAGCGCTACATCATCTGCGTCACGGGAAGGAGCCCATAAAAGCGCGGTGATGAATGGCGAGCCTTCCCCCTCCGCTCTTTCTTGGAAATGGGAAGGGAAGGGGGGGGGGGGAAGAAAAAACAAAAAAATCATTTTGAAATATTAACCCGGGTGGGGGTGGATGGGCTTTTTTGGGCCGTTTCTCTCTGCCATTCCCAAATCCATTCCATATACATTTAGGTTCTTATATCCTTCCTATATAATTTTTTTCCTCGAGGAAGGAGGAGCAGGGCCAGGAGAATAAACTGTACCCACAGAGAATAAACCCAGCTTTTATTCCCCCCCCCCGATTAGCTATAGGACAGTTGCTTTCTCTCACCAAAAGCTGCCCGTGACAGCAGTTTAATGGCAACAGCTTGAGACGGACAAAGTTTGAATATCCTTGCGACGGAGAAAAGAGCAAAGCGAAAGCCCTGCTAATTACAAAAGTTGCTTTATGAAAGATAATTCAAAGCAATAATTTAGCAAACATAATCAAGTAGCGCAGATGGGGATTTTGATGAATAGTTTGCAACATGCAATTAGCAGCTCTTGCAGTTACATATCATTAACCCTCAGAGCACAAAAATTATTTTCTCATTATTAGATGAAAAGGTAAAATTAAGCTGACTAGACAGTAAAGGAACAAACTACAATTAATTACCTTCATTTATTACAGTCATTATTTTAAACTTATTTTTTTTTACTCTGATAGATAGACGAAAACATCTAAATTAAAAGTTTTGTTCTGCTAAATGGGAGGTGAAACTTTGCGATGCTCGGGACGCGCCCGTGTGCCGAGGCCATCCCAGCTCCATCCCGGCTCCATCCCGGCCCCGGGCACCAGCGGGAACCCCCTCATCACCCCTCTTCATCCGCGCTGGGGATGCAGAGCCCCCCGCATCCCTGCCCGTCTCCTCCGCCGACCTCGACCACAGCCTTTCGTTTCGGCGCGTGTGCCGGCAGCAGATGGTTTGAAGTTGCCAACTGTCAGCAAATGCACTGAGAAAATAAATTAAGGGGGGGGAAAAAAAAAAAATTAAGGAAAAAACCCAACTGAAACCAGCCAGTGTGGGGGGGAAGCGTATTAAATTATGTCGGTGAGGATGGTAAAATATGCTTGAAATATTTTCCCCGCCTGCTGCGTCGTGATGGGAGGCTGTAGCTCACCTGGGGACGGGCGTCGGGAGGAGGCAGGAGGATGCTCCTGCCCAGCAGCAGGCGGGGGGGGGGACAGGGCCAGCACCGATTTGGGGGGTCATCCCAAGAAATCCTGCGCTGCGGAGCAAGGGAAGAGCTCGGGCGTCTTTCCCCCGGAGCCGGCCGGGACGGGATGCCACGGAAAAAGAGGTGGGGGGAAAAAAAACCTAATGAGCTGAACGTCCTCTGACTGTGCTCTCAGGAACTTTGCCAAAGCGTCATTGAACTTGTCAGGAAGTATTACAACAAAATTAAGAACCAGCAGCAATTTTCTTGCGTTCGGGATCCTATGCTTTATAAAGTAAATTATTAATGCATTTTTTTTCTCCGTTAAGCAGTTATTTGCAGCAGTCTCGGTATATTTCTCATTAGAAATAACATCATCTGAAGAACTTATATTGATTCTTTTTTTTTTTTTTTTTTAATCTCCGAATCATGAACGTGAACAACATATTTCTATGACGTTCCCTTTAACTAGAATTCTCAGGCTTTATTTTTATATTATTGATCTTTTTGACATGAATTGCTTTTTGGCCTTGTGAAAGCGGTGTGAGCTGCTTCTGCCTTTGGAGGAACGGGCCAGGGGCTGCAGTGGGGGAAGGAGTGGGAAGGAGGGGTGTGATGGGTCTGGGTGTAGGTGTGATGGGTTTGTGTGTGTGTGATGGGGCTGTGCGTGGATGTGATGGGTCTGTGCATGGATGTGATGGGTTTGTGTGTGTGTGTGATGGGGCTGTGCGTGGATGTGATGGGTCTGGGCATGTGTGCGATGGGTCTGGGCATGGGTGTGATGGGTTTGTGTGTGTGTGATGGGTCTGTGCATGGATGTGATGGGTTTGTGTGTGTGTGTGATGGGTCTGTGCATGGATGTGATGGGTCTGGGCATGTGTGCGATGGGTCTGGGCATGGATGTGATGGGTTTGTGTGTGTGCGATGGGTCTGGGCATGGGTGTGATGGGTTTGTGTGTGTGTGATGGGTCTGTGCATGGATGTGATGGATTTGTGTGTGTGTGATGGGTCTGTGCATGGGTGTGATGGGTCTGTACATGGGTGTGATGGGTGTGTGCATGGATGTGATGGGTTTGCGTGTGTGCGATGGGTCTATGCATGGGTGTGATGGGTCTGTGTGTGTGTGATGGGTCTGTCCATGGGTGTGATGGGCCTGTGCATGGATGTGATGGGTTTGTGTGTGTGTGATGGGTCTTTGCGTGTGTGCGATGGGTCTGTGGGTATCCAATGGGTTTGTGTGGGTGTGCAGTGGGTCTCTGTGCGTGTGTGATGGGTTTGTGTGTGTGAGATGGGTTTGTGCATGGGTGCGATGGGTTTGTGTGTGTGTGATGGGTCTTTGCATGTGTGCGATGGGTCTGTGCATGGGTGTGATGGGTTTTTGTGGGTGTGATGCATCTATGCATTTGTGTGATGGGTCTGTGCATGGGTGTGGTGGGTTTCTGTGGGTGTGTGATGAGTCTGTGGGTGTGCAATGGGTTTGTGCGTGTGTATGATGGGTCTGTGCATGGGTGTGATGGGTTTGTGCGTGGTCTGATGGATCTGTGTGGGTGTGTGATGGGTCTATGGGTGTGCAATGGGTTTGTGTGGGTGTCATGGGTTTGTGTGGGTGCGATGGGTCTCAGTGCATGGGTGTGATGGGTTTGTGTGGGTGCGATGGGTCTGTGTGGCTGTGTGATGGGTTTGTGTGGGTGTCATGGGTTTGTGTGGGTGCAATGGATCTCAGTGCATGGGTGTGATGGGTTTGTGTGGGTGTGATGGGTCTGTGTGGCTGTGTGATGGGTTTGTGGGGGTGTGATGGGTCTGTGTGGCTGTGTGATGGGTTTGTGGGTGTGCGATGGGTTTATGGGCCTGCCATGGGTCTCTGCGCGTGTGTCCCTGCTCTGTGTCCATGTGCAACGGGTGCGTGCGGCGGGTTTGTGCGTGTGCACCACGGGTTTGTGTGGGTGTACAATGGGTCTGCGGGTGTGTGCGATGGGTCTGTGGGTGCGCGATGGGTTTGTGTGGGCGTGCAGCGAGTCTCTGCGTGTGCGACGGGGTTTTGTGTGTGTGCGCAACGTGTCTGTCCATGTGCGATGGGTCTGTGGGTGCGCGATGGATCTGTGCACGTGTGTGATGGGTTTAAGGAGTCAGTCGGACGTGGGCCACCAGGAAAGCAGCAAAGGAGCCCGGCACAAGGTGGGGGCTCCCCGGTACATGGCCGGTGTTGCACGGGGGGTTCAGCCCCCATCACCCAGAGCTCTCCCCGGGGAAAGCGGCTCCCTCCCAGGCCCCCCCCTCCGCAGCCCTCCCGCTCTCCCCGACTTCTTTACACATCAGCAAAAAAAGGCGAGGAAAATAGCGAAGGCTTGAATGAATTTTTTCATCAGTTTTCTTCAACATTTGGGGTCTCTGCTGCCGCTTTCTCCCCCGACAGCTGTTCCTCTCCGCTGAAAAAGAGCTCATTTGTGGTTTACTGCCACCGGTATTTAGATGGAAATAACCCGCTACTTATCCTGCACTTGATCTCATGGATATAAGAATAAACTCACCGCCGGTGCAATGCAAATCCCGCGCCTTTGGAGAGGAGATGCTCAGACAGTCGGTCCTCGCCATCGTACCAGGAGGAGGACCGGCTGCGCCGGGGGAGTTTTACCATTTTGTCAGTCAATTATAATAATATTTCTGCTTCCAAATGTTTAAAAAGTTGGCTTCGGAAGGTATAATCATGGCACAGAGGCCAGCCTGACAATAGTAATTAATTAGGCTATTACGCATTCTACAGTGATAATTGCTTTGCTGGAAAGTCACCAGCCATGAAAAGGACCCAGCGCGTAAATGTAATTCATCACGCGGCGGCGATCCCGCGCCACTGCCGTGCCTCACCTTGAGCCCGTGGATGCTGCGGAGGGAGACGGGGACGGGGGGGGAAATAGAAATTAATAGTACGTCAATATATAACGCGGTGGCAGAGCTCGCCGCCGGCCGCCAAGGGCTTTGTGGGCAGAGGGAGAGCGGTTGGCGGTGGGTTTGCCGTTCCCGATGGGCATCGCGGTGGTAAGGGGAGCGGGGATGACACCATCCCGACCCCATTGAGCTGGGGCTGCTTGCGGGGACGTTCAGCTCCCCCGTCTTTAGCAATTTTCTCCTCTTTTTAGCAAGATGAGGGTAACATCACCCTCTCAGATGCTTCTGCCCCGAGGAAGCCAACATTTAGGTTGTTTTTTTTTACAAAACCTTGATCTTATGGCTGATGTCGGCTTTTTCCACGGGTTTATTCAGCTCTACGTGAGGAATAACAGTGGTTTCAGGGTTGGGGTGAGCTGTGCTTGTGTGGCACCTGGAGCTGCTCCGGATGGAATCACCCCTGGCATTTTGGTGAATTATCCCCATCCGGAAAAGGTCGCTGAAAATTTTAAATATCTTTTTTTCACTGACATTTCCTTGACGTTTAGTGGGACTCGGAAAGAGCAGAGGGGACACTTGGCTCGCCGTCCCGCCGATCGGCTGCACTGGTGATGCCCCGGCACCGACATGGGCTGAAACGTTCTGGCCCTGAGCCAGAGCCCAGCGTGGGGGGACAATGGGGCAGGAGCTGGGGCTGGTGAAATGGCCCCCAAATGCCTTGTCTCATGACATGCCCCCAAATGCCTCCTCACCAGCAAACTGCGGGTCCTGCGGCTGCAATTAAGATGCTGATGGTAGTTAATGGGTGGAAAGGCACTACACCGCGTCCTCCAGTGCTCCGTGGGAAGGTGGGCTGAGCGGTGGGTTCACCCCTTGCGTGAACCAGGAGGAAACGTGGATCCGTCCCCAGGGAGCCCGTGGCGGGTGGCCGTGGAGAGGTGAGGTCCATGGGCCACGGTGTGGGGATGCTGCAGGCTCCTTCCTGCCCCGGAGCCACAATGTTCCTGCTGGGGGATGCTCCGATCTCCATCGGGATTGCTGAGGAGAGGGAAAGGCTTCGATGTTTCCCCTTGAAAAACACTTTGTCTCTGTGATGTGACTTCAGGAATAAAACTCAGCAGAAGCAGCCCAATTTGAAGGTCTAGGCCGGCTCCTCCTCGCTGGCACAGGTTGGGGGTGCGCGCGGGGGGGCAGACACGGGTGATGGAGGGGTGATGGAGAACACATTAGGGCTGTCTCTTTGCTCTGCACCCTTTGGTCGATGCTGTCTCAGGGGAGGTGAAGCTCCTCTGAGCAGCTCGGGCAGGTCCAGGCGTCCCCGGTGCCCCGCGGCAGAGCCGTGCCGGTGGGCTGTGCCCGCTCCCGCTCCTCTCCCGTGCAAGGTCCGAAGGGTGTGGGAAGTGAGGAGGGGGTCACACAGGGCTGATGCCGTGGAGCCCCCCAGCACCGCCGTGTCTCTGCAGCCTTACAGACCCCCCGGCAGGGCTCCCCGTGCCACCCCAATGCCACGTGCCACCGGCGAGTTCGGCAGGCGCGATGCCATCCTGCTACAATAGACAGGCAGTGCCGCTCGCCGTCTGCTTGCTGCTCCCCCCGGCCTTTCCCCACTTTATTATTATTATTTTAAAGCACCCTGAAGCCAAGTGTTTTTTGCAGAACGCTGAAGAAAAGCCCCCAAATTCCTCCTCTGCTGGAAGCACGGCGCCGAGAAAGTAGGTTTGTGTACGAGACGCTATAAAAAGCCTGGCTTATACAATTTTAACAATAGAAAAATGATCTTTGTGCTCCAGTGCCTGCGAGCTTGGAAGGAGAAGGCGGTTTGCTCAGGTGGCTGCTGGATTACAAATGAGCGGTTTGCTTTGGGTTTGAATGACAAGCAATCGCAATCCGGGCTGGCGGGGTGAGCCGGGAGCGCCGCCGGCACAGAGGGGATGGGCGGAGGGAAAGGATGCTCCCGTGCGGGAGCTCGGGACCTGCCACCGGGCTGAGGCGCGAAGTTTGGGCTTCGTTTAGCCCATCGGTGGCTTCAGAGTGGTTTAATTGACTAGTCCGCTGTTGGTAACGGTGTGTCTGCCAGCACTGAATGCCGGGTGGGCGCCTCTTCCTCCATCACCATTTGGCACGGGCAACCGGTTTGGATCAAACTGGGTATTTTTCTGCGGGTAATGGGTCACCTCCACCCCTGGCTCCTGTGCCTGGGGTGGCAGGGATGCAGAGGTCTGTGTGTTCCACCGGCACCCCGTATCATCCGCTGCAGGGGTAGCAAGGGGACCGTTGTCAAACAAAATGCGCTGGAGCCCGGTGGGCAGCAGTCCCCGCCCCGAGGTGTCAGCGCGCCTTGAAGAATTAAGGGGAGTAAATGATTCATGCTCCTAAATGTTGGATGGGAGCAGGCGGCAGATTAATATGTTGTTCGGTTATTAGTCATGCGATGTGCCGTCTGCCCACCGCCCAGCCGGCCTGAGCATCACCAGCACCCCGGCAGCCGAGGGAGACGGGGACACGCTGTCCTGGTCCTGGTGCACGGGACAAGCATCGCTCCTGCCCATGGCATCGTCCCAGCTGTGCCGTACCGGGGAGGGTGACCGGGGAGGGCTGTGTGCTGGATCCAGCCCAGCAAGCACGACAACAGGCAGGCTTCTTTATTTCTTATTTAAGCGCCGACATTAAATTATAATTTTCATTTACTCAGAGCGCATCAATGATTTAGGGCGACGTGACGTGGCAGCGGCGCGAGGAGTTTAGCCAAAGGCAGCGAGCGGCTGCGGGAGGCGCAGAGCCATGCCGGGGGGACCCGTGTGCCGGTCATGGGTGGCACCAGTCCCGGTGGCCCAGCAGAGCTCGCTCCCGCCCCGAAGAGCCGGTTCCCTCCCCCAAGGCCATTTCTCACCCCCTTTTTCCATCTCCCTGCAGGTGATTGCACTTAGTAAGAGAAGCAAGGAGGCTGAGACGGCTTTCCTGAGCGTTTACAAGCAATTAATCGAAGCTCCAGGTAAGCAACGCGGTGGCGACCTGGCTGCCTAACGAGTTGCGTGCCGGCGCCGGTGCCGAGAGGAGCCAGCGAGGACCGCGGCGGCGCTGCCGGCCCCATCCCGGCACGGCACGGCTGGCATCGCCGACCTCTGCTCGCGCATGGTGCTCTGGAAATACCAGCCGAAGAGAGGAGTGGAGACAGCTTTTGCCATCGCTGTGTTTCAGCCCCTGAGCCAAATGCATCTTGACATTAGGAAAGGAATACATTTGCTCAGCCCTTGTAATAACACTGCGGCTATCCCCAGTTGTCTTTTCGACGGTAAGTTAACCGAAACGATCGAGTGCCGGCTCGCAGCACGGCTCCTGGCACCGGCTGCGGCCTGGGGACGGCATTCCCTGTTTCACCGCCGTGCCGGGGTGTACCCCTAGTCCGGGCGCCGCTTGAAGTCTCGGGAGGGGGAAACTGAGGCACAGGGCAGCCGTGAGGCTTGTGTTGGCAGAGTCGGTGCTAGGGCCGGGTGAGGGGACGGGACCCCCCTCTCCCCGCTGCTCCCCACCGTGGGCTCTGCCGCGCTCTGAGCCGGGGCTGCCAGTTGTGCCGGGCACGGCGGCGGCACGGAGCATCCCCCGGCACGGCGAGGACGGAGAGCTGCAAACGGCTGAAGATGCACAGAAAGGCTCCTGCAGGGCCACTAATTCATTTTCCAGACATTTAGGAATAACAAAATGTTTTAATGATTTCTTAGGGGAATTAGGGAGACATATTTTTGTCCTCATTAAATTTTCTCCTGTGCTACAAGAACCAAATGTCAGCTCGCTTTCCAGAACCCAGTTATCTTCCCTCCCCACCCCCCCGTGCCCACCCGCCGTGCTCCTCCCGCTCACACACGCATGCACATGGATGCACACACATGTACGCAGATGCACACGCATGCACACCCCAAAACTGCTCCCTTCTTATCTCTGCACCCCCCTCCTCTTCCTCCCCTCTCTCTGCTCTCCTGCAGCATCCATCCCTTGCTCCCCTCTCCCCTCCTGCTCCCCAAACCCTCCCGCCCGTCGTTTTACCCCCGTCTGTTACATGTCCGTGTGTCTCTCGACAGGCGAACTCTTTGTGGAATACTTTACAAGCGCCACATAAGTCCTGATTCGACATTTTTTGCTTTGAATGGCTGCTGTCAACACAAATCTCTGGCAGAGACTGTAACGGAGCCTGATTGCTCAGCAAGTATTTTGATAAGTGAGCTGGCTGTGTGTCTGTAATTACGGGAGAAAACCGTAAATCTTTTGGATATTGTTCACACAGATGTGGCGTGAAGGGAAGGGGGGGAAGCAGTAAAATGTGTTAAAAGCATAATTAATGTCATTGTTGTTGGGGATGATTTGATTTAAGGCTGACTTTGACTCGTGGAGGGATTCGTAGGGCGCCGGTGGATGTGTTTGCGCAGGTTGGGATGGACGGGCTGGTGGAGGAGGTGCTGCCCTGGGGGGAGAGGGGATGGCACCGCGGATGTGCCGTGGAGGTACCGTGGATGCACCCTGCGCACACATGGATGCACCGTGCACACACACACGGATGCATTGCAGATGCACCGTGGGCGTACCACGGGTGCCCCATGGGTGCCCCGTGCTCCCCTTGGAGACGGGCAGCAGCGTGGAGCAGATGTCACTCTTCAGCCCCCAGCACGGAGACCTTTGCGGAAGGCCAGGCCAAGCGGCCGGGCACAGGGATGAGCTGCTGGTCCCCAGGGACATGGGTGCTCCCTGAAGCTGTGCGCAGTCAGGAGAAGGTGGTGAGCACCCAGGGCCCCTCCTGCCCCATCCCACCATCCCACGCGTGCCTCCAGCTGCTCCAGCGGCTGTGCAGCGGCTGCACGATGCTACAATGGGGGTGTCCGGGACCGGGTCTGCTGGTGGCCCAGATCCCCTCCAGCATGGGGAGAGCCCCCCAGCCCCACTCCCCCGTGCTGGGGCTGGGGACACCCAAGAGGGACCCCTGCCCACCGCTCCTGTCCCTGCTGCAGCACTGCCAGTGCCACTAAAGGACAGCCAATAACGCCAGCTAGTGGCAGCACTTATTATATAGCTAAAAAAATTATATATATATATATATGTATGTCTGTGTGTGTGTATATATATATATGAAAAAAAAAGTATATATATAGTGGGTGAGCGTATGGAGCGGTAGGTAAGCGTGCCTGGGCAGCAGGTTCCCTTTGCGGCAGGGACTTGCCGTGTCCCAGGGGAGCCGGCTGTGCCATCGGTGGGTGATGCCGCGCCGTGGCCCCTGGGCGTGCGGGAGCTGCCGCGGGCAGACGCAGCGCCGGAGCGCGTGGCACCCCGAGGTCCTGTTTTGGCACATGCCTCTCTCGTGTCACCCGTCACCCGGCTGTGCCACCGGTGAGTCACTGCCACGGTGGGGCTCACAGCCGCTCGGCTGCGGCGTCAGCGCCGTCTCCTCTAACCTGTCCCAGTGGGGGCCGTGACCCACGGAGGAAGGGACTGTCACCTGCGCCGTGGGCGGTGGGGGAGAGCGTGGCTCAGAGCGTGACGGCACGTGGCATCGGCGGTGCCTTGGCGCGAGGAGACGATGTGCTCGGTTTCAAGCGGGTCCTCTGCCCAGCCCTGCAGCAGGAGGGGTTGTGCACTGGCGGCACAAGCACAGAGCGAGCACGGTGGGAGCTTGGCGTGAGCTTGGTGTCCAGCCCCGGCAGCCCTTTGGTGCGTCCGAACACCTCACATGCTGTGGCAGAGCCGTCCCCGCAGCCGAGGACGGCCCTTTCCCAGTGGCTGGGCAGTGTGGCATCAGCACAGTGTAATGAATCCAGCCGGGCGTTTTGCAGCAGCGTTGCCCCAGCAGAGCCGGAGTGTCGCTTGCTCTTTTCCCATCTAAAAGTTCCTCTCCTGACTACTTCATCCCGGGATGTCGGCTCCGAACACTGGGAGATCGCCCCGGCTGTGTTTCAGCAGTAGGGCTGCGGCTCGTGGGAGGGAAAACGCTGACCCGAGGAAAATCCCCGGAGCTTTTATTGCTCGGGCCAGTTCCTCCCATATTATTTCTTATCACAGAGGCGAGAGGAGTTGCCGGCGCGGATCGGACGGGGCCTGCCCCGGTGTTTATCCCTGCGGAGGCGGCTCGCAGGCTGGCACAGAGCCTCCTGCCAACACCCCCAGGGCCGGGGGAGCGTGGGGGGGACCCCGGCCCCCGCAGCCGGGGAGCTGGGGCCTTGGAGCGCAGGGTTTAATTAGCCGTATCGTTATCTCAGCTCACGTATTTACGGGTGTTATTAATGGCTGTGAGAGCATCCAGTCCGGTTCGGGACGAGGCCGCATCGCTGCGACACCCTTCAATGGCATGCTCCTTGGATGGGGAGCCAGCACGAAGGATGCAAAGCTGAAAGATGCCATGAGCAGCCCAGGAGTCACCGATTCGGTGCCAAAGCCGGCAGCGTGCCAGCAGGGCTCAGCGCCCACCTCCGGCTGGGTCCCCGCAGCCGAGCTCTGGGCACAAAACTGTCTGTGGGGTCTCTGTGATGTCCAGTAGAAAGGAGGGGGGACGTTCCCCATGGAGAAGGATGCTCGGGGGGCTTTCGGCATTAGCGCAGGGGGTCTGGCAGTCGCTGGTCCTGCGGGGAAGCCGTGTGGCGAGCAGCCTCACTCATTTGGAAGGAGCATCTGTGCTGGGCACTTGCAGCGAGGATCACAGGCCAAATCCTGCGTCTTTCGGGCAGGTTCACCCCCGAGACGCCCGGTGCTGCGGTTGGGCTGTGCCAAGGCAGCCCCAGATCACCCCAAATCCCGTGGCACAGCCATGGTGGTGCCGGGTCCCCTTCGTCCTGCACCGTTGCCGACTCATCCAGGGACTCGGTGGGCAGAAGACTTGTTCTGTGTCCCATTCTGAGCAGTGGCAGCCAGTTTGATTTTTTCCCCATCACCGTTATTATTTTTTTACCCTTGGATGCGTGCCATGTGTCCGTGCCGTACAGTAGTGCATCCGGCTCCGTCCCACTTCCCTGTTTGTCTAACTTTTTGACCCTGGAGAATTCAAATCTATTTTCTTTCCTCTTCTTTTCTAAAAAAAAAAAAACAAAACACAAAAACACCCAAACCTATATTAACCTGGCTCAATAGGAGGCATTTTCTTGAACTTATTAAAAAATCCAGACTTGTAAATTAATTTGTTCATGTTGTACAATGGCAGTGCAGATGGACTCATTAGCATGCACACAACAAATAATTATAGATGAATTTTTAGCTGGCCTGCTTAATGGGCTTGCTGGGTTAATTATGTCAATGTATAATTACATCAGCCCTGGGAGACATAATGGCACACCCTGCTGAGCAGACACTAGCTAATGATGGTGTAATGCTGACAGAGGGAAGACGGACGGCTCTGAATGCACCTGCTTACCTCGGCACAAACCGCCATTGTCTGCGCCCAAACGGGCCAGCGCTGGCGGCACCGTGGCCACCGGTGCCGCGGGTGCCACTGGCTCGCTCGGGGATGTGATGCCCCCACGCAGCCCTGACGGTCCCTCGGAGTTGGCGATGGAAAGCGTGGGACTGAGGGGTGCCCCGGGGTCGAGGGGGGGCACCCGAGCTGGTTTTCAGTAGGGTGCGGAGGGACACTGCCCGGGGGTGGGCGGTGAGGAAGGTGGGCAGCGAGTCCCCGGGGAGGTGGGAGAGGGCTGGTGGTGGGCATCCCTGCCGCTCACCGCCGTGTCCCCTGTCCCGCAGACCCCGCTCCTGTGCTGGAGGCGGCCCGGAGCCTGGAGGACCGGCTGCAGCAGCTCCAGCGCCTCGAGCCTGAAACCACCCCCCTGAAGGACCTCAGCCACCCCTGGAAGAAGCACCCGGAGCTCGTTGGCACCAAAGGTACCCCCCGGCTCCGGCTGCCCCAAGTGGCAGCAGCGGTCCCCAGCCGGGTCCCCCCACTTGCCTCTGAGCATCCCCAGGACACAGGGGGTCTCCAGGCCAGGACCTTTCCCCTGGCCTGTGGTCCCCCGTGGCCACCGCTGCTGCCCCCCGCGCAGCTGTGTGATACGTGTCCCCCCGCAGAGCGCAGAGAGGGGACGTCGCCAGCGGCCGGGCTCGCGGCGGCGGCCGAGCCCCCGCTCTCCAGCATTGACGGCAAAGCACTGTGCGCAGAAACCTTGCTGCAGAGAAATGAGGCAGAAAAACAAAAGTACGTGAGTAGCAGGGACAGGGCTCCACACTCCGCAGCTGGGGTCATGGCAGGGTGCCGGGGGGACACGTGGCTCTGTCCTGTATGGGGATGCCCCTCTGTCCTTCCCTCTCCTCCTTCCCTTTGCTGTGTGGGTTGAGAGTGGATGCATCCATCCTGGAAACTGGATACACAGTCCCGGGTGCTCTGAGCATCCAGCTGTCCATCCGTCCCCTCTCCCAGGTGGTTTTTGGGTAGCGTCGGGCGCAGGCAGAGCCAGGGCAGGTCCCTCCTGCCAGCCCCTCGCCCCGTCTCCTGGGCACGTGGCTTTGCTCGGACAAATGGGTTAAATCCAGGTCAGCAGATGAACCTCATTAAATGGCCTTTTAATTTGGAGGCTCCCGGCTTTCCCGCTGCCTTCATTGTTATTCCTTAACACGCTGCATCGGGAAACAAATGAGGAATCTTTAAACCCTAAATTGCAGATCTCTGCGAGTAAGTTCCTGGCAAGTGCAGGCTATAAATAATGCAGAATAACTTTTCCCTGATTGCTTCCCCCCCTCCAATTAACTACAGGCGGGGGTGGGCTGCCATCTCCCCTATCGGAGGGGTTTCAGCAACAGGGATCAGGACTATATTCAGCCCAAAGTGAATTTTTTACACCTGGAGCAATAAACCCCTTAACATCAGGGGGTAACACGGCTTGAGCATGTCCCAACATCCACCGGCGGCTGTTTCTCTGTTGTCACTGAGTGATGGGGACACAGCGAGGGGGTCTCCGTGTGCCCTCGGGGGACTGTGGGGTCGGCACGGCCGCGGTGCCGCTGGCGCATCGCTGATGCCCGTCTCTCGCAGGGGGCTGCAGGAAGCACAGGTCACTTTGGCCGCTCGGCTGGGGGAGGCAGAGGAGAAGATCAAAGTGCTCCACGCAGGTAGGGGGGCCGGGGCAGGGGCCGCCGGCCACGGGGGGCCAAACCCCCACCCCACGGCTCACCCTCCTCTTCCTCCTCCCAGCGCTGAAGGCCACCCAGACGGAGCTGCTGGAGCTGCGGTGTAAATACGACGAGGAAGCCGCGTCCAAGTAAGCTGCCGGCGATGCCCGGTCGTGCCCGTAGGCTGTTGTTGTGCCCAAGGCTGAGCTGAGCAGCCTGCGGCAGTACCGGCACATCCCCACCGTGCTTGAGGTGCTGAGATGCTTCAAGTGACCATCGCAGCATCCCGAGTCACGGGGGCTCCCTAGACCTAAGGCAGGAGCCCTCGCCGGCCATGGAGGGCTGTGTCCTTGCCTCCACGCCGGCTGACGCCTCTTGCTTTCTCGTCGCAGGGCAGACGAAGTAGCCATGATCATGACAAACCTCGAAAAAGCCAACCAGGTGAGTCGGGAGATGATTTTCCAGCCAGTGCAGGGCACGTACCCTGGTCCCCCTCTGCTGTGCTCAGCCACAGCCCCCCAGCCACTGTACCCACCACAGCACCCCAAGCATCCGCATGGCCTGGATGTCTCTCCCCAAAAATGGTACTGGGGTGGCCAGACTCCAGGACTGAGAAGCCCTACAAAGCGGGGGGCTCTGGTTTCCTTCACCCGGTGGCTCCTCCAAACCAGCCCGGTGGGACCCCCTGCCCCATGTTGGGGGTCACTAGTGTGTTTGGGCTCCCGCCGCTCTCCACGTTGGCTGCTGGAGCCGGCATTTGTCACCTCCAGCCTCTGACGGCTGTTTCGGGGCACGACCCACACCAGCCTGGTGCTGGTTTCTGACGCAATTCCTTCCGGTCTTACCCATTCCTCTGCACTAGTTTTATTGAATTCTGAAAACGTAGGTACAAATGAATGTCCGTGGATAATGAAAGAGATTTAAAGAGCAAATTGCATGTAAATACGGCCTTTTGGGTAGAAAAAGGCAGCGTCCTGGAGGTGGGCTGCTGGTGCCCAGAGATCGGGACTGGGAACCGCGTTAGGATGTGGGGAGCCGAAATACATGGAGGGGGCTTATGGTGACGGTGGTGGGAGCAGGATGCTGAGGAGAGGCGCAGGTCGGTGCAGGTCCTGCACCGGTGGGGTGGGATGAGCTGCGGGTGCCCGGCCTGAGGCGCTTTCTGCTCTCTTGCAGCGAGCGGAGGCGGCGCAGAGGGAGGTGGAGAGTTTGCGGGAGCAACTGGCGGCCGTGAACAGCTCTCTCCGCCTGGCCTGCTGCTCCCCGCCGGGCGCCACCGCGGTGAGGGCAGCACCCCATCGTGGCCAGCAGCACCCCGTCGTGGCCAGGATTACCCTGTCAGGGCTGGCAGCACCCCATCACGGCCAGCACCACCTCATCATGGCCAGGAGCATCCATCACATCCAGGAGCATCCCATTGCACTTGGGAGCACCCCATCATAGCTAGGAGCACCCCATAGCAGCCAGGAGCACCCTAGCATGTTCAGGAGCATCCCGTTGTGCTCAGGAGTATCCTATTGCGTTTGGGACCACCCTTTCGCACCACCATGTTTGTGAGCAAGCTTGAGGTGCCGGTGACCGAGGCATTTTTCCGCCGTGGGCTGGTAGCTTTGGCCATGCCCTACCTGCAGCCCCAGCCTCCTATGGGGAGGGGGGCCGTGCACCCCCATAGCACCAAGATATACCTGGGAGATCTTTAAGGGCAGAGGAAAGGTCTGTCCCTCCCCAGGACTGTGTCACCCTGGGTCCCCATCCCGCAGGGCTGAGTCCTGGTCTCACCTGCTCCCCTTGGGGATGCGTCTGTTGGGGAGGGTGGCCCTTGTCCCCACGTCGGGCGGCTGGGACTGACGGTGTCCCCTCTCCCGGCAGGACAAAGTGAACTATTCCATGTGCTCAGGGTCGAGGCTGGAGGCGGCTCTGGCTGCCAAGGACCGGGAGATCCTGCGGCTCCTGAAGGATGTCCAGCACCTCCAGAGCTCGCTGCAGGAGCTGGAGGAGTCCTCTGCCAACCAGATCGCCGAGCTGGAGGGGCAGCTGGCCGCCAAGAATGAAGCCATCGAGGTGCGCCCATGGGGGCTGGAGACTTGCCGGGGAGGGGGGGGGGGGGTGCGGGTCCGGCCGTGCCGGGTGTGCACCGGGAGCCGGCTGTGAGGACTCCCCCCCGTCTGCTCCGCAGAAGCTGGAGGAGAAGCTGCAGGCACAGGCGGACTACGAGGAGATCAAAACAGAGCTGAGGTATGGCTCGACCGGCATCCATGCCTGCTGCCTGCCTGTCCCCCGGCCAGCCGCGTGCCGCCGGCACCCATGGCACACTTTGGCAGCCGTAATGCTCGGCGGCTTGACGGCAGCAAAAAGCCATGCCTGCCGAGTCACCCCCCTTGTCTCCCTCCCAGCATCCTGAAGGCGATGAAGGTGGCCTCTGCCAGCTGCAGCCTTCCCCAGGCAAGTGCCGCGGTGCATGCCGGCACGCTGGCCGGGCTGGGGTGTGTGTGCCAGCCCTGTCGCCAATGGTTCCGCCGCCCTTTCCCATCTCGGCTTGGCTCCTTGCAGAGCATATCGAAGGCGGAGGAGGCCCTGCTGCTGGGGAAGGAGGCTTTCTATCCCTCGCAGAAGTACCTGCTGGAGAAGCCCAGCCTGCTGGCCAGCACTGGTAGGGTCCCAGGGTCCTATGGCATCCCCAATCCCACTGTGAGCATCCCTGGGAATGTAGGCAGCAGGGCTGGATCCTGCCCTGGCTCTGGGAAGGAGCCTGGGGCCAGCAGCGGGTGTGGGGGATGGACGAGGGGTGGGATGCCACCTGGGGAAACTGAGGCAGGAGATGCTTTGCTGCGAAGCTGAGCCGGGGCCATCGGCCGGCGGGACTCTAGTGCGTCTCCCTCTCTCTTGTTCATCTCTAGAGGAGGATCACTCCGAAGACGAGTCGGGGAAGGATTCGTTGGGCATGGAGCAGCCGTACCCGTCCCCCCAGCACGCCCCGGCGGATGAACCCGCCTCCCCCACTCCCCTCCCGCCTCTGCCCGGCCCCGGCCTGGCCCCCGACGGCCCCCGGACTTTCTCGCTGTCCCCCTTCCCGGGGGGCGAGCGGCTTTCAGGGGACGCCAAGACCCCCCACCTCCCTCCGCCCGCCTACAAGAGCGAGAGTGCGGGTGGGGGGCCACCCTTCTCCTCCACCTTTTTCGGGGCCAAAAGCGGCACCGTGCCCCCCGGCGCCGTGCCTGCCACCAACGCCGCCAGCCCGCCCGGCGAGCCGTCCGAGGGCAGCGCCGGCAGCTCTGCCGACGAGGAGCAGCTGGACACGGCCGAAATCGCCTTCCAGGTGAAGGAGCAGCTGCTGAAGCACAACATCGGGCAGCGGGTCTTCGGGCATTACGTGCTGGGGCTGTCGCAGGGCTCCGTCAGCGAGATCCTGGCCCGGCCCAAGCCCTGGCGCAAGCTGACGGTGAAGGGCAAGGAGCCGTTTATCAAGATGAAGCAGTTCCTCTCCGACGAGCAGAACGTGCTGGCCCTGAGGACTATCCAGGTGCGCCAGAGAGGTGAGTGGTTGGGGTGGCCCCGGCCTCGGGAGTTGTCCCTCGCGGTCCCCCTGCTCACTGCGGGGTGGGCTGGAGCCCCGGCAAATGGTAGCGATTAACAAGAACCCTTCGTGGAAGCTGCATCCCTGGACGTGCTTTACTCGTTTATTCTGACAAGTGCCATTTAATTATTCATTAGGCTGTTTCGTGGCGTATGAATCAATGTGCTCGGGAATATTTTGTTAAAATAATGAAGTCTTAATGCTACGGGACCTCGGCACGGTGTCGGCACCACCGCGAAACGGTGATGCCCTGCCGCCTGCACGCACAGCTCCGGGGACGGCGGCTCCCGGCCTCGTCTCTGCGGTGGCAGCGGTGGTGGCCGGTCACTCGTGTCCCTGCGGTGGCAGAGGGATGGGGCGATGCTGGCCCATGCATCTGCTGGCAGTTCAACCTGAAAGGGCTCAGATTTATCCCCTGGATTTGATTCAGCATTAAATCATCTCCCGCGGGAGGGCGCGATGCCAGGGAGGGGGACTGTGGTCCCTGTGCCCGTGTCTCCGCTCAGCCCCAGGAACATCAGTGGGGAGCAGGTGCCCTTGGATGGGGTGAGCAAGGTGGCCAAGAGACGCCGTGCCGGAGACAAGAGCTGGCCGCGGGGGCTACCGGGGCTCCCTGTACTCCGGCTCACGACTAATCGGGAGTGACATTTGTCTTAAAATCAGCATCCCTAAAAATAACTGAACATGAGGAGCAGTAAATACTTCCTGACACACAAGCGGAGCTTGTAAAACCAGCGCCGGTGACAAAGCTGTTATCCTGCCTCTTTGATCAGGTAGCATCACGCCGCGGATCAGGACACCAGAGACCGGCTCTGACGACGCCATCAAAAGCATCCTGGAGCAGGCGAAGAAGGAGATCGAGTCGCAGAAGGGAGGTAGGTGCCGGCGTGTGGGTGGCCGAGCTCCCTGTGGGAGCAGCACCCGGAGGGGTGCCAGCGGCTGGGTGCTGCACGGCTGCGGGTCCCCCGGCACGGCGAAACACCCGCAAAACCGACAGTGTCCGGCACAGGGGTCTCTGCCTCCCCGAGGAAACTTTAGCCAGACCCTGGCAAGCCTGGATCTCTCAGCATGGTCCTGGGCAGGGTGGCACCGGGTGCTGGGCAGCAGCCTAACCCCAAGTCTGGGCCAAAATGGGCTTTATTTGGCATTTCTCCCGCTGACATCCGTAGAGATTTGGGGCGCGATGGGAAGAAATGCTGGTAAATACTGTTAGGGACGAAAGACTCCCCATGCAGCGGCATTTGTACCCGGGCTTTCAGAAACTTTGGATCTACCCTTTCCTCCCCCCTGCCCCAAAACAGATGATTAAATGAGGATGCACGATCCATCTGGCACAAGGAATCATTAAAGCAGCTGTGCTCGCAGTCAATTACAAGAAATGAAATACATTAAAACAGGTAGTCTGCTGAGAAAGCAGAATCCCGGAGAATTAAATTAGACAGGAACAGTGGAAAGACAGACAGGGAAAACAAACATGTTTGTCTATTGCCGTTGTTGGTAATGGGATTTATTTTGCAATTGTCGAAAAAGAAGCCTGTTTAGAGCTGGGGGTGTCGCAGCTTTTGCTTTTTGGGTGCTGCTGGTCCTTCTTCTGATCTGCACCCTCACGGGCCATCTGCTTGATGGAGAGTGCTCCCAACCAGATTGGGCTGAAATCTCTTTTTTTCCTGCCATTTTGAATGATGGCCACATGGTGAAATGCTGCGTGCTGTGCCTTGGGGCTCCCCTCAGCCCTTTTCTTTGCAGGGGAACCCAAAACGCCATCGACGTCGCAGGCGGTGGCCAACGGGGCGGGCGGCAGCAGCTCGGAGGACGCCATCAAGAGCATCCTGGAGCAGGCGCGGCGGGAGATGCAGGCACAGCAGCAGGCGCTGCTGGAGATGGAGTCGGGGGGCAGCGGGCGCCCCGGGGACACGCCGCCCGCCGAGCGCTCCACGCTGGCTGCCGTCAGCCAGAACATCGTCCCGACCTACGTCAAGCAGGAGGAGGGGAGCGGGGCCAGCCCCGGCCCCCCGCAGACCCCGCTGGCCGTCCTCTCACCCGCCGCCTTCGTCCAGAGCATCATCCGGAAGGTGAAGTCAGAGATCGGTGATGCCGGCTCCTACTTCGACCAGCACTGGGCATCAGAGCGGAGCCTGCTCAGCCGACCCTACACCTCCGTCTCGCCTTCGCTCTCCTCCTCCTCCTCGAGCTACTCCAGCATGGCCAATGGCAGGGGCTGGCCGCGGGGCGAGCCCAGCGAGGGCGGCGCCAACGAGGACGAGCTGCCGCTGGCGGATGACGAGCCCCACCGGCTGACAGAGATGAAGACGGAGGGAGCCGGCACGGAGCCGGCGGCTGGTGGTCGCCTCTCCTACTACCCCGCCTACGTGCCGCGGACCCTGAAGCCCACTGTGCCACCACTGACGCCCGAGCAGTACGAGATGTACATGTACAGGGAGGTGGACACGCTGGAGCTGACCCGGCAGGTCAAGGAGAAGTTGGCCAAGAACGGCATCTGCCAGAGGATCTTCGGAGAGAAGGTACCAGCCTGGAGGAGGGGGGTTTGGTGTCCCCTCTGCTTCACAACTCAGAGCTCAGGGCTCACTGGCTGCCTCTGCCAGGTCCTTCCAGGGTCCCCCCCTCTCCTTGGTGGGTTTCCCCTTGGAGGATGCTGAGTCCTCAGGGTCTGGCCCAATCCCAAGCAGTCTCCCAGTGGCCACCACCCACTGGTTGGTGGCACATCCCACCAGGAACACCCTGTCCCCTGTGCAGAGCCCTGTGGGGACTGTCCTCCCAGCCCACTGGGTATCCCTGGGGGACCCACCATGGTCCCAGCACCCGGCGGCTGGGGCCAAGGGGTCGGACGTGCCAGGGGGCTGTAAGCACGGCAACGGGGGCAACCTGCTTCCCCTCCCTCGACGTGGGGACGGAGAGCAGGCAGTAGCCTGGCGCTGGGGGGAGCTTGCCCTGTCCCCAGTGGTGATGCCTGCGCGGTGCCTAGGTGCTGGGGCTGTCCCAGGGCAGCGTGAGCGACATGCTGTCGCGGCCCAAGCCGTGGAGCAAGCTGACGCAGAAGGGTCGGGAGCCCTTCATCCGCATGCAGCTCTGGCTGACCGACCAGCTGGGCCAAGGCATCAGCCAGCAGCCGACACCCTCCCAGGGTAAGTGCCACCGCTGTCCCCGTGGTCCCCACGTGCCCTCACTGTCCCCGAGGTTTCTGCATCTGTCCCCCACATCCTACCCCCACCCCAGTGCCGGGGAGTCCTGCCACCCCCAGCACCCCAATACTGGGAAACCCCTTTCACCCCCCACCGCCGATGCATCCGGCTCATTTCGAACCCCCTTAATTAGTCACTTAGATGATTTAGGGCTGTTAGATCCTCAAATGTTATTTTGTGGAGACAGGTTTTGGAAGTCATCTAGTTTAAAAAACAGAAAAAAGGAAAACCACAACAGAAATCCTTGGCTTTGTGCCTGGCGTACAGAAGTAACTGGTTTGTTTTTTTTTAAATTAGTGGTATTTTCTCTCTGCTATTCCACTGGTTCCTCCCACTTAGCCATAGCTGCCGGAAAAACTCATCTGGCATCCCCCCTCTCCGGAGGGCAGAGCCATGGGCATCCCCAAAATAACCTTTCCGCTCCTGCCGTGTCCCCTGTGCTCTCCCCTCCTGCTGTCCCTGTTGACCTCTCTTCCCCGGTGTCCTGCAGCCAGCCCGGCAGAGCCCCAGCCGTCCCCCTCGCCGCCCCCCAGCCCCTCGGAGCACGAGAAGGGCTGCCAGGAGCCCCTCACCCTGGCCTTAGAGAGCAGCAAAGAAAACCAGCAGCCCGAGAGCCGGTCGACGCCTGCGCTGGGTGGGAAGACCTACTCCAACAGCCAGGGACCCGTGGGCATCCAGGAGATCGTGGCCATGTCCCCCGAGCTGGACACCTACTCCATCACCAAGAAGGTCAAGGAGGTCTTGACGGACAACAATTTAGGTGCGGACCTTCTCCCCGCCCGGGTTTTCGGGAGCCGCTGGTGAGGCTGCATGGATGCATCACCCCAATTCCCGTAGCCGCAGATCTCCCCCTGGTTCTCTGCGGGTGCTCGGGGGGATCCCGGCGTGCTGGGGAGGATGCTGGCTGGGAAACGGGGTGCACCTGCTCCGTGGGGGGACTGTAGCGCCCGCCCTGCTGCTCTCCCCGGCTCTAACCACCTCTGCTTCTCCTCCGCCAGGCCAGCGGCTGTTTGGGGAGAGCATCCTGGGCCTGACGCAGGGCTCGGTGTCCGATCTCCTCTCCAGGCCCAAGCCGTGGCACAAGCTGAGCCTGAAGGGGAGGGAGCCCTTCGTCCGCATGCAGCTCTGGCTCAACGACCCCCACAACGTGGAGAAACTGCGCGACATGAAGAAGCTGGAGAAGAAAGGTGAGGGTCAGGGAGATGCAGCTTCCGCAGGTCAAGGGTGATGGCCAAGGGGGGGCTCCCCAGGCTGGGGGGCAAGCGACGCGCAGCTGGGTCTCCTCTCCTGCAGCCTACCTGAAACGTCGGTACGGGCTGATGAGCGCCGGCTCGGACAGCGAGTCCCCCAGCGCCCGCTCCGAGTGCGCCAGCCCCAGCCTGCAGCCGCAGGACCTCAGCCTCCTCCAGATCAAGAAGCCGCGAGTGGTGCTGGCCCCGGAGGAGAAGGAAGCCCTGAAGAAAGCCTACCAGCTGGAACCTTACCCCTCCCAGCAGACCATCGAGCTGCTCTCCTTCCAGCTCAACCTCAAGACCAATACCGTCATCAACTGGTTCCACAACTACAGGTATGGGTGCTCCCAGACTTTGGATGTCTCATGGTGCCGTGTCACCAGTCCTCTTCCAGCCCTCCCAGTCCCTCTTGCCTAGACAGAGAAGGTGCAGACCAACACGTGGTCACTGGAGGTCCCCAGGTGCGGGATTGCAGATGAAATGCTGCGTGTGCCCTGGCTGGTGTGTAATCAAGAGGTGTCAACCACCCTGACCAAGTCATCTTGATGACTCAATGATCTTAAAGGTCCCTTCCAACCTAGACAATTCTATGATTCTGTGATCTTGAGCATCTAAAGAGGTTACCGTGCTCATGTCCGCCTGCTCCCTGGTGCGGTACTCCACCTGCCACTGAGCAGGAGCTCCACGATGGGTGGGGGAAAGCCTTATAGAGGCTCCTGGAGCACAGACTCCATCCCCACAGCAGCCCAGCCCCAGAGAGCAGCAGTATTGCAGATGGACACACTGCTCCTGAATCCTCCCCAGACCCACACCAAGAGCAACCTGCTCTGTCTCAACAGCCCTGGTGGTGGGTTGTGCCTGCTCCCCGGTATAAACCAGTATAAGAAGACATAGAAGTGCTTGTCTGAAATCTGCCTCCGACTACCTCCAACCCCCCCTGGGCAGATGGTCAGTGTTTATGGGAGCTGGCTGAGGTTTCTCACATGAAGCGATCGTGTGGGAGCGTGGGGGAGTGCTTGAAAAATCAGGCTTTTTGGTGAAACATTGACCAATGGGGTTTTTAAACCCGCCACCTTTCCCCTTGCGTGGTTCCAGGAAAGCCCCTCCTGCTCTCAGTAAACAAAACCACCCTAAAATAAACCTTTGAAAAATGCTGTGTATTAAACAACAACAAAAATAAGGCAGTGGAAAACATTGGCTGGAAACAGCCCAAAGTGTTGCAAAATGCAGTTCCCGTGTTCAAGCAGCACTGATTTTCCCCCAAAAAAAGCGTTTTGAAGGCCAACAAGGTGAGGTTGTACATCTCAAGCAATGTCGTCGCGTTTTTCTGGCTGGAGATGCATTCTCGGGACGTGATGGTTGGTGGTCACCAATCCACTGCGCTTGTGTCCCGGCAGGTCGCGGATGCGCCGGGAGATGCTGGTGGAGGGCACGCAGGACAACGACACGGACGCAGAGCAGAGCAGTGGGGCGGCCATCCCCGGGCGCCAGGCCCCCCACAGCCCCGATTCGGATGCCGAGGACCGTAAACCCGTGTTGGGGAAGGGCGAGCATCCCTGCGCCGCAGCGCCCGTGAAGGTGAAGGAGGAGCAGGGGGAAGCGGGCGGCTGGGGCCGCCGGCGGGACTCGCACAGCCCGGCCGGGGCGGCCGAGGGGACCGGACCTCCCCAGGAAGAGCGGGGGGCAGCCCCCCACGCTGCCGCCCCTAGCGCCGGCAGCCTCCCGCGGCGGGGGGGCCGTGCCGGTGCCGCCACCGGGGGACCCCCACCACCGCCGCCGCACCCCGACAGCTCCCAGTCCTCCGCCGGGTCGTCCCGTTGCAGCTTGGAGGTCTCCCCGACGTCGCCCTCGGCGGCCTCCTCGCCTGGTCTCGCCGGCTCGGCTTCCCCGGGGCCATCCTCCGCCGGGCCGGTTTCACCGGCACTGCCACCGGCTCCCGGCCCCCGGCTCAGCACCAGCGTCCAGCGGCGCCACGAGAAGATGGCCAACCTCAACAACATCATCCACCGCCTGGAGCGGGCCGCCAACCGCGAGGAGGCCCTCGAGTGGGAGTTCTGAGCCCCCACCCCACCCCACCCCCCCCGCCGCCCTAAATATATATATACACACCCACATATATATATATATTTTGTTAAATGCAGCGCGCACCGAGAGGCGACAGGCGGCCGGCGCCACGGAGGGGAGCGCCCGTGGAAAGGGGGGGGGGCCCCCACTATGAAGCCGCCCCCCCCCCCCCCGGCTTTGTTTTAAATGTGAAAAACTGGGAACAATTTTAGAAAAGAAAAGAAAAAAAAAGAAAAAAAAAAAAAAACAAAAAATATTTATAGACCTCTTTTAGATATTTTAATAAAAGGATACTTTGGAATTTATTAACAGCTTAAGCTGCTTTGATATTAAAGATAGCTATAAAATCAAGATGATGTAGCAGTTGTGTCATTAAATGTACACTGAAGTCTTGTAGTTTGCCACTGGATGAGATTAAAAAAAAAAACAAAAAAACAAACAAAAAAAAACCCCACAGAAAAGACTTACTGAGCAAAGCCATCAAGAAGCACTATGAGACTGACCAAATTTAATAAACTTTTGCCGAGCGGTTTCCACCTCTGTCTAAGACACTGCATCACTTCTGCCCCAGCCAGAGACTGCGTCATAGTCCCTGAAGACTCTAAAGCGAAAACCTTGATGCCATCGAGTATGTATTTAGTTCTGGTGGTTTATGTTTTTTGAAACCTTTGTAACACAGAATGTCCCGTGCGGTTGTATATGTTGTAGAAATGTCTGCCATAGCCTTCTGGAACAAGATGTAGCATGGTCCGAACGCCGTCCCTCGCGCTTCCTCCAGCCAGCAACCGGTGGCAGCCCTGATAAGGCGCGGTGTGGCTCCTGCCGGCTCCCAAAGGAAGAGAAAAAATAACGCAAAAGCAAAGGAAGCAACCCGTGTTTGCCATTTTGGGAGCGAGAGGTACCCAGGGGTGATGCTCGAGGTCGGCTCTGGCTTGCTGGGGATGGGCATCCATGGCATCCCAGTTCCCTGAGCTCTGCTGTTGTCCTTTTGGGACAGAAAAAGACAGATCCTGTGAGCTTTGCACCTGGGGCACCAGTGCTTGGGGTCCAGCACCCAAAAATGAGCCGCCCACCTGTGGGGGCCGAGCTGTGCTGGGGGCTGCTCCCAGCGCCACAGCCAGCTCTCGCAGCTGAAGCACTTTGTTTTTAGGGAGAGCACCCGGGCAGGAGGTGCAGCCCCTCACCGTGTTTGTGTCCCCAGGCGGTGGCTGCCGGTGAAGCCGGGATGAGCCCTGGGGTGTCACGCCAGGCTCCTGTCTGAATTGGGCAAAGCACCACGGGGCTTTGGCTTGCTGGGGCTGACCCCGTGCGAAGGCGCAGGAGCTTGGCGGTGGCACCATCCCGGCGTGCCCCCCACCACCTCCCCGACCCCGCTGCCACCAGTGCTAGCAAAATGCCTTTAACCGAGGTGGGGTGGACCGCGCTGGGCTGCTCTGCTCTGTCCCCTCCCCACACGGCATCAGCCATCACCCACCGAGGCCGTCATCGGGAGGGCTCCCCTGCCAGGCTCCGAGGCTATGCATTGACTAATTTTCCACTGTATGCATTTTTATCAGAATAGAAGGTATTTTTATATTTGAGTGGTAGCTGATGAGCGATGCTAAAAGCGGCTCTGCGAAGGCACGGCTCTCCTTGCCCGCCTACCCTGCCCCCATGAGCCCCAGCTTGCCCACGGCCGCTCTTTTCCCTGCCACCGTGCTGCAGAAGGTCGAGGCACGACCGTTGACTGCTCTTCTCCATCGTGTGCGAGCGGGAGCTTTAGCGGAACGGGATTCAAGGAAGCACTTAGGATCATCTTGAACACGGCAATTCTGTTGTATTAAAGCTAGCGGGACATACCGGTCACGTTTTTGTTAGGCTCATGTACTGTACTTCAAAAGTTTCTATGAGATCGATGAACTTTGTTTAACAATTTTGGAAGGAACAAGTTCTGTAAAGAGCCACTAAATACAGAAGTTGGATACGACTCTGGCCTTGGGGTGTGTTTTGTCCGGAGGGGGCTGGGACGGGAGCTCCTCTCGCCTTCACCTGCGTTGGTGTTGGCTCCCTTGGGAGTCGCAGCCTTGCTTTGGGTTTGTGGCAAGAGCTCTCACTGCCAAAACATCTCTCGGTGACTGGGGGGGGACAGAAGAAGGTGGTAAATGGGGTTAGTCAGGCTCAGGGTGCGATCCTGCCCCAGGGAAGTCCTGTGCTCCTCCCTGCTGCAGGTTTGGTCCTGCCCCTGGGGTAACTCAGCATCCTCCAGCGTGAGGTTTGGCTCGGCATTGTCCGATGGTGCCGCACCCCGGCACGGCTCTTCTTCAGAGCCAGCCATCGCCAGGCGAGTTCGCAGCTTCCGACACGAGGCGGTGGTGTTTGCATTCGATGCATTAATAAATCCGTGTGTTGCATAGCTGTTTAAGCTTGTTTGTCAGCTAATACGTTGGGAAGGATTTATTTTTAATGAATATCTGAACGTCTGGAGAAGCTGGGCTGGCTGCCATGGAAACCGGAGTCTTCCTCTGCAGCCGCCTGACAGGGCCGGGTTAACCACCTGGGTGCTGCGGGTGTAGCTGCACCCTGGCTGCCCTCGGCGGCACCGCTCCAAATGCCGAAACACCTAGCGTGGTGCCGTGCATGGCCAGGAGCAGGGCTCGGCACTCCGCAGGGCTCTCGGCGAGTGAGTCACCCTGTCTGGCTTCGTGCCTCAGTTTCCCCAAGAGTCTTCCCCCCCTCTCCCAGCCCCAGCCCAGCTGCAAGACCCCATGTTAGCAAGAAGCTGGAGACATTCATACAAGTGGGATGCCGCAGGCAGGGACATGGCATCACGTTGGCCACTTCCACAAGGGCAGGGTCCCTGCGGAGCACTGACACAGCCCCAGGAAGGGGACAGATATTTGGCCCCTGGCTAAAACCCCTTGCAGAAGGCTGGGGAAGTCCCACCAAGGGCAAAGGGCCACCTGACGAGGGGCACCCAAACCTGGGTGGCATCAGGCAGTGCTGGCTGTAAGCCGGGTTTTGGAGGGATGGTTGTAACACCCCATCGGGCCTGTAAGGCACCGGCAACTCACGCCGGGGCACCCAGTGCCTTTCCCACCGGTGAAACCGTGGGAGGGTTGTGCTCCCAACCAGTCTCCCAGCTCTTTTCCAATGCCCAAACCCTCGTGTTGATCACCTGTGCCTGGCTGTTCAAGCTGTCATGGAGGGCAGAACTGTGCTGTCCCTGCTGTGGGACCATCCTGTTGCTGTGCGTGTCCCAATGTCCCCAGAGTGGCACCATCCCGTTCCATCCCATCCCATCCCATCCCATCCCTGTGGGCAGACAAGGGGCTCCAGGGCACTGCAAGACCCTGGTGTTGTCCATGTCCCACTCAGGTGACGCAGTCCCTGCCTGACCACACACAGACATGGTAGGGGCAGGAGGGGGATTAATTACCACCTGGGCCCCCCTCCCCAGGGTCTTAAAGGTGCAAACGAGAACCAGGGCCAGGAGGGAATTTCTGAAACAACTTTTATTGTAGCAAAATCCTGTGCCTGTCCCAAGGGGTCCAAACCTGGGGCACCCTGACTGCTTCCCCCAGGCCCAGGGTGGGTCACCCCACCTCCCGGCCAGCAGATTTAGTGTCAATAAAAACCGTTGGGGAAATAAAAGAGAAACACTGTCTTCGCTCCGGTTTGGCACATGAATCACTCGACACCCTCTGCCGCTGACACATACGTTCCTGTTTGCTGCCGCAAGTGATGCTTCCCCTTGGTGAGCGAGCCTGGGGATGATGCCCTGCCCCAAAATATCCACCCGGCAAAGTGGTGCCTGCAGCCACCGCGTTGTTCCCCTCGGGTCTGCCACCCTCCGTGTTCGCTGGCTGGGCTGCAAGCAGCAGCCACCCTGTGCAAAACGCCCGGGGCCGGGTGTCACCAGCTCTGCGGGGAGCCGGGGCGCACGGTGCTGTTGTCATTAAGGAAGAGCTGCGCTCGCTGATATTTTCTTTTTCAAACCACATCCTGCTGGAGCAGAGGGATCCGGCGGAGCTCGGCTGACCTCAGCCAGTCGCTTGTGCTGGGCAGAGAGGGGAAGGCAGGGCCAGCTCCCCAGCTGTGAAACACCCGCACAGGGGCTCAGGTGGGTGAGATCCCATCAAAATCCTCCTCCAAAAGCATTGTCGGTGCACGATCCCGCTGCAAGTGCATCAAGAGGCCCCACCAGACCCAGTGCAGTGGTCAGTTCCCAGGAGGCATCAGCCAGCAAGTTGTTCGTAGCTTGCTTGCGCTGGGTGGACCACCCCAAACCCATACCCAGGCACAGCTGGGGGGCTGCCCCCCTGTGGGAAGCACCCACTGCCTCGCACGGGACACCCAAGAGCCTGGCAGCCCCGAGAGCCCAGGAGCTTCATGCCTGGCTGGTGTCAGGCTGAGCCCAGCTGCCATCAGTGCCAGGCTGGCATTTCGCCATCACGGAGCAGCACTGGTGTCCCTCAGTGCTGGGCCCTCGGTGGCACCATCAGCAGGTGTCCATCACCGCCACGGACAGGGCTGCACATCCCGGGGTGAGGAGGCGACCGAGGTGGCACCAAGGGTGACCACCTCCTCCCTGCCACGGGTCCTGGTGGGTCCCCAGGGCTCGGCCACCTCTCAGGGCCGGGGGCCACGCCGCCTCTCCAGCCAGTCCTGCCGCAGCCGGGCCACCTCCTGGCCATACCGCTCATGGAGCCGGCAGAAGGTAGACGGGCTCTCCGCTGCGGCCACCCCGGCACTGCCTGCCTCACTGCTTGACGCCCGCCTGCGTGGTGGCAGCGGTGGTGGCCGTGGGTTCCCCTCACTGTCATACCCACTGCAGATGGAGGTGTCAGGCGGCCGGTCCGCTCCTGGCACATTGTTCCACACCGCGCAGCCGTTCTCCTTTGGCAGGATGGCGGGCAGAGCTGGCAGCCGCTCCGGAGACCGCTCCGGCCCCGAGGGCTTTGGCTTCCAGGAGCCGGGCAACTGCCGGCAGCCTCCGCATCCACTGGCCGGCCCCCAGCGCATCTCCTCCAGCTGCTTCTCCAGCTCCCGCACCACCAGGCGCATGTAGTCGAAACTGGCCCGCGAGAGCGACTTCACCCACGACTCCATGGCGGCCTGGCTCTCAGCTGCCAGCACGTAGGTGCGGGACTTGGTGCCACTGAAGCGTATGGCAAAGGCGAATTCCTCAGCTGAATCGCAGAGCTCCACGGTGCAGCCCTCCAGCACGATGACGCCCACCGGCTCCCGGCTCTCCCGCTCCTCGAAGTAGAAGAGCATGTTGCCCTTCAGGACGAACCAGCGGCGATGGTACGCCGTGTGCCGCTCACCGCGCTTGTAGAGGAAGCCGGCGTTGTCAGCCGGGGAGTCGCAGGTGGCATAGAAGGCCAGGCTCCGCTCGTTCAGTTTCATGGCTCCGTGCCCTGCGGGGACCGAGAGTGCTCAGCCGCCCGCCGGCACACAGAGGATGGGTGCGCCTTAATTGCACGGTAATAAGCCGTCGGCTTTTTGTTCCCGGCGGCACTGGCCTTGGCACCTAGGAAATGGAGACAGTGAATAAACAGCCCCGTGATAGCAGCCGGGATAAACCCGCTCCCAGCCAAGGTGCTGCGTCTGGCAGGTGCCGGGTGGGTCCAGGCTCCCCAGGGCTCCCTGGGGAGGGGGTTTCTCCCCCAACTGAACGTTTTCCCACAGAGGAGGCCCGGACAGGGCTCGTCCCAGTGCCCCACATCACCCAGTGCAGGTGACCTTACCACCGGAGCCGTGTTTGCCCTGCGTCGCAGCACTCCTCCCCGCGGCACGCAGGGAGCATTTATGGCCCACGCCACAGATCCGGCTGCCACTCCAGAGAACCTTGGCCATGGAGCCTGTCACCCGGTCAAGGCCACCTCTCCCCTTGTCCCCTAACCACCGGTGGCCTTGTTGTGCCAGGCTTCCCACCTACCTGGACTCAGCCTGGTAGTCTGAGGGGGTCTGCCAGCATCAGCGATGGATGGGTGGTCGTGGTGGTCGTGGGAGCACTGGATCTGCAGTCGGCCGGTGCAAGGGGGCCGTGGGGGCCGGCACCCCGCTGTCCCTGCTCTGGCACCTCACCCCAGCCTGCAGAGCACAGGGCGGACGTGAGCCAGGATGATTATTTTCCTATTAAGCCACATCGCAGGGTTCAAGGAGATGAGACAGGGGCTCTCGGGGCGCCCAGCGCCGGCGGCAGCGGGGACCCCTTTCACCCAGGCAGCTCGGGGACCTCTTTGGGGTCCACTAAAGTCCTGGGGACGTTTGGGAGCAGAGGAGCCTCCCTCCCCCCGCACCGGGCGGCCCCGCTCCGGGTCGGCTCCCGCCCGCTCGGTCCCGCTCCGCGGCGCCTCCGGCCGCCCCCTCTCCCGGTCCCGCTCCCGGCCCCGCTCCCGGCCCCGCTCCTGGTCCCGATCCCGATCCCGATCCCGCACGGCCACCTTTGTCCTCGGCTCCCCGCCGCCCCGGCTCGGCCCGGCCCGGCCCCGGCGGGCGGAGCGCTGCTCCCGCCCGGCTCCTCCTCCTCCGCCGCCGCCCCTCACCGCCGATCGGGGCGGCCCGGCGGGCGGGGGTGGGGCCCTTCCCCCGGCCGAGGAACCGCTCCCCAGCTCGGATCCGGTGCTTGGGGGTCCTGGCTCGGCCCAAATTCCTCGGCGGGTCAAAGCTCTGGGCACCGGGGCTGAGGTCCGGACAGTGTCGGGGAGAGATGGGAGCAGGGATCCGGGAGCACAGGGGGATATGTGCACGTCCGTGGATGTACGTGTGGATGTACGTGTGGATGTGTGCATGGATATATGCGTGGGTGTATGTGTGGATGTACACATGGATATATGTGTGGATGTACGCATGGATGTATGTGTGGATGCGTGTGTGGATGTACGCATGGATGTATGCATGGATATATGTGTGTACGTACGCAAGGATGTATGTGTGGATGTATGCATGGATATATGTGTGTATGTACGCATGGATGTATGCATGGGTGTGCGCATGGATGTTCATGTGGATATATGCACAGATGTACACATGGATGTATGCATGGATATACACATGGATGTACGTGTGGGTGTATGAATGGATGTCCATATGGGTGTACGTGTGGATGTACTCACGGGTGGGAAACCTGGGAGCTCAGTGGTGAAAGTGGCTGCACAACAGTGAGTCAGCTTTTTGGGGCAGAGAGTGGGTGCTCAGGAGCATCTGGCAGGGAACGGGCAGAGCTCGATGGCTGGGATGGATGAAAAAAGGAGCTGAGGCAGGAGCCGAGTGCTCTGGATGGGTGTCCAGGGGAAGGTGACACGCGTACAAGGAGCTAGAAAGCAGGGGTTGACGATCCGTTAGCTGGGCGCTGGAGCTGCGGGGTGTTGTGCAACCGCGTGGGCAGAGATCGCAGCCCCCTCACTCCTTCCTGACCGCGGAAGCCGCATGGCACTCGAGCTGCTGATGCGCTCTCATCCGGGTGGTCAGCGCTTGCCCCATCCGGGCCAGGGGTGAGCAGGTCCAGCAGTGCCAAGCACTGGGGCCTGGGCTGGATTTCCCGCTGCTGGTACCCACGTCCCAGGACAACCATAAACCTTTTGGCTGGGAGAAGCCTCCGGGCTGACTTCTGCTCCTGGTTGGCCTTCCATGCTGAAAGTGACACCAGCCTGATGACTACCTCGGCAGCGCTGCCGTCCTCGCCATGTCCCAATAAACACCAGTGTCAAGGATTTGCTCTCCTTATCGCTGTCCCTTTCCTCCAGTTTCTTCGTTCCCCCGCTCAGCTGCACAGCAATGAGTGTATTTTAGCAAACAAGGCATTGGCGCTCCTTTTGCAGGCCCTCAACTAAGAAATCCCGCCACAACTGCCGCTGCCCGTGGGTTGTGGTCCTCACTGCTCCCCAAAACCATAGATGCCGCCACCACCACCCTACATGGCTACTCGGGGCTTCGCAATCTTCCGCTCATGGCAGTGGTTTTCGGTTCACTGAGGGTTTTCCCTATCACCTGCAGACTTTCACTTTCACACTATAAAAAGGGATTCAAACCAGCAGTAAAACCATCTGGGCTTTATCGTCCCTCCCGAGTGGAGCCGCTCTGTTCAAGGCCACTGGTGGGAAGTCTCAGGTCTCTGCACCGCTTATCTCCCTGCCTTGCTGAGAGGTGCCCTTTCACACGGCAAGATTAGGAGAGGAAAGGACCGTGGGGAGAAGCAATATCTTTATTAGACCAGCTGGGGCAACTGAAAAAAGGCGGCCGCCTCCCAGCTGTGCTTTCCCTTGCCGGGATTCCAAAACCCCAGCTGCTTCTTGCAGCCCCATCGGCTGCTTGAGCAGAGGTTGTTCCTCCACCGCATCCGCTTCCCAGCGAGCCTTTCGGAAGCTGCTTTGGAGGATGGCCCCAATTCCTCAAAAACCACCAGCAAAATTCCCCCGTGGGTTTTTTCTTCCCGTTGGGTTTCCCTTGGGACGGTCGCGTGTCGCTGCACAGGCTCCAGCACTTCCCCTTCTGAGCAGCCCCATGATATTTTCCCTGTTGTTCCCTCCCCCAGCAAGGAGCCCACAGCCAGTGCCTCAGTTTCCCCTGCCAGATCTGGCTGGGAAAGATGGGAAAATGAAATCCTATGCTGAGCTTGCCCGACAGCAGAGAAAAAAGAGAGGAAAAGGGTCTGGAAGGAGGCGAGGGGCTGCCGGGCGCCATTTGGGACGTGTGCTGCCCTTGGCCTCCGCTTCCTGCTGTTCCCATGACCGGTGACTTGGCGGTGGCGGTTACGCAGCGGCGGGTGCTTGACAGCTCAGCGAGGTGAGCTGGGAGCTCTGAGTCACCGCCGCTGCTGGCTCCGCTCATGGAAATCTGGGGGTGCTGGGGGGGGGAGGTACCGAGAGGCTCTGTGTGTCCCCAGCCAGCACAGGGAGGAGAAGGTGTGCGGGTCTCTGTCGCGAATTGTCCCCACATGGACCCAGCTGTGCCCGGGGTTCAAGGCGAACAAGTGGTGACACCACCACCCCACCCCCCCCCGCCAGTGTGGGGCTGGCGCGACCCTCCACGGTGGCATTTCGGGGTGCGGGAACCCCTGTCCCGCCCCGGGCCCACGCAGGTCTCCAGCCCGAGGGTCGGGCACCGGGCGGGAGCGCGCTGCCCCCGGCGCCACCCCCCACGGCTGCGGAGCGGGGCCGGGAAGGGCCGGAGCCGGCTGCAGTGCGGAGGGTGCCCGGGAGAGGGCAGCTGGAGCCCGGCGACGGCTGCGGGACCGCTGCGGGCTCGGCGGGGCCGCGGGGGGGGACAGCAGCCCGTGGGGCACCCCCTCCATCACCACCCAACCCACCGCCCACCCTGCCCTCTGAAGGGGCTGCGTGAAAGCCAGGCTGAGATTTCTGGGGGGCACTGCCAGCTCAGCACAGACCACCCCCCCACCCCCCCGTAGCCGAGCATTTCCAGGTGTCACCCCCAGACCCCCTCCGGGCAGATGGAGGGGGGACCCTCATCTCACTGAGGTCACCCGCAGCCGATCGCATCCCACCCGTCGGGAAATGCCCATGTGCCGCTTCCAAACCACCCGCCGCACCCTGAAAACGAAGCGGGCCAGAGGGTGGGAGTTGAAGAGAGAAGTGGGAAGGATGGTTGGAAGCTGCGTAAGGCTTTTACAGGAGAAGAAAGCAGCAATGGTTAAAAGCTGAGCCCGGTGCAGAGCGGAAGGGAAGCGGGGAGCGTGTGTGTGTGTGTGTGTGTGTATGTGTATGTGTGTACAAGGGCATCTGCGCAGCTCTGCATAAACAAACAGAAAAAGCAGAAGTCAGTGGTAGTGAATTAGCAGTTAGGGACTGTAGAAAATCCATACAGGAAGTAAAACAAAAGAGAAATCTCAGGCCATGGGGGCTGAGGACGCTGAGAGGGCGCTTTTGAAATAGATGAAGCTCATGAAGAAAAGTGTGCAATAGCTGCGAGCTGGGACAGCCGCCCGTGGGAAGGAGGGCAGGCACCGGGCTCCACCGACTGCTCGTCCATGCTCAGAAAAAAAAGGCAGAAAGTGCAATTATGCATAAAACAACAGAGGAAGGAATTAAAAAGCAGCTTTTAAGGTAAGATTTTATCACGTCAGCCACTCCCAGCCACTTCCCTGTGGGGTTTGGGGAGGGCTGGCTGGTTGCAGAGTCACCTAGACCCCTGGAGCAGGCGATGCCGAAGGGGAGTGAAGGGCTACAGCCCTGCAGGAAAGCTCAAATCTAGTCTGGGGCATTGTTGGGTCTGGAGCAGGGCAATGCGGCTGTGTCCACATTGGGAGCAGCCCACGGCTGTGGTCTGGGGATGGCCAGCCCTGAGCCCAGCACCAGCAGGGGATTCCGGTCTTTTCCTCATGAGAAGGGGATGGATTGGGAATGGATGGGGCGAGTGACTGGGGTGTACTTTAAAGCATCACCAAGGATGGAGCCAGCTGGTGGTGGCACACAGATGCCCCTTCACAAGCAGCTCAGCATGCCTCAGCCCTCTCTCCAAGGGCAAATCCCGCAGCTTCTACCTTCCCAACACCCACAAATTGATTGTGTGGTGTCTGTAAAATCCCAACTGCCACTTCCCTGGGTTTCCCTGGCTTGGCATGATAGGTGAGCACCAGCCACCAGTTGCCGTGGCTCCTGCATACCCGGTGTGAGTGGCACCTGTGTGGGGGTCTGTGGGGGAAGGAGAGCCCCTCCATCCCCTGTGCTGCTGCTGTTTGGGGAGGATAAAGCCCCAGAGGAGCCCTCGGGACAACCGGTGACGCAAGTGGGAGATGTTGATGGGCCAGACGTGACGGTACAGACCACAAACCAGACCTTTCCTGGAAAAAAAGGTGCAGTGAAGGTTTATTTTCCTCCCATGTCCCATGGCTCGCAGGGTGGGTGGCTGCAGCTGTGCCATGCTCCCCTGGGATGGGATGGCACCAGGATGGCAGCACGACGGCTGAGCCTGGCCTGTGTCCAAAGCCCTGCTTGGGACCGGAGGGACACTGCCACCGCTCTGTCACGGCTGAAGCCCTCGTCTGTGGTGCAGGACAACTGCGGGTCCTGTGGCCTGATCCACTCCCGGTGGGCGTGGGCAGTGCCCCGTGGTGCCTTTCGCAGCAAGATAATTTCCTCGACCGAAAGGCAGAGAAAAATGATGAGAAATGGGGTTTGAGATGGTGTCTCGCCCACTGCTGCCACCGCAGAGGTCTCTTGGGTCCCAGTCTGCGGAGCCGTGGGAGGACGCCACCAGGCAGGGACAGGAAAGCGGGGTGTTTTCCTGCACACGCCCGTCCGAGCCCCCAGACGACCTCGCACCCAGGCTCCCTCCTTCCCCCCGAAGGGCAGGGACCAGGCGGGAGCGGAGGCGGGGGGGGGGCTGCAGTGCCCGGACACTCCCAAATCCACAGAGAAAAAATTGCAAAAGTCATTAAAACTAAAAAAAAAAAAATATATATATATATAATAAAATAAAACCAACCCCCACGAGCGCAGACGGGCTGTTTATGCCGCTGCCTCCGCGGGCGCGGATGCGATAAGATAAAGGCACCGGCGGGGAGGGGCGGCGCGGAGCGCTGCGCACCCGCGGAGCCGGGGCGGGCGGGCGGACGGACGGACGGACGGACAGACAGAGGAACGGACGGACGGACGGACGGACAGTCAGACGGCGCAGCCCCTCCGCTCCGCCCCCGCGCAGCCTCCGCCCTCGGCCGCGCCGCTCCGCTTTACATAACCCGCCCGGGGCCGGGGTCCGCGTTCACCCCCCGCCGCCGCGGCTCCGCTCGGCGGAAATGCGGAGCCGCCTGCCCCGGTTTCCTGCTTGAGCCGTGCCGTGCCGTGCCGTGCCGTGCCGTGCCGTGCCGTGCCGTGCCGTGCCGTGCCGTGCCGTAACCGAGCTGCCCGCCCCGTCCCGCCCGCCCCGTCCCGTCCGGTTCCCGGGCGCTCCGCCGCGCTCCACCATGGGCGAGCGGCAGCCGGACGCCTTCTCCTGCAGGTAACGGCGGGCGCGCACCGGGACCGGGACGGGCTGGACCGGGACGGAACGGGACGGGCGGGACCGGGACGGGCTGCGAGGCGTCCCCGGGAAGCGGCCGCTGCAAAGCGAAAGTGGCGGCGGCGGCGGGGTCCGGCCGGGCCGGGGGAGGCAGCGCGGCAGCCGCTCCTCCAGCCGCTGCCTCCGGAGCTGCCCCGGGAGCGGATCCGCTCCCCCTCCGGCAGCGTGATCCCCACGTCTCTGCCAGCCCCGAGCCTCCGGATCTCTCCTCACCCCCCAGTACCCCTTTTCTGCTGGGTTCACGCTTATCCCGGTCCCCTTCCCCTTGTTCCCTCTGACCGGGGGCCGCAGTCACCCTCGGGGACCCCTGTCCTCCCAGCACTAGTTTTCCCCGTGGGCACTCCTTATCCCAGGGGCTGTTCCCCCAATTCTGGGGACCCCCATATCTCCAGCACCCCTTTACCTTAGAGCACTCCCTCTTCTGGGGTCCGTGTCCGCCTCAAGGTCCCCCCATTTCCCAGCACCCCTATCCTGGGGGGCCCTGATCCAGGGGTGCAGCAGGCACGGAGCCAGCCCTGACCCTCTCCTCTGCCTGCCCCCAGACCCCTCCAGCTCCTGCCATGGGGGTGTCCCCCTTTTGGAGGGCATGGGACCCCGCGGGGTGATGCCCACCTGCCCCAGCCACCGTTGTGGGGTGTTGCCCTGCCCGGGGGGGCCGTGCCCTGCCTGCCCGCCCCGCTGCCCCCTTCTCCTCTGCCCCCGTGCCCGCTGCGAGTGCCAAGCGGAGGTGCCAGCCGGAGCCTGCCAAGTGGCTCCTCTGGCTTTCTGCTCCCTGCGGACTTCGCTGGCTCGCAGGCACTGCCTGGCTTGGCAGGCACAGGGGCTCGGAGCACAACGCCATGCACCGGCGGGCAGTGTCCTGGTGGCCTCCCCATGCCCTGCTGGCATGCCCAGTCCTGCTTGTGCCAAGCCCCGGCGGGGTCACCCACAGAGAGCCCGGACCCGCTGGCTCCGACAGCGGCAATAACACGGTCATTGCTGCCCGGGCTGGGATTTACTGTCAAGGAAACCGGGACGAGTTGTCGAGCTGCGATTTCGATATTGTTGTTGCAAATTGATTCAAGATGTTGCTGGAGTTGTGGGCTGGTGGCCTGGGGACTTTTCGAGTTGCTGTGCTTAGGTAGGAAAAGCAGGCGGAGGAAGAGGTTTTTGGCGTGGGGACCCGACGCTGCCGGCTCTCGCATGTCCCCATCTGCCATCGGGCTGTGCTGGCAGGTTACGGGATTGGAGTTTAAAGGCCTGTGAAATTACTGGCAGGTTTCACTTTGACTTTTGGGACTAGATCAACGCCTCGGATTTCTTTTTAACTTGCATTTGGTGCAGGAAAGCCTTGTTCCCGTTCATTCCCCCCGCCCCCGAAACTGCTTTTATTTTCTCCTTTGCCTTTATGTATTTATTGCCTCTGAAAAGATCCGTTTTGGTTTCACTGGAGCCTGCGGGGCCGCGGCTCTGCCAGCATCGTGCCAGAGAGATTTGGGTGCAAGTGCCAGTGGCTTTTGAGGGGTCTTACCTCTTTGTCACCCAGGGCAAACCCTCCCCACCCATGCACCCGTGGGGCTGCCGGGGAGGGAGCCTGGCACTGCGAAGACGTCGGGACAAATCCCAGCGGGTGAGACGAAGCGCACGAGCTCGGCGCTGGCGGGGTTTGTGGTACCACCAGCGCTGCCGCAGCTCGGCAAGGAGGAAGAGCCGAATCCTGGGGGAGACCGCTGCGGTGGGGGGAGAGCGCCGAGTCGATGGGGGGACGCTGAGCTGCCGACTGCTCCCCCCTGTCCCCGTGGGCGAAGCCGAGGACCCCCAGCTGGCCGCTCCCCCGGGAGAGCTCCCTGCCCCCGGCTTCTCCCACGCCTACACCGCAGCGATTCATTTCGTGCTACAAAACAAACCCTGTCGAAAGAGGCCACACCGCTGCCGGGCTTTTCCCCACAGGCAGTGGGTGTAGGAGAGCGTGATGATGTAAATTGGTCTGCAGGGTGCCAGACACCGCGGTGATGGGCACGCGGGTGAATGGAAGCAGGCAGGTCTTTGGGGAACTGGGCTGGCCACTGTGGCTCGTCCCGGTGAGCTCCTGCGGGCCAAGCAACACTGGAGCTTGCGTTTGACCCGAGATGGGTTTGGGGTGGGCTGTCTCCATCCCAGCTGTCCCGGTGGAGCAATCAGGGGAAGGCAAACGGGTGGATTTCCCCTGGATTTAAAGTGCCATAACATCAGCCGTGTCCCCAGAGGTCTGCAGCGCAGCTCAGCCCACGCACAGCCGTAGATTAAGGCCAGCTCTGGCCTTTAATATAGCGAGTTGTGTAGTGCCAGGTGGTCAAATAAGGAAGGGGGGTGTGTGTCCTGTGAGAAACTGGGGATAGGAGAGGAAAATCAAGTCCCCCCCCGTCCCAGCCCCAACCTTCTGGCTTTTAACTCAATTTCCTAAGAAAACAGCCTACGTCAGCGTGCGGTGGGGTCTCTCTGACCTGCTCCTCTGTCGCTTTTGAGTTTGTCGGTTCAGTTCAGCTGAAGGAGAGGGAGGGGAAGGTCCCGAGGCCCCCTGGGACCCTCCAGCTTGCGTGGAAACAGCTGGCAGGTCGCGGGGAGCGGCGGTGCTGTGCCGTCACCTTCTACAAGACCCCAGAGAATCCACACCGCTGCAGGGGGCTGCTCTCAGAGAGGAGAGCAGGACGGTGCCGGGCAGTTTCTGCCGTGGGTTGTGCTGGCCTGATTCACAAATCGCCTCTGCTCTTCTATAGTGATGCTGTAAATACGTGGGTGCTGTTTTGGGGGGGTGATAGGGGCCCTGTCACCCTCCTTGCCTCCCACGCAGTCTCCATGCTGCCCTGGGTGCATGGGCTGGGGCCTTCTGTTCTGGTTAGGGGTAAATCAGCAATATTTACCCCCCTGGTGAAAGCGGGCTGGTGGAAGGGAGAAGAGGCTCGGCTGAAGGGCAGCGTTAAAACTTTGTGGGGTTTTCCATGAGCGTGGAGTTGGGGCTGCTTTCCACAGCTGCGCTCGCCCTGCGGTGAGTGCCCAGGGCAGGGGACGTGCCGTGGACACGTCGCGTTGTGACCGACCTCCGAGGAGGGTGTGGAATCGGGGTTGCTCCCATCCATCACCCCTGCGTATCCCGCATCGGGAGGCTGCAGCCGGACCTTTTCCCACCTCTCCCCCTGCACCAGCCCCTCCTCCCTCGCTGAGCAGCTGCGTCTCCGCGTCCATCCCCAAATGGCCGCACCGCCCCATGCTCTCGACCCAGGGTTGCATCCAGATGATCCTCCAGCATCCACTGGGGGATCGGGATGCAGAGAGGGGCTATGGGCCTGCACTGGCACCATCCCAGGGGGATGCTCCACACCACCCCAGCTCTTGTGAGCCCACCCCCGGTGTGCTGCACCCCCCCCCCAACCCCTGCCCACGGGGACCCTTATCCCCCTGAACTCCCCCGGGGACCCGCATCCCCCCGAGCCCCCCGCACCGGATGCTCTCCCATTGAAAAGTGCTGTTCATTGTAACCCGGCCTTTTATAGCCGCCTCGCGAGCGGGCTGCGGGGCCGTGCCAAGAAAGGCTGCTGCCGGCTCAGAATAGCTCTTTTCATGGAGGACATCCTGGGAAGGAACAATGTTCCCGCTCTTGGGATTGTGGGAACTTTGTATTTTTGCCACTCGGGAAGCCGGGAGCTGCGGGGCTGGCGAGGGCGTCTCCCAGCCCCTCGCCTCGCTCCCTCCTGAAAATAGTCCTTCGGGGTGAATTTTGAATAGCGTCGTGCTTATAAAAAGGAGCCGAAAATGCCGCCGGCTGCTTTTCCTCCGGTTGGGGAACAGTTGTTTCTGGGAGAGCCAGCACATAAATCAAATTTCCTATTTACGTTGCTGGCGTGCATTTTCCTGGCATGGAGAGCAAGCGGCGAGGAGTCGGGGCCGGTTTCATTTTCGATCGCGGCGCGCTGGCTGCGCTGCACATGCTCCGGGGCAGCCGGTGCATGCAGGCGTGTGTCAGCAGGGCTCGCTCGGCACCGGGCACGGCCACGCGCTTTCTGCTTCCTAACATTCCCCTTCCAGGCTGGATTTGCAGCGCTGGCTGCTGGGGGGTGCCCTGCCAGCCCCTCCGCAGCCCCCTGTGTGGCTCTTTGGTGGGAAGGTGTCCATGCAGCCCCTCCGTGGCATGGAAAACTGCTCATCCTCCAGGAGCGGGCGGGAGAACTGTGGCGCTGGCTCCCGGCGCTGCTCGGTGCTGCCGTCTCCTCTGGGTGCAATTAAACAACAAATGCATTTACTGGGATTTTTGCTACCACGAAGGCGTAAATAACCCATTGCCGGATCCTAGCCATGGGTTATCGTCCCGGCCGGTGCCGGCACCCACTGCTGCAGCAACACTCACCAGGTTGGGCAAGAGTTTAATGAAATCTCCCGGGGGCGGCTCGGCTGCAGGGCTGGATCCTGTGCAAGCCGGGGCTTGCCGCCCCAGCCCGCATCAAAGCCAGCCCATGGCCGGTTGGTCCCATCCTGCTCTTCCTTGAGGTCCCAACCCAGCACCCCAAAACAGCCTTGAGACAGGGCAGGCTGGGTGGCATACAGCTCTTCCAGTGGCTGGGGGGGCATGTTAGCCCCCATCCCAGCCAGCCCGTGGTGTGTCCGAGGGTGGGCTGGATTGGCCGTTCAATTCAAATTAAAGCAATTAGCCGTTTTGACGAATCCTTTGGCTCAGCGGTGACCTGCAGGATGGCCAGGAGTCCCTCATATGGACACATGGGGTATAAGGGATGTGGATGTAAAGTCTGCCTTAAAGCCTGTGGTTGATGAATTCCAGCATCGTGCAGCGTGACGGGCTGGAGCAGGGAGAAGCCCACGCGGCAGCGGGCGCTTGCATCTCTGCGGCATGTCCCTGCCGAGACCTGGGGCCAGGTGGAGGAGTGGGATGCTGCTGCGGTAGCTCAAGCGTGGATTCAGCCAGGATAGCCGGAATAGCCATTTCCATGTGAGAAGTGTGCCGGGCAGGAGCAGGGAGGACAGCATCACGGTTTGTACCAGTGCCGGCAGGAGGAAGCGCTGGGGGTGTATTTCCCATCATCGTGCCGGTTGGAAAAAGCACGTTGCTGCCGGAGGTGGCCTTTGGCTGCTTCCCGCTGCGTGGCACAGGCGAAGCCCAGCTTTTCCCACGCCGCAAACCTCTCCCGAAGCCGCCGTGAAGGGAGCCTGAAAACTTGGAAGGCAAATTCCCTATTCTGGGAATCTCCCGCCCTCCTGATGAGCCGTCCGTGTGGGCGTCCCTGCTGCCTTCTGCATTTTGAGGGAGCATCCTGCCGAGCGTGCCGGCGGTGCTGGCAGCTGCGGCGGCGATTCCCGGGTGCTGGAGGAAGCCGGGAGCGCAGGGGAGGATGCTGAGTCACGGGCAGGCTGGCGGCGCTGATAGACGGCCGGGCGCGGGGCCCCGCCGGGGGGTTCGGCCAGGCCATGGGCAAGCGCACGCCCGGCATCGCCGCAGCGCCGGCCGGCCCCGAGCCTCGGGCGGCTCTTCTGAGAAGCCGGGCCCCGGCGAGGCTGGCGGGGGACAGATAACATCTCCCCTGGCCTAGAAGCTTCGCAGGACGTACTAGGAAGGGCAGCGGGTGGGCAGAGATAGAGGTCCGCTTCCCGGCGTTATCGCCTCCCTGGCTGCAAACCAGATCCGCTGCGCCGGCACGTTCCGCATTGCCCTGCTCCCTTCCTCCCAGCCCCTCATATTTTTATTTTTTTTTTTTTTTAAATTTTTCCGCCCCCTGACCAATGCAATCACTTTTCCTCCCCTCCCGGCTGCTGGGGCGCTGCCGCTGGGCAACCGGAGTTTCGGGGAGGCGGCGGTGCCCGTGCCGGCGCGGCAGGATCCGGGTGGGTTGGCCAATGTTTCCTGCCTGAGCGGAGTGCACGGCCCCGATAAGTGCCGCGGGCGAGCACGAGGTTCGGCGGTAAGCAGCGGGGTGCAACCGGGCCAGCCATGGGGAACGCTGCTGCCGGGCATGCCAGGACGGCTGCACGCCGGCCATGGGTGCCATCAGATTGGCCTTGCAGCGCAATCTGCTCGGGGCAGAGATATGGCGTGGTTTGCCAGAGCCCAACGGCCCCTCGGTCCTGCAGGCAGCAGAGCATCCCCCTGGGGATGTGTGCTCACCCCTGGCCATGCCAGCGGCGCGGCCACATCTCCCCGGGCTGGTGGGGCCGGCTGGATCTGGCAGGCAAGGCAGCTCCGTCCCTGGATTTCTCCAGCTTTTCATGTCGTTTACTCCTCCTCCCGCCCCCACTCCAGTTTTATCAGCTCTGTTGAAATAGGTCCCTGGAGGGAAACCCGTCGGCGGGGCGAAGCTTTGGCAGGAGGCGAGCGGATGCGGGCTGGCCGGGCGTCCCCGCGGGGCGGCGGGCAGCTGCAGGCAGCTGTGCTGGCAGGAAGCCCCAGAGACGCCCCGCGCCGGGACCTGCCGGCACCCCACCTTGCAGGTGGGGAAACTGAGGCACGGCCCTGCAAGGTGGGGATGGGGATGCAAGGTGCTGCGGCGGGGCTGGGCGCTCAGTGGCTTGCACAGCCATTGCCCCTGCCAGGGTGGGGGGTCACAGGCTGTAGCGGTTGCGCGTGGGGCCGTGCCGCTCACCAGGGAGCCGGCTGACCCCGGGCCAGCTGCAGTGTGTGTCCCCATGCTCTACCCAGGTGGATGAAGTATCTTTGATGGGGGCCAAGCTATCCGCAGCAAGCCCCAGGCTGCTTGCCCTGTGGGTATGGATCTGGAGCGGTGTGCGGCCGCGCTGGCCAGGGGCTCTCGGGGTAGAGGGGGAGGTATCGGGGCATTGGGGCCACCCTGACGCCGCGGGTGTGCTCTGTCTTGCAGTGCGGCCGCCTCGCTGGAGCCACGGCAATGAATGGGCACGCTCTGCCGGCCGGCACGCCAGTGCATCCCCGGGGCTGGCATGAGTTCTGCGAGCTGCACGCCATCAGCACCGCCAAGGAGCTGGCACGGCACTACCTGTGCTTCGCCACCGAGCACCCGCACCATGACCTCCTGGCCGCCGAGAACTTCTCGGTGCAGTTCACTGACCTCTTCCAGCAGTACTTCTGCCACGAGGTGAAGGAGGGCTTCGCCATGAACCAGCTCCGCATCCTGCCCGCTGGCCCAGCACGGGATTACCGGGACACGCACCGGCGGCACATGGACGTCTCCTTGGGCACGGTGGCCACCAAAGCCGAGACGGAGCCGGGCGCCCGCCCCGAGCAGCCCGGCCGAGCCCCCGAGGCTGCCCCGATGGGGCTGCGCAAGTCCTGGAGCTCGGAGGAGCTGGCGGGGCCGGCGCGGCGGCCCTTCTCGCTCAGCCAGCTGCGCAGGAGCTGGCGCAGCCTCTTCCGACGCCGTTCCTCGGACACCCTCCCCGGGGACGGGGACGGGGAGGCAGCGGCGGAGGTGGCTCTTAAGCCGGGACTGGGCAAGCGCATCCTGCCGTGGGGGCTGTCGCGGGAGCAGCCCCCCGAGGTGCGCAAGGAGGGGCTCCTCAAGTACGGGCTGTTGGACGAGACCTCCCTGGACAGCGGGACGCGCTGGCAGCGCTGCCGCCTGGTGCTGCGGCGAGCGGGGACGCCCGACGGCGAGGAGTACGTGCTGGAGCTCTTCGACCCCCCCAAGGTAAGAACCTGCCGGCTCTTGCCTGTTTCAGCCAGGGTGATGCTGCGGGTCCATTAGCAGCGCGTTGGGATGCTGGCACATCCCGCCGGGAGGAGCGGGGCTGTGGTGCATCCCTGGTTGCAAGGGTCTCTCACCGTGGGCAATGTCTGGGCCGTGGAGACTGCACCCTCTTTATTTGAGACCTCTGAGAAGGAGAGCAGTGGGCTCGCGTTTGGGGGGGCGAAAGATGCTGTCAGCATGTGCCAAGGGTGGCACAAATGCTAATTGTTGCAGTCACCCAAGATGCAATTGCATTTCTTCCCCCTGGCTTTTCTGGCTAGAAGCAGAGCGCCTGCCTTGCCCTCAGTGCGGAACTGAGGATAAGGGGCTGGTGGCCTCCACACCGCTCGTCCCCGGCCTCACGGACCCGTCCTGGCAAGGCAGGGGGTCGCTGGGTCTGGCGAACCCCAAATTCACCCTGTCCCCGCTGTGCCATGGCTTCAGCAGCCACGGCATCTGCTCGCCTGGGCAGGCTGGGAAAGGAAAGGGAAAATAGAAATTAGGCTTTGTGCCTTCCTCTGTCCCCCGTGGGACCTGTAAGGGAGTTTAATTTTATTTTTTTGTAAGTACTTTTGTGGCTAGAAATTCAGATCCCGGCTACCCCGGGGAGCTCCCGTGGTGCTTAGACGCCGGCTGGAGCGGAGATGATGCAGGATGTGAGTGACCGGGGAGCGATGTGTGTGTGGGGGTGAGCCGTGGTGTTTAATCTTTAAAAAGACAGTTCCTCCACATGGCAGGTCTTACGCAAGCATTATGGGCTGGGTTTTCTCTTTCTTTTTCCTTTTTTTTTTTTTTTTATTTTTTTTTGGTGCTTGTTTAACTTTGATGACCAACCTGTACTTCAGAAGGAGGGAGGCTCGGTAAAGCCGGAGCCTTGTCCCTGCCTTCGGGCTGCGTTTGCCGCTCACGGCAGCGACAGGGCCGGGGGGCAGCTGGCTAAATTCCCGCTACTTCTGTCAAACCACTCCAATATTGAATTTTTTTTTTTATTTTTTTTTTAAAAAAAACCCCAACCCTAAAAACCCAAAACAACACCAGAATTGTCAAAAAAGTAAAAGCCGGTTTTGCTCCGTTGTGTCAGGGCTTGCAGTTGTTTGTCCCCGTGGGAGCGCCTGTCCCTGTCCCGGGACACGGGGAGGTCTGACTCCAAACGGCACCGTTTTGGGGCTCTTTGAGGGTGGTCGCAGCAGCCGGGCAGGGCGCTGGCGTGGTCTGGGCCCCAGCTCACTCCCATGGCATTGGGCACGTCGGACCCGGCGGTGGGGAGGGAGGCGTTGGGCTGGTGTTCTCTGAGACCCTGCTCTGCACCGTCGGTGGCATTTGCCCAGACCTCCCCCTCGGGGCTTTGCAAATACAAGCCAACCAAAAATAGAAGCGAAGCGAAGGCGATGCCCTCCCGGGGGTGGCTGTGCTCCCTGATGCGGGGGGGATTTTGGTGGTTGCATCTGAGGGTGCCTCTCCGTGTTCACCCACCTGTGCCCCCCGCCACCCGGGCACCAAGCTCCTGAACATTCCCCCCCCCCTCCCCACCATGCACATCAGGCTGCAGGGGATTCGGCCGCCTCCACGCCAGGTGGAATCCCCGGTGACCCGGCACAGCCGTGGGGGGAGCTGAGCCGTCCTTTCTGCCGAACCTTTTGCCCCAAAGGGCACAGCGCGGGCAGCGGAGCCGTCACACCCCCGGGCACTCGCACGCCGCAGCAGCGTCCTTGTCCTGCAGGACAAGGTCTGGGATGGGACCCCGCTGGGTGCTGCCTGCTCCCGGGACCTGGCGCTTGCAAACGCTGCTTTTTCCCTTTTTTTTTCTTTTTTTTTTTTTTTTTTTTTTTTTTTCTTTTCTCTTTATTTCCCCCCCCACCCTCCATTTGGGAAGCAAGCCCAGTGCACAGCACATTCTTCCTCTCCCCGCAGCCCCTGGCCGGCTTTGACCCAGGGGTGGGAGGCATTTCAAACAGGACATTTCGCGAGTTCCCCCGGCGCTCGGCAGCGTTATTTCTCGCCGTTTGCAACAAATCTCCGTCCCACGGAGATTTACCCGTGCATCCCGGTCGCCGTGAAGGCTGGGGACCCTGTGGTCCCCGAGCAGAAGGGTTTCTCCGCCAGGTCCGCGGAAGGCGGGGGGATGTTCCTCGCTGGATTTCACGAGTCTCCCCAGTAAATTGCTTCCTGTGCAAATATTCTCAGGGCGGGTCCTTCCTTTCTAATTAACTGGGCCGAGGCCAGATCGTGTCTCCGTTACAGCAGAATCAATCCAGCCCCTTTCCCAGTAACTGCGGTCGAATTCCAAGGGTGCTGGAAAACCCCCCATGGTGCTGGTGGGTCCCGCTCCCCAAACCCAGCAAGGAGCAAACCTTGGAGTGGTGCGAACAGAACAGCTTGTTGGTGGTTATCTTTTTCTTTTTTTTTTTTTTTTTTTTCCTTTAAAATAACTAAATAATAACCAATAACTTCTCAGGGAAGGCTACACGGAGCCCCCTCCCCTCCATCGTCCAGCCCCGGGATGCTCACAGGGCTTTGCCGCTGCCTTCTCCCCTGTGTGGTGGATCTGCTCCTGATTTAAAGATGCCATTGATCATCATGAAAGATTAATGTTTTTAAATAGGTGACGGTAAAAACAGTCCCTGGGGGCTTTCATCCCTGGCTGGTCTCCCCAGAAGCACCCTCCCCTTCTCCCTTTCTACAAATTAAATACTACGATGTAAATCGAAATTCAGCTCAGCCTCCCAGCTTTGCAGCATCAAGCCAAGCCCCCAGATATATTCAGCACCTTGCCATGACCTTGGAAGCGCCAGGTCTGTGGGGAAAAGAGGGGGTGGCCCCACGCGTGCCCCACCATGGCTCGGCTGCTGCTCCCTCGCTCTGCTTCTGGCAGCTTTTATCTTCTTTTCCCCCAGTGCGCTCCGACGGGGCCTCTCAGCCTAATCCCGTAACGTGCCCGGCATCAAAGGGAGCAGGGCGCTTTGAAGAGCCCTAATCCCATTTACTGCTTGGGTGCCTGCGGCCCGCGCTGTGCCGGGCGAAGGGGTGAGTGCCGGCAAGCCGTGCCGGAGCCGCCGGTAATCCCCGCGGCACTGCCCGACGTGGGCATCCCGTCCCCCAGGGATGGGCCGGTCTTGCGTGAGCTTCAGCCGGATGAGATGGGGCTTCCCATCCTTGCAGCTGCTGCTGGGTTGGTTTTGGCATCGCTCCTTCCTCCCTCGAGCGCTGGAAAAACGATGTTGCGAAGGAGGGGTCTGGAGGCGATGGGATCCGGGGCTCTCCCGGGAGAGGGTCACAGCCTCCCGCAGGGCAACGGTGGGCTCAGGGCACCTGACGCAGGGTGGGGGGCACCCGGACCCCCACCCTGGGGAGATGCTGGAGGGTGCTGGTGTGCTGGGGAGAGGAGGGGAGCGAGGATGCCGTGCCACCGATGCTCTGGGCTGGACTCCGCGCTGTGGTGGGGCCATCCTGACGCGCAGAGCGCCTGGAGCAGGGGCATATCGGGGTATCTATAATACCCGTACGTATGGGTGTATAAATACATGTGCCCAGGAAAACCAGTGAAACCCTGGGTATGGTCCCAGGCATGCGGACCACGTGGATTCTCTGATGTCTAGTATGAGGGCAATGCTCACAAGTCCTCCCTGCTTTCCATGGAGGCGCTAACGGCTTTCTCCCTTTTCTACCGTCTCATATAATTTGTAGGATCGGGGTAGCTCTGAGGCCCCTCCACCTTCATAAATTTAAGCCAAAGCTGGCAAAACAGGTTTGCATGTTTTAGGGAAGTCCTGCGGAGTTTCGGGGCTGTTCATCAGCTGAGCCCCAGCCCTGAGTGCCTCTTACATGGCCAAGTCCTAAACTCCGTGAAAACTGTGATTTGCAACGGAAATGTCCCAGGCTGTTTCTGTTGACCAGATGTTTTTACAGGAAGGGGAAGGGAAATGGGATTTGCATTTGTGCTGGATTCTTTATAGCATTTTAATGAAATCCAGTGCATCCCGTAAATTGATGGCATGCCGAGACAAGCCAGGAAGACTCCTTCCGCTGAAAACCCGTGGTGCCTGTGTCATATAGCTCGTACGTCTTCAGCCGTGGCCGCAGGAGGAGCAGTATTTTTATCTCTGCTCGGCGTGAGACTGCTTTGACTTCCTTTTTTTTTTTTCTTTTCTTTTCTTTTTTTTTTTTTTTCTTCCCCCTTCCTTTCACCTGAAGCTGGTTTCTGAGAACTGCCACCTCCTGAGCAAGCAGGTCCTGCGCCGCTGGGGCTCCGATTTTCAGCGCCTGGGGCTCTGCGCAGAAGCCGGCCGGGCATCGTGGTCCCCATCCCCGGCTCCTCCCGGAGCTGCTTTGTGCCTCCAGGAGCAACTGGGGCTGCTCCAACGTGACCTTGAGTGACTCAACCGAGGATATATGGAGAGGCAGTGGCGGAGGAGGAGCTGCCGCCCGTTCCTGCCCGCAGGGATGGAGAGGCCATATTTTGGGAAGCCTTGACCCCAGCAGCAGCTGTGTTTGCATCCCTATCCCAGGCAGGGACTTGAGCAAACCCTCCCCCCCGCCCCCCCCCCCCCCGTCTTTTGCAGCTTTGCTTCCGATCTGAACCACCTTTCCTCTTACTAGTGACCTATAATTATCCTTAAAAACTGGATGCGCCAAGTGGGATGCATAAATGCCCTTCTCCCTGCTGCAGCCCCATGAGCTCCTCTGTTCCTCTCTCTATTCCTGCAAAAAAAACCCCTGATGCAAAATGGTCTTTTCCTCCCAGGGCCACCATAAGCGGGGCAACCGCTGCCCGTGGGCTCCGGCAAACCCCTCTGGGTTTGCCGGAGCCCACGGGCAGCGGTTGCCCCGCGAGAAGGGATTTGCTGGTGATGGGAAGCATGTCAATGTCCCGTCGTTGTCCTGGCCCGGGGAAAGGCACCCTTGTGTCAATCTGGATCCCATTTGGTATCCTCTATCCTGCGAGCCAGAGCGGGCTGGACCACGTGTGCTCCTGCCCCGGTCCCCGTTGTTTGCCCAGGGGCCAGCTGGCTCGCACCACTTTTTTTTTTTTTGATTTTTTTTTTTTTTCTCTCTTTGTTGCAATTAAAAAAAAAAAAGTTAAACAATCCCAGGCTAGCAGGGGTTGCTGCCTTGATCCTTCAGCCAAGAGCGACCCTGTAGGATCATCCCTTAGTGGCTGGACAGTACATGTCTGGAGAGCTGCATCCCTCTCCGGGCATCCCCAGGGACCACATCCCTCTCCGGGCATCCCCAGGGGCTGCATCCCTCACCTGGCATCCTATTCCTGGCATCTGCAGGGGCTGCATCCCTCTCCTGGCATCCTTCTCCTGGCAACCCCAGGGATCACATCCTTCTGGCATCTCCGGGGACTGCATCCCTCACCTGGTGTCCTTCTCCTGGCAACCCCAGGGACCACATCCTTCTCCTGGCATCTCCAGGGGCTGCATCCCTCTCCTGGCATCCTACTCCTGGTATCTCCAGGGGCTGCATCCCTCTCCTGGCATCCTACTCCTGGTATCTCCAGGGGCTGCATCCCTCTCCTGGCATCCTTCTCCTGGCAACCCCAGGGACCACATCGCTCTCCAGGGACTGCATCCTTCTCCTGGCAACCTCGGGGACCACATCCTTCTCCTGGCATCTCCAGGGGCTGCATCTCTCCCCCAGGGACCGCATCCCTCTCCCAGCAGCCCCAGGGACCACATCCTTCTCCTGGCATCTCCAGGGGCTGCATCTCTCCCCCAGGGACCGCATCCCTCTCCCAGCAGCCCCAGGGACCACATCCTTCTCCTGGCATCCCCAGGGCAGGAGCTGGGAAACCTGCCATGGGGTAAGAGCCGGAGAGGTTTGAGTGTGCTGCGATTCCCTCGGGAGAGGCGAAACTGCACCCAAGGGTGCTGGGAGCTGCACCGAAACCCGCCCGCAGACTTTCACCGCCGAGCGGAGCGGGCGGCGCATCCCCTCGCTGCTTCGCTTTCGGCGCCGCGCCACTTGCTGTTCTTCGAAGGCACGCGGGGCTGGGCGGCCTTTTGGCTTTTTGAGATTTTGGTGGTGAATTTTTAAATATTCTCCCCCCCCCCCGCCTTTTTTTTTTTTTTGGTATCGGAGGGTGAGGGCACGCAGGGGGAGGGCGATGAGACAAAAGGTTATTTGTCATTTATTAACCACAACTTTTTCCATCCTTGGTCATGCACGGAAAAAACACTTCTAGCAGCGTAACCACAGCCCCGGCGTTAATTGCTGAAGAGCAGAGTTTCTTATTTTGGAAACCGTGTTGCTGGGATGGAGCTCGCCGGGGCTCGATTGGGTTGCGAGGGGAAGGGTGCGGGACGGAGCCCCAGGCTGCCGCTTCCCCCGGCGCTGGGGTTATGGGGCTTTGCAGGAGGGGGGCTCGGGGGGTTTCCTCCCTTTTGAACCCCATCGTTTAAAATCCACCCTGCTGTTGCTGCAGTGGGACTGGGGGGGATTGCCCCACTGCTCTGACCTCCCCCCCCCCGGCCCGGCTCATGCCGGTGGCTGCTCGCGGTCGGGGCCGTGTCCGTCTCAGGGATGCTGCAGAGCTTCTTGGGTAGGAAAGCACCGTGTGTGAGCTGAGAAGTGAGCAAAAAATGGAGATATTAAGTAAATCACAGGAAAAGGGACTGGGGAAGCGCTGAAGGACCGTGCTGCTTCCCCACCAGCCTCCCGCAGCTGGGGGCGTGATGGGCCACGGGGTGCCGGGGGGTGCTGGGTCCCACTCAGCCCGGGTGTGAGATGCCCGGTGGTGGTTTTTGGGTGGTTGTCTCTTTTTTTTTTTCTTTTTTTTTTTCTTTTTCTTTTTCTTTTTCTTTTTCTTTTTCTTTTCCTTTTCCTTTTTTTTTTTTTTTTTTACGGCCCAGGATGTGGTTGTTTCGAGGCTGAGTGCCGCTTCTTTCAAAGGTAAATATTTATGAGAGGCTGCGCAGGCAGCGTGGGGTCTGGAAGGATTCATCCCGGTGGAGGGGGCTCGGCTGGGGATGGGACTCCCCAGGACTCCTCCCTGCCGGGCAGCCGCTCCCAGCTCTCGTGATGGGTGTCGTGACGTTCATCGTCGTCTTGAGATTATGGTAAAAACGAAGCATTTTGGGCAAGATCTCCTTCCTTTGGCCGGGCCGGGACCAGTGCCAGGCAAGGTCCTGCTTTGGGACCAAAGTACCCACCCGGGGGGGGGGGGCGGGGGGGGAGCGAATGCTCCTCCTTGGGCTCTCGGAGCCCTTCCATGGTCCTGGGTGGTGCAAAATCCCGGGACATCCTGGGGACCCTGCGGGGTCCGTGCTGGATGCCCCCCATCCCTGCGGGGCCAGGCTTTGGGGTGACTCAGTCCCCGGCTGCGGCCGGCTCCCGCTCGCACGCAGACACCTTGTTTACTTTCCACGCTTGTTATTTATTCCAGGAAATTATTAAAGCAGCCCACGCTGGAAGCGAGTTTGGCTTAAAATAAATTAAAAAAAAAAAACTAAAAAAAAAAAAACTAAAGGGGCTGGCGAATGCTGCCTGTTTACAGATCCTGTTTATAGCCCCCGTCTTCCCTATCCCTGCTGTGACCGTGAGCCGCTGGGCTCTCTGCTTTTTTGGGGTGGTTTGCAGGGTTTTGGGGAGGGAAGGTCGCCTCGTTTGTGCGGATCTGGCGGCCGCTGAGGTTTATCAATGCACAAAGAGGGGCAGTCAGCCCCGAGGATGGGGTGGGGGTTTCTAGCTGGACCCCCCCCCAGATCCCTCCCCACAGGTATGGATTTACCCAGCGGCTCTGGGGGTTGTGTTTTATGGCACCCTGGGTTTAATTTAATAAGAAATATGGGCTCGGTGGGTCGGTGGGGATCCGGGCTGTGTTTTCTTGTGTTGCCTTTCGCCGGCGCTCAGCAGCCGCTCGGGATGGGAACAGAAGGAGCTTTGTGCCCCAGCCGCCCCCGAGCCAGCGCTTCAGGCCAGCACAACGGTGCCTCTTGTCACCGCTGAGCCTGGTCCCCTCGGGGATGGCTCTGTCCCCCACCCGCGGGCTTTGGGGATGCCTCGAGACGGGGTGTCTTGGAAGCTCTTTTGTGCCTCCGGTGTCGGTGGGTTGAAGATGCTGGCTGGGGTTTGGGGTGGGCAGAGAGGGGGTTTTGGCGAGGTGATAGCCGGGGTCTTGGTGCGGGGCGGGGATCACCTCTCATGGGCAGAGGTGGCACCTCCTATGCCCAGCACCCCAAGCCCAGAACAGAGAACCCCATGATGGCACTCACTGCTGTCAGTAGGTTTCAGAGTGAACAGCCTCTGCATGCAGGCAGAGAGGCTGGAGTATGCCACCAAAGGGTCCTCTCCAGTGAGCTTTGAGGGGGTGAGCTGGGCTGGGGGGCCCTGCAGTGGACGTGGGGTGCAGAAGGCGTATGAGAGGCCGGGGCTGTGCAGGGAAACGGCCCAAATCAGTGGGATCCCAGCCCCTGTCCCCAACACCAGCGTTGGCATGGCGCTGCCTGGGGCAGACCTGTCCCCTTGGGATCAGCCGTGGTGCAAATGCCCAAGGAGGAGCATCGGGATTAGCTGTGCTACCAACCCCCCGGAGCACTGGGATTAGCTGCCGGAGGACAGATGTTGGGATTAGCTGTGCTGCAAACCTGCGAGGCTGAGCGCCGGGATTAGCCGTGGCGCAAATCCCCGAGGATGAACGCCGGGATTAGCTGTGGTGCAAACACCCAAGGACACATGCTGGGATTATCTGTGGTGCAAAGTCCTCGAGGAGGAGCGTTGGGTTTAACCGTGGTGAAACCTCCCAAGGGCGAACGCTGGGATTATCTGTGATGCAAAGTCCCCGAGGACGAACGCTGGGATTACCCGTGGTGCAAATCCCCGAGGACGATCGCCGGTGCAGCAGACACCTTGCGCCCTCCAGCACCACCCTCGGTGCCCATCCCAGCCCCGCAGGACCCCCGGTGCCACCCCACTGCCCGGCACTGGGACAATGAGATGTTATTTCCCCTCCAGTTGGCCCGGCATCCCCCCGGGATGGGGCTGCGTGTCTCCGTGCTCCTGGGAAACTCCACAAAACTCCCCAGGGCTGTGGGCAAGGGATGTGGTTTTACATCGGCATAACCCGGCACTCGCACGGCTGCAGATTTCGGTGGCTGGCTGGCTGTCCATCCATCCGCCTGTCCGTCCACCGGCAGGGCCGGGCTGGGCTGGGCTATGCTGCAGCTCCGGCTGAGGTTTGTGCCTTGCCGAAGGGGTACAGGGCGGGCTCCGTGATTTACAAGAAGCAACAAATCTCGCCCGTATCCGTCGGGGACTTTGCACAAGGGCTCGTGGCGCTTCCCCGCCTCCCGCGGCGTGACTCAGAGTGGAAGCGAAAGAGCCGGCGCGGGGAAATCCCTGGCACGTGGAGGGGCCGGTGACAGCGACCGTCGCTCTCGAAGGATTTTCCCTCTGCCCCGCACGGTCTCGGCCTGCCGGCCCCATCACCGTGGCTGTCATCCCCATGCCACCACCATCATTCTGTGCCACCACCGTCACCCCCACGCCACTGCTATCATCCCCAGGCCACTACCGTCATTGCTGTGCCACCGCCGTTATCACCATGCCACCAGTCACCACCTTCATCACTGTGCCACTGCTGTCATTGCTGTGCCACGGCCATCATCACCATGCCACTGCCGTCATTGCCGTGCCACCACTGTCATCCCCGTGTCACTGCCACCTTTGCCAGCAGGGGACTGGGTACTGGCCAAATCCGCTGGGAAGGGTGGGTGGCTCCGGCTTCCTCCTGTGTAAACCAGCATTGCAGGCGCTGGCAGGGTTTTGGGGACCCGGCAGAAATGGGCTGAGCCCGGGGGTGTCTGGGTGGGCGGTGGGTGCTGGTACCAGTTGAGCCTAGAGGTGCCCATGGCTCTCCTGGCCATGGGCAGCGTGGCGGTGTGATTGCGCTCTCGTTCTTGGAAAGCTGGCTGCCTTCCTCTTTCTCCAGCCCAAAAAAAGCTCTCCCACCATCTGCCGTGTCCACTGCGCATCCATGCAGGTCGTGCTCCATACGGCAGCGACTCAGAGCATCGCGGTGAGAGCTTTCCTGGCATGTTTGGGCAGGTTGGGAGGAGTTTTGGTTCAAAAAAGAAAAAAAAAAAAAAAATTAAAAAAAATCCCAAATATTCTGGTTGGAGAGGGACCCGTCGTGCCGAGCCAGCCCTCCTGGGCGGTGGTTTCCCCACCGCCGCTCACACGTGCGAGCGGCAGAGGCGGGCGGAAAGGTGCGCTGCGAGGGCTGCCGGAGGGAGGAGCGCGCCGAAAGCAGCCGGCGGCGCCCGGCGGCATGGGCAGCCCGCGGCAGCGCGGCGTGCCCCGGCCTGGCGTAAACACGGGGAGTAAAGAAAGTGGCGGGCGAAGGAGCTGCGGCGAGGGCTGTTACCGGGGGGTTTGCAAGGCGGAAACGCAGCAGCTCCTCTCCGCGCCTGCAGCGCCCGAGCGCAGCCGTGACCTTGGCCTGACCTTCAGCGCTCGCGCTCCCGGCACGACCACAGTGCCGAGCTGGCGTCGGGCTCCTTCCTATATTTGGCAGATGCCGGCAAACCCCACTTTCTCCCGGCCGCCCTGCCCTCCCCAGGTGCGTGGTGGCCACGGATGCCATGCTGGCACTCCTCGTGCCGTGCCAGTTCTCCCAGTGCCATGCTGGTGCTCCCCATGACATCCCCCCCCGCCAGTGTCGGGGATGCGGGGACACAGGACAGGGGGTGCAGTGGGGTGTCCACCACCCGGGTTGAGCGTTGGGCTCTGGAGGGATGCTCTGGGCTGGGAGCAGCCATCTTCCATCTTCCTCCATCTTCCAGTTTGCCACATGTCCCCTGACAGTGGGGACAGCTCTGGCCTGGCTGGAGCTTTGTATTTTTAAACTCTGGAAAAAAATCCTCTGCAAAGAGCAAAAATACAAATAGTGGGGGTCAGGAGACCGCAGGTGGGAGGACACTGCTCTCGAGCACTAAATTTAAGTAGGCGCTGAGAGCTGTGTGGCTCTTGTCATGTGTCCCCATGGGTGACTCGATGTCCCCAGCAATGCCTGGCCACTGTCAGTCCCTGCAGGGAGAAGGGATCTGGGGGAGCCGGGCTGGATCCTGCTGCCGTCAGCCCTGTGAGCCGGACGTCACCCGTGTCACAGCCCAGGATGGCCGATTTTGCGTGCCAGGTGTCAGGACCGGGGATGCCACAGCTATGGCACGGTGGGGGCTGTGTTCTGGGGGCTTGGGAGTGCAGCTTTGTGGGACATCGTGTCCCCAGGTGATGTTGGGGGGCGTGTTCAACCTTGTGCTGGGGTGTCCCCCATGTGCACAGGATCCTTTGGGAAGCAGTGGGGTGAAGTCTCTGGGGTGGGAGCTGGTGCTGGTTGGGCTGCGGGGCTGAGCTGGGGCAGCATGCTGAGCATCCCATCCCATCCTGAGCATCTCATCCCATCCCTTCCCATCCCGAGCATCCCTGCCCATCCGGAGCATGCCATCCTGAGCATCTCTTCCCATGCTAAGCATCCCTTCCCATCCAGAGCATCCCATCCCATCCTGAGCATCCCATCCCAAGCATCCCATCCCATCCCAAGAATCCGGAGCATCCCTGTCCATCCTAAGCATCCTGACCATCCCGAGCATCCTATCCCATCCTAAGCATCCCTTCCCATCCCGAGCATCCCATCCCGAGCATCCCATCCCATCCTGAGCATCCTATCCCATCCTAAGTATCCCTTCCCATCCCGAGCATCCCATCCCGAGCATCCCATCCCATCCTGAGCATCCCGAGCATCCCAAGCCCAGCCGGCAGCAGGGGATACCCAGCCCCACGATGCTGCCGTGGCACCTCTCTTGCCGAGAAGGAGCCCGTGGGTGCCGGGTGAACGCGCAGCCTGTTGAGTATGCAGTTTTGGTTACCGAGAAATCCCTTTCTCGGTACGGGCTGCCATCGAGCAGGGCATCTTGTGGTCAGGTGTGGTGGTTCGGGGGGGGGAGCGGGGGCACCGTGCCTGCGGTAGGCACTTCTCCGAAGCCAGACTCGTTTTTCGGGCACCGTATCTCTCTGCTGCATCATTTCCTTCTCCCTTCACCCTCCCCGTCTGTGCTTTTTCCCGGGGAGGGAAGCAGGGCGGGGGGGGGCTTCGCCGAACTCCCTCTTTCCTGGAATTTCCCCCTTCCTAGGAAAGCGGGAGGGCCGACCCCGACGCTGTGCTCGGGATGGGTGCCGATAAAACCCGCCACGCCAGCGAGCCCGGGGGACGTGCCGGGCGTCACAACCCGCGTACGGGAAAGCAGCCAGGATGGGCCAAAAACCCCTTGGGCTTTCTCCCGGCAGGACTTTGCACAGGACGGGGGTTATCTTCCGAGGATGGCCAAAAAAAAAAAAAAGGATAAAAATCCTTTGGGATAAAGCACCGGCGGCTCGCGGCACCCCCGGGCCCGTCGGCGACAGTGATTGCAGCTGCAGCTGTAGCTGCAATCACTGTCGCCGACGGGCCCGGGGGTGCCGCGAGCCGCCGCGGTAGCGCCCAACCCCGTTGCACGATGCCGTTCGGTGAGCGACTTCTAAGAACTTTCTTTTCGGCGCAGCTCGGCGCTGATAAGGGCTGATCCCTCTCGCGCTGCGTTTCCGGCCCCGAAAGTACACCGAGTCCTCGGTCGAGAGTGTCGAGGGAGGGAGGGAGGGAGGAAGGAGGGGGGGGATGGAAAAAAAAAAAAAAAGAAAAAAGCAAATAAAGACAGTTTGGTTGGGTGACCGTGGAGAGGGACGGGTCCCCCAGCGCCCGGTGGGGACCCCCCTTGGGGTTGTGGAGGTGGCTGGGGACATGGCAGGGGTGGCTTTGCTGCCAGCGTCGCAAGCTCGGAGCAAAATTAATGTGCTTCGGTTGGCAAACACCGTCGTGACTGGCGTCCCCGCGGGGACGGTGGCCGTGGATCGTCAAGGCGGGGAGCGGGGGGAATGCCGGGGCTGGCACAGGGTGCAGAAGCTCAGCCTGTGGGATGCTGAAGCCACCACCGCGTGAATCACAGCCAGCCAAAATTTTGTCGTACCGTGCTGGCAGCAAGCCCAGCACCGGGGCGGGGGGACACGAGCTTGCCAGGCACATACCAGCGCTGGCTGGGCTTTGCTGGGTTGCACGGGGCGGCTCGCTAGCCACACGCTTGGCTCCGGCCATGTGGATGAGCACGGAGGGGTCAGCTCCATCGTCCAGGACCGGTGCAGGGGTCCCCCAGGGGCATTTCGTATCCAAGGAGGGTCCCTGGCACCCCGGATACAGCCCGGTCCCGGCGGTGGCCGGGTGGCTGCCATATGCCGTACGCAGCCTCGCGGCGGTCAGCGGCTCGCTTGCCAGCGCACGGGGCACGCTGGGCAGCGGCGGAACCGAAAGCTGCGGGGAGGGGTATTATTAGTCTTTCTGGAAGTGTTTGCTCAGCTTTTTGTCATGTGCCTGTGTCAGCGCCAAACCGGCCGGGTGGGCACGGGGAGCTCTTGGCACGCCACCCCTGAGCGCACTGCCGACCCCCCCCAGCCCTGCGCCCACAACCGGGGTGCTCCCTGCCCGCACCCCAGTTTCCCCAGCGGTGCACACAGTCTCCCCAGCACACGCTGCCACGCTGGGAACCCCCTTCTCCCTCCTCTCCTCCACCCATCCCTCCGCTGCCAGGTCCTTGGGGGGGCCACCAAGGTGGGTCCCCACTCCGGGCACCACTCAGCCCCCCCCAGCAGTGCCCTGACAGTGCCCTGACAATGGCCGGGTAGCGCCGTGCAGGGTATTTCCTTGCCACATGGGGTATTTCCTTGCCGGTGGGGTATTTCCCTGCAGAGCGGGGTATTTCCTCGCTGGCTGCCATGCCTCGGGTGGCTCCCGGCAGGCTCAGCCCCATCCCGGCAGAGCAGCAGGACGTGGGGTGACATTTTGGGGTGCAGGGGTGTTGGGGCTGAGCTCAGCCGCCGTGTTCCCCTCCGCAGGGCTCCAAGCCGAAGCTGCACGCCGCCTGCTCCGCCATCCAGGAGGTGCGGAGGTGCACGCGCCTCGAGATGCCCGATAACCTCCACACCTTCGTCCTCAAGGTAGGGCCTGGCCGAGGGGGTCCGCAGCCGGTCCCGAGGCCTTTCCCACCCTCCGGGGCGCACATGGCTGCCGAAATCTCCCGTGCCAAATTTCGGTTCCTCTTCCCAACTAGGGACAGGGTGCACAGGAGGATGCGGCATTCGGGTGGGGGATGCTCTGCCCCGGCCGGGGTCAGGGTCGGTCCCCAAGTGCGGGTGGGTGGGAGGGGGATGCAGATCTCTTTCTCTCTCTGAAGCCTCCTTGTCCCTCTCTCATGTCCCCCCAGGTCGCCAACGCCACCGATGTCGTGTTCGAGGCCGGGGACGAGCAGCAGCTCAGCTCCTGGACGGCCGAGATCCGGGAGTGTGCACACAGGGGGTGAGCGCCCGGCGGGTGTCCCCGAGCCTGGGGATGGGGACAGCCACTCCGTGTCCCCCAGCACCATTCCTGTCACCCACCGCCGGTGCTCAGCCTGGCTTCTTTTGTCCCCCGGCAGGTCTGACATGGGCGACCCTGAGCTCCTGGCGTGCCGGCACCCCGACCCTGCGGCCACCAGCCCCGCTACCAACACCGACAACCTCAGCCAAGGTGAGCAGCAGGGATGCCCGGGGGACCCTGGGGACAGGGCAGAGGTGCAGGGGACATCCCTCGCTTGGGGGGATCCCTGCCATGGCATCCCCGAATTGTACAGCAGGGGGGCAGAGCCAGAGGGGAGGGGACCGGGGGTGGTGGGCAGGGGTCCCCTTGTCCCCGGGGCACTCATCCCTGTGCCATGGCAGGGGCGACGCCAGGGGGCCCGGGGGAGGCGGCGGGACCGAAGATGGAGCAGTTCCTCTCCTCCTGCCCCTGGTTCCACGGGCCCATCTCCCGCGTGAAGGCGGCTCATCTGGTGCAGCTGGGGGGGCTGGAGGGCCACGGCGTCTTCCTGGTGCGGCAGAGCGAGACACGCCGCGGCGAGTACGTGCTCACCTTCAACTTCCAGGGCAGAGCAAAGGTACGGGCGGGAGAAGGGGCTGGGGCAGGGGGGGGCAGAAATCTCGCAGGAGTCCCTCGGGCAACCTCCCCACCGCAGTGTGGTCCCTGTCCCATCCCACCCCGTGGAGATGCTCTCCTTGCCTGGTGGTCACAGTGGGCTGGTGGCCCCGTCCCCGCTCCTGGCGGGGCAAAACACCCTGCAACGAGCAGGGCACCGCGGGCTGGGGGTGCAGCACGTCATGCTAAGGCCATTTGTCCCTTCCCCACCCCAAATATCCCTGTGTCCCCCCATCATCTCCTCCAGCAAAGGAGCCGGTGGAAGGGTAACAGGTCCGTGCTCCTCCCCGCAGCACCTGCGGCTGGCGCTGACGGAGCGGGGCCAGTGCCGCGTCCAGCACCTCCGCTTCTCCTCCATTGTGGAGATGCTGCACCACTTCCATCGCTACCCCATCCCGCTGGAGTGCGGCACAGCCTGCGACGTCCGTCTGTCCAGCTACGTCGTTGTCCTGCCCCAGCCACAAGGTAGGCGGGCAGGGAGGGATGGGGACGTTCCCGGGGGGTGCAGGGATGGAGGGGGTGTCCCGGCAGGAGGGTCCCTGGGATGGATGCGGATGTCCCAGAGCTGGGCCCTTTGGCTGCACGTGGCTGGGGAGGCCGGGAGAGGGGGGGGAAGCGGAAGCATCCGGGCAGCGGCACAAAAGGTGACTCCCGAGCTCCCGGCTTCCTCTTTCCAAAAAGGAGAAGCTGCCCTAAATCGCCGGCTGCTCCCCGCTGCGGCCAGGGCGGGTGCAGAATGCGCCCCGGACCCCCACCCTGGTACCCACAGCGGGGGGCGATGGGGCAGGAGCATCCCACCCACCTGCCGTCTCTCCCCTCCACCCGCAGCTCCCGGCTCCGGCAGCACCGTCCCCCTCTCCCTGCGCGTTCCCAGCTGGAGCCCCGAATTCAGCCTCGCCCCCGCCGGCTCCTCCTGCCCCCGCGGCCCCGACGAGACCCCCCCGGGCCCCCCGCCGGAGCAGATCTTCCACCTGGTGCCGCCGCCGGCCGAGCTGGCGCAGAGCCTGCGCCCCAGCGGGGCAGCCACGGCCCCCGGCCACCGGCACCGCGATTCGGACTACGAGGTGGAGGCACCGGGCCGGGGCCACGTCCGCGCCATCGACAACCAGTACACGCCGCTCTGACGGGCGCCGGGATGCACTTTCGGGTGGAGAAATCCTAGAGACCTTCTGGGAACACCAGAAAGAATGTACTTCGTTTCTTCCTTCTGGTTAGGGATGATTATTATATTTTTTGTAAGGAAGGGGGTAATTTTTCACTCCAGTACGGGTGTGCTCCCTCTCTTTGGCCTGTTAAAGGGCCTTTTATTTTTATTTTTTGTTGTTATTATGAAAGCTTTCTCATTACTGTTTACACACACTGCTCCTGCCTGCATCCCTGCGTCCCGAGCATCGTGCCATCAGGCTCGGTCTCCCGCCTGTCCCTGACACGACAGTGCCAGGAGGAGCCGGGGTCTTGCGTTACACCCCTATAATTGGAGAAAGGAAAGGGAAAAAAAAAAAAAGGGGGGGGGGGTGGGGGGTGGGAAAAAAAGTGGATTCTAAATTCATCGACCAGTTGCTGCTCCGGGCTGCGCAACCCGCTGCCGTTGCCAAACCCTCCAGCAAAGCCCGACCTGCCGGAGCTGAGCTCCCGCGTCGGGCGAAGATGACGATCGCGATCAGAGCTGGGGCTTCATTTTTTTTTTTTTTAAGATAAGGCAAAAACAGGCTTTTCTTGCTCTTTTTTTTTTTTTTTAACCTAGCGCAGTTGCAGTTGCTCCCCGCACCAGCCAGACGAATACTTAGCCATTCGCCTTGCTAATCAAGACGTGAACACTAACTGCTCCCTCATTAATAAAGTCACTAGCTGAGAACTAACGCAGAGACTGACAGCAGGCGGCTCCTCCTGGTGATGAAGGTGCTTTATCCCGGTGGTGGAGGCATCTTATCCCAGCGATGGAAGCATTTTAGGCACAAATCTAAATCAGTTTTTCCCCCCAAGTACTTTTTTACCTCGCCAGCACAGGTGGCTGCCCCCCCCCACCGCTCTCGCTTGCCTCTTTTCCCGCCCCCCCCCCCAAGCACTGTGTGACCAAGAGTTTGGTGGTATTTAAAGCTCTGCAGCAGCCTTCTGCAGGCAAGGGGGTGCCATCGGCGTATGCTTCCCTGCCTGGAGAAGCTTTTTCCCAGCCAAATCCCCCTCCCCGAGCCCGCTGAGGGGCTGCACCCCCGCGATGTGCCTTAGGTGGGTCAGTACCCCAACCTCCGCTGCCGTTTCCAGGCTGTGTGCCCCCCCCCGAGCCCCGGTGCCCTTTACCTGGGGCAGCTGGGGCGGCCGCGCCGGGAGAGGAACCGCTTCTTAGAAGCTGCCGTTATTTTAAGAATAAGGAAGGGGCCGGAGCCGTTGCGACAGGCGGGAGGGGATGTTCGCCCCACTCCACTTCCAGATTTCTCAGTGCAGCCCGCGTGGCCTTCCCCGGGATTTCGGATGCAAAACTTGCCTTGAAACGGCCTTACAGGCAAAAAGACTTTAATTTTTTTTTTTTTTTTTTTTTTTTTTTAAGTGGAGATGCCCTCAGGAGCTCATTTAGGAATGAATTGCAAAGCAAGCAAACAAAAAGCCTCGTGGGGTTGAGTTGGGGTGTTTTGCAAACATCTAAGCCCCTCGGCAGGGCTTTGCCGGAGCCGGTGTGCGGTGAGCCCGGTTGGTTGGCAGCCGCAGCCCGAGGAGCCGAACTCTGCTCAAGGGCAGGAACCGAAGGGGACGATCACGGCGCGGGGGCAGAAAGGGCAGACGTAGCGCAGGCAGGAGCCAGGGGCAGGCAGGGCCAAAACAGCTGGGGCCAAACGCAGGCGAGGGACCGGCCGTGAGAGCAAATCTGGTTTTGTAAGTCGTAGTCAAAGGATGGAGAAAGCGGACACCATCAACTAGAGAAACAACTTAGGATTTCCATTTTGTGCCTCCCCGTCGCTCTCTCCCAGGCTGTCTCTGTACATTCAGAACAGGCAAGGTCTTTTTTTCCCCCTTTCCCTTTTCCCCTTCCCTTTTCACCCTTCAACAAGCTGAAAACGGGCGCACGGGGAGCATTCCCATATCCCGGCGGGGCCCGGCGTTTCCCGGCGCTCAGCGCACACCGTCGCGCTCGCTCTTGAAAGCGGAGGGTGAAGAGCAAACGGCAGCTCCAGCGCTGCCGAAGCCGGACAGGCGGCTGGAGAAACAAAGGCAGCCCTGTCCTCGGCTGGAGCTTCTCCGCCATATCCACATCCCATTTTCCTTCCCGGACCAGCAAAAAGGCTGCACCGAATGGCAGGAACATATAGCCGGGGCTGGTTTGTGGCCGGCAAGGCGCTCCCTTCGTCGCTAATAACTAATTGCCCCCGGTCTTGCATTTCTAGGGATGAAGAAGGGAAGGGGAGGAAGCGTAGCGCAAGTTGTTGGCTCCTTCAGCTGCTTGCTGCGTGGCTCCCGGGGCACGCGTGCCTCGGAAAAACCCACACGCTAAATCTTACGAAGGTTCAAAGAGCTGATTTTTTTTTTTTTTGTTTTTTTTTTTGTCCTGCTGAGCTCCAGGCAGTCCCATTCAAAGGGTTCTTTCCCCAAAGGACGAGGTGACCTCACCCGAATCACACCAGAGCGTCCGCAAGAAGGAACGGGCTGGGAAAAGGGGTTGGAAAAGGGATCGCTATTCATGGCCGGCACAGCCTGTGCCAGATAAATCAGATGCTGCTGCCGCCGGGATGGGTTGTTTTGGTGCGCCGGGGCTTATCGTTCGAGCGCCAACAACTAAACATGCATGCGCATGTGGTATTTTTAACCTGCCGTTTTAATTGCAAAGGGGTTTCTCCGTAGTTTAGATGGAAATCGCTGCGCTTGATTAGCAGAATATACATGGAGTTCATTATCGCCCCGTCAGCCGCTTCCCCTCTGCAAACAAAACTCCGGCGGACGCGAGCTCCCGTTCTCCCCAGCGAGCACTGGGGAAGTGGCTCTGATAAATTATTTAATAAGAGTTATTTCCTTCTCGGACCTCACCACCAAGGTAGCCAAGGGCCGTTTCACCACCAAGCCGCTCCCGCCAAGGGGCTCGTTTGGTTTAAGCTAATTTAGCCAAGCCCAGAGCTGCTGCTCTCCCTCTCCAGCCACCCAGCTCGGTCCCCCCCACCCAACCCCAGCTGCACCAGGACCCATGGCACGGATTCCGGGGCTATTTGCCCAGCTCCTGAAGGGCTGAGTTCGAAATCCCATTTCTCCTAGAAACCATCTGGCTTGTGACCCAGGTGAGAGCCTGACGCGCAGCCCTTCCTCCGCTCCTGCCAGCACCCATCAATCCAGGTCCTCCTCTTTATTATAGCAGCAGGAAAAGGGCATGAAACCATTCCGTTATATGGAATATAAGCAACCTGAAGGAATTTTTATATTCTAAACTTAGGAAAGGAGCTTAGGACTCAGCAGGTTTAGTTCCCCGGCCCACGTGGGCTCTTATCGGCTTTATGAAGTAGCAGCATCGAGTTTTGGGAGGAGGGGAAGCCATGGGGAAAGCCCCCGCAGGGCTGCAGGTACAGCCATCTCCTAGGCTCCCACGGAGGAGAAAGAGCCTTTTCCTGGAGCTGAAATAAAGTGGGATGTGACCGCTGAGGGCTCAGCTTGGTCCTGGAGATGGACACATGCAACACGTTTGGAGCCAAGGCGACAAAGCCATGACTCAAGCCCAGCTCTCGGTGCCTTTGGCTGGAGCCTTTGCCCGGTGCCCGTTGGTGCCGCTCCCCGAGGGGAGGCCCAGCAGGGAGGGAAGCCCCATTTCAGCCGGCTACTCAGGACAGTTGTTTTTGGCAATAAAGATGCAAAACGGGCAGTGCCTTCGCTCTCTAGGACAGCAGGGACCTGGTTTAGTCCATAACCTGAGTCCAGCCAGATATGGAAACCACCCTCCCTATCGGTGGCTTTTGCGTGTCCCTACGGGTGACGGGTTCTGAAGAAGTTCCTGACGTGAACCCGTATTTCATGTCTTCGTCCATCCCTCCCTCCCTCCCGCAACCCAGCCCTGAGATACGGCACCAGCAATCCACAGGAGGTCACCAAACACTGACACCCCCATTCCCTCACCGATGGCTTTTGCGTCAAAACTATTTTGGGGCAAAGCTTCTAAGAAGAGGTCCAGGTCCGGGGTGAGGCCAAAGCTCCTCATTTCTTACAGTCTCCAGCCTACAGAACACTGCTGTCATCCAACCAACACAGTTTTACTCTAACAAGCCTACAAAGCCTTAAAATCTTGACTAACAGGTTTGAGTACAATATTCCAAATTTTAATTTAAGCTTGTTCAATCTGAACAGCCCCCGACCTTCACCAGCGACTACCAGAGGTGGGGGAGGCGACTGTGCATTCTCCGCCTTTAGCAGGATAATTAAAGCCAACAGTTTGTTGGATGAAAAGCAGATTGATCCGAGAGTTCTACTTTTCACCTGCACAATTCTTGTATAGTAGGTTTTTCTATATATTGTTTCTGTATGTACTGTACAAGTAACTTATTCTTGAATAATGCAGTTTTGACATAATATAAAAAAAAAAAATCTGCTCTTAATAAACTGTTTTTAGAACTTGTTTCTCACTTTGAATCTTTAGTCTGATTCTCTGTAGGTGCCTGGATATTATTTTAACAGATACTGAATTAATGGCTGCTAAAAGACAGAAACCCTCCCCTAGAAAGGTAAAGAAAGCGATAACCTGCGCGAGGAGCCGTTTCTTCTCAGAAGACTCCTTCCAGGAGTCCTGCCCCAAGTCACCATCACGGTCCGTGACGGTCTCATGCCCCCTGCTGCCCACCTCAACACGAATTCACGACATTTTACTGCGCTGCTGGAAGGATTAAGGACCTGGAAGGATTAAGACAGAAGCTGCAGCGGTATTTGTTTTCCCGTGTGTTTTTCACCAAGCCACGCTGGCACGTTAACTCTGCCCGTGAAAGGCTGCACGCACCACGGCTTACTCGTCCTGCCTCTGAAACGCCAACACAGCATAATCCAGTTTAACCAGCATCACCGTTTGGTCAGCCGGTGCGGGATGCCTGCACCGTACAGCACGCTTCGGAAGACCGCAGCACTTCATAGTCAATTATCTTCTCCTATCCTTTTCCCCATCTTTTTAGCAGTCATTTTGCTAAGGAATGCTTACCCCGGTTCCTTCCCTTCCTTCTCCAGCGGCACCACGTTGTCTACAGTTTTGTCACCTTAAGCCTGGGGGCCCAGCTGTGACGCCTTCGGCGCCACCAGCCAGACCCGTGTAAGGCTGAGGCACCAGGGAACAGATCCGAACACAAGAAATTCTTTTAAAACCTCTACCGAACTCCTCATCTTGAAACCCTTTGACTTGTTTTTTTCAACAGCCCTGCAAGTCAAACACGAGGGATTTGGTGTCGTGGGACACACGCACACACGCACGGCAGAGACACACCGCAAAGCTTACCTGGCGCTAAGTCAAACACTCGCTCCCATTCGGAGCGGAAGCTGGAGCACACGTTAAAATAAAATACTGGTAAAACAAGACGCAAACACTAAGTAGGTCAGTTTTTAAAACTTTTTTTATTTTTTAATTTTTTTTTAAGTTTTTATTTTATATTATCTACAAAGTAAAAGTTTTCTTAACTTAAAAGTTACATCACTGTCTCACGATAGTGATTATCTCATCAAACGTGATTTATAAATAATAATTCATCAGTTTGACGATTAGAATTTTTTTTTTTTTTACTGAACCTGTTTCAAGTTTAGTTAGAAGTAAAAGGGATCTCCAAGTCTTGATTTTTAGTGATAATAGCAGCAAGAATCACTCTTGTTACTTCTTTTGCTAGCTGATGAGTTCATAACTTTGAAGGGTCATTAAAAAATAAATAACTTCCAGTTTTCAGCAAGCAGAGTTGGGGCACTTGCAGGACTCAGATACAGTGCATGGAATTATGGAATAGCCCACAAGTTCCTAAATGCCTCTACTCAGTCCGAATCTCTCCCACTGCAAGATGAACTGTTAGCATTCCTAGTGGATGTTACAAGAAATCAATTTTTTTTTTTTTTTTAAACAAAATAAAATGAAATTCTAGTTTTCTGTGCTTCCAGTTGGCAGAAGCAGTAGAAGGAGGGTATTTGGCCTACAAAAGGTATCCAGCCTTTCAGTTATTCCAGATGAGCCTTACAACTGCTGTTGGTGGTGGGCTTGTACTGTAAAAAAAAAGTTCAAATGTAAATAATAAATTGGCAAGCCACACAACAGTTTGCTAGTAAAGTGGTCACAGGACAACTACTGAGCTGAACTTTTCCTTTTTTTTTTTATTTTTATTTTTCTTTCCTTTTTTTTTTTTTTTTAATAATGAACAAAACAAAACCCTGCATATCAAGATGTCCTTTGGATGGTTTTTTTCCCCTGCCTAAACCCTCACAAAGCAGCCTTGTTCTGCTCACACATTCCCCCAGAAACAAAATCAAGGTAACTAGTTCAACTACAAAAGTTTAGAAGCTGTTTGGAAATGAATAATAAAGAAACCTAGGTAAGGTTAAATTTAAAGCAGAAAGAAGTCATACAGCACCTACTTTTGCCAAAAAGTAAAGCTGCAGAATGTTACTCTGAATTAAAGATTAGACTTCAGTTGTCACTTTACTTCAGTCATTAGAAGTCTAACAGCCCTACCCCCAAGCAACATTTTCACTCCTATCCTCAAGACCGATCACTTTAAATTTAATAAACCCCCCGAGATCATTATAAACAGGCTACGCAGACAGTCCATCCCCCACAGCAAAACCACAGCAAAACCTGGAAGAACACAGTCCCACAGTGCCAGAGTCTGCACAGTTATCCATTTCTCTACTTCGGCTAGAGAGAAGCAAAGTCTTTGCTAAATTAGCTAAATCTCATACGCTTATCTAAGCTCGCATTTGGGCTGGCAACGCATAAATGCGAAATGCAGCAACACTTTGCCTTCAGCAGCCTGCCACTACAAGGACATCTTAAGGTTGTTTTTCTTTTTTTTTTTTTCTTTTTTTTTTGTTGTTGTTCTTTTCCCCAAATCTGGTTCATAACAGTTCTCGCTACTACGACCTGGCTCAGTTACGGTGCAGGTCTCCCGGGCACACACTCCTCACCTGAAGGGTGCGTCATATAGGGGAAATGTGTTGTTGTCGAGACTGGAATGGGCTGTAGTGCACTTTGAGCGATGGCGGCTTGGGGACCACCAGGTGGCTGTGTCGTCATTAGCATCATTGGAGCATGGGCAGTTGGGTGAGAAGGAACCATTCCTGACTGTACATGAGCCTGAAACAAAGAGCTCTTTAGTATAATGGTCACAAGGAGGCATCACTCCTGGCCACATGACTGTCAAGTTTTCTCCAGCTGTACCAGTAAATCCAGAGATTTACTCCATTTTAACTAGATTAGCTACAGGGATTAAGTCAGAGATCTTAACACAAAAAATAATAACTAAAAAAAAAAAAAACCCAAACAAAAAAAGGGCTCAAATCCTTACTGCTGGCTCCGAGTCACATTCTCAATTTTAGCCATTTGGACAGTGAGTGCTGGGAGAAACTGCCAGCATTAAACAGCGGAATATTTAAAAAACAAAACAAAACAAAAAACCCTCAGCATCAGATCTTCAAAACATTGCTGTTAGTAACCTAGATCAAAGCACTTCCTATGCAGAAAATGCGCCGGGTACAGATACAAACTTCACAGGCGCTGGGAGTCTGGCACCCCTTCCCCAGCTGCTCATGACACAACTCCACGTTCTTTCATGGCTCCCTGGGCTAGAAACCACTCTCTCCAGTGACCTGTGCCCACATTATTGCTCGTCTAAGCAGTCACCCCTTTACACTGTTAGGTCGGCTTTGTTCTGTTTCCAGTTAAGCTCATCACAGTTAAGGTCCTTGTGTAATCTATGCAATCATCGTTAAGTCTCAGCGGAAAAAGGAGATTAATCTTTACGATGGCTGATCACCCTCTGGCAAACGAGTGCAGTAACTTGTCAGTCGGCGTCTTTAGCTCAGAGCAGTTCATGACTCTAGAGGTCATCAATTTTTTGGTTTAAAAAGCTAGTAAACACTAGTTTCTTAAAAGCACAAGACATTAAGGAAATCTTAGGAGCTCTCGGTGGGTTTCTCTTGGGGGGGGCGGGGGGGGAAAGCATTTGTATCTAAGGTTTGCTTTGTCCTTCTACCATATCCCATGTTCAGAGCGCTACGGTGCAATAATCACAGCCTCCCAAGTTTCACATGCCAGTAAAGACAGATCGCAGGTAGTGGCTACAATTTTATTTCTTAAAGACAAAAAGGTTACTTGACTCATCACAGACATTCCTCAAACTCTTTATCAGACTTGCACTGTATTAGGAGCACTCAAGAAGCCTTTAAAGGCAGGAACTGCAATTCAAATCTCACTCTTGCTCTAAAAAAAGGCTTAGAAGATAAGGCTGTGAAACAGAAATACCTTTCAGGATCAGCACCATTTTCACTTTGACAAACATGCTGTTATAGCAGCCATCATTATGAAGCAGATATTCATACAGCAGCTGTATTCGATACACACATTGGATAAAAATTTCTGCTGTGGCTCAAATGCTTTGCAAATTGGCAGCTGACAGTACTCCGTAATGAATTTTGAAGTACTGTTTCTCAAGTGAGATATCTAACAGCTCAAGTTTCATCTGATAACCTAAAGGGAAATGCAGCTGAACCCCTGTGTTAGCCTAACTGAAATTCCTACTACGTGGTAGTTCAGAATTGTGTTCAGAAGCTGGAAATGAGGCTGCTAAGAAACTCTTAAATCCAGTGATTAGTTTCCCCACAATGGAATAATTACATGCGTTTAAAATTTCTTACAGACCTGTAGTTATTCCTTCATTAGAGATTTTTGAGGGAACTACTTCATTTTGAAAAGTCAGTTAGTTTGGTGTAAGTGTCACAGAGTACAGATTGTAGTTTTCATCCTAAAAAATTACAGCAGAAGAGACTGCGTAGGTCAAAAATCAAGGGTAAAACAGGCTTTGCCTGTGATTGCCAAAAAATCCTGACTAAGCAGTCAGTTCTGACTAAAAGTTGCGTCTGATTTGCTTTAGCAGAGTTTGCTAATTAAGTGCTTGGCACACAGAAAGGAAGGCAACGGTCGCACCCTATAGCACAGGCGCAGGCCTGGCCGTGACGTGTACAGCGCAACTCATGTACGGTTTTGCCTTTATGGAGGCCTTGAAACAAACACGTTTCCCGTTCCAAGGCACGGCACTGCTTGCAGCAAGGCCCAAGGGTTGCATGTAAGGCACCCTGAGAAGCTCTACAACCTAGGCATTCACACCGGTGCCATGACAGCAGAGCAGAGCAAGTATCTCGTTTCTGGCAGAAACCAGAGCCTGGGAGGACGCAGCAAGACGCCACAGCAGTAGGCAAGTTTGGACATCCTCTCCTTATCCTCCCACAGTACAAAAGCAGAGAAATTAAAAGCCTAAAGGAATTAAAAAGCTGAAAACTCAACATCAGTAAAACAATCCCTAAATTACTATTAATTCAGTGGCTTAACTGACTGTCCCAGGGACCAAAGCAAAGATTTTATCAGAATTCTGCAAGGGACTGGACAGCTATTATACTAACCTCCCTAATTACAGTTATGATATCCCAAACTATTGGCAACCTGTATGAGAAGGCGTAAGCCAGACACCAAGTTCTTGGACTGAAGAAGAAATTGTGCAGGCAAACTACTGATGAATTGTCTGTTCCTTGACAGAGCTCACTAAATCCATGAGATTTAGTAAACGTCAAAAAAATCTTTGTAGCACTGCTTTACGCAGAGCGCTTGATTAATCAATCGTGTGCTTCCCTACCCAAAATCCTTTTTTTCGGTGAGTTGACCACAAGAGAGCAGTTAAGAGAAGTCGGTTTCTGATCCTGAAGCAAGGACTGTTGTTAAGTTGCCCAACAATCATCGGGAATCTTCTGTATAAGCAGTTCATTTTGAACCACACACAGACACACACACGCACACACGGTTTTCTCTTTCGGCAAGGATTGTCTTGCAGTCATCTGAACTGAATCTCACCTATCTCCTATCGCAGTGCCTGGCTACTCCCTAGTAATCTGGTGTAATATTCTTTACTGGATGTACTTGTATAATTTTGACTGCAATGCAGAACCTAAAACTGCCACCAAAAGCAGCAATTCAGCCTTCCTCCACTCAGCTCTCACCTCCAACCTTTCTGTATGCCAGCTCCTCCTGTGATCATGCAGTGAACCTGAGCAGTGAACTGATTGACTGAGCAATAGCCTAAAATGGGGGTACAGGAGGCACACTTCAGCTGAATCATGTCCCCAGTCTGGTTTGCTGCATGGCCAAACAGTTCTGTGAGCAGAATGGTGGGGCAGGACAAGGGTGGGAGCCGGGAACTGGGAAGAGAGCTCAATTTCTTTCAGTAGCAGTGCCAGCTTAAGATGTCTTCATTAAACTACAGTTGTAGATGCACTGGGTGTTGGAAGCTGAGGTCCAAATATCTTGTAAAATTCTAAATAAAGGCAATGTACAGACAGAAACCTAAATAACACAACAGGTAGTCTGCACTGAGAGGTGACAGAATGGAAATCACTTCAGCAGGCCCGACTGTCCTAACTTTGTGGCATTAAGACATTTAGTCTTGAAGGTTGTTAAACTGTGTTTACCTGGGGGACATGGGCCATGTGTGGCGGATTGGTATATGCAGGTTGAACATGGGAGGGATGAATGGTGAAGACTGTTTGTTGTGCTGTAGGAAAACTATTTTGTGGAGACTGCGTATTGGAGCCTGGCGTCATGGAAGGTGGGGTTGGAGCTAGACCTGCGTGGTAAATTGCCGACTGCTGTTGTGGGTTTGCCAGGTGGAGTGCCTGAGCAGCCTGGTGCTGATGATGCTGCAAAAAAAAAAAAAAAAAAAAAAAAAAAAAAAAAAGAGAGAGAAGATCATTTAGGTCATGGCCAAGAAGCAAAGACATGTTTGTTCTGTAAACTAGCGTAAGAAACATTTGCAAAACCGCTCGCAATAGTGAATCTTTTAAATGGCAGATCCAAGGATCACTACACCTATGGCCATGAGGAAACTCATTTCAGTTCCACCTGGCTCATCTTCTCCTTGCACTAGGAAGTCATGTGGAGCAGGAGTCTGGAAAATTGAACATAGGCTGCCAGGTGAAAATAAGGAGAACCTGCAACCATGGAGCTGGGTATATGCCACAGTTGCGCTTAGCAGCGCAAAGTTATTACCGGTAGGGAACTAAGGCATGCAGCACTATCATGAGGCCTATTTTGTTTTCGGCTGCTTGTCTTTGACAAAATACAATCAAATACTTCTCAGCATTTATCTGCTATTTCCAGTTGTAGCTCCACTCATACTAAAGCCCCGCCAAAATTATGATCCTTCCTCAATTGTTACACGGAAACAAGCTATACCTCATCCCATGATGAGCGAGAAATGAATGGCTGGACTCTGATATTGGTCCTTACTAAGGAAAAGGGACTGCAACAAGTTTCCCTGCTAGCTTATCTAACAAACTATGTCATAAGCCTACCACCTTTTGAGTCCTAGCCACAGTAAGCAGAGAAAAATTAAATTATATAGCTCTACTTCCTTCCTTCCTTCCAGAAAACAGGGGGGCATCTAGGCAAATACTGCACGGTATCTGTCACATGTAGTTTGTTTGGGTAACTGCTCCATCCTACCATTTTTCCTCTCAAGGAAACCAATATATTGATGTCAAGCATCAGAGAGATGCAATACCTTCCAGCAGAGCAGATTAAATACAATTTAAAGACATTCCTTCACCCCCTTGAGTTCTGTTACCTGCACGGGGCTAGGAGCAGGGTGGCTTCCAGCATGTTGGCTTTGCTGCTGGCCAGTTGGTGTGGCAGAAGGCTGAGGATGCGGAGGATGCGGATGCAGGGTAGCATTAGGGTGGGCATACTGCTGAGCAAGTGAGCCAGTGGAAACTAGGATGAAAAAGAATAATATTTAACAACAGATACAGAACACGCATCTCATCAAGTCACCACCTGCACTTGAAGATTTCACTGTATCTCAAACATACTGTAAATATATTCCCTCCCCCTTCTAAAAAATATTTATCTTGCAAATAGCTGAGTATCTTACCTTGCTTTTGTGTAGTTTGGTTTTGCAGGAAAAGTCTATAAATAACCATAATTAGACAGTTCATCTTCCCTAGTTTGACAATGTAACAGATACTACATAGAAAAAAAGCAGTATTTCATCTTTTGTTTTGTCAAACAGACCAGTTTAAAATACCAAATTTATCATTTTCATACAATTTAGTTTTTCCTGAAATATACTTTTCAAAGGTGTTACAAGCCATTTTTATTTCCACCATCCAAAAAATTCTTTGGCCTTATACCTGGCTAACCTCACCATGCTACTCTTCTGGAAATTGCTCACAGTACAGTCAGTGTAAAGTATATACGCTGCACGTATGCTTAAGAGCTGGAGGGACACACAGGATATACGTAACAGCTGAGAAACTGAGGCTGCTTGAGCATCAAATTTTTGCTGAAGCCGGTATCTTGTGCTAAAATAACGTATCTTGCCTCTCCCCTCAGGGCCAATTAGAGAGTCTGTTCTGGATCACCACCATTCCGTGAGCTTCTCAACATTGCCATGAAATTCTTAATTCCTTGAAACAGTAGCGAATAAGGTACACAATTCCAAAAAAGGAAAAAAAACTTAACAACATAAAACTTTCACACCAGTGAAACCACATCTGTTGCTACAGCCATACCAGTCTCCAACAACAAACTAACATCAACAAGTCCTTCCTTGAGGAGCCCTGCTCTGTTCTGCTTCAAAAAGCACCACATCATTTTATTATTTTTTTTTTTTTACTTCTGATGGAATCCACGAAACTACGTAAAGCCATAGCGATAGCAAGTCTTCCTTTACACACAGAGCGTACAACCGCAAACAAGACCCTAAGAAAATGAAGACGCTTCGCCTATTCCCCTCTATCGCTTTTAGATGTTGTGCAACAACCAGTCCACAGTTTGCCACTACATTCTGCACGTGACAAAGTGCACTTACTCGCCCCAATATGAAGCTTGTCAAGACCGAGGCTAGTTTCGCTGACAATAGCGCTAAAACACAAAACAGTCAAAGCAAACTATCAACTTGCTCCTCAATCCTCCCTACAGCTGTTCGCCTAATTGGTCTGGTACCTGTTTGTTGTTCCCACTGAAGTTAATTACTGCTTACCATCTATCCGGTTACAGCTTTTATAATGGGGTTTGTGCCATATGAGGACTTGATGGCCTGCCTGCCGCGTATCTTTAGAAGCGATGGATTTTTCTAGCGCCCTAGTAAACAAACCTGAAAAGCAGAGCACAGGGAGACACTTCGAGTGCAACAGTTGAGCTGGAATCACCTGCCCCCTGTATTCATGGCTGGCGAGGTCTGTCATCTCACTTCAGCAAGTAACTGTTTGCTGCGGCTTCTGAAGAATTCCACTGTGCTGGGCTCTAAGTTCATGAATACACAGAACTGCCCGAGTGTATGTAAAGGATGAAAGAGAAGATGGGTGGAGAAATGGACAAAAACGTACCAGCATCTGAAAGCACAATAGTATTCAGCAAAAGCTAGTCTCAGAAAGACAGCAACCCTACTGTGCTCTGTTAACCAGCCCTGACACACTGCTACCCTGTGCAAATACTTGTTTTCCTCCAGTCTGGCTTGCTATAAAGCCTACAAAGACTAGTTCTAACGTATTCAAACTCACTAGAATACATACAGACAGTATCTTTTTGCCTAATGGAGATCCTTCCCCCCTGCACAGGCCACTACGAAGGTCTTCTCCTTTAGAAAATAACTGTCTGCCACATTTCACTTAATCCCTCCCTGCTGTCTTGAAAGCTCGATTAAATCTTCACTGAGCAAATGCTCCAACAGTGATGTGCGCTACAGATTCAGGCTATTAATGCAGATGAAATTCATATACCTTTGTAATCCTAAATTCCTGCACTCTGAGTTGATCCTAACATAGTTATCCATGAGCATGTAAGTGTATTCAAGCACGAGTGTACAAGCACACCCATATACTATCAGCGTTTTTGATTGAGAGGGGCTTTGAAAACACCTCAATATTTTCAATGCACACTGTCAAAACTACCAGTATCTTCTACCACAGCACTTCATTAAGCTTTGAAATGCAAGAAAAGCCTTTTTTTTTCCATATCACTACTAAAATTGATTTTGCAGCAGCATCCCCGCCACACTCCTATTTGACTTTCAAACATCGCTCCTTCTTACAACAACTACGTGAAAATTATCGGTGGAAACACTGATCGTTTTTACAGTATGAAATTTACAGCTTCCTACAGTAGGAAAATTTCTCAATCTCATTATTATACACACTCTGAAGAAGGCCAAAAAGTTATTATCTCTGTCAAAGCAACAGAAATAAATGCACAGAGGGATTGACTTGCTTGCCAAAGGGCATGCTACCAGAAACCCCCCTGAGCTCTCATCCCACTGCCTCAGCCACAGAGCTGGCAAGGCCTGACTACAAATTAACTTCAACTCCATTCAAGAGGTTTTAAAATGTATATGAAAATTAATTCCAAGTTGTAAGATATTCAAGGCTTCCCACATCCTGCCACACTACTTGTTAAGTGCCCCTAAAATAATGTGGTACTCCGTTAAACCATTTGTGCAATTCATCTTTCATTTCTTTATGGCCAAGAGAATAATAAACTAAGTTATTCTGAAGCAGATATATGGTACAATAAAACTTTACAATGAAGAATTTCTGTCTTAAGAAACCAGTTAAACCGAGGAACAGTTAGATACAGAAGCGGGGGGAGGATCAAGTTTTTGTCTAGTAGCAGCTCTTCCATAACCTTTTAGTATCTTCTATCCATAGCTTTGCATTTAAACTGCCAGGTTTTTTATACTGAAGAATTTTTATTTGCCTAGCTTCTCCTCTCCCCCATTTTGTCTTTAACAAATTACTCTAATAAGATCTACAAGTTTGGTTAAAACTAGTTCAGATGCTGCTGCAAATTACATTTTAATAGTAATATTAAAAGTGCCTTTCAAAAAAAACGTTATTTGGACACTTATCTAAATCCTTGTACAGATACCACATACAAATCAAGAACGGTTCAAGACGAGTGGCAGCCAGTCTGAAATACGTGCACAGATCTTTTTTAGTTCAAAACTGGAGTTCAAACTTCAACTCTGGAAACGTATAAGGTTTTCCATGTTCAGCTAGTGCAATTAATAGTTTGCGACAAGCCAAAGAAATCTATGAGACCAGCAAGCCTGTGAAAGCAGTCTGGCAAAACAGTCATGAGAAATTCAGCTGCTTAGCCACAACTAAAGCACTTTCACTGTGACTTTTTCAAGAACTTTTGCCTGTTCATCAAAACAGCTCACTACACGTACCAAATAGCAAACAAGATAAGACAAGGGGTGAAAAAAAAAGAAAAAAAAAAAAATCACCAATTATCCAACATTTTCCCCCAGTTGTCAGTACTCTAGAGATTTTCCAAATAGCTATCTAGTATCCAAGAAAGTGCTGAGAAAGCTCCAGGAAAGGACGAAACAGCTCTGCGTATATCCCTGCTGCAAGAAACCTCAGCTCATTCCAGCACAAATACACTGTTTTTCTCACCCTTTATGACTCAAGTTGTTTTCCTCCAAAAATACTCCCTGGACCAACCTGCTTCACTTCAGCATCTTTTTGATAAGTCAGTTCCTAACGTGAAATATTTAACTGCACCAACCTTGCAGGGATACCCAGTGAAGACAAGTGATTCGGTAATGAAGTGAGCAAAAATATCAGATGGATTGAATTACTGAATTCAACTCTACAAAAAGTGCAACCCATTTTTCTGAGAGGCAAACAAGTAGCAGTCAGCCACCAAAGCCACAGAAGGAGCTGAAATCAAAAGAGGTCAGAGCAGCAGAAATCAAGCAGAACTCCCAGCTACAAGGGTATATGCAAAAAACATATAACGTAATTTCATATTTTCCCTGGTAGGAATTTCAGTGCTGCCAATGGTGGTCATCGTTGGTCATTGTCCAAAGATGCACTGAAGAGACTACTTTCAAGAACTGACCAGTGAACAAACTTCAAAACTATTGCCAGACCCAGTAAGATGGTGAGGATAACTACATTTAAAAGACCTGAATGGTAGGAAGCAAAGAAATAGCAAATGTTTCTTTCATAATACAAACATTTAAAGAAGTCATTTTACACAGGTAGAGTGGACTTCACTTAAAAGATTATCCATGAAAGGAACGAGCTTATTAAAGTTATTTCAGTGCACCAAACCAAGACGCATGAAAACAGGACAGGTCAGCATCCTACACCACTAGTTCATGCAGAACCATGTCTGTACAAGAAACACAGGAAGTCTCTTCCAGAAGAGATTTTTGGAGAACAAGTGGTATTTCTCACATCCCTTTTGCATGACCTAACTGAAAAAACCCAGAAGAGTGCCTGGCATAGGCTGCACGGACTTGGAGACAGACACAGCAACAAGTCTCACTGCAGGACAGGAGCAAGTACAAAAGTACCCTGAAACTGCAAGTCCTCCTTTCCCATGTCTTGGGTGACAGCTCCAGTTCATCCTGCAACCACACCCCCTAAAAACCAGCTTCTTTAAAGCGCTATGATGAACATACAAGGCAGTATTTTTAAGTTATTCGCCTTTCCCAGTACATGTACACAAATGAAGTTTGCATTAGCTGTTGTGTACGGAGAGCATGGAGAACATCAGCCCCTCTCCCACCGCTTACACTGATGTAGGACACCAGCAAACCCACTCGGGAGCATCGGAGCCAGATCACGTAACTGATAACGTTCAGCTGCCAAGGAGGAAGCATCCGATGCTACGCACCGGCAAGGAGCCCTTGTCATTCTCATTAGAGTACCATCAAAGTTCACTGTTCACAGCACTCCTTCAGTGGCACCAAAGTAACTCTACAGAAAGCTTCCTTCGCCTCAGCTGCAACTCAAAGTTATTTCCTCCCAGGGGCTCAGAACTTGAGCCACAGCTTTTTAAAGAGATCAGGCACAACATACTTCTCCTTTTAGGAAGCCAAGTTTTAAAGATCCTGTTTGGACCATGAAGGAAAAGCAGCGAGGCAGTTCAGCTAGGTTTTAAGCAGAGGCTATCCACATGCAGCACTCACTTCTGGTTGCAGATTGAAAGACTGGGTAGTAAAGTCACAAATTATTTGACATGCAAAATACATTTTAAAAAACTGACAAATCAGCTTCCTGTGGTCATACAAATCTGTTCAACAGCTTCACCCCCCCCCCCCCCCCCCCATCCATTGAAAGGAACCTTCCTGCGTTTTCCACATACTGGTTTGGTGCAAGGAAACTTGTTCCCTCAACACGTCCCATTCCTTTAACATCTGTTCTTTAGAAAGTGCTTTTCTGTACAATCAAAATTAGTACAAAAAACCCAACTCACTGGCAAAGTAGAAAGAAGGGCCTGTCTCCTTGCTGTATGGTATTTTGGGACATGCTGAATTTGGGAAATAGAAAGGTAAATTAGCCTCTTGCCACGTGCATACTTCCCGTCTTCTGGAAAGGTCAGCATCTTTTTTTTTTTTTTCTTTTTTTCCTTTTTTTTTTTCTTTTTTTTAAGATTGTAGAACCATGCAGATATTTTTATTTACTTAGGTGCTATTAGAGCTGGATATTTAGTTTTACAAATGAGTGGAGATGAAACAACAAGTCTCGAGTAAGCCTTCCTTCTTAACTGTGACACTGAGGTCTTCAGTTCTTAATTAACACAAAAACAAACTTTATGTCAATTAATGGTCTATTACAGTCGACTGTAATAAGAAGGTTAAAACGTAATTACACTAAAACAGAAATTGGTCCCTTGCTTTTTTAAGCTATATCACTGTCATTCTTAACAGTTCCAAGACACCTTTGGTGACTGGTTCACTCTTAGTCCCTGGAGAATCCTCTGAAGTTTATATTATATCCACCATTGTACTATCAGGGTAATAGAATTTACTCTACTGCTGAGACAGAAACCAGATAAAGTTAGAGACAACACCAGACCAGTAAAACATATGCAGAAGGGGAAAGGGGAAGGGAGAATGGGGACAGGAATGAGAGCACAAAAAACAGGAAATGCATCTGTATAAAACCAAGGCCTGGTTTTACACAAGTTTCTTTTTAAACACAAAAGTTAAGTTTTTCGGAGGACTCCAGTTATCTGAAAACACAGGCAATTCAGCTACACAAGTTCATTGTCACAGGAATGCATATATCCACCCTCTAGTTAGAAAGCCAAATTTTCTACTAACAGCACAAGACAAGTTTGGGTCTTTGTGCGACAGACCAAGCAGTCAAAGCGTGGCCAGCAAACTCTACCAGCCCAGTAACATTGGTATCAGGGAGATCACACAGAGCCAACACTTTCGAGACAGACAGTACATTCGGAAACCAACGTGCAGTTTAGCAGGGTAAGAACGACAACTCCGCGTTCAGGGATGTGCATGTGGCAGTTAGAGGTGTGTGTACTGCTCTGCTTCAGCACTGCCTGCATTTCAAACTCTCCTTGACAAGAACATCTAAGTGGCTCTCACGTCTCCAGAAGTTACGAGCTGAAGTGTGTAATGGACATTTTTATCGTCTGGCTGGTAGATGGGAAGAAAGATAGTTGCTTGAACATTGTCCTTCCCAATTGTGTTTTCAGCGGAAAAAACCCCATGATTTTAACACTCCTCCTTCATACGTTTAGATGGGTCTACTGGTGACCATGCAGCTCAGCTGCTCAGCTTCTCTTGAGCTCTTGTCAACAGCACGTTGTGAAACAGAAGCAGGACACTGTAACGACTGGCAAAGAAATCCCAGCAGCTCAGAAATATCCCGTTAAACAGCATTAGACAAAAATACTTTTCTTTAAACTGGAAGAGTGCTTATCAAAAAGTGTAGGTCACTGTATGTATTTTGGATTCAGCTGTCTCTTCCCGAGACAGGAAGGAAAACAAACCCCAAACTTTTGGCAGTGAGGGTCGTTCGCTTAACAGACCAACAGGCATTTCTCTTCGCTGGCAGGCAGTTGCTACTTGCCACGGACTTTCAACTCATCCCAAGCCATTAGGGAAGATGGAGTTTCAGATCTCACCAGAAAACATTTCACACCTTAAGAATACTTCATAAGCAGCGCCCCCCAGCCCCCACGTCTCAGTGCAGTTGTCCTTGCAGACATCTTCTTTCTACCACATGCGCAGAAAAAAAATTGTGTGAATTTTGCAAGAATTATCTCAAAGAAAGCACTAGTACCTTGAAGGATAGAAGGGCACTATAGCCCACTGCATTCTGATATCAATGGGGGGAAAAAAATAAACGAAAAAAAAAATATAAAAACCAGACAGCAATTTTAAAGAGACAAAAGGAAGTTGTTTGAGCAAGTGCTCCAGAAATCAAAAGCAGCAGTGGTTGCTGTTTCTCAGGAGGTTGTTATTCTGTACTTTCAAATTAGTTTTAAAAGAGGACCAGAATCAATGTGCATTGGTATATTTAGTTCAAAGATACTGTGGGTAAACTTAAGATTCCCGAAATACAGAACATAAGTTACGGATACTTTCTTATAGTCACTCAATCAGTTGTGAATGATTCCAGCACGTTGTTCGTTAGCAATGTACTCCATAAGCAGTATATATTTATCACCTTAGGCATATCTATATTTTTCCCAAACGTTCCCGTATCGATAAATGGAAGCTGAAGTGAACACATTACAGATGGACACATTTTGAGGAAACACAATCCATCTAGAGGCAACGTCTTCAAGTACTCAGCACATGGAGGACTTGCAAAAATCTGAATTGAGATAGTGCTGCACTACATCAGAAGTCATTTCGTGTGCAGCTGACTGTAAACTTTGTAGGTTACGGGTACATTTCAGCCAATTCACGTTCATTAGGCAATAAACACATCTGCACAAAAGTGTCTCATATGGAGTTCACGATCCAGTTGGGTTGAACGGTTTCAATAACAAGAATTTCAAGCACTTGATCGTTTACTGGGAAGGCAGGAGAATGTTTAGAAGAGTCCCCAAGTAGCTACTTGAAAAAGCACAGGAGGACATACAATTTCTGTCAAATCAGGTGCTCTTGGAAAAGTTATATTTAATTACATGGCAGGAAATACCAAAGAATTCTCAACTTTGACCCAACTTAGTTGTTTGCACTGGTAGGTAGTCACATACCTACAACACACAAGCTGCAAAACCAACACAAAATGAGATCTAACGCTTGTAATTTAGAATATCAGTGAAAAAACTACACAGACATCTGATGAAAGCCAACCAAGGGAACAGGCTTGTACTTCAATGCTGTAGAACCCACCGGTTACAGAAGATAAGGATGGTGCACAATGGGAAATTGCTAGGAAGTCACATGCAACCATTCTGAATCAAATCTCAGATTATCTCATGTTTGGTTTTATTTTAATTAGGATTTGAGAGGAGAGTTTTCACCAATAAAGGTCTGAAAGCCTTTGATCATTCACTTTATCGGAATTCTATTTAATCTAATGAAAAAGCAAACAGAAGATCTGTTTACATGGACACCTCAAGCACAAGAGTTGAAAAGATCAAAGTAATACAATTAGCAAGGACCTGTGAGGGAAAGACTTAATCTCTACAAGTAACTTCCACTTCAGCTTCAGGACAAATGAGCTGAAGTGTTCTTCCTCCAAGCGTCAAAAAAGGTCTCTCTCTATTATTTTTATTTCTTAGCTATGTCACCATACCACTGCAGAGATCTGACAGGATGTTTTCAGATGGGTAAGACACAGGCTTTTAAAAATCAGAATTAATTTCACACTAAACTTCAGATTCTTAGTCTTTTAAGTTTTCATGACACATCATGGACTTCCATTAAGTAGCAGTGTAAAACTAAGTACCGGAAAACATACAAAGATGTCTAAAGGTAGAGAAAATCTTTTATTAGAATCTAAGTCAATAATATACGTGACCCAATAAAAGTCTTCCTCAGATGCTATAACAAGTATTGAAATGCCACGTTTTCAAGAGACCATCTGCTGTTTTGACATTTTATGACAATTTCCAAGCCTTCTAGCAACCTTGATTCTACCTCCTTCAATAGCAGGTTTTGCAGTGAGTTTTCTTCCTCTGAACTGGGCATTGATTTATCATACATTTATAACGCTTTAGTTGTTCTTTCACATTTTACTTTGTAACAAGGTAACCCACATTTTCAGCACTTCACTGTAAGTGAAATATGCCCATCTGATAATGCTGGAGACTTACTGTCAAAAGTCAGAGCAATACATGAGCTGTTTCATATACTTATTCTTGACTTACCAAAAAAGAAAGGTAAGCAACACAAGTTTTATTTTAACAGCAGTGTTCATACTGTTAATAATGCTAGTAGTATCATAAAGACAGCATTTCACTAGTTGTCAGAACTAAAGTCAAGTTTTGAAACTGAGGTCTTAGCCTTGCAATAAAACAAGTCCTAATTATAATCAAGAAACAATCAAGGGATGTTGTGTCAAGAGCATCAAGAGAACTTGAACAAACTTCTTTCAGCAGATATTCTTTAGCAGCTCCCAGGTTGAAAATTCATCTTGGTCACTGGCATCCTACTGAAATCAGCATACTTGAGTTTTCATTTTAACCAGGTGGCTCAGTTTTCAATGCTCTGCTCATCATCTTACGAAATATAAACCACATTTACTGGTGTAATCTGAGTGATACCCATGTTTGAAGCTTGAGATTAAATACATCCCTGCACAACGTAAGAACTTAAAAAGTTACATATAACACAAAACGTTTCCTACCATACATAGCATGCGTCTGTTCATGCGCACCATACTGTGTTGCAGAAGAAGATACTAAACCAGGCTGTGCGTGTGTTGGTGGTGCCATCATTCTAGCGTTGCCCTGTATTACAGGGCTATAAACATGAGGATGCTGCATTCAAGAAAAATAAGAAAACAGGCAGTTAACTGGAGGACCACCACAAAGAAACTAGTCTCATCTAAACAACAATTATGTATTTACAAACAGTAACAGCTTGGCCTCACTAAAGTGCAGAGCAAACTAAACATTTCATACTATCACAATTATTTAAGGACATTTTTTGCAGTAGGCTAGAAACTGAGAAAAACCACTGGCATATCTAATTTCTGCCACTCTAATAACGTAGAAAACTTACGTATGTAATAACGTATTTATACAATTACACATGTATATTTAAAAGACTTTGAAGTAAGAGGAGTACAACAAATAGTTTATACTCAGAATATGTAAGTAGGAGATGCCCATGACCCAAAAGGAGTTCTTTAAAGAGCTAAAAAGGTAGTATCCATAAAAAATGCCAACTTCAAAACTGCCCTTAAAATCTGTTACAGGCTTTGAAGCACATTACACCGCCACCAGGCATGCTCCAGAACACACAAACTGTTCAGAGTGAATTCTTATGACTGGAGACAACAGGGCGTTTAGGACTGAGCCACTTACTTATTTCTGGTTTGACTTATCACGTACGCCAAAAGGACTCTTACCTGAGACTGGTAGTGTGGCACATGCTGCACAAGAGGCTGATTAGGAAACTGCTGGGGACTATATGCAACATATTGTGTTGAATAAGCAGGTGGCGTAGCTACAATTGGAGGGCCTGCTGCTGAGGCAGGATGCATCATGGTGCTCTGATGATGTTGGTCTTGCCGTTGCTGCGGCATATTTGGTACTACAAAGTAAAGAGTGCCTCACATTAGAAACACAGGACGAAGAACAACCATTTTCCTGAGAGGTTTTACATTGCAGTGTCACTGCGACCAAGTGAAATACCTCACCCCTCACCTTTAACCACGTATTAGAGCTCTATCAAAAAGGAACAGCATGAAAAGGAGTTCCTCCAAGAAACATTTGGTTTTCATCACTGCCTTTGAGCCATGTATATGGCCACAAACCCAGGCCTGCTTTTTTTGTGAAGGAAGGAAGAAAGGTGGAGGGAGAGAAAGACTGACAAGAATCAGTAACAGAAGAGAAAGGTTATATCAGGATACCTACATTAATCAGATTTGATCCTGTCCCCTTCAAAAGGCTTAATTCACCCTCTATGGGAACTACTCAGTAACTGTTCCATCAACTGGAAAGCTGAGTCTGTTAGAATTACTTGTGCTTATGGCTGAGGAGAGCAGAATAAAGGTCTCCATGCAGCCGTAATTTAAGGTATTCGCATCTTTTAAGCTCTGTGCTACCCCTCAGGATAGCAGAAAGCAACTTTTAGGTCACAGTCCACACTGAAGGGGACAAGTCAACCTATAAGAAGAGAAGGAGGAGGAGTAAGTAGAAGGATGAAAGATTAAGAGAGCAGAGCACTGTAGTGTGGGACTACCTGAGCTATCCTGGTAAGACGACCAACCGAACCACAGCAGCAAGGCACTCAGAACAAACTAATTCAGCCTACTAAGCAACAGGGCATGAGAGTTCAAGGTGAGCTCCAGCTTGCTGCAGTGAGACTGCGACTAAGAACTATGCTAACTCAAGCACCTGTAAACTCCACTGCCGTGTGCAATGTAGACAGACCCCTTAGAGAGAGGAAAGGAGGGAAATGTTGAAGATGTCAGTAAATTCACTCAATTATAATTGTATTTACACTGCAAATCACCAATAGAAAAAAGTAAATACAGGACCTAACTTGAACAGCACAAAGGCACTGAACTTTAACCCATGAAGCTCCTTCAGGACTATGCTGCACACAGAATGGATATGCAGAAAACAAGGAAACGTAACAAAGGAATTCAGAATGGGAGAGTGGCCTCCCACAGCAAGTGAGTCCACAGCAATATATTTCTGATTAAAACAACCAGTGTTACCAACCAGAAGATTTCATGGGTCAGGCCACAGTGAAGTTAGTGTGTTTTAAAACAGAAATACATTGCAGGTTTTTGTCTTCCCTACATTCGTAAAGGCTACTTGTTTATTTCTAAACAGCAGAACTGCTCTTTTGAACAATTTCCTCCTGCAGTGACTGGAGCTGCAGCACTGGAACCTATCATCATGAACTGCTGAATAAAATCGCAAGAAAGCATGCACTGTGTAGAATTAGAGCATTATCTGAAACGTGACTATAAAAACAAGACCATCATTTTTCTGCTCCTTCGCTGCACTGCACAGAAGAGAGTGCATCTCGCCACACATGTTCTTGTCTCCACAGCCACAGGTGTCACTTGTTAAAAACATGGTATTGTTAGTCCAGCTGTTCAGTTACTGTTGCAGAAGGAATGCAAAATAAACTGGAACCAGCAGCAAGTTCCTTTCAGAAGAGTAGCATAGCATACTCCTTCTGAAGAAACAGCGATTTTGCTTGTTGACAAAAACACCCTTCTATTAAAGCACCACTCAGGGCTCTGCTGTAAACCAGTACAGAAAACCACTACAGAAAGTTCCCTTTAAACAAACCTGTAACATTTATGAAATGTAGAAGATGATCAGCTTACCCTAATGTTCCAAGTAACAGAGATGTTTTCCCATCTGTCAAATCACATTCCAAACCAAGCAACTCCCCATTAACTCAAACTTATCATGTTTTGTCTGAATTAGTTCATCTAGAAGTGCGTTAGTATTTCCACTTACTTCCCCTCATGAAAAACAGCATTTAAAATATCAACCGAAAACAAATTAACGTGGATTAGAAAATACACAAACATTCGTAATTTATTCATGCTGCATGCAGACTAAGAACCAAACAGGCAGTATTATTCTCACCTTTACCTGCTCTATATGTCTTGGCTTGGTTCACTGGCATGGGCGTCATGGGAATAGGATACAAAGGCTGAAAGAGAAGGCGGAGTTGAAGCTATGATATTCCTTTATAAAGCGAGTGTGCGTCTGGGTGGGGGCCCCACTCAGCTTTGATGTGTTTTACTCTGTTATGTTACATGGTTTAGTGAACTCTGCCTAACCTATGATATTTTCTTGGATGACTATGATTAAGACTGCATGTACAAACAACTAAGACCATATGGTTTGCAACAACCAGTCAAGTAACGATACTGCAGCTGCTTCAAGCAATGTACTAAATCAGACGGCTTTATAACAGTTAGATTTGAAATCCTAATTCCAACAACGACCAGAAACTAGTGGGATACAGCTGGAAGCTAAGGACGAAGAAACAGTTGCTTAAAACTTAAGAGAGTAAGACTATGCATGGAGGACTAGGGAGGAATTCTGGGCAAATTAACAATAAATGTGACTAAGAACTGCTGGAATTTACAAGTGTTTGAGAGTATTAGAACATCTAGTTTGAGGGACCACTGGGTAAAGTCAGCTATGTAAATACTAAAACTTAACGACAATGTAACTGTGCCCATATTTACAACAGTAACATTTCACTGTTTTAACTCAGATCTCCCAAGCCTCCTCAACTTGCGGACAATCATCTGAAAAGTCTTAACAAGTGTGCAGCATACGCTGAGCTTTACCTGCACGCCTGGACTCACTGGAACCGGGTACATCATATTTGGTGCAAAACAAACAGGCTGAGTGTACACTGGGGTTGGCTGCTGATGACCCACCATGGAGGGGCTGGGTTGAGCTTGCGGACGAGGGGAGGTTGGTGTAGTAGAAGGTTTCGGCTACAAACAGAGTTCAGCAATGCACATGCAAGATTAGCTTGATTATCCTCCAAGTAAAAGGTTTGCTTATAAAGATCTACTCAAAGGCAACGTTAAACAGCATCAAATAACTTACTTGAGCAAAAGATCGAGGGTTGAACTCTTTTGCGTTAGGATTAAGTGTTGATTTTCTAACTTGCCTAAACAAAGAACAAAAAATTGTATTCAGCATTATTCTTTTACAAGTGTATCGGCAGAACTCCCTAACAATTAAAATTTTAAAGAGATGAAATACCTCATTTCCATCTGTGAGTCAGATTTTTGAGAACTCAAACAACACATGGCATGCAAAAAGCCACTCTTACTATACTTGTCCATAAAAAAGTTTTCCAGTTGTTGTTACTACAGCTCACGCGAGCCAGGGAAACATTTAAATAAGCATTTATGCATGGATTAGGCATCAACAGGACCAGAGTTCTATATGCAGCTTTGCCACTGACTCATGAGATGACTTTCAGTACCGTCACTTCACCTCTTGTTTTCTCTGCGTAACAGAGAGAACTTCTATTGGCCATATAAACAGTAAGATATTACGCATTCAGAATAGCTTTTTCTACAAATGGCTAAATGCTAATAACAAACGTGCTTATTCTAAAAGGCATAATTACTCACTCAGAAGTATCTTTCTTCTCCTCTTTATCCTCTTTATCTTGTTTACTTCCAGGCCCAGATGTCTGTACACCTTGTGAAGTTACCTCAGGCCCTCGCTTTTGCTCAGAACTATTACTTATTGAAGGAGAAATACTTGGACTATTAGGTTTGCTACTGCCACCATTAGAGTTAGTATTACTGCCAGTTTCTATGATAGATTCTTTAGGGGTTGATTCTGTCTTTTCTTTAACTACATCTCTTGATTTTTCACCTTCTCGGGTTTTGTTTAGCAGCTGATCCACTGCATCTGAAGAAGAACTTGACTGTAACTGAAAAAAACCCAAGGAATATATTCAGTAAATTGATATACAGAACTAGGGAAAGAATCTAATGCTATCACATACACAGAGTAAAATACATTCCCACAGGCCTCAATATCTGGAAAACTACTTTGTAAAACACACATTTCCATTTCTACTAGAAAATAAATCTATGAACGTTGACAATGTTTCAAGCCTACACTGTGAAAGAAGCTATTTAGCGACTCAACTGACCTATATGTTGATTAGAAAGTGACAGGAAAGCTTAAGACAACCCTCTCGACTCATCCGCCTGTGTGATTTAACAGTAATGCTTGAAAAGCTAACGTGATTTAATAAACCATTGTAACTAGGAAATAAGTAATATGAATTCATCTTCGATTTTCCTCCACAAAACCCCTTAGTTAATTTTGAAACAGCTCTTCCATATGGAGTGTGTAAATGTGATAATAATTTGTACCTAATGATCAGGAAGGTTTCAAGTACTATTTTCAGTGTACAGTCAATATGCACATTTACACGTATTAGGCAATTGTACTAGTAAGAGTCAGCATTGATTTTATAATATCTAGCACGAATTCTTATAGATATTTTCATAAATTAAGCACGAGTAGCAAGGACCTGTTTTTGTGTTAACATATGCAGTGTATTCAATTCATTAAAATAATCTGGATGCACGTGAGAACTATGATACCATTAAGTTAACATTCCAAGAAACTTACCCTAAAGTCATTCTTAAATTTCTTTAAATCATCGATCTGTTTTCTATGTTCTGAAACAATTGGAGATACACCTGCCAAATATAAGACCAACGTTGTCCAAGCATTTCTAATACAAGTTTTATATACAACCTCTACACATTACTGAGTTGGAAAAAAGGTAACGTTTGCATATCCAAAAATGAAATACTGTGATGTTTCAGCTGTAACGTGGTATAATTTCATGAACTACGTGCACGAGCACACAAAAATACTCTGTGAAACCACAGCATTACATAACTGACATGTCTATAGCTCTAACGCATCGTAGCAAGACAGAAGCCCTGAGGTGCAGGGACTGCAGAACTCAGCTGAACACAAAGGAGCATGCAACAAAACCCTCAAAACGTAATGTGCCAGCATTTCAAGACACAGCAAGCAAAGGTGAAACACTGACCAAGGTTAGGTTTACGGTTGGACTTGACGATCTTAAAGGCCTTTTCCAACCTAAATGATTCTATGATTTTAAGTTCAACAACATGAAAAGATTTTTTTTGAGAACTGAATGACAAACAATGCTGCAGAGAAAGCCAGATTTAAGGCATAATACGAAGAAGTACAGTTACAAAAAACTATGCCGATCACAATGCTCAGAAGTATTGTGAGCGTAGCTCTAAGTAAAAACACCCATTCAGTCCAAAGACAGCTGAAAAACAGCTTTGTGAGCAGGGAAAAGAAAAAAAAAAAAAGAAAAAACCCCACATGAAAATAAATCACACCATCCACATGAGCATCTCTACACATTTTGTTGATGAAATGAGTCAAGAAATCCATTTAAAATTCGCAACTGCATGACCAAATTTTCGCTGTAGAACACCCAAGCCAGACTGTCTCCAAGTCTTACTTAAAATGCTAACTAAAGCAGTCATTATAGCAGGTTTAGTGCTTGGAACTCCTACATTACTCAAGTACATATGAAAAGTTTTCAATACAAACCTTTGTTTTCAGGTTTGGGAAAACTAGGAGAAGTCTCACTTGGCTTTATATTCTCCTTGTTTCCGGTTGCAGAATTTTGCCTCTGGTCCTGAAGCCTAGTATCTTTAGCTAGAAAAGAAATTGCCAAAGTTATTCTCTTCTCAAACTGACCAAAGGGAGATTGCAAGACAGAAACAGAAGAAAGATTTAACCATGTTTAGCTTACGAAAGAAAAACTGTTAAGTTACACATTTTGCGCTACCTAGTTAGGGCCTGGAGGGTTATCCTTCCCCATTCCCCACCAAATGAAAACGTCCCAGTCAAGCACAGAACCTCAGCCAGGCTGAAATAAATATAAACTGAGAGCAAATTACCCTCAATAGTCCAAGCTCTTGATACAGAATGCTACAAAGATTTAGAGAGTTCTTAGACATTTCACTGTGCTCTTGAATGTTTTTCCACCCCCCGCTTCCTTTCACTATGGTCAAATATCCTTTGAAACCAGTAGGCTACGTTTCTTTAAATCAGAAAACAGCCAGGAACTCAGTTTGAAAAATCCTCAATTAAGTCAAACACCTAAAAGCCCATACTCTTTGAAGTGCATAAAAAATTAAGCACACAGAGTTATCAAAAAGCATCTCCAACCTTAGTGTAACACTAGCATCATGAGAAAAGGGGAATTCACTACACAGTAAAATTAAATGCATCGGAAGTTTTCCCATCATTTAGAAAGCAGCTTTGCTCTTCTACAGGCATATTCATTGTCAGAGATTAGTGAAAGGGAGCATCTCCAAGCTAGCAAAGGGTACTTACCTTCGCTGGAAGGGGTGACTGCTCTGTTGGATGCAGGGCTGGCAGGTGTAGGAGAGGCAGCTGGAACAGGCATGGCAACAGATTCAGTGGGAATAGTACCAGGCTGAGGAGAAGGCAGAGCTGGTCCCGTGGGAGTGCTGCTCTGCCTTGGAGACCTAGGCCTGTGTGTTTTAGGGGATAATCTCGGAACTAGAAACAAAGAGGAAAAAATAGTTATAGGATAAGTTTCCTCAGCTGCTCAGCAGTTTGCTTATTTTTAAAATGACTAAAAACATGCTTTAAAATACTTAGTGGAACATTATATAGTAATTGAAAACCTGTTTACCTTTCAGGTACATCTCCTAGTTCCTTACAATGCAGCATTTCACATAAGTGGTGTGATTTTTCTGCAGATTGTCCCCTAATATACACCACTGCCCTGCAGTCCCACCATGAAACTGCAATATGCTCCCCAGCCCCCCAGAAGTACAACTACAACAGCTCACATTAACACAGTTTCAGGCAGAACAGAAAAGGTGGCCAGGTCTCCATACAAACAGATGTAAAACATTTTTAAAAGGGCTGAAAAAACACATCCATTTTACAGCGTCCTCTTTTGGAGGTTTGCCAGCTGAAAAAAAAACAACATATCCTATTGAAAGAGGATTATTTGATGTATATTTTTGCCTCTGTGTTAAAGCAGCAAGGAAAGTTGTATATTCTTTAAACGGTAAGTTGTACCTCCTGCTTCCTGCTCATCCCACTGTGGCTAGTTTGTTGCTTTACATTTTATATTAACTTCAAGTGAGCAAGGAGAAAGAGGGCTAAGTCATTTAACAGTCCTACTTGCATGATAATAATATATAAAGTGGGGGATGGAGAGCAAAGATGAATCAGAGATAATGCCAGAACAGAAGAGTTGAAATCTTTTCCACAAGGCAATGGGTCTAGGGGGGGGTCTAATTCATACCTTCCTTCAGAAAAATGCATTCCCACTACACTCTTCTAGAATTCTAGCCCTGTTAAAGAGTACCAGACTCTGAACTGTCACTCACTTCCCCTTCAGTTCAAAAAAGCACCCAGCTGCTGTCAACTCACTGGAACATGGTCCCAACTACAAAAGCTCAAGACTAGGGCCTGTGTCACAAGACTGAGCTTTACATTTCAAGTCAAATATTAAAAAAAATAAGTTAACTGATTCAAAAAAGAAGAGACACTGACTATATCCGCTACTACAGTACTTAGACAAACACAAAATGACCACTTAAAACCTGCATCATCTTAAAAGGAAAAATACATCCAACTTAACTTGAATATCATTTCATCTTCTCTGTTAACACCAACATTCCTCTACCCAAACACCTCCTTCATTTGTAAACCACAACCCAGTTACGCTGCCATTAACCAAGCTCAGTGATGCAATGGAAAATATATAGCTTTTCTTCCTTTCAATAACTTTCCTGAAAATAACTTCTTTCAACAACTAATTCCACATCTTCCCTTCCTTTCTCTTCACACACCATCTGACTTAACTTCTCTGCAGTTAAGACAATATTGCACTTGAAGGACCAACTCACCAACTACTTTACTAAGCTATCTGGGTACATCCTTCTCCCACTTCATTTAAGCAAGCTAAGTTAGCAGACCAGTGTTTATTCAGAGCCTGAATTGTCTAGAAATGCAGTATTCTGCTTAACATTCACACTCTAAAGTAGCCCTGGCAAGCCATCTGCAATAAGCCAAGCTTTACCTACCCCCACTGACAACTGATGACCACGTCCCACCTGAAGGGCTGCCTCGTGCCACTGCAGTAGTAGATGCTTCCCCTGGTGCATTATGAGATACAAATTCTAAGCCACTTGAAATTGTACCCCTACCAGTAGAGACTCTGTGACCTCGAGGGTGCCGTTGTGCCTTAGGAGACATCCGTGGAGGCCCTGAGAAAAAGAAGACAACCCCACACAATAAGTACTTAATGTCCATCACTATCAGTACCCAAACATACCGTTTTTAAAACTGGATTTAATCTATTAACTCTCAATAACGTAGTAATACAGTCAAGCCATTTACACTGACATCGACTAGAACCAGGATCCCCAAGACTAAAAAGGCCAAGCCATTGGTCCAGCCAGAGTACCAACACACTCATCGCTTCGAGTGAGCTGAGCTGTGAGCTACGACAGCTCATATTCATTGTTAATTAGAAGCTTTATCAGAATTGAAACAGGTATGCAAGTCCTGGATTTAAAATATTTGCATCGAAGCATCCAATATTGCTTACTGCAAGACAAGCCAAAAAGGGTAGTGGCCCGGTTCCCTCCGGATAAGCACAGTTCCAGGCTATCAAACATTCTCCAGAAAAGAAAAAAATTTCATCCCTTTTGTCAGGTGGTCAGTGATACCAAACGTGTATTTACAGAGTAGTCACCACTGGCTGACCAATGCTCTTGGGGAATTTCAGCAGAGCTTTCTGCATCGAGGCTGAATTGCCTGCAGCAGGTCACAATTCATTTACAAGTCAGCAAAACTGCAACTAAACAAGTTACTGTTATCCCAAGGTTCAAGTCATGCATATTTAACACCAGAAGCTAAAGTCATAAGTGAATACAGTAATTCTGAACAGCTTCTACAGCTGCCACAGAACAGTAATGCTCAAGTCTAAGCAGCAATACAGTCTGTACAACCTAACAAACTTTTTCTTTACAAGACCAGACTCAAATGTTGGTATTTCAAAAGGAAAAACTGTGTATGAACAGAAGATAATCTGGCTGATTACAGTTCATTTTTAATGTAGGTCAATAATAGAGATCAGTTCAGATAATGGCTTTCTGGTTTCAGATAAGGTTCTAAACCATCAAGCACCTCTTCTGGTTACATAAATCTTTATAAATGTCAGCCTCTATTTCAACCATGAATCTAAAGTACACTTCAATCCAAATTACATACAGGCAAGTATTTTAAAGAATACACACTTTCCAGCAATCCTCTTCTAGCAGCAGAAATTAAACGTTGCAGTAAGCAGCAGTTCACTGCATGCCTGACAAATCAATCGCAAGCGCTAAAAAATAACTGAATTTGCATGTGGATTCTCAATATCTTACTACATAACGAAAAGCTCACATCATTGATAAATTGACAGTAGCACGCCACACAGACATGCCTACTACCATCCACTTTCTGGTTATGGACCATCTCGAGCATTTATCAGGCAAGCTGCGGAACAGCGTTACTGATTCAATTAGCGGGACGACTGTTCTCTCCCCCGTGGCTCCAGTGGAGCCAGCTCCAGCAGAGACTGCAAGTTTCCAGTGAGTTTAGTATAACCGGTTTGCATTTTTCCAGGCTTGCTAGACCATGCTGTGCAGGACAGTTTTTAAGTGCACTTAAATAAAATAAAATAAAAATTTTAAAATGTGTTCCTTAGTGTACCCTGAGAGGACAAATAAATTTAGTTCAGATACTTCTGCAGACAGCTACCGAAGCCTCACGGGTTAGCCTTTCTCTGCTTATTATTGACCACCAGGGAGCTGACTTACTGCCCTGCCTCAATGCAAACAGATCTAACATTTTCTACAGATTCGCCTTTGAAACAGTTTATCCTACCCCATGCCACAGTGCACTTCTCTGAATACAGCATTTTTAATTTTTATAATTATTATTATTGTCTTTTTACAAAAGGTAATTAAATTATTTAGTTAAATTTGAAACTGCTTTTTGTGAAACTGTATTAAAATATTTGGTATTTTATATAAATTTATATTCCTAAAAATGCCCTCTAAAGTTATCAGGTCCTGCATGTTGCTGTTGGTTAAGTTAAGACACTGAGCAGCGTTTACAAAGCTGAGTTTATTTCGTACCAACTTGGGCAATTTCACAGCTTTATTTTGTTTTTGTAAAGTTCTTCAAATAAAAAGGTTAATAGAAATAGTCTGATAAACTAAAGTTAAACACAAATTATAGGTTAAGTAATGAAGAGGAAAAACAATTTTGTAATTAAACTCACAAAGGAGTTAAACAAAGACAAACAAAAACATGAACAAATCGTGGTATTGTACCTTCTGAAGACATGCGTTTAGGCATAGTAGAGACAGGAGCTGGAGAACCATGAGCAGAGGGGTGAGACGGGGGCCTGGAGGGCCGCGAGGGGGGCCTGGAGGGCGGCCGTGTAGGGGTGGCTGCCCGAGGTGGAAGAGAGTTGGGACCTGACTGGTAGCGAGAAGGTGGGCGAGAGGAAGGAGATGGGCAAGGCGATGGCCAGGGAACACCTGACAGAACAAATGATATGAAGGAAAGTATAAAAACTAAAGAAAAATTATGGGGAAAAAGGTCAACAGAAAAAAAAAAGTAAAATATGACAAAATGATTTTTCATGTTTAACCCTTTGGGGATAGATTCGTTTATTTCTGCAACCAATAAAATAGTCTCTGCAAGGTTATTTCCTCCACGTCGGGTCAAATTTAACATCTGAATGTCACAAACTCCCCAAAGGGTTAATTAGAATCTACAAATACTACTAAGGAATAGACAGTAAAGTTTGATCTGTTAGCCTATTATATATATGTTCTACAGTATGCATCACTCTTGACAAGGTCTTTAAATAGCTACCAGAGGTTCTCAAACAGTGGTTCACATATAGTATTCACTACACAAACTGCTACTTTCAAACCAAATGATGAGCAATATCAATACTAGGAACTGTATCTTTACAAAAAACAGCGGTGTTCAGTGTCTGATGCCTGACATTTATGCCTTTATCAGTTATCTGAAGTATTAATGTAGTATTTTAATCTAGGATATAGGGTTCTTTGTTTCCAAAACAAAGAAATTGAATTCACAAGCCATTATGAATATTTTGTGTATATGATGTTCATTCAGCAGAGTAATAGGATGACAGAAACCACAAATACTACAAACACATTTCAAGGTTAGCATTATTTGGGCAAGACTCAGCTGTACACCCTTTATACAGCTGACTCCGTATTTAAAAAGGAAGTCTCACTTACCTTTAGATGTTTCTCAGACTTCCTCTCCAGATAGAGGCACTTGAGTATTACACATTTCTCATTTATTTGCAGCAATCTCATACTACAGCGTTTTTAACTTATAAAAATAATGCCTCAAGGACAGGCTACTGCTGAAATCCATCTCAAAAAACGGTGTTTGGTTTATGAAACACCGACTCCTGCTATACAGTGCCCAGTGATGTCTGTTTATAAATATTACCCATGTGTATAGCAGAAAATACTCAAATAGCTATTTGGAGAGAAGGCTTTTGATTCCTTTTCCCCTAACACTTATTTTTCCAACAATTATTTTTCTCCCCACACACATCATTGTAAAGTCAGCAAGTTGCTTTATTCTTTTTCATGGGAAACAGAATTGATCCATGCAGCAGAAAGGAAGAGTGATGCTTCCACGGCTGCCACCTCCCTTTCACTAGGTGTCAGCATTGCTACTCCTCCACACGGAGCTTAGCAGAAGTAACGCATAAAGAAATTTTTAATCTTTAAAACTGCATATTGCACCATCATCCGAGACAAAGGTGTTTGAGAAGGAAAACGAGGGACATTTCTGCTCCACAAAGCTACATACAGTGCAGTCAAATGTGTGTTCCATTATGAGGAACTTAAGCCCAAAATCAAAATCACCACCTCTGTCTTAAATGATGAATGCTAACCTAGCTTATGAAATACGTCTCCTAAGACCACATTCATATGCAGTTTCAACATAATTGACTGCAATTTTATAAGGCACATTCATTTAGACTTCAGATACTTACCTCCGTTAACTACTCTTTGATCTGCTCCAGAGTTAGGACTGAATTCTGAAGTGTGGGATCCAGACCTTGAAATTGGTGGGCCCGATCCAGACTGGCCCATCCTTGGTGAGTTTTGTCTTCCACTTCCCCAGGACAGGACATCTCTATTCCTCTGTCCAGGTGGAATGTATTTATTTTCTCTGAAACACAGCAAATTTCTATCAGTGCTAAGACAGGACTGAAAGACAATGAAAAGTACCTGATCAAGTGCTCTGCCGATATTTTCTATCTTTCTCAAATCAAGCTAAAGGAAAACCCTAAATACTATCAGATGTTGACCTAACATTCACCTCATGAATTGGCTTTTGATACTGACCACACAGTCCACGTTCTATGAGCCCACAGACACTGAATGATTTAGTACTAATGCCTGAAATTCTCCGTGACATACTGAAACCACTGCCCTTTCCTGTAATTTGGTATGAATTCACCACAGTGACATATCAAAATGGGGAAGTCTGTTTCACTACAGAGATAATACAGGGCCAGGCGGAGGTGTACACGTTCACATGAGTGCCAAAAACAGCACATGATTGTTTACCCAAGGTTCCTAACCTAATGAGCCCTGCTGAAAAAGCACAGTTTCAATGAGTAAATTGCTACTGTACCAAAATATGCACATCATTTAAATAAAAATACTATTCACAGTATATGCAAGTACCTAGTGTTCACACCATGTCCTTCTCGTTCATTAGCATTTCTCTGAACAGCAGTATATTTTTCTTCTTCTGTTCTTTCATCATTTTCCAAGGCAACCCGAGCTTTGTATTGGGCACTTGATTCAATTTCCTCTGCTAATTGAGTTGCTCTGGCTTCCCGTTTTAAAAACTCTTCTGAATTATCTCTTTCTAATGGCACCCTAAAAGACAATGGAAAGGAAAAGAATCTCTGAAATGCATTCAAAAGCACAAAGGAGCTACAAAAATTACATAGTGTTAATTCTAACCAAGTCAGAGTAAAAAAACTTGCTTTTAAGTCAGCAGACTCACTGACTCGCTGTAAGTATGTCAGTATTCCTGAACTGGTTTGATATTATATGCAAATTTAGTGTAATTTACCTGCCTGGAGAGGTCAGGGTGCAGAGCTTTTCCATAGGACTTGCAAAATCCCCAGTCCCTAAAGCCATGCAAAGGCTCCAACTTTTAACACAGTTGAGTATATTCATAATAAAAAGCCTTAGTCTGTTGCTTAGATAGGAAGCTACCGTAAAAGACCAAGTTTGAATTTCTTTAGCTATTTACACATTCCGAACAGACAGAAGAGTCCCCAATCCTACTGAAATTAGAGAGTTACATGCTTAATTCTTTGATAATTCCAGCCGTAGAATTTCAGCTCTTGCTGTTATGAATAACTGCAGGAAAGGTGAATGCAGTACATGAGAGCACGGGATGAGAAACCCATGACTTATTTGCCATGTCCAAGGACCTCAAAACCATCCATTCCATGTATCTATATGAGGTAATAGCATATCACAAAAAGCATATGTAGCTCCCTTAGGAAAGCCACCAAGTAGGAATTCAATACATTAGCAATGAACTACTGAAAGAGATAACTAGAGATGGACATCGCACCTGGCACTTCCTTCTGTCCACCCACGTTTTTGGTTTTCACCTGTTCTAATTTTTGTTGAAGTACGGGTTTTATAAAACAACTTTGCGCTTTGTCTTTGATTCTGAGTTCCAAGAGTTGTTTCATCCAACCTTACTTCAGAATAAACTACATAAAAATACAGAACACAGTTGAAGCTGGACCACACTACGCTGGGCATTATATAATCACTACTGCACATATTTTCAATAATATAAAAATGAAGAACAAAGAAAGTGGGTGGAGATACAAGCCAAGCATGAAATAATATATGCAAGATTACTCAAGTGTTGGTCACAGAAGTAGGAAAACAAGTGGCTTTGCCAAATTCCAAGCCAGTGCTCAGCTACTGCATCACAAGTTTTTCCCCCCACATACATTTTTGGACAGCTGGAACATTTAGCGGGACATCTACCTTAACAATGGTAACTGTGAGGACACTAAATAAAAACCTTACCCTTCAGCGTAAAGCTTTGGCTCAAATAAGATACGCATACAAACCTCGCTCACCCCGTATTGAGCACACAGACAAGAGAGGAGAACACCCAACACATCCTAATTTATGTAAAGTGACTGAAAAAAATGAAGGGATGTATGCAGTAGGACTGATGGCAATCTAATTAAGCAAAAGAATGATTGTACATTTTCTAACAGGGAAAGGGCCCTTAAAGAAGAAACACAGGGCTGGGCAAGATGACATTGTTCAGAACCCTGTTGATGGGAGAAGCAGGTACAGCAGCTGATGAACATACTAATGCAGTACGCTGCTAGAACACAAACCTGTACCCTTGTGCAGTTTGACAAACGGTACCTGCTAACACTTAGCTCCAGGAAGAGAAAACAATCAACCAATAAATCCTTTACAATCCTTCAGCTGCAGATATAAGCAGTTAGCTACACTGCTGCTCGTCACATACTTGGAACATCAGGAAAAGAGTTTCCCAGTTTAGCAGACTGATACGCCAAGAAGCTGCTTGACTAGGAAACAAGGGAATTTGTCTCTGGCAATTTAAAGCCACCTTCATGTTTTTAATCTGTTTCCATTAATATCCATGAAGCAGAAAGATGGAAGACTAAAGTTCAAAAGTACAAAAAGCAGTGAACTATACGAAAGAACAGCTTCCCCAGGATTCAAATATAAGCCGATTAAACCACTTTGATTATCACCACGTTACAGGTCTATTTTAACAAAATAGTAAAAATAAGATCGTTGAACCAGAGACTTGTAGACAAGTGCTCCAATTCTACATAAAAATCAAAATATTCACTGCAATTCCTGGATGTTCAAAAATTAGTTTACACTTTGGGGGTTAAAAGAGTGGGAAAACATAAAAAACATTTCACAATGGCTGTTGAACATCTGCAATTAATTTGTTTTGCAGTTGCAGTTAACATTATAGCTGCAGACTACTGGGAACAGGTCCACACTGCCAAAATAGCCAGAGCAAGCTTTATACTACTTCTATCTTCAGGTTACTACTACACTGTAACTGAAACTTTAGTTTAGATCTGGAAAAGTCTGTTAAACAAGTTATCCACAGCACACAAGTCCCCCTCAAATATCCACCTTTCAACATTCCAGTAACAATCAGATCAATTGACTCAATAAAATTAGGGTTAGTCAAACTGTTGCGCTAGGTTAAACACAAACTACAGGTATAGCAGCCATGTAGAGACAGATTATAGTTTCACAATTTGGTATTTTCCACCTTATTCATAAAAGATTTTCTAAGAAATAAGCATTATTGCATGCCTAAATTCAGAAAATATTGCAATGGGAATGAACTGTGCCCATTTAAGGGAATATATAACGGTTACTACATCTAACTATTCACAGAACGCTGGCAAGATTTCTTAAGCACTATTCATTCATTGCTTTTTCAGTTATTCGATTCCACAACTTTAGAAAGCATGTAAAATTATCTTCAGAATATAAAGTTTGTCAAGCCAGGGAGAACATTAAATACAAATCTAGTAACAAAATATTTTGGAACTTACGTATAAGAAGATAAACTGCTGTCATAAGTTGATACTACACCATAATTTTCTTCATTGTAACGAAACATGTCATTGGGATCCCATCCATTAGACTAGAAGAAAATGATGCTTGTTTTTCAAAATGACACTGGAAACACATTCCCTTAAAATTAAGGGCTGATGGCAGAAGTTAAACCTCTTGCCCTTTTTCCTGGGCCTATGAATTCACTGTCCAGATTATAATAAAGTTACTAAAGCCACAATTTATTTCAGGGAACTTTGTTCGTCAGATGCACAGATTTTTACCTTCAAAAGCCAGTTTGTTGTGTGGTGGTGGTGTTTTGAGTACCATGCCCACCCTGTACTAGAAGATTACTGGCTAGCAAGAAATAAAATACATGAATGCCTTTTCCAGAAAGTGCAAATTGACACTTCTGAACATTTTAAGTGTCCCTCGCTGTGGCAAGTGCTGAACCTTTCCAAATGCACTAATGCAATTATCTGAGACACACACACCACAGGCAGAAGACCCCTGTTGATCTGCACAACTTCCCCACTTTAGTGAAATTGCTATTACAGCACTCAAGCACAACGATAAATGTTTTGAATGTTCTATAAAAGCACTGACAGTATTAAGTATTCTAATAATCTCAGCTGTACAATACGTACACTAAAATTGACAGGATAACTGTTCTACCTAAAGTTAATACGCTCCACAGTAACATGACTAGATTCTCCTCTAATCAGTAATATTATCTTCTTTCTTTAACATACTGCAGTCTGAATACCTTGCTAAAAAGAATTCATGGTTGAGTAAAAGCTGACTTGCTATGATATATCAGGAAATGTCATTTAAGGCCATGTTCCTCATCTAACGATTCATAACCATGTAACTGTGCTTATTAAGTCATGGGTCAGACTTCCATTAATTTCCTTCATCTTAGCTCAGAGACAGTTAGCTAAGCACAATTTCGCCATAATTTCCAAATGCAATGATAGTCAGACAGGAATGCTCTGATTAAACGTAAATCACTTCAGAGTATTGCTGAATTTGGAGTCCGTGAGTCAAACAAGTCCCTTACCACAGCAGCTGCCATTTGTCAACATTTGCCAAAAGCGGCATTTCAAATCCAGCTATTCTTATTCAAATTGTAAAAAAAGTACTGTGGCAGCTGCTAGCAAAGGCTGAACATATATCCATACAATGTAGCCCAGCAATTTTAGTCAAACGTTCATTACTAGCTTAAAATTAAGGAATCGTTGCAAGGCATGTCCAGAGAAATCGCTTATTTTCTATAGACTGCCACAGATGATAAAAAAGCGTTACTTACAACATCTGTCTCTAATGCCTCAAGCTCCTCAGTAGCGGTGGTCTCTCCTCCATCCCATGGTTCAAGATCCTTCTCCTTGTGTTCACCATTTACTTTAGCACTGATGGCTGAATCAGTAAAAGCATCTACAAGGGAGTGGGGAGGGATGGGGGTGAAATCAATTTGGTTAAGCACAGAAGACATTGTACACGCTAGTTTACCTGAGGAACAACCCAATACAGCTGAATCGCAGGCACGTTAAATATCATTCACCTTCTCTTGTAGTTGCTGTATTCAACAGGACTGCGTTGGAAAGGTGCCTAGTTCATACTTAGGATAACTATGGAAGTACAGACTAACTTCTAATATACCAAAGAATAGCAGTAATTACTTTCAGTTATTTCAAAATATTTTACACAAACTACATGGATGTTTTTGAAAAACAAACAAATAAAAAACCCCAACTACCTGAGGATCCCCATTCCTCTAGTAAACCCCAGACTTGTATAATATGCTTTTCCAAACAGCCCAGGCAACTGCACGCTAACATATTATGCAAATATCAAAAAAGCATGAATGTAACCCAATCCCATTCCCTAAATAAATGGGCAGAATGAAAGTTTCCCTTCAAATACCCGAGTTTCTTCTCTTTCCACAACTCTTCAGCACACCAGCATGCACGCACACGCTTTTACTCCCTTTGTAGCGTAACTCAATTATCCGTTAGCTTGGTGCACCCGCTCACTGCGAGATGAACGGAGATGTCCTCTTTCCGGCAAGAGCTATTCAAGAAGCAGCTCACCCAAATCGCACAGCGAGATTCTGAAACTCTCTACCTCTTGTTCTCAACAACATATGAAAATAAATACACCATTAGGTGCATTAAGCAGTAAGGGTCTGCTATTTTTTATATAAATTATAAAAAAGTCTATAAAAAAAATAAAGATCATGAGCTTTTATTTTCACTTGTTCATGTTTCATTCAAACCAGACTCAAGAAGGAATAATACTAGAATGTTAAAATGCTGTTAAAAAAAAAATAATGTACAAAGCCATTCATCAAGGAAGCCAAGCTTTTACATTTGTAAGCAACTAAATCTCAGAGCTGCCTGCAAATTCTTACATTGCTTAAACAGAAGGAACTTTAAAAAAATAAAATAAGCTTGTTATAAGCTTATAAATAAATAAATAAGCCTAAAATAAAAAAGCCTTCAATCTAGAATTTCCTATTATCATTCTACTGATAAAATAAGGAGCAAACATTTCAGGCTTTAGAAAAGATGAGAGGAAACCACCAGGCAGTGCCAGATATGGAAGAATGTGGCTTAAATTAACTTTTGGCAAGATCTGAAATCTTACTAAGAAAAATGAACTTTAAAGCCATCGTGAAAAGAATTCACAACGTATAAAGTTGGCCACTGATGTTACAGGTTTTAAACATTTTTTAAAGGAGACTGCTGACATTGCTTATTACTCGTGTTTTACCCAATTTCACAGTGAATTTTGCACATATATTGGTATGATCCATCCTGAAAGTTAACTGTGCATAGTCTGTCTAGTAATATGCAGCACTATCTCATGAAATGCTCGCTCAACTCATACACAAAGACCAAAGGAACTATGGGTAAGCAATTAAGCATTGTTAATAAGCTTATATGAAACAAAACATTATAGAAAATGTATGAAAAATAAGATCTTATTAGCTAAACATTCATTTCAAATACAAAAGAATCAGTAAAACAAGAAAAGAAAGCCAAATGAAAGAAAGACACCTAACCAGGCACACCGCTGTTAGGGCTCGTGTGAAATTGCAAAAACCTGCGTCAATCACCTTGCGAGATGTCACAGTCTGCCAAGCCAAGCTGTGACAATACCTACACAGCTGGAGGTTAACACTGGAAAGTGAGATTATATTTTAGCTCCTCACTAAATGCAATGCCTTTAGCAGGCACGTTCTGGGATTACTCGTAAATTCTCCTGAAACAGAGCCGTCGTTATCACGGTACTACCTACGTGCTGATGCAAAATTTCAATCGTTGCATTTTCAACTGTTCAGAATAGGTAAAAATCAAGGGTGAGAACAGAAGTCACCAACTAACTGCAAGATAGTCTAAATGATTCTGTGAAGTTACGCATGCATGTTTTATAGTGCCATAAATGTGCGAGCAAAGATATTAAGTTTCCGTTATATATTATGGTAACAAAAGCATTATGAAAGGCAAGATGCAGAGACAGAGAGTGACTGCCAAAAAAGTTACCTGTTTCTGAAGGAACTACAACAGATATGGAGAGAGAAAAAATTGGAAGACGTCAGATATAAATACAGGTGGATTTTTTCACATTATATGGCTGAATTCAGGCAAAGCTTTGAGTCGCTCTCACAGACATATTCAACCTGATTATACATCTCCCACCTCGCAAAGATCATTTTCATAGTAAAACTTCAGGAATGTTCCCACCCATTAACAGCCCAATGCATTTCCCCATTTCGCTTCACAAAAAAAACCCTCCAAATAGCCTGTAGATTTCTAAGGTATACCAACTGCAAAGAAAACGTCTCTGTTTCCCTTCACACAAACAGCTTTTAAGATATACTATAAAAACAGAAGATATATTTAAATTTCATCTGAAACTACATAGTAACACAGTTCTACCTCAATCCACAGTTAAGTAGTAACAAAACAGAACATTTAACAGCGAGGCAAGAGTAAAGCACTTGTATTTGGAAACTCTACATTTACCGTATCCAGACCCTGTAGCTCACACTGCCATAACCCAGACAGACCAGTGCTGCTTCTGTGCTTAACATCATTAATTCAGTGTTTCATGTCTGATCCTCTCAGATTTTACACCACATGCAAGCTGGAGGCTGCTTATGTCAGTTAGGAAACTGAAATTTGCCTCTACGCTACTTCATTGGAGAAGAGTTCCCTCTACTGCCAGTGAGATTAGATAAATATGAGTTAGGAGGACTGATAACAGCACCTGGTGGAGGTAATCTTCTGTGTTTCTATTAATTTCTATTAAATTACTTCAGACAAACTCCATACACTACTGGGCTATTTCGGATACCATGAATAAAATAACTCAGTTAAGACTCATCTACTCAACCCACTGATTTTCTTATTTAAAAAGCCACATAAACATTCAGCAGGGTTCTTTTAAAAATTATAATGATAAAGATGAACTGGGGGGAAGAAAAACAAGTCAAAACAAAATCTCCACTACCTAATGAAGGCTACAGATCTGAGTAAAGCGTGAACAGTTAATGCTAAGTTTCCCAGTAGGATCCAGTATACCATGGGGCACAGCAAGCTTCACTGCTCTTCCTTTCTCTCTCACTTTAGAATGAAAGTCACAAGTGAGACTGCAACATCAGTTTAACCTCTACAACTCAAAGAAAATCCACTTCGGAGAAATTCAAGTGATAAAGGCAGACTTCTAGTCAGACAATATGGTCTCATGAGCATCCAGGCAAAGTTTAAATGTAGCAGAAGGGTACCTCAAGGCACACATCGCTATTTTCCTGGAACAAACAGCTAGGCAGGCACGTGGCACACCAAGATTAAAAATGCGGCAAGTCAAACAAGACTTTACCAACATTAGCGAGCAAGAAAAGTGAGAACATTTGTAAAAAATAAATTCACCTAATTCCAAAAAAATACTGCTCTTAAGATTATTAGTAAAGTAGCAGCTAAAACATGAAGTGCTGCCATGAGTGCCGACTGGCAGTAATAACAGACAAGATACTGACTGCCCAGGCTCTGCCTCCCCCTTATCTGGTGCCTCATATCTCTGAGCTGTTGAATGAGCAATTCACATGACACCTTGACACAGCCAAATTTTTAATCAATTCCTTTTCTACGTGGTAAAACCCAAGTTAAAGATCAAATGAAAACTGGTCAAACAAAGAGCTTGAGCTGTAACACTCAATTAGCCCCCACTGCCTCTGTACCTGCTTAATGTGACATCTCCTAAGCAAGGAAGTTTAGACATCAAAGACCTTGCTTCTTGTTTTAAAGCCTGTTAACTGGAAAAAAAAAAATCCCAAGGACAATTCTATGCAACAGAAATTCACATTAAGTAAAGGCAAATTAAAAAAACACTCTGAGAAAAACTCAGTTTGGGCAAATTCTTCAAGTATGTGCTATTAAATGAGTTAAAGAAAAAAATGCCAGAATAGAGCAATTAAGAGACCAGGTTTAATTAATTTCAGTGTTTAACATGTTTGTTTTCGCAAACATATTTTGAGCTACTACTGGTGAAGAGCACAAATATGCAATTAAGTAAAACTCTGCAGTTCAAATGCTATTAAACCAATCGGCGTTACGTGCCAAAGGTGCCCGTGCTGCACACTGCGAGCTTTAATAAGGTTTAGCGTGGCCCAAAGTAAACTGAGGTTTCATCTTAAAGGTTTCAACAGTAAACTCTCATTTGTTTTGTAACTACTTACTACTGATTTGAAACATTAAAACCAGTTACAACCAGCTTTGCAGAGCCAACATTTCCTTCCTTTGTTCATAATATGCCTACTGCTATTCCCCTTGCAACACTTTCTCTGGAAGGATGCCACTTTCAGTGCTAATTCAAGGAAAAACTGAAATAGCCAATTCTCTTCTGCCTGTTTTTTCACTGGATTTTAGTATTTTTCTCAGAGTGCAGCAATGGTGCCAAAAACACAATAAAAACATCGTAGAAGCCTTTTACTTTAACAGTAGTTATGATGTTGAATTGTCTTGTCTTTAAAGAGAAGCCAAGAAGGCAATTCTGAAGCCTTACTCAAATTTGAATCATATGCAAACAGGGACTCTCCACTGATCAGTGCTTAGGACTAGAGGAAACACTGCTGGAAGCTTGTTCGGTAGAACACGGGAGAAATATACCCTGTTTCAATCATGCAGCGCAAGTAATCTGGCAACTAGGAGATCTAGGCACTTCACATGCTAATGTACAGCCAAGGATTTCAATATGCACATTCGAGTGGATTTTTAGCAGTCGATTCCCACTACCGCAGGCAGAAGACAGTGCCTGTCCCTCTTTAAATGCAGACCGAATAGTCTGAAAGGGGGATGATGGGTATAATACAATTTCACCTGAGCCTTCCAATGCATGTTTCATTCATCAGCCTGCCTGTAATGCAGAAAGCCCCAATTCCACAGTGAGAGACCCTCGGGTGACTCCTTTCCATTTGTTTTGAAGCCTAACAGGAATCTAGACGAGCACAAAGTCTATGCAGACTGACAGAGTTGCAAATAAGGGCCCAGGAAGTAGGGACAGATTGATTTATTAAACATAAACTGTTAGAACGTCCCTATCCATGCAGACATACTATTTTTTCTCCCAAGCCTTCCAATTTCTACAATCTGGGCAGGCAGCACGCTTTCTCCACTGGTGCGTTTAAAGGTGCCATGTCACACTTGGCACAAGCAAATCTAAGACCGCTGCTTCCAAATGGGGTGGTTTCACCCACCCTGAGCCCAGACGATCGTTACCTCCCCTGCACTCGCACCACTGACGTAGCTGCAGGACGAATTATCAGCTCACTGCTCCAAAGCTGCACAAGCCTGATAGCAATGGAAGATGCTTGGCAGGCTACTTCAGATGGTTCTTTCAGAGACAACTGTATTTTCCACTCCTCCCATTCTCTTTCTCCCCACCTGCTGCTCTTTTCCTGTACTCTTCCAGTCTCTCCTGTCTGACTTGGTCAGGCAGGCAGACAATGCAGCTAACACCTCTGCTATTCACGTCTGAGGGCAAGTCAGAAGACCAAGACCCACAGTCAGGAGCACCCTTTGTCCACACTCCTCCAGCTCAGCAGAGAAGCGAATGTCAGAATAAAAATCCGTAGAACTCCAGATACTTATTCTGAACCAGGAAATCAGGGTGCACTAAAATCTCCAAAAGAGTATCTTTTGCAGAAGTTATGTTTACTTCAAGGCCTCCTCAAGTCTAGTAATCTCCCAAGGGGTAGGAGAAACTATATACAGAGACCCCAACAAATCCTACTGCAGGTGAGCATCTCCTATGGCAAGAGTGCTTGGGAAGTGCCCTTTTGTTTGACTACATTTTTAAGGAAGTACGAGCAAGATGCCTTTCCAACCAAGTATGTCCAAATTACCTACGAACTTATCTGTGAAAGCCAAAACCCATTGATTTTAAATGCCAATTTAAATGGCAATATGGCAATTTTAAATGGCAATTTTTAAATGGCAATTTTAAATGGCAATTTTAAAATACTTGCTCCTGGGTAAGTGCAACACTGTCAAAATTCTCTGGGCACCAAACAGTAGGCATTCCCAGTACAAACACGGCAAGGAGCACAATCTCCTCACCTAGGAGTTTAGACTCAGTTTTTACTATGAATCACGCAGGTTTATGAGACTCGGAACGATGAAGATTAGGGTTTATTTATAAGAACAAAAGGCTGGCAGCTCCTGCATGCATGTTCATACACTTCCATTCTTTTGAATCCTTGCTTATTTAATTTCCCAAGAAGCAAAGGGCCCTTCATTCCTCTAATTTCCAGGTGTGATCAGAGACTGACTTAACACTTTCAAGTGTCATTTCAAGATATTACATTTTTGAGACAAAATGGAAAGCAGATTAATTTACCCACTACAAGTTATCAAATTTTGCAGCCTTCCAGTTTATCTTGCTCCAAGTCTCTACAGCTTTATTTCGGCTCTCCTCTCCAGCTACTTAAGAGATTTAGCTTCGAAGACATTCCACCTAATAAAGCGAACCGAGAGACTGTTCAACCTGAAGCAGTAATTTTCTTCTAGAAGACTTCCATTGAGTAATTATTCCTAGAAGTAGTAGTATATTCTTCATCCTGTCTGCTCAAAATCTTTAAAGATTGGGTAATGGAGGCCCCAGTTTGCATTTACATTGAAGTGACGTTCATAGCAGACCCATTATAAAACAATTCTCGTGTAATTTAAATTCAAAGTCCCAACCAGAACCTGGAACTTATCTGCATTTCAATGCTACATTCGCTCTGACATTATGCATCTTCTTCTGGGAAAAGCAAATTCCTTGAAACAACAAGCCTCTCATTCCTCAGCTTTAAATCAGGCAAGAACATATGCACGTACAAACACAAGGTGAAGAGAGAAAGAGCTCATTAAATGTCCACCAGCCCCTACGCATCTCTAAGTCACCGCTACATGGGAATAAAGCACGTGCGTTATAATAATCACAGCTCCCAGTGACTGTCATTGATCAACCTGGAAACGGTACACATATGCAATTTCGCTCTGTGGCACAGAAAGCTATGTATTCACTTTTATTCCTTAAATATCCTTAAAAATCCTTAAAAACTCCAGCAAGTCAGGAACCTAAGTATGAAAACCCTTGAGATTTGCCACCCAAAAAATACTAACAATAAAAAAAAAAAAATCTGCAGAGGAACTAGAGCTGTCTTGACTTATGAGCCTTTTAGGTTCCAGAAAAATAATTAGGGTCTTGAAGATTAGACATTAAAACGAAAAACTACGAAGACTGCCTGTAAAATAGTTTAATTCTGACAGTTTGAAGTCATGTCTTCAAGATTTTAAGACCACTTGCCTGACACCTAAGTTGTTCTGTATTTTGGAGAGCCTTACCTATAGATCTACAAGGAGTAAAGCAGAAATTAAAAACACAAATAGTGGATTTTCCTAAAGAATTTTTAGCTGTTTGCAGTACTATTTTTAGAGTATTTATATGAATGCATGTTTAGAGACAAGTTACTTAACTAAATATAGACTTCATATATATACCAACTCTGAACAATAACTTTTTTATAAAGCATGTGTGTATTCATAGCTTCTCATATAACATTTAATAGACTAATTTAGAAAGACAATTACAAAAAAAAAAAATCTCCCACAAAATTCTGTAAAATGTTTTATACCACCACTAAGGATTTGCTTTCCGGACACCTAGAACAGCCGTTCAAAGCGGTGCGCCCTCACAGAGGTTCTGCAATCCATTTTTTGATAAATTACTAATTTTGGGAGGTACTGAGCACCTGCTCTTTCCATTGACTTTAACAGGGTATTTGGATTCTCCATGCTCATTAAGAATTAACAGTCTAAATGTGAACTTCAGGTTTTGGATTCTAAAACATTTACTTTGAAAATCTTGACTTAACAATCTTAAGACATAGAAAACTTTAAAAACAAGTATACCTCTTCTCGCATAATTGGTATCCATATCCTTAAAATGCACCATAACAAAATCTGAAGACTTGAACAAGATACTCTCTAGTATGTCTTCGCGTTTTGGCCCCAAACTGGATTCTGCAGTTTTCCGATGAGCAGCATCAAGCACTAAATCACACTATTAGAGATATAAAAAGAATACGCTACCTTAATGCAGAATAAGCTACTCCATAACTTCACGTACTTACAAAAAACAGACATTTACAATAGTTTGCAAAAATGAATCTGCTTGTGTAAACCTAGACAGGAATAGTCAAAATAATTCATAATACATATCCAGATTTTAATCAAACATTGGTTATTCAGTATCAAGATATTTTAAAATAGAGAACAGCCAAAATGAAAAAAATTACCTTAGGACTGTAGGTTTTAAAAACTCCTTCATATATACCACCATTTTTCACCTGTACTTCACATTTGGATCCCTAAAATGCAAGAAAAATGAAAATACAGCTTTCTACCAGCCTGACAAATGACATTTGAGTGATTTTCTCAAAGATATATCTTTTACGTAAGTACAATGTGTCAAAATACAGCTCAGTTTTTAGTCAAATCTACTCATTGAGTATTTGCCCATTTATAAATACACCACTGTGTTCAGCAGATGCAAACAGCTGGGTGTGTACCAAAATTTGTTCTGAAGGGATTTAAAGATACTCACAGAAGCATATTTGGTACTCACAAGACTCTTGACCAGTTATGCATACAAACAAGTCCTTGTGCAAAAACAAAATCTGTGTATGTGTTGGTACAAATAAGGATGAAGGCTTATCCTGGACTCTAGCAGATGTGGGACGGTCTCTATTACTTCATTTTGGCATCTCAGGACTTCCCTTAAAATTTGGGGGAGAGAGGCTTCCATTCCCTGTACAAAGACTCATTTTATTTATCCATAACCTCTCTAAAGACAGAAAATTCAAAGTAAGACCAGTGTATGTAAGGAATTTGCCCTACCTCTGCAAATTGTATTTGAGCCTTTCCAAGCCGAAAATACAGAATGGCTAATACTGTGATTCTCTGAAGTCCAATCTTGGGCAAGATGCCTACCGTTAAAGTTTAATATTCACTCCATTATATTGCAATTAGTGGACTAGTTAACAATTCTATGTCACTATAGAAACTGTTTACCCTCCTTCCAAATACGAAGACTTACAACAACTGACGTAAGTATGTGAACCATTCTCATGTTTGCATAGATGCCATCAAAAGAAATCTGAAAAATAAAAAAGACACTGTCATGAATATAGGAGAAACGCTTCTAACAATTCAAAAAGTCAATGCTCCCAAAAATAACGCAGGCTTTCATCAGCACATACTAGTTCCTCGAAACACTGATCCAAAAACCTTACTCAGTCAACACACATAGAACTTAGGTCAGATGAGATTTCCAGAGGACCCTTAACCCCTTTTTCTGATCAGTTAAAAGATCGGAACTGCCTTTTAAACAAGACAAACATTACGGAGTGTCCCTAGTGTCACTCAGTAAGGACATTCTCTTGCTGGTTGGGTGAAGGTTGTATGCACAGACTCCTAACTGGAAAAGCTCTGCTAACACCCCTCTCTGGTTTAAGAACCATCAAGAGGATAAGGTACTCCAACTGCTGTAGAAGTAAAAAGGTGCTTTCAGGGCCTGCTGAACTACATCTTTTCATCTAACAGACCTGACTACGTGCATTAACAGAAGCTAAAGTCATCGAACCACAGAACGCCAGAGAGCTACAAAACCTGTCATAAAATTAGTCAAAAGTACTTCACTGCAGTATCAGAACCAAGATCCTATCGAGGAGAGCTGACCTAGTATCACCCAGGTTCCAGATAACACGCTCACATAAGCACACATGAAGTGGCACAGATGTCTGTGTTTTGTTGCAAAATCTGGTATTTCTCCTTGTCAACTTCACGCTTGTGAAACAATAGATGCTGAAACATGCAAGGACTTCACCATATTTTGAGCTTTTTAACTGACAACATATCTTTTAAACTGTCAGCTACTTAATTCACTTACTCCTGCATGTTAACCATGCTCCCTGGCCTAAAAAGGCACGTTTAAGGACGTTCCTATGCTCAACACTCAGTATGGAGGACGTAAAAACTAACATTTTTAGGATGATTAGTGTTTGCATATGACCTTTTTCACCACTCTTCCTCAAAGCTTCTTTATTTCTACTGAAGAGTCTCGGTATCTTCAACAAACATTTATATAAGTAAACTGTAGTCCTTTTAAACCTTCCTACTTCTGCCCCATTCCCCAAAATTAGTTATCCTTGAAAATCAGGCCAATAACAAATTAGCAAATATTTGATTAGTGCAGTTCAAAGATTCACTCTTTAAATTGAGACCCACGTTGTTAGCTTTGATAAAATTATGTTCTACAAGTCAATCCACACCTATACTACAACAATATATAGCCTCGATAATAACTAAAGCTGCACATTCAGGTTACTGATAACACTGGGTTAGCTATTTTATAGTAAAGCTAAACAAAATTGCTATTTTTATTTAATTGAATGCTGTCTTACTGTCATCTGTTTAAGGGAGAAGCCAATGTTAAGAGTCTTCAGATACGAACTAATTCAAAAGCATTGCGTTAAGTTAAATCTTATCTACAACTGTAATTGCAAGAAAATGCAGAAGATTTATATTAATTTAGTCAAAAGTTTAACTGACCCTTCCCCTCTTCACCCTCCCAGGAGACTTAAATGAATGTGAGATGCTACATCTTCAGAAAAGTATATCTCAGCCTAAAATATTCATCATGGTATCCAAAGGAAAAAATTGAGAGAATATTCCAGTATCTGCTATTCTTACATTGATACTTGAGTTCACTGTATGTAAATTGTTTCCTCGTATCTAGAAGTGGTACAATGACGAAAAAAAACATACTTACCGTAGGCTGAGGCGGTCCTTTGCCACTGCTGCGACCTCTGAAATTAAAGATATACATGGGATATGATTACAAGAATTGCTGAAACTGGTTAATTTCTTAACAAGTAGGAATTCAAAACCCCACCTTAATTTAGTGTCGAGAGTGGGATCAGACAACTACAGAACCCACAGCATTTACCCTCCAAACTACTGACCTTCAAGCAAGAAACATTGGTTAGTAGGCAAGAGAGTTACCTACAATACATTAAAGGATAAAATGAAGAAAATACTAAGCCGATGTCATTATAAAAATCCAAACATACTACCTTTTAAGCAGAATCCTGTAAGTAAAGCAAATTCCAAAACCAAAAACCACTTTCAGGCCCAATCCCTACTTAGCACAGAGTCCCTTCCCTAAGACGAAACACTCAGTGTATCATCACCGTCCCTCTGATTAAGGGCCACCCAAATAACTGACCCATTCTGCAAGCTACAGAGGAGCCCTCATTGTCAGGCCCTGCCTACAGAGCTTGCTTGTAACTACCATCACAATCCAGTAAGTGAAACTAATTAAGTCTGTCCATCCCCTCAAAAACATTAACTACTTTTAATGCAAATCTGTCAATGTGTAGCACTCAGGACACTTCAAAAAGCTTTTAAATTAACCTGTACGCTCTTAAATATCTTGCAAACTGCTATGTAACACTCTGTGCCCTCCACCTCAGTTCTTGCAGTCCCAGCAGCACCCCTGCAGCCAGAAAGTCCACAACAGCCACAATTCTTCAACTTCACTGGCATGCCTTATTTCAAAGTTACGTCCTTGCTTTAAATATTTCTCACAGTGATTTAGATTTGTATCACAACTTCAGGAGTGCACACTGTAATGGGAGGCAAAATTAAGCCTTCTGTTTTATTTTTAAAAAGTCAATTTTTTTAAATAGACCCACCTTACAGATGCACAACCATTGAATTAGAGAGCCAAAGAATCATGTCTACGTTTCAAAATATCCATTGAAATCTAACTGAATGCCAACTGCATTCAATTGCTTTTGAAAACACTATGCTGACGTTGAATACAACCTTGCTCTCAAAACAACATGTCCTTATAAATAGGGCTCTTCAGTTAGTCAAGAAATCAAAGGAACTTCTCCCAATGAACATAAATATCCCTCCAATAAATTCTGCAGAATTAAGCAAGTCCATCAGAGAACCATGAAAGGCCTTAATGAGGAAAAAATGAAAAACCACTAAACTATCACCTGACTCGTTTAAGAAAACAAGTTCTGAAACAGAAATGTGGCCTCATACAGCGTCACGCATGCTGATGACATTTGCCGATTGGCAATAACTGCAGATTTCAGATGTCTAGCTGACATTTTCAGAATACTTGCAGAGTACTAATCTCACGAAAAAACCCTACTGCAAATAGCCTTTATTTAATTACCTATCAGCCTTAACTTTCCATACGGCAGCACCACAAGAAGACAAGGAGTCTCACCATTCACTAAGCCTGCCATTTAGCAAGTGGCTACCTACAGCACAGTGAGTCCTCCATGACCCTGGAACATAATTTTTGCATAATATTCAGAAAAATGATCCTCTTCCTTCTGAAAGTCATTTCACAGATGTGAAATACCCAAATGAAAGAGAGGTACAGTCCAGTTCGGATTTTTCCTTTTATTACAAGCAACAGTGTCAACAACATGGTCTTTCAAAGAACATGGCCAAAGTCAGTTCCCTCTGTTGGTCTCAAAGATTTTAGAAGATATTCCTTCCTACATCAGCTATAGAAATGGTCAAAAGTGAAAGAGTTTGCTGTCTTTGAAATAGAAAGCACTCCCATTTTTAGTGACAAGTATTCTTAGAACTTAAATAATTGGGTTGCTAGACTGGTCAGAAAGTTTGGAGTATTCCCTTTAAGCACCAACGTAAGTGTTTTAGATGTTCCATCTCCTACCACATTTCCAAAATTACTGTTCCTACCCACATTTCTTCAAGAAACAACCTGATTGTGTACATACACATTGGCAAGAGGTCCTAACTTCTACATCAGACCAAGAATAAAGAAATTCTATATACTATTCTGATCTATTCTTTAGAGACCTGACCTCTTGTTTTCCAGCTACAACTGTTAAACACAAACCATTAGAAAAAAGCAAAGACGTTCACCAAGATGAAAAAAAGAGACATTCACCAATTCTGCCAATGCTACAATTCAATCAAAACTGTGTGAATCTTCAGCTAAAACCAAGGCCATCAACTTGAGATTTATATTCCAACGGGCGAAGAATCAAGTTCATACTACCCTTTCACACATCTTTGATGCATCATATGAAGAAAACTAGGACCTTTACAAAAGCAGGAAGTAGATGGTCTTTGCCAGAAATTTACCAAGATTTAAAACAGGAGAGTAACGCTAAGAAATGGGGGTGAGGGAAACTAGAATGGTCAGTAGCAATTTGGCACTGCTACCTAAAACCACATCTTGATTACAGTAAGTACAGTAAATTAAAAAAAAAATACATTTTTGTATTGCAGAAATGTGGTTAAAGGTAAGCCTGGAAGAAGGCACAGCAGCTTGGCAAATCCAACTTGTAAACCCTTTGCTTTGGGGTAGCAAAGCCACAAGTCAGAAAAATGCTGCACCAAAGTAACGACCAAGCAATTAAACTTAGTAGCCACCTCATCGCAGGCAGAGTTACACCTTAAGAGTGAAAGTCTCCGTAAGGGCTTAATCCCAAATGCTGCACAATAAACATTTTTCCCCAGCAGCAACTTGCAAATTTTTTTCTATTTTTATGAGCACTTACTATCATATTCCTCAGCATCCCTCACCTCCCACCCTAATGTTTACATGCCAAGTAGAGCGTTTGTATAAGAAAAACAAGGTCACGCATTTATATTTTTCCAGTTAAGTGAAAACTAACGCAAGGGACACGAGTCCTTCCAGGATGTGAAAGTAAGTCTCGGGTTTTCTCTCCAGCAGCATCTTCACTTTGAGACTAAGGAACAAATGCAACCATACTGCAATCAATGTCTAGAGCAGAAGTGCAATTATAAAGACTTTAACAGAGTGAACAGATGTTTCTGGAGCACTGGCTGACATTAGTACAGCTTTGAAAACAAATTTACAGGATACTCTAAAGAACTTTCATTGCAAGTGCAGAGAGCTGGTAAAGCTTTCTTCTAAGGGAGAAATCGGAAGTACAAAGTTTCATTTAAGTGCAGTATTTGTCTGTATAAATCAAATGAACTGAAACTGTCAAATTAAGATTATACAAGAAGTCCTGCAGCATTGTTTTCTGTAGTTTTTCCCCAATACTGGTATGAATAATGTCAACTCCTGTCTCTTTACAAGATGACAACCTCTGTAGAGTCCCAAGAGGTAAGTAACATGACGCAACTCTGACCCAGTGCACATCCGTAGCCTGTGGATGGACTTAGTCATTGAAGAATCTTCTCCATGTACACTGCCATGAATCAGCTGTTAAATTAAAACTTAATCAAAAGCAGGTATATAATCTCATACTAGAGTGCATTAAGAGCGATAAGGAGAGAGACCTGCAGTTATCCATTCATTTTGCTCAGCAGTTTAGCACGGTTGCATTAAAACTGACACACACAAAGATGTTAGAACAAACTAGAAAAACTCTGAATGGCACATGTGATCAAACCTCCAGAACAGCCACTTCCATTATATCAGAGCGCCTCAGCACTCGACATTCCCAATTACTGCTGTCTGAACAGAATGGACACCTCTCTCCTGCCCTTTACTTAAGCCTTTAGTTAGACTAATAAAAAAGGATGTCAAGGAAAAAGGAGAAGAGTAGGCAAGAAGTGTTAAATCTCAAAAGCAAGCTACGCAGCATGGGATCATTTCAATTTTAACTCTTCAATGGGCAAAGCCATTTATAAAAGACAGTAACTTACAGTATTCTTAAAGGACTCCCAAGCCCAGTTAGGCAAAAAAGTTACCAAATAAAAAGGAAAAAGACCTTCTGTCACAATTGTAACTAGACATGTAACCATCCAAGACTTGAGTCTGAGGTGTTTTGCCTTCAGGTAAAATAATAATGGGGAAAAATTGATAACAAAAAAGGATGCAGGGCTTGAAAGAATGCTGGGAGGACAGATGCCACTTTCAATCACAGGACAGCTAACCTTCCTGTGCTTGCATAAGGGCAAAACTGAGCTAAACCACAAAAAGTAGATATTAGATAATGTTTTGACTAACACATCAGAGCAGGTTTGTGTATGAGGTCTACGTTTTTTCCAGTTACACTTCAACATGCTATTGGCATCCCCCTACAGCCCCATTTCCCATCTGCCATATTGCACATGCAGTTGCTATTAAACAAACATAGCATTTCACTTAGTGCCTCTTTATAAAAAAGGTATTAATCCTTATTGTTTTTCTTGAACATCTTTAAAGATACCTTAATTTGTGATTTTTCTCCTTACATAAAATAAATTAATATCATGAAGACAAATATGGGAATGTCTTCTTTTTTCACACAAGATTTTACCTTTTCTAATATGAAATGCATCTATCCATCATTATGAAACCACGGAAACAAAGGTAGTGAGCAAAGCTGACCCTCTGCTCATTACCAGATGTAGAAGGACCAGGTGCTCAGCCCAATTAAGTCTTACAGTAATAAACACACAGCAGAAAATTAGGTCCAAGACAGTTAACCATCAATGAGACTTCTATCCAAATCTAAGCCTTTAAGAGCAACTTAGCCATGAAACGTAACATTCTTTTGCATCTCAAGAAGATAAGAAAGAGAATGCTAGTACTGCAGGGAAATGAGCTGCAGGAAGAAAGCTTGTCATAAACTGGAGATGTTTACGTTCCTGTTTAATATAATGCTTCAAACTGAAACCAAAATGCAGGCCAGCTAAAACAAAATTGGATTTTTCAAACAGAAAAGCCACTTAGCTTTTAATTTACATGAACAGGTTTGCAACATGAACCATCTTTGAATCTGCACTCCCAAAAGACAAGACTTTTCTTTAGGACAGCAATAGGAGTTCTCTGAAGGTGTTCCACGGGGCTCCATTAGCCTAGGGACTGTGATTTTGCAGACCTTTCATTCAGAAATAACTTGAAAATGTGATTAACAAAAAAAGAGAGCATGAACACCTCTGAGGGAGCACGCCGGTTGTTTTGCAGCCCTACCAGAACTTCCTAAGGACTTGTGAAGTGGAATTTATCCAACAAAACTAGAAAGGCAACACTGGTAGGAGAAACCCAGGGGCTTTAATCTTAAAACTTGAGAGAGGAATTGAAGCTCAGATCCCCTAATCTACGGAGAGAAGTGCTCACGATCATACTGAATTTAAAAAAAAAAAAAAAAAAAGGCAGCTCTAGGTTTTGTTGCCCTTCACGTTAACCTCTACGGTGCCACTGTGTGTTGGCAGGGATAACTGTTTAGCAAAGCACAGTAAACATCATGTTCCATCTCGACAGCCATATGTAAAAACTATTAAACTATTTCAATGTAGTATTGAGGTATTATTGTTGTTATTTAAGCTCACTTTGTGCTTTTCAACCCTACCAAAGCTTTTCCGCTTCCAGCTCCACAGACTGGTAACAAAGTAAAACCCTATTTCCAGCGAGGTCCAACAATGGGACCACTGTAAATTCTGTTTTATTGCCAAATGCACAAAACTAAGGAAGGATAAAAAGTCAAGTTAAAGAGCAAGATGAATAAAACTTGAAATGAAACTGCTGTGAGTGACTATGACCTTCAAAATTGTTACCATCCTGCTCTGATTGTTTGTTATGAGCCCCAAAGAACTGGAAAAATTCACAAGACTAGTAAGTGTATTTTTTTTTTTTTCACCCTCCTCTCCCTTAAATACGTGTGAATTTTTATAGCTAAAGCTCTTTGAGCAGGAGCAGGATCAGTCTTCCAGAAGCAGTGTGAGGCACCAGGGCCTCTGCAGCGTGTGTGGGGAGGGGGGTGGGGACATGGGGAACCGGAGGGGGGGACACGGGGGAGGGACACGGGGAGGGGGACCCCAGGCTGCGGCAGAACCCCGACTCCTCGCCCCCCCGAGCTCTGAAGCAGCGAAGCCGTGCTCGGAACTACCATTCACCGCCAAGGCCAACTGGCGCTCCCGCGGCCTCCCTTCCCGCGAGAGTTTTATTGCGATTTAAATAATAATAACGATAATAATACATATATTTTTAAAATAAATAAAAATCAAGCCGATTACGCTGACTGCGCTCCACCGCAGGCGGGCCTGCACCAGGCAGGAGCGCTGCCCCCTCCCCCGCCCGGGACGGCCCCGCCGCCCCCCGGCCCCGAACCCGCCGCCATCGCGGCCGGCACCTTCCCGCCGCCGTCCCCCCGCGCACGTGCGGCCGCCGGCTACGGCGCCTCGCCCCCGCCGCCCCTCGCCTCCCCCCGCCACCGCCTCCTCAGCAGGCGGGTCACGTTGGCCCGGGGGAAGCGGCCGCCCCTCGCCCCCCACCGCAGGCCCCGCCAGGCCGCGGGGGGCTTCGCCCGCCGCGGAAAAATGGAGGTCCCGCCGTGCCCTCCGCCGTCCCCCCGGGCCGCCTGAAGGGCACCCGGGCCGCGGCCTGGCCTCGCGGCCTCGCCCCGGCGGCACTGCGGAACCGGCGGGCCCCTCGCCGGGCCTGCGTCCGCCCCGCCCGCCGCCATGCCCGGCTCCCGCCCCGCCGGGCGGAGCCCCCCGCGCCGGGCCGGGCCGGGCCGCGTCCCCCCGCCATGCAGCAGGCCCCGCTCCCCCTCCCGGCCGCGCCGCCGCCGCCGCCCATGGAGGCCGGTGCAGGGGAAAAGGGGGGGGGGGGGGGGAAGGAGGCGGCGGGGGAGGGGGAGCGACGCCCGCGCCGGGCTCTCCGCGGCGGGGCCGGGGCCGCGGCCGCGCCCGCCGCCGCCACGCACCCACCTGCCCATGTTCTGCCTCCCGCCGCCCGCGGCTGACGGGAGGCCGGGGCCGCCGCCGCCGGGGGGCTTGCGGTTGTTGCCGGCGGCCTGCGCCGCCGCTGCCGTTTGCTTGAGAGACATGACGAGAGGGGAAGAGGGACCGGGGGTGCGCGCCGGGACTGGGCGAGGGCCGGGTCCGCGGGGCCTCGCTGCGCTGGCGGGGCCGGGGCGCCGCTGGCTCGGCCGGTTGCTCCCAAACAGTGCGAGCGGGGCGGAGGGAGCGGAGCGCGACGCGGAGGGATCCGCCTGAGGGAGGGGGGAGAAGGAGGGGGGAAGGCCGGACCGGGCCGGCGGGTGAAGGGAACGGCGAGCGAAGGGGCTCGGCGGTCACCCCCGCCGCCTCTCGGGTACCCCCGCGGCGGCAGCGGGGTGGCGGCGGGGCGGGGGGAGCGGCGGGGCGGCGGTGGCGGAGCGGGCGAGGGGGGCGGACTCTTTACGGGAAGTCGGAGGGCGCCGCGGCGGTGCTGCGGCAGGTGAAGGGGCGGAGGCGGGAGGCGGAGAGGGGAGGGGGACACGTGAGGCGGCGGCGCGGGACGGCGGCGGCTGCCGCCGCAGCCCCGGCCCCGCTGAGGGGACGGGCTGGGACCGGCGGTGCCGTGAGGCCGCCACGGGCGCAGCTCCCCCAGCCCTCACAGCCCGCGGTAGCCGCACGGGCAAACCCGAGCCGGTGCCAGCCGGGCGGACACCTCCGGCGAGCGCTGCGGGCGGGGACGGAGAGAGGGGGAAGGAAGGAAGGAGGGAGGGCGGCCCCGCAGGCCTCGGCCCCTGTGGGGAGCGCTCCCCCTCGCCCGGCTGCGCAGGGGCCTGGGTTGCGGCCTCCGCTCCGGGTCGGCCAGCAGGCTGAGGCCTGGCTGGGGCTGGCCCCGCCCGCCCTCCCCCCGCCGGGCCGCCATCGAGCAGGAGCGGGAAGGCGGCGGGTTGGGCCCGGCAGCGCATCGTTTAAAAGAAAGCGGTCATGGAGAGACAACAAAATTCGGGGGGGGGGGGGCGGAAAATGGCCGAGCCACCGAGTAGCTGTGAAAGGCGAAATGGAGAACCCCAGCCCCCCCCCGCCCTCGCTGGCAAAGCCGCAGACCGGCTCCTGCCTTTTAACCACAGAGATACCGAATTATCGCCACTGAACACATCCCATCGCCCTCCTGCTCGTGGAGCCAGCTGCAGGAAAGCAAGATGGGGCTGAAGGGATTGCCACATCCCTTGCTGGCAACCCCTCAGTATTACGGATTTCTGGGTTTGCTTCCCCACCCCCCAGAAATCGCCGCAGTCCAGAGAAATTAAGTTTTGCGTTGCGCTGACAGACAGAGGATATTTAAGCCCAAGATGCCAGTTTCCCCATTGCTCTGTGCTGTTCCCCATCCACCATCACCGGGCTTCCTGCAGAAATTTAAGGTGCAGCGACTTGGTACCTGCCTTATGCAGAGCAGTGGTTTCCCCGACTGGTACCAATACATGAAAATAAAGTCTGGTCTGTCCTGTTAAAAAAAAAAAAAAAAAAAATCCATGTACATCTAGGATTAGTAAGAGCAGATGTAACATGAAAACCAAGAGCTAAATTGATTTATAGCCATGGTTACTCAAAATGCTCCGAGTTTATTCATAGAAATGCTCTCGAAATCCCACAGGATTCAAATGTAATAAAAAGGAGCGGTGCTTTTAGGCAGGCATTATTTATACACCTTGCTCGTAAAGCAACAGTTCCCCATGCGGTTGGAAGAGTTGTGGGTGGCAACACACAATGGTAAAAAGATAACAAATATTTAACAGCTTTCTTAAATTAGCATTTTTCCCTACAGTTTTGACTGTTGAACTGCTTGCTTTGTTTTACCTTACAGGCCCAAATAACCTTGTGGTTAACGCGTTATTAGCTAGATGACAGATACCAGCCAAAATGGGCTCAGCACAAAGAATTTTTCCATTGAAAATACTTGCCCTAGACAGAGCCAGCGGTTTTAAAGAAAATACATTTTTCAATCACTTCAGTGGACTCACAAGACACTCTGTTATTTCACAGCCACGGAACCGAGAGGGAACAATACCGAGGATTTCTGCAGACCAAGAGTTTCTGTAGGAGACACGAGCAGCCGTGGAGCTGGAGGCGGATCACGCTACCACTGGCACAAATTTTAGGACCATTTACTGTAAAAGCAGAAGTCTGTTTGTCTGCACGTGATGGGATAACTAACATTACCTAAGAGAAGCTAAGAAAAGACCTTTAAATATATATATACACGTGTAAAATCCACTAGCATAAAACCCCCCTGCATTTAACCGACCTTTAGGATACTGTTTTGTACATTTTCTATATCTTTTGGTTGGTTCTACTGGACCTCAAGCGGAGGGTCTCCAAGTGCTACCACGCTAGGAGAAATGCAGCAGGGAAGGAACTTGAAGAGCCAAAATATGACTTGAAACTAACTCAAGTAAGCTACAGGCAGCAAAGATTACTTACTCGACAGCACGTGTCGTCAGTGCGCTTTGCATTTTAAAAGAAAGTTAGCGAGAAAAAGCACAAGGAAGTCTGGTAAGAGACTGAGTAGAACGTATCCAGGTCACTTAATAGCTGGGGTTTTTTAAAAGGACGTTGCTTCAATGCTTTTTCAGCTAAGAATATTTACAGTGCACAGCAATTAGTCGCTATTTCTGTGGCTAAAGGTTAAGAACTATTAAAGAGCCTTCAGTATTTTGAAGTGGCAGCCGTGCTGTGGGGTCCTGCTGGCGAAGGTGGAGCCCTTCATATTCAAAGATGTCGAAGATACAGAAATAAGTTCCACGGGCAGAGACGGTTTCCAAGACATGATATCAACATACTAAATTATATTTTGGGGTGGCATGACATGCTTGGAAAGCAGTGTATGAATAAGACTTGTGTTTATGTCTGCAGTAATGACTCAAGTGCAGTTGCAGTTTGACTTGTTTTCTCCTTCAATGTAGTCTTTGTTTTGTTAAGCTCTGTTTGCCTGTCGTTGTGCCCTCCCTTTTTTGTTTGTTGAGCATCTTCGTAAAAAAAACACATTAAAGTAAATATGGAAGTGACCCAATATCAAATAGCTCTGGCAGAAGTGACCACCAGAGAACCTGCGGGTTGGTTTCCAGTAACAGCTGGCTTTTTCAGTGACCGCGGGCACAGACGCTGCTCCTCACCTTTCTGTTGTGAGCGCACATCTACAGTGGACTACCCAAATTTCCAGTGTAATGGGATTATACTGACAATTAGGGCACATCATTCCCTTTACTTCTACCTGCACATGTTCTTCTTTGATAGCCCACCATTCCCAATATTCTGTATTTATTACTTTATAGTTTGATTCTCTCCATTCTCCCTTTTTTTGGCTATTCCCTACCATTATAGCTACTAGTTTGGCTGCAGATGAGGTTGTGACAAAGGACAGCCAGCAGTCGATGCAGTGGTCTAGCTGTAGAAACGTTCAGGATTCGGAATCACTTCCTCTGTGGTTAAGAAAGAAAAGCTACAACAATTTCTAAGGGAGAATCATGTTCTGTTTTGTGCTTTCTGTCCACGTTCCAGATTAGAGCTGCTCTTTTTCAAGACTACTATTTTCATTCAGATTTGTGACTACATGTGCAGGCTGGATTTGCATACGAAGATGAATGAGTCTGATAAGATCATAATTTACCAGGAAGTGCTACGTGATGTAACATTTCCTTGATCTAACCTGCTGTTAGGTGGTGTGCTCTCTTCCTTGAGCTACCCAGGGTGATCCTCAACAGCATTCAACAAGATGAAACACGCATGCCTTCGGAGGGACAACCGGCACGGGCACTCGGCATTTATTTTAAGCGAAAATCAGCTGCTCGAGAAGCTCACAGAACCGAGCATTTCTATACACGTGTTTTCTCTTCCCTGAAGATTTCTGTTATTTAGTCCCATTGTCCCTAACCCTGTTCTTGGAGGCTAAAGCTTTGTGAACAGTGCTATGGGCACAGGGGTCTCCGAACACTTGGAAAGACATTAGGAAAACACATCAGGTATTCTAACAAACGAGAAGCATTTCCCAGAGAGATATGATATTAGCTCGTCAGCAAAGCTGACGTTAGTTTTAACTGATGAACGCACTACTGGCCGAAACAGAGGGAGATACATACATGACAAGGACCATAACCAAAGCCCAGGTTCCAAACCGAGCAGGCAGGACAACTGCTGCCTACCTCTGCCTTTCCTCCCCCCCTGGTGTCTTCTCATTGCCTGCAGCCCCTCGAACTCACAGCTCGGTTCCAAGCAGAGACCAGCTCCCATCAGATACAGTTTTTGATCCGCACTTGCACTTCTATCGTAGAATCACAGAATAGTTTGGGTGGGAAGGGACATTCAAAGGCCATCTAGTCCAACCTGCCTGCAATGAGCAGGGACATCTTCAACTAGATCAGGTTGCTCAGAGCCCCGACAACCTGACCTTGAATGTTTCCAGGGATGGGGCATCCACCACCTCTCTGGGCAACCTGGGCCAGTGATTCACCACCCTCCATTGTAAAAAATTTCTTCCTTATATCTAGTGTAAATCTTCCCTCTTTTAGTTTAAAGCCATTCCCCCTTGTCCTATTGCAATAGGCCCTGCTAAAAAGTCTGTCCCCATCTTTCCTATAGGCCCCCTTCAAGTACTAGAAGGCCACAATATGGTCTCCCCGGAGCCTTCTCTTCTCCAGGCTGAACCCCCCCAGCTCTCTCAGCCTGTCCCCACAGCAGAGGGGCTCCAGCCCTCCCAGCATCTCCGTGACCTCCTCTGGCCCTGCTCCAACAGCTCCATGTTTTTCCTGTGCTGAGGCCCCAGAGCTGGATGCAGGACTCCAGGTGGGGTCTCCCCCGAGCAGAGCAGAGGGGCAGAATCCCCCCCCTCGCCCTGCTGCCCACGCTGCTGGGGATGCAGCCCAGCATACGGTTGGCTTTCTGGGCTGCCAGCGCACATTGTCAGCTCGTTTCCAGCTTTTCATCCACCAACACCCCCAAGTCCTCAGCGGGGCTGCTCTTGGTCCCTTTTTGTGGCTATTTCTTCCTGGTTTCTCCCAGCCCACCAGCAGCCCCCTCCAGCTCAGTTCAGGCAGGGTGCGGGTGATGGACGTGCCTGCTGAGCCATGCGTGCCACCCGCTTCTCCCGCAAGCAACAGGAGAGGAAGGGAAATGCTGATGTCCACGGAGCTCAGGAGAGAGGTACAGAAGTGCCAGGGCTCCTATTACCTATAACCACCATTTTAATGAACCTTGGTCTCAGTTTCCAGTGGCCTCGGACACTAAATAGGGGCATTTCCTTCCTCAGGCGGCAAAGCTCCAGGACCTGTACGGCGATGCTCCAGCTCCGTAGCAATCGTTTTGGGACAGAGCTGCAAACTGGGAGACACCAATTCTGCCCAGCAAACTGCCAGGCAATCCTCCACCAAGCACTTTCTGCTTTTCGATTTTGCATTTTTACAAAAAAAGGTGGTGGGGGGGGGAGCACAGCCTAGCTCCTGCTCAGCGGCAGCACACAAAGCAATCGTTATGCCAAGATTTAGCTCTTAAATCCCTCAAGATCTGGTGCTCACGGAGCATAAACAACCTTTGCCTCACAGCCTCCTCGAGCTCTACCTTCCATGTTTCCCGAGCGCAGCCACACAGACCTGCCGCTACCCACCCTCTCCCCGTCCCTTCGCCGAGACAGGCATGCCAACGAGAAAGCCAGTTGCCATGGCATTTTTTTTTCCCCCTACAGACAGATGTCCATTAAAAACCAAGTCAGCCTCAGGTTTGCTTCATGGAGCAGCTCTCGGTTATTATTACCAGCCCGCGAGGAATTTCCACTGTGCCCCTTCACCTCAGATGTTTCGATGTGCTTCAGTATTAATCCCCAGGGATTAGAAGGAAACTACTCCAGAACAGGCACAGGTACATTCAAAGGACAAATTTAGGATTGTGATCTTGTTTTATGTTTTTGGCAGATGACTACCACATGACCGCGTTTGGAAAGGGTTGGATTTTTTACCTCTGGCACTCTTTCCCTTGTTTGCTAAGACCCTGTGCTAAAATCATCAGGCACATTGGAAGCGAGATGCCGAACTTTTTCCCCCTCCTCTGACACGTTACACCTGGGGCTCAGATCTGGGATTTTGGCTTCAGGAGAAACGTCCGTGCCCCAGCCAGGAGCATCATCCGAGCCTCCATCCACGGAGAAAGGACTGCCGCCCCTCCGCACGGCCACCCCGGCCTCCGCAAGCAGGGCTGAGCACTTCCAGCAAACGCACGTGTATCAAGGAGTGATGTCTTCTTCCTTGGCTACAAGGCCGCGTTTTTATTTAAGATTGGAAAAAAAAGCTTAATGGATTCCATACTCCTCCTCAGCCCATCCTGCCTCTGGTGGGGGCCAAGGGCTCGTCCGAGGTGTCCCTAGGGAAAAGCAGGGGAGCTTCCTACTACAGTGCTGGCAGCACATCTCCAGCGTCTCCGCGGGGGGAGATGTTCAGAGGGAACATCCCTCCTTCAGAGGGAACAGCCCCCCCTCCATCGTCGGTGGGGCATTTTTATTTGGCCGGTATTTTTATTTGGCCAGTAACAGCACTGAATACGTGAGAATGAAATGCTTAAACTTAACTACACAGTGAAATTAGTTTTCCTTGCTAAAGCACCGCAGTGCTAAGACAACGGGTAAAGAAATCCTCTTAGTGATGTCCAGGGAGGGATCTCCCCTCTCACATCTGGGTCTGAACCTGGCAGAGCTTCAAACGTGTTCTTCCTTGAGGCTGTGGCACTTGGGAGACGTTGGCCTTCTGCGTGGGAGCTGACATTTTGGAGACGTTATTGCAGCTCGGAGCCCTGCATCCGGGCTGGCTCACAGCGCGTTTTCCACAGGAGCCTGGGTCTTCCAGGGAGCCAAACGCCACCACTTGGGCTGTAGGAAGGACAAATCCTCACAGCTCTGTCAAACCACCGGCGATGAGCGCAAACCCAGATGTGGGGTCCCGAGGGAACGCTCCTTTCCAGCCTTGGAGTCACTTCCCAAGATGAAGCGTTTAGATTTCTCCTCTCTGTTATGGCTAGTGCAGCTGCAAATATGATCAAAAATATCTAATCCTCTTAACTGCTTCTGCAGTTTGACTCCCATTGCCGCAGAGGAAAATGCTGTGATTTCAGCACGCTGCCTGCAAACCTCGGCTTTTACACCCTTGTTCGTTCCTCCCCGTTGATTTCTTGGAAGGAGGAGTAGGTGTTTGGCGATGATGCTGCCGGGGTACGTTAGCAAGGGATGGAGGCCAGGAGCTCCTGGGTCCCGGGGCTGTGCTCAGCTCTTGGTGCTCCTTCCCCGAACAGACAGGATCCAGTTGGGGTTTCTTCTTTGCTCCAGCGAAGCCGGAACATGTTCGAAAGCTGCCAAGAAGAACTGTTTGGAAAAAGACCTCTTTGCTCCTTATGCAACCTCTGCACTTGCAGAGGGAAACTCTTGGCACGGCTGTGCTTGGACAAGATGGGCCGGTTCCCCCTCCATCATTGCGGGGCCGTTGGCTGCAGCAGCATCCCCATCTCCTGAGGGCAACTCCAGCTCACCCATCTCGAGCTGCTGCATCTCCCGCTCAGCTCCTCCAGCCCTCACAGAAGGTTTTCCAACCAGGACTCCACATCAACCATGGATTCAAGCCAACGGCACTAGGAGTTTCTCCAGCCTACGTTAATTCTGCTTGGACTAAGATTACCAGTATCGTAGAGGGATTGTTCTCGGAGATCCAGTCACGTTTTACACGCTAAACAGATTTGCTGAGGTTTCACTTTAGGTTTACAGAGCTCAGACACGGAGACCATGAAGTTGCTCACACCTGTAGTGGGTGCCTCCCCGCGCCCCAGGGAGAAGGAGCCCACCAAGGTGGGTTTGTTCCATGTGCGCAAAGCCCTCTGTTTTACAGGGCAGGAGCATTCGTTTCGTCACCTAATGGTGTCACACATCAATACAGGGCACTAAATATCACAAAGTCACATATGAATAGAGACACGAGGGAAGGGGGAGGCTGGGAGGCACAGGCATTGTAAACGGATGTCGAGAACATCATCTTTGCACCTTTCCATAGGACCCGGCAGAAAACCAAGGTGGGTCCTACACTGACACTGTCCTCCAAGGCCAGTGCCAGCACATGGGGACACTGATAATAGGCAAGACAAACAGCCAAGCTGCAGCCTGCCTCCAGGAAAGGCCCTCCTTAAATGCATGAAGGCAGCCCGGCCGCTGGGGCTGGGGCAGCCGGGTGGGTTTTGGTGGATGTTTTGCAACCTCCCCTGGCATTAGGTGGAGCACCCGTAGCTCCCTGCCCAGCCCAGGCTCCCGCACACCCCCGGGCACAGGCACGGGGGCTCCACAGCTCAGTTTAAGCACTTGTGAGAGCACAACCCCTTCAGCAGCGCGCAGAAGAGAAGCGTGGCCGCTGAAGTGCCACCTTCAGCCGACAAGGAACGTGCAGGGCCCAGCCCCAGAGACCAGCGCAGCCCCGGGGATCTCAGGTTGGGAATAAGACACACACTTGGCACAAACAAGACAATGGCTCATCCTCCCCCCGCCGCCCCCAAGCCCACAAACCCAGGTAACCTGTACAACCACCAACCCATCCCACTGCTAACTCTGTGCAAAAGACCAAAACCTCAGTCTCCTGGTGAGCTCACAGGTCACGCCAGTGAGCAGCAAAGCTTTCCACTGCTTCCCAGCATCAGAGCCGCTCAGGAAACCCTCCCCCAAGGACCCCCACCTACCCCAGAGCAAGCTCCAGCTCCAGCAAGGCAGGGGCCGCCCCAGGTGCAGCAGCTTTATAGGAGCTGTTGGCCCTGAAGGAGGTTCAACAGGGACCAGTTTCCTGGTGGGGAAGCAAACATCGCGCTCTCTGGGGTGTTGGATGTTTTTAACCGGCTTGGGATGGGAGGATTTTGACTCTCCAGCTCCCTGCGAGAAGGTGGAAGGAAACCATGTGAGCGTCTTGAGGTTTGTTGGCTAACTCAATTAACCAATTACTTCCAGGTCAAGAAGGGGCAAAGCTATAAATGCTGCTTGCTGCTATAAATAATGTTTGCTCAAGGGTGGTGCGGGAGCAGGAAGTGTTAGGTGTGGGGCTGTAACGTGGGCTTGAAATGAACGCAAATGTCACAAATTGCTTCCTCCTTCAAGCAAAGCTGTCGCTATTTTGCCGTTGCTCCTCGGAGGCTGAAGCGAACCAGCGCAGAGAGCTCTTGCCTTGGGAAACGTGGGCAGGAATTCAGGCTGGGGAATGGATACGCAAAAGTCCTTCCCCTGCTGCGAAACTCCCCTCCCAACACTGCTGACTGTCCTGGTGTAGGACCCGCTGCGGGGAGCTGCACCAGCCGGATGTGCCTGCCTTTAAAATGCAGTTATTAGACCAAAATGCTCACTTATGTAAAAAAAATATCAAAAAAACCCAAAAAACCCACAGGGGGTGGTGGAGGGAAGCCCAGGAGAAATTGATGTGAATTTCTCAGTGCTCAAACAAGAACAGACAAGTCGGTTGGTGCAAATCAAGGCAGGAATTTTCCACGGGGGCCTTAGGGAATCGGGCTGCGGTGAAAAGGTAAAGGGAGGGGAGAGCAGGCGGTTGGGATGGCAGCGGGCCCCGCAGGGAGCGCAGCATGGCCATGGGTGCTCCAGCTCCTCGGGTGGACAGACAGGCACCCGCGGACCTCTGCCGTTGGGGTGATTCCGTGTTTGCTAGTGGCACCACGGAAAAATTCTTCTAGGGCACTAACCAGAGAGACGGCACCTCACCTGGGTCCTCAGGTCCTACAAGAGCAGAACCCGTGTGACGGAGGGGATTAATTGGTGCTGAGGGACAGGTTCTTCCCAAGAGGCAAATTAGCCCACCAAAAAATTAATGGGTCCCTGGAACCATGTGAAGCAGAGCGATGTCAGCCAGGCGTCTCACCCCCAGCTGCGGTACCCGTGGCCAGTGGGGCTGCGCTGGGGGGGCTCTGCAGGCTGCTGCTGGGCTGATCCCGAAGGTGCTCATGGAAACCCACCAGCAGGGAAACCAAGGGCTTCTGGAGCTCAGGTGGCGGCAGGTCTCATGGGCCACGAGTTCCTCTCCCACCCCAGCAGATCCTGCTCGGAGCTTGGGGGCGTACCCTGAGGGTGCTGGAGGTGGCGGGGGGGAAGCCCACCTCGCTGTTGAGTCCCACCTCGCAGCGCTGCTAATCTGGACCTGGTTATTTGCTTGTGGGGAACTTCCCAAGGCACGAAGCAACAACAGCTGAGCCCTGGGCCCCGGCTCACCCCGACCTGCCCTACAGTTCCCTCCCAGGGAGGGGGACATGGTCCTTTCTGTCCCTGCCGTCCCTCCGGCTGCGGGCGCTGCTTCTCCTGGCCGATGAGAAGCTGTGCTGACCCCTCACCCCGTCTTTCCGCCTCTCCCCTCGCTCGGGAACAGCTGCTGCAGTGAATCATTTCAGCATCCTCAAAGCGCGGAGGACTCTGCCAAGCTTCGTGCGACTTCTGGCTGTCACTCCGCTCCATCTGTGTTTCTCCATGGCCATTTTAAATCCCACAGCCTTTCCTGCGGTCCCCGATGACCTCCTCGCATGAGCGGGTGGGTGCTCTCGCTACAGAGGTGCAGAGCTGCCGTCGGAGCTTTTTGGGTGTTTCTGTTACCGTCCTGCCCACGTGTGCAGAATCACGACTTGTTTTGCTGTCCCGTTCCCTCTCTGCCAGCCTGTGAATCATGGACCTTTCGTGGAGGGAACAGCAGGATCCAGTGAAGTTTATAGAACGTACTGGCCACCAGCAGCCCTTTGGGGGACAGCAGGTTCCCCGTTTCTCGCTCCTGCTAGAACATCTCTCCATTACCACCCTGTAGCCAGGGCCAAGGCAGGCTTTGTCCTAGAGCTCTCTTTGATACCACTCCAGCCACCCGACGCAGCACCGATGGAGACAGTAAAACCCCTTTGCTGTTCATTTGGGGGGGGTGTGCGTGTTTCTTTCATGATTAAAAAAAAAAAAATAATAAAATATTTTAAGGAGCTTGGCCAATCTCAGCTGTCCAGTGCTTGGGGGAAGTTTTCTGCTGCTGCAACCCTCTACTGTGGCGACACTGAGTCATCAGCCACGAAGCTGACCTGCTGTTTGAGACACGGATGTCAAAACCTGATGACAGGCCGGAGCGGTCTGAGCACCGCTGCTTTTTCCAGGCAGTCGGGTGTCTGGGTGGTGGGTAAGGAAGAGTCACAGACCAGCCTTCGCTGGGACTTTTCCCTTCACCACAAGCCACGTGTGGGCTGAAGCCACATCAGCGCCGCTTCTGCCCTGCGGCCAGGTCCAGCGTGGTCCCTCCGCGGGCGAAGTCTCGCAGGGGAAGGTGCCCTCAGCCACCCCCAGCAGGAGCCCAGGGGAGCCCGGTGCATCTCCAGCGGAGAATAAACACCCAGATGGACACTGGAGGGTGCTTTGCCACCTGGGATGATTTTAGGAGAAGCTGGAGGGGACTCAAGGGCTGAGGGTAATTTGGTTGAACACAAAAGCATTCAACAACCCTTGTTTTTTCTGCATGAGCTGCCCCCTTCTCGTGAGCCAGAGAGAATTACCCTGCCTTCTCTGCTCATAGCGGCTCAGCTGAACCGAACCTCCCCCCAGCCCAAAGATGACAAAGAGCCCGTTTGGACAGCTTCGCCTTTGAGTGAAAAAGCAGACGACTTCAGAGAGAATAAGGCGCATGTTTTGTCGTTGTCCCTGCCATCTCCTCCCTCCACTTCCAGTTAAAGACACAAACAAAAATACCGCACGCTGTTTTAATTTTCAATCACATTTTTTGAAAACGAATTCCAAGATATAGTACAGCATCTTAGTGTTCTACACAAAGCAAGCTTTCAGCAAAAGGTCAGAGGATCTTAGATGGTGTAAAAATATATCTCAAATAAAATAGTTTCTATAGGAGAGCAAGCTGTGTTGTACATCTCTAGGTCCTTAGAATAATTTACAGAAGGCAGAGGCCTGGTTGTACAATCCACACACTAGAAAAGAGTTAGTGTACATTCATGCTACAAAGGTAGAAAAGGTCGAAGTTCCAGGCGATTGGGGCAGATCTCCAAACCCAAGCAGAGGATGCAACGAGTGCACGAACAAGCGCCCTGTATTTCAAAGTGAGGAAGTTCAACGCTTCCAGTCCATAACGTCAGGAAGCAGATTTCAACGACTCACCTTCCAAGAATCATTCTATTTATTGTAACTCATTCCTTTCAACTGGCCGAAAAAGAACAACTTCTAGCAATAAAGGACTAGCTGGTTTATTTCTGTGTTGCGCTTTGGAGCTGGTAAGTCAGAGCAGTGTTTTCAGCACTACAGACCAAGATCACGGCTGTTCCTGCGGTTCGAACAACAGAAAAGGATCATACTATGGTCTGGTGAGACAACTGCGGGGCTCCCCAGCCCTTTTTAATAGAGAATTAGCCTTTAAATGCTCCGATTGCTGAGCGCAACACAACAACCAGGACAGGCACTTCTCCAGCCAGGGTAAAACTCTTCCCACCCCAAAGCATCACGCTTGATGTATATTCTAAAGTGAAAACCAACCAAAAAAAGCCACAAAACCACCCAGATTTGTCCTCAAATTTCCCTTACGGGATCTACATACTTTTGGGGCAAATAACATGAAAGTTTTGCCAGCCGAGATTTTGGGCAGAGCCACGTTTCGGAGCAGAACGGGCAGCGCGAAGTGATGGCAGTAACTGGATACAACAGCTGCATCTAGCGGCGAGGGTCCGGTCGTGGGGCAGCGCGCGCGGCTCGGCCGCAGAGCCAGCACAGCAGCTACTGCGAGGGCTGGGTACAGGCAGGGAGGAAGAGAGTTTTTAAAAACGCCGCGTTAGTCATTCCCCTCACCTCGCTCTGCGGAGAGCGGCACGGGAGCTTATGCCAACACATCCCTCCTGCAGCTCACGGAGGGAAGGCACACACGCCCTGCTCCGGGAGGATCAGGACACCGTGGCAGCCGTTAATACAGAACATGTACCAGCCTTCGCAAAGATCGCTCTATTTCATTTGTAGAAACGCCTGTAAAATAACCACGTTATACAGTTTCCAGAATATAAAACTTCCATGCTTTCTGCCCCAAAGGCAGCAAGCACCGGCCTTCCACAGGCCATCTTTAAAATGAAGAAAGAGATAGTAGCAAAGTCCCTTAAAGCGTTTAATATCCTAGGTTACAAGCCTTGAGGACTCGTTCAGTTTCTTATGTCACTAAGATGGTTTGTTTTCCTTTTTGTTTCCAAACTACAGTTCTACTCCTGCACTAGCAGTTCTGCAGCATCAGGACTGCACATACTAAAAGGAGATGTATACGATCTAATTTACACTGTTTATTAAATAAAATCACTTCTTAGTTGAGAATACTTTCAATCCAGGAGAACTGGAGAAGCCTTACACACTGGGCTTAGCCTACTCTACAGCATCCCCGTAGGGAATGCGATATTTAACATATACACACCCACCCCAAACAGTACACTCTCCAAGAAGAAAGTCAAACGCATGATGGGAGGGGCTTTGGAAAGGTAGGAAGGCAAAATGGTCATTAAGATCTGCCTAAAAATAGCTAAATAGTGCAGTGAAATGCTTTTAAATAACCACAGACACCTCCATTGACTGGCAGCCAGTTTTATGAGCAGCTCTGAAGACAATTTCTAGCTGAGCTTTAGTGAACTGGGCGTCCCCAGCTGGAGTCCCGAGGGTGAGCCTGGCCTACCACCAGCGCGGCCAGTTTCAGGATGGGAGCAGGGCATTCGGATTTTCATTTGCCCCTCTTGCCGCGGCCTCTCCTGGAAGAAGGTTTGCCCGTGCTCCCCGCGGAGGAGCTGGCAGAAGACGCCACTGCAATGTTGATCTGTCCTTCCTGAATCTCCTGTCGGGTCTCAGCTGGGAGGTGATTGATTTTCTGTTGCGTCTCTAAGTAGAACATGACATCCCGCAACTGCTCCTGGATCTCAGAGATCTGCAGGTCCTTCTGTTCGCAGGTTTCCTTTAACACTCTCTCCTCCTCCTTTAGTTTGTTCTGAAGCAAGGCTTGATTCGCTCGCAAACACTTATTCAGTTCTTGCTCCTCCTTCAGCTCGTTGGAAAGTTTAGCCACTTTGTTATTCAGCTGAGAACACCTTACAAATAGAAGCACAAGTCAGGAAAGCAGCGCACGGTACCAAGATCAAACACCGCTGCATCCTTTATTTCCAATCCCTTTGGGCAACTGACCCCCAGCTCTCCTCAGCCCCACCAAGGCCACCTGGAACTTGGTTTTCTGGCAAAAGATGGGCAAGGGGGGCCAACACAAGAGGACTCTGAAATCCCCCCCCAGGATTTCCCACCCAGCTTAAGGCTTGTCCGTATGGTGTTACCTGCACGTGGAATAGGATGTTGTGAAGCAGAATCCCTTCCTTTGTCCCTCAAACCGCATAACCCGGGAGAATCCCTTCCCTTGCGAGTTGGGCAATTCCATCTGGTACCAAAGGCCAACAGAGGCAACAGGCGGGGGGTGTGGGGGAGCACGGGACTGTAACCTTGAACACACGCTGCAATGCGTGTCACCGAGAAGGGCACAGAGATTACACGGGGTCCTTAGAGAGCTCAGGGCAGTCAGGGACTCCCAGATGCTGGCTCCCACCACACCCCGAGTACAAGACCCTGAAGATACGACTTGACTGGGAAGCATGATGCTCCCAGAAGGATATCAGTAGCCTCCCGTTTCACAGACAGTGCTTCCCTGCTCCTAACAACCCAGTGCTTTTGCTCTCAAAGTTTGCTGGCATCGTACACAGCCCGGTTTCCACTCAGCAAGGCGAGCCGCGTGAACCACAGCTCACCAGCCCGCGCCTCCCTGCTCCAGGCAGGGCTGCCGGAGGGGCAGCGGTGCCAGGGGCCCGGTGGGCTGGGAGGAACAGGGCCGGCAGTCCCACCTAGGGAGCTGGAACGCGCTGATCTGCACAGCTCCCCACGCTTGACATCTTTCATCCAGGCACTTCCTAAGGTCTACGTTTTTCTCTGCGCTGGGTGAGATGCCTCTGCTGAGCTGCCTTTCTTCTCTTCAGACGTATCCGCCAATTGCAAACCAGACTGGCGTCTACTTCTGAGCAGGCAGAGGAAGGATTACTGAATGCTAAATATGCAGACCATGTAAAAGGAGCCAAGAGCCCGAAAGCTGCGTTCCGCTCAACAGGCACTTTCAATTTCTGAACACCTACAGAAATGAGAGCTTTTTTTAAAAATAAGCTGTGCTCTCAGTATACCAGTTTAAATAGCTCAAAATTGCCCAGAAATAGCAAGATTTTTTTTTTTTTTTTTTTCCTTTTTGGATGTCAGTGCGCGGAGTTTTAATGGCTGCATGGAACTAAACCTGGCAGCGGTACCCACTTCCTTTCGACAGACTGCTTTTCTTTGAGCAAGTCATTCAGCCTCTGTTCCAGACTGTCACACTTCTCAATGGTCTCTTTAAATTTGCTCTTCATGTTGTTAATCTGTAAAAACAAACACACAGGCATTTCAAAGAGATCAAAGTCCTCTGCGCTCTCATTATGACATTCAATTTTTCTGGAGTGGTTTCTAGACTTTGCCCAATTACTATATGCAGGTAAACAAAAAACCAACCAAACAAAAAAAAGGCTTAATTTTGATGAATTTTGATGCGGCCCCTCTGCACTACACCTCGCAGTACCCCAGCGAGGAACCACGTTGCCGTGGAAGCTGCTCACACAGAACAGCAACTCGGGCTGCAAATCTGTGCCAGGAGGCACTCCATTCACACGAAAGCTGCAACTTCTTATTGACTGCAGTTAAGCATTCCTTTAGCCATTCTCTCAGACTTTTTTTGTATCTGTCAGCAAACTCGAATTTCCATCTTAAGGCTTTCCAATGCTGGGCTTTTGCTCATTTTACATTAAACTTCAAATAAATATGGGCAAAGTCTGGAAATTAACATGCTACTTTGCTCAGCACTGACTCAGCAGCCTGCTGTCATAAGGCAGTGACCTACTGACACGAATATCTTACTCATGCTAAACGCAAACTGAAACACACGTACGGTGGCTTCCTCTTCCCCTCTGCTTCACGACTCAGCACTGCTACCGCTGAAAACACCCAAGCTCTCGTTCTCTAGGCACCGCACAGAACACGCCAAAACCTCTAACATAAGACTTACAGGAGATTTATATGCAGAAATACTTGTTTCCTCTGTATTAGTGTCAAAAGCGTGCTTGCATGTAGTGGAGGCAAGAATTTAAAGGAAAAATGCTTTCCTGGAGGAGCAATCTGGATAAATGTCAGTGTCAGCACACATGGTGCCTTCACTGATGCCAGAGTCAATGCAGAGCAGGTTTTAAGCCTTCCGGCCTTAATCACCGAATGTTTATGCAGCTGATGGTTAATTTGGGGAAGTAGCCTGAGCACTGATAATGGAATACACTGCATAGTGGCACCGATCCAGACAAGGCTTACATGGAGGGAATGCCGTGAATAAAATCGTAAGGATCTTTAAACATGAAACCACATTTGGGGCATGTATCATAGTCGTTTCACTTTGAAGTTTTTTTCTGGATCGTGTTTCCTGGTCATGCGCAAGATGATTATTGCTATAGTTTTTCCTTTTATAGGGCCCTCCAGAAGATTTCTGGGACTGTTCTTTAGACCGAGGTCAATGACCACTATTTCAACAGTCCTGATTTCTACATTTACGATGCTACTTAACTGCAGATACTAAATGGTTAATTAAAAGTCATGCAGAAAGTTCAGTTAAGGACTCAACCCTAAATCCTGACTCACGTTAAACCTAGTTGAAAGGATCTATGTAGAGTGGAAAGCATTAAAATATTCTCAGTGGATTTTTGCTCGTGACATTTTGAAGCAGTCCTGCCTACAGAATGCTTTATAGGAGGAGACTCTGAACTTCTCCCAAAGGGTGATGAGGAGAGATGGGGGATCAAAAAGAAAGGGCAAATCAATATGCATTTGGAGCAGAAAGACAGCTTCCACTTTCTGCAGCCGAGCAAATTAAAGTCATATTGTCTATGCTACACTAACCATCCCTAGAGACAGACGTCAGTGCGAGACGGATGGCATCGGCAAGCAGGGATCCTGCAGCAGCACAGACTTGTTTTCACCACTGCTGCTGTTTCCTGAGCAGCACATTTAAATCAACCTTCAATCTAGGTGGCAATCTACCTACTTCTGCACCACTGAGCAGCAAATTGCTAGATCTGAGCATGGAGATAAGGGATACGTCTTGGAGCCAATTTTCTCAGCTGGTAGCGAAACAGGCTATGCGAGGCCACGTCACGCAACAGTCAGGCTGTATGAGAGGCTGACTCCATCTCCCATTTAACTGAACAGTGTCCAGGGGCCTGTTTCAGCAGAGTTTCACACAAGCCCACAGCAGAGCTCACCTCTTCCGCTGTATCCTTCTCTATACGGACAATCTTGTTTTCCCAATAGATGCGCTGCGACTCCAGCTGGCTTGTTAGCAAATACGAGTACTATAAACACAGAAGACATACACAGAACAGTCAGCTTTTCCATAAGGGTGGCTATGCTGATTAAGAAGCCCAAAGGACTCCAATATACAAATCCATTTAATTAGATGAAATTGAGCATACAGGACATTCTGAACATTCGTGCAAACTGCAGATCCAGCAGATGCGTTTCACCAATTTGATTTTAAAAATCAACATTCCTTGATTTTTTCTGAAGTCAAGAAAAGCCTTTAGAGCACAACAGCAAGGATCAAGTAAAAGTTCCGCCAAGCCATACCCAGTATCATGCCAAGAACTTTTTAAAGATGAGACAGATTTTTCATTGTAGTAGCAAAGCTCTACAAGTTTTACACTCCACAGGAAAAGGAAGCATCAACCATCCCTGTCACGAGAGTCTGAGATCCCAAAGGTTGCTGAGGTCCCCATTCACAGCCCAAAACCCAAGGCAGAAGGGTAAGTGCACATATCTAGCTTCACTGTAAGAACATCTCTGGGAAAACATCCTCAGCTATGTGTAACTATTCAAAATTATTATTCTCCAAAAAGTACGGCCCATTCCAATGTTATTTTGGCATCTGAACAAGGATATATGCCTTACATCCCATCTTTTCCCTCCTGGTTCTGCAAATCAGTTACGAGAAGGTTGGAAAACGCGATCATTTCTTATCATCAGGCTAATAAGCACCAAATTAGGCATTCACTACAGAATTAGACATGTGCAAAAAGCCTTGAACAATCTCAGCAATATAAGAGCCAAAATACACTGATAAATTAATTCTGTCTAGAGACATTTGGATCTCATAAGCTAGAGAGGTCTCACACTGTTTAAGCACCAACCTCCCAGAAAAAAGGGTTAAAAATAGCTGTTCTAGCATCTAAGTCTTACTCAGAAAAATCACAGAAAAGCAACCAAATATTTATTTGAGCAATAAGCTCACAAAGTCTGGTCTCTATGGGCTGTTCCTCCTCAGATACCCTTGTGTCTAATGCGGCTGAAATCATGCTGCAGTGTATCTGCTCAGCGGAGCAGTAATTTTGAGTTTCTCTCCTTTACCCTTCTAGTTAGGATAGGAGAAGCTGGCCAACAGGTACAAAATAATCATTACCTGTTCAAGCGAAGGGAACAGAACAGGGCTGGTATCAGAGAAGCCTGTCAGCTTTCTTTGATAGCCAAGGTAAGCACACAGCTATGGATTCCTACGTACTTGCCCAGTTTACAAGCTAAACTACTCGAATTGACAGTTCCGTGCATGTCCTGGCTCCTAAACCACACTAGGAAGGGTCTGGTGAGTGAGTCCGGGCATTCTCAGGGGCATTTCTCTCTCCAGTGACCTGAGTGTTTGTAGCAGCGTAACCAGCTAATCTTCAATCTACTGGTGCACACAGGACGAAACTGCAGCCAGCTTACGCTTAGCTGCATTGGCTCTGCAGAGCCAAGGAGAGGGTGGTTTTTTTTTTTTTAAAAAACAAAACGAAACAAAAAACAACAAAAAACCCCAACAAAAAACACAGCAGTAAAAGCATCCTGCTTCTGCCTGAAGATGATTGCCTACACGCAGGGAGCAGGTCTGCTGCATAAGCTGATGTAATTTTCCCATAGTCATATCTGGATTTGAAACACTTCCACACAGCAGCACAATGCAGAGTCCAACAAGCCAAAATATTTACCTCTAATTGCAAGGCATCTATTTTCTCTTCCTGACACATATCTCCCTCGCACTCATACTGAACTATCTTCCCATCAGTTTTACTTGCAACCAGTCGATGGACGTAGTTATCTGAAAAGAGAAAATTCAACCACAGGGAGTTTTAGCTTCAGAACACCCAGGCTGACACCAGTGGAAATACTTTATGCAGCACAATTAACCATGCAGACTGCTGCAACAGCATATTAGCAAGGCAGAAAGCCAACAACAGATGTATTTGTTATTTAGCAGACTTCACACAGACACCTTACAGGATATTTATTACAACAGCCCATTCCCATACCTCAGGGCAAATTGATGGAAAGGGAGTAACAAACACATTCCACAGAGACTACAGGACCGCCCCGGTTCATTACAGAATCATGTTCTCCCTCCTCCATCTGCTACAGACTCACAAAAACTGCTATTAGAGAGGAGATAGATGTTCCCAAAAGACAAGGTATTAGTACAGATGCAAACCCCTTAATCTCCGAGCAAACTCTACCGCAAGTACTTACTGAAGGGTCCCGAAAGCTGTTTTACAAACAAGGTCATCCTACAAGAGAAGACGGAAAGCTTACCTCCGGCATAGTCCCAGACTCTGTGGTTGGTCAACTGCATTGCGTAGGTGTGCTGGGTCTCCTCAAAGTGTTTGTAAGCGTGCCGACTCACGTATCGGCCACAGCCTATGTGCCCACATATTAAGCAGATCCAAAGGTTCTGTCAACAGAATGAGAACGCTCTGTACATACAACGCTGTCAAGCAGTGGTATCAGCACTTTGAGAAAGCGTGATCTAACGCCGATGGCCTGCTGATGCTCTGCACATCCAGTCACTTCCTTAGAAACCAAGAAGTGTTTGCTTTTCTCCCTCCTTCTTTGAAGCCTTGCTCCGCTGAAAGGCTGAAGAGAAGGAGGTACCTGCTCATCCAAGCCAATTACAAGCCTGCAGGTGCTGGGTACGCATGTGGGGCATGGATGGAAGAATGGCCTCGGCTAACAAACAAATGAGGCACCTCAGCAGGGCCACAAAAGCAAGTCTGAAGAGCACAGACTAGAAGGGACCACTGAGTTCAGTGTTGGTTTAGCTGCCTCCTTATCATACTTATCACACACACTCTGATCAGCTTATGTGCTAATACTTCTTTCTAAGAATCAGAAACATTTGTCAGAACAGGAAACCTGGGAGACAAGATCCCTTCCCAGTACTGATTCCAACTCAAAAGGAAAGCAGATATACCACTGACTGGTAAAATCAGCCTGAAAGCAGCCACAGAATTAACCCCAAAAGCAACTAGAGCAGCTGCGCAGCCCGATCCAGTCTAGATCTCACTCACCATCCACCCACCTACTTACTTCTTGAACTCCACACTCAAAACACTTGTTCTCTTCCACTGGCTCAGGCGTTTGGCAGTATCTGCAGACAGGACACCTAGAGGGCAATAAGCATCATGATTAGACACAAGGAGCTCCATCTTAATATTATAGTAATTAAAAAGAGAGCCAGAGAGCTCAATGCCTTATGCAGTGAAACACTCCTTATGTGCACGCATCTCTCGGCTCACATTTACCCCACTCAAATTTGCCTCCATTCCACACAAGGCTACTGTTTTTAAAGTCAGTAGGTGACAGAAGAACAAAGAACAGTTCTCCTGAAACCATTTCAGTCTCAGCTTGATCAGGTTTTGCTGCAGTCCAGGTGTAGAGAACATCTGCAACCAAAAGCCTCAGTGAGGCTGCCAGCAACCTCAGCCTCTGCCAGTAAGCAAAAAAGCCAAAACCGAGCTCTAGAAACACTTCCCTGCCTCAGCCATAAACATCGCAAGAAGCACTTGTATAGATGTGTTACACATCTCTAAACATTGCTCCTCCGGACTGCTGCCAAGTGACATCTTCAGTTCTCCATTACCTGCAGGGTTTTCTGCAGCAGGCACGCACTGCTGTGGGAGGATGCTGTAACTACACTGCTGAGGACAGCTGAGTAACAGAGGGAGGTACCGACGCTTTGTAAACATACCTTACTACTTAAAACGACCGTAAGGAGATGAGGAGATGCTTCCATCGCACCTCACCGCAACGGATTCAGTCTCAGCCCTTCCAGGAAGAACGTCCCATAACTGTACCCTTAAAGAATCAGTAGCAGCCCCCCCACTATCATTTCTTTTGAAACTATAGCACTGTGCTGCCAGAAAGACAGAAGACCCAAGACCAGAAGGAACCTTTGTCCAGACCCCAAGCACGAGAAGCTCAGTTAGGGAGCAGGGTAACTGAGGCCGTGCATCCTGTTGCCAAGACTGTTTATGTATTTTTCATTAGCTGCTGGATAAGCTACAGAAATATTCAAGGGAGGAGACAATTGGATTGCAGTCAGCTTTCTATACAAATTCAGGCACTTACAGCCTCCATGGCGCCTAAGCAAAGTGGACAGGGATTTTCTTTTATCGTTCCTCTAGACTGGGAACGTAAGTCCTGCTTAAATTGTATATTAGATATTCAAGTGCTATTTTGGATCTTGCTCCTACACTAGCTAAGCTCCACTGCTTCAAATTTAAACTGGTTTTGATTTATGGAGCAAAGCAGCCCATAAACTTGAATAGCTACAAATTTGATTAATCTTACCAAGGTTCTGTTACTTTGGCTTACAAATGATATACAGAGAGCTAAAATTTTCCTCACGTTCCATCATAGAGAGAGAATCAGACAATCAGAGGTACCAGTGACAGAGAAGAAAACACAGTGAAGATCAGCAGCCTTCTGCTGCAGTATCTATGGCTGCCTGATGTGCAGTAAAACAGCAAACAGTGTCCAGAAGAATGTAAAATACGCACAACCGAGAGCAGCACTTGGGTGCCAGCCGGGGGGCTCTGCAGTCTGGAGATCAGACTCACCAAAACCCCCATGTACAGGGATGTGAAGGATGGTAAGAGCAAGAACAAGAAAGGGTTAGCAGTAGCAAAAAGAAGAGCTGCTTTAAGGACAGAGGCAGGTGTGACCCCCAGCACTGCCCAGTGCCACAAGAGGGTCTCCTTGAGCCAGGGACACAGCCTCCCATCACTCAGCCCATGCCCACCTTGAATAATACAGCCTGTATTATACAGCTGCCTCCCCTTCCCCGTTTACTGAGTGATTTTGTCATTGTCCCTTCCTTCCCCACGTCCCTTCCATCTCACTTTCCAGTCCTGTCCCCCTGCACACCTGCTCCTGGCCAGCTCTTCTTCATCCTCTCCCAGCATCTAAGTAAGACAGCAAGACTGCAGGGCTCCCAAAAGGACTCCTAAGCTCCAGCCAGCTGTGCGCATCTGCCTACAGTGCACCACCAGCTATGCCAAGGGAATAAATGACCAAACAGACACACAAGACTGAGTGAAACAGGGCTGTGTGTGCATACAATACTGTTTACCCCAGTATTTTTATCCTGCAATGTTTTAAAATAATCTGCATTACTCTACAACTCCCTTCCTGCCTCCGCAGTGAGGCTCACGGGAAACATTGTTCAATTACTTTTGGTGGGGAGATTTCTCTCTGGGAGTCACTTAATGGGAAAAAAGAGCATTAGAACTGGCAGTAATTCCTGCCCCCGCACTCTGATGAGCAGAACCAGTCTTGTCAGCATGTAACCACCACACTTGGAGTTTTAGATGTGGAAATAAAGAAAACCCTCTTACGTGGTGTCCTCCCACCGCTGCAGACACTGGCTATGAAAGCTGTGGTTACACAGCGTGGTAAGGATCCCGTTCACGGACTCATCCATCCTCTCCAGGCACACTGTGCACTTTGGGAGCTCTGTCAGATCCATCACAGGCAGGCTGGCCCCCTTCAGAAGAACAAGCAGAGACAAATTGCTCAGCACCTTCCAATCATCATAAATTAAGCACCCATGTAAGAAAGTCAAACTTCTCTCATTAGTCCTGGCACTAGGGTACAAAAACACTACAAAGTAACCCTGTGAGATAACTACACGGAAGTTAGAATTTTATCAAAAAAGAAAGTGATCCACCACGACCATTAGACCACAACCAGGATCCTCATCGCAGCACAGGCTGCATCTGCCACCAGCCCCATTCTGTTTTCTGGATTCACTAGATCTACTACCCACGGCAGGTTTAGGTGAGACGCTGCAGTGGTGAGGCATGAAGCCCATGAAGTCACCAAATAAACTCTCCCAGGTAGAAACAGCACTGGAACGGGAAATGGGGTTTGGGCTGACAGAGTTAAGCAGCTCTTGCAGCGTTCTGCCCAGTCCAAATAATCCTGTTAAAAATCTCTGAAGCGCAAGGAAAACAAAACCAAACAAACTTACATCTTCTGATTTGAAGACTTCAGCCCTTTCCACGTACACCAGCTGGCAAACATCCTCCTCTATCGAGTTGAACTGCCGGCCATTGCATGCCATATAAAAGCTATCTGCATCAGCCTATGCGCAAAACAAAGGCAGCCAGTTAAAAAGAGAAAAACTCGCAGCTGATACAACAGAGGAAGAGGAGCAGAAATCTGCTGTATCGTCTCTTCTCCCCTCCACCAAGCCCTGTAATACCAGAGGAGATATTTCAGACAGTCAGCTCCTGCCAGCAGGCATTGCATCTTGGCACTGGGTTTGGCGTTACCACTTGAAGACAAGAAGTTAAGTTCGCAGCAGTGACAGCTACTCCGATATTTGAGCATGCAGCAGGAATAACGGATTTCCCTTCAGCATCTGTTTTGCTCTTTGTCAGCAATTTCAGTGCAATTTGCTTTGCAAATTGCAAACTGCAAAAATTTAAGAGGGCCACATTGCGGGACACTTGCATCAGGGAAAGGAACAACAATTTAACTGCGGGAAAGGATCCATTTCACCGGTCACAATTGAGGCGTGCTCGGAACCGTGCCCGAGAGTCATTTGCAAAGAGGCAGAACCAAAACAAAATAGATCATCCATTTTCACTCAGTAACATCCCCAAACCCCTTTTCTCACAAACGATCGCACCAGATTGAGGCAAATTAGCTGAACGCCACCTTCCCATATTCCTGGTCACTCCTGCCAGGAGCATAAAGGCCCATGAGATCTGCTTTCGCTGCCTGTAGACACAGCCATTAGGGGTCACTGGGGAACAGGACTTTGGGGAATTTCCTCAGAAACAGGAATTTCAGGGTGAATTGAGTAAAAGTTTACGGATTTGCTGCAAGACTGCTTAGCACTAGATATTTGCCCATGTAATCTGATACAGCGATATACAAGATGCATCTTTGCAACTCCTGCAAATAGCACAGATGTTGTACAGATACTGCATCTGTACAACAGGCATGGGAAATATCTCATGCAGCATTCACAGCTGGGGAAAACCTCTCTCCCAGCTCCAAAATAGGTCATTTCCAGTTCAGAGAAAAGAAGGTACCAGGGAGAGGGTCCACACAGGAATTGGAAGGGGGAATGCTCAAAGCTACACAGTGCAAGAAGACCCGTGAGCAGCAAACTGTTATCTGGTTACCAATTCATCCCCTAGACTCTCAGCTTTGTGGGCAACTGGCCTTTTCACACTGTGCTGGCCGTGGCTGGGAGACCACCCGGCTCCTTTGAAAAGCAGAACAAATCTTTCCTAAAATGCAAACAAAGCCCCACTGGCTTGGTCCTTTCTGTTCAGTGTAGTACAATGCACCACTCTCTTTTTGAATATGCTGAGATACAACCATATATCCTTAATATATTTTTTAAATACCCTGCCAACAAGAAACAGGATAACTAGAACGTGGCAGACACTTGCCTCCAGGTCAAGGTGTGGGACTCACTACAGTCAGCAGCCCCAGGAAAGCTCTGGGCCATAGGACAGGACTGTTTCTCCGAGGGTAAAGTGCAATCTTGGCTCCAGTGAAGCCAGACAGCACTCCTAAACAGCAGCTGTATGTGACAGTGCTGTCCCTTTGACAGCAAAGGGACTTCCAGCTCTTACCTGCGAGCTGAACTTTATCAGCACCATGTACTGGTTTGGAGTGGAATCTCGGATGATTTTCATGTGCTCAATTACTTCGTAGAAAGAAGCCACAAACTTCATCAGGTCGTGGCTGGTCATCGTAGCAGGGACCGTGAGGATACACAGCATGGCGCTGCGCCTTACGTCTTCTTTTAAAGAGGTCATCTTGCTGATGAGACAACAGTGACACAACTTCATGTCATTTCAGACAAGACAAAGGCAGAGCTGGATACATCACCCTTCCAACAGCCACAGTTAAGAGAATAGCTTTGTTGTCAATCTTAACCCTCTTTTGCACAACTGTAAAGACTAAGAAAGAGAAACAAGGGGTTGTGGCAAGCGTCCAGGGTACCCACGTAAAACTATCACTCTTTGGCAAAGGATTAAACCGGGCAGCTCCAATAAACAGTGGTTTTGTCAGGAATAATTTAACATCTGTTTTTCTATAAAAACAGTTGTAAGTTGGCAAGCCCCAGACGCTCAGAACTATTCCTAGAACAAGTGAGCGATGTTTGTTACTATTTCAAATACCCATTTTATGTCTCCTGATAGCTTTCAGGAAGACCCAAAATGGAAGTTCTCGCGCAATTATAGGAATGGCATGGAACTGTAATCCCTGAAATATGGGGTGAAACTTTCTGCCGCAGACAGCTCCTCAGGCCTGCCACCAAGACCCCAGAGATCACAATTTAATTGTGGGATCCCTTGAGAAGCTACTTTCAAACATCATTTTTGAGGATCCCACATTTGTCTTATGGTATTACAGCCCCTGGGACAAGCCCTCTCCACCTGGAGTGGCCTCACCCGCCGCTGGGAGACCTGGACCAGCCTCAAGCTCCACCGTTCAGGCATGGCACCGTCTGCCCTCCCAGGTGCGAGTCACCCTTCCTGTTTGTCCCAGCTCAGGAGCCACAGCCCCAGGGTGACCGACTCACCCTTCCGGCTGGCAGCATTATTCAGGCGCGCTGTTCCCACTACAGCCGCAATTAGTGAAGCATTCTTACTTTGTTTTGTACAGATGCATAATGCCGTGAACGATTTCAACTGAGGGATTCCCGCTGAAGAAGGAAATCTGGTCAGGGAGCTGTTTTGAAGGCGAGTCTGGAGCAGTCTCACGCTCTTTACTTTGATCATCATGTTTATTTTTGTCCTCGGCAGATGCAGCCTCTGAAGATTTTCTTCCTTCCACGGCAGCTTTTGTTTCATCTTTTACAAATCAAAAGTTTCCACATTACTAATGGCGCACCAGAAATGTCTGCTGTTCCCTGAACACAGCCTGCATGTACACAACAGCACTCCGAAAAGTCAAATTACAATCCTGGAAAGCAGCAGAACGAACCACCTCTCATCTCTGCTGTTCCAGGGGAAACTCCAGAGCTGCCAAACACCCAGTGCGAACCCCTGGCAGACCCCAGTGCTGCGGATCAAGCTGTACTGTGCCAGGTGAAATCCCAACAGGCACCAGTACCAACACAAAGCAGCCGGGACAGGATTGCTGAGCAGAGGCAAGGAGGGGGCTGCTCCTCCTGCGCTGCTCTGATGGCAGCTTGGATGTTTGACAAGACCTGGTGTTCCCATCTTTAAAATTCCTCCCGATCAGGGAATTTAAACATCTACAGAGCTGAACGGTCCCACTGCTATGGGCCAGCAATACTAACAAGCAAAACACCGACAAGCCCGCGGCATAGCCCAAAATAAATTAATTCTTTATGTTTGCCAGCAATAACCAGCTCTCCTGTCCAGACCCCAACGCGCATTCCTCAGCTTCCCTACTTCTTTTCCAAACCACTCGACTGACTCAAAACTCGCAAACCCGGCAGCACCTCCACCAGCCCCACACGGACAGACAGCTGTCATCGGTGGGGCCAGCGCCTGGGAAGCCAGGGAAGGGGCCACCACACAAGCCGCGTGGTCGACAACCACAGACCCGAAAACCGGCGCTTCCTCCCCCCAGTGCCGGTACCTGGCCGCGGCTGGATGGTCTCAATGATCACGTCGGTCATCTCCCTGCGGCCGAGGTGCTGGTGGAGGATGGCCGCCCGCTCCCCGGGGCCTTTCCCCTCCAAACAGGCCGGCACAGCAGCCGGGGCCGCCCCGGTGCTCTCCGCAGCCATCTCCGGAGCTGCGCAGGAGAAAGGAGCCGTTGGCACGGGGGTGGTAGGAGCGGAGCCCCGGGACCGGGACCCACCGGCAGCACCGGGACGGCCCCCGGGCGCTTTGGGGACAGGGCACAGCTCCCTCCCCCGCCGCGGCGGAGAGGGCTGACCCGCACCCGATCCCTGTTCCCCCCTCGGTGTGGAGGGGACCGGACCCGGACCGGCGGGACTCACCAGCCGCGTTGTAAGCGAAGCCCGCGGGCAGCGGGGAGTGCTCGGCCAGCTCCAGCCGGATCACCACCAGGGACACGCTCATGGGCCCGGGCACCGCGGGCCGCTGCCACCGCGCTCCGGGGAGGCCAACGGAGATGAAACACCGCTTCCGCCTCCCGCACCTTTCCCCTCTGACCCCGCCGGGGTCACGCCGGCGACGCGATGACGAAAGAGGCGGCGACAACGACGACGCGGCAACGACGGCGGCGGAGGAGGAGGACGGTGAGGGGGTCCGCGAGCGGCGCCCGGCTGCTTCTCGCGAGATTTCCGGGTGAGTTCTCGCGAGACTTGGGGGTGAAGCCTGCCCTCTTCCTGGCAAGGCCTGGCCTGGACTAGGCCTAGCGGGGGCCGGGGCGCGGACCGGGGGGCCCGGCCCTTCCGCCCCCCCCCCTCCGCGCCCCGAACCCCCTAAGGGTGACTTCAGGAGAGGTGGCACACTGGGGGTGGAAGTGAAGGGGGTGACAGTCCTGCCTGTGCAGGCCTGCCGCAGAGTCACAGGCCCTGTTACCATAGCAACGCAGCCAAGCCAGAGGGCCCAGGGCCCAGGCCCCATCCCTTTAGGCCAAAGCACCCTCCCCCCGCAAAAAAAAAAAAAAAAAAAAAACCAGACCAAAAACCTTTTCTTGTTTTTCTCTCACACCCACCATTCTGGTATTTTGCCGCTCAGGGTCGTGCCAGGCTTTGGGATTGTTCATGCTTAAGTAAAAGAAACTAAAGGACAACCCGGCCCTGGAAATAAAGGCTTTGCTTCATGGCTTAGAGCTGTCTGTGAAGGATAAAGGATACCCCTGCACAATCAGGATAACACCAGCATGCTACAGCCGCTCTAACGTGTCTTTGAAAGCCTCCCAGCATCGTCTGGCGTCATAGAAAATTAACTCTAGCAAGACTGACTGCAGGGACAGGCAAGCAACAAGAACATTGCAAAAACATGGTCGCTTTGCAAAGTTCTGCTGTGATTAGTAATCAGTAGTGTGGGTGTTTGTGATTAGTGAAATTGTGTTTTACCTAAACGTTTGGAGGGCGTGAGGACCCTGCGTAAAACCACGTTCAGGTGCCTCAATTTCAGGACACTTCATGTGCATGAATAAATATTTACTTTAATAAAGTAATTCTATACTTTGTGTCCCAGTCTCTCTCCTCTGTCAGCATGGGCCTGTTGCAAATTTTCTGCAGCACGTACCTGAGGGGCATTGCCCGCACCCCTTACCTGCTCTGTGCTGGGATCCGGCAGCACCCGCAGGGCTTAATCCGGCGGAGGCGATCTGGATGGTGCCATTATAAAGCTGTGATCTTTGACGCCAGCGGAGTGCTCCTCCCGTCCCCTTACAAGACAGCTGTGGGTGTGTATTCTCATTTCTCATTTGCTCCTCTTGTTTCTATGCATAGAAGGAAAATAAATTTCAGGTGTCCCTGCCAGCTGTCTCTGGTTCTGGTAAGATATTCAAGAACTTGCGAAGATGACAATGGTACCTTGTTGTGCCATCAGAAGTACTAGAACTGATAGCAACGGGCAAGGGTGCTGGCAGCTCCAGATCAGGGCCTGAACCCATCTCGTAATGAAACAGTCCTGTAATGGCACTGGCTGGTACCGCCCAACATTGGTATTGTCCTTCAGGACACTTTAAGAACTCAGTGTTTTCACCCCAAGTGCACCACACCAAATATAGAGGTGAGGTGCTTCATTTGGGGGAATGCCAAAACTTCTTTTCTTTGTGTCTGGGTCAATTACCCTAGCCCAACACGTCAGTTCTCATGAGTGCTGGTCGATGTATCGGACTTCAGAGGGATTTCAAGCTAGTTTCTCAGTTCTGATGATGCCATACATGCTCTCTCCTGGCTTTCTTACTTTTTTCTGTATAGACTGGGAGGCCCGGAATTGTATTCCAGCCGGCACCATCCAGCAAGCTATGCTCTCTGGAGGGGAAAGTAGTCCCTCTCTGAAGTACACAAGAGGAGAGCTGACGGCTGTGGAGTTTTTGCAGGAATTGGGACAGAAGTGCTTTGAGATTGTAAGCCACTTCCCTCTCCTCTCTTTGTGCTTCCTGACTGCAGGGAAATGGGACCCTGCAATGTGGGAACCTGGTGGTTCAGTGAGGAAAGAGGAGCTTTTTTAAAAGGAATCCTTTGATGGAGGGGTCTGGATTTACCGTCTAGGAAGCACTGCTGTCTGCTCAGGGCAGACTTTTCACTGCCATCATGACTCTGGTACACAAGCAGGATGGTCAGCTGAATTTGCCTTGACTTCCATGAGCCTCTTCCTGCTTATTTCATAACTTTTATTTCGATACACCTCTAGGATCAGCCAAGATGAGAAGTCAGAGAGTCAGAGACCAGCTGAGAGGCTTTTGCTGCTCATACATGGGCACGCTCAGTGGATGGAGGCCATGGTCTCCAGGGAGGGTTCTAAAGATTGGTAGATGCCCCTCCACCACAGCTCCAGGAACACAGTGCAAGAATCCTCTCTTGAATAAAGTCTTTTTTGAAACAGCTCAGTCTAAAATGCAGTTTTCTTTCCTGCCTGCTGAATGGTAAATCAGTATTTATTTCTAACCTGCCTTGATTTTATGGCAGGCACAGTCCTAGTGCATTTCTCTTTCCAAAAATCAGACTTTTATCACTGCTGCTGCTTCTGTAGAATTAGTAATGTGAGAACACTAGTTTATTTGGTCTGAGCAATTTAGCTGGAAGACTGCCTTGTGCTGCCAAAGGAAGTAGGACAGCAAGATAAGATGATCAGGCAGCCTTCCTACCCAACCACTCTTATTTTCCTCTCTACTTAAAAACAATTTGTGGCTAATTATCCTTCTTGGGGGGGGGGGGTGGGGGTGGTTCTCTGGTTTCTCAGGCAAATGTCCGTGTTCCAGTGGACTCTTTTCTCTTGGACTTAATCAGAAATGAGATGATAAAACAGCTCCCCATAATGGCAGAAGCAGTACAGTGTATCCGTGCAGAAGGTCTTAAGACAGCTCTTCTAAGCAACAGCTTCTGTCTGCTGAATGGAGAGAGCTTTCCGCTGCTGGAACGAAAGCACTTTGATGTGGTAAGCCCTGATGGATTCCAAAATGCATTTCTGTAGCTAGCTCTATAGAAACCTGCAACTGAAGTTCTTTACGTGCAGGTACCAAATGAACAGCAACCAGCAGCACATATTAGTAGACATAAATGTAACATTCTGTGAGAATGTTTAGTGGTATAATTCGTTGTAGTGATTCAGCCTTGAAGAGGGTCTCAGTGAGTGGCAGGTACTTGTGCATTTGAAAATTCATTGCAAAATGCCCACGCAACCACAAGTCTACGTGTACCAATGTCGATAAAGGACTTGGAAGCTGGAACACTATACAAGAACTAAATGTTCTTACCCAGTGCTTGCTTTATATTCAGTCTTTACTCTTTTAAAGCTTGTTTCATCCCAAAGAATTGCAAAGCAGCCCCCATATTCGAAAAATCCCACTACCCCAACGTGCCGATCTGACCTGATGAGCCAGCAGAGACCCCTCTCCCAGCATGCTTTGCTTTTGCAAAGATGAAGCAGAAGGTTAGCCTCAAAGCTGGTTCTTGTGGCTTCACTTGAACAGGCAGCTACGAGGACTCACCTCAGCATGGCAGAAAATTTGCTTTTTTGTGTGCCCCAACTCACATCTTTGAATTTCAGGAGTTTATTCGTGACTTAAGTTTGTTTTATAGCCTTGATTGAGACAACAAAATAGGCGAAGAATAATTGTATTGATACATTTAAAACCTGGGACTGCTTAAAGTCATCTTGTCAACATTATGTTATCATCAACTCGGCTTTCTGTGCATTATACTAGTGACACCAGTGCCTATGAAGTTCTCTTAGTGGAGTGATGCTCTGTGATACCTTTCATCCCAGACTGTTTCAAAGCACTTTAATAACCACGGCCTATCTGGTGTCATCATTCACGCGGTGTGGCTCTTCTGTAACAGCAGGCAACAGGACTGCACAGTAATTAGTGGGAAAAAAACTAATTGAATGTGGATTTCCATTATCATTGGCTTTTATATCTCTCTAATAGATTAATTTCTATTCCTAGAGTGTCTTTCAGTGCAGGGGTGAATTACTGCTTGAATTTTTGATGGTTGTGAGGCAATGTGAGTATTCAGAGACTGTCTCAAGACTTCTTTGATGCAAAATTGGGCAGATGATTATGGTTAACAACTCTGCTGCTGTGAATATTGCTTTGGCGCGGTTGATAGGTGCGATGGTCAGGACATTGCTTTTCCAGACCATTTGGAAGGTGGTGCAATCCAAGGCTTTCTTGGACAGCATTGAGCAATTGGTTCAGCACAGTGTGGGATATCCAGTGAGTCTCCCACATCGTGACATCTCGTTGGATATCTTCCATCCAAGGACTGGCCGATCCTGTTTAGCTTATTTGAGCTGACAGAGCCACAGCCAAGCAATTGGCACCCACGCGGTCGCTTGAATCACATCCTATCCAGCTCTGTCAGCTCTCCATTCCCCGTGTCCCTTATTTCACATGTTAATTAGACTGTCAGTCTCTTTCCCACCCTCCCATCCTCCATTTCCAACACTGCACAGATGTTTGTGGTGACAGTAGGCTCATGCATAATCCATTTGTTGTTGCTGTAGATGGTTGAATCTTATCGGGAAGGAATGCACAAGCCAGATCCTCGTATCTACAAGCTGTGCTTGGAGCGGTTGGGCGTTCAGCCCCAGGAATCCATCTTCCTCGACAGCAGCAGCCAGAACCTAAAAGCAGCAGCCCAGCATGGCATTAAAACAGTGAAGGTACAAAGCAATGCAACCAAGGCAGGCTTCGTGTATGGTTTCTAAGTCCAGAAGCTGTGTTTGACTTGAATGGCTCAGGATTTTCAATCGCAGTGGCAGACTCGTGTTGCCAAGCCTTTTGTTTCAGCTTGTCCTTATTCCTACAGGATGTGGCTGGGCTAAAGGGGAGGGTTACTAGCAAAGGCTGCGCTGACCTGTTTCATTCATGGCTCTAAACCCTACAGCCAGTGTAACCTCAGAGAAGTTGCTTCTCCTTTATGCACCTCGGTTCCCTATTAGAGAAACAGCCCTAACCGTATGGTTGAGATAACCACATCCATCTGATGTGAGAAAATAAGACACACACTTAAGACATTTCTAGAAGCAGCTGTGAGGCTTCACGGGTCTTTCAGCTGGGGATTGGTTAACCCACAGGCTTTGGAGATAGTGAGCACAGGGGTTTTACTTCGTTGAGGGGACCACTGGGGGAAGGACAAGCATAGGACTGGTGGGAAGAGTGAACTCTACTCCCCTGGACTGCACACAGGGAATTCCAGCACTTAGCCCAGCCCAAGCTCACAGTGTCTGTGCCAGGCAATTTTATCTTCTATCACCTGGTGTTTCTCCCTCCCTCCTGCTTTCAGGTCGATGATCCAGAAGTAGCATTCAAAGAGCTGGAAACCTATCTGGGTTTTCCTTTGCAAGGGTTTGTTCCAAATACTTGTTCAGTGAGACCAAGCATGGAAATCCCAAAAGATCGTCTGCAAAAGTACCTTGAAAATGTTCTCAGTGACCAAGCAACAGGTATCACAGTGCTTTTTGTTCTTCAGCCTGAAAGCTCACATATTCTGGAGCCATTGGCTCTTTCCATCATATGACAGATGGATTGAAAAATACTATTAATGAAAGGCTCCTAATCTCCAAGCAAATGTTGCAGCCATTCAGGTTTCAGTGATCTGTCACTGTTTCCCAGAAATGGGAAACAACACTTTAGGACTTACTCATTTGGGAGGGGCTGAGCACAAGTTGCCAAAGAGGTGCCAGGGATATTCCTGGCCTGTGAGCCATCTATGAGTGATTGCCATGTTCCCCAGGGGTTTGGGACACAGGAGCAAAGTGTAGGTTCGCGATTGCTGCAAGTGAGATCTCAGACCCAGGAGCAGGAAGGGGAAGTAAAACCTGGGGAAGTGGTGAGAAATAATCCCAGCTCATGCTTCTGGCTGCTGACCTGCTCTCAACTCTTCAGGCCCACTAGCGTTACGGCAGTTTGGCCACGGACAGTCTACCCAGACCTATTATGTCAAGTTTGGAGATCGCTTGCTAGTGCTGAAGAAGGAGCCCTCTGACAGGCTGCATCCCTCGGGCTCTGCTGTCAGAAGGGAATACAGGTAAGAAGGAGCTGTGCTCCTCATGCCGGCTGAGCAGGGAAGACTCTCGTAGGAGATCCCAAACAACCCCCGTCCTAGGAACAGTGCTCATTCCAGCCTTGGCTGTTCTGTTCCACATCACACACACAGTCCACACACCCGCCTCCCACATTTTCCTCCCCTGTGTTTTGCACAGCTCCGTATCCCAGTCTGTGATCTGTCCGTTTGCTACAGCTTGGGTGAGTAGTCCTGGATTGAGATACGAGGCTGCGCTACCACCCTGCAGCTGGTGGTGAGCGTGTAGTTAGGACCCTGTGCCTGTGAAAAACACTCTCCCCACTCCTGCGCTGTGACCCTTCCAATTCGCAGAGCACACCACAGCTCTCCCGGCACACCTCGGGAGACGCAGGATCTCACTGTCGCGTCTGGCACCTTGGGTGGGAGAGAGATTGCAGCACAACACTGCAGCTGAGCAGCGAGGAGCCCCGCCAGGGCTAGCCCCGTGCTGGAAGGGTCATGCTGCAAACGCGTTTGCTGTGCCAGAGATCTCTGCCTCGGCAGCAGAGCAGCAGGACACTTGTGGGGGGGACAGTTGTGATCTCCCCTTGGTTTTTCAGAGTGTGTTAGTCTCAGAGCCCTGGAACATACAAAGATTTTGGTGTGCTGCTTTCCCCTGCCCCCAGCCATGTTATTTTAGCGTGTTTAAAACTGAGCACAGGACTCTTTTTTTTTTTTTTTTATATTGTGCGTCTGCCTAGCAACAATGCAGTTCTAGTATTGATTCCCTAATGCCTTTCTCTGCTGACACGGCTCTCTGGCTCGCCCTGGCAGGGTACTGAAGGCACTCTCTGAGGCTGGTGTTCCTGTTCCCACCGTACTTGCTGTCTGTGAGGACAGAAGGTAATCTTGTCCCTCAGTTTTCACTCTGTACTTGACAACTTCAGCCAGATTCCCCCAAAGACGAGGAGAGAAAGGATATAAGGAGCCAGACCTCACAAAGTACACCGGTCTAATTAGTGTTTGCCCAGTCTTGGGCTAGAGGAGCCTCTAGAAGTTCAAAGGACAGTAACACTTTCATTTGGCTTGTTTGAGGTGTGTCTTTATTTTAGCAATTAATCAAAATGCTGTCTTCCTTTGAAAAGCTGCTGTAAAACAGTGTTGTATGGCTCCCTGCTGACTCAATATGCTTAGGTTTCCAATAAGGAGGAGGTTTTTCTAACTGCCAGACGTCAGGCTTGCCCCAAGATCTACAGCCGCGATAGAAGCAAGTCTGCAACCAGGCCACCCTGTGTAGCCTGTAGTAGCACGGCTACGCTCAGAGCTCTGCTGGCTGCAGTAATAACGTCTCTGCACTGCAGTTAAATGCGTGTCCGCTGTTCGTGTTGTTCGCATGCAGTCTGACAGCCCGGCTGCAGAGCCCACTGCAGGGGAGGCAGGGAGACTGTTGGTGCTGTAGCCCAGCCCTAAGCTCAGGTTCCTGGGCTGGAGGGAACAGGGCTGGTCATGCCACAGCCGTGTGCCACTGGCTGGCAGCCTGAGCTGGGCTTGAGCCCGGGCCACAGCTGGGCATGGAGCTGTGCTGTTGAGGCTGCTCCTCATCTTGCCATGTGGGTGAGGCCTGGGGGCATGTTGAAGGTGCAGGTGAGATCTGAGGGATGGTAGGTAGCAGGATTAACCTCAGACCCACCAGTTCCACCTTGCTTCCCCAGCACTCTTGGCACACCTTTCTACCTGATGGAGCACTGTGCTGGCCGCGTCTTCAGGGACATCTCCCTCCCCACACTGCAGCCTAGCCAGCGGAGAGCTATTTATGCTGCCATGAGTCAAGTCCTCTCCAAGATCCACAGTGTAGACCTCAGAGCAGCCAAACTGGAGGACCTCGGGGAGCATGGTGAGAGAAGGCTATGTATCCTCTATCACTGTTTTCTTCTCCCGTGTGTCAGCGTTTGAAAGGATAGGCTTGGGTACAGGACTTGGGCCAAGCTTGGGGGCAGCTGGGAAAGCGAAGATGAGTAGCAGGGTGTCTGAATCCCTAGGCATGGTGGGAAGGTGTGGAGAGCTGCTTCAGATCCTCCAGGTCTGTGTTTACTGTTAGTAGTCCCCAGAGCTTCCTGCCATGAGCAAGAGCCGCACTGTGGGTGCAGGATTAACTTGTTTGCTGCCATCTCTGACCAAACTTCCTCGGCTCCTCCAGTGTCTCAGCAGGGCTGTCCCAGCTTTTTGGAGTCAGTGGAGAAGTTACGTTTTTGTCCAGGATCTGGTTATTTCTGCCAGAATATCAAATCCAGTGCCAGTTAAGAATGTATGAGAACCCTGGAAATCACAGTTAAACTCTTGGAGCTTACCTCAGGGTGCTGGACTGAGATCTGCTTGACTGTTTGACTTTTTCTGCATGTACCTTTCGTGCATCTCTTTTGAAGCTTCTTTGTGCCCATCCTTTTCCCTGAGAGCCTTCATTCCCTTTTTGCAGCTAATTACATTCAGCGACAAGTTGAGACCTGGACAAAGCAGTATCGAGCCATGGAAACTCATGTTATCCCAGCCATGGAGAGGCTCATCGAGTGGCTGCCTCTGCATTTTCCTGAATCTCAGAAGACGACAGTTGTGCATGGTGATTTCAGGTACTGCTTGGCTGACAGCACTTCCCTGGAGCATATCCCAGACAGCAGAGAGGGAGAGAGGGTGTAAAACAATACGCAGACTGCAAAGAGGTGATGAGTAGGGCTGGCACAGCAGCTTCAGAGCAGTCTGAAAGCTGGGCTCTGGGTCGTGTTCAGCATCCCCCAGGTAACAAGATCTAGATGGCCACAAACCCTTTGCATCTGTCATGAGAAGCATATCCCGAGAGCTCTGACTGGTTCTGTCTTGCACCCAGAGCTCTCGTATTTTCCCCAGTGTTTATCTGCGTAGTGATCTGTGGAAGTTTAAAAACAGTACCCATTTGAGAGCAAGGAAGCTGGGGACAGGAACTGAAAGCCTGGACTCCTGATGTCCGATTCCAATCCTGCTGCTTCATTGGTGTTTCAGAGTTTCTTCACCCAGCCACTGCAAACACTGGGGTATCATCAGCTGTTTCTGCAATACTCAGAAATCAGTTGTGGTGCACGTTGCTAATGATATTTGGTGCTTAAAGAGTTTGGGTGGCTGGTGAGATGCTGCAGGATGTATGGCAAAACCTGCCAGTGTTACAGGTGAAGTCATGCCGGAGTGTGATGGCTGGAGGCAGAGGTGAGGGATGCTGAGATCATCTTCTGTGTTGTCAGACCCTGTCTGCCAGGACTGTGCAGCTGCAGTGTAGCTGTGTGCCAACTCTGGGCCAAGGCTCCTTCCCGCAAGGTTTGTCACACACAGTCCCAGTGTGACTGGAAGCTGGTGAGCTCTCTGCACCCTGGCAGGATGGCTGCCCTCTCTGTTTCCTCCTCAGTAGGCTGCTGCCCTCTTCTGGGGCTCAAACGGGTGAAGGCTGTACTACCCATAATCTACAGCACATGACAATGCAGGGCCTGGAGTTATTGTGTGCTTTTGAAATGACCCCCTGGACAGTGACTTCCCTGCTTCACTTTTTGGCTAGCCTGTCCTGTAACATCTGTTCATGATCTGGGGCTCGGAATAACTTGGTTTCATTCTTCAAAGCACAGTTCAGTTCATCATTAACCAGAGAGTTCATTATTGAGTAATCTCTGTCCTCCCTGTCCTATGCTTGCAGAAATTAATCTTTCACTTGTGCAGCCTCCCAAAGGACTCAGCAATTTTTGAAGAGAGTGAAGAGCACTGGAAAGCACCTGCTGCTGCTGAGCACTGGGATTTTTTCCCCTCTTGAGACTTTGCTGATCTCTTTTTCCCTCTGATACAGGATGGACAACCTGGTCTTTCATCCAGACAGGCCAGAAGTCCTTGCTGTCCTTGGCTGGAAGCTTTCAACTCTAGGAGATCCCATCTCTGATTTGGCGAATAACTGTATGGCCTACTTCCTGCCACCTCACTTTAATGCACTGAGAGGTACAGAGAGGGGCAAAGTCACGTTTTACACACGGAGAGAGGAACCAGAGTTCAGAAACAGATTAGCTCCTGCCCAGAGAGCTCAGCCGGCAGTTGGGCTCATTGCAGCTGGGAAGGGCTGTGGGTCTCACACCATATTCCCAGCTCTGCCCTTTCTCCCCTCCCTCCAGGACGGAAAGTGCAGTGATCACTGTGCCATGGTCACCCCATCCCCAGCTTGTCACATATTTGCCACCCATTTGGCAGACACTCTGCCGTGCACTCCCTGTCCTGGTTGGTACCATCACCCTGTTCCTGTGCGTGGATCTGTTAACAGTCGTGTCAGGGATGGCCCCGGAGAGGAGGGCCCTGCTTCACAGCTTGCAAAACTGCATTTAAAAATTTGTTTGGATTATTTTCCCTCTCACTTCAGCTGTAAAGCTGGGGAACTCTTTTGGGTGGGAAAGCTGTGAACCAGGCCAGCGCAGAAGGTGTTTTTCCACAAAGTTATACACTCGTTGAAAAGAACAGTATAGGTGTAAACAGAGAGGAAAATCACTCTGTTGTTTAGGAAGAAGATCCATCAGTCATTGCTTTCACAATTTCACCCCAGTGAAGTAAACTGCCCTGTATGCATTTCACCTATGTGGGTTGGTGCCAAACCCCCGTTGTTATATATGGAAACAGCATGGCAGGAGTGCAGGTGTTGGATGGGTGCAGGTGTCTCTGCTGCTCCGCAGCTGCGTGGCTCAGCCACAAGCCTCACGGCATCCCTAGAAAGCTCTGAGCTCCTCGCTGTCTGCTGCTTCACTGTTGCCTCGTCACGTCTTCCAGGCTTGAGGAAGTGTGATTTGGGACACCTGGGAATCCCTACAGCAGCGGAGTATTCCCAGATGTACTGTGACCACATGGGAGTGGAGCACCCTGAGAACTGGAATTTCTACATGGCCTTTGCCTTTTTCCGACTGGCTGCAATGCTGCAGGGACTCTACAAACGCTCTCTGGCAGGTGAGGAACGTAACCACCCCGGCCCGGTGCTGCACAAGCCTCCAGCCAGAGCACAGACACAGGAGCACTGGCGTGGGGGGAGCTGGGGCGCTCTCACACTGAGCCGGGGGAGGTCAGACCAGCAGCATGTGCTGCAGGGTTCAGGCACTCCTGGCCGTGCACCCTGAGAGTTCCAAAATTCCAGGGGGTAGAGCAAAGCATGGCATTTCTGGCAGTCTTGTGTTTTCAGCATAGAGTTCCCATGGGAAACAAGGGCTCAAAACAAGAGATTCACCTCTTTGTTTGGAGATGAGTGACCTGGGAGTAATCGTGCATCAAGTTATTGCTGCATGTAGACAAGAGGTATGCGAATAGTGTCCTGTAAAGCACAGAGCTCCCTCCCTGCTCCAGCACAGGCTCTGGAGGGTGTAAGGCTGTAACCTCTCAGGCAGGCTGTGTTGTGTAGTCAGGATGTGTCCTGCAACCAAAAAAAAGGGCCAAAGGGCTACACACACAGGGCATTTTCCCAGCGGCTGCTTTTTGCTGGATGCAAGGTCTGGTCTGTTCCTGTTTGCTGCTTGTGGCGATGGGACGTTGCTGTGTGATCACTTTTCTTTCATGGGAGAAGTGAGCAGAGGCCAGAGTTCAGAGCTCAGAGCCGTGTCCTACAGGTGGAGCTCTCAGACCTTCAAACTAAGCAGCACCTTCGAAGAGAGTCTCCAGGGAGGTGGTGTGAATTCTCGGTGCTGTTTATCTGCAGACATCAGATCTGGCCCGGGAGTCTTTATCAGAGAGAACCAAGATGTTATTTTCGTATTCCATAGAGAGGAGTCTCTCCGAGTCCTGCTGGGCTGGCCCAGACCAGGGCACATGGTGCTGTTTGGGACGTGACTGCATAACACTGGCTCTTTCAAACAAAGGTGTCCTGTTCCTCTCTTGTCCCCAGGGAGGCCAGCTCCAGGTGAAGGCAGCCCAGAGAATGCAGAGTTTGTGGCCAACCTGGCTTGGGATTTCGCCATAAAAGAAGGATTCCGTGTCTTTGACAGCCTCCCCACCACAAAGCCTCTCGCACGTTGTTACAGCACCTTGGCCAGTCGAGGGCTGTTCCTCCGCAGGAGCTATGGTACCTGGCCACAGCCTGGGGCAGCTCTTGAGCCCAGAGTTGCCCTGGTCACACCCCCCACCAGCCTGCTGGGGATGGCCCAGGGTCTTTCCTGCAAACTGGAAAAGATCATGGGTGTCCAATGGAGTTTTCTGATTTCCCAGCTCAGATGGACTCCACGTCCTCTTCTAGAGTTGAAGGTGAGACACCTTCCTCCCTAAAGCAGCTTTGCTTTGCTGTGCCTGCACGGGGGTGGGGGATTGTGGCATGCCTCTGAGCACTCTTGCTTTCCTGATCGCATTTGACACTTGGCACTCCTAGAGTCCAATGGCTTGGAGAAAGGGAAAGGGGGCTGGGTTCCCAGTGCTGGCTGCATTCGAATAACACAGTTCATATTCTGGGAAATAGCAATTTCAGAAGCCGGCACTCCCTTCAAAGATGAGCAGATTAACGCCAGCCCAGCTGTCATCGCTGGTGCTGCTCCACCAAGGTCCTGCCGTCAATGCTGATGGAGTCCCCAGAGCTTGGCTGGGCTTGGGCTTTTCAACGCCTGACAGTCCATTGCTTGTTCGTTCCCTGGAATGGGAAAAGCCTCACTGCTACCTCAGTGTGGGAAAGGCTAAGTTAATTCTCTTTGCAAGACTCCCTCCCGCTGCTTCCTTGGAAGGTCCCTCAGATAGGGCAGGGAGCTGCCTGTACCTCCACAGCTTCATTTCCTCCTTTGTGTTCTCTTATCCTGCCTTCCCTGGCAGGGGCTGTCCCTGCAGACCTCCCTGTCAGCAGACAGCCGCCTGCCCAGTGATAAGCCAAGCATGTTCTGCAGTGCAGGCTCTGAGATGCCACTTGGACTTTGGCCCTGCCACCGCCCTGGGCTCTCCTGTGCAGAGCAGGTGCCGCTGCAGCCCTGGAACCCTCAAAACGGAGGGACATTGGTCATTCCTGGTATGGTGGTGAGGAAGCAGAAACAAGCTACCAAACTGACCTGCCCGTGGTCATGTGGTGGGTCAGTGGCAGAGATGGGAGTAGCATCAGGTCTCAAACTGTAGAGTTTTAATTACATGTCTCTTCTTTCTGCCAGTGCAAGGCAGGTCAGGTCAATACGCAGGTGTCAGCACAACTGGGTCCCCTGCCCGGGCTCTCCAAACTGTCTGGTTTCTCTGTGCTTCCACTTCCCAGTGCTGCTTGTGGCCACGGTGTGGCTCAGTGTGCTCGTGGCTCTGGGATGGCTCCTGCTGCAAACAGATTTGCTGGGAACGGTGTCAGAAGTAATCATTCACAGAGTGCGTCATGAAAGCAAACATCTCTATCCTTGGGTTGCTACCGAGATTATATTCTTAATGTATTCTAGGGACATTATAAAATTCTAGTGGGTTACTTAACCGCCTTTTAGCTGCCAAAAAAAAATAATAATCCCATCTGTTGTTCAGCCCTTCAGAAGCATTTCCTTGTGCTCTGGCAGAAACCAGCAAACCCCAACATTTCAGGGTGCTTAGCAGCTGCTCCCCTGAAAAGTTGGGAAAGGAGGGAAAGCAGCAGCTTTGGGGAATTTGGAAGTGCTGAGATGGGCAGATCTCCTTGCCCTTCTTCCAAACACTCATCTTCAGAACTGGGAGAGTCACCAAGTCTCCAAACATCAGGACTGCCATGCTCTCCCTCTCTCTTCCATGCCCTGGGCTTGTGGTGGAGATGCTGCTCTGTGTCTGAGGGACCAGAGAACGCCCTCATCCCTGCCATCTCCCCATTTATCCCACTGTTCTTTCCCTTGCCATTGGGCCTGCACTGTCAACGTTTGCTGTGGAAGCGTGGTGTCAAAGCCAGGGGAGGAGTCTTGCTGCCCGCAGCAGAAAGATAATGCAGTGGAGTGTTAAACAGCTAAACAGTCCTGGCCTGGGAGTGTCAGGGCGCTCATAAGCTGGGCAAGGGACAAGGGAAGGGGCAAGCCTGCCTCGTGCCAGCTGGCACCGCAGGGGTGGAGGTTTGTCCCAGCGAGCTTGGCAGCCACATGCCCTTGGCTGAGGCACCCTCAGCTGAACAGGGCAGCGTCTCGGCTGATCCTGCCACGTCCCACGTAGGGAGCCAGCAGACTTTGCACGCTGGTCCCAAAGGCTGCCTGTCCCCGCAGTTCTCTGGGAAGATCCTCTACAAGGGAGCAGAGCAAAGCTCAGTTTCTCTCTCAGCGAGCATAAGCACATCTGGCCAAAGCACCTGGCACACAGTTGCACTTCCAGCATCATGCCTGGGAGGGCCAGCACCAGGGAAGGGGGATGTAGGAAGATGTAATGTGTCCTATCCTCTTCCATCAGGCAGAGAGTGCCAGGACCAAACCAGCGGCTCTGATGAAGACTGTACAGGCTATGGATGAGGATAGCCAGGTGAGCAGAGACATGCACCTAATATTTAACCCTTCTCTGGCCCAAATAAAGCAACACAGGGTCACCTCCCTTCTGGGGCCTCCTCCACAGAAGGAACGAGGCATTGCAGTATGGGGCTCACACCTGTCTGTTGTGGGATCCCAGGTGAGGATATTTCCCCAGCACCGCGTTCCCCAGGGCATTTGGAAGGGGCTGGGGCATTTGCTGCTGTTTTTCCCTGGTCCTGCAGCCCCTTACTTGCCCTGCATGGGCTTTGATCTCGCTCTCGCGCAGGTCTTTGGAGCAGAACATCTCAGCGGTGCAGACCCCAGCCTGGTGCTTCACTTGGACCTGAGCTCCATGTCTGGCTGAAGGTCCTGCGTGGTTCACAGGACAGCACTCTCCAAACCGGAGCTGAACCGCTAGCCACAGCGCTGGGGAGCCTCGGACGCGAGAACAAACCAGCCGCTTTGGCATGGGAGAGGTCATGCTAACAGCAGCCTGGGACCTTCTGAATTTCAGCAAACTGTTATCTCCTGTCTGGGCTCAGTGCCTTTATTGCCAGGCTCAGTAGAGAATGGGGCAAAATCCACCCCTGGATCATGCGGCTGCAGGCAGTCACTTGCAGGGGGATGGAGCTGGTCAGGAATGACCGGGTGGGGGTGCAAGACTTGGTTTTGGGAATAAAGAGAATGGAGCAGTGTGTGTCTCCTTCTTCAGCACAACACCTTCAGCTGCCTGCAGATGCTCGAAGGACTCCAGTCACTGGTGGGGGGAACTGAATCGGGTGCTCGAGGACTCTGACCTCAGGGGAGGCTCCAGGGCTGAGGCAGTGCCTGCCCCCGGAGCTGGGAGGAACTGGGAGGACTCCATTATTCCATGGCTTAGTGGATCTCTCAGAGTTTCTTTGGGCACCACGGAGGATGGAGACTGGAAAAATGGGGTCTTTCAGTGCTTCACAGAGGCCAGGAACAAGGGGGTAACTGTGGGAACAATCATGGTAATTCCTGGGCTCTTTATGTGTAGTCTAATATTAATTCAGTATTAAAGTGATGGGCACACTTTGAATTCTTCAGCTTCTCCAGCGTGGGCGCAGCCTCACGGCCCACTTGCACAAGGCCACATCCGTCTGCCCAGGGTCACCACCACATCCCTGCTCTCAGGGACACAAGGGGTGCTGCGGAGGAGCCCTGGGGCGGCCGCGCTGGCTGCTCAGCACCAGCTGTGGGGAAGCCTCGTAACCTGAGCTTTCGTTTCTTGCAAGCTCCAGGGTGAAATTCTACCTCAACCCCAGGCACTTGGCTCTGCTGTGGGAGAGGGAGGGAGCCTGTATCTGCCCAGCCCCGGCAGTTGGGATGATTTCCAAGCAGGCACCTGGCCTTTGCGCCTCCCACCATCTTGTCTTTCAGGCAGGCTCAATCCCAGCCGGCTATTGCTGGGCTGAGAGCTTGAGGCTGAGAGCTGGGGCTGCCGTGGAAGTGTTTCCTCCATTGCATGTGGTTTTAATCCTTCTGGGTTTATCTGCTAAGGCCCAGGGAAGGGAAGGGTCCTGCTCAAGAGAAGCAAAAGCATTAACACACGGCTAATGCCCGATGTCATTGGTTGTCCATCCAGGTATCAGCAGAAGACACAGAGGAGCTTAGCCCTGAGCGAGGCTTGGCTGGAGCTCAGCTCTGAGAAGTGCCCTGTGGACATGCAGCCTGACCCGGTCCCTCTGGGAGAGGCAGAGTGCACACAGACATGTCTCTACGGGTAAAACAGGTCTTTCTGGCATCTCCCAAAAGTGGTTTAATGCATGTGGGTCTGCAACAGGAGGAAGAACCTGTTGGAACAAACGGTCTTCAGGAGTGCCACCTTCTAAAGGGCTGCCCAGGACCCACAGGGGAATCAGCCACCCTTCGAGGGATATGGGCAGCCAAGGACGAGAGAGGCTGAAAGCCAGCGCAAGAGGATTTCTTTCAGCTGATCTAGGAAGCCCACAGCCTAATCTGAGTCCTGCTGGATAACCTTGGGCAGCGTTTTGCCTCTCTGTGTTTAGTGGTTCCTCCCTGCAAAACAGGGCTGATAAAGCCCTCCTGAGCGACATGCCGGAGACCTGCAGAAGCAGGAACTACCACCAAGACTTTCAGTGACCTGGGTCTTCCAGGACAGTGGGCTAAACTGTTTCTGAATTGACATATTCTACAATTTTTCTGGCCCTTTTAAGAAACCGGAGCCATCCACCCCCGTGACTCTTCACTGACCCCTCACTAAAGAAGCCAAAGAGATGCTGTCAGATACGGGGTAATTACCACAGGTTTATTTTGGAGATTAAAAGCTCTTTGTATTTTTAGTCTGTGGATTCCTTAGTGATGGCGGTGATAGCTTGAGAACATTTCTGCTCCCTGCATGTGAATCTGCACTTTGTCACCCTGATGTGGCACAAGGCATCTTAAGCAAACAAGCAGAAAAGGCCTTTAGCTGTTGTGGGGAGAAATTTTACAAAGCCTCTCATTTGCATGCACCCAGTAGTGTCCTGTTGAGAGCACTTTGCTGGCGTCGTTCCATGTCCCCTGCACACAGTAGTTTTGTTTTTTTTGATTCCTGTGCACACGCTGACAGCGGCGTGTCCAGGTAACCAGGAGTCCCCAACCATTTACCTCCTCACACCACCTTCCCAAAAAACTAACCAGCGCAACAGAGATGTTTCTGGTTTTCTGCTGCCTTTCTCCTCCTTGTTGCCTGCACAAAGTTCCCTGGGCACAGACACAGACAGGGACAGTCAGTGCTGGTGCTGGTGCACCAAAACCAAGCCATGCCAGTGTGATTTGATCTGAGCTGGGCTGGCCAGCAGGTCAAGGGAGGTGATTCTCCCCCTCTAATGGTCTCTCATGAGACCCCACCTGGAGTACCGTGTCCAGCTCTGGAGTCCTCAGCACAAGAAGGACACGGACCTGTTGGAGCAGGGCCAGAGGAGGGCCATGAAGATGCTGGGAGGGCTGGAGCCCCTCTGCTGTGAGGACAGGCTGAGAAAGTTGGTGGTGTTCAGTCTGGGGAAGAGAAAGCTTCAGGGAGGCCTTATAGCAGCCTTCCAGTATCTGAAGGGGGGGCCTGCAAGAAAGCTGGAAAGGGACTTTTTAGAAGGGCATGTAGTGATAGGATGAGGGGTGATAGCTTCAAACTGGAAGAGGGCAGATTTAGATTAGATATCAGGAAGAAATTTTGCACTAAGATGGTGGTAAGACATGTGAACAGGTTGCCCAGAGAAGCTGTGGGTGCCCCATCCCCGGAGGTGTTCAAGGCCAGGCTGGATGGGGTTTTGAGCAACCTGCCCTAGTGGGAGGTGCCCCTGCCCATGACGGGGGCTTTGGAATGAGATGATCTTTAAGGTCGCTTCCAACTCAAACCATTCTGTGATTCCATGAATGTGGCCGAACTGAGCTGTGCCAGGCTGAGCCATGCCAGGCTGACCCCAGCAGCACCCAGCTGATCCAAACCGCGCTGCCCGAACCAAGCTGAGCCCACCCAATTCCACCAGAACCGAGTCGTATCCACTCGTTTCCCCTTGGGCCGTGCCGATGCGGGCAGAACGGAGCCGGGCCGTGCCGAACCGAGCCCAGCCGGGCCCCGCCGCGCCCAGGCGGGCGGAGCGGGGGCGGTGCGGGGGCGGTGCGGGGCCGCCCCGGAGGAGCCGGGGCCGCTCCGTCTGCCCGGCCCAGCGCAGCGCAGCATGTTGCGGGCGGCGGTGAACGTCTCCCGGCTGTGCCGCGGCCCGGCCCGGCTCGGTGCGCCCTTCTCGGCCACCGCCGCCGCCTCCCCCATCCCGGCGCCCAACCCACGCCCCGACATCGCCTGCAACAAGGTAGGGCCGCGGCGGGGACCGGACGGGGGGCGGCAGCGGTAGCTTCCCCCGCGGCGAGCTGGGCTGGGACGGGGAGGGGCTGGGGCTCCCCGGCTCGGCCGCACCGGGGGGGGGCGGGGGACAGCCGGAGGTTTGGGCCCAAAAGCCTTGCGTTGCAGGAAATCTTGTTGTGAAATAAAGCAACTCAGGGCGCAGCAGCTGCCGGGGGGCAGAAGGTCGTGTGTCCTGCTTTGTCCCTGTCCCCGCGGTTGTTGCAGCTGACCGCTGCCATCGGCGCAAACAGCCGAAGGAGAAAACCGTGCGAGAGGGCGTGCGGAGGGAGGGGAAGGTGCCTGGCTTGGTGGTGGGTATCTGGGTAGATGAGAGCCCCGCTCCTTGCTCGATGCCCTGGGGAAAGCACCGTCCCATCACCTGAGCGAGGCGCTGGTGGAGGGCGAGCGTTCGTTCTCCTCCCCAGCCGCCCCTGCCCGCCACGGTGACAAGGCCCTCGGCCGCTGGCGGAGAGTTCAGCGAGTTCTCGGTGAGCACCACGATCTTTGCACTGACGCTCTCTTGCCATGGAGCTGAAAAAAACAAATTCAGCCTTACTGAGGACAAAAGAGTTGGATAAGCTGCTTGTGTGCCTGGTTCACTTTCAGAACGGTACACGGGGAACCTAAAATCAGCTAATCAGGGAAGTGCTGCCAAAATCTCTAGTGCTGTTTACAAAATCAACTGTATCATCCCTGCCTGAAGCATTTTCCCAGTGTTCAGTCTCCTGAGCCTCCCAGTGTCCCTACGCAGCTCCAGCCAGGCTTCCGGGGCTTGCAGGGACCTACTGAGACGGGAACCGCTTCCAATTCACGTGCTGTTTGCTGAGATGTGAATTCTTTTTATGAACTTGAGGCTGTGTCTGTTGCTGTGTACTTTTAGGCTAAAATATCTCCTTCATATTGGCGTGGTTTTGGAGCCCACACAAGTTGAGTCTCTTTTAATTAAACAGCCTGCTAAGATGCCATCAGACAACTAAAGCTCTTAGCGATTTCACCTAGGTCTGGCTCCAAGGCTTAACACTGCTTTGCTTTCTTCATTGCAGATTTTCATAAATAATGAGTGGCATGATGCAGTCAGTAAGAAAACCTTCCCTACTATCAATCCAGCAACAGGAGAAGTCATCTGCCAGGTTGCTGAGGGCGATAAGGTAAGTGTTCTCTTGATGAGATTGGTTTGTTTTCCGCGTGAGCAGGTATATGGGGATTGCAGAGGAAGACACTAACTCATCTCTCACCGAGGCAGCTCCACCAAGTGCTGTGTTTGCAGTACTGCCTGACCTGTACAAATACCACGTCGAGTGCTGCTTGTGTTCTTCCTCGGCTACCACTTTCAACAAAAACCCTCTGGCTTTGTCTCTTAGCAGTGGCAAGCCGGGACTGGAAAGGGCGGAGAGGAATAGATGTGGGGAGGCTGGGGACCAGTTGCGGGTGGAGGTTGCTGGGGCAGGCGGGGATGAAGGCAGGTACCTTTGCAGTCCCATGGGTGCTGTGCTGGCGGTGTGACCCAGAGTCATGGGAGCAGAGGAGACAAAAGGTCAGCATTCACCTGAAGAGCCCCTTTCTGCTGTACGCACGCAGTGGGAGACTGTCCCTAGCCCTAGGAAATTAAAAAAAAGAGAGAGCGGTGGTGGGGAATAGAGTCATGTAGTCATCCCGTGCCTTATGCAAGGCCCTTCTAGGAGTCTGTGGCAGAGCTGAGGTGGTGTTTCCCAGCAATTTTGGGTTCTTTCTACAGTCTGGAAACTTGTCTGTATTCCCCAAGGGAGGGGTGAGTGAGGGAAACCCTTTGTTGTTTGCTTGTCTGTGGTAGACTGGCTTGTCCTGGCGTGACCATTACAGCAAGCCAGAACAGAGAACCATCTAGAAACAAGTTAATGCCCTGACAGGACAAAATGATGGATTAGAGATATTTGATCAAGAAAAAAAGTTCTTTAGACTGTGTTGGTGAAATCAAAGCCTGAAAAAGTATCAAAACCATACTTCTGGAGCTTTTTCCATGCCTTGTTCTAGGATACAAATATTAACCCAGCAGATGACTTTGCGGAAATACCTTGACAATATTTGTGCTCCACAGAGCTGAAATAACAGAGAGTGTGAGAGCAGGCAGAGGTGGTGGCTGCGCGGCTGTTACACCCTCTGTTTCACTGCCACATCTGCTCCCTCCTCCCCGCAGATGCAGACTGGGAGAGAAAGCTGCCTCTGGTCCGGCAGCAGTGTTTGTGCTGAGGCTGTGCTGCTGTGCCTGGGTTGGTGCTTGTGGGGCAAGTGGGGGTTCAGGGGCTGCAGCCTGTGCGCTCCCCTGCCCTGGGACCAATGAGTGTCTTGCAGTGAGGCATCTGTCAAGGCTGCAAGTTCTTGCCCCTAAAACCATGGCACTAGCGGTCGCTTATGCTGTCTGGCTGGAGGCTGTTTTCTCTTGGAGACCAGGGAGGGCTTGAGCTGTGTTTTGAGAGAGTGAGTGGGGGCTGGTTACTCCTTTCTCACCCTCTTGCCGGGACTCCTCTGCAGGCAGATGTGGACAAGGCCGTTAAGGCAGCCAAGGCAGCTTTCCAGCTGGGCTCGCCTTGGAGGAGGATGGATGCTTCTCATCGGGGGAAGCTGCTGAATCGTCTTGCTGACCTGATCGAGAGGGACCGGGCTTACCTGGCGGTGTGTATCGCGCTCTGTGGCTGAGCTCCCACTGCGATCCCTAACTATGGGGAGAGGGAGGCAGAAATGGGTGGTTTGTGCCCAAGGGGTATGATGGGGATTTTGGCTATTGCTAAAACTGTGAGAGAGAGCTGCAAAGGATGGGGAAGTAGTTTTGGGAAGCTGAAAGCAAAAAGGCCAACATGCAGAACTGACCTGAATTGCAACTGAGAATCAAATCTAAATCTATATGCCTGACTTTCCCCACCTCACTCTTCAGGCAATCTCATTGGTTTTTGCAGGCGCTGGAGACTCTGGATAATGGGAAACCATACTCCATCTCCTACCTGGTGGATCTGGACATGGTAGTCAAATGCCTCAGGTAGGCATGGAGGCTAGAGCGACAGCACAGGAACTCTTCATGCTCCACGCTTGTGCTCAGCTGGCCCGTGGTAGTTGAACCTCTGCTCGTGCAGAGAGTAGATGCTTCTGAGGAGGAAAGCAAGCGGCTGGAGGAAGTGTCTCTTATTTTCTTTTGATGGGAGACTTGTTATTCTAAATTCAGTGACCAAAACTTTATTGTTGCTAGATACTTTGCAGGTTGGTCGGATAAATTCCATGGCAAAACCATCCCGTTAGATGGAGATTTCTTCTGTTACACAAGACTCGAGCCAGTGGGAGTTTGTGGACAGATTATCCCGGTAAGTGAAATGTATCAGTAGTTCCCGTAACATGTCAAGAATTCAGTGTTACCATGAAGAGTTGTCTTAAAATGCAAGTTATTATCTGTTGCGAACTGCTGCTTCCTCCAGTGGTAAGGAAATTATGCTTGCACCAGCTGGGAGGGCTGTTACTTTGCTCTGGCAGTAGAGAACTACCTGTTGATTTCATGGACTCTGAGAGAGATTTACTTTGTATCTGCTGAAAAAAGATTAAAATAATTTAAACCCCTTTATAGGAGTTATCTGGCTCAGAACCACAATTAGGTTTAAATTACTACCTAGCATTAAAACCAAAAATTCTGTGTGATAAGGAAATAGAGAACTAGTGTGCAAAATTCAGCTTTTATGTACCTGATCTTATTTCTGTAACCGGTAGCAAGCCTAGCAAGGTGGTTTGTCAACAACAAAGCCATATTTACACAATGGTCTGTGGATAGTGTTACCTCTTTATAGGAGTAGCCAGATTCTGCTTGTTGCATATTGTATTTGCATGTTTTTCATATTTGCATTGAGCAAGAACTGAATGTAAACGCCTCACCGGTCTGCACTGCCCTGTCATCACAAACAGAATTTCTTTCAAAATGCCTCAAAAGAGGTTAAACTGACAGTAAAGATTAATTCCCCAAAAGTTAGGGTTTTGCAGCGGTACTGAGAGACCTCATACTTCAGAGTACACTTTTCCTGGACAAATAGAAGGCAGTGCTTGAAAAGGAGCCAAGCGTTGAGGAGCAGCTAAGGAAGGATCAAAGACTGCTTCCATAAGTGCTGCATCTGATTTGAACGAAGCTCACTGGCAATTTACTGATTAATTGGAAACTTTCAAGTTCAGACCAGCAAACACCTCCTTGTTTTTCAGTGGAACTTCCCGCTGTTGATGCAAGCATGGAAACTTGGGCCTGCCCTGGCTACTGGGAATGTGGTTGTGATGAAGGTGGCGGAGCAAACTCCCCTGAGTGCTCTCTACGTGGCTAATCTGATCAAAGAGGTGAGCGAAAAGGCTGGGTTTCCATCTGCTGCCTCGCTGTCGCTGCTGGAGCGCGGTGTGATACGGCCAAACTGGTGAGCTGTGGGGGGCATGTGACAGGAACAGAGAGGGGCTGTCTGATCCGAAGAAAGGCTGGATTGTCTTGGGTATCTTAGCATTTGATTTAGCAAAAAAAACCCCACACTTGTCCTTAAAAATGCATATGCAGAGGACATAAATCTTGATTAGGGAAGGACGCTTTAAGGTTCAGTTAAACAACAAACTTCAGGGCGATTAGAAAGCTAACATATATAGCTCCAAACTATGCTTAGGATGTGGGGCAGGGAGTTGTCCTGGTTCTTGCCAACTGAACATTAAAGACCTAGGGAATTAAAGTGAAGGCTCTGTTCTTTGTGGGATGCCTCCTGAATTGTTCCTAACAGAGGAGGGTAGGTGAAATCCTTGATTTGTAAAAGGAGTAACATTGCTCTCTCCTGCTCTGATCGGGCAGGCTGGATTCCCACCAGGCGTGGTGAACATCATCCCTGGCTATGGGCCCACTGCAGGGGCTGCCATCTCCTCCCACATGGACATAGATAAAGTGGCCTTCACCGGCTCTACAGAGGTAAGGGAGTACCTTAACCTTTAAGCCCTTGGGATACAGAGGTTATCTCATTGCTCTAATACCCTTTCTATATAACATACTGGAGGTGCCTTGCCTTCTACACCTTGTTTCTAAAAATACAGCTGACTTCAGAGTGTGATACTTATTTTTACTTTACATAAGACTCTTTTTAGGTGCCTTCTTTAGAATACTTCCTGTTGTTTCCCTTGAGCTCCTTCTTACTAGTGGAGAAACTCTAGGCAGTCTTCAGTTGTTCCTGTAAAGCCCTGACAATGAGGGGATTATTATTAAACTGCTGACTGAGATCTAAAACCAGCCGCCGTGCCAGGTGTCGCTGTCTGTAGGAGTGAACTCCTAATACCTGTTCTCACGATGCAGGTTGGACATCTGATCCAGAAGGCTGCAGCAGAGAGTAACCTAAAGAGGGTGACACTGGAGCTTGGAGGAAAAAGTCCCAACATAATCATGTCTGACGCAGACGGTAAGCACCTGCTAGCGTAATATTTGGTCTGTACCTTTTACGTGGGCTTTCTGCAAGCAGAGCTGGAGGTGAAAGGAGACCTCTCTTGTGTTGTACGAGTCTCCGTCTCTGACACCACCTGCCTGTTCTCACCCTGTCTCCGTGCCTCCAGCTGTAGCTGCTGTGTTTCTGTATCAGCAATTCTTCACTCCCACTTCTTTCTCAGGGCTGTGAAGAAGTTCAGTTATCAACAAATAAGAATTGTTTCAGTATCTTCCCTCAGTCTTAGTTCCATTTTTGTTTTCATTGCTTTCTCTTTCTCTTAGTGCGTACTGCTTTTTTCTAGTCTTGTGAAGTTCTGGTTTCCTCATCTCTTGCATATAGACTTGGAAGGAAATTCTTCTAGATCTAAAATAACTTGTCCTTACTACCTGATAATTTCAAATGCGAACTCTAATCTCCTTCAGATGAGATTTTTTTCCCTAGTATGGGGGCTTTAATAGACCCTCATACTAATTAAATCTGTATGTAACTTCTGCCCTCCCAGAGCATGGAAAATACCTGTCAACTGAAAGGACTTTGTGTCACTGATACTCCAGCAGTCTGCATGATAATTGTTCAAAAGAAGTTACTTACTGACTCTGGTTGATTTTGTTTGCTTATTGGTTTTCTTTCCTCTCCCCAATCTTAGTGGACTGGGCTGTGGATCAAGCCCATTTTGCCCTCTTCTTCAACCAAGGGCAGTGCTGCTGTGCTGGATCTCGAACATATGTCCAGGAAGATATATATCATGAGTTTGTGGAGAGGAGTGTTGAGAAGGCCAAATCCAGGGTGGTTGGAAACCCGTTTGACTTTAAAACGGAACAGGGGCCTCAGGTGAGAGCAGGAAATGTCCTGAACTGTTATCTTATGCAATAGTCCCAATCTTCAGTCGTTGTGCATCAGGAGATTAGAATGAAAGGTATCCTTTGGTCTCTTGATTAATCTCCTTTGAACTGTGCCAATTATCTCCTTGTGCAGGAGAGAGAAGTTAATTAACTGATCTGATTATTCCAAAACCTCCACTTGACACTGGCATTTAAAAATTATCGTCTCCCTTTGAAGCTGGCTCGGCAGTCTGTTGAAATGAGGAATTGCTAGAGCACAGTCACATGCACAGCAGGTTGTAGTCAAATCTTTTTTTTACCGCCAGTAAAGGTGAAGCTGATCTGTCTGTCCTCATGGCTCCTAGGTAGATGAAGAGCAGTTTAAGAAGATCCTCGGTTACATTAGTACTGGGAAGCGTGAAGGAGCCAAACTGCTGTGTGGCGGGAACCCCGCTGCAGACAGAGGCTATTTCATCCAGCCAACTGTGTTTGGCGAGGTGCAGGACAACATGACGATTGCCAGAGAGGAGGTGAGACCCACAGCGCCTTTCTTTTCTGTCTGTCAGCTTTGCACTTCCTTGTCATTTTGCTCCCTCTGATGCAAAAAACCACAGGTCTACAAGCACTGGACGTTCATGAACTGCAAAACTTGATGATTCTTAGAAAGTTACCATGTTTAACTTCCCTCCAGGTTACGTCCTGGGCACTTCGTAATATGGGAAGTGATACTTGATGTCCTGTGTGACTTCTAGGACACATGCATAACTCCAGCATCAGCCACAGCCTCCCCCGTGATCAATTTACACAGATTTTCACCTGCTCTGTTTGGATTTTGCAGATATTTGGGCCGGTCATGCAGATTCTGAAATTCAAAACCATTGAGGAAGTCATTGAGAGAGCAAATGACTCCAAGTACGGCCTAGCAGCAGCAGTCTTTACAAAGGATATTGACAAGGCAAACTATGTGTCACAGGGCCTGCGAGCTGGAACAGTTTGGTGAGCCTTGGCACTTCCTTCTCCCTAAACTGCTGGAAGCTTCCTTATGTGCTGCCATTTCTCATTAAGTTTGCTCTTTGATAGCCTGTCTCTACTTTGGATCCAATTTGACGTGTACATCACTGAATGTAATGTCAGACCTCCAACTGTAATGCTAACTGTTGGTAAAATTTAGGTATATTAAGCTTCCATGCTCCCACTGCGAATTAATGAATGGGATGGGGGGAAGCGAAATCCAGTCCTGCAGCTGGCAGTGAGAGCAGCTGCTGCAGGGCTCTGAGTGCGAGCAGGGATTAGATCACCCAGCACGTCCGCGCGGTCCTGGCTGCGCGGTGGCAGTTCCTCTGTGTTCTGAGGCCATGCTGAAGGCTTTGCCAAAGTCAGTACTTCAACACCAGTTTACTGTTCTAGCACAAGAGATTTTGGAGATCCAATATTTCACTGTTGTACTTTTTTTTAATGGTGCTGAGTGAACAGATGCTTTTGATATCTGTCCTCTGAAGGAGGTGTGGGTGGCAACCTGGAGGTTTGGTCCTGTGATAATGGGACGTGAACTGATTTAATGATCTTCTGTTTCCTGGTTGATGAAGATAAGGTTTCAGTATTGATTAATTATGTTGGCTGAGAGAACTGACAAATACGGAAATTCTGCCTAGAAATTCAGACATTCCTGTGTTGTAAACGGCCAAGGTGTCCCTTTGCTACAAATGGACTCTTCCATTAAGCAGTTCTGAAACTGCAGGTGCTTAATTCTTGTTTTCCATTTCAGGGTAAACTGCTACAATGTGTTTGGTGCGCAAGCCCCATTTGGCGGCTACAAAGCTTCTGGGACTGGGCGAGAGCTGGGAGAATATGGTCTGGAGGCATATGTGGAGGTGAAAAATGTGAGTATGCCTGTATCCAAGGTCTTCCCAACCCTCTGCCACAGCTCCAAATCGTATTTGTGCCTGCTGGTGTAGGCTGGCCTGAGAGTTGCAATTCTTCCTTCTAATGCTTGAATCAAAACTGGAACTGGGCTTCTGAAGTAACCGCAAACGCAACTCCATGTAACTGTATTTAAAACAGAAAGCTAGCCTTGCTTTATACTGCTGAGGAAAATAAGGATAGGTGACCAAATAGATTCCCAATTGCCTGCATCACTTGGCACTATTTAGCTCTTTCTCACAGTAAAGAACGCGAGTATATGGGATTCCCCATGAGTTTATTTTGTGGAGAACAGGAAGAGCATGTGCTGGGGGTGCGTGCCAGATGGATGGAAGCTTCTGCAGGTACGGACTGGCAGATGAACGCTGGGCACTCGTCAGTCAAGAGGGGGAACCTGAGCAGTGACCAGTACTCGATGCGGCTCCCTTGAGTCTATGTGGGAGATGGAGGTTCCTGGTGTTAGGCAACCCCCTTGCCTCAGGCTGAGTAATTTCCTGTAAGACAAGGAGAAAGGCTGTCAGGCTGTCTACTTGCAGCTGCAATGTCTAAAGGGTGACGGAGCTCTTGGGCAGAGCCCATGCCCCCAGAGTTACAGTACAGCAAAGTGGATAACGGTTGAGGGCCTCCAGCTGGTGACTGGCAGGGGACTGGTCCGGTACAGGAGCTCCACAAACAAATGTGCCACTCCCACCTCTCAAAGAGCAGTGGCATCTCTGGAGAGATGCTGTGACCCAGCCTTCGAGCTTCTTCCTCTCTTCGAGCCTTCCAGTCTGGTCTCCAGACCAAGGTGATCCCAGTCACTGACTGGGATATACTGTCTTCTGGTTCTGGTATTGCCTCTTGGCCTTCAAGTGAATATAACTGACCACTGTCTTCAGGAAAATAACTTGTGACTTTTTTTTTTTTTTTTCCTAGGTGACCATGAAAATTCCACAGAAAAACTCCTAAAGGACAGCAGCCTCCCCATGCGTTCGGAAACACCTATGCAGCTTCATGAGATACAAAGCAAGGGAACCTCTTCTTAACACGCACAGAACTTAGGTGGAAAATATGTAACTCTGTGTTAAGAAATGTTTCTTTAAAACGTACCTGAAGGAGCTTTTGTTAAAAAATGTTACTTGGCTTTATCTTTCTAAAATACCAAATACAGTTGAGTACTAATGCATTACATGGGTGTATGCTTGTTGCATCTGTATCTGATGAATATGCTTTTTTTCAATAAATCGTTTAAATGCTTGTCTAGTCTGGTGGAGGTTTTATAATAATTCTTTGTTGGTTTACACAGGGCGCTCTATACTCCTTGCCCTAAACACCTAACACGTACGTCTCCCTTCTGTAAGCAAAGCGAACTGAGGCCGAGTTGCGTAACCCAGCAGGAGAGCAACCCCTCAGCGTGAATCTGTGAGGTGAAAGTTTGTTCCGGCTGCTCCCATTGTACCTACTCACAATAAATGTTTTTGTATTAGCGAGGTTAACCCTGCCTTTGTCGGAGCAGTTTGTCTCGGTGACCTGAGCGGGAGCTCAAGCGCGTGCACAAACGCAAGACAAGAGGGAATGGCCTCAAGTTGTGCCAGGGGAGGTTTAGGATGGTTATTAGGAAGAATTTCTCCACCAAAAGGGTTGTCAAACATCAGAACAGGCTGCCCAGGGCAGCAGTGGAGTTGCCACCTCGGGAGGCATTTAGAAGCCGGGCAGACGTGGTGCTGAGGGATGTGGGTTAGTGGTGGTTTTTGTCAGCGTTAGGTTGATGGTGGATTGGGTGATCTGAAAGGTCCCTTCCAACCTAGACAATTCTGTGATTCTAAATTTGTATTTTCTTCCACACGTCGATCACCCCTTGCCTTAAGCAATTTTTAACTTTCTGTGAAACGTTAAAGCCAGCCCTACATCTGGTAACTCTGCCCAGCAAAGCAAGCACAAGAGCTGACCGTGCCAGAACAAAGCAGCGGGGTGGGGGGGTCTGCGCCTCAGTGAGGGCGTTGGGGCTGCGGTGGGAGACCCCTCTATCGTGTAATCCTTAGAGTGAGCCCTGCGCTGGAGGGCTGGTGCGCTGTGAGGGGGAGACGAGCCCGTGGAGGGCACGAGGCGAAGGCGGAGAGAGGTTTCTTCGCACCCGTCCGCCCTGTCCCCTCAGCCGCCGCCCGGCTGCTTCCTCTCAGCCCAGAGGGCGGCCGCTCGCGCCGAGATCTCGCGATGCTTCGGTCCCCGAGATCTCGTGAGGCTTCGCGTCGTTCCGCCCCCTCTCGCGGCGCTCCCGCCCGGGGGCGGGGACTCGCGCCCGCGGGGCGGGGCCGGCGCGCAAGGCTTCGCCCCGCCCCTCTGGTCGTCGTTACGTCATCACAAGGCGCCCGGCTGCTCGAAGGCCCCGCGGGGGCTTCGATGGCGGCGTCGCGCTTTTAGGGCTGCCGGCGGCCGCCTGTAAACTGCGCCACCGCCGTGGTGGAGGCTCCTAAAATTCCCCGGTGGGCGCGGAGAGGAAGCGGGGGGTGCGCGTTGGCCTCCCTTGCGGGGAGCGGCGGGGGCTGGTAGGGCCTCGGTGGGTCGCGCCGCCCGGCGGGCGTGCCCGGCTCAGGGTGCCGGCAATGCCTGGCTCCCGGGCGGCGGCGGCGCCTCGGCGGCGGCGGCTCCCGGGCTGAGCGGCGGCTCCGGGCCCGCCCGCACCCTCCCCGCGGCGCTCCCCCGCCTCCCCGCGGGGCCCCGGACCCCCCCTCGGCCCGCCCGGCCGGGGATGAGGCGGTGCGGCGGTGGCACAAAGGCTCCTCCGGGGCTGCCCGTCGCTTAGCGCGGCCCAGCGCCCCCGGACCGGCCCCGCCGGCGCCCCTCGCCGCCTCTCTCCCTTCTGCCTCGGCCTCCGCTCTCCCTCGCTGGGGACGGGCCGGCGGCTCCCGCTCCCCTCCCAGCCACCCGTAGCCCCGCGGGAGGATGTCGGAGGATCCCGAGATGGACAAGATGATCAAGGTAGGCGGGAGGCAGCGGGTCCCCTGCCTGGCCAGGGGAGGTGGCAGCCCGGGCAGGGCCCTGAGGCCCGGCGGGGCCAGGTCCCCCCTTCTCGGGCTGAGGCTCTACTCCTCGCTGCCCCTCCGCCGGGACGCGGCTGCCTTCGGGCTCCGGTGTGGAGCGCCAGGCACCGGGCAGGGAAATGGGAGCTGCAGGCAGACGGGCTTCCACGGGATCCGGCCTCGGGGGATCGGTGCTGAGACTCTGGGGAGCAGAACCGGGGCGGCCGGGAGCCGGGGTCTCTGCTTCACAGCAGTCCCTGGCTGTGGAGGCAATGCTGTCGCCTCAGTCCATCTCAGAGTTCCTGTTCGGATGCTGTCATGAAAACAAATCTGGCGTGTGGGATGTTTGTGTTTTGAGTGGTGGTGGAGGAGCTGAACAGATTCAGGATTTCTTTTTTTACAACGGCAATCAGTGTGTGAGCTTAGCGCTTCCCGGTGAATCCTGCTGTGACCTGGCTGAGCGGATTTCCCGAAGAAGCTGGGGAAACCCTTTTGGGATAAATTGCAAAGCATTTGCTGTCACAGACTCTGGATGCCTTCAAAAATGCTTACTTTAAAAAGATGAGTGGATTTCTTAAGGATGTAGGTAAAATGACCATGTATCTTGGCATTTGCCACCTTTCCTTGGCCCTGCTGTCTACCGCTGTGGGATTTGTCTTTACAAAGCTCATTGGGGGCAAAAATCAATGCAAGAGAAGTAGCAACACAGTCTTGTGTTGTTGAAATCTGGATTGATTTAAAATATGTGGGTCTTGCCTTTTGAACTAAAAAAGCCCAAAGTAGAAGGAAATCTAAGCACTGTGTTCAGGCAACTCAGGTTGTAATTAAGCTGCGAGATCAAGTATCGAAATTGTATGCTGTCTCTTCCTGCTTCATTATCAGTCTCTGTAGGTGAAGTAGCTATCCAGAAAGCTGTCAAAAAGGTTTTTCAAGTATTTCTGTGGTATTTCTTGTGAAGGTGAAGATCTACATCAGAGCTCTTGGGGGTTAAAAACAAAGCAAAAAAAGCCGAAGCAGTTGTGTAAGTGTAGGGACAGTCCCGTATCTGCTCCTGCCCCTCAGAACCACACCCCTTGGAGTGGTTCTGACTGAGAATGGGTTCTGGGCAAATCTTTTAGGTTATAGGCATTGTCTGAATCGAGAATACAATTTAGTACTTTTATATATTTTGCTGATTTTTCTGATACTCAAATACTTAGTTATTGTTCAAGTTTGATTGGTTTTCACCTGCGTCTGCAGGTTTAAGGTGTGTGATTCAAGATAGCAATCGCTGTTTGAGGGAAACTAGCTGGGGCTGAAAGGCTGTGTGTTGGAGCAGTGGTGGTGAAGTAACGCTGGTTGTTGGCATTTCACTTGCTGAATACATGGAGTTTGTCCAAGCAGCAGTCTGGATACTTGTAATTGACTGTAGTGAGTATGCATCACGCTTAAAATACCTTCTTTCAAACCTTTTCCCGTTGGTATTCAGCGGAAACTGAGAAGCGCCTGAGCTTTCCCCCGTGCAGTCCTGATGCATGTCTAGCTCCGTCTGAAAGCAGTTTGCTGGAGATCAACCTAGGAGAAGTCTCAGAGTGCCGCGTTGCAGGCTGTCAGCGTCCCAGACTGGTGACTGCATGGGAGGGTGCTCCAACTGTTGTTTTAGGTACCCCGAGCTTGCTGAAAGCGAATTGTGCTGTTGAAGAGAACTCAACTCTCAAAGTTTGTGTGAAACTTCTTTGTCATTGAATACATTTCAGATTAGTTTAATCCCTTTGCCCTCTGGAAATTAATATAAGGAGTGATCAGAAGTTTAAAGCTCCTTTCACAGTAGGAACAAAAAGGTTTACTGTAAGAAATTGCACCACTGCAGTTTTGAGTTTTGGTTTGGTGGTTTTTTTTGGTTTTGGTTTTTTTTTTTTTTTTTTTTAAAGCGCTCTGTCTGGCACTCTTCTGCCTCCTCTGTTCCCAGACGCAGCAAATCAGTTCCAGCTGACCTGTCAGCCAGTCTACAAGTTCAGTGCTGTGCAGCAGAGCTACTGTAAGGCATTTTATTCTCCAGCTGTGGGGCTAAGTACAGGATACCATACCCTCTGCTGCCTGCATCCACAGCACCTTAATCTAAATGAAGAGGCAAGGCATTTAGGCTCACCAGTTGAAATAGATTTTGATATTTTCAGAGTACAGTATTATATCTGTACATTTTAAATATTTCACGCTGTTTGAGTGTTTTAAACTCCTGTTGATTTGCAGGTATGTAGTCTTGGTGCTAGATTTGGAGCTCCTGAACTAGGAGGTGTAAGCAATTTTGTACATTGATGGACATCAAAATTCTCAAATACTGTATTTCATATCATTTGGAAATGGTGAATAGTGTTTCTCGATCGCTAGATTATTAATTTTTACTTCTAAGTTGTAAAGCTGCTTTGGAATGAAGATTGGAATCCAAATAAAAATGCAGAAAACAAAAATGTTGGCTTTTTATTTAAAGCACTGGCAAATATGCAGAATATGAAAGAGGAACTTAATTTTTATTAAAAAAGGACTTATTTGTAGTTGTTGACCTTGTCTGTCAGGAGTTGAGAACTATCAGATCTTATTCTCACTTCATTTGATTCATAGATACAGGCTTTCCAATTCCTAATCAGCTTCTCATTTCCACTCATTCAGCTGGAACGGAGCAAGCTGTCTCTGCGCCACCGCAGAAGTGGCACGAGGCAGCAGAAACCGTTTAGTCAAGACTGTGCTTGTATGTGGAGACAGCATCTCTTTTTACACCAACCTGTGCCGTTGAAAGGGTGGGGTAAGCGTTGAGCCAGCCAGGCCCTTCTTTGGTTTTGGAACAGGAGCAGCAGACTTCAAAGCTCTATAAAAAAAAAAAAAAATAACGAGGAATTGCTATCACTTAATCACGAAGTTGCTCCAGAGTATTTTGGCATTTGCTTCTCCAGTTCGGTGGTTTGACTTTCTTCAAAACACTAAGCGTGATCCTGAAGGTGTGCTGAGGAGGTCCTTGCCAGTTCAGAGAAATGCTTTCTCTGCTCATTAATCCTCCTCTAAAATTGTGTTTTCATTCCAACTATGATGCCTTTGATTCTCGGTATCTGAATATCAGGCAAATTAAATTAGTTTTTCCCTAATACACTTCTCACACGTGAAATTTATGTTAGTTGAATTGATAAGGAAGGTTTTTTGTCCTTCTACTTGAAAACAACAAACCGTGCGTGATCCACTATGCTTTTCTTCCCTTTTCGTTTGAAACCCTTCATAAAACTTCTCGTTAACTGTAACTTTTTCCTTTACAGCTTTCACGCTAGTCACTTATGATTTATGTCGTACCCGCTCCAGACTCCGTTAAAAAGCAATTTTTCCTTTCATGTCTGTCTTTTTGCGCTCTCTAATCCCTTAAATATCAGCTTTCCTCCCTTGCTTTGTTTTCTGTTCCTGTGGCTTGGGGTCTGGCTCCAGCCTGGCAAGAGCGTTAATCCATGGCTATTGTCGCAGGGGCTGACAGCCAGGTTAGGGGCTGCCCTTTTCAATACCTTGGTTGAGAGCACGAGTGTTCTCAGTTTTCTCATAGCTTGTAGCGTGAGCCATTCCTGAAATGCTGTGTGTTTTGAATCAAAGTTAACAGAAGGGGAAAATCTGGTCCGAATAAAGTCGCTTTGCGAGCGGTGCATTCCTCCATTTGTTTTCGGTGTATTTGGGAAGTATTTTACCTCCTTGCTTGCGCTTCTCCGCTGCTAGGTTTTGTTACCACCTCCTTTTCTTGCAGTTTATCAGAAAGCGGGGCTTTCTGAAGGATTAACATAGGTAGCAGCATTCATAAAAGAACAAAGGCAGGTTTTCATGGCGTGTTTTACTTTGACTTGTATTTGCCCACAGCATTTTCACCGTGCAGCCCTGCTCTGTCGTTAGGTCACTGTCTGTGGAGCAGCACGTGGCAGCGGCGTTAATCAAGATGCTGCGCGCTGAAGCTTCGTTTGCATCCCGCCTTGTGACATGTTTAAGCATGATAGCACCCAAGCTGTGTCATAACACAACCAAACCCTGTTTGTATGGATTTGGACAAAGGGATTATAAACACGAGCCTGGTTCATTATCAGACAAGCTAAAACTAGTCATGCAGGGTTTAATTTACAGGGTAATGGTTCCAAAGGTTTCAAAACCCTAAGAAAGCAGCAAAATAATTTTCCATTTTAGTGTATGACCAAAACTTACATAATAACGTTGAAATTGGGCTCTTGTGTTCAATTGTGATTGATCATTTATAGGTAGGAAGCTGGATTTTAAAGTCAGGGGAAAAATGCCCTTGATACACTTTCTGTATTAAAGGTACAAGACCTCATTTACTGTTCTCAATAATCCTGTTTCAAAATGTGGGGGTGAGCAGTCTCAGCTGCACAGAAATCATTTTAAATTGAGATATATTATTATGTCAGCATTTGTATTTATGTTTAATTTTCCTAGGTGAAGCAAAACTCCAAACCCCGACTCTCTCTGCTCAGGTATCTTGCAAATCAGGTCTGCTGAGCTGGTTTTTTTGGAAGGGATGTAGTGATTAATTATATACTTTTTTTTTTTTTTTTTTACTCTCTTTTCCCTCCCCCTGCTCCTTCTTGAATAGGAAACCTCCATTTTAGAGGAGTACAACATTAACTGGACTCAGAAGCTGGGAGCTGGGATCAGTGGTCCTGTTAGGTAAGACAATACACCTGGGGATTTGTATGTAATCTCAGCCTGTTTCATTAGCTGTGGAGAAGTGAGTATGTATTGTAATTGTGATGTGATACGTGGAAGCCTCTCTTTATAAACAAATAAATGTCTCTGTACTCCCTGCGGGTGGCAGCTGATGTGCGAGAGAGGTATTGTCTTTTATGGGATATGTTTGAAGTAAAAACTCTCCTCGCCTCTCTGCCTTGTCCTGTCTCACTGCCGGATTCCCCAAGCAAAGCAGGAACGGGGGGTGGTTGTGAAATGGTGGCAGCAGAAAATTCTACTGGGACACCTTTGTCCTTTTGATACTAGTAGTGTCAGTGCGGTGCAAAGGTCGCTGCTCCCGTCTACGGTATCATCACTTGGGGCATCAGCACTGTGCGGCCGTTAGCTATTTTTACCAGCTATTTTTTCACATCATCATGTGAGGCCAAAGCAGATAGCGCCACGAGCGCTGCATCTCATACCAGACTTGCCCATTGTGAATTTCTAACCCCTGCAGGAACCGGACACTTTCTGTAAAACAAAACATACGTTCCCTTTTCAACTAGAACTCTCCCTTCTGGGACCAGGAATTTTCACAAGCGCTGGAAAACAAATGTCTGTGCCTCTCTGTTTCTGGACGCTTGGCAGGACGATTGTCTATCGCCACCATTTATCTTCCTGTCCAAGCAATTGTTTCTCCTCATTCATTTTCTGTTGCTGTGTTGCCTCTGATCTTTATTTAAATATCCCTTTGTCTTTTTATTCTTCTAGCTGCCTGTTAATATGTGGGCCCTTCCCTCTGACGCAGTTCAATTGTTAATGTTAAATGGGGGAAGAAGAGAAAAAAACATGTGCGGCACAGTTGGTGGCCTTGCTAAAACAAGGCTTTCCATTCAGAAACGCTTTATTTATTGCAGGCTCCACCCTCCGTTGGAGATATTCAGACTGCCACTGTGTGGTTTGGGTTTTTTTCATCAGAAGTCTCTCTTCAGGCCGAATGTCCAGAGTGCATTCGGCTTGTCTGCAGTAACCCATTGCTCTGAAGTACTTTTTCTGCATTGCTGAAAATATAACTTTGTGTTAGATGTTTCCGCATAACGTGTTAGATTGTTGTGGAAGGCTGAAAACTGAGGCCTTCAAGCTGGGACGTGGTGACAGGTGCCCAGTATATTCCAGCTTGCGGGCATTCCTGTTCATTCCCATGTGGAGAGCAAACTCGTAACTACAGATCAATTGCTTGAAGTGTCTCTTTAACATTCTTGCTGACTGAATAATTTTATTGCTGTAATACTAGAGTCTGCGTGAAAAAATCCTCTCAAGAACGCTTTGCACTGAAAATTCTTCTTGATCGTCCAAAAGCTAGAAATGAGGTATAGTTCCTGTTTATACTGTCTGCCTTCTGACACACCGCAAAGTCTTGCCCTTTTGGTGAATCGTTGTAATGTTTTTTAATAAAAAAAAAAAAAAAGTGTTCCACAGGTCTTGCTGGGCAAGATTCCTTGGGTTTGATCCTCTAGCCTTGCTGTGCTCGGCTTCTAGAGGATGAGGTGGTGGGTGAAACAGGGTCTTCCAAACACTGAGTTTACTGTAGGTGTTAGCTGTGTATGTACAAGTGTGATTTATAGAGATATAACGTTCTCCCTATGTCCCGTATAACGTAACATGAATAGATGAGAGCCGATTTTGTTTCCATACATCTCACTCTTGAATGTCACTACTCTAAGAATTGCTAAGAATGCTTCAAGTTGCACTCTAAATGGTATGGGTTTGTCTGTGCACAAGAAACTCGATAAGCTCACTGATGCCGTTTGTGACTTACTGTGGGTGGCAAGAGCGTGCCAAGGTACCAAACTGTCAGTCTGTTGAAAATGATGGGCAGTCATTCAAGTTGTCATGAAAGTGAAAGAAGCGATAATTGTCCTCAAGGCTGAGGCAACTTCCATTTCTTCTTGAAGAGTAAATGTTAATGAGCAAATTCTCATTTAAAATTCCCAGCGGGGGGAAAAAAAAAAAATACAGAGAGCATCAAGCCCTGACTTGATTTAGCAGTCCAGGTAGCTTTAAACTGGGGAAAATTCCTTAGGTTCCTGGTTCAGAAAGTCGGAACCGGAGATGAGGCTTCACATCTTTTGAGTGCTAGATCTTGAGGCCGTAAAAGGAGCCAAATTATGGCATTTCAAGTTTTATTCATGAATTTTCGGTTTCAATCATATCTCACTTGCAGCTTGAAAGCTAGTTCTAGCTTTAAATATATTTTAAAATCCCAAAGAAATTAAAGATTGGGCTTTTTCTGGAACTGTGCTGGGTTTGATTCCATGGTTTGTAACAAGCAGATTGGCAATGTATGGTCATTTTGTCCTGCACGGTCCAAGTAGTGTAATGGCTCTTGGTCACTCCACATAAACGCTTGTAGGCATTTCTTATTTTTTGACTAGTTAAAGTGGCACGGGATGGGCGCTGAGCACAGCTGGCAGCGCATGGGTTCGTGTGTGCCGTAGTTTTGGGGGCAGAGGGAGGAGCAGAACCGGTCAGGTGCGTGTCACTGTGTACAGTAACGTTTCTTCCCTTCTCTTCAAGGTACGTCTGCACATGATGTGTGCAACACATCCAAATATTGTTCAAATTATTGAAGTTTATGCTAACAGTGTGCAGTTCCCACATGAATCCAGCCCAAGGTAAGATTACATAGGGTGATTCATTCCCACAGCTTGCTTTCCATGTTTAGGCCAAGGTATAGTGGAGTTTGCTTTTTTTTTTTTTAATCACAGCGTGACCAAAATGAATATTTATAGGGTGTTCCAGATATGATATTTATACTTCAGACTAAGCAACGCTTGCTTTTTCCCCCGTCAATGCCAAGACCTTTGCATATTTAAATGAATTTGCGTCCTTCACTACTGGTCTTGAATACATCTTCATTTCTTAGGTTTTTTTTATTGGTTCAGTCTGTGATACCTGCATTGTCTGAGAGAGTGTATTAGCTTCTAGCTACTGTCCTGCTTTGATATTGCTTTATTGCCTTGAATTGTAACCGCCGAGCCTCCTTCTGCTTTCAAAGCACTGTTAAAGCAGGATTGGAGCTGTGACTTTTGTTGCAACCTAGAAGTGAGATTGTTTTACGTGTCGGTGGTGCCTGTGAGCCACTGGGAAACTCAGAGTTCCAGTCTTCACGGGGCGGGGGGAGGGGGAAGAAGGAAGAGAAAATTGTTTCTAAAAATACTAGGTTCTGCCCTGTAAACTCTCAGTACATTGTCCTGCTGAAAACGAACACAGCAAAACATGAAGCAGACGTCTTATTTTTCATATATTAATATTGCTTGGGATAAAAACGTTGTCTTCAAATTGGATATTAGTTGAGGAAAAAAAATCAGAGCTGGGAGAATTAGAGAGCTGAGACCGGTCTTAGTCTCAGATGTATCTGATTTTGCTGTGTGGCGAGAAGAACTAGAAGTTAGTTTCTTGAGGCTCTAGCAGTCCTGATCTCCACACTTCCTATTCGTTGTCCTTCATAATTATGTCAATAAACCTGTAAATTAAAACAACGAGGTAGAGTATCCAGACTCAAAAGCATTAAAGATAATTCCTCAACCTTCTGCTTCTAAGTTCCCATGAACATCTTTAGCGCCGAGGCAGATCAGCACGTCTACAAGGATGGGCGCAGACCAGTGTGCGCTCTGCTTTACGCCAGCTCCAGCCTGGAAGCTCTTTAGCCCGTTTAATGCAAGACTCTACCTGCTGTGTTATTCTTTGAGGGCAGAGTTATACATGGATGCATCTAAATGGCTTCCAGGTCCAAACTGGCTTGCTGATGGAAAGCGTGGGTGGAGCTTGCCTGTGTCTGTCTGAATGCACCCATGTAGACATGTCCATGGTGTTTGTTCCAGCTGGATGTGGGAGCCCAACGTCAAGAGCAAACGGTAGATTCCTGGCTGACAGTGAGTCAGGTTGTGCTGGGAGCCAGAAAATCCTGCAGCTTATGTGCTTAAAGTCAAAATTACGGAACCAAAGTAGCTAGAACAACTGTAGAAGATGCAAGTACATGTCTCTCTTCTGGCCTGCGTCAGTAGATATGAAGTATGCATTATTAGCTTAGCAATTCTGTTATTTTTTTATTATTTTTAATATAACAAAATGAAATGCTTTTGAACAGGGCTCGGCTCCTAATTGTAATGGAGATGATGGAAGGGGGAGAGCTATTTCACAGAATCAGCCAGCACCGGCACTTTACTGAGAAGCAAGCAAGCCAAGTAACAAAGCAGGCAAGTTAACACCCATGTATAAGCAAATCCGTGAATGACAATGGCTAAAGTATTTAACAATTTCTTGGGGTGGGGGGGTGGGAAAAAAGGAAGCTAAAATAATCCTCAGTTCTGATCCAATGATCATTGCCTGCTTTGTTATAACCTGACAATGCCGAAGTTTTTTAATAGAAGCAAAGAATTGGAAGGTGTGGGCTAGTTCTGGGTTGGGACCCTGGTGTCTCTGCTATCCGTAGTGATGGTTTTCCTAACCTGGTCTACAGAACACGTCACCAAAGAGAGCTCTCTTCTTGCACAATCCTCCTGCTGTGTCCCTCACTGTTGTTCTAAAAGTGTTACCTCCAACAGTCCACAGGCTCTCACCAGACCACGCGAGGCTCCTGAGCTCCAGTCTGAGAATCGCTCTTGGCCATGACACAGACTTGGTGTTTCTCTCGCCTCTTGGGCCGGGTAGCACAGATGATAACATACATGTGTCCTGGGCCAGTGGTTTTCAAGCAGGGTTCTGTTATTTGGTTTTATGAAAGTCCTGCCTATCATGGAAGAGAACAAGAGGAATGTACCACTAGAGTGCATGTGTTCTGTGCTGTTTGTTCTGATGTCACTTTTCCCTCACTATTTCTCTAGCCAGCTCAGTCTTGAATGTTGTGCTTTACAGCCTTCACGATATTTATTACTAGAGATTTTGGTGTCCATCAGGCTCTTTGTTGCTTAGCAGTGCATCTGGTGTGCCTAGCTTATATCCTGCTAGAGTGGGTAGGATGACGAAGTAGAAGGGCCTCCATGGGATCCAGTGCGGGGATCCCCAGTGTCAGGTCCTCTCAGTTCTGGGGTGAACTTGTTCCCTTTCACTGTCAAGCTGTTGGATGACTTGTGGTGCCCAGTCAGGAAGCTTGGATTAATGGGGAGGTTGCAGGAAAGAGAATATGGCTCTATGTTGGGATAGCCTTTCTAGGGAGCTGCAGCATGGGACCAGCAGGTTCCTGTTAAGGAACCACAACCCAGAAGAACCTTGCTGTCAGAATGGCTGAGCTCTTCTGCAGGGCAAATGGCATCATGGCGTGAAGCCAAGGGCTGGAGTTGCCTTCGTTTGCTTCTTGCAGAGGTTATATTGTCATTCCAAATGAAAGATACATGAACTGTAGGTGAGAGGCTACACTAGAGGTACTAACAGTAAATGTCCTGCTCCCACACCAGTGATCGCTGCAGTGAATAAAGGAAAGAAAACATGAGACAAGAAATTACAGTGTTTGTTGTAGATTGACATGACTTTATGAATATATCCATATCCCGATCACTTGCTTCCCCTGAAGCTGGGGAGATAGTGTCTGGTACTGAGCAAAAACGAGGGCCAAATCATTTAATCTTAATTATCTGTCTTGTGCTTTGACTTGTTTCTAATTAAATGGTGATTGTGTTGTTACCTTTTTGGCTCCATCCAGCAAAGAAATTAGGTGGAAGTATACAATTATTCTTGACGGTTTGTTTTCATGTCCTTTGGGCCATTTGATTTTTGTCAATGCAAAGCATTCTCCAGGATTAACATGTTAGGGAAGTCTTTAGAAAATATACCAAAGACAAGACTTTAAATTGGATTCTGACTTTGTGTACACTTAAGTTATTCATGTGTCAAGTAACTCTTTAATGTTTATACAGATGAACTTTGAAAGCAATGCTAAAGTCTTATTCTTCCCTCTGGTGGTTCTTCATCACTGTCGAATTAAGGGTCTTAGTTCCTTGTACCCAGTAATAGTTAAAACCTTGTCACAAAGCTGCCCCGTTTTATCTGGGAATGTGTTTGTATTTGTTTCTGAGCTAAGTTAACACTGAAGTTGTCTTGTCACAGTAATTTCCATCTTATAAGGACTCAGCGCTTCACCCAGGGTGGAGTTTGGGGTAGGATCCTACAGAAGCCAATGGGAATACTTTCAAATAAAGGGCCGTGTGGCTCTGCCTTACTTTTGTTGCAGTAATGCTGTTGAAGTAGTTATGTTTTGGTTTTCTTTAAATGAATTGCACTTTCAAATGTACACTCTGAGCTTTCATGGCTGGGTTACTGGTTTCTAAACCACAGCAGGATAAGAACCTGTCTTTGAAAGAATCAAGTAACGCATTTCTGTGTAGTATCATATGAAATGAGTAAATTGCCGACAATACCACCAAGAATTAAAGAATAAAACTGCCTGAATGTTGACTCTTAAGTCGGTAACAAGTGCAATAAAATATTCACTGGAATATTGAAGCAGGAACTCGCTGTTGAGCACTAAACGGAAGGTAATTGCTGGAGTGCGTGCAAGCAAGTTGAGTTACCCTGTAGGCCTAGCACAGCATGTGAAAGGACACTGTCGTGATCTGTTTCACTTCTGGAGGCGTTAATAACGCCCCGAGTTAGTCAAACTGAAATGGTTGGGAAGCCCAGTACAACTTAGCTTTTATTTTCTCTTTGCCTCGAGTGAAAAGAAAACAATAGGTTGGTGGGTTCCATTTCCCGATCGTTGCTTCGCAGCGCTATTGCACAGTATGGCCTGGCTTGTCTTAACTCAGAATTCTACACAAGTGGATTTAAAATATTTGGGGTCTAAGCTATGTTGGCAATGTCCTTTTTAAAGCTAATATAACTGTCCAGCCTAAAGGAGGAGTTCTGTAATTGTAGTTGATTTATTGTGCCCTTTTTCAGATAGCTTTGGCTTTGCAGCATTGCCACTCACTAAACATTGCACATAGAGACCTCAAGCCTGAGAATCTCCTCTTCAAGGATAACTCTCTGGTAAGATGAAGACTTGGTGTTCTTTGTTTACTGCTGAATTCTGTAAAATGGCCCAATGATGGTTTTCAGAATAGCTGTAAAATGACATTAATGCAGTGTTTTGGTGACAAAAATTGATGACCTTTTTTGGCTTCGTGCTTTTCCATACTCTGATCTGCTTGGAGTGCGGGCTGTCCGTGTTGCTGCTGTTAAATATGGGTCAGGGACTCCACCTCAACATAGAATCCTGCCCCGTTTCCTCCCCATGCGTCATCACGATGTTTTAACATGCAGTACAGGTTCTTTGACCGACATCTGTAGCACTTGCCTGTTTCTTTCTTCTCCTGCTCTTAACCACCCTGCATATGCAGTGGCCTCCCTACAATGTGCTTGGTGCTTCCCAAAGCTTAGAGGAGGACTGCTTTTGACCCAGAGCACCCAGGAAAACAAAAATGATGGTTTCAAAGATCACTTTATGACCTTTTAACTGCTTTGTGGAATGGTAAGGGTTTAAATACAAAAGAGGAATAAGTGTGGCAAAGGTAAGATGAGTACAAGGCAAGAAGGATGTATTAGAAAACTTGATACAATGAGATTTTGTAATGAAACCTCTTCTTGTCATTTTAGGATGCGCCTGTTAAATTGTGTGACTTTGGATTTGCCAAAGTAGACCAAGGTGACTTGATGACACCGCAGTTCACTCCATATTACGTAGCACCTCAGGTAACGAACGATTACAGTTCTAGGCTAAAGGGCAATAATTATCTTTATTGCCTGTGCCTCCATAACCATGTCATTTTAAAAGCCGTTGCTGTCCTACTGAGTACTTCTGTGTGCAGGAATCTTGAGTATAGTAGCCACCTTTCAAGATGGAGTGCCACTGTGATTAGAGCAATGTAGATAAATCATGAGACAAATTTCCCAGACTGTGTTCATAGCCCTGACTTATTGCTGAAGCCTCCTGACTCTCCCAGGCTTGACTCCCACTGGTGAGATGACTCCAGGATTTTGACAATTGGCCTTTAACCGTATTAAAGCGGTTGGTTTGGAAAAGCTCCTGCTTTGCAATCCTTCTTCCAGCTCAGGCTCATTCAAGATGACGTTAAAAAGGGCTATGCTGAAACAATAAGGTTCTGTAAAGGCAATTACTCAGAAGGAGGGTGGTGCCGGTGGGTGATCTGTTCACCTTGGCTTGGCCCCTGTGTCAAGACATAACCCATAGTTACGGACAGGCTGTTTATTGTAGTGCTGCTTTCCCTGCTCTCTTTTGTGCTTTGTGTTGGAGTCTTGAAGGAAATTAAAAGAAAACTTCAGGTAGATACTTAATTGCAGAACTGGGCATGTCGGCAGCCTTTAATGACTAGAAAGAGCAATTGCGGAGATCAGACCATGCAGCCACAGTCGAGTGCCCTCAAAATGCCTCCTTAGCTGGAGCCTGCTGGTGAAGGGCCATGTGCATTCCAGACAGGGCTTTTTAAAACAAGTGAACTACTAAACCTGTAAAAAGCTTTTCTTGAGCGTATTTAAACTGAGATTTTTGTAAGAACCCAGGAACACAGATTTGATCAGTGAGGGACAAGTTTGATTTGATTTGCTCACGGGAGAGGCTTTGGAGCTAGGGTTACACCCCAAACACAGTTTAAGTTCTAGTTGCAAAGCATGGAAGTGTTAGAGTTTCTTAACAGGTGTGAGCTATTGATTGAATTCAGGCAAAACGGGAGTTTTCATCCAGAGCAGCAAAATGGTTAAGCTGAAATTTTCCCCCATGTAGAAAGTTCCACTCTTAAGAAGAATAGTTTGAATTTGGCAAAGTCTTCAGTAGCTGGAATAAGTCCACTGAATGGAAAAGCATCAGGCATCTTTGGCATAGGTATTGCTGTTTGTGGTGCCAGTAAATGGGATGTATTTTGCCTTTTTTTTTTTTTTTTTGTTCCCCCCTCTCATCGCAACAGGTATTGGAGGCACAAAGACGACATCAGAAAGAAAAATCTGGTATTATCCCCACCTCTCCAACACCTTACACTTATAACAAGGTAAGTTATGAAATAGTCCACGAGTCAGTATCTTTAAAGCACAGCGTCTTCCCCACCCTCGCCCCTCGGTGTGTCTGCTGTAGAAGTAGTCTATAGATGAAGTTAATCACCTAAGGCAATAAAACTTATTGCCCTGAAATTACATGCTTATGGCCAGGAGCAATGAAGTTGTTCTGATCTCTGTGACGGCAATACGTCTGGCTAGCCAAATATCTAACACTGAGTAAAAGCAAGATCTACAGAAAGAAGTAGGAAAGGTCCTGTTGCTTGCTGTTTTGGGTACACGTGTATTTTCAGCTGTAAGGAACTAGTGTCTTTGGGGCTGTATTTCTTATAAGTGTGATTCGTTCAGCTTTTCTAAAAGAGAGTGACCAGATAGACAGTGGTATTTCTCCTCTAAAATGTATCGGGTTCAGACCAGGTTTCATTCAGTTGAACTGGGAAACTAGAAGATAACAATCTGTGCAGGTTGCTGTGTTTCTCGGTTTAGAAGTGACACGCTGAAAGGTGCTGCTGGCTCTGCATTCTTTCTGATGGAGCGGATAAAGAAATGCACACTTGGTCCAAGCCTAATTAATGATCCTCTAATTAAAGGAAAAATATAACAAACACTGTTAAGGGGAGCACTAAATATTGATTTTGGAGAGAGTGGAATGATTCTGCTGCAGTGTGACCGTGTGGGAAGTTCTTTCACTTCCACAGGAGGCTGGTTCAAAGGAATCCCCTTTCCTGCTGTCAGCCGGAGTTTCTGGATATGCAAAGCCCTGTTTAGGCTGTCTTCTTCAGGCAGCTGTGGCGGTGCCTTGTCTGTATCGGGGATCTCCTGCAAGATGGCCAATGGTGTATTGTGTGGTCCATAGCAGTAGCCATTGGCAATAACAACTGCTGCTGGAGTCTTGGCAAAGTTACAACTGAAAGTGCCCTTGAAAGGTTGTAATCCTTTTTGGTCATTCCAAAACATTTTCCTGTGTATCATTATCACCGTCGCCTGCCAGCTTAGCAGTGTTTGAACCGCTGAGTGTTTTTCTTTCAGAGTGGCAATTTTGATTAAACTGAGCTGGTTTCTGATGGCAGTGCTAAGTATCTACGCTGATTCCAGCTTCGAGGATGGTTGTTTAACCCACCACGTGCTAGAGGGAGTAGTTCGATATATAGTGTTAGGTTTTAGTAGCCTTCTATAGAGAGCTAAAGCAAAGACAGAGATAACTTTCACTGAATAGTCCACGTGGGTTTCCTAATCACAAATCTGCTGCCTTCAGGGTTGTGATTGTCTCTTCTCCATCCTGGAGAAACAGCCTGATGACTGAAGCCAGGCATTTCTTATAAACAGAGTTCTTGGACAGGTGCCAATGGTCTTTTCAACACAGAGTTTCTTCTGCCTTCTCTCGTGTGAACCCCAGTCACAGGGAAAGTTGTTTTTAATAAATTTTGAAAGTCTCACAGGGCTCAAGAGCTCCACTTCTGTGGATTGAAGCAGATTTACTCTCCAGTAACAGCCCCCTCCAAGGGGCCTCCCTCTCTTTTGTTGTAAGAGGGTACATGCAGTTCCAGAGACACCTGGAAGTGGTTGCTCATGCTCAGTGTTGTTCTTTTTGGTAACAGTTTGGTAGCTGTTTTGTTCTTTAATGAAACAAAGAGCCATGGCTCTTGTAGCAAAATATGGGCCATATTCTTGTAGAGAATGGTAGAACCTTGAAAACAGATACCAACTGGAGTAACTCACATACCAACAAGGTTCAGCTGCCTTGATCTTCTGGGATTTACGGTGTGATACAGTGATTTTCTTTTCATGTTTCATTTAAAGAACTGATCGGTCACTCTGAAGTGCTTTCGGTCACGGTGGTACTAACTGGAAAGGCTGCTGAAAGAAGCAGCCTCATCCTTACGTTGCCAAGTGTGACTCACTGCAAAACCAGCATCTGGCATACGCCTGGTTCCCCGAAATAGACTGTGATAAACTCGCAGGTACGCTGTCCTTCCACAGCAGGTCAGAGCCTGAGTGGAAATGCCTGTGATCCACCTTCATGAACAGCAGCTCTATCCCACAGACTTAAATTGGAGGAAAAACCACATCTTTGATTCCCTGAGTATTTTTATTAAGCTGTGTGTGTATTGGATCAACTGGAAGTGTGTATGTCATGGCTGGAGGGGGTTGACTCTTGAGAAACAGAATCTGGCAGCCATATCCACAAGGAGTTTAGACACCTGTTTCCTACTTACATGCCTAAAGTCCCATTGATTTCATTAGAAATTATCTCCGGTCACCAGAAAAATTATAAGAATTTAGGTACCTAAATTGAAATTTAGATGTCTAGAACCATCTGAGATTGGCTTAAACAACTTGCCAAAAAGCATCCATACATGGGGTAAATCCTTGGAGTTTCTTTTGTTACAAGCATCCACATCTTTTGTAGAAGCCAAAAGCCACGGGTATGATTCAATGATCAGTATGAGCTGAGCTCAGTGTGTTCCCTCCAGAAGGAAGCAGTCTCGCCTTTGAGGGGCCCCTTCCTGGGTCAGTGTTTATCCAGTCCAAAAACAGTTACTGGGGTCAGGGATTCTCTCTTTGCTGAGTTTGTCTGTGCAGCTTCGTGAACACCGGTGCTGTCCCAGAGTAGGCGGTGGAACATACAGCCTGGGGCAGACAAGGTGGTGCTGAGGTTGCTTCAGTTGGCAGCTGCGCAGACTTCTGGCTGTGTAAAAGGATTGCAGAACCTCCCCTGTTCCCCAAATCTGCCCTTGTGGGTTTTTTTTTCCACAGTCACCTGAACCTGGCTGGAGTTCAGGCTTCTGCTTACACTTAGCTGTGTGTTCCTGTCCATCCTTGTGCTGGCGTCAACCTTTGGGAGTCCCCTGGAGGACTGATAGGGCTGGAAACCAAGCCAGTAAAAATAAATAATTAGCTTTACAAATGCTAGCGTTGGCACAAAAGAAACATTGGGAATGGATGGTCAGGGTCAGAGCAGGTCCTGCCAGCCCTGGCCTGCACCATACCATAACCAAGTGATAACAGAGCTGTGTCCTTACGGATGTGGTCCAACAGAAGCTTAAATTGCAGTCTAGGCTGTTACGGTCCTCTTCACTTCTTCCGAGTAGGCTCTATGTTGTGTGACTGCACAGAGATCCAGATGGGGAACAGATCTGGCATTCACCTTCTTTACTGAGCTGGTTTTTGGCTGGATGCATCTCCTGAACGAACTTGTTCTGTATCACACGGGAGCTAACACTCGTGCGAGGGCTGGGGTGGGAGGGCAGGAGGGAGTGCAGCGTGAGCAGCCCTGAAATGCTGCTCCTGGCTTTCTGAAGCTTCTTCATCTCCCTGGCTTTCAGGACATGAGTTTTTCATTACAGACCTCTCTGATTAAACATCTCTGCTAGTGCGTTTGTTTGATGGTGTTTCTTTTTTTAGTCTCACATTCTAAAAGATGACTGTATTCTGTTTTATGTTATGATATTGAGAGACTAGGAATCAAGTACGCTGAGAGATGTAATAAATGCGCAGCTCGCTCACGCCTCTGATGCACTGGCTGTTTCCAAACAATTTACCATTGCGGAGCACAGATGTACAGGAGCACTTTCTGTAAACAAGCTGCTTTTGGCTACTTGAAGTAGTCTAGCTTGGCAACGTGGAGTTATCTTGTGCTTACATATTTGCCGTATTTATCCATGAAGGTCTTCAGATGGACCTTTAGGAGGGGGCTGAGCTGTGTTTCTGTTTTCTTAGGGAATCGCGTAGAACTTTTAACATAGCTACACCACCGCTTGCTGCAAATTGCGCCCCAAAGTGATCGTTTCCTTGCTTTCAGAGCTGTGACTTGTGGTCCCTGGGTGTCATTATTTACGTGATGCTGTGTGGATACCCTCCGTTTTACTCCAAACACCATAGTCGGACAATTCCAAAGGACATGCGGAAAAAGATCATGACAGGAAGTTTTGAATTTCCAGAGGAAGAGTGGAGCCAGATCTCAGAAATGGCGAAAGACATTGTGCGAAAGTGAGTCAGTTGAGGAGAATGTTGTATTGATCTCTGCTTATATTAAGAAATTGGGAAGTCACTTGAAAGTGCCTTGTCACAAAGGCCTTATTTTTCCAAAAGCGGGGGGAATTTTCTATCACGTTCAGCACAAATGAAGTCTCATAAATGTTTTTCTTTCCCTCTCTTTTTATTTTTTTTTTTCCTCCCCAACTGTTGTGTTCAATTTTTGATGTCTCCTGTCTCTGAAGTTGCTCGAGTGCATTGTGCATTTAGTCCTAATTGGGAACGGGTTCGCTACCTTGCTGCAGAGCAATATAGACAACTGGCTGCTGCATCTGCAAGTGCTCTCTAGACACGTATCTCCTATGATAATGTTTAAACCCCTGTTCAAATCGGGGGACATTGAGGTAGTGTAATAGGATCTGGTAATCTGTCCATTAAAGCCCCGTGCACGTCATACACAGTCTAAAAGGGGTCAGGAGAGGCCTGGAAAGGGAGGTTAAGATCTGTCACAAGGTGTCAGACTATGAGATAAGGTTTTGCATTGATATTTTATTCTAAACGCTAATGGAAACTGTTTTCCATGCAGTGCACATCACTCAATTGCAAATGTTTCAAAGACGGGGATCCCTTAGTCCTGTTTGAAAGCAAGAATGTGGCACTGATGAGGTCCTGACCTCACTTATTTTTTTAAAATGTGAGAGGGACTTACTGCTGTTGATTGTGTCACCAGAGGAACTGGAAGAATAATAACAGCATAAATAGAAAAAAAAAATCAAATCAGTTAAATAATTTTAAACTGTCATGGTCTCCTCTGACGTGCTGTAAAATCTCCAAGGACTTAACATTGTTTGGGAAGGGTGCCGGCACCTGTTTATAGCAGTGCAGGAGAGCCCACAACCTTTCACCAAATAAACTGTAGATTATGTTGCAGTGAAACTTCTGCTTATACCAAGGTCAACTCTTTATTTTCACTCAGAAGCTTCGCAGTCAAAAGATTTCATTGCCTTTTAAATGGCCATGAAACTCGGCCCGCAGAAGGTTGTTACTTGGATTCAGTTGACTTCACCTAATTCTCTCACTAATGTTATCAGGACTCCCTTTCCTGCTTGTCTTTTCCAGCCAGTGAGCCTGAATCTGCGTTTATGGTGGAGGAATACACTTAGACTTTATAGAATTCTAGATAAGTTTACATTTTATTTATGTGGACAGGTATTCATATGCGGTCTTGCCTCTGGAGGTCATATTTTGCATTCAAGCAGCTGCTTCCTTGCGAGCATGTCGAGCTGATTTCTGACCTCAAGCTTTATGAGCTGGAGCGCTTGATAATAGGTTAGGGCTTTGAAAACCTACGGGAAGGGAATGCAGGGATCTTGGGTCTAGCATCAAACCAGAACTTACCCGTTTGGCAGCATGGCCTCGCAAGTGAAATTTATGAGCTAGCCTGTGGTCCTGCTGACATTTTGTGCAAGTTATTTCCACTTTCTTGGTACATTAAACGATTCTGCTTTGCAGCCAGGGAGCTGATTTAGAGTATTGTCTAAGAAAGTGTGACAAACTCATCAAGTCGTTCTGTTTCTAAATTAGACTCATGGGATAACTTGCCAGCACTTTGTGTGAAATTTTACTTTTTTTATTAAACAGTTGTGATTATCATGACAAGATGAGTTTGTCTGCAAAATCTCTTTCCAGGGTTTCATTCTAGTAAAATTTAAACCCATGGAGTTTTCAGATATCTCAGAATAAAGTTCCTTCTCGCTTTGAGGTGCTGTAGCCTGCCAAAGTGTCCGTTACTTGATGCTTTTGCAGGGGGAGGAAAGCTAAGGAGTTGCATGGAGTTAATTCATCAAGCAGGTTTCCAACTTTGAAACTTTGCCTTACTTCACCATGCCCAGAGTCCTTGGTTTGAGCATAGACTATTACGTGGATGAGCTCTAGATGTGCATTTCCAGAGAGTGTCGGTCTGGATCACTTCCAGTCCATCTGGAAGATAATTTCCCAGCTGGGAGGATGTGAATGTAGAGTTCAGCAGAACACAAGTATTACTAAAATGGCCGTCAGCACCTTTCTGTTACACTGAGTTGCTGAGCGTAACTGAACGAGCTGTGATAGCATTAAAATATCACTGCAGCAAGGGTCAGTGAAGCTGGTAGAAAGTCAGACTGCCTTTGGGTCAGCTTAGTGTTTCAGATGTTAGGAGGAGCTTCTTTTTTGGCCCCTCTAATGCTTAGAGATTGCGAAGTGCTCTGATCCCAGATGGAGCAGCACACTGTAAATCAACAAAGACCTCTTTATGGACTGATTGATTCCTCTCCCAGGCTGCTGAAGGTCAAACCTGAGGAACGGCTGACCATTGAAGGTGTGCTGGACCATCCCTGGCTCAACTCCACCGAGGCACTTGATAACATCCTACCCTCTGCCCAGCTGATGATGGACAAGGTCTAAACCTTTTGTTTGATCAAGAATGTTGCATAGGAGAGCTGGGTAGCTCTTGGGTGGTTTGAGTGTTTTCTTTCATATGATAGACATGATCCTTTGTCCTGTTCAGCCCTTGTGAGGTCGGCATGTGTTGTCCCACAGTCGATGGCTGTACTTCCAATCATATCTTGCATAAGGCAAACCGGATTTTTGTTATGCACTACTGAAATAAATAGGATTTTGTTTTGTCCATGGCTAACATTGTCCATATATTGTTCTTTGCTTCACATGAAGCTAATTAAAACATCGAGTGCAATTCTTTTCATTCCAGGCAATGGTTGCAGGGATACAACAGGCTCATGCAGAACAGCTTGCGAACATGAGAATCCAAGACCTCAAAGTCAGTCTCAAACCCCTTCACTCTGTCAACAACCCAATCCTGCGCAAAAGGAAATTACTGGGGTAACTCTAAAGCCATTTCTGAAAGATCGAAGTGTAGGCAGCCGTGATGCACGGAGAATGACTTTAAGCATGTTACAAGTTGACTTGATTGTACCCATGCTCCTGAATTTCTGATTTGGTTGACACACTCTTCGTGCTGACGTGGGTAATACATGCTGAAGTCAAGTGATACTTGCATAATATGTTGTGCCTTCTGAGATGTGCCAGTGAGGGCAGGAAGGAATTATACAGGTAGAGGAACAGGTCTGTTATGAGAAGATGGGTCACATGTTGAGTAAGGTAGGGCAAACTGGGAGAAAGAATTCCAATATTTTTTTCTGATCCTGACATCTATTTACTGAAAAGTCAGGTAATCTCTCTTTGTTCAGGTTACCTATCTGAAAAATAGGATAATGCATTTTAGGATTACCCTTACTTGAATTAATTTGAAGGAATGTTTATTTTTCTTCGTATTTAAAGTGGTCTCATAATGCAGGACGTTGTTATAATGAATGCTAAATCTAGCTCCCAGTGCCAGCTTTCCAGAGAGTGAAAGAGAGCATTATACTGATGTAGTTCTGCAACGAGTAACGGACTTGAGCTGCATTCCGATTGTAATTGTTTCCTCCTTGTTCTTTTGCAGCACTAAGCCAAAGGATGGTGTTTACATCCATGACCCTGAGAATGGAAGTAACGATTCCAACGTGGCTCTGGAAAAGCTCAGAGATGTGATTGCTCAGTGCATTCTACCACAGGCTGGTAAAGGTTGCCACTTTTAAGAAAGTTACATTCCCAAACGTGCAAGGCACTGACGTTTTCTGTGCCTCAAGATCAGTCCCTGTCAGTAGTGAGGAAGGATAAAGAAAACTCCTGTTGTCCTAGTCAGTCTCAAGAGGAAAGCATTGTCTGTGGACTGTAATTTTGGTGCATGCCTAATATTGGCATCAACAGTGACATGTAAAGCTGTTAAAGTAACGTTTGAACAGGAGTGTCTGCTTTCAAACAGATTTCCTAGTTTGCGTGAGGCGAGGAATAACTGCATGAACTGTTTACTGAAGCTCTGAATGTTGCTGCGAGGCAGAATGACAAACCGCCTGTTTATCTTTGTTCTCCTAAATAGGAGAGAATGAAGACGAGAAGCTGAATGAAGTGATGCAGGAGGCGTGGAAGTATAATAGAGAGTGTAAGCTGCTGCGAGACACTCTTCAGAGCTTCAGCTGGAATGGTGAGGAACTCTTTCTCTTCCATGGGGAATGGTGCTAATGCTGGGTGAAAGAGGGGAAGCAGGGACCTTTTTGTATGGAAAGAAAAACAAATTTCTTGAGTTTGTGTCAGACTGATTTAGATTTTGACACTGTTTAAGCCCATCTGCCAGTATGGGTACTCTAGAAATACCTAGAGGTATTTAAGAAACGTCTAGATTTGACACTTCAGGGCATGCTGTAGTGGCAGAGATTGTAGGTTGGTTGTTTGTGGGGTTTTTTGTTGGTTTGTTTTTTTGTTTGTTTGGTTGCTTGGTTTTTTGTTTGTGTTTTTTTTGTGTGTTTTTTTTTTGTTTTGTTATTTTGGTGTGTGTATGGTTGGACTCGATGATTTCAAAAGTCTTTTCCAACCATGAAGATTCTATGATTCTATGAGGTTGAAATTTCTGCTTAAAATGTCTATTTGAGGCTCAGGGTAGAGTTTTCGAAGGCACCAAGCCACGGAGGAACGTAACAGCACAGATGGATCTTTAGAAACCACTGTAGCTGTTCTGAGCTGGTTTCCTTCCAGCTGCTTATTACCCTCTTTCTGCTGGAGGCTGCTGCCCTCATCCGTGTCAGCGCGACACCTTTTCTGCCCAGTTTGTATAGGGGTGGCATTAAAGTAGGCCAGCTGCCGTGAGGCTGTTCAGATGGCTCCGTGACAAAACAAGGTGGCAGAGGGGTCAGCCCCCAGGAGCAGATGCTGATAAATATAAGGGGACCGGGGCATCAGCCAGGTTCACAAGGGCTTGGCTGTGCCTCTTCCCTCATTCTGTTTTTTGGTTGGTTGGTTTTAATTTATGTTTTTAAGTGCTCAATTTTTTTTTTTTTTTTAATGGGACTAGAGGCCATAACTCTTTTTGGTTCCCTTGCAAATGTTGTCCTACATTTCTGTGTGAAGTGTTGTTTTGTGTTCAGTCAGTGTATGACTCCAGCCGTGATTGCTTTCCTCCTTGTGCCCAGCTGACTACTTACTCTTCTCTTTTCAGGCAGAGGATTCACAGATAAAGTGGATCGACTAAAACTGGCAGAAATAGTAAAACAAGTTATCGAAGAGCAGACAAACTCCCATGACTCTCAATAGCTGGAGCTTCTTAATCTTATTTTTTTTACCATTTAAGATTTATTCTTTAACTGTAAAAAGTATTTTTATGTAAATTAATAAATCATAATTATTTCATTAAATTTCCATACTGCTTGAAAATGCTGTATAGTTGTAGATACAAAAAAAAAAATCATTGGTACTGTAATATTTTTTTAAAACTCAGTTCCTCGAGGTATATATGATCACTTATGTACTGTTAATCATGAGTCCCCCAGAATGGGGCAAACTATATTGTTAAAGACCATTCTTTTTCTTAATAACCAGTTGCAGAAGCTGCCTTCCATCTGCTATACGTACAGCCAGCTGCAATGACTATGTATGTGAACAAGACAGCCACAGTTTCCCAACACCCTGCTCAGTGAGTACTTGAAGCAAGTGCTGTGAAGCACAAACTTCATAGCTACCCTTTGCGCCTAAACTCTGAGTCTTTATGTAGAGGCAACTGAATAGCCTTCTGTTTCACTAGATGACCCAGGAGCCACGCTTGGCCTTGACAAGGGCACCAAAGTCCATACGCTTGCTGTATTTTTTCAGTTCGAATCAGTAGCCCTCTTTTTTTCTTCTTCCCCATCTTCCTCGGACCTTCGTTAAGGCTTAGCCCTCTTTCTTCTTCCCCATCTTCCTCAGACCTTTTTTAAGGCTGAATTGGCCATTCAGCATAAAACTCTTCTTTTTATCATATTGTTCCACGGCAGAATAGAAGAATGTTCCAGTTACTTATGTACAAGTTATTTTTATTTTCATGGTGGGATCTTCTACAGACAACAATAAGGTCCATTTGCTTTGACCCCAGGTCAGCAGTCGTGTGTGTTCCACCCATGTACTCCGTTCTTTCCTTTCTAGAAGATCCAACACTTGGTTTCAAACTTGTCCTCTTGTTTGAAAGAGGTCATCCTGGCAAGGGTCATAGTGCTGCTGTGTGAATCCACTGGTGATCCTTCTCTTGTGTCACCCTCTGGAGTCCAAGCTCCTCGTCTCTTCGATGCCTTTGAGCCCCTCCTGGGGGGAGCAACAGATGCAGGGCTGCTCCTTGACACACGTCCTTATGCTGCCTGGACCATCTGCCCAGGGCAGATTCTTACACTAGTCTGGAACATTGGCTCCAAAAGCTGCTTTTTTTAATTTTAATTAAACAAACAAGTGAAAAGAATCTGTACATATTTCTAGTTTTCTACCTTCTGACGCTTTTCTTTCTTTTGAGACTGGTTGAAGGCTTTTTATAGAGATATTTTGGTACCAAACCCGTGCAGACGTTGAATGAGTTTGGTCTGCAGACTGAAGTGCCAATTCAGGGCTATTAGTAATGACTCTTGAACATTATTGTTGTATTTCATAGCTCATTAATTTTGGGTTTACGTTTACAAACCTGAGCCATGAACCTCCCAATTTACTCTTACGGCAGTCCAGCCTTGTTCTTTTTTTGTCTTTTTTCTATACCAGACTTCCTCGCAACCTTTAGCTTGGATGGCAAACCAGCGACTGACTCTTTCTATAAAATTTTGTAAGCAGTGATTTCGTTTTTCTACATGAAGGAGATAACGTCATTTCCCATCCTTCCTCAGCACCATGTCAGCTTTCTCGTGGCCCTCTTGACAGTTTTCCAATGCCTGATTTATTGCAGAGTGAGAACCGCAGTCCCTACTTGACCATCACTTTCTCTGATGGAAACAGGGAGTTTTTGTGTAGGCCAGAGTTGTACCTCTGACACTACGTGGAATATTTGTGCACTGACATGTATCGATGACAACTGATTTAGCAAGAGACAAGAGTATTTGTAATTTCTTGATAGTATCAGCAAGTTGGCAGGCCTGATTATATGCATTTTTGTCCTTGCCCTAAATTCTAGGTCATGTCAACACCCACACAATCTTTAAACATGATAGATCATTTTCTATTTAACTTGAAATCCATGGGGTTTTTTTCTGGGAAATCTCATTGGTTTGGAACCTTTAAGTGTGGCAAATATAGAGAAAGAAACAAGGATATCACCTTTGTTTGAATGGAAGTGCAAAAAATTCCCCCACGAAAGCTTTTTGTAACTCTGCCTCCGAGGAGGAAGGCACTTGGGCAGTTTCTTGGGAGCCAGAACTTCTTAGCAAAAAATGGATCAGATTGTAGCTACTTCCATAGTCAATGCAGAGCGCAGTCGGCAGGGACTACTGCCACGCCATGGCCTGATGTGATCCAAGCACCTTGTGAGCAACGTGGGGTGTAACACACTGGGAGCTATTTTTTCCTCTGGCAGGTTGCTGTAGTGTTAAGGATGAGAGTAGTGAGGGTTTTATGCTGCTGTGTGAGGTCTCCAGGAAATGGTTTCAGCCTGTTTCTGCAGTACCAGTGTGCGTTTGGTACGGTGGGGAGCATCTTGGGGTGCGAGAGCAACTGCTGCTCGCCGACATCCAGGGCAGGTCGGAAATAAGCAGAGGAGATGGATCTGATTTCGTTAGAGGGTCCCTTCTCTCTTCATCCTCCCTTAACTTACACAACAGAATAATTTCAAGCTGTTACTGGTAGTGAGGTGGGTCCATCTGACCGTGAAGTATTTTGGTGTCTGGAGGGAAGTCGAATTTCTAAAGGCTTTTGTGAATAAGGAACTGCTTTTTATGGATTTACTATAGATTTTTATTGTCTGTGGTTAATAAGAATGGCCTGATCCAAAACAGAGGTAGGGAGGGACAGATTAAGAAAACACAATTTGAAGATTCAAGGTCAAATGGTTTTATTTCTATGAGAAAGTTGGTTGTTTTACTCTTTAAAAAGTTATGGTTTAGATCTCAAAATTAAATACACTTTAATGGATTCACTTACATATTTTAAAGTAGTATTTTACTTTCTCCTTCCTGTGTTTTTAATTTTTCAGTTGACATAAATGCAAGATACCTTGTCTTGATTATATAAGGTTTTACTTGGTGATAAATCTACTGATCCTTTATAGCAGACTGTGAATATTGTAAATATCTTGAGATGGAAGGGTCGTGTGGGATCAAAGATGACATTCTTTGTATGAACACTAAAAGGGTATGAGAAAGCTCTGTAGGGTTTTTGTTTGTTTTTTTTAGAATTTTATCTGAAATCATTTGACCTTTTCAAAATTTTATGTATATCTGACTTCTCCTGTGACTTGATTATTTTAAGCTCTATATATATATTAAAAAGTTAGAAGGACTTGACTAGGCGAAAGAGTTTTCGATTGGAAATAGCAACGTGTCAAAGTTTTGCTGTCATTACTTCAGGTTTTTCTTTTGGAAATCTGAGTCTGTCCTCATACGCCATGTTTAACTTCTCTGTATGAAAAACGTTTTCATTTCTTCTTTTCAGTGTTACCTGTAATATGTTAGTTTATTTTGGATCAGTATTATATTGTAAATATTACGCATCGGTGTATATAAATGATTTTACTAAACTTAAAAGTTACTGGCTGCTTTTGTTTGGTTCCCAAGTCCCTGTAGTACAGAAGCGGGGGAGGACGGCTGTGACCTGGAGGGCTTCTCCTGCCACCCCCGGACCTCTCCTGCCCTGCTCAGTCCTCTGTCCCGTCTCCCTTTACAAATGTGAGTAAGCACTTTGCTTTGTATTTTGCAGGAATGCCGTGAGGCTTTGCGATGAAAGAAGGGCTGACAGGATAGGCTGGATAAAGCCCTAGAAAATCCTGTGCTCTGCCTGGCGACATGTACCCTGAAATTGCCTCTTTCAAACACCGCTTTCCATTAGATGGCAGCAGTACGTGCCCAGTGCCACAGGTTAAACCCCCCCAGCTCTATAGGATTTTTCGTGTAGCTGTGACTTTGTGCTGTCAGGGAAGGGGGGGGGATGAGTTGTTCTGTGTTCAGCGTTCGACATTTCCCCTGTCAGATAGAACAACTCCGTTCTGCCAGGCGTGTTCCTTGGGGCGGCACTGGGAACCAGTATCTTTAGCGTGTTGGCCCTTGCAGGGCGCTGTGCTTTGCTGAAGGTGGCTGAAGCGGGAGCCCTGCGGGGACTTGTGGCCGGACTGGCAACCTGGGAGGTGCCGGTAGATGAGGAAGGGGTTGGCTGTCGTTCAGGCTGGCAGTGCGCTTTGCCGGGGAGCCCTGGAGTGCTTCTCCATGCCTCTTGGGCAGTCAGCCCTTCTGAACACAGGGTAGCGCTCTCAAGTATGGCACTTGTACGCTTCCTGGCTCTGGAAATAGCTTTATTATCCTTGAGCATGGTTTGGCTGGCTTGTGGACAGCAACCATGTAGATGCTTGTCACATGAGCATTTCAGAACAAAAGTGGCACGAGAAGAGGTAGGGGGACAGCTGTGGGTACCTGTGTGCACTGGGCCACCTTGTTTGTAAGAGTTAACGTCCATCTGTTTGGTACCTCTGGGGAGTTAATAGTGCGTTGGGTAGTGAGTGACTGTCAGAGCATCCATAGCATTAGGAAAGGGAGAGAGAGAACAATTTCCAAGCATCCTGGGAGTATCTAAGGCAGCCAAACCAGCTGCCAACGCTCTATAGAAAGTGGCACATGAAAAGACTCTCCCCTACTCAGGGAGGGTGTGTGACCCAAAAAACGCTTCTCCCTTTCCGGGAAGAAAACTCCCCTCAAATAGTTAAAACATGCAGTGACATGTGTGAGGAGCCCTGCAAGGACATCTGTCAACAGGCACGGAAGGCTCTCACCGCGGCAACCAACCATTGTTTCCCTGCTATATTGCTTTCCACTTATGAAGGCTTAATCCCCTTTTAAACAAATTGCTGCGGCAGCAGTGGCTCCTCACGCTCTCAGCAAACGGGGTCAGCTCAAGCAGGGTGCAGCAGGCTCTCAGCCATGAGATAAGGGGTATTTAACATGCCTGGGGTGTGGGTCCCACCATCCCCGTGGAATGTTTGTGTTTGAAGTGGGGCTGGAGAAACTGTTGCCCCGCAGGCCCCTCCGTTCCAGCCCCAAGAGCAGCTCCCCCCCCGGCTTCCCAGCCCACGCCACAGCTTTCCCTGCGCTGCTTTGCTCCGTTGCAGTTGGACATCAGGCTGGCTGGTGTGTCCTACCTCCCTGGTGAGAGGTAACCGAGGAAGAGCTAAGAGAAGGCACGTTGGAGGAAGGCAGCAGGCGGCTTGAACCTGTCTGTGGGCTGAGCAGGGAGAAGAGGACAGACTCTGGCGGTGAGAAGGGAACTTTGCTGCTGAGTTCCGGGCAGCTTTTCTGATGTCTCCTTGCCCGTGTTTTCCTCTTGTTCCTCCAGCCTGGGAGGCAGTGACCCTGGGTCCAAGCTGGACACAGCCAAGGTGCACCCTGACGGGCCGTGGGGTTCTCCTCCTCGCCCTGGGACTCTCTTTCCTGCTGTGGGGAGTCCTGCTGCCTTGCGCAGACTGCAGCCCCCAGCACTCTCATGGCTACACAGCCTATGAGATAGTTGTTCCAAGGAAACTTGGCCCCAGGGCAGGGAAAGCCAGCCAGAAGGTAGTGTCCTACATCATCAGCATTCAGGGGCTGAATTACACGATTCACCTCAGGCAGAAAGACTTCATAATAAAAAAATTCCCTATACTTACTCGTGACTCCCAAGGAGAAATCGTGGTCGAACAGCCCCGTGTGCCAACAGATTGCTATTACCACGGCTACGTGGAAGGCGTCCCAGACTCCGCGGTGTCTCTGACTACCTGCTCTGGGCTCAGAGGACTGCTGCAGATTGGAAACTCAAGCTACAGCATCGAGCCCCTGGCGGGTTCCACCATGGCTGAGCATCTTCTGTTGCTGAGGGAGGAGGTGGTTCCTGGAACAGTGATGTACAAAATGCCCAAGAAAGGCAAACAATTTCCAGGTCCTGGTACAGCGACAGGACAGTTCCAGCCCCGGAGGCACACACGGTATTTGGAGCTCCTCGTCGTGGTGGACAAAGAAGGTTTTGATGCCTTTGGCAGAAGTATAACTAATGTGACACTGGAAGTTACTGAAATAATCAATCTGGTGGATGGACTGTTTCATTCTTTCCACCTTCATGTTGTGGTAACTGCACTAGAGGTCTGGGCGGAGAAGAACCCTATCAGTGTTACTGCAAACATAACCGAGGTCCTTCATAATTTCAATCTTTGGCGGAAGCAGCAAAGCCTTACGCATGATGTCGGGTGTCTGTTTGCCTCGATGGTCTTTGATGATGGTAAGAGAGCATCGCACGTGGATGGCAAATCCAACTTCGCCAGTGCCTGTGATAGACAACGCGCCTCTGCTGTTGTATCGTTTGCAAAAGAGCCTTACATGGACACGGCTGTCCACGTCGCTCGTGCGTTAGGGTATGTCCTTGGTATGGAGCACAATGACAGAGACTGCAGATGTGGAAACACATCGAAATGCATCATGAGCCCAAATGGCACAGTCAACTATCAGTTCAGCAACTGCAGCAAAAAGCACTATTTTGATTTTATAGCTTCAGGGCAAGGATCCTGCCTTAATAACATCCCAGAATCGGTCATGACACTTGCACTGCAGCGCTGCGGGAATGGCGTCCTGGAGGCTGGGGAAGAGTGCGACTGCGGCTCAGAAGTACAGTGTAAGTTGGACCTTTGTTGTGACGATACCTGTCACAAAAAAAAGGGAGCTATTTGCACTTCTGGTGGCTGCTGTAAGAACTGCAAGCCCCTTCCAGAAGGATACGTGTGTAGGGAGAGTGCTGGTCCATGTGACTTGCCGGAGTATTGCAACGGGATATCTGAGCATTGCCCGGTGGATGTGGCCAAGCAAGATGGGACTGTGTGCGCTGAGGATGGGTACTGTTATTCAGGCAAATGCCAATCTCGCACATTACAGTGTATGAGTATCTTTGGCAAGGAAGCAAAGCCTGCTCCGCTAACGTGTTTCCAGGAGGTGAACACGAAAGGGGATCGGTTTGGCAATTGCAGGGGAGATGGGCTAGATGTCAGCTTTCAGAAATGTAAGGTAGAAGATGTCCTGTGTGGGAGGGTGCAGTGTGTGAATGTTAGACGTCTACCTAAGCTGGAAGATCACACAACCATCATTCAAACCCTGGTGGGCGATACCTGGTGCTGGGGCACAGACTACCATTTGGGTGTGGATGTTCTGGATGTTGGCGCCATTAAGGATGGCACGCAGTGTGGGGAGAAGAAGATCTGCGTTAATCGCACGTGTGTACCCGAGGAGAAGTACTTGACATCCCGCTGCTCTGCCAAGAGAACGTGCAGAGGAAAAGGTGTCTGCAACACTAGAGGAAACTGCCACTGTGACAACGGCTGGGCACCCCCCTACTGCGAATTTACTGGCTTTGGAGGAAGCGTTGACAGTGGGCCTGCCTTGGTCACTACAAAGGGGCTTTTTAGCTTCATCATTGAGATTATTGTAATAATGGTGCTCGCAGGACTTGCCACTGGGCACGTGAGAAAGCTCAGAGTAACCCAAGGATTGAACAGACTCGTCAGATGCTTTCGGGCTAGAGACCAGGCTCCTGAGGAGGATGCGAAGGACCAGACAGAAGAAGACAGCTCAAAACCAGCTGAGGGTAAAAACCCGCCCGAGTAGGACTTCACATGGCAGCGGTGGAAAGCTGGACCCAGTCAGTCACTAGATTCAGACTCCAGCTGCGGTGGACTCATTTAAAATTGATCCAGCTGCAAGTGTAGAGTTAGGGGACCTCGTTTTTATTTGGTAGGATAGAATAGATTAGCAAATATAAAATAGGAAAATTAAATTGTTTTGCTCGTTCTGTAGGAGGGGAAAAAAAAAAAAGTCATTGACAAAAATGACAGAAGCGCTCTGGTTAATTTGAAATCTGCCTGCTGGTTCACGCTGACAGACACAAGGAGGATCCCGCAGCGGCTGAGGCAGAGCCTTTTGCAAGGCAAGAGCAGCGGCCAACTCTCGGCCCAGAGCACGGGGGGCTGCAGCAGCAGGTCCCCCCCTCTGCTAATCCCCTAGTCCCCAAAGGACACCTGCTCTTCCCTCGGAGCAAAGAAACTTCTGGGTCACCGAAGGGGTGCGAACTGTCTGCCATCAGTGTGTAGGACTGTCCCCACAGCCTATGGCCACCTCCACTGACGCCGGGGTCCCAGGCAGAGCCCCACCTTCGAGCCCAACCAGGCACCGGAGCCCAGGAGCAGACACAAAAAACATCAGGCGGTGTTTAAGTAGGAGACAGGAGGAGGGGAAAAAAAGGGCTGGGAGGCTCGATTACAGGACAAAAAGATGTGGAATGGATCTGAAAGGAAAGAAGGGAGGGGGGAAATCATCACTGCTCCTCTCTGTGGCATCTGTGAAAAGCACAAAGCTGGTGGGATCGTTTGAACAGGAGCTTTCAAGGAAGGCTTTAAGCAAGTAAAGAAACTGCTGGCAGCACCTGACCCCCGCCAGGCTGAGCTGGCAAAAAGGCCAGGCGGCCACAGGGGTGTCAGTGCAAGTCAGGAGCAGCACTGAATAGAACAGGGACAGTGCAAAAAAAAAACTAAATAAAATCACTTCAGCACATCCCAAAGCAGCAGATGAACACGGGGGAGCAGCAGCCCTTCGTGCTAGAAGAGGGGATTTGCCCCACTGGAATGGGCTGTTGCTCACCTCCAGGTAGACCTGGTTAATGATAAATTCAGAGCCGCTGCCCGTGCTCACGTGTACGTACATATGAAACGTGTTTTTCTGTGTACAACAGGTGCCTGGCACAGGCCGGGCGTGCGGGGCAACCACTGACCGATGGCTGCCCTGTGGGTGGTGTTTACAGCAGGAGTCTCCAGAGAAAATATCAGAGCTATAGGCATATAATTTATAAATAAACAAACATATGTATATTGGGGGTGCATGCTGAGAAAAATTTTACTGATGGGGGGTGTGATTAAGAAAAATAGCTGGAGCCCACTGGTTTACAGACTGGCAGGCGAGGCGGGGGCCAAGGGGCATCGCCATTTGTAAAGTTAATTTGCTGCGAGGAGTGTTACGGTGGTTAATTCTCGAATTCATAATCCACAGGCCCTCGTAGGGCAGGGATCGCCCTTGGGGAGGAGAAGGGAGTGGTGAGGGACGTCTGGCTCCCCCCATCTCACTGAGGAGCAGGGGAGTCGTTCCCAACATCGACTGCAGCTCCCTGGCTGTGATGGCCGCCCCACGGTGCCCCGGTGAGGGAAGGACAGCAGGGATGGGTGCCTTTCATCCCTGTCACCTCACACGAGCACCCACAGCCCCCATGCCACGGCCTCGTTCCACCCCAGCCTCGTGTCACAGCCGGCTGGCAGCATGGCAGCTGGGAGAGACGGCAGCGCTTCCAGAACCTTCTCAAGGGGAATGGCCGCCCCTCAGGGCAGCAGGGTGCCACAAACCCCCATCGGGTCTGGGAACAGCTCCATCACAGCCACCACCTGAGCACCTCAAGGGAGAGAGGGTCAAGACGTCTATGTGAGGGTTGGCAGGACCCTCCCTGAGGTGTCTTACTGCCATTTTGAAGGCGTTGGCAATGAGATGGCTCCAGGCACATCATGGCGGCTGGGGGAAAGCCCTTTTCCTTAGGCCGGGGGTCTGGGCAGCGCTGGTGGCATCTCTCCTCCTCAGGGCAGGCAGCCATCACCTGCCGCCGGGCTATGCTGTCCATGAGATAGTCCGGCCGAGGAACCTGGCCCTCGGGGTGGGAAAAGCCACAGGGGGAGAAGTGTCCTCAGGGTGGAAGGAGAGAACTGCATCATCCACCTCACGCAGAAGAGAGGACTTCTTGTGACAAACCTGCCAGTCATCTCATAGAGCCTCAGGGGGACAAGGGTGGTGGAGCAGCCCCACGTCCCTGAGGAGTGCTACTACCTGGGCTACGTGGAGGGCAGCTCTGGCTCCCTCGTCACGCTGAGCAGCACCTGCCCGGGTCTGGAGATCGGGAACCTGAGCTATGGCATCAAACCTGTGCCTGGGTCCCTCATCTTCCAGCACCTTCTCTATCAGCAAGAGGAGACCCAGAACAAGCCCTTGATGCGCAGATTGATGGATGAGATGATCCAAAACCAACCAGGTGGGACAGGAGCTAAAACATCCTTAGGAAAGCATGACTTCTCTCAGAGACTGAAGCACACCAAGTACGTTGAGATATTTGTTTCGGTGAACCACTATCTGTTTTCCTTCCAAAGGAGCAACAAGATCTCCGTGCTGCTTCTGGTTACAGACACAATCAATTTATCCAAAACATACTCTTATCCTCTGAAGATTCACATCTCCCTGATCAGGCTGGAGATCTGGATGCACAGCAACTTCATCAGGTACAGCCAGGATATAGAAGTTGTTTTTAAAAATTTTAACAAGTGGGGAAATAGGGATCTTTCTCAGAGGATGGAATACGACATTGCACATTTATTTACTTACACGGACTTTGGACTAACTGTTTGGCTGGCATATGTAGGTAGCGTCTGCCACCCTGGTTATCAGTCGAGCGTTGTCTCACGCATACGGAGAGATTTCATAAGCTTTGCAATTATTTTTACCCATGAGCTGGGTCACAACCTGGGAATGGAGCACGTGTGCGGAGAAGCCACCAAGTGCTTCATGATGGGGGACTCACTCGATGGCACCAAGCCTTTCAGCAACTGCAGCCGCCAGAGATACTCCGAGCTGATCGGCAGAGGGGATGGTAACTGCTTGTGCAACATCCCAGAGCCCCACAGACTCCTCCATTTTAAATACTGTGGCAACAAGGTGATTGATGAGGGAGAGCAGTGTGACCGGGGGGGGTGGCAGGACTGCCAAAGCCACAGAGAGAAGCGAGACTCCTGCAGATGAGAAGCAGAGTATGGAACAAGAAGAAGTTGTTTAAAATAACGTGAAAGTAGCGGGAAACCCACCAGATGAGGTTTGGAAAGGACTCCAGGCCCCCTGAAGCTGGACTGCTAGTCCCAGGAGATTTTCCACAAAGTGATTTACACAATGTAACTGTGTAAACTGTACGAAAGTTAATTACACAAAGCTTGAGTATTTCCTCTTCTTGTATTACCTACTATGTAAATAAATTGGGGTTGGACCCAAAAAGTGAAGCTGTTAGAAAACAGGGTGTAAAAGTTAGAGAGTTGCTTTCAATGCTGCCAAAGATCTGTTTTATTTTCTATAGAACGGTGGGACCCTAGTGAATAATTCACTTGCACATCTAGAAGACTATAGAAGATTCATGCAAAGTCCTGCTCATCTGGTTCACGAGAGATGCTCCACTGTGTTGAAGAAGCTTATTTTTGTGTGTATCTATCTTAGCTGGGCAGGAGTTGGCATGAAGAACAGAAGGGAAATGTGCAAAAAGTCAAGGCACGGAAGTGAGCACTGATTTTTTGATGCTACTTTACAATTTTTCACTCCTTGCAGTTGACTATTAGTATGGTACCCGTTCTTATTTTTACAGTGAATTAAAAGTCAGAGATTGAAAAATATTCACTTTTGCTTTACTGTTAATTTGTAATAGCATATTACTGAAATACTTAGAGAAGTAAAATATCCTTTGACCTCAAAGGAGCTGTACCAGATCTCTGAGCTGTTACATATAATTTGCTGCACTTCTAGAGCTATTTCCATAAGGACAAAGTCTGTACTAAAGACTTACCACGTTTAAAGAATCCATTTACAGTCCATACAAACCTGAAAAATAAATAGCTATCTTCACGGAAGTGTCTGTCCCTGACTGATCTGCCCAGGCTCCTCCAGCACTACAGCTAACTTTGCTGCTGGCAAGACAGTTCACAGCAGACAGCCCGATATCGGGTCTGGCTGACACTGCTAAAACATAAGGAGGTCTCGTTAGGACGCTGCCTGTTCTCCTTCGACGGAGGGATTCATCAGAGCAGGGTGGACGTGGACCCCTCTGTGTCCGGCAGGCTGGCGGGGAGCGTGCTGGCGTAGAACTTCTTCTGGGAGCGCAGGAGAGGAGTCTGAGTGTCAACGTCCCGGCAGGCGTTGCGTTTGAGGGAGAGGAAGACGTGCTGTGTCCAGCCATACACGATGCAGTTCAGAAGCCCCTGGGAAGCTGCTGTCAGAGCCTGAGAGAGACCAGAGGGGAGATCAGGGCTCTCCTGCCAGCCAGCATGGCACGGCACTCCGCGGCTCCCTGCCAGGCTGTCAGACCCGTCGTGTTATGCCAAGCCTCCCACTTCCAGCATGATTTTATCTATGTGCATCCCCATGTGATACAGGAGTCTCGCGGTTATTTTAATAATCTTTGCTAAATGCTGCCTCAGGCACGGCAAGGAGCCGGACAAGTGTTGGGGAGGAATTGCATTTGGAGACTTTCATAGAAAGGGAAAAAACCTGACTCCTGGGGATCCTTTCTAGTCCCATTTTCTACAGTTTCCATGATGCTGTGATTTTGGTTGCCGAGACCTTTTCAAGCCTGTGAAAAACATAAACCAGCTAACAAAGATCTCTGCCAATCAAAAGCATAAACCCATCAGACTTATGATCTTCGTGGCTGCAAACATGCTTTGTCTAGCAGAGATCAGAAACAGGCAAACGTTCGTTTTCCTCTTCAAGCAGAGAAGGCAAGACATAGATCACAGAGAAAGATATTTACCTGTAGAATTAGAAGAGCCATGTAGATTTTGCTGTTGGTTGAAACAGTCAGCTTCAGTATTCCAAGGAGGACAGCTGTGAAAAGGGATGGACAAGAGGGTACTGCTTTAACCCCACTTCTTCCGAGTTTCATTGCCGGGCACTACGTCCTAGGGGAGTATTGTGAGAGTAACTCAGCTCTCTGCTAACCTGGGGCCCAGCAGCAGAAGAATGCGACGGGGTAAAAAACCACACGTTGTTCTACCATCTTAATCATGGCCCACTGCTGATCCCCCAGGAATCCCGTGGAGTTTACAAACCTTTTGTACAAGCCTCGGGCTTGACTGAGTATAACCTGAAAAAGAAGAAGCATCCATCATTGTTTGTACTTTGTGCACATGCTCTGAGCTGGCTTCATCTAGGACAGAGTACTCCATTTCAATCTATCTAACCTTCTCTTGCCACAGCGTGCTCCCTGGGGGAGAGCAGTTGCTTTGCACGGGACCTTTTCTGAACTGAAGGCTCTGAATTGTTTTGGGCTCTCGTTGACTCATGCAGTAGGTGATCTCTGCAGCCACGCTCTGAGCCTCCCCTACCTGCTAAATCCTTTTTGGGATGGGTTGACAGAACACAGGACTCCAGATGGATTTATATGGAGGCACCATGGTATTTTCTCTCCCTGACCGCCCCTTCCAAAAGTGAAGCAGCACCACACAGTTCTTCCCCTGACATTTCCTGGCCTCTGGTACCACCCAAGCAAACTTGTAAAGACGAAAAGAGGAAAATTTTCTCACTCCGATCATCTGAGTGCAACGACTACCGCGCAAGGATTGAGTTCCTTACCAGAATGGCTATGAAGCTGATCAGAAAGGAAATGAGGAAGACCCCAATGCCATAGAAATGCATCGCACGGCAGACAGAGCCGCTCAGGGTTTGTGGCTCGTTGCTGGGCACGGCTATTTCTGTGTGCATCAAGAGACACCTGCGGGGAGAAAGGGAACAGCCTGAGCTCCTGCCATCATTCATAGGCAGGGGGGCTGTTTCAGAGATGCGTGAAGCTTACCCGTGCTTCTGGCTGAAGTTCTGGTAGCAATTACTGCTGTTGCCCAGGTGAAACACAGGCACCATGAGAAGGAAAGGGATCAGGCTAAGAGGAGAAAGGACAACAACAGTTATTAGTTACTGCGTTGCACTGCGCCCATCCCCAACTAAACACTACTTGGTTTTTCTCCTGTCACTATAGAGGACTTAAAAATTGCTTTTATCGACACTGCTCTGGAAGAGCATTTTACCAGCTTTACTGACTTCTGCACTTTCATTCACGCAGGCAATATATTGGTAAAGGGAGTGCTTTCTAGAAAACTACACATAGTTAATATAGTTGTAACTAACTTGGTTAGAGAAAGGCCCTTACATCTGAGGCATAGAATCATAGAATGGTTCAGGTTAGAAGGGACCTTAAAGCCCACTCAGTGGCACCCCCTGCCCTGGGCAGGGACACTTCCCACCAGCCCAGGTTGCTCCAAGCCCCGTCCAACCTGGCCTTGAACCCCTCCAGGGATGGGGCAGCCACAGCTTCTCTGGGCAACCTGGGCCAGGGGCTCACCGCCCTCAGAGTGAAAAATTTCTTCCTAATATCTAATCTAAATCTCCCCTCTTTCACTTTAAAACCGTCACCCCTCAAGGATCTTGCTCTGAGTTTGTTCGGTCACTCTGCTGTCCCTGATGAGCACCCTGGCAAACACAGGTTTTAGTAAAAGTCGCTTCAGAATAAGTAGGAAGCAGAGATCAGCACGCTACTGTTTACCAAAACCACATAATTCTGCCAGAGAGAATTAAATCTTACCTGGACGAGATCGTTGCTATTCGGCCAATGCAACTGGCATAATCTCCAACCTGCAAAGTCCAAAGAGCTTAATTAAACGATGGTTTCCATACAGCCACTGTTCACAGGAACCAGGTCTCAGGGAGCACTTCAGCAGCTGAGGGTTCTTCAAATGCTGATTAATCCCCAGACCGAGTACGAAAGTTTGCTTCCACTTTGCCCTGAATCAACACCCACAAATTCAGTCTGTGCTGATTTGCAGCAGAACCAAACAATGCTTCCACCTGCGAATTGGCTTGTTCTCCTTCAGGACTAGAGGATTTGAGAAGAAAACGTGGAACTGGACAAGGAGCAGACACTTGATGAGCTCCCTGGTGTAACTTACTCATTTTTTGTACTGTTCCTCCACTTAACCTGGCCCTGTTCCTCAGAAACGTCATGTTCTGATGAAGAAACCAGTGTACTTTGGCAGCTGGAATCCACACACCAGCTATGACAACACAACGTGGGCACAGCTGTAGTGGTCGGGAGCTTACAGTAGGTGCTGTGTTTTGAATGGGGGTCTGGCAAGAAGAAAACCAGTCCTACGCGTGGATCCAAACCCTATGGACAAGAGCAATTGAAATATAGAGTGATCTGCCCAGCCTGCTGCTCCCGAACCAACACACGGAATAACTGGGATACAAGGTTTGCTGTGCATGGAAAGTTTCTGGGAAAGAGAAAGGCTACATAAGGAAATGGGGCTGATGGGTTCAATGGGAAGAGCTGCATAAGGAATCTGTCGTCTCGCAGCAATACAGGAGCAACACGCCGCTTACAGCGATGACGGTGCCTCACTGTTTAGCCAGGTGTGAGGAATGAAACAACTGCAAGGAGAGATTTTGGTCATGCGGTAACGTGAAGTGTTTGTTTAGCCTCCAACGTAGAGAGTATTTTTCTGAGTACTATGTCCTTGTTCCTCGGTTCCCAGCGATTATACCGGTTCCCCAAAGGGCTTTTGTAAAGGCCAGCGATGATGAAGTGAGGACTGGCCACCGTTCCCAGAGCCAACTGGTCTTTTTATCACTAGCTCACTTCCGTCACACCTCCTATCTCAAATTCCTAAAATACTTTACTGACGCTCTCAAACACTGTATGACACCTGAGGAGGGCAGAAATTGTCAGTACTCGGTTCCAGGCTGTCCAGGCACCCTCTGCTTTCCTGTCCCTCTGCCGTGCACTGGCAGAAGGCAGTGACAGCACCAAACCGCTCAGCTGGTGCCAACTGCTCTTCTTCTAACTGTAGAAGAACTTCACCCATACCCAGTCCTGAGCTTTCTTTGCTGAGATGGACACTGCCATTGGCCTTTGTCTGCTTTAGTCTTGCAAACCTAATCTCCCACTGAGATGCTACAGCAGACCCAGCAGTAACTCTGCTGACCTCAGCGGGCAAGATACGTCAATTCACACAGCCGTGGGGCAGAAGGGCCTTCAAATCCCTTGTGGTGAGATACACTGTTACGTGTGCACCTCCTAAACCCCACCACAACCCCACAGTTAGACCTTGGTACCCAACAGTTGCTGCACTTCAGTCTTACTCACCTGGGGGGGCATCCTGAAAAGGTTCTGGTTGTATTTCATCTTTAGGTCCATGTACAGATGCCAGGTGTAGTTGACAGTGTATAGAAAAGAGGCCACGTAGAATACCTGAGGAATACAAACAGATAGTGTTTCAGTCCTACAATAATAGTTCCTGTAGCGCTGATGAACTCAAAGCCCGCGGGCCAGGGGCAGGATGCTAAACGGCCTAGCGGACTGCCAGAGGTGAGGTCCCTGCACAGCCCCTGTGCTCATGTCTACTGGGTTGCAGTGGGACACCAACTGGGAGGAGCCAGGTAGAGGAGGGGTTCCCACCTTAGACCACACAAAGGTACCTTCACTTTGGCCTCAAACAGGGGCCAGGAGAATGAATGACAGCAAGACTGCCTTAAAAATACACATCTTTATGACTCAGCTCATTTTTTTGGCCCAAATCGTGGCAACAAAGGGTTCAAAGGCACTTGATCCTTCTCTGTGCTACATCCATTAGGAAACACAACACAGACGTGGCATTTAGATTTGCTTCTCGCATAACAAGCTCACTACACAGTGAATTGACGGAAACAGAAAACAATAGTATATTTAAAGAGAAAAGTGAGGGCAGAAAATATCTGCACTAAGCCTGAGTTAACTTCCCAAGAGCCCTTTTCTCTCCATGGGAAAAAGGAGAAAAGAAAAGATACAGAACACTGCTTCACAGCCCTCGATTCCAACTTGAGGTGATACCAAATATGTAAAATCTCCTGTAAAAAAACCATAAATCTTTCTTGCGTTTGTTTCTGAATCCATGGTTGCTCCAGGCAGTCAAGTATAAACAGTGCTGCCTAATCACACTATATATATGCGTGTGCTGGGTTTGTTTCAGGAAACACATGCTTCAGTGGCAAAAGCAAAGAGGAAGGGCTGGACAAGTGATTTTTTTCCTGTGGATTTTCTATCCTTTGCCAAAGAGGCAAGGAGCACAGGTTTGCCACCCTGGTATCATCTAAGTCCAGGAAAGTAGGCACTAAACAAGCTCGGTCTTCTTCACCGAGGTTGCAAACACTCTTGGCTGATTCTGAAGAGGCTGGAGTCCAAAGGGCTGCTACATTGCAGCAGGAACATTACAGTGACTTTCCAGCTCATTAGACGAGGTTTAATGAGGGTTTGTTGCCCTTCAGTTCCTTCCAGGGAAGGTCATCAAAACAGTCCACAAAGATCGTTCTCTTGCACTTCAAAATGCCTTAGAGAGGCTCACAAAATGTCAGCACTGCCTTCTTTTTTGGAAGAGGGAACCAAAAGCCACTTGTGAAGTTGCCAGCAGAAAGCGAAGGGAGTTCTGCTCTCCTGAGTCCCAGCTTCGGCGCCCTGGACAGCCCTGCAGCGCTCACCACGAGGAGATAAAGCAGGGGCTGGGATACATGAGAGCCCCTCATTGTAACACTTCTGTGGCTCCCCATTGTGCTCACCAGCATGAGCGGAGCCTGCCAGGACCTTATTAGGCCACTGGAACTGAACTGGAAGAATGTGGAGGAATTGTGCAATTATAACCACAATCTCTATTCTGGACTTTATTATTATAATGCAAAGGCAAGGCAGGGAGGCGGAGAGAACAACGTCAAGGGACAGCAGAAAGGAGCAGTATTTACACTTAATATCAACCAGGAGTCTGGGGCTGAAACAGGGAAAGCCCAAGAAACAGAGCAATCTCCTCCTTTATGACATGGTATGGATGCTAGGGGAGTCCCATCTGCTGTAACGTCAGCCCTTGGTGATAAAGTGACGGTAAACAGGCTGAATAAGTCAAAATATTGTCCTGCTCCTAAGGCAATACCTTGAGACAACCACATCACACAGACTGTGGCGTGAGTCTCTCCAAGGGCTGCCATCTGCAAACACCACTGCTGAGTGGTCTTTGGCCTGTCCCCACCCTCGTCATTCAGTGCATTTTACATCTTCTAGGTGTTTGCGTGCAAAGAAGCCGTGTGTGTTTATGAGACACCCAGGAATGCAACCCTTGTGAGACTTCTCCGCTCAGTGCGGGCAGAATGGGGCCAGGAGACATTTACTCCTTTCGGTCGGTTACAGATCACTTATGCTCTGCAGAAGCTGCTGGCTAAACCTGTTACTGGCTCCTACTTACGCACAAGGTGTTCCCACCATGCAAGAGCATTGCTGGGGTGTTTAGTAAGGAGGTGTCCTGCACCGTGTGACGTGCACCGTGCGGGCACGGTTGCTATGGCAAGTGCTCCGTTTGTTTTAATTTCTTCCCGAGCAAACAGCAGTGACAGCTCTTGCCAGACGCAAGCCGGCTCTGCCGCCCTGGCAGTCCTCCGGAGGTGGTCTGCTGGCGGCATGCAGGAGAGAAGACCTATGCCGAGGTCGGGATGTGGCAGGCACCCTGCCCACCCCACCACAGCACCCTGACTCTCCCCCGTGGGGCGCAGGCAATGACAAGTCCTGCAAGGACTCACCCAAGGCCAGCTCTGCCCACCCACGCTGCCTTCCCCAGTGTGGACGTAAAGCTCCCGCCTTGCCCCCATCCTTTGCTGGTGTCCCTGAGAAGCGTGGCCACGGGCTGGAAAAGCAAGGGCAAAAAAAGAGCCAGGAATGCATGGGAGCATAGCATGCTCCCAGTGCCTCTGCTGGGAAATGACGGCGTACTGTCTACATCCAACCTATATCCTCTAGCAGTGCAGCCTCTCTTCTCCAGGCCATAAAAAGCCAGCATTAAGAAATGCTCCCCGGGCAAAGCTGCAAGGGAAACAACTCAGAAATGCCTTCGGTCCCGCGTGCTCCTTCCACCTTCTGGCTCTGAAAAGCCTCTCCCAAGCTCTTCTCATTTTCCCCTGTGCCATCATCTAAAAAACATCTTTGATATTGTTCTGTGTCATTCCCAAGTGGCCAAGCTGCCCCCCCCCCCCCGCACTGTTTCCTCTCTCGACATGAACATATTGCGGTGCTTCCACGGCGGCACAGGGGAGCTAGAGAAACCAGAGATAAGCCAGGAGTGGAACAGCTGCTCTTGCCATCATGAGTATTATGGTTTTATCCACAAGAACAGCTGTTGAAACAACCCTGGGCGCCCATGCCCAGACACACAACAGCGTGAACACTTCCACACCGCACACGCAGCTACTTCTCTGCCCTCTCCGAGGTTCGTGGAGAAGCTCTCCAGATCCACATGCTGCCGCTCAGCGAGGACAGGTCCCATCTGTGGGTACCACCACGCTCCCAGGCAGCTGCCTGAGCCTACACAACACACATCACAGCTCCCGACAGCCACATTTTTGTGGGTCCTTCAAAAGGAACCTGTTAAGCCCAGAGATCACTACTTGTGAACCACCGCTCTGGCCCAAGCTTGGCCGTATCCCACAGAGTTTTTTGAGAGCAGTGATTTGCGAAGCCTAACGCTGAAATGGGAACTCGGTGAGACAAAAGCAAACTGTCAGGAAAACGGCATTTCACTCACTCCACTCCAATTAGTCTCCGGCACATGGAATCAGCTGGAAAGCAGCCGAATCGCTGGGGCACGGGGCTGAGCTTGTGCTGATGGATCCCCTGAGCATCCTTGGGATTGTTTGAGAGAGGATAGGGCCAGGTCAGCAAAACCAGGGCTGTTTATATGAGTCATGTTGTGAGTCTGAGCTCAAGCGAATCGCAGAATGTGTCTGTTCCTGCCCAGGATGGAGGAAACATGAAGAGGAATAGAAAAGCAGCCATGTGAGAGGCACAGAGACCATCCTCGGCACGGGTCCAACAGGAAATAGATTAAGACCCATCTACTCACTTTACACAAGCAACCCAAACGCAGCAACCACAAAATCCCATGCTCTCTTTGCCTTCCTCATTGCCTCTCACAAACCAGAAGTACCTCAAACCAAGCACCGTTATCTCCAGTTTACACACAAGGTGACGAGATCTGATAAGTCAAGTTCACACGGGGAGTCGCTGCCAAAGCCTGTCTAGAAACAGCCCCCCGCCGCCACGCACTGATTACTAGCGAGGCTAATTAGGGAATGGGTGCAAAGTAACAGCATGAATGGGGATGTCAAGGCTACTCACTTGTCCCGTCGCTTGCAGGTTGTAGCAGATGAGATCCTGCTTGGAGGTTGGTGTGCTATAGAGAAGCGCCCCAGCGAGCCAGCACATGCCCAGCAATAGGTCAGAGAGGCTCAGGTAGAAAAGAGGACGAACCTGGGAAAAGTGAAATCGGTCAGCAGGTCTGAGCGATGGTCACAACACTCCCACGACCACCTACAGCAGCAGCTTTACCCCCTCGACTAGATGTGCCTTGGTCCTCCAGCTCTTCTGGCAGGGCAGCTCTCCTTGCACGCAAAATCCACGCTGACTCTTGCTCTCAGGAGCTGTTTCAATGCCAATACCCAGCTTTAACTGCCCTTTCTCCCACTAGCAATGCCCCAGGATCCAAGAGCAGCATCAAATCTTACAGAAAATATCTCAAAGGTCCAGAATGTCACAATTTTGCGGAACGAGGCAGGTTGACAGGAAGAAGCGATGTTATTTCTTAAATCAACTGATAGAGAAATCAAACTTTTGATAAACACGAAACCTTCTGCAGGTCTGAAATCACTTGAAACAGACATTTTTCCTATGTGTTTCATGTCGTCTCAGTTGGTGACTAAGGCTGAATCTATTTTACATGCTGGATTAATTTTCACTGTGAGAGCCACTCTGCCGCACTCTGCATCTTGCTGGAACAGAGTCGCATCTCCTCTAATGGCAGTTTCCAGCCCATTTCCAGTTTGCATGCGCTGGCCAAAAGGACTGTAAACAATGTAGGAAAACATTTGTGCAAAATTCTGGCCAACATTTTTGTTGTTAGTGGGAAAGCAGACACTCTGGAAAAGCAGCCTAATTATCTAGATTCTTAATTGTAGTTTTTGGTACCTAATTTTCAGCATCCTGGAGAGAAAATGATGGCTTTTTTTTCCCCCCTACAGAAGATAATAATGCTAAACGCAGCATGGAAATATATCAAGAGGCCTTGATTTTAAGAAGATTTTTTTCATGGAACTGAGTTTTTGGTGAGATTTGCTTCCATATTGTCCTTTAAGTAGAAGTTTGCCACCCGTCGTGTTATGTGATACTTGTCTTGTTCCCGTGAGCAACGAGGAAGAGCTAAGTAAGACCGATGAGCAGTAAGGTAGATCTGATCGAACCAGATGTGTCCTTATGGCATAGTTTGAGGGAGATCTGTCTGGTGTCTTCCTGGTCCCCGCACTGCCATGCAGCAGCATGGCAGGTCCTCTGCCTTCTGCAGGGTTCATCTCCTCAAACAGCCTTGCCTCCCCACTTACATATTTGTACCATCCAACCCAGCAACACGGCAAATCAAAATGCTATTGCTAACTACATATCTGAAGCTAGTTTGTACATCGTTGCATTTACAAATGCCTTTTTTTAACCAGGTTTTTCCTTGCTGGTGCAGAATTGGAGCCCCAGCAGGCAGTCACAGGCAGGAGAGGCTGGGGATATCATCCAGTTTGCGAGCACAGCAGGTTAAAAACGAAGCAGCTCCCAAATAAGCAAAGCAGCAACTTTTGCAATCGAGCAGGTGACCCCTTTCTCTAGCAACAAGTGTCCTTGGAGCAAGGCACCGCTGTTTGGTTGAGGAGTTATTTTGGCACAGACCTAAATAAAGAAGGAGGTGACATAGCGGCAAGGGAAAGGCAGCATGGCTCTTACTTGCAAAACAAAAAAGAAAAAAACAAATGGTATTTATAAAATAGAGGAAGGGAATGTAAAGATGTAATGATTCAGATGAGCTGCCATGCCGGAGCATACATGTTGATTTAGCTCTGTCTGGCCATTGCCCAGGGACATCTGCCTGCACAGAACACGTTGACATGACAGAGGAAATTCTCTGTTGCTTGCCATCATCTCTTCTGAATGATTTAGCTCAGGCTGAAGAGTTTTATTGACCCCACAGAGACAGAAAACAAGCTTCAAGAATGCAATATTTGATTTCCTAGGCTGGGGGCAGGAGGGGAAGTGTTTGTAACATTTTCTCCTCCCAGCCCCCAGAGCCGTTTATTTTCAAACATTTCACTCTGGAGCCTCATGACTCAGGGAATAAGCTGTTTGTGGCAAGCTTTGATATAGATCTCTTCCAGCCCCTTTGTTTACAAATTTCCACTTAAGGCCAGAAATACGGGGACAAGGCGATGGGGAAGTTACTGAAGATTTTGCTGCTTTTGAAACACCAGCAACAGATCTCTCCTGGCAGCAGAACAAGAGCCTGGAAGCCCGATGCACATGAGTTGCTCCAGCTGGTATCCATCCCTCCTATCCGGATTTGCAGTAATAATCTGAGCAGAAACATCTGGACTGCCTCGAGCAGGAAAGGTCCATCTGTGACCTGGAGCCACGCGTGTGGTTCACAAGCAGCTAGAGGACGGCTCCCAAGCCACAGCCACATCATATGACTAATAGCACAAGGGCTCCTGAGTAACGCAGGCTGCTAGCCATGGAAGTAAACGGGACGAAGCTGCTGAGTCACACCGGGACATCTCCCAAACCCAGCTCCATATCATACCAGAGTGGAGGACCCCAGGAGAGAAACCTGTCTGGAGCTCTCCAGGTGCAGGAGATGTGGTAGAGGGAGACTTCAATATTCCCCTTGTGCAGCACAAGCTTGGGAAGGGTTTCCACACCAGCACTAAGGTGCAGTCCCAGCCTTCATTCTTCCCTGGGATGCACGGAGATCTCAGCAGCTCATTATCAATGTGCTGGGCTGAGCATTTCCAGGAGGCTGGCTGCAGCAGCAAGACTGCCCTGCACGCTCTAAGCAGTGCAAATTTGCCCTGCAAACCTGGACGGATGTTCTCCTCCCCACCCTGCCTCATCCAACGAAGTGTCAGTCGTTAGCTTGACTGCATGCCTTCCTTCTCTGAGGATAACTCACTGAATTCCCTGGAAGTCTTGTTCTCTGGGCTGTGGATCAAACCCTCGATGTACAAAGAACATTGAAGATGAAGGAAGTACAACTACAGCATTGTTACCACATGGCTACTACTGTCCTACTGCTCTTAGCAGTAACCTGTTATCTGCATGGTCCACAGACTGGGCTGCCAGACATCTGCAAATCCTGGACAACAAACCCCACAGATCATCTCTGTGCAACTGCCCCCGGTAAGTCCTGGACAGACAGAGGGACTTCGTGTGGACAGCAAAAGCCTGGCAGGCTTGGGATGGAGGTCTACGGTTACTGCGCAGGTGCCAGCCACCCGCTCAGCACGTCTGGTACCTCCCAGACACGTGGGGTTCCCTGCACACATGACCTGCATGTGTGATGCTCTTGGGATGTGCCGGGCACTGCATCCATGTCAGACCTGCAGTGCATGTGTTGACGGTCCCACCGTGAGGGAAGTTTGCATCCTGCGAACTGCACCTGATTCAGCATTGGAAATGTTCATGGCTCCTGCCACGTCCAGTGTGAATCCTCCAAAGCCCCACTGCGGAGCCAAGTTCAACAAACAGCTTTTCAGCCTGCCGCCTTTTTGTCTGAACTTTGCAGCATCTTTGAGTTGTATCGGCTTTAGTAGTGCACCTGCCTGGAAAAACTACTCAGAGATACCCAGAGACGGACACTCATAAATGCATTTCCAACAGGGGCATCTCCAATTTGCACTTCAGCAGCTTTGTACACAGCTCCTCAGCCCTCCAGGCGTTTTCCCCTACAGAGGGGGACACACTAACAAATCCGCATTCCCAGGAATGACTGGAGGACAGAAAGCGCGGGGCTAAGGAACCTGCTTCTCCCTGCGTGGCTGGCAGGTCAAGGTTAGTCATATCACGGATGAAAGGCCAAACGCTTGGCAAGCCCTTTGCCTCCCTCCCAGCTGTTAAATGAGGTTTAAACACAAAAACCTGAGACCTGCAGTTGCTCCCAGCAGGGTGCCTGACCCACCCGGGTCCGTGCAACCCACCTGCAAGGAACTGACACCCCGATTTAGGGAGGGAAAAGGATGCCCCGTCCTTACCTCGGGGGACCGCACTGCATTTTGAAAGATGGCATAGGCAATAATTGAGCTGGAACCTATAACACTGAGAAAACAAAGCACAGGTTGGAACTGGGGCACATCTGCCTCGCCGTTTGTCTTTTTCCGGAGAAAATTGTCGTCGCAACAGTAACTCCATCCCGGGGACGCGGGTTTAGCAGCGCGTTGTACCTGAGCATGGCCATGGTGAACTGTATCCACTGGAGAGCCGAGTAGACCTGGGGAGAAGGAGGGGCGCCCGCTCAGCACGACACGCCGGGGAGCGCCCCGCAGACCGGGGAGCCGCCGACCGGGGGGTGCCGGGGGCCGGACCCAGCCCGCAGCCCCCGCAGAGGAGCGGGCAGGGCTGCCGGTGCCGCAGGGCACGGAGCGGCGCTGGCCGGGAGGGGACGGTGGCGAAGGGGCGCTCACGGAGGGGACGGGCAGGGTCCCCGGAGAAGGGACAGCCGCTGCCCCCGGGGGTCCCGGTGCCGGCGGGGCTCGCTCACCTCCTGCCAGCCCCCGTCCAGCCGGGCCGCCTCCGCCGGGAGGGCCATGGGGACCCTCCGCCGCCGCCGCAACGCTCCCGGGGCTGCGGGCACCGCCCGCGCTCCGCCCCGGAGCCACCCCGCGCCCGGCCCGCCCCGGGCCCGGCCCCCGCCGTCGGGGCCGGCGACGGGCAGCGCTTGGTCTCAGAGAGGGGCTGAAGAGGGCCGGAGCCCCGGGGGAACAGCGGGACCGGAGATCCGCGCCTCCGCCGCCGTTCATCCCCACCGGGATGCAGAGCCCGACCCGGCCCTGGTGGGGGGGCTCACCGGGGTGGAGCAAACACACGGGGGTCCTGCATCCCCGGTCGCCCCTCCAGGGGCCGACCCGAGGCGACCCTGCTTAGCTTCCCCCGCACGGTAAGTTGGCATGGGACTCCCCATCGCACCGCCCCTCAGCGGCGTCACGAGCGGGCGGGGGTGGCGGAGCTGCTTGAAGGGGCGCGCGGACGCCTCTGAGGGGGCGCGCGAGGCCCGCGGCGGCTCCTCTCTCCTCAGGAGCCCAGCGAGGAGCATCCTCACGCAGGTGAACCTCTAACGAGCTTATAGATGGCCCAGCCGAAGCCCACCCTGCTTGGGGTCCTTCTTCCTCCCCTCCTAAGGGGCGAGAGGGCGCCAGGCCCGGGGGACACCCTCCCACCACTTCATGTAAACCCCTCATCTCCGGGGCGTTCCTTTCGCTTCTAGGTGGCATCATCGGCCTTTGCCTTCCCCTCCAACTGAAAAATCGGCAGCAGTTTCTCTACAAAGCAATTTAAGAAGCAGCTATGAACTGGAACCATTTTTTTTATTATAGCATTATTAATACATTTTATCTTGCAGCAATATCTGCTCTGCCTACCCACCCCAGGATTCAAAAGGCAGCAAAGCTCCCACAGAAATCAGTTTTGCTTAGCTTAGTGTAGCCTTAAGGTAAAACACACAGGTGTTAAATCTTCTCAACGCTCTATAACCCTGATGAGGAGTACAGCGTCTTCCAGTGGCCATCTGAACTCCACACAGCGTGAACAGCACATGCAGGATCAAGTTTTAAGGACTGACTTGATCTATGGGCCAGGTGTCTCCATTAAAGTTGTACAGAGGGGGCTTCTAAGGGCACAAATACTGCTTCCTGTTACAAGACCTCATTTTCAAATATTTAAAACTACCAAATGCTGAGGAAGCTTTAGTTTGACGGTGTCAATCGCTTCTGAAGATGAGGCTGGAGAAGATATTTTGTTTGTGTTAACTATGGCTTGAGACTTTCATATGTCCTTACTGGTCTCACCCCCCCCTTATTTTGAACCTGGGAAATGAAGCTTGGATGGGAACGACAGGCAAAACGCACAGCCATTGCACGTGCTCTTCAGCTGTAAGAAAACTCACACAAATTTACCTCTGAAAAAAGACGTTTTTGCACAAACTGGCGAGTCTAAGTGTAATAGCACCTCAAGGAGACTCTGCCCTTGCTCAGAGCTCAAATCACTCGCTCTGTCAGGGTATCACAAAGGATTTCAGGAGAGTGTTTGCTGAGATGGCTGCTCCGGCCAGGAGATGAGGGGCAAGTTGTGATACGCGGAGAACCTGTCTTGACTATGCCTGCCAGCATTTGGCCGGTACCCAAGCCAAACAGAGACAGGAGCCACTGAAGGAGAAGGCAGAAAGAAAGAGGAAACTCTAGGTCTCTCAGTCAACAACAGGTAAGGAGAACAAGACTCGGGAAAAGGAGCCCTATTGGGAAAACAAAAGGTAGAAGGTGGGGTAGATTAAAGAGCATAAAACCCAAGGACACTAAGAACACGGAAAGGTGGGGATGCGAGGGGCACCCAATCTGTACCTTTTACATCATGTAAGATGGAATGCGAGACTGAATTTTGTTATTTGTTTGCCAGGGAATAGCTGTAAAAACCACCAGGAATGTGCTTCAGGCCAATTTAGTATTTTTTTTTTTTGGGGGGTCTACTTTAACACTGTTATTGAATAGTATTACACAATACTGGCATCTTGCTTTAAGATGATTTTCCCAACATTTAGAATACTGTGGTTTTAAGGAATATCTTCCTCTCGATCTTCTAAACTAAGAATACCAGAAGGAAATCTGCTGCTCTCTTGAAGTCAGCGGGAAGTTTGCTTGCATAAGGAGAACTGGTTAGGACTCTTGACAGTGTTTCACAGCTTGTACAAAGTTCTCCAACATATTAGAGCTCATCTTTTTCATTATTCTTCTTCAGGAAAGAAGCAAGGATATTGAGGCTTTTCTGGAGCTCCTCCTTTTTTCCATCACTCATTTTGTTCTTCTCGATCAGTTTTGTGATTCGGACGACTTCGTTAGCAGCAAACTCTTCTCCCTGCTCCAGTATCTTGCTCATAATTTTCAAGTATTGCTCAGCTGACTTCTTCTCGGTTTCTTTTGTTTTTTCTAAACTCTCTTGCCCCTTTTTCAGGAGGGACTGGCGTTCTGATTTCTCAGTGGTGCTCACAAACTTGCTGGCCAGCATGTCGTACTCTTTGAGGCAGCCTGGCATCCCCAGGTAGATGCCGTTACTCTTCAGCCAGCGCTGAATAGCCCCGGCCTTGATATGGCCGCTGTAAGGTAAGGGATTGTCAAAGTCACCATCCTGGAACAAGTAAAAAATAGGGAACTTTTCCTTATCCAGCTTGTACTTTTCTCCCAGCTCAGTGTTCAGTTTATCACCGTAATCTGTCAAAAGAAAACAAAAGACACGAAAGCACAGTACGTTAATTAAAAGCAAAAATTCATTTAGGATTCTCTCCTACACAAACTGATAAATATTTGTCTCCAGAGTTTCAACATGTCCTAATAACCTCTAAAAACACCTCAGAAAATCATCTGTGGAAGGCAAACCATCACTAGGTTTTCCAGAGAAAAATACAAGACTCTAATGGCGCTTTGCTGTCACAGCATAAGACATTGGCAGGACCTCTACGTACAAACCCTGTCCCTCCTTTTGCGAGACTAATAGCCATTTTTTCCCTTGTTTTGCTCTATCCATTGATTTTATTTGATTTTACAGTTAAATGGATTTTTTTCCTGATCTACGTGCGAGAGTGTACACTCATATGCTTTAGTTCTGACAGCATGCCAAGCTACAAGATGTTTTCTCATCTTACATAAACTGCATTTATTTTTGAGGACAGAAAACATAACTTAAAGACATTTCAACTATGCCACTTAGCTAAATCCATGTGTGTTTAGAGACGTCAGTGTGGGTGAAACTTCCCAACTTCACAATTCCTGTACGCTTAAATTCATAATTCTACCTATAAAGCAAGAGTGAGTAAGGTGACAGTGATCCATTCCCCACTACTTTTCTCCCAAAACCAATTACAAGAACATGAAGTTACACCAGCCATAGCACAACAGCCACCTTCTGTGCTTTACCAGCGATAAACAGAGAGTTTGCTACAATTAATCAATCATACATTTGCTTTGTTTGACCGGGCTTGTGGCTAAAGCATGACTCTTGTAATGCCTAGAAATGGATGAAAAGGTTCCTCCCAGCACGGAAATGATATTAAAAAAGACAAAAAGTGCTACGAATGAGGGGGGTGGCATCCAGTTTAGCAGCGTGGGCTGACTTGCTTCATTACCCAGGAGATAAGCAGCACTCCTACGCTCCTGGCGGGAGGCAGAGCTCAGCGACCAGCCGGAGCAGGTGCTTTGCTCTGACAGGGCCCAGCCTGTCTCATTTCTCACTACTGGAATTACCTCAGAGTCTGCTTTCATCAGAAATCGCAGTGAATTTTATTTCCTCCACACCAGTCTGTTCAGCGTTCCTCACCTGATATTCCCACTTCAGCCACCAGAAGATCCTCACTGGAGCCTGAGCTCTCTGCCAGCTTTTTAAACTCATCTTGTTTCTCACCGTAAGGATATTGTGTGTCGAATTTCACAAGGACAAACTTATGCTTTGGAATGACCTAAAACAAGAAGAATAAGGGGAAAAAAAAGCCAAAACTTTAATGTTTCAGGTTTGAGTAATCTACACATCACCTAAGGTTGCTTTAGCTTGTTCTTTTCCCGTGCAACGAGTAGATGCAGAGGGAGAATGGGAATTCTCTAATTATGGCCTTTCAAAAATGACTCACTGCAGTGTGGAGGAAAGACTGAGCTTTGGGTGTAGGTAGTCCTACACCAGATGATAAAGATGGTAAGTCGTAGGTTTGGGGGATCTGATACTGCCTTTAATTATACATGATTTGCTTTTTGTAAATCTGATTAGCATCTTGGAAGGAAGTCAGCCAAACAACTTCCAGTGGGACATTAAGAGGATAGAGGCCAAATCTAATGTCATTCTGAAGCGTCCCAGCATGAGAGCTGAGCTCTTAGCTAAGAGCGGATGCGCTGGGAGGGAGCAGAGGCACTGGAGGTGCGCTGCTGGTTCAGTAAACCGAGAATTCGTGTTTTAATTGATTCCTCTTCTCTTGTGCTGCTGCTTTTGAATTTTGCTCTGCTCGGATGACGCCCTTTCAAAATGAGCTTGGAAATGGATCTGCCACCCGGTTTGGGATTCCTTTCTCCCTCCAGGAGAAGACCTTGCAAAATCTTCTTTTCTAGCCAAGAGGGTCAGATTGCAACACAGGTCCCCACCTACAAAGCGCACTGCGAGTGCTGCTTGGGCACTGACTGCTGCAACCGGGAACGACAGCCTTCAGCCCTGGGCCCGCCGGTCACTCTATTTACTGTCCTGGCGAGAGGCGAGCATGGCGGGTGTCACCGCTCTGGCATTTCTGCTGGTCCCTCTTGCAGCCAATTACCTCAAATTCTTCTCATTGTAGAAGAGCTGGAAGCTGCTACGATTTGTGGAATGCCGTAGCATTAGAACACCAAAAATGGTTTGTCACAGCAGAAAAATCATGACATGTGGCAAGAAGTACTTGCTCACGCCTGGGCAGTTTTGCTTAGGGCAGATACTTTTCCATCAGCTCAGCTGGCTGTCGTCCCCTCAGCTCTCCCTGCTGCAGCACACACTTTAATCCTGCCACACAACGGTTCCTTTCGATCAGGGTCTCGCCATCTGGCCTGAGCTGGGCCCGCGGCACCTGCCACAGCTCTGGTGTCTTCCGAAATGACAGTTCTGCCAGGCTCTAGGATAGTACCTTCACTTCAACGTGATTTAGCGGAGAAAAAAAAACCCGTGCAAGACCTCAGTCTGGCAGAAGCCTGTTGCATTCATTCTCTTTCATGAACGAACAAGAAATGAAACCGGCCCGAGCAGAGCGCGCTCACGGCCCCGACTCGCTCACCGGCGCGGTCCCGCTCATGGTCACCGGCACGGGCAGTGCAGAAGCCAGCCGACAGCGGCTCTTCTGCTCCCCGACCGGGGGCGCGGGGAGCCGGCCCGAGCCCCGCCGGTGCCTCCGGTCGGTCCGGTCCGGTCCGAGCCCTCCGCGCCCCCGGCCGCGGCGCAGCCCTGGCGGCCCGGGTCCACTTGGACCACGCCGATTGGCTGCCGGCCGCGGCTGCCGCTCTCCTATTGGCTGCGCCGCGGCGGGCCCACCGCCTCGGCCGTTCCGCCAGCCCCCGGCGCTCCCCCGCGCCGCCGCCGGCCGCGGTGGGGGGGGCGGCCCCGCGCCCGCAGCCCGCTCCGCACCCCAGGCCCCCCCACACCGCCTCCCCGTCCCTCCGGTGCCGCTCGCCTGTTGCTATGGCCGCCGCCACGGCGCACATGGCCGCTGCGCTGCCAGAGAAGCCACCCGCCCCCTTCCGAGCACTCTGCCGGGCCCGGCAGCGCCCGCCGGGCGGGCCGTACCTTGTAAAAGGTGATGGTGTCGAGGGGCACGGAGCCCTTGGTGTGCAGCGCGCTGCCGCCGGGCAGCGCCAGGCCGAGCAGGCAGAGGAGCAGGGAGCCGGCGGCGGCCGCCGCAGCCATGGTGGAGCGCAGAGGGAGCGAGGTTGCCGGGGCCACGTGACCGCGCGGAGCTCCGGCCGCCGCCGGGGGCTCGCCCCGCCCCGCCAGCCCCGGGGCCAACCGGGGACCGGCAGCGCTCCGGGGCCGGACGCAGGCCGCGGAGCTAGGGGTCTAAGCGGTGCCCGTTCCACGCCGGGCAGCCCCTTCCGTCGGCGGGCAGCGCGCGGTGGTGATGCGGCTGCTGCCAGAAAAATAACTACGATGGGGCACCTTCCAGCAGCATATGCATGTAAAATGAAGGCAGGTTGCAAAATCTGGCCTTGCAGGACAGGCTGCAGCGCTACAGCCACTCAGAGATTAGCAGGGACAGCCGGGGACTAGAGAGCAGCTGGTGGTGCATAATATATTTATATGCAGCAGCAGGCCAGCATCACCACAGCCCTTTGAAGCACTTTTTTTGTGCTACTAGAGGAGATATCTCATGCACTTTCCTTATCACTGAAAGCCAGGATGAAGTACAAGCAAGCAATGCAGAAAGCCTCAGCAGCAGATTGACAGGTGATCCTGTCAGAGAACAGACACATCCAAACTCCCCCCCCAGCAGTCATCATTCTGAACCCCGTCTGCAGGTGGAAAGCAATAAGCATCCCCTCCCCCCCGCCTCTTTCCAACCTCCGTCTTTGCAGGTAACTTGATTTTCTGCTTCCCATGCACCAGGATAATCTGGCTTCACCATGGGGCTGACAAAGTTAGGTAGGCAAGCACTTCAGTTGCTTCCAGACCATCTAGGCAGAAAAATGAAAGAGGCAGCAATACTGATTTGTAACGAAACCGACTTTTATATAAATTATAAACCCATCCAGTTTAAAGCAGATCATTTGCAGTTGTGTCACTTAAGTCTGTAGAAGGCTGAGGCATACATATCTTCTACAGTCATAAATTAACAATGAATAATCAAGGAAGAGAACGTTCAGATAAGGCTGCAGATACATCAACAAAAAACAAACCCTCTAAAATTACTAGCGGTTAAAATAAAGTCATGATTATCCATGATTGCAAAATATAAATGCAATTTTTGAACAGTTAAAAAGTACAAAAATGATGGGCAACACAAACAGGCATTGTACATTTTGTCCTGTATGTAGACAAAGCAGTGTAGGACTTCTGACCTTAATCTACATCAGACACTCATTTTAAGCAAAGAGGAGTTAAGGAAATCTGTAAAAGGATCATGGCTCATGATCCCAGTAGTATAAAAGCAGTATTTTTTCAGTCTGTAAACAGTAGTCTTGGTAGCTTCTTCTAGGTATGTTTTTCAATTCATCACAAAAAAAAAAAAATCCAAAACAAACAAAAACAAATCCCAAGAGTTGAAAAGGGGCAACAGCAGCAATGAGTTATAGCTTGAATTTCTTAACAGGTCACTGTGGGACATATTCTGGAGGGGAAACACTCTTTTGTAAGAAATATATAATATATTTAACTTTACACAATTTATAGGAGGAGAGAAATTCTCCCTCTCCCTCAACCAAGCCCCCAGTCAGTACATAGTCATTTTTGTACATCGTCTCCTATAGAGAAACTACAGCTTGTGAAAAGATGGCACCCGGTTTTATAAAACACTGAGTAATCTAAAAATTGTTATTTGTTTGACAAACTTATGGTTCACCAGTGACTGCAACTGAAAACAGGACAGCAGCTAACAGCGAGAAGCAGTCAGTATTCACCCTGTGCTGGCACGGGGGTGGTCTGAGTGACCAGCTGACACTGGGCCTGTGCCATGCCAAATGCTGTGATGGGAAGCGAGAGTGAGCCATGGTTCCATCTCTTCTCAGACTTTGCTTCACATCACACATGTCCCCATCCAACCCTCAATCAGTTTCAATTCTGCTTTTAAGAGAGCTGATGCAGAAAACCTTTTTTTTAAAGGAAGTTCTGCTTTCAGGCACATGGGAGGATTTTGAAAGCTTGGTTACATTAACCTTACACTTCACTTACATTTTCACCATTGCTTATTGATACGAGTACTTGAATTCAACCTGTTGTAGCAGCAATGAAAGGAAACTCCAGCAAAAATCAGCCCCTGGACTATCCCCTCTGGACGAGGGTGCTGCGTCAACTTCGCATTCAATGCTGGTGCTTGCACAAAGCCCTCTCTAGTTAGCGCTGCCACGGGGGAGAGCAGGGACAGGAATATCAGCAACAGCAATTTGCCTCCTTGAATGAAGAGGGGCAGTGCAGATTTCTGGCTCAGTGCTTCTCTATGAATTGCACCATGTCAGCAGTGGGACTGTTTCCACTTATGCTACACATTTCAAAGCATCAACTTCGGTCATCAGTCTTGATTTAATTTAAGGAGCACACCCTTCTTTCCAAAAAAAGGTTCTATGCAACATATAAGAGTTCAGTTGTGGGTTGTTTTTTTTTTTCCAGGAAAAGAACTACTATAAAACAGACTTAACACATTTTGGTATTCCTCCAGCCCAGAGCACTTACCAGACATTGCAATTAGAACATCAGGACATCCATTACAATTTAGACAACCTGCAGACATTCTTCTTTCCCTTTCAGGATGGGGCAAAGCAAAACTAAATCCAGCAACAGCAGCAATGTGATTTTTTTTTTTACATGGGATTTATTTTAAAAAAATACTCTCATCAACATTCTAGCATTACTAACAAAACATACTCAGAAGAGATGACAAAGGTAGGATTGTCAGCTCTCTTAAAACTTTAAATATAGACTTCAGATACTAGCTGCTTTAAATCAGAAGATGAGGAATCTGTAAAGTCTGACCTCTCCCTTGTATTGCAAGTACACGTAACTTTTTTTTGCCTACCAATTTTAGGCTGCATTACTCCTTTAAAATGAAAAAAAAAAAAAAACAAAAAACAAACCAGCAGAAATGCAGATTCAGTGGGAGCAGATGATGCGACTGCACTTTCTAAGAGAATGCCTAATGAGCTAGTACTTGAATAAACAAAGATCAACTGCAAAAAGCAAGCATACAGTTACAAAAAGTATTCTCAGCCTCATACCACAGCGGAAGCAAAAGGTACCTCTGCCAACTTAAAACCAAAGCCAATAGGATTTAATTTCTATTAAAATATTAAAGTCTTAAAGTTTCAGTAATCTAAATACACTTCTTAAAAGTCATCATGATGATTGCTGTTTTACATTAAACTGACATGAAATCAGACCGCAGTGTCAGACTTCACTGCGGCTATTATATACAAGGTCTCTGGTTTTGTCTTTTTTGCTGAAACACTGATTCCCATCTTTCTCTCTAAAGCTTAACGGCCAAGATTGCTCCTCATCAGGTTTGCTATTTTTCCAAGTGTGAAAACAACCTGTGCATACGCTGCTTCCCTCCAGCAGTTCTCTCCTTAGAGAAACCTGCCTCGCCACCAGGCATGGCTTACTCCCGCCCTGTGACAGAGGGCTGGGCGCTGCTGGAAAGCTGCATGCCGACGGTGTCCCTCCAGCGCAGCCTCACCTCTCTCTGCTGGACCAACACATTGAATTAATTCAGTAGGACCCAGGTGGCTTGCAGACAAAATAGGCAGCTCCAAAACAGGCTCATTTCATTGGTGGCAGCTGAATGTGGGCATCTACAACTTCTGCATTTCTAAGGCAAGGACCATACAAAAATTATAAACACTGTATGGTGATGAAAATACAACTTCTTTGAGATATATGCTTTACACTGGATTTCTATTGCTGCTTCTAAAGACCATCTCCAGTTGTTTCTAGAGATCAAAAGGGAAGAAAGTTAATTTTCTCCTGTTGCAATATGCTTATGAACATGTATAAAAAGTGGTCAAACCCCAGTAAGGGTCCCTGCTTCTCATTTATGTACAATAATTTAAATCAGCTCAATACATCTGTAATACCTAAAAAAATTGTTTTATGATTTTAAGTCCTTCATGCATTATGAGGAAGTTCTGGATTAAAGTGATGGTATATTGGATGTTGCTTCTGTCTGGGACTCTGGTGTCACTCCCCTGTGGAGTCTGTCAAGGATGCATTCCTCAAATCTTTAGTTTTTTAATGGTATCGAGTCTCTTTTTCAGCAGCTCTCCAATTTCCTGAACTGAATGATGGTAACTGCTCTGGACCTTCCCTTGCACAGTCTTTGTAAACTTTTTTTCTTCCTGCAAAATGCAAAAAGAGAAATAATTCACTCCACAGCAACTGTTTATTTAAATCCTCCTGTTAAACTTCCCCCACCATCTCGAACACTGATAAGAAATTCATGAGAACCACAGTGTATGTTTACAAAGGGAATGTCATCAGCACAGAATAAGCTGCACCTGCTCATCAGCAGTAATTCCTGCAGACAATGGTATTGCCCAGACAGGGCTGGTAACACATCAATGTTTCTTCAAAACTTCTGGAAACATCCTTGTGCAAAGTATTTGTGGCTAAATTTGAGAGCGCATGTAGCATTTTATTTCAGTCAGCATTTATTAAAATATAGAATTTCTTATACAGAAAGTGAAGTCAAACAGCAAATGAATGCTGAACAGCTAAGAGACACTTACATCAAATTCCAAAGCATAGTGACCTGCAGTGCCTGGGACAGGTTTAGATGTCGCTAACTCAGCAACACTGGTACTTAGCTTTCCCAAAGGGATTAGATTCCCTTTAACGTGCAGTTTTCTAAAACCCCCATGCTAAAAGGCTTTTAAGGAGGAGGACCACCATCATGGAACATTGTTGGCATTGCTCCTGCAGGTAGAGTGAGGTTAGCACAGACCTATCATGACCAATGCTGTATTTCTGTATGCAGAAAGGGCAAATGCTGGTACCCAACACAGCAGCCATAACCACTGTTCTGTCAAGAGGTGACTTGCTATCAGGATGCCTTTTGCAGGCACTCGTACAGATAACAGCAGTAAAGCTTGTGAGGTACAGCCTGAATGAACCAATCCAATGTGGGAAAATCTCACATCAGTGGCAAGGTTCAGCTGACACATTGCCAGCATCACTCCATTCACACCAGAATTTTCACCAATACCTGAACACGAGGACTTTTTCAAAAGCACCTTTTAGCTCTCTAAACATACAGAGCTGCAAACATAGCTCCAGGTCCGAGTAGAGCTATACAGGCTGCGTTTATCAGGATTTACTGCCACAATGTCAAACAACAAACAGAATAGCAAACACGGTGAACAAACACAGGAAAAGCTGCAGACTCCCACAGATGCTTCTGCTCAAATCCATGTGAATCTAACAGTTGGGTTTTGCAGATCTGCTTTGTGTAGTAACTGGATGCTCTGGGGATTTGCTGACTCAGCAAGGAACCAGAAAAATGAAAGATCAACAGTTATCTGAAAATGTCTTATTCCTTTGAAGTGAAGATTCTTTGATGATATTAGGAAAATTTACTTTTTTGGTTTTATTCAAATTTGCACTAAATACAGTCTAAGGGATTCCCTTCCTTTCTATCAGTTTTTGCAGGGTTTTGTTTTATATACAAATATATATTTGAGATACTTCTACATCAGCCTCATACAGCAACAAGAAATGGGGTATTTTAAGTAACATGCTATGAAATAAACAGGACGATGTAACTGAAAAAACAAAAGCTGGCTAACAGCAGCTTAGGTGGACAGACATGCAATTCTGAAATAGAATGCGTGCAGCTTTTAACTCCTCCCCAATTCAGATCTCCCATCTAGACAAACATTAACGCCAATGCCCCGTAAGCCAAGTTTCCCTTTTTAGATAAACATATCAGAGACCTGGTTTTATCTTAAGTGATGATTCCTGATGAGTTTGTGGGGGTGATAGATAACATGACTTCTGCCTGTGCTTTCTTGAATCAGTCTCTCCCACACCCCCAAACTAGTACCAGTGAGGAGATGACTCCCCTCTCCAACCTTTCTCCTGGAATCTGCAATCCTTCTCTGACACCACTCCCCCAGCCCCTCTCCCCTGTGTATCAGAAGATGATGCCTATTCCACCACTTTGTTACATTGCACCTTTTATCTCCACCTGTGTTTCAAGAGCACCATATAAGAAATTCCAGTGCTATGCTTTCAAGTCACCTGTAGGCTTTTCAGCTGGACTCTTGACACTGTTTTCAGGATCTCAACCACTGTTTTAAACAAATACACTCATACTAGCTATTGAACTGTTAGAAGATTCTTTACAACAGTAACACTAACTTGTCTGTCAAAGTTTAACTCATCTGATTGCCATGGCTTAAACAGCCAAGCTTCCTCATTAGGCCCATGCTTCACATGTCTAAATTGGGAATGAGGTTTGGCATACGTAGTAGTGCCTATTACTCCTGGCTTTGGTTTTCCCTATATAGCTGGGGGATGTTGCCAGTTGTTTTTCTTTAAAGATTAAGTAATTTTTTCCAGGGAAGTGACTAATCAGCAGTAGGTGAATCTCAAATGTTCCCTGGAATAAGTGTTTTGCATCCATTATGGCATGCTAAAATACAGATAAGAGAGTAAGTCATATCACAGACAACAAACTAATGTTAAAACCATACATTTTCCTTCACTAACATACCACACAAAATGAAAGCATTTTCAAATTCCTATGTTTAAATCTCATTTTTTGAGATTTTTTGCAGTGAGCTAGAGCTGATCAGATGAGGCAAAGTCCATGTCACTATTAAAAAAAACAACCCAACACTGTCACTATAAAAAGACCTAACTCACCACTCTAAAACTAATCAGTCTGGTCCCTAACCTCTGGTTAAGAGCCACTGAGTCAATCATAACAAGTGGGTTTCCCACCCCCGCTCCCAGTAAACCATTTTGAGGAAGAGAAGCTTTCAACAAAGTTATCCCATAGGCACGTATACACAGGTTATTATCAATCACACACAAACGCATAGAGCACACAAATAAAGATGCAAGTTCTTACCTGTAAAAGCAGAGTGTCCTTGAGGGACAGCTCTTCAAGTTTTAGTGCAGTCAGAATTAATTCAAGCCCTTTGATGTGATCTATTACATTGGAAGTTAATGTCTGTAGTTCAGTAACATAATCCAGAAAATGTGTAAATACAGGTGGCTATAAAAACAAATACATTTATAAACACATATTAATGCCTATTCACACGACTACTTTATATGACAACTCACTTTGTAACATCTATCATTCTGTTCTTTCCCCCCCAATCTAAACTGTAATCTACCTACCCAGACAAATACTAGCAGTTAACTAGTTTACTGAGCGCGTTCAAGGCAGAAAGGCCTGTGACACTCTAAACTGTGTTTCCTATTAAAAAGCTCTCATGTGATGTCAGAGATGTCGGATGTCACCATTTGATTTTAAATACAAAAAGAGTGTTAAAAATCAGTACTGAGTAATTCCTAACCTACATAAGCCTCTACAAGGTAAAGTTTATGAAAAACAGTTTATTAACATGTCATCTATGCTGATTTTTCTTTCAGTATAATTACACTGTGGGATTGGGGGTGAAGGGAGAAAAGAAAGGATTATTGTTTACCGTAGCTACACTGCTTTCCTTTTTTTTCTTCTTCTTTTTTTGCAGGTTGGATTTAAAAGGTCGGAGGACACTGTCACAGTAACTTGATACCCACAGGGCAATGGAGATCGTCTGAAAAAAAGGTACAAATACACTACAAGTTGCATTTACAGGAGGCTTCTAAACTCATTTTAGTGTTCCTACTGATAAGACTCAGAGTAGTTAGAATATGCAACAAAAATTCTGCTTTCACAAGTGACCGAGATCAAAGAGGTTTCACTGTGTTTCAGTCCCAACATTTCTACTTTAAAGTACTCCAAAATTTCTGGATTCCAAAGGAAAAAAAAATACCTCAACAAAGAAGACTAGGTTTTCTAACAGGTTTGGATGAGTTTTCAAGGTGCCATCTCTGACTTCAATCAAATCACCTTTACATTTATTGAACAAGTCTGAAAAGAAAAAGAGAAAAGCCTTATTCAGGACATTTAGATCAACTTAAAAGCATATTTTCTGTACAGTCAGTATCTCAGTGCAGTGTGCAAAGCTGTCAGAGGACTGACCACTAAGCAGCTAATGACAAATTTGGCCAAAGGCTCTCGAGAAGGTCCAGCTCTGAAGTTTCCTCTGAACTGTACTTCATTACAAACAGTATCTCCACTCCGTTTACTAGCATACCTGGACCAAGTACCAGGGAGACAACAGTTGCTAGGACTAGTCTGGAAGGTAGCGAAATGATAGGACAAACCAACATTCTGTGGCATGCAACAGCTTCACGATCAGACAAGCCAAGGGGAATCTCAACCTTGTTCTCAAGTATCTTTCAAAGGGGTCTGCAGACGCATTAACACACTTCCCCATAATTGCAGCACACTCAGCAGCACATCCTCAGAGCACCACGAAGCACTACCTTAGCTACCAGTGAGTTACCATTTACCTGTTAGTCGTTCTACTAAAGACTTGAAACTATTCCCTATCCTCTCCTGGATTTCTGCTGAATCTTCTGAAAGAAAAAAAAAGTAGTTATAAACTATGAGTTTGTGTATTTTCTGCTCCCAGAAAGCCAAGAGGCATTTAAATGTAATTTAGTGTTAGCAGTCAAAAGCAAATGCAACGCTTTTAAAGAGGATCGAGTACTACATCAACATATACTGTACAACAATGAAGACTCACATAAAACATTAAGGTGTTGTCTCCCAGATAACTTAGTGTCATTCAAAAAATTAACACACAATTAACAGTTTGGGTCCACATCATCCAATGACTAGTAGTTTTCAAACTAAATGGAAACACATCTAGATCCCTCCCACCACACATCGTGCCAATCTGATTAAACCCCTGCCCCTCAAACACTTACCTAAGCCATTGGTATCTAGTTCATAAATATCACTAACAAGATAAAACAAGCTAGTCTGGCATTGACAGCTGCCATTACTGAAGAAGCCAGCCATTCGGGTAGGAGGAGGGCCAAGGACAGGATACTAGGCAAGAAGCAAAGAAAAAGATAAAGGTGTTGCAGCTTTTCCTTATCCAGAACACAGTGTTTGTCTCTGGCACATCTCTCAGTCAGATTCATACACTACAAACTCAGGGTCAGTTAAGTGCATTCTGCAGCCTGCCGGACGTTACAAGATGCATTCAGTTTCTCTGCTTGCATTCACGTTCATTTAATATTTGGGGATAGCTTTTTCCTTAATGGGTACCTGAATTTTTTGTTCTAGAAACTTCTTCCCTGAATCCACTGCCGCTTCCAGCTGCTGAAGGAGGGATCGAATTGTATCGATCTTGGATGAGACGCCGTTCTCTGCAGTCTTTTCAGAGTTCTTTGGTTGAATAGTGTGACTAAGAGTTGGGAGTCCACTTACTAGCCTTAAAGTTAAAGACCGGATTCGCAACCACATGGTTTCTTCCTCCAGTGAGAGTTTCTTATGTTCTTCAGAAATGTCCCTAGAGAAAGGCACCAAATGTTTTCAGGCAAATGCTTAAATTTTGCAAAGTAGCAAGCTTTACTCAGGTACAAAAGTCTACCCAAAGTTTTTGAATACTGTACGAAGAGGAAGGAGTGGTCAGAAATTCAGAAAACTGTATTAATATGTAAAAAGGCAGCACTGCTAGAAGCAATGAATGATGTTTGTTAAGTTTGCAGTTAGCCAGCCTAGAGAACATTTAAATATGGCAATTTCCCTGAAAGGATCTTCTTTGCTTTGCGTGCTGTAAGGAAAAGGTGTGACCCTACAGTTGAGGATACTCCTATTCACCTGTCTTTTGGATCCCAGTTAAACAAGACTGTCAGGTCTCTGTTGTCACGCAGATCTTTCCATGGAATGTCATCCTCCTCTGGGCTCAGACTCATGGACTTTATACTTTCTTCTAAACTGGTTGATCTGTACATAAGAATAAGCAACATTAAATCAAACATTTGATCACTGGAAAAAGAAATATTACACATACGTAGTACTGACAAGGACGCTGAAGGGGAGAGCAAATTACAAGTAGAGAAGTAGCTCACAGGTTTTTGCCAAAGAGCTGCAAATGCAACTCACAAAGGTCTCACTTTGCCAGTGTTCTGCCTGTGCACAAGTCTCCAGTCTTTTCATGTGCAAGATACTGCACTTATCACTGCTGTACTTACATATTTGCTTCAAGTAAGAGGTCTAACAACATCCGTTCTGTGCGAACTTGAGCAAAGTGAAGGGAAGAGTTCAGCCTATTTCTAAATGCAATGAATTCTGGGATCTTCTCAAATGCACCGTACTTGTAGGCTTGAATGATATATTCCGAGGTCTGGAAGAAAACACACACCATCTCTGTATTAGTTACTTCCATAAATTCAGAACAACCAGAGTTTAACAAGGTCACTGTCAAGAAATTGCTTTTCTGTGGTTTTCGTTAAGCCAGAAGTACAGAATCTGGCAGATACTCAAGCCCTGGGAGAAGCTCGCACTTTTGCTTGTCCAAGTCACCCCAGCAATTTTTTGCTACTTTAATTTGAGAACGCCCAGATGCTCCACCGGGCAGTGTGATTTAATAACCAAACTAACACTAAGAAACATCATGTTGCTGTCACCACTGAGACCGAAAAATACTTAAAGGGGGGGAGCGATGATTTTGGAAGGCTTTTTTTTTTTTTTGAGGGGGGGAAATGCATTATTCAAATCATTGTTTCATTGTGAGAAGTGCTTTCAGACAAAATAAATATACCCCAGATTTTCTGGAACTGACTTGGATGTGCATCACATATTACCACAACATAGATTAAAAAAAAATTACTCACACATTTTTTTATTTTTTTTATTAGATTTTTGAATACAGCATCACAAGATAATACCACGCAGTGTATACACATTACAATACAATCTAAACACCAAAAGAAACAGTCAGGGTCCATGGGGTAGTTTGCTTCCCCTCTGAAGAAATGCAGCAATACAAGGCACGCAACTAATATTTCACATCAGTCCAAGTAATCTCCAGAAGGAGATTTATATGACAAAGGAGCCCCAAACAAGCACTGCATTTTAATGAAAGTTTCTAACGGTAGAGACAGAGTGAAAAATTTATGCTCCCAGTAAAGACAGATGGCTGTATTTCTTACATCAGAATTACTCCACAAGTGAGAAATTCTGGCAAATCAAATATTTTCTTCTAAACAAGATTATGAAATGCACTGAAGATCAGACGTACCAAAAAGGCCCCTGGTTCACTGAACTTTATATGGTACTAACAGACTCAACCTGTCTGGAAGGCTCTGAGAGACTAGAAGCTAGTACGAACAGATGAAAGCCACCTTTTTTTTTCCCCCTTTAAAATAAGAAATGTCCTCTAGGTAGCTCTGGCTTTTTTTTTCCCCCTAAGGAATTTGGTTATTTGCACTGTATGAAAAAAATATGCCAAATATTCAACAACATACCCTCTGATAAACAGCCTTGTAGAGTTCATTGTCAGGCTGCGGGATTGCGCTATGGGCGCTAATTCAACTGCATCGACGTGGTTTTTAAATCCCCATAGGATACGTTGGTGTTCTGTTTGCCTGCAGTATCTGGAGAAATTAAAGACGGACGGACACAAGAAAATTAGAGAGATTACTTGTGATTCTGCGTATTTAAAGGAGGACTATCTTGATAAGGATAAAGTTGCCTTTTTAGTTGTAGCCAAATATAGCAATACTGCCTTCTATTCTCCTCCCTGTCCTTGGCATGCTCTCCCAGAGCAGAAATATTATGTCAGGACTGCACAGCATCCTAGATGGCTGTTACTCATGGGACCCACTCTTAAACAGCATTCACTTCAGGCTGTTAAGTTCAGCAAGTCAGAAGGAAAATCATACTTATCCAAAACAACCAGTTTGAATCAGTAGCTATATTTTTATGCTAGATCACTTCGTTTATATCCCACACTTCTGTTCTAGGCAGAGTCCCACGCACAGCGTGCTGCAGGACACATTCTCTATGCTGGAGCAGACATTCCAGCTATCTTGAGTGAGTTACCTCCTCCTCAACCTAGAGAGGAGCAGGCAGTATCTGAAATCATGTAAAAAGGTAACTTTTAAAGGATAGTCCTCCTTTAACATTGCAGTCAGATGCTGTTATGGGACTCAAGTGGGAAGCTGATATCAGGACCCTGAGTATGAAAAGGGCAACCCCAGCAGAACCACAGCAGCACAGAAACTTGTAGCAGATTCTGACCTTGTGATACCTGGGACATGACTTATGGTAAGGAATCCCTTTTTTCATCTCCGCTCTTGTCATGCCATCATCTTAGGTGATCAGTACCCTGAATTGAGCCTTCATCTCCTGCAATTTGCACCTTATGGTTGGTTTAAAGGACACTTGCTATTTGCAAATTAGTACAGCTTTTGATGCACTTCCCAACGAAAAGGATCTTAAGGTGATAACCACTGGAAGTGTCCAGAACACACGAGAGATTTGGCTAGCTCATGGTCTTTTGGTCGCAATACTCTGTCTCCAAGACAAGACATGATGCAAGTGGGTTCCAGAGTCACATCCGTATCTTGTAGGATGAAGAATTCTATAATGCTGATTGCATCGCTTTCACCCATCTTCCAGTCTCAACCATTAAAGATGTGGTAGTGAGGTAGGTCGAACCATTCAGGCACTGCTTTTTCAGGATTTCTGGAACACGAGTTGAGTAGCATTTTCCTGGAAACAGAACTTAGAACGTGGCCATCTTCATCTGTGTACAGATATTAAGCTATTGGAGACAGTCAGCTCTTCTCTGCTGCAAGCACCTTCACCATCCATGCCAAAGAGAATAACCTTCTTCCAAGATAACCACACTTCAGATTGTTTTCCCAGGGAAGGATGATTTCTTGATGCTTTACAACACAGCGTTCCCAAGCAGACAAAATGACAGGCAATAGTTTTTTCAGTTTATTTTTTTCACTTGGCACCCAGCAGTCATGTGTTTTATTCAGACAGTTGGTTCCAGGTATGCTTTTCATTAACATCCACAGAGTGACTTTTGAACAGGACTAAACAAGTTACTCTTCATTAAAAAAAAAAAAAAAAAAAAAAAAAAAAAGAGAGAGAAAAAAGCCACCACTACCAACAACAGACATGTAGGAGAAAGCTGTCTGGATCCAGGGCTTCACTGCAGCACTAAACCACTAAACATTGCACCCAGGAACCCAAAGACTCTCAGCAAGTAGAATCAGTGCTTAAACAATGAGCAACTGAGAGAAGCAGATCAGAGCAAGCTTCCATCGTACAATCTACATGCTCCTCTGTGCATCCCGTTCCCTCCAGTGAAATTTCTGTGTCAGACACAGGTCACAGGAACTCAGCATTTACTTTCCAGCCACAGGCAAATGTCAACTGGTATCTTGTACACAGGAATAACCTGTCCTGCCAACAGAGCAAGGGTACTTTTCTGAGGGGTTACTGTGTGAGCATCTTCACTATTCAGTACAGGCAAGTCTTCGGTTTCTATCGATTTCTGGGATGGTGGGAAAGCAAGTTGTAAGAGTGCAGAGCCTTTGAAGCCAGCTTAGCCCGTGTCTGACTGGAAGAGTTACAATTGGATCGCACCTTCGTTTCTTACAAAGTAAAAATAATTTTCTTCACCTACCTTTCAACAGTGATCAAACTGTAAAACATAAACATACAGGATATATTCCCACTACTCAGAATGGAACTGCCTTCTGGCATGCATATACTTCCCTACCACAGTTCTGGACTATTTCTGTTCCTATTTGCCCAATATATTTCCACCAAGACTTCAAGAATGTGTTTTTCTACCATTCTCCTACCTAACCCATTTTTCATGTATTACATGGGAATTCTGAAACAGAATTAATATTTTCCCTATGAACATACCAGAATGTACCTCAGAGTGTACTTTCCAAGTAAGATTACTGACAAGTACACTTACTAACCAGCCAGCAACAAGCACGATAGATGCCTTGGGCATGGTGTGCATTTTAGGAAGCACCTGATCTCTTTGGAGGAATTCAGCTACTCTTTCCTCACTATCTCCTCCATTCCAGTCCCAAGGTTCTCATTCAAGACAACTTTCTTTTCATTCACACTACTTTTTGGGGTGAATGGAATAAAGCCGGTAGTTCCCATTAGCACAAGACCAGGTTTTGCAATTTCATCCTATTGTTTCACAATAACGTGGTTAGTCATGGGCTCTGCTCCGCCTTCAGTGAAGCTGAGATTTCAAGAGTTAGATTTTCCCTTCTGAAATCCTCCCATGCCTCATTCCTTGCACCTTCCTACCTTTTAAAGTGATGTGCATTCCCAACCATCCCTGTGTGCCCGGGATAGCCATCACTAAAACGCGCTGCTTCAGTGACTGCCATAAAGGATTCGTGAGTACACCATCCGCATCTTGACCCACCATCCATTTGACTTTTCAAAATGCTAGAAGTTATGCGACACCAGGATACATTTGCCACATAACATTCCATTTAAATTCCTGCATATTACAACCCATTCATTTAAAAGTAATCATACCTGGCTTTGAGGAGTATTTAAACTGGCTTTTATAAATAGAAAGATAAAGCAAAATCCCACGTAACAGCAAGTTACAAATTCTTGAAAACACAGGCTGAGGCAACATTAACTATAACCACCAAGTTGGACTTATTATTCCTCTTTGTTATCAACCACTACATTTCTGTAAACCCTTACACAGGGCACAGACTTCTGTAAGGCATCTTGACATAACTGCTCTGTTACATGACGCAGAGGTTTCTTTCAACTTACATCTTTCTGGTTGGAGTGGAAAAACCTGAGTGCAAAATTGCAGGATTGGGATGCAGCAGTGTAATGGCCCAGTGCCTCTGCATAGCGGGTCAGAAGATAGCTGCAACACAACACAGCACAAGTCAAATGTCAGCACACAACCCTGGGGAAACATGAATTTCAAACACAGCTCTGAACAGCGAACTGCAGCACAGTCCAGCTTTAATGAAAAGTCTGGAGATTTAACATACGGTAATCACAACATACATATTAAAGTTTAAGCTTTTAAAGAAATTCCTAATTTAAAAAAAACAAAACAGCATGCAGGGGCTTGGAGTTCCTCTTCTGCCTTGCTAAGTGCACAAGAGCTCTACTTAATTATACACCCACAAACACACTAACCAAGGCATGGCCCTTTGGTATGTTTGTTTTAACTATCGCTCCCAAGTTTTGCTGAGCAATGACACAAGCCAGAACACCAAACCATGACTGGCATCAAGATATACATTTCACAAATTTCTTTCAGGTTCCCTTTAGATAATACTCCAAAAATCCAAAACTGATAAAAATCACACAGGAAAGATACTCCATGAAAAGGGGAGTTTACTTCAGTAGATGTGTCTCGTAATTCCAGAACACTTTTACACACCACCATATGAAAATCTGACAATTTGCTAACTTTCAGTAGCAAAGGAAACTGAAGATCCCAGAACTGGTTACTGGAGGGTCACCATCACCAATTATTCTCAGTATATACTACCCACCCGATGGTGTCATGCTGTATGTGTTTTGCATCAAGGCTGGAATAGAGCTCTGCAACAGGTTCGAATGCACCAAGCCTGCAGTAGATTCGAATGAGCAGCAATTTAAACTGAGCATTAGAAGGACTATGAGATAACCCTTCTTCTAAGAGAGTTAGGCACTGCCACACAGCCGTCTCTTCACCTGGTGACAAAGACAAAACACCCAGACAGGCGTGATCAGAGAGGGGCACTGAACACCAACAGCACAGTTCACTTTGGCATTAACGTTCCTTCCTCAGGTTACACACCTCTTAAAACGCTCCAATGCATTTAAACATGCAGATGGCATTCATCAGCCGCGCTGCTGCCCTTAAAACATAACACCCACCCCAGCGTTACAGCTGCTGACGGAAAGGTGGAGGATAGTTCCTCACAGGGAATATATCTAGTTCACATTGGTACAGAGCAAAGCGCTCACACAGGGGCTCACTGCAGAAGTGACTTTCCCTGATGAGTTCTGGGTTGTTCAGGATTTCTAGCTTATACCTACAGAGCACTCCCAAGCATTATGCAAGAGAGCAGCAAAGAGTGAGGAATTCAAGAGCCCATGTTCCACCAGTGACCTGCCAGGAACCTGACAATGGATTTACTCAGGTTAAAGACTAAATCTTCCTTGGGGAAGACAAAGACATAGTGACGGCTACGCTGAAGGGCAGGAATATAAACAGTGCCCAAGGACAGCCACCACTGCGGACAGACTGTGTGGGATTAGGAGACTAACAGGCAGAGCAGATGTGGAACTCCTGTACAGGGCAACAGGTCTCAGCAGAAGGTCTAGAAGCAGGGGATCCAAAAGACAAAGTATGTCAGGGAGGGAAAGAAATACTCTCAAAACACCTCTGATATCAGAAGGGAACTGTCATCAGAACTTGTGCAAAGAGAGAGAAAACATTATGTATACAGGGAACTCGGAACAAGCTTCTGAAGACAGCCAGCTTTGAGCTGCAAGAGAATTCTCTGCCAGAATTACACGAATTAATCAGAAAAATTAAATCCCTTTAGAGGTCAGTGAGATTCAGATCAAACACCAACTGAATAGACACCCCTGAAATGCCTCATATTGAGAAAAAAATGCTAGTAAGCTATGGGCCTAACAAGCCATGCCAGGTACACAATGGACACGGGGGACAGAGTTCCCCTAATACAACCATCCAGGGTGGTATTAAGCAAGACAATTTTAGGAACATACCTTCTAGCCACAGATCGAGCAGCAGGTGAACTGCAAGTAGGCAGTAATAATCTGAAAACTGCAATTCAGTTTTCAAACAAGATTTCCCTAAAATGAAAAAAAAAGAGTTACCCTTGAATTACTACAGTGCTGTCAGCTGCTTCTCCCATTGTCAGCATTATCAAATGACACCGCTATCTGACAGACAATAACCACAGCTTAGTTTATAAAATCCAGAGTTGTCTTAAAAACTGAAACAGTTGCATACATGCTGCGTTAGTTTATCACACAAGTGGACTTTGGGCCACTTCATACGTCATCTGCTAGAAGAAGAGATTCTCTTGCAACTGCAAGATTTAAAGATTAATATTCCTGCCCATGTATTTGTTCTATGTACACCAGTGATAAAGCCTGGCTTTGCTTAAAGGCCCAGGCAATTTTGCAAACATACAAATGTATTATGTGAACTACGCAGGAACATCTCGTTTATCTTTAAGATACACAACTGGAAAAAAAAAAAAGGAAACAGATAATTCAGGTACGCCCAAGGATATAATCACAAAGGAGAAAGCAAAGTATTATCTAGTGGCACAATGGGTACTGTTCCATCCTCCTGAAAAGCTTTGAACTTTTGCTCATAAAAAGCCCAGAATGAACTGCAACATTAGTTTCAAGATTTTTCTCACCAAACTCCAATCCATGGCGGTATCTTAACATCAACTCCTGGACCACAATCAGCTTTTCCTTCTTATCCATGGCATGATAGATACCGAGCAATCTTGAGAGCTGCACCACACACAAGTGTTGTTGCAGTGCTTTGATATCGGCTGGCAGTGCGATTTCATTCTCTGCTGCTGCCGACAGAGGGATTACTTCCAGCAGTTGACTGATGAACTGAAAGAGAAAAAAAACACTGCTGTTAAACTCTGCAGGGCATCTGGGACCGCATGAACGGAAAGCATCATTTCTTCCCTCAAATCAAGCAAAAAAAGCAAGGTGGAAATGTCAGTGTCAACCCTGATGTCACACTGAAATCAGTGGTTAAAGAGCTGGCTTCAATTTTTTTTTTTTTTTTTTTTTGTGAAAGGCGGTGAGCACACAGTTCTGGTTGCACCCAATAGCTTTTAGTAAGTTTCATCACACAGATGGAGGAAAAAAAATAATTCAGAGACAAGTTTCCAATACATTCACACACAAGGGAGTTCAAGCACCTGTTAACACTCACAGTAATAACATATGAAATTAGTATAATTAGTTACTGAAAGGCTTCACAGCACACTTCCAGGAAACAGTGGTTTTGTACTAGCTATTACATTTTCTCTTAACTCTGAAGTAATGCACTGTACTGAGTGAAGTCGTCATCTTTGATTAATGACTTCTATTTTGAATTAAGTTGTAATAAAAGCAGCCTCTCATTGTTTACAAACTTAATAGGAGACAGCAGACTTCTCATAACATGCAGTCAGGGCTGGACAGTGGTTTTTGTTGCCCTAAAATCCAGCAGTGCTCACACACTTAAAACTGAGTTAAAGCCAATGAATTCAGCTTTACTGCATTTGGTCTTGAAACACAAGAACTGCATCAAATGCACACCCAAGGAAAGAAGCATGACAGCTAGATAGGAGGAACATGTGGCACCATGCACACAAATTCTAGTTTTCTCATGGACTTTGATGAAGACTGTGTTGACAAATCTTTTTCAGTTTGAGATTTTGCCAAGCTGAGCAAGGTCAACCAAATCACTCAGCGGCATACTCCAATTTATGCCTCTAGGAACTCAAGATTGATGTCGTGATGATTATTTCTGGAATATTTTGCATGTCTATTGGCCCAGCAAGATCACCACATTCTCAGCTACTGAACTGTAACGCTATTCATAATTCTTAAAAAAAAAATAAAAATCCCCCCCAGTTGTGTATAGCCTCAGCGTGACCCTGCAACTTTACCTATACTACAACAACCTTCAGCATCTTTTGCTGTGAAAGAATAATAAATTTAAGACAATCCGTAAATATTTTAAAGTCATTTAAACTTCGAGATTTCAAAAACTCATCAGCACTTCAGCACCACTAACCATCCTCAGCTACACGTCTCCTTGACCGAGTTAAACTGCTGCAGAGGCATGCTTCAGAGACATGACAACCAGAAGACAGGCATACACCGGGAAAGACCTTCTAATATTTCATTAGGACATAATATGATATACTCACTAAATCAGCAGCCGTTTTAAGGCCAACCAGAAAATTTTAGAGAATTTATTCAAAGTCATGGTTTTACAAGCACCGCAGCAAAACTGTAGCCTAAACTATCATTTTTAAATACCGTTTCCCCCGCTCCAGGTTTCGAATTTGTTTCCTGGAAAGTTAGGATTAAATTTGTTCAGTGCTTCAGTATTTCAGGGTCACCTTGCAATGGCATCACCATTTCCAGAATTGTGAGTTAAATATCCTACTGACCAAATCTCTTGCCAGTGGAGTAAAAACACACCTTTTAAGATAGAACATCAGCAACAACCCATACATGCCAGCGCCACAATTCTCCTTATTAGTGACGCTGTGGGAATAGCTCACAAAGTAAAAAAATATTTTAATAAACTAAGAAAACACAACCACTATCTACACTTTGTTTACAAACATTTTATCAACAGCCTCTGGCTGATCCAGGATTCTCTGTCTAGAGCTCCCAGCTCTGATAATTTTACACAATGGCTTAGAAAAACAATGGGGTGAGTGACAGGATTCCCAGCTGCTGAAGTCATTCAACGAGCTGCTCATGACTCTGCACAAATAGTCTTTTCAGTTAAAAAGAGCTTGTTTCAGAAAGAGATTCTGGAAAAGTTGCCATAGGTCTCTTGGTCCCCCCTTGATCAGTATCAATGTGTCCATTCTCTAGCACTGCAGCAGAGCCAAGCAAAACATCGATGTGACACCCTACCTGCATCGGATGAGGGAGCAGATTTTTCCCATTAAACATAGAACTTTAATGGGAAAAACAAGTGATGAGTGGGAAGGGAAACAGTAGGATGTTCTTGTAAAATAGAAGTTACAGTACACAGCAATGAGAACTGCAAATGAACAAACAGTGGGGTGTTTATCTTTCCTGTTTTCACATTACTCCATTTTTTTAAGCTGTGAACTATAAACAAAGGTGATGAGAGATTACTCATTTAAAAATGAGCTCACTGGGTAGCTTATCAATTGAACTACAATACCTAAGGAGCTTTTAATTACAAGATATGAGCTCATATCTTGCAATTTTCATCAGCATTACGAGCTTTTCATTTTTGATACAAGAATTCAACCAAGACCATCTCAAAGCACCCTGACACCTTAAAATGGTAGTAAAAAAACCAAACAAAAACTACATCTGGGCCTGAGAATCTGCAGGATCAAACTTAGCTTTTAGTCTCCAGTAAGAATGCTCTGAATGAAATTGCTGGGTGTAGTCAGATGTTCATTATTTTTTCTGCAGTGGAAAGAGTTTTCTGAATTTCAAACAGAAGGTAAAAATTTGATGTTTCCAGTCTTTCAAAATGACCCACAGGTATTTTAAGATAAAAGGACCAGAGTGCGAACAAGTGCTGCAGTTCTTGCCACCACTTCTTTATCTTTTCTTACCTTTGTATATTGGCTGGATGGGAGGAGATCCACAAACACTTTGAGATCAGTGAAACAGCAGGGTTTGTCCCCAAATTTTTTGAAGTATTGGAACATTAGTTCTTCTGGATCACCTAGGAAAAAGGCCCGTTCATCTTTTTAATATGCTCCATTAAAAGTTGAATCTGTAAAAATGACTACGAGAAATCTTTGTTAACGATTTCCCTCCCCCCCTTCAAGATTACATAGCGATTTAGAAAATGGATAGCTGCACTACTGCAGATTTTAACAGAGGCTCAATGTCTTTGGTAACCAAGGACACATTAAAAAAAAACCAACCCAAGAGCTTCATTCAAGCTACTTTGGCAGATAAGAGCTCAGCATAACAGGCATGCATACACAGCCTCCACTTATCTAACAGTAACTTATTTTTCAATGGAAATACAAAAGTAAGCAGCACAGATGTTGCTCTAATCACGTTCTCTCCTTCACCGATTCCCTAAACGTGATTTTTAAATGCAAGCTTTTAAAAAGCAAAACCTGATACTACTGCCAAAAAACCTAAATGAAAAACCACCCAGAGATTACAGCATAACAGCAGGACTTTCTACAAAAGCAGTGCATCAGGAATGTACTTTTCATTACAACGTCAGTGATCGTATGCTCCTAGATCCCATAGGTCCTTTTGAAAGTTTCCATGCTTGCTTTTACAAGCCCTGGAGCAGTCTGGAACTACTTGCCTTTCTTCAGTGCTCATCTTTTACTGCTTTCAAAATGCTTTACATACAGACAACAGAACATACATTTTGATAACACGCATTGTATTTAACTCAATGATTTAGCAAAGAGCTTGTTCCAAGTTTGTGCTCTCTCTGAAAGATTAATTTATCATCCAGTTAGTGGCTCTTACCGAGTTTATATTCATCATTACAACCTCTGTATCGCAAACGTCTAATCAGCTCCAGTTTAGCTAAATATGGTCCCCGAAGCGGCCGAGCGTTCTTAGATTCTTCTGTTATCCTCTCTTCTATAAACTTCACAGCTTGCTCTATAGAATAGTGTACCTCTCCTTCCAACGAGCTGTGCAATTAAAGAGAAAAAAGGTTCTTTGATTTTTCCCATTGCTAGGGCATTGATAACACATGCTCAGCATATTCCCAGGATACTCTTAAGGAAATCTGGCCTGACAGATCTCTAACTCAATCACCATGAAAAATATGAAGTGGAAGAGTCCTATAGTGTACAAACCACTATTTATACAGCTTCTTCCAATAAACTATTGCCAGCCTGCAAAACAAAGTAGGGAGAAAACACCATTTGGGTCTGATGTCAAGAAGTCACCCAAAGATGCAGACAGCACTGTACTGAATATATGAATGCAAACAATTTGCTGTAGCACAAAGGAAAAACAAATCCAGGGCAAAACTGTTAACTTACTGCTCGTCTTCTGGTGGAGGTGTCCAGGATTCATCAATGAGTTGAAACACTGAATCAAAGTAAGTTATATAAAACTGCCAATCATCTGAGCTGAAACAAAAATCAGGCACAGAACAAAGTTTAGGGAATTGCCAAAACAGTAACTCACTTCTAAAACTGCATTCCTTGCAAAAGCTGAATTTAAAGAATAGCACATATTCATATTACAGAAAAAACAACTGTAATAAGAATCATTTTTCCTTGATAAGGTCTCACATCTTAAGAATGCTATCATCCTGAACCTCTTGAAGCGTACTAAAGGAAACAATTTCAAGACAGAATTGAGGCAAGCTACAAATTCCCCTCTGAACATTTACATTTCAATCAGAGCTCATGAATATCCCCACAAAACTCTAAGGCAGAAATTTCTCCTACCCGTGTTCAGAGCAATTTAAGAGTACAGGAAAGGAGATGCCAAATACAAAGAGGTAAAGCTGAAAATGTGCTTATATTAGTTCTACACATTGTCAGTGTTGTGTTCAAGTGTCCTGTAAAGCTGATGCTTATTTTCTCCACTTTTTCCCACTGCTAATATACTTAACAAATATGAAATACCAAGAACAACTTCTCTAGAGAAGAAACATTTTGCTGTTCCCACGGGCAGTGGATGCAGACAGAATCTCCTAATCTTCAGGCCTCTGTATTTAACTTATACTTAAGATTAAGGCACAGCTAAATACAAAAAGCAGACAACAAATCTCTCTCGACAGTTCCAAGAGACAGATTTGATCATACTGGTATGCTCTCTCCTGATGCATCTGTTCAAAGCATTACATGTATTTCCCAGTATGAAGTCTGGCAAAGCGTGAGAAATAAAGTTCCAGAAAATTAAATATAAATGCAGTTCTCCTCCTCTCCCACCATGAAAGTTAGAGCTGAACAACCAGCACAGCCTTTAGAAATCACAAGGTAAACAAAATTTTATTGCATTAATGTGTCACTAAAGTCAGCCTTCAAAAAGAAGCAACTACAGTCCTGACACTGACTCTCCCTGTGACCTTCACCATATTACAAAAGCCACTAAACAAGGCAATTCACAACTAGCCCGTAAATTTTCTTCAGTTTTTTAGTAGGACTGTAGAAATGTCATCTCACTTTTTCAGTAGCAGCCTTCTCGACAGCGCATTGCACTCCGGCCACCTACACAGCTTCTTGTACATTGCCATACACTTGTTCTCGCGGCTCTGGAGCTCACTTGTCAGCTTCTCTAAATTAAAAACAGAAGGGAAAATTTATTTAATCGATGCATTTCCTTCTCCACTTCCTGCACAAAGCTTCTTTTTATAGCCAAAGATGCAAAACAGTAAGAGAACAGAAGAGGGGCCCTTGAAGGATAGAAAGGACAGATTTGCTATGGAAACCTTCATATCCCAATTCCTTAAAACTGCAAGTGCATTTTAATCACCAGAAGAAGTCCACAAAAATGTAGGATACTCGGAACTTCTTTCTTTTTTTGTGTTTTGTTGGTGTTATTTTAAGATGGCAGCTACGACAAACTTACATGCTACCAATTTACTACCACTAAACATGCTGCTGCAAAGTTCATCACTGAATAACACTTAAATACCATAAGCAGCTGGATGAAACCAGCTTGCACAAGAACATCTCCAGTTTGCATCAATGTCTGTAACTGGTGCTAAGAGTCAGGCTTCTTACAGCCTTTTTTTTGGTAACCAGAGGACAAGTCTGAAGCAAAGGAGAACCGCTGTTCCTTCACACAACTGTGATTATTAACTGACAGAGTAAATTACCTCCTAGTTTTCCTCTCACAACATCCAAGGCTTCCTTATACTTCTCCAACCGTTCCAGAATCATGTAGTACAGCTCAACCTTAAAAGAAAGATTAGACTGTAATGAAATTTGCTAGTAAAACAATATACAGGTGTGCCAAGAAATAAAGTGGCTTGTGTTACTGTCATTAGAAGTAGGAGATAGCCAGGACTGCAAAGCTATCTTTAGCATTCCAGAGGGTGGAGCGTTCAGGAATTTAGGTCTTTTTTCCATTCTCAGTCCTGAAGTTTCTCTTGGGGCCTTCCCAGGGAGCAAACCCAAGTACTTCATCAGGCAACCAAAAAAAATTTCCTTGGCCATGCTCTTCTGATTCCTCTCAACCCTCTGCTCTTAAGATTTCCTTCAGTCCCACTACATTCACATTTACTTCCAGAACACTACTGATTATTATCTTGGAAAACTGTTAAAATAATCAGCTTCTTTTAACAGTGTATTTCTTGTCTCAATAATGTTCAAATTAAGCTGAAAGTATCTGCAAGTCTTACTTCAGCCTCAGCTTCAATCTTATCCTCTTTCACCATTTTTTCCACCATTCTCTCAGCTAGTGGCAAAAACATCGTCTTTGAGAGGTTTTCATCCTGTGCTGAAATAGACTAAGGAAGAGAAAAATGATCGTAACAGCTCATCAACTTCTTGTGTTGTTCCACCCACTGCTTTTTCCCCCATAAGAAGAAGAAAAAAAAAAAATAACAACCAGGTGCTTCCATTTCCCCCCACCAAAACCACGCATCCAGAGCTGCCATCTGCCACATGCAGAGCACAACTGCGCTGTTAAAAGGCAGCAATAAAACTAGTGATATACTGAAAAGCTTAACTCTTGATGACATTGTCCAGAGGCTCATACATCTAGGCACACAATACCCACGACAAACACGTACCAAGAACACATCTGTGTTTTCCATGGCACGGTATTTTAGAGAATGTGATTAATGCCTCCATGCTTATTTTTTGCTTGGCTGACACTGTCAGATTGTTTGGTAAGTGCCTGAATCTGTTATCTCAACTACCAGCAGCACAGCTGATCTGCCATCTATTCCTGCAGACCTTCTGCAGTCTTAAAGACATGCTAAGTCCAGAGCTCTCATTTATCTCCTCCTAGAGCCTTTATAACCTAGTTACAGAGAGGAACAGTTGTGCCTAAGGAGCTGCAGATGTTTGAGGATTTATTCATTAGCTCTCTAACTAAAGACAGCAGGATACTAGTCCAGATAAGAGAATAATTCAAGTTGTATAAATTTGGTAAGGCAGACAAGTTAAGCCACATTATAAAGACACTACAACATTCATTTTGAACCTCATCAATAATGCTGCTTAAGGAGGGCTCAGTTCTTCTTCCAGTATCACACAGGAATAGTTCAAACACACATTTTACTTAAAATAATCTCTAATATTTTCACTCGGAACATTTCTATATTTGCACTATACCTGCAGCAAAAGTCAAACTAATTTGAAACACTGTACACACCTGCATAATCAGGCTCATCACAGACCAAAAATAGTAAGGATTTTTGGGTACAATCTTATAAAGTGCCATTCCAGCCTGAAAAATATAAGACAAAGTTTTATCATTCCTCAAATGTATCTGACAACACAAGCTAAGCAGCAATGATGGCAGCAGACAACACGGAATCAACAACTAGATGGGAGGACTTTTACAACCCAGGAGCCTTTCCATCCTAACACACAACACTAAAGAAGAAGAAAACAGAGGGCGAATATGTTTCAAAGGTGAAGTACTTCGTATAGGTCTGACAAGGAATGGCAACGAGCATGTGCATGTATGATTGCCTAAACAGATGAGAGCTTTAATTAGAAGTGGTAACTACATGAAGAAGCAGAAGACTCACTCTTTAGGAGTGAGGAGGATACTTCCAGTGCTGATTTTTACCAGTACGCTTAGTAAGTGCTACAAGGCACACGAAAGCACATGCCTCCTTCATGTAAGCCACTGCCCTTCAACACTCATTTCATACATACACACACTCAGATACCCGAAACATGAGGTCACCTGTACATGAAAAGCAGTGATTAAGCAAGGGTCGAGCTGAAAGCTTGGCTATATCAAAGCAGAGCCAAAGTATTCAAGATTCTCTAGCCTAACACAGAAACTGTTATTCACACATTTCTCCTGCAGATTGCCAGTGTCTGTATATAACAAACATTTTTACCTGTACATAATCTGTAATTAATTTTAGGAAATTACATATAATACAGTCTATTACCAAAGATGAACTTTTGTGCCTTTTTCCTGACTGCAGTCTCAGTTTGCATTTTCCAGTACTTTCAGCTGAAATACCCCAGAGCACAGGATGCCGAGGTTTATTTTCACTCTCCAACCAGTTAGCATCTGCGCACTCTTTGCATCTCTAAGTCCTGAGGCTGAATGCAGAGGCCGATTTGGAACATCCTACACTCACCAATGTCTGAATAACTTAATTAGGAACATGTTTGTATGACATCTTACACATACAAAAGGTCACACAAATGTTAAATATTGTTATCTGTGTAAGACTGGCATTTTTTCCACTTGTGGTTGTAAACAGGAGTACAATTAACATGCAGTCACGTCTCTTGAAGTTTAGATTGTCATAAGGTTTGTAATTTCATGTACATTAATAACTTAGCCCCTAGCTAGAGCTGGAACTCAAACAGCATACAAGCTGGCCTACAATGGAGGATAACACTTCTGCTCAATATATTCTTTTAGTTACTTAAACCAAACTTGTGCGAAAATTCAAGTCACCTTAACACAGTGGGAATGAGAAGGAGCTTAGGACTCATTTACTTGGCTCTCTGTGCTTTTTTATACAGAAGAGAGAGCGCGCATGCTTTGAAAAAAATCTTCCATTTATAGGCATTCTCCAGGCACCTAATTTGGAAGGGATGAAAACAAAACTAACCAGCATGACACTGTTCTGCCAACAGAGAAGTAAGATGTACTTAAAGGAAGTGCTTTTTACTTTTTCTTTACTGAACTACAACCAATACAAATCCAGTTACATGTGTGATTCTGGAGGTAAGAGCATGGGCAAAGACAACAGCAAACTAAAAAGTAAATCAAGTCTGAAAACATGGATCAGAAAATCTTGCTAGATCTTTTTCTATCTATTCCAGAATTCCTCATACACAGCCACCATACTGTTCGCAACAGACTGAGAAAAATCTCCCAAAATAACCAACATATTCTATCAGACCACATATGCACACAAAAGGCACAGCTGTCTTACCCCACGTAAGGAGAAGAAAGCATTTGTCCAGATAACCCATCCCCTAAATAATGGTATTTTAAGCCTTTCTGCAAAAACTAACAGAGTATAACTTCTGTATTAACACAGCTTAGCTTTCTGGAAGGTTACTTATGATATGAAAAGGCATTGACAGTAAGACAGAAAAAGACATCTTAAAATAATCAGAACACAGGTTGTTGACTGTACCTGTTGCATCTTCTTGTATTCTCCAACCCTGGCATAGGCCATGAAGAGATGAGAGTGATACTCTTCACTGTTGGGAACCTTCTTTACAGCTGCCTCATAAAGTTTAGTTACCAGTTCCGCTAAACCAAAACCAGATGCTTGAGTTAAGACAAATTTGGGAATAATTTTAAAGCACAGCTACCTAAAGATAGCATCAGTGATATTCTGAACAGTAATCTAATTACGCTCATCAACCACAGAAATGGTACTCCCTCCCCCTAGATCCCAAGCACTATAAACAGTAGTCAAAAGAGGAAAGTGCTTAAGAAAACAAACAAACCAACCTCCAAATAGAGTTAACAGCAACAACTGAACTGCTCAGAAGCACTTAAGTCTTTTTCTTAAGCAAGTTTATCTATTTTGGAGCATTAAACTGAATGAAGATTTCTACTCCTGGCAGAATGACTGCTCCACATGAATTATGTATCAAAACACAGAACATTTTCAGAGCCTAATATCAAATTAGTTACTCCTATCACAGGTTTGCTTATATTAGTCATATCCTGTTATTTCCCAATTGCCTATTTTAGTGCCCTTACCAAGTAAAATAATTCACACTATACTTTTTAATAATTGATCTATCATGACTAAATACTTATAATAAGCAAAACTTTCTTACATTTTCACCCTTTCAGATTTTTTTTCCTTACACATACAATCACATCTCAGTGTAGCATTAGAAAACCAGATGCACTTTATCTTTTGCATAATTTCCCTATTCTTGACACACATACCTAAAACACCTAGCTACAATTTTCTTCCAGGACCAAAAGTGGAAGTGCCTAAGACCCACTCTTTCCTTTCTGAGTTATAAACCTAAAAGTTAGAAACCTGAGCATAACGCTTACACAAGTTGTTTAGAATCACAGAAAGGCTCCTCACATTTTCAGGGGTTTGTGTATGTTGAAGTCACACATACACACATAAATTTCGTATTATGTAAGAAATTACACTTGAACTCCACATATACATACACACAGAGAAAGAAATAAACTGTGAGAGCATAAGGAATTGCTGTATTGCAGATTGACGCCAGGTATGTATTTCTACAAAAGTTGTTTCACCCCATTGTCACTGCTCCAGCAATTCAACAGCAAACGCTCCTACCACCACCAAGAACCACAAGAAGCCACCAGAAACAACAACTGTTTAGAGCTGGAGATAAGCAGTATTTACGGTCTGGCGTCTTTCATAAAACCACATGCAATTTTACTCCGTCACTCAAGCACTCACGATTTAGTATTTTTAAAATACCTTATCACTACAAGGAACTGTACTGAAAAAGCTAATGCGGTTAAATTGAGAGGCCAGGACTTCCCTTCTGTTTGTCGTACAACTTCTTGAGGCCTGAACCCCTCCACTCCGGTCTCACAGCATTAAGCATGCTCCAAACCACAGACTGTGTGATTTGTCATCTCTACCACATATACTGACAACAAATACCAGTAGCTTTCATTAAAAAACAAGTGATCATGATGGATGATTATTAGCATGCCACTCACACCCCCCATGGCAGGGGGGTTAGAACTAGATGATCTTTAAGGTCCTTCCAACCTAAACCATTCTATGACTTAGGAACTGTGTACTCAATACTGTTAATGAGAGAAGCCTAAACAAGATTCTTCGGTTTATGGTGATCACTAGAGCCTCAGAGGCATTTATGACAGGTGTCATTTACGTTCCCTGAGTCTCTTAATAACACGCCTATACATGAACCCTGCACCTGGCATGTTTCCCATGAAGCTGTGGGTCACATGTACTTCTGGAAGAACATAAAGAATTATGATTTTTAAGAGAGGCAAAGGAAAAAGCTTACGTCTATGCATTTCCCTGTAGAGAATAGTTAGTGCTTGCAAGGAATTATCATCTGTGGGTTCAAGTGCTGCCACTTCTTGTGCCAAAGCATACGCTTCATCTTGCTTGCCCGTTCTCTGCAAGCCAATTGCCTTTAGAACCTATTGACGCAACACAGAGGCAGCTGTTAGAAACAGTCAGCAGTTACCAGTGAAAATCCTCTCATTCCTGGTGAGGAGAGGCTTTGCCCAACCACCTCATTACTTCTACAGAACTTCAGGTTTTATTAAGCTTCTAATCCATATGGCTGTAGAGGAAAACTACCAAACGTAAGCTGCATCAAACACAGTGGCTTTGCATTTCTCAACAAACACACAGGCCACTCTAAGGCATTCAGCCGCCACTCAGTTTTCCCTACCTGCAGGCTGAAAACTGACCAGTCCTGCCAATTCTCAGTTTTAATTTTGATAACTGGACAGAGAGAAGTGACATAAATGAGATTCAGGTCAATGACATGCGCTTCAGCTTGGGAAGCTTTCAAAATGTAGAAGTGGTATGAACTGTAGAGGAAAAGCCCACAGGGAAAAGAGGAAAGTAGAAAGACAGCCATATGTTCAGAAAACTAAGGAACAGAACCCCTTTACCCTTCAACAGGGGCACAGCGGGGAGGGCAGCGAAAAGGCGGTGGAAGAACAAATGCCTCCAAAATCACCTTGTTGCATTTTACTTAAGACTACATGACACAAGTACGTGTTTTGGTTCAAACTACTACAGATAGGTATCTCAACCTAAGGTGTAAAAGAGGCATTTTTAAGGCACAGCCCATGTGCCAAGGTTGCTTGCAGCAGCTCTAACAAAGGCTCAACAATTAGCTCAGGTGTAACCAATTACACGCCAGTCATTAGAAGCACTTCACCAAGAGGATCTGTGCAAGTTTTCAGGCAAACACTTGTGTGAATTAGAACGGCCCAACATGTTCCAGAGAGTCCAGAAGATGCTGTGGTCCCTGGAAGATCACAGGCACTGCTCGAAAGGCCCAGCAAAACACCCCAAGTCTCAGAGCTACACTCCAAACGAGGTCAGAGCACCGCAATCACACTCACCTTTGCACAGTGAAGATCCTTGTGTTTTTTGAGCAGTTTATCCGCTTGCTGGATTGCCATTTTATTATTGCCATTATCGAGATAATCTGCACAAGAACAACATATATAGTATTATACCAGAACACAAGACCATTCCAGAAAGCTATCTCTAATTTTACTGTGGAGTATGCGCCGTTAGGCCAGTAGCGCAAACCGCATTTTCCTTGTACAATTACTACTAAGCCAAATGTTCAGGAAACATGTTATTTTGTAGATGAAGTATTCATCTCACTGTACTAGTTTTAGTCATTCAAACAAACAAGCTTTTGTCATTACTCCACCTAGATCATTACAGCAACAAGAGATGTATAACAGAGCGGGTTCTGCAGCAACAGCTCTTTGCTACCAATGGAGCTTAGGCTCTTTGCGTCAGTAAAAGTAGAAATTAATTTGGTGTGCCTTTGGGAGACTTTCAATGACTTTTAACAGGCAGTAAGTTCGAAACTAAGCACTCACAATCTATCAAAGTATTAAGCGAGAAGACCTACTTGTCCATGCGATCCATGCTTCAGGCAGAGCAAACCTGTCCCCGAACAGAGTATCACTATGCTGTCACCAGACTGGTTTTAAAGACAAAAATTTCCTAGGGGGATATTCCACTATCTAGTAAAATTTCAGCAGAAAACCCCTGCCTTGAGACCGTTTTCTCCCTTTTTCAGCTCGGTATTATAATTTTTGGCTTCACCTACAGGGCATCATCATGTTATTAGACAACTAAAACCACGCAATTTTAGATTAGAACACGACCCCTATGTGCTTCCCCTCCCTCAAAAATTAATACTTACTAACCAAAACCTAACGGAAAAGCTTAGTTGCACCCGACGTGCCAACCGGGAAGGGTCTGCTTACGCCGTTCTGGCCTCTCCCCTACCAAACTGCGAACAGAGCTAGTGCCAGCTAATTGAAATTACATTACACACCTTTTTCTCGTCAAGACTGTAGTTCTCATTATGAGAGAGAACTCTTTTACCGAGTAGAGAGGTGACCTTTAGTAATTCCTTGGTATATGGTACAAAGTGTGCATCTATACTAATGAGATTTATATTCGGCAGCTTTAACATTTGCTTCCACGGCCAAGTAAGTGCTGCAGATTTAAAGTAGAGCTAATTGGGCTCCTGAGACCATCCAGACAAAGCCTCAAATGAGGCAGCCTGCCCACACTAACCAAAACAAGACGTTGCTGCATAAAATATAGTTTGAAACTGTAATAAATTGTCTTTACCTGGGTTAGATGGCCATTTTAACTTATGAAAACCTCTGCTTCACCTTTAAACTTAAAGCTTAAGCACGGACTTCTCAGTGAAGAGGTTTCAAAACTGTGGAACAGAACATCCTGGTGATCTCCTCATACACCAGCAGAGACTTCTTGATTTAAGGATCGCTTACACACGAATTATCTGCCACACTGCACTGCCTGTCTGGGATTGTTAAACAACTGCACCGATAAGATCTCCACTTTAGCTCTCCTAAAGTAAATCAAATAAACCACAAACCTCTCAAACTGCAGCAGAATAAAAAGATTGTATTTTGCTAACAACAAGTAGGTTTGTTGGAAGCCAAAGTAGCTGGCAACTTCCAAAGGAATTCAAGCTAAAGGAAAATAAACTTAAGCCTACGTTAGTTGCAAGTCTGTAGGTGGAGATGTTCGGTGGCTGGAAATGCAACACGTGAACCTTCAGGTGAAGGGAGAACACACCAAGATGAAAGATAAACCTGGCTGTCAAGGAACCCCGAGTAACCAGGGCACACAGTGCGAACTGGAAAGCACTGTTTTAAGTCAAGAATCAGACCTCTGACCTCCTGCTGCACATCTCCAGTTTATGACTTTTATGAAGTTGTGTATTTACCTCTTTAACGACGTACACTTTATTTCTGGTTCTGCAGCACCACAGCCCCAATTCAAATCTTGCACTGCAGATAATCCTTTCTAGAACTAGCAGAAAGCAATTTTAAAGTGCTCTCCCTAATAGCTATACTCTCTGAAATGAACACAGTGAAATACACCTCAAACATCATCTGCTTTAGTATTGGCTGAATTTACCAAGCTTTTTCTTTTAAGAACATATGAGATGTTACACAGGTTATAACACAAATATTGCACGTAAATAAAAATGCCAATCACAGCACGCACAGAAAATGAAGGAAAAAAACTTAAAATTGTTACATAAAGACAAGCTGCACAGCTGCACATAATTATGCAATGAACTTTAAGACAGCTGTGTGTTTACATTTTTAATCAAACAAAACTATTTTCCTCCATTTCTCTGGAACCCATCATGGATGCCAGTCTATACCACACTGTCCTCCCTGCCCAAGCGCCACAGGACATTCCCAAAGCATGTCCCTCCATCCCCAAATGAGGGCAGCTCACCGCATCTTTGTAGGGAGAGATTTTTTTATCCTGGCATTGAAAAAGCTGAGAACATCCTCCAAAATCTCTACCCAATCTTCAGTTTTCGGGAAGAAATGATACCGTAGCCTGGGGAAGCACTTTTCTTTTCTCTTTCTCTATATTTGCATAAACAGAGACAAGCTTGTCTGCAATCTCTTAAGCAATCCCAACTGCATGTAATACCCTTGGAAATATTTGGGGACTGCTTAATACAAGAAGTTTCTTGAAAAGACCGTCTCATTCCAACTACTTCACTCTTGTCTCCCAATTAATTTTTGCAACACCCTAATTAGTCTGTGCCACAACACCTCAACAGACAACTTTAAGGTTCCCGTAATTGCTCTTGTTCCTTTCATGAATTAATCCGTTTCCAGCTTCTCTGCAGCAGAAAATAGACACCGACCGAAGTTACCATGACCGAGAGACACAGAACATTGCCCCCCCACCACCCCAACCCTCGTGAGCGGGCCCTGATCCCCCCCACGCCTCCTCCAGACACGGGTGGGGGGTTCCCGAGCGGGGAGACCCCCGGCCCGGCAGCGGAGGGGAGAAAGCTCAGCGAAAAGCACCCGCTGCCGGGCGGGGACGGAGCCCGGGTCCCCCCGGACCCGGCCAAACTCCCGCTTCCAGCCCCGGGCGGGCGGGAGCAGGGTCTGGGCTCCGCCGGCCGCCGCGGGAGGAAGGACGGGGCCGCGGGAGGCTGAGAGCCTCCCCCGGGGGGGACGGCCGGGCTCGGGGCCGCGCTCCCCCTCACCCCCGGAGAGGGCTGCCCCGGCTTCCCCGCCGCCGGGGCCCGCCGGGCGGCCCGGCCCGGCCAGGGCTGGCTGCTTGGCTCCTGCGGCGGGCCCCTCCGCGCCGTCTCCGGGCGCCGCCGGGTGGGACGGGGTAACCCCGCCGGGCCGGGAGAGCGGGGCCGGGGGTCGGTGGGGTCCGTACCGTAGATGGGCCGCAGGCGCCGGTCGTTGGGGTCCTGCACATGGCCCCGCGCCGCCATGATGAGAGCGCAGAACCGCAGTGCGCAGCCGCCGGCCGGGCCGGCCCGGGGGCGGGGGTGAAGGGGCCGGTAGGAAGCGCGGGGCGGGGCCGGGCCCGGTGCTGCGATCGCCGGGTGTCGGGGCAGCGGGGCCGGCGCTTCGCTTTCTCCGGGCTGGGTCCGTCCCCTCCCGCTGCGGGCGGTGCCTCCTCCCCCCCGAGGCGCGGGTGCCCCCCGCCCTCGCCCCCGGCGCAGCGCAGGGAGCGGCCGCCCGCCCGCCGCGCCCCCCGGCCCCCGTCCGGAGGGAGCCCGGAGGTCCGCTCCCCGCGGGGACGTGCCGGTGCCCCCAGGGGCCGAGGGAAAGCGATTGCCGATCCACCAACCCCGGGCAACACCATGGCCATTGCAGTCACCGGGGAGGAGACCCGGCTCTGCGGGAACTGGTAAGAAACGAAACCGAGCGCTGGGCGGGGGCGGCTCGGCGGCGGTGCCGCTCCCGAGGGCAGGCGGGGTCAGGGATTAAATGAGTCAACACCCTGAGCGTGGTGAGGCACGGAACAGGTTGCCCAGAGAAGCTGTGGCTGCCCCATCCCTGGAGGGGTTCAAGGCCAGGTTGGACGGGGCTTGGAGCAACCTGGGCTGGTGGGAGGTGTCCCTGCCCAGGGCAGGGGGTGCCACTGGGGGGGCTTTAAGGTCCCTTCCAACCCAAACCATTCCGTGATTCTATATTCCCTTGAAACGCTATTAAATACTGGAAGGTGCAAATTACTATCTTTTTAGAAATGTTTGGGTTTTGGTTTTACCATGCATTAATGTCTTATAAAGTAATTTCCCCAACCATTACTCAAGTTTCTGACTTAACTAGACAGAAACCAAAGTATTCAAATAGAAATGAATCCCAGATTGGCAGGGGTTGGAAGGGACCTCTGGAGACCATCTCGTCCAACCCCCCCTGCCAAAACAGGGTCACCCAGAACAGGTTGGACAGGAACGCGTCCAGGCAGGGTTTGAATATCTCCAGAGAAGGAGATATTGAATTGATTTTCAGTGAGGTAGACATGAAGTATATGATCGCAAGTTTGTCTTTAGCAGCTGCGTGGCTCAGAAGCAGAGATATAAAAATAGAATCAATAGGCACATATTGTTGCGGCACTTGTTTCTCTTTGATAACAGGTCTCTTTCTTTAGAAGCTCCGGTGTTGATACTACGTTTTCCAATGATGGTGTAAGCTCAGAAGTTGCACCTTGAATACAAGCAACTAAAGAAATTAACTTTTTTTTTTTTTTTTCTCTCAAGGAGACACTGGAATCCAAACAGTTTCTTGTACCATCCTAGTTTGTTTGCAAGCAGTCAGTATGGGCAGTTTAGACACCGCTGTTGAACTTTGTTGCTTTGCAGACTGTTGGCTGCTGGGGACCTGGCAGGGGAGAAAACTGAACAGCTGTAGTGTTTTTGCACTAAGCAATAGGTTATAATGTTAATTTTGGTGTTTTGAAGGCTGATTTCTTGTGTGCAGGGGGGCAATGATACATCCACCTAGAAATGACACTACCTGTTTGAGGCAGGAATAAGGGCTAAGCTCCTGGTGCCTCAGTTCTTTTTGCACCTTTTGTGTTTGTGAGCCTGACAATCCTCCTCAAAAAAGGAAAACAAGTATCTTAGAAATGAGGTGATGGGGGATTTTGGCTACAAAGTAATATGGTTACTGCTGTCGGTCCCTGAACAGAGCTGGCCTGCCAGGATCTGTTATTTATTTTTTGCAAGCAGAGCACTGTTTGACCTCTCATAGCCAAGATATTTTCAGGAAGAAACTTTTATCTTCTCAGATTAGTTTATTAACTTGAACCTGGTGATAACTTGTTTATGTTGCAAAATTTGTCTTTCATATAGGGAAATAAATCCACCTCGATTTTAGCTTAATGCAGTTTGAAAACTGTGACCTTTGTGTGCTATATACATTAATATCCCAACTATAAAGGAACATGGAGGCCTAGTTGGGCTTGTCTTTCAGTTCTCTAAACCATGAATTCATAGAAAGCTTTCTTAGGATTTTTTTTGTTACGAAGGACTGCTTGAAATTGTTGTCAGTGTATTTTCTGAAAAGTAACCTCTGTGACTTTCCTATAGCACAAAGGATATTCCCGTTGCTAATTTCATCATGCATGAAATCCACTGTAGCAGAAATATTGAAGTATGTCGCTACTGCAGTGAATCAATCCCAAAGTCTGAAATGAAGAACCACATGGAATCTGAACACGGGCAGGTGAGAAACAAATTTCTCCTCGAAAATTGCTGACTTCTGTGGCAATGAATCTAACGAGGTCTGTTTATTGTAGGTTACCTGCAAGTGTAGGATGAAGATAGAAAGAAGTCTCTTGAAGGATCATGAGGTTGGTGGACTTTATATTATTAGATGCTTGGAAGGTACTCTGTGGTGTTTCCAAGCACTGATTCTGGAGCCTTTCTGTCAGCCGAGATCTGGATTCCAACCTGTGATTTATGCCTCCTTTTTATTGAACCATGCTTTCTAAATTCACACTCTCTGAGAGAAGGTGGTTGGAAATTGCTGTTAAGTGGTGGAGCCTGCTCAAGTCTTCATGTCAGAGGGGTATCTGTGATAATTGCTGATTTTGCCCTTAATAGCGATTAAGATGAAAAATGGTACGCTATTTCAAAAGTACATTATATGATTAACTTGACTTTTTTTCATTCCTTTAACATTACACGTTTCTGACTCTGCTGTGTGTTTTAATAACTCATCGTATCCAAACAGACTTTATAAATGGCTTGTAAAATAAACTAAAATAGGGCACAGTGGGATTTTCTGAGTTTCTGAACCCAGTTGGCTGCTGTCACAGGCAATCTTGTCATAAATGTCAGTACCTTCCCTTACCATGGGCTCATTTAAAGACAGCTCTGGAAGGGCCACCTAATTCTGCTTATTGCAGAGGAAAAAAGGATTTTCTTTGAAGATAGGTCCGGTTCAAAACGCTGGAAGTAGTTTATCCTGCACGTTTGTGTGTAGCGCTTTTAGTCTTGTTAGTAAAGCAAGCAAACAATGATGTATTATTGCAGCATCTGCAATTACAACATGTATTTCACCTATGTTTAACCCCTTTTGAATGACTTACCTGTCATTCAGTGTAGGGTAAAGAACACATGCAAACAATTCTTGTTGAGTAGTAATTGTGCTGCAAATCTATTCCCTAATAGAACGCGCACTAACACGTACTCAAACAAAATGCGATTAGTACTGGATGTCAAGACCATATCTAAAAGCTAACTTCAAAAAGCACTACGTGAATCTGTTGTCCAGGTGTTACAGATTTAAAAAAAAAACATTTTGAGTATTCAGAGTGCTTCAGCTGGCATGTTTCTGACTACACAGGTTATACAACACATTGTTCTTACATTTCTCACGTAGTATCTTATTGCAGGCTATTCTTCAGCATAGCTCTGGATCTGTCTAAAGAAACAATAGACGTCTCAACTCTTAAGCAAACCGAGAACCTCCCTCCACCTTTGCCTCTGTCTTCCATATGTGAAGAATAATCCCTCTTTCTTTTTTTCAGGCGTCAGCCTGTCCTCTGCGTCCTGCCCTCTGCCAGTACTGTGACTTACAGCTCGCTTTCAGCAAGCTCCAGGACCATGAAATTTACTGCGGAGCTAGGACTGAGAGATGTGGTGGGTGCGGTCGTAACATCATGATGAAAGATCTGAAAGAGCATCCTCAAGTCTGTGGGCAAGAGGTGAAACAAGTGAGGGGAAGCAGAACAGCACCTCGCTTTGAGGATGAGGATGCAGATCTCCATGCCCTTCGAGACATTAGAAACCGGCTGAGATCAGGTAACTCTGCTGGGCCTTTGTGGAGAATGCCCAGGGTGCTAGAAAAGCAGATTTGTATCGGCTGCGTAGGAGACAAAACACTTTAAGGACATTAAGAGAAGAAATGTTTCAGCAGCACAAAGAAATCAAAATCGAGGCAAGGTGCAGAGAAGAGTAATAATTGGCTTCTAATTTGACATTTGGCAGCTGATCCAAGTATAAGGTTTTGTAATTGCTTTACGTGAAAATAGTGAATAATGAAAGCTCCAGAGGCACTGTAAAGTGGGACTGTATTGCCATGGAATAGAACTGCAAAGGTATAAGCCGGCTAAATACAGGATTGCTGAGGTACCTGGTGTGAAAGCCCGGTTCACTGCCTGTTCCTTTCTCTCAAAGCATCTAGGTTAAAAATGAAATCGGAGTTGTTTGCTCACTGCAAATTCTGTCCATTTTTGTTTAGCATCTGCATTCCTCTCTAAGTAGAAGGGTAGGTAGGATCTGGGTGTGGGTTCGCCTATGGAGTGCTGCGCATTTCTGCAGTAGCATCCTGTTTGGACATAGCTGAGGCCGTTATCAATGCCTCTGCTCTTTCCTAAGCCTCTGATCTCTTACCTCCACGTGCAGGGGTCATGTCACACTTAAGACATAGCCTTTCCATGAGCTCTCGGATGAATCTGTGCTCTGCTTTTTGCTGGGGGCTACTCAGAGGATTTAACACTGCAGAATATTAAATTACAGTCTTTGCTGCTGAAGGCTGCCTGGCTCATAGAAATAACTTCAGGCCTTAGTTAATAAAGCTGAATAATCTGGAGAGCTGTAACTTCCAAAGAGTGTTCACAAATAGTATTTTTATGCACGTGTAAGATTTGTTTAAAATTCTCGTGTAATCAGTAAAAGTGAACTACCCAAGAGATTTGAAATAGGCCAGCACGGGTGAGGAGCACTTAGCCTGTCTTCAGGCCCCATCAGCTGAGTTTCGGGCGCCGTTCTGGAGCCCTGGTTTTCTTTTCAGTGTAGCTCTCCTACCAGAAAACAATTCATGGTTTTCTCCTGTACTTGTATAATTCCCGTTCTTGTCAAATGGAATATCATTAAAAGGAATTTGTTTTCCATTGATATACTGAAAAAACAAAGCTGAAATATTTCAGCCTTGTAAAAGGGCCAATATTACAGTATTTTAATTGGAACTTGTTCACAGCGTAGGTCACAGAAGGTTCCTCAGTGACTTTGTAAAGCTCCCAAGAAGCTTAAGTTCAAGGTTTTGGAGTAAGAGGAACAACTTTCTTCTTTTTTTTTTCCTTTTTTCTTGTTAAAAACAAAAATAGGATGGCTATTTTCCTTCTTCCTCCTGAATTCGATACAGGTGTCCTTCTAGGCTTTGAAATGCTGACCTCCATCCATGAGTGTCCTGATGTCCACGTGTGAAACCCTCATGGTTGAGCAGAGGTGAGCTGCTTGTTGCGGGTTTAATGTATCTCAAATTTATGATTTTTTTTTTTTTGAAGAGAATGAACTGGAGCAGTTGGTGAGAAATGAAAACACTCATTCTTCACTTTACGAAGAGTGGAACGCCGATTTAGACTACGTGTTGGCTCTTAGCCTACAAAATGAGAATAATCTTCACAACAAGACCGCAGCTGAGATTCCCAGTGACTTCTGGGAAAATTACTACACCAAAGAGTCTGTGCCATTGGCCTGTCTTAATGGACCAGACAAGTCAAATGTCTTCTCCTATGACTCCTTACTGTCTTTTAGCACATCTAACCACATGAAAAGTAAGTATAAACTCTGTTGTGGTTGGGTTTTTTTCCTCAAAGCTTGAGGGAAGGGAGAAGGAAAAAGGATTCTTGGATTGGGAATGTCAAAGTTTATCTAGGTATTTTTAAATGTCAAAGCGTGTCTCTCTGAGACTCCCTCTAAATCACTTTTAGATAATTGATACACAGGAGATTACACTCTTCGTCAGTACCGTTTTTCCTTCCTTTCTGAAATGTTATCTTCTGCTCCCTCAAAACTTAGCAATGTTAGTTTAAAATCGTTTCTTTTGAAGAGGTATTACTAAAGCAAGACAGCAAGGGAAGAAGAAATAAAAGCTATAGTGAGTGTCTGACATTTGTCTGTGCTGGGAGCTTTGTAACAACTTTCTTCTTGAAGTAAACAGGACGGGAGGATCTGGGGGAGACCTGAAGAGCCAGCTTATTTTGAAAGGAGAAGTGGTACTAAAGGATTTATTGAAGGCAGGAATAGACTTTCTGACCAGCCCATTGGATATATCTTTGACCCCAAAACATTGCTCTCACTCTGGGTGATGTGATTTTGCTTACGAGAAATTTGGCAAGCGGGGCTAGGGTAACTGTTTCCGGAGCGTTTGCTCTGGTTGCTGTCCTGTGGCGCGGAACGGGGGGCTGGTGCTTAGGAATGTTGCAGATGAGTCGATCCAACTGCACCAGACTTCTCTGTGGGAGAGGATGTAACCGTTACTTACTTTGCAGGCGACGAGGTCACCATGTTGCCGTGTGAATTTTGTGAGGAGCTCTACCCTGCTGAAGATCTGATTCTTCACCAGGTTTAGTACTTCTATTGCATTATCTACGGGGGGTGCAGTAAAGACTTTTTTGTGCTACCGGGACTGAACAAGGGTGCGGTCTCCGCTCAGTGATACTGAGAGCTCTAGCAATTTTGTCTTTGCAAAGCATGGTTTCTGAAGTCCGTCTGTGCTCAACAGGACAGCTAATTTTTTCCGTGTTTCTTGCATAACAGACAGGTTGTAACCCAGCAAGTGCCTTTGCCTCGTTCAGTAAAAGAAGTTCTCCAAATCCACGAGAATACGGTGGTCTGCGTGCTATGGGGTCCAAAAGCTGTAGGTCTCTCTCTTCATCTCAGCCCCAAGGTGTCCAGGCAGAAGGAGACATCATGATCCCATGTGAATTTTGTGGCATCCAGCTAGAAGAGGAGACAGTCTTTCATCATCAGGTACAAACCAGAACTTGACCTGTTGTATCGCATCCAGTTGTTCAAGATCCTGCAGCCGCTTGTTGTGGCACGTTTCAGGAATCCAAGTCACTGTCCTCTGTGTCAGATCTTCCCAAACAAAACCTCTCAGGTCCCATCTGAAATGTTGTGGCTCTTACTGAAAAATAACCATTGTTTTTGAAAGCCCTTGTAACAAAAGCTAAACAAAAGGCCCTGAAATTGCACAATATAAGTGTTTGACTTACACATAAAAGTTATGTTGAAACCAGGATGTATGAATCACAGCTAAGGTGGGAGAGGAACACAAGCGTATGACCTCTGTAAGAGGGGAAGTAGACAGCTTGGACTACAAATCTGGGAGAGGGAGGAATGTCTCAGACGGTAGATGTAAAGAGAGAGGAAGGGTAAGAGCACGAATGTATCGCGGTCTTGGCCTAAGGGGGAAGTGGTGGGTTTATGAAGTGTCGGGTGCTGCAGAGGGCTCACCAGGGTATTCCCGTTCTTCTACACATCACTGTCTGACGCCGCTGCTATTGAGCGAACACCAGGTCGTGGTACTGCTGAAGCTGTTCCTGCTTTCAGAACGCAGGGCGGACACCAGCTCGACTGCTTGGTTCTGTACTGCTCCTGCGCGCCTCGAGAGCGGATCTGGGGAGCGGTGCGTGTGTGGAAGAGATGGTCCTCTGGAATTTGCAGCTGTTACAGACGAGTTATGAAAACGCTGAGCTCGCTCATTTTCTGTTTCATGGCTGAAAGAATGGGGAAGTTAACAGTTCTTACGTCCCAACTAACAAACTAGTGAAGCTGTGTTTTGTTTGTTTCTTTTTCTGGGCCTTTCCTCTCCTAGGTGACAGTAAAATCAGTATTAATAGAAATGAGATCTGATAAAATTCCGTAGCTTATCCTTTGCCAAATAGTTATGCTTGACACTAAGGAGAAGTCCCGTCCGCTTCCTATTACAGTTGGCTGTTGGAAGACTTTTCTTTTTTCCCCTCACCCTGTCTAACTATTTTGGAAACGCAGAACGCTAAGACTGCTTTATCTACCAGCTTCTACTATTTTTGGTGAAGTTTGTGTACAATAATCAGGACTTGTTAAGAATTAGTGACAGGAGCTGAGTTGCAACAATATAGTTTGCTTGCAAACCACGAAAAGGACACCCTGTATTTAAAGTTTTGCGTTCCAGGTAGCGTTCCTGGCATCTACCAAAGGAAACAAATGTTCTCCTTTCTAGTTCGTATTTTTATTTTGTATCCTGTCGGTTTCTGTCATCTTGTTTGTTTCTTGATGTAATTAACTTGCAGAAAAACATGACTTTATAACCAGGATAGCCATCAGGGGCACTTCTGTGGGCAGCATGACTTGGAAATCACTTTTAACTTGATTTGTGTCCTTGGATTTGGTTTTTTGATGACACGATACCAGGTCGGTATCAGGAACTTGATCAGAATTACAGTGACAGAACTCCGGGGCTGCTTTCCCCATGCTCGGGCCTGGCTGTGCAGGCTGGTGTTTGGGCGTGAGATGCTGAAGGAGGGAGCGTCTGGTTGTCGGCTGGGTGGCAGCGAGGCCCCAGGTACAGGCTGGGTCTGGTCAGCAGCGCTGGCTCACGCTGCCACTTCCATTTCTGCTTGGGCCCTGCGGTGGCTCCTGATTGTTCTCTTGACAATGGGAGCGTCGACAAGCCAATACCTGCCTCTTCCTAAACACAATTTCCTGCTAACCTGAACCTGTCTGAGGGGTGATGCTCTGCAGTCTTTTTACAGGAGTAAGTTCGTATGAGCTGTCATTTCAACACTCAAACCTATGTTTTGCTTTAGCACCATTGCGACCTGCGCCCGGCCAGCCCAGCAGCCGCCTCTCCACCCCAGCAGCTGCTGCCTCCGCAAGCCAACAGAGAGAGACGAGACTCGCCAGAGCTGGCTCGGAGACGAATCAGGCATCAAGGTGCGGGCAAAGCGCAGATTTTCACACGCTCTTTTCCTTTACATTTGCTGGAACACCGTGCATGTTCCAAGCTGAATAGATGCTGTTACCCTGTCCTGTCTCTGAAATTTAAAAATCCTCCATCCTCTACCATTGGTCTAGTTTTATGTAAAAAAGATTACATCACTGAAATTCGATATCCTCAAAGATCTTGGTTACAGAGCCCCATGCTGCAGTTACCATCCCTATTGAGCGCTGTATTCTTGTCCTCGCAGGAGATGTTTCTCCTCAGTGCATAGAGGCCTTTGGGCAGCAGAGGCTCAGCTGTCCTGCAGGAGGGACCAAGTCACTGAATAATACGGCAAATGCCAGGAACGCGCCATTGTCCTCTTCAGCCAGAGCCAGCGATGGTCCCGATGTGAGAGGGAAGCCCAGGAAGGTGACTGGCAGTGAGGGGAGACCGAAGAACAGAGGTACCAGTGAATCTGCAGGTGGGACAATGCCACGTGGGAGACCTACCCAGAACTTCCATTCAGAAGCCTTCACATCCAGCTTCTCGAGAACTTCTCCGACCCAACCAAGGTAACACCTTTCTCTTCCGTTTCCAGCAGCTGCACTGGGGCTGCCCTGAAGCGTAAGGGAGCAGGGGCACCGCAGGGGTTTTGCTCTGCTGGAAGGGGGGGCGCAGCCTTTGGCCTGGCGCGTTCTGATCGTCAGATGGCAGCAACCCAACAGCAGCGGCAGTGACACATCCATTCCAGCCCTCTGCCTCGTTTCCTTATGGTGCAGCTCTGGATTCCCTCCTATTTGCCTGGGGCTGAAAGGGTTTCACTCAACTTAATTTGGCTGCTGCTTTCAAACGGCAAACTTAGGCTTTTATATCAAAATAGAATGGACAAAATGGTCACTGGGAAAACATGTAGGGTAATGCCTTGTTATCTGTCCATTGGAGCGCTCTCATCTCAGCTTTTCTCTTTGCTCTTTGCATGGGATCTGGTTCTGCTATGAAAATAACTGGGTCAGGTTTCAGGAGAAGATGGAGGGGCTTTTCCTCGACCTTCTGGAGTCTCCATGGTGGGAAGGACCCAGGTTTGTTCAGCAGGAAGAGCACTGACATCGGTACGTTGCTTCCTCTGACAGTGTCCCTGTTCTTCTACAGTGCCAGCAACGCAGGAGGAAGGAGCCGCGGGATGTCAGACGTTCCCATCGGCTTCAGGCGCAGGAGCACAAAGGTAGGGCAGGAGAGCAACGGGGCTTCGCTCTGTCGGGGGGGGACCAGGCACCTCTGTTTTGGAAAGGGCAGTGCTGGCTGTTACCCCTCGGGTTTGCCAGGATGATGAGCCTGTTTTAACAGTCCTTCCTGTTCCAGGGAGGTTTTCATCAAGCGCTCTTTGAAAACAGCACTTTTACTACTTCTTCCCCTTCCCTTTAGGCAAAAGCCCAGAGCCCAGCATCGGATTATCCGGAGGAAAAGTGATCCACCGCTTCGAAAAAACCATGTTGAGCACTCTACGCGCTATTACTCTGCACTCTAGTACTTACTGATCAGAGTGCAAGGGAATTCCTGTATCTCCATGGCATTGAAAACTTTCTATGAATTCAACTTTTTATAGGCAGTGATCATTCTCTATCTACACATTTATGTATTTTTAACTTGTGAGAGTATACTACAGGTTTTTACTTCTGTGATCTCTGCTAGCGACATCCCAAGACAGCAAATACGCTTCTGCCTCGGGCACCACCTGGGTTCTTTCTGTACCGGCTCTTTGTGACAGCCAGTGACAGGGACGTGTTTGACATACGTGGTGTGTCTCACCGGGGCGATGCCGCGTGTCCCTCGGGGGGGGCTGGGGGGAGCTGCACCTTGAGCTGCTCGTCACCGGGTGTGCCCAGCCTTGCCCAGGACGCAGATGGGGGATTATCGTTGTCAGTGGATAAGCCCTGAGCCCGCGGCTGGCCTGTTAAATGCTTTTTAATGCAGTATTAGTCCAGGCTTTTTAAATTCCTTGTAATAAAATTTATCTAATGATGTCCCAAACTGATGTGCAGTAAAAATCTGTTACATGAAGTGATGTGGGGCAACAGATGCTCTCTGAGGGTACATCTACCACCCCACCCTCGCGCTGGCCCCTTCAGAGTCAGGGGCAGGGGGCTCCCTTAATTTGTGGTCTGCTGTTATTACCCGCATTAGATCTTTGTTAATTTGCTCTATGAGAGCCGTGAGCATCCCTTGTGCTTTGGGAGCTGGTAATGCAAAAGCTGGAGCAGGCAGCTCTTAGATAATGACTGTGGGCATCAGCCTAATTAACTGGGTACAGCAGATGGTATTAGCAGGGATAATTAGCCAGTCACCCTCCTAGGGCAAGGCTGCTGCTGGAGGCCTCGGCTCTGCCGCAGCACGGAAGAGCAGCGAGGGCTGAAGGGAGCTTTTGGGTTTAAAATAAAGACATTTTACAGAGGCTTCCACCAACTGTAAGCGTTTATTTGTACAAGAACAGCAGAATAAAGGTATTTAAAAACAGGTGGCAACCAGCCTTGGGCTGACATTTCTGGGGAAAGCAGCTCGGGCAAGAGCAGGGAATCGTGGCTGGTTGAAGGAGGCCTCCTGCTCCCCTTCCCAGAGATCATTAGTAGGGAAAATAACGACCGCCCCAGCTGACAGGGTGGCTTAGCCTGCATTATTCTTCATAATGCCCTTTCTCCCTTAAATATTAGCAGTCCTTGTGCTTGCTTTCCCTTTTGTACAAAATATTTATGTTTCTGGTCCAGGTAAATACAAACTATAGTGTATCAACCCATAAAAGTGGGATTTTAAAGCTGAGACCCTGCAACTTCATTTCTAGCCGTTCCAACCCTCTCAGCAACGCAGGAATTTTTTTTCAAATTCTTTCCAGCCCCAAATAAGGACACAGAACGGCTGAAGGGATGTTGAGAATCTCCTTTATGCAAGTGTACACGGTATGGCCAAGAGCACTTGACAGGTTAATGCTGTGTACGGAACCAAGATGGACACACACCAAGCGAGAACTAACACCCAGCTCCAGAGTTTTGCCATTGTTTAGTATAATTTTACATTCTGAATGAATATATATCTTTAAAAAAAAAAATCACAAACCAATCTTTGCTTTGACAAACAAGCCTATTACAGACAATGTCAAGTTCATTTAAAGCACAAGGAAGTGATGATGATTAGAAAAGCTTTAATTAAAAGGCCATTTGAGCTACAGTTAAACCACTGCAGCACTTCCTTCTTAATAACGTGAAAAAAACCCCAACCAACACAAAAAAGCCAAAAAACCCCCACCACAACTCATTCTCTTGCAGGGCTCATACCATTCTCCAGAAGAAAACCAAAGCCAGTGAAGGTTATTTATTGGTGTGACATTTTTTCCTGTATAAGAAGCTTCTTTTACACAGCAAGGTGTAAACAGTATTGACTAAAAGTTTGTTATTTGTAATCATAAATAATTAATTGTAATAAATACGTGTCAAGTCACTTTACAGCACGCTTCTCAGGGCCAGGATGCAGATACGCTCCACCGGGCCGCGCTCTCTGGAAGGAGCGGACAGACATTAGCAGCAGTTCCGTGCTCACAGCTGTAGTGGGAGCCCTGGAAGCAGCCGGCCACCGAGCCCCCAGCCCCGGCCAGCGAGAGACACGACCGCGCCGCGACTCCACCCAAAGCACCAAGGGCTCAGAACAGGCCATTTAAACCCAACACAAACCCCCCATCCCATGGCCAGGCAGAAACCCCAAACAGAGCATTGCCAGCAACAACCGTTCTGCCATGAAATTCCTCACGTTTCCTTGTGGCATCTGTTTGGGAACGAACCGGCACCGAGCCATTCCTTCCGCTTCGTTTTCCCCTCAGTCTTGGTGACCTCCAGCTGTGTTTGTGCTTTCTCCCCGTGGTCTCTCAGCTCCACCCACGCTTCTACCAGGAGACGGACAAGAGTCGAGTAAATATTCTTCCCAGATGGATCTGTTCCTTTGAAAGGGCGATACGCAAGGGAAGGGGAACACGGCTTTCCTAACCACGGGATTTGGCGACTCTGAATGCCAACAACTACCTCTACAGCTGTTGCACACACGTTTTCCCATTCGCTCACAGAAGAACAAGAATATACACACTTGGTTAGGCTTTTCTCTCTTACTCACATTTTATCTTCCACGTACCACACACTCATCGTTCCCAATATTCACAATAATATACAATAAATACAGCTTTTGCAATTCCCATTACACGGAGACAAGCCAAATTAGCGTATGCCGTCTTCTCAAAAGAGACACCAACCTTCAAGTACAGTAACACGCACACCATGGCAGACCCCTCATGCGGCTGACGTGCGCTGAGCACGCAGGAAGGAAAGTAACGAGCTGTAGCTCGGTCCTGGCCCTTCCCTCACAGATCGTGCCGAGCCGAGCAGCACAGCAGCGACCTCGGCGTGTTCTCTCGGGTTCTTCAGCACGCAACGCAGGGGACTCTCGCTCGTGCCGGGTTCCGAGCGATGAATGCAGCATCGCCATATTTTCAAACGCCCCCGCTGCAGGGCAACCGCTTTCATACGAGTAAAGGAAGATACAACGTGGTGACGTGTCGTTCGGGAACCACCCCAGAACGCATTTCACAACGTACAAAAGTTAAACCTGGAGGATTGTGCTCTCTCCGTAGTCTGCTATTGTCTTTCTGTAGAAAACAGAAGCTTTATCTTCAGAGGCGTAACTTTGCGCCTTCCCCCCACCTCATCCTCCTCTCGGGTGTCACGTTTCCAGGATAATTTTTGCTCTTAGATCAAAGATCATTTTTGAGTACAAAAACGAGTTACAGGTGTTCAATCACACGCTGAGTATTCTGAAAGCTTGTTCGGAACTAGGATAAAGTCACAGATGAGAAGCTTGAACTGTGGTATCTTACACCATACAGAGAGAAGCCATTTTGTTTCCGCTAACATTTTAATTACAATAAATTATTTTGTTACTAAGCAAAGCAGACATTCAAGAACATCTAGGGCAAGAACCCAAGTGAATTGCGGCCCTTTCACTGTTCTTTCAGTTATAAATCTTCCTGATCAAAAGTGTCGAGCTGAAACCCCAAATGAATGGTGGCGGCTCCCCGTGTGCTTGCTTCTAGTTTAAAAAGTTACAAGAAAATGGTGGAAACGTAAACATGCAGTTTGGCAGCGTATCTCCTGCTCCAAGACTCAAGCAAGTGCTAGAAATCCTGCACGATCCCTGCCTGCGCCGGACGAGGCAGCACGCTCTGGTCCTGCGGGTGCCCGGCGGCGATTCCCTCCCCGCACACAATTCCTTCCATTTTTGTACTCAAAAACGTTCCAGGGGAGAGCGATCTACGAGCCTTCACCTCCGAGTGCTCCCGAACTCCCAACGCCCGCTCTTTTTGTTGTGTTCGCATGGGTAATACCGTTCTAAATTACAAAATTAGAAATGTACATGTTTAAAGGTTTTTCAAAATTAAATTATACACAAACTGGTCTTTACTAAACTATCCTACAAATATTCCACAAACAAGGCAGCAAAAGAACCAGTCCACCACAAAGTCTACAAATACAAAATGTAAGTCTTCCAGTAATTATTGTAACGGGAACAAAAGTTCAGAAAATAAATTAACCTCCAGCTCGTCACACAGTGTTACAGGAGGTATTGTTATGTGAGTTGAAGGGTTTCCATCGTTAGCAGAGTCACCGAACAATCCGGTCCCCTCTCGGCGTCCCCATCGCCCAGCTCAGCCGCTGAGCGGATCCTCCCGGTAGTGGATGGCGTAGCGGAGCTTTTCCAGCATGATGTCCAGCGAGGAGTACTGGGGAAGCTTGATCATGAACATGCACGTTTCCACGCGGATGTACCGAGAGTCTGGAGAACCTGCGGGGAAGAAGCGCCAGATGGGGCTTGAACACACCCTCCGCTTTTCACCTCATTCTCCAGAAGCGTCTCCTCACCAAGAAGCATCAAAATAAAGAGATTCCCGCCTGTGTCTCCTGAAGCTTAGATACTGCTGTGCTTCCCAGTCGCTCCTCAGGCCTGTATTTTTCTGATAGTCAATCGTTTTAAAAGCATACGAGACAAATATTATACGAAGATTCTTTTTGTCTCTAGAGGGTAATGTTTTAAATACTTAAAGTTTATTTTAAGTCTTAATTTTTACTGCTCGCTTCTTATTTACAGCCATAACTACCTGCCTCTCCTTTGTCGTTCTTCCTGCATTAAATACATGTTCAAGTTAAAAACCAGGGGAACTGAAAGCTCGAGCAGAGCTGCTTTTCTTTGCCGTAGCAGACAGAGGGGGAACATACCTGCAGCTCCGTCGGGGGGGGCTATTTTCATGGGGTACGGCGGGACGTGGGCGGTGTCAGGGCCCCCGTCTTTGCAAGGACAGGTGAAGGGGATCCGCTCCTGGTTACAGGCGAACTTTATGAACTTGCAGAGCTCCTCCTGAGTGAACATCTCCAATGCGCTCCAGAAAAACTCGATGTGCTGATCGGTCTCCATCAGCCCCACCTGGTACATGGTGTGTGCCTAGGAGAGAAAAGAAAGCCGGGTGTCCACCGCTGCTTTCCTCCCCCGTCGTAAATCTTCCCCACTTAGAGGACAGAAGGGGAGGGTAATTACACCTCTCTCCCCAGTTCTCCTGCCTTTTCAAAATCATTAGGAAATTCAGCCATGGCAGAGTGTTAATACGCGTGGGTCTGTATCTTTTCAGCCGATGAGCTTCTGTAACAGGGCTGTCTCGGTGTTTCCCCCGCAGTGCAGGTACTGTACACTGCTGTTTTGTGCAATATGCAGGGCTGGGGCCGTTCAGCACTGCTGCTGTTTAAGGAAAACACAAAACAACACTAACACCCACGGCTGAGAATATTCTACAACTTCTGACACAAGAGAACCGTTCTTCTTACGGCATAATTCTTATGGTAATGAGATTAAAGCATTTAGGAGCAGAAGATGCCTGTTACAGATAAATTTCAGATCTTCAGAAGTTATTTGCAATTCAAAATAGGGGTGGTGGCTCTTTCAGCCCTTAGCTCAAGTGGCAAATATTAAATAAATATCAATAAAATGGAGATAGATTTAAAATGTCATGTTAAAAAGTAAATTCATTATTCCTCTCTGGAACAAGCCCCACTCCTAGAATTTCCTCAACCCAGTGAAATCTTAAGTTTCCTTGGGGCCAGTGCTCCCTACGGATTGTCCTGGCTGTATCGCAAGCAGAAGGTTCTCCCCTAACACCTTCCACGTGGGAGGCTCCTCTCCGCCATGTGTCAGAGGGGTGAGTTTTGCCAAAGCAGCTGCAGTTCTTCACACCTTGAGAAACTCCAGGTTAATGTATGGAAGCCCACATGTCCTCAGCTCCATCTCTAGAGGGGTCAGCGTAGTCAGAAGCTGGAGGGGAATGATCGACCCAAGCCCAGCACGCACTGCAGTCATGCACTCCGGAGTCTGCAGCTCACGCATCCTCAAGCTCCGGATCGCTGTTGCGTACACGTCCTTATTCTCCCATCTGCAAGGACAGAGATTCAGGACGAGAAAGGAGAGCGCGTAAGAACCTTCTTTCCCCAACCCTGACCGTTACATAAAGGAGGGATTCATGGGGAGATTCCACTTTTGAACAATCAAGAGTGAGCACTAAGCTATTTGCATTCTGATGCTTCACAATTTAATTCCACTTTCCTGAGCTTCCTCTCCCTCCCTCATGCTTGTCCATCTCTCTCACGCCTCCTACCTGTGGGTGTTTACTGAAGGCTGTCTCTTTCTTACAGAACAAGGGGCAGTAAATAGCATGAGTGATTCCAAGCTCCTGCCAACAAATGTAAAGCTTTCCCAGATCGTTCCGGCCTTCAGCTTGTTACAAAAGCATCACTGGAGAGCCCGGTGCTTGGAAAGTTATTCCAGAGATGCTTCTTCCCCATGTAACCCAGTGCAACGTCCTGCCAAGAAAGCTGTTGCTTACCCCACCGGGATGTGCCTGCCCCTGGGACAGAGCTCCACCTCTTCCCCCGTCATGGTCAGGTAGGTGAATTTGCAGCACGGCTTGTTGGGACAGTCGGGGCTCTCTGTTGCCAGATGCTGAGAAGCAATTTCTGCACACAGAGCTTCCAGTTCTGTCTCATCGTTTATCTGTCACGAAACACAAGAATAGTACCTGATGACCACCATGTTCGCAGCACGCTATTCTTGTGACTCGCTAAAGGTATCACCACAGTGTACAGACCGCGCTCGTTATATCATCTGGAGACAGCACAGACAGTGAAAGCCAGTAATTGCTTTGGCGGGTTATTTTCTGGTTTAGTACTGCCAAGTTCCAGTAAACATTTCAGAAGCCTTAATTCCACTGTGCCTGGCAGCAGAAGAGACTCAGCAGCTTTTCCAAGCCATCAGGAGGTAGAGTCCTGCACCCGTAAGATGAGTCAAGACACTTCACGACCCTGCTCACACGAACAACATCTGCCAGCAGCGAAGCCAGCCACCACCGCGTAGGGCAGGCAGCGAAGCGAGCAGCTATTAGAACCGTGTGCTTATGGGGGTTACCCTGAAAAAAAAAAAGCAGGAGGGAAAAGAAAAAAGTTACTTACATTTTCAAATTTTTTGACGTAGTTGTAGGTGAGGATGTCAGCTTCCTGGAGATCGACGTCCGGATCCAGTGGTTCTCCTACCAGCGTCTTCCAGAAGGAGGGCAGGAGGTCAAGCGGCAGAGGAACATCCGCCCGAATTGCAATACCCAAGAGCTGCCCAAAGAAATGGAATAACTGCTCCTCTGCATAGGTTATAGGGCTCGGCGTCAAAATGTACTTCCCCTTCAGAAGAAAAAACAGAACAGAGCACACAAACCAGTATTTAACGACTGATGCACACGCTGCAGGTCCACAAATTAACAGGCTTGTGCAAATACCGACTTGAACATGACGAATACTGATTAGTTGGCTACAAAAGGATTGGCTCAAGTGTGGCATGGAGTCTGTATAATATGCACTGATGTTCTATCACATTATCCTAATGATCAAAAGCAACACCATTAAGACGGTTTCCTTGCGAGCCCCTGCTTTTACAAGCTCTGTTAATCAGCATTCACAAGACTTTTCTGTATTTGTGTTACCAGTTCGATATCTAAACCTTGCAAGTTGTGGGATGTTTCTGAAATACAGTCTGGATATGCAAAGTCAGGTTTGCTACATAGCTGGTCTTGAAGGAAATGAGCTGTCTTCCTACCTTGTGGACATTGCTAGGAAGGAACTACCTCAACTGCTGTAAATCCTTTGGGCCATAAGCTTTATCTTGTTTCTGTAATAGATCTACTGCACAAAATAGGAGGACGCTAAACACGCACTAAATCGCATGGATGGTGCGTCTTATTCTACTATCAACGCAACTGACTCTCCTGGTGACACTCCTTGAGTAATACCAGCAGAATGACTTCACTAGTTTGGGACTGACAATCTCTAAATCAGACAACTGCACCACATTCACTCGGAGTGAACTTTGACCAGGGGTCTTAGTTCTGCTGTATTTTGCAGTTTTGACTACTTGGCTACTTCGTCGAGTACCTGTAGTGCCACTTGAAGTGCAACAGGGGATTCATCAACAGGCATTTTCAGTTCTATCAGGCACGTGAGACCTCTCTGGTGAGATGTGCTAACAGGGGCTGTTGGGCTGAAGCTTCTCTCTGGAGCGCTAACTGACTGTGTCCTACTCCTGCTCAAACACATGCATTCAACACGAGAAAAGCAACTTCGTTTCTTGCATTGAGATATCACACCTTATTCTTATTCACTGCAGAGCTCGGGCACAACAGGAGAAGGGAGAGCGAGGAGCTCTGTAACTCTTTACAAACTTGCCAAAGGAAGTGACGGAAGGATCCACCTGAAAAAGAGAGGGGCACAACAATGAAATGCCCTCTGAGGCTGGTTACCACTGCCTTCTCACCCAGAATTTGTCGTTCTCCTTGAAATCGCATTTCGAGCCTTGGAGTACACACTTCACCCGACTGCACAGATACGTGGCTTAAACAAGGGTGGGGTAGATGCCAGACTACTATTTACACGCGAGTTCACATTTAAGTAGTTAAATTACATGCAAAAAATAAGTCATTGAGTTGCTGCCTGCTGAATTCCTAAGTGCTGCTTTGTCTTCCATCACTCTATGGGTAAGACTAGCACAAACACTTGTTACACCAGTTGGCTTGCAAATGGAATTCGTTACTTGATTAGAAGATGAATGGTGCTGTCTTCATAACAACAGGCCGTTTCCACAGCCAAAAGCAGTGAGACAATGCATCAGAAATCATTACAGATGCTGAGCTGTGGCCATAACATTTATCTCTTTATAGATACTGTCAATACCCACCGCAGACCTTAAAAAGAAAGGAATTCCCCTTGAGAGAAGGCATCAAGGAGCCCTTTGTTCAGCTAATAGGTGCACCCTTACAAGAATTTTCCTTTACGCGATTTGATGGATGACACTCGTAGGCAAGACGAGAAGTGCACTTTGGGCTTTTCTGCTCTAACTCCACATAACCCCATGAATCTCCAAAAAGGACCTACTCCGACCAGCACAGACTGCATTCATTTAGACAGCAGCAATCAATTCTCTTCTTTGACACGCAGTTGATATTTGCCTTGATGCCCTATCAATTATTCAACAGACCTGCAAAGTAAGATTTTTCCCGGCTCTTACTTAAGTCCAGTCTCTTCCTGGCATACGTGACCCCAGGCACCACCCACGGGAGCCAGCACCCCCAAAGAAACTAAACACCCAATGGGGCTGGACTACGGCCACATAAAGAAGATCTTACAAAATGAAACCACACAAATTAAAATATAGCATCAAGAGAAGGCATAATGCTCTTGTTTAATAAAGTAAGATTATCGCTTAACGCTTTCTGGTGAAAAGTGGTACTCCTGTGTCCCGAGCAGTCTGTCTGTACTGGTTAGGTGAAGTCAGGGCAGTTAAATGTCTATTCCTTTCTGAGGCTTATTCTTTTAACGAGTCACATGAAAGTTATTAAAATGATTACAAGAAATCCTGTACACTCCTCTCAAAAGTGAGGAAGATGCAATTTTGATACTGTTTACTGCAAAAATTAGGGACAGTTTTTAAGGCAACAAAGCCCTTACCATACTCACTATCTCTTCAGCTTGGCTGGGACAAGCTGGAGTTCATGCTTCTGATGTCAAGTTGAAAACAATTCTCAAAAACCCCTTGCTTGGGCATGACCATTTTTAATTGTTAACACTCGCACATTCCTTGACAACTACGTTTGATAATGTATCCTATACTACTATCTTAATCTATTGGCTGTGCAATTGCGCATCACTTTATCAATAAAAACCACTGTAGCATTTACCCAGCTCATTACTAATAAGAACGAACTTAAAAAATTAAAAGTCTTTGTCATCAGCACAGTCTGAGTTTACCATGGCTGAGCATCAAAACAACCTCAAGTGACATTCTTACTAAATGCTCTCCCCATGCTTCAAACAACTTATTATAACTTTATTTACTTGTTCTACGTAAGAAAGTCGCATGCCCAGGCACTCATACTTCCTGCTGTATTACCTACAATGTGAAAATTAACTATCTGGCTTGCTTAATTCTTGGAACCTTCATTCTCTTCCACCTGCAGGACTACAAACACCACAGAGGTAACGCTGCTCCTTACAGTTAGCAGCAGCCACATCGTGGTGAGAACTTGGATTCCAGCTGGAGTAAGTTCTCACAACTGTACCCGAGGTCCCCCCTGCTGGTAACTCCGTAATCCCGACTTACTTGTGCCATGAACCTCCTCCCCCGTGAAGCGGATGTTGAACGCATACGTAGGGTCTCCACCACTGGCAAGTTTAACACAGAGCTGCGAGGAGGGCACGCAGGCCAGCTGTCTTGCTGCCTGACAGAAATAGGAGTTCTCTGAAGAACGGATCTCCCCTATTTAAAAGCAAATGAAAAAAGAATAAAATCCCCATACTCAGAGTATTTTGCATTAATAAGCATCTGAGCTTGGTTAAAACAGATCTCACTAGTTGCAACGGATTAAAGTGAATTTTGAAAAGGATCAGTGTTTCCTGTACCTCCAACTATTTCCAGGGGATCCAGGGTGATTTCTGGGGCTGCGTGATCAGCAGTTCTTTGGACAGTGGCATTCAGCACTCTGTTCATGACAGTCACTTTTGTGTCATAAAAGATTAAACCTAAATAAACACACACATATTTCAGTATAGTTAATCTATCCTTCTACCACCCTATTTTCTGAAATTCTCTAATGGACAACGGTAGAGTAATAATTTCATCTTCATTAGGTAGCTAAAATATGGCTAATCCACCTTTTTCTTTTTTTTTTTAAGTATTGTTTCTAATGTTTACTGGAAGAAGCACACTGGGTTAGAACACTGATGAACGCAATTCTAATGTTGCATAAATAGATCCTAGCAACTCCACCAGAATCTCTGTAAATCAGAAACACTTTGCCAAATAGCTTTCAGAAATCTGAGATGTTTTGACAGTAATCCTAGAAGCAAGAAAACATGATAAAAAAATAGGGCTGTCACATTGCACCATAAATACGGGCTCTATAAGAGACAAAATCTGAACATTCCTCCCTTCTCCACACTGGGTTTAGGTGGTGGATTTATTTTTTTTTTAGCTGGGAAATCCAAAAGCCTACTCACACACAGACACCTTTGGTGACTTTTGTATCTTCTCCTTCTTCAGAAGGACACAAGTTTGGGAAACATAATGACCTAAATCTTGGTTTTGTTTGTTGTCTAACAAAGGCTTGTAAAAACTATTTTAAATGCTGATGCACAATAAGTATTTTCTTGATCTCTCTAATTCTACAACTTCAAGGACAATGAGGATGCCAACATGTCTTGGAACTTTCACCTGACCTGCTGCTTGTTGACTAACAAAGAATTTTAATTTACGGATACCCCTAAGAAGATAAAGGCGCATTTGAACACCCACAGACAGAAAAGATGGGCCAGCTCCCTCCATGGTCAAGAGAGGTGCACAGTGTCTATTAACTACTTGCAGGAATAATCCCCCTCGCCTTTAAAAAACAAGCCAAGAAAAAAACCACAACTCCCTCACTGAGAAGTGCCCTGGGGTTAAAGCCAGGTTTTGGCTGCCACCTCAGAGAGACCGTATGCCAGCTTATCGGGTGGAGAATGAATCCAATAAGCCTATGTTAGCACACTGAAACCACTCACTATCTCACTTCCCCTCTCCCCTCCGTGTTCTCCTTTCTGTCACACGTATACACGCACTAAAATCTTCTGCAAAATATGCTAAGAAATTGAGTGTGTTGCAGGGTGCACCCTTTCAGGCCACAACCATGTTCCCCAAGAAGCTGACCTTTGGCCTCTTGCAGTAATGCAGCAATACTATTAGTGTACATCTCCGTCTGCCGAAGCTCCACCAGTGGCAAGAAGAAGGTCTCCAACGTTGTATTGAGAGACTGAAGCAGTGCAAACCGTAGGCGTAGACTTTCAACAGGAACATCTGAGGTGGGAAACATCCAGTCAGAGAGAGAAAGAGATTCCCTACCTACTGCAAAGTCTATCTTCCCAGCAGATTCAGGCCAGGAACCACAGAAGCTTCCTTCTAAAGCAGTCCCTCCTGATCTCTGTACATCAAGAGGGCTGAAGATGCAAGAACATCCGAGATCTGTGATGTTCCTTACTGGATCTCGAGTCCCTGCGTGTCTGAGTCCAGTATCTTTCCTTATCACTGAATTTGCATTATCTGAAGATCCTCTTAAAGGAACTTAGTGCTTAGAACAGGATTTAGGTGACTGAAGCCGGCCTAGGTCCAGAACTGAAATCCAACCTCCCTTCACCCTGCAAGCTAAACTCACCGGATATCTGCCTGCTCCAGCCTGATCTAGGAAGTACGCTTGGAGAGCAGAGAACAGTTGCAGTGCCTTTCTAACAACCCTGCCAAAGGCACTGTGGTGCCCAAGCACACCCAAGGAGAGAGAAGACCTAGACCCAGTGCTCGGCCCACAGAGGCTCCAATTTGCAACCTCCAAAACAATGTCCCAACTACCCGGGAGACAGCCAGGTTGTTCAGGAGCCCTACCCAGCTCCTCCACTCAAGCAAGCCTCTATGCAAATAATCTATACATACTCAACAAACAGGAAATTCTGGGATCTGCTGCATCAGCTGGATCCAAATAAACTTCGTGGGGATGGAGTCGTGCTGGTGTAATTGCAAGATGACGACAAAGCCTGTTGATGTACTGGACAAGGGCTACATCCATTTCCAGTGTCCATTTCCGGGACGCTTTTTGAGCATGTCTTGCATCAATGCAGGCACACCTGAAACGGAAAAGGCATAGAACCTGTTGAAACCTAAGTGCAATACTGCTTACTAAGAGCAAATACTGCTTACTAAGAGCATGTTGAGCTTGTTCTACTTTGTTCCCCTTTTCTTAAGCAGAGCTGTTTCATTACAAAAATTCCAGTTTGAGAATAAAAACTGATTTATCCCTTACCTTGCCTCACTAAGTAATAAGAAAAAAGGAACTGTCCTATTAATCTTACTGCACCGTCTTCTTTACACTCCGAAGCAGATACAGGGAAGGAGATGTGGCAATTAGATTGTGGCTTGACACAGGGAAATATGGAGGATTCATTTAAGGGACTTTCTTCCTGTACTATATTAACAAGGAAGTAACTGCTCCCTCTTCTACATTACTACTGACTCAGGAATAGTACTGCCAGTATAAACAAACACCCAGCGCGCAGAATAGAAAGCTGTTGTGGGATTAAACCAGAGACAACCAGATGGATCTACAATTCTCGTCAGGCCAGTTTATTATACAGCCTGGAAGCTACAAAGGACAGTACGGCACATAATTTTGTCAGCTATGCTATGTACAAGAAAGTCAGGAACCTGCATTTTGACAGCATAGCAACTCTTTTAAAGCACTTTTTAAGAGAATAATCAACAGTTTTGTCTACAGGCCTTGCAGCCACGGGTAGAAGTTTGCACGTTACTAAAACACTGGTTAAAGCTACTTGGAGTAGGAACGCTTGGGATCAAGTTTTTTTCTTTAAAGTGAGCACAATCAATCAGTATCACCTTTACAAAGAGATCTGCAAAATTTACCTTTCAAAATGTAGATCATATCCACAGGACAGAATAGCTCTCCACACACTACGGATATCCTGTTTAGATCGGTCAACCACAAATCTGTGAAATCCATCCAGCGTCAAATACTTCTCCTCAGGAACTGGCAGCAAAGATACGACCATCAAATAGTTAACGACTTACTAAGAAGTCTACACACCACACAGGAAAACGGCTGGTGTACGAGGTGGCTCCCTGCCAGCTTTCTCCTGGTTCACATCCCACCATGGCTCATTTCTTGAGTAGTTCTAAACGTAATGCTGTTCAGGTCCAATCTGGCCTCATTCTTTCCTCTCAAGGATGCAAATCCCCCAGCTGCCCTCTGGAATAGCTCCACCAATGTATCTAACCAGGTCTTAAGGATCCAGACTCGGCTGAATGCTGGATTCCCCTCTTCTGAGCTAATCTGGCATTTCCTACAGTGAAGAACAGAGTCCAAGCTCATGTCTATTCACTCTTCCACCTGACTAGAAAAAGAAATATCAAGCAAGACCCTGGAACTAAGCTCTGTTATAGCATGGCTGTGCTGTCTCCTCCGTGGGGAGACTAGTTATGAGGCATCTGAAGCTTCTCTTTCATCCTATTTTCCTCTTGTAACTTAGCAATTTTCCTATAAAAGTTCAGAAAGAATTTAAAACCATCTAGTTCAACCCCATGAACCTCCCGCTGTACAAGAAAAAGCCTTGAAACTATACCTCTTAGGAAGCCAGTTCTCTACCCAAGGTATTCACGTGGCCTGCGCACACTGTTGCACGAATTGCATAAACACAGTTTGCTCTCACTTACATTGATGAGTCCAGATTTACAGATATACAAATAAAAGCAGCATTTTAAATCACTATTTAAAAAAGTTAAGTTAGCTTCATTAAAAACAAAGTCAACCAAATTTATCAAGGCATCATGTAAGCATGCCAATATAAAAAAAAACGTATTTCTTTTCTATGACGTAATACTATAGAAAAATTCTATACAGTTACTACCTTCCTGTTTCTTTGTGGGGGACTTTTCAGGGTCCTTCTCTTCAGGTTTGCTCTTCTCAGGAGATTTTGGCTTTACAGTAGGTTTTTTCTCACTTAAGGCTGTTCGGCTAAGGGACAAAGTGAATGTTAGGATTAAAGTTTTCTTTTGTCTGTTCAAGAAACCAAGACATTCCTTGAGGGACTTTTATAATATCGAAGTTGCATTTCCCTCTTCCAATCAGCACACGGAAATATGGGAGGAGGCGTGGAATAAAAAAAAAATCTAGATTGTTAAAGAGAAATCAAATGTTTTACAACTGTCACAAGGCTGAAGACACCAACCTGACACTATTGAGCATAGACTTTTCCTTTGTAGGTGGTTTTGTAACCGGGCGCTTGGTGCTCACAACTTTCACTGGATGCTGTTCTTTGCCCGCTTTGTTGTACTTGCTCTTGTCAAATTTCGGCTTGGGCACACCATATTTCCTTAAAATCTTGCAACACAGAAAGTGAATAATTACCCAGTGCTTTCAAGTTACACAAAAAGATGCTGTAAATAGTTTTCAAAGCATTACCTGAGTAAGCTGATCCTCTAGCACCTTCTTCGGAGGACGGACGTTTGTGAAGAACACATGAAGGAGGTTGCCAGGAGTCTGAGAATTTATCTGCTCTTTACTAAGATAGATATCAGCAACCTTAATGGGTTTTGCTGGAGTTAAGCTCAGCATTTGCTCAGAATGGACGCAGCTTTTAAATATTTCTGTGAGGACTTCCCGAGCACCCGGGACCAATTTTTCACCTAATAAAAAAATAAAAAATAATGCAATACAGTAGAAAATACCATGACAAGCATTTACAATTTGAAACATGAAAAAACCATTCTGCATTCAACTAAAATATTGTATGACATGCCACTTGCTCCAAGATAAAAATCACTTAGAAAAATTCTACTGGCAGACTTGACCTTTCTGCACCCTAATACCCCATTTGTGATAGAAAGTGGAATGCCTTCTCCTGTTCTGGCCACATCCTGTAATGATTGAGTGACTGTAGTGGTGGTGAAAAAGTAGATTATTTATGATGCCAGTATAAAAATTACGTCACGTAGGTACACGCCAACACCTACCAACTGAACTAGTAGTCAACTGAACTTCCTCCAAATATTATCCTCCCTTGTCCCCTAATTCAGGATTCTGGCCCATTCCAGGTGTATCAGGGTGCGTACAGCTTTCATGTTGTTAGAGAATATAAACTACCAGCTCTTCTACTTGGACAGTTTCTACTCTAAAATTATACTGTGTCTAACAGTAGTAAATTTTGAGAAAATAGCCACTGTAATAAAAGTCACTGAACAACTCAGTTTTTTCAGTTGGTGGGAAGTTTTTTTTGTGGTTTTGCGTTGTTTTCCTTTTTGATTAGCTGTGATGGCAGTTAAGCAATATTCAGATTGCAAATAGCTGCTTGCCAACCGATGAGAGCGAGGAAACTTGATCTGAAATTACTCCCTGGCTCCCCCTCATTGTCACCCATCAATTAGCGAGTCATACTGAATTTACAAGCAGAATCTGACCCCTGTATGTGTCCTCCCCTCTCCCCCCTCAAAAAAAAGCACACTAGAAATGAGATGTTTGCCAGTATGAAAACCACATACCTTTTATTGATTTATCATTGAAATAATCTTCTAGTGCTGGGCTCCCTTGTGTATCAAATAAACTCTGATTTACAGTAGAAACAGTTAAAATCTCTTCGGTTGACATTTCCATCAGTTCATCTTCACCATCCAGACTTGACAAACCAATGAGATCACTACTATTAAATAGACTGGCTCGGATTTTCTCTATTTTAGCTCTTGACCTTATCTGTACAAATAACGAAATTAGTTAACAGGAATTCTGACAAAAATCAACTTCCATTTATATGAATTTGGGTATTAAGCTTTCTCCCCTCCCCATGTACATAATCACTATTGCATCTCTTCTACCTTTCTTCTACACCAATTATTTGATACCAGAATTCAAGTTCAGCCTAGAAAACATCCTTTCTAAGAACATCTGGCCACTGAAATCACCATGCTGTGAGTTAATCAGGCACAGCTCTGAACAAGCTATTCCATTTCCTGGTCTGGAGACAACCCTTAGAAATATCAGATAAGAAGCCGAAGTTTCAGATAGGTAACCGGTCATTATTTGCAACTCTGCGGTCCTTGCTTCAGTTCTCTATTTAGAAAAAAATGGCTGAATTAGCACAGGCCTTGAAGTCTCAGTTACACAAGCTGGGAACAGGAACAATAACTTCCTTTCATTCCAACAATAATCCCCAGGCATCATTATCAAAGCAGCTACAGACTTGGAGTAGGTTTCAATGTGAACACGCTGACAGCTTTCTGTACTCACTTTATGGTTTATTTCAACTCTGGTGTCTTCATGTCAATTAATAGCTTAAGAATAGCAACTGAAGATTTTCTATCTAAATAAGCTATTTTTCTTCTAAAAGGGAAAGTGAAACAATCCCAGACTATGCAAAAACATCTCTCTACACTCACAAGCTATCAGAAATGGCTGGGCTTTTGCAAGCTTCTGATAAGTCTGCAGCATGCAGTTAGTGTAACAACAGCAAGGAAGGGTTCTTGTGCACAGCTGAAAACCTGGAGTGATCCGGCATCAACGACAGCCACCTACAATGTCTTTAAGAATTAATTTGGAACTAGATATCAACAAAATTTATCATCTCTTTAAAGTAACTTTACAGAGAAATCTGTAGATGGTTTAAAATATGTGAAAGTGTAGTCATTAAACATTAAATAATTGCCTTGTGGGTCAAATCAAAGGGCCGCTTATCTCTAAATTAGTCTCCAGCAGTGGCCAGTAGCAAGTCTTTGAAGAAAGTTACATGAAAGAGGAAATGAATAGGCCTTTTCCTTTACATATTCTCTCAGTCTCCAGATATCAGCAGTTTAAAGATTTCCTAACTTGAAGGCTGCATTGACTGCTGTGCTTAATAGTTACCAATTTGCACATCCTCCACAAAGTTAATCTCTTATGAATTAATTTATACTCTTGGCTTCTGCAGCCCTCGCAAGCCATGAGCTCTACAGCTTGCAACATGCAAGAAGACTTCCAATTTAAAATTGCCACTTGATAACTCCACTACTAGGTCCGCTCCGTCCTTTGACGGACAGTGAATCCTTCCAAGCCTGAATGATACAGAGAAAGTCAATGGGGAATAAAGCTCCATGTTCCTCAGCCATCCTGTCCACGCTGAGAACTCCTAGTCTCCTTAGTCTTGTGTGCACATTGATATACATTTATTCTGCACCCATGAGTTATGCTGAGCTACACCTTGCTGACAGTACCTTTAACTCTCCATCATTCAAGTTGTGGCCTCTGTCAAGCAGAATCTTTACAGAAGAAAACATACAGCACACTTTTTCCTTAAGAGTCAGATCACAGTGTTACACACAAACCACAAAAAGTGCAGTATTTCTCAAAGCCAGAGGTTAAAAAAGAGTTACTAGAATCAGATCTCATTCTTTTAGAAAAAAAACTGACCCCAAAGGCACCCTTCTCCTAAATGAAGGCTATTACCTCCACTACAGCAAAACCTTTGATTGGCCGTGACAGAAGCGGCTGGTTGTCCAGAGATGTGACTGTGTACATTGATCCAACATCAGACACAGACGCTGTTTCTACATTGTCAAGCGGTTCCCCGAGGCTCCCGAGGCTGCCGAGGCTTCCAGTACTGCAGTGTGAAAGATCCAGGCTCTCCTGGCTGGAAACAACATGTGGTTCTAGCAATCCTGGTGGGATGGCCAGTTCCAGTCCAGCTTGAAACTGGTCAACTGAGATATCACTAACGGTCCGAGATATACCCTGCGAACTGCAGAGGGAAGCCTGGCTCGTAGATGCTGAAGCACTAACACTCATGGCAGGTGTGACACTGCTAGAGCTGCTGATATCCAAACTGTCTGCACTACTTGAAACAGTTGGTTTTTCCAGTTCAGTTCTGCATTCTCCTCCTTCTGCTTTGTCCTTGACTTTTTTGGGATCCTCTTCCTGCAAAGGGATGAAGATCTCATCTTTGAAGACTCCACCATGTGCATTACATGCCTTTCTGATTGCATTTCTGACAGTACTCTCCTCCAGGTGAGTTGGTATTCCAGAAATGACAAGCAAACGGCTATGAGCTGTGGGACCTACTAGTGCTTGACACGCATCTGCTACAGCATCATTTGTCACACCCAACCCTTGTGGATCCTTTTTAGTCAGGTGCCTGAGAATTATAAGCAGAGTCAGTGCTCTATGAAACCATAACATGTCCTCAGGCTTGCTTCCTCCTATACTGAGGATTGCAGCATCTGTTTCAGCTGCTCTGGATGAAGACCGTTTGCCTGAAGATGATGTCTTTTCCCGCTTCATTTTGACTTTTTTCCTCTTTGACAGCAAGCTTGGACTCTGTGGTGTCTGTCCTGGAGATGATGAAGACGAGGATGAAGAGTCACTAAGATTTGGGGCGCTTGTTGAAGACATCACATTAGCCGTTACACTCATGTTGATAGGTAACGTTACTTCTGCTACAGCAAGGCAGACTTCCATCAGAGCGTGAAAGTATGTTGAAAATCTTCCTTGGTCAGCCGCTCCAACGCCAGACCCACCGCACGCATTTCCGGACACCCAGTTTTGCGTTTCTTCATCGTACAATTTGTGGAGTTCTGACTGCAGGGCCATAAGCATAGCTAGACAGGGATTTAGCTGAAGGGCAATAGAAGATGACAATCCTGCTGGATTTTTTTTCTGCTCCAGATTGTGAATTTTGCGAAGCAATTCAGCCAAGAGATGAAATATTAATTCCTTCACACATGCTGCCATGTCAGTTGTCCAGAGAAAGTTCCCTGTGTGTGGAAGGCAAGACATGGGAGTCAGCAGTATGTCACTGTTAGTAGCTTTATTACATGAGTTGCAACAGTAACATTAAAAAAAGCACAAGAAAAGGTTGTTTCAGTGGCTGTATGCCATCAGTAAGACAGACAGGAAGGCTAGTTCAAGAAGTGCGTATCAACAGGAAATTTCTGGAGTTTGAAGAAAATTTCGATATAATAGAAGAGCTCAGAAATACTTTGTGATTGTAATTTTTCTTTTTTTCCTAGAACTCTCCATCTGAGCCAGCACATTATTGGTGCATGTTACTAAGTAAATACTGCACACTCACCTAAAAATTCCACTACTTGCAAGAGAACTGAAGCAGGAATAGTATCCAGTTCATCTTCTGATTTTCCATCCCCGTCTTCCAGTTTCCAAGTTAACAGCTGTTCTGTGAATGCCATCGCCAGGGGGAATTCAAGGGGAAGAGAATGCAAGACCAACACAGCTCCAGGAGGAGGAGATACTCCTAAAGCAAAAAGGTCAAAGAAAATACTTATCATGACTCTAGGCATTTGTAGAATAAAAGTAGTAACATATTTTTTAGGATTTTTTTGAGGCTAAATTTATGCCAAATGAGAATCTTCTCTATTAAATACCTTGTAATAAACAAATAGGAATGCTTATCTATAACGGTAAGTTGATGCAATCTATAGTTATAAATGTACAGATAACACTTCGGTTACATGACATGAAATAGAACTATTTTTAGCCTGTACTTATCTAAATACATATAGGACTTCCACAAAACCATTTATTGGTAGTATGATGTGCCTGATCAGTATTGAGGAAAACATCAGAGATGCTGTAGTTCAGCAAGAGAACTTGAAGACCTCCAACGGGAAGTTTTAAGAGCTCACTGCAGCTCAGTCACCTTCACTGCTCTAAATAAATCACACCGTCTCTCCCTTAGGCTGGAAGGGTAAAAAGAATATTAATGATTGCTCTTGCTTGAGGAGCTGGGATGACTTATGTGTTACTATACTGTATATATATTACTTTATGTATTAAAGGACCCTATAATCACCTACAAAAGAAAAAAAAATTAATCTCCAATCTCCATCGGCAACACAGCACTTCAAATAGCAATAGCACCAACTTGAACACCGCAGTAACATTCAAAAACACAGCTTTATCAGCTCCTGGAAGACAAAATCAGGAAACAATACAGATCCTGATGGATTTAACAGAACTAACAAAATAATAGTCAGTTGGTTTCAATGTTTATTAAACCATGTCTGTTCAGTTAAGAACAATGGCATATTTCTTTTAGGACCCATTTCTTAATACCTTGTACAAAAATACTGTCAAAAACAGTGGTAGGACTGGAGACAATATAGGAATTTCCTACAGAGGCGATGACGACACATGTCTGACTTCTGAGAATACAGTTAAAAAGTTTTGGGGTTTTTTTGTTTGGTTTTTGGTGGTGGTGGCTTGGGGTTTTTTTGTTCTTTGGGTTTGGGTTTTCTTTACCTAGTTTGATGTGGACCTTGTCCGTAGGGGTGATCACTGAAGGGTATTGATTGGTTGTTGGGGGAGGCGTTAGGCCTGTGTTGGTTGGAGAGGCATCTCGAGGATAGCACACTGCTTCAATTAGGTTTAACTGACCATTCCTTTTAACTTTATGCCCAAGTCCGTAGACAAGCACTCGAGCCCAAGGAGCTTTATACAGGGATGAACTAAGAAGAAAGCAAGAACAAGTTGGTTAGATTGTAGCTGGCTACTAAAAATCCCAACCCAATCACAGAAAGATTAAACACTCTGCAGTATCTACCCCACCACCCACAAAATGAGTCTCTGAGAAGAGAAAAATCTAAAAAAAAATGAGCACCTACATACTCAGGGCTCACAGAGGCTCAGCAGCACATCTTCAATCTTTGTCACCCTTGGATACTCAATTACTTACTCTTTGCGGAATCCAGACTGACTTTCCTTACAGGACACAATTACAAATGCAGCCCCAGGAAAATTAACATCCATATTGACTTTGGATTCTGAAATTGGGAATTCTTCAGCAGGGAACTGTTCTGGTGCCGTCTGTAACATAGCATTTCATAATGAAAGTCCCCAAGCAGCAGCAGCAAAACACCTCCCTCTTCTTTTCCAAATAAAACATAGCATTGTAAATAACATAGTGTGAGGCCACTTCATTTTAACACAATCCAGAGTATTGCTATCGCTTGTGTTTTCAGCGTGCCCACTATGATCAGAATAGGAATACAAGCCAACCAGAGAAACAATTCAGTGTGATGGACAGTATGATGGCAGTTAGAATCACGCACAAAGCAAGGGCTCCTTAGAAAGAAACCCAACACTGCTCATAAAACATGACTAAATATTTTACCTGTAAAAAGGAACAGATCTGTTTAGTGAGGTCTAACAGACTCTCCTCTCCTTGATGCAGTGTCCGAGTAATGGCAACAGTAAGCCACTCTCGGATGGCTTGTGAATTGCCCTGGTAGAAGAGGTCTGTGGCAGCACAGTTCTGGGAATGGACACAGTGTTGCAGGGACTGGGCCAAAAGAATAGAACTTGAACTGATTGTTCCATCTGTAATAACAAGTAAGGTAAGACAAATTTGGAGATCACTTCAGCATGTTTATGTAGCCTGTGAAACAGACAGCGGAAGGAGAAGTTTTAAAACACTTGGAAGATTACAAGCCTCTACTTTCACTGCTGAGCAAGTGCAAACCTCCTCCCAAAGGGAGGATCCTTTCTACTGCTGACCAAGACCAAACCTGCACCCCTGACACAGTGGTTGCAGATGGGATGGGGCTCTAAATGCCAGCTGTACTCTTCACCCGCCTTAAGCCAACCCTTAAGGAGGCCTGCCGTACATACAGAGCTGTGCATTCACAGCTGCCTCATTTTGTCCCATGTACGAAGGCCGGCGTATTTCAATTTAAGTACCGTGAGAACAAGTGACCAGAAACGCTCTCCTCCCCACTCGTTCTAGAGGAGGTGAAAGCAGCTTTATCCGTTCTCAGGCTTTCTCAAGAAACAAACTATATAGCTTTTGGGTGCCCCAAGTGAGTCACAAACCTCGACATGTCATGGATGTAATTCTGGAGCTAATGGGAGAAGTCAAAGAAAGACAAAGTGTAGTACACAAAGGAGAGGGCAATTCACCAAAACGCCAGTTTGGAAACTGTATGTATTAGCAGGACTTGAATTAGACACGTTTTAAAGAGGGGGAAAAAAATAAATAAAAGCTTGTAAAATTATCTTAAAGCCATGCAAAGTAGTGCTGTACTCTGCAAGAGGACCATTTACAATGCGGCATCTGTTAGAGGTAGCCAAGTTCCAGAGTAATTGGAGGAGGGAACAGGACTCTTTCCAATGGTAAATAATTACTTTCAGTTATTATTAGCCTATATTGAGCACTTCCTATTTCCTCCTGACGCTCCAGCCACATTACACACATTTCTTTGCATGCAGAATAGCTTTGTCACGATAATTGTCTTTGTTAACACTCACTTGAATTAGCCAAAGATTCTTTTCCATGATTCAGCACATACATTCTCTAATCAGATCTGTGATTCCAGTAGGAAAAGGACAAACCACTTTGTGAAACGAAGAAGAGTTGAATTTTGAAAACTAAGACCCAACTGGCATTTAGTTTTACTACCCTGGATTCAAACTATAAGACATTCTCAACTCCTTACAAGTATCCCATATGGATACTTCCCTGCCCGACCCCCGCCCCCAAAAAAATCCAAACCCAGAAGATCACTGATGACAAAGGGACAGAAACACACTGAATGCAGCCTTAGAAGGGCCTCTGAACTCTCTTGAACACTTAGCTAGATCATTAGCAAGAATTTCAGTTTAGTACCCTATCACCAAGGTCAGGAGTCCACTGAGACATTTTTTCAAATCCCATCATTATTAACCAACTAATCAACAAGTGCCAAATTGATTAATTTTTTTTTTTTGTCCCCAGAAAACTACTGTACCAGAAAAGAGCTGTGATAAAAAAAATTTTAAAAAATCAGTGTTTACCAGGAAGAGGTGGTGCAAGAAGTTGGTTGGATAGCAACTGCAGGTGCTCCAGAGTGATATCACGGATAGCAGGAATATGAAACAGACGAGTAAACATATGTGGAGATTTGGGGGCAAAAATGTTGAGGAGAGCCATGCGGCAGTATAGCTTGGCCAGAGAAGCTTCACTTCGCAAAAGTTCTCTATAAACACAAACATCAAAACATAAAATTGCTTCACCATCCTTAAAATAAGCCATGTCCAGCAACCTGCCCCTGAATCCAAACATATATGCCTAATTTATTCTTATTTAAAAGGTTCAGGTAGACCAAAATCTTTCTTATTCACTTAAGGTAGCACTCAGCCCACTTAATTCTGGTACCAAATTAAGGTACCTGAATTAGAAGCCAACACTCCACAAAGTCAGTCAAGAGTTCTTGAGCTTTTAGATAGAAACTAATGGTACAAGAAACCTCAGCTTCAAGGAAACCTATTAGACCAGCATATATAAAAACACTGTTGCATGACTAAGTAAAATCCTTCCAAGACGACAGTTACAACCAAAGAAAAAAATATATCAAAACCCCACTACCCATTAAAACAAAGATTCAATGAGTCTTTGTCAGCTTTAATCCAACAACTACAATAAGATTCAGAAGTTTACTACTACTCAGAACAAGGTTGCAGAAAATAATCGTACTATAAGAAATGCTATAGATCAAATCAGATAATACAAACGCCTTCTAACATCTCTGGTTTTACCTGTGAATTTGGATATTGGTGTTATCCAGGGTAACCAATCCATTTGTTGCAGTCCTCCTATAACCAGCAGGTGGCCTTTCTAACATGTCAATAGGATACCAGTATCTTACCAGGACTCCTTCACTTCTGAGATATGTCTCCACTTGTACCAATTCATTTACCTGGAACACCAAAACCAAGACTGTCAATAAACATAGTAATGATGACGATAGTTTGAGTCTCCTTTTGAAGGAAAAGAACTAGCATTCTAAGCAGTGTAGTGCACTTAAAACGTATTGCTCACAGATGTGCGATGCTGATGCATTAAAAGCCCTCCCAATGTATCTTTACTCACTGAATCAACATCCAGGACCACACCATGAAGACCAAACGTCTTCAGCATCCCACGAATGGCAAACTTGGGCAAAGCTGTTCCAACAGCACTACTGGTAACGTTGTTACTGTCAGGAGAACGAGTCACCACTGTGAGACCTGGGCAAAAAAGGGACAACAGCTTTAAGATACAGCACTTCTCTCAGACTGACATTTATACAGTAGATCCCAAATACTAGAGCCCCTTAGCTCTTATTTTCCCCTCAAGATCCTTTTTTCTGACCTTACCTTTTCGTACTTTATCAATTGTAAATTTGTTTGCTTCATCTTTGATATCCTCAATAGTAGGAAGGTAGAGGTCTCTTGGGATGCCACCATTTTCCTCATAGAGGAATTCTACAGTTTGTCGTGCTATATCAACCATTCCTGGCAGACAGAAGGGAGTGCTAGTTATTTTCCCCAGCCACTTGAAATAAGCTCTTATTCTCAGTAACGTCAAAAGCAGATGAGCTAATTACTTAAATATTCTTTCAGTCAGGCTGATAGATAGGGAGTAGAGCTTTCCTGAGACACGCTTGTACGCTTCTCATTATGGCTCAGAATTCTTACTTTGCTCTTACCGTGACTTTCCCACAAACAGGTCATTTTGCCAGAACTGTATTAATTTACAAACAAGCCCCTCCTTATTAAACCGTTCCTCAAAAGTTTTGCATCGATACAGTCACAGACAGAAAACGCACATAGATAATTTCTTCCCAAACTGTTATTCCAAAGTATTTCTGTATCCACAGCACAACAAATTCTACCGCTATTTCTAAAACCATTTTCCCCTATTTAAATGGTCCAACTTAAAGTGTTAAAGAAAAATCATGACAACAAAACAAATTTTAAGTACTTAACGAAAACAGCAAGTGAATTATTTTTTTTTAATTTAAATTTTCCAGCCTTGAATACAGTAAAACTTAAGAAACACAGGTGTTATCTGAACACTTACTGCACATCATAAAACAAGACGCATGGAATTGAACATAGCCATACCTAACTGTAAAGCTCCTTTAATCTGATCCAAGCCAGACTTCCTCTCAGCCTCATTACGGAATCTTCTTCTAATTGTAGGGAAAACTTTAGTTTCCCAGGCTTTAACCAACAGGGCATAGTGATCCTCCTACAAAGACAAAAGTCATTTAGAACACCAAGGAGAAAGAAGAGTTAACGATAGCTATATTTTCCTTAAGGAAGCAAGGAAAAACCTTGTGTGGCAAAACTTAAAAATCTGAATTACAAGATCTGTTATTTAGACTGCAAGTTACAGCAGGCAGAGCTTGCCATGTTCCTCACCCGGGGAATATCATCATCGTCATCATCATCGCTTTCATCATCTGCAATAGGAGGGGGATGGGGATCGGGGCCTGATGTGATGAAGTTCTCATAGCTCAGTTCCATTTTATAGTGGCAAGATGTGTCACTGTCATACTCTGCAAAACACACATGGAAATAGTGAGATCCTAACGCACGAAACGGCATGCAAAAATATTCCATGAGGTTTTTGAAATATATTGCATTCCATGGTCTCCAATCAGTCTGTGGAAACGTAATGCATTCTAACATAGCGTAACCAAATGGTTGATTCCATCAACTATAATATCTTATTGTATTCAAAGCCCTAATAAAATAATCTCTCATTGCAGTTGCATTAATTGAGAATAATTTGTGCATCCATATAAACGAAGACTAGAGTAAGGGTTTTTTTAATTACCTTGTCTAAAAATCAAATAAGCATGTATTTGACAATGCTTGTTGTACTGCTTCACCTAAATAGGCAGTACCCAAGGACTGCAGCCAGGATGTGCTTAAATCCTATTTAATTGATTACAATTTCTCCTGAAAGATTTTTAAAAAAATGTTAGTCATCACTTTACGTTGTTGAGCCGTAGCAACAGCAGCAATTCTACAGGGAGGTCCATGGGTCCCAGGATCAGAAGCTATGCTGGTGCCAGCATCGTTATCACTATCAGAAGCCATGGCAAAAGGCAAAGCTTCAAAGTTGGCACTTATTTCTTCAGCTAGGTCAATACACAGATCAGCAGCATTCCTGTGAGCCTGTCCTTCAGCATAGGCAAATTGGCGAGATCCAAAGTTAGCACGGACTTTTGTGTTCTGAAAGAAGATACACATAAAAGCATTAAGATGAGTTGTGGATTGTTTTGATCCTTCTCTTTGCTCTTTTTAAAAAACCTCAGCCAAAAGGGATAAGCTGATCTCATCTCCATGCCATACAGTTTTCCCAGCATCACTAGCCATAAAACTAGCTGCAGCAGGGAAAGCATTAAGCTTCTAAACATAAACTTTGAACTTGCCTTTTTTCTAGCTTCAAGATAAAGCATACTTAGCTAGTACACTTTGAAGCAAGGTCACTGCTGAGAAGGAATACTAATAGAAGGGCTACTAGCACAGAATAATGCCTTCTCATGGAGCCAGCTACACATCAGTGTCCTAACGGGCAGAAAAAGTTCAAAATAATGACAAAACATATGCACCCGGGAAGGGTAACGGAATACCTCAACCTACCTCAATAAAGATAAAAACTATCGCTCTTTTTCATACATAGGTAAGCAGGCTCAATACCTTATATACAGTTTTTAATGCTTCTGAAATAATATACATCAAGCAACATATTTCTGTTAAAAACTTGCCTTTTTCTGAATATGGACAACCGGCCACATCCCACCAGAGACATCTTCCAGATACGGCCCAAGTCGCTGCCCACAATACGTAAAATAAACTCTGCCTTTAGCTGGCTGCCCTGGAGGGGGCGGAGTTCCTTCTGTTCTTTCCCATCCGATTCCTGCCACATCACCTGTGGAAATATAAAATCATCAAGAGAAGAATATGGATTTAATCTGTTTTCTCACCCACTGTTTCCCTTACATTTTCTGATTTACCAGGTAAGCAAGTTAGCTGTACTCTTACATACCAGGAGAAAGAGTCACATCCAATCTAACACTCTTCCACTGTAGCAAGCTGGAGCCGTTGTAATGCACCGCTCGCCCATTGCTGAGAAGTAACACAAGAAGAAAATTAGAAAGAGCACTGAAACAAATAAGGATACAACTCACTACCAGCTGAAGTCTAGGTAGCTGCAATACTAACAAAAGGCAACTCAACTCTCCGTATTTTGATAAGGAGATATTCTAGTTCATCATTTTAACATGTCAATTAAAATGTACGTGTTGCCTACTACAATGCGTTCACAATACTCCTCCCTAAGAAGCTTACAAGGGTACTGAGCAAGGCCATGATTTTTGATGTACACCTCCAACGTACTTGTGAAAAAGACAGGTGCCCACTGGGTTTGTCCAAGCACCATCCCGTTTTTCCGCTTCTGTAGCAAACCCAAATGAAACTATTGGCCCAGTGTCATCATCTGTATCTCCATAAGAAACTATTTCAATTTCCCAGTAGAATGATGGTGCCTAGAAATAAAATTTAAAAATTATTTACAAACATAGGTAAAATAGAATATTTTCTTTCCTCTCCTTTTCACGGACTATTGCATATTAAATGACACAAACCGTCATACAGTTGCAAGTTCTTACCTGTACTGGAACTGGTGAAGTAGCATAGATAAACGTGCCCCGAGGAAGCCCCCCACCTGCGCTAGGATCAGCCAAAAAGGTCACAGCTGTGAGATGCGATGAAAACATGCATGCTCGCACAGGGGGAAACACTCTTGATGGACTCCAAGTGATTTCTTTGGGCTACAAACAGGAACAGAGCATTTTATTCTACCAATTACAGTTGAAGCCATCTACTGAAATCCAATGATACATTCTTTTATGAACTGCACATTTAATACAACACATACAACTACCACAATCACAACAAATCACAGCCCATTACAGAAATTCACAGTCAATGAAAGGTTTAAACAAGAATCCAACCAGTTTGGCTCCAAGACCACAGGCAGACCCTCTGCACTCAGTGGCTGGCTTCATTTGCAAGGGGCAGAGGACTCAGCACTGTTTCTGTGCTCACCTGCCTTCTGTCTGCTTGGAGTGGAGGAGGGGGAGGTCGAGCACAGTCACGATACAACATTCGTAACCTTTCACACTGCATTTCTACAACAAGGAGCCTCTCCCCTGTAACAACAAACCAAACCGAGCCATGAGGTCCCAAGTAAATCTAGTTACTCAAGTCCAACAATACAGTCTTAATATGGGTAAATAGAAACAAATCTGACATTTGCATTTTAAGATATCTGATCTAATAGTCTCACTTACCTGATCAACAAAATTAAGGACAAAATCTAAATGTACACAAGCAATTGTTTTCCTCATGTTTAATTTATATGTGGTTAGCAAAGACATTGTTATGTTAATTAAGATATACTGAAAGGCTCTGACATATTCCTAAAACTTGCCCTTGAACTAAGACTTCTGCTGGGCCTACTGCTTAAACAAGAGGGAAGGAAATCAAGAGCTCAATGATAAGGGAGAAAGCATTGTAAAAAACAGCAAAAAGGTCATAAAAAGAAAACATACAAGCAATAACGTCAAACAATACACCAGGTTACAGTGGAAGGAAGAAAAGTGGAGAGGGTTCAGAAGCATAGTAGTAGAGAGCCAGCCTCAGGACTCGCATCTTCTGTGATGCACAGTGTAATTGTGTTCTGGCCTAAGCTTTATGCCTAATGTTTAAAATGATTTAGTCTGGTTATTAGTTACTCTTACGTTAACAGCTCTGCAGCTATGACAAGACATGCTCTACTGTGCTAGCTATCAAACTCTAAGTAGCTGGAGGACAAAACACTGGAAAGATTTTAAGAGCTGTTATGTCTCCGAACTGAATATGACAATGAAGCTGCAAGAATACGTTGAACACCTACCAGGGCTGCACTCCTGTGCTACCAAATTAAGAACTTCTACAGCAGCTGGACACTGTTGAATGAATTCTTCACAGAATGAGCTGTCTTCTAACAGCTGAGCCATCACCAGGCATGCTCTTAATGGAAAAATAATACGTTTAAAGCATTACAAAAGTGCATGCTGAATTCAAAGTTGTCTTTACATGTATTGAATTCAAGACTATTTTTAAGAGACAGCACACTGGCTGATCTATTTCTTTGTCTGATTGCTTAGCTATCCATGGGAGCTTCTGCAATGACAGCTTCCCCTGTTTCATAACATTTACTTACAAGAAGCATTTGCTCAATGCATTGTCAGTGTTACAGGGGGCACTTTATTTTTGGTGCTCATTTTAACAACATCTAGACACCAAATGTACTTAAGGAAGCAAACAAGAATTTTTGCATTGTCCCCTGCTGTTGCATGTCAATACCCACAGAGGAAGAAAACAAGAACCCATGCAATTTTCTTGAACATTTATGTAGGGTATCAGAACAGACTGAGGTGGTGCACAAAAACCCGACGACTCACCTGGTTCTTATTTCAGCAAGAAGACGGACCACTGCCATTACTGGAGTTGAGCCATCTCCTGTTGCAGGAAGTGAGGTGTGAATAGATAGACTTCCCTCCTGAGGAAGCAACATGGACTGGACTGCCTGTACTACCTTCTCAGTAATGGACAGTTTATGAAGAGGCAATGCCTGATGGTGGGGGGGCACGGTAAAAAGTTAAATTCAAGTAGTTAGTTTCTAAGAAATGAGGGTGTTTTATTACCTGGAGTTAATTCTTATTTTGTACTATCACAAACCCAGCACCAAACATCGGTCAAAAAAAAAAAAACCAGAAACAAAACAAAAAAACCCCCGAACAGTATGCAATGGAACATCCTTAAGCACCAAAAGATGAATATCCATGTTATTTGAATGAGAACTTAAATATATATATTGTTAAGATATGTTTAAAACAATGAGGCAAACTTTACAAATAATTAGTCAAAGATGAAACGACTTTTTACATGCTGCAGATTAATTGCAGGTATGCTGTGACAGAAAAAATAAATAATTGATATTATACTTAATATTAGATTCTTAAAATTACCGTACCTCAGATCTTGGAACACAGAGCCTAGATAATGGAATAGTTAATATGTCTGATGCTTGTGAGGTCTTTCTACTGTCTATACTGGTAGGTGGAAATTTGACCGTTGCTATACCTTCCTGTTCATTAATAGATGCCACAACTCCAATGCTTCCTGCTATTCCTTTACCTAAAACCTACAACCAAAGAAGGTCTGTGTAAGATTTAAGGCTTTACAAACAAGAAACACTGAGTGTTTAACATCACACACCAACTCAACACACAGTTAGAGCTGGGTATTTCAGGAAACAGGAGTAACATACAATAGCAGTCTCCACAAGTGACACTGCAACTGCTTCACAATCACTGGCAGTCTGCGCACTGCTCCACAAGGATTCCAACGCAGGTAAAACATCGACGAAAGCACCAATTCTCGTTTAAGACATAAAATGTGAAAAGCGCTGAATTACCTGAACTTCAGAACCTATTTTGATAGTCTCCTTAAAGCCACCCAGAGCACAAAGGGCAGCTACTGCTTGCCGAGCAATTCTTTGAAGTTTGGCAAGTTTCCTTCCGCTGCTACTCCCATTCTCCAAAATACTCTCTGCATATTTCCCGAGTTGTGGAATGTACATCAGAGCCCGAGACAGAACCTGAAGACAGAAGCAAAAATACCAGAGAATGACTTCAAAGCACAATTCAAACAAAAACCAACGCCCCAAGCCTCCAGCCCACACACAGTCTCAGAAGAATTATTTTTGTTCTTGAAGAGAATTACATAACTCAGAATATTCTAAGTTCTCTGAAGTGTGAACACCACCAAAGCCAGCTCCATTCCCTAATAACTTTTAGAATCACAGTTACATATAAAATCTTAGCAAGAGTCTTCACTCAAGGATTTAGCCTAAGCAATAGATTAGGAGCTACAGGATTCAGAGGAACATAAAAGCAATGCGCTATATTTTCCAGCCAACACTTCAGACCCTCAGAGGGTCTAAACGCCAAAGAGGACTGAATAGCAAAGGTAGAATAACTACCTGGCAACGGCAAGATAAGTCCCTAAAAAAACCAACGTTATTAATTACTGAAAAGAATGACAGGTTAATTATAGAATGACAACACATTCTCTAGTGCTGGGTAATTTTTGATTATTTATTCCACCCTAAGACATCAGAAAGGGCTGCTTCTGTGCAGTTACACATCCCTGTTTGAAGTGCTGGAAGTGGTAAATTGGAAGGGAATAGCTTAGGAATTTGCTAATAATTAAGTCATCTTAACTACTCAATACATGCTTCGTGTAGAACTTGATGCTTTATCTTCTGTTTGCTTACTTTTTCAGCAGTTGTTGTCCATATCTGAGCTGCATTTGATTCTGGTGCCATCAACAAGCTATGTAGCAAAGCGATCACCTCTGCTGCCATGCTGTTTGCAACATGACCACTAATGAACGGCCTCACAGGATCCGTCCTATACAGAAGAAAGCGATTTGCCCATTCATTTCAGAACAAGAAAAGGAGAAAAAGCTTCAACTGTCAACAACAATATACAGCACAAAAAAGGGATGTTTATGAAAACCGAGATATTTTTTCTAGAGCGCTACAAATACTGGTATACTGTCTATACTCTAAGTACAGAGTTGTAGTGACCTACCTGGCAAGCTCAGAATTCCTCTCTCTGCAAATTGATGTTTGGGCGGTCTTCTTTTTGTCCCCAGTAGACAACCCACTGGTAGTTTCTGGATTGACAGTTTCTATGGGTGGCCCAACACTAACTATTAGACCAGACTGCGCCCACTTAGTTGCCTTTCGAAGGGCTGCAGCAGCTTCTTCTGTAATAACTTCACAGCAGCCGCTCTGAAAATAAAATTGCCATAGAAGACAAATACTAATGATAGCTCTATTTGGCCACACTATGTGACGCATTTAACTCTCCTCCCTCTGCGTATGTAAAAGTACCGAGAACACATCAAAACATCCTCCCGTATATGTATTAGTCACAGTCATAAGACAAATTCTTTCTGTTGCTTTTTCTCATCTACAAAAAGATCAGGGATCAATGTGGATTCATTGCCTTTAATATTCTGTTCTTAGCTTAACAGTATAGTTTCTATTCTCTGATCAAAAAGCCACACATGAGTATTACTGGTGCAAATACTCAAGAACATGTCTGAAAATATACAAGAAAATTCAGTTTAAATATGTGGTTTAAAATTCGTACTATTAATATGCATTAAACACTTCAGGAAAGAGACTAAAGTGGCTTAAACATGAGCTACAACGCTTGGAAGAAGCCTTAGCTGAAATTATTTTTCATTATTTATCCTTGTATTTACATCAATAACTATATAATGCTAACATTACATATAAAGTTATCTTTCTGAACAGTTCTGTAAATTAAGCAACATTTAAATCCCATTTGTTAATGGGATTTAAATCCTATGTTAAATCCCATTTGTTAATGGGATTTAACATCAGTAAAACCCAAGAATTTTGACTGCCCACTGATTTTAACGATGTTGAATAATTCTTTAGTTATTCCTTTTCTTACTTTTGTCATGTCTCGATCCATTTTCACTACTTTCTCCATATTGGCTCCAGTTCCTAGGCGGAATGGACGACCTTCTGAGCTACTATTACAGTGAAAATAAACCACATTAGCTTTGTTTTCATTGGTGGAAAAAACTATCTGAACTATACAGTCCAATTTAATATTATGCATGTTTCTAAATTATTTGAAAGCAACCCTTGCAACCTAATTGCTTAACAATAATAGAAATACTTGATAGTTAAGGACATACACAATTGCACTGTACAAGAGGAATTTAATACTATTGAATGTAGTTATTTGCATAGCAATTTAACCATTCCCCCCTCAAAAAGTAGTATCATGAAACTGGCTTTTACTGAACACAAATGCCTGAGGGCTCCGAGTTAACCTTTCACCGAAGAACACCCAACAGCTCTACTTTTTAACATCATTTCTGGGGCATGGGTTCAAAACCAACTTGGAGTGGGGGAAGATTAAATAAATAGTACAAAATGCAAGAGGCAATAACGTTTGTTGTTTGACATTCAGAGATCACAAAGTCCAGATGGGTACTAATACTAAAGAAGCTGTAATAGCAAATTATTATCCAGTGTACGCATTATTAAAAGCTAAGCTTTTAAAGCCATTTTGCTTTGATAGTTCTATTTGTTAGTCGTACATAGTCTGTAATACCATAACAAGATACTTTCAGTTTTTTATGATGGAGTATCATGAAGTAGCTAATTTTTCATGTGATTGTTTTCAGACAGATTAAGATGTTTTTAAGTTCCTTTGCTAATGTCTTACACGGACGCCAGAACCAAAACATCACACTACGTATCCTTTTATATATCTGTATGCTCCATTTCATCTTCGCTGCTCTCATCATTGCTAAGTTGTCTTCTACAAAACAGCCAAGTCAAGGAAGCATTGAGATTTAGATTCTTTCTGCTGCTGCCTCACCATGAATTCAGTATAGTGGTATGCATTTTTATCAAGGTAACAGTATGCTAAGCATCAGCCCTATATGCTATTTTTGCATTATCTTATTATTTTGCAAGTAAACACAACAAACTGGGAAGACATTTTGCTTTCCCATTTACTAGTATGTCTAGGATGCATTTTTCTACAGCTGTAGCACTAAAAAAAAAAAAAAAAAAGAAGAAAGGGTACTGGCGAAATTGGTTGCTAATTCCAATCCGGTGAGTTAAGATTACCTTAGTAATGGCTGAAGGACTTCATGGGATGACTGGTCTTCCCGTTTATGAATAAAAATAGAAAGTTTACCATCCACTGCCTCGCTTTCTTCTCCAGGATCTTTATCACCTTTTATGGAGTTTTTAGGGCTGGCTTTTGCTAAAGTAGTATCCGGCTCAGAGGCAGTTGGAGAAAGAACCGTCTGGCATCCTTGAAGTAGAAAAGAGAAAAAACAAACCACAGAGCTGTGACACGCACCTTAGTCTGAAAACAGTTAAATTAAGAGGAGGATGGAAAGTCAGACATATCCCATCTTTCAACAGTGACATATCATATACCTTTTCCTACTTGAGCTTGCTAAAAATACTAAAGCTCCTTGCAGAAACATGACTTGCTTGGCAATTTCTCAAATTAGCACGACGCCAAAAAGATGCTGGTACCTGGTACTACATAATCCGCCAGTTTTGCCAGCAACAGAGAGGCAATCTTGGAGGCTGGGTCACTGGGATCATCCTGTTCACTGTTCAGAGAGGGGACCGAGTAACTCCAGGGAGGCAATTCCACATTTCCACAGTCCTCAACGCTCATGAGAGGCAACGCAGCACGACACAACTGGAGGATTATAAGGACCAACTTTGGAGAAGGACGCTGATCCAAGAGAAGTGACAGAAGCTTGGACACGCAGGCTGGCTGACTCAGGATTGCTTTACCTATGTGACTCCTGAAAGGGAAAAAAACAGGTAACTTCCATTAGAAAACAAAAAAATTGATTGTTCCATGATGTTTTTTGAATTAAAAACAAATTAAGTTATTGTTGACAAGATGTAATTTAAAAAAAATTTCAATGTCTGACAAAACCTTATCTGTAAGAATTCTTACATAACCTGATAGCTCTGATTAAACACTAAGATTGAGTAATGGTCAGTTTACAATCAAATTTTAGAATGGCTTTCGAAATTATTTTACCTTCAACACTGTAAAGAAAATTCCCACCCCCATCTGCTTTCATACATAGAAAAAAAATACTCCAGAGATAAAGGCCTAGTACCTTGAGAGGTCATTAAGAAGACTGAGAACATCCTGAAGTGCGTCATTTCCTGCAGCTTGATTGCCACAACACTCCGTAGCTCGTGCGAGATGGTTGGTAAGAAGGCTGGAGACCTGGCGAGCCAGACCAGAGTGAACAGCTTCTGTTGAACCACCTTTAAAAGTAATGCAAGAATACACAACTGTAATTAACAAAACCAAATGTACACATCTACAAATTCCTTACCCATAAGTTGCAAACAGTAAAAAATATTTTTGTTTTGCTATAGCAAAACTTTTATATATAAAATGTCTTTTATTAAAAATAAAATCTAATACAACATCTATGCCTCATTAGCCAATAGCAACGTGTCTGCAGGTTTATGTATGTCATGGGTGAATCCTATCACAGCAGAAATGCGGGTCTTTGAATTCTCTGGTTATATCTAGACAGAACCAAGTGGCAGACTTGAAGTTATCTGCAACATAAACACCCCCATGAGGATGAAAAAAAGTTACAATTAAAAATAAATAAAAAAAACAAGAAGAAAATCAACTTATTTTTGTATCTACTTGTGCGTTCTTTAGAACCCACACAGTATTGAAGCCATGGTGAGTGAATGCCCTATTTTAGATCCATTTAAACCACTTCTCAGGCACTTGAGCAATTCTAAAGCACGCACTGGAAATACATCTGGCAGTGTTCCTACCTTCTTCTTTCTCCCATTCAACACAGCGATTGGCTAGCACCTGGAAGGCAGCCCAAGCCATGGTGGCCACCTTCTGTTTCTTAGTCTGTTTTTCATTTGAACTGGATTCTGTCTGGCTGCTTAAACTGCAAAGCCGGTCCATAAGTTGCACCAGGCCACTACGTACCAAACACTTCTCTTCGCTCCTGTACAGGAAGAGAAATTCAGATTTTACTTCAGTAACTTTTCAGTTGATAACAAAAGACAGAATGAAAATCCAGAACTTGCTGTTAACTCAGCAATTAATTACTTCAATCTGCAGAAAGATGGTTCTGTCTCTCCCTTGCCCTCCCCAGATGAAATTCTGTATTCTGAGAAAATTTAACAGAATGTTCTGAGATGCTCCTTGTTATGAATAAAGGGAGTATTATTTATACTATTATAATGCTTTCCCTTAAGGCAAAACCTACTAAGGACAGCTGTGGATGCCCTCCTTCCCTTTCTGAAAGAAATACTTTCGTACCTTGTGTAAGGTATAGTGCACAAGAGGCCAATGCTATTTGCACAAGCAATGGGGTAGCGAGCACACAGCGAGACCACAGACGTCATAGTCTCTCCAAAAGCTTCCTGGACTTGTTCCACCATCCCGCCACACGTGAGCTCTTCAATTCTGTTGACAGTTAGATATTTGAAATGGTAGGCTTTCTAGGTTAAATAAAATGAACAAACTTCCAAATATAGCTTAAAAAAAAAATCAGCACATATTAAGAATTACTCAAGGAAGATTTAGAAGCAAAACTGCAAGTCACTTAATGCTTTAACATGAAACATACTTAAACAAGATAGTATGGTAGTTTTACCTCAGACATGGTAAACTGAAATTTAACTACAAACAAAGTACTTACAAAATATTTATCAAAATTTAGATGACAGTATTACTATCAGCAAAATCAACCACTAATACCTAATTAACATGAATTTAGAATTAAGTCAGGAAAGTAAGATACATATTTGTGGACACGTCATCCCAGTGCAAAAGGAAAGCTGATCTACTGCAAAATAGAAGCATTTCTTAGAAGTTTCTGCCTTTTTATCCCACAAGGGCCAAACTGGTTCTTGCAAGCTTTGTCCTGCAAACTTGAGCCCTCACAGCTAGTCACTTCTCAGTTTTTCTTTGCACAAAGCAATTTACTAGCTTCTACAGAGACCAAAACATTTAATTGTTTTCAGAGAAATATACAAACCTTGGTCCTCCCTGAAGTACCATGGTCACCGGGCCTACAAGATGCGTCACACCGCCAACCCGAACAGCTGCCGTCAGCAACTCTCTCATATGCACCAGGGCTTGCTTCCTTGTATTCCCACGACGCCACCTTGTCTGAGCCGCCAGCAGAAAACTGCTGCTGGATACCTAGGAGATTTTGTTTGGTTGGTTTTGTTAATGAGACACAAGCAAGGCACTTCCCTTCTTTGTGAAAGTTTGAACTTGAAAACATAATTATTTAGCACGTTTCAAGTGACGTACCGCTTGGTCAGGATTTGTTCCGATGAAAGCGAATAGTTGCCCCAGTAAGACGCTGTATGTGGGTTTATCTCTGCTGTCCTCAATGGTCAGAGACTGGAGAAGAGTGAAAGAGCTACTTCTATGGCTGGTAACATGACGGCGCCTACGAGAATACAGGATAATTACACCTGGCAGCTCTAACCTCATCCCATGGAAAAAACCCAAACAAAGTCCTATGCTTGCAAAGTTCATGATGATTTTAACAACACAGGCCACATTATTGTAAAACAGCTTAGTGGAATAAACCCTTGTGTACCTTTGACTTGATCTAGCAAACTCGATATCTTCGTTACCAATCATTTCTAAGTCAGATGGTGCTGACATACTGCGAAGGAAGACAGGCTGGCGGACTGCGTGAGATATCACTTTTGTTTCGGATGCTGATTTGCAGGCTGCAACGTTATACAATATGAAAGAATGTCACTCCTGGTGTAGGAGGTTATTTACAAACTGTTTTTAAAATCACTGTGGACATGTCAATGAAAGCTATAACACAGGGTGGGGAAAACACAGTCTAAGCAAGAACTTGCAACTCAATTCTGAGGACTTTCCTGTTTTCAGGTATTGTTTCAAGTTAGTTTTGTTTTGACTGCGCTAAGCATATTTTCCCCCCACTAATTCAGGAGACTAAAGTTTAAATTACACATATTATTACTCAGACCTTAATCTACCATCATTATGACTACCAGAAAACACAGACTCAACTTCATTTACTGTAAGAGAATTTATTTAATTTGAAAAAGTAAAAAAAAAAAAGGTTTCATTTTAATTGAAGTGAAAGAGGGAAAATAAGAGACAGGGAATAAATTCTACCTTTAGGAAAAAGAACAATGCTGGTAATGAGATATATACCTGGCGTCTCTGCAGGGGTACCAGATATACTTCTTGTGATACCAGACTGTGCTGCAATGGTGACATGTAATAACAGCTCTGCTCTGTTCATCAAGCTCTTAACTAATGTTTTTGTTTTTGCTAGGGGATGAGAGGTCTTCTGTATCAGTGAATTCACCTCTTGAAAAAACTTCTCCCTAAGATTATGAAAGAAAAATAAAAGAAGCAAACTCAATTATGTTTTAATGCCTTCTGAAATAAAGTGTTACTGTGAGAAAGGTTATTTTAAAGAAGACATATAGCATCAATCTATTCTATGCCAACAAGGTAGAAAGCAGAAAAAAATTAAAGAAATAAACAAGTGATTTTTTAGTAAGTACTCGTAACTGTAAGTACTAATATTAATATATTTAGCACAAATGTTTCTAATGATTTAATCAGATATTGCTAGACAGATGGGAAAATTAAGTTTTAAAGTATTTGCATCCCTCGTTAGAAGTTGATCTGAATGTTCCTGCCCCTGAAGATTGTTTTCTTTCTATAGGTCTATTAGCCTTTAATGAAATTAGACATAAAACTTTTTCAAACATTTAGTGCCAGCTTCTATTTCACATCATTAAGTATCACAGGGTACAATGAGATTCAAGTACCTGCTTCAATAAGCTTTTATGTACGTATGCAACTTTAACCCCGCATACCTACTTTTGGAACTCACTGGAATTCCACAGCTGCTTAAAACTTCCCTGTCTTTTAAGTACCTTGCCTAAATGATACCCTCCACAGCCAGCTACTAACCTTAATGCCAGGACCACATTCTCAAGATCACTTCCGTCAAAAGAAACTTCTTTCATTGAACACAGAAGTTCTAGTTCTTTCATCTTGCTCTAAACAAAGTGAAGGAAAAGGATGAACATGTTTGATTGAGAGAGCAGCATGAAGCAGGAGCACCCACAGCAGCCACAACGCTTACCTCATTGAAGTGATAATCATAAAAGAATGGGACATTGTTCTCCAGCTTCCCATGCATGGCGTCATCTACCTCATTCTGCCATTTCTGTTCCAGCTCAGCCACACTCTAATAAAGAGACAAAAAAAATAACACTTATTGCAGTTGTTCGTCTTAAGGAGTAGATGAGATCTTAAAAGAAGAAATCTGAGTACATTTTGTATTTCTATGTTTCTAAAATGTTGATAATACACCTTTATTCCCAAAAAGGACCTTCTATTTTGTGTAATTTTAGTTTTACCTGCAATTGTCTCTCCATGGCATTTAGCTTCTTAAAGGTCTCTCCCATAATTTTACAAAGTAAATCATATTCTTCGGCATGTTCTTCCTGATATTGGAAATTTATCAGGGACTGGAGTGCATCAACCAAATTCAAATGTTTAATCACACATGAAACTACCATCTCCTCCATTACTTCTGGCTGAATCACTTCCCTAGGGTTATAGGTAAAGCCAAACTGATTAAGCAAGAATAATGGACAAACTTTGACAATTCATATTTACAATTTGCTAGGATGCTGCATTCACAAACAAGTATTTACAGAATATTAAATGCATACCATTGTAGATGACACGCATGCCGCACCCTTATTCATTGCTTTTTTAGCTTGCTCACTTTGGCACCAAACATTACAAAAATTAAAAGTCAAATTGGAAAAATAGAGCAAAAACAACAACTACTTACTTAATACTGGGCCTAAATTGAGGCCGAGCACGTCCAGAAATTTCCCTGAGTTTTATCATGATTCCTGGAGGCAGCCTAATCCTAGGCAAATCAAAATAGTGTCCAACAGGAGGCACAAGAACATCAGAAGGATATGTAAATTCTCTATCTTCATCTATAGTAAGAGGCAATGGAGAAGGGCTTGGTGTAAGGGCTGGAGATATTACACCATTTGCTTCCACCTGCCACTGGCACCTGGAAAAATAAATAAAAACAGAAGAAAAGGATTTTCAAATATTTGGTTTTTTCCTAACTCTTCTCCCTCATTCAGAAAGACACATTAGTCAGCAACACATCAGAAAGACAGGCTACATATTAAGTGTGGCTGGTACCAAGCATACATAGCCCAATCCTCCCCTACTTATTCTAAAGAAACCCTCTATTCTAGAGAATATTTCCTTAGTTTTAGGCAACGCAAAAGCGCTGAACAAACTCTGCAGGATAAGTTAACAAAACAATCACCTTAAAATATGAGGCCTGAGCACAAAAGTCACCTACCCTCAGAAAAAAAAAAAAACACACAGGGGAACTTAGATTAAATATTGGGTTTTTACCTTTGTAATAGTTTAGATCTTAACAGCTCTTGACAGGTTTCTTCATCTTTGGTAATTTCTGGTCCATTGTATAATATTCGCAGCATAGAACAAGCTAACACAGAAAGGCCAAGTGCCAGGTCAACTAAGAATGGCAAGCCTCCTGACACGTCCTCTGAAGACTCCTGTAGTAGGAATAGTGATAAGTTGCACTAATCAAACAATCATGAAGTCCTTCCCCAACATATTTCAAGATAGGAGATTTTATATTTTTATATATAATCTTATATATAAAGATATATATAGCTCTCATACGCCTCTTACACAGAGGTATATTGAAAAAATGCTTTAACAATTTAAAGCAATATGTAAGAACACCTCAAGACAAAAAACAAAGGATTTAAACATTATTTTCCTGAACCAAGAAAGAAAACGAAAAGTTATTTTTGGTTCAGTCATTTTCTGGCCTGCAGATCTATCATCTCGCAGACCTAGTCCTAGCTTCCTGGTACTGGGATTCAAGTTTCCTTTTGTTTGATCCCAGTGTCCCTTCCCACTCTTCTGTATAGGCTGGAATCATTAATCCCTCATTAGATCTCCAATTTCCAGGTTGTTACGAGATAGCCATCTATTCAAAGAAATCCTGATGTACAAGCAGCAAGTGAGATTTAAAGGGACTTCATCCAAGTCCAGTGCCAATGACGAGAGCTAGGTAAGACATATTTGATAATAACTACCTTAATAAACCCCTAAGCATGCTACAGACCATGCCACAGGCTATCTCTAGCTAAGGAAGCCAAGCGTCTAAAACTTAGGTCCTTTACATTGGAAAAAGATGATTTGTCTTATTGCCAAAATAAGTAATCTTATTACTGTTTTAGATTTCAAATGTTAACTTCCGAATTTGAAGTACAATTCCATTTGATCTGAAGTGTGTAACAGAAGATAAATCGAAGCTGAACCTATCCCATGGAATCTGTCATGTTTGAGTACCTGTGCTCGAACAGTGCAAGCAAAGCCCCACATAGCTTTGTCTGGAGTGTTGTGCTCACGACCACTCCGCATTTCAAAGGAGAAGGTGACTGTATCTCCTTCCACCTTAAAATTTTGATGGAGAGGAGGGGAAAAAAAAAAAAAAAAAAAAAAAAAGAGATACATTTAAGAATTGAGGCAAACAAACAGGCTTCTCATAAAAGTGACTTATTTTATGGATTAATGTTTTTAATGACAGTTATCTAAATAGTATTTTTAACTCCAATTATATACTCTGATTTAAGATTTTTCCCTTTTTGTAAGGATATCTTTTAGTGGACAATTTGATTTTAATTTTGCTGCTGGCTAACTATAGTAAAACAAAAGCCACCACTGTAGTTGTAGAATCAAAACCAGAATATATCAGTCTGTGTTACTTAGCCTTAATTTTAATCAAAACGCTTTCATTATTTGTCTGGAAAAAACCAAGCAATAATCAACACTTCTTTTCCTGATAGAAGACAGACAAGCTCTTAAATAAGAATGTCAACACATTAATACAAGATTTTGCTGAAGAACAGTATAAAAATCTGTCTGACAAAAAAAATAAAATCAATGACATTCCATTAATTATGAACAATGGAGTGCTTGTCTGAAATTGCTTTCCCGTTTATTACTTCTTGTTTTCCTTTTTGAAATCATTTTGTTATACACATAAGCCCCGTTTTAGTGTGGGATAGTATAGCAGCACAAACACATAAGAAAAAAAAATCATACTGCATACAATCTGAGGGAACATACTGCAAAATTACTGAAATACTGAAGTTTCATGAAGTGTAAGGGATTTTTCTGTCTTAGCTTTACTGCCAAAAGCATCTAAAGTAATTTTAAAACTCAACACAAATGGTTGGAAAACTGCTACATTTACTACTTGTTATATTTGTGGGCTAGTGCTAAAAAAATGCAGTCATGCCCACAGACCTTAAGAAAATATGCACAGCCCCAGACTGCACAAGAATTTCTCCTAGGAAGATATACTTATGAGACCAGTTGTGCCATTAGAGATTCCAGGACTGAAACATACCAATAACGCATTCCAGTAAGACATAACAAAACAAGATAAACTCAAAGAGAAGCCTTACACATAACACAGAGTTTAAAGTTATCCCCCAAGGACATAACAGCCCACTTATGAAGTGATCTCCAACCGTACACTTAAAAGCTTGGACTTCATTGCTATAAGGATTAAAATGGACTCAGCATGGTTTCCAAAGGGGATTTTTCTACACGAAATATTGTTGGATTATAATACTGTACCTTTACTAAGTCTTTCGGCCAACCAGTTCCTAAGACACTACGGCTGCCATATCCCAGTGTATTGCCTCCATACTCAGCAACCTTCCTACTGTTTGTGTTAGGACCAGCATAGATCACCAACTTCAAAACATAAAATACACTGTTAGACTGTAAGAGAAAAACAAGAAAATCTAATAATAATAATAATACTTAGCACTTACACCGCGCTTTATATTTTCAAAGCGCTTTATCAACATTAACAAATCCTCACAACAGCCCTGTGAGGTGAGTAGGCAAGTATTATTATCCCCATTTTACAGATGGGGAAACTGAGGCAGAGAGGAAATTGAGTGACTCGCCCCCAAGGTCACACAGCAAGTCAGCAGCAGAATTGGGAGTAGAAGCCAGGAGAAATCCTAACTTCTAGTCCTCATGCTGGGATAACTAGAACATACCGCCTCTCTACTAATAAATGGATTACTCCTGCTCCCATCAAAGTTAATAATTTGTCAGTGACTTCAGCAGGAACATGCCAAGGCCCAAAGTTTTCTGGAGGAGTTTAACCAGCAATGGGTGACACTAATATTAGAGATGCTTATAACTAACTAATGGGAGTGAGTATCGCAGGACTTGCTCTATGTTGAAGAACATATGGCAACAATTAGTAAGCAGCACAAGTAGCTCTGATTATACAACGTAAATAAGCACTATCAGTTGTGCTCTTGAAATTGAAAATACTTGTTGATATTAATCCATTTAAACAAGCCATTTATCATCAGGGGGAGGAGGGAAAAGTAACCCTTCCAGTTCTGCCCAGTTTAAACAAACTCTGCTGATCTGAGTCACCATGAAATGAACTATTAAAAAAAAAAAAAAAAAAGAAAAAAGGAAGAGTTGGTATGAACAAACACAACAAACTCCCCTGCCCCCAAACCCCACACCTCTGTAGCCTACTACATTTCTCCTATTTCATAACTACCACTACTCCTGACACCTTTTCAGAAAACTTCCTAATTAACAGAGCCTGACTCTTAACAAGAGATCCTCATAACTGATAGGATTTAAACACTGAAACAATCGCTGGATGTTATGCTCTGAAACAATACACAAGAGGAATTAAGTATACAGTCTTTTTGGATTGTTTCTTCAAGAATAATAGAAATTAAACATGAACCACTTATTTTCATCTTCCTGCCTTTCATGTCAACTCTTTGTACATTTAACATAACATATTGAACGTACACATAACAGAAGATGAAACTCAAGAATTCTTTTCAAAAAAGTTATTCACACTTGTGCCACACAAGAAATTGCCTCTCTGCGTCCCTGTACTTTACAGCCTTTAAGTAAGTAGACTGGGACATTACAGCATACACTAAATAAGATCCTGTCATTAAAAACCTCCTGCATTATCCTGATCACTGGAAATAAGATGTCATGAAAGACAAGGGGTAGAAAAGATGAAAATGGGAAATACTGCTGACGGAATATATACAAAAAAAGAATTTCCGAGTTGGCGCTTGCTTACCTTATCATAATCATATTGTGAAGAACATCTGTTGTCAAATCTAAGATATAAACAGCGGGCTCCTGGAATGTGTACAGTTTCTTTAAATTTATAGTTATCCCTGACGGGGTGAACTGTTTCTACAGTCTTCCCAGCAGCCCAGGGAGCAGGGATTTTTAAACCCGTAAGAAAACCTGGCTCTTCTTTCTCTTCCAGCATTCTGAAATTAGAGTGAAAAATTAGTCCTAAAATTCAACATGTAGATTGCTACTATATATTCACACATCAAACTATAAAGCACTTAAAATCACCTCTCAGTATTGATACATAGCAACACAAAGTATTGACTCTTTGTTTTAGGCATAACATGCAGAACTTAAGTAGTGTGAACTCTATACAGAGGAAATAACTATGCCAATCTCTAATCTGTAAAATCTGAACTTTTCCCCATGCTTTCCACTTGGCAAATGATGGTAAACAAGCTAAGTACCACCACAAAAAAGTAAACGGTACTATATATGGATTCTAATGCACAACTGGTAGCATAAAAAAACCCTTCCCTCCTGGGACAGCACCCAAAACCGATTATACTGTCATAAAACAATATGCCTAATATTCCACTGAAGTTTATAATTTGGAGGAGGATTGAAAATAAATCCTTCAGGGTTTTAACACAGTATATTACACATTATCACAAGTTGTTTAACACTACAAACAGCTATGATAGGCATTTTTTATTTAATTTAGCTGCGTGTTTCTGTTTCTAAGCAGAAGCTGTGTAACTTTGAGCTGAGACACAAGATTTAAATGCTGAGACACAAGGACTTAGAAAGCATTATATTTCTATGTAAATGAAACCATTAATATCTTTCCAATAGTTTTAATACCGTATCTCATGCTGCCAGAGCAATTTAATCATGATGGTCCTCCTTAGCCCAATTTATTGTAAGAGGAAGATTTAGAATCAATTCCTAATGTTTCAGGTGAAGGAAAAAACAAAACAAACCACACCCTGTGCAAACAACCTGAAGATGTTAATCATTTCATTTTATATGCAGTTAATTTTAGAACTAATTGCCTTTTGTAAAGGCTTATATATCCCTAAGACAGTGTTACAAACCATTACAGCTTTGCCTTAAAAAAAAAAAATAAAGAAAAAACCAAGATTGCTGTTTTAAGATTTATCCCACAGCAATGGTAAAATGAACATTACAGCCAAGATATTTTATCCCATGAAGAGACCCAAATGTAAAGAAAAATCACCTCTCATCAGGTAGCAGCTTCCCTTTCTGTTCTGATGCACTACTGGGGGAACTGTTCAGTTCTGAGAAAACTGGAGACTGAGTTTTAAGCAGCAGTGCAGTCTGCGGCACAAAATATACAGCGTTAGAAACGTGCAAACAGTACATCATTTTAAGATCTCGTTATTGAAATATATTAAAAATCACACTGTACATGTTGTCATTGACAATAAATCATGACTTAGTAGCTGTTGTACCAAGTCAGGTTTAATATTCAGCATTATCAGCTCCTGTAGCTGTTGAGCAATTCTTAAACTACGGTCTGTGAATCACTTACCGCAGAAAGTTAACCAAGATCTACAGCATTTTAGAACGTGCATGCCACATCTTTTTTGCTTTGTAGACAACCGTTGACAGAAAGACTGTACCTGACTTGTGTAAAGAACCAGCTGCACCAGCTGAGGCATCAAGGCATCAGCCATAGTTAGAGTCTGCAAATTTGGATGCATCAGAGATGTCAGTAGGACGGGAAGCAGATGACCAAGCATAGTAGCCTTTGTAATTTGCTCCAGGCCTTTTAGTCTGTAAAGAGAGTCAAGGTTTATATAGTAACAATTATTTTCATGGAGTATCCCTACCAGTTTTAGTCATCTGTTTAATCTTGTAACAAACTGTGTAAGTAGGCAGTTCAAAATTCAGCAACAAACACTTGCATTATATTTAAAAAAAAACAAACAAAACCTTACTATCTTGAAAATATTACAATCTCTCCAAAGCATCCTAGTCTTTGCTGTCAATTCTTACTAAGCAATGGTAGACAAGACAGTAACTCAAGAGTTCAATAATTACTTAGAAAATTATAAACTCCCATGGGCAGGGGATTAAAGTCCGCATCAAACACGAATGTATTTGTTCAGCATGTGTATCAGGCTCCTAGCACACGTAGCTCAAAGTACTTTAAAAGAATCTCTATCTACAAAGATATATTTGAGCATAAAACCCATCTGAAAATATCCCAAAGGAATTGCGTATTGTCAATAAACAAAAGTAATCTTGCAGGCACAGAAAGCGTAGAAACCAAAACCTGAAACACAACTGGGAGAGAGAGGTGTTTGTTCAATGAGAGCAAAGGTTCACAGCTTGTGTTTACATCCCATTCAAAGCTTAAGTATGAAGTTATAAAGAATAAGTAATGCTAACTGTACTTGCACAATAAGCCACAACAAGCAACAGTTTACTGTAGCATACTCATACTTGTCTTACCTTTGCTCTCTATCAGAAATGTCACTGTTTATTAGTGCTGTAGTGACTTGTTGCAGCATTTCTAATACTTCATCACATCCAGTCAGAATTTGTGTAGCAAGAGACAAAATGCTGGTCTTTAGCTCCTAGGTACAAAGAGAGTTACAGGATACTTACATTCTTAGAGAATACAAAAAAAGGACAACAGAACAAAACGATGGATTTCCAAATTAAAATAATGATAATGTGACCTGGCAGGCCTGCAGCAGTAGATTCATCCAAGACTTAAATTTGATTAATGCTAAGCCCCAAAGTGCTGGGAGAAACTAGGTGCATGTTTTACAGGATGCACATCCAGTTTCTAGAGGGAAGGAATCCCCAAGTCCAGCACAGGAGAGAGAGCTGTCAGCCAGCCAAGGTACAGCATTGGTGACAGAATGTCCTAGCACGTATGAGGATCACTGTAGAGAGAGAAACTGAACAATGAAAACATGGGTGAATAGTGAGACAAGAAAAGTACTACAATATTTAGCATTTACTCAATGAGCCTGAACAAATAGCTTTCAACTGCAACAGATTACAAGCACACAAAGTCTCCAACAGTAGCAGACAAAACCAGCTTAACAAACAATACCAGAAATTCAGAAGTCAATACCACTATAGAAGAATCATTACTGTTACAAAAACTACTATGAGAATACAGCCTGTGCGCCAGGACAAATCTGGCTTCTATGAGTTCACTAAAGACTATTCCAGCAGTAATACGAAACGACACCATTTTAATAAGCCTTACACTAACAAAACAAACACTGTTCGCAAACGTTGTCCTCTAACAGTTTCCTTGCCACAAACATTATTCACACTATTTCAGACAACAGATGTAGGTGGTTCTACATAAGCTTTATAAGTTAAAATTGTGAAAAAGCAGACACCAGGTAAGTCAAACAAGAAAACCCTTTCCGACTTAAAACTGAAAAATATTTTTTTTCAAGGACCACCTAAATGATTTGGAAAAGAGAAAATGGGAGGGTAATGCATCCAGAAAGGATTCCTGGCACATGAATTTTCTTACTAGCACACATTAATTAAAATGCATTTTAAAGCCTCATTATATGTGTATTTAGGAAAAGAAGTATCTGCTCTCACTGACAACACAGAACCCAAGCTGCAATACTGAACACAAACAATTGCAGACTTTAGCTGGAGAACAGGAAAAAACTGCCTATGGTAATTTAACTATATCAAGAGGAAAAGAACCAACAAAACAGTGTAAGTAGAACGCGCTGCAGAAACAAGAGGTGTCACAGGAACACTGACTGAAGAGAGCCATACTAGAATAAAACTTGGTGTTTACCTGTACCTTCAATGTCTCTCCCTGCAAGGAGCTGTCACTGTCATCATTTTCATCAGGTTTAATCAAAATAGTGTTACTGAGGAGGTGGTTCTGTACAGCCATCAGATACCGCAGACACGAAGATGCAGCCTTTAACATAAATAAGCACACTTTACATTATCTAAACCCTTTAATCAACCTTGATTCAGGCAATCCTCGTACTTGAGTTGAGAAAGAAGACAAGCAAAAGCAAAAAATAATTTCCCTTGAACTGAAATTTTTTTTTGCTGATTTAACACAAGCTTGTTAATAGATATTTATGAGAAGAAACTGGTTGAAAAACACTGAATTTTGTGATGTAATTTGCAAGACATATAAAGAAGCAGCACCATTTTATTCAAATATGTACCACTATAGCAATACTCAAGTACTGTAACATTAACTAATTCTCGAAAGATAATGCCACCATAAAGCTAAATTTAATTCACATTCCTGAAGGTGCTGGCAGCGCAGGCCATGACTTCGTGTGCCCTCCCCAGTGCCTGCATGCAAGCTCACCCGCCTTTGCCACCAGCCAGATCAGGGAGCTGGCCCTGCTGAAAACACCTATTCATTCTTTTACCGTTAAATAATGTCAACTTTCACTCAGTTTTTTTCTGTAAATGATAATCCTTTCTGATTGTATGAATCATTATACACAACTGTAGAAAGAGTTAATATTTTGTTTTTAAGTCGTTGTAATGCTTTGAAGATGGAGATACACAAACTTCCTTTAATCACCTGCCAGAGCAATTGGAAAAATATAACCACATATAAACCTGTTTTATCGTTACTGTATGATTTACTTTGCTGCACGAAATATTTCTTCCTTCCCTGAACAACATAAACAAAAGACATTCTTTTCCTGTATTTTTTAAGACACACAACTATAAAAGTTTCACCTCTATATATTCAGTGAAGATGATGGATTTAAGGAGGAAAAGCCACCAAAGGCAAATATACTTTTATCAAAATACATTTCACTTACAGGCACAGTTGAAAGAAGCCTTTGAAAATCATCTTTAGATACAGTTTGGCACTTGGTGATTAAGACACAAGATTCTCGGACAACAATCTTGAGAATGTAGTGCAACAGCTCATCATTTAGTCTTGAAAAAATGCAAGAAAGATGTTAAATATTAATAGTCTAGTTATGGTGTATTTTGTATAGCTCATCTCAAATGTCTCTGCAAGCTGTATCACAAACTATGTGAAACCAAAACAAGTATCTGTTCAACTTTAGAGATTCAGACATAAAGAAAACTAAGCCTCACATGTCTAACAACAACCAATACAACAGATCCCCAGTGATTTCCTGGACTGCATTGATGTAGATTTATGACATCTAATGACTCCTAAAAAAATACTCAACTTGAACAGGCACTTGAGATTGACAGTTTTGCTGCTGAAAAGTCACCTAATGTGGTGATATGGAGAACAATGTCATAATATTGTAGTTATGAATTAACATCCACATTTACCATAACGATGGTAAGTAGCAGGGAATCCAAAACGAAGTCTGTGTACGGAAGTCTCCAAAGTTTCCCCTAAAATGTCAAACCTCCCTCTCCCTTGCCCTAATGAAATTCCACCCACTATGGACACAAAGATAGTATTTCAGGTCACGCTGCCAGTAAGATAACAAGCAATTTCAGCAGAATTTTACACAAGTTTACCTAAAGCAAATAACAGAAACATACATTATAATTGAGGAGGAGGGGGAGCATGTTGTTGCATTTTACCTATAATGATCATCATCTTCACTTCCAAATCTGTTGTTCTGAAGCTGTTCAGCTAAATTAGTCAGGATAACGTCACGAAGTTGAGAGAGACCTCTGTTTCTCTCTCCTAAAATGGAATGCAAAAACTTTTGCAAAACAGCATTTTACAGAATTATTTTTATTTCCTCCGATATCTTGCTTAATATATGCTACTTCTCAGAAATTACTATATTTACAGTGTAACCTGATTCCCTGTTGATATTACAGACTGTTAAAACTTACTCTGCACATAGCACTGTTTTAAATTCCAAAGACTCTGACGCACAAACGTGTTCCTATGAAGTAACAAATTACTGTGCATCAGCTGCTTCTAAGCCCAGACTCCCATTTCATGGTGAATGCAAGTAGATTATTACTCTTTCACTAAGGACTACAATTACTTCTGGTTACTGTGTAATTGCTGTGGTTAACACTAACTGCTAACTAGGTGTTCTAAAACACAACCTGGACAAGAAGCATTACCAATACTGACAAAGAGAACTTTAATCCTTTTTGATTTCAAATTGCTGCCCAATTGAGACAGATTTTCCTTTTCTACACCTTACATATGCTTGACCATAGGCATTCAGAAGGCGGCTTCAGAATTTGAAGCATTCTATAATTTCCTAGAATAGGAGAAGTTTAAAGCAGACTAGCGCTCAATATTCTGAACTGTTCTCCCTCCAGAGGTTGGGAAGTATTTTCACTTTTTGTTTTCAGTTAGAAAAAACACACTCTCACATGTCAATAAGACGTTCTCACCTTCAGTTAAGACCAATTTCAACAAATTATTGATTTCTGCTTCCCCAGGATACAGGATATTTAAACCAGAGCTAAAGAAAAAATAAAACCACGTATTAATGAATGTATTTAGAAGTGAAGAAAATAATTTCAACGGACACGTAAAAAATGGCATCACAGAATCTCAGTTTAGTATATGATGTAACATTTAGAATGACTATGTAATAGCTTCTTCCAACTTAGAAAAGCATCCTCCATATTTTAACATTTGCATTAGTCAAAATGCAGCTGTTTTCTCCAGAAATCTCTTGTAATCAAGCATATTTTATTGTTTAGGTCCCAAAGCAATCTTCAAGAGCTGTTTGCTTCCCTCTGAGAAACTCCACATTAATCACTTGTATACATGACAGAAGACTAATTTTTTTTCAGGAAACAGATGATGTCAGAGAAAAAAAGGGATGAAGGCTTAGAGAACGACTCAACTCGTGATGGGGTAAGAGCTATGGCTTATCTGCGATAAGAACAATGGAAAATGCAGGAGACAGTAATCAAGAAGCCAATACTGTTACAGTTTTATGCTTATTAAAGAGTGACTCCTTATAGAAGTCTTAGCTTAAGCTAAGCAGAAGATTCTAGAACTAGCATTTTGGAAACAACACAGCTATGCATAAATGCTCCTTGTGGAGATATTTTTCCCCTCTAACTTGTGATGAACTTTGTCCTTTGTACTTGAATTACCACATCAAGATAGAAGATCACAATAACTTAAAAGGAGTACTTCGTGACTGACTGAAGTGCTGAAACTATTATGCATACTTTTTCTTCTTTTCTTTTTCTCTTTCCTTTTTAAATAACACTCTCAGAAAAGAAAACTGGTATGTTTTTCAGCTTCACACTGAGAGCAAAGATCATTGCAGCTTCCCTCCCTCTGGCTCATGCTGACCAACTTATGCTACAAACATCAGGAAAAGTTATCACACATTGCAAGCTAAGTTTGAGGTTTTTGTTGGTATCAGAGTCCCCCAATGAGAACACAGGAGGAATGAGATATTACCTAATACCCATCTCTGATTTTTATTTTTTTTATTTTTTTTTTTTTACAAGTCATTGGAGGATATAGGGTTAAACAAGTGAAAAGTACAGCAGCTGTCCATACAGTTGACAGGATACACTTTTCCCTGTCAAAAATCAAGACCCTGAAAATGCTAGATAATCATACTAAAGATGTGCTGTTCTTCACTTAGAGCTGCATAAAGTCACTGAAATTTGGAATGTCGTGATTCACACACAAAAAAACACAGGTTGAGTTTCAGAAGATTTTGTTCTCAACCTTTGGAGCACTTCCCACTTGAAGGCAGATTATATTTGTACTTGGGACATTTGAGACAGCGTTCCTTGTCCTTGAGATTTACATTATCTCGTTTTCGTGATACACAATCACACTTTTTGCTCGCTTCCCCGTACTTAGTCATTCTGCTATTTTGACAAGCCAGAGAAAGGAAATTACACAGCAGCAGGTTCAAGAGATGCAGTAACTAATAACGATGTGGAGCTAAAGCAAGTGTTTGATGACCTGGTGTACCAGCCCAGAGACAAAACGCCCACCCCTCTGCCAAAAGAGACTCCCGTTTTCTAAACATAAACCTGGCTTTCTCCAGACAGTCTTACTACCCCCTGCCAGCGTTCTTCCTGTATCTTCAATCTCATAGCACTCCTCAAGTATTATTCGTTCTGCCTCCCCTTACATTCCTTTTGTTTAGGAGACTTTGCTTAAACTTAGCAACTGTATTATAATAAACATTAAAAAAAAAACACTAAAGAAAGCTAATAGAAAGCAACAAATGAAGTATGGGAAGTAATTACTCTCTGTTATTTCATTGTCATAATGAAAAACACATTGTATTTCCCTTCTTCCACAGATACAAGTCATAGTAATTTTATCATACTATGCTGACCTAAATGTCATCATGTTAATTTTAAATCGAACTGCTGAATACAATTTGAATGTTCACCTGTAACAACATTTTCAAATAATCTAAAATCTAAGTTAATTTGACAAAACAGATATTCACCTAATAGCCAGGCAAACCTCCTTCTGAATTTCAGAGCAAATCTGATCCCTTGGTGCCATCAGTAACTGCCAAAGCAATAAGCCAGACCTTCTAACAATATCTCTGTTTCTTTCAGTTTGTGGACTGAAGAAAAATTTAAAAACCACCTAAGAAAAATTAAACACAACAATATTAAAAACTTAAACATTGTTCACATTAACTCATTTTCTGTAGTCAGTTTCTCGAACTATGTATCACTAGAAATCTCAGAGTCAGAAATTGACTTTGGATTTCCAAAATTTGGACTAGTACTTTTTCAAGAAGAGACGCACTTTCTCTTTTTCCATCCCCTTGAGAGGAAAGGGAGAAAGAAATAAGGAAGTAAGCTCTCTGGATTTGATTTTAATCTGTAAAGGTGGCAATTACATTTAAATTAGGACTTTTAAATGGCTGTATAAAATACTACAAAGCCACTGCTAGGTCAAATGCAATGGAGAAAAAATTAAAACTAATAAAATCAAGTGGTTGCCTGTATTCTAAACCAGCTTTTTTTTTTTTTTTTTTTTTTAAGTGTTTATTGTGAAGTACAATTAAGATGCCCTTGTACCTGAAAGACAACAAGGATGCAGCGTATTATACAGGTATCTCCATTCACCATAGCTTTCTCCATAATGTCACAAATACTGCTGAGATGGTGTGCTTCAATTGGATGTTGTTTGCCCAAAAAATTTGTTATGGGAAGACTGTTGCTGGCTGCAAGCAGGTTGAGTTGGTGGATACACATGGCACCAACATGGTGCAGTAACTGGTTAATAACCTCATTCGTGGTTGTTGCATCCCCTAGGAGGAGAAAAGCAGTTCAAGTGCTGTCTACAAACACAGACTATAGCATTAGCATTTGCTTCTAAAATGCAATATATCATTATCATCTCCTCTAACTTCAGGACATCCACCAACACGATAAACAAAAGAATTACCCTCATCACTTTTTTAACATGCTAAAGGTAGCAAGAATCTGGAAACTTCCAAATACTTCTTGCTTTTGCTTTTTCCTTTCTTAAAGCAAAGACAAACCATGACTAATATTTATATAAACAACTTTTCAAGAATGAACTCAACTTTTAATAGAAAGTTTCAGAAGATAGTTTCTGTGTATTTAATTCTACGATAATTGTACATTTCACTTCCACTTAGTATAAAATGCTGACTTGTAGGTTTACCTCACCTTTGGGCTCTGTAATGACATGACTCACTCCCAATCTCTGACAGACACAATGGAACGCCTGGTTCCCAGGATTACACCACTGATCAATATAATCATTAGAGCACGTCCATATCATGTTATTCATAGTATCATAACAGGCACCTAAGAAAAGGAAAATATTTCACACATCAGATTTTAGAGTGTTCGTTAGAAAACCTGACTAAAGTATTTTTATAGCTTTAAAAGTTCTGTCACATGACAGCAATTTAATAACAAAGTATGGGAATGAAAAACATTTGAAGGAGATTTCTTAGTAAAGGAATGAAGCAAATGCACGTCCCTTTTGATGTTTCAAGTAAATGTATAACAGCAACTGTTTCAGGCAAATACTCCAGTGCTCGTTATTTATAAGTACATATCATTCCTCCACAAACTTACACACTGCCACAGCGCACAAACTAAAAATCGGTAAGTCTGGCATCAGATACTAGTAACTCCTAGAAAACGCAGAAGGAAAAACGTTCCAAATTTATTTTACTACAGCTATTGACAATTAAACACCTTCGAACTTGTTTTGAAGGCCTTGTGGTAAAAACATAATAGCTTTAATAAAACTGACAGTCTGTATGGTGCAAGTGTTAAAAAAAAAAATTAAGCTTAGAGACTCATCTCCTGAAAAGCTTAAAGCCTACTAACACTAGCAGGGCCAAAACAGTAAAAGGAAAGGTATGAGTGGATTACAGACACTTTACCGTATCTTAAAGTTAAAAAATAACCCATTTGTCTACATCTTTCAAATGGCTTGCAAGGGCAAGATACTGGAAGTTCCTTCAGGGAATTCTGAACTTTCAAAAATGTTAAATTTACAGAATTTCACTACAGACATGAAATCCCACCAACTCCAGAGCTGCTTACTGCAAATTAAAATCCAGACAGATTATTTAGAATCTAAGGGTTGGATATGTCTAGTTCTGAAATATTCCCAGAAAAAAGATGTCCTTCTTACCAAGTCCCGGAACTAGAGCACCACGTCCAAGTGAACTTCCTGCAGCATCAATGAGATCTGCTCGGCTCGTGAACTGCCCATCCGAAATATTGAACACCAAGCTTGAAGCAAGAACTACATAGAAAAAAGTCTCCAATAAATTTCTGAGAAGTTTATTGTATTTTAGAAAATCAAGGACTTAAAATCTGCCACAAATGTTTCCAACTTACTTTTTAAAGATGACAAAGCACTCGTTCCCCCAAAGAGTGAGCGTGTTGCAGAACTGCCTGATCCACCTGGGGGTGGGACCAACATCACCAAGTATGTTCCGCATGTGTATATCGGAGTCTTTCTTAATACTTTCAGTGGCAGCCCACAGCTAGTGTTCGCAGCTGAAATATTAAACAGAAAAATCCAACACAAACATGTATTTCTTCACAACATTAAAAATTCGTAACAGGCAGCAAACAAGGCAGATTTCTATTTAGGACTTCAAATACATCAATATGGAAATTCATTTAAGCTACATTTTGCAGCATTTAGAAGTTGCTTTAAGAAGTTGTATATAAGGATGGCCTCATAATCGCACACATTCAGCATCGATCGATACAGTTTCACAGGTTATTAAACTAAGGAGAATAACTTAAAAATTAAAGACAGTGTCATGGTTTAGGCTGGGCTGGCCACTAAAACAAATGACAGATGCTCTCCCTGGTTTCCAAACCAGGAAAATTAGGAGCCTAAATTTAAGTATAAACTTAAACTGTTTTAATAATTGTATGGTGGTAAATACATTGAAAGCAGTTTCTTAGACCCAAACAGTCTTTTACATAAAGAAATCATTTGAGATTCACTATGCATTTACAATTTTAAGTTCTCCTGCTCCACATGAAACGTATACAGTCATAACAATCTAGCTCCTGCCACAACTGATCAACACTTTTCCGAGCACCGACTAAAGAATTATCCAAGAAAAACCACTTATTCTTCTTCTGTAGCACTCTAGTTGTTAACTGGCAAAACACAGCCTTTAAAACAGCTCTTCAAGCTAACTCTCTGCCAATTTCCCTGCAAGTATATTTATTTCCTGTATAATTTATTTTTATGGAAATATCTTTCATTGTTTAAAATTGAAGAAAAACTCATGTACATATGAAGGAAGGAGAGAAGTAATTCAGGAAACCGAATAAAATCTTATCTTAAGACAAATCTTAAAGCTCCAAATCACCCTGAAAACCATCAATGCTGTTCATTCACGAATCCCTAATTAACTTGGTAGTTTCAGCAAGCCCACAAATATTGTCCAACTCAAAAACGCAAAGTTACCTCCAATTGACAATATTCAACTTACTTGTGAAACAATAGTTTAATTTTCTAAACTGCAGTCCATTTTTACATAACAACTAGAAGCCCACTTGAACTGCCAGCAGCTAAATGCAATTATCAGTTTGATCAAATGTGGCATAAAGCAGTCCTATAATTGAATACATGGGGAATAAAGGCTGCTACAGGTAATATTCCTGTTCTTCATTCTTAAACTTTTTTCACAATCAATGCCTAATTTAGCAAAGGAACTCATAATTCAAACATTAAGCAAATACTGCTATCTTTCAAACACTTATTTCAGGAAAAAAATGCAAACTGCTTTTTTTTTTTCTACACGTCCTAAGAGGTTATTAATTACTAAAACTGGTAAGATATGTGTTAAGAAACAAAATATGAACAATTACTGAGTCAGTAAAACCTCTTCTGACCTGCTTGGTCCTCTTTCAATGTATTGGAGATTGTAGAGCCAGTGAGAGCAGCCAACGTTGCTGACGGGGACGCTCTATACCTAGACAGCCTACTTAGAAGCATCTCGTTTATACTCTTTGCAGATTCACCCTCTTTTCTCATTAATATAATTCGTTCCTGTAGAGGATTTGCTATACATACACCATTTTCAACCTATTAAAATAGGAGGGAAAAAAACCTTTTAGATATTGAAACCTGTAGGAGACAGATTACCTTAACTGAACAGTAAAACTGAACAATACAATATATCAAATAGGATACAAACATAAACCCTGCTGGGAGAATTTCTTACAAGAAAGTGTTATAAAAGCTAGACAGATAAGTATTTGTTTTGTTTGCAACTTTGTCATTCAATATAGTATCTTTTATTTTGTCTGTCCTCAAAGACAGAACTGCTTGTCATAATCTTATTTATGGAACTCTACTTAAAAATATTTAACATCCCTGTGCTCTTAATGATGTTTCACTGGCAAATTTTGTAAAAGGAGGCCGTTAAATCATTTGCCAGACAAGAAGCGTATGCAATGATTTTTCTTAGACTGTAATATTCAGGGGATATGTTATTAAAGAATCACCTCTTAATGAAGAAAGATCTAATTTACAGCATTAAGCATTTTCTAGAAGTTGTACTAATATAGCCTACCACTTCCAGCCCCATCAGTGCAGCCGCTGTACAGCAACTGCTGAGCAAATGTACAGACATTGCACCCAAAGTACTCCAAAGTAAATCCTCGTACAATTTCAATCATCGATACTGGAGATCTATGAATTGCTGTAAGCTCTGCTGTATAAATGAGTAAAATTTTAGACTGAGGTGCTTCATTGTTAAATTAAAATACACACACACATATACAAATGCAAGCATATATATGTATATATATATACACACACATACATAAACCATTAAGAGAAAAGGGTGTTCAAACTACTGATACATTTCTCTAGACTTAATATTTTGAAATGCATTTGTTTTTACACTAAAAGCAGTGACTGTCATTCAACATAAAAACATTTTAGGCTATAAAATGCAGTGTAGACAAAACAATTGTATTTGTAACTTGTGGCACCTGAGTGGCTTTTAACACAATGAAGCAGATCTACAGTAAACAATGGTTTAAATCCTAATACACTGAATTACTGTCCCAGCATAAAGCTTAATTGCTAATTATAATAAAATACGTTTTATGTTACAAGACAATTTATACTGCTGGAGTATATGATGGTCATACATCCTCTGAATATAGAGCTGACCAATACACCTTCTGTCATGTTAAAAGATAATTCGTAAGTACATTACAAACAGCTATCCAGATTACATATATGAATACTCAAACCTAATATATTGATTTGAAAATGTTGATACTTAATCAGGCAGTAGTCATGCTACCAACTCCAGACTCATAAAAAACACATAATTTGCTTACTATAAGTTCGAAAATATCCATAAAAACAGAGTGGCCTTTTGGTGTTTTTTCATTGAGGCTTGCAGGAGACCAAATCCAGTAGAAATATGTACCATCTGAAGAAAGATGCACGGTAGTCATAGTACTGCCAACTGGGAAGTGATTTACTGGCATTGGGATTATCTGACATACCTACAAGAAAAAGAGCATCTTAACATTTCTTATTTTGAAATTTGTTCTTATGAGTACTAACAGTGTGCTTAAAAATAAATAAATATCAAGTGCAGTTAGTCTGTAAGAGGCTTATTATTGGACATAATAGTACTATTACACTCATTTGTTATGAAGAGCTGTTCTATGATGTTTGCCAAATGGATCTACTGCATACAAAACAGCGTATATATATCTAAAAATTTAACGTATCTAAAAATAAAAGGATCATCTCCTCTGTAATGATTGAGAACATACCCATAGTACCATAATGAAAAGATACATGCTGAAGAGTTATCTACTTTCTGCAACTTCTCTGAAACATTACTTGAAACTTTGGAAGAAAAGGGGAATTCAAATGTTCTCAGTTTCAGGAAACACACTGGACATAAATGTACATATCCAGACATAAAAAACCATGGCAGGAAAAAACCCAAAGTAATTAAACTATCCATTTTTACAAAGGATGACAGTTGTTTATCTACAAAACACAATTAGATCAGAAACAATACCTGAATTTTATTATAGTAGAAGAATAATGAGCTGTTCAGGAAGATTATGTTTTCAGTTTAAGTCGAAGTCCATTTTACTATTGCTTGATTGTTCTATAATGTGACTACACTATAGTCTAGCTCTTACAATACTGTAACATAGTACAATGCAAGTCTGTATATACGCATATATACACACAGATATACATGCATATGTATAGATACACACACACTAACACATGGAAAGAGTAATATCTATAACATAACTTCCAAGTTCTATCATGCGATGCTTTCAATGGATATTTATAAAAAGGCAATTTCACAAAGTAAAAAGAAGAAGCTTCAAGGACAAAACTAATTAAAGCTAGAAATTATTGTAATTACTTAAGAACATTTTCTTACTCTACTCTAACTCTGCAATGAACATCCTAACTGTTCCTTTTACCTGAAGGGTATGCTGATCCACAACCTGGAAAAGGGAGTGAGGCTTATTATCAAAAGAGACAGGCCGATGGAGAAGTTTGCCATTGCCAAAAGCAACCCACCCAGTCTCCAGCTCCTCATTACGGCAGTACACAAAACCTCTGGCAAAAAAAAGCAGTATATTAAAACTCTTTAAAACTCTGCTATTTTTTGTTTTTCTAAGAACAACTCACAACCACATTCTTGAACTTTGACTGAACTTAAATTCAAGTCAGCATAAGGCAACAATTGCTAGTGTAAAACACTTTAAGCATAATGAGCCCCATGACTTCCAAGCAATAAAGAAGCAAGAAGGTACAGTGAGTCACATCTGCACTAATCATTTATATAATGAATGACATAATTAGAAAACAAATACATATTCGGCAATTGTACAACTATAAGTAAGTACAAGATGACGCAACTACTCTAAAGTATATTTCTCTCAAAGACTAAACCAACTTACTATCCATTAAAAAAAATAAAATCAAATCTAAAACACGAGCTATTCTGCTAGTATATCTCTTTGCAGGAGGTTGGACTAGATGGCCTTCAGAGGTCCCTTTCAACCTAAATTATTCTACAATTCTAGAGAAAACATACTCAAGAAGAATTTCAGATAAGGAAAAGAAAACATTAAAATAGCATTTAATGATAATGCCTAATACGCTCTAGTCATTACATCTAACTTCTGAGAGGTTTACCAAAACAGTAAATTTTTATTTTTTTTTTAAAACAGATCTGCAGAATAGCAAATATTCAACTGTCACTTACCGCAAAGTACCATGTAATCCAGATCCTAATTTGCTTATTCCTCTGCCCACTGAATTTGTTGTATAAAGATAGAGCCCATCTGCTGCAAGACAGCGCCCTAAGTCTGCATCTGAATCAGGAAGAAAGAATAGAGCAGAGACCTCCTCTGTAACACACAAAGCTGGAAATTCTCCATGGTCATTACTTTTCTGTGGTAGCTACCACAGCAACTGAAAATCAACAGATGCTGATGACAGGTCATTACTGACAGGTCAGAACCATTTTTTTTCCTACCGAATTTATTATTCAGTGTTCTAAGAGCTACTGTAACGTAGTCAGAGTCCATTCGTTTTACATTACTTTCATGCCTTACAGAGGTGCCCAGATTACACCTAACTCACTCACACGAATACTAGGGCTATTTAAATCTCCTGTCATTGCTAAATAAACTTAACAAGAATTAGGTGCTAGTCATTCAGCTTCTCTTTTGAGATAGTAAGTGACATCAGCACTGTTTTTTCATGATTCAAATGTACATAATCCATTTCTGAATAATTTATTTTTCCTGTGTTGTGTTCTCATTTCAGTATTAAAGACCTGCGTTTTGGTATTATGGCCCAAGCTTCTGTAAAAAAAACAAAAAAACAAAAAACCAAAAAACCAAAAAAAAAACCCCAAACAAAACAAAACCCAAAAAACCAAAACACCAGTAAGTTTGAATGGGCTTTTTCTGCACACTATTCAAAACTGTAAATACAGTAGGAACTAGACTAGCATACCCAACCATGCTCAGGAACGCAGGCCTACTCAACCAAAATCAGTTCAAGTGGAAAATTCCTTTACTCAAATATAAAACAACTTGAGTATTTGCTATTAAATGCCTTCAGAATGATGCAAAGGAGCAGAAGACCATTCTCTTCTGGTTTTGCAACAGGTAATGCTGTTCAGAACTCAGAACTGGCATCAAGATAAAATACTATCAAGGCTTATGACTATGCAAGCCTTTCTGCTCTGGACTGCTGGTATAACACACTGTTTGCGAGGAAGGAATAATCTAATATTGAGCCTTGATCTAATTTCTGGTACAACTCTGTGCTTCTCTTAAAGCTCATAAGCAGACCCTTCCACCTCTGAACACTTAAATTAAGACAAAATGTATTTGAAAAACATAGCTTTGTCACTCACAAAGTAGTTACTATTAACAATCAAGACGGGATACACAAGGCAAAGCTTTGTAACAGGAATGTCAATAAACCAGTCAACCTACTTAAGTTCACAGAATCTGAACAGTCAACTAGGGAAAGGAAAAAAAATAAATCTAGTCACTCTCCTAGCAAGAAAGCCTCTTCAAAATACAGATGTCATCAATAAATTTGCAGATAGCCTAAAATGACAATTTGAATTTGTAAATTCCTATGGCTTCCATTAAACTTAATGAGATCTCACCAAATATTTCTAAAGCAATGTGAACTCTCTTATTTAGCGCAAAAAAGGTAAGCAAACAAAGCAATAAAAACTAAGAATTAATTCAGGGAAAGAAATACAAAAGCAAGCATAAAAAAAAGGACATAAAAAACAGACTGGACAGAAACAAAAGTAGAAGGGGAAAAAAGGAAAAAAAGCAATGAATTTTTACTTCTAAAAATAAAGATGCTCTGACAGTGATAGCTAGCTACTGAATACAGTGATACTGTACAGGACAAAAAAGTTACGCTTACTGACAGACTAACAAGTGGATCATACCCAAACTCAGTTTGATCTCCCTCCAAAATTCCCACTGAAGTCAGCGAGGGTCACTGTATCTACTGCTTTTGATTGTTTCCTACAACCTGATTACTAAACCAATTTAAATAGCATCTGATCTTCAGCAACTGAAAAGCAATGGGTTTTCTGAACCCCATTATACTATCATTAACACACCAGACTTAAGGTTTAGCCTCTTAATATAAAACAGGATAATTTTTTCCGTCTGATCCCCAGATCAACTTTAAAAAAGAAGCAAACAAGTAATTTACGTATCAAGTTAGATCAATTTAATGAGAATGGGTATGACAAACCAAACAGTGTAAACCATTTAGTATTCCTGTAAATTAGGTCTGTGTTTTCAAAACTTCAGTTCTGAATGTAGACTAAGACAACAAAGTACCCACACAGTTGCTGCCCTCCCCCCTCATTCTATATCAGGCTTCAAGACACTCCTGTGATGCCCAGTTCTCTCTGCAGACGGTCCTTCTAAACCCGTCAGCTTTCGATTATTTGATATGTGCTGTACGTGCTTTTACATTGCTTCCAACAGAAAAGGAGAAATCCTTTCTGTCTCTAAAGCTTTACATTAATTTTTAAACAATTATCACCATTAAAAGCATCTTGTCCTCCCCTGCTAATACTGATAGTCGTGAAATAATTCACCTTTATTTTCACTGCTGGAACTACTGTTGGCATCAGGTGCAGGTAACATGTCCTCAAAGCCCCAAGACACTATATGCTTTCCTCCAAGCAAACAAGAGGGTGATCCAGGTCCTCCCTCCAAAAGCAACAACCTTTAAGCAGAAAATAAAGTAAGATACATAGAGAACAGTGACAGCAAAAACTAGCCAAATCAAAAGTTAAGATGAAGATGTATTTTAAGTAATTATTCTCTGTCAGAGTTCATAAGCCACTTGAAGGAATTATCAATATTTAATTAAAAAAATAAAAACTTAACACCCAAAAACCAATTAGTAAATCCTTTTAGATTTGACTTTCGAATGTCCTCGTTCTGCAATTGACTAAATTTCGATCTTTCCTAAAGTCTTTTGATCATGTTTAAAGACATTTATCTGTAAATGCACTTACACATTTTCAGAACCGAGGTAAAAGTGCTACGATTAGAAAAGTCACTACAAACCTGTATAATACATCAGACACAGGCAAGGATCCTAGATCAGTTTGTTTCTGTAATAGATGCACTGTATGAACAAAGGTTTTCAGCGACCCTCTAAAAGGATAAGAAAAACATGAATTAAAGATGTCTATTGAAACAAGACTGAATACAGACAGACAACAGCATCTATGTAGAATGTAATATCCAGTACCATAAAGAGAGAATATCCAAGATATGTCATCAAGCTTCTTTTCTAATTTGCATTTCGTTTCTGGATGATTTTCATTCTTTTGTGGAGGAAGTGAAAAGAGGAAGAAAGGGTAACATAAAGGAAGAATGCTGGCAAACTGCCGGTCTAAATCGCGCATTTTGGAAGAGGATGAAGCACCATGCAGGTAGGGAGATCAGCAACCATGGCTGACACAGCACCCAGGCTGAGTCCAAAACAACATGTACAGTAAATGCAATCTAGGCACATGATAAAATACCTCAATCTTGCATCTATTACAGACAGCTACTTTCAGTATTTCTTGTAGCTGATTAATCATATTTAGATCTTCAAATACAATTTGTGGGTCTTCCTGGGGCTGAGCCAAAGTATTAGTAAGAGCTGCTGCAGACATAGCTAGAGATGGCTTTCTGGATTAAAATAGAAAAGACCAAACTAATTAATTTATTATCAAGAGTCTGATTAGTTTTGCTTCCAAACACCAATTTGGAAGCCTTTCCCCTTCTGAAGTGATGCATTTAAATGTATATAAGGACTAGATACTTCTGAAAACAAAATTAAATCTAAGTAGAAGTTGTTTCCAATCTTGCCTAAAAGTGTGTTGCTTTAAAACATTATTGCGATATTTACAAACAGATGGAGTTCGTAACTCTAATTATAATTCTTCATTCATAAGTTGAATACTTTTTTGGAGAACCTATGAAGTCTGTATGTTAATATAGTGGAAAACACCTGGGTTTTTTTGTAGAAATAGGGACATGTAAAAGTCTTTAAAAATATATTTTACAGTTTCTGTTTTAAAGGCCAGGGTATTAGGAAGAAGTCGTTTTCTGAAAGATGTGGTGGCTTTACTTCCAGACATAATGGCCTAGCTATATACAAGAATCCTGACTGCATCTTAGATGTGATAATAGCGAGTTATGAATTGATTTCTTCAAAAGCATGACTGATCAATTGAAAAGATCCTTTCCATGCACTCTGCTGAATATAGCCTTTTGCTTTCTGTCACACATGGTCAGTCTTAGCTCCTTAACTTTCTAGCAGCATCTCCTTCCTCCACACCTCAAATCCTGTTCCGCCCCCCCACCCCATTTTCAGCTCTATGCTCTCACTGATAAACCTCAGCTTAGAGAAAATTGACACTGAATACTTCAAAGCACCTCAATTAATTATTTAAAGCAATATTCACCCTGTTGTTTTATTCTTAGTAATATAAAGCGCCCAAGATTGCAACTAGGAATCTCAGTAATAGTCTAATTTTGCAGGCTTTTTCTTCATAAGCGTACCCAACATACGACTTACATATTTAAAGGAAAAATGTAAGGCTTTCATAGGTGAACAAAGCATGTCAGGGTGTTACAACTCTGTAAGCAATGCAAGACAGATTTGCAAAGAAAACATAAGATCAACCTTCATTTCAAAAGCTGTATTTGAAATTTAGCTCTTAGACAAATTCAGCTGCAAAAGAACATCCCATACTTCCTGAAAACTGACATCTGGGGAAAAAATAAATGAGATCATGTTTATCAAACCCAATTTATCCGAGCTATGTTCAAGTACATTGCCTTTTAGATAAGGCAGTTGGCAGTGCAAAAGAGTTTGCCACATAGAGTAGATTTCTCATTGACTTCATTAGAACAAGTACACTAGAAATTAAGTGCTTTTCATTTGAATAAACCTTTTTCTAAACCAAATCATGACATCTGAGAACGTCAACATCTGAAATCAGATTTAAACTTGACAGACAAGAGTCAAAAGGCAAACAGTGACTTCATAAACAGGTTCATAGGGCTTTGCAGAAGCTGTTTTGTATGCTCCTCCCCCTTGCCCTAAGCCCCATCCCCTAAAGAGTAAGGTTTTATTAAAAGCTGTAACAGCCACTTCATCCTCAGTCACCTGATGCTGTGCTAAACCCATGCAGGGCATGGGATAGTTCAGCCTACACTGGTTGAACTCATCACTAGCAATGCAGTAAAAAAATGCCCCCAGATGTTTCACAGGCAACACTGAAATCTGAAATGAATTGCCCTGAAACTTGGCAGTAATGCCTTCTACAGACAAATGAAGATGCATAAACTACAGGATTAAAGGGGCAGTACAAAGGGAAAGTGAGACAACTTTCCTCTACGGTAAAAACATTTGGAACCATTCCTACAGCAGACCACTGCAGCAGAAGCAGCAATACGCACAAGAGGCATTTATAAACTAGATCCTTCTGGTTTTACATAAGCTAAACACATGCAAAAAATAAATGCTTAGCTCATCAGTTTCACCCTTTCCAAACCAATATTTAAATATTAGAAAGACTAAAGTAAACCAAAAATTAGTAGTAACAAAGCAGTCATATCATTTTGATTCTTATGTTTAAATATAAACACTTACTACCAATATCAACCACAACATGTCATTTCAGTACAGTTTCCTTACCTTGCACAAGCCAAGGCAACTAGGGCAGCAGCAGCATTTTCTTTTTGCTTATATGGAATCTGTTGGCCTGAAGCAGAAGTGTCTTCCAGCCAGGAGCACAGTAAAGACTCTATCCCATTGAGACAGTCAGCTGGTTCCTTAGTCAAACTCAAAGGCTGGCAGTCTCGAAGGCAATTCAATAGCACCTCAGCAGTTATGTTACAGAGAGAAGGGTCTGTTCTACTTTGAGACTGAATGAGGGGAAAGACCAATAGAAGCCCCATCCGTGAAGTAAACGGCGCCTGTTCAGGCTGCTGTAACAAGCCTTGACGCTTGAGCAAGGCCAGTGCTTCTTCATCCCCCGAGCTCTCCCGGTCATGCTGCTCCTCCAAGGCTAGCTGGCGCTGGGCATTCCAGAGTCCACGCAAAGCATTGAGTCGGTACTCCAGCAGCCGAGCATAAGCATTGCTCTGGTTTCCACACACAGATCGTAAGCGCTCAGCAAGCTCCGTCGGATTCTTGGTCTCAAATGTTAATATCTGAAAGAAATTAAAAAGATGGTATTTATATAGGCTTTTATTTTCCTTAAGGGAAAAAAAAAGTAACATATGCCTATAGTAAGATTTCTAAATCAGCTGTCCTGTACAACAGATTGTGGGATTATTTTATATTTTTTTAAAATTTCTGGGCATGGATAAAGTTACACTGGAGGCCAAAGAGCATGCAAGTGGTATGGAGTCTGTTATTGTTGAGTCAGCACTGTCACTGAAGCCTGGGCTCAAGGATTGCTGACAGATTTTTAAACTTTCAATCGTGATGCTAAAACAACAATAATATGGATTGCAAATAAAAATACATATGAAATAGTATCTTTGAAAATAAAGACTCACCTCCCCTGGAGCATTTTTTTTTGTTATTTAGGCAATTTTGCTAAGAACTTCAAAAGGACTGACAGGGTAGAGGGTCCCAAGGGCTGAGTTTAGAGCCCTTCTATGGAAATTAATATGTCAACAATATTTTGTATTAAGAATGTATATGTTTAGTTTTAGTGCTTGTCAAATAAACAAACCAGTAATCTAAAATGAACCAAGAGTTTTGTTACACACTCTCCCTTCCCTGTTCTTTTTTTCCCCTCCTCAATTTTATCATATTGCACTTAGCTACACCTTTCTCAAAATATTTCCAGTTGCTGCCACAATTTAAAAACCTAAAAGTCTCATCATCATCACTTCAGACAGAAGAAAGAGGCCTTTTTGGCACTTCTAAGTAAAACTGGAGACAAAGCTGGAACAACAGAAAACAAGTAAACCATGACAGAAAGAAACATATTTATGGGTTAGTACCAGCCCAGTACTTGAAAGAAGTCAGAATTAAGTAATTTACAGACAACTTTTCTCCCTACAGCATACAACAGTTGAGATCGGCAAAGTCACTTAAGCTATGGCAAGCTCAAGGAAATCAATGAGGCAGACATTTTCTGATACTTTGGATCCAGCATCCACAGGGCTTCTGCCTGGATGCCACACTGCCTCATCTCATCCCACCCCCAAACACACTCTCTTTGGCCCATTGTTATGCTGTAAAGCTGTCCTTCCCTAATTTAATTAAAAAAAAAAAAAAAGGCAGGGGAACGTGAGAGATTAAGAGACACAATGGGTAATTTCATTCAGGGTTGTGGGGTTTTTTTATTTTTAATTGGAGGCAGTAGTCATACAGAATACAAAATAGATGTTTATGTCTAATTGTACAATTTTCAACAGCTTGATAAAACGCTTCAGGACAAATCACATCTGCCATTTCTACAAACACCATTACTAAAGTCAATGAAACAGCTTTCAGTAGAACACTTATCATTAGAGTCATGAAAAGTTCACTTTAAAGTAATTCACATAATAATTATACTTGAATAGATGTTCATATAGAGCTCCTTAAAACTCAAGAATCTCTTTTAATTAATTTCTTCAAAGAGATTAAGAATATTAATACCTAAACCATATATTATACATTTAAAATAACTACCTCATATTAATTTGTGTGTTCTATTGTCTCCAAAATAAGTTTAATTGTTCTCTATTATAGATGCAATCTAAAACTTTCTTTTGACTTCCTTGAACTAAACTAAATACATGATGGATCCTCAACTAAGCGATAACAAGCTGCAGAAATGGAGGCAAAAGAGAATGTATGTTTTCACCTGGAGAGTTAAATGCTGAAGAAAATAGGTCTACAGTCTTTGGCTATGCTAGTAACAAAGACACCACGAAAGACAAGTTGTGGTCTGCTTAGCTGGCTTTCCCTTTAGGTGATACTTCCATGAGGCAGGGTGGTGGTAGTGGGAGGCTGCCTATAGTCTTCCCCCTTTCCCATACGGATAGTAGAACCCTGCAATCCATGCCAGATAATAGTTCAAAACATTGTGCCCACCTAAACTATAAGTTTACTACTATGTTAATTCACAAACTTTGTACAACCTCATGTGGACAAATCTGTACCCAGTTACAAGCGAAAGGTTTAAATATTCAAATATTCAAACACATGAGAATTGCTTTATTTCAGCCATATTGCAAATGCAACCAGAGACTGAGTTCCAATTGCAACTGATGAATGTTTTTTTCAGTTTCCTTCAAGTCACCAAAGTTATGTTTGATGGGTTCTCATCAACAAAATTGTAACCAAATTGTTGCAGAAAGGTCCATGTTTTGGATATAGTTTAACCTTGCAAATTTTGTCATTCATTTGGGTCCAACTAAAGGTACACATGAAAACTGGTTGCACTGTGTTACATGCTCTTGTCCCTCAGGTCCCACAGTTTAGCAGAAAGATGGATTGTTTGTTTTTGATACTGCTCTACATCTGAGTCTGTCTTGTATAAATCAAGACAAGAAGTCAGTGTCAAATATTTGCAGACGTACTGATGAAAAGCCTTTCCCTACCGAAGTTTTATTTTCTCACTGATCTCGCAGTTTATAATTCACTTTAAGCATAGTATGGTGTGTCTGGAACCGTTAAGAGTGTTTTGCTTTGGTCTTTCATAAAGCAAATTTGCACTAATTTGGGTTAACAATATATTAAGTATACTAGATTCAATAGATTTAGAAGACAGTTCCAAAATGGGACTTACTGATTTTTGAAAATAAAGCAATTTACATCATCTAGTTTTCATACACAGCTTACGGAAGCAGTGAAAAAACCTAACCATTCAACCTCATATGAAGGTCTAAGTAGGCATTCACACTTCCAGGAAAGTAACAGGATATTAGGAGAAAGGCATACGGTCATCTACAGGAACCTTCTGAAAATTTTGTTAAAGTCTGTTTTCCTCAAAAGACATTTTACTGACAAGAGGTAAGTACTCAGAGCTACCTCCAGAAAGGAGCTTCAAGACCAAATTTTCACAGTGACTGTCTGTGACAACCAACCTGGGAGCTTTCACGGTTCAGACACGCTCTTAAGATCTTGCCACACACCAGGGAACCATTCTGGTTCTCACTGGTTAGCAAAACACACCTCTTTCTAATCCAACACTAATGACAGAGCTTCACTTGGCCCATGTTATATATACTGCTTCCCTCTGGATAGCTGAAAGACTTCATAAAGGAATCACAGCCCTTGCCAAGGTTTCCTCAGCACACTGACTAGTTTTCTCATATCTTCAGGCAATGCTTGTTATCTTGAAGCTACGTGAAGTCAAAGCAGGTTAAAATAAAATGTAAGAAAAAAGCCCCACAACATTTACTCACAAATTCTGAAATAGACAATACAACTACCAGTGTTTATAAAAGACACAGGTGAAGAAAGGAAATAGAAAGTCTATGCTAAAATGACTTGTATGAAGATTGAATCAGAAAGGTCTTCCCCATCCTTTACCCAGCTGATTTACTGCAGACCTCCCTGGCACCCTCCAGCTGTCAGAGGCTGCCATTCTGAACACCTCTTGCCCGAGGCTGCACCCACAAAAGACGGTTACTTCAGGCTATAAAAGCTGGTGTACTCTGCCAAATCTCCCTTTTTAAATCCCCCAGCAAAATTTAATCCTCCCCCAAATTAGTTTATTCTCCTCCTATCCAGAAGATCTGACCATTCTCTTTGTTAAAATAAGCACCAATTCATTTCCCTGCAGATGCACATGTCTGTTACTCAAGCTCTCCTCTACAATACTTCATTGACCAAAACTATTCCTCATTCAGCAAGAGGTAAAACCCCCTTCCCCCTGCCTCCTTGATGTCTCAGTATTTACACTTGAGTTTAAGCTCTGATTTAAGACTAATTTCCAGCATCCTTTTGTTAGTGGTATTTGGGCACCTTGCCTCGATATTTACCTATACTACACTTGGGGAGATCTCAGAAGCAGACAACCAAAAGCAAGCACATTACAGGCAGCCACCTGCACCATAAATAATCAGTGACTTCACAGCACCCATCACTTTTAACTATCAAGGCTTAAACAGAATCTAAGAGGATGAAAAGGATGTAACAATTGCATTGCTTTGCCATAAAAGTTAGCTAAGTATCTCCTTACATCTCAAAAACTCCCTAACAGAAATAGCAGCTTGACAGTAACACAATCAAGCTAAAAACATAAACAAACATATGCTTAAAGGAAGAATACTAAACAAGAACTGAACATACAGATTATATTCAGGATTAGAAAAAGATAACTAGCCAAGCTACAAAAATAATGCAGATTAATATACTATGAAAACAAGAACATGAAAGAGATGCATAGTGGCAGTTAAAATAACATAGTTATTTTATGAAGACAAACAAAGAAAATTGAGAGAAAACTTAAAATCTGTCTACCTTACGTACATTGTTAGACTTAAAATAGTCCATTTTGTGCTTTTATATAAGATGTATTAACATTTCCCTTAGGAACAATCAATAATAACAAAAACCACCCCTTCATAATAGAAACGTAAGGTTTTCAAGAATAACTTCTAATGAACAACAGCAAAAAATGCTGTGTCAGTGCAAAAAAGTGTAATTCTAGTATAACCAAATAATTCTATTATAAATTATAATGTAACCAAGACACTAGAATTAGGGGAAGAAATAAAACAACATTGTTTTTAAAGATCTTTTTCTATAGCTGATTTTGTTAAGTAGGGTAAACATCACATTGACGTTTTTTGCAAATGAGAAACCTGCTCTTCAGTCACTTTGAAATTACAGCTCATGCACCATGACTGTGATCATTACCTATTTTCCAGCTTTGTCTACTTCCAGTTAGCAAAGACTACCTTTGAAAAGTTTTGATTTTTAAAGTCTCATGCTCAACAGCCTGAAGTTACATATAATTAAAAATTGTGTTATTAAGAAGTTTAATTGTCACTGTTTTAATTTTGCAGTATCTTTTCCTTAAATATTATTTCCCCGTTTATTATTTTAAACAAATTTTAATAAATATTTTAATTAGAAAATGGCTGATCTGAAGTTCAGTCACGCTAATTGGTCATTGACAACTTCTTCAACATTGAGAGACAAGAAAGGTATCTAATTATAGACCATCAACTATGGTGACGATGTCATCTTTCCTACTGTATCCATTTTTTGTCCTACAACATGACCTTAACCAGATATTGTTCAATGGGAAGCAATATTTTTGCCAAAACTGCTCCAGAAAGTAGTCACTGGCATTCACTATTATTAAGGTAAAGTGTTTCTCCACTGTGCGTACTACAATTAAGACACGCTAATCTACGTGAAGAGTTACAGCCTGAGCTTTTATGACCACATTAAGAAAATTTGGAAGTGAGCTGCCACTTTAAGGCAGCTTTTTCCTCTTGCTAGAACTTCTGCTCCCTTTTCCTCTCCAGGCAGCAGGGCCTGGTTTTTGGTTTTGTTTTGGTTTTTGGGTTGGTTTTTTTTTGGGTCTTTTTTGGGGTGTGTGGGGTTGTTTTTTTTTGTTTGATGCTTTTTGTTTTGGTGTTGTTTTTTTTTTAAGTTAGATTTTCTCTTCAGACCAGTTCCCTGGTGTGAAACAGCAGATAGAATGGAAAGAAGTAGAATGGAAAAGAAAGAAGAAAATGCATGGGCAGTGACAGATGGGAACAACAACTTTTTGCAATAGCTCTCCCAGCTTTCTAGCTTAAACACTGCTCTTGGAGTGAATATGCTAGTTTCATTGATCAGTTTCAATTCTTCTACATAGGGAACTGATGAGCAACGATGCTGTTCAAAGGTATATTTTTTCCTAAAGTTACATACTGCAAGTAAAAGCTTTTAAATCTCCAGAAGAGCATTTAATTTTTTCTCTACATAATTAAATTGGCTCAACTTCGCACATCAAGAGAACAACTTCTTGAAGATGGTATATTTACCAACATCACTTAGATGCATAATAGTCCCCTGAGTATTCATCTCACAAGAGGAACAAACTATACAGAAAACTATACGCAACCTCAAAATTCTTAACAGCAGCATGAAAAAAATTTAACTATGTTACTTTCAGCACCACATTACACTTATAAGGTCATTCCTCTTGCACCACAGAGTTAACGTGTAGGGTATACCACTTGTTTACTTGGTTCTTTTGTCTCTAGAAATACAAATAGAATTACATAAAAAAGACCAAATGACATGATTTATAGATTATTTTATAAGAGGAATACCAGAATTGATAGTTTTAAGGCACCCTGAAAACTGAAATACACATCAAAATTTAAACTGTTTCCATAAACAACATTGTATACATACTCCTAGTCCTCCACTTTCTGTTGCTCTGCTGGGTAACAGCATTTCTACTTATGGCAATTTCTGAAGACACACAGTAGGAAGCTGTCTTAGTGTAAACACTGCCTTGATTTCTTTTAAAACATTTTTCTAAACCCTCTATAAAGGCTTTTTGTTTGATACACCCATGTGTTTGTAAAATATATAAATACGTGCAAACATTTTCATCCTGATGTTTTAGACATTGAAATTTTATAGGTTCTTAGGGGCTGCTGCATACTTTACATTATGCTTTTAGTGTTGCACTTGAAAACTACAAGTTTCAAGATTGTTCTGATTTTTTCTGCTCCAAGAAATTTTAACCATATCACCTTGTTCAAAGCCTCTACTGATTCATAATCTTGTATACAGCAGCACAGCTTTTTAACAACTCAGCTAAAAGCATGAATTATTTTCCCTTGTGAAAGCATCAGAAACCTAATTACTTGCTCAGAAATAATTACTAAGAAACCTGCATCTTCTGCTGCATAAACAACATTGTACCAAATACTTTTTTTTTTTTTTAGAACTGTACAAATTTGCCAAACAACCTTGATACCTGAGATGAATTACAGTACAGGCAAGCTGTAAACATATATCAAAAGAATGCTATGAAAGAAACTGTTATTTCTTTGTTCGTTCATTTGTTTATTAAAATATTTCTCTGGCTCTTATTTAAGTAGTGGATAAAGATGTCTGCAAAAGGTAAAGAAAAATCGTCATTTAAACATCCGAGTGTGCAGACCACTAATCAGCTGCAATTGGTAATAAGAACTATATTTGGGAAACATGTTTGCAAAATCATCCTTTAGAAGAAGCTTCCTAGTATTTCTCTACTAGGATGAGTAAAATATGACTTTAAAAATAAAAAGCCAAGAGGCATGTTGTCCATATTATAGAAGTTTAATAAATTCAAGCAATGACAACTGATGATAACAACAGCAACTCTGCTGGAGATTAAATCACACAATATTCATGGTTTACACAGATTATCTAATGAAAGTGAACTCAAAAGGAAAGCGAACAAGATTTCAGAGACCTCTCAGAAGGCAAGTGAGAGACTAACGGTGATGCCTGAAAGAATGCCATCAACTCCTGTGCAAAAGTAACAGCCAAAGCTCCCATTCATAAGGTTATCTTCCTGCACAGAACTAACTTCAAGAACTACCTTCTACCTGGTGTTACTCTGAAAGCTCTAAACACTCTCAAAGACCAACACTGGAGTATTTGAAGTGGAAAGGGATGCCAAATGCAGGACTAGGAAAGTTACAAGCCTGACATACATGCCTGGGTCAGCAGTTCCCAAGCTAGAGGTCGTAACCCCAAGAGGGGTCACCCACTTAGTAAAAAGTCAATTGTTTATGCTGGCATTAGGGATTTTTATCTTGACAGAGGTGAAGCTTGTTGATGGAAGTAAGGTCACAAACAGAAAGATTTGGGAAGCGCTGACCTAGATAATTACAGAGAACCACTCTCTCTTTCAGCGATCAGGGAAGAGTGACAAAACAGTTCTAGTCTGGGAGGAAAATGGATGAAAGCTTCAAGTTTAGCAGATACCTTCAAATCTAAATAATTTGCAATGAAAACACAAGTTAGTCACAGCATCAGTACACCCTGTTAAAACAGCACTGGACTTTAGTTGTTCAACTTCTCCCTAGAGGGCTAGCCTAGACCATACTAGTGGAAGAGGAAACGACACCACTTTTTTTTTTTTTTTTTTTTTTTTTTTTTTTACAGTGGTATCTCTTATTCTCTCCTACAGTAACAGAGCTTGACAAGAGTCAAAACATCAGATGAGGACAGATACATACATGCTCCAGATAGCTATTGAGGTAGGAGATACACTTTTAGCTTCTTGTTAAAAATATATTAAAGAGGAAAAAAAAAAGTCAGGTATTTAAAACTTTTCCAGGCTACGCAGAAGAGTAGCAAAAACAGCTATCCAAATGACTATTATCTCTGTTAGGCTGTTATGTAAAACAGAGTGCTTATGAGTTAAGTGGAGTGACACATAAGGTTGCTCTACTTTATACTGTGACTATATAGTGAAGATTTGTCTTTCTTCCCACTTATTTCCTTGTGGAAAAAAATAACTGAGCTTATCACTAGTTAGCCGAAAAACTGCCAATGATGCAAATTTAAAACTAATCAAAATACCAGATGCAAATGTGAAGATCAGAAAGAAGGCCTCCTCAAAAGGAAGGATTACAATGGTAATGTATGTCAACCAAACTAAACTGCGTAGAAACAAGCGAATGCTTTTTTGCCATTAGATGGCCTTTTTCCAGTCTATGTGAACAACCACTGTTCAGTACTGCCCTGCTTATTTTGTTAACAAGGGTTAACACATCAATTTATATTGCTGGCACTCTCATAAATCTCAGCATGTTGACTCTGCCACACTGGCAGATTAAAACCACGTGGTTTAAGGGACCTCTACCTTCAGACATACCTTCTGCCCCGCTCCCAGGGGTTATTGTATCTGGGAAAGATGTTTGATAGGGAGGACTGTGGCAGTGCTGCAGTTTCCACTGTGGCACTTTAAAGAGCAGCTCATCTTCCATTAAACTGTCCCTCCTGTGCAGGCTTTGACATCCAGGGCAGAGTCCAGACAAAATGTCATGACAACTTCTTCAGTTGTTAGTCACATAAGGTTGTCTCCAAGAAGCAGAAGACTTTGCACTTTGAAAGTTATTTCTGTGTATGAAAGGCTTTAAAATAAGGGTGCAAAGGCTTGCATATTGGCTAACTAATGTAGGTCTCCTTTGACTTAAAGATTTTGTTGGGAAACCTGTACCAAGAACAGCCTTTCTATGCACATCATTACAAAGTTCTATCAAATAAAAAAATCCAAAGTGCCTCCTTTCTTTTTGGTAATACATATGCTTTGTAAATATGCTGACAGACAGTCTAAGAAGCTGGCATACATCATTTACATCACATGAAAAGTAAAAATAAAACAACCCTCCACACACACTCTTTAAACTTAAAGGTACTCCTAGAACAAGTTACCTTCACATAAAAGAGAATGTTAACACTTTCATAACCTACCATTGAAGAAAAAAAAATAATACACACACACATATATAAAAATATTTTTAAAAAGTAGAAGTTTCATGGGAGTCAAAATAACAAAATAATAAATTTTCATAAGTCTTTCTTGGTGTAATACTAGTACCGCAATATTTTTCCTCTGCTCTTCTTTTTATAAATAGCAAAATCTTTGAACAGAAGGACAAAGGAAAAACATCCAAATACACTGACATTATTCACCAACAAGCTCTTTAAAGGGATATTTAAGCAAAATAAACCAGAATGATACTTCCCCACTAAAAAAAAAAAATATCTGTTTAAGTATACTTCATTTTTTAGTTAAGCATGTGATATCAGAAATTCAGTCAAGGTTCTGACCACCATTGATGAAGCACAAGAAGTGTATTAAAGAAGTTTACTAATCAAAGCAGCAGCTGCAGCATCTCCTACCCTTGTCCAATAACATATCCCAAGAGACTTCTATTTGGACCATTTTCAAATATATTTATTACATTGCAAGCAGGAGTAGAAGCAGTGCAAATGAGCTATTCAGTGTATTAGTCGATTGCATGGCCACTTCAATAAGATGCATGCACCTATTTCCACAAAATGGCTCCTCAAAGCCATTCCAATTTACCAAGGTAGTCCTTTTCTTTTTTTTATGTTGTTTTTTGAAATTATCAGCTAAATAATTTACATTTACACCACTTGAAATTTCACTTTTTTTTAGCCCTCCCCCCTCAATACCAAAAACTACAAGCCATTTTACAAACGAGATCTGAAAAATAAGTCACTTCTGGTCATCAATTCTTTCAGTGGAATAAAATAAAATGCTGTGATATTCTGCAACTTAAGACTGACTATAAATCAAAATAAGCACCATAGCAAAAAGTCTTATTTAGTTAGTTAGTTTAACATTTCACAGTGCAAATATGCACAACAGAAAAAAATAATCTCTGGAACAGGAGAAATTATGTGAATTAGTGGCACTGGATTGCTGAAACACTCATTATAGAAGTGTCATAAAGGACAAGACACTGTAACACTAACTCCATCCCTCTCTCTCCCAAACAATTATAGTTCCATAGACTTCCCTAGTACTAACAAAAAATTCTCCAGAGCTAAAGCGTTTGTCAAGTGAAGCTGTGTGTCAAGTTTCATGCCGGAACATACTTCTGGTCTAGCTTGCAAGATCTTAAAAATAAGGTTTGGGCTTTTTATTATTTTTTTTTTTAAAAGAATATCCTCCTTTATTATGATGTAACACAAATCATGCTGTGGAAGCATGTATTTTTCAAAGACAGTTATTAGACTCGATGCTGCTTCTAGAACTATGTAACGGAATTGAAATATTTTCTTGAATACAAGCTGCACTGAATGCTAGAGTAGACTCCGATCACAAGAGAGAATCATTCCATGTTTCTACACATAGAGATAAGTCATCCACCTTAAATTTCCTGATCATGCGGTATTTGCCAACATCCATTTAATGGGAGCAGCTAATATTCCCATTCCAATCCCCAGTGTCACATCACATAGAAAAGAGAATGCACGTTCAGCAAGAAATATCTTTCCTTAGATAAGGCTGTGGGAAGTTTTCATAAACACCATAAAGACTTCACATCGCAAGGCAAACAATGATGTTGTCAGAACTGCAAGTCTGGCTCATGGGTTCTTCTTAGCAACACTCCAGTTAGCAGTCAAAGCCTCACTAAAGGGTTTTGCGGCCTAAATGCTCATGACCTAACATAGCACACAGATAAAGCTCCTGCTGAACCATCCTCTCCCGGCTCACACCACTCAGCTCCTCTGACAAAGACCCTGTGTCATTGCAAGCCACATTGCTGGAGAAGAGGGCGGGGTGAAAGAAGAGAAGGGAGGCATACGGGGAGGGGGGAAAAAAAAGCAGTCTACAAAATAGATGCAACCTACAATCCATGACATTCAGTCCTTCACCATCTCCTCATAAGATAAAACAGCTGTACCATCTGCCTGCAGCCAAAACCACCAGCAGTTCTGAGAAGGTAAAAAGCTGGAATGAAAATCTCATCTGCCCTCCTCACTCTTTAATAATGATCACTGTCAACAGCCTAAATACAACACCCGGACACCCCAGTACCCTAAGCATCTTATTATAAGGCAGATTGATTATAAACCTCCTAAAAGTAGCAGCAAAAAGATACAAAACCATAAACAAAAATAAATGAACCAAAGGCCTCCTTGAAATACATCAGCATGGCTCAGATTTCCTAATCCTACTGATTCAGAACAAGGAGGTAGCACCAATACTTCACCCTCCATCTTCATTAGCACCTCACCAGCCTCCTGCCCAGTTCCACTTCCATCATTATTTGAAATAAATTAGATTGACTTAAAACAAGTAAACTGCCTCAATACCAGTTGGCTCCATACCCCAGATCTTTCACCGTGCACCCGCAGCTACCATTCTCCATCCCGGCCCCCCCATCCCCCTCTAGTCATTCTCCCTGCGCCCCCCTCCTCCCCCGCCCCCCATACCACCATCCTCCTCCTCGCCTCAGGCCCCCGCTGCCACTATCCCCCCTCCCCCGAGGGCACCCCCCTCACCACCTCCTCACCCCTACCCCCGTCCCTCCCCTCAGCCCGGGGGGCCGCGGGCCCGGCTCACCTCCAGCTCGGTGTCGCCAGGCTCGGCCACCCCGATGATCTCGCTGGGTAGCTCGGCCAGGTCGGTGACCCGGATCAGCCCGTCGTGCAGGAAGATGGTCTCCTCCTTCACCGACAGCCACTGGGCCGAGTCGGTGGCCGCCGCCGCCGAGGCGCCCGCCGGGGACCCCATAGCGCGGAGGGCGGGGGGACTCCGCAGGGCTGAGGCGAGGCGGGTCCCGCTACCCCCCCATGGCGGGGGCAGGGCGGGGGCAGGGGGGTCCCCAGCGGCCTGGGTGCCGGACAGCCGGAGCGCGGTGGGCAGCAGCGAGGAGCGGCGCGTTGCCACCGCGGCGCCAGGAGAGCGGGGACCTGCGGGAGCCGCCGTGCCCGCCCGCAGCCACCACGTCCCGCTCCCTCCTCACACACACAGGTGACAGCGCGACGCCATGTTGGGGGCTGAGGCGGGCCCGGCATGCACCGCGCGGCGAACAATACACCCTCCCCCCCTCCCAGCCCCGCGGGGCCCCGCCCCCGCCGCGCCCCTCCCCGCCGGGCCCCGCCCCCCCGGCGCCCCTCGGTGCCGCCCCTCGCGCCCGCGCGGCGCCCCCCGACGAGCCGCCCCCGAGGGCGCCTCCCGCCGGCCCGCGCCCCGCACCCCGCGGCGGTCCCTGAGCGCCGCGACCCGCACCCTCAGCTCCTCACCCCCGCTCCCTCCCGGGGCCACTCCCCTCAACGCCTCGCCCCGCACCCAGGAGCGATCCCTCACCGCCTCACCTCCGCTCCCCCCCGCCCCGGACTGCCCCTTTCAGCGCCTCCGCTCCCGCATCGAGGGGCGATCCCTCAGTACCTCACCCCCGTTCCCGCCGGGGGCTGCACCCCTCAGCGCCGCGCCCCACACTCAGGGCCGCTCCCCTCAGTTTCTCACCTCTGCTGCCCCCCGGGGTCGCCCCCCTCAAGCGCCTCGCCCCGCATCCGGGGCCGCTCCCCTCAGCGCCTCGGCCCCTCACGTAATGGCCGCCCCCCTCAGCGCCTCACCTCCGCTCCCCGCCGCGGCCGCTCCCCTCAGCGCCTCGTGCCGCACCCGGGGGCGATCCCCTCAGCCCCTCACCCCCTCACGCAACGGCCGCTCCCCGCGGTTCCTCACCTCCCTTCACCCAAAGGCCCCTTTCCTCAGCCCATCCCGGGGAGCTGCTCCCTCAGCCGCAGGGAGAGGGTTCGCCAGGGGAACGACGAGGGTGAGGCCGTTCCCCTCAGAGTTTCCCTCTTCAGCCTCACCTACTTGGCCAGGCAGGGCCCCTCTCCCTTGAGGACCGATCCCTCTTGGTGCCTCACGTTCCCCACAGGGTAGTTTCTCCCTTCCTCGCACCTCTGGTCACCCCTTTTTTGTCTGCCCCCCTCTCCTTCCAGAATGACCTCCCTTTCTCCCGTCCCCTCCGTCATCTCCTCGGAGGAATCCTGTGGCCTCTCAAGGACCCTTTTCATGAAGGACTTGTGAGGAAGCAGGTATGTCCCTTAAAATCCATACCTCCAGATTTATCTGTGTAATGAGGATGCCAGAGGGTGTGAAGCAAAAGGTTCACAACGCCACAGTATGTGGGGGAAAAAAAAGGAGATCCAAAGAAAAACTGACCCTTCTTTCTCTCTATTGGGCGGCATTGGGTAACCTTCCCCATTTCCCATCAGCCTAATTTCACACTCAGTTGCCTCAGACCTCCGCCCGGGCCTGTTCAGAGAGGCACAAAGTGTCAAGGCATCTGTACCTGACTGTTCAGCAGAGTACGTGCTTGTGAGACAAATCATGTTAATGAGAAAGACACGATGATAAATGTTAAATATTTTTAGTGTATAATTACTGTGGGGATTCCCATTGCAAGTGTCTGCTTTTCATGAAACGGTGACTGTGCACAACAGAACAGAGATGGAGCGCTGCAGATTTATTTACCTGTTTGATCAGATTAAATTATTTAATATATTAGTGCATTATAACAAATGTGCTGTGGTATTGGAGGAAAAGTGTATTTGGAGCTGTAGGAAAATGAGATCTATTGCCAATGCTGTATGTCCTATTAAATCTGTCGGAGAAGAAGCATTTTTTCCATGTAATGGACCAGCGCTCAATTTATGACCCCACACAAAGCATCTTCGTATCACTGATTGAGCAGCACGAGCATTCACAAACTGCGCAATTTGTCTTTGAGGCCAGTTCAGACAACATAGGGTTCAGGTAAGTTCATAGGAGCAGTTGTTTACAGATCTGTGTGATAGCTCAGTACACTATATTTGGTAGGATATCACTGCCATTCATGTATTGAAGAGCAGAAGAGTCTCCAGGCTTGGTTTTATTATGGAAATAGGTATTATTTGCCTCTGTGCTAGAGAGTGTCAGTTTTGAACAGAGTATGCAGAGTTGGGATCAAAGGTTTTTGAAAGGGTGAGATCGTTCATGGGCATCTGTTATTTTTGGTCAGGGTGTGACACAGAGAACAACGGCTGCAGATGGATATATCCATAGATATGAAATCCACCCTGATCCTCCCGCGGGAGCACTGCTAGTGCTCACAAGAGAGAGAATGCTGAGATTTGAAGATTTTATGGCAGGTGGGATGTGGCAGCTGAGTTCTGGCAGTTGAGATAAGCAGTGCTCACAAGGTCTCCTTGGAGGAACGGGAAGGCTGCTGAGGTTAGATTAGTCACAATATTTCATTGCGAGATAGTGACTGGTGTTATTGTTTTGTTACCAGAGAAGGAGTTTTACATTGTTTTCATTCATTCACAGGAGACAGGAATAGTGTGTATACGTTTTAGTGGGAGTAACACTGGAAAAAACTCTCTTTTAGATTTTGTAATACTGTCATGGTACTAGTTGAATATCTTCCACAAAATCAATACAAATAGCAGAACTGGGAGTAAAACAGGTTGTTCTCTTCACAAGCAACATTCATGCCAGGAAGGCTTGTCAACAGAAAGGATTTGCAGTGTTTTGTAGAGGTGGCCGAGTTTTGGATGTATCTGTTGTTCTCCAAAGGACTGTTTCATAGGCTGGGTAACCCCCAGGCTGAAAATTCTTTGTCTCCAGCTCTCATGTGCTTTTTCCAGGGCCTTCTGGACTGCTTTATCCCAGAGGAATATGGTTGTCACAGTAGCTTCCAGATGGAGAGTCAGGGTTTGATATAGCTGTCGATTCAATCCACTAATTGCTTTGAAATACAAACCAAGGCCTTGTATTTGAATAAGGAGCTGACTCAGAGCTAGAAGAGAGGTATGTGTAACTCTGGATGCATTCATACCAGGCTAAGCACAGAAAGAGGTGCTAAATTATATACTGGCCAGAGGCTCTGCTTTGTCATTTGACTGGGGGTCAGTGAACAGTTTCTCACAGCGAGAATCCTGATATATGTGTTTTTCTGTGGTAAGTAACCTGAGCTGCCCCAGAGTGAAAAGCACGCCACTTAACTGTGAATTGGAGATTGTGCGGACATTTTAGAAATCCCTTTTAGCCGCATTTGTGAGAGGACATCCCAAGCTGAACAGAGGGGATGTTTACCATTTTATAGTTATTTATTTGCTTATTTGGAGTTCTTCTGAATTGTATTGATTTGACAATTCAAAGTTAAAAATCAGTTATTGAATTAATCTAATGCCATAAAACTGAGAAACGTGTCCTGTTCTGCCTCAGTGCAGGCAAATAAAATAATCACTGGTAAATATAAGATTTAGTAAATTATTTTAGGTGCCTGCCATTCAGGACTTAACAGTATGTTGTACAACCTACAAGCTTACATAGCATGGAATGTTGACATAGCTTCTAGGGCCCTGATCCTGCAACGAATTCAGCAAATGCAGTTTGTCGGGATATGGTGCAGAAGATGTTGTATAATATAATGAAAAAAATATATTATTTTTGTTCTGCATATCACCAGAAAATGTCAGCCACTGTGTCTCCAATGTAGCATTCAGAGGTGTACTGTATTGTACTACATTCTGGGAGATGGTGTGACTTAAAAAACAGACTAGAATAACTCTGTGACATAAATCATCAAGCTGAAGAAATAAACCCTTAATTTGCAAATAGGTTTATACAGAAAACCAGTCTTTTGCTGTAATTATTTTTGAGCAGATGGGTCAGCTGTCTAGAGCTAGGTGGCTGCTGCTGTGGCTGTGCTGGCATCTGCCTCTGGCGGCCGGATTCTGCAATGAACTTCGTTCTACGCTGGTCCCCGGTCCTGCAGCTGAATGTGGCCCTGTGCTTCTCTGTGCATCACAGGAGATTTAAGAGAAGATGCTTATGGTCTATGGGCAAAAATTAAGTTCTGTGAGCTGAAACTGGAAATTCACTATTCATGCTTCGAATTGACCATTTGCCTATTACATAACGGAATTTAAAGGAACATTGTCTCGCCCTCCAGTTTAATTTTGTATTAACAGCTATAACATATGGTGTAAATTCTTTTCATCCTAAGGCTTTGCTGTACATCTTTCTGTTAATTTAGAAATGGCAGTTTCAGTTTTAATGACCATTGTGGCACTAAGAAATGTGTGAAACACAAGAAGTAGTTGCTATTTTTATGTGGTCTGCAAAAACCAGATTTCCATACTCTAAATCCTGGCTTCTCTACCTAGTACATGTTATTTAGAGAGCCCAAATGCCATCATTAATAAGGCCACTATGCAAGGAATACTGGCATTTCTTGGCACACTAACTGTGATTAAAAAATACAGTTTCTTCATTTTTCTCCAAGTAAAACCTAGAAAGGACTGAAGTGGAAAAAAATCAGTATTTGACAGAGGAGAAAGAACAAACTAGACAGCGAAATAAAATAATTTCAAACTTCAGAGATGTATTTTAATCGCAAAGGAAAAATATTAATATTTTTCTCATTTTGATGTATTAGTAATAATCTCTGAAGAATGCTCTGACTGATAGCAAGGTAGACTAGAGGAAGGAAGAACAACTAAAAAGAGATTTTTATTAAAATGAATAAGGACAATTTCATTATAGGAAACATTGGTATGAATCACTTACCTTGCAAACATAGCCTTCATTATATGGGACATGAAACAAATGTAAATTACAGCATCATAGTAAAAATGCTGGAATGTTTTCTTAGAGTCAAGTCTAACCCAGTGTTGTGACCCAAGCTGTAACTACACTACTTGTGACACGTACTTGTCCCATCTACACTGATGGACATTCCACCTGCAATCTCTTCCATTGTTGAATTGTCATTACAGTTAGGGAATTTCCTAATGCTTAATTGAACTTGTGTTACTGTAATTTAAGCCTTTTCATTTTTTTTCACGTTTTGTAGGCACAGAGAACAGCTGTTGTAGGCACAGAGAACAGTTTATTTCCTTCCTCTTGTGTGCAGTCTTTTTCATGGGTGAAGGCTGTGACCACAGTTCCTCTCCAGTGTGTCTGCATGAAATAAAGCCCATCCTTGTAGACTTTCTCTATGGGCCATGTATTGAGGAAGTCTGATCATGCTTCTGCTCTTTGGGATTTCCTACAGCTTGTCCATATCTTTTGAGCTTCTGGTACTTTAGATGAAGCCTTACCAGCGTGGAATGGTTTGGGCAGATTCCTGTGTCTTCTATGCAATACTCCTGTTAAGTGTCTCAGTAGCATCTTTGCTTTCTCTGCAGCTGCATGATATTGTCGAGTCATACTGGGCTTGTAAATGAAATAACAACTTACGCTTAAACTCTGTTTGCAGTATTTCACATGCAGAAACAAAGAAAGCTGGTATTTAGCATTACTCTCTGTAATCTCATGTCTCATTTTCTTATTCAAGAATTTAATGCAAGTAGCCTTTTATGGAGGGAAGTATTTAAATGCTGCCCATCAGTGATGAAGAGTGGTTGTGAGCTGAACAGATCCCTTAGTGGTTGTCCTGAATTTCTGAATCTCTAATGTCTCAGAAGACTCATTATTAATATCCAAAAATAGGTAGGTTTTAAACACAGCTATTCAGTACTGTTTTAAAATTCAACCTCCCTGAAAACTGGTGCAGTAAAAGGAGGAAAAAAATAAATGAAAAAAGTCTGCTACAATATTCTGCTTAATATTGTAAAAATCTAAATGTAACAGGGCAGATTTATGTAATTCATACGGATTATTACAAGGTCCACTTTATTTCTCGGGGTTTGTAATGTTAAATTGACAAAATCCCTAATAGCTTGGTTGAGATCTGAGGATTTTAAAATTAGTTCTTGACAATGAGTTACAAAACCGGTAGCTCTTTGGATCAATGTATGCTGCAAGATCAGCAGTGTTTTCTTCCTCTTGTAAAAGAAAGGACTGCTTGGCAATGCTATTGTAATGCTGAAAGTGGCCAGCATAGAGATGGGGCTGATACTTAGACACAAATACAAAATATATCTTTCCTCAGAACTATCTCTAGCTTCATGTTTACCCCATATTTTACATAAAGTTTTAAATAAAACTCTTGTAAAGAAAAAGCGTCATAAGCTGGTTTTCTGTTAGACCATTAAGAAACAGTTTGAGTTTCTACATTTGTATTTCAATAATTTTCTATAATTTTCTGAATAAATTGGTTGACAGTGCTGCAAAGCTCTGTGTTTGACAGCTATTAATTGATAACAAGAAAGAATTCCAGTTACTGACACAGAACATAGACTTTTTTTTTTTTCATTCTAGGAGCATCGCCTTGTTAGTCAAAGATGTCCTTTGTTCCAAGGCAGACATCCAAAATGTCCATTTTGTGTTAAAAGACCTCAGCTTTAATTTTAGTAAAATCAATATAAGTCCCACTTGGAGTCACGGCCCTGTATCATAATTTTAAATTTCTGATAGTTAAAAAATGAGAACGAATCAGTTAAACATGTTAAAGCCCTTTCATCTTTAAATTAAATATATTTTCCTCCTTTACATTAAATAGTGTGAACACAAACTGTTTTACTTCACGCTAGTAGTTCATGGGGAATTACAATGTAAAGTCGTCCTATGATATCATAGAGAAAATAAAATGCATTAACCTCTGGATCACGCTGATGCCCCAGTGCAGGGCCCCCGCGTACGGACAGGCAAACAGGGTGTTAACTCCCTGTCCACGACTCCCACAGGAGATGGGTGCGGTGATCTGCAGGTGTTTGTGTCTGATTCATTAGACTCCCTGAAATCTTCATTCAGCGCTGATTGAAGCATGTTGTCAAACCTGCCATCAGACTTCCTGGGGGAAGATAAGGATGTTCACATCACCAAAGCCTGATGGAAATGTGAAACATGGGGATGGCAGCTGCAGCTGCATCGCAAGGCAGGGAAGCATCATACCTGGTACTTGCAGGTTATGAGGAGGCGAAGAGCTCCCTGTGGCTGGGCCACCAACACTCTGCTGTGAGAAATGTGCTCCTGGTTAACTAGCCAGCTGGCTAACTAGCTGACTAACTTCATGGGGTGGGTGGGGAGGCTAGGTTCATCTTAACTTTATATTGAACAAGAGCTGTAATGGACAAGATCTGTATTTTACAAAATTTATATCCCTGGGAGAAATGAGTTCTCTCTCCCCATCAGGATGGCTCTAAACAGACATTATTTTAAGGTTGACTGAGAAGTGGGCAGAGTTTTATGGAATATTTGTCCAAAATGCTTAATCCCAGTCAGAATAAAAAGATAAAATTTTGACATTTGCAATGTAAAATGTCAGGGGAAAAAGTACATTTCAGGACAATTAACTTACTTCATTTTTCTTTTTATTCCAGATTTACTTTATATTATGTAAGATTTTTATTTAATCCATATGTTATGATGGTTTAATTTATTTTTATTTTATATCGTTTCTTCATAATTTTGATACTGAATAAAATTAATATTGAAATGAAAACTACAAATATCTGTTTTAACATTATCCTTTTTTTTTTAATGAAGTTTTGTTAAATATGACTCATTCACAGGATGAGTTGATTTCAATTACTGGCAAATTGTCTGCCAGCTGTACATTTTCTTAAAAATCTCCCACATCATTAAAACTCGCATAGGGACAGTCTGTATAGTGTTGCAGAAAAACATTGTTGTGACATCTACAGGGGCTTATTATTTATTTATAATTTATTTATCCTTATTTATATAATTACTGGCAACAGAGGAGATTTTGTAATTATAGTACATACATTCTAGTATCTTTTTACATCTTTTTCACATCCCAGTCATCCCATCAGAACCATGAATAAAATTTCCTGGGAGGAGCTTCCCAGTACAGCAGTTTCCTTACACTCACACCTTGGGATGGATGGTCTGCACTGGCACAAGGCACAGGAGGATTGCATCTACTTGTGAAGGTATCCACCTAGCCTGAATTTCCCTAATTCTGACAGACACTAAGACACTACACAGTTCTGTCACCTTTTTTTTTTCCTCCTTTTTTTTTCTTTTAACATTGTCAACAATGCCTCATTGAACCAAATTCAACTGGTAATTGGAAGTAAGTTAAAAGTCAGAAGAAGGAATAGGTAGGCCAGTGTGCTCATATCCTTTGTACGCTTGTGGAAAGACATATTTCCCATGAACTGCAGAGGTCAGGTCAAGAAACAAAGGAATTAACTATTGTGGGTATTCTGTAACTTATATTTCTTCCACAAATATCCCATCATATCTGTTTGTCTCATGTCTAAATATTTGCATCAAACTTCAGCTTTTTTCCGCTAGAGTAATAATCAGTTTACCCTGACCAGATTTCAAACTATTCCAGTTCAGGAGCTACTCTTTGCAAATAAGGATGCTTTTCCTCTGTGACAAAGAAGAACTAATAAAAAAATGGAAATGAGTGCATCTTGGCTTTTTCATTTCTTGTTGATAAAAGTCTTGATTTGTTACAGAAAACACTTTAGGAGTAAAATAAATTAGAAGCTTTCATGGCTTTTTAGAGTACTGGAAAGTCAAACTATCTAGGAAAACTTATAAATATTAGGCTAGTTTAATTTCATTCATATATCTCAGTCTAAATCCATCATATGGTAAGGTTAGGAATATTTTGACATTGAGAGTTTAAAATATGTATAATAAATACAGCAAAATGAAATGTATGAAGAGGTAAGTGGGTGGAAAGCAAGGATTACTGTGACTGGCAAGAATTTGTCTATACTACTTAGTTTTTTTTAATCTATAATTCTGTAGCAGATATAAGCTTCATTCAAAAACAAAATCTTACCGTGATGTTTTACAGACACGAACAGAACTGCTTAAAAGCTGAATATGAATCACCACCTGGATAGCTGCATTTGGAATTGAACACTGTGTTTCAAGAAGCCCATGGATGGGCTGGGGAAAGTCTTGGTGAGAGCAATCAGGCATCTTGAAACCACAGCGTATGAGGAAAGCGTGACAGGATTTGGTATGTTCAGTCTAGAGAAGAGAAGGCAGAGAGGAGACACAGTAACAAATGTGTGAAAGGCGGAAGCAGAGAGAGAAGTAGTAAGCTGCTGTTGGCATGAAAAAAGAAGTCATGGGCTTAAACTGCGCCTGGGGGGATAGAGGGCAAACATCAGGAAATATTTCCCGTTGGTGTGTGTTCAGCAGGAGACTGGGATTGCCTTTAGAGGCAGTGGGATCTCTGCTGACGGAGGGCTTTGGCAATGCACTAGACAAGTGTCTGTAGGGCCTGATGGGCACTTAGCTGATCTCATCATGAAGGATTAGATGGTTTTCATAACCCATTTGCTATTTTCTATATTCTGTTCAAAGTAATTTCCATACCAATAGCAGGGAGAAAGCAGAATGACCTGGAGGAACGAAAAAGACCAAAAAAAAAAAAGAGCATGTTTGGGAATGTCATGTAATAGCTTGTCCACAGGGAGAAGTAATGATGGAGGGAATGATGGAGGAATTACTCAAAGATGGCAAGAAGCAGAATTTTGCCAGCTTGCTTCCATCAGCCATGTTTTGTAGGTGTCATGCAGAGTGAAAGGCCTGAGGCAGCTGTTTACTACAAAAGGCTAGAGCTGGGTCTTTATATAAGTTTTAGAAAAAGCTATGCCAATCCTGACAAAAAAATCTATTCAGTCACCCATGCCAAGTTAGCAATATAGGGAAGAAAACCCACAACTCATTACATGTTATTCATCCAAAAATGACTTGCCTTTCATAAGCACATCTCTAAGGATAATTTGTGAGGATGTTATAAAAGAGATAACAGTGACTAGAGAGTCTGAAACAACAGGACACCAAAGAAAAGAGTCAAAGCAAGATTTTAAATGAGAATTTTAAATGAGGTGGCTTTTGAACTTTTATCATCTTTGTCTTTTACTGAAATTCACAAATCAGTTTCAAGATCCTGTGAAGTCTTAATTAGCAGGTTTTCACAGGCATTACAGCACTAACTACCCTTTTTCCTAAGAAAAGGAAGCCAGGTCAGTGAATCCCTGGCCTGAGAAAATGCTATAGTCTGTACCGGTTTTCTCTTCAATGGTGACAGGAATTCAAAACAAACTTAAAACTGAAAGCCGCTAATTGAGAACTGAAGCCATGCAGTGCAAATTGGAATGCTTCTTCCTCTGGGAAGAACAATTTTGCTCTCTGCATGGTGTTGTTTTGCAGCTGTAAGTGCCCACATCTCCAAAGGTGCTCTTCCCATAGTGCCTGCCTCCCCTTCATTTCTTTCTTGAAGCTTTTCTCCTGTTCTTTCAAGTATCTCTTTCCTATATAATTTCCAGCCAATAATCTACTTTTAAAGGAAGAGTAAGAACTATTATACCATAAAGTCACAGCTAGTGAGCGAGTTGGCTGGATGTAAGTATGAGGGAGAAAAACAAAAAAGGATATAGATGTCTACTGTGGTTTTGTTAGTAAAGGGATGTTGCAGATTTCTGCGAGAAGTGCCATCTTCCTATGCTCACTATGACTCACCTGTTTTTCCCTCTGTTCCTTACAGCCAGATGGCATAAACCAGTAAAGGCCAAGTAATTCATCATTCCACGGACTTGGGATGGACTGGCCTTCATATGAAGCCAGGATGGTCAGAAATCTTTTCATGCTGCTACAGGTAGGACAGTTTGTTTGTAATATTGTAGAGTTGAGTTTATGAATGCTGCAGTGGAGGGTCTAGTGCAAATAAAATCCTGGTCCTGACAGGTAAAAGTCAGTCTTTTCTGGAATTATTTTATAAACCCCTGACTTTATGCTTAACGACATAGAAGTGTTTCTTTAAGAAGAACAACATCACAAGTAGCCTGCAGATAAACCATGAAGAACAGTTAATTGCCCTTCAACTAAAATAACTCCATGAACAATCAATCAACAGGAGAACTGACAGCAGCACTATCTGTCAGTCATCCAAAGCCAACCGACTATTCGGAGGACTATACCAGCATCACTATCTTCCTTAGATTATTGGTTCACAATTAGACAGCAACAGCCCAGCCCTTCACATGCAATACAGTGACTGTATTACGTGTGTTGTGCTCATTCTTCCAGATCGTTGTCATATGGCTGTCAATTGTGCGTGACAAACACATAAAAAAGCCATTTCTTAGGCTTGATTATCCAGTCCCCCCAGGCTTGGTGTGGTGGCCAATTGAGTGACGTGAAAAGTTGCAGCTCGGGGTGACAGGATGGGAAGAATGATAGAAATTCTAATAAGTATTCTTATAAATCCCCAGGAGACAGCTGCACTGGCTGGCTCATGCTGGGACACCCTTCTCAGGTACTTGTGATATCAGCTGTTACTTCAAGTAAGCCCAAGCCGTATAATTTGTGCTGTTATTTGTATTATTTTCATTTTTTTGATGTAAGCTGTTAGCAATTTTGGAGATTAATGGGTTGCCCGTATTAGAAGAGAGTTACATGACGTTAGACATTGCCTTGATGAAATCATGTTTATTTACAAAGTGTTAAAAAGTCTTCTTTCATAGAGTGTTGGATTAAGTAAACCACAAATTTTTGTGCACAGTTCTTCGACCAAAGCCAGTATTTTGACAAAAAAAAAAAGTTCTCCTACATTAGCAGTCTCAAAATGCAGTTTTCCTGTTTTCCTTCTTTTTATCTTCTGTGTCCCTAGGATATGCTTGTTTGCTTTTTTTCTCTCACCAAACACAAAGCTCCAGACTTCAAATGTCCTTTTTGCACTTTCTGTGTCAGTCCAGAGGGAGGCCATGCGGATAATGTGCAATGTACAGAAGCTTTGCCATGTGCCTGTCATTTGAGTAATAGTTGCTGTTGTTTCAGTTCTCTGATTCTAGAGGGGCATTTGTTTATTTTTTGTGCATATTTTAAGGAACAGTTATGGTTATACACCAATTTCTATGAAATTCCATGAAACAGATCTTCATTTCAGCTTAGTAGGACATTGACATCAGTAATTTGAATATTGATTTTACCTAAACATCTCCAGTGAAACATTTTGGGGGTGCATCATTCTTTTTAGGGCCTTCGTATGTCCTTGTTCTGAAAAATAACCTTCCTCCCTTGTATAGCAAGGACATAAGATTGCTGCCTAGGACTGTTTTTGCACATTTTATCTTTGTATTTTATTTCTTCATGTGAAAATGGGCATTTTGAACAATAGGATACCATGTATAGCACATGGTGATATCTGAAAGCCTTAATTTTAAAAACAATTACATCTTAAGTGCATCTGTCAAGCTAGTGGAAAACCTCTATATCAAGCAGGACTGACAAAATAGATGAAAATGTAGTTGCTTCTGGTTTAGTCTCCTATTTTCTTTGTGAGGCTTAAAGCCTTTCCTAGCGCTAATTGATGTAGTTCTCTGCATCCCACTGACTTGCTCCAATGGACTGAATAAATCATTTTACTTTTGTGTACAGTTTCTCGGTGTTATAATGGCAGATTTTACCTCTGCTGGGTGTCAGGAGGCCAATGTGCTCGGTGTATGTGAAGTATGAGAAGTTATTTATTATGATCAAATGCAGGCAAAGTGTTAGGAACTGCTAATTGGACAAAATGAGGAAACGCAGAATGTCACCAGGGACTCTAAATCTTTTAGTTGTACTGTCCTGTACAAATATAATGGACTAAGTTCTGCAAAAAATTACATTACAGCTGATAAATAGGACTATGAAAACATTTATTCCTCATGCCACCTGTGCCAGTCTTCAACACGACACAATGTTTTTATTTTTTAGTATCGATTGTTGATGTGATCTCAGTAGGGGAAGATCAGAATAATGGTCAGGTCCCCTGCTCAGTGTCATCCAAGCATATACTTTTTATTTTTTTATGTACCTTAGACCATTGTCGTAAATTGTACATCTGCAGAAGTTTAAAACTCTTCTTGAGACCTGATATGAGAAAGTACTACTGCTATTCTGCAGGTATATGAACACTGACCTCACTGAAATTAAGTTACTTGCTCAGGATCACACAGAAAATCAATAGACCTGAGGAAAAAAAATTGAATTTCTTTAATCTCAAGTAATACTTTGACTACCGTGCTTCCTCTCTCCTTATCATTATTACTACTAACAAGTATTTATGTCTGGTATAGTGTGAACCATGGTTAGGTCATAGAAGTCGCTGGCTGTGTGTAGAATCCATCGTGTAAAGTCATTTCCACTGAGAAAGATAAATATTGAAATAATGTGGAAAAAAAACAGGATAAAATTACCCAAAAAGGCAGTCAGCTGACAAAAATGTTTTTTGGCTTTTCTTCTGTGAGAGGGTCAAAACTGGTCTGACCTAAAAAAAAAAAAACCCAAACCAAACAAACTATGAAAAAGCAACTAAACAAGTGAGAAATGTCATGGTTGCTTATTGGCAAGCATATAAATTCCACATATAACTATCACAGACCAATCCTCTTGTGTGACTCAGTGCAAATGTTGACTACAGTTAGTGGGACTGGCTCCCTTTGTTCAATTAGTGGCTTCCTGAACAATGAGGGGGAAAAATAGCTATTATGAACTACTATGAGTAAGATACTTATAAAAATATGGATATAATTGCTCTAATTGTTTAAACAATGAGCTGTCAGGTGCTTAGTGCAGACTGTAATGCAGGAGAACCGGAGAAATCAAATTAACAGGTAAATAGTTCCCCTTTTCCTGTATCCTCACATTCCCGCACAAGTCACTGGGAACTTCAGATGCTGTCTCCAAACTAGAATAGGAGCAGGAGCTCTTAATGCTGTACTCATACAACTGTGTCATTTATGTGACCTGCCACTTCAGGACAATAATGACAGAAGAAAGTGTAGTGGAGTTTACATGACTCTCTGATGTAGTTCTAGATCTCTTGGACTAAACTGTCCATGTGTCTGCTTTGGAACAGAGTAATAGCTGATAAAATTGTTGGAGCCACTGATATTTGTAGGTTGGTGTGCTGCTTAGTCCCCTGAACAGCACAGGGAAATGGTGTCATCCCTTAACCTAACGGGACTTTAAGAGACTTCAGTAACAGCCTTCACAGCGAGCCAAGGACAGGGCAGAACTCTGCTGTCCGGTTTCAAACCGAGCAGGGTAATTACTTGCCTGGAGTTTTAAGCACTGGTTAGAAAACTGTAAAAAACAGTTTTGATTTTAAAAACCAGTTGATTTTAATAAGGAGAGACCAAGAAGCTCTATTCACTGAAAGACAAGAAACAAAATATACTGAAAGAATAGACAGAGAATCTGTAACAAATTCTGTTAGTCAAATCCATTTGGATGGGTTTTCTAATGCTTGACTCATTTAAAATGATATGGTAATCAGCATTTGGAAAAGAGTGGAAGAAATTACCTAGCATTTGCTAGAGAAGGGCTGCCTAGGCCAGCTCTTCCCTATGAATGGCTTCTCAGCTGATCTTGCCTACGTGTTCTATGAGGCTAAAGCAGAAGACAAGGTGGTGAAGACAAACAAACTGTCCTCAAACACTATTTATTCTTTATTGAGCTTGTGGGGAGATCCAGAATAGCTTTTTGCAGAAGTGGGACTGGGTATACCAGTGGCGACGGTTCTGTGAACTACAAGGAGAGGAAATATGCTGGTGGAAAAAGGTTCGGCTGCCCCTGCATGACAAGGGGCATCCTATAGGTATCCTATAGCATGGGTGATGAGTAGCTGATCACTGGGTATCTGGGCATTTGGCATATTTTCCTCAACACCTGGCCAAAATGGTATTTGTGATAGTCCTGTAAAAGCACTTTCACATTCCAGCCATAGTGTCTTTTAATTAAAGTTAAAACCAAGTGTGTCGTACCTGAAATACCAAAGATAACTTTCTCCACAAAACTGGCACTGGGAAGTACCTTGTCTTGCAAATAAGGCTCAGTTTCTCTTAAGCTTCCTGTCCCAGAAGCAAGGCTTGTGTCTGCCTCCCTGAGACTGCTGGCCAACACGGCAGCTGGGACACAGCCTCTCTGGACTGGACTGAATCCATCAGTTCATTTCACAGAAGCAGCTAATAGGTAATAATAGGTGCCTGTAGATAATATGGCATTGCATCTTATTACCAATTCCCTGAGAAAGCCAACATCCCTCTGTCTTTCCTCTCAAAAGGATGCTTTATTATAATTACATATCACTTTATTAGGCAGCTGAAGCAAAGAGCACATTTGATGCTAATGAAGTGCTGCTGTGGTTGAGTCTGTCACTATTTTTGGACCTGCGCATCTCCAGCACTTTTGATTGGGCGACCGAGGCTTTGGATGTCTCTAGCTTCTTCTGTGGGGGATGCTCGGTGAAAAGCAATGACTCAGCTTGCCAGGACTGCAGAACTGTTTACATGCTCAGAATGAGAAAAGCTGCGGGACAGCAAGAGCGCACACAAAAGCTCTTTATGCGGTGGAAGTATTTTTCAGGTAGTGGACAGTATTATCTAGATTGAAAAATCCTTCTGAATATTCACTTTGTTTCTGTGTTGGTCATCTGTACAGTCCTTGTTTTTCCTCTTTTCCATCCTCCACCCTACAGCATTTGAGGAAAAAGCCGGTTTTCACGGAACTCAAGGAAAATATTTTAGAGGTTAAGAGACAGACAAATCACAGCTGTCCACCGGCTGCCTTTCCTTACGAAAGATGAGGTTGTGCCATCTCCATTTTCTGCAGCAAAGCCTGAGGAGCTGCTCAGCACTGTGAAGGCATGATTTGGTGGTAAAATTTGAGTTAACAGCTAGCGCCCCCAGAAGCAGGCCTGCTCCCACGCCCCTTTGTGCCACCAACACTCAGCTGGTCCCACGGTGACTCAGTTCAGGGTCTCAACCCGCATGAAAATATTCCTTCCTCCCTCTCTCCCCCTACCTTGCAGGGCTGTGTTACTGGTCACCACCCAGTCAGACAAGTGACAGGAACTGGGGCAAGGGAGGCAAAGGCAGCATGTGAGACCATTTCTCCAAACCAGGACCTATTAAGACAACTTAATTATATTACCAAATTACTTCCTGACAGCACGCTGGGAGACAAAACCTCCCCATTAATTAAACAAGGTTAATGGTTCCAAGTATCATTCCATTGTCTTCTGATACACAAACGAAGAACGTGTCAGAGTAATCAATAATTATAGAAAATGCTGTTGTATCTAAATGCCTAATTATCCTTCAGCCAGCCCATAGGGCTATTTTGTTACTATAGCTTCTCCCTTCCCAGAGGGGAAGGGAGTGACTGATGCACTGGTACCTCTTAAGTGTTCTCTTAGACCGCAACTCTGCGACCAAATATTGGTTTGCAGACTACGATACTATGTGCTGCTACAAACTATTTTGATCAAGAAGTCTTCTTGGTGTTTTTGGACTTTCCCCATTTAAGTGTTCCCACATACAATTTTTACTTTAACTCAGATTTCTAGGCATATTGGGTTAAGATCTTTCTTTGGTAGTATCGATAAACTTATCTTAGTACTAGCAGCAAGATGCGCGACACACTTTTGTATCTTTTTAGAGTTGATTTATGTAAACAGGCCAGTCCCACCACTGCAGTAAAATCTCACATCAACTTAAGAAACCTCTGACCATACCCATCATCCACCAAACCACATACAACAGAAGACATAACTCATCATAGACATAGTTCTGATGACAGGGAAAAATAAAGAACATCTTCACAGGGCAGACTATAGTGACATGAGACATGCACCCAGCCAGGTCTGCATTTGGACAAAGCTTGCTCACTGGCTCCCTCTGCTGAACCACCTAATATTTAATATGTTAATTATCAAGGGGAAGATGGTGGAAGAGTAACAGTGCTATATACTACCATACTCTAACACCAGCCAGCATCAGCTATAAAGATGACCACAGCCTCTTGGTGCAAGAATCCACCAAGATCCACCATTCTGCAGGTATTTTGAGGTTTTTTCATTGGCCCTGGAGCACTTGAAGCCAGATTCCTCCTTCCCAATGAACGTGGCTAGTACATGTGGGCTTCCACCTCAGTGAGGGTTGTATTACTCCCCTTTCTATCCCCTTTTCATGAATTTGATGAAATCTCTACTCCCCATCAAGTTTGACCCGATTGGCTACTTTCAGCTAAGAATTAATGGGAAGACAGATGGTGCAGTTATATAAGCCTTGTTTCCTGCATAAGTCTGGCTAAGAAAGAGCTCAAGCGTGCCAGATCTGTTTAATATGTACATCCTCATTTTTTTTAAGAGCAGAGCTATTGCTTCCCAGGCATCCTCTTCCAGATATCTGGTAACTGACCTCAACAGAGAAAGAAAACAGACAGGGCTAACTTTCTCAACTCGCTTTCTGCCAGTTTCTGATAGGAAAAAGTGTTGAGACTCCAGAAGTCTCCCAGGATAGAAAAATACTTGCCTCTCACAGAAACAGCTTCTGCTTTTTAACTCATTTCTAAACCTACAGAATTAAGAATCATGCTTTTGCTTTTTGATCTAAGCAGGTATTGTTCCCTACTAAAAGCGTTACATCCCACATGGATAAACAAAATCAGGAATAGAGTATTTGGGAAGGGACATACATTCCAAGTTCCAGGGATTAGAAGTAACCCTGCAAAACTCTAAACTCAGAAGTATTCCCAGTGCTTCCACTTCAAAATGCATGGCATTGCTCCTGAAATGCCTCTAAGAAGTTGCTATATTTGCTGAGGTTTATGTGGTGATTGATGGATCAAAGCTGTTCATCAGAAAAGCCATCTCAACAAAGCTGTACACAAGCTTTAAAATGCTAATGAGTTCCCTAGCAGTGGTTTGTTGCTAAGACCTGGCTCTTCACAAAAGATACCCGAGGCACTGGCTTCAGCACAGTAAGGGTGCAGAGAAATACGCCAGCACAGACATTGGGCTGGATTTTATTTTGCAATGTGTCCTGATGTGCAGTCAATCCAGTATTTATATCTGCTGTTCCCAAAAGAAAATCTGTTGGGTTTTGTTTGTTTGTTTTTTCCCCCCAACTCATTCATAGTTAAGAAAGCTGAATTCCTGTTTATACTAAATAGTTAAAAAAACCCCAGCCACTAAAAACTCAAAAAACCAACCAAACAAAACCCCTACACCCCAAACCTTATACACTCACAATTCTAGTCGTCTACATACAGCCCTTCAGGATTTCATGCCACAAGCAGTTTTCCTGTTAAATAACATGCATTGCAAGATTTGTGCAACGTGTTCTATTATGGATTGCAATGAAGACACCAGAAATCCTTGCTATTTTCCCTTCAGATTTAATGTGGTGCTTTCAGAACAGTTAGAACACCAATTTGTGAGGATAGACTCCATTTGAAAGACAGAATGTAGAACGCAGGTACCCACGGAGCTGAGGCACCTTCTTGATTCGTGCAAGGATCTGTGAATCCACTGCCTTCTGGTCTGACTTGCGTTGCTCCGTTATCTCGTATTTCTAGAAAGTATAAAAGAATAATGTTAAAATCCTGCAGAGTGACTTCAGACTCTTCTACGGAGATGAGAAAATTCAGGGCAAACCCTGAGTTCTGGCATTTTCAGGAAATCTTTCCTCCATTTGTTCTAAATATGGTAAAGGTGGTAGGAGACCGGAGGTGGCAGAGAGAACTGAAAGGCACTGTTTGGCTTACGTAGAGGATGCCAGAGCCAGCAGCACGCTACTGGCAGTATCAAAACAGTAAAGGTGTTTCTCGGTCAAAAAAGACTTTTAACTGGAATAATCATTGCTGCTGTTCTGCTAAGGCAGAAGCAGGAAAGAATCCCCAAATTTAAAAGGGATTTATCTCAATGCTGGTATATGAATTCACTTTAACAGCATTACCTCACTTTAACGAGTACCGATTAAAATTCAATTGTCCATTTCTTTCATGGTATTTCCCCCTTTCCAGCCTGGCTTTAAGTAACAAGGACATTCAGAAAGAATGAACAATCATGTTCCTTACTTCTTTTTCAGTGTCAAAGATCTCGCCTTCCTGGTGCTTGGGCTTACGCAGCCTCTTCTTCTTAAAGTATGCATCAGTAAGATGCTTGGGAATTTTCACTCCAGAGATATCAACCTTTGTAGATGTAGCAATAACAAATTTCTGATGGGCCCTACGCAGAGGGACACGATTGATAACCAAAGGTCCTAAAGACAGAAGAGAGAACAAGGTTAGCTCTCCTGGCAACAGCCACTGCTTTTAAGTTGAATTTTTGTAGTGTACAAGATGATTAGTTTCTTCAGAAATGCCTACAGCTGAAATCTGAAGAATCAACAAAGCCCTTCCCCACAGCCTCTAGAAAAGCCAAAAAATGCTTATCTTTTCCAGGTATCGAAGCTTAATTACCTCCCCTCCACCTCCCTGGAAAGCCACAGAACAGGATTCCACTTAGATACATAAACACGTAATGCACCAAATCATCTGCATGCAGATCTGTAGTACTACTGACCCCAGACAAACCTCAACTTAAAAAAAAAACCCAAAACAACCCCCACACACCCAAACCCATGAAAACCTCCAAACCAAATGAAAAATATCATCACATTCCTGTAAAATTTTCTTACCTGTAACAAGCAAAAGGCCAGTACCAAGCTGCTTCAAGAAGACGACGCGCTGAAAAGACATGAGATGTGAAATTAGTCCTCAGGTCCTGGCACTCTGAAATACTGCAACCAAATTGGGACTGTGCCCACACTCGGCCTGTTTTACTGGGACAAGCATCGATAAAGCATCTGGGCATGAGCACAACTACGCGACTCGAGAAGCCCCCCCACAAACCAAACTACCAACACTGCTCAGAGTACAGCTCTGCCAGTTACCACATCTCTGACAGATCACAACTCTCCATGTGCTTCATCACTCAAGGCTGAGCAAAGTCAATTAGTACGGTTTTTTTAATCTTTGCCTATTCTACAGGATGGTGAGACAGCCATCTCGTCACCCAAATTCTTTGTATGAGTTAAAGGCAAGAACTAGATAAACCCCAGAAGGGTACCACGACATATCACGTGGTCAGAGACACCTCCGGTTGCATTTTTTTCCTTCTGGTCAAGATTTCCTTCCCTGAACAGCTGCCTTAAGTAACATAACACTGATATCAAGGAATTCGACAAAATAAAGGAAGTCAGTTAAGACCTGTTAGTAAACATCACTAAGAGGAAAAACACAGCTCAATGTAACAATCAAGTGTTACCCTGATAATTAGATTAAGAATAAAAATGTAATTCTTCCTTTGCAATAGGTAGTCTAGGACAAAATTTTGACCGCATTGCAACAGTAATAGGAACAGGCACCATGTCTGCCATTCTGCAGTGCAAAGTCAGTGTGACACAAATCTACATGCTTTTCTGCCCTGCAGGAAGATTCCCTTAATTTTTTTCCAAACAACTGGACCAGCCTGTTTTACTTCCCGCTCTGAGCGGAAGAACAGTACTTTAAAGACTGTTTCCCCTAAAGGCAGGACGAGAGAAAGCATCTAGACAGAATTCACAGAAAAGCAGCTTTGCAGATTCGCATCTCGTGGCTGAGCAGTGTCTTGTGATACCAGCTGGTAAATACAGGATACCTCTGCTCAGTCGAAACGGCTCCAGGGCAGAAATGCTGCAAATCCACTGGGAGAGTCAAAAGGAAGAAGTCCCCAGTTACCTTGCCCCTATGACGACCGGTCAGAAGGATCAGAACAGTCCCTGGAGTAATTGAGGCCCGCAGCCGCCTCTTGTGCTGGGAAAAGGGCTTTTTGCCATGACTCAAAAGCTTGCGAGGAACATCTTCAGTGGGATAGTATCTGGGCTAGAAAGAGAGAAACAAAACATTGTACCACCCTGTATTCCATAAGACAGAAAGCTTTCACTGCAGTTTAGATTCTACCTTTTGTAAGAGAGTACCTGCAGAATTTGGGGGTCTTCAAAATGCAGAAACTACAACTAGCAAGTGCAGAAGCCTACACTGTAGACCCTTGCTCCTTCTGACATTGAAAATACCCTTCTCTCCATCTGAGGAGACCAGGCACCACTGCTCAACAGTCTTCGCTCCAAGGCCTGGGTGTCCCGGGGCACGGAGCTACCTCTTCCCACCCTGTCAGGGCAGTAGGGAGTGTCACTAAACAGAAATGGGAGTTCAGCCATTTGTAATGGGCTGTGGGGTGTGAGGTAGGTTACAGGTATTGGGATGCATTTATTAGGTTTTCTCCTTTGTATAAAGAGACTAATGTGGAAAAGTAATTGCTAACTTCTGGAAGCACGAGATGGTTTGTACTATTTCACTAAAGCTGACCTTTCCAAAAGATTTTTTTTTTTTTCCCCTGCTGCATTTCAGGAACACACTGAGTATTTTCCATACAATTATGCAACAGCGGAAGTTGAGACCAGCTCTGTATTTCCCAGCACGCTTCCAGTTCAGCACAGCCAGAGGAGGAGCAACCATTCTCTAAACTACCGACATCTCCATGAGAAGGACAATCACTGGGTCCGTATCTCGAGCAGACAGCTGCCAACAGCTCAGTGCGGCACAGCACAGGCTGAGGCTGCTACGCCGCCCCAGCGAACAGGCGCATCATCTAGTCACAAGTTACACGCAACAGCCTTGAACTGCCAGCGTCCCAGTTCTTTTTCTTACCATTTTGCGGATTTTAACAACACGGCTACCTCCATTCTTGTCTCCACCAACTGGCTTGATGATGGTTGCGCGTGGCTTTTCTTTCTTTTTCTTTTCTATCTGTAGGCAAATAAAAGGGAAAACAGTAAATTTCAAGCCAAAGCCACCACGATCGTGAATAATCATCAATAAATAATGAAAACCCTGATTATTTAATCACAATATTTATTGTCCTACCTTTGTTTCTGGAGCAGTGTACTTGCGCTTGTACAGTGCTTTTCGGACATACATGGCTGACCGGGAATATCTCCCGATTCCCCGGGCCAGGACAGGGTTACGGCTGGCATGATGCCTCTTAATCTTCTTTTTCTTCTCACCTACTGCCCTCTGGCTTGGCTTCTGCTCAGCCGGCTTCTTCTCACCTGTCTTTTTCTTGCCTCGTTTTTTCTCACGAGGCGCCTTCTCACCTGGCTTTTTCTCACCTGCCGCCTTCTCGCCCGCCATCTACGGATCCAAATAAAATAGGAACTATGATTTGTTACAAGGTGTGCAGAGGAGCGTTTAAGTTGCAGAAAGTAAAAGAATCAGAACTCGATCCTTTACACCACTCTAACTGTTGTCAGCCACCTCTTGCAGCCGTGGCTAATCGCGACGCTGCAGAGTCAAACGCCACCCTATGTGCTGCACGCCTGCCCGTCGCACAAAATGCTCCTCCACGCCGGCAGAACAGCGACGGGTTCACCGAGACCGTCTAAGCCCTCCTCAGCGGGAAGCCCCGCAAAACGCAAACAGGCGCCGAGGCCGCCCCGGAGGTAGCCACAGTCGCCCCAGGCTCGGTCACAACCGCCCTGGGCACAAGAATCCCCCCGGCCCCGCTGGAGCTGCTGGGCCCCGCCACCCCGTCGGCCCTCCCCGAGCTGCCGCTCCGCCCTGCAGAGGCCTCCAGCTCCGCTCCCCTCCGAGTCCGGTTCCCATTCTCAGCTGGGCCCCGGGAGGCTCCGGCTCAGCCTCCGCATCCAGCCGCGGCCTAGCCTGACCAGAGGCGGCTTCACCTCCCGCTCCACCCCCGCCCCCATATCGGTCCCCAGGCCTCATCGCCGTGTCCCCGACGGCGCCGGGCCGGGCCGATGGGCCCGGTGCAGCCACCCGGGGGCAGATGGCGGTGGATACCGCCCGCCGGGCCGCGGCCCTGCCCGCCGCCGCTCCGCCATTCTTACCTTCCGGGGAGGGAAAGGGACCTACATCCGGGTACGGGCGGCCTAAAGAGAGCGCGGCGTCTGACGTCACCGCGCCGGTCGCGGAGCACGCCGGGACTTGTAGTCCGTGGGTGTCCTGGGCAGTCCTGGCTCACCCGAGCCCGGGGGCGGCGGGAGGGAGCACCGGCCACGACTGATCCGCCCCGGAGGGGGCTCTGGGCGCGGGGGTCGTGGTCCGAGGTCGGGTGCACGGCCGAGGTAGGGCTCCGTGCCCACCCCTGCCGGGCTTGGCGGGACAAGGCTCCGCTACTCCCGTGGCCGGTGCCACTGGGGCCCGCTCCAGCGGATGGAGCCCCCGCTGCCCCCCGGGGGTCCCACCACCGCCCCCGCGCTCCCTTTGGGGCAGGGGCGGGGCCGTGTCGCCGGCCGATGACGCAGCGGGCGGGTGACGCAGGGCGGGCCGCGCCGCGCTCCGTGCGCCTCCGGGGCCTGAGGCGGCCGTTGTTCACGCTCCCCTCAGGGCGCCCGTAGGCCGCGGCCCGCGCCGGGGGGACCCCCCCCCTCCATGTGAGAGGCGGCCGTCGAGGGGGGCGGCCGGGCGCACCGCGACCCGCCGGCGCCACGGGAGAAAATGACATCGCGGAGGTGAGGTGGGAGCGAGCGGCGCCGAGCCCGGCGGGGGAGGGAAGAGGACGGGTGGGGGGCCGCCTGCTGCCGGGGCGCGCACAGGGCCCGGGCCCGGCCCCCTCAGCGCCGGCTCCTGGGGGGCTGCCGGGCCGCGCCGCCTCCCCGCGGCCGGCCTGGCCGGGCAGGGCCTCCCGCGTCCCACGGCTGCTCCGGGACCCTCTCCCCGCCCGTTCCTGGGGCGGGATGTCCCCGCTCCCGCCGTTGTGGGGCTGCGACTCCAGTCGGGGCCTGGCTCGCTTCGCTCCTCGCTTTCCCCAGCGGGGCCCGGCACGGCGGGGGGACGCCCTCCCCGGGGTGGCTGGGGGCCCGGTGGGGCGAGGGGGCTGGCTGGCTTCGGGGTCCAGAGCTGCCCCAGGAACATTGGCTTCCTGGGGGAGTTCGAGCGTGTCTCCCCGCGCCCGAAGGTGCCTTTGAACCGGAGCTGAGAGATGGGTTTTATTCGCGTGGCAACTCGCTCGGTTCTCGGGCCAGAATCCGAGGCCGGGGAGGGTCGTGTTGCTGTCGATAGTTCAGCTCTAGTGACGTTACCGAAATTAAAACACGAGCCAGCTCTAAAAGGAGTGTTAGTAAGCTGACCTGAGGTGGGCTCTCACTTTATTATCAGCATTAGGTCTAATTTCAAAACCTTATGGCGTTGCAAAATCAGGATGATAAAGAGTTAAATCAATTTCTTTGTTGTAGCTTCTCACTGTCCTTAATGTGTTTTGATATTTGTCTAGTATTAGCAGTCCTTTTTGGGCTGAGAGGATAAGGTAAATGTTAGACTTCAGAGGAATTACTGTCATAAAAAGGAAAAAAGATGTTTCTATTCTTACCTAACATACCTATTCTGAAAATTGATACATCTCTTTTAAGTAATATCTAAAGTATAACTTCTTCAACATTGGGTTGTGCTCTTTGTTGTTCTGCTTAAGATGGTGAAACTAGATGGGTTGGTTTTCAGTCCATGGCCATTGATATTTGAATTTGCATTTGGGGTTTTCTGAAGTGTGTGGAGGATCTCTAGTCTATGTTGGGTTTTCTCAATGTCCCTTCTCACACATCAGAACAAGCGTGCAAGTTACCTTTTCAAAACACTTTCAGACTTCCTCGTCAACAGGAGTAAGCCTCTTATTCTGCTCAGAAGTTTAAATTGTAACTTGTGAGGGAGACTGAAAAAAAAATGAGAAATATAAACTGATGAGCCTATAAATAGGAGTAATTAAACTACCAGTCACCACCTCCCTGACTGCTATGGTTGTGACAGCTGAGACTCACAACTGATTTAATCTCTCCTGCTCTTGAAAAGGTGATTAGAAAAGCTCAATCATGGCTTGGAAAAATGTATTGATTTTTTTCTTTTCTCTCTTCAGTTTGGTAAGAGAGAAATAGGCTGGACACAGATCCTGCTGATCTTTTCTGGACTATGTCACCAAAAAAAAAAAGAGAGAATTGTAGCAAGGCTGTATTTTCTACTATGTATTAGTTTTCAACAAAAGGTTCCTGCTTAACTGATATTCCCTGGTTTTTTAAATGAGACCCCCGCTATTTAACTGCTTACTTTTCTGCCAACGTTTTCATCTTACTGTAAACTAATAAGGGACTTGGAATGGTATGCTGCTGAACCCCCAAATCTGAATTGCTGTAAGGAGTGTTCTGTGCATAGTGAGGACAGCTAGTTTAATTAGAGCGTGGGTTTATGTGTGCGTGTGTTACTTTCTTGATTGTATTTATTAGCTGTGATGTCCTTTGCTTGGGATAGCCTCTGCACCTGCTCGTAATAGACATTGAAGAAGGAAAGGAGGAAAAAGTCTAAAATGCATTCCATCCCTATAAAAGGAAGCGTAAGAGAAAGTCCTCTATAGGGCTTATGTTACTGGTGTCTCGAGCCCCTTTGCTCTCTCCTCCGGTTTTGGAAGGGATGCAGCCACGAAGGTTCAAAAGCGCACATGTGATGGCAGTACTTCAAATGATGCGATCTTGATCACCGGTCCGGAACCATTTAACAGAGATCACTAACACCCCCATTTTTCTATTTGGGGTGGCTGACAAATGCATCTTCCTACTCAAAGCCAAAAATACAAAGATGAGAGAGCAGGAGTACAAGTTCCCATTAGAAAAAAAAGTTACATAAAGCGCAGTAAACTCCATCGGTTTCCCAGATGCAGCTTTTCTTTTGCTACAATTACTTGCTTTTTGCCATCTTCAGTAGGAGTGTATGCATGCATATCTGGGGGTGAGATTTTTGGTTTTAGACAATCTATCATCTTTTTACCCTCTCTTTTAAGCACAAGGTTTTTGTAGTCCCTTCTGTTCATTAAACTATTACGTTTCTGTAATTTTATATCTCTTTAACAACTACAAGCACAGTTACTTCCAGATGCATTAGGGTTTAGGGTAAGATACAGAAGATATTATATTAATTAAAGTTTATGGAATGTCACCATATAATAAATCTGTAGGGCGATTTCCATTAATTTCTCCTTTGTGTGTTTATGCTTTTTTGGATATAAACTCAAAAATTTGCAAAGATGTCTCTTGAATCCAGTGTGTATTTAAAAAGCTTATAAACTGTTCAAAATGTTGCTGCACTTTTTTTTCTGTTTTCTCCTAATGGAAGCAAAATGTTGGAGGTGGAAGTGCAGTAAATACATCATCAGCTTCTGCAGACCAACCTATCTTATTCTGAAATATATTATTTAATGTTCAGTTCATCCCAGGTGCCAATGCTTGTGCAGTTTCTGTTGTGAGACTGCATCAAAGTACAACTTTTCTTGACCTTTGAGTAGTCATTAGATAAATGTAGCATTATTTATTAATTCATTCCCATTTGCTGTACTAAATTTGAAGTATTTTTTTAATACATTTTTTCATGACCCGTGCTGCATAACTTTGATTTTTTTGTTGTTTTTCAGTTAAAGATATGGTAGTATTCACTAGGTTTTCTTGGTGCAAGCAGAATATCCTTAACTAGAAAAAAATCAAGATTTACAAGAAGAATTCTGAAATGGAATTGGCACATAAGTAATCCTAATTCCCATCTGAATGACTTGCTAGACGTTTGGATATTCTAGAATCTCTAAAAGTCCAGAATGTTTCCATGAGAATCTGTGCCTGAGGAGAACAGGCTGGATAAGGCATTGTTTTTTTTGTCAATTATATTGTCAGTTTTTCAGTATAGAAGGAATTGCTGAAAAGTTAAGTGATAACCCTAAATTTAGATGTGCACTTGCATATTTTGCTGTTTCAGCAATTTAGCATGAAATGCTGACTCTTATCAGAAATTATCAGAAGTGCTATTCGATTATTTTTTTTTAGAGATAGCACTCGTATCTGTAATGACATTGGTTGCAGAGTCTTTTGCCTTAATGTTTTGCTTTACTTTGGAGAAACTAAGAACCTCATGTACAAAGAAGAGTAGCCTGTGTTCTTGCTGCAGATACGGATGTGCGTTTTCACTTGCGTCTGTGCATAGTGCCTGATTAATGGCAACTCTGAAAAATAAGAGATCATTTAATTGCCAAATACAAGTCTGACAAAGCCATAAAACAGTTCTTAGTTGCTGTGTCCGCATCTCTGTCCATGGGCTTTGTAGTGGTTTGTGTTTGGTTTTGTCTTCTAAAATTGTGTCTCATTAAAAACTCCTTTCATCCAGAACGCACAGATGTAGTTTAGTATTGCAAGAGTGCAGTAAAAATCCTCAATTATAGATAAGAGAAAACGCAGATGTGTTAACTGAAGGGCTAAGAATAAGTCCTTCAAAAGTTAATGCCATAGGTGGGGACACTGAGCTTCTTGGGTATAGCCCATATACAGCTCTCCTTTGGCAGGGCACTATATTCGTCCTTCAGAAGGCTGTTTGTGGGTGGTGAATATCAATATGAGATTCCTCGGTGTTTGTATTTAAGCGGGATATATTCAGACCAGAGGAATTGCCATGGTGGTTGGAAGACGGAGCGGTGCTCTTGTGTCTGGCAGCAGTCAGCACCACGTTCTCTTGAGGAAGGTGGAAGAAGACTGGGCAACCAAATAGCTTGTCCACAAGTTCCTTCCTGGCCCCTATCAGCTGGTGGTCAGCTTGTGCCTGAAAGCATGAGGTTTTGTTAAATTTTTAACCTTTAAAATGTTGTCAAGTTTCACTTTGGATGTTTTGTTTTATTTTTAAGTGTTTTTCTTGATTGTCTTTTGGTTTCTTTGTGTGTCCTGTGTTCCTGGAGTAAGGAAAGACTTGTGGTCTCTGTTTACATTGTATGTCTTTTGATATCATTTTAATCCAAGCAGTCTGAGTATGTTTAGGTATAGCTCTTTCCCTTACAAAGCATCTCTTACCAATACATAAAATTGTAGTGCAATATGAAATGAATAATTTATACTTTCTGCTAAGATAGAGGTTCTTGTTAATTTAGGAACAAAACTCAGTACCTCATGGTTTTGAATCTCTTGGATTGTTCTGTTTAGTCTTGTTGTGTAAGTTAACTCTGAAAACCAAAAGATCTAGTTATTCATTAACACTCTTTATTTTTAATCTTTTATAGATGGTTTCATCCAAATATTACTGGGGTGGAGGCAGAAAACCTGCTGTTAACAAGAGGAGTGGATGGCAGTTTTTTGGCACGGCCCAGCAAAAGTAACCCAGGAGACTTTACGCTCTCTGTTAGGTAAGTTTAAATGTTTTTTGTCTTTCTCCCCAAATCGGTAGGGGTCTTCATTTGATGCTGTTCTGTGGCGAAAGAGTGGTAAATGAAGTACTTGTAAGAGATGAAAGAAGGCATGGGTCACTTTTTAGTCTGTTGTTTGCTTTTTTTCCCTCTTCTTTTTCTCCTTTTTTTTCCCTGATTAAGTTCTTAAATACTTTTACACAACTTGAGGAAACCGTAGGTTGGAGAGTAGTGAATTCTGATTCTGCAGAGAGACAGAAAAGTTAAGAGGAAGCAGCAGTTTTATTATAGCATTACTTTGTGCCCTTTAAAAATCTATTTGACAACAATGCATAAGTAGCAGAGATGATCTGAATTACTGGTCAAGCGCATGCAAGGAAATGCTATCCAGGCTCTTCTTACAGGAAAAGTCAGCAAGTTTTTAAGGGAAACTGTGGTGCTATTTCAGCTTCCAAAATAGGCCTTTTGTAATGCTTGTCCCCCGACACTGTGTGTATAGTGGTAGGGATGGGGAAAGGACAGCAAGAGGAAGTAGATAAAGGAAAAAGGAAAAGTGGGATTGGTGATAAGAATAATGCTGCTTGGATACCTTTGAGATAATGGGCCTTGTTGAATAGAAGGGGACTCTTTCAGGGAGCTGTTCTTCATTAATAATAGAGACTGTGGGAGCAAATAACTTAACAGCAGGCAAAGGCAACTGGTCACTGAAAGGAGATCTTAGCAGTTAGTGTGAAATTCTAGGGAAAGAAGCAAACAAGCTCTGATGGGTGTTTTGACAATGCTTGATTCTTTTTACCCCTCCACCCTTTGTGATTGTGTGTGCAATTCTTGGGGGTTGGATGGACTTCTGTTGGAGATTGTGGGGCTGCAGAGCTTAACCCTGGCTTCAAGGATCCCTTCGTTATGGAATTCAGGTGGGTTTTTTTTTTTGCCTATTCTTCCTGACTGTTGGACAGCCACTTCTTGCAAGCCACTGACATGTGGCTGAAGCACACTTCACAGGTGCACTAGCCTAGCTATTCTGCAATATTTCAGTTGTAAAGTGATGCAAATGTAAGTATGGATTTCTCCATCAGAACGCTAAATATAAAAGTGATTGCTTGGAAAGCAGCTGATTTGTGTGGGGTTTTTTTCCCTTTGTTTCAAATATTAGACGAACTGGAGCTGTCACCCACATCAAGATCCAGAACACAGGAGACTACTATGACCTCTATGGAGGAGAGAAGTTTGCTACGTTGGCTGAGTTAGTCCAGTATTATATGGAACATCATGGACAGCTCAAGGAAAAGAATGGAGATGTTATAGAGTTGAAATATCCGCTGAACTGTGCTGATCCTACATCTGAAAGGTAAGAGAAATAGTGGTGAAAACCTCAGTGTCTCAGCATTCTTAGTAAATGCATGTATTTATTCCTGTTAACATTGCATTCAGCTTCCATTTGATGAAAGGGTGGCCGCTATATTGTACTAGAAGTGGTCCCACTGATTTCAGTGAGATTACTTGCAAAGTAGACTAATAAACATGATGAAAGGTAAAACAATCGAAGCCCCAGAACGAACCTATTTTCTTCATCCTTCTTCCTGGTGTGATACAATACTGAGAAAGAGGGCATAGTTTCCTTTATTTTTACTGGGAGAATGTTTTGTTATAGAAGTTCTCCTAAACCTTCCTGAAGCTGTTACGGCTGCAAGGAATTCCCAGGTATATTTCTGGGCATAATTTTATACAATTTTTACAGCAGTGGGCATATGTGTAAGAAAGTGAGTGACATGCCAATCCTCAATTTGCTCAAACTCATGTTTTTAGGAGCATGGCTAATAAGGAGAATCTGAGACATTAGACTTGACGTATACTGAGGAAGCATGTGTATGTCAGAAATAAACCTCTATGGCCAGTAGATATCAGTTTATTTTCAGAAGTGAAAAAACAAGGAAAAAATGTTAAAACAAGTTCTCTCACTCCTCAGAATGACTTACATTTAACAGTAGTGGGGAGGTTTACTGCCTTTTTTTGGCCATGTTTCTTGAAGAAATGAGATTGATGTGATTATCCTTTCCAGTTCCTAATGTGATGGAAGGGTAAGGTCTCAAAGATGCAAAGTTCCCACAGTCCCACAGGTTTATCAGGAAAGTGCATCCTCGCGAAGGAAATAAAAGAAGAATAAATGTCTTGACTGAGGAAAAGGTTGCAGCATAAGCTTGTGTTTATTAAACACCAGGGAATCCTGTTGGACTGTTGTAAAAGATCCAGATCAAAGCTTCATTGGAGGCTTGCGTGAAATGCAAATTTCGGTGCTTGTGGAAGTGCTTTCTTTGAAGTGTTTCTGTAATTGCTCGTGTGCATGTACAAGCACACTTCCAAGGCTTATTTTGTTTTTATTTTTATTAACTCTGAGGCTTTCTCTGGACCCGGACACTGTTGTTCAGTGTACATAAGTGTTTTACTTTATAATAAATATTTAGAACAAGTGGATTCAGCCATGGCTGGAATGACCAGTAGGGTACCTGTCTGTATCTTACTTTATTTAAAGGTGGTTTCATGGACATCTCTCTGGAAGAGAAGCTGAAAAACTATTAACAGAAAAAGGAAAACATGGAAGCTTTCTTGTGCGTGAGAGTCAAAGCCACCCTGGGGACTTTGTTCTTTCTGTGCGGACAGGAGATGATAAAGGAGAGAGTAATGATGGGAAATCTAAAGTGACACATGTCATGATTCACTGCCAGGTATGATGAAGCATGAGCTTCTTTTAACAGGGCTACTTCAATGGGCAGTGGGTTTATTCTAACAGAAGGGCCATCTTACACTTCACTACAGAGAGCTGAATACATTTCCCCTTTCCCTGTGGTACTGTATGTGCTACATATCATCTATTGGATTGAATTGACTAATTTGATAGCATCAAAATTCTGTTAGTGTGTTTTTGACTGCTTGCCTGACTAAATCATGTCATACTATACTATGCTGTCAAGTACCTTCTAGTAGATTTGCTTTCGATTGCGTCAGAAGTCTGTCTCAAATCTTCTGCTGATGGAGCCTTTCATGTTCATGAATCTTCTTAAGTGAGTTGCAGTCTCCTGGATAAATTATATAAAAACATGAGTAATTGGACAAATAGAGATCCATCCGAGTATATCTGTTTCTCCTGCCAGTTTATGAAGTTGCACCTGATAAATGATCAACATTCTGTGAAAATTTTGAGTATTGAATCCAAGGAACAGTTTTAAATCTAAAACTTGAATTTAACGTAAGGTAGTTCTTCACTGAAGTACTGTTAAATCATAGTCTTTTGATATTTTCATATATGCCCATGGATTGCTATTAACGAAATAATAATTCTTCTGTTACCCTAAAAGACAGTGCAACATCCTAATTGTTTAAAAACAACTAAAATGCAATAATAGAAATAGTTTGGAGATAGAAGTGATCTACCAAGACTGTAAAAGCTAAAGTACCAGATTTTTTTTTTTTTTTGAGAAAACCTCTTTGATTTGCAATTAACTACTCGTAGCATTTATGACATTGAGGAAAATAACTTAGCATTGCTTCCTTAAAATAGGGATGGTGGCAGTCAATGCCAGCCTTTGAGGACCCGATGATACGCTTTTAGGAATTTGAATTGATTTCCAAGGCTATTTCCTGGATTCTAATCATGTAACTCAGATAGCCTGATAGAGCTGAATGAACCTCAGTTCAGAAGGAATCAGCTTTCCTGAAAAGGCAGATAAAATGATTTTAAATTAGATGACAAAAAGGGTAATGTCCTCCATAGTGTGTGTTTCTTTGCATTAAGGTTCTATCATCCCTTACCAGAAGGATTTTGCTAGATTCTTCTATGTATAGGTTTCAAAGGTAATTTCTCATATGTTGCATAGCCTAAAGATGATATTAGAGTAGACTTCATCATTCAAAGTGCATTTATTTTGATGAACCATCTGTCTTTCAAGGATCTAAAGTATGATGTTGGCGGAGGGGAGAAGTTTGACTCTCTGACAGATCTAGTGGAACATTACAAGAAGAACCCTATGGTAGAAACTTTGGGCACAGTATTGCAACTCAAGCAGGTGAGTGAATGGTGAAGGCACCACGAAGCTTCGTTACCTTCAGCACATGTTGATGAAGTGCAGGCTTTTCCATGTATTCTGCAAGCCATCGTTTTTTTTCTTTCCTAATGGAAAAATGAAGAATTAAACTTCATGAAACTGAATGATGAAGTCAAGTCATTTAAACGGTAACAATTTTTTATATGCCTGTGAGGGATAGACTTGTGTCTCTGATGTGTGCAGAACTTCTCTTGGTTTCATTGTTGTCCATAGGGATTGTAGGACTAATCGAGAAATAAGACAACTTGATGTACTGAAGAACAACCATGAGACTATCTAAAAGCAATTGTTCCCTGCCCCCTTCCTCTCTTCTCTCACTGCCCTTCATTGTTTGAATTGTTTTGAAGTCCTAATACATGCCTGGATATTAGAATTGCCTATATAAAATATACTTAATGTAGGGAATTTGTGTTTTAACTGTCTTCTCACAGTTGTCATTTCTTATACCTTTGTTTAATATTTCTCTTTTTCTTAGCCTCTGAATACTACCCGTATTAATGCTGCAGAGATTGAAAGCAGAGTGCGAGAGCTAAGCAAGCTAGCAGAGACTACAGATAAAGTCAAGCAGGGCTTCTGGGAAGAATTTGAGGTACTTCATTACATTCCAAGTGTTATGGTATTAAATCTCTACACTACTGAAAAGTTAGGTTTGTTACTGCCTTCCTGACCTTTTCTGATCTCCCCCTCCATCACTTCAGATCCCTGTTCTTGCTTCCATCTCCTGTGTCATATACAGCATGGGTTAAAATTTTATCCGTTCCACTCGTGTCTGCTAGTAAAATGATTGAAATATTTACCTTTTTTCCTGATTGTGAGAGCTAATTATGTTCTTCAATGCTATTCATTCAGTACGTAGCTCAATCCCTCCTGAATATCTTCCCCATCACAAGGGAGCCTTATATACAACTGTATCTGGCCCACCGGGACGATTAATCAGATCCATTCCTGTCGTCTTTTCTTCATGTGGACAGGATACTTAACGTTTGAAAGAAAATACAGTTGAAATTTTAAGCAGAGCAAATTAAGTATGAGTGTTAACTAACATGTTCCATACTACTTGAGTCTAGCCTGGGTCCTAACCCTTCTCTGACAACTGGAGTTCCTTAACAGCTGCATGCATGTGATGGTCGTAGCCAAAAGCTTTAGAAGTGTTCTAAGTATAATGCACTGCTTTATACCACACACACGTAAGAAATCCACAGTGGAGTCTGGAACTCCACCAGCAGATGGCAACAGGAAACTGGAAAGGACTGATCTTTGACAGAGAACTGGTTTTGGCTGTATAATGCTATTTTGAGAAACGTCTTGAATGGTGACGGATTTGCAAAGCAACTGTTCTTGAAGAAACTCTTTTTGATCAGAAATATTAATTAGCTGAATGTACGGTCCAGTCTGCTCCGAGATTATTGTCAGGAGGAGAAAAATAAATCCATGAAAAGCAAAAGACTCTTACCAGAGAAGTGACATGTTTCACTACGAATGTGGTAGAGTATAAGAAGGTGAGGTCACAACAGTGGGGAAATCATAATATGAGGATTAAGCTTTTTCCTGTCTCTTCCTCTGTGCCCAGTGCAGGGGGGACAGTCCTTTACCCAGGACTGCTGAATGGTCAGAATCCCACCTGGAGGGGGAAGGAAGCCCGCAGAGGCTGGTCTGGCCATTGCTGAGGACTTCGGACTATGTTTTACCCTATCATTAGAGTGGTGAATCCCGTGGGGAGCAGTTCTCATCTGTTGCTTGTGAACCTCACCGGGAGGTAAACTGGCCTCAACCTTTGAGTTGCTTCTCTTGCGGAGTTCAACACCTGAACTTTGCTATGGGGCCTGAAGGGTCAGGAAGATTTGCCACATCTGCTCTAATGGCTAAAACTTGCATTTGGGAATTAACTGCTTTTTAGAAAGACTGATATCATGATACAGTCATGTGGATTGTGCCTGTGATCACTGTGTGGTTTAGCCTGAACACACATTTGCAAGTTAGCCAAGCAAAGGGTGTCTCTTGGCTTCCCTGTAGAGTCTAAGTATACCTTACTCTTATTCAGAGGGCATAAAAAGGAACAAGTGTGCCCTGTTGGCTTGCCCTTCTTGTAACTGATGTTGGCTTACTAGAAGCTATGTGAATTAATGGTTGGTCTTGTTTTTTTTCTTGAGGGAAGCACTATTGTGCAGTGCATTTAGGAATGGATTGTTGATTTGTCAAAATATCACTGAGCTATTACTTGACACTGTCTTCTTTTCTGACCTCTGGCCTTTGTTGAATACATTTGTCTTGTAATGGATTTATCAGTTGGTCCTTTAGAAGCAAGGTGTTTTCCTGTCTTGTGACATTCCTGAAGAGTATTTGCTAGCAAGCCAGAAGCCTTACAGAAAAAGTAAATGTAAGAAATGAAAGATTTTACCTGTGAGACATTCCACTTCTTTCCCCTTCACTGCTGTTAGTGAGGCCAGCACTAAACCTTAATTTTTTCCCCACTGTTTTTGGAAATGATGCAATCTAATAGCAGTTTCGGTGTCATGCTTTTTCATTCACCTCAGGTAAGCTATAGCTGTCAGCCTTGGTGGCAGGAGGCAGGGGAGCAAACTCCAGGTTGTCCATGGATCTCTGCCTGTGGTGTTTATGATTTGGCAGGCCAGATGGTAGTTATAAATTACTTGTCTTCAGGCATATTTAGGAATGTACCTCTTGTCCCGTGAACCACTAGACAGAATTGTTAACAGTCCTTGTAATGTTTTTCCTTCTGAAAAATGGCTGTTTCGTGAGCTTAATGCTTGGATGTTGTAGTGAAATTGAGGACTGTTTCAGATTTATTGTTGCATCGTGTACATCTCTTAATGGGCTTGTTAGAAGTCGCTGTTGCTCATGGATCTCTCCTCAGGGATGCTCAAAGCAATAACAATTAACTGTATGAAGTGAAGATGTGTTTGAAGCCATGGTTTCCACACACTTAATTGTTTCCATTTTTTTTTTTAACTTGCTATCATGGTTTAACTTTCAGTTCTTTTGCTTGGTGTTTCACTTGGCTGAGACTCAAAAGTGTTAATATTATGTAAAGGTGCTGTGTGATAATGGCACTCGAAAGACTCTTGCAGGGTGGCAAGAGGTGAGCTTAGTGCAAAGTACTGTTTCACCCATCGCTAGTAGTAGTAAGCAATGCTTTATGGGGATGTGTTTTCTGTCTTTGCTTCATAAGCGTGAAACTTCACAGCTCTCCTGTATTGCTTTTGTTCTTTGCTTTCCCTGTCTTTAGGATGAGTCTAATTGTCCAAGGTCACTAAGTGATGCAGTAACAATAACTGAGACTGAAATAGAAGTGAGTAAATGTGCCTGATGTGCCCAAGCTTTGAAGTAAAAGCAATCTCTGCAAGAGTATGAAGGGTGGTAATAACAAGGGGAGCAGCTTCCAAAGCCTGAGTGTTCCTCTTAGTCAGGCCAGTACTGCTTTTGGGATTTAAACTTGGAACAAAGACATTGAGATTCTGGTTTCTCCAGCTTCATTGCAAGTATGGAGTCTTGCACAGACAGCATGGCTGTGAAGCGTGGAATTGCTGTTGTCCCTGTCATATTAATTGTGACCCAGGCACTGAGAAATTAGCTCCTTGCCAACAGGAGAAATCCCTATGCAGATTTATTGTTTCTACACTGGATTGATTTGTGGGTAATTCTGTTTGTAGTTACCTCATGCCCTGCCTCTTCCCCCAACAGGGTAATACGAGAAAGTCAGTGCAAATTTTTTGTGCTGGTTTAGCGAAATGGCCCTGTGTTGGTAGGAGAGAATAATTAGAGCACTTAAGAAGTGGTACGTGGCTGTGGTGTGGTGGTTTGTACATTGGCACTTTACCTATCCCATCCATACCTTTGAAAATACCGTAGCATTCCCATGTGGACTTTTGTTATGGGCGAACAGACAAGAATATCTTTCTAATACTGTGCTTCTAACTACTGAAGGACTTTTCACTGTGCTTGTTATTTAAATACAGTTGCTTGTATTGATGTGTTTTGTTGGGTTTTCTCTGTGCTCCTTCCTCCTCTTCGCCTGTCTAGAGCTGGTCTGGCAGCAGCTCGCAAGGATCCTCTCTTGTGGCATTGCTGTAACGCAGCCTTTGTAATCTCAGGGATTTGTTTTGGGGGCTTTCCAGCAGCGTTACTACAGATTTGCTGTAGCTGAAGGGGCAGAAGAAGGCTGGTAAGGCCTGGAGGAATCCCGTCGTTGTCACTCGTGCTCCTGTGTTTCTTACATACCTTGGAAGCAATACTGTCCTAAGTCTGAACGGAGAAATCCAGTACCCCTCTCTCTTTCTTTGACCTTCTGGCATTATAGTCAAGTATCATCACTTTGGTGAGAAAGGATCGCTATAATGATGGTGAAACATCCATACTTTATCTGTGCTTTATCATTTAAACTTTATTTGTGCTGTTTTCATTTAGACTTTACAGCAGCAGGAATGCAAACTTCTCTATAGTCGTAAAGAAGGTCAGCGTCAAGAAAACAAAAACAAAAATAGATACAAAAACATTTTACCCTGTAAGTATTGATTTCTTTCATTATAATGTAAGCCTGCTACTTTTCTATTCTTTATTTTCTTAGCTCGTAAATACAGGGTTAATTAAGCACCACTGTGCTTTTTCTTCTCTTTAGTGATAATTTCCCCTCTTACGTAGGCAGTATGAGCCCATGCAGTTTCCCATTTGTTTTCAAGCATTTGGACTTTGTAGATACTGATATTTCGATTCCCAAATACTGTTTTTATCTTCAGCTTTCATTTAAAAGCGTCACATCCAAACTGGAATGCGTAAATTTAAGAGGATTAATTTGTGTTACGAAACTGCGCGGTGCAAATCCAGCGGACATTTGCCTTGACTTAGTGCTTGACTGTCGTGTGCTCATGAGTTACTAGGGGGCACGAGCACTTGTTTTGATCTTGCTGTGAACTGGCCACTTGTTTTAAGAAATAGCAAAAGAGGAAAGGTTGAATATTCTAGCCACTAATTTACTGAGTTTGATAATTTAATAGCTTCTGGTAGCCGTAAGAAACGTACCTCTCTGTGGGTTATTTAAAAATAGCTGTGTGTTCACAACTGTAGGATGCAAGTGCTTAACATGCATATATATTCTTCCAGTTGATCATACCAGAGTTGTTCTACATGATGGTGATCCAAATGAACCTGTTTCAGACTATATCAATGCTAATATTATTATGGTAAGTATATTCCTACCTGCAGGAGTCTTGTTTGCACAGCCCATGTCTGCTCTTTAACATGCTCACCTAAATTCAAGTTAGTCTTGTTACCATTTGTCACCATTTGTTAAATTGTTTTTTCTCTAGCCTGAGTTTGAAACCAAGTGCAACAACTCGAAGCCAAAAAAAAGCTACATTGCTACTCAAGGGTGCCTACAGAATACAGTGAATGATTTTTGGAGGATGGTGTTTCAGGAGAATTCTCGAGTTATTGTTATGACAACAAAAGAAGTTGAAAGAGGAAAGGTAAAAACAGACTCTCAAACTGGCCTTAGGAAAGGTCGTGACATTTGAATGCAAGTAAGGACTAACCCGACTTGGTTATATTCATTTATACGCTGAAATCTGGTGCGCCACCACTGCCTTTGGAGACCAGGAAGGTGCTGAGTGTCCTTTTTTTATTGGTGCTTGTGGGAGTTGAGGGTACACTCCTATCATATCATCAGACCTCCCGTTTTTAAGGCTTGGATGATTAAGTTTTAGCTACTGAATGTGAATCTATGTATTTTAAAATTATTCAGGGAATGAGGCACTGGAATGCGAGATGTAGCCAAACAGGCATTCTGCTTGCTTGAAGGGATAAACTGCCTGTTCCTGTAACAAAAGTATTGCCATTTATTTTGGCTTTCCAAGCTTGTGTAGACTTTACTAGAAAAGCAGAATTGTGGGACTTTATTACTATAAGAGTGAATTTAGATGATATTGCTTCTTATCTAAAAACTACAATATAATGTGAAAGCTCTTGCCCCAGAATCACCTTATTCAAGTCACATTTACTAGACTGTACTAGAATGCTGTTCGCTCTTCTGGCTTTACTTTCTGTGCTTGAATTTGATAACATTCCTATTACGTGCTGAGCTAGTGATTATGCCTGAAACTGTAGCTGGTTAGGAATCCCTCAACCAGCTGTGATTTAACACTTTTATTCCTGAAGTCGGGTCGTTTGCCCTGTTCTGCATGAACACAGCTGCCTGTTCAGCCTCAGGAATCTGTGAGCCCCTTGTGGACTGCTCTGGCGGTATTTAATGCTCTGAAAGAGGAAATTTTCCTGCAATGGTGGATCCCAAGAACATGCATTTTACTTTTTAAGTGCAGAGATCTTGTCTTATTTGCTGTCTTCTGGCTAATCTGAGGCTATTACTTTGTTTCTGGGGTCTAATGACATATGGCAGGAAAGAATAGGAAATAGTTGAATACTGATATTCTGGCAATGGTCACATAGCGATTCCTGTGTATAGTATAGCTTTATCCTTGGAATGTGTTGCTTCTGATCTTTTTTCTGTTTGGTAAACAGTTTCTATTCTTTTTTTTAAATTTTTTTAAGTTTCTTTACTTTTTCTACGTACCATTGTCCACTTTTTCCAATAATCTGATGATCTGGTTCTGAATAGGAAGTTGTTAGCTTGTTAGATGACTGTCACTTTTGAAAAAAATTGAATTTAAAGGATAGCTAATGTTTTTCTATGGGTGACTGATAATTGCAGGGGTTCCTCACCACTGCCACAGAAAAAGAGGCTTTCTATATATGTATGGAAGACAAATAGCAGTAGATTTTTTGGGCTTCTCTTCCTAATCTAGGTATCAAAGCTGCCATTGGTGGTGGTTGTAGAAACCATTAGACTCTGTCTTATGGATTTTTTTAGGCTTTGTAAACTTCTGCCTATTCATCATCTTTATTAAAGGGCATGATTTGTGTTTCCTTCCTGAGGCTGCACTGAATGAGGGAGGTGCTACTCCTTCCCGGTGACCTTCGTCTTAGATCTTTCTCTTGGAAGAAGAGAAATAAATGACAGGGTTGCTTTGGAAGAGTTGACTTGCATACTCTCTCTTCTTTTTTTTTTTTTTTTTTTTTTTTTTTTTTTTTTTTTTTTTTTTTTTTTTTTTTTTTGTGGTAACCTATGGAATGACCTGTGCTCTTCTGTAGTTTCTCCATGATTCTTCCCAAATTTTCCTAAACCCGTTTTCTGTGCTCTGGCTGTATAGAACATCTCAATGTCTGATTACTTAATTAGTGCTACATGCATTGATTTACTTTTTTATTATTTTTTTTTACGCCTATTTCACTTCTTTGGTAATTGCAAATAACAGTCCTGATAGAAAAGAAAAGCTTTTTATCTCAGGCCAAGATGCATTCAGATGTGCAGGAAGGAGACAAACCTCTGCATCAGAGATGACTTCAAGAGCATGTTGCCTAAGGAAGTGAGGAACTATGAAACATCTCAGATCTGCACAGAGTTCTGAATATTGCTTTAGAATGCAATGTAGAAGCAGCAAATACTTAAAAATTAAATTAGTGGCGTTTTGGGGGCAGTCCATTGAGCTGATAATGCATGCATCCCCTCTGTCAGACTAAAGCTTGCTTTAACATTGTGTGTTACTGTTCAGACCTGCTGTACGAACTGCTCTCATGTTCACAGTTCCGTATTGAGACTGCAAGTTATGTTGGCATGTGCCAAGACCAACATCTTTTCTTCAGCTTGTACCTTTTTGGAGGTGGCAGGGAAAGAAGGGTAAAAGTAACAGAAAAGCATCTTGTTGCCTAAGTAGGCTGGAAAGCATGTGTTCAATCATCTCTTACTCTATCTTGTGTTGGCAGAAGGGACTTTCTTCTTGCCGTGTTTTCTCACAAATATGTAGTAGTAACTGCAAATAGGAAATGTTTCTCGGTAGTACTCGGGGTTTGGCCTGCATTTGCTGTTGCTGGAAGCTGTATCTATGTATACAGGTACACTATAAGTTCTCATTTGATACCATGTGGACTTGTATTACATTCAGAGGCTAACAGGATTTGCTCTTCCCTGGGCTTTTACAGGAACCAAATAAAAGTAGTAATAGGTGAGCCTGTTCTTCAGTGGATGGAGTATATCCCTGGCCAAAGATAATGTTGAGAGAGAAGCAGCACACCAAAAGCTCTATACTTCAAAACCTACAGATGCAGGAGGCTTTGGTCCCCTGCCACAGGGAGCAATTCTTTGGTGATTGTATCGGAGAGCTATGTTGCCCTTTCTGCTCCAACTGATGAAAAAGCAAGCATCCAAGTTTAATTTCTGCTAAAAACGGCTTATACCTTTGACCTGTATTTATTTTACAGACTGTTGAGTTTTGTTTGTAGAACAGCCTGTAAGACTGCAGCATTCCACTGGAAGTTCTCAGTATTTCGAAACCCGTAGTTGGGTTGGAGATACAAGTAACAGTATTTTGGTCCCTGGGTTTTGAAACTACTGAGGCAAAGCAGGTACTAGGATGATCATGAAAGCTGCTAAAAGGAGAGATTGCCTGTACCTCTTTGGAATCATCTGGTGTTTGTCATAGGGAAGAGAAACTTCCCCCTAAAATGTACTTTACCTCTTTACCGTGTCAGCCAGCTGTTCAGTTGGCGCTAGTAATTGTGCTCTATGTATTCAGAACAGAAAGCTTCAGAAATGTGTGTGTTAACCAGTTTACGAAGCAGCTGCCTTCTTACTGATTACTCCTTTTTTTGTAATTTTGCAGAGTAAGTGCGTCAAGTACTGGCCTGATGAATATTCCCTAAAGGAGTATGGTGTTATGCGTGTTAGGAATGTTAAGGAGAGTGCAGCACACGATTACACACTAAGAGAACTTAAGCTTTCTAAAGTTGGGCAAGTAAGTATGTTAGTAAATCTGTCCTTTTAATTCAGGTTGCAGATCACAAAAAAAATTTTCAGAAGTAGACCGTTTGTTTGGAATCAATAAAAGCACTAAGAGACTAATAAATTGAGCCCTGTCTCTTTCTTTGAAGCTCCAGGTTTGGTTCCATACATCTTTCTCTTTGTCCTTGGGATAATTGAAGGTTCTTCTACGTAAGCACTTTTTGGCAGGAGATGCATGGCTGCAGAGCTTTGAGGAAATTTGGAAAGAGGGATGATGCTTTTAAGTAACTGCACTGAAGTCTAGCCAGGCATTTGCTCCCTTACACAGAGATAGCTCTGTGTGGGTCCAAGTACACAGGAAGTACACTTAAGGGAAGCAATAAAAAAGATGAGGAAGGAAACAGTGAACTAGTGTCAAAATAGCACTTCTTTGTTAAGGGACAATTTGGATCAGGGTGCAAAAAGAATTGTGTAAGAAGCAAGCAAGCAGGATGTATTAGATTGGTATGCCCATGGGATAGAACTGAGTGGGAAGAAGCGCGTAAGGTAAGTGCCACTAGGAATGAATGATGAGTATGGCAGATGAAGCTCTTGGTCACCCTCAGATGGAACTTTGCCATGGCTTCTAAAGGTGAAGATGGAAATGTTGTTGGAAACAACTGCATGTGAAAGAGGGAGCTGAGGAAGCAGGTGGTGTGATTTGACTTGTCAGGCCAGGAAGAACTCTGGCATGTTCCCTCCTTTGAGAGTTGTGGTGCTGTGGATACTGATCAGCAGGTTGGAATATGCCGCCTTCTGATCTGACTCAACTTTAGCACATAGATGGATTTTGATCTGAAGGATGTTGTTTTCACATGTTGGCATCTTCCTTCCAGGGGAACACAGAGAGAACAGTCTGGCAATATCACTTCAGAACTTGGCCTGATCATGGAGTCCCAAGTGACCCAGGTGGTGTACTTGACTTCCTAGAGGAGGTGCACCATAAACAGGAGAGCATTTCTGATGCGGGACCAGTTGTGGTCCACTGCAGGTATGGTGATGCACTGCACCTCTGCTGCTGCTTGCTGTCTAGGCCCGTGGAGTTCGTTAGTCATAAGTGCTGTTATGACTTCTGTCTCTTCCATCTGACATTGATTAGGTCTCTAGTTACTTTTGGCTGCGTGTGGCTTGGTTTGACTCTGGCTATAATTCGGAAGTCTAATGTCTCTTAATGTTAAACTCTTACTTGGACTAGCGTTTTGATGAGTGTTCAGAAAGAGCAAAACAACTAACCTTTTTCCCCCCCCTTTTTACAGTGCTGGGATTGGGCGAACAGGAACTTTCATTGTGATTGATATTCTTATTGACATAATCAGAGAAAAAGGTAGGTTTCCCCCCCACACTTTTATTTTCCTGTGGGACATTGGCAGATACATCACAATAAAACAATGGGAGTGTTTGTAGAATAGAGGGATTCTAGTGATGCCACAAAGTACGCGTGTGTTTGGCGTAGGAGGGACTTGCTCATTCTACTTGACTTAGCTGGAGTCAAAGTGCGGGAACACTGCTCTAGTTCAGCATAGTGAAAACTTTCAGCTGAGGATTACCCAGGAGTCTGATTATATTTTTCTGATTATATTTATCATTTATTTTTCTTTTAAAATGATTCATGAGTGTGTGGCTGTCAATGTACTCATGCACGCTGAATTTGAGTAACTTGTTTTCGGAGGATGGTGTTGTATTTATGTATAAACATAAACACAAAGTCGGTGTGTATGTTGACCTGTGTTGGATTTAAAGTCATCTTGGAACAGTGTGAGGTGATGCAGTTTTCTCCCCCAGGACAGCTTTCCACATTATGTTACAGTTCTACAGATCTTTGTATTAGTTGTAAAGGACAAATCCTTTGTGCTAAATGTTAGCAGTTTTGCTTATTGCAGGATCATTCAACTAAACTGTGTTCTGCCGGAAGATGAGACTAATCTCTTGTCCAAAGACAAAGTTTATTTTACTCTTCTTAACATTATGATGATTCTTCCTAGGTGTGGACTGTGATATTGACGTTCCAAAGACCATTCAGATGGTGAGATCGCAACGGTCAGGAATGGTTCAGACAGAAGCACAGTACAGATTTATTTACATGGCAGTACAGCACTACATTGAAACGCTACAGCGCAGAATTGAAGAGGAGCAGGTACATTTGTCCCAAGTATAAAATGTTACACAGGAACGTGTTATCATTTGAACAGGGAGCAGAGTAGCTCGTTTGCTGCCTGTGACTTTTGGAGGCATGATTGCTGACTGTATAACCAATGCCTCGTGAAAAGGCTGTGTCTGTAACCTGTTAACCCTATTTGGAGAAGTTAGCCTATATTTCCATTCGTTATGCTTAAGAATTACTTAAACTATGAGGTGGAATTAGAAAACTCTAAAATAAAAACTGCGTTTGGCCACTGGCAGAGGTAGAAAATGAACAGTCTGAGAGACTTCTACATATGATTGCAACCAGTGCTGGTTTACCTTCCATGAAAATGCTTGCGTGTATGGGACTTGTCCCCCAGCCCCTGCACCCCAGATCTCAAATTCCCTTAATATTATCTAGTTTTCTATGCAAGAAGAATAAAAGATAAGGCTCTGTTAATTAATACAGAACCTTGCGCTCTGTTGAGTTTTAAAGAGATTTCAAATCTGTTAACTGTATTTCTAAATTTGATAACCAAATGCCAATTTGACCGATTTTTGAGTCTTAAAGTACGTGTTTATTATTAAGAGGTAAGTATATCAGACTGAAAGATTACAGAATGAGCGTGGTGATCTTGCAGTGTAGTGTCCAACAAAAAGCGGTTAAAGGCGTGATTTGGTATAGTAAGATGAGGAAAGTTTTGGAACATGTCGTGGCAACCACAAGACCTTCACTTCACTCTTCCTGGTTAAGTACTTCATTGCACTCAAATTCTTTTACTGTTTTTTAGAGAAGTTACCTCGTTTTGTAATAAAGAACTGACGTTCTACTCACTGTTGCTTTCTCTGCCCTAACCTGTGGTCATTTGGGATTTTTATCTTTTTGTTTCGGAATTTCAGTATCTTTCCTTCTGCAGCTGGCTTGCTGCTCAGAAGGACATAAACCCCCCAAGTGATGGGGCAGCTGTGGGGAGCTGCATGATTAGCGCAGTGCCAGGTGTGAGATGTCATCCCTCTTTAGAGATGGAGTGTGCCAGCTCGGGCTTGGCACTCCTGTCTGGCTTCTGGCTGCTTTGGAGTGTGGCAGAGCTTATTTTGTATTTGCCTACATGATGTAGATGCACTGTTCAGCAGAGAGGATAGAGACTTTTTTCCTCTCCCCAGGACAGCTGTTGTATGCTCTGATGGTGATTAGACACAAAGTGAAGAACAAGAAATCCCTCAGGTGTACTCTCTTTTTTTCCTGGCTTTGTTGTCTCACTTCGCTTTAGAGCTGCATCATATCTCTGTGTGCGTAATTACGGAAGCCTTGTATCCTCAGCTTTTTGAAAATGGTCTCTTTCTGCTGCTGCCATTTACAAAGTAGATCTGTAACTCTCTCTTGATCATTGTAATGGGTTTTGAATAGTATTTTGATATTGCGTGGAGCAGTGTATTTCTCCTGTAGTGATGAGGCTCAGTTAGTTCTGTTTCATCTTCTATTCCGTTACTAGCTCAGAAGGCACAGGTATAAAAGTTTGAGAAACTAGAAATAGAACATTGCTTTATTTCAGGAGGTTTTGACCTTGAACTAGGGCTAGTGGCAGCTACAAGAATAAAACAATATAGAAATTCTCAGACAAAAGCAAAGCTTTGTGGTGACTATAGGAACTAATGTCCTGAAAGAACCATGGTGAATTGGGAATGCTCCAAAGCACATTTTGATAGAGCAGAAAAACCAAATTGGCTGAGTAGTAGAATACTGTGCAGAATGCTTGAATTTCACCCCAATAAGATAGTTTGGGAATGAAATGATGTATTTTGAGAAACTTTTAACTTCTAGAACGTTCTTCTCTGTACTTGCTTTAATTGCAGTTGCAAACAGTGACAGCTGGGGAAAAAAAAATGATGTCAATTAGGGCATCTTTGTAGGAAACAACATGAGATCGTGCTCCCTGTCTGCTTTTCAGTCTGGATGAACACAGGCTTTCTTTTTTGATAAGAAACGTGGTAGTCACATTAGTTAGCCTGTTGTAGGACCCGCAACCAGCTGGACTGAAGAAGTGGGTATGTGAATAGCTGCATCCCGTCACATAGATATGCCTCCTTTTTGTTTGGAAAAAAATTCCCTGCTCTCCCACCTTTCCCTCTTGCATTGCAACGCGGAGAGCCTCAAGTTTTCAGAGTTAAGTGTTGTGTTAAATATTGCTTGTCTTCTTACAAGCATAGAAGAAAAGCAAAGTTAATTTGGTTTAGTCCCCCCCCCCCCCCCCGGCCCCATAGAAATGCGTATATTCTCTTATAGCTAGGAAACAAGTAGTTCTTACCACATTTCTCTTATTCTGAATTAGAAAGGATAATTACAGTGAATGAAGCAGAAGGAAGAGAAGACGGATATCTACTTTTTCTTGGCTTGTTTTTATCTGTTTCTATCAGCTTAAATACTAGAAAAACTGACTGATTCTTTTAAAATTGCTTTTACTGTACTTGTTACATCTGTAACTGGAACTGCCATTCATTATGCAGTTTGGGGTGGGAGGTGGAAATCAAGCCCAAGTTTTGGGCTTCAGAATTATTGTTGGCAGGGGAGGGGTTTGTAGCCGTAACACTGTAGAATGCAGCAGAGTTTGAACCTTTGCATTTTGTTTAAATCTTATCTTTTAGCATTAACCTTCCAGGTAATTGAGCTGGACTGGTGGTCTATTTCAAAGTGATTTGTCAGGGCTAAGCAGGAGGCTGAGAGGGGAGAAGTTCACTAAAACAACAGAACAAGTTGAGCAAGTTTTGAGCAAGTCTCAGAAGACTGTCTTGGAAAAACTTCAATCTACATTGCTACAGAATGTTCTTAATGGAAACTCGGCAGCCAGGACTCCCCAGAGGCTCTGACAACCTCTGTTGCGAGATTGATTCGGGCTGGTTATTTAGTACTTGTTTGAGCATTAAAAAAACCCCAAACAACCACAAACAAACAAAACCAACCCCCCCAAAAAACCCAACAAAAATACAACCACCACCCCAAGCCCACTATTCTGAAAACTTTAAAAGTGAGGCTTTAATTTATATGTAGGTTTCAGTGCATGCGTGTGTTATGAACGTTTATCTTGAAAAGGAAAAAGAGCCACATCCCCTTTCTTTCTAGTGTAGCTTCGCTTGCTGGAGCCTTCAGTAGCTTCAGATGAATGCCAGCACAATTGGCTACAGCTTGTAACATATGCTGCAGAATACAAATAACAGCTTGGGTGCTTTTTATATCAAACCTAATGGGCTAAGATGGTGTTTTATTAGAGATCTTGCAAACAACGTTGTTAGTCTTTTGGCCACATCTCCAAGCTGGAAGTAAGGTCAGTGGGAAGCCCACTGGCTGGTGCCGTCTAAATATTAAAGAATGAAGTGGGGTTTCTTCTGCCAAGTAAGATGAACACTGCGTACGAGTGTTGGTTCATAAGGTTGGTCCGTTCTGCTGGAGATGGTGGTGGAAAGAGGAAGGTTGAAAAGTGCGGCTTTTCAGGTCTTATAACAAATAGCTAAAGCCAACCTTTAGGTCCTGTCCATGTTGTGTGTGTTATCTACAGAATTGAGCTCTCTTCCATTCATAGACAAACCTTTCTTCTAAAAACATACATGGGTAGTCATACATGTAATTTCTGTGTTATTTCATTGATTGTTTTCTATTAGTAATTCAAAACCTGGCTTTTTGTTGTGTTTTGCTTCACAGAAGAGTAAGAGAAAAGGTCACGAATACACAAACATTAAATATTCTTTATCGGACCAGACAAGTGGGGATCAGAGCCCTCTTCCACCCTGTACCCCAACCCCAACGTGTCCAGAGTAAGTTTACTTCTGTTGTTAGTGCATAAGTTTTGAACTGTACTAAGTAATCTTCAGGGACCTCATGAGAATGAGTTATCACAGAATCTGCCCTAGACTGTTGTTGCCCTGTGCTTTGCTCTTAAACTAAATTGAGCACAATAAATTATTACTGAATTGCATTGGTGTGTACAAATGCGGTTTTCTCAAACTAGATTCTTTGGACTGTAACTATTTGTTTCATTTCAGAATGCGAGAAGATAGTGCTAGAGTATATGAAAATGTGGGGCTGATGCAACAGCAGAAGAGTTTCAGATGAGAAGATGTACAGAGACTTCCATGCTAAGGCAGGTATGTGTGTTCAGGAGTGAGCGTGCTTATCCAGCCTGGAGTTGTGAGGTTAGGAAAAAACGTACACAAACCTGAACTATGAGAAGAACTATAGGAAGGACTTTCTGTTGCCTGAAATGCACGCAGTCTAGCCCCCTTGGGGCATTTAAATACCAGAAGCTAATTTTGATTGAGTTGTGTCTGTGACTACCTTTTCAAAACAACGTGGAATATCAGCTTGGTAGTTTGGCCTTTGTTGTCATGCTCTGACTCACCCGTGACAGAAGTTGAAAGTCTGTATTATTCAGGAGACTGAAATTCGGCATGCTAGCGAAAGATGAGTAGCAACTGCAGTCTGAATTTTCCGTGTCTTTTGTGAGTGATCTTTGCTCCTGGTCAATGCTAAGGATTTGCGTGCATCTAAAGAGATTCAAAGAACACTTAATCTCATGCTCAGCCTCATAAAAGATGCTATAAGCGACGTTGCTGCTGTGCCTGTGTGCTGTGAGCAGTTGTAGTATTTTTGTCATGCTAGTAAAAATTAAATCCTTGGTTTTGCTGGGAGAGAAATCTGTAGATTCTTTTTGTTAAGTTTTAAATATCTGTTATAATTTGGTTCTTGCAATCAGACAACTGAATATATATCTATATTATCGGTTATTAGCTAATAACCAATATCTGATACTTTGGTTATTGGGCTGTGAATGGGCTTTGAATTTAAAGGTTTTTTTAGTCATTGACTTCTTTTGGATTCTAATCTAAAGCCTTTCGTCACCTTCCCCGCTGTGTTTTCAAAGACCTCAGAAATCTTATTTTCCCTTTTCCATTTGGTAACCATGTTTCATCATTTAGTCCAGGGATCTTCTTCAAGTCTATACGCAATCTCATCTTCTAAAGCCGAAGTACCACGTGGTTTATAAGCAAGGTTGGAGGCTTTTGGTTGAGTTTAAGGCTTTCTTGAGTCAAAATTAAGCATTTATATGTATAATGTCAGAATAAGAAATAACTGCAGGTTTTTTTCCTAAGTAACTTTTATTTTCTTCTCCCTTCTTTTCCCAGAAATGAATATGGTTTTTAAAAAGGTCAAGAAAGAGATAGAAGAAGCTTCACATGAACGGTGAACTCTGAGGGCTTGGTACCTTTTTATTTACGGTTTTAATCCTTCAACAGTAGGCAAAACTTAAGACCATCTAAAGATTGTTTATATCTCTTCTCTCCGATACCTGATTTACAATTGCTCATTTTCCAAATAAAAGGAAATCGTTTCTACAATGTAGACAACTACTTTGTAGAGTCAGTTTTGAATCCAGCAAACCATTGGACTGTCATCCATTTGTTTTTTAAATAGTATTTTTGTTTCACAGTATGGCTATTAGTTGGGTTTTTTCCTTATTTGAGCAGTTGTGGGATTTATTTTTTTTTTGGGGGGGGGTGGGGGGTGGGGTGGGGTGGTGGGAGAGCAATGATACAGATAAATCCGTTACACTAATGTAAAATACTGATGGGAACAATACTTGATTGTTTGAAAACAGTGGATCACCAGTGTGAATAGAATCACCTACATGACAAAATTAGTCCTAATACATTTCAAGCTCAGACTGAGTTTCATAGGGGTGGGCAGTTATTGATATGAAGGTGCTTTTTGTGATAATTGATGGCTTTGATTACGACTTAGCTGAGTGGCTGGATGGGCTATTTTTGACTAATTATGCAAGGTAGCCTTTACATCAAACAAAATTTCTTTTACGTGATCTCTACCCAAAATAGAAATTTACTGTATCTCTCAAAAGCCGCAGTGGCCTGGTGGTTTGTGAGGACACTGTCTATGTTAATTTGTCTGTGTTCGTCTGTTGAGCAAGAGATTGAACTTGTAGAGTTAAGGTATTTTTAAAAAGTTGCATGATGACACCTTGCCAGCATATTAAGAACAGTGAAACAAGTAACGCACCGTGCGGGCTGTTACCTTAGTATAAGGTAAGCCTTTTCCCCTTCTGCTGGGGAGGTGGAAGATGTTGAGCCTTCTGTTTTTTTAGTAAGGCCTTATGCTAGTGTCAGTGGCTAAATTAAAGTTGCGCGGGGGAAGCAGTGCATGGAAGCTAGCTATCCACTCAAATTGCCTTAGTTGAAAAGGGCAGCAGGGGCAGGAAGGCCAGCAGGCTTGTTCTGGTTCGTTCCATCGGGCAGGAGTTTATTACCCTTCTACCTGAAGTGCCTTTCAGAGCTGCATTGAATTTGCTGTCCCTGTTAGATTAAAAAAATCACGTCCATCTGAAACCACTTCCGATTGTTGTCAATGAGACAAAGTCCTCTTCTAGAGAGCCTAGAAGGAAGAACTGCTGTTAAACTGCCACTTAATTGGGTTTCTTCACTTTGCTCTGTCCAATTATCTGGACCAGAGGCTCCCCTTGAAGCCATTAGCAGCTGCGCGTGTGCATTAATGGCAGAATCGGTCCCTAGGAGTGGGTACCGCTGGTGTCTTACCAATGTCTTTCCCCGTGTTTCTGGGGAAGTTCTGTGGCTTAAATGGTGTTAAGGAATTATTGCCATTTTCGTACAGCAGGTGCAGATGGTGAACGCTGCATTAAATTGCTGTATGCAAGGGTGCAGGGCCAACGGAATTGCATTATTGGCCTTACTAGTGAAATTATGCTAAAGCCTGGAATGTAATTAATGCAGCTTTGTGAAAGGTTAAGTGGGAGATTACATTACCTTTTCCTGAGAATGCTTTGCAAAATCAAATATTTGAACACTTTGTTTGAACTGAATGAAGGTGCTTCTTTAATGTTTAGCAGAATTTTGTTACTTTGCCTATTGTCCTTTTTGTCTTTTGAGGCTTTGGGTTTTTTTTGGAACTCCTGTCACCAGCGTACCATAATACGTGTTCTAATGTCATAGCCTTATACTTTAGTCGTAAATACTGGTGCCCTTTCTAGATCTAAAATTTCTAGTCGTGCTGAGAGAGAAATCTGTTCGTTAGGTAGTGAGATACCTATTCTACATCACCTGCTTCCTCTCCTGTCCCTATTTACAGCTTCATCCTGCTCAACAGGGATCAGTTATGAGTGTTGGTATTTGTATAGAGCAATTGACAGCAATTCAATACTTGTCTAAAACTTTGTGCAAAGTTAGACAAATTCTATGCTTCATACGTTATCGCAAGGTGGAACACATGTTCAGGTTTGGAGCTATTCTGCACCAAGCTGAAAAGTCAGGGGAAAAGCCAAGAGAAAGGAGAGAAGGATCCTGAATGAATCTGAACTCAGTTAATGTGATGTGTCTTAAAAGATTGACCTGTATAAGCAGCAATCAGTTCCATGGCCAACATAAAGTTGCCTCTTATGACCTCATTTTAGCTGTTTTAAACCTGCCGCTGTAGGATTTTTTTTTTTTTTTTTCCTTCCCTTGGAACCAGGGAATTCTTACTGCAGAATGCGTATTAATCCTGGGGAGCATATGGTGGAAGAATGTCAACGAGGGGGGAACAGAATCTGAAAGATTGTGAATAAATACTCCTTTCTTTACTGGAGTGTTAGGCCCTGCTGAGCGCCAAAGGGGAGACCTTGCAAAATAAAATCTGCCTTTCATGCACCAGCAAGAGAGGGATGATTCTTAAAGCATTTTTAAAAATTCTTTGAAAGAATGGCTGGGGTTTATGACGGACGAAGCAAGAAAGAGAAACGTCCTTTGGTTCAGGGGAGATAAATGAATGTGGGTTTCATGTATTTCTAGTGAGTTTTTAGAGAATAAATTTTAAGCATTGATTTGCAAGCTTTTGCTGTATCAATGGAATGGAAAAGGGATGCAGTTCTGAAGTGTTCTGTTGTAGAAGACTTTATACCACAAGGGAAACTTTAACCCGAGGCACAATAATTTATGCCAGCATGAATTTGCTGCAGACTTCATTTACTGAATGTTTTATAGCATACACTTTAATTTCAGCTAACTGTTGTTAGGACTGATTGGTTCTCCTATTAATCCTGACCAAACTTTACTTTTTCCTCTTAAGATATGTGTTTGAAACACGATTAACTAGGGTAAGGCTAATGAAGTTATAAAACCTGTTTCCTTTTTTTGTTGTAGGGATGGGAAAAATCACAGCTGGTACTAGGATGTGTTGTCAGGTTTTGATTTTCTACCCATAACTTTCTTATTTCAAATTAATTTTTAATTTCTCCCTTCTAAATAGTGAAACGTAATAAATAATTTCAAGCCTGTTTATTTATGACATTATTGTGATTTTTTTTTTTTATTACAGTACTAAAGACTAATGAAAAAGGATCCTCTTACTAGGTGGAATAGACCTTGCATTTATTTTTTTCCTGCAATGTATGAAGTATTGTACCAGAGTATTAAATGAAATGTAATATTTTATTGAAAAATCTCTATCCTTTAAAAGGAATACATTTAGGATGTCATCAATTTGATGTGAATCATGTAAATGTTGATAATGCGCTGTTTATTATACATCTAGTGTTTCAAAAGACTCACTTATTGCCTTTTGCCCACATACATTCTGTAGACCATTTACAATTGTCAAAATGTGACATTAAAATAATAGTTCATGTATAGAAATATTGGTGGTTGTCCATTGTTTTCTGTGCTGGTATTTATGGGTCTTAGTTCAGCTGCTCTGCTAGCTGCATTGTGATTTTTATTGCTGCGAAGCTATATTATCAGAAATAAAGGTGTATCTGTAAACATCAGATCTTGAGAAAAAGGAAAAAAAAAGAAATTAAAAAAAAAAAAGAAATAAAAATCATTTTCTTAAGACGGTTTGTCAGTTACTCTGTTCTCCAGCTTGCAGTCAGAAGAGATGGTGTTGGGTGGGCCCTAATCTTCAACTCTAGATCATAGCGTTTGCCAGTTGTATCGCTGAGCGCCCCGCGGGCTGAGATGCTGTTGCAGGGAGCAGCTGTCCTTCCGGAGAGCCACTGGAGCAAAACTCTTATTAAATATGATGTATGAGAGCTTTTATCTTCGTGTTCCCACCGTCCGCTGCCAGCTGGCCACCCCGTGGGAGCTTCTCCATGCTGGCCAGGTCCTGCCTCTCCAGTTCGCCCTCGGTGGCTTTGTCCTGGGGGTCCTGCGCTCGTGCTCCTGCAGTGGTCGGGTGTCCCTGCTGCCTCCTGCTTTCTCTTTTCTGCCCCACCTTTAGATAATTGACCTTTAGTGTTTCTTTCCCAGTATTTGAACTTGGTTGGGAAGATACTTAAAACTGGTATGGGTTGAGGATTGGCCTCTTTTTTTTTTTTTTTTTTTTTTTTTTTGCTTTTAGTTTGTATGTAATCAATCAGTTTTAATCGGAGCAAAGGAAGGACAATGTTCTTTCTCTGTCCACATCATGCTTAGCTGCAACCAGCTCTTCTGGGGTGAGGGAGAAAGAAGCTGTTGCTCTCACTCCTGCTGCTCCTTCCTTCCACATCCTTCATCTCCTGCACCATTTGTCTTCGGGGCTCTGCTGTTTCCCGAGACCCTTTTATGGCAGCGCCATGCAGTGACTCAAAGGAGGGAATGGCGCTTTGAAAAGGAGCTGTGTTACACCCCAGGCTCCTTTCTGCCAGCTGCCGCTACCGTACTTCAAAAGCTATCAACATTTCTGACTGTCTGTAGCACTTGGAGCTGGACACTACCAAAAATGTCATGTCCTACCTGTTCTCTAGGCTGGAGCAGACGAGCGTACATGTGCCCCTAAGTATTGCATATCAGTCTAATTTTAGGTCCATTAATACCGCTTTTTCTTTCTTAAAGCCGTTGGGAATGTTCCCACGAGGCCTGTCGTTGCTGGTACTGATCGCCAGGGCCTAGACAGCTTGAGTGGCTTCACTAACGTGAAAGGTTTTTAATTCAAGGAAAGGTTCCGCTAAGCGTTAGCTCTCCCCTTGATCCTGCTTTCGGGATTGTGTGGTGAAAATGTGACTGAGCCATCCTGCAACTTTTCAGGAAATAAATGACGTGTGTTGTAACACAGGCAACGTGAGCGGTGCCGCTTGAACGCAGAGCAAATATCAGCTGAATTTGTAGTAAAACAAGCTTAATCTCAAGGCGATGGCGAAACATAGAGATAATCTACTGAAATGCCAGGAAGGAGGCGAAGCCCCGCGGCGGAGGCCTCTGTATAGATTCCTTTGTATAGATTCCCATACAAGCGGAATTCAAATGAGGACAGTAGCTATGTAGAGCAGCTTGGTTTTAAGGCGATTATCCTGCAGAGTAAGATTTTTTTTCATTTATTTAATTTTTTTTATGAATGCGTCTAACAGTTTGCGTCCATCTCTGTGCATAGCCATGGTTTTATAATCTGTTTCAGGGTTGGGGAGGGAGGGGGACCGGTCCCATCTGAGAACTTTGACAAAGATTGATAGCGATGCGGTGACACTTACAGCCCCTCCTGCTTTCTCCCAGGCGGCCGTGTTGCATTTTTGCTCGCCCCACGGAGGCAAGTATTAATAGAATTTATTCTTGCAGCACTCGGAGTGTTGATACAAACCCAGACAATCGGCTGTTGCTCAAGGACAAGTTTATCTCCGTAAAACCTTGAAACTTTGGCTGAGTTTTCTTCAGTACGAACTGCAATGCGGTTAGTGTTTAGGTTAGGTGGATTCTGAAATGCGCCTCCTGTTATGCGGCAAGACGTATACATCGTGCCGCTCTTCTGGTCCTGTGACGAGCTGAATGGGGCAGGAAGAATGAAGGTGTCCTTCAGTCAACCTGTTTGTTGTTTCTAAAGCAAATCTTTTTCCCAGCACGTCTCTCTGGTGCGAATCAGGTTCCGTTTCCAGGGTAGCAATTCTTGTTTCGTGTCCCCGTGTGTTGCACCTGGTTGTGCTGTTTAAGCCTTCACGTGCTGGTCCCTCGGCTTGGGATCACCCACCCTTGAGCCCATCGCATGGCGCTGGTGCTTCAGCTCTCTGAAATCTCCCTTTGCCTTTTGCCCTTTGCCCGAGGCTCAAATGTGTATCTTTTTTTTTTTTTCCCCTCCCCTTTTTCTTTCGTAGTGGTTGGAAAGGATACCTTCAAAGGATCCTTAATATGCTGATCGCTTCCTGTTTCCCCCACGGAGTTACGACTCGGCACGACAATTCGTAGATCAAAACGTTTGATTTGGGAAAAAAAAACCAAACAAACAACCCAGCTCTCCCAATGGATGCCTCCAAGTATTGGAGGGGCTGCTACATTTTTAGTGGGCATCATCTTGACAGCTCACTGTTTTTCCTGACGGTGTGCACGTTTGCTCCTAACGGAGGAAAGATCTTTGGGTTCTTGCGCTGGTGCTTTTCTCGGTTTCCTTATTTGTGTCAGTGGATGTGAAACGGGAGGGGGAGGAACTCCCTTGTCTCCCTTGTGCTGGAAATCAGGCCAGAAGATGCTACGGTTCCTCCTGGTCTTTTTATTTAATAGTCCTATGTCTGAGCTTAGTTTACGATTGTTTTTTCTGGCCGCAATCTTTAATTTTATAGCTCTGTGAAAGGCCCGCGTATATTTACCGCTACGAATGATAGCTAAAGGGACATAAAGTGCTGCGTAAGAAACAGGAAAGAGAAATAATATCGAAGTGCTGGCTTTTTTCACGCTGATCTCCACTTTATCTCACGTTTTTAAGGCTTTGTATTTGTCGAGAGGGTGAGTGTCCTTGTTGAAGGAAGGGAATGGCTCTGTCCCTCCTGGTGGCTTGGCTGCGGCTGTGCAGAGCGGGTCGAGGGCTGGCTGGTGAAGGTCGATTGCCCCCGCTGTTTTCAGATACGTCTGTCCTCGGCTCCTGCCCCGCTGCAGCCATCCTGGCTTGGTCTCTACCCATTTGGCCACCCCGGCCTTCCCGGGGCAAACGGTGTCTCCCGGGAGCCCGTGCTTTGGATACGGACCTGCCCACGGACACGTCCTCCCGCTGCTTTCCCTCTGCTTCTGGCCTCCTTTGTCAGCAGCTGGTGGTACTTGTAGCACCGTCCTAGTTTAGCGTAGCAGAAAGCTGCTTTAATTGGGGTATTCTTTGTGTAGGCTTTTGTGCAAACAGCAGGCCTCGCCGGGACGTCTCGGCCCCACGGGCTCCATGCTTTGCAAGTCTTTCCCCCAGCAGTGTCGAGATCCGAGTTTTCCACGTTCCCCCACCTGGGCTGCAGTACTGGGTGGGTTGTGCGATCTGCTCCCCTTCCTTCAGCCTCCTGGAGTCCTCCCGGGAATCACAGATGCTTGCAGCCACTTGCGTTCTTGTAATTAATGACCTTTCTGCAGGTTGCAGTCAATTCACATTCCTCATGGCTCACGAGCTGAGGGGAATGCGGCACTTCCAGAGCATCCCCGCCGGATCGCTCCGCGCTGCCGTCCCTGCAGGTGTCCTGCGCTAACCTCTGTGTACCGTCAGCCTTCCCGTTTCTGCGGTACGGAGGCAGCTGTTGTCCCCTAATAAAGAGATTTGACTAAATACTGTAGGAAATTTGCAGCCAATCTCTAAAGGTTCTCCCACAAGGATCTGTCGGAAAGTTAACCTTGTGATTCATAGCAGCTCATAATTGTACAAATCGTGGGTGGCCATACTGAATTTCTATTAGCTTTGGTCCGTTTCCCAGGCCTAGATCTGCATAGCAATATCAGCCTCTGGACAATCTGCTCCTAAAATTCAGCTGGATCAATCAAAAGGCTTTGAGTGGTGACTTCCCGTGCAGGGATGCATTTCTGCATCACATGGAAAAGCTCCGTTCCTCAAATTGCTCTTCCCGGGCACGGGTCACTCCATGGGCTCGGTCTGGATCATGATGCTTTTATCAGAGGCACGAGAAAAATCGGAAGTTGCCCTCCCAAATGCTCGGTGCCTGCCAGTGATGAAAACCAGAGGACGGAGCCAGCGCGGTGGTGTCACCCAGCACGGCAAGTAAGTGTGTCCTCGGGGTGGTCAGCTGTGACAGTCTGTGCTCCGTCGTTCCCGAAGGAATGGTTGGGATCCCGCTCCCTGCAGCTATGTCTTGCCCTTCAAGCATGAAGCTCTTTTGGATGAAATAACACGGTCTTAATGGTAACGCAGCTTGGGAAAATAAACGGAGGATGGAGCCCTCTTCTTGTCCCCTACCTGGGCTTCTTCCTCTCGGTCAGCATCACTGTGCCTTAGGGCGTAGGACGGGAGGGTCCCAGGATCTCTTTCCCAGGGGCTTGGAGCCTTTTATTCCTCCCTATTTCATGAAAAGTGTGGGAAGAAGGGCCGCGATAGCGGTGGGCTTCCTTCTGCAAGGCTTATTCCTTTTTCTTCGGCCGGTCGCTGAGTGTTTCTGACACGCAGGCATGCTCAGCGTGGGATCAGAAGCTGCGGGGAGAGGCTTTGTTCCAGCCGGTGCTGCAAAGGGGCTGGTTGCTGGTGCGGAAGGGCCCGGAGGCTCTTGCGCGTGAGCGCTCGTAGCTCGGCTCCAGGAGCCTCTTTGTGCTTAACGCGTTCAGCTCCTCCGTGCTTTGGGCCAAGGGGTTGAGTTGAACAATTCACCGGCAGGCTCTGGTTCTGCTGGGTTTGACCCTCGGAGATGTGGGGGAATAATAGACCGCGCTGGCTTGTCGGCTGGGTTGTGAAAATAAACACCGTGGAGAGCTCGGGCCTCGCCAATATTACCCCAGCGGGCACCGTGATTACCTGGTGTGAGACGGTGATGCATGGTTCCCCTGGCTGGATTGCCGACTCCGCTCCCCCTGGAAGCCCCTTTTCTGGAGCCAGGAGGTGATTTCGTAGCCTGGTGCCATCAGCCCCGGCCGGGGCTGGCTGCGAGCCCCCGGCATCGCCCGCGGGCACCCGAGGAGGCGAGAGCATCCCTGTGCCAGCGCAGCGGCGCCGTTACCCCCGTCCCTTCGCAGCACAAAGGCTCGCTCTTACGGCCTCTCGTATTAATTATTTGCATGTTAAAGGTGCAAAAAAAAAAAATGGTGTTCATTTGTGTTTTCCTTTGCTGAGCCTTACTGACCCCCCCTGCCTTCCCTTTTGCTGGAAGGCTGCGTTTTCTTCGCGTTGTCCTCGGCGTTTAGCAGTGATGCGCAGGCACAAAACGCGCCCCGTGTACCATCAGTCTGGGGCCAATACGCGCTCTGGCTGTTTTATCTCTATTAATAGTTATTTCCTCACTGAGGATTTTTATGCTTCCGTGCACTTAGGGAAGGTTGCTTTCAAATTCTCTTCCTATCACTCACGATAAATGGTGTGTCAGTTCCAGGATAAATAGGCAGGATGGGAAAGGTGTTGCCATGGTAACAGAGGGATTTCAGTGATTGGTATCCATGGCAATTGTTGCTAAATTCCGAGAGATTTTAAAAATTCTTTATTTGAAACATAATGAGCGTGCTGCTGCCTATGGTGCCGGCGCGGTGGGGAGCCCGTGTGTGTGTGTGTGTACGCACACGTGCATGCACGGGCACAGGCGCTTTCGGGAGGAAGCTTAATCATGCATAAGAAAAGAGGGGAAGTTTATTTTAAGGCCGTTCGGATGCTGTGTCATGTGGCAGCGGGACACTCCTATTGGAACCTGCCCACGCAGGGTCCTTGGGGGCTCCACCGCCGCAGGGGGATGCGGAGTGACCCCAGAGGCCCCCTGGGAGCGGGAGATGCGCGTTTGGGAGGGTGTGAAGGATACCCAGGTCCACCTCCCCAGGGCGGTGATGGTGGAGCACCTCTGGAGGTCTGCGGACAGGCTCAGAGCTGGGGTACGGCGCTAAAACCTGCTGAGAAAACTGGCTTATGCCCTGCGGGTGCCTGTCCCGCTGCAGAGCGAGGCTTTGTAAGCACAACCCCGTCGCCCCTGGGTTTGTCTTTGCTTTTCCTTCTCGTGGAGGAGCGGTGTGGGTGGAAGCTGCCCTGCGCAGGCGAGGCGGGAGGGATGCTCCTGGCCCCGTCACACGCAGCGGCGGTGGGAAGGGGCAGCCTGTCGCCACCTGGGCTCTGCTCCTTCTCCAGCGGTCCCCAGGCTGGGAGCGGGCAGCACGGGCTCCCGGGGACGCAGCGTTGGCATCCGCCACGGGCTCGGTGAGGGAAGCACCGCCGTGTTTCCGCACAGGCTGGGAACAAAAAATCCCTTTGCCGTAAGCCCGGCGGCTGCGTAGGAGCGATGGGGGAGCTGGGCAGGCGTCCCCGTGCGCGGTGGCCGACGAGCCGGTGGCCTGGCACTGCCTCCAACCACCCCGGTGTTATGGCCAGCAGAGCAGGAGCAGCTGCTGCCCGCTTCACTCGGTGTCCCATCCTGGCAGGAGGCGGGAGAGCTACCGCAATAAGCGCCAATTAAACACCTCTCCAAAATGACCCTGGACGTGCCAGGAATTATATTTTATTAGCAGGGATGGGAAGCGTCAGAAAGATCATCCTCAGGGGCCCGCCTGGCGGTGGCTTGGTTTTTGCTTTTGTATCTGCAGGAGGCAAATATTTAACACGGTCCCTTGGAAAAGGTCCGTGTAAGGCAAACAAGGGCCAGGAGAAGGTCCACCTGGCTCCGTCTGCCAGCGCGTCTCCCCCAGGCTGGCGGGGGGGCTCCTGGGCGCAGGCAGATCCCCGAGGTCCCTGCACGGTCGCTGGCTCCCTGCCCCGGCGCAGGGGGAGGTCTGAGCGCACCTGCGGGGTTTTTTCTAGGGGAAAAAAGCGCCATTTAGGAAAGAGCAGCCGGTAACAGTGTCTGAGTCTTAGTGGCTGGGTTGGTTTAATAGGTGGAATTTGTCTTTCCCCCTCTTGGTCCAAATACCCTTTTTCTGAGCCGGAAAAACTCTGGTTTTCACCCCGGGTTTTTGGAGGGCGGCAGCGCTGGGATGCAGGGCTGGCTGTTCTGTTAATCCGCCTCGGTTTAAGTAGCGGTTGCTCGTGCAAATGCCTCCACCTTTGCTGGCAGAGATGTGGCTGCCTCCTTCCTTTCTGCGCTTTAGTACACTGCGAGCGTGAAGCACTTCATAGCTCCTACAAAATAACAAGTTCATCTGATTACGCTTCCAGCCGCGATCTTGGAAACACTTCCATGCAAGACGAGCAGATCAGCGTGGGAAAGCTTTTTCCTTTGCTTTTCAGTGTGGTTGTGCCAGGGATTAAAAATATAGCTGATTTTATTTTTGTTGTTGCTGTTGGGTTTTGGCGGCTTGGCTCCCATTGGCCCTGCGTAATCTTTTGCACTGAACGCTGCAGTTTGTACATCGAAGCTGGGTATTTGGAGGGGTTTTTCGAGGGCGTCCCGCATTGCAGCCTGACCCCGGGGGTTTTCTGCCACCATCTCCTGGGTTGGTCTCAGCGCGGTGGCTTCCCACCAGGCTGACGTTTACTCCCACCGCCCTTCCAGCGCGCTCCACTCCGCCGGCTGATGAGACACCGGGGGTAAATGTGCATAAACAAAATACATTCAGCCTCGATGGACTCTATTAGCGCCGCTTCGCCCGCCGCTGCGTCTGGCCGTAGTGACTGGCTGATCCCCCGCTTCGTCACCTCGGCTGATGTGATTTTGGGGGGCAGTCATCGCCAAGGGCAATGTTTGGTACCTGGTTGGGATGTTAAATTACTTTGTATTTTCTGATTGAAACGGAACCTGGGCTTTATGTCTCAGTGCCCAAAGCAAGTAGCGCTGAAGCGTGTCAGCTGCTGAAAATGAAAAGATCCGTAGTGTTTTTAGGACGGATGGCTGAGCCCTGCCTGTGCTGGTGGGAGAGGGAGGTGATTGTGCCCCTCTGCTCTGCTCTGGTGAGACCCCACTGCCTCCAGCTCTGGAGCCCTCAGCACAAGAAGGACACGGAGCTGTTGGAGCGGGGCCAGAGGAGGGCCACGAAGATGATCCGAGGGCTGGAGCCCCTCTGCTGTGAGGACAGGCTGAGAGAGCTGGGGGGGTTCAGCCTGGAGAAGAGAAGGCTCCGCGGAGACCTTAGAGCCCCTTCCAGTCCCTAAAGGGGCTCCAGGAAAGCTGGGGGGGGGGACTCTGGAGCAGGGAGGGGAGCCATGGGGTGAGGGGAGAATGGTTTTAAACTGAAAGAGGGGAGATTTAGATGAGAAAGCGGGAGGAAATTCTTGTCTGTGAGGGTGGTGAGCCCCTGGCCCAGGCTGCCCAGAGAAGCTGTGGCTGCCCCATCCCTGGAGGGGTTCAAGGCCAGGTTGGACGGGGCTTGGAGCAACCTGGGCTGGTGGGAGGTGTCCCTGCCCAGGGCAGGGGGTGCCACTGGGTGGCCTTTAAGGTCCCTTCCCACCCAAACCATTCTGTGATTCTCTCTCAAGCACCTTAGCAGATGGGGCGGAGGGGACAGCAAAGCACCCAGAGCATTTCCCTGGCAGAAATGCTTTTTCTTGGGGAATACATCAGCTCTGGCACACGCCGAGTGCCGGGGTTTCTTCTTTTGACATTTGGTGCTGAAAAATGAAGTGTGTGCTAGTGCTCATTACAACGCCCGCCAAGTTTGTTAAAAGATCTTTTTATGAGCCGATTTGCACAACTCCCTTTCCGGGCTGCTAGGCATGATAAAATACTGCCATTCAGCCTGTCACGGGGATAATTGGTTGGCATTATGAATCATAAAAGTATGTTCCCCCCTGGAATTTTATCCTGACATTTGATTTAATTTTTCGTGACATCCCATCCATTATATTGCATCGCCTTGCCCTCAGTAGCTGAATTTGCACGCTGGGAGTGAGGAGCAAAGCAGCGAAGAGCAAAGCGGCTGTTATTGGGAGCGTTTGCTCTGCGCAGAGCAACCCCTTTCCAAATGAGCTAAAATGTTGTCAAAGTGACGGCGAGGAAGCAGGATCCTCCCTCCTGCTTAAACCTGCCGGCAGGAGGAGAGACGGCTCCGCTTTCCGACGGGGATGGGATGGGGCTGCATCTGAGCTGGGCTCACGGGGCAGGAAGGAAAAGGCGTTGGGGGGTTGTTTCATCCAGCCTGGCTCCGCGTTCCTGTGCTTTCAACAGTCCAAAAACAAGGAGACGGGATAACTTCTACACTGGCCACCGGAGACGTGGAGCAGAGGTGGTGTCCTCCACGCATCACCCTTTCCGCAGGACCCTCCTGGCACACGGTGATGCCCTTGGCATGGTCATGGTGTGGTCTGCAGCCCACCGTAACTGGGGAGGATCATGCCCGGGGCGGGGGGGGGGAGCTCGGGTGCAGGATCAGCTCCTTTCCCCATTTAACCCCTGTGCGACCACAGGTCTGGGGACAGGCAGCGATGCCACCGTCAGGGGGTTTGGTTTGCCGGAGGTTTACCAAGCTTTGTGCAGGGCCCTGAGTGCCCTGGGGTAGCTTTGGCGGCAGGAGACCCCCTCCAGCTTCCCGGTCACCCCCACCACTTCCATTTCGGCACGACTCTAGATGGGACCCCCCACCCCCGTAGGATCCGCAGCTGGGGCCGGGATCTGCCCCCCCTCCTGGCACAGCCGCCTCTCGCGCAGACTGGTAATTAGCGCAAGTGTAGGATCCTATTAATTGCGCAATTGTGATGTTTAGATTTCTGGGTTAATTGCTAATATCTGGCGTACTATTTTTCCCTCTGGATATTTTTGATCACAGTAATTAACCTCCCCCATTCAGGGGAGCTGACACTCATCGTTTTGCTCTCCAGCAAGGGTCCTGGTGGGATCTCTCTCGGCGGGTGCCGTGGTGGGCTCCGTGCTTTTGGGCAGAGACTCACTGTGGAGCATCTCCTGAATCATTTACCTGATTCATTCTGGGGAGGCTCAGGAAAGCCGAGGCCGTGCTGCCTTGCCTTTCAACCGGCAGCTGTAAAGATGCTGCCAATGATGCATATTTTTAGGAAGACGCTGGATCGTTACAGCCGGCTTCGCTTTCTTATTATTTCTGTGATGACAAGCGGGAAGCGGAGATGGGACCATGAGCACCAAACACGGCTGCCTGATCACGGCGCCCTTCCGTTTCCCTTCCTGGTCCTCTCCCGCAGTCCTGATGGTAAACGATGATGAACGTCCCGCTCCGACTGTGGCCACGACAGGAGAGCAGGAGATGGTGGGGGGAGAGGGGGGGGAATAGAGGTTTGTAAAGGTCAGCGTGGCATTCTGGCGTGGCTTTCTGTCTGCTCTGTCATGCTCTGATGGGATCTGTAAAGGCAGGTTTGCTCTTAAGCCTTTCTGGGTGGGTGGGTGGTAGTTCTCCAGTGATGCTGGTTGAGCTCCTCTTGTAGGGCTGGGGCCAGATTTTAGGTTTAGTTTGGAAACTTTTCCCTGCCGATTGTGGAGCTCTGGATAAGCAGAGCTGTGTTGAGTCAAGTCTCATCTTGTTCTCCTCCAGCTCACAGTGTGGAGATGCTGCTGGGAGCAGCCTTGAGCTTTATCCGTGGGTCATACAGCAAAATGCTTGGCTCTTCTGAAATCCCTCTCAAACAGCAGCTTGTAGGCAGGACAGAGACCAAGGTAGGACTAGCTGGGAGTAGGGCAGGTTCCCCAGTTGTTTGTCAAGAGCTGTGTGCCGCTCAAGTCCACCTCTGTGACGAAGATCATCTGCTCCTGGAAAAAGCCCGACTTGGATCATGTTTTACTTAAGGCAAGAGCTCTCCTGGGTGAGGTGCAGGCTACGTACCTGCCCCGAGCAGCCTGTCAAGCCAACACTCCATCATGCTCATAGTCCTTGTCAGGATAACGGCTCTGGAGGGAAGAGCAAGGGTCCTTCTTGTGCATTGGGTGGGTCAAACTCATCAGAAACTTGATGGCTTCTGGAGTATTGTCTTTATGAGCTCCCCTGTTGAGAATGGTCTTTATTGAGGAAGATGGAAAGATGCTGCCAGCACTGCGCTGTGGTTGGTGTCTACACTCGAACACTTGTATGGCAGTGCATCTCGAGGGCTTCATGGAGAACCACTGCTGCCAGTGAGACATCAAAATTATTTAGTGTAATGAGTCAATATCTCCCGTTTTTTTTTTTCAGGAATATCTGCTTTCTAATCCCAGCTCTAGACCGTATCTCTAAATCTGCTCCCTCTCCAAAGCATGGGGTACATCTCCGAGCAGCACAGGCTTGGCGGTTGGAGAGCCAACTCCTTGGCCAGCAGGTCTACCTGGGTGACTTTTTATCCTCTTAACGGGCATTTGGATTTTCATAAATTTTCTCCCACTGGGCACAAACCGGGAGCTGTAACTACAGCAGGGGATGGAGAAGCCGGGACGCTGCCCTGGCAGCGCGTGTGGCCCTGTTTGAGCAGGCAGCGTGACCATTCCTTGGGGTTCCTCCTGCTTTCAGCTCAAACCCGGATGAAAGGCTGGGATTTTCAAAGGCATTGAATAGAAACCGCTGCGGAGCTTCATTGCTCCTGGTTTCCAACAGGCTGGAGTGATGTCCTTTGAAAACCGCAGCTTAACCCAAGGCAAACCACAGCTTGCTTTATTTTTTTAATTGGCGCTTTATCCAGTTTCTGTTTTAAATTGGAGGAAAAGTGAAAAATCCAAGGAGCAGCTGCGCTGGCGTGGCTGGGCAGGTGGGAAGGGGAGGCCGGCAGGGGACGCACGCCTCCCCAGCAGCGTCGGACCAACAGGGGCCCTCGAACAGGTGAACGGAGAACAGGTTTCATGGAAATCCATCACCTAATTTTTCAGAGGATTATCCTTCATAATCGCCTTTTAAAATAATTTGGGTGAAAGCAATGCTGCTTTGTGATTTTTGAATATTTTTTTTTTTAACCTTCCCTATTCTTGGAAAATAACAAAAGGTGCTGATCTTCGCTGGGAAGGTGAATCGAATTAATTGCCTTTAGCAAGGCCTGGAGAGCTTTTGATGAGAGACGAAGTGTGAATACGAGGGACGTGGGTTTGATCCGTGCCTGCCGCTGGGTTGTCTTTAGGTACTTGCCTGGATTTCAAATCAGCTTTACCCTCCGTAGCTGGTCCGGTTTTCCACTGTGGCAGTGGCCCATCCCCGCGTTGTGTCTGTGCGGTGTATGTGACAGTCGCTTCTTTGCCTGGATTTCGCCGCTCGTGAGGAGCAGAAGAGAGAAGACGGCACCATCCTGGCTCCCTGCATCCTCAGGTCCCACTGGTGGTGGGGAAATGGGATGATTTCGGGAAACGGGATGATTTCCATGCTCCCACGGGGCTCTTGGTGCCAGGGCTTGTCCGCGAAGGGCCAGAAGGTTTGTACCTTGCCGAGCTTCACCCAGCGACGAGAGCTCTCACTGGGCACGGTTACCCGTGAACTCATCTGGTTGGGAACACAATTACTCTCCATCCCAATAGCTGCGGTCTGCCGCTGCCACGTCAGGTTCCTCCCCCGAAGGAAAGATGAGGACCAAATGCTTTTTCTCTACCCGGAGAACACTCTCGGCTTGCTTTCGGTGGGGATAAGTGATGATGAGGCAAGTGGAAGTAATTCTCGACTGTCTTAAATTTATTGACTTTGCAATGGTGCCGTGAGGATGATGATGATTTTTTAGTTAGAGCTGAGAGGTGTGAGCTGAGCTGACTGCAGATCCGTGCCTTCTAAGGGCCCGTTTGCCAGCCTGTCTTTCATCATTCCCATCATTAGGGCTTAACTCTTTTGTGTTGGTTTTTTTTTTTAAAAAAAAAACAAAACAAAACAAAACAGGAAATCTCCCCCCCCCCCTTCAACTAAACTAAAACGGCACTTAAAATTTAATTGGCAACTGCCTGATTAGTTGCACAGATTAATACAGGGAGCTGGAGGAGGCTTTATGTATAGAAGATAACTGCGATAATTTACATTGTGGGAGGCTGTTGGTGCGAGTTTGTCGTTTGGGGTCTGTGACAAATCTCGAGCAGGAGGGAAGGGGGTGGTCACTGGGAAGCACTGGAAGTTCCCAAAAGGGGTCGGTGGGCGGAGATGTCGCTCATCTGGTCTCTGCCACGTGTCCTGCTGGGTCCAAACGCAGAGGGACGAGGGCTAATGGGAAGGATGCTCCTGCTTTTGGGAATCAAGACCCTCTGCTTCACAGGGTGGTCCAGCGCCGGGCACATCCCACCTGCTGCTTCTCCATTCCCTGGAGGAGTCAGTTTCTGGCCAGTCTCACATGGCTTTCTGCTCCGCTGCCAAGTCCTCCGCTTGGACTTGCCGTATTGCAGCATTTAGGTCAACTTCTCCTCGGGAGCATCTCTCCGGTGAAAGCAGAGCACGTAAATGCAGCCGTGGTGGAGCGAACAGTGTATTTATGGGTCATTGCAGCGAGAGCGCTTGGGTGGAGACCCGTAATGTGCATCCTTCGGTGTCCTCCCTTGGGTATGAGTCATCTCTGGAGGCCTTATCTGACCAGGTTCTTCTCGCACTCTCGCTCTGGAGCCTCGACGTCTCTGAGCATCAGACCAGGTGCCTGGTGTGACACGTGTCCTTTGTGTTCCTCTCTCTTGTTTTCGCCTGGAGGAGGAGGAGGAGAGGGAAGCAGGGGAGGACCACTGGTGACCACAGCCTGGGGATGAATCAGAAGATCGTGTCTGAGTGTAAAACTCTCCAGGGAGGTGTGATGAGAGTGTCTGGGCTTTGGGAGCAGGCTGGTGCAGCAGTCTGGGAGCATGGTGGGGAGGCAATGTGCTCCTGAGCCGCCAGGAGGAACTGGCCTCAGGCTGTTACTAATGGGCTTGTAGATGGGCACAAATCAATCCCAGTTTGTGACCGGTCTCTGGGACAGGAATCGGTGTCCGGGCAGAGCTGAGGAGGGATGATGTGAGGACGGGGGTGCATCGCCACGGGCGTGCTGATGGGTCCCCGCTGCCCCCAGGACCTTGCACAGCCCAGGGGGTGGGGGATGCTCCAAAATCAAAGGTACCAGCTGAGCTTCCAGCATGAATTCCTCCTCCTCTCACCACTCCCTCCAGACAAGAGTGCTGATGAGCGGCGGCCACCCCCTGTCCTCCTCTCCAAAGAGGTGACATTTGCAGTAGCCGCCTGGCTCAGGCTGTCCTATTATCCCTGCCCAAAGGCAAAGGAGCGCGCGGGCTGGGTACAAAAGGGCTCATCAGCGTCGGGAGGAGTGTTTGCTTCTCCGCCTGCGCCTGGTCAGAGACGTGAAGGTTTTGCAGAGGAGGAGCGGGAGGCTGGGGAGGAAGGTGCCTCCGCTTGCCCACAAGCACAGACCTGCGTTTTTTTGCTCCCTGCGATGCTGCTCGCAGGCTTGCAGGAGCAAACGCGGAGCAGGAACTGGTTGCCCACCCCAGCCCTGGCGTGCTGGTGACTCTGGGAGAAAACCTTCTCCCCAGGTAGTGTAAAGGCACCGGAGTTTGAACAGGCGCCAGGGCTCGGCCGGGTGCTTGCCCTGCTGCCTGGCTGCTTCCCGCAGCTCCTCGTTCCCGTCCTTCCTCCCGCCACCCCCAAACTTCCCTGTCACCTTCAGCCACCACGAGACCAGGCAGGACAGTGGCCTTTCTGTCCACCCCCTGCCACCGGGGTCCTCCCGGCAGCCCCTGCACATGGCTCGTGTGGTTGTTACCCTGGGGCTGATGTGACATCCTCCTGCATCTCCCCCCAGTTCTGGGGCTCCGGCCATGCTTTTGTCCCCATCCTGATGTTTTTTACCCCAAAGATGTCCCCATCCGGCCACCACTCTCCTTCTCCTCTGTGGCTGAGGGTGGCAGCTGGAGCTTTTTGTGCATTGACTGCACCCTTGGTGAAGGTTGTAAAGCATCAAAGGGACTTTGCAAGGAGATGGCGATGGCAGCCGGCCAACGCGGTGCCTCTGGGCTTCGGCACGTCCTTCCCTTGGAGATGGAGACGTTGGAGGGGAGCGTGTGTGTGTGCAGAAGGCTCCCTGCAGTAATTAGCAATGATGGAGAGTGAGCTAAGCCAGGGCATCTCCTAGGTAGGGCAGTGACTTCTTCGGGCTGTGGTGGGTCCATAGCTTGGGCAGGGAGCATGGGCATTGCATCTCCAGGGAGTCATGTCCCCAAGACCGGAGCCTGGTGGCCCTGGGGAACCCCCACACATGGGGAGGAGGCTTCTGAACACCTGCAATTTAGGTAAAAAAGAAGGTCGAGCTGGCCCTGGTGTGGCGGCAGGACTTACCTGTGTCCTCTCCAGGAGGGAAAACGTGTCGGGGACAAAAATGTCTGGGGCCAAACCCAGCAGTGCCCAGACGCGGGCGGTGCCACTCTGCCACGTCCTGCCGTGCTCCCGCTGCCGTGGGGTGAGAAATGCCCCCGTCCCAGGGCAGGGTTTGCGTGTAACCCGTGAGTTGTCCAACCAGCGTGGTGGCAACTACAAAAAAACCCAACCCAAAAGCCTGGGGCTGTCCATGGCCTCCTGCTTTGCTGCGGTTTGACCCCCGTGTCCCACGCCGGGTGGCATTGGTGGCATCTCTGCCACCCCGTGTCCATGCAGCCCTCGCTCGAAGCCTCGTGTGCATTTGGCTTTCGGATGAGGCGGGCAGCCTTGATTTCCAGCACTTTCCTTTTCTGATCGTTCTAACAAAGTGATTTTATTTTTTCTTGTTGTTGTTGTTGGGTTTTTTTTTTTGTTTGTTGCCTGTTGCAGAGCTCGCCACTGATTTCCCGGGAGAGGAATAAAAGCTGGAGCGCAAATACAGCCTGGAAAATAACTGTCGGCGGGGATATTCCTCGTGCCGAGGATGGAGCCCCGCTTGAAGCGGCAGCAACGCGGCGATGTGTGCGTGCGCCCAGATCGGGCAGGAGGCGAGAGGAACCCCTGTGCCGTTTTCACCAGATATTTCCCCTTTCCCCAGCCTTCCGTATTTACGGCTTTTAAGGCCAGGAGGAATCTTTTAGCCTGAGCTTTTTGGTATTACCCCGGCTGTAAAGCTGCTTTCCCTGCGTTCGTTATTAGCCCTCGTTATTTAGCGACTCGTCAGCCGGCAGAGCGTCCCTGTCGGTGGCGATTCCTTCCTTCGCCCGACATTTGGGCAGCTGCGTCTTAACCAGCTGTTTGGAGATTTAACAGGTTCTGGTGTTGATTTTTATATTGTTCCAGCGTCTTCATCAAAATGTCACCCGCAGATGAATCAGACGCCCCGTCGCCTTGGCAAACTCATTTTGGAACCTCATAAAAACAAACCTCAGGTTGGTTTAATGAAATCTGCTTTTCATAAATGTGTGCCGATTGGCACTAATTGAATTTCACTTCTCCATTAAGTGAGTCCTGTTTCGGATCTTACTTTGCTTCGCCCGGCTTCAATGTCAGCCCGACAATTTGAATGGATTGTTTTAACGCACAAGGAAATAAATAACACCGCTGTAATTTAAAGTAGCCGTTTTAAAAAGGACTTTAAAAAAAAAATAAATCTAGAAATAACTCCTTTAAAACACCTTTGATTCAATTGCTCCAGCTCTTGATGATTTTTAAAAAGTTTGGCATTAATAATCCCCGTTTATTGGTTTGTTTTAGTTCCTGTTGCAATGCGAAATGTCTCTCTGTACTATGGCACGAATGTATCATCTGATTCGTCCTCTTCCGTATTAAATAAACCCAATTTCTCTGCATTATCGTCAGCACTTCCGCCCCGTCTGTCGATTGCAGGGCTGACACCCCTGCCTGGGTTTCTCCGTCCCTAACCTGATCCCGCTCGACAGGGGGGACCACGGATTTCTTCCGAGCGCTGCCTGCTCTCCTTCCTTTTGCCCAGTTGCTCGCTTTCTAATGTAGCTGCTAGCGACTATCTGCTTCTATATATTACATTTTTAAAAAAACCCAACTCTTAAAACCTGATTACACTTGCCTTCTGAGCGAGGCTTTCATGAATTTCTTTCTCTGTGGCTTTTTATACAATTAAGTAAACGCCCGTGTCCAAATGTCCGTGGTGCCCAAAATTTAATTTTTCATTAAATTCTTTCTCCTAGCTGACTGGGCTCACCAGCACCTCCGCCTTTTCTGTTATCGGTCTTTGTGAAGCAGAAGGAGAAGGTTTGTGTGTGAGACTTCGCCGGTTCAGGCTTTACCGTGCCCGAGTACAACTTGAAACGCCGATGCACCAAGCAGCATCCCTTCGGAGCGCTGCGGAAAGGCTTCCAGTGCCCGGCTGATGCTTTATTTGCCTTGAGAGAGAGGAGAAAGCCGAGCGATCGTTAAATCGGTCTCAAAACGTAGACGACAGCCTCTTTGCTACGCCTTGGTTCTCTCTCTCTTTTCCTCGGTTTAAATCTGTTTTTTGGATCTATTTTGGTTTTCAGGGGCTGCGTTTGCCGGGAACAGCCTGGGGGGCTCACGGTGCTGGACCTCGGGGTCCCTTTGGGGTTTTTTTGGAAAGCTGATGGCTGGGCAAATTTTGGGAGGGGGGAGAGCCCAAAAATCCCATTTTGCATCCGGAGGGTGGGGGGGGGCGGGCGCAGCAGGGAGCTGTTGACAAACAGCCTGCACAGAATCTGCCTCTGGCGAGTGGTTTTATGCCTCGAGATTATTCTCACACGGTGCATTTGGGAAGCCGATAGAGGATGATTTTATGGGGGGGGGGGGCGAAACCCGTTTCCTTTGAGAGGATGCGTTATGTGTCTTAAGCTGCGCCGCGAGAGTTTTATGGGCGCTTTTAAAGTGATTTGCTCTGAAATACCGCGCTGGGTTTGTTCCCCTCTTGTTTTCCTTTTCTTTTTTAGGGTGGAAAAAGAGGAGGAAGAAACGCTTCGGCCTCACGGGGCGGTTTAGCTGGAAGAAAGGTGCATAGTCCACGATAGTCCTCCAGGGTCTTAACATCCTCCTAATTTCTTTTTCCATCCTCTCCCCCAGCTCGGCTCCAGCCTTCCCGTCCCTGTTTGGTGGCCGTACGGGGTGAGCGGTGGCTCCCTCCCCACGGGCTGGGCAGGAGCTGCCCCATCAGTTTGCGAAGCGTCGGTGCCTGACACGTGTCCCCAGAATAACACGGACACAGCCCGGTGGCAAAGGAATTCCGTCCCCCGTGACATCCCGTTTGAAAGGAGCTGGCTCTACCCAGACTTAACAGTCGAGGAATATTTTTCCTTGGCCTCAGGCTGATGAAGCCATAAATCACCACATCTGCTGTGATCAGCTGGAGCCGTTCGTCGGTGGGTGCTGGGGGGCGAGAGGGGTGGTAGCACAGGCTGGGAAAAGAGAAAGGAGGGGGGAAAAAAAAAAAGAAAGGGGAAAAAATGAACAATCAAACAGCAGAAGAACCCAAGTTGCTTTCCCCTCTTGCTTGTTGTCTCATCTTTCTTGTTTCTGGAGTATTTATCAGCTTCACCTGGAACGTGCTTTTGGACTCAATGGGAATTAGGGAAAAAGGAGAGGAAAACCCACAGGATTTCTCCTTCCACCCCGTGTTTTAACTGGGTGACGTGCAGCTCCAGTGGATGCCTGTTCTCTACTGATCAGCGCGTCAGGGACAAGCACTTTGCTGATCTCACCACCCGCCTGCGATGAATCCCAGGGGGAGCCGGCCGGGAAAAGTTCTGTTGCGATGAGGTATGCGAAAGGATCAACACTCCAAGCAATAGCGCCGAAAGCAAGTGCAGCCAGACGCTTTGCTGCGCCGGGATTTATTTCTCTCTCGCCCGTCCCCGAGCAGCCCCAGCTCGGCGAGGGCATGGGGCGGCCGCTTCCCATCGTGGCATGAGGAGCGTGTCTGTGCCACCGTGTCCCTCTCCCCGTCCCGGCATTGCAGGAACCCGGGAGCAGCCTGTTGAGCTCAGCTCCGTGCACAGCGTGGCCGGCCGTAGCTGCTGGCTGAGTGATGGGGAAGGTCCATCCCACCCAGCGGAGCGGTCCCTGCTCCCACAGCTCCATCCCAACGTGCAGCGCTGCCCGAGGGATGCTCTAGCAAAGTGGCCACTTGTCCTCTCCGTCTCCTTGCCTTTCATCAGGGCAGTGCCCGTCCCTGCCAGCCCGGAGCTGCTGCTCTCCCTCTCTGGGGAACACCGGGAAGAAGCGCAGGGGTTTATTCCAGCTCTTCCACCCCAGGACCACCATCTGGGCTGGCAGGAGAGGAGCCCCGGTGCCTGCGGAAACCCTCTGCGGGAGGGATCGCTGCGTCACCCCGTCTTGATTTACCACAGCCCCGCTCCCGCTGCACTGCGGAGCAGATGGAGACGTTCGGTCCTTCTGTCTTCGGGGCTTTGCAGAATTCCACAAACATGCTTTTTTTTTTTTTTTTTTTCTTAAATCCTTTTGAGCGGGGAAGCTTCAATGAATTTTAAATAAGCTCTCGAAGATACGCATTAAAACCTAACGAGCCATAATATCAATTATGCTGATGTAAAGGAGGAGTAGCTCCAGGGAAGTAAGCGGTGGTTTTGGGTTGATGCTGGTGTCGAGAGATCAGGACCTGGCTGAGTGACGGGGGGAAGAATTAAACCCACTTTCTTCCTCTTCCAATTATCAGGGTCACGGCTGCGCAGAGGGAGCCTGAACAGGGAAACCCTGAAGGCAAAGAGAGTGAGGAGCTGGCTGTTCCGAGGAGAATTTAGAGACTTTAGGGTAGATTTAGATGAGATATTAGGAAGAAATTCTTTGCTGTGAGGGCGGTGAGCCCCTGGCCCAGGCTGCCCAGAGAAGCTGTGGCTGCCCCATCCCTGGAGGGGTTCAAGGCCAGGTTGGATGGGGCTTGGAGCAACCTGGGCTGGTGGGAGGTGTCCCTGGCCAGGGCAGGGGGGCTTTAAGGTCCCTTCCAACTCGAACCATTCCATGATTCGGGTTTTTTAAAGTCATTTTAAACTCGGGTAGCTGGGGACGCAGAAGGTCTCTGGTCTCCTGGGCCAGGGAAGCCAAGGATGTCACACACCGAGCATTGTCCTGCTCCAGGGCACAGCCAGAGCCATCGTCTCCTCGGGCCTTCGTTACTTGGTCCTTGCTGGCACCTTCGTGCTCTCCAGCTTGTCTTGCTGCTTCATCTTGGGACACCTCAGTTCTGCGCCAGTCTCTCTAGCTGAGAGGGGTGGATCTGGCTGGGTCTCCATCCTACAGGCTATTGCACCAAAATCCTAATCTTCCCTGCAAAGTCTCCGTCTCCTCTGGCCCGTCCCCATCAACTCTGATTAGAAAAAAGGAGCCACTAATTTTCCTTGCAAGAATCCTGCCAACTCGATGGAGGTTATTAATGTTATATGGCCTATTCCCTCCACGTTGTTTCCATTTGAGCTCAGTTTTTCTCTCTATTAAGTTTACTCGTGCTTGCTGTTTTCCTTCAGGTAGCCATTAAACCCCGTAAATGCAAATGTAGGTGCAGGTTGGCCAGAAGCCATGCCCAGCGCTGTTGGCTCCAGCGTTTGCAGGCTCTGCCCCAAGCACCGTGGCGGACCTCTGGTTTGGGGGGTTACCGGTCACGGTTTTAATAAATTTTTGGCAGTTCTTGAAAGGAAACCTCTTTATTTTATAAGCCAGCTTTGGTAGCGCAGAACTAAATCACTGGAAGAGATTGAATCTGGGCAGCTGATGAGTTTGTGTTTAACCTCGTGGCCCGGCTCAGCCGGCAGCGGGGACGGCTGTGCTCAGTGGGGCCGGTGGCAGCCTGGGGACACAATGTTGTGGGATGGTGCCAAGACCATCCCTGGTCCAGTTGTGCTTCTTGGTCCTCCTTTGGCGCTGGATCCCTCTGGGATCTGTTTGGTGGGTGCAGGGCATGAAGCAGGAGCCATCACCTGGGCGTGATGCCGATGCAAACCCTCTGTGTCCAGGGCAAGCAGCGACATCTCCAAACCCGTCCCTGCTTTCCGATGGTTTGAGGAGCGGAGCAGAGCATCTCTGTCACGGGAAAAGCCCTCAGGAACAGCTCTGGCACTTCACAGCAGCACCTGCCCCAGGTGTCATCACACTTTTGGCTTCCTGCTTGCTAAGTGGATGGGACGAGCATCCTTCAGAGCCGTCCCCCAGGGAGATGTCCCAGCGTGGTCCTGCCACCTTCTCCAGGGGACTCCCAGGGATGGGGACTGTGTGTGCCAGCACCTTAAAGCCTTTCCTCTGGGGTCTTGCTGCACCCTGGGTCACCGCGGGGTCTGCTGTGACATGGGCTGCGTCTCGCCCTGTCCGCCGTGATGTTTCTCCAAAAAGCCGAATGCTGCGAGGAAGCGACCGAGGCACAGGGTGTGCATCGGCCGGGGAGGGCACTGCGGGAATGAGCAAGAGCTCGAATCCCACGGAGAAAACCTAGAAGGAGGGGAGAAGCTCTAAACAACCAGCATTAATCCTGAGGCTGATACATGACGTGAATCCATGTTATAGAGGAACACTCTGCAGGCAGTGAGGAGATGGGAGCTTTTATCTTCTCCGTATAAACCTTTTTCCTTCACTCTCAAATTGTGCGTGAATTTTCCCAGAATTCCCTGTCTGGTGAGCTCAGGGCTGGGTTTTGACTTTGCGATGAGACTCTGAGGAGCCCAGAAAATCCCCTTTTTTGGTTGAAATCCACTGCTGGTTGGCCTCGGGTGGACGGTAACTTTGCATCACCGTTCTCTGCTCCTTGGCAGGTGGCTTGGGAATGCTCTTGGGGAAGGATGGCCAAAAGGTGCGGGCGGTGAGCTGGGCTCCAGGGAGAGAGCTGGGTCATAGTTGCAATGAAAAGTATTGCTGGGTGGTCCCGGGGTGGTCCCGGCATGGTGGGATGTGGGATGAGCCAGCACCACTCGCCACAGCCTTGCTGGGTGCAAACAGCCTCCAGCTTCTCTCCTGCAAGCCAGACCGAGCAGGGATGAGCTGATACCTGAAAATGGACAAAACGTGTCCATCTGGGATTCCCTGTGCTCTGGCAGGGCTGGGGTTGGTTGACTGAACCATCAGCCCTGGTGTGGCATCGCTACGGGATGCTTAACCCCTCTTGAGTGTCAGCCCTGGGCATCCGCAGAGCATCTTTTCTGAGCCAGCTTTCCCCCAAAATGCGGGCTCGTGTGCCTGTCAGCCGCCTTGTCCCCATCCTCCAGCACCATGTGAACTGTTGGGCCGCTTGATAAAGCGTTAAGGGTTTCAAAGGGAATTAAATTCCTCCAAGTTGGTGTGTTTAAGCAGCAAGGAGAGGAGAAAATGCACCCGCTGGAGAGATGTTGGTGTAGGTGCTCAATCTTTATTAGGCTCTAGAGAATCTACTCGGGACACCACAGAGATGGCTTGGGGGGGGGGAATTCTGCAAGGCCATGTGCTCCCAGGGGAACCTCAAGATTAGGAGGTGTGGGGGGGCCCCAACCCACGTGGAAGCGCTCCCGGAGCTGCTGTATGGGCTCTGCGTGGGGCAAACCCGGCTGGGAGGGAGGAAAGAAAAGCAAAATGTGTATTTAATCCATTTTGGGGAAAACCGAAGGCCACTGATGCTGTAAGGGGCAATGAATCAAGGCAGGAGAAGGGGCCTGTGGGCGGGAGGGGGCCGGCGGGCACCTCGGGTGTTATGAAATTGCCGTTCCCAAAACATCCCCAACTTTTGTATCCGGTAATTGAAGGGGCCAACTCTGCAGCAGATAAATCCAGGGCAGGTTTGTAAATGCTGCATTGCTGGCAGCCAAAACACAAATACAACCTGAACGGCTGCCAAACAGTAAAAAGCAGGAAAAAAAAAACCCCAACTTTCTGTGTCAGGATTTACAGCCCTAGAAAAGAAAAGGCCACAGCAGCCTGCTCGGGCCCCAGCCCCCCCGCCCCGGGGGCAGATGTTGGGAGGAGAGAAAGAGAAGCTGGTTTTGGGCCACCAACAGCACCCGAAGGGTCCTGGAAAGGGTTTTTGGTGTTTCTCAGGACTCTATGATGCTGTAGGTGCAGAGAAAGCCACCTTTGGGAAAGCTGATGGGTGGAAAAATGTGTAAAAAGCTGTTTGTGGTTGCAGGTTTGGTGGCTCCTGTCCTGGCCGGAGCATCGCCACCTCCGAGCTGGCCGTGGGCAACCTGCTTGGCCACTGTCACCGCTTCTGCCCAACTTTGGCAGCCCTTGAAACGCACCCAGAGCCCAATTTTTCCTGCGGTTGGGGCTGGTTGTGCCGCTTGTTGCTCGAGCTGCCTGGCGTTTCCTATGGTCGGACCTTGTTTTTCAGCTGTTTGTCGCTTTTTTGCCAAAAAATATCAAGACTGAAATCATAGAACTCTTTCCAAGAACAAAGGAGAGGAGGAAGGCGAGCTCTCCCCTTGCAGCTCGTTGCAAACAGGCTGACCTTGCCAGCTCCAGCCCCTGCCTTTTATTCCCCTTCCACAGAAATGGGAAAACGACTTTGTGTTTAATTAATGCTACGCATCACGAAGTATCACTTCGTGTCTGTGCAAAATTCCCCGCTCGCAGCTGGGTAAGCACCGAAACACAGCATTGCTGCTGCTGCAGCCGTTCTTTGCATACAGTAATGTGCTCTTTCCTTTTTTCCTTCTTTTTTCCCCCTTTCTTTTTTCCTTTTTCTTTTTTCCCCTTTCTTTTTTCCCCCTTTCTTTTTTTCCCCCTTTCTTTTTTTCCCTTTTCTTGTTTTTTCCCTTTTCTTTTTTCCCTTTTCTTGTCTTTTCTTCTTTTTTCTTTCTCTTCCCTTCAGTTTTTTCCCAGCAGGTAGGTTTTTACGCTACTCCATGGGTGGCTGCTGTCTGGTTGGAGCAGGGACCTGCCCGGTGTCTCCCATCCGTCTCCAACAACTCGGGTGATCCCATGGGTTTCTCCTGCCTGAGTCAATGTCCGAGGATGGGCTGGGGAGGACCTCCCCCAGATGGCAGCAGGATGGGATTTCTCCATCTGCCCCATGGGGAAATCTCCCCGGACCCATTTCATACATGGGTCCACAAGTCAGAGAAACCAAAGGATATGAAGAAATCCAGAAAAAAAAAAAAAAAAGCAGAAGACCCTTCAGGACCGGGGTTGATTTACAGTTCTGGGCATGTGTCATCTTCTGGATTTGCGCCTCGACCTGTTGGGACAGATAAGGAGGTATTTTGTCCCATGGAGCAAGAATCGATGCTGGCTGGTCGGTGTCCTGCTCGTTTAATTTATTTCACTGCAAAGGCACATAATGATGCAGATGAAAGTTATTGATCCGGCGGCGCTGGCAGCGGCCGCCGAGTGCAGCAGCGCGGCTGGGTCCTGCCCGTCCCCGGTGCCACCCTGGGGTGCTGGGACACGGTGACGGGAAGCGGCGCAGGGCGCTGCGAGGGCGCGTGGCCCCGCTGAGCCCGCAGGAGAGGACGAGGGAAAGCGGTGCTGCCAAAGCAAAGGTTGAATTCACCAAAACACCCGGATCTGATCCTCTGCATTCCAAACCACGGCCAGGTTTTACATGGAAATTCAGGTCAGGCTTTGCAGGTGTGTTTGGGGGCACAGTCCTGTGGGCTCCAGCTGCGGCAGGGGGTGTCCGGGAGGATAAACTCATCCTGGGTTGTTTTAAGGTCTTTTTTCCTGCTGTCTTAAGAGGTGGCGGCTCTGGGACAGGCTGGTTCTGTCTGTGTGTGGTCTCTGCCCAAGGGATGCTGTGCTGGGAGCCCGGTGGCGTGGTGGCACGTGCCGCTGCCATGTGGCTACAGTCACCCTCCCTACCCTGACCTGGACCTCGGGGACAGCCAGGTACGGGCACAGGACCTGGCATCGGGGACGCTTTTGCCAAAGCCCCGAGGGTCTGGGGGACATGTGTGTCCCCAACTGGGTCACCTCCCGCCCGTGGCCGGGGATGTGCCGGAGCCGGAGGGGGACGTGGAGAGAGATTTAGGCCACCCATCAGGATGCACCATCCACCACATGTCGGAGCTGTGGCTGAGGTGTCCCTGAGATGTCATTGGGACACCGGGGCTGCAGCTCGGCCACAGATTTACAGCCACTGCTTTTGGCTGAAGACAGTTGAAGGAGGACACGTAACTCCCTTTGCTTCCTAAGCAGGGAAGAGGCCGCTCAACTCTTGCTCCGGTGATCACAGGCAAGAGGTGGCCACATCCAGCCATGACCAGGAATCCCGCTCATCCTTCTAGAAACACCTTCAGACCAGCTGTGGGGACCAGCAGAGGAGAGGAGGGGGCTGCAGGGCAGAGGGACACAGCCAGCAGCCTCTGCGCAGACCACAGCCGTGAGGATGAGGAGCTCAGGGTCCGTTCAATGGATGCAGGTGCACCTGAGCAGTCTTGGAAAGCAGGTCACTTTAATCTGTTCCTGGAAGAAAAAAAATAGTTTTAACAACTATTTCTGAGATGAGTAGCTGTGAGGGTGTTGGGAGCGGTCAGATGCAGCTCTTGGCCGGCGCCGCAGGGCTGTATTTTGGGTGGCTTTGCAGGAGGGTGGGACAGATGATGGAGCGTGTTGCAACGTGCACGTTTGCCTCTGCTGATGTAGTGGGAGACTGGTCCTGACTGTCACTTTCTGAGCTCTCAGCAGTGCCGGTGTTTCCAACCCACAGAGGTGCCTTCTTCATCCCGCTCCCTGCAAGCCTGGATGGCACCTTACTGTGCTCAACATTGACTTTCTGTAAGGAGAAAATAATCGGGATGGAGGTAGATAGTTTTTCTTGCACCGAGGCCAATCCACGCCATTCTTTCCTTGGTGCCAGCCTTCGGTGCTGTTGGCACCAAGGTTCTTGCTGGAAGCGCTGTGTGCTAAACCCCAGGCAGCTGCCCCTCATGGGTGAATTTCTTCCTCCCTGCTGTTATCTCCTGCTTTTGGAGCAGGGATGCAGAGACAGGACTGGCTTCTCACCTGGCATCATCAGCTTGCGAATCTCCGCTGGCTTCCATGGACATGCAGAGATTTACCGCTGCAGGGCTCTGGGCTGTCACTGCTAATCCGCCAACCGGCACGGTGCTGGCACTAACGGGGTGCCTTCTCCTGGTGCTGCTCGGGGGACCTTCTGCTGCCTCTGGCCAAATCTCCGTGGCTGGGTGCGGGCTGTAGCTGTTGCCAAGTCACTTGCTCTTCCTTAGTTAGCTCTTGGTCCAAACAGAATGTGTTTATTATGTCTTATAATTTCCCAATTCAATAGTTGGAGGGGAGCATCCGTCTCTGACCTTGGCTGTGCCTGCTGAGGCAAAGATCGAATTCACCAAAACACCCAGATCTGGTCCTCTGGGAAAAGAACTGTAAATTGTGGTCAGGTTTTGCATGGAAGTTCAGGTCAGGGTTTGCAGGTGCATTTGTGGTTCTGTTGGAGCACGGGGTGGGAAGGTGCTGCCCACGACCCTGCAGATGATGGACAGCCCAGCACGGGCGGCTTCGTGCTGGAGCATCCTTTGGGGAAGGGGATGGAGTGAGAAATGTCAAGCCAAGTGCTGAGCTCAAGCCACGTGCGTCCTGCCTTAAACCTCTTGCCTGCAATCGTCCCTGCTGCCGGGGAGCTGGGAAAGTCTGCGTTTGCCACGTTATAGCAGGAGCCGCAGCTCGGTGAGATGCTGCTGCCCAGGGTCAGGGCAAAGCCGGGAAATCCCCATGCAGAAGGTGGATCTTCCACAGTGACAGCAAAATAAATCACTTGCTCTTGTGTCCGGGAGGGACGTTGGCCATGTGTGTCTGTCTGTCCAGTGAACACCCAGCAATACATTTTAATATATGGCTTCCACGCTGCGCCCCTTTCTTGGGTCACCACTCCAGTAGCAGCATTTTATCTTCAGTAAAAAACCCCAGAGCTATAGATCTCAACTAACCGGCTGCAGTTTGCCCAGCGATGAGTAACTTGCCTTTATTGGCCTGATCTGGGTGACTTTCTCTGACCTTCTGCACGTTTCTCCTGGGAGAGGAATCGTACAAGGACCCTCCTGGGAGGAAGCTCAGGGTGAACCTGGGCTTTTTCACGAGGGCTCTCTTTCTCCAGGTTAACAGAATCGAGCGTCAATACCAGTTAACTACTAGGGAGCTTTGCTCAGCCTGCCGTTTTCCCTGAGTGTGTTTGTGTTCAAGAATATCAAAGCTCTCGGAGGTTGTTCTTCCTTTAAGCGGCAGCCATCGGACTCCACAGCACTAAAGATCAAAACAACTAGTTCTGGCATATCTCAAAAACTCTCCTCTCCCTTCCCTGCAGAATGAGATCCAGGTGTTGGCGAGATTATTCCTGCGGTGATACTCCAGGTTTAACCCTTCCCAGGTGCTGGCAGAATTGCAGAGGCTCCCGCTTGCTCCGCGGCCGGCTGCGAGGGGCTGCTTGTCCTTGCTGGGCAAGTGGAGCACCTCGGCAGGCTGCTCTTAGCACGGGATGAGGGATGTCTGCTGGGCTTCTTCCCAAAGCAGGGCACCGCTGGTAGCGAGGGCAGCTGTAAATACACCACCCGCGTGTCCTGGGAGCTCCAACCAGCCAGTTTTCAGCTCCTGGGTTAAACCCTTGCGCTACCGGCTGAGCGACCTTTCCGCTCGCAGCCCCGGCCCCGCGTCGCGTGAGAAACTCAGCTGCTGCTGCTTTCATTTTTCAAAGCAAATCGTTACCCTCAAGGCAGCAGCTCCCGAGCAGCAATCGATAGCCTGCAGGCTTTGCCGGGAAATAAAACAAGCTGGAAACCAGCCCTTCGTGTGAGGTGGTTGCTGGTGGCTTTGGGCTGAGCGCGTCCCGTGGGTGCGAGGGGATGCCGAGCTGCTGCTCCCCGGGGACCCCAACCGCAGCCCCTGGACCCTCCGCCTCCCCCCCGGGGCTGCCCATCCGGGCTGGGATTTGCCCCTGGGATTGGCCCCGGCAAATCGCTCCGTTCTGGGAAGACTCGAGGGCCAAATCCCTTTGCAGCTCGCGCTGTCGTTTGGATAGGGCTTGACGACAGTATTGATTTCTGAGCTTGTTAAACAAGCTGCCCTCGCTGGAAAAGGTCCTCTCTTGCTTGGTCCCCATGTGAGTATAATGCGTGCTGATTTAACCTCTCGATTGCCAGGTGAGGAATAGAGATTTTTGGGTCATTCAGACCGGCCTTTTGCTGTGGATTCATATGGAAAAGGGAGCACACATGGCATGGAGATGCGTCCCCACAAAACCCGCTGTCCTACAGCCCTGCACAGGCCGAGGAAGGGACCTCAGCCCCCGGGCACGGTGGGGCCGGTGGGATGGGGGATGATGCTCCGTCCTGGAGCACCACAGGAATGCCTCTGCAAGGCTCCTTGGGGTTTTAAAATATTGTTTTCCTTTCTTGAAAGAGGGAACCTTCTGCCCGGGTTGAAATCTTGAAACAAGGGGCGGAGCAGCAAACCTAGGGTGCAGGAAACAGAGCATCCGAAAAATCAAAGGGAAGAGAAACACCAACAAATGATCCCAAAGAGGGTGCCCTGCCAGGGTGTCCTTGAAGGGGAAACAACCAGCGGTCACAGTCACCACCACATGAAATGTTGGTCCAGGTCGGGGGCAGCGGTGTCAGCGTCTCTGGTGACTCGGTGGGAAGCGCCGCGGTGACCCGGTGCTGCCATCCCCGCCACCCCAGCAGCCTTTCTGCTTCCCCCCCGCCGGTCTGCATGCGATTCCCCGGCTGCGGAGGGACGGGGGACCCACCGGCTGAACTCTGCCTGCGATTTTTGGCAGAATGGGAAGATATTCTTGGAGTCGGGCTGGGGAGCGAGCAGACACCTGCGGGCTGCCGCTTGCTGCCGGGCCAGGCTTTTCTTTCCCGGTATAAAATTTCCATTTGGAAGCTGCTGGGGAGTGAGATAAGAGCAGAACGATGCCTCTCTGCTTCAAAGCGGAGCAGCCCACCTCTCCGCAGGAGAGTGTTTCCAGGTTTCTGTGCCTGGCTGGGAATGTGGCCGCCTGCCTGGACGTCGCTATTTGCTGTGAGTTAATTATTGCAAATCGAACAAAAATCGCTGCTGGAGGCTGCGGGTCACAAGCTGAGCTGGGGGCTGGCATCCATTGTGCCTTTATATAAAGTCTGGCACGGGGTGGTTACCCTCTGGCACCAGCTGGGGCGTGGAGGTGAGACCCAGTGCCACGGGGAGCCGGGGTTGGGGACAGCATCCCCCCCAGGAGCGGGGCTGGGCACCCAGTCCCTGTTTGGGCTCCCTGACCCCCCCCTTTGTGGTGTCCCCATGCATGGACTTATCTTGCTGCACCCACCCCAACGCCCTTGGAGTTGCTTATTTTGGGGGTGCAGCGTTGCCTCCCCCAGCCCTCCCTGTGCATCGCTGCGGATGCCCGGAGGAGCGAGTACGGGGCGTTGCACAGACCCCGGGGTTTGTGGCCGCCCTCTGGCACCTCTTCCCCTTCGGCTGGCGGCTGCGACAGCTCAGGCATCTCAGCCTACGGCCGTGGGAAATGGGAAGTGGAGAGACTCTATTTTAATACACCGCTGTGGGTTGGTGACCTAGAAAAGCAGCTCGGAGAGCAAGAGTGTGAAGTCCAACCTCCCCCGCTGCGAGCGTGGCTGCCGTGCCGCCGAGCACAGGGTGACCTATATAAAGCGATGGAAGAGGCATCGGGGGGTGCCGGTCCCCCAGCCCCAGGGCTGCGGCTCAGGACCCCTCCGTGGGCACCCCATGCCCCCGAGCACCATTGCCCTGGGCTATAGCGGGGACGGGAGACAGGTAAATTAATAAAACCCCTCATTTAGCGAGGGTGCGGCGCAGCTGGGTGCGCAGGGCTGCGGTGGGTGGGATGCAGGCAGGTCCTTCCAACCGCCGTGGGATGGAGCGGGTCCGTCCCGGTGCTGGAGGGTGTTACCAGCAACGACAACTGTTTTATCGAATATGTATTGGCAATGCTGTAGTACAGCCGATGCTCCATGTTCACGGCTTGAAGGGGAGATAAAGCTCCTTCCTCCCCTCTTTTTAATGCGCCCGATCAGAATTATTTCAAATAATTTAAAGCTTACAGGCGCGGGCACTTTGCAGTCTCTAAAATGAAATGAAGCCCAGTTATTCTCAGCCAAAACCAGTAAGTTTCTGAAACGCTGTACTCAGCTGAGTGGAAGACATGCTAATTAATTAAATCAGTAAATAAGTTATACTAATCCCATTAACAAAAGAGGAGCTGGAGATTAAATCTTTTATGGCACTTACTGAAAAATTAATGCAGGCAGTCTTTTAGGAAATACATTCTTCCCCTCACCTCGCCAAGGATAATAGTGCAGTTATATAGGACAGAACGTTATCAGAAATGAGAAATGAATGTAAAACTAGCACATATCTTATTAAAAGAGTGTAATGAGCTGCCTACACGATTGAGCTGGGCCAGCTGAGCTCGGGGCTGTGCACCGGTGCTGGGACCGTGGGCTGAGCTCCCCGGCTGGGCTGGGGGTCCACGTCCTGCCCCAGCCACTGCAGGGAAGGGGACATAGGGGTGCTGGCGAGGGATTTGGGTCCTCGTGGGATTTCTTGGGACTTGGTGGCTCTAGGGCGAGGCAGTATGTGAGCTGGGGAAGGGAATTTTCTCCTGGGGTTGCTAGCACCTGCGATGGTGGGAGCAGGGGGGGATGCTGAAGTCCCCTCGCTGCAGTGGCTTTCCTGCATCTCTGGCAGGGACAGTGCCGGGATGGGGCCGGTGAGGGCTGAGACACTGTGAAGAGACACAGGGGATGGTTAAAAATGTCCCAGCACCCTCACAAGGCGCTTTTCCTCCTCTGTTTCTCCAGCCACCGCTTCTGCAGAAGAGAAAATCCCGTCACCAGCTCTTGGAGCAACTGGGTGTCCCTGCGACAAGGGGGAAAACGGAAAACTTGCTTTCTTGTCCTTCCCTTTTTAATGTCTTTTTTTTTTTTTTTTCATTCCGGCACTTGAATCGAGGGGATTAATCGAGAATGTCTCCTCTGGCTTGTGCCTTGCTCATTATTTTCTGAGCTGGCAGGAGCTCGGGCTGAAGGGGGACAAGGTGTTAATTAAACAGCATGGGTTCGGCTGCATCCCGTGCAGGTCCCGAGGGAGAGTCCGAGGGATGGTTTTCTCCCACTCTGGCCTAGATCTCGGTTTGGCATTTTGTCCTCTTGAAAAAGTAGGTACAAACTCTCCATTCGCCAAAGCACCGGGCACAACCTCCCCAGTTTCAGCTGCCAGGGTCCGTCCTGCCCGGAGAGCTCAGACTGGTGCCCATCATCCCCTTCTCCATCCTCCTCTCCCTCTCTTCTCCTCCACCTCTTCCTCCAACGCACAGTTTAACAGAGAGGAGCCGCGCTGGCTGCGCCGGGCGGCAGGTTACAGATTCCGGGTGTCGGGAGGTGGGTCCTTTCCCATCTCTCTCGCGTGTCTAATGCTGGAGTCAGCACTAGAGCACTTGGGTTGGGTGCGGAGGGGAGCACGTGCTAAGGCGGTCGGCGGTGAGTTATGGTGGGGGTGGCACGTGTTTCTTGCTATCGCATCCCCGGGAGCTCCTGGGGGCATCCGTCGGGATCCGTGGCCAGGCGGGCTTGGTTGGGAGGGCGGGGAGCAGCTTGGCTTTTAGTGATTTACAGAAGCGGAAAATGCTCTCTTGGGTGCCCGAGCTGCCATCAATCATTTTAATTTAATGCATGCAACCGTGCTTGGAGCTGCGGCTGCGAGGGGGGGCGCTTGACGTGCTCCTGGTTTATTTTTCCCGGTATTGGAGCCAGCGACAGCAGCTGTTATTCAGCCCTGAGCTTTCCTGTGCTCGAGCTCTGAGAGTTTACAGATTTCCACTGGAACGCTTTTAATCCTAATTAAAAACATTGCAGAAAAAGTGTTTTATAAAGCTCGTATTCCTTTTTCCAGGGTTCTGCCCGACTGTGCAAACACCTGACGGATAACCCCTGGCGCTGGCTCACCACTCCCTATCTCCTGTCCAGCTCTTCAATTAGGTGCAACTAATTGGGCTATAAAACAAGGGGAGAGGGTTCCTCCCAAAGCATCCCAGTGGTCCAAGGGTGGCAATAGCTGAGTATGGCATGTGCCATGCTTTTGATGCTTTAAAATGCCTGCAGTGCCATGTTTTCGGTGCCCTGCCATCAGGCTGTGCTTGTGTGGTCACGCTGCCCCAGGGGAAAGTGCTACATCCCCGGCTCCATCCCCAGCTCCATCCTCGGCTCCATTCCCGGCTCCATTCCCAGCTCCATCCCCAGCACTGGCTGCAGCCGAGGAGGGGAGACAGCTGGAGGTGAAGCAGAGCCCAGCCCCGCAGCCTCCCTGTCTGGTTCTGGTGCTGATTTGATGCCTGGGGCTGTCTGTAGCCATGAACTTGGTTTTATCCCTCAGTTATTCCCATGGAAATCAGTGAGGTTGCTGATGGTAAGCAGACCAAGACCGTGGTACCCAACCGTGGGTACCACAGCACGGAGACTGGCTCGATGCAGCGGTGCCCCGGGTGCATCCAGCCTGAGTTTTCGCGACCTCGAGCAGGGAGATGCTGCGATGCCCTTAATAACCTCCGTGAGTTTTCCCTCTTCGCTTGAACTTGAGCGTGCGGGCAGCAGCTCTGGTACACGGCGCTGCAGCCAAGCACCGCAGACGGGCTCCATCCGAGCCCCCGGAAAGGACGGCTCTGGGGCTGAACGGAGCGTTTTGCTGCGTGCTGCCTCGGATCGCAAGGGGAAATATGACAAATCCTTGAGAATTAGAGGGCTCGCGGACATAAAAATAAAGCCGTGAGGAAATAAATAAATAAAACTCCCATGCTTTGATCTGCTGCAGGCAATGCCAGACTGCCAAAATGTATTTATAATTCAACAAAAATCAAACCGGCTCTTTTATTTTTAGAAGACGGGCTAAAAAGGGGGAGTGAAAGTGTCAGGTATTCAGAACAGAGAATTGCAGGTGTTGCTTTCTTCCTTTCTGGAAAGCAGGTTTTAGATCTGATTTTCAAATTCCAGCACAGGCTGCTGCTTTTTTGTGAATCTCCAAGGAAGGTGTCAAGACATATCAGCTTGAAAGTGCTGTGCTTGTCTCTCCAACTCCTTTGCATAAGCCGGGCATTCTTTCACTAAATAAAAACACATAGTTGAGCCTGGAAGAGAGGAAGATGTCCATCAAGCACCTAGGTGAATGCCAGTCAGGATTCAACCTTGAGTGGTGGAATACTTTCCTTGCTGAAGGCAGGAACTTGCTCAATCCTTCAAGGATTTCTGTCTCTTTGGGGATTTCTTTTTAAATCCAAAAAAAAAAGCAGGATTTTCATGAAAGGCTTACTCGCCACCAGTTAAAAATCTTTTATATAGAAATGGTGAAATAAATATAGGAAAGAGAAACTTTCCTTCTCCCCCGGCTCAGGCGTCGCATCCTTGGCTGTGGCTGAGCGTTGCTCAAAGCCTGTTGGTCTCCTGCTTGCAGAGGGAGCCCAGAGCCACGACTCACCCCCTCGGCTTCATCTCACAGCATCCTTTTGTCAAACGTTTTCATTAAATTTCCCTCCTCGGCTCCTCACGCCGAGGTGTCAGGCCAGCTCTGACAGATTTCTATCCCCTCCTGCCGGCAGATGATCTGTCCACCTCACTTCACCTGGCAGGAGATGATGCAGGAACAACTGGCAGGAGGTCTTCTGGAAAGTCATGAAAGCCCAAGCCCACTGGAATATTGAGAGTGGGTAAAACGGGGCTGCTGGACCTGATGAACTTGACACAAAAGTAATTGGTGAGGTGGGCTCCATCCCAGCCCAGCTCCAACTCCTGGCTGGGAGCTGAGTCCCCCACCCTCCGGATTGGGGGAAGGAGGTCAGAGCCCTTCGGCCGGGAGGTGTGGGGTGGTGCCTGGAGGTGGGTTCAGGCTGCTGCCCCTTTCAGTTTATGAAGCTATGGGTGCCTCAGCTTGGGAACAGGGTTCCCTCTGTGCTCTAAACCACTTGCTTTCCCCTTTCCCCCGATGTCTGGAGAAAAGAAGGCTCCAAGGAGACCTCATAGTGGCCTACCAGTATCTTAAGGGGGCCTACAAGAAAGCTGGGGAGGGACTTTTTAGGATATCGGGCAACGGTAGGACTAGAGGGAACGGATTAAAACTAGAGATGGGACGATTCAGACTGGACGTTAGGAAGAAGTTCTTCACCATAAGGGTGGTGAGACACTGGAACAGGTTGCCCAGAGAGGTGGTGGAAGCCCCATCCCTGGAAATTTTTAAGGCCAGGCTGGATGGGTCTCTGAGCAACCTGATCTAGTGGGTCCCTGCCCATGGCAGGGTGGTTGGAACTAGATGATCTTTAAGGTCCCTTCCAACCCAACGATTCTATGATTCCCTGCAGTGATGGTGCCTGCAGGCAGGGTCTGTGCTCTCCTGAAGGTCTGAGCAGTGCTAAAGTTACTGTAGATCTCGGCCAGAGGCAGCGTGTTCCCTGCTTGTGCAGGAGGCTCAGGTTTGTCTTTAGGGCTAATCTGGGCAAGGACCACCAGGTTGTGGGATCCCCTGTGCTGCTTAAGCCCAAATGCAAGAGCCAAAACCCCGGTGATGGAGAGCCCAGCAGGGCAGGCAGCCCCCACAGCTTTTGGCTGGTGCTGCAGGTGGTGTGTGGGGGAAGCACCTGCCCCACTTTGGGCCCCCAAGTACAGTTGGTAAGATGATGGCGCAGGCAGCTGGGGGGCTGCAGGCAGGGCTGGGGGGAGATGCCCAAAGCCCTGTCTCTCCCAGGTGATGTGTGTGTGCAAAAAAGTGCTGTGTCCTGCAAGGGTGGGGAGAGACGGGATGGAAGAGGGGTGGAGAGGGGAAGGGAGGTAAGGATGGGAGAGGGATGAAGACGGGATGGGAGATGAGGACAGGAGGGGGATGAAGAGGGAATGGGATGGGAGAGGGGGAGGGATGGAGTGGGGATGGGACATGAGGATGGGAGACGGAGAACGGTGAAGAGGGGATGGGAGAGGGATGGAGAGGGGAAGGGAGGTGAGGATGGGAGAGGGATGAAGACGGGATGGGAGGTGAGGATGGGAGAGCGATGAAGATGGGATGGGAGATGAGGACGGGAGAGGAATGAAGAGGGAATGGGATGGGAGAGGGGGAGGGATGGAGAGGGGATGGGAGATGAGGATGGGAGAGGGATGAAGAGGGGATGGGAGGTGAGAATGGGAGATGGGGAGGGATGGAGAAGGCATGGGAGATGAGGATGGGAGAGGGTTAGGGAGGAGGAATGGGAGCGGGGGAGAGATGGAGAGAGGCTGGGATAAAGGAAAGGATGGGCAGAGAGGAGGTGCCGCTGCCCCTAACCCCCCCCTCCCCAGCATCTCGCTGCGGGAGCCGGGGGGGACCCGCCCCGCTTTGCGAAGGGGCTGCGCCCCAGGGCGGGGGCGGCTCCCTGGGGCGGGCAGCGGAGCGGGGCCGTCCCCGGCCGTGTCCCCTCCCCGCACCGCCCCCGCGCCGCTCCGCAGTGCCGCCGCCGGTGCCGCGCTGCGCCGAGCCCGGCTCTGCGCGGGGGGCAGAGGGCGGCGGCCCCCGGGCGGCGGGACCCCGGCCCAGGTAAGGGCAGGGGGTCGGGGCCCCCCACGGCGCTGGAGCCGGGCGTGGGGAGCGGGGAGAGCGGCACCCCGTGTGTGTGTGTGGGGAGGTCTCGCCGCTCCTCTCCGCCGAGCGGGAGCCCCGGGGGGGAGCGGCGGAGGCGCTGGGGGTCCCCGCTCGGGAGGGGGCGCGGGTGCGGGGATGCTTCGGCCAAAGGCAAAGCGCCCCGCAGCCCGCGGGGAGCAGCCGGCCGGGGGAAGTTGCGGCGTCCCGGGGCTGTGTGCGGGAGGTGGGTGACCCCCCCCACGGCCGTATCTCCCATGGGGGGGGACCGGTGGCAGCGGCCGGAGCTGGCACCCGGCTTGTGCGTGGAGCTGGCATCGCCCCTTGGGCGCGTTGTTGCAGGTGGAGGGGTTGCTCTGGTCGTTGCATTTGGACTTTGCCGTGTGCGGGCAACTTTTGAGCATGTTAGGTATCGGGGGGGGGGGGAGGGGGTTTAAGCCCCTGAAATCGTCTCTTGTCCCTGTCCCTGGAGCGTGAATAGCGAGAGCTGCGATGGCAGCCGGAGCTGAGCCCCATCCCTGGGTATCTGGCAGCGGTGGGATGCGGAGACCGTGCTGGCCCCAGAGCGGAGAGCTGCTGCAAAGGTGCTTTGGGTTTTCTGCTCCCCGTTAGGGCTCTGAAAGGGCATCGCTGCCCGGCTCGGCGCTGCCTCAAGGGCTTTAGCCAGCTGCCTTCTCTGCTCCTTTCCCAGGACAGACAAAAAGTGTTGCAAACAGCATTAAAAGCCTCCTGGAGGCAAACCCAGCCACCTCGGAAAATAGGCTGAGGCTGCTGATGCTGCCGTTCCCAGGGACAGGTTGTTTCAGCGAGGGGATCTCGTTGTCTTTCTTGCTGATGTCTTTCTATTAATTCTAATCTCGGGTACAAACTGGAGCAGCAGTTTGTCTTTGAGCAATAAATGCTGCTTCGTTTTGCTGCTAAAACGCTCTGAGCAAGGTGGCTGCCCTGATCGTGGCTCTGCTTTGGGCTCGGTCCGTGCTACACCGCTCCAGGGATCTAAAAAGTGTGTATGGATCAGCCTGATCCTTCCCTTCCCAGGAGGCTGCAATAAAAAAAGATAATACAGGGCTTCAAAACACGGACAGTTGGCTCCAGGGATGCAAAGATGATAACAGATGAACCATTTGCTTTAATTACTGGTATCAAAAGCCCAGGCTGCAGCTTAGCCTGAAAATAAATATTGTTAATGTTGTGATACTGGGCTTTATTTGATGATGCATCCTTCATCTGGTAGGGATTTAGCGAGCTGCTCACTTTTGCTGTAGGGGCTGACTCAGGAGATCTGCGTTCAGCCCTTCTGTGGGGATCAGCCTGGGGTATGTGGGGCCGTGGGTCTGAGCCCCACATGTTAAATCGGGGATCGCCGTGGCATCCCGTGGGCACTTTGCTGGGCATCCCCCAGGAGAGCAGCGCTGGGTGGGCGATGCTGGTCCGCAGCAGCCCCGCAGCCGGGCGGGCGCCAGCCGCCTCCGGCAGAGCTGTGCCATATCCAGGCAATGCGGTGGGAGCTGTTTGCCATCACCTGTGTGCGTGGTCTGTGGGGTGGGCTGCCAGCGAAGCCCCCCTGCATCAGACCCACCAACCCCATCGTTTGCAACCCACCTGGGTGCAAATACCGACCCCTGCTTGGCACTGCCTCCAGCCTGCTGGTCTGCTTTCTCCTCCTTCACAGGCTTGCTTTTGCACTGCCCCGGCTCCCGAGGAGAGCCGAGAAGCACGCTGAATGTGGAAAAAGCATGTTTTATTTGTGGAAGCACCCTTTGCAGTGAAGGTGAAACCCAGGAGCCCATTGCGGGACTCTGCTGCGCCTCTGTGGCTGCGTGCGTACGTGTGTGCCCGTGTTAAATGTTCCCCGGTATTGGAAAGGACAAGGGGAGAAAAACTGCTGAGGAAAGGTGAGGGGACTCACTCACAGTCTCTTTTTCTGCTTAAGTTTTGAGGGACTTTCGCTGGGACCTGAAAATGAGATGTTCCTCTGTGCTGCTGCAGGTCCTGGGGGCTGTGCCTGCCCTCTGCCTGCCCACCAGGGCTACTGGTGGCCCCGGCCCGGTGCCCTCCTCCTGCCTGCAGACAGGTGGTGATGTCACTGCAGTCATTGCCAATTAGTGATAATAGGTAATGAATCGCTCCAGGTGGTCCCAGTTGAGCACTCAAGGTCTGGGTGGGGAGGAGAGCTCTGCCCCCAAGACCAGCCTGGTTAATTCCCCCAACCTCCTTAAAGCTGGAGACTGGGGAATGGCTGGAGCAGCTGACGATGGTGATGGTTTATAACCACCATGATGGTTTATAATGTTCATGTGCTGGGAGATGCCCTGGCATCTCGTCAGTCCCCGTCTTTGCTGGTGTGGGGCTGAGCAGCGTCGCCCTCCTCCAGCCCCGGGAGGTGGGTACGGGCTCTCCCGTTCGGGCCCAATGCGTCAGGGGTGGGGGACAGGTCTGGCTGTGTGACACCAGTTGCTTAACGAGGGTGTGTGGGGAGAGAAAGGAGCTGCGTTTAGTGACTGGGGAAGTTGGGAGCGCAGCATCTCCCAGGGTGGTGCAGACACCGAGCTCGGGGGCTGTGCACTTTTCCCTGCTGGCGGCCGGGCTCCCTGTGGCCCTTGGGGAGGGTCGGGCTGTGGTGCTGGGGGACCCCTCTGCACAGGCCTGTCATGGGGTGCCTGGCTGCTCTGGCCCTGGCTGGGATCCCTGCTGCCCCCTCAGGAGGGCAGGTTTGCATCTTGAGCATCCTTTACCCAGGGATGTGGTCCGGGGATGGGGCACGCGTCCTGTGGCGCAGCATGATGCCGTGGTCCTCAACCGCTGCTGGGGCATCTTGCGGGGACTGTCGCTGCCTTTGGGAAAACACCCCCGGCAGCGAGCAGGACCTGCTGCCTCCGATCGCGCTTTGCATCGTTGGGCTGGTGCGTATTCCCAGCCTTTTCCCATCGCTAAACTTCCTTCAGCTGCCGTCATTGTGTGGGGGTCCCTGTGCCGTCCTCCTGCCAGCATCCCTGATGGGGCCGGTCCATCCTGGTGTCTCCGGGCACATGCCCTGTCCTCGGCAGTGCCCGAATCACGGGCGGCGTGCCGGAGCAGTGCAGCGATCTGTTGCTAAGCAGCCTTCGGAGCAGCTCTGCCGTGGCGAGAGGAGCGATGGCAACGCCGCTGCTGCATTTAATAGCACCGTGTAGGCTTGGGGTGCACTCGGGCATCACCTGGCCGGAGACCCCCAGCTCCAGCAGCCACAGGTAAGTCGTACAAACCCAGAAGCGATATTTATTTATTTTTTTTTTTTTTCCCCACACCATTGTCTTTCCTGCAATTAATCAATGGCAGTAAATCCTTGTGACAACATCACAACGGTGTTTGGTTTGGGAAGGAGCTGCTGGAGGAAATGTCAACGTGCTGCTCAAATAAAATTGTCTGTGCGCTGCTGCTCAGCTGCCTTGGGATGGGTCTTTGTCTGGAGGACGGCAGGGAACTGGGAATTAAGGAGAAGGGGAAAAAAAGGCATCTCTCAGCACCTTATGTGAATTTAAAGGTGGCAGGGGCATTGGCCAAGCCAAGGCCATCGGCATTCGGGAGAGCTCCTAGCCCTGTTGCTCCAGGCTGGGCTGTAGCGTGGATTTCGCTGGAGGGCAGTGGAGGCAGGAGCAGCCCCGTGGGTGAATGCCCCGTGCCATTGAGCAGTGTGCCAGGTCGCGGTGGTCGCGTGCTGTGGGACTGGGGCTGGGTGGATGGATGCTGTAGACAGGCTGCTGCCGGCTGGAATCATGGGGACAACCATGGGATCGGGGAACCAGAGGATGGGCCAGGACTTTCATTGCTTTGCATTTCTTGTATGCCTCTAATCTGTGGATCGCTGTCACCTGTGGGCTGCGGCCATCAGCGTCGGTTACCTGCGGGGCCGCATTTACCTTGATTTACCGACTGGTGCCAAGCTGGGCTGAGACGTTGTGGGGCCTTGGTTCCTTGTAAGGGTCTGGCATGGGGGCAAAGGATGAAGCGACCTGGGTTTAGGACTTGCTGGTACTGGGTCTTTCCAGAAAGCTGAATTTCCCGGACCCCTGGCTTTGCCGCAGTGCGGCGGGAGGGCTCCGTGCCCCGGGGTCTGATCCCACCTCACACGGGAGCAGCGTTGCGGCCGGTTGGGGCACGTGGGTCCCCACGGGAGCACAGCAGTGTGTGCTGCCACGGCTGGGGGTCGCTTGGTGCTTCATCTGGAGTCACTGCCCTGCTGTCCCGTGCCCTGATGCCAGACCTGTCCAGGTGTCTGCGGGTGGCTCCAGGCCAAGCAGCTTCCATTTGCCGCTTCCACGCGTTTCTGCCAGCTGTGATCTGCCTCTCTCCTTTCTTTTTTTTTTTTAAAAGGCAAGTCTTGAACGTGGGCTGTTTCCTGAAGCACCATCCGTAAAGCAGCTTGTCTAATTTTGCCCAAACTTTCTGAAATGCTTTCCATCCGAGCTGAGACAAAGCGCGGATCCTGGCTGCTCGGGGATGTCGGGATTCGAGGGCGTTCTGGTGCGCGGGACCCCACGGGGCTGGGCTGCTCTCCTGCCCCTCCATCTGGTCCGCTGATTATTTTGCAGCATTCCACAGCTGCTTCAGCAGCTGTTTTGGGGCTATTTACACCTTTTTCTTGCCCCCCCCGGCTCCTCTGTGCATGTAAATCCCATAGTACCAAATCCTGCCTGACCCTGGTGGGGAGTGAGCATCCCGCAGTCAGCTCGGGCAGCCACACACGCACACCATGGGGGATGCCGTGGGGTGTGCGTGGCTCCTGCGCTGGGCAGACTATTTTTCCTGGGAAAGGGAGAGCCTGGGTGTTGCGGGATGCTCGGGACACGGGGTGCCCAGTGTCTGTGCCAGGTTTGCGGTTGGGACATGGGGTCCCCAGGGACGCCAGGCACCGGTGCTGGGGCGTGGAGGAGAGGGCAGGGATCCGGTCCCGATGGACTCATGAGATGGTGGCGAATGTCACCGCTACATCACCATAAATGTCACTGGGAGAGAGTTCCAGCTAAAAATGGTGTTTGGGGACACGTGTGCCTGCTGAGAGGTGAGGGAGGCACGATTCCCGTCTCCGGGGCTGTTGGTGCATCCCGGCTTCTGCATTCGCTCTTCTCAACACTTGGCTTGGGGGGGGGGTGTCTTACTGGGTACTTGTCACCCCAAAATATGCACCCCTTCTCCCTGGGTGTGGGGCTGGGGAGCCCCATCAGGCAATCGCACACTCGTACCCTATTTTTTCCCTCCCCATCCCCAGTTTCACCATCCCGCTGGGGAGCATAAACCAGCTTCTGTGCCCAGGCTGGCCTTGGAGCTGGTGTGAAAATCCCAGCAGCCTGACGGAGGATGGTGTTTGGATCCGTTCGAGTTCAAAAATCCTCCTGTTTGGCAATGACAGGCAGAAATAATCTCTCGCTTGGCATCCGAGCGGTGGTTTGGGTTGTTTGTTTGGGGTCTGGCTACTGGCTGTGAATAAAAAGCTGCTGCCGATGCTCTGTCTGCGAGAGCGTTTCGCCGAGTGAATGGAGACGGGCTCTAAAACCTGCTCTTTCAAACCAGATTAATCGCATTAGGCTTTGTCAATGCAAAAATTACCTCATCATTGGCACTGGCAGGTGGTGTAGAGCAGCAGACTTATTCAATATTTAAGAAAGCTGCATTGCAGAGCTGAGAAGGCTGGAGAAATAGGTTGCCTGTGTCAGTGTCTTTGCTGGTGGAGACGATCTCTGCAGGCACCGCCAAGTGTGAAATGTTGAGCTCACCGTAAAAACCTGATTATTGCAGTGGGAGTCTTTAAAATACTGAATCGTCTGTATTTCTACCCTGGTATGTTATTTCCAGATGGCTAAACCAGCGTGTTTGGGCAGCCCTGTGAGTGTCCCTCTTTGCCGATGCCTGGTTGGTGGTGGCAATGTGGGTCCCTCCGGTGGCTTTGGGTCCTGCCATGGGCACCAGCAGCCCTGTGTCCCTCCCGGTGCCCATGAGGCAGGATGGGCTTGTGCCGTGGGGCTCCGGTTGCCTTTTCCTACTGGCCCAGGGCTACTGGAGGGCGAGGGGGACCTGCTGGGACAGGGCTTGGTGCCGTGAATGGGCACCTCTTGGCTGGGAGCGAGTGGCATCTGCACGCGGGACGACAGCGCCAGCGGCTCGGGGAGAAGTCGAGTGATTCACGGAAGACGTTCAGTCCCTTTTTATTAAGGCGTGATCAAATTCATGGGCTCCGTCATACAGAAGTAATGGAGCGGCGTGATTAGAGTCATGCGGCTCTTCCTTAAGGCCAGAAATTAAGACCTCGCTTCTATTCCTGGCGCTGCCCGGGACACGCCGTGTTCACGCCGGCGGGAGCTGCCACCTCGCTCCTCTGACCCTCTCCTTGCCACTGGGGAACCTCGAGCATCCGGCGCCGTGCGGGGACCAGAGGGACCTGGGAGAGCAGGTCCTAGGACCCTTTGGGCACAGCCCAACCCTGGAAGGTCTTGGCATCCTCCTCGGGTGGGATATTTCCATTTCATTAACGAAATGCTGCTGCGTCCCATCGATCACCACTTGGATTGCCACATCCTTTTGCTTGCGAGCAAGGATTTGGCAGAGTGGTGGTGGTGGGGGGGGAAAGCCGCTGTAAGCTGTTATTTTGTTCTTTACTGCGCGCTAAAAATGCAGAACCAAGCATTAGGACAAGCAAGAGTAGTTGCTGGAAGTAATGCAAAGTAGATCTTCAAAATCTATTATTTATAGGCGGAGGGAAAGGCTTGTGTATTCCTCCAGGAGCCGTCCCCGGGCTCTTCTCCATCCGCAACAAAGCGAAACACCCGCGGCCTCTCTATTATTAGCAGAAAGTTCTAGTTGAGGGAAGGAGTTTTCTTCCTCCCCTCCCCGTGGCTGAAGTGCTGGTAATTGCTCTGCCCTCTTTGCTGGGGAAAAAACCAGGGATTTTCCCCTATTTTTGCGGGGTCTGTGTGGCTGCTTTGGCTCCTCATGACCTTGGACCACTGGATAAGGGACTTAGGCGCATCTCCCCCAAAACAGGTGTTGGTGGCACGGTGCTGCCCGTCCAGGGCACCCCATTAAATCTGTGTGCACCCCCATGAGACGCCCCCCCCAAATCCTGGCCACAGCAGGACCCTAAATCCCCGGCAGGAGTGTGGTGCTGCAGTGCAGACTGTGGAGGTGGGGATGTAAATGAACAATTTGCTTATTTAACCGACCTTGTCAATCAGAGCCTTCTGGTTTGGCACAGGAATAGTCGCTGTATGAAACCAGCAGAGCGCTAATTACCCCACGTGCTTCACTTTTTTTTTTTTTTTTTTCAAATTTTATAATATATTTGTATTTTTAGAAGTTATCAGTGAAGCAAAGGTGATCCTCAAATCTCTGCTGATTCCTCAGAGACTGATGGAGAAACCCCTGCAATGTTGCAGAGCAGAAAGTGGAGAATGGGAATTACATTTTCCCCTCTTTCTGGGAACGTTGCACGTCTTTTCATGGCTTGGAGTTTGTGATTTCGGTGGGATGGTTTTTCAAACTCCTGTTTTCCATCCTCGCCCCGGGACAACCGACTGGTGCTCCCGTTGGAGTTTTGCTGAGAGATGAAGTCGCTTTGTGCCCTGCAAAGGTGCATTTGTCGGGTTTGGGCTGAGCTCTGGTCCTGCAGGAGTTCTGGTTTCGGTGCTGGGACCCGGTGGGACATGGGTGGCTCATGGGTGGTCCCTTCCAGCCAGGGGGGACATGTCTGGGGCAGCGTCTTCCCAGGGCAGCAGGTTTGGGAGGATGAATGGGATGCAGCCTCGGTGCCTGCGGGCCGGGCTCTGCAGAGGGGTTTGGGGTTTTTTGGTGGGTTTTTGGTTTCCCCCCCCCCCAAGTTCTGCTGCAGGCAGGAGAAGGCAATTCAAATGCAGGTGCTGCAAGCGATGCAGGCGGGAGGCTGCCGCTGCCGGGGGGATCCCAGCGGGTACCCCATGGCGGCTCCGCAGAGGAGACGGATGATGGGGAAAAATGCGCGGATGGGGGAAATAGTTGAGCTCACAAAAACTTCCCCATCGGTGGGGGGGCCCTAGAGAAGGGGTGAGTCGTATCGTCCTCCGTGCCTTGCGCTCTTATTAGTGTTGCAGCAAAGCCAACCCCTTCGTGGATGGATTGCCTTTTCTCTTTTATTTCTACCTTAATGACTGTAAAGGGGGGTTCGACCTGAGCTTTTCCCTCCGCAAGCGATGCCTCGTGGGCGATGCCGTCCGTGGACCCACAAGCTGCACCCACTGCTCTTGGGGACCATCCCTAGATGGGTCCAGGTGTGACAGTGACTCGCAGCGTAATCGCAGCATCCCCCGGCACCCCACGGGCCGGGCAGGGATGGGGGGCTGCGCAGGAGGATGGGTCCTGTCCTTGGATACCTGCGGCGTTCCCCGGTGTAAAAGCATGGGTTTTCCCCCAGAAGAGGTGATGGGATGGATGGGTCCATCCGTGCGGCGTGGGCGATGCCGGTTGGCATCAGGTTGGGCTTTGCCGTCCAATCCTCATCCCAATGCAGTGAGTAGGGGCAGTGGGTGGAAGGGTAAAACATCCCCAGAAAGTGGGAATAAATTAGCACTCAGGCTCTGAATTTTACATCTTTTTTTAATGAAAATTGTCAGCTCTGCTGAAAGGAGGAGGGTTTGAAGAGGTCCCTGCCTTTGACTCTTTTGGAAATGAGGAGACGGAAGATTGTGTTCAGGTCCTGTTGCCGCATCTTCCGCCAGTGCTTCTCCGGCTTTCATTTTGCAAAAACTTTAGTAAACAAAAATGAAAAAAAGAGGAGTTTTGTTGCGGAGGGGTTGTGCTTTGGGGGAGGACAGCGAGACGTGCTGGGTTTAGGGGGAAAAGTTTCCTAGTTTGTGGATTTCTCTCTGAAACAGAAACATCCTCTTCCCTCTCAGCTCTGAGGCCTCATAATTAATGTGAGGTCGGGTATCTCATTAATTACCTCCGCACTGAGCGCGGCTGTGTCGCCCTCCTGGGAGGGTGGTGGCTGTGGGCTCCTGCGTCTCGTGCATGGTATTGAGACAGCGACTAAAGTGACATTCCTGTTTCTCTCCCACTCCTCTTAAGGCAAAAAATAGATCCCTGCCCAACGTGATTTTGTGTTTTTCGTTTGTTTTGTTTTTTTTTTTTTTTTCCCCTACAGCCTGGCTGAAAGCACCAGGTTACCTTTGTCAGCATCGCTGCTATCTGAGAGCACGGGCAGACAGGCAAAGGGACTCTCGGCACTTGTCGGCGGAGCACCGGTGTGCCCAGACTCGCTCCGCATGTCCCCGCGTCCCCTCGGCAGCGGGTGATGACCGACGCGGTGGTGGGCGGCAGCTCTGACCGGTGGATGTGCCCCAGCGACAGGACCATGTCTCTCCAGGCCAGGTGAGAGGAGGGAGCCGGGGACACAGGGATGCTGCTGTTGCGGGAGGGAGGGGAGTCCCTGGGGGTGGGAGGCAACGCGGGCACAGCCATCCCGTTTCCTCCTCTGGGGACACTGGGAATTGGGTTTGCACCAGTTGGATGGGGATATTTTGCCGTGTTGCCTCCTAAACCCCCTGAAGAAAGGTGGTGGGGACGGACCCCCGGGTGTGCACGTACCTCCGTGCTGACCGGGAGCCCCATCTGTCTGTCTGGATGCATCCCACCGCATGGCAGGTCTCCGTCCCGGCTGGATGGGTGGTGGCAGCACCCATGGATGGGAGCTGGTTTTGGGTGCCCGGAGGATGCAGGGGCTGGGCGAAGCTCGTGTTCGGAGCTCGCCCCTCTGCGCCGCTTTGGAGGAGCAGCGGGGACAGCTGGTGGAACGGGGTGTGCTGTCGGGGACCGTCGCCCCCAAGGTGGGGAGAGCGCTGGCTGCGCCCGGGCCGAGCTCTCCTCGTCCCTTTTCTCCCCTAATCCTTCTTCCCTCTCTTTCCCTGTGCCTCCCAGCAGCGAGAAGGAGCAGTAAGTATCTCGCTTGGCTTTTTTTTGTCCTATTGCTCTTTACCTGCTACTCCTAATGGCCTTGAGAGAACAGGAAAGCCCTTGCCCTGGATGCAAGAAAAAACCAGTTCACTTTGGGAAGTGTTGCATAGGGCTTTAATACATTTTAAAGTTTATAACCATGCGGGTCTGCTCAGCCCAGGGGCAGAAGAGCCTGGAAAGGTCTTTAGATGGGTAGGATGGGGGGAGGAGGGGTGTTTTCCCTTTTGTGTCCTTCATTAGCGTTGCCCCTCTGCCGCCTGCTAATTTGCAGGGCTGAGTGGCAGCCGTTACCGTGTCACCAGGTTAAAGCTGCCTGATGGCCAGGCTGCGCTCGCTGTGCGAAAGGATCCTTGGAAATGATGTTAGGAGAGGGAAGAACTCCCACGTTTGATGAAATATACCCAAAAAAAACCGCCCGCTCCTGCGGCCATTGCCCCAGCACCGCAGCTCGCTGGCAAACCCGGCGTTACCCGTCGGATAGTGGGGTGCGGAATTAGCTGTGTCAGTTAATGCTTAACATGGAAATATTTTTAAAAGGAAGTTGGTTTTCTCCATATAAAACAAGTGTCTCCATAGGACCCCCCCTCCCAAAATGGGTATAAGAGCTCCCACCTGCTGGCCGGGGGCTGTTTGCAGGCGTCCTGCTGGAATAGAGGGTGGGGGGGTGCCGTACCCCTTCTCCCCTGGGCTTGGGAGTTGGTGCCTGGCGATTGCCCCCACACACATGTGATTGCCCCCACACATGTGCCTGCCCACGCATGACCTGTGGACGAAGCCCCGACTCTCCCCCGCAGGCTCCCCGCCAGCTGGGCGGCGCGGGGGGGCCAGCCCGACCGGCAACGCAAGGGCGAGGAGCTGACGGACGAGGAGAAGGAGATCATCAACCGAGTCATCGCCCGGGCCGAGAAGATGGAGGAGATGGAGCAGGAGCGCATCGGGTAAGGCAGCGTGGTGGCACCGGTACCACCATGCCGGTGGGACGGGAGGGACCCCGAGCCTGTAGTGGCCAGCCCAGCCCGAAGCACGGCACGGGGGAGAGCTCTCGCTTGGCTGCTTTCCTGGCCAGCAGCTACTGCACTGCAGTGTTTCTCCTGAAAGGGAGCCTGCGGGGGATCTTTTTGAGCTGGCGTTGGTCCTTGGCCAGGAGGAACCTGTAAGCAGGGGAGGGAGCTGCTCGGTGTGCCGCTGTGTTCTGGACCAAGAATTTATCGTCTCATTGATTTTTTTTTTTTTTTTCCATTTATTTTATTTTATATTTTAGGCCAGAAGGGATCATTAATAACATCTCGTTTCAGGGAGCGAAGCTGCTGCTGCTTGCCCAGACCTGAGCCCCAGCTCCCGTCAGCACGGGCAAAGCCATGGCTCACCAAAAGGGGTTTTGTCTTGTTTCGGGAACACGGATGGATCCATCACCCCCTCCAGCCACATCTCCTGGCGGTTGATCCCTCCTGCCAGCCAGAAACGAGCTGAACAGGGCTGAGTGATGCCCCGTCTCGGGGCTGGCCACGCGTTGGGACCAGCTCCTCTGGGGGCTGGCGCTGCCCCAGCTGCATCCGTGGTGGGGTACCCACGATGGCTGGTGGGCGCTGGGAGCATCCCTGGTGCCGACGCGCCCGGCGCGGAGCAGAGGGCAAGAAGTGCCTGTGTTTGCTTTTCCTGTATCTCTACCCTGCCTGGGCAAAGGTGCCAGGCGAAGTAATGCTGCTAATTAGGTATCGACTTGCTGTGCTGGGGATGGTTTTCCGGAGGGGATCTCCATAATCCCGTTTGTCAGGCGTCATGCCTTTTTTCATTACAGAGGAGCAGTTTATTCTTGCTGAGCTTAAGCATCAACTGCCGCCTTTTTTTTTTTTTTTTTTTTCTTTCCCTCCTCGTCTCCTCCAACTTGCAGAGAAAGCACTCAGGCCCAGGCAGGAGCCGTGCTCTCCGCTGCCTCGGAGACCGTCAAAGTCCCTCCCGTAGCTTGGGGACAGCTTTGCTCAGCAAAAAGGCGCGTGGTCCTGCGGGGCAGCCGCTTGGTGAAACGCGGAGAGGACCTGCCCGCACCCACGGAGCTTAAATCCATCGCCCCGGCTGCTTAATAACCCTTAAATATTGGGTGTGCGTCTGCGACGCAGGCACGGGGCGCTCCAGCTGCGGCGGGCCGTCTTCCTCGGTGGCTGCAGCCCGTGGCCTCCGAAGGGGTGGATTTATTTACTCGTTTTTAGGAATATTTTGTTAGGAGCGGGTCTGTGAGCAGCGTAGGCAGGTATCACCTCGACGGTGACTGTTGGTGCTGGCCGGGGCTCGGCGTGTGCCCCGGGGATGTGCTGGTCCCGTGGGCGCGGGGTGGCTCCCGGCCGGCACCGCCTCACGTTACAATGCGCGACACTTTCTCCTCCCAGCTTTCCAGCAGAAACCAGGGGAAAGTAGCTATGAACGGGGGGGGTGATTCGTTCCCGAAAAGTGCTTGGAAAACAGCATTTCCCCCGCTTTGCCCATTTGCAGCCTGGTGCGGGAATTAGTCTCAAATGCGACGCGCTTTGGATTATGCTTAAATGAACTTTAGCAGTGGGGGAGAGATATTTTTATTTATTTATATATATTTTTTTCTTTTGCATTGTGCATTCCTGCAGAAACTCTCCCCCTTTTTTTTTTTCTCTTTTTTTTTTTTTTTTTTCTTCTCCCTCCGTTAGCCGAGTCAGAGGAGGTTTCTCATTCATGAAAAAGCTGGGCGAGGGGGGGGAGACTGGGTGCCGTACTGGGAGCGGAGCAGGGGAAGGCTGGCGGATGTGCAGTCGCAGCTGATTTCCCTGCCGCGTGTAGGCGTCGCGGGAGCCCTGCCAGCTCCTTTGTGTTTGTTGGCTTGCGCGACGAGAGCTGTAGGATGTGCAGCTACAGAAATATGGGACAAGCGTCCGTATCGGTCTCGTACAGAGTCAAGCGTTGGGAAGCTGCTCGGACGTTATCCAGGATAGCTCCTTATATTACAAAATAATCCGGGTTTGCCAGGCTGGCCTGTGGCGGGGGATGCTGCGGTTGTGACGGCGTCCCTCGGCCGGACAGGCTGCTCTAGGGAATTGCTCCTGGAAAGCCTGATTTTCTGCAGTTTTCTGGGATTTTATATTCCTGTAAGGTGGGGGGGGGGGGAGGGAGATCCATTAAAAACCTGGTTTTGGTGAATATAAGGAATAGCTTACATGAAGTGAATGCCCCTTCCAAAGAGGGAACGTGCGGTAAATCCTTGGAGTTGTCTTAGTAAGTGGATGTGTTTGAGGGGGTGGATTTGAGCTTCACGGGTCATGTCTGAGCAATCACGGAGTCTACAGCTGGGTGCTGGCCACAGATGCACCTCCTCGTGCCTCAGAGTCCCTCTGATTTAGTGCCCATCCATCTTCTCCCGCCCTCTCCTATCCCCTCTCCCGCATCCGCCGTCCCACAAGCATCTTACCTCAGCCGGCCAGGACAGGGTGGGAACAAATCGATGCTGCTCGTTGAGAAGGTGTTTGTGGAATTGGGCTTCATGTCAAATCCAGCTCAAATTAATCTAGTGAAAGAGTATTTTTAGCAGCTGGGGTGGATGGAGGCCCGCAGGATACGTGCTCGGGATGCTGATGAGGATTGTAGGACAGGGACACTTTGGTGTCTGTTTGCGTTTTGGTTTTTTTTTTTTTTTTGGCTGGGTCATTGTCTCATAGCACTGAGAAGGATAATAGGAGCTGAAATCATCTTAAACAGCGATACAGCGAGAGCTCGTTGGGTGTGAGTCGACGGAGGACTTTACAACTGCCTGGGGATTAGGATAATCCTTTGGGTCAGTTTGGGGCAGAGGGGCTGAAAGCTGGTGGGCAAAGGGCTCGGAGGGCGAAGCGGACCTGTGGAGGGATGGATCCATTCCTGTCCCTTCTCCCTCTCTGCTTGGCCTGGGCTTGTGCTCAGGGGTTCCCTGCAGTGGTTCTGTGCTGTCTCCTGCTGCAGTGGTGATGCTCTGGTGGTGGTGGTGATGCTCTGGTGGTGGTGGTGATGCTCTGGTGGTGGTGGTGATGCTCTGGTGGTGGTGGTGCTCCAGCCGTGATGCACAAGGAGCCTGTTCCTCCCAGCTGACGTGGGAGCACCTGCAGGCACTAACTGGCTCCATTATGCACCTATAATTGGGTGCCATCAGTAACCCACCAAGTCTGCTCTGCTGCCTAATGAGGTCCATCGTGCTCTCGGCATCAAAGGAAATATCTTAAACCATCCAAAGTCAGAAATTGCCATTTCTGGAGAACGCCTTGTGGTACAGAGCCGGTTCTCCCAGGGTGACATGACACATGGCTCCTGGATCTGGCCGTGCCTGGGCGCAGCTATTCCCTTCCCTCCGGTCCCCTCTAAAAGTGCGATGGTTTGACTGTCTCCCCGTGGGTCACAGCCCCTCACCTTTCCTCCGAGAGCACCAGCTATCAGGCAGGATTGCATTTTAATTTGGCTGCTTATTGCTGGGATGACACATGCATAATGCTGGAGCAGATGGCTGAAGTCACAGGGGATTAAGTCATTAACCTTGGTGGCCAGCAGCAGGGATGCTCTCTGGGGACCACAGTCTCTTATTTTCTTCCTCGTGTTCAGACAACACAAAAATAAAAATAGGGGCCGGGAAGGGCAGGGTAGTTGCTGGAGGCAGGCAGAAATCTCTCCTGAGGTGCCAACTTCTAGAAGAGACAAGGTTGATTCATGGCCAGAAGACAGCTCCCGCGCTTCCTGAATTTTTGTGGGGTTTTGGTTTTGTTCCCCTGCCGCCCAAAAAAACCACCAACCCTCCTCTCTTATTTTTGAGAGTGGGATGAAACTGCAAACTAACAACCCTCCTGTAACACATCCCAGGAGGCAGCAAGCACCCGCAGTGATGCAGTAGCAGGGGCTGGGATATTTTGAAGTGCGTGAATCCCCCTGGCCTCCGTGGGCATCTTCCCCCCATAGCGAGGACGAGCTTTGAAAGTCGACCTGTAAAAGCGCAAATGATGCCTTACCTTTAGTTACCTGTGCACTTGTAAGGGAAGAAAATTACTTCTAATATTTCATCCTGATTTTAATTATGTTTTCTTTAATCTGTAGCTTGGCTTCTTTTCTTGTCTATTTTAGACCATTAAAATTAGCCTTAATTTAATATTCAGCCCTTTAAGGCACATGATTTCCCCACGGAGCCAAGTCAGTGCTTAATTCTGGAGGTGCTTTGTGACCTCCTTTGTGCTTTACTTTGATTTCTTTTTGCCACGTAAGTGATGGCCGAGTCCGTCCCCGCCGGTTCCCGTGTGGTGCCCCGGATCGGGCCCTTCCTCGGTGCCCTGGATCGGGCCCTTCCTCGCAGGTCGGGTCCTTCTCCCACCCCTGCGCAGCACTTTTGTTGCCTGCCGCATTAAAACGTCCTCCACCAGGCGGTTAAAAACCCATTAGGCACGTCATCAGCCATTCATTTCGGCAGAGCGGCAATGAATATTTAAACACAACAAACTCTTGCGCTCTTCAGTCTTGTTTCCCCGAGTTCATCAGCTCTTAATGGCAGGGACTCGCTGCCCCTCTCTGGTCGTAGCGCAAGAGAAAACGCGGGTGCCGTAGCACTGCGGGTTTCTGTCCTGTCTGGGATTCAGCCTGGCCTGAGCTGGTCCCTCAGCCTTGGCTGCATCGCGGTGGGACCCTCCGCCTGCCTGAAATCCCGGGAGGTGCTTGCAGGTCTTCCTCCCGAGGCCAGCCTTCCTCCCGGCAGGGCAGGTCCCCCACCAGCCCTCGCTGCCCCGCGGCTGCTGGCTTTTCTCTCCCAAACTTGTATTTATGGGGCCAGGCAGATATTATATTATCAGGGGACTGTTTTATTGCCGTTATCATCTCGGGTGCCTGTTAAGCATTTCGGATATAGCATACCGCCCGGTTCTCGTATCTTGCTCCCATCAGTGACTAATACATATTTCTTTGGCGGATGATGGATGGTCTCCCTCTCCGCAGGGCTGGCTCCGGGAGCGGCGATGCTCCTGGGTGCCGGGCTTAGCCAGCTCCAAGCCACCGGCTTCAATTACTCCTCTCTTGGGTGTTTTTTGGGGTTTTTTTTGTGTATGTGTGTGGTTTGGTTTGTTTTTTTTTTTTTTACCCTGTTTTAACAGTTTGAAGCATATTTCCTGCTCTTTGAAGTTAGTCTTTACAGAGGCCAGAGGGCTGGGCGCTCTGAAGTGCGCATAACGGTGAGGAAGATGTTGCTGGAGTCCCCGAGACATGCAGGGCAGAGTGATGAATTGGATGGCTGGTTGACGTGCAATAAAAATGAGAAACGAAATGATACCTAGGGGAGAGGGAAGGGAAAAGCTTTTGGGAAGGCAGAAAGCTCATTCCTGACCGCTACCTGCGTAAGAGTGGGGCATCCCTCTGGTTATCGGTGGGCAAAGAGCCTGTACATGGGGGTCCAGCATGTGCGTAGGGTGATGCTGGATGAAGTCGAAGAGAAACCTGGGTTTTTTGCTCCCAGTTCTCACCTTAATCAGGAGCTTCCCAGCCTGTGGGTGCTGCTGTGGTACCCCCTTTCCCAGCTCCTGCTCTCTTTCTGCCTGGCGCACACCAGGACTCTATACAGTCCTCTCATGGCAGTGTTTGAATAGGCTGGGGGGCCGGGGGGGAAGCCCAATTTTTCCAGCTGGAATGGATGTTTTAATTAGGCAAAAGTGCTTTGCTTGAAACTGGTGCTGCAGGTGTGTGTACTGGCTGCTGCAGCTCTTCCACTGGTTTAAAAAAAAAAAAAACAACCTCTTAAGGAGCCGCTTCTGGTAAATGAGAGACTGGGAAAGATTTTGCAGCTAAATAATGAATCTCTTGACATGCGAAGGCTTTTTTTTTTTCTTTTTTTTTCTCCTTTGATTGTGCCATTTGTTCTAGTTTCTATAATAAGTTTGTTTGGGCTTGCAGATTTCTAACTGGAAGCCGCTTCTCTTGGAGCAGAGCTCTTGCAGCACAGGGCGGGGAACTGAGGGGAAAATGTGGGCTTGTAATGCGCTTCGCTGCTAGGAAAAAGAAAGGTTTTGCCCCCAAAATGTTTTCCCTCCCCGGGTGGGAGCAATGCGCTGCGACAGGAGCTGAATGTTGTTGGTTATTTGCTGTCGGGGGCTCTTGGTGGGGACCCCACGGTGCACGTGGTGGGCGGTGGGCTGGTAACAACTGTGGTGGGATTCATTTATTTTGAATAAGAAGTGTTTTAGGAACGGCCAGTTTCCAGGTTTTAATTGGAAAACGGCTCGTTGCTGGCCAGGTGTTTATGGGATGATGCAGCTCTCTCAAAATCCCTGGGAATCGGTGTTTGCAGCAGGGTGTATCGGCCGCGGAGGTTGGGAAGGCGCCGAGGGTGGATGGTAGCTGTAGCAGCTGGCTTATTCTGTAGGAAGAAATCGCCTGTGGATCACCTGCAAAGCAGAGAGCAGATGCTCAAGGGCAGGGGTGGGCAGCCACAGCTCTCGGGGAATAAAGCCGGAGCAGGGAGTTAGTTTCCCCATTAAGAGCAAAGTGGAAAGGCATTAAAGCACCCCGCTGCGCGCCGAGGATGTAATTTTTCAACAAAACCGGGTTTGTTCAGGAAACAAACTGGCTGAGGGTGAGAACCAGAACTGCTGTATTTAGAGAGCCCCGTGGTCATGCCGCCGCCCAAACTTCAGGCGACGAAGACTGGAGGAACTTGCGAGCTCGCCCATCTGCTGTCTGGTGACACCGTCGCTGTGAACAGGGTGATTTCTCCCCACTGCTGGCTCCGTCTGGCTCCGCTGGCAGATCCCAGCCCGGCTTTCCCGTCTCCTTGCTGGGAATGGGCTGCGGGTTCATTAATAACCATCAGGAGGCATCTCCGCAGCAGCAGCGTGCTTGAGCCCGCGGAGATTAGCCCCTGCGTGGGGAGGAGAGGGAAAGTTGCTGATGGGTTGATGTCTTCCACCTGAATGAGATGTTGTAATAACGTGGCTTGGGTTGGATAACATACGCTGAATCACGGAGCCGCGTCTTTTGGGCCTCACTCGGTGGCTGATGAAGTCCTTCGAGATGCCGCTGTTGATGGCAGCGAGTTTCCAAGGGGGCGTTCTATGAACTGTCATAGGTTGCATGTTCCACGATGCTTTATTTTTTTTTTTTTCCTCTCTTGCTGCTCTTCCTTTATGAAGCACCCGCGTACAACAACACCGTTGCTTGTCCACGGGCTGCCGGCCGTCCAGCGACCAGCCGCGGAGGCACCCTAGGTGGAGGAGAGCTCATCTAATGTTTATGAGCGCTTCAGAGGTGCTGGCAGCCGAGCCGCCATAAATCTGAAGCTGTCATCAGGCATGTGGGAAAATGTCTTTTAAACGTCGGATGTTTTTTGTTTTTTTTTTTTTTTTTTACGGCACGCCGTGTTAGCAGCGTTGTCAGATTTGGGTCAGGCTGCCATGGGAGTGATGGAAGCCCCACGGGTGAGGGGGGGGCTGCTGCTCCCGCCGGTGGGCTTGGGTCTCCTCCTCCTCTCCATTCCTTCTCCCTCCTTGCTGAATGACATAAATAATGCATCCTTTTTCCCTTCTGGTGCTATTTTTAGGGCCAGGATTCTGGGTTAACTGAGCATAGCACTCGCTGCCAGCTCTCGGATGCTCGGCAGGCAGCTCGCTCCTGCTCCTGCTTTGCAAACTGCTTTTGTCGATTGAAGTTGCTTAACTGGGGATTTTTTTTTTACCTTTGCAGTAAACAGATGTGTTTTTATAGCCTGTCCTCCAGTGGGCTTTTTGCCTTTTACTCCAAGGGCTAAGAATTTCCATAAAGTAAATGATATGCCATTTTTTTTCTTAGAAAATGAGAAAACTAATTAATTCATTCAGTCCTCCCGCCAGAGCCCTTCCAAGATCTCCTCTCGCAGCTCTTCCACAGGCAGTCGCTGGGACCGGCTGGAAAGCTTTCCATTTGTGTGTGGGGGGAAAAAGCCGTTTCGCTGATGCCAAACCACTTTGTGCGAAGGTGCCCACTTGGATGGCGCTCATGCACGTGTGTGTATGTGGGAGCTGGGGCCGGTGTCCGCTCTCTGGCAGTGTCAGTGGAAGTTAATAGTTGTGTGATAGAAAGCTATAGGGGAATATAATACTCTGACACATCCCCTGGGATGTGTCTCTTCCCCTGGTTGCGTTCCCATAGCTGGAAGAGGAGAGGCTCTGTGGGAACCATAGAATGGGATGGGTTGGAAGGGACCTTAAAGATCACCTAGTTCCAACCCCCTGCCATGGGCGGGTCCCACCAGACCAGGTTGCTCAAAGCCCCATCCAACCTGGCCTTGAATGTTTCCATGGAAGGGGCATCCACAGCTTCTTTGGGAAGGAGCAGCTGGACCAACGGCAGCAGCCACCCCTTGGGAGCGGGACCCCCGCATCCCAGGCCGCACCGTGCCTTTCCTGACATGCCCCGTCCCCTTTCTGCCCAGGCGGCTCATGACGCGGCTGGAGGACATGCGCCGCAGCGTGCTGGGGGACGGGGTGAACCGCTGCATCCTCTGCGGGGAGCAGCTGGGGCCGCGGGGATCCGCCTGCGTCGTCTGCGAGGACTGCAAGAAGGTGAGGCATCTCCCTGCGACCCGCTGCTGGGCGCAGTCCCCCGGACCCACACATCCCCCCCCCAGTGTGGAAATGGCCACCTCGGTCTTCCGGCGCGTGTTTTGGTTGCCCACATCCCTCCGCTTGTGGCTCAACGGGACGTCCCTGGGGGTTTCTGCAATCATCCGTATTTGTGCTGGGAGAGCTCTCATTAAGTCTCCCATTATCCGTCTCTCATTAACCTCACGCTCCCGAGGGGCAGTGCTGGGGCGGTGGGACCTTTGGGTGGCCTCGGCGTCTCTGCTGCCACCCGGCGCTTTGCTTTCTCTGCAGAACGTCTGCACCAAGTGCGGGGTGGAGACCACCAACAGCCGGCCCCACGCCATCTGGCTCTGCAAGATCTGCAGCGAGCAGCGGGAGGTGAGCGTGGCAGCCCCCTGTGTTCCTCCTGCCGGATCGGGGACGCGGTCCCTCCCTTTGGTTTCACCCCGTGCACTGTCCCCACCCCAGACGTCTGGGGTAGGACCAGCTCCAGACCAGGGGATGCTCCCAGGGACTCTTCAGCCTGTCCCCCAGCACCATTAAACCTTGCCCAGCTATTTGAGTTCTTGAAAGATGATCTTGTTTTCTAGATAAAATGCCTTATTTTTTTATTTATTTTTTTTTTCTTTTCCCCCCACCAAAAAACAAAGTCCTTGGGGTTGAAGAGGCTGTGGTGGCCAGAGGTCAGCTCCCCGCCACCTACAGTCTGCGAACACCGAAGTTTAATTAATTAGCAGGAGGGGCTGTGGGATCACTGGGGGATCTGTGGATGCACATCCTCGGTGTTGCCTGCTGGAGGCAGACCCCGGTGATGCGGGGGGCGTGTGTGTGTGTGTGAAGGCTGCCAGGTCTGCACCCGGCATCCCCCCCAGGACATGGGTGCCACCCCACTGCCTGCACCCCCCCAGGTGTGGAAGCGCTCCGGCGCCTGGTTCTTCAAGGGTTTGCCCAAGCAAGTGCTGCCCCAGCCGATGCCCGTCAGCAAGAACAAGGGACCCCAAGCCCCCAGCGAGCCCAGCCCACCGGAGCCGCCCGCCCAGGACCCGAAACTGCCCTCCCGCGCACCCGCCCGAGGTAGGTGCCACCCCCTCCCTCGGTGCGAGGGGTCCCGCCAGCGAGGCGTTGGGTCTCCTCCCCGTCGTTTGCAAGGGCGAGCCCCAGCAAAAAGCATCCAGAGCAGTCGTGTAGCTGCTGCCTGTTTTCTAAAGGCAGCAGCAATCGCCCTCCTTGCTGCCCTCCCTACCCGCTGAGCCTTTTTCCAGGCTGTCCGAGTCAGGATGGGCGGGTTTTCCAGGGACACCCTCAAGCCCAAACAGCCCTGGGTGGGGGTCTGGGGCGCCCGGCCAGGGGTTTGGGCAGTGTCTGGGGATGAACGCGGCGATGCAGAAACCTAGGAAAAATAAGAATAAAAAAGGAAACCTGGGGAAAGAGTGGCAGCACAGCCCGGGTTGGCATTGGCGGGGCAGGTGGGCTCCAGCTTCACCGCTTCTTGCTCTGTTTGTGCCCCCCAAGGCCAGGCGGATGCTGGGCCCCCGGCCGAGCAGGACCCTGACGGTAAGCACCGGCGTTCACACCCTCCCCTGTGCCGCTGCCTCGGTGCCACCTGTGCTGAGCCCCCTCTCTCCCTCCCTCCTTTCCCCACGGTGTTTTCCCGCGGGATGCTGCAGTGGCAGAACCTCTTCTTGCTGCTGCCACCACCCACCGCGCGCGGGGACCGAGTTATTCTGGGGCTTCCCCACCTACTGCACACGCCTGGGCTGAAACGCTGCAATTTAGAGCGCTGAGCAGAATTGCCTCCGTAGGTGGCGTTTCCTGCTGCTGATTGACGGGTGTTTTTCTGGTTATTTAATGGCAGTCCTTAGAAAACCTCCCGTGGAAACTTTAGGAGGCTCGTGGGGGGCTTGCGCATGTTGGTGAGGGATGGAGCAGCTGAGCTCTCTGCTCTGGCCACGTCGGGTTTCCCCCATCAAAGCTCCTGTGCTCAGGCTTGTGCCATGCGTGGGTACCGGAGCAGGGTGAGGATGCGGGAGGATGGTTATTATGATTATACCTTGTCCCCTCCAGCACTCCCAGTCCCCCAAAGCTCTGCCTGCATCGGTGTGTTTAATAGCGATGCCGACCCAGGGGGCTGCGTTTAAGCAGCAGCAATCAGTGCCTCCCACTTACAGGGGTGAAGCCATCTTCCTCCCCGGGGCTCCTCGTTCTAATCCCGTGTATGCCCTGCGCTGCCCTAGACCCGCATCCCCCCGACTCTGCTGCCAGCACCGGCAGGAGCTGTGGTTGGGGGTGCTCCCAGACCGGCCGCGTCACTGGGAGTTAATTTTGAGTAACAGCCCCCGCTTTCCCCGTTTGGCATGGGAGCATCGAGGCGATGAGATTCCTTGATTCCCCTCCAGCACTGCCTGCTCCCGGCTGGGTGATGACCAGGCTGGGAGCGGCCCAGTGGCTGCAAACCCTCCTCTTCCTCTCCACTTCCTCGGCTGCACAGAGGGCTGAGGACTCAACACCCACCTCCCCCGGTGCGGTCCCCTCCATCCCACCCTTCCTTCAGCCCGGGGTCTGTCGGGGCAGCGATGACCCAGCTGGCAGATGGCCGTCGGTGCGCAGGAGGTTTTAATGGCTGGTTCCCGGGGCCGCGTTTGATTGATTTCCCAGTTGCGGCCGCCTGGGGCTTTGCTGCGCGCAGGGTGGGCTGCGGGCAGGGCGGGTGGCACAGCCTTGTGCCGAACCATGCTCCCCCCAGCCCTGCAGCACCGCTCCCCATGGGGACACATCCTACGTGTCTGGGTGGTGGTGTCGGGGTGAGCCCCATGGCGGGGTACCCATGGAGGGGTACACAGGCTGGGGTACCCATGGGGGGGTGCACAGGCTGGGGTACCCATGGGAGGCCACCCAGGCTCAACCACAACCTGTGCTACAGCTCGTAGTGCCGGCGGGGGGGGGGGGGGCTCCAGCTGGGCCTTGGCAGGGCTGTGCCCAGCCGGGTGGTGCTGAGTGATGATCCTCATCTTCCCACGCAGCAGCAGTTGGGGAAACCACTTAATTAAGACTATTTAATCGCAACGGTAGCTGGTGCCGTTAAGCTTCCCGGACCCACAACAGGCTGCTTTTATGAAGCCGCCAGCTCACCTGCGAGTCGGGGAGGGTTTGTCAGGCTCCACACATCCCTCCCGGTGATCAGCATGCTCGCGACATGCCCGTGGTTTTTCCTAAAGCTCCCTTGGAAAATTATTTATTGCATCGCTATTTCTGCACCACAACGCTCCTGGTTGTGGATGCTCATTTTCCCTCCTCCCTCCTTTTCAGCATCGTGGCATTTTTACACACCCCCCCCCCCCGCCCCTTCCTTTCTCCCATCCGCAATCTGTTGCGTTTTGCTTTCTCCTTGTGCCCGGCGACCCTGAGAGCCCAGCCAAGGATAAACATCCCATTTATGTCACAGCAAAGATTTATATCTGGTGTCTCCGGCACAAGCCAGGTGAGCGCCAAGACCTTTTCCATCTCATCCGCGGGTTGCAATTTATCACGGCGGAGCATCTTGGCACCCTGGCGCGCGCGGCTGGGATTTATCCACTGGGACGGCTGCTGCTGGGTGGATGGAAGCAAGAGGCAAAGGCAGCTGTCACCGCTGTCTCTCTAATAAATGGAAGATGATCAGCAAAAAGAAAATATGATGCCCCCGTCCTGGGGCCTGCGGAGCTCTAATGGCATTAAGGGTTTGATGGGTGCTGAGGACTGGCTGATGGATGCCTCTGGCCTTGTTTTCCAGCGGGGTTCTCATCTCTCCTGGTGTCCCCGTGGTTTGCCGTGTCCTTTGGGCTTTGCTGACCACTGTGTGCAGGTTTGATGGTGCAGAGCCCTCCTACTGCCCCGCGGGTGCCGGATGGCTGGCAGTCCCCCATGCGCTGGGGGTGATGCCGCGGTGGCCATACCCATCCTCATCCTCTTCGTGCTGACACCCCGGCTGGGCATCACCCGAGCGGCTCCTCTCGGGGCCAGCTTTGTGGATGGACGGGCGATCGGGGTGTAAACCTCACTGCTGCCTTTATCGCTCTCCCTGCAGGCAGCGATGCGACGGCGGCTGCCCGGGGCAGCTACGCAGCGCCTGGCCGCAAGCCGGCCGAGGGCAGTGAAGACACCGGTGGGGACATGGATAGCCGCGACTACGCTGCCGAGAGCGGGGTCAGCAGGAGCCCCGGTGAGAGCCGCTCTCCTGCGTGCTTCTGTGTGCTTGGAAGGGGAGGGCTGGGGGTCACGAAGCCGGCAGCCGTATGAGGGTTGTTTCCGCTCGACGTGCAGCACGAAGCGATGCTGGGGGATTTCACGTGGCAGAGCACCGGTGCCTGCTTCCTGCGCCGCTCGCCCGCTGTTTTACACTGCTCCGTGGGGTTTGCTGATGGGGTGGTCCAGGGTGTTGGTGGGACCAGGGGGAGGCATCGAGGGGGATCCCCATCCCTTCCCCTGTATGCAGGGATGGGAGGAAGGATCCTGCCATACATTTCCTCGCAAAGGGGCGTTTTATGGCCCAGGAAGGACACGAATTTGAGAAGGCCCATGCATGGTGTGAGAGCTGCAGGTGGAAGAAGGAGTAGGCTCAGTGCTTACCGGGCTAATTTTAAGCAGAGATGAAACGCAACCGAGTCGGGACCCTAAGTAAAACTATATTTCACGACAAAGTGCTGACGAAGGAGCAGGCAGGAGCCAGCCCTGCCTGTGGAAGCCCGTGCTTTGCTGGTGGGCGCCTGGCTGGGGATGTCGTTTCTTGTTTCATGAAAATTTGATGTGCTCCGAGCTGTTGTAAATGGCTGTGGTACGAAGGGGTGGCTGACAGCGTTCGGCAGGGCCCGAATCCTCCCCAGGTGCCTCCAGAAGGGGAAAGGCACTTGCGGAGACTGCTTTTCATCTAGGAGCTGAGCTTGCAAATTTAGTTGGTGAAGCTGAAAGTGGCTGGAAAACGTCCAAGTCCTCTTTAATTCCTTGGGAAAGAAGGGAATGTTCAATGGCCAGATAGTCGGGTAATAGCTGGAGAGGGGCATTCAGGGCTGCCCGGGCTTCTGCCATGGGGAGATGGTGTTTTTATTCATTTTTGGGTGGATAACCCTTGCGAGGGTGCACCCGTGCCTCATCGCTGCCTCGGGATGTGTGTGCAGCCCGGGGGGATGCAGTGCGGTGCTGATCCGGGGATATTGCTGCCGGTCGGGCATGCGGGAGGATGGGGATGTGATGGGCAGGAGGACGGGGGTGTGATGGGCATCGCAGCGATGCTCACGGGTTTGTTCACCTCCCAGCTCAGACCAGCTCCTGGCGGCAACCACATCCGTCCTCCTTCTTCCACCTCTCCTGCGTCTCCCTCTCTTGCAGGCGGATCGGCGCGGCACGGGGTCCCCCTAGTGAAATGCTCCCTGCTCCAGCCCGGGCTGCACCCGTTCCCCGCACCGCTGGCCCCAAAAGCGTGCGGGGCTGAGCCGCTGTCTCAACGCACACCACCTCCATCCATCAACCAAACCTCTCTCCGCTGCCTCCAGATGCCTTTCCCTGGCCCATTCCGACTGTAACCCCCTCCACAACGCAGACAAAACCCCTGGGGCCCGAAATGCCGTTGCTAATTGTCCCCTTTCCTTGCAGGCGTGAAGAGGACCAACTCCCTGCAAGCCCAACGGCCGCCCCCGCCAGCCGCTGCCGGCCCCGCTCCTGGGCCCGGTCCAGCAGCACCCACAGGTAGGATGCAATGGGGATGTGGCCAGGATGCTCGGTCCCTGCGGGGGGGACATTCCGATGTCCTGCCATGGGCACAGACCCCCCTGCTCGGGGCAGTGCTAGTGCTGGGGTGGGAGAGGGACGGAGAGCATCACTCAGACGGATGCCCCAGTAATGCTGCGTCTGTTCCCAGCTCCGCCGGCAGTGGGAAGACCGGGTCCTGGGGCAGCTGGCCGGTTCCCGGAAAGACAAGGTAAAATTCAGCCACCTGCGAGGGGCTGGGGGGGCAAAGCGTGCCGGGCACTAACGGGGTTCCTCCAGCAGCGAGCCCACCACTGGGACCCCCGGAGCCGGCCCGTGCTGCTGCCAGGGAGGAGCGAGGAGGGGGCTACGCCGTGCCCCCCGCCAGAGAGGAGAGGCCAGCTCGGCAGCCCCCCACCTTCCCGCAGCCCCCCGCCATCTCGCCGGCACCCAGTGCCCCGCTGCGGCAGCCCCCCCAGGAGGAAGAGGAGGAGGACGCCAACAGCTACGACTCTGATGAAGGCAGTATGTAGCTGGGATGACTGGAGGGGAGGGAGTGGTTTCTTTGGGAAAGCTGGGAATTTGAGGAGGTGGGTGTTGCGCGAGTGTGACTCGCACCGTAAGGTCGTGGGTCTCTGGCAGGGAGAGCCCTCGGGGAATCCGCTTCCCTGCGGGGCTCGGAGCTGGGGCAGGGTCTCGCAGGCTGGCCCCGCTCAGCCGTTTCAGCACAGCTTGTGGGATCTGCAGTCGGTTTTGCACCAAATGACTCAGCTCCGAGGTGTGCTGGTGTGGGCTCTGTGCTCACGCGATTTTCCCATTTGAGTCCCGAAGGCGGCTGCCTCTTTCCATCAGAGCGTCCTCCGCTGCGAGAAACACCGCTGGACTCCTCTGTAGGAACGGCTTCGTGCCTGCAGTACCTTTATGCCATGAGATGTTGGTGTTCAGTTATTTGCTCCCCAAAAAGGGAATTTGCTGTGTGAAGGGTGAGTGTCCATGGCCGGGCAGTGCTTCACCTCTCCAGCCTCTTCCCAGGATGGGAAGAGCTTCTCCGGCCAGGAGCGGGTGCAGAAATTGTGCTCAGATAGGAGCAGGTGGACCCAGCTGAGGTTCTGTGCTCACTCTTCGTCCCCGTGACCTTTTTCTGGTGAACACGTGAAGAGAAGCGTGAGCTGGTCTCCAACAAGTCAAAATGGGGGCCAAACGCTGAGCCCCAAGCCTTGGGAGGAGATGCTGGCCACCCGAGCTGAAACACCTTCTCAGGGTGTTCCTGGGGTGCCATTGCTGCCCTGAGCTGTGCCCAGAGAAGGGTTTGTACCGTTACATCCTCCTTTGCGTGGGAATATTAAAGTCAGCTCCGGAGCCCCAGGTGCCCTCCTTGTACCCTGGGAGCTCCACCTCCGTAAAGCTTTGATGACCAGAGCTCGTCAATCTGGCTGGATTTGTGCGTGGTACTTTGGCCAATGCTGGCACAGACCCACATGCTTTTCCCACTTTTGGCTTTACATTTGAACCGCAGATCTTTTCTAATTATTACTCATCAGGGCTGATGAAGCAGTTATTGGCTGGGGTTTTAACCGGGTCCTGTTTCCACCTCCTCTCTCCCCCCTCCGCTGTCAGCTACGCTGGGAGCGCTGGAGTTCAGCCTGCTCTACGACCAGGAGAACAGCTCGCTGCACTGCACCCTCATCAAGGCCAAAGTAAGCAGTCCTCTCTTTTTCCCCTCCTTCTTTCACCGATTTAAGTCCAGCTGGATCACAGTGTCCCCAGTGCGGTGGGATGGAAGCGGTGTGGGTGCTGGAAGAGGCTGCTCCACCGGGACACCCAGCCCGGGCTGGCACCGTTGCTCCTGGCTGGGAAGGAGAATTCTGTGGGGCTTTTCCTCCAGTGGGTCTGATCTGTCTCAGGGCAGAGCGCGAAGCTCTTGGCTCGCTGAACACATTTTCTCTTTACTGAGCTGCGTCATGGGTAGCTTTTTCTCATCCCTGGCTCTGCTTAAGGAGGATTCCTGCACCGTGTTTTCTTTATTATCTTTCAGGGCTTAAAACCAATGGACTCAAACGGCCTGGCGGATCCCTACGTCAAGCTGCACCTCTTGCCTGGAGCCAGCAAGGTGCGTCTTTGCCTGGTTTTGAGGGCGTTTTGGGCTGAGGATGGAGCAGAGGTTTCTCAAAGCCCCCCAGGGTCCCTTCCCTGCGTCAGGCTCCCTCCCCTTGATTTCTCCGCGCAGTCGCTCGCTGCTGCTATTTCACCCGGGAGGTATCTCTGAAAAGCGATGATGCTTGCAGATGTTCTCCCGTACCCAAGGAACAGCTCATCCCACAGGCAGGGATCTGCTCAGGATGGAAGGGAGCTCCGGAGGAGGTGACACTCCTAATGCATCGCAGAACATCTGACACCAAATCTAATTATTACCGGAGTTTGAAAGATCCGTTTGCTTTGAAGCTGCAGCATGTTCTCATTAGAGCTGTGAAGAAATAGCCATCGAATAAACTCTGAGTAAACTGCCCCCTCCCCCCCCCACCCAGGAAAACCCTGGAAATCTCACTCCCCAGCCCAGCTAAGCTGATCTCGATAGGGAAACCTTTGAGGAAGGGATGGCCACCACCACGGTGCCTGAGGGGTGCTGGATCCTTGCTCGGGAGCAGCTCTTTCCTGCGGCAGGGTTTTGCTCAGAGGAACTAAGTGTAAAGCAAGGGGGAAAACTGATAATAAAACCATTGGATTGATATTTACGGGTCTACTTTATGTGCGGGGACTTCCTGGCCACCTTGTCTGCAGAGTAAATCGAGGTGTCGTGGTCTTGGGAACTGCTTTGATTTCTATTGTTCCCTTGTTTGCTGATCTTCCTTTTAATTTTTCATTGTGCCCATGTGTTTGTGGAAAAACATGTGAACAAGTGACAGAGCTCCTCATTTCCCAAGCTGTCATCTCCTTTAGACCACGAGAGCCATTACCCAAGCCCCGCAACGGTCTGTCCAACTCTTTCTTGTACAAGTGCCCTTGAGGGAGTAGACCCCTGGCAGTGAAGAAAGCCGGGCAGTGAAGGATGCCCTGGCCACTGCAGGTGACAGAGTCCCCAGTGCTTGCATGAAGGTCCACCTTGTCGAGTCGGTGATGCTCACCTGGAGTTGATGGCTCGCCAGCGCGACAGCCTCAGCAGGCAGCGGTGACGCCCTGCAGAGTCCTCCGTGCCCCAGTCAAACCACCTCTTGCGAGCCAGAAGTGATGGAGCGTCCGATTTACACTCCTCTGCCAGGAGCCTAAATTTAGGTGGGGAGGAGTAATTGTGCCCTGTTTTGTTTTGATGCCACAGTCAAATAAGCTGAGGACGAAGACTCTGCGCAACACCCGTAACCCGGTGTGGAACGAGACCCTGGTGTACCACGGCATCACAGATGAGGACATGCAAAGGAAAACACTCAGGCAAGCAGAGGAGCTGGGGTGTCCCCCGGTGTGGTGGGATGGGGACCGTGGGTCTCCTTGCACGGAGCATCCCAAGCCAGCCTTCCCCAGGAGGGCACCGGCAGCAAAGTGCAGGTGTTGATAGAGCACCTGGAAATGCGTTTTTTTATCAAAATCAGCATCCTTCCCATCAACATGCTAATTTTGGTGGTCCTTTTTAAAAAGAGAAAGAAAGGCATTTTGACCCTGTCATTTAGTATTAAATTATTGGCATTATTATTATTATTATTCTTGCCAGCATAGACATTTGTGTATTGCATATCTGTGCATGATTTGACAGTGTCCCACCCAAATATTTAGACGTCTCTAAAATTCTTGGCGTTTCCTTCCTACAGAAACTTCTACCTTTTGGTTTCTTGCCCCATTGCAGAGCACATATTAAAAATGTTGATTTTTCTGGCAAAACAAGTTCTGTTTTCTGCCTGCTTTTGGCCAGAGGAGAGCCAGGTAGATGGTGCTTTGCTTTGTCCACCCCTCAGCAGTGGTGGTTTTGTGCTCCGGTGTCAGGTACTGCTCCAGCCTGGCTGATGCTCACCTTTCCTGTTCCCTTCAGGATCTCCGTGTGTGATGAAGATAAATTTGGCCACAATGAGTTTATTGGAGAAACTAGGGTTTCCTTGAAAAAACTCAAAGCCAATCAGAAAAAGAACTTCAACATCTGCTTGGAGAGAGTAATACCAGTGAGTCTCTGTGCAATGTCTTTCTGCTACCTTTAATGATGATGTTGCTAACAAATGTGGAGCTGGTGGTGAGCTTGGAGCTGGAACCAGCCGAGGGCTGCGGGTGTCTGACTTCACCGGCACCTTTAGGAGTTGGATTCCCACCCATGTCTGGGCTGATGTGAAATGTCAAGGCCAGGAGATAAAAGCGTGGTGGGAATCCAGGGGAAGTGACTCCAGGGACCTCCCTGGTGGCCGTAGATCTGCTGGCGTTGCCAGCCTGTGCTGATGTATGTCACTGTGGAGGAGATGGCAGGTTGCTCCATCCCTGAGCTCTGCTCCCCCGTGCTGTGGGTGAGATGGAGGTTGATGGAGCAGATGAATGTGCCTGAGCCTCCTTCCACTCCAGAGGCCAGTGAAAGAGCTGGGCTGGGCTCCTGGGGGTGTTTTTGCAGCAGGATGGTGCCTCTCCCAGCTGTGGTCGCTCATGGCAGTCTCTCTTTTTCCCTTCCCCATCCAAGATGAAGCGTGCTGGAACGACTGGCTCATCCCGTGGGATGGCACTGTATGAAGAGGAGGTAAGAGTCCTTGGAGGACAACACGCTCCATGTAATTTCACCTGTCATCTCTCATGTATGAGCCCCGTTTTTCCCCCCTTGTGGGGATACAAGGTTTCCTTGCATCCATCTTGTCTCAGCTGCTCTGCAGTTGACCATCTTCCTTGCTCAGTCCCCGTGTCCCCATCTCTGGTCGCTTCCTCTTGCAGGTAGATCGTGGCGGGGATGTGGAGGAGCGTGGGAAGATCCTCGTGTCCCTCATGTACAGCACCCAGCAGGGCGGCTTGATCGTGGGCATCGTACGCTGCGTGCATCTAGCAGCCATGGATGCCAACGGATACTCAGACCCTTTCGTTAAGCTGTAAGTGAAGAGCTGGGGCTGGCGTAGTGCGGTAACACGTGGTCATGGAGCCATCCACTGTCCTTGGGCAGTAGCTGATGCTCTGAGAGCTCCTTCCAAAACCACCGGAGAGAGGAGAGTGTTTCCCAAGCACCTTGAGACCTCTTGCGGGACTCGGTGATGCCTGTGCAAGGTGGGAACGCTCTGCTGGAGTGCCCCTGCTATGGCTGAAGCTGGGTGAGACTGACCCAGCCCTCAGGTCCATCCACTCCCTGTAGGTTCCCAAACGCCGAGACCCAACCCTGTAATTGCAGAGCTGGAGGACAAGAGATCCTTCTCCCCAGCTCTGACCCGTCATGGCTGCAGGACAGGGGGTGGCTTGATGTCCCTCTGTGTGTGACAAGGAGCCCAGGGATGCGTCCTGCTGTGCCTGTCCCTGTCCCGTGCCACGTCTCCACTGCAGATAAATTGGCTTAATTAATACGGACGATGGTGTTCGTGAGGTTCGTGCCGGCGATGCCGTGCTGCGGCAGGGAGCGGGTCTCCTCGAGCGGCAGAGCACCCATCGGCGCCTTCGGCAGTGGAGGCGGGCGATGGGGGAGCCGTGCTCGTCGGGTGGCTCCTGCGAACAGGGGGGAGTGAGATCATTTTAACTCGAATCTCATAAACTGTGACACGGAGAGGACCCTGCAGTCGTTCCTTGTTGCGGTTTTCATTACTGTTTTCTCCTTGCCCTCGGAAAAAAACCTCTGTTCTCCCTAAAACTCATTCAATAACTCTCGTGTTGAACATTTTGCACATCTTTTTGTAGCTGAGTGCAACTGGGTAGTTTTGCTCCTCGCTCTCTCTCTTTATTTATTTTTTTTTTATATTTTCCATTCCCACAAACAGAAGACGGTGGCTTTCCATTTTCAAATCAGCTTCCAAGGCAGATCTAATTAATGCCAACTCTACGATTTAGTTCTGAGTCTGCAGCCAGGCTACGGAACTCAAAACCTAATTTTTCCCACGTTCTGCCGGTGAACTTACCTTGTCTGAGCACACTTGTCTGTGTGGTATTAAACATGGGCTATTAAACACGGTATTAAAATGGGCTATTTTTAGCTTTTTTTTCTTTTTTTCCCAATCTCTCACGCATTCTTGGCTGGGTTTTCCAGTGGCCAGGCTCGGTGACCAGCCGTGCAATTGCCTCCATCTGCTGGTGACCATCCCAGCTGCTCATTTTCCATATTCCCTGACTTGTTTCAGCTATTCCACGCTGCCGGCCTCGGCAGGCTTCTTTCTCCCCAGCAGAACGCAGAGTTCACCCGCTTTTGCTCCGTAAAACATCTACGACCGTTTCTTTTAGCGTGGCTCGGGGAAAGAAGGCTTGTCCCGGGTGCGTGGTCTGGAAGGGCGCCCAGGCTGCGCGCGGCTTTCTGGGCTCTGGGCGCTGCCCAGCTGCTCTGAGCAAGAGATGCTCCCCCAGAAAGGTTTCTGCCGAGCTCGGCGCTCTGCGCAAAGCAGATCTTTGTGGTTTCCCATGTCTCGTCTGGCAATCCAAGGGAGAAAATAAAAAATTACCCAGGATTTTACTCATTTTACATTTATGTTAGATAATTTCAGAAGGTGGGAAGGGAGACCTGGCTAACCCGTTTCTCTTCCTTAAATATCTTCAGTTGTCTCTTTTTCTAGCCCCAAACCTCACTTTTTTTAAGCTTATAATCTCACGCTCTTCTTGCACTTGAGTTTTTGAGCTGTTTTCTGTTGCCCCCAGTTGGCTGAAACCCGACATGGGAAAAAAGGCCAAGCACAAGACACAGATTAAGAAGAAAACATTGAATCCTGAGTTTAACGAGGTAAGCGCAGATCTAATTTTTATTATTATTAAATCAACTTAGCCAATTACAATGTCGTGCGAAGGAAGTGGAAGACAAACTCCCTGAGGTTTGGTTCCTCGCTCAGCCTGCTTTTCCCCCTTCTGCACCTGGGAATATTTTAGGAATGACTTTGCCATGGGAGATCTCACCATTTCGGTGCCGGGCAGCACCGTACACACCAAAACCTCCCTGCTGCCGGTTCCGTGTCACCCCAGCCGGGGACGTGGGTGAGGATGAGCATCCCTGGGGGGTCCCATGGCTGGGGCTGCCTTGATGGGACACCCACAAAGTGCTCGCTTAGATACAAAGGGTGAGGTCAGCTTATGGGCCTGTGCAGCGTGCTGTGGTCCTGGGAGCTGCGTGGAAGGAGCATTTGTCCTCGTTAGTGTGTGTTAAACATCCTGGATTTTGAATTCAGGCCGTACAGAGAGATCACTTGCAACTGCAGTTTTCTGGGTGCATTTTCCTGGCATGCTCGGGGTGATGCGGGTGTTCTCCTTCTGCAGGAGTTCTTCTATGATATCAAACACAGCGATCTGGCCAAGAAGTCACTGGACATTTCCGTCTGGGATTACGACATCGGAAAATCGAATGATTACATTGGTGAGCCGCAAGTCTCTGCGCTCTGGGGTGCGGTTTTGGTGCCCGATATAGTGCTCGCTGTACGGGAGGGATGCGCAGGTCGCCTGCCCTGTGAGGAAGCCCAGGCTGAGCTTTGAGGTGGGACCACGCAGGTTCTTCGGGTGCTTGTATCAGGCCGTGAAATACAGTATTGCCCCCTGTACCACCCTATCTCCAGCATCCCATGGGGTCTTCTGTGCAGGCAGAGCAGCTCTAGTTGTTTCCGCTACACTTGAAATGCAGGAAGTGGAGAGAAATGCCCCAAACGTGGGGTTTGTCCCCACGGAGATGGTTCACTGGAATATCAGCATCATCTCCGAATATGATGACTCTTCTCCTTTTCTTGCAGGCGGCTGTCAGCTCGGCATTACGGCTAAGGGGGAGCGCTTGAAACACTGGTATGAATGTTTGAAGAACAAGGACAAGAAGATTGAACGCTGGCACACCCTCCAAAACGAGAACCACGTTGCCAGTGATTAAAGGGAGCCGCTGCCCGAACCTCCCCAAATGGCCCGTCCTCTGCCAAGCCCCTGTAGATCTCCGATGTCCGTCTTCCAGCGCAGTCACGCCTTGCTACACGTCTCTGGTCCCAGGGCAGCAACGCTCTCCTGCCTCCTCCAAGCATCCTCTGCGCCCGCTCCTCGCCTCCACCCGAAAACTAACCCAGATCTTTTGTATTCACTTCCTTTGTGTCATTTTTTTTTTTTTTTTTTTGGGGGGGGGGCGGGCATGGGGGAGAGGGGTCGTTGAGTTGTCCTGGTGTGTAACTTTGTCAAGCAATAGTTACCCTCTGACTGTTCCTCTTTCTCACTAGTCTCACGCACGCCGTGGTAGCCTTCCTGTTGTGTGTGTGATGCTCTGTGTTCCTCCAGCCTCCGCTCGCGTGGCTCGTCCCATCGCCCCCAGCTCGTGGCTCCTTCATCTCCCAGCGGGATGCGTGGCCACCGGCCCGGCCGTGCTCTCGTCTGGTGTCGGGGTGGGGGCGATGAGTGCTGGTGTCGGAGCATCGGCCTGTTCTGCTTGTGTGATATCGATACCTCAGTTGCAATAATGAAAAAGCTGTTTGGCTTTGGTGTGGGTCGTAACCGTAGCCTGGTATCTGTGTTGTTGTGATTAGGCTAAAGCCTGTGTCACTGGTGTCATCCCGCGAGTCCTGCTTGAGCTTTAGTTCTGATTCGGTACACTTGAGCAATATTGCGGTACATCCTTTGCTGAGAAGATCTGCCGATAATACAATAAGGAGAATTAGGGAGCCACTCTGTGCGTGCAGGGAAACAGAGATTTGGGTTGGGGTGCCTTCGTTTCCAGCCGCCACGTGCGGTTCCTTTCACCCGAGGAACTCGCTCTCCGTTGCTGTCGGAGCCCACCCGCGTTTGAAGCTCGTGCCTACCTCCCCTCCGCCCCTAGCTGCGCAGTAGTGACTAGCTGGACCCCGAGGGCAGGCCCTGGGCCCTCCGTGGACTACCCTTGCCATTGCCGACCGTTTGCCGTACCAAATGCAGGAGGGAAGGTGAGGGAGAAGATACTTCCCACCACCTACCTGATGTGTGCAAGGATTATGGCTTTAAGATACCACAAATACTGAAATTAGCTGGAACAGTTAGAGGTCTTCCAAACTTTGGGGTTGTTTTTTTGTTTTTGTTTTGGTTTTTTGTTTGGGTTTTTTTGTTGTTTTGGTTTTTGTTTTTTTTTTTTTTTTCAAATCTGCACAAGAACCATTGTCTTCAACTTGCGCTTTAATGATGGTCTGGAGGTGTTTGATTTGTTCTCAAGAGCAGGAGAGTCAAGACGCTCTCAGACTGATGCTGGTGGGGTTTGGTACTATCCGCTGTCTCTGGACAACCTCGGGTGTAGCGATGTCGATAGCGGCACAATGAGCACTGCTGGAATATACTGTCGGTCACTGCGCATGTTGTATGGGACACGAACCCCAGCCCCCTCGGTTCACGCTGTCGTCCCATGACTTCCCTTGCAACCGCTGCTGTATTGTGCTGGCGTGTGGCGTGTTCTCAATTCAGCTGTACCGCAGAGCTGTTTCTTTTGAATTGGATGAGTTATTTCCCTATTCTTGATACATTTTGGGGGTTTTTTTGTGGTGGTTTTTTTTTTTTTTTCTTTCCCCCCACCCTTCCCCCAGCAGAACTTGCTCTGAGTGCTGACTTGCCATGAGCATCTCTGCAGGGCCGGGATTGCTGTGGCTGGCGGGGGCTGTGCGCTGGGCGATGCCCACGTTGCTGGGTGATGCTCAAGCTCTCTGCGTGCTGGGCGATGCCCACGTCGCTGGGTGATGCTCAAGCTCTCTGCGTGCTGGGCGATGCCCACGTCGCTGGGTGATGCTCAAGCTCTCTGCGTGCTGGGCGATGCTGCTGCGGGGCAGCCCTTCCCCAGCTCAGGGCTTGCACTCCCACGGAGCTCTGCTTTCCCCTTGGCTGGCCACTGCCGGCTCTTTGTAGCCAGCTCTCCACAAGGAGACACCCTTGGACCACGGATGGGGAAAGCAAACCTAAACCTGCGTGTGCATGCTCTGCTCCATTCAGCCAGGGCTGGGCCAGCTCTTCCATCACCCCAGGCTCCATCGTGGGGCACGGCCACCACCACGGGAGCTGCCTGGGGCATGATGCATGGAAAAGTGTAATGGGAGAGGACACACCAAAAATGGCTTTCCCCTCCCTTTCCTGCAGTTCTTGACCCTGCACCAGAAAGTGGCACAGCCCAGAGCCCCCGAGCTTCTCTGCCTTCAGTGCAGGCTGTACAGAGGAGGACCCAGACTGAAATGACCTGGTTCTTTTGGATCATTTCCCTCCGTGTCCTCATGCACTGCCTCATGCAGCCGTGCCAGGGCAGAGATGGTTTGGCTGTGGGATGCTGCTGTTGTCCCTTCCAGAGCGATGGACCTGCCTAAAACCTTTGCACAGCCCTTGCCTCTGCCTCTCAGAGCAGCAGTTGGGCACGGTGCACTTCTGAGCTGTGCTGGGGAAAGGTGGGGATAGGGATGAAATTACCTTTTAAAAAAAAAAAAATAATAAAAAATATTTGAGCAATACTTTAATTTATTCCAGACCTGCAGCAGCCCAGCCTCCATTGCGTGTGCAGAAGAATTAAATTAAGGTTGCCTTTACCCACGTCCTCTATGGACATTCTCTGCTCAGCCTGCTTTCCCTTCAGACAAACGATACTCAAATCATCTCTTCCCACCCATAAAAATAAAAGTGCAACTTGCCAGTCCCCCTCTCGGTATTGTGCAAACCACAGTCCTCGTCTCCCTTTGCCACCCTCTTATGAGTTTTTCTGGTGGTCATTTCTGTCCTGAATGACTTCTTTTCGTTGTAAATAAAGCATGCACATATGGATTGGGAATGGTGGAAAAAAAAAAAAAAAAGCCTCTTCTACTGCTGTTTGCATTCAAACTTGCATGCAGTGATTTTACAGCAAAGTATCAGTTTACAACTATTAAGAGAAAAAGAAAATGTTACACAGGAACTAGAACTACTCCAGTCTTCCGCTGCATGCAGCACAACATCCTCTCTTGATGTGGTATCTAATAAAGTGAGACTATTGGAAAAGAAAAAAGAAAAAAAAAAAAACAAAAAACAAAAATGTGATTTTTTTTTGCTTCTTTAATTCCCTGTGGGAATGTGAACCCCAGAGCACGGGCGCTGGTAGGGGTGGGCAATTGTCCTGGTGGTGGGAAATTGTGGTGGGCTTGGGAGCGCTGGAAAGTTAGTTTGGGTTCAGGAGGTTGAGGAGGAGGTTGGGGTGGTGGGGTGCAGCCCCTTCTCTGCAGGGAGAGGGTCCATCCCTACTCTGCTTGGCTCTCCTGGGGATAATGGGGATGACAGGGGTGTTGGGGAACCGCGTGGGTCAAAATCCTGGGTGCACCGTGGGCATCATTCCGTTGTACACAGCCGAGACATCCGTGGGCTCCCGGGTGCAAGCGTGATGGGCGCATGCTGCCAGGGAAGACCACGGCGCACGTGACAGAGGTTGCTCCTTTGTGGCACTTCTGTGTGTCCCCTCGAAAAGCAAACCCACCCAGAAATGAACCTCTGGTGCCCTTCTTCACGTCCCAGCCCTTCTTCCCGGTTTCCCCATGTAGCTGCAGCTCCTGTACCACTGCAGGACAACACCTCCTCTGGCCGCTGCACCACCCGAGCAAAATTTTTCTCCTTTTTCTTTTTTTTTGGGGGGCATTTTTAGGCTCATTTTCCAGCAGATCATTAGGTGCTGGCCCCAGCGAAGGGCACGCCGGGGTGGTGGGAGCCCCTGGGACGGCAGCGGCTGGTGGTTCCACGGGGGCCGTGCCCCAACCCTGGGCAGGGGGACACGGATGGTGGCCTCGCCTCTCGGGGGACACCCGCAGCCTCCGGGTAGCCGAGCCGTGGAGGGCGGCTGCGTGGCGGGTCCGGCGCCGATGCCCAGAGCCAGCAGCAGATGTCACTGATGGTCCAGGGATGTCACGGGAAGGACGGGCAGGAAGGATGCCCACGGCCGGGGCTGGTGTTCCCTCAAGCACTCTCCATCCTGGTGGTGGGACACCCTCAGTATCACCCATCTTGGTGGTGGTGGGACACCTCCCCCCCCCAACACCTTCAGCAGCTCCCATTTTGGTGGTGGCCCCCCCAAACGCGGTCTCCACACAAGCTGTTGCTGAGCCTCGGCGGGTAACAGCCTTGGGGGGGTGGTGGAGCTGCCCCAGCCCCATGGCTGCTCCCACACGCCGCAGATTTCACCCGTGGTTTCCCCAAGGCCAGGCTGGTGGTGGTTCTTCAAGAGAGGGCCGTGGGCAGTTAAAGCTCCCTGAGGTGCCTACGCTGGTGAGATGCCACCACAGTGCACTGCAGCTGGCTTGGAAATAATTGCCCAGGAGAGACTTACAGGCCAGGGTCCACCTTCCTCTCCTGAGGTGGTCAGCTTGACTCATCTTGGAGCAAAAAGGTCAAAATGGCACATTAGGTACCACTTTGTGGTAATTAGGTTGCACGTATAAGAGCAGCAGCAGTGACTGGTATAGAAAATTGCCCAGATATTTAAAATTGTCGTGTGGTGCTAACTGTATGTACTGCTCTTAATGAAGACCTTGAGCTGTCCCACCGGTCGGGAGAAGACCTCATGTTCTCATGCACGGTGGCAGGAAAACAACCAGAGGTTAAACATACACAGCAGTGACTGAACTGTCTGAGGTCATCTCCTCTTTGGGGTCAAGCTCCAAGGAAAAGGAGAAAAATCACACTAGCTCCCGGTGAGCTGCAGGATGCGTTGGCACGTCTTCAGAGGACAAGGAGAAGGGACGCCTTGTTAGGACAACGAGCACAAAGCTCTTTGGTTATGTCATGCTGGATGCTAAGAGTCTTGAGGAGAGAAAATGGGTCATTTTCCAGAAAGGGTGAAGCTATATGCGTGCTCCTTCCCGGTAACTGCCAGTGGTGGCATTTTAGGTGGGGTGGGTGGAAGAAGGAGCCGACCACCATGCCTGTAATCACCCGCTGCGCTGATAACAGCAGGGACAATTGCAGCCCCCTTTTTCTGCTGCGAAAGCTTGTTCTCTTCCAAACCTTTAGTGGCAGGAAATAGTTGGGGCTTTGTCCTCTGGAAAAATAGTTCCCAGAGATGTCTAGCAGCCTTAAAATTGAGCTTTAATTTCCTTTTATTAGTGTTTTTCAGCGTGAGAGCTTCCCGTTGATTTTTCCTCCCTGCTGCTGCCTGATGTTGGTGCGGCGAGTGGCCAGCAGAGAGGTCCCAGCCAAGATGTCCCAGCAGAGAGGTCCCAGCAGAGAGGCCACCCAGCTCCGGCTGAGCACCAGGAGCATCTCCCCTATCCCCTGCAATTAAGATGCCGCCTTGATTAATTGTGGGCGAGGCAGCACCAGCTGTGGTCGGCTGTGAAGTCCTGAATGGAAAGTGCTTCAAAAGAGAGAAAGAGGCATTTTGAGGGAACCCATGGGGATAAGAGAGGGTCCTTTGTTCCCCCTGATTGATATTTCTGCTCCCATTTTCTTCTCAGCCTCTCTGAAAAAGAAGCCCTTGGATTGCAAATTGCGCTTGATCAGGACCATTATTTGCATGTTCTGCTTTTGTAGGTAGCTTTACAGTTTTAATTACATCTCAGAACATCTGAATCGTTCTGCTGTTCCAACCAGTTTCCTTGCGTGCTAATTAGATTTAGACCTTCGGTGCAATCAATAGATTCTCATCTCGGTACTGGCCAAGCCAGTCATGACCAGTAATTTACAGCTCTAGTTGTTCTGAAATCAATACAGATTTGCTCTTCATTGAGAGGGCTGTAAAACACGGGTGACAGCAGGCACGCTAAGCAGTTGACATGGAAGCAGGTCCCTCGCTGGTCTTGGAGAGTGGCCAGTACAATCAGAGAGGAAAAGCTACGGGACTGGCGAGCGGAGCAGACCTCTCCCACTGAACGAGCACCGGGCTGAAGATGTTGACAAAGTGTTGGCCTCTTCCTCCTCTCCTGGAGCAGGAGATGCAAAATATGGCCAAATGGCTCCTCTCCAAGATGCACGTCACTCCAGAAGGTCATGGCAGCACCCAGTGACCCAACCCATGCCAGCATCGTACAGTGCCCTCTTCCAACCTCTCTCCTTGGGGTGTAATTCATAAAAAGAACATGTTACGGAGCTCTCATAACATGTCCTGCATGGTCCCAAGGTGTCAGGAGGGCACTGAGGCTTTCCTGCTGCACTGAGCAGGAGAGAAACCTTCCACAGCTTTCCATCTTCTGTGGAAAAAAAACCCCAAAATGAATAAAAGCAAACTTCTACTATTTAACATTTCACTTAAAAAATAGAGAAGCTCAACTAAATAAATCCCTCTTCTATCCGCTTCCAAGCCCAGCTTTTCAAAAAGCCTGCAGCTAGAAATCTCTTTATCTCGTAGGGAAGAGATAACGATGTAATTATGAGCTCAGATCAATGGCTTTCATTCCATCGTTGCTCAGCCTAAAAATAAACTGTTATTCTTTCACTCAGATGCACCGAGCTGGGGCCAGCATCTCCTCTGGGCTACTGACCCAATGCAGAACCATTTATGAGCGACGTGGGGCTGGAGACAGTCTGCGGTGGGGTCTGCAGAGTCCACAAAGCCTTTCCCTGGGGGAAACTGAGGTTTCGGCTTGTCTCATTTCTGCAGGGTAATGTTGGGCCTCCTGTGGGAGAGGCCAACGAAGACGCCTGAGTGATGCTCACCTCCTCCCCGCCTCCTCAAGGGTCATCTCCACATCTCCACCGCGCTGTGGAGCCACGTTTTAGTGGTGGTGTGAGTTTCATCAACTTTCTTGGGAAAGAAAAATCCAGAGAAAAAATATCAGCCTTTTTTATTGCATGCTGCATAATAGGAATGTAACTTATTGCCGTTGGAGAGCGGAGTGGTTGGCAGCTACCATAAATCCCCGATTCCAATAGACTCTGCTTGCACTTAAACAAAAGTAACGACGGATGTAGAGGCAAACAACGAGCGTAATTGGAACAGGGAGGGGAGTATTTTGATTAATCACAGCTTGAATATTAACAGGGCGTAATGCTGATTTTCTTGTACAGGCAGAAGCCCCAGAAGGTGCACCTGGCTCCAGCTGACAGCGTCGGAATAACGAAATGTTGGGGTATTTCTGCTAGGCTGGGATGGGGCGGTCTGGCACGGCACCCGCACCACCGGCACGGGGGAACTGCATCGATGCCAGACTCAACCGTAATCAAATTGCGTACCTGCTAATTGCACGCCCAGTCCGCCTGCCCACCCTGGCCAACGTCACCCGGTTGGGAAGGAAAAGAGGCATTTAATTAGAAAGATGCAGGTCTGATCTTCACAGCACTCCCGCCGTCCCGTGGCTCTGCTGTTTTCCAACCAACGCCATTCGATCAACGCTTGGCTGTCCCGCTGAGCTCATCTCGGCTGCCGGCAGCCACAGCTTTCCCCCGGGGACCGCGTTTCCAATGAGCAGGATTTTCTGTGTGCTCCCGTGGGTGTTTGGGATGGGTCTCCTCCGGGTGGGATGCGGCCCAGCGGGATGGCCGGGTGTTGGAAATGGGATGCTGGGTACCCGAACCCGGCTGTGCCGGCTCCTGAAGTGATGCTGGAAATGAAGCCACGGCTTTCAGCCCATCTTTCCTAAAAACATCCCTCTGCAAAGGCTGAGGTGGGCTGTCCTTACTCTGTCTTTGCCTTGGTGACACCTTCATTAAGCTAATCAATCCAGATTGAATTATATGACAGCTCAGATTAAAAAACCTCAAAGCTGGGACCAGATTTGGATTAAAACACACGGTTGCAAGTGGGCACGGCTTTGCAGAAAGCAAGCAAGCAAACACATAAGGGAAAAATCATGACTGAGAAGCCTCTGCAAGACTAAAATTGATGCTGCGGCACCGGAGCAGCCCACGGTCCCTGCAGGGGTGGGAAGGGGCTCGCCCCCGCCCCGGTCCCTGCCGTGCTGCTCCAGCCCCTCGCCTCAGGCAGCCGCACTCAGTCACGGGTGGGAAATTGTATCTGACTGTCATCCAGGTGGAGTTAATATTAGCCGGGAACAGTTTATTGCGGAACGTGGGCCCGGCAGGAAGGCTGATGGGAGCTGAGAAGCAGCGGGACGTCGCGGAGGCTTTGCCGGGGTGTCACCGCTGCGGAGGGAAACGCAAACCCGTTTTTGCACCCTCAGCAACGTGACATAGGCGGCACGCCGAGGGCACCTCTCGGGTACGTTTTGGGGATGCTGGGCAATGAGTCAAAGCCCCTCAACCGAGGGCCACGGGCAGAGCCGGCCGCCCGTGGTGCTGCCCCCTCCTCCAGCGGATCCGGCAGTGGGAGCCCAGCGCCTGCCTTCGGAGCTGAATTAAGTAGTTATGGAAACATGGGAACTGCAGTTATCTGCTTTGAGAGAGCCGAGCAGGTTTTCTGAATCCATTAGAGTTGCAGCGATAACTGATTTCTCAGGTTTTCTGGCAGCACTGTGGGGAAAAAAAAAAACCCCAAAAAACAAAAAACAAACTAGCTCCTTCCAAAAACTGTCAGAGAAAAAAAGACTCATGTTGATCGGGTCAAAACTGGAAAATAAAAGTGCTGGCACATGAAAAACGAAAAAAAAAAAAAAAATTTACTGTTGAGTCAAAGGGAATTGCCGTTGAGGAGAAGCATTCAGGGTATTTGTAAACATGATGGGCTGAATTTGAGAGAGAAGGAGCCTAAGAAATTCGTGGGTGTCTGTATCAGTCCTCTTTGTTCCCGGGATGAGGGTCAGCATTATTAATTAAGGGCCAGATAGGCAGAGCTGAATAGCTGATCGTTATCTACCTGATAAGGGCCCTGCCATGGAAACCCTGAGTGGCACAGCCGAGATCTCAAGAGCCTCAGCAAATCAGTGTTTTATTCAGCCGGCTAACAAAGAGTATTTTCCTTTTAAAATCCAGTTTATTCAGATATGCACAACTCCTACTCAGCTGTGAAAGGTAGGCGGGATCTCCAGGGGCTGAATTCGGCAGCGTCCCAGCGATGTGCCTTATCTCCAAAGCTCTGCCCGTCCCCAAGGACGGGGTGTTAATGAACCGAGCTCTGCCCTCACCTTGCTGGGGTTCATGCGCAGGCACCGCTTTCCTCCCCAGCCGTTTGCCGCTCCGCCTGTGTTATTTAATGGCCTGGCCTTGCAAACTTGCTGGGATCAAGTCGCTGGAAAGTTTTCAGACAAACAAACCTTTCGTGAGAGCCGGGCAGGAGAACTAGGCAGGGAAACCTGTCCAAGTGAAAGCCATTCTGCCCGTCCAGAGCAAAGTGGATCAAAACACGCTGTATATACTGAATAAACAGTATTTACACCTGAGGCTCCTGAATCCAGCCTGCCCCATGCAGCAGTTTCTAGCAAGTCCTGGACCACCAGTCTTGTTTCCATACGTGCAGTGGTTTTAATGTACAAGCTGCTGCATCCCAGGCAGGAGGCTCAGAATCACCCTGAAATAGCCCTTTCCTCACGAGCGGCTCGGAAACATCCTCCCACCCCGCTGCAGAGGCTCTGCTGCCCAACTAAACCACTTCTCGGTGGAGATGCTGCGCTGAGTGATGCAGGGGAGGGGGGGATGCTCGGCAAAGCATGGGCAGCGGAGGGAGCAGGGGCTCGTCTCATGAGGGGGGGTCTCAGGAGAAGCTGGGACCCCAGTTTGCGTCTTCCCTTGCCAGGAAACCTCCCCACACCCAGAGTCTTGGCCTTGCTGTCTTCCCAAAACCAGCATTTCCCCCCAGGCTTGGCCTGTAGATGGGCTCAAAATGGCTCCCGGATTTGGGGACCTTATTCCTGCCCTGTTTTTCGTGACAAGACCTGGATCCACCTTCATTCTAAGGCTGGCCTGGGGGGCAGGTTTTGCAAGGCTGAGCTTGCAGGGTGATGCTCTTACCCTCTGACCTGCTGTGTTGGTCAACGCCGGGGCGTTCTGGTGTACCCTGGGCTGGTCCTCACCTTCCCCCTGCGCCCACCAGGAGAGAAGACGTGTTGGTAAGGACAAAGACAAGTGATGGAGGCAGCGGTGGCACAGGACACCCTTCCCATGCCGTCCGTATTGTGTGTGTGCCCTGCGTGCACAAGGAGAAAGAGCTTCCGATGCTCTGGGGCCCCTTCCTTAGCCCTCCTCTTCCTCTCCCGCTCCCTCTGAGCTGCTTGGACACGAGGACCAGAAATAGCGAGCCCCAGCTTGCTCTTTGGTGAAGGGCTTGAGCAGAACCGTCTGGAACAAGGTCTGGGGGTTAAAAAAAAAAAGGAACAACGTTTCCCACAACGGCAGCTTTTTAATATTAGTGAAAACAGAGCCAAGCGTGAATAATTCACAGCGAGACGTGAGCTCAGTTTTCTTATGCAACGGGCAGACAGTTCGGTTTTTACGGCTGTGTTCGCTCAAAGCAGCAAGAGGGTGCGACGGGGGCTTGTACGGGGTCCCGACCGCCCGGTGTGGGCTCGCCTCTGCTTGCTGTTGGCTGGACCACCCAAATGATGCCTTCTCCTCCCTGCCTGGGGAAACGCCTCTCCTCCCGGCCACGGAAACGCGTGCGAACTCCTAAAAACCCCAGTGGTCTCCTCATCATGCATCACCTTGACCCACAGGCTGCTCTGGGCTGCGGCCCCACTGGGTGCAGCTCTCCTTAGAGAGCAGAAGCACAAAGCAAAGCCTGTTAACCCTCTGCCGAATTAAAAGGGAAAACAAAGCGCAGCATGTCCCCCGTGCGGGGGTGCGCTTGGGGGCTCCGGTGCTGAGCCCGCGGCTGCAGGTAACACATCTCGGCGCACGTGAAGCTCGTCCTGTGCTGGAGCGGCTCTCCCGGAGACAGAACATTATCGATTGCTTTTGTTTTACAAGCAAAGCCAACATGATAATATTTGGCAGCAGCATTATCGCTGAAATATGAGCTGCACTTGGGCCTTTTTATATTTAATTGTTTGAAAAACGACACAGGGAAGGCGTTTGCGCCCTGGCAATCTGCATACCTGTCAGATGGCGCTGCCAGCGGCGCGGGGAGATGCTGATCAACAGGCTGGGGACCTGCCAGGCGCCGGGGGGGGGATGCTGCTGGCACCCCACAGCCCATGTGCCGCCCCGCACCTTCCTGGTCCCCAGCATCCCACGGTCCCGCAGCATCCGTGGAGCGAACAAGGGTACTGCAAAGTTTCCCATGTGCTCATGGAAGCGGCTGCTGTCCCTGGGACAGTGTGATGAGGACAGTGCAGGGACGTGGGGGCAGGGGGTGCATCGGGGCCACCCATCCGTAGCAACAGCCGCCGGCAGTGGCGGGTGTAACGTTTATTCATCCCAGTTTATCTCCCGTGTCTTCTTTTCCTAATCAACTCAAAACACTTGGCATCATCCTACGTGGGGAGCTCGGGAGAAAGGCGGCGTGCAGAGGGAGGTGGAGCGCGCTGGCATTTAATTCCAACAAGGACTTACACCGAAATAGAGTTAAAAATTACTGCCCTGGTGCCAAGCAGCTGCAGTCAAGAGTGTGGGAGAACCGCTGTCGGGGGGATGCTGGTCTGCCCCTGGGGTGTGGGGGGGATGTTCCCCCCAGGGGTACGGTACCCCCAGCCAGGACGTGCTTTCGGAAAGGCGTCTGGTGATGGGGGGAGTGAAAGGTGGCGTAGGTGGTGTGGTATGGGTCAAGCCCAAAGCTTAATAAAAATCCTCATGTGCGTTTCCAGCCCCGGGGGTGGTGGTGGGGGGTGTGTTCCTCGTCGGAGCGTGCCCGGGGGCTAGCATGTGTCCACCTGCGCTGGAGCACCGGGCTGGCCCACGGCCAGCGCCTCCCGGCACGCGGCAGGACGGGGGCTGCGAGGGCTGTTGGCAGCAGGTTGCTTTTAATCATCAAAGTGCAGGGGAGAGGAGACGTGGCGGGTCACCTTGGCCGTTCAGCCGCCTGTCGCACATCCTTCCTCTCACCGAACCGAAACAGTCCATCTTGTACCGTCTCTGCTGCCCCCCCACCTCGCCCCCAGCGGCACAGCGAGGACCCCACCATCACCCCTACTCACACCCCCGACCCGACAGCTCTCTTCAGCCTCGGCTGCCACCAGCGCTTGAAGAGCAGCTCCCTTCCTCCACTTCATCTTTTTATTTTATTTTATTTTTTTTTTTGCCCCTGAGATGGCCAATTCACGGTGGTTTTATTACGCTTGTTCGAAAACGCCTTGCCGCATAAATCAGAAACCACCGGTTCTTCTACTGCTCCCCGCTGACCTCCCTGCGCTCACTCAGCCCTGTCCGGACGGCGGGAAGTCTGCAAAGTAGGGGGGGGGCTAAAACCAGCAGGAGCGCTTGGTGGCCCCCCGAGTTTTGGCAGATATTTGGAGGTGCAGTTTCCCTGGCATCGCCTGCGGTTTGGGGAGCAGCCCTGGCAGGCTGTCCCCATCCACATGCTGTCTCCATGGGTGGGAGGGGGACGATATTCCCAGGGTGACAGCGGAGGTCACAAACAGCTCAGGACCCTCCACAAGTGCAAACCCAGGAGCATTCAACCTACTTTCCAAAGAGTAAAGCAAAATGAGCCAGGAGCGTCACCCTGGGCTTCTCCTGGGACAATGGGAATGGCCCGGGGACATGTCCTTGTGCGGAGGAACCGCCTTTTCCTGCAAGGCAGGGCTCCCCCGCCACCTCCAGGGACTCGGGGACAACCAGGGGGCTGGGGATACATGTGCCCCAACGGGGACCGCTGCCCCTTCCAGGCACTTTAATAGCATTAGGCTGACAAAAATGGTTTTAAAAGCCGCTCTTCCCAGCTGCAGCATTTCCAGCTCCGTCAGGCTGTCGTGATGTCCACCCAGCACTTATGCAATTGGGTGAATTAGCAGCTCAGGCCGGACGCCGGCAGATGCCTGGATAGATTTTCAGCCTTTTTGTGCCGTTCATCATGGGCACATCCCCGTAAATCCCAGGGGACGGCTGAGAGCAGTTCTAGCGGTGCTGGGGCTTGGGGACCCGGCATGTGCCAAGATGCCACCAAGGCCACCTTGAACTTCATGGCTGCCACTTGAAATGTCACAGGAGTGGCAGAAAGCCAGCGCCGGTCCCTCTCCTCTGGGGAGCAGCAGGTCTGGGCTGCTGGGGTGAAGATGATCTGTGTGGGGTTTGATTTGTGGCTGCTGCTCCTTCCCCTGGGGACCCCGGGGCCACGTGTCAGTCCCTGGATGCTGCAGTCCTTGGGTGATGCTGCTGTCGGCAGCGCTGGTGACAGACCCACGCCTTGCCTGGAGGGGGGACAGGACCTAGACGGGGTGGAAACCCATCACTCTGCTTTAGCACATGGAAAGGTCAGTCCTTGCCCGGTTGGGAATGCGGTGACCTAAAAGCACCCCTCCTTCCGTGCTGATGGATGAGTGAGAGGGAAGGAGGCACACATCTGCACCAGGGGGACTTTTTAAGCATTAGTGTGGAAAGAAGCATTTTTAAGCGTGCCAACTTATTTATGTCTTTTTTTCCTCAGCCTGGAAAGGGACATTTTTAAACACAGTGCTTCATTTATGTCTTTTTTTTTTTTCCCCCCAGCTTTTTATTTATTTTACTTTTTTTTTAGGCAGATACTTACCAGGGTGAGATGCGACTGGTCCCCTGCGCCTATTGCTGCTGAGATCATGACAGCAGTGTCCAGCCGGCAGATCAGGGGTTTCTCCCAGGTCGTGGGGGTGCCAGGGAGCAGCGGGGAGCCCAGGGAGCGGGATGGTGCCAGCCCGGCGGGGCGCGGGGAGGGAGGGAAGGAGACAGGGCGCTGCTGCAGGAGCTCGCCCGAGGAGCAGCTTCCCAGCACAGCCGAGCACTCGGTCCTGCTCGCCAGTCCTCGCTTGCTCCATCAGCAAATGGGCCCTGCTTGAGCTGAATAATTCAGGCTCTGCAGCGGTTGCCGGTCCCACCGGGCGCGCAGCACCGCCGGAGAATGCCAACGAGGCCAGCGCTGCGGAGCAGCAACAGCAGCCACTGTTTGTGCCCAGAAAGCTGAAAATTGAATCCTTCCCCCCACCCAACCAATGCCACCCTGGCCCCCGGGGCTTGTCCCCTTCCCAGGAGAACCAAACGGCATTTTGAAGCCCCGGGAACCAAGTTGTACGGTCTGGGATGCGGCGCTGGCACAGCCAATCTGCTCCTGGCTGCCTACTACAATTGATGTTGTGGCCCCGGGGACACGAGTGATGACACGAGGTGGTTTCAAGACAAGGAGCCACCCAAGGGGCTGGTGGGCAAACAGACCTTGTCTCCAGGTCCTGGTCACTGTGGTCCAAGAGATGCCCTCGATGCTGGAGGAGAACTGAGCCACCCTGGGTTGTCCTTGCAGCATCCTTGCCCTTGGCTTCCTCCTACTCTCCCGGGGCTCTTCCCAGGTCGGGTCTTTCCTGGGGGGGGATGCGCCGGGCATCCCGTGGTGCAGAGGCAGGCGCCGCATCCCTGTGGAGAGGTGGCAGCCGTGGGCGAGCCGGAGAGTTGGCTCCCGGCCTGAGAAGATGAAGCATGGAGGCTGCAGCTGAAGCAAAGCCGCTCCATGCCCCCCACTTCAAGGTGCCCCCCAGTGTTGCAACGCTCCTATGAAGCCGGGGGGTGATGGGCTCACGAACCCTCGCTGCCAGCTCCAGCCATCCCCACGGCGTCAAACAGAGATGGATGCTTCCGAGTCTGATAAGCCATATGCCACAATAAAATGCCTGGTGCCAGGCTGGGATGGAGGAAGACAGAAACCACCCTTGCTCCTCAGCGGGACAAAGATGTGCTGATGGAGCCGGGATCGGGGTCCTGAGTGGCTCCGGGTGCGTTGCACCACTGCGGGGTATCAAACGGGAGTGTGACGGTGCCGAGCACCCGCGGCTCGGGCAGCCATCCCTCCCGCAGCCGATTGAGCTGTCGACGTTCCTGCTCCATTTTCTGGATGAACCAGGCTGGGTATGAAATAATTTGCTGAGAATCATTAACCTAATGATGGAGGCTTTGGATAAACGGCTTAGCCTGGTTGTGGGGAAAATGGGCTTAATAACTGCTCTGGAGAGAGATACACCAAAAAAGAAAGTGGAAGGAGCAGTGGTGGGCTGGGGGGGGCACCGAGGGCAGTGCTGGGGTCTGCTACCAGCCCCCCAAACCCAGTGGCTCTCAGTTCCATCCCATCCTTCTCCTTCATCCCGGAGACGGGAGAGGAGCAGGAATGGGGGGTGAGCACCAGAATCCTGCCCAGCATTTTATTCATGGATAAAATCCCAGGACCACATCCCAGCACTGCTCCAACACCAATGGGGAAACTAAAAAGCAGCTCCCGGACAACAAATACTGGAGTTTGGGGAAAACTTTGTGCCAAAGAAAATGCAGAAGGTGTTTTTGGCAGAGCTGAGCGGTTTTCCCTGGCAGGTTTCACCTTGCCCTGAGAGCAAGGCTTGTGTGCACCCGGGATGGGGCAGCCCCAGAAAGATAGAATCACCCCAAAAAACAGTGCTGAGGTGTGGGGGAGGCCCTTCTCCCTCCACTGGGTAAATGGATGCTGAAAGCAGGGCCACGGGGACCCCCTCAATGGCACCGGTGGGAGCGGTGAATCCCAGCGGGGCTGCCCTGTGTGTCCTGCGAGTGGCAGTTTGCTGGGAAACGGTGGTGTTTGGGACATCTGCTTCCTTCCCGATTTGCAGCGAAAACCCACAAAAGCCCTCCCGTGGAAGAGCAGCAGGGGAAATGGTTTGCTTGGAGCCACCCCCCCTGCCCCGGGAGCACATCCCAGAGCATGGCGGGTGCCACTGGGTGCCCTCGCCACCTCCCTGACCCAGCGTGACGGCAGTGATGCTGCAACGGGGTGAGAAATCACAGCCACGGCCCCCGCGGTCCTCTGCCCCCCTTCGAGGGAGAGCTTTGATAAAAGCCGCAGTGTCCCTGCTCCCACGTGGGGACCAAACTGAGCCCTCCGTCCCCCTGGGATGTGCAGCACCGCGGCTTTGCACCATGGGGCATATTTTTGGGGACGCGGCTCCCTGGGGCGAGGGGAGCCTGGGGGATGTGGGTGTCCCCAGGCTTGGGGGGCACCGAGGGTCCCTCTGCTAGCCCCCAAAGGGAGACGTGGCGAAGGCAGGACCTCAGCAGGCAGCTGCCCGCAGCCCTGGCGCCGACCCCAGCGTCTGCTTTCCATCCCGCCGGCACTAATGGCTCCGTGGTGAATGTGTCAGGGCTGGTTCGGGGACGGTGCCGCAAACACCGGCGGCTCCTGTCTCATCTCACACGGGGAGCTGGGGGCGGGATGGGATGGAGCTGGGAATGCTGATGGAGCTGGGAATGCTGATGGAGCTGGGGGGAGCTGTCGAGCTGGACCCCCGGGATGCTCGGTGCTGGGAGCCGGCAGCATCAGCAAGGCTGCGGGAAGCCCAGCGATGCCGCAGGGAATTCCAATCACATCACGGTGGGAGTTGGCACTGGGCAGAAAGAAGTTTGGGGAGAAATATTCCCATGTATGTACAGAAATCGTGCCAGACAAGCAGGTTTTGACAAGAAGCTGTGAACAGGTAGAGGAAAGAGAAATGCCACCGGCTTTCATCTTTATGTCTTTTTGCAATTTTTGTGTCGGAAGCGGGATTAACTTTCGAGCTGGAAAAGCACCAACCGCTGATAATTAAGCCCAAAATGCATCGGTCTCAACGTTAGATGTCACCCACACACACACATTCAGTCCCCGGCCCTATTATTTTAAATTGATGCAATTATTCATCTTGCAGAGTAATATATTTTTTGTTCTCCGGTGCCCAGCCGACCTTAAAGCAGAACAAATGCTTTAATAAAACCGAGCTGGTGCTTCCTGGAAGCCAGAGTGCCGGGTTATTAAGAAGAGGAGCAGGTTTGGGAATCTTTAATAAATTATTGCCTAATATTTCTTTCTTGCAACATATCTATATGATTAGTAAATGTTTTCTGTTCACTGATTAACTTTGTTTATTTCTTAATTAGGTTTAGCACCGTCTGTCTCGTAGTTACGAAATAATTATTTGATTAATGTGCTTGAATTTACATTTTCATTAAGCCCCCAAATCAGTTCTGCACCAATTAGCCACGCCGTAACATGCAGATCTGGGACATTAGAATGACAATTTTAGCCCATTAAGTAATAACTGTTATATTGATTAGTGATAATGGAGCAGAGGCAGTAAATCCACGTTCGGCTGGGTTACAGCATCCCGGGGGGTGATGCTGGGGGGGTGATGGCCGCACCCCAGCAGCACCCACAGGTGCAGCTTGCTTTTGCCACTGGTCAGTGATTAAGTGGCTTTAATTGATTCTTTCAATCTGGGCATCCAGGTGAGGGCATTAGATTTAGATGCTGAGGTACATTTTTGGTTGATGCTTCAAGTCGGGGTGTGTGTGGGTGTGTGGGTGTGTGTGTGGGGGGGGGGGGTGTTATTTGGGTGAGATGTGCCAAAACGTGAGTGCAGCCCGCCAGCGCCTTCCCGGGAGGCTCTGCTCCGAGTGAGCTGGGACTCTCAATTAGCAATTAGTAATGATGGTGAAATTAACACTTCCCTTTCAATGGCAATGAGCTGCGCCGGATGGGATGGGGATGGGGATGGGGGTGGGGGTGGGATGAGGAGGGGATGGGGATGGGGATGGGGGTGGGGGTGGGATGAGGAGGGGATGGGGATGGGGATGGGGGTGGGATGGGGATGGGGATGGGGATAGGGATGGGATGGGATTGGATGGGGATAGGGTGGGGATGGGGATGGGGATAGGGATGGGATGGGATTGGATGGGGATAGGGTGGGGATGGGGACTAGGACAGGAGAGCAAAGGGGGATGGGGAAACAGAGTGATGGAATATCAGACGAGGAACGGAAGCAGGAATGGGGATGAGGACAGGCAGGGGCACCAGGAGAGAGAGGGGGATGCTGCCAAGGGGACGGCTTGGCTGCTGACCCCGAAGGAGGTGAGACAACTGCCTGCTTGTGTCAGCCACTGCCAGGGACGTGTCTGGAGATGCTTTTCCACTGGGGAGGAGGAGGAGGTGGGGGACAAACAAACCATTTTTCCAGGGGACATGCCAGCCTGCGAGGATGTGACCCTGGTACAGCTTTATAGCTAGTAACACTCCGGAAGATCTGGTGTGAGAATGAGTTACTATATTTGCTCTCACCACAACTGTGGTGCTTTTTTTTTTTTTCTTTTTTTTTTTTTTTTTTTTATGCTGGATTCTGCTCTCAAAAACTAGGACACAGCCATTACACGTGTCTGCTCCAAAGCTACAGTAATCTCCTGCCATCGGTCGGGGCCGGGGAGGCTGAGTGCCGGCAGCCCTCCAGCCGGAGAGCAGAGGGCACGGGTTTGCCGGGTGCCGGAGCGCCCTGTGGGCTCTGGATCCGGCACTGCCGGCAGCCCAGCTGCAATGAGGGGAGGCTGGAGGGGACGGCCACCCCCAGGGAACCCCTCGGACCTCGGCCTGTTTGTAGAGCTGGGGTTTTGCGGGACCCTGCAGCGATGCCACCCGTGCCTGGGGACCACCGGGCGGTGATGGCCACGTGTCCCTTCCTCCCTCCCACCCGCGATGCCACGGCTCTGGCCATGGCCAGCTGGCTCAGCAGAGGGGCAGGCAGCTCTAAACCAGGGGTTTTTCCACTGAAAGTAGGTGTGTAGGTAGGAAAGCAAGGCTGTGACATGAGTCCAGCCCTTACTAGACATTGGGGAGTCACTTGGTGCCATCACTACGGGACTTCTGTCCCTCACACGTGTCTCTCTATATACACATATATAGAATATATACATACTTACAGCTAGGCGTTTCTTTCCCTTACAAGCCCTGTTTACACCAGTTGGTGGGCACTGCTTTGCCCGGGAAGTCCTTTCTCTTTTTCTTCCTTTTTTTTTTTTTAAACCAGCAATTAATTCCCTCTTGCCGGAAAGGAGAAGCACGTCCAAACGACGGCGTGTGCTCAGCTCATCTGTGACACAGATGTAACACCAACGAGGAAAAGTGAACAGCAGAAAGGAATAATAACGGCAGATGACGCGGGGGGATGCTCGGGCTGTGATGGGCACTTGAAGAAGGTTGGTGTAAAAACAGGGTGGTGAGTGGCTCTGAGCTGTGCCGTGCGTCGGTCGGAAAAAAGCTTTCCAGCCCTAAAACCGTGGAGTTTTTGGCTGCCCACAGTGTCCCCATCCCAGGGCTGCAGGTCTCTCATGGGGATGAGGTTTTTTCCATATCTCCAATGGGAATTGCCTGCTGCAATGCCTAGAGCTACTTCCCATGTGGGCTCCAGGGTAGGAGACCTGTGGGACTGGGACCAGGACTGGGATCAATACCAGGACCAGGACCAGGGCTGTGGCTGTGCTGGGTCTTGGGCAGGTCTGGGCAGTCTGCGTTTTACCGGTGGTTAATTTTCGATGTGTCATTGGCTTTCGTCACGCAGGGGAACGGCTGAAAGAGTCATTCTCTTTCCTACAGGAACAAGCAGACCAGGTGTCCGTGGGCTTTATTCTCCCTTCGATGCATTAACACTGGTGGGAATTATCTGCAGAAGTCTCCCAGGCATCATTCGGAGGAGGGCAGCCCTCGCCGAGCTCTGCTCCCAGCCAGGTGCATAGTAGTAGTAGTAATAATAATAATAATAAATAAAATACAATGGCCGCCTTCGAGATAAGGGGAATGGGTCTGGTGGGCACAGGCAAGGCTTGTTTCTTTTGCAAGAACGGAGAGGAGAGCCGCACTTCTGCCGAGTGGCTGCTCCATCCCTCTGCCAGCTGTAATTCCCAAAATGGGGCTGGATAAAGCCCCACGGGAGCCGTCCCCTTGCCTTTGCCCCGGCCCTCGGATGCTCCTTGCCAGCGAGGAGGAGGTCAGAACGAATCGCTCCGCTAGCAGCAATTGCCGATGGTTGCCATGCGGGAGCTGCTGGGGCAGGATGGTGGAACGGGGTGAAAATGTGGATTTTTGAAGATTGTCATGAGTTTCCGTATTCCGAGTGGGGCTCGCCTCACTGTGCCCCATCTTTTCCCCATCCAGAGGCTTCTGGAGTGCAAACCAGACCCAGGGAGGGCAAGGAGCATCTCCAGCTTCTGCTGCTCCACCGCCGCAGCGCTCGGCACCACCTGGCACAGCACGGGGGAGCAGCCGCCTCATTTATCAGCCGGCGCTAAATGAAGATGCTGAAATCCTGTTAGCAAAGCCACTCGAAGCGATTCGCCTCCGGAGCCGCTCCTCCGTTGAAGCGTCAGGACGAACCCGCGCGTGCAGATGGTTTCTCCGTTCTTCCCCCGGCGAAACACCTGCGCTGCTGCCCCTGGGACGGCCCCTGCGTCGCCTCGCCTGACCCACGGTGGAGAAGCCACTGCCACGAGGACTTGGGGACCTGTTCAGCTTGGGGATGCCCCAAACCACCGGCCACCCTGGGGATGGACCAAAACCACCCCCAAAGCCACGGCCAGGAGCAGCCACGTCCGCAGGCTGCGTCTCAGCGCTTCTGGAGGGGGGGACAAACTGGTCACCGGCAAATTTACAGCCTTGATGTACGTCCTTTCCATCCATGATTGAATATCTGCAGATCTGGCCGCTGCCTGGTCCGGGGCTGGCTACTGCCGTGGGGCGGAGGGCAGAGCATCACCCCTGCCCCTGCCCCAGCCCTTCCCCACATCCATCACAGCCCCCCCGCGAGGCGTTTAATCACGCATGACCCGTGCCAGAGACCCAGCGCTGCCCCAGGACTTGCTGCAGGCATGATTCAACCCTGACGATTTATTTCCCTGCATCCCAGCCGCTCCAGTCCCAGTCATGCTGCTGCCATCCCCTCTGCGCAGAGCGGATCCCCCGGGGTGGGCGCTGCGGGGGGACCCCGGGCAGGTCCGTGCAGACCCTCCAACGGGCATGAAAATTCCCTCCCTCAAACACTTTTGACCCAAAAGCCAGAGGTTTGTGGGGCAGGAAGGAATTCTCACCCTGGAGAAGCTGCTCGCTGAGGGCCGCAAGAAAGGGTTTGGTGATGCCTGCTATGGCAGCCCCCCCCGGCACCACCGCGGCACAGCCCGGCACCCACGCCTGGGGCTCACCGGGCAGCTTGCAAGCTACCAAATGTGAAAGACAAAACCAGATCCATCCATTAATGGGAAGAAATTAAAATAAAATCTCTTTTTGAACTTGAGGGGTGGTGCTGCTCTGGCCTGTGTCGTCGCGCACAGGCCACGTCCCCGCAGCTCAAATACCAGATACTCATGAAGCCTCGGGACGCCCCCCGGGAGGTATTTTCATCTGCATTTTAGACCGGACCGGCCCAGAAAAATGAAGCGCTGGGCCCAAGGTTGGGGGTGGCAGCCCCATCGACTGCAAAATGCCCCGTCCCGGTGAATTCCTGCACCGCTTCTTGCTTTGTATTTAGGGGACAAACGGCCCTGGCTGGGGATGCTTCGGGGTTGGGCTGCGTGAGGACGGTGCTGCCCCGTGGGAGCCCTGTCGGGGTTCCCCCGTGGGGTGCGTCAGCTCAGCCTGTCCCTGAAGGCGGACGGGGCGGCTGGTGTCGGCGCCCATCCCGCCGCCCATCCCACCTGGAGAGCCCGGATTCCCACATTTCCTCTCCTCCCTGGCGGCAGAGCTCCCCGGGGAAACCGCCAAAGCTGGCTCCCATTTGCCCAGCGCCTGCGTGGGTGAGATGGGGATGGTGCCCCCCCGCAGCTTCCCCGACTCTGCCCCGGCACTGAGGGGCAGCGGTCACCCCCACAGCCATAGCAGCGCTTGGGGCGGCATCTCCCACCCCCCCCGCAGCCCCCCACCCACACCAGCCAGATAAGCACTCCCGGGGCTGTGGGGCTGTCAGCTCCCTCCCCTTTTCATGGAATGGGGGGACGTGGCAGGATCCGGCCAGAAATGCACGGCCTGCAGAGCCCCGCAATGCAGAGCTGCTGCCCGCACTCTCGCATGTGCCCCGAATCGTCCCCTCCTGCCCCAAACCATCCCCTTCTGCCCCAAAAATGTCCCCTCCTGCCCCAGGCCAGCATGGCAGCACAGTCGCGGAGCGTTGGCTTTGGATAATTTATTAGTAGGGCAATCTGATTTATGCCCTGCTCCCCCAGGTCCTGCTGACAAATGAGATGTTGTATTTCAGGAGTTTATCCTGGGGAACAAATAAATAAACAAGAGAAATGGAAACCTCATGAATTTTTTTAAAGAGCTTATCAAAATCTTTTTCTTGCCCCTTTTTCCAAAGGGAGAATGGCTGAAAGGGGAAATATCCCCTCCATCTGCATTCTCTGCACTTCTTTTCCCTTCAATCTCTTAATCCTCTTCCTTCCAGCTTTAATCCACACGGTTGCCTCTTTCTTGTTTGGGTTTGCTTTGTTTTGTTTTGGTTTTTTTATTAATTCCACCCCCTCCCCCCCTCCAAATAATCAGAAAAACAACACCAAGACGCCAGAGGCGCGTGTCCATCCTCCTGGCCCCGTGGCTGTGGCGAGCGTCCCCAGAAGCCTGGCTCAGCGTTACAACATCCCCCTTCCTTTTTTTCACTTCTCTTACCCTAAAATGACACCATCCCCACCTCCCCCCAAATTTTGCAGCCACGGGGTATTTCTTGAGCTTGCAAACAGCAGGGCTTGGGCAGCCCTCGCTGCCTGCACCGGGAGAGCAGGTCCCTCCTGGGAGACTCACACCACCTTCGCCGGCATCCTAATGAGTTAATTAAGAAAAATCAGGACGAGAGAGGTGCGAGCCCTCAGGGGATGGTTACTGGGAGACGCATTCTCTGGGAGATGCTGGAAATGTTCCCGTCGGTCCCAGGGGAGTGTGGCCACGCAGCTGCTTCCCAGGGGGCCGGGGAGATGTCAGCATCGCGGGGCGGGGGGGACACCCTCGAGCATCTCCTGGCTGCTGGAGGGGGACCACATTTCGCATGGCTCCCCATGCAAAAAAGGCAGCAGAGCCGCTTCACCGTATTTCCCCCCCCACCCCCTGCCCCCAGCTGCCAAGGGCTGCTCCATCCTTTCCAGTGCCCAGGATGGTGTCGGGGATGCGAGCGATGCTCAGGGTGCTGCGGCTCGCACACACCTCCTGCCCCCCGCCCCCCTGCAGACCCCCAGACTCGCCCCCGCAAGCAGTTAAAAACCGCTGGGGCAACCCGGCCTTGCCCCCATTTCAGCTATTTCGGCTTGCTCCTGCCAAAGTCGTAACGACGGAAAATGTAAATGAAAAAGAAGCGGAGGAAAGGCATCCGCATTGCCAGCAGAAGCACATTAGTTTGCAGCGTTCGTTATTTCTGGGCTCGCGCTCTCTATTTTCCCCCCCACCTTGCTCAGGTTGGCCAAAGCGGAGACAAGCACCGAGAGCACGAGATTTTTCTGAATATTGACTTTTAATCAGCTGCTTCCCGACAAAACAGCCCAGCTCCCCCCGGCATTGAAACCTCCGGGAAAGCGGGGACTGCAGGCACATCTTCCACCCCCTGGGAGGTGGGACCCCCAGGAGGAGCACACTGGGGGGCTCAGTGTGGATATAAAGAAGTAAATGACTCAAATGAGGCTCCTTATCTTGCTGTTCCATGGATGCCACCACCTTAGTAGCCCAGTGCAAGCACCAGCTTCATCCTCGGGAGGAAGGCAGAGCCTTGTGCCACTGGCAGCTGGAGCGCCCCGGGTTTGGGATGCTGCTGCAACATCACCCACCTGCAGACGCCTTGGGCTTGAGCATCCCCGTCCCAGCTGGATCCCTCCTGCTGCTGCCATGGGGATGCTGGAAACCAGGGGGAGAGAAAATCCTTTCAGCTGCACCCCTGCACACACCCCCCCCTCCCCAGGTAAAAAATTGGCTGCTAAAAAGTTGACATTTCAAATCACAAAAGGACCAAAATGTGGCTTCAAAACCCAAACTTGTTTTTCTAGATCCCGGCTCATTAGTGGCTCAGAGCAAGAAAGCAACAAGCGACCCATTTAAATTGTAGATTCTGACCTTTATGCTTAAGATCTTTTCAGACATCCTCCTGTTTACAGCTTTTTTTGTGCTGGCACTTCATAATCCTCAAAATGAGATTTTAGGCAGCTTTTTTTACTATTATAATGCACCGCATCCTCTTCCCCCCCCCCGCCCCAAGGCCCCGCTGCTGACGAGCCCTCCTGAGACAGCCTGGGTAATTAGAAGTTTCTGAGAAGACCCATAAACGAGGGCTGCAGCCTGCTGCCTTGGTGGGGAGGAGGGGGCAGCTGCTCCAGTGTCCCCACTGCAGTGGGGACCTGGCATTTGCCCCAAGCCCTTATGCAATGAAAGTCACCCCGGTGCCAGGGCACAGAGCGCCCTGGGCTGCGCTCCCCTGGATAAGGCTCTTTGCAGGAACCTCGGCAGCCGCTTCTGGCTCAAAACCCGACGTCCCTGACGTAGGGATTTATTTGGTGACACTGGCACCTGGGAACACTTAAGACCAATGTCAAAAGTCCCCTGGCGATAACCTCGATGCCCTTAGGGTGAAAAACACCCCGTAGAACCTTCTGGTTCAGCATCGCTGGGAGCAGCTCAGGCTGCTGCGTGCGATCTGGATGTTTGCATCAAGGTCAACAAGGAAAATCTAGTTGGTGTTTCAGGAGGGTCCCTGACCGCTCCCGGGGCAAGCCTAGCCCAGAACAAGCGAAATAAAACAGTCTTTGAAAGTTATTTTTGCGAGCGCTATTTTAAACCAGTGACTCTAATTTTTCCCCCGCACCCGTCAAAATGGCTGTTGAGCAGCTAATCTGCCAGAGCCAGCCAAATTCTTGTTTCTGGGGCCTGCGTGCGCTGCAAGAACCCACAGGCATGTGCTGGCATTGCTCAGCTGCTTCCCTCCCTGTTCTCCCTCTCCTGCCTGCAGCACCCTCCGTGCATATATCTGCTCTCCACGCACACTCCAGCCCCGAGCTCTCCAGGGCACAGGAGGAGCTTTAAAGAGAAGCCAACAAGGTATTTGCAGGAAGCAAACTTTGCTGTGATGGATGCTGGTCCAGGGGGAAGGCCCCGCGCATCCCATTAGGAGACATGGAATTGCAAACACCCCATTGGGCAGCTGCGGAGGAGACAAATCTGTTTTTATAAAATGCAAGAGAGGATTGCTGGTTTTGTGGGGAAAATGGCTCCGTTTGGAAGCAGAGAAAGCCCTCGGGTGGTGGGACCCACCGACCGACCCAGCGTGGGGCTCCCCGGGGAGGGCACTGCCTGGCTGCTGCTGCCGTCCCCAGACGATGGCAGGTCTCATCTCCCCCCAGTGCCCCCCAGTCCCCTGCAGCCTCGGCCGGAGGGAGGGAGTGCTGCCAGGGCGTTTGCATGACCAAACCCAAGGAACCTAGTAGCGGGAGGATAAAAATAGTACAAACGGTTCTTCAGCCCCCAGCCTGGAGCTGAGGCAGCGCTCGCCAGCCTGGTTTCCTATGGAAACGAGCGGCCTCGATCCATGCGCCTGCCTGCGCCTGCCTGCGCCTGACTGGGGCAGTTTCGGATGGCTCTTTGCACATGGATGCTCTCGCTTCCCACATGGATGCTCTCGCTTCCCGCACGGACCAAGCTGAAGCTGCAGTTTCCCTCGGCGGGGACAGCAGCAGGATCCGTCTCTCCCCTCAGCTGCTGCTTTCCCGAAATTCCTGGCCTCTCCACGGTTGGCTTCGGGAGCAGAAGCTGCCAGTGGGATGCCAGGATGCAGGAACCCCAGGAAATCACAGCTTGGGCACATCGCTCGGGGTCCCCCTGCTCCCCTGGGGTCAGTTGGGTACGTCGCCTGGAAAAATGCCACCCTCTGAGCCTGTACCCCTGTCGGCACAAAGATGCTGGCGGGAGAAGGATCCATGGCCGCTGAAGGTTGCTGTCTTAATCACGTTAAGGCAGGGGTATTTTCTCTAGATCCTTTTTTAATTATCTCCTCCTGACCCAGAGGGACTCGGTGTGTGCCGCGGCCTGGAGTGCCGGGAGAGCGGGAGGCAGCCGGGAACGCTGCGGAGGCAGTACCAGGCAGGCGACGGGGCTTCCAGCTGCCACCAGCACACCCTAAAAATCTGCCTCCCCCCCTCAGTGCTTAAAATTGCCAAGAGAAGGGGGGGGGGCGTGGAATCCTCTCTCACATTAATCACTGTACAATCGTAATTTTTCCTATTCCCAGAGTCGGGAAGTTTTCATATTCATGGATATGACACAAATATATGTAAAAATAAAAATTTATATATATTAAAAATATGTGCTTTTTTTTTTTTTTCTTGCTAGCCCTGTTCAATGAATCTCTGTCTGGACCCTTGTGCCAGGGCTCGGGGCAGTGCTGGGGTCGGGACGGGGTCCCCGTGGCGTGTGTGTGGGGGGGCGCTACAACATCACCCTCCGCCCCCTCAGCATCCCTTGCCCTTGAGCGCACCGGCGGGGCCGGGGCTGGCCGGGAGCCGCTTTTCCGTCACCAACCTCATTCCCAAACAAGAGAAAAAAAAAAAAAAAAAGAAAAAAAAAGGGGGAAAAAAAACCAAAACGAAGCGGGGAGGCGGGATGAGACGCAGCGGGGGGGGCGGTAGGGGGGGCGGTTCGGGGGCTGGAGGGAGGCGGGAGGGAAGGGGTTAAGCGGCAGGCAGCGCTGCAGGCCGGCGGATGGAGCGGAGCCGCAGCGGAGCTGAATGGAGACGTTAAGTAACGGCGCCCGGGAGCGGCTCCCGGCAGAACCGAGGGGCAGCCGCCGGGCCGGGCCCCCCCCGCGGCCGGCAGCATGAGCGGAGCCCCGGCGGCGGGGCAGGGCCGGCGGGGGCGGTGGCAAGGGGGCACGGCGGGGGCCGAGACGCAGTGAGACACCCCCCCACACCCCGGTGTGTCCGTTCCCCCCCCCCCCCCCAACCTCCACCGGCCCCGCCGCTCCCGGGGGCGGCCGGCGCATGGAGCGGCGGCGGCCGGGCCGGCGTGGGAGAGCGCCCGGTGCGGGTAGGAAACGGCGGGGATGGAGGGGAGAGGGGGGGTCAGGGGGTTCCGCCGCGAAGTTGGGCTGCGGGGAGGGGGCATCCGCGCTGCGGGAGGCGGGGGACGGGTTAAAACCTGGGGAAATAAAGAAAAAAAAAAAAAAAAGGCGAAAAGCGCAACACATGAAGCGGCGGAGGGGGGGGGGGGGGACGGGGACGACGGAGAGAGCCCCCAGCCCGGGGCGGGGGGACCCCGGCGGAGGACACCGAGCCGGGGGGCGGGGGGGGTGGGGTGGGGGGGTGTCGGCTCGGTGGGGATGTGCGTGGGAAGATGCGGGCTGCGTGTGCGGGGAAGTTCGGGAGGAGATGGGGGGAGCTTGCCGGCGCCCCGGAGGTTAAGGATGCTTTGCGGGAGTTGTTAATAATTCTCGCCTTGGCAGAGATTTTTCGCTCTGGGTTCTGCTGCTTTCCAGAGGGTTGCTGGCTTCGGAGGGGAGCGGGAGGCAGGCGGGGAGAGAGCCCTCCTCCTCCTCCCGAGACTTTGTGCAGGAACATCTCGGCTGGGGAAATGGGGAGAGATGGTAATCCCTCCAAATACACCTCCCCTATTTGTTTTCTTCTTTCGATATCCATGCTGGCAACCTATTGGAATATTTTAATATAAAATAAAAAAAAAAAATAATGCGTGCAGGAAAAGCAGAGGCAGTTGGAGAACGGCATGAAGGTTACCTTGAGCTGAGCATTAGAAACCATTTTTTCCGTGAAGGCAGGATTAAATAAAGTTTCTCGGCAATCCGGAGCCGGGAAGTGTATTCTGGCAGCGGGGACCCTGGGGTGTCCCCACCCAGCCTGGCCCCCTCCCACCTGCTCCTTCCCACCCTGCGAGTGCCGTAACCTTCCCCTCTCCAGGGATTTTTCCCGAGTTATCCTTTATAACCGCTGTCCCTTCCCTGGGCTCAGGAAACCACTCGCCTGGCTGGGTGGTGAGTGCCGGCTGGCCCTTGTTCTGTCTGACACCGCTAAGCACAAGGGGCTCCTCCAAGCCGAGTTTCATTAGAAGTTATTATTATTTATTGTATGCACTGCTCGTCACAGGCCTGGCGGGGGGAGCAGTGTGCGGCCAGGGAGAATTCCCCATGGGGTTTTGCTCAGCTTTTGGATGGCTTTCCCAGAGCCCTGTGCCCATGGAGGCGAGTCCAGCCTTGCGGCAGCAGGGTCTGGCACAGCTCATCCCTGCCCAAATCTCCCCCCTGGCTTTGGGTCCCTTTGCACCGGGTCTCATCGGTATCTCTTTGCAGCCTGGCCGGGCAGATGGGGAAGCTTTGCTTCTTCTAACCTCCCGTCCCCCAAGTCCTCAGTCACCTCGAGCCATGCAGGGACCTGGCTCTGCTTTGGGATAGAAATCTCTGTGCTCCGGTACCTCCTTTGTGATGTGCTGGTTCCCTCTGGAGCCCGGAGCTCAGCCTGGGACAGGGGGACGAGCATGGGGGAGGGGGACCTGCTGCTCAGTGCTGCTCAGTGAGGAGCGAGACATCCACCTCGCTGCTGGGGACATCCATCACCCCGGTTGGGATGGAAATCTCCGGCGCCTGGGGGGAGCAGGGGCTGGCTCTCACTAGCACAATCCTAGGCCATGTGGGGGGACCCAGGGGAATACATCAGAGGGCCGGGATGCAATCTGCGGAGCCGATTGCTCTCTCTGGATTTGCAGTCTTCATGGGAAAGGCAGATCTCTTCCCAAACTGGGCCTCCGTCTCCCTCGTGCAGCGGGATGCAATGCTGCTGGGTGTGTGGGGAAAGAAAGAAATCAGCCCCCCCCCGCCCCGGGAAAGGAAGCTTTAAACCAAGGGCTGCAAGAAATAATCTTTCTCATTATATTAATTTAAATAGGCTGCAGAAGGCATTGTCTGCTGCTTGAAAAGCTGTTTTTCTTAATTGCCCCAGCGCTGCGTATAATCCCAGATTACCGAGGGCTGAGCGAAGTCTCCATGGCAGAGACCTGCAGGAGCTGAGCGTGGGCTTTACAGGCAAATTAGTTTTGGCTCTTCCCTGTCTGAAAGTCTTGTGGGGATTAATCATGGACCAAACGAGCCTGGCCCTTCCGCAGCGCCTGTGGAAGGTGTTTCAGTAGGGCTGAGCCACCCCCACGGCGGGGGCCACACATCCCAGCTCCCAACGGATGGCCCCCATGGACCTCATCGTGGTCTGTATGGGATTTATGCCGCTATGTGTACCACAAGGGGGGGGTCCTGTAGGTGCTGCTGGTGGGGTGCAGCAGGGTTTCCCCTGGGGCATCTCCCCTTGGCTTGTGGCAGCTGAGTCTCCTCACCTCCCGTGAATCCAAGAGCCAGGACTGGCTCTGCTGCACAAAACCTCAGGATAAAGCCACGCTACTTGGCTGCTCCGGTTTGACCGCGGGGTTGGTTCCTCATTGTTAAGGACAAGGAAGAAAAAACCAGCAGTGTCGCGACTTTCTCTGAAATGAGGAGTCCGTGGGCTCGGGCTGTGGTTCAGGGTTTCTTTGCCACCGTGACAGGGATGGTGCAGGTGTCTGCGCATGCCGAGGTGGCCGGGATGCTCGCAGGGCCAGCGGGTCCCCAGGCTGTGCCCACTGGGGCAGGGTAGGGCCCAGCCGGCTGCAGGAGTGGCTGAAGGCTTTGGGGACGATGAGCAGTGCCTCCTCCAGAGCCACATTGCACCTGCAAGAGGCCAACCCTCATATCCTAAACCTCGTCCTCCCTGGCTGCTGGAGGCAGTGGAAGGCAGCACTTGGTCTGGGGGGGGGCTTTGCTGAGCCAGCAGCTGGCTGGGATCTGGCTGTGTCTCCCTGGGGGACAGCCCCTGCCTTCTTCCCACCCTCCTCCTCCTCCTCCTCGCCCAGTTGGGAGCAGCCCCGTGTGAGCGCGCATCCCCCTTGGTGCATGTCTCGGCTCGCTAAGTCTTATTGAAAACCATAACTGGATTGTGCAGACAGGGCATAAAATACCTAGAACATAATACATATTAAAACTCATTAGGTTAAGCCCATTTACAGATACACAGCGTCGTCTGAATGAAGTTAAATCACCTTTTTCCCAGGGCTTAAGTGTCGGAAGGGTGCCGCGGGCAAGGATGGCGAGAAGGGGGAGAGGGAGCGCAGACCCTGTGGCAGTCCGAGGAGCATCCCTGAGTGTCACCAGGACCTCCCCGGGGTGACTTCTCCCAAATACCACTGTATGTCACCACCGACACAGGCCTGACACTGTTCACATCCAAAAGGAGCTCCTATTCTGGTCTTGCAAGGAAAAACTTGGAAATAATGGGAAAATAGAGACTTGTCAGCATTGCATGTGGGGATGGGGCTGATGCCGGCAGCAGGGATGCTCGGGGAGGGATGTCGGGGGCTGGCGGGGATGCGGCAGGCGAGGGTTGCGCTGGATTATTTGTTTCTATTGCTGAAGGCAAAGACGGCTCCTGCCTGGTCCCCGCTGCCCGCCCTGCGTGTGGCTCTCCAGATGCAATTAGCCACGGTAGCAAATGAGGGAGTTCCCCGCTCCTTCCACAAACAGGTTCCGGCCCTGCCAGAGGAAACCCAAGTACTGGCAGATGGGATAATGCTGATGGAGAGAGTCAGATAAGACACACGTGCTTGGGGTTGTTGCAGATTAATTAAAATAATAATAATAATAATAATGCTGTAATATAAGGTGCATTTCAGCAGCTGGGACGGGGATACTGGCTACAATGGCTGCAGCATCTCTGCTGTGCCGGCTCATTTAAATCATCCCACCGATTCCCCGGTATCCTCTGCCTTCCTAAATCTCCGGAATACACGGCTATTTCCTTCTCTGCCGGTGGCATCGTGGCGTGTGCTTTTTGAAATGATTCATGGCTTAAAACATTTTTCTTTATGAGCCGCTTTCACAGTTGCAAGGGGAATTCATCCTACAAGAGGCTGGAACGGGCTTTGATGTAATTGCCTGTGGAGGAACAGGGCGCGAAGCAAAAAAAAAAAAAAAACAAAAAAAAAAAAACACAAAACCAACCATTTTGGCTCCACTTGGGCCATAAGCAAAATAACATGGGGAGGCGAGCGGAAGCAAGCGGAGCCCCGCAAGCTCCTGCCTGCTGCAGAGGTGGGATTACCTGGAAATCAGTCGCCTGAAGGCCACTGCGTTTCTTTGCTTTCAGGGGCTGCTGCGCTTTGGCTGGGATGTGATTCGGGAGCCCCTCGGCTGCCCCGTGGCAAATCCCTGCCCCCTGCCACCCGACGGCTGCAGGGTCTGGGTGGGATGCGCATCCCCTGGGCGCGGGTCTGGGGCCTTTGTGGGAGTTTGCAATCCCAGGTAGCTCAACAGCAAACATTGTAATATTTAAAAATGGGGTTAAAGTCGCTTAAATACGCTCGGTTAAATAAAATAGCCCTTCTGGGATGTGCTTCACGCCCTGGGCTTCTCTGGTCGTTTTTGGTGCATTGACATAACCTGGGGCAGGATCCAGCCCGTCATCCCAGGGCTTATTTATAACTCAGCCCCTCGCAGAAACGGGGCTGGTGCGCGGCAGGTTTTCATCCTCTGGAGAGCGGAGGCGGCGGGAGCGCTAATAGGAGGCTCTGCAATTAGCACGGCCCCGTTTCTGTGGATCTCGAGGCCTTTTACAGACGTTAATCAATTAGTCTGGGGCAAATTTGTCCCCCTGGAGCGAAGGATTTGTGGTATCTCCGGAGCTTGGTGCCTCGTTGCCCGGCTGGGCTTGGGGCTGCGGCTTCCCCTTGCCCTGGGCAAGTGCTGAGACTGTTGATAAATCTTCTCCAGAATACTTAAAAATCAGGTTTTGCCCCTAAGTGAGAAAGTCAGCCACCTAATTTCAGTCTAAACCCCTCCATTGATTCCCAGCGAGGAGGAATTTACAAACCTTTGGAAATCCTGCACAGAAATCTATCAGCGGGTGGGCAAGTCTCACTCTGGATTTACAAATCGGGCCAATAAATCCCAAATAGGAGTTTTTTCCTTTGCTTATCTTGGTGGTCTGGCCTATGGAAGGGATGTAAAAGCTCCCCAGCGAAGTACATGCCTGGGGAGCATCTCACTGCTGAGGAAGAGGTGCCAGATCCCCAGGGAGAGCCGCGTCCCGGGGCAGGGATGGAGCAGCCACCGCTTGCTGTGACACCCCAAAGCTGCCGAGTCAGCTGTTTTTAAGCACACGTGAACCTTTCCTGCACACCCCTCCCGGCGGAGAGGATGCACTAACCTGTTTCTCAGCAGAGTTAAGAGAGGGAGCAGCTGAATAAATAAACTTGGCTTCAGTTTAAAGGCAGCCGACTGCTCGGTGTGCTCGGCTTGCCCCCGGAAGGGGCGGTCAGTGGGTGCTGGGTGCTCCGGGGGTGATGCATCAGATGGTCCAGACGTGCCCTGCTGCGATGGAAACCTTGATTTTCAACATCCCAGTTTAGCTCAGTTTTGTTCCCAGCAGTAACGGTATTTAAATTCAACCCGATGCAGCTCATTTGCTGCTTCTGTTTTTAATTTAAGAGTGAGGAAGGGTGAAAATGCATTTTCATGGGGCTGAAGAAGATGATGGCAGGTTTGCCCGGCAGCTCGAGTTGCCCAGCTTCTCCCCAGGCAGCGATGCCGGGCTCCCGCTGCAGGCCACTCTGAGGGATGGAGGCAGAAAGGCTGGAGGGATGCCAGCACCAAGGGTGCCCGGTGCCCCAGGGTATTCCTGCCGGTGTCACTGGTTGGTGCCGTCACCCGCTGCCTGCACCGGGGAGGCGCAAGCGTGTGAATCTGCAGGAGCTGCTCTGCCAGTGGCAGCAGTCACCCATTGCTGGCATCCCGTGGAGCCAAGGGCAGGGATGGAGGGGCTTTCTGAGAAGGCATGCGGTCCCCGCACCGAAGTGGGTGGCTTTTGGGTGAGAGCAGGTCCAGGGAGCGTGCCAGGCGCTGGATCTTGTACGCCATGCACTGGGTCCTGCAAAACTCTGCATTTCCAGACCCCAGCCGAGGCTTGTTGGGGAGAAGCTGTGCTGTGCACCCAAGGGTGCTCGGCAGGGTGCAGGACCATGCTGTCCCCCACGGGACCGAGGTGAGTGCCTGTGTCACAGCCCTCCGGCGGGACAGGGGCCCCCCGGGCACCTCGCCCTGTTGTGGTCATTAGACTCCATCCCATCCCTCTGTCTTTTAAAGCCCTATTCTTTCCCTGTCCCTCTGATAAGAAATGCTAATGAGGGGATGAAATTGGATAGTTCGGTCGCCTTCTCCTCCTAATGGAACTCTTGTGTTCGTTAATTTGCTGTTTTTAATGGGCTGATTGTTCTCCTGTGCTGGGGGAGCCACGTGAGCCCTTCAGTGTGTTTTGCCGTGGTCAGATGTGAGGTGGTGCTTGAAGGCAGCTGAACCTTGGCGCTCAATAATTGCAGAGCAATTTGGAGACAAGACCCAAATGTATAATTTATCGGCGCTTCATTCATCCCGGTCCCGAGCGGTGGCGGAGGTGCCTGCGCCGCTCGGCGGAGCCCGCCCGGGACCCGTGTCCGCCTCCCCACGCACTGGCTCTGCGCGGGGTGTGTGTCGGGGGAGGGGGGAGAGAAACCTTGCAAATTAATGAGGATTTCCTTGGCCCCGCAGCAAGTAATTGCAGAGCCCCAGACCTGCCGAGCTCTCCTGCTTTCTGCCGGCCTCGGTACTGCTGCCACCGCAGAGGGAGGTGGGCCGGGCGCGGAGCGATGCTCAGACGGACATCCCGCTGCCGGGATGAGGATTTCGGTTCTTGGCAGGAGCGTGGTGAGGTAGGCGAGGAACCAGCCCCCCCTCCATTCCCCTCCATCCCAGCTGAACCCGCTGGCTGCTTATAACGGTGCGAAGTGCCTGGGAGATGTCGTCCCCCCCTCCCCAACCTGGCTGTGCCGTGCTTTGGCTCTGGGTGCCAAGGGGGGCTGGGGGAGCAGGGAGGGATGTTCCAGCCCCGGCACTGCCAGCCCGGGGGAGCTTTCCAGCCACACAATTCCCCGGGGCTGGATCCATGCCCTGGCACTGGGGCAGAAGCAGAGCCCGAGCCCAGTCGGGCAGCGGGGGGGCAGGATGCGACCCCTAGGGGACACTGGCCATTGCATGCTGCGCTGGGGATGGGGACCCGTGAGGTCCAGCCGAGGTGGCTGGTCCTTCCACCCCAATGCTGCTGCACCAGGGAGGTGAATCCATCCTTACAACCCGGGGAGGGCTGGTGGGGTGCACGGAGCAGCGTTGTGGGGTGTTGCTGCCACCCCCCATCCTGGATGGCCACCAGCAGGGCAGGGACCCCCAGGCAGCCCCCCGATGTCCCAGGCCTCTGTCGATATGGGCAGCATTGGTGCCAGCTCTATTTGCCACACTTGTTGTTTGTAAACCCTAGCCAGCGAGGGAGCTGTAAGCCGAGCACATTATCTCCTCCGGACAATTAGCAGAAGCATTAATGGAATATATGCAAATGTGCAGTAATTGACCTGCGACTCCGCAGTTCATGATGGAGAAGGATGAGCTCCAGATGGCTTAATGATAGTAATTTAAGCCCCTTCTTTATATGCCGTGCTTCCTTGCCATAGCCTGGCAGGACCAAGCCCAGGCAGGGAGGAGGGTGGGTGGCAGCGGGGACACTGGGGGCAGCCCTGAGGTGTCCCGTTTGCACCCCAGCAGCGTCCCAAGCCGCCCCATATTCTGCGCCTGTATAAAGCCATGGGAAGGTGGGTTGAACAGCAACTCGTGCTTGTGCCATGAGTTCCCGTGGGCTGCTGGCCAGGGAGCGTGGGAGAGTAGCCAAGCGCCAACAGGTCCGTGGGACCACCGGGCTGGGGGATGCTCGCCCACCTGCCTGTGCCAGGCTGCTGCCTGCACCTTCATCCTGCCACGGAGGTGCCTGCAGATGCAAAAGCCCAAATAGCAAGCAGTCTTCTTGCTCAGCTGCTGCTCCAAGTCTACTCAGCCTTTACTCAGGCTGCGTTGGCCGCAGTCGTGGTCGGGGAGGGGGCGGTTTGGGGGAGCCCGTGGGGCTCATGCCCCACCAGCAGTCTGCCCCACGCAGCCTGCCCAGCCCTGAGCTCCACTAAAGTTCACCCGGCGGAGCCAGAGGTATTTGAATAACCACTCTGGGAACCCAAATTAAAATATTTATGTATAATTCATGCCATATGTTCCACCAATATTTTTCATTTAATCAACTGAAGACAGATGGCAGGAACATAGAGGCCATTAAACTAATGGCACTTTGTCTTTCCATTTATTTTTGTCTCCTTTCCTAAAATAAGACAAATCCGTGACAGGCAGCACACCCCGGGCAGGGGGCCGTCCCCACCACTGCCCTTGTGCCAGCAGGCTGTGGTGGCAAGTGGCATTTCCCACCCTGAAGCCAATCCCACCCCATAACCTGGGGTGATGCTGTCCTGGGCAGGGCTGGGGTGAATCCTCCATAGGTGGGGGGTTTGGAGGAGAGAAATCCCCCCCGAGGGAAAAGCCCGTGGCGGGGCTGGAGGGGACCATCCCTTCTCCAGGCTCTGCTGGGGAGAAACCTGGCTGAGAGCCACCAGGGATGGCCTTGGGTAGGTCTGACTATGGCGTTCCGGGGGCAGCACCATGTTTTCCTGGCTGTCAGGGTGTGAAAAGGGATGGTCAGCCCTTCGGTCCTGGCTGGAGAATAGAGGATGCCCTGGCCTCGGCGTCTGCAGAAGCCTCGCTGGGGGCACGATGGGCTGAAACGCAGCCACGGGGCTCTGTGGGAGAGTCGCGCTGGGGACGACGTGGGGACATCACCCTCCCGTGGGGCCTCCCAGCCCCGTGGGGTGCCCGGGTGCCGGAGCAGCCACTTGCAGTAGCCTCCCAGCCTGCAGCCCACCTGGCTCCCACGACTGGCGCTCGCTTGCCACGGGCTTTGCTTGGGGCCGGCTGTTGCCTAGAGAGGGTCAGACCTAGGGGTGAAGTGTGTGTGTACGAGTGTGTGCGCGTGTGCGTGCACGAATGTGTGGGGGTGTGTGTGTGCGCACAGCTCATCCTCTTGTGGGTGAAACTGGGTGAAATCAGAAATCCCCCACGTGCCCCAGAGCCGTGCTGTAGCATCTCTCCCGCATGACAAGGCAGCGATGTGTCCCTGTCCCTAACCTCGGGCTGCTGGCGACCAACATCGTTCCCACTGCTCCTGTCTGTCCTGCATCCCTGTGCCGGGGGGGTTTGGAGGTCGAACTGCCCTTCTAGGGGGCTGAAAGGCGAAGGAGAGCCCAAGCATCCTTCCTCGCCCCGGGGTGGGACGGGGACTGCCATCCTGCCCGCGTCCTGGGATGCTTTCCTAAGCGTGCCTTTCTCTTTGACTTGCAGGTGGAGATTTCTTGCCCGGGGAGTGAGATGAATGGGGCTCCCTTAGACAAAGGGTCCCGGTCAGCATTTCAGGCCCTGAGAGGCGTCCAGGGACTTTTCATTCTTTGTCTGAAAGGGCGACGGTGCCGTTTCCATTAGAGAGATGCTTGCGAGAGCCGGTGCTGCCGAGCGGAAAGGCGAGCGAGAAGAGCTGCGTCAGCTGATCGGCTTTCAAATCACCTTCAAACCCTCGATTTCCTTAACATGATCCCTCCATCAGCCGAGTCTCCGGGGCACGGCCGGGGGGCTTTGCTGGGAGGAGAATAAACCGGTGACCGCGGTGACAGCCAGCGCTGGAGAAACCCCTCTGTGCACAGCTCGGGGGGGACTCAAAATCCACCCGCGCTGCCTTCCCCAGCCCTCCTGGACTTCTTAGGGTCGGACAATTTCACGGCTTCACCCTGCAGTTCCTGCTGAGCTTTGGGGGCACCCGTCTGCTCCCCCAGGACACTCCAGGAGCCACCTCCAGTCTTGGGGGGGGAAACCCCCCTTCGGGAGCATCCCTGGGGCCGGAGAGCAGCTCCCCTGCGGCGCCAGCTGCCGGGGAAGGGATGAAGACGCTATGGCCAAATTATTGGTAAAACTCCAGCGGTATTTTCGGCGAAAACCCGTGCGTTTCTTCACGCTGCTGGCTCTCTACCTGGCGGCCGGCAGCTTGGTGTTCCTGCACTCCGGCTTTGCCGGGGAGCCCACGGTGACGGGGACCCAGCGTGGCCCCGGGGCTGCCGAGGGACCAGGGCTGCCCTACCTGGGGGTGATGCAGCTGAGCCGCGGCTCCAAGGCAGCAGCGACGATGCCAGACGGGGGACGGCGGCACGGACCCTGGTTCAAAAGCACCTCCAAGGAACTGGTGGAGAGGGCTAAAGCCGGAGACTACGGCAGCACCCGGAGCCGGGCGCTCAGGGCCAGGAGCGGCCGCGAGAAGGAGGAGGACAGAGGTACGGGCTGGGGACACACATGTCTGGGCAGGGGTCCCTCCTCTTGGCCTCTCCCAGGGAAAGCCTCGTGCGCTGGGGCAGTGGTCTTCGAGCTGGTTTGGTCATGTACCCCTACCAGAAACAGATTTCTGAGTACAGACCCCAGTAAATGTGGTTTTATTTATTTATAAACCACATACGCGTGCTACTCGACCACTAAGATTTCCTTCCTGCACCCCAACGGACTGCCCTGCGCATCCCCTGGGGCGTCGCACCCCGCTTCGGAGGCCACTGGTCCAGACGATGTTCCCAGAAGGATCTTCTCCTCCCTCCTTCCCCACCTTCCTGCCTCCCCAGGTGCCAATAACCCACTTCCATTTTTCCATTTTCGCTCTTTCCCACTTGTGCACCCCCAGGCTCCCTGTTGCCCCTTGCTGGGACAGGCGCTTTCGGGGGTGCCGGGCGGGGAGAGGCTGCACCCCATCTTCATCCCATCCTTTGGCTGTGCTGCGGACCAAATTCAGTTTTTATTCTGTTGGCCCCAGTGAATGCCAAAACCTGATTTTTTTTTTTTTTTTGGCCTGTTGTTGGCATTGCCGGGGAGTTCAGGCAGGGGCTGAAGTGCAGGCAGGGCTGGGGTTTGGCTTTTCAAGCCGGGAGATCCCTGCCTGGGGTGCGCGGTGTATTGTCGAGCGGGACCGTTATTAATGAACAAGGATAAGCGAATGTAGTGGTTCCCATTGATTTTTAAAATGTCATCTATTTATCCTGAAGGCAGCCGTCTGCAGGCGGAGTCGCGTGCTCGCTCCGACTTCGGGTGGCTGAGAGCTGCCCGTCAGGGCTTTTGCATCCCAGGGGTTATTCAGCTCGTCGCCTCCCTCGCTGGCACCCGCGAGCACCCAGTGCCAGCAAACCTCACCCAGCAGCACCCCCCATCCCCTCTCTGCCGGCTCCGCAGCCCCCCGCCCGCAGCAAAGGAGCATCTCGCACCTTCTTCAGCTGCTGGGGGAGCCGTTACGGTTTCTTGTCATTAATAAGCAGGCTGGCGCGAAGCAGCAATCGAGCTTATTGCTCCAGCGCCGCGCAGCTGCGGCAGCGGCGTGTTGGGTGCTGCGGTGTCAGGGCAGGAGCTGTAGCGTCGGCCGGTCGAGGAAATTCAGAAGGGAATTGGGAGTGGGAACTGCTGGAGAAGTGTCAGGATGCTGCCGGGCTCCTCTCTCTGCTCGCTCCCCTCTCCTGAGCCCCATGGTGGGTGAAATCTCTGGTGGGGGGATGCACACCTGTGGGACCCCTGGTGCCCATGAAGGCTGCTGTGTGTGGGCCAGCCTGTGCCCCAAAGCCGGGCTTGCTCAGGAGCTGCCCAGGGGGCTTGGCACTGCGATTCCCCGGGGCATCCCGCTGGGAGCTGCAGCTCCCCGGGCCCTTGGTGGAGCAGGGGGTGTGTGGTTTGGGGAGAAGCTGGAACCCCCAACGCCATGGCAAACTGGGAGTTTCACAGGGGGTCACCATGCTGAACCAGGCTTGGTCGCCCCAACCTAGGCTGCTCCCAGGGCACGGGGGGCTCCTTCTCGGCCACCGGCCCCACGGCAGATCTGTGCTCATGTTCACTATGGGCAAGACACACGGTCCAGGCTTGGAAGCAGGAGGGAAAATGGCTTGTTGCGCTTAAGGGACTTTCTCATGCTAGAATGAGATGAGAGGGGGTTTCCCCGCCGTGCCCGCATGCGGAGGGGTCTCCGGGAGCATTTCTGAGGCGCTTGTGGCCGCATTGCTCCATTAATGTGAATTGACGTTTAGCGAATCCTCACCAGATGGTTCGCGAGCCCAAGCTGTCAGTCACCAGAAAAACCCCAAGCAGCGCTCCTGTCACCGGCCATATGCAACGCGTCCACCATGATTAACCTTCACCGGCACCACCACCTCCCCGCGCCCGGCTGCGGCAGGGGCTGCGAGGGATGGCGAAGGGATGCCGGACTCGGACATCGCTGGCTTTAGCTGCCCGTAGGTGGTCTGGGAATATCATCTTGCCCCTTTATAATCTCGCGTGGGAAGGCTCGGCGTGGGCAGCGGTTAACGGGAGCCAGCGCAGACCTGGCAGCTGGAGGGGATGCGGTGCCACCGCAGGAGCATCTTGGCAGCTCCCGAGCAGGATGGTGTGGAGAAATTCTCCAGCTTGAGAAATCCCCCAAGCCCGGCGTGCCCGGTGTGCCTGTGGGGCTGGCGGAGCCTCGGGGGATGGGCGCTGAGCACCCACCTCGCTCCCCTGCTCCTCTCCAAAGCACCCGCCGCTTCCCAGCCCGTCTGCCAGGAGAGGGCAGATTTTAATGGTGGTGGTAATTAAGCAGGGGACAGCTTAACAAGGCGGCTGTGGAGGCTCTGCCGCATGAAATCGTCCCAGAGGGAATACTGCTCCTAAAATCAGCCCTGGTTTAGCTAGCGTGATGTGCGGCTCTGGCTCGCCAGGGTGATGTGCATCCTTCTCCTCTTCCTCCTCCTCTCTCTCCTGGCCAAAACGGCGGAGCCCCAGGGTCAGACCAAAGTGCAGGTCGAGGGCAGCCCCGTCTGCCAGGGAACAGCTTCGGCTCATCTGCATGCCCGTGTGAAGGCGCATCTCCTGCCTCAAATCTGGGGGTGTTTCGGGAGGGTGAAGCCATGGGGAGCAAGCACCGGCCCCAGCCTGGCAATGCCCGGCATCGCTTCCGCGCTGCCACGTCCACCTCGGGTCCTTTGCTGGGTGTCTCCAGCCATTCCCAGCCGGGCCTGGGCTCCCCCCTGACACACGAGAAGAAATGGGGACCAGCCACCCCAGCCACGCAGCCAAAGACGTCCCTATATCCTCCGACACCGGCGCGGTTGTCCCAGGGGTGGCCGGCATGGGCCCCCCTTCCTGAAGCTGCCACCACCAATATCCATCTGCTCTTTCCCACGCTCACATGGAGCACGTCCCTTGCATTGACAGACCCCGTTGCCGTCGAGCCGTGGGTGCTCTGTGGGGCCGACGGCAGCAGAAGCAGCATCGGGGAGGGGGTGGAGCTGGGAGGGCTCAGTGCCCAAGCGCAGGCTTTTGATCAACCAGCCGGAAAATCAAGGGCAGATATTTGTTTCACGCATCGCCCTGCAGCGCAGCCCTGTGAAAAGACTTCTGTTCTGCCGTTCGCTTGCTAAACGGTGGCGGTGGGCGCCGGGGGAGCGCGGCGAGGGGCTGGGGCTGCTCGAGGATGGACGGACGGATGGGCGGACGGAGGTGTCACCCCCAGAGAGAGCAGCAGTGCCGGCTCCTGACTCACAGGAGCTGGGATGGCACCGCTCTGGAGAGCGTGGCTGGGGGATTTGCTGGGATGCTCTGTGGGGCGGGGGGGGTCATTAGTGACCCAAAGTGATTTGCTGCAGGGGGGCGGCCCTGAGCGCACCCCGGGGGTCGGGGCGGCGTTGCAGGGACGTGACTCACTTCCCCATGTAATCAGGGTCACTAGCCGGGGGTCCCTGCTCGCACCCCGTGTCCCCACCCGATGGGGACCCCAGTGCCAAAGCGGGTTGTGCGGATGTCCTGCACCACGGCTGATTGCTGCGGTGCTCTCTGGGACACCAAGCTTTACGTTAATCCTTACATTAAGATGTCAAACATGAATTTGCAATGCCAGCGGCCCCAGTGACCAGCCTAGCTCCTGGAGGAGTGAGACATTTGGGGAATTTAATGACTATTGCTGGGTGGATCCGTGTGTGTCTGTTCACAGACAGGTTTCCAGCGTGCTCCGAAATTCCTCTTGGCCCCGTGAGACCTGCGTGCCGGGGCAGGTCCCCCTCTCACCGCTCCGCACCCTCCTGCAAGCATCTCCCCCTGTTCGCTCCCCCTCCACATAGTGTCCTCGTATCTCCCTAATTATTCCAGTTGCCTTCCATAATAAGTTGCAGCACGCGTATGTCAAGAGCAATGGATTGAAGGTAACGCGCATCAGTCACCGGCTCTGTGCAAAGGACCGGAGTAATCCCGCACCGGTTAGATCCGTCACGAGCAAAATGAGCTGACCTGCCGCAACCTGCTCAGCGCTGCGGAAATGCCACGTTACGCTGGGAGTAATTGGGAGCGATGAGTTATGACTCTTTGGTGGTTAAAGTTATATCGGGCACGTTTCTCGCAGTCTTTCTCCTCCAGCCTCCTGCAGGCTGGCTGGGGGAAGCGGGTTTGCAACGCTGTGCCGTGTGGGGTGGTGGGGGTCTGTGTGTGGGGCACCCCGTCGATGGGGTGGTACTCGGGGAGCTGGTTCAGGGAACCCCCCCAACAGCTGCAAAGTACAGGCAGGAGGTGAGAAGTGTTATCCCATAGTGTGGTTTGGTATTGGAGCGGCACACGTGGAGATGCTCCGCTATTAGAGGGATAATTTGGCGTGTGATGGAGACACGGAGATGGAAGGAGAGACAGAGGGTGGTGATCACGTATGGGGAGATGCGCTTTGCTCGCCTAGAGCTTCACTCCTGACCAGAGCAGGGGAGCCCTCCCCTCCGCTCCTGCCCAGTCCTGTGCTGCTGGATGTCCCAGCGCTTTCCCAAAGCCCTCAGCCGGGGTGCTGGGGCCAGAGCCCTGGGTGGCACAGCTGGAGGGGTGTTTGGTGCTGTGAAAAACAACTGCTTGGCTTGGGAGCCAATGACCCTGAAGGGACAGGAGCATCTCCTTTTGTGTCCCCACGGTGGGACTCTGCAGCAGCAGCTCAAAGCCAGAGGCCAGTGGCCACCGCACGGGCTCCAGGATTTCTCCAGGACAGGGCTGCCCCATCCCAGCATCCTGCAGAAGATGCCCTGAGAGTGGAGCAGATATTTCAGGATAATGAAAAGCAAAAGGTTGCCGTTGCATTCATTGAGGATGCGCACCTGGAACGGGGAGCGAGGTGACCCAGACCGGTTTTGGATTCCAATCCAGCTCTGCCATTGCCCCCAGGCTGGTAAGACCCAGCCACTGGTCCTCAGGGCCACCCTCCCATTTCCCTGGGGCACCTGCACCAGGTGGGGTGGCTGACCTGCACGTCTGCTGCCAGAACACGTTAATGGACACCTCGTTAGCTGATTACCAGATGGCTAATCCCACCGGCTCCCGAAACCCCCACCCTCCTCCGGCAGCAGTGGCAGCGAGGATGCTGAGCATCGCTGCACCAGCGCCGCATGCCTGTGTCGATGGCAACACGTCTTCCCCGCAGCAAATGCGCAGGTGGGAGCAGGACCGGGCACTAATGAGTGCACTAACGAGGGCACAAATGGGGAGACCGAGTGGGGACAGGGCTCTCGTCCCTACCAAGAGCCCAGCGCCAACACGGAGCATCGCAGTGGGCGCACAGGCAAGGAGATGGCTGTTTGTTTTCATGTTATTGGGAAAGGCTACATTTGTCAAATAAATGATTTCATCGTAACTGTGTATTCAGCTCTATTCCCTGTCTACCAGCATCTTCATTTGCTCTCAGCACAGGCATCAGCCTTTACTTTGCCAAGTGTTAGCAGTCGGCAAATATCCTCTGCCTCGATGTCTGGGACTGGGGAAAATGAGCTGCTGGCTGAAGAAAAATTGTTTTAAAGTGTTATTTCTCCAGTCCTCCCACCCCTGCGCTCCTGTTGGGGCAGACTGAAGGGCATGGGGTATTTTACCACGTAACTCTTCTCTTTTTGGAGCCGCTTTGCTCAGTTTTGAGGCTGGCGGGAAGGAAGAGGATGGAGAGGAGAAGTCCCGGTGCAGAGCCACAGCATCCTTTCTACCCGTAGCATTTTCTGGGCTTTACCTACCTTTCCTTGCAGCTTTTGGAGGGGCGTGTTGTACCCAGAGCATGTGTTTCTAAAGCAAATGAACAGGGCGCGTTGCTGAGCATCCCTATTTAGGGAAAAATCAAAAGAGGGGGGTGGGAGTCGGTGGGCTCAGCCCCAGCTGGTTCTTACCCCCCTCTCCTCTGCCCTTCCCCCAGCAAGATACATCGGCTGCTACGTGGACAACACTCGCCGGCGAACGCTGCGTGGCGTGTCCTTCTTTGACTACAAGAAGATGACAGTCTTCCGTTGCCAGGACAACTGTGCCGAACGGTAGGGCGGGAGACGGGCACCGCGTCTTCATCAATTCCCGCACACCGCCAGCCTCTCTGTGCTGTCACCGTTCCCTGCCCCGGCTGCTCCCCTCCCCTTCCTCCCGCCTTCCTTCTTTTTTCTTTAGATTTATGTCTTTTTTTTTGTCTTTTTTTTTTTTTTTAATTCACTGGTGTTTTCACCCAGTTTCCTCCCCCGGAAAAAAGTTGTTGGGGAAATGGGCCCCATCCTCCTACAGGGCAGGGGTTGTAAGGGCTCCAATTCGGTGCTGGGGGAGCTTTGAGTTCTTCCATCTGCCCAGGGCTGGCCCCACCGAAGCGTTGTCCCCCACCAAATCACCCTTCTTATACCTTCCCAGCTGTCGAAGTGCATCCATGAGCAGCAGCTGGGGAGACACACAGATCCGTGTTGCAGAAATTGTCTCCTTCCACACGAAGGATGTGCCCCAAACGCGGTCCGTGCCGGCGGGGCGGGCAGCATCGCAGGCAGTTTGCTGCCTCCACACTCCTCCGGAGCCGAAGTCCGTGGGTGCAGCATCCCACGGCACCTGGGGACCGTGCTGCAAAGGTCCATCTCTGGTCGCTGGGGGTCCCCACCCTGGGGCTCATCCTCCTCAACAGGGTGCTCGGTATGATGGAGGCATGCCGTGAGCCGAGCCGGATGCTGCGGCGCATCCTCGGCGATGCCGATGTGGGGCCGATCCACGCCAGAGCTCCCCTGCAGTGCTGGCAGCCCCATGGCGGGACTTGCTCCTCCGGCACTGCCCCTCTCCAGTGGGTTTCCAGCTCTGCTGGCACTTGGCAAGCACCCACCTGTGCTGCATTCCTCCCCCTTTCTGTACGGAGCAGCACAGCTCTCGTGCTCTGAAGATGAGCAAAGTCCCCATCACTTATTCCTGCTGCGCCAACACCTGTTGCATCCTCCCTGCCTGTAAGAAATGTCACTCTCTCCTGCTTTATGATCTCTCTGGCCCATGGAGCCCTTTCCCGAATAGGATAGTGTAGGGTAGGATAGAATGGAATGGAATGGAATGGAATGGAATAGAGTGGAATAAAATAGAATAGAATCGGATGGGATGGGATGGAATGGAATAAGATGGGATGTAATGGGATAGAATAGAATGGAATGGAATAGAATAGAATAGAATAGGATGGGATGAAATAGAATAGAATAGAATAGGATGGGATGGGATGGGATGGGATGGGATGGAATAGAATAGAATAGAATAGAATAGAATATTTTCAGTTGGAAGGGACCTCCAATGATCATTTAGTCCAACAAAGCATCCCTGGGATGCACTGCTGCTTCCAGTGCTGGGTGTGAGCTGGCAGCAGCGGGGATGGATGGTCCTGCAATACCCCGTGGTGCCAGGGGGATGCGATGGGACATGCAGAAATCCCCGTCTCCCTCTCCCCAGGGGCTACCTCTACGCAGGGCTGGAGTTCGGTGCCGAGTGCTACTGTGGGCACAAGATCCAGGCGTCGAACGCCAGCGAGTCCGAGTGCAACATGGCGTGCAAGGGGGAGAGGAGCAACACCTGCGGTGGCGTCAACCGCCTCTCCATCTACCGCCTGGAGCTGGCCCAGGAGTCCGCCAGGAGGTGTAAGTTGGTGGCATCGATGCAGGTCCCAGTTTGGGAACCCCTTGTGGTGCCGGTACAGGCGAGCCGCGGTGTCCCCGTGCCTCGTAAGCAGTGTCGTGTCTCAAGAGAGGTGGTGTGAAAGAGGGTCAGGTCTGTGGCTGGGGTAGTTTTGCTCCTGCGAACCGCGGGGATCCCCCAGCAGGGATGGCCACTGGCCGGGGCTGGGTGGAATGGGGCCCCCCAGGGACCCGACTGGGAATTCAGGGCATTTTCATAGAATCGTTTAGGTTGGAAAAGACCTTTAAGATCATCAAGTCCAACTGTTAACCCAGCACTGCCAGGTCCACCATTAAATATGTCCCTAAGTGCCACATCTACATGTCTTAAATACCTCCAGGGACGGCAACTCCACCACTTCCCTGGGCAGCCTGTTCCAGAGCTTGACAGCCCTTGTGATGAAGAAATTTTTCCTAATATCCAACCTAAACTTCCCCTGGTGCAACTTGAGGCCATTTCCTCTCGTCCTATCACATGTAACTTGTGAGAAGAGACTGACTCCCCCCCGGCTGCCCCCTCCTTTCAGGGAGCTGCAGAGAGCGAGAAGGTCTCCCCTCAGCCCCCTTTTCTCCAGGTTGACCACCCCCAGCTCCCTCAGCCGCTCCTCACCAGACTTGTGCTCCAGACCCCTCACCAGCTCCGTCACCCTTCCCTGGACCCTCTCTAGCACCTCAATGTCCTTCCTGTAGTGAGGGGCCCAAAACTGAACATGGTATTCGAGTATTTTGAGGGACTTTGGATGAAGACCTCTTTCTTGGTGGCCAAACAGGATTGTTGTGATGTTCAACGTGTGCTGCCAGCAGAGCTGGCTGTGGGATGAAGGATGTGCGGAAACTGCAGGAAGAGCCAAGGAACTTCCGCTCCCCTGTCAGAAGCACTCCTTTGGCTCCCAATTAGCACGATAATTACCCACATTTGCTGCTTTTCTTTCCTTGTCCCCAATGAATGGGAAAGAGGGAGTTCCCACCACCAGGCACCCGGTGGAGCAGCATCCCCAGAGAAGGGCTGAGGGTGCCTGGATACTTCAGCGGTAGGCAAGGACCCGGGATGGGACCTCTTGGGGCACCGATGCCAGGGAAGGGGACCAGGCCAGCCCCGGCCCTGCTCTCCTCGCTGGCTCCATCCCTCCTGCACACCAGCATCACCAAGCTGGTAAAAATAGGGAGGAAAAAATAAGCCTGACGCTACTGCCGGGGCTTTTGCTCTGATTTTGCACCGTAAGCAGCCGGGCGAGCTTGTTTGCAAACGTGGCTTCACAGCCGGAGGGTGACGAGAGCCGGGGACCAGCAGCCGCTGTGCCGATGGGCGGCTGGAGAGGAGCGGGGTAGGACGGGGATGGGGACGCTGGGGCACGCAGAGGCTCTTGCTCCCGGGCCTGGGGGGCGCAGGGTGGCAGCGGCATCGTTTTTGGGGTGCAGCCCCTGCTCCTCACGGCCGAGCCAGCACCGCTCTCAGCCTCTCTCCCTCGCAGACGGCAGCGCGATATTTCGGGGGTGCTTCCGCCGGCCAGACAACGTCTCCATCGCCCTGCCCGTCAGCCAGCTCATGCTGAACATGTCGGTGGACAAGTGCGTGGACTTCTGCACCGAGAAGGTACCGGGGAGGGCCAAGGGGGTGCAGGTCGAAAGCTTAACCGTCTAAATCATCATCAGAAAGGGTCATGCTGGGTAAATTTTAACCTGATTTATTGTCATAATTACATGTATCCAAACTGCAAGGGATCAAATTGATCATGTCTCTGCCACGGGGAGGGACTGGAGGGCAGCTCCCGGCAGGGGCAGCACCTGCTGCCTGCCCTGCCTGCTCCCTGCCGCTTCGCCGCACCCCCCCCAGCAGGCAGCTGCCTCCCGGGGGGGGATTTGGGCAGGAGAATCACGGGGTCCCACCCTGGTTTAGGGATGCTGCAGTGCAGTTTGCTCCTGGGGCGCGATGCCTACAAGCAGGCAGGGGAAAGGCTGGCAGCTGGGCATTGCTGGAGTATTTATTAATTAAAATTAGGTAAATTATCAGGCGGAGGAAGAGAAGGACCTGCAGGTGGGGACAGTCGTGCCCTGCCTTTGTGACCTCCCCAGCAGAGGATGGTGGGGAATAAACAAGTTAAATACGAGCGTCTGCTCCGTCGCTGGCTCCACTTTCCCATCGCCACTGGGAGAGCTCGGGGCTGGGAGGTGTAAATAACCGGAGCCCCTCGATTAACCCGGCACTGTCGCAGCCTGGTGGTAAATCGCCTGTCAGCTGCTGAATGGGCTTCATAACTCCGGGCTTGGAAATGCCGGTGGGGCTGCCGTGGGGCCGTCTGATGGGTTTTAGTAACCTTGGTGCAGGTGGCAAGCTCACAGATGATGTGCTGGAGCTCCGCCAGGAGCCAGCATTGCTGTCTGCACCACCAGGCAGCTTGGCTATGCCACGGGAAAGTTGGGGCTAGGGTGTTTTTGGGTGGCTGCAACAAGCTGCTTATGCGACTGGCTGGAGGGATGCTTCAGCTGGCTGGAAGGATGCTGCAGCCAGCTCGAAGGATGCTGCAAACTGCCCTGAGCTGCACAGTGGGGCCGGGGCAGCGATGACGGGTGTGGGGGACAGGAGAAGTGTCTGCTGCGGAGGCCAGTGCCGGTGCCACCATCTGCTATCCCTCCGCCCGTCCCCGCAGGAGTACCCGCTGTCGGCCCTGGCCGGGACCGCCTGCCGCTGCGGCTTCCCCACCACGCTCTTCACCCTGCACGAGCGCGAGGATGAGCAGCTCTGCGCCCAGAAATGCGCCGGTGAGGAGTTCGAGAGCTGCGGCACCGCTGAATACCTCCTCGTCTACCAGACCCAAGTGCAAGGTGAGTGACACCGGGCTCATCCTGCCCACTGCCAGGCAGGGACCCCTCCGACGTATGTGCCGGCACCGGTTTCCCAACCCCTTCCCGGGAACACCGGCAGAAAGTGTATGCGAGCTCACAGCATCTATTTGGCTTTCATTAAAAATTACCATTTATTTTAATTTCCTGGGAAATCAACCCTCCCCTGAACAAACAGCTTTAATTACTGCCTGACTCAGCTGCAGGGGAGAGCAGTTTGCCATCTGCCTCCAGCAGGATCCCTCCTTGCCGGCGCTTGTCCCTCCTTGTCACCGGCATATTGGTAAGCCAGAGCTTTGCCAGCCAGGGGGAACAGGCTCCGGGGAAAAATATGGAGGAAAAAAGCGTTGATCAGGAAGAAAGTCCCTGGGAGGCTGCGCAGAGAGGGCTCTTCTCTGCAGGTCCCCCACTGCCCTGCAGGTCCCAGCAGTGGGGCCAGTGGGGACGGGGAAGCACAGGGCGAGGGGAAACCTGTTGCTGGGAGAGGAAAGGGCTGAATGGAGCAAGTGAGAACCTAAACTCAGGTGGTTTTGCTTCAGAGCAGTTCAGTCTCAACATGATCCCTGCTTCGGCTGGAAGCACTTGTGTGTTCATTGATAGATTGCAGGAGATTTGCATGGCAAATGCACCCGTGTTACTCGGTGTCTCCTAATCCTGCAGGCAGCAAGCGGCCGGTAATGAATGGCAGAGCACCTCCTGCCCTCTTCTTAGGACTTTTTGGGGTGTTTAGGACACTTCGGAGTATTCAGGACTCTTTGGGGTGTCCCCATGTGGGTGCCTTCCCCTATAGCAGCCGCCTCCTCGCACCCTGCCCCAGCATCTTCCCGGGAGGCAGCAGCACGCCCTAAGGAAGAGAGATACCTCTAGGAAAAGCACGTTATGGTGCCACGGCCCTGACATGCCTTGGTCGGTTCTCGCTGCAGACAACCGCTGCATGGACAGGAGGTTTCTCCCCACCCGTGCCAAGCAGCTGGTGGCCCTGGCCAGCTTCCCCGGCGCTGGCAACACCTGGGCACGCCACCTGATTGAGTTGGCCACCGGCTTCTACACCGGCAGCTACTACTTCGATGGGTCTCTCTACAACAAAGGTGAGAGGGGGGCTCATTGATGGGGGTGCACCGGTCCCACCTGAGCTGGGAGAAGGTCCTGGTGCCATCCCTCGGGTCTGCAGGAAGGAGAGGGCAGAGCTGGGTACCACTCATGGTGCTCCACGGGATGGTGTGTGCTGGTTCAAAGGGTATCAGAGAGACCTGACGTCGCATGTGTCCTGCCCCTAACCTCCCCATGCTGCCCACTAACCTTGGCCAGGACCAATTTGGGGCAGAACTGGAGATTCTTCATCACACGGGTGGTTTCTAACCCGCTGTGAGGGTTCCTCCTTTCTAGAGGAGGAACCGGAGCAACTCCAACCCTGGCAAACAAGGCAATTCCTGCATGTTTTGCCCCAAGAAAAGGCCGATGGGGTTTTGTGACCGGATTTCCCCAGGAGCTGGTGTTCACGGGCTTGGCACTCTCATCCCGGGATTGCATAAAGTGAGAAGCAAATGAAAGTCATGGCTGCGTGGTGAGAAGGACTGATGCAGCCTTCCAGCTTCAGGAGTTGGAAGCGGGTGGCACCAGTATCCTGGAGGACAAGTGTCCCCATGTGTTTCCTGTGAAGCTGTGGATAAAAATAGCGACGTGTCAGGGCACCCGGGGAACACCAACACCCTAATGAATGAATATTCGCGGTGCAAAAAAGCACCAATGAGCTCAGAGGGGGATGGAGGAGGGAGCCGATCTCATTTGCCTGTTCTCCTTGGGCTGAAGGGTTTGGTGGAGATCCATCTTCCTCTCCTGGGTGATGCAGGTATTTGCCCAGTAAATATTTGATGGAGGGCGGATGCTGTCGCTCCCAGCTCTTGTGCCCTCTGGGGCAAAGCAGCAGCGCTGTGCCCACCGTATTGGTGCCAGGGCTGGTGGCACATGGGCTTTGGGGACCCCGAATTAAGCAGCGAGTTTCAAGCCAAAAAAAAAGCTTGAGACAGGCATGAAGCTTTTTCAGGCAGAAGCCACCTCCTCCCAATAACCCACCATATTGCAAGGGCGAGGGAAAAGATCAGTTCTCCCATTTTATAGCCGTTTATAATAGTTTTATTCATAGACCTTGAAGGTTTCTCCTGCTTTTCCTTCCCCTTCTGTGGTTCTGAGAGGAAATCCTCCTTCCCTTCTTGGCCACGGCGGAGCTGGGATCTGTACCCGGGGTACCCACATAGCTGGTGGGGTCTGTCCCCATGGTGCCCCTAAAACCCTGCTTGCACGACACCACAGGCAGCGATGCACCTTTTTTTTTTCCTCCCAAGATTTGCCCAATTCAGCCTTTCAGAGATGGAGATGCTCTGCCCCAGGAGAGGCATCCCAGACTGTATCATCCCCTGGCGCTGGCACCCACCGGGGTGCAGCCGGCGTCACGCGTCCCACAGAGGGGAGCGTCACTGGGTGAAAGCCTTGGCGAGGTTTTGCTCATCCGACCGAGCGCGGGTTTCGTGTTTATTCCGGGCTGAGCGCGTCGGAGGGCCCGGGGGTATCCAGGCAACTGGCAGATTAGCCACCACGTCCCTGCGTCGCACGGCGGGGCTGCCGAAAGCAAATTACACATCTATAATTGATGTAAAACAGCTACTTACAGCTTATCTCCCCCCTCAGCTCCGCTCCACCTCCGACACGCTGTTCCCGGGCAGTTTGGGTTGTGCTATGCAGGGGGCGGGGGTGCAAAGGGGCTGGGAATGATGCCAGGCTCGGCCCCGATCCTCCGTGCAGGGGATGTGGGGGATGGTCGTCCCCTCTCTGGACCCCCCATGGCATCGCTGCAGCCCCTGGGCTCATCTGCAGCCCCACAAGCACAGGGGTTTTTACCCTTCTTAATTTATTGGGAGGGTTTAAATGCTGTGGCCAGGGAGATTATAGCTATAAAAATATGTTCTTGACCCCACCAATATAAGCGTAAGGTACATTAATGCAGTGTGCAGTTATTTAAGGCCAGCGTGCTGTGCTCTGCCCTGGAGAGAAGCTGGGCTGTGCAGTGGGAGGCTGTGGCAGACCATCTCGCTGAGAAGAGCCGGGCACGGCTCGGTCCCCGTTCCCGCTACCCACCCTCTCCTGCATGAATTTTGCATCATGACTTGACACATAACTCGGGCAAATAAATGATTTCCATCTGGGAGAGGGATGCAAATCCTACTTTAAGCCCCAACTGCTTTTATCCAACTGTATTTTGCCATCTGATGTTCCCCTTTCATTCCCTTTCCCCAGCTCGCTTTTATTATTTTTTATTAACATCGGCACCGGCCGCTTGGTCTGTCCCGGCAGGGTTCAAGGGCGAGCGGGACCACTGGCGAAGTGGGAGGACGATTTGCATCAAAACCCACGAGAGCGGCCAGAAGGAGATCGAATCCTTCGATTCGGCCATCCTGCTCATCCGAAACCCCTACAAGGCCCTGATGGCGGAGTTCAACCGCAAATACGGGGGGCACATCGGCTTCGCGGCTCACGCCCACTGGAAGGGCAAAGGTACGGTGGGCTCAGCTGCCCCTGCCCCGCTCCCACGGGACCCGGCTGGGCGAGTGCCAAGCTGGCCACCAGAGCGATGTCAAAGCCCAGCAGAGCCCAAATCTGGTCCCCATGGAGGAAGCCCAGGCCGTGCCACCCCTTTAGGGTCCCCGTGTTCACCTTCTGGCATGACCTGCAGCATCTCCTAGCATGGCCGAGGGCTCCAGCGAGGGTGGGATGGGACGGGATGGCATGGGATGGGGAAGCAGAGATGCTCCGCTGTTCGATGCTGTGTTGGGCAGCAGCGGAGAGGTGGCAGTGCCAGGGGACACAAGTCCAACAGCAGCCTGGTGCCAGCAGGGAAGGAAAGGGTTGGATGGGCAGGAGCCTGAGGACCCAAACTCTGCCCATTCTTCAGAGCAGCTCTTCAAGGCCAAGGACAACTGGCCTGAACACTTGGCTGGGCAGGCGGAGAGCAAGGAGAGGTTAAAAAATATAACAGGATCCAGGAGACATCTCCACCCATCACCTGGTGGGCGCATGTGTCGCTGTGGGGCTGCAGCATCTCCACGCTGCCACCGAAGCCAGATCCCAGCGGGACCACCCTGCTCGGGGAGCCGGGGGGTCGGGAGAGGATGGGTAGCCCCGGCAGCCCCAGCCCTGGTGCAGGCAACGCCGTGGGGTGGAAACAAACCCCAGAAGTCACTAAGGCGATAGCGCCTTTAGGTTGTGCAGAGCAGCTGTGACTGCCCCAGCCCTGGAGGTGTTCAAGGCCAGGTTGGATGGGGCTTGGAGCAACCTAGGCTGGTGGGAGGTGTCCCTGCCCAGGGCAGGGGGTTGGAACTAGATGATCTTTAGGATCCCTTCCAACCTAAACCATTCTATGATTCTACCTGCAACAGGTCCTTCCCGACGCTGCCGGGTCACTCTCCTGCCTCCTTCCTCCTCCCGGCCGGCAGTGCCACTCCGGTGCTGCCTGTCCTGTGCACCTGGGTTTCTAATTAGCAGGAGGAAGGAGATTTCCTCCAAGCCCTGGTTATCCTGCCTTCCCCAGGGCAGAGGCGCAGGAGAATGGGCGCAGGCGATGCCCAGGTTGGGGGCAGCCCCTTGTCCCTGTGCCACGCTCGCCCCTGGCCGGCAGCAGGAGTGGTGGCAGCCACCGGCCCATCCCTATGGACAAGGGGGTGGCAGGGTGTTATTCCCGTGCGCCCAGCTGCTCCGGAGACACCACCTTTCCCGCGCACAGGCGTATTGTGGAGGCTTGTTAATTATAGCAATTTACAAATTGCTGTTGTGGAATTGACTTCATTGGAAAGAGTTAAAATATTTAGCTTGATTGAACATCTGCTACCCTTAATTCAGAGTTTATTTAAGGGGAGCTTTTGCTGTTGTGGCTGTTATGTGCCTGGATTTCGTTATCGCCATGTGCTTGCAGCGCCGGAGATGGCCCAGCCCTTCTCTCCCCATCCCGTAAAACCAGGGAAGAGAAATGTCCCACTGCTTCCTTGGTGGCTTTTCTCCCTGGGCATGTCCCTGGGCTGGCATCGCCCCCGCCGTGACACGGTACGAGCCTCTTGCTAGATTTTATCCCCATCTGCTACACCCCCGAAGCACAACTGCGAATTGCAGATAGAGCCGGGAGGGAGAACGCAGGACGATCCCCCCGCTGCACCACGGGAACCCTCCTGAGCTTTCCCGGTCCCAAATCCCCCCCCACGCCTGTCCCACGCCTTGTGCCCCCAACAGGATGGGGGGCCAGGCGGAGGCGACCCTTCCCTCCACCCCAGCACAGTCCAACTTGGACACGCATCGAACTACATCACCAAATTCTTTCCAGAGGATGTACGGTGTAATTAGCTAATAGGTTAATTGTCAGGTTAATTAACCGTTGGAACAACTTGCCTGGAAATACGGAGTTTTTCCATCACTTGAGGACTTCAGTGGGGCTGAGAGGATGGGCGCCGGGGAGGGCTTGGAGACCCCCGTTCCGCTGACCCTGTGGGGGGCCGCAGCCCATGGAGGACCCCAGCCGTAGGGCCTGTGGAGGGGCTCAGCCCATGGAGGACCCCGGCTGTGGAGCCTGTTGGGGGGCTCAGCCCATGGAGGACCCCAGCTGTAGGGCCTGTGGGGGGGCTCAGCCCATGGAGGACCCCGGCTATGGAGCCTGGGGGGTCCCTGCGGGACCTTCCGCACCCACCCTCCCTCCCACCAGCCAACGCTCAACCGGGACAGCTCGTTTGTGCCAGGTTTGCAATTAAGCACTCGGGTGCGTGGTTAAATAAGTCATCCAGAGGACAAAAAAATAAGTGATTAAAGGTGAGTAATTAAGACGGGGCGTAGGGCTCCCATCCCCAGCCTTCCCTGCAGAAAGCCCCTTGCCGGGCTGGCTCTCCAAATCCTTTCCTTCTCCCAGGAACTAATTTTGGGGCAATTTGGGGAAAAAGCCGTGCCTTCTCGTAGCCTTGCCCACAGCTGCCAGTACTGGGGGGAAATTTTCCTTCCCCCGCCCCGCCCCCGCCATTCCCAGCCCTGCGTGGAGCCCGCAGAGGCCGTGGGCGCCGTGAAACCCCCGTTTGGTTCCGTGACATTAATTTTTACGATATCCCTGGAGCAGTTCCAAAGCAAAGTTTTATGTGATATGATTACACAAGGTGAATTGTCCTGGATCTGTTTAATGAAACAGATACTGTGTTTAATGATTCTTCGGGGAATTAAATACAGTTAAGCTATTAATCAGGCATTGGTTTCTGGGGGAGGACGTGAGGAAGAGGCAGATATCCAGAGCTTTTATGCATCATAAGATAGATGTGTACGGCACTGCCAGGAGAGTTGTGGCTTGTTATTGATGTTTCATTACCCCTTTTATCACCTGATTTTTATAGGAGGATCAATTAGCAAGAAGGATAATTGAAAGATTTCAGCAGGAGGCGCAGGTGGTGGCCCTGGGATGGGGGGGAATGCAGGGGACGTGGGCGACACGGGGGACACCCACTGACGGTGTCCTCTGCTCCTTCCAGAGTGGCCGGAGTTCGTGGCCAACTACGCGCCGTGGTGGGCGACCCACACCCTCGACTGGCTGCGCTACGGCAAGAAGGTGCTGGTGGTGCACTTCGAGGACCTGAAGCGGGACCTCTTCGTCCAGCTGCAGCGGATGGTGGGGCTGCTGGGCATCGCCGCCTGCGAGGACCGGCTGCTCTGCGTCGAGGGACAGAAGGACGGCAACTTCAAGCGATCCGGCTTGAGAAAATTAGAGTACGACCCTTACACCCCCGAGATGAGGAAGATGATCAGCGGCTACATCAAAACGGTGGACACGGCTCTGAAACTCCGAAATCTGTCGGGGGTCCCGGATGACTACTACCCGAGATGATGGTGACGATGGCGGGGGGGACTTGACCCTGGGTGGTCTCCCCGGCCTCTGCCTACTTCCACCCAGTGGGTGGCTTTTCTTTTAATTCTCCATCTGCTGCTATTAGCTGTTAATCAACTCCCTGCATGAGCAACGAATGGTCCCCAGCCATCGCTGAGCTTGCTTGGCCGATGCCGATGTGGACCCAGGCGTCACCGCCAAGGGGATGCGGGTGCCTTCCCTGCGCAGGGTCCCTGCTCCATCCCGCTCCTGTTTTCGGCTCCCGCAGCCCTCCCGTGGCACCGCAGTGGGCTATTTGTGCCTGTCCCTCCGGCCTGGCTGGGGGGGACGCTGCTTTGCTCGTGCCGTGCCTGATGCACCCCCCTGGTGCCGGCAACGCTGCCACGGTGCTGCAGGAGCTGAGCTCCCCTGGGGGGGGGTATTCCCAAAGTCCCCTGGCTCCTTGGCCAGCCCTGGAAGGTCCCTGGATGGAGCCCATCAGCCGGAGAGACCAGGGAGGGTTGGCGCCGTGTGGGGGATGCTCCTCTGGATCCCTGTGGAAATCGGGAAGGCTGTGCTGGGGAGAGTGATGCTGTGTCCCCCCCTTGGCTCCACGGGGACCCTCCCTGAGCCTGGAGCCGGGGGGGGGGGTGTCTCTGTCCCCCTTGGCTCCATGGGGACGCTCCCTGAGCCTGGAGACGGGGTGGGGGGGGGGTCCCTGGGGTGAGGCTGGTGTCCCCAGCCACAGCAATGTCACTTCTCCAGCCCCGGTGCCCGGGGGGGGGACCTGTGAGCCCCACCTGGGGGCTGCGGGTGGTGGGACCCACCCCCACGCGTGTGAATGATGCCCGAGAGGGGGACATTGTCCCCGGACAGAGGAGCTTACAGGACCCACGAGCTCGTCCGTGCCTCATTCCAAAAGCTCACGAGCCAGAACAGCCCCCCCAGAAGCAGTTTTGGGGGCTGCGAGCGGGGTCCGTGGGGACCAAATCTCGGGGCTGAGCTTTTAGGTGTGTGTGCCCCCCCCCGACACACCGGCTGAATATAGTCCCGCAATGGGTCGTCCCCTCGCCGGGGCTCGCACCCTCTCCCGCTGCCTGCCGACGGGCAAGCTGAAACCAAAGGATCTCGGTGCGCGTTGGGAAGATGCCGTTCGCCAGGCTGGCTTTGTGCCGAGCTGCATGCCGTCCCCAGCCGTCCCCCTCCCCGCGCCACCCTCCCAGCCCGGCCCCGGCCCGGCTTTGCCGCAAAAGAGCTTCCCCCCACCCACCCCCGACTTCTCCTTCCAACCTGCAAGTCCCCTTTGGATGTAGGTGCAAAAGCCATATATATTGTACGCAGCCTTTTCTAGAGTTAGGTATTCGACGGTTGGCTTTTAACTCTTGATCTTGATAGACGTACACGCACAGGTCGAAATCTAGAGACACCGCTCAGTCTATATTCAAAGAGAGAGAAGAAAACTCCCCAGTGGAAAAAGGAGAATTTAAATAAAATATATTTTTCTAACGTGCGTGCGGAGCGGACACGGGGCAGCGCTGCTAGGGCTGGGGGGGGGGAGGGGGGTGCTCCTGGTCCCTGTTTCTTTGCACGGAGGTGGGTGAATGTGTTTATAAGGAGCAGCTGCCCCGTTTTTAACTATTCCCTTGACAAATGGCTGGAGGTTTTCTAGGAGAGGGGGGTGAGCCCCATTCCTGGTGGGAATCGAGCTGACCCCACGCTCGCAGCGGCCCGGGGGCTGCCTACCTCGGTCAGAACAAATCCTCAGGTCAATCCAGCTATTAAAGGAGAGTTTTTTTGTTGCTGTTCTGCCTCCCCGTGTGTTTATGGGGCCGCCTAGAGCATCCCGGTACCCACCCCCTCCCCGATCCCAGACCGGGGGCTGGATGTCCCCAGGACGCGGGAGCAACCGGCAGGCGGGCGGCTCCTCTACCCCCGGCTTTAATCACATGAATGCCATTCCCGCATTTAAACCACCGACAACACAACCAAAGTGGCTCCTTCTTGGGAGTTTTATTACTTTTATAGTGTCCTTAAAGACAGGTTTATTCCCATCCGTGGTGGGAGCGGGGAGAGTTACAGCAGGCTTTATTCCCGTTGCCTCCCGTCCTTCTTCGGCTCTGGAGCAAGAGCGGGTTTGGTGCAATTTATTCCTTTTCTCTTGGCCGATCGCCGCCTTATCTGCAGTTGGTGAAATCCCTTTTTTTTTTTTTTAGTAGCGTTGGGTTTGCAGCGATGGAGACGCAGGCCAGGCGGGATTTGTTCTGACAGGCACCGTCTGCGGAAGAGGCAGCGTTCCCTTCCGCCCCTCGGAAGTAATTAAACCCCAAAAGCCAATTAATCTCCGAGATAAAACAATTAAGGGATGACATCGCATGCAGGCAGCGCGCTCGGGGGCCTGGGCTGCAGCTTGTAAGGCGGCAGGGGAGGCGTGGGGAACGGCGATGGGGGCTGCCCCCAGCACAGGGACCCCCATCCGCACAGCCCAGGGGACATCGGGGGCCATCGCTGTCTCCACCAAACCCCTTCAAAAGCACGGAGGGAACTCCCTGAGCACCAGCAGTATCAGCTTACTTCTATTTTTCCCCCCCCCCGCTGTGGCTTTAGGGATCACTGAAGTTTAATGCCTTTATTTCACTGCAATTGTTTGTTGGGGGGTTTTTTTGTTGGTTGGTTGTTTTTTTTTGTTTTTTAGTCATTACCTCCCCGTAAGTAAGTGTGTGCAGCGCATGTGGCTGCCCACACGCACCCCCGGCTTACGAAGGTCCGTGCCTTCGCCTCCATCCCGGCTAACGCAGGAGCAGCGATGGCCCTTCTGCTCTCCCCACGAGCAGAAGCCAAAGGTTTATGGTTTATTTTATTTTTATTTATTAAATGCCGGGCTATTTTTTTTTTTTTACCACATGGGGCTGGCGTGTAATAATAAAAGTTATATTCCCCCCGGAAAGAGACGCCAGCCATCCTTTCTGCATTGTTTTCATGTGCAAAGCTCTTGACGTGTAATAGCCGCCCTGCTGGGCTTCCTCCATCACGCCATTGTAGCCCGGCTCGTTGGCGAGCACCTGAATGTGCAGGCAGGGGAGGCAACCCTCAGCGTTTCCACGATGATTTTTTAAAAGCAGCGAATCTTTCCGCTTGACTCAGCCTTGGCGAGCCCAGAGCATCCCCGGGCAGGACCAGCCGGCTCGCATGGCCTGCGGGCCACCGTGGCGGGGGGACGTTTACGTTGACCACCCACCCCACCAGCTTCCTGCATTAAAAAAAAAAAAAAAAAAAAAAATCATCTTTTTTTTTCCTGCAATCTCTCATCCCTAGGAGCGTTTTCCTGCCTCCCCGGTCCTGCGCTGGTGGAGGCTGCAGCATCCTCCCTCCCGGGCTGGATGGGTTCCTCAGCCGTTGCCTTAGCAACGACGTCTGCACCAAAACTCCCTGCATTTCCCCCAATTCCGTGTGAGTTTTGCACTCGGCAGGCCGGTCCCTGCGATGGAGGAGATGATGCTGGAGGAGACGATGCCGGAGAGCAGCTCAGGCCCGGGCTCCCTTCCCTGGCCAAGGCAGCGAAAGCCCCTCTGGGGCGAATTCAGAGGATTCTGGGCTGATGCAAATGATGTTGTGGGGGCTCAGAGCAGGTCGGAGGGAAGGGGCTCCCCTTCCTCACAAATTAAATCCCATACGAAGTTCATACTGCTGTTTAAATGAGAGGGAAATAACCCGCCCCAACAGCATAATGCAGAAGCCGCAACAGCACTTTCACAAAAGCTCTATAATGTGGGGGAGATGCGAGTTATAAATCTGAGCAGCAGTAATATTCATCCCCTACAAAAGAAGCATGTTTATTTATCGGTTTTACTATTTTCCGTAAAATTTACTGTTGACAATCTGCCTGAATGCAGCAGAGATAATTTAAACATGGCTCCAACCCGCCTGGCATCAAGGAAAGAGAAAGGGGAACATGTTTAATCTTTTTTTTTTTCCTTTTTTTCTTAATTCCAATTGTAAATAAAGGGCGTGATTTATTGGAGAAGGAAAGCACAGCTTTATTTCAGGGCCGTGACAGCTAATTGAGAAAGAACAGTCATTAAGGAGGGTTATGCGTTCCACAGAAATGATTTTGGAATATTCCGGAGTAATTTCCCAGCCGCGCGTGTGAAATGAGACTCAGCCCCAAAGATACGGGGGGAGGTGGCGGCGGGGAGGGGACATGGAGAGGCACAAAGTGGCTTTGGCACGTCGAGAGGATGTGCGGGGCGAGGACTGGTCCTGCCGCAGGCTCCCGGCACTGCGGCACCATCACCAGGATCCGGAGGTGCCGAGCCCCACAGCACATGGGGCACATGGGCCTGTGGGAGATGGGATGGCTGCGGCTGGGGAATGGGGTCCTGGGGTTGGGGAATGGGGTCCTGGGCTGGGACTGGGAGTCCTGGGCTGGGGGACGGGGTCCCAGGGCTTGACAGGGGGGTCCTGGGCTGGGGTCGGGGTCCTAGGGATGGGGGCTAGAGTCCTAGGGATGGGGATGTGGGTCCTGGGCTGGGGTCGGGGTCCTAGGGATGGGGGCCAGAGTCCTAGGGATGGGGATGCGGGTCCTGGGCTGGGGGTCAGGGTCCCAGGGCTCAGCATGGGGGTCTTGTGCTGGGGCGAGGTCACTCAGTGTCCCAACTGTCCCTCCTGCTCTTTTCTCCCAGCCATCCCCACCACAAAATCACAATCCCCACACCACCCTTAATTGCAGGTCTTAATTGGGGGGGGGTGTGGTGGCTCTGGATCCCGTTCACCCCTTGACTCTCAGGTGCTAAACCCAGGTGCACTCCCCATTACCGATTTCACCCGCTTTTGCCCCAAAAGGAGCTGCAGACCCCCGCTGGGCAGCTGCCACCCGCTCCCGCTGCTGCGGCTCCCACCGAGCCCCTTCCCCGGACGCTAATTACATTTTTTGCACAGTGCCCTTGAATCGGCCGCGATGTCATTAGCCTCCTGCCGGCATTAATCAAGAGGACGGTGTTAATTCATAGCTAAGGACGTCTCCCAGCCGAGCGGCCAGTCTATCACATCCCCGCAGGAGTGGGATGGACCGGGGTCACCGGGACGCCTCCAGGAATCCACAATTTAATATATTTGGACCTTCCCGTCACCACTGGGGGCTGCAGCCACCACGGCGGGGCGAGCTTCCCTCCCCTGGACGAACAAAATCCCTGGCACTGCAAAAAAAAAAAAAAAAAAAAAAAAAAAGAAGAGCTGAAAGGCTGTGTCTTTGCCTGCTCTATGAGGTGCTGGGGGATGCAATTTAGGCAGTAGCAGAGGAATTGGGGCAATACTGAGCTGCATTTCTTTGCCACGCTACCGAAAGGGAAAGAAAAATCCGCCTGGGGAGGCTCGTGCGCACCGAGAGGTTCTGCTGGAGTTTTATTCTGAGTATTTCTACCCTGTGTCTGTTTTGTATATATGCATTTTTAATGCTCTCTGTTTGATCTGTTTGCTGCCTGCCTCCATGGGCGACACGGGAACAGAAGTCACCGATATTCCCCGGGGAGGCTCATCCGATGCCTGGCGGGTTACAGGGCCCAGTGGGCAAAACTTGGTTTGGTTTTGTTTTTTTTTTTTTCCTTCTTTTCCCCATCCTCATCCCAAACCCTGCTGGGATGGGGGGAGCCAGCAGCGGGAGGGGACGGAGCAGCACCACGCTGCTTGTCCCAGGGTGTCTGGGTGGATGTTGGGGTTGGGGGGAGGCAGAGCCTGCTGGGGTGCAGGAGCCGGCCCCCTCCCCGCTGCCCCGTCCCCCCAAACCAGCTCGTGGGAACTGCTGGGGTGCAGGAGGTGATGGGGGACCATCCTCTGCCGGGCAAGGTGGGGGCAGGTCCCTGGCGGAGACCCAGCTCGGCGCTGGCATTAATAATTCCTCTCTCAAAGCAGGATAACGGAGCATTTGCCGGATTTTATCTGACAGAGAACACGCCAGGATGACATGAAGCCGGAGGCGGGGGGAAGAGGCTGGTGGCGGCTCCGTGCACAGAGTAATGAAGCAGGGGAGGGGGGAGCAGACACCGGCCCCCGTCCCCGGGCTCAGCGCCGCATGCAGGCACGGGGGAAAAGATGCCTTTTCAGCTGCCTTTTTTGCACAGATGCTTTTTTTCCCCTCTCCTAAAGAGCTGTTTGGCCTCTTCAGGGACAAATGAAAAGGGGAAATCCATGGAGAGCATCTTTGGAAGACACTGGCAGCTGGCCGTAAACCCCCAGCCCCGCGTTCCCGTGCCCCCCTGCTCCCGGCTGCTTCTTTCCCGCCATCCGAAATTTAGTGCCAGGGATCAGGAATCCACACTAGGAAGCGGACGCTTATTGAAAAGCCCTGGGATTCTTCCCTCTCCGTGCGACCAGCTTGAGCGTGTACCGGGGTATTTGTATGTAAAACAGGTATTTTTATTAAATAGGCAAACACAGCTACAAAGATGAACTCAAATATTAGGTTTCCAAAGCTGTCATTATAATGATGATTTAACCCAAGGTTATGTACCAAGTCATCGCTTTTTTTTTTTTTTTTTTTTTTTTGGAAAGCCGTTTGCGGCTTAATAATAGACGGGCTTGCAAAATCCAGTCAGGAAAATTAGCGAGGAGCATCCCCACTCCAGCGCGGCCTGGGAGCATCACATTGCCGGAGCGAGGGGCAATGGCACTAGGTCCTGGGGGGATAAGGGCTGCCCAGCTCCCCCCCGTCCCACGCTGCCCCCAAACCCATCCTGGTGCAGGGAAAAGCGAGCCCAGATGCATTGGCTGTTCCTGCCCCAGCTCTTCGGCTGCCCCGAACCCCGAGCCCAAAAAGCATCAGGCTGCTGGCTCCGGGGTGCTCCCTGTGCCCCCTGTCCCCTAAGCGAGTCCTGGGCTCCTCCTCTCTGTGTCCCCCTCCCTCCTCTCTCCATCTGCCCTGTGCGTCCTGTCTGTCCTGTCCGACTAATAGGAGACCTGCGACCTCTCAGCAGGTAATTAAATAAGTGTAACGTGAGCGAGGGGAGCCACCAAAGCCTTCCTCCCCTGCAGCCTCCTCCCCTGCAGCCTCCTCGCTCACAGCATCTTCCAAGGCTACGGACCGTGCACAGGTTTTGGGGGAAAAACCCCACACGGACGGTCCCGGAAGGTGGCTCGGCACTGGGAGCAGCCATGGCTTGTCGTGCGGCCCAGGGACGGGCCATCGCTCCCCGGGGAAGCATCTGGCACTGCTCAGCCTGCCGGTTCCCAGCCCCCGGAAAATGCCTGCTGCTGGGTGCCGGGTGCCCTGCAGCCGCCCCGTGTTATTGAGAGCAGCACCCAACAGGTGGCAGTCACCAATCTGCCATTAATTTGCCTTATAATCCCCATCCCGCCGCTGCGTGCCCCTCAGGCTGGACAGCCTTTATTTTCAGGATAAATCCCCCACCCCTCTGCACCCCACTTTTAGCAGACCGGATCTGCAGCATCCCCCGCAACACTGGTGAGGACGGGCACCTCCATGCCCCGGTGTGGGGGACAAAAACGCCCCAGCAGACACCATCCGGCAGCACCAAAACTGCAGCCAAACCCACCGGATCCATCGGCAGCCTCATCCCAGGGGCGATGCGGGCAGCACCGGGGGCTGGCAGGGCTGGGCAGGGATGCTGCGGGCAGGGATGCTGCGGGCAGGGATGCTACAACGTCCCTCTGCACCTGTGTGATGGGAGAGGAGCACCCCGACAGCTTCATGGGGTGCTCCCCCTCTCTCCCCATCATGCCGACGCTAACGAGGTTATGCAGATCAAGGTGGATCCGCGAGGCAGTGCTGGGGGTGGAGGGGACGCCCGATAATCCGCCTGAAATCCAGCTCCCGCCACAGCGTCCGCTATTATCCACGGCATTCCCGCAGCTCAGGGCTGCGGCTCAATTACCGGGGCTTTGTGATTCGGTTTATATCTGTGTCTGGCAGGATCTGCTGTTGCGAGCCTGTAAATAGCTCCGTACCTTTTCCTAGGAGCTGCCTCTTCACTTTTTTTCACCATCTTTTATTTTTTTAAAAAAGCTATAAATAAATATCTCAGCCTTTGCGGGCACCTGTGAGCAGACTCTCAGTTCACAGTGTGCCGGCCCCTGCATGAAGCTCCCCCCAGCATCGCATGGGCTGAGGTCCCCAGGGACCCCCTGAAATGTCCCTGGTGCCACTGGGGACCGCCCAAACCCAGCTCCAGGGATCGGCTCTGCTCCGGCACCCGGCGCAGGTGGAGGACTCGGTCATTCCTCACTTCCCTGGGAGCGAGAAGCTGTGGGTGACACGGACAAACCAACACATAAATAAGTGTGACACCGGCGTCACAGTCAAGAAGCCCAATTGGTGACGGATCTCCCAAATTAACTGTGCATGAAATTGGACAGAGATGGTGGCTCGCCCCATCCTTCACCTCAGAGATTTGTGTGCGGCAGCAGAGTCTCCCACCGGCGATGGGCTTGCTGGTCAGGAAGAGGGAAAATCTTCCCATAGGACCGACTGACCACACCAGGGAGCAGCCATCAGTGTAGCCAGTCTCTGGGTCCACCTGGATCCAGGAGGGCACAGCAGGCCCTCCCCCAGGACTGTACCCTCCAGCCCATGGACCTGCTCCCTGGTGCCACCCGGGCACTTTGCAAGGACCCTCCGGTACTCACGGTCCCAAGCATCAAACCGATCTCCAAGATGTACTGTGTGAAACACACCCATCAAAGCAGGGCTTGTTCAAAAGATGCCTCAAATGAATTTTTCCCTCTTTTTTTTCCTTCGCCCAATTTTCCATGTCAGCGACCTTGTGCGCGAGCCCAATTCCCCACTCTGGCAGGTGGCCCTGGGTCTGGATCACTTAGAAGACATGCAAGATTTCCCAGTTCATCAAGGCTGGGCTATTCACACCCCTCTTATGAAGACGCTTGCCAGGGCCTCTCTGGGTGCAAAGTGCTCACAAAACAGTTAAGAACATATTGTGCTAGTACCAATATACTTCAGGACTTTAACATGAGTACTATATGCATACATAGGACATAGGAAGAGTGTCACCAGTTTTGCTGTAGCAGGTATCTTCCACGATGAGTGCCCACCCAGTCACCCATCTCGGGAGCCTGGAAGTGGAGGTGCCTTCCCAGACAAGTCCTCTGCCCAGTCTCCCCGTAAAGATGTCTCTGGAAACAGCAGGAAGGGCCTTGCCAGGCCAGGCAATGCATAGATTGGACAGGAATGCCCTGAAATGTTTTCTTAAATAGTTTGGTGCAACCATCTTGGCAATCATAAAGACAGATTAAGGGCAGTTGTATCTTCTCCACAGGCACAGAGCGGTGGTCTCCAACACCTGCCAGCCCCCAGCCAGCAAGACCAGTCAAAGAATATGCTATAGGACAGCGTTGGACCATGCTTGTCCCACACCAAGGGGCACTGCAAGGGTTGCCACCATCACAGCAGTGGGCATGGGCAACAGTGGAGGACTATGGCCCTCCTGCAGGCATCCAGGTTGAGTTTAGAGGACTGTCGTCTCCTTCTCAGTCATTGAAGACATCTTGGAGAAGCTCCTGTGAACTATGCTGGAGTGGCCCGTCTCCTCACTGAGGGCGTTCACCAATCTGGAAAGGATGGTCACCTTAAACTTCTTAAAGTCCTGGCCCATGAAGACGTAGAGGACGGGGTTCATGCAGCTGTTGGAGGCAGCGAGCGCTGTGGTTATGGGGATGCTGATCTCAAACACAGAGCGTGGGATCATGTCGGGCTTTGTTTCCAGGAGGTTCAGAAGGTGGTAGGGACTCCAGCAAAGGAAAAAGGTGACTATAATGCTGACAATGATCTTGAAGGGCTTTTTGGACTTGGCAAGGCGGTTTCGACGCAAGTTGAAGACGATGGCAATGTAGCAGAAAGTGATGATGGTTATGGGAAGGACGTACCCAGCGAGGAACCTGGTGATGTTCACTGTTCGGTGCCTCATTAGTGCCAGGGCTTGGTAAGACTTATTCCTGGAGAGGGAAAAGTTGCTAAAACAAATCACAGAGTTGCGGGCTTGTGCCGTGTCTCGGAAGACAAGAGATGGGCAGCTCATAATGATGCCGATGGTCCAGATAATCAAGCAAACTAAATATGCTAGGTTGGTCGACCGATGGTTTTGAGACCAGACAGGAAAAACCACTGACACATAGCGATCAAAGCTGATGGTGGTGAGCAGAAGGACACTGGTGTACATGTTGAGGATCAGGAGGAAAGAGTTCAACTTGCACATGACTGTCCCAAAGATCCAGTTGTACCGCATGGCCGTGTAAGCAATGTTTATGGGCAGGAAGATGTTGAAGAGGAAGTCGGCAACGGCCAGGTTGAGGAACCAGATGGCATTGACCGACTTCTTCATCTTCAGGGTTATGATTGCAATGACGAGGCCATTCCCCAGGATGCCCAACACGCAGGACACAGTGTAGATGACGACGGAGAGGATCCTCGCAACGTCCTTCGGGTCGTGGGACGGGTCTGTCCACATGCTGCCGGTCTCCTCATAGGTGTAATCTGGGTAGTCACTGTAGTTATCCATATCATCCAAGTAATTGGACAAATTGGAAAGTGCCATTATCTGTGAACAAACTACAGCCTGGTCAGTCCCGGGCTCTCCAGCTGGTGGTGTTTCTCTGCGTGTCTCTACTGAGCAAACACATGGTATTAATCACAGGGAGCACAGCCCGCAGGAAGGACACCGGCCCCCCAACCCCTGTGGCCACGAGGGGCCGTGGAGAGAGGGGATGAAGCATGCGGGTATGGGGGATCCCGTGGGGACCCTGTCACTGTCCCCAGAGGCCACCAGCTCCTTATCAGGTTTCCAGCCTCCGACCAAGAGACATCATCTCCCTGAACCACAGGACATGATTCAGTCCCTCGACTCCACCAGGATGTGGCTGTAGCCTCATCCTGTGAAAAATGTCTGTTATCCGCCTACTTCCAGGGGGAAAACTAGGATGATGCTTATTAACAGCTCATTAACAGCTTTTGAGGCCTTCCAATCTGCAAAACATTACGGCTCACCTCTTTCTTTTTTTCTCCCGAGCACCCAGCAAGTCGGGCTGAAAATCCGTCAGGCTGCGGACCAGGCGCCCCACTGATGCCAGCCCCGGTGAAACGGGCGTTGCAGCTCCTCACCTCTCCTCTCCCGGGCGGCGCCGTGCTCCCGGTGTGGCCGGACGCCCGGCGGGACGCGGGGAGAGGCGGCGGTTCAGCGTCCCGGGGCACAACGGCAGCTCCCTCTGCGCATATCTAGGGACGGGATGGAGCTGTAAATATTAAAGCCGAGATCAAACAAAGGCCATTCGCCCTCGGATGTGGGGTTCAGGGAGGAAACGGAGACTCAGCCGCCGCCAGGATTTAACCCTGTGCAGCCTCACCGGGAGGCTGGTGCTGCCCCACGCCCCGGGGGGGCTGTGCTGGCCTGGGGGCCCCCCGTCACGATGCTGATAAAGTCAGGGTCTTGCCGTGGTCCCATCAGCTTTTGGGATAACCCGGTAAGAAATCCTGTACCATACACTCGGTACAAGCATCCAACGTGAGCCAGCATCAGCAGGTACACACAAAGAACCCTGCCATTGAGCCCACGGCAATGTTATTATAAATAAAGACATAGATATGCGTGAGGTGTCTGGACTCTCCTACGGTTATTTCTCTGATTAAATCGGTGCCCTGCGTGTTTTAAAATGTTAATTGCGATAACTAACAGCGTCGTTTGCCGTAATCAGAAGCCGGTCTCCACCGTCCATTTAGAGCCCTGCGTTAAGTGGGTTCAACCACTCCCCCGTGAATGGTCACTGGGTTTAAAGCCAAGAGCCACCAGAGGCAATTAGCAAAGCCCAAGTGTGCCGGAGAGAGCCATGGCAAGAGGGGCGAGATCCGTACGAACCCCAGCACGGGACATTGCATCCGACCTTGTCCTTGCAGGAAGGACGTGGCTCTGCCCATCCAGGCTGGACCCTCCTGTTTTCAGGGAGTTTCAGCTCAAAGGCCCCCCCAGAGCATCACCCTCCCCCCCAGCCCTGCTTTGAAATCCCCCGTGGTGTTTGTGCTCTAACCTATTGTTTCTCCCCGGGCTTTTCCTCCTGTTCCTTCCTGCGATTGCTGCTGCTCCCATCGCTGCAAAGTCCCCGGCCGGGGGCTTAAATCACAGCCCCGTCACCTCCCCCCCTTGCCGAGCTCCAGGAGACGACAAGCAGCCAGAATAAATAAGGTTTCAGCACAAAGCTCGTGAATTAGTTTGAGCTGGAAGGAGGCCTTGCCCCGGCAAAACCTTGATCGCCGAAAGGATGAATTGAAGTTGATGATCCGGTGGAAGTAACAGTATCAGCAGAACTGGCTCTTCGAGCGCTGACGGTTAATGTTCCTGGGTAATGAGCCGTCCTGACCGCTGCCTTCACGGACCAGCGGTTTTCCTGTCATCACCTTCCCAAAGGCAAAGCCCGCAGAGAGGTGGGGGAGCCCAGAGGCCCATCTACATCCCAACCCATCCCATCCCCCTCAGCCAGAGAGCCCCAAGGCTCCTGGGACTCGCTCTGCCATTGGCGAAAAAAAAAACCAACCAAGAAACACCACCCGCCTGCCGTTCCCACCCTGGTGTCACCCGTGGGGTGAGCGAGGGACCCCCGGGGACAGCCCACCACCACGAGGTCAGCCAGACCCCGTGTCCGCCGCAGCGCCCGTCACCCCGGGGCGGGCCAGAGGGATCCCTGCAGCTTTACAGGCTCCTCTTCCAACTGCGCCCACCTGTATATTTTTAACGTAAAAATCTCCTCTTTATTATTATTTTTTAATTGCCGAGCCCAGCGAGCGTGATGACATTCAGCTTGACATTTCGGAGCTGTATTTAATGGATTATTTATTTGAATTGTCTGTTTATTTTGCACGCCCCCCCTTTCTTTTTTTTTTTTTTTTTTTTTTTTGAAACATTTTCCCTTCTCAAGGCAAACAGAAAAGGCAGGCGATAGAAAAGAACTGCCCCCCCCCCGGACTTCTGGAGGTTGGGCAGGGGGTGGCCCCGGTCCCCGCTCGGGGCAAGGGTGGCCGGAGAGCAGGAGGAGCATCAGGGCTCTGTTTCCCCGTGGGGTTTGGCAGATGATGGATTGGTTTCCAGGGCTCCTGCAGAGCTACCACAAAGCCCAAGGCAGGGGACAGGCAGCTGCCGAACCCGCCGTGAACCTCCCAGGACATCTCTGGGCACCAGGAGCTGGGAAATCATCCAGGAATTCCCACCTGCCTTCCCAAAACTCTCCCAAAAATGGACAGCCTGAGGGGCAGCTGTGTGAAACCTCCCCGTTTCTCACCGCCAAGAAAACCAAACCCCAAAGTTTGGGGAAAAAAAGCGCCACACAATCATAAGCGTGTTTCAATGCTTCTCTCTGGATTGAAAATACCCGGCTCGAGCCAAAACCACTTTGCTCCCCATTCGGTCTATTCATCTCTGTCCTCCTACCTCAACAAAAATGAGCACAGGATCTACCCAAAATAGCCTTTGAGCCCCGCCAGCCGCCGGCAGCCCCGTCATCCCACAGCTGTATTTGTCTTGGTACCCGGGGAAGGCTGAGTCCGGCCCGTGGGCGCCGGAGTGGGATTCCCGACGGGCGGCTCGCACATCGGCAGCATCCCAGCGCGCACCGGGGGAGGATGAGGTCAGGGATGTTGTTCTTGGGAAGGCAACAGGAAATGGAGAGAACAGCAGAAAATGTTCAAACCCAGCTTTTCTGGGCGAAAGCTTTTCCGCGGCCAGGCCAGACGGGCGGAGGACGGATGTGACCGGGATTACGGGGAAACAGGGGGATGTCAGCCGGATCCGCTGATGCGGCCGTGCCCAGGGAGGACAGGGGATGCTCAGCCCCGCCCCGGGCAGCGGGTACCACTCGGGCACGGATGCTGCCCGTGCTCTCAGCTGCCCGCACCAGGCATTTACAGAGACAGGCAGGCTGCCAGCGCTGCCTTCTGCCTCCCCCGATGCCTGAGGGCAACGCTTTTACTGGAGGTACCGATACAGGTGGGGGGGGGGGGAGGGGAAATCAAATAGAAATCAAATAAAATCAAATAAAATAAGCAGACCAGCTTTTGAGCACGCAAGATCCTGCCTGTGCTGTCAAAACTCATCACGCTTTTACCCACACGATGCTACAGAAGCGGGGTGGGGCCGGTATGTGCCTGCGGGGGGGGTCCCTACAAGCACTCCCCCGGCAATGGGGAAACTGGGGGTGCCCGTGGGTTGGTGCTTGTTCCCCCACAGCACCCACAGATGCTAAAGATGCAAGGGACACTGAGGGACAGGACACATAGACCCCCTCCTTGGCAAGCAAATGGTTGACCAGGGTAGGCTCTGCTTGCCACTGTCAGCCCCCGTGAGCTGCACCCCTGCCTGCACCTCTGCCTGCAGCCCTGCCTGCACCCCCGCCGGCACGGCTGCTGCCGCCCCCGGGCAGCTGCTCTGCCTTTTTCTCATTTGAGCATCCCCCATCCTCCTCCGTCCCAGCAGTGGTTTCCCAGGTCCCAGCACACCCCAAACCCGAAGCCGCTTCCTGCGGCACGCGTGGGGGGAGCACAGCCTGGCTGCCCACGCAGCCCCGGCACAGCCCCGCGCCGGGAGAGATGGGGATTGCAGGCAGATGTTCGGGGGAAAAGACGTGGACGCACATCTGAGGAGCTTTGGGAAGGGCACGGGGCAAAGCAGCATCTCGACGGCCCCCTGGACCTGCTGCCAGCGGTCCGCTCTGAGCCCTGCCACAGCCCTGGACTCCCCACCCATGGCAGACACTGGTCCCAGTCCCGTGGGGGCTTGTTGCTCTGGTTGAGCTCGAGTCCCATCCCACAGACTGGATCCTGAGCTCAGCGAGCTCCCATTGCTGTCAGCGAGACTATGCCCTAGGGAAGATGGATGCTTGCCCCATCCTGAGATGGCATCTGAGGCCACCCCATCCATCCCACTGGCACCCACATTTTTCCAGCTCGTGGTTACACGGGAGATACATCTCCACCAGGATCCAGCATCCAGCAGCAGCAGCTCCCAGTCCCGTGCAGGGAATTGCCAGTGCTTGGCGGGGGGAGCAAGAAAACAAAAGGAATGGGAAAGCAGCTCTGGGTACCCAGCTCCAGTTCACCCTTATTTGAGCCAGCAATTGCCATGGCAACAGCTGCCACAGGGAAAGATGCTGCATCCCAGTCCCCACAAGGATGCCTGGGGATGGAGCCCCAGCCCTCGCTGTAAATTGGCCACCAGCCGCATGGCCATCGAAAGGGAGCTCAGACCACGCCACTGCAAAACCCCGAGCCCCAGCCTGCCCAAAAGCTGTTCCCTGGTCACTGTCCCAGCCCTGCCACCCGTCCCCGAACCCTCTGAGGCTGAGAAGGGGACCGGGAAGGGGACAGGGACGCTGGATGCCACGGGAGAGGCAGCAGCGTGCTGAGCATCCACAACAGCCCGACGCCGAGCACAGGGATTCCTGCCAGCGAGGATTCGGGCTGGCAGCCCCCCCAAGTCACCGACGGCACGGGACCCCCAAAGCAGAGAGAAGGGCCAAAGCCAGTCCCCACGGGAAGCTGAGGCACTGAGCTCTGCCCCACGGCTGCTGCAGGACGGCGGGGAAGCCTGAGCCCTACCTGCATCCCCGGCACGCATCCCCGCTTCGCCGCCACGGAGCGGTCCTCGCCTCCTCGCTCCGCCGGGACCCTCGCGCCCGGCAGCCTTCGGCACCCCCGGCTGCTCCCCACAGCCAAGGCTTCATCCCCCGCCCGTGTGAACAGGGAGAAAAAAAAAAAAAAAAAAAAAAAAAAAGGAATAGCTGGAAAAGGCAGCCTTAAAAAAAGCCAACTGTGCCCAGGGTGGGACGGAATAACAGCGTGAGTCAGTGTTTTTCTGGGCAGAGCCAGCCAGGCTGCGCGGGTCGGGACAGGTCGGGACTGGACGGGTCTCCATGACCTGCCCCCGGCCACAGCGTGGGGTCACACCGATGGAGACCGCACCCCAATCCAGCCGGAAACTGGTCTTTAACCTCCAAACTCAAGGCTTTTCCCAGGGTAAAACTCCTGCGGGAGCCCGGCAAGGGAACCTGCCCTTCCCTGGCAGAAGGCGCCCGGGTTGTTAAGAGCCGCCCCGTCAGCAAGAGCCCGGCCCAGCCCTTCGCTCCCGGCCTCTCTGTTCTTGTGGAGGGCTGAGCATCAAACGGGAAAATCTTGGGCGTTCGTACCTACCCAGGCAAAGATTTTCTTTAAAAAGGGCAGTTTGTGTTTCTGTGCTGCTTAAAATGACTTGAGCTGCTTCTGAGATAATAAAAGTACTTTCATCTTCTCTTCTCTCTTGGTGGTTTATTTTTGTTTTTCCCCGATATATAGAGTTTGTTATTAATCCCAGGCTTTCCCGGCACTTTGCAGGCAATAAAAAGGCCGATAAAACTCCCTTTTTCTGAGCATCCTCCCCGCTGCATCCCACCAGCCCCGGCGGGAGGGATAGGGCATGGAACACTGCGATCCCGGGGGATTCGCATCCCCTTGAGGGCTCCAGGACCTGCCTCAGCCCAGCGAGGGTGTCCCTAACCACGGCCCAAGGCTTTATGATGGCTTCTTGGGGACGAAGCCAGCCACACGCCTTGGGGACACCGTATAGAGGGCGAAAGGCGGCAGCTCGCGTGCCACCTGCGGGGGCTGCTCCCAACTGCTCGGAATTTCGAGGGTACAAAGAGGAAGGAAACCAAGCAAAAAAAAATTAAAAAAAAAAAAAAAAAGGAAACTAACTGATCTGTCCCTCCTGCTGCCGGAGGGACGGACGTGACCGTGCCGGGGGAAGGTCAGGGCTGGCAGAAGTCAGCCCTCCCCCCCCCCCCCCAAAAAAAAAAGTGGGAAAGTCACCCCGGATCAACAGGAGCATCCTCCAGCTGCGCGCCGCGCTCCCAGCTGCATGCTGATCAGCGCGGCAAAGAAAAGCCCCCCTGTTCTCCCCGTTCCCACCGAGGGGACAGTGCCACGTTGTAAAAACAATCCCCCCCCCCGCCACCCCCCAATAAATTCACCCCCGGTTCCTCTCCCCTCCCCGCAGCTTTTCCCACACGCAAAGCCACCGCTGGGGGGGGGGGGGGGCGGGGGGGAGGTTCCCATCAGCGCAGGCTGCGAAGCCCAGCTCCAAAAAAAGGTGGGGATTTTATGGAAAATTGGGGAAAAAAAAAAATAAATAGGGGTTTAGGATGGCAGAGGATGCGGGGGGGCGACGGGGACCTCCGGGGGTCCCAACGCGCAGTGCACTGCGCGTTGGGACCCCCGGAGGTCCCCGTCGCCCCCTCGCCCCCCCAATCCTCTGCCATCCCAAACCCAAAAAAACACTCTGTAACAACAGGGGAGCAACAAAAAAAACCAAACCCAAACCCTCAACCAGCTGCAAATCCCTTGAGCAAAGCAGTGATTTTTTTCAGCCAGCTGCAGCAAAACCCTCCCCCCCAAATATATATATATAAATAAATAAATACATATATGTATAAAAAAAGGTATTTACCTGAGATGGGTAAATTCCCATACGTTTGGGGCACGCAGAGGCGGGATCACACACCTCCGCTGCTTCTCCTTCTCCTATAACCTCATTAGGGCTCGCACGCAAACGACCCCGAGGTTACGTCGCTTCGGCATCCGAGCGGAGGGTGCCGCGGATATTTGCTGAGCTTTGGGAGGATGAGGCAAGAAAAAAAAAAAACAAAAAAAAAAAACCCAAACAACGCAAGAAACCAGCAGCCGGTGGCATAAACCAGCTGCCGGGCTCGGAGCGGGGATGGGCAGCGCCCGGGAAGGGGGAAGCGATGCTCGGCAGCAGGATGTGGGGACACGGGACCTCACGTAGAGGCACTTGTCTTGCACGGTTCGGCTGGACACGGAGAGGGGACGGGGCAGCCGGCTGCCCTCAGTGCTGTGTCCCATCCAGCGTGGGCCCCGCGCTGCGGGCAGCCGGCTGGGGAGTCCCACGGGAACCCTCGGGCAGGGTTTGGGAATCCCTCACCAGCTCAAAAAAAAAGCCGTGGTCTTGCTGGTCTTGGCGAGGGGAAGGACCCCTGCGATCCGGGATGGGGCATCTTCACCCCGTGCTGCCCCACATCCCTGCTCCCCAGGGTATCCATATCCCTGCCCCACTGCCCGGGATGCCCCTGGCCTGGCGCACGCAGGAGAGGGGTAACCCAAACCCGTCCCCAAGGCGCAGGCCACCAAGGGGAGCGTGTCCCCCTCTCCGGCATGCTCGCCAGGTCCTGCCTCTTCCCAGCTGCTTGTCCTGGACCCCACGCACCGAGGTGGGATCCCGCAGCGAGTTCCCGGCGATGACTCCACCTGTCCTGGTTGGCACTGGGACGCGGAGCAGAGCGGCAGCAGCCGAGCACCTGCCCGTCCCCATCCCCGTGCCCATGAGGAGGTGGCGATTGCCTGCGGTGCGCACGGTGCATTCGGCGATGCGGCACGGGCTGAGCCCGGGCAGCCACAAACCTCTGCCCAGAGCCAGGGAAACCCATCCGGAGGGAGATACCCACTAAAAATACAGGCTGGACCGAAACCCCGCACCTCACCCCTGCGCCGGGAGCGTGGCAGAGGTGCAGAACCCCCACCCGCTTGCCATCACCAACACCCACGTGTTTTCTGGCTCTCGGCTTGAGTTGTGCCCAAGGGAGAAATCCCAATTTCCCCAGAGCTGGCGGCACCTCAACCGGGAAACTGGCACCCAACTGTGACCAGGGGGACACTGGGTGTTGCCCAGCGAGGAGCGATGCCTTGGGGAGCTTGTGGCCACCGCCACGTCCTCTGCAGGTGGGTGCATGAACCTCCCTCGCACGTGGCCGAGCTCCCGCAGGAGCTGAGAAAGAGGAATTGGAGCCCAGGCTGATGCCCGCCTTTGCACAACGCCGCGTTGCAACATCCCCAGTGGCTGAATCAGGAGGAAACTTGCTGATGTGCCCGGATCGGCGGGTCCGACCCGGAGAAAGGAGAAGAGACGCAAAAAGGCCAGACGTCTGCGTCAGGCAGGGACGCGCCAACCCGGGGGGCTCGTGACCAGCACACTGGTGTCCCGCTCCCAGGTGCCTGGGGGACCCCCGGGACGGGGCGGCAGCTCCGTGGGGAGCTGGGTGCCAGCAGCGATGGGGACGATGCCACGCGTGTGTCATTTGTGGCATGTGGCAGGTCCCCAGCGGGATGCAAACCCTTTGCACCCCAATGCACCCGAGCGAAGCAGTGTCCCCGCGGCAGCAGTAAATCCAATTTACTCCCAAAATCAATTGAAAAACATGAGAAACGTGTTCCTGGGTTGCGTGGGGCAGGTTGCACGGGCTGGATCTGCCCCATCGCCCTGCCGGCAGGACCCATCCTGTCCTCTCCCGCAGCAACACACCCCAGTCCCCCCCAGTATCCCCTCCTCGAGCCTTCCAGTGACCTTTCCGAGTACCTCATGCGGTGCCACGCTCTCCCGCTGCTCCACGCCGGGGAGGATGAGGTCGGGGTGCCAGGGCCACCCCGTGCCCGGCGAGGAAGAAGCAGTGCCGAAGGCTGAAGGGGAGCGAGCGGGCTCTCATCCCCCCGCCGAGCCCAGCGCGGCAGGACCAGGCGCAGGCACAGCCCCGCTCCCCGCCGGCTTTAAGGGCGAAGGGAGGGGGAAGGAGTGGCGGCAGCATCCATCGCCGGGGTTTTCTTGGCAGCACGATGCTCGGCGAGCAACAGCTGGGAGAGGGTGTGACGCCGGGAGCTGGGAACACTGGCCCGGATCCTGCCGCGACCCAGCACGAGGAAGCAACAAGCCGCTTCCCAAGGGGCCTCCTTTCCTGTGCCGTCCCCCCACCCCCAACCCGGCCAGGAGCACGCCGCCCTGACGATGGCTAACGAAGCACAGAGGGCTCCGGAGTGATGCCGGCCCCGGCTGGGGAGCCCAAGGGGAGGCAGGTGGCTGCCAGCCACCCCGCCGTGCTGTCCCCACCCTGGGTCACCCGCTGTCCTCCGCCGCCCTCCCCGCCGCCCCCAACTCCTTCCAAGACGTTGAGTCACTTCCCTTCGTCAAATCTGGCTCCCAAACGCTGCCGCTGCTGCTCGGGGGCTGGTTTCCCCGATGGCTTTCATTACCACCAGGATGCAGCAGCTGCTTCCAGGCGGCACCCCCAGCCTGCTCCGCGGTAGTGGCTCCATCACCCCCCCAGCCCTTTTAACACGGGAAAATAAATTCTTTTGGGGGAGCACAGGGGGGCTGCCAAAAGCACCAGGTTCCCCCAGGCAGGAGGGATGGACAAGGCTGGATGCAGGGATGGGGCTCAGAGGGAGCCTGGTCCCAAACGGGGAGGAGATCAGGAGGTTTTCCGGGGCAGCCCCCGGTTTGGGAGCACTGAGGAGCGCAGCCCCCACCCACGCAGAGCAGGAGGTTCGGATAACCCTGCTCTTGATGTGGCACCGAGAAAATCCCTTCCCTCCCCGCGCAGCCCCCGCGCTCCTCAGCCGCAGCGTTTAACCCAGCTGGGAGAAGAGCCAGCGCAGGGTTCGGAGCCTCGGAAGCACAAGGAGGTTTTGGGGTGATGCCCCCACTTCACCCTCCTCCTGCGGCAGGACACGGCCCGGGGAAGGAGCAGGATTCGCCCCATCAGGACACACCAGCATCAGCTCGAGCGACACTGGCGCTGCCCTGGGTTTGCCACCAGCCAGTTCGCCCATCTCCCTAGCAGACAGGAAGTTCATACATAAAGGGTAATTAATTAAGGTTAATTAATTATTCTCAGCTGTAAAGACAGCCCGCAAAGCATCCTGTGGACCACGCCAGCAAGGGGGGGTGAAAAATAACCACAAACTAATGTCAAACAGTGTGACTGCAGACCAGCTCCTGGATGCGGCCGAAGAAGATGCGCGGCCCAGGCAGTGCCAGGTGACACGCAGTCCGTGCATGGGACAGGAGCCAGAGGCTCCCAAAAACCACCCCGGGGCATGGCAGGGCTGGGGACGCTCCGCTACCGATGCCCCTGCAGGTGGCCTTGCCAAGGGCCGACCTCGGGGCACAGCGATGCCACGCTGCGATGACAGAGGGGTCCTGAGCCGAGACCCAGCGCAGCCTCAGTTTCCCCAGCAAGGCTGAGCTCTGCAGACCCCACAGCACCGGGACGGGAGCCGAGCGATGTCCCTGGGCAGGATCAGTCCAACCCCTTCCCACCGAGTCTTTCCCAGGCACCTGCTGCTTCCACTGGGCAAAGCGGGATGCAGGATCCTGCTCCCAGGCACTTATTGCTGTGCTTTGCAAGACGGTGAAGTTAAAAACACGCTGACTGGGGCCAAAGTGTCATACCCTGAGTGCCTGCCCTGCGCTGCGGTTTGGGGTTTCCCTCCGAGGTGCTCAGCATCGCCTGCTCAGCAAACCACGGCGAACAGCAGGACAAACACCCCGTTCCCAGGGATGGGGACGGTGCAGAAAGGCCATGGGGAACGGCTCGGGACACGGGGATGGCAGCTCCCGTGGTGATGCCGGGCACCAAAGCCAGAGCCTTTGGCATCGAGCACCTCCCTGGCGAGCACACTGAGTGCCACCCACACCGAGCAAAGCAATTCTAGCTCCAAATTCAGTGTATCGTGAACTGGTGGATTTAGGCTTATTATAACCTCCCAAGTGCCTCCCTGCCGAGCCCAGGGGAAGGACCGAGCCCTGTAGATCCGACCCAGCCCGTACGGATGCTTGCCCTCCTCTGTTCTCCTCCGCGGGTGGTGGGAACCCGCCTGAGTCATCCCGAAGCAGATGTCACACTTAATGTGGAAGAAATCGCATAACGCTTTTCCCTCTCCTAGGGAGCTTTCTCCGTCATCCAGCAGCGCTTTCCCTCGCCCTGGGCAGAGCTGCAGGGAAAACCCACACGAAATGGCTGGGAAGGGACCCGGGTTCAGCTGCGAGGACATGACACGGGGCTCCCACCGCGTTTCCCAGCCCCGTTTCAGGGCTGGGTTTATCCCCACGGATAAGCATCACCCGCCTTTCCCACGGGCGGGCTGTGGGGAGCTCACTCCTCCCGCCCTTGGCTTCGTGACCCACCGCGGTAACGAGTTACGGCTCCCGTTACTGCCCCGCGATCCAAGTGGAAACGAGAACTCATCGCACAAATAGAAAGCCCACATATACAGGATGTCAAATAGACTGCTCGCTTTCCCCATTCCGCTGATTTGAAACAATCACGGGAAAAAAAAAAACCAAAAACCAACCCAGTCCCAACCTTGTGCAACTCGGGGCTTATAAATAGCCACGCGGCACGGGAACCCAGCAGGGCTCCGCACAGCCACGGCTGCGCTGGGATGACGCTGCCGAAACCCGCCGCGGCCCCAGGGCTGTAAACGGCGCTGCTGGTTGCAGGAGGCACCATGTCCCACCACGTCCCACTGCCGGGGTGGGCAGGAGAGGGCATCCCTGCACCAGGCTGCCAGGCTCGCACGCAGAGCTGCTGTTTCAGCCCCAAACCACCCTCTGGGTACCACTGCTCACAGCGCTTCTAGCGTCTTCCAAACCGCCATTTGACTCCAATTTGCAGTGTTTCCCCCCCCACCCCGCCCCAGGCTGTGCCTCCCTCTGGAGAGCACAGTCAGGTACTCCAGCCATGCTCGGGAACAGGAGCGGCACACGCAGGAGAGCGACGGACACCCCTGGGCTGGGGTACGGCTCCAGCACTGCCCCATCACACCCCCCGGCACCCAAAAAAAAACCCCTTTGCAAGGCAGGGCTGATGCAGCAGGTTGCAAATGCTCCCGGTGCACAGCTCTGCTGCCAGCTGGACCCTGCCCATCAACAGCCCCGTGCATACGCCTACCACCAACCACCCCAAAACGGGCTGAGCCGCTGCTGTGGGTGCAGGATGACCCCTCATCCCTGGTGAGAGTGGCTGAGCCCGCCGGGATGGCAGGGGGATGACGGACGTGCCTGCGCTGGGCGATTTATTGGCAGTTTCTGATTTGCGCGGGAGCTGTCGAGGGCCACCGAGAGCTCCAGGCGCAGGGATGAGGGATTGCTGGGCGCAGGCACTTTGTTTTAGTGTTAAACACCAGCGTAGGACATCCTTTCCAGTATTATCAAGTCACTTGCTTCTTGCCTTCAAGCCCCCCAGCAGGCGACAGACAGGACGTCACCCAGGTGGGGATTTACAAGGAGATGCAGGTCTTCGCATCAAATCCCGGCTGAGGTCTCAGGTGGTTCCCAGAACATCAGTGCTTGGGATGGTCGGATCCAGCAGTACTCCGGGGTCTGTCTCTCCTCACCAGGAAGAGCTTTTTGTCCCCAAAAGAGCAAGGAAAGATTGGGATGAGTGGGATGCTGATTGCTCAGCAGGAACCGTCAACCAGCCTCACCCCTTTCCCACAGGACACCCTGCCTCTGCCCAGAGCCGTGCGAGACGGGGAGAGAACAAGAGTTTCCTACATCTTCCCACCAAAAAAAAAAAAAAAAAAATTATTTGGAGCAGTAAAACCCGAGGAGGAGTAACGATTGCCTTTGCAAAGGGAGAGGCAAGGAGCAGCACCAGGCTCCCGCACACAGTGCTTCGTCCCCCGGGGCTCGTTAGGGGCTCAGGGCACTCGAGAAGCTTCGGTGGGAATTGGAGGACATCGCAGCCGAGATGAAAAGCAGGAGATGAAGTGTCCCGAGCATCACAGGGCACCCTGCCCTGGGCTCCCTGCCTGCAGCCACAGCCAGCGCTTCCCCCACCCCAGGGAGCCAGCCCTGCTCCCCCCCCACCCCTGCCGGCCTCCAACAGCTGCCATGGAAGCAATTAGTCTGGTAACGAGCATGTCATCAAAACGCCAGCCAGGCTCACCTCATCTGTCCCCCGGGGCAGAGCTGAAGGCTTTGGCGTGTCCGCACCAGGCATCTGCACAGCTTTAGGCTGCATTTCTCTCTCCTGCAGCTTGATTCATTACAAAACCGTGGGACGGGTTTGGCTTTTGCTTTTTCCCCCCACGAAGGCCGTGGCTGCCCTGAGGGCAAGCGGTGACAGGGGCAGCGCTGGTGGCCCCGGCTGGCGCGTCCCCAGAGGCAGCAGGGGCTCTCGCCCCACGGCCTCCCGCAGAGCCCTGCTCGGGGGCACATCTCCCACGTGCCAGAGGTGCCTCATCGATCATGGAATGAAATCTTCCTTGGGCACCCACCCCGGCCTGCTTTTGCCCCCCCTCTGCAGGCACTGCCCTTCCAGAGCGCTCAGAAACCAGCCCCCGCCACAAAGCGTGACACCTCCAACAGCCCTTGGGTGAGGAGCTGGAGAAACAAACCGAGAGCCTGGGGCTGATATTTGGGGACCATCCCGCTATTCCCAGGCTCTGACATGCAACAGGTTTCCCTGGGAGCCTCCTGGCCCTCTCCAGGTACAGGGATCCCACAGAGGCTCGTTCCTGGAGCTGATGGTCCAGGATGGGGAAATCACCAGCAGCACCTGCCCCAGCAAAGCTCCTTGTGTCACAGCCTCACGGGCGCTCAGGGTCCCCGCCGCAGCCCCAGGTGTTGCCTCACGGGCTTTATGTAGAGCCAGAAACTTCAACCCAGCTCCGTTTCACCTCTGCTTTGCGGAGGACACTCCGGGAGGGTCTCTCCTACCTGGTTTCCAATCCAGCATCTCCAAGCTGCCTCCGGCTTGGGGGGAGCCGCGGTGGTCCCAGCCTCTGTCCCCAGCAAAGCCGGTGTGAGCCCCCACCACAGCATCCCTGCAGGGACCGTCCCAGGAGGGCGGCAGCTCCCCCCCAAGCCGAGAACCAAACCCCAGACTAACTTCATCCTAGGGCTAGAGAGAGCCTGCCCCCTTCTTATTAAGGTTGCAGGGTTAATTAGCACATGCTGGGGCTTTCTGGGGCGATCAGTTCCCGAGGGCACAGGGGGGTGAATTACTGCCCGGGCTGCAGCTGAGCTCCGGGTGGGATTTGCCTTCAACCAGCCCCGCCTGGGGAGAATAAACCTATTTAACGCATTTTGTATTTCACACCCCAGCCCCTGGATTTTTAAGGCTGATCTCACAGAAAAGATGCAGATCTTGGGGCATTATCCAAAAAGCCATCGCCCCCGCCCACGGGTTTCTCTGCCTTTCACTGCGGGGAGGCGGGGGGGGGGACACGCTCTGATGTCTTGTACTGGGGTTGAGCCTGCATTGCATGGGGTGCGATGAGTAAGAGCCTTCCTCCTCCCTTGCCGGCACTGCCTCCGAGACTGCTCTTGCTCAGTATGGAAGAAGTTAAACTGAAAAAAGTCCGATGAGTTGGTGAAGAAGGAAAGCAAGATGGACAGGTACATATGCCCAGTGCTCCTCTCCGTAGGAGATCAGGATACCTTTAGGAGATCAGGCTAAAAAGTGCCTGAGCACTGGGCAGTGCTGGTTCCTGCAGGAGGATGCTGAGAGGGGCTTTGGAGAGACGCTTTTTGTCCCCGTGGTGGGGGTACGCTGGATATGGCCACGCCTGGGGATGGAGCAGCACAGGGAGAATCCGGGTTGCACATGTAGATGTTACAGGTTATCACTGAGCAGACGCAACCACAGGGATGGGGCAGCAATGCCGGGTGATCCCACAGTCTGCTCCCAGGGAGATGTCTCCACACCAGCATCATCCTAGCACAGCACCTACATCATCCCGGCACAGCATCTTAGAATCACAGAATCATAAATGGTTGGGGTGGAAGGGACCTCAAAGCCCACCCAGTGCCACCCCCTGCCCTGGGCAGGGACACCTCCCACCAGCCCAGGTTGCTCCAAGCCCCGTCCAACCTGGCCTTGAACCCCTCCAGGGATGGGGCAGCCACAGCTTCTTTGGGCAACCTGGGCCAGGGTCTCACCACCCTCAGAGTGAAAAATTTCTTCCTGAGATCTCATCTAAATCTCCCCTCTTTCAGTTTAGAACCATTCCCCCCTCATCCTATGGCTCCCTCCCTGATAAAGATCCCTCCCCATCTCTCCTGGAGCCCCTTTAGGGACTGGAAGGGGCTCGAAGGTCTCCCCGGAGCCTTCTCTTCTCCAGGCTGAACCCCCCCTTCATCCACCTTCACCTTCATCCACCCACCCCAGCACCCCGGAGCCACCTCACAGCCCACAGCAGCGCCGCAAGAGCCGGGCGTTTCTCTTTGCTCAGAGCGGCTGGAGAAATAAAATTATTTTTCTTTATCTTCTCAAAATTATTTTTGTTTCTTGTCCCAGGACAGCATTTCCCCAGAGGTTCTCTAGTTCACTTGCTGCAAACCCAGCGCCTCCCAGCGATGCTGAGACACCCCTGGGCTCTGAAATACTCTGCCGGGCAGCAGATCGGAGCCCCTTTGCCATTTATTTTCTCCCTCGTGTTTCTAATCTCTGGAAACTCAATGGCGCGGCCGTGAGCTGTGGTAAGGACACAGCGGATCCACCCTTAATAAATCCCGAGCTGCGGGAGATGCTTCAGGATAAACCTTCAGCCGAGGAGACTCGTGAGCCGCTGGGTTTCGGTGTGCTCCCGGCCGGGCGTGTGGCACCAGGGCAGGAGATCTCCATCGCGCCCATCTGCAGGACGAGGTTTTAGGTTAAAAACACAAACATCTCAATGCGACCCTTTTTTTTTTAAAGAGGTTCCTTTAATTCTCCCTGTGGGTTCCTTCCTTTTTTTTTTTTTCTTTTTTTTTTTTTTTTTAACAGCACGAGTGAAATTAAGAAACTCCGCGATTAAAACCCCTCACAGCAGAAAGAAAATCCCTCTGCCAGGGAACGGGTCTGGTTCTGGCTGGATTTCATTAAAAAAGGGGAAAAATGAAGTTATTTTCTTTCCCACCAAGGAAAGAGAGGCAGCAGGAGCCGGTGGGTCCTGTGAGCCCTTCATCCCGGCCATGGCCGTACGGATGCAGCGGGGACCGCGGAACGAGGGCATGAAACGAAGGTGGGTGAAGGGGGTGTTCAGTGAGGGACCACGACGACGACGATGATTTCGGCTCCTTTCTGCGAGTTACGCACCCGTTCTTACCCCCGCATCGATTCACCCGAACTCCCCACAGGATCCTCTCCCTGTGTTTTGTTGTACAAGACGAACGGTGAATATAAAATTACATTTTTCACCCCAGGACATCTCTACAAATGTGGAAAAAGCCTTTTCCCATAAGAGACTGAGGGTACGACCCAATCCTTTGGGATTCACGCTCCAAACCAGGTTTCCCCGGGGGGAACCTTTGCAGCCCAGCAAACTCTTCCCTGCTCTCCCCCGCCCGGAGGGTGGTTTGGAAACGGAAAGTTGAATTTCCAAGTGCGATGCCGCACCTTCCTTTCACGGCCTTCATCTAATTTTCAGGATTTTTCTCCCCCAGCTGTTCGGCAGAGGCGGGAGGGAAGGGCCCCACGGCTCCCGAGGGGCAGAGCCAGCTGGCGCGGGGGATGCCGTGCCCGTGTGTGTGCCGTTGTTATCCTTAGCGCAGGTTTAGTGGCCAGGCAGCTTCTGATATCAGCACAGCGCTTCCCCCGCTCTGCTCTCCCAATTCACCCTAAAATTGCTAATTTTGCGAGAACTGAGCGTTTTCTCCGGGTGCCGCGTCGCCCTGAAATCCTTTCCTGTGGAAAAATGAGGCGTTTGTCTCTTTTTCTCTGACTCAAAGTCGATTTCCCTTTTTTTTTAATGCGACATCTTCTGTGGGAAACCACTTCAGGCCAGGTCTTGCTTGCGTCTGCATCTCGGAAGAGGGAAAAAAAGACCCAGCAAAGCCAACCACAAGCTCTGGGTTTGGGAAACGTGAAGACTCGGGCATTTGCGATTGTGCAGAGCTCAGCCGCCTCCTCCGGCCTTCGGCGGGTGCGAGGATGCGGCTCGGTGCCAGCATCCCCGCCCTCCCCTCAGGTCCCCGCTCGCTTCGTTTGGTGGCACAGTGGCCACCAGCCCCTGGCCCTGGGGGAATTTGGGATGGAGAGGGGTCAAACACAGCCCTGCCAGGGCTCCGGCTGTGGATGCTGAGCATCCCCCTGGGGAGAGGGACGATGCCGACAGGTCTGTCGTGGCTGGCGTTGGCTGTGAAACTGCTGGAGCTTAATACGGGCTCATCTTTCACTCTTCAGCGTCACCCTGCAAACCCTCAGGTTGTCCTTGTCCCGCAGCCGGTGCCCCGTGTGCAGGGACGGCAGCCGCCCGATACAAAACACAGAGGGAGGCGAGCATTCCCGTAATCCCACGGCAAACACAGAACCATCGGTGTGACACAGCTGATAAACCCCTCGGGAAATACCCAATTATTAAAGCCACCAGTTGGATTTCTCTTAATAACAGCAAAGGGCTTCAACCGCACAAACACCACTGAGAAAACGTACTTTTTTCTTTAGGTTTTTTTTTTTTTTAATAAATAAATCCAGGTTTCCGTCTAATTGATCACTGCTCCATGGAGCAAGACTTCGCACAAATGTGTTTCGGCGGTCGGCCGGCGTTCTCCGACTTTGCCGATGGCCCCGTCCCGCTTCCCAGCGCCGGCAGGGAAGGGTGCTGCTCCGTTCCGGGAAGGCTCAGCATCCCTGCCAGGTCCCGGCTGTTCTCCGAGGGAGCAATGCCATTTTTGGTCTCTTTTTGGCCGGGGGGGGTGGGGGCGGAGGGGGTGGCCTTGGTGCAGGTCCCCGGGGCTGCGCTTCCCCCCCCACCATTAAAAATAACAGCAAAATATGTTTGATTCCTGAGCCCGTGCCAGAGGTGGGACTATTTCTGGAGCGATGAGAGAGTCACTCGGCGGTGCAGGGGGAGCTGCTGGGACACCTGCGCCATCGCTGGGGTCCCCCCCCGCCGGCTTCTTCCCGCAGCCGGGCATGGCTCGAGCATCCTGATGTCCAAAGCTCAGCCCCGCGCTGGATGCAGTCCTCCCCCGGCACCGGCACGACGGAGAGAAGCCTGCTCCTCCAACGCACCTGTTATCTGAAAACCATTAAAAAAAAAAAAAATAAAAATGTTGGGATATATCGAAAGGGATTAATTAGCGCTGTTGATGGAAGCCAGATCCAGAATTTGCCTTGGAAAGAAAACAAATCAGAGCCCAAAAGCGAGCACGGGGAGGGAAAGCCGTGCCGCAGCGCTGCACGCAAATGTTCCGTGTCACATTACACAGAATTAATGCCTCGGCTTGTCTGCGCAGATGAAAAGGCTTTAACCTAAAGAATCAATTAAGTTTCCTTGCAGACAGTCTAATCTAACCCAGGGGGGACTTTGGGGGGAGCGAAGCCCCTCACCTCTCCTGATGGCAGCCGTAAATCCCTGTCTCCTTACGGCTCTGATCTTCAAAGCAGCAGGAGCCGTTTGCTGCTGCTCCAGCCAGGTGCGAAGTCGGTTCCATCCAGGTGGAAACCGCAGCCTGGAATAAAACCCACCATTTATTGCTAAGGAGATTTAGGGTAAGGAAGAGGAAACCTGTGGCCACCGTCACCTTTGTTGGCTCTGGCTGTCAGTGTCCTCTTCTGGCTGGTGCGCTTCAGCGTCACCCATCTCCTGTCTGTCCAAATGGCTCCAACGTGGTCCATCCCACTGGACCGCCCTGAACCCACTCGGACCCACCCTCCTGGCCGTGTACCCAATGCTGCCTGTCCATCCATCCATCCATCCATCCATCCATCCATCCATCCATCCTTCCATCCGTCCGTCCATCCATCCATCCGTCCATCCCAACAACTCCAATCCTGACCCAACACCACCCATCCATCCATCTGTCCAGACCAGACAGGACCAACAAAACAAATGTGGTACCGCAGCCCCCTTCCCTGCATCCCGGAGGCTCACGTGTCCATTTTCCAGGCTGGAAAACACAGCTCTTCCCCCTCTGACTCAGGGTGATGGCTTGAAATATCTTCTATGATCTCAGAGAGCTGCATCCTGTACTGAAGAAGCATCTTCAGGATTGTCCGGAACCGGCCGATCCCGCAGCGCCTGTAAATTTGGCACAGGAATAAGAGGCAAGAGCATTCCCGCAGCTGAGGGATCCGGGGAACCCCAGTGAGTGGGACAGGACGGCCACCAGCAGCGGGACCCCCTGGCACTCACAGCACTTGCTCGTGGAGCAGCGGCATGTAATGAATCATGGATTTTTAATCATGGGGGGAAAAAAAATAATTTCAGCTTTGTTCCCAAATGTGCAGCTCGTCCGGAGCGTGGCACCACCCCGGGAGCTGGGGGATGCCAGGGATGAACCGGGGCTGGGTCAGGAATGACCCTGGGGCTGAGCAGGCGGCCGGAGGGGGGGTGCGGTGGGGAGCAGGGCCGGCAGCCCCCCCGGGAGCGGGACCGAATCGAGTCACCTCCACGGGCCGGCGATCACCGCCGGGCAGGACGCCATTTCTGGGCCACGGGCACAGGTCACCCAGCCTGTGGTGGCTCCCTGGGACGTGGAGGTGATGGCCGTGGCCTGGCTGGCTCTGCACACACACGTGTAACGAGATGAACAGGTCTCAGCTCAGACCCAGGAGTCTTGCACCCTTACGCGTCTCGCAGCGAGTGGCAGCGAGGTGGGGACATCCCGGATGGCAGCGAGATGGGGATATCCCCGCATCCCAACGGTGATGCTCCTACAAAGCAGGTTTGCCTGCCCGGTGCTGGGCCCCCCAGGGCAATGACGGGGCTGCATGAGCTGGGGGTGGGAAAATGTGAATTTTGGGGTATTAAAGAGGGTGTAAAGCGGGCAGCCAGCACACCTACCCTGCCCATCCACTGCCACGGACAATGCGTGCTCTCGCCAGCAACAGCCAGGCCAAATACGCATCCAGCCTGTGCCGTGATGACAAGGGGGCGTCGCACAAAACATTCATAAATTAACAACTCGCTCAAATACCGGAGAGTTTGTCGATGAGCTAATGGATGTTCCAGTTCGTAACCGCACCGGTGCCACTCTGGGCTCGCCGTCCCTCGCTGGAAGGAGCTCAGCGTCATTTCACCCAACCCCACGTGTGATTTCTCTCCACGTAGGAGACCGATATGAAGGCAAAAGAACCCAGCTTCGACTTTAATAGAAGCAAAAATACCCCTCTGCTAATTTTATCTCTGAGGCAGGCTATTATTAACGTGTCATTATTCTTCAGAAAAATTTGATCCCGCCCGGCCCAAGACACATAAAATCTCTATAAACTCCAGCGCGTGATTTACGGCTTGGCATCAGGGGACTGAAGTAATTCAGTCCTGTCAATTTTGTTCCTATTTAAAGGCGTGCCGCAATTAATGTTTACCCGCCGCGAGACCTGCGCTCAAATGGCATCTGCCAGGTGGGGAAATCACCGTTTATCATTTGACAGAGACGAATCCATCGTAAACGCATCCCCCGGCAGAGCGGGAAAGCCCCCCTGGCACGGGCGAGGACCAAGTCCGGGAGGCGCTGGCAGCGATGCCGACAGGGACGGGCAGCTCCGGCAGCGCCTCCCACTGCCCCCAACTCCGGGGAAGGGACATTTTCAGTTTTTTTTTTCCCCAGTTTCTCCCCACGTAGGGCCCCGGCAGCTGAGCAGCAGCGCCGAAGTGCGGGCGTGGGATGGGCGATGTTGGGATTGCCGCTGCCTTCTCGCTGTCACCTGCCTAATTACATCGGGGACGGGGATAATGGATAACTGCTGGGGGTTTGGGCTCCCTTCGTCCTCCCCCCGCCTCTTTTTGGGATGCCAGGCCGGGGCGGTGGCGGGGAGGCTGCTGCCGCTGCTGCCGCCGAGTTAACTGGGAGCAAGAGGGACAAGGTAATTAAAGCATGATTAGAATCAGGCTATGAGCATCTCCCGCCAGGGAATCAGCGGGGTCGCACGCCGCAGCCCCCGACCGCAACCGGCACCTCGGCTCCTCTCCTGCCCGCCCTCGGCCAAGCGGAGCCACATCCCAGGGGGGACAGGGACCTACGGGGACCCTCGCCACCACCCGTACGGGCTCCACGAGGAGGATGAAGGAAGAGCACTGGAGCCTTCCTCACTGGTCCCCGAAGCCCCAGACTCCCAAAGCCGGAGGCTCGGAGCGGCTCCTCTCCATCCCAGCCGGCAAACCAACAGCTCGAGGCTCCCCGTGCCGAGAGAAACCCATCCTTCCTCCCAGGCCATTCCTGATGATCCTGGTCCCGCCGCCGCTGCCCCAGGATGCTGCCAACCCCACCGGCAGCGGGGCTGCCCTCACCCTGCCCCGCTCCCCCGGTGTAAATCCGCAGCGGCTCCGCTGGGCTCCCGGCACCTCTCCTGCCACAGACTTCTACTCTCAAACCTGCGTGCCTGAAAGGAGGAGCAAGGGAAGACGCAGGGGAGCAGCAGGACGATCCTTGCTCGTGTGTTATCCCCCGCAGAAGGGATATTTTCTCTTGGGATTTTTTTTTTTTTTCATCGTAAGCAGCAGCTATTTCCCATCCCGCCAACCCCCTGGCCCAGCCGGGAGAGCTCGCCCTCATCCACCCGCTTGTCAAATCCTCACTTTAATTATGTGCCCTGCCAGAGGTCGTCTGCAATTACCCAGCTTTAATTTCCTGCAGCCACGTGTCCTCCGGAGCCTGGGAATCTCCCGGCCGGCAGCCCCGCGCTGGGCGAAGGGCCGCTCGCTGTGTCCTGCTCACACCTCTGCAGCTGGGCAGAAAATTAGCCAAGAGAAAATGTCAGGAGCTGGGCTCTTGGGATGTTTTCCCCCATCCCTCGTTAGAGCCGGCGGAGGTTCCTGCCCACGGATGCAGGGTTGGAAGCGCGAGGTTTGCAGCGGGCAACCTGCTCGCTCTTAATTAACCTGCAGATGCATCTGCATCACATCTTTTATCCGGGATGAGGCGTAATTCCCCGCTGCGTGCCGGTAGGAGCCCATGTAAAACAAACCGCTCTGGCCACATCGGGGACTGGGAGAGAAACTGGCTGCTGCCAAGCGTGGACATGGGATTTTTACGGGATTTTTCCTCCCTTCCTCTGCAGGGAGGGACCTCCAGCTTCCCACCGCATCGCTCGTACCCCACGGCGGGCACGGAGATGATCCAACAAGCCTGACTCCCCCCCTAAATATCACAGCTCGGAAAATGCAATGCCAGCTCCTGGGTTTGCCTGCGAGGAGACCGGTGGGGGGGCGCGGAAAGCAGCAGGAGAGAGAAAAATGGGGTGCCAGGGGCGACAGAGTGGGGCCGGGCGGGCACCGGAGGCAGCTCCATCCCCGCACGGGGCTCCCACCGCAGCCGGCCCCATTGCCCCGGGTGAGGGGCTGCCGGCCCCCCGAGCCCCCCGCTCGCTCCAGCCCCGGCGTGGCAGCGGGGCCGGGCACTTCTGCCATTTATAAGGGCCTGAAAGTGCACCAGGAGAGCCAATCAAGTCGTGCCGATTTGCATATTAATGACATCCCCTAAATAATCCACACCGCACCAAACAGAGCTGGTGATAGCTGCTGGAACACCCACAGTATAAACTGTCTATTTAAATTACTTCAATTTTGCTTTTTTTTTTTTTTTTTTTTGGAAGAAAGGGCTCTAACCTGAGCCCCCCGAGTAATAGGTATTAACCCGCAGCGGTGATTAACACATGAGCTACGTTCACTGTCTCCATCATCAGCTGGGGCAGAAAATGGGAATTCCATGTACAACTTTATTGCTCAGCTTCACAATTGCCCAAAAACATGGCTTATGGGGGATGTACCGTCAAAGAAAGCCAGCTCGCCACACTCAGCCCCGGGGCACCTCTCCGGGCAGGATCGGTCCCCTCGGGGGGCCCAAAGAGCAGGCGGAGCCCGGATGGATGGGGGGCGGTGGGGTGCCCCTGCACCCACCCTCACAGCCTGTGCACATCGGGTGCTGCGCAGGGAGACCCTGCTGTGGGTATATTGAGCTGATTTAAAAGAAAAAATAAATTAAAAAAAACACCAACTTTTATATATATATATTTAAATGGCTGGAAATGTAGATTGAAAATGTCATTACAGGTAAGGCAGAGGAGAGCACCCTCCAACACTCCTGCTTAGAGAAAAGGCATTTCATAAACCGAACACCCACCCGAGAGCCAGCGGAGATGCACCGGGCGCCCTCGGGGACAGGCTCTGGCCACGCAGCATCACCACGCTGGACGTGGTGGCCTTGGGCACCAAGATGCCGCTCCCCGGGGGAGCACAGGGCTTATCAGCCACTCACCCCACCAACACTGCGCTTCCAGAGCCCTCGACACAAGTTGTAATTGTACTCCTGGTACCCTCAGTGGGGTTTGGGGGTTAAAACTCCACCCCAGAGCATTTGGGATGGGGTCAGCGGAGCCGGCCGGACCCGGGCTGTGCGTCCCCTGTGTCACTGCTGCACCCCATCAGCCTGGGACCACAGGGACGAGCACCCGGCCATGCCAGTGAGCCCGAGGCCAGCGCAGGGTGGCAGCCAGGCCATACCTGTTCTGGCTCTCAAACGCATGAGGAAGGAGGATGCCGGGCAGGAAGGTCGGTCCCTGCATCCCCCCTGCAACGGGGAGCATCCCCTCTGAGAGGGAGCGCACATTTCTGCTTATAAGCAGATTTATTTCAATCACTCCTCACCTCGCCAGACAGCCCGGGCATCGCCAAGGGGATGGATATGGCACTCTCCCAAAGGACGCGGCGTGTTGTGCCATGGCCGCGGTGCCACTCTCATCTCCTGTGGCCAACGATGCACCCAACGCTGCCGAAGCGGCTGCCCCGGCACCACACCGGCGGGTGATGGTGGCTCGGCAAAGGCGTCTGGAAAGTCATCAGCCACATCGCCCCGGCCAGACCCAGCCGTGCTGCCCCCCTCCGCTCCCGGCCTGTCCCCAAACGGCAGGAAATCCTCAGCAAATTGCTGCCGGGGTTTTAGAAATAGGCCACATCAAAGGGACGCAAAGGTATTCTGAAAATAACCATCCCGGGTTATTTTTCTGGATTTTATTTATTTATTATATTTCCCGGATTATTATTCCCGGGATGGGGAAGGGGAGTCAGCAGCAGCAGCGATGCTGCAGAGCGGGACCGTCCCCCCGCGCGAGCCCCCGGCCGCGTCCACGCCGGCGGAGGAAACCAGCTCTGCTGAGCTTGCAGGAACCTCAGCGTTTGCAGCCTGCTGCCTTTCCAGATTTTCCTTTAAATAGCACCAAAACCATCCCGCCCTCCCCCTGTCCTCATGGAGGCAACGACGGTTCCTCCCTCCTGTGGATGTCGTCACTATTAATTATGGACCTTAATAAATAAATCCGCCACGAGCATCACTTCCCTCCCTCCCCAGCTTCCCAGGGGCTGAACTGCGCTCCTTCCCCACGGCTCCAGGCAGCTCGGCTCCGGCTTTGGTGGGAGAAGAGCCCAGCCCAGTGATTCGGATCCCTTGCAAAGCTGGAGGGATCAACCGCCTCCCCCCTCGGCTTTGCTGGAGGGGCCGGCAATTTAATTCTCAGTAATTTAATTAGGTTTGTCTCTGCTTTATGTCCCGTGACATAGAGCCATAATGAAATTTTTTTAAATGCAGTAATTTTACACCAAAAGGTTATTCATACTCCAGCACTCACTCAGAAGAGAAAGTGAAAGGATCAGGCGTGGGCTGCTCTGGTTTTGGGTGGATTTCAGAGCTTTTTGGGCTCTGTCTTCCCCAGCCGGCAGCTCCCGTCTGAGAGCCACGAGGCAGCAGGGATGGCCCGAGCCCAGCAGCCAGGGGAGGTCCCTTCTTCTTATCCACCTATTTTTTTCGTCTCCAGCTCCCTCAGAAATCACCCAGCCACGTCCACACAATAACAAAATAAAATAAAAAAAAAAAAACAACAGAAAAGAAAATTTAATAAGATTTCAAATTGCCTTCTCCTGAATTCCAATTGCTTCATATATTGTGTTCATGACAACTCCTACACTTCCCATTTTCCTCCCGTCTTCTCTTCCTATAAGACAAGTTCTTGTGCTAATGAATTCCTGATTTTTTTTTTTATTTACTAAGTGTCGCAGAGGAAATCCTCGTTATTTGTGCCTCGGTCAGGCTGGAGCAGACGCAGCCGGTTGCCGCCGCAGCGCCCGGCCCCGTGGAGTATGAAGCTCACGTACAGCCACTCCGCACGCCGCCGCCGAGAAGGATTCAGTAATTGAAAAGACCTTATAAATCAATAGAGCTAAATTGAAAACTCGGGCAGGACTCCACATAATTCACTCGCTCACCTGTTAAGACTTCTTTTTACTTTTTTGGGGGGAAAAAAGAAAAAAGGGTTGGTAGAGGGGAACCTGGGGTACGCCGGCTCGACGCTGCTTCTCCAGCACGGCTGGCTGGGGAGATGATGCGCGAGCAATTAATCCCACACGGAGATCATCAGAATGTCAGGCGACCTCCGATTTATTCCCGTGTCCTTGGAGGCAGGAACGCCGGCCGCGGGGCCGAGCGACCGCAGTGAGCTGCTTTTGTCGCTAGCAGGGAGCACGAACCGGCGCGGCTCTTTTGAAGCTGCCTTCAAGGAGGAACGACGGGACTGTAATTCCCGAGGGAGAAGGTAAAGCATTTGCCTGGGCATCCCAGCCCCGAGCGCTTTTCCCACGTGCCGTGGCATCCGCCGCCCCCGGCCCGGCATCTCCCCAGCCCTGACGAACCCCCAGGACCACCAGCCAGCACACAGTGCGGAGTTTTTGGACAATAATTTGCCAACCATGGAAAACAGCGAGCTAAGGGGATTTAGGGGAAGGGGAACAAGCGGCTGGATGTAATCAGACCCAATTAGCGCATGGATCAATTAAGCAGTGGCAGAGCCCGGCGCTGGAGAGAAGGGCAGGCTGGCAGGAGGAGGAGAGGCGGTGGGATGACGGGCAGGGGACGGGGGGTGGTCCCCGAGCCCCGGCCGCGGGTGCTGCTCGCTCGGAGGAGCCCGGCGCTGACGCCTGGCTCGGCCCCCATCGCTGCTTCCAGAAACTTTCACCAAGAACGGTTTAAATGAGTCGTTTATCAATGAAATGCGTGATTTCGCCGGGCAAATTAAAATCTGTCCTCTTGTTTAATTAATAGGGCAGCTTTATATTCGACAAATTAGGGAGACTCTTGATGAGTTAATTTGTTAATTAACGGAAGCCTGGAGGCTCTTGTTTCATTAGACATTGCCAAATCCTTTAATCTGACGCGTTGCTCCTCCTTCAGGACCCCCTTCTCCCTCGCACTCGGGTTCAGGCCCCGAAACAGCCCCGGCAGCGATGCTCACCGTGGGAGGGCTCCCGGCACGGCCATGGCTTCCCTGCACTGGGATTTAGGGCACCGGCTCGGCATCAGCGTATTTCTCCCTCCCCTTCCTTCAGGAGGATTTATATCCGCCGTCGAGGAAGAGCGTGAGATCCCTGCAGCCGAGCCGCCGGCTGCTGCTGCCGCCGAACAAAGTCCAAACCTGTCTCCAGGAAAGAAAGACGGGGGGGTGTCGAGGGGGGTGGAAATTAAAAAAAAAAAAAAAAAAAAAAAAAAGGAAAGAAAGGCTTTTGACCCAGTTCAGAGTGAAAATTTCGCTTGCTTTATTTTTTAAGGCAAAGCTCCCTGCGCGCGGAATTGATGAGTTGGTTGAGTTTAATAAGCAGGTTACGGTGCAGGGAGGCCGTGCTGTGGACAGGGGGGTGCAAATTAGCGATGCTGCTGCCGGCGGGTGGAGGATGCCGCACTCCTCATCCCGGCAGACCCGACCACCGAGGGTGTCCGCATGCCCCAGGGGTCTGGGATTGTGCCAGTGCGGGGGCGGGCTGTGCCCAGCAGTGCCCACCTCGCTGATGGCCAAACCCCACGGCTCGGAGCAGAGTCCAGCCATGGACACCCAGACCACTGCCACAGGAGCCTTCGGGGCAAATAAACCCTCCAGGTACATCCAAGCTCCTCGGGTCAGCCCTTTCCCCCGCCCAGGGTGACAATAGGCACAGCCACCCCCAGCAACCCCATCCCACTGCTTCCAGTACAGACCAGTAGGATGGTGCTGCGGCTGGGTGAGCACCGCTGACCTGCTCCAAGCGATGCCACGGCAAGAGGAATCACACCAACCCCAGGGAGCCCCAGACAAGCGTGATGGAACCAGAACCTCACCGAGAGCAGGACCAGCAACACCAGTAAGAGCAGCCGTGGTGGGACGCACACCCGCGCTGACCCGTGTGGAAAACCCCACCGTGTGCCTTGTGATGAGTATCTCATTACGGCTGCTCATTTATACCGCAAATCCTACTTTACGTTAAAAAACCAGCAGTGCGGGTTCCTGAGCTTGCACGATGGACCATTTTCCCCCAAACCAGATTAACCCAGAGCCCGAAGGACCAGCTCCTTCATTTATTTTTAGATACCGGTGCCTGCTGCACTAGCCGTCACGTTATCAAGTAAATATGGAAAGCCAGATGACTGCCAGCAGAGAGGCACCCAGAGACTCTGTTATCTTTGTTTTTAATAGGCTGTCAGTTCCTGGGATGTATTTGCTTTCAGCCTTTAAAAAGAAACCCCCGCTTCACTTTATACCGCAGAAGTTTGCCAAGTTTCCAGCTTTCCCTGAAACTTATTTCGCTGCAGCAGGCCCGCAATAGGCAGAGAGCGCCTCGGGAGAGGGCACAGCTCGCTCGGACCGAGAAAGCGGCAATAAAAAAGAAAATCACATTGACTGGCAAATGCCTGCTACAGTTTCCACAAATACTTGGCAAAAAAAAAAAACCACCCCGTTGCTGTTCAAGCCAAGCCTGTTTGGGTGCCTTTCGCACAAGGACGCTGATGGTTTGCACTTTGGTACTCCAGCGCTGGCTCCTGCTGCTGGCTACTTGCCGTGGTCAACGAGGATGGGCAAGCCGGAGCTCAAGCTGGGTAAAACCACACTTGGATAGGGAGCTATTTTCATTAATCACCGATTAATTGAGGCTGGAAGGGACCTTGGACACCATCTGGCCCGAGCCCTGCTCAAAGCGGAGCCAGCCTCCCAGTACATCAGGCAGCTCAAGACCTTCTCCAGGTGAGCTCTGGGCATCTCCAAGGATGGAGATCCCACCACCGCTCTGGCCCTCATCCCAAGGGTGATCCCCCCATAGCAAAGGGGTTTTGTGTGCAGTGGAGCATCCCTCCTGCCATCTGCCTTGTGCCTTTCACTCCATGCCTCCAAGAAGAGCCTGGCTCCATCTTCTCTACCACCCAGCTCCCGGGGAATGACAGCATCTTCCAGAGGGAGATTTACTGCTGTGCCTGATGGAGCAGGGCACACCATCCCACAGCATCCCGCTCTTCTCCTGGGCCATTGCAGGCTGCCAAACCCAGGGAAATCCCTCGGGCTTTTCCGCCTGCCCCGATGGGTCCATGGAAACCCCAAGCCCAGCAGCTCTGCCCCTCCATGCAGCTCAAAATGCTCCTCAAATCAAAGGGTTCGCCAAGAAATGGCTGCTCGATCCCCTTGTTTATTCAGTAAAAGAATCACGTGTGTTTGGGGATAAAGTGCCGTCAGTTATTTTTCCCCTCTATTTTCTAACACTCCAGCCTCAGATCAATAAATTAATTCAAAATCATCTAACGAGCACTCAGCCTGTAATTTATTTTTCATAAGTGTTAATCCGATTCCTTCCGAATGATATGCCTTTGGGACCCTCACAAATTAAGAAGCCATTCAAGACACTTCCCCGACATTACTTAGGCAGAAAACAACATTAGACTGAAAATAATAATAATGCCAAGCTCCTTCTAAAGATGGTTTTCAGAGACCCAAAACATGTTTCATTTTATTTGATCCTCTGCTTTCTCTATTTACTGATGCACCCTGGGGCCCATCCCCAAGCAGTTCGCTTCAGCCTTTAATAACCACTATAAAATGAGTCTTGCCAAAAGCCTTGATCTGATGCGGCTTTTACTGTGATCCAAAATAATGCTTATCGGGGGAACGGCTCCTGCATTAGCTGTCGCAGGCCCGTAAAATACACGCCGACTTCAATCCAGGGCTTTCAGCGGGTTTTAACTCCTATTTGCATTGTGGTGATGACTCTCGCTTAGGTTTGGAAGGCGAAGCAGACTCCAGGAAACACGAAGAGCCGATTCCAGGCTATTTTAAGCTTAAAAACAAGAAATACCACAGCTTCTCCAAAGGCTCCAGAAGCCAAGAGCCACCCAAACTCATGGCTTTGTCGGGAAAATCAAAACTGGAATGGGAAAGGGGCAGGAGGGTGGGAGGCCAGCGCGGTTTGAGGCCACGCTTCATCCCCCTCCCTGCCCCCAGGACAGCCAGCCCCACGCAGGGCACGCTGCCAGCTCCGGCTCTGCCAATGCCCCTCTCAACCCCCTGAAGTCATTTTAATCAGAGGCATTTCTCCAGCCTCAGGCTCCAGGCACAGCCCCAGCCCGGCCGAGCTTTCCCCGGCCGAGCGCGTTTTAAGCCGCTCCCCAGTGAAACCCACACGGAGGGGCAGCAGCGAGGGATGCTCCAATGCGGGCTGGTGGCACCCAGGGCACCCCAGCTCTGTTCTCCAGGACTGTCAGGCACGGGTAACTCAGCTGACACGGGGCCAACTCCCTAATTCCTGCTGCAGTGTGACCATCGAACACTTACTAAGGCTGATGCATCTTATGGGGGGATTTCACCCTGGTCCTGCCCTGGGCACCCAGCGAGCACCCCCTGCCAACACTGAGGGTGCATTTCATAGAATCACGGAATGGTTTGGGCTGGGAGGATCTCAAAGCCCACCCAGTGCCACCCCCTGCCCTGGGCAGGGACACCTCCCACCAGCCCAGGTTGCTCCAAGCCCCGTCCAACCTGGCCTTGAACCCCTCCAGGGACGGGGCAGCCACAGCTTCTCTGGGCAACCTGTTCCACTGCCCCACCACCCTCACAGCAAAGAATTTCTTCCTAGTATCTCATCTAAATCTCCGCTCTTTCAGTTTAAAACTGTTCCCCCTCATCCTATCGCTCCCCTCCCTGATCAAGATCCCTCCCCATCTCTCCTGTAGGCCCCCTTTAGGGACTGGAATTTCCCACCCTCTGCCATGGCTCCTGACATGTTTCATGCCTCAGCTGCACGGTCCTTCAGAAAAACTTCAGTACTGACCCCTTAAAGCGTCTCTCACTCTCTCTCTTCCCAACACGAAGAGGTACTTCTCAGAGCTGTGTCTTTTTTCCATTTAAGCGGCAGGTCGTGCTGGGAGCGGGAGAGAGGGAAACAGATGCTTTTCCCTCGTGGTTTGCATAATGCATTTCTCCTTCCACTTACTGTCTAACACGGTGCGCTTGGCCTAAAAAAGAGAGGAAAAAAACCAAACCTTGCAGTAATATTTACAAGCTAATTAGGCAGAGGACTGATTTCAACATCATCAGAAAAGAGCCAGTTGGGCTGGAAGGGTTTTTACCGATTTTCCTTGGAAATTAAAACTGCAACAGGCTGCTGCTGGCTACAGCAGGGAGCTGAAGCCGTCCCCGGGGAGCTCAGAGCTGCCAGCTCTGACCCCCTGCCCACCATTACCAACCTCACTGGAAGCGCTGGGGTTTACCTCCAATCCTCTGAAATGACTGCTGAAAGAGGCAGGGGGAACAGCATCTTCTTTCCCCGCAAAAGAACAGGAGGATTTGAATGTCTGTGCCATGGGATTAGAGAAAAATTAAAGCTATGCTTGAAAGAAATAACAATTACCTTTTCTTTATATTTAGCAGCACTCCCTTGTACAAACCCCAGCCAAAATGCCATTTCCAATAACACAACGAATTTTACAGTACATAAAACTCTGGGCGCCGAGGGGGGAGAAAACGCAGCATGGAATCGCTTGCTCCTTCCACGCGTCGCTTCGTAGCATCGCTATTTTCTGCCTTGCCAGACCTCGGCCCTGCGCCTCCAAGGCTCAGCAAGCCGCGACGGGTCCCAGGAGCGAAGGATGGAGGCATCCGAGGAGGTCTCTCCCCGCCGCCGCTGATTTACCGTGCGGCAGGCGGTGGGAGCGCTCTGTGCCAGCAGATCATCGTCCCCGCCGTCGCCCCCGTTATCCATCAGCCAGCAGCTCGCTTTTAGAGCGCCGGTCCCCTGTCACTCAGGAATTATAGATCTACCCAGCAAAGTCGCAGGGAAATAATTGTTTGTTCGTTGCTCGGCCCTCTGAAACTCAAGGAGAAAATGAGATTTCGCTTGCTTGCTTTAGATCATGGGGTTTTCTTCCCTGCTGGGCTTATTTCAAAATCCCCACTCCTCCCATTCAGCTGCCAAACAAGCGCAGGGAGCTGCCGGCGGCATTGCTGGCGGCATCACAACCAGTGCCCCAGGACCTGGGGGATCAGCCCGATGGCAGGTGGCTGCCGGCACGGCTACGGCTACGGCTCTGCACCGGGAAAGGCTTCAATGAGCCCAAGGGGGAAATTCTGACCCTGCTTCGGACCAAAAGTTAAGAGATGGTGCCCACACCGAGGCGGATCTGCAGGGCCTCGCAACTTCAAACGCGGATTTAAATAGCACCTGAACAAGAAGCAGACTCCAGACAAATAGAGATGTTCCGCTGGATGCATTTAATCTCATTAACCCAGGAGCTGTTTGTGTGGTTTTGTTCCATCATCGCGGAGCGGGGAACGCAGCCGCAGCAGCGGCGGTGCGCAGAAGCCGGCGGGGAAGCTGTATTCAAACACAGCCCAGATTAACCTGCCTGCTTTTACTGCCCCCCCCGCCAAAAGCAGCAAAACCACTGCAAAATAAATCACCCCGAGCAAATTAGCGTTTCTTCGGAATGAGGCGAGGAGCTCTCAGAAGGGACGGCTCCTCGAGCAGGCGATGCTCAGCGTGGCCAGGCGGCTGCTGCTGCAGAGCCTGGGTCACAGAGCCGCCCACGGTGGCAACACGCAGCCCCATGTGGCTTTGTGAAAAACGCAATTTATCGGCTCTCCTTTGCTCTGCAATTCTTGCCCTGCCAACCTCCTCCTCTCCTCCTGGAGAAGAGCAGAAGCAAGGACGAGGGAAGGAGCTGGAAAAGAGCGTTGATTTCAGAGAAAAGGGGTAGACGGAACGCGCAGGGGCAGCTGCAGGGCTACAGAAAGCAGAGTTTACAGCCCTCTGCCAAAGCCTTTCACCCCCCTATCGCACCTCCGCCCAGCCCAGTGTAACTGAATTGATTTCTTCAAATCAGCAGCTGCCTGAGCCCAGAGCCTTATTTACGCCAGGGTCTTTGGAGCGACAGCACTAACAAACGCCAGCGGAGAGGATGTGTGCGTGACCCCACCACAGCCCAGGTGACACGAAGGCACAGCCCATCTCTGCTAGAATTTGCTCTGCCTCCACGAAGAAGATTTACCACCTCCTGACTGCCCTGGGCCTTTGCTGATGCCCCCGTGCAGCTCCCCCACCACATCCCTTCGGCCCTACCCCGGCGCGACACAGATGCCAGGGCTCAGACCCCACGTCGCCCGGGAACACTGAGTGATGGAGACGCCTCAAACCCGGGTCTGGCTCCTCGGTCAGCAAAAGGCAGACCTGGGTCCTTGGTGGCATCCCGCAAGGGTTGAGCGCGGCAGGGACAGGACGGAGCTGCCTCTGGACCCTGCTGACACTGAAGAGCAGGCAGGAGCCCTTTGGCTCCAATCTTGGCCATGCTGGGGAGGCTGTTCAGCAGCATCACAGCCTTTGCAAACGGCTCCTGGGCACGAGTCGTGGGCCTGCTGCTTTTCCTGCCCCTGCCTAATTCTTTATCCAGTCTCTAGATGTCTTGCCTGCTAAATAAAAGACACTTTAAAGCAAAAAAAAAAAAAAACCAAACAAACCAAAAAAAAGCAAAACCCCAAACCAACCCCAAACTCCATTCCAGATGGTCTGGAGGAAAACTCGTATCATTTGCCAAAAAGCTAGGATTTTGCTTTCTCAGTCCTGAATTTCAAGCTCAGAAAGGTCAGACCTCCCATAGAGACTACTGCAGTGCTCTCTACTCTTTTTTCTCATCACTAGATTCACAAGGTTTGCAATTCCAGCTCATTACGCAGACCCGAGACTACTGTGCTCTTGTCAAACCCACTCCCTGCTTCTGCTTTCTGCCTCTTTTCAAGCAGAGACCACATACCCGGGGCAGGCGGGGAGGCCAGCTGGGGCAGGACGCTCCACGTCAGCTGGGTTCTGACCCAGCTTCATGGCTGGATGATGAGAGCTTGTCCTCTCACCTCCCCAGGCTGGTGAAGGAGAAGGAGACACATCCCAAGGAGCTGGTTACCCGAAGTCTGAACGACGCCAAGATCTTTGGTGCAGAACATGAGAAAAGAGCAAGTCCAGTGCTCTCTTGAACTTCAATGTTATTGAATCCTGGTGGTGCTGGAGGGAGCCTGCTGGGATATATCTTGGCCAGTCCAGCCCAGTCCCACCCGTCTGTCTACAGCATCACTGTCCTGGCATCCCACTCCTCTGCTGTCTGGCTCTGATCTCCCCTTCAGCGCATGAACAAACCTGAGCCATTTTGGTCTGCGGAAGAGTAACTGCTTGCAAGAGCTCTGCTCCAGGGCCACAGCTGGATGGATGCTTCTTGAGACTCAGAATATTTTTCACTTCTCTCCCAACTGGAAATATTCAAGAACCTCCTTTCGGGTGCTCCATCTGCATTCCTGGATCCTCCAAGCACCGCTGGGCTGGAGACCTGGATGAGAAATGACATCTCACAAACACCAAATACTCCTGCCAGATGCTTTTGTCATCTTCTCCCAAAGCCAGGCACCACAAGCACGGCGTACTGGAAGGCCAGTCCACCAGCTCATTTACATTGAAGGAAACAGCTCCTACAAAGCGTCTACATCCATCCAGCATTTTCTCCACCCTTAGAATACCAGTAAACAGCCCCGTTAGGTATGAGATAAGTCACTGGTTTGGCTTTAGCAGCTGCTCTGTTCTTTTGACCTCTCGTACATCACTCGTCCCTGCTGCCTCATCCCAGAGCCCCAAAACAGCACTGATGGGGCACGCTCTGATCGCAGGGACAGACTGGGAACGCTACGAGCTGCAGGACTTGCTACTCCAGGGCTCCCCACACCTGAGAAATTGTGTTTGTATTCCCCTAACGTAGACGAGGTCGAAGAGTAATTTCCCCGCCATACCCCACGCTGGGCACAGCTGGTTTCCCCTCTTAACGCTTCGCACAAGAGGCAAACGAGAAAAGACGGAAGAGAAAGTGAAATAAATAGTGCAGCCCAGTTCTGAAGCCGGCTTCATGCTTTGAGGACGGGCAAAGGCTTAGAAGTAACTTTTGCACAGTCGAGGGGAGCAGGTCACAGAGGCGCTGGCTGGACGGAGCCTGCTGAGGGCTGCCATCGTGTAATCCCAGAATACGTGGCCGAATGTGCCACGGCAGCAAGGGCTGGGGGAGCTTCTCGTGGCGGATCGCTGCTGGGAAGAGCCCTGCAGAAAGGCACACTGGAAACGCAAGAGATGTTCCTCAATGGCGAGGCAGAAGGCTTGCTGCACGCCCCGGAGGATCCCGAGCTCTGGTGTTAAAGCATTTACAAAAGACTGCAAAGATCTGCTCTAATTGTTCGTCCTGGTGAAATACAGGGAAAATAAACTTTTAGAAATCAAAGGCTAATGCATGAAGCAGATGTGCCGGCAATGATAAGGCAAAGCAAGGCTTTTAGAAACCAAATTTCAGCTTTGCACAGATTAGACATTAGAATGAACTCACTTAATTTCATGCCATATGCAAATCTTTACCAGCTGTCAGCTCTGTAGTCACTAGAGACGAAATGTAATAACTAAGCAAGAACAAAAACGCAGCGAAGATCGGGTTCTGCAGAAGCCTGGTTATTAGCAGATCCGTGCGTTGGGAAGTCGGGGAGCCTGCCCAGCCTGCCACCCACGGCTGGCGAGGCACAGAACCCACATGTCAGCAGGACCCTCAATTAAACATCTGCAAATAGAGTAACTCTAAAAGATGAGGCTACTACTTACTCCTGACATTCAAGAGTTCCCAGGCGAGCTGCTGTTTTCTGCACAATCTGACCGTCACTGATTTGGTAGCTGGAGTAACGAGTGGCCCAGGTAATCACCAGGCGTCTTCCCAGACCACAGCTCGATGGGCCAGCAAAGGGCCACCTCCATCCTCAGGCTTTTCTCTTCCTCGGTAGCCCTGGATATATGACGCAGACGTGCCATCAGCCAGGAGTCCCTGAATGCAGAACATGGAGAATACATTCCTGTTTCCCTCTAGACTGAAAAGCCCTCAAAGGCTGATCCCCACCAAAGTAGAGAGCATCGTCCTGGCTTGCCCTCATACTGAGCACACAGCTACGCTGTGCAGCACCGCTGGCCGAACTACGGCTCTGTCCCCAGAGGAGCTGCACTGAATTATGACCCAGCATTGGCCATTTACCGAAACATTCAGCAAGCATCAGCTCCACTGAAGAAATTCCACAGAGCTCTTAGCTCTTGCCTGAAGCCATTTGCCACGGCTGGGAGAACCAGCAATCTTAGAACTGCTTCCAAAATGGACAGACCTCGGAGAAAAGGGAGGCACCTCGCTGCTTCGCATGACGGCACGATGCTGGCCCAGCCAGCAAAAGCAACAGATGTGCCACCGCTTTCAGGACATGAACTGTGTCCAGCTGCCAGCACCGTGGGCTGGGGTTTAGGCTTACCTGGCGGTATCTGACCGTTAGCTTACAAACAGCAAAAACGTGAGCTGCAGCTTCTGGAGATGGGCAAAAGGCAGGCGAGGGAGGGCAGCGAAGGAGGGCAGCGAGCCGGGGCTCAGCCCATGAGGGGCCGACACTCACTCATTGCTGGAAGAAGGAGGCATGCAGAGGGGCGCAGGCGAGAGACTCGAGTACCAGAAAGCAGGTAACAAGCTGGCTACGAGGCAAGAAACGATAACAGAAGTGCTCCATCAGAAAGGCTTCCTCACCGCTGAGACAGGATGCGGGCTTAGACAAATCACCTGAGCTGTCAGACACAGCAGGAGCCCGTGTGTGTGTGTGCCCTAACCATGGTGTATTTATTTCCAGAGCATCTGCATTGCATTCCTGGGAAAAGGTGCAGCTCGGTCCTGCTCCACCAGCACGCTCCACCCACATCCCACAGGACAAGGCCGGGATGGAGCCGGCACCGGAGCATCAGCGCACCGCGCTCAGCTTTTCCCATCCCTTCAGTCATCCCAAGCAGGAGTCCACTGCAGCCCACCCCAGCGTAGCCCCTTTGGGGAACAGGCAGCCAGCAGGGAGGGCTCAGGGACCGACGGGGTGAGCCCAGCGCAGTGCCTGGCATCGGCAGGGAAGAGCTGCACGCGTACGGCGCAGCAAGGGGCTTCCACGCGCTGCCGAGAGCTTGTGAAAGCGGTGCTTGCCCTACATACCAGCACAGAGAGAGATTTACACGCAGCTCCTGTTCCAGCTCAGCCTCTTCCTGTTGAAAGCCATAAAGCCCAACAGAGGAGATTTAACATTCCATCTCCAAAGTAATTAAATCCAGCCGTATAAAGTGAAATGTTTAACAACTCCAAGTTTTGCAGAGCGCTGGAGGAACCTGATAAAGATGGAGTTACACTGCTGGTAATAAACAGGGGCTGTTCTCTGCACTGTTACCGGCAGGGGGGAAAGGGGAGCCTAAGTTTTAATGTGGAGGAATTTCAGAGGATGCATTTTATTTAGCAGCGTGCAGGAAAATTAACAGAGAGCCATGGAAAGCTGTGAACTACACATGCTCTTTCTTTCTCCGTATTTCCAAGAGGGCTCTCAAGTCAGCATCTGAGCTCTGCTGAGAACAGCACAGATTGCTTTGCAAATCCATTTCTTCCAGCTCTTGCCTTCCTTCTTTCCGAGTGTAGGCGCTGAGATAACATTCAAGCAGAGTTCCTGAGATCAGATCTCCACACAACGTTACTAACCACAGAGGTGCGTTATGATTTACAAAGGATCATCCACCTGCTTGGGTTTGTATTTTTAACAATCAGCACATATAAAGAGCCATTTGAACATCCCAGGCTCCAGGAGCCTTTGGAAACTTAGATTCATGGAGAGGCAAAGCCAGAGCAGCCAGCAGTCACCAAGGTTTCTGCTCCAGAGCACCCACCTCGCTTCCTGGGATTTAGGACCTTAAATAGCTCTTAAAAACTGCATTCTGGGAGCATCCCTGTTATCAAGGACTGCTCAGGGCAGTCCCAGCTGAGCAGAGACCCTCACACTGATCAAAAGACTGAAGTGTTGGAAATCAGCCCAGGCCCAGGACACGCTGGCCTCCAGCACCCAGCCCAGGCTGGAGCCGGCTCACTCGCAGCTCCCCCCACCCCGGCACCACTGCCAGGACACACCGCTGCCTCCCCAGCATCCCTGCGCGGCTGCAGTTGCCATGGTGACCGAGCATCATCCCCTCTTCCTGGCACCTTTAAGGAAAAACGTCCCCCTGTTCAGCAGCCACCCGTGACCCTCCATAGCTCACGGCTGTCCCCAGACCACCCTCAGATTCTGCCTCTTCCTCAGACGCATCCTGCGCCCAGGGCTCTGGTGGGCAGCAAAGGACACCCTGGTCCCCCAAACCAAAGCAGGTAGGACGGGGACAGCTGCCTGTGAGGAAGCGCCTCCAGCCTCCTGCAGCTGAACGTCAGCAAGGAAAAAAACAATAAAGGCAAGAGTAATGAGGATCAAGTCATTCCTGGCTATAAACACAGTGTGTTTTTTAAGTGAAGTCCAAGAAGGGAAGAGCTTGAGGGCACCCAAGACTAAAAGAGGATCCCTTGAGCACAGAGAGCCCAAGTGTGGTGCCCGTGGCCACCAGGGCCACCACTGCCTTCAGCCCCGCTACAGCTGATGGCACAGGCATCTCCCCGAGCACACCCCGGAGACCCCAGCGGTGCCAGCCTCACGCTCCCCACCTGCAGGACAGGCCACCTCCAGCCACATCTGTCCCGCTGTTGCATTAGCGAGGAGAAGTGCCACCTCCGAGTCTGACAAGCTGTTGCCTTGCCCTCCCAAATCTCTGCAGGGACACCTGCTAAGCTCTGACAGCTGTCAGTACCTTAGCAGGGGGCGAGCTGAGAATCTTGCAAGGTAAAATAGCTCCTTTTGTAATCTGCTCCTACAAAACACCTACCGTCTTGCCTGTTTTAGCCCTCCTTGTCCTAGATTACAAGCCCTGGAGACAGCAAGTGTGCAGAGTTTTAACTATTAAAGGATGCATCTTGCAAATGAGTCCTCAGTAAGCGTGCCTGCTGGAGGAGAGGTCTCTGCTGCGGCACAGACGGCTCTTCGTCCTTCTCTGCCGGGCTGCACTGCGAGCGCTGCCCTGATCCAACTGCTCCTGGGGCACCTGGAAAGGATCGGGAGGTTGTTTTCACCCCCGCGTGGCTATCTGGAGGCTGGTCATCCTTGTGCTGTGTCCTAAGCAGGTTTCTTTGCTCCCCGATATTCAGTCAGAGACCGATTAAGCTCTGTGCAGCACGCCAGGAGGATGGACAGCAGGCGCCTACATAGACTTTGACACTAAATCCCTCTTAACGAGCGTCGCTTTTGTTGCATTTTTAGCTGCACCCCCCCCTTCACTCAGCCAGAGGAGCAGGGAGGTAAAAGCAAGAGATTAGCTGAGCATCTTACCCCAGAAGACCTCATTATACCAAGAGGTCTCCACTGCCTCCTGCAATCAATTAAATGGACTGGAGTTGGGGATACCTGGCACTTCACTGGATCAAAACCCAGAGAGGAGACTGTAGGAGGCAATTTCCCTTCCGTTATTGACATGCAAATCATCGCTGCAGTAGCTCACGGGTTTAATATATTTCCAGATTGCCTGGCGTGGAGTCACATTAGTCAAGTATATGTGGCAGTTGGTCCAAAATGACTCTTATTATAGAGTCAGCATTTCCACCTCAGCTTCAAGGACAGGCTGGAGACGAGCGTGCAGCCACTTGCCTTACCCCTCTCCCAGGTCCCCTCTGAGGCAGGACCCCCACGGAGTCTGGGGACTGCGAGTAAATGACCAAGAAGTCCCTAACGAGGCTTGGTGTTAGAAACAGACCGAGGTCCCCAAGAAATGTCCTCTTTTCAACCTTGGAAACATATATGACTGCGGCTTTCTACAGCACTCAACTTCCATAAAGCTGATGTTTCTTACTCCAAGGCAGGGCAGCCAGAAAGAACAGGAACTGCCACAAGAAACTATGCGCGCTCTCACAAAATACGCTGGCTTTTTTCCCCAGAGTTTTCAGGTTTGCTCCCTGCTCTCCACAGCTCCCAGCACCATGACTGAGAACTCTTCACAAGTACAGGGAGCCATCCCAAGCGCTGCTGTTTCCACCTCTGTCCCTCCTGGGATCACCATCAGCCCAGCAGCATTCCCCGCTCCCTTTGGACGGTTACTTCTGTGCCCCACTGCCTTCCAGACCTTCAAACCAGCAGCAATGTGTGGCTGATTGAAAATCCATGCTGACCACAAGTACAATAATGAAAGAGCTTTTCTTCCATGCAGATGGGACTCCTTATTCCCTTCTTCCCTCTAAATCGCATTCCTCATTATACCCAGACATCACAGAGTGGCTTTGCTTGTGACCTGCTGGTTGAAACAAGCTTACTGGTCTGATGTTAGAATGGCTCTGTCACAGCTTAGCTGAAATAACATCGTGGTGCTCAGCTGCAGTATTGCTTTGAAAGTTCTCCTTTTGTCCATTTATTCCCAGTGCCGCAAACCAATCTGTCTGAGAAGCTCATTCCTCATTATTCGTCAAGAGAGCCAACAAAGCCCTCTGTTCCTGCACCCTCTCAGAGCTTTGTTTTCAGCTATCTATTCAGTCTTCTGTTTGTGCTACTCAATGTTTGCATTAAGAGCTTTAAATCGTTCACTTAGCCTTGAACCCCCTTCACTCAGTGTCTTTGGTTTGCAGCTAGAAGAAGTAATCACCACAGTGCAATCTATCTCTTGCTTTTTGCTTACCCTTCTATTTTCTCTTTAATTAAAAATCCCTTTGGTCCTCCACTTGGATCCGGGACGTGATTTCCATTTGCCTTGCAAACAGCGCAGCTCGGAATGTCAAAACCGTTTTTCACAACAACCTTGCTTTGACCTGGGTGACAGCTTTACCACCAGGCATTTGATCTCTTACTTGCCCATCTGTTCATTGATTAAAATCCCACACTTCAATATGCAATTCTGTCTCTGCTTCCAGCAGCTTCTCCCGACAACAAGACCCTCATAAAGAGAAGGAGCCTTTCCCAAGTGATGCTCCTCAAGCAGATCACTGCCTCCTCGTTGCCTCAGTTTAACCCAACAACTCCAGGGCAACCAGTGGCCAGCAAGCCCCAGTGACACTGCCCAAGAGCACAGGAAATAAGAGAGATTAAACCCGCCTGGAGAGGGACAAGAAGAGATCACCAGCACCTCCAGCACAGCAAGGCTCCTGGGGAATGCTGGACCTGCAGCGCTCCACCTCCAGGCACTCTGCAGCATGGCCTTCAGACTGGAGGCTGGAAGGGGAGGACAGACAAGTCCTCCCTTTTCCAAAGATTTTTTTTTTTTTCCATTTAACGTGTGGGCCAGGAAAGCCAGATGGAAACAACACTAACATTTCTGCCTTATCACATCTTCCAAGTTGATGTCAGGTAAGACTATCACAAGGATCAACCTAACAGCCACCATCAGCCACGGCAGTGTGCAAGCTTCAGGGAAAGGCAAGGTCTGTGCTGCCAGCCACTGTTACACCTCGTCAGCAACAGATCCCCAAAACCTCCTTAGTGCACAGAAAGGCGATTTTTATCCCAGTACAAACAGTTCCAAAAGGAAGCCAGAGCCTTACTCAACCTTAAAATATGTTTTTCATGATCACTGCCTCTAAAAGCAGAAGGTATAAAGGTCCAGGAGAGAGACTGCTGCACACTGGGAGGTTTCTATGGAGCAGTGAAATGAGTCAGTGCCATCTACCGGCTGCTGGGACCCGTCCGCTTCCACATTCACTGTATCCAGCCTCAAACGTTAAGAACCAGCCTCTTGCACGTCTTGTCTTCTCCCATGACACAACCGTAACGCTTCCAGTATCCCTCTGCAACGCCATAAGCAATGACACCATTTCAAACGCAAATCCCCCTAGAGGTTAAGGGTCCAGATGGGATCCCTTTGGCACAACCGTGGCTCCAGATTCATCCATGTCCAACCATGCTGAGAGCTGCCAAGGAGCCCCAGCGAGCCAGCCCAGGGCTACAGCTCCAGCGTTCCACAGCCCTACTCTCTCCTACCATCTACATTGGGATCTTCCTTTGCTATCCCTGACAAAATCATAAATAATTGTGATGTACGATGTGCTGGCAATGGCAACCCTTGAGCTGGCCCGGATCCGTGCTGAGGAAGAGCTGTGGAAATGCCAAGTATCAGTAGTAGTGCTGGCATCCCCGAGGGACAGTGTGGCTTCATCAGCTTCTAGCACAGCAGTCACAAAGAAGTACCGCTCCAAGGCTACCAAGAGGCGTCAAAGCTGGGATGAGATGCCAGGCATTCCTGGCTATCAGTGTTGTTCTCCTCTGTTGGATCAGATTTAATTGGTGAACAGATTCTAAATGTGCTTCTCACCATTTTTAAAAGGAAAATACACCATCGGTCTACAATCATCCCGTAATCAGGCTTAGGTGCCATATCACTGGCACTGAGGAAAATACACATTTCTCTCGAAGCTTCCTCTTGAAGGGCAGATAGATTTGCTCATCCTTCAAACGCTAATTATCCCCCAAACTTATCTTCCAGCTTTAAAGGGCTCTGGCAGGCTCCAAATGGCTGGAGGACATGGTAATTTTGTGCTGCAGGAATCGCCTTGGGCTCCATTTGCTGCTGAGTGGTCTCAGAGCTGAGGTGCTGTCAGTCTCTTTTTAGGGATGCTGGTTGAACTGAGTTCATCAAGCTGTTTTTGTCAGTCCTGGTAAAATCAATAAACATCTGAGCGAGCTCTGGCACTGAGAGAGCAGTTACTGCCTTTCCCACTGAAAACAAGCAAGAAAAGGGAGACCGTTTCTGGAAACCTTAATGTAACACATCAGCCCAGTTCTGAGCTGTTTGTAGAGGAAGCAGAATGGCGTAGGAGCAGCACAAGGCTAACCTGGATGAGGATGTTGTGCAGAGACAGCATCCATACTATGGGACAGCACGTCCCATACTCTGCTCTTACTTAAGCGGTGGCAGTATGTTCCTTAATCATTCTGGCACAAAGGCAGCTTCTCCTCATTGTTGGAAGTCCACCATGCACAGAGATCACTGAACCAGCAGTTCCTCTGAGAGGTTTGGTTTCAAGACACTGTTCAGGCAAGGGAACCTTGGTGCATTCCCCACAGGCGTGGGAAACACAAGGCTGTGGGGAACAGTATCCGAGGAGAGGACACTGCCTTTTGTTTGCTCAAAACATCAGGATGGATCTCAGAGCCGGCTCCTCTCCGAGGCTTTGCAACGGACAGCCTGTGCAGAGGCATACACACAGGAAGGCATTAGGGCAGGCATATTTTGGGCCTGAATTCCTCTTCCTGAATGCAGTACTTGACTTTTTTCGAACTTCACGTTTAAGAACATTTGTTCACTTTACTAAAATAAACTAAATTTGCTCCTTTTTCTTCTCCAGTTCTTGACAACAAACTCAATCCAGTTATCACAAGCAAGTTTTAGACACGTTCTTTACTCCTTCACCCCAGCCACTGCTAGAATGGGAAGTAAAAGCAAAAAGGACAGATGCTGGTAACCACCACCCCTGAAATACCCTAAAGCGAGAGAAGCCATCGCAGCTGAGGAATGCTGTTATAGTCAGTGCTGCACAGAAGCGCAGTGTGCTCCGTCTGCAGAGATGCAATCCAGGCCCATCTCCTTCAGCATTCCCCTGGGCACCTCGGGGAGCACAGCTCCAAACCCTCACAAGCCAAGAGCTCTATTTACCATACCTGCTTTTTCACTATTGTCAGCTACAAAGAAGAAAAACAGTTTAAATCACCACAATTTATTTCTGACAAACCAGGTTATTTTTCCCCTGCCAGTGATGATTTACTGTGCAAGCGTCTGGCAGAAAACTGTCTATCAGCCTGCTAGATACTGAAATTTGAGTGAGTTACCTGCAATTCCCTAAAACATTCTCTTTTCCTTCAGCTTTTGTCAAATCTCTCCCCATTCCTGGTCTCCAGCAGAGGGAGGGGAGAGGCACCTGCTGCAAAGCACCAATGTACATGTTTTACTGACACGCTCATACCTTAAGGCAAAAGAGAGTATTTTTCCAGAAAGGCCAACAGCTAGGTGACAAGAATGCCTTTATCAGACAGAAAAGGTGTTGCACTGTGCAAATAAACAAGCTGTGAGCGCAGAGGACAGTTTGCTGTGCTCCCCACACCACCTCGCCCCAACAGAGCCCCACTGGTGGAAGCTCCTGGGCCATCCCCAGCCTCTCCACGGAGAAGGCTGCACCGGGCAGGCAGCTGCCATCACCCGGCCCCGCACCCTCAAGCAGCCCAGCCGGGCTGGGCCTCCCCGGAGCCCTGCCCCGCGGCTGAGGGGAGCCATAGGGGCCGCGGCCCCCAGGGTCCCGCCCCGAGGCTGAGGGGAGCCATGGCGGCCTGCTCCCCACCTAGGCCGCCGCCGTCGCATAGCAACCAGGGGGGCGGGCCCACCGGCTATTTAACAGCTGGGAGCCCGCCCCTCCTCCATATTCCCTTCTCATTGGCTGTCCCTCCTATGATTGGCGTGAGCGCTCACCAGTTCTTACCCTCCACGAGCCTCTCCCGCGCCGGGGGCGCGGCGCTACCCGGAAGACGCCACAGGAAGCCGAGGGCAGGAAGCGGGGGGCGGAACAAAAGAGAGAAGGATCGGCTGCGAGAGCCAATGGGAAACGAGAAGAGGGGCGGCTCAGCCAATGGCGGGGCGCGGAGGGCGGGGTTTAAGGGGGCGGGGCTACTGGAGCCGGCAGCCGGCGGCTCCCGGGGAGGCGGCAGAGGTGATGGGGGAACCCTGGGGCGGGGGGCACCTGGGGGTGAGAGAGGGGACCGGGGGGCGAGGGGGACGCGGGCCTGAGGGGGCCCTGCAGGCGGGGGGAGGCAGAGCCGTGGAGGGAAGGGCGCTGGGGGAGGAGAGGCTGAAGGGGAAGGTGGGGGGTTCTGGGGAGGGATTTCTATGGCGGGAGGACGCGCGGGAGCCTGTGGCTGCGGGGGTTGCAGGGCTGGGAGCGGGGGGAGGAGGAGATGGGCAGCTGGGCCTGTACGGGACAGAGCTCCTCCATCCCCGCAGAGCCCGGTGCCCGTGTGGGCACCAGTGTTTCCTCACGCTGCTGCTGTCACGTTAACCTACAGCAGATCCCATATGGATTTGTGTTACGCAGAATGGCGCACGCCCCCTGCCCTGAGGTGCTTAGAGGTGGCAGGGAAAGGTGTGTGCCCCTAACAGCTGTGACAGAAACCCAGAGCACATACACTGAAGTCCACTCAGGTGCCACGTCTCCAGCACACAACCCTGTGACACGGAGCTCTGGCTAAGGCTGTTTGTGTTCCCAGGTGGGAGCAGCGGGAAAGGAGATGTTCCTCGTGTCTGCGCTGGAAGCAGGATGAATCTCGTGTCTATGGCGACAGATCCCGAGTTGAAATGGATAACCCTATGGGCCCGCATCAGGTGGGCGGCCGTGCTAGTGCTCCTGCTGAGCTCGCTGGTGATGCTGCTGCTGCCGCTGGCTGCTGTGGAAGACCAGTGCCACGCAGTGCTCAAAGGGCTCTCCTTCCTGAAGAGTAAACTGGGCACGGGCTCCTCGGGGGTCACCAGATACACAGGACAAACCACTGGCCTAAGTGTGACCTCTAATGGGCTGGAGCTGCTGGTGCTGAAAGGCAAAGCCTCCCCAGGTAAGAGTGTCCCCGGGTGGGCACAGGGGAATAACTAAATTGGCTGTATAATAACAACCTGCACCTGGAGATCCGCACCCCCCACCTGATGATCTCCCATAATGGTAACAAACTCTCCCTGTCCAACTGCAAATTAACGTCTGCTGTAAATGACCCAGAGGTCAGATATGCCAGCAGCAGCCTGACTGCATTCCATTGCCCTGCGCAGCAGAAGGGCGACGCGCTGGCATTTTCTCAGAGCTGTTTTGTCTCTTAGAAGTTTTTCCTCATGCTTTCGGTACACCACTAAGTTCTGTCAAGGTAACTGGAATACGGAGTGGTGTTTTAATACACAGTAATCTGAGATACACGGCATTACTGCTGAAATCCTGGCTACCATAGAACAGCTTTTCCCGCAATGACAGGCTGTGGTCATTACCTTTATTGTCCAGGACGTTAATTTGGAAAACATTCAAAGGAATCATTACAATTCCAGCACTGTATCTTTGTTCCCATTAAAGCTATTATTACTGGGAAGATGTTTGATAGTTCAGTGAAAAAGACAGAAGTGGTGTTAGCAGCTGCGGGCTGTGCTTCTAGCAAGAGAACTGGCATTATTGCCAAGAGAATGTATTTAAGACGCTGTGTCCTCCCACACAAAGCCTGGTGGCCAAGGCGAGTGGCTACAGGCCTGTGGCCAGCTTGAGCCACGCTGCTCACAGATCCGGCCTCACCGTGCTTGCTGCCGGGAACAGTTCTGCTGCCGCGTACTCGGCCTGTAAACGTGGCATAAGCCTCTGCGCTTGTAGCCCGGCAAAGGCTGGAATCCAGGTTCTCTGTTACAGCTCTTATAGACTGACTTTGTGTGAATTTTGTATCGGTGAACAGTGATAGTTTCCAGAGGCTGTCAGTAAAATTCCCTCCCTTGTTACCTAACTGTTATTGTTGCATTTCAGAAGTGAAGTCAGAAGCCAAAGCAGCTCTGAATCAAGCCCTCGAAATGAAGCGCCAAGGAAAGCGGGAGAAGGCCCACAAACTCTTTGTGTACGCCCTCAAAATGGATCCTGATTACGTGGATGCCCTGAACGAATTTGGTATTTTTTCTGAAGAGGAAAAAGACATTCTTCAAGCCGACTATTTATACTCCAAAGCACTAACCATTTCTCCCTGCAACGAGAAGGCCCTGATCAATCGGGACCGGACGCTACCTTTAGTTGAAGAGATAGATCAGAGGTATTTCAGTATTATTGACAGCAAGGTGAAAAAAGTGATGGCGATCCCCAAAGGCAATTCTGCCCTGCGCCGAGTGATGGAGGAGTCCTATTATCACCACATCTACCACACAGTTGCTATCGAAGGAAACACCCTGACGCTGTCTGAAATACGACACATCATTGAGACCAGATACGCTGTCCCTGGGAAAAGCCTGGTGGAGCAGAATGAGGTGATCGGCATGCATGCAGCTTTGAAATACGTCAATACCACACTGGTTTCACGGATAGGCTCCGTAACCATCAGTGACATCTTGGAGATACACCGGAGAGTGCTGGGCTACGCCGACCCGGTGGAGGCAGGGCGGTTCAGGACTACTCAGGTGTTTGTAGGACATCACATCCCACCACATCCCCAGGACGTTGAGAAACAGATGCAGGAGTTTGTGCAGTGGATTAACTCGGAAGATGCCATGAGCTTGCACCCTGTGGAATTTGCTGCGTTAGCCCACTACAAGTTGGTTTACATCCATCCATTTATAGATGGCAACGGAAGGACCTCGCGCTTGTTAATGAACCTCATACTAATGCAGGCAGGGTACCCGCCCATCACAATCCGCAAGGAGCAGCGGGCCGAGTATTATCATGTCTTAGAAGTAGCCAACGAGGGCGACGTGAGGCCTTTCATACGCTTTATCGCCAAGTGTACCGAGACAACTCTGGACATGTTGCTCATTGCCACCACAGAGTACTCCGTGGGCTTACCTGAAGCAGATGGCAGCACTGCTGGATGCAAACAAACTATCCCCGTCAAGACTTGAGGGTTGAGGACACGCAGGAGCCAACGAACGCGTGGGAGAACAGAACGGCAAGCCACTCAGTATTCCTGCTGGGAAATAACTCGACAGGAGGTGTCACTCTTTAGCATTTCATTTATTTAAAGTGTCTTACATTTGATTAAATTAATATAATTTATTTATATACATTATGCCAAGCTGAAATGTGAACTGTTGATGTTGACTGTGCACTATAACTTGCTTGTGCTACTGGAAGGAGGTGGGGAGAGGTGTTGGAGGGGCTCAACAAGCTGAAGTAGAATTTATTTTCTCCTTAAAATTAAGTTTTGAGAAGCTGCGTCAATCACAACCCTTCACATAGTCGGTCAACTGCATAGTCTTACCTTGTCAAGGAGCTGCCAGGCAAGACAAAGTCTTAATTCAGTTGTTGCTTTTGTGTTACCTTTTCCCCGTTGTCCAGAAAAAAACCAAAACGCAACCCTCGCAGTAACAGCGCTCTCCCAGCTCTGTTAATCAGACTCTTTCCAGTCAGTTGTACAAGTTTGCCAGTGCTGAGCAGGAAGGAGACTAAACTCCAGTTCAGCAAAGGCATCTCTCCCCTCCCGTTTTGGTTTTCAGTAGCACTTTGCATGTTTACCTTCACTTGCCTTTCCTAGGGTGAGTTTTGTACAAGTGGGAAGTGTTTGGTGTAAGATTACAGATGACGTGACTGGAATAAGAGAAGAATCGCTCTCTGACTTACTTCACTGAACTGGAAGGTGCTTTTGCTCTACTCCAGACAGAAGAAACTACCTAGTGCCGGGCCTCAGACCCCACTTAATCAAGCAGGAGCCCTGGGAAACTGCCGCTGTCCTTACACATTTCAGTTCAGGGTTTGAAAAGGGCTTGTTTCTGCAAAGCTGTGGCCAGAAAAGGTTATTACACGTAACCATGAGAGAACCTTTATCAGTTGGGCCAATTCAGTAAGCATGTGTACAGCAAGTTTGCCAAAAACTTAAGTTTCTTCGATCTACACAAGAGAAAACTTTTCTACAGTTAATTACTAGGTCACATTATTACTGTGATAAACCCGTGAAGAATCACACGAGGCCTCTTTGTGCTGCAGTGGCAGTTGTAGCACCTGGAAGCTGCTGCGGAATTCAAAGCAGCACCCTTTATCTTTGCTTTTAAAGTAAAAGCACCTGCAGCCTAACAGAAAAATAGCTCCCTACACCCCCGCCTGCCAGCCGTGTAACAGCATAATTGACCCCAACACCTTTAAGTTCAGAAAAGTTTGAGTCAATCCAGTTTAAAGTGCTGTTAAGCTTAAACTCTTTGCAAAACAGCATAAAGACTGGCCCAGGCCAGTGTTAAGTTTCATCCCTTCTAACTCTTTCTTACCTGCGAGGTAGTTGTGACACATTTTAAACGGGCAGGCAAGAGCCGGGGAGTTCCCTATGTTCTACAGCGCCACTCCACGCTTACGTACTGATTGCTGCTGACAGGGAAAGGAAAAAAATAAGTGAGGAAGGGTGTTCTGTCCTTACAAAGCATGCTTATTTTTGAAGTGCAAGGTGAGTATGAATGAAATCTGCACTTTAAAGCTCTGGGAAAAAAAATACATGTTATTTTAGTAACAGATTAATAAAGTATTTTAATATTAAAGTCTTTGTTTGGAATAGGCTGTTCTCAAAACACTTTTCTGTGCAGTAAACTAGGAAGTGTTTACAGCTCAGTTTGTGGAGTAGCAATTTACATCAGCTGTTCACAGTACGCAATGGGGGGCTCTAAAGCCAAGTGAGGTGTAAATCATGGCTGGGGTTGTGTAGTGGCAAGCACCAGCTTCCCCATTCCTACCCACCGAATCAAAGCTTCACATTAAAGCGTTATGAGAATATTTCCAAGCCCCTTTTGAGATACAATCCTGCTGTAGCATCAGAGCAATACTGGACGGGAATCCCAAGCGCCTGGCCCAGAAGAGGCTGCGCACCACGCTGTGAACAAGCCCCAACACAACTTGGTCCCTGGCTGTATGACCACAGCTGCCGCTGTGCCCTGGTTCGAAGCATCGTTTCAAAGGAAAGCCAAGTCAAACCAGCACATAATGTAAGCACTGAAAATAGCGTTTATTTGCAGCAGTGCTTGTGTTGTACAAGTGAACTTGGTGCTAGGATCCCCCCCCTCACATTCAGCCCCCCCATGTGTGTTGTCTTCCAGGCTTAGCAGCAGGTTTTAGTTGACAAGCAGTAATATTTCTATCCAGCATATTATTTAAAAAGCTGAGGTGATTACTAAAGTGGTTTCAGGATATTCACACTAGATGGAATAGGCTACTTAAAGGTATGTGGCATTACCTCAGTGCACCTAAGGGGCAAGGTACATCAGTATTACCCAGCTGCCGTAGGATAAGTGCAATTCCAAGACCCACATTTAAACAAAAGCAACAGTATTTATAGAAAACCTTTGAGAACTCGAGTTTAATAAACCAAGAAACATCAGCTTGCACTTCACATTTGTACAAAACCATACAGAAACCACCTGCAAAAGACATATGAGCTAGCTAGCAAAAACAACCAAACAAAAAATGGTCCTCAGCAATAGCATGTACAGCTTTTATGGGAAACAAAAGTTACCAGATCTGAGTATTATGACACTTAAAAATAATAATTTGAATGTCTTTTACAAATACACAATATAAAAAACACATCAACTCGAACAGAACATTAACTGAATACATATATATGTATATTTGTGTATATACATATACACACATATGTATAGAAACTCTCCCAATACTAAAATAGGCCATTGTGGTGAAGTTACTAGCATCTGCCACTGGACTCTTAATGGAAGGAGATGAATGTCCCTGCGTGTGTGTTTGGGTGTAAAATGGGTTCGTTGTCAGAGAGAATGACTGCAATCACAATCTGAACTGACCAGTGGAGCTCGACAAGGTTATCACTAAGCTTTCACATTGCATCTCATTCGTTAACGAAAGAGAAATATTTGTAAAGTATTCATAAAACTCGATGTGGCATCCGACCTGTACAGGAAATATTTCCCCCCTCGTTACCCTCAATATGAGGGATCATATAACGCCATTTTACCAGAACATAGTATAACTTTGCTCTTAGAAACAGAGGAAAAAACAACGGGATTTGTACCATCCTACACTGATCTCGATGAATGCAGCAGTCCAGAACGGTATTTACACATGATTGCGACTGGCGTTCTCTCCTTGCTAGCATAAGGACACAACATGGCTTCCATAAAGGCATTTCACATTTTACCAGACCCGCTGATTGCGGACTTCTTGCTCACTTTTTCAGTAGCATCTTGGCAAAATCAGCGTTGGACATCTTTTTAGGCTCCTCAGAGGGGTCGGATGAAGTTGCTGGTGAGTTCTGCACCATCCCATTCTCAGCCTTAGCCATAGGATTACTCTGGCGCTGTAACGCACGAGGCACCATTGAAAGCTGTGTCCTTCCCTTCCCTCGCCTGGAGAACAAAAAGCGACATTTAAAAATATCCCAGTGCTCTTTGAACACACCGTTTTAGCTTGGGGAAAACAAAGAGGACTTTGTTCACTATGAGGAACGCTCATTTAAATGTTATTCCTGTCATTTGTCTCAGTAATAACGAGTGCAAAGCTTTCAATGGGTGCCCTTTGAAACATGATACCTAACTGCAGAAAGCAACTGCTCTGACAGTCCCCAGAAACTGAAGCCTGTGTTTTTCTACAGGGCACGTACAATACAAGGCCAATGAAACGCTAAGCAGCAGGAGCACTCTAACAGATGAAAGAGCAACCTTAGTGCTCACTGTGAGCAACGGCTGGTGCTCCAGAAGGAGAGGACGTGGAAGTTACAAGTGCTCAGGTGCTAACACCAGATCCACCAGGACGTCTAAAACCTGATACTCTCGGTCACTACAGACCCGTTTCTATTAGTAATGTAAAGAAGAAAAAAAAAAAAAAAAAAAAAATCTGCTTTTCCTCATCAATCTAACAACCCAAATTTTTATGATTCAGCAGCTTTTAAACGTTTTCTCATATTCTAGATGTGATTCCTACATTGTAGCATATACAGAATCACGGAATCTTCAGAGTTGGAAGGGACCTCTAGAGATCATCTAGTCCAACTCCCCTGCTAGAGCAGGGTTGCCTAAACCACATCCCTCAGGGCTGCGTCCAGGCGGGTCTTGAAAATCTCCAGAGAAGGGGACTCCACACCCTCCCTGGGCAGCCTGTTCCAGTGCTCTGTCACCCTCACTGTAAAGAAGTTTTTCCGTGTATTTGAACGGAACTTCCTATGTTCTAGCTTGTGCCCATTGCCCCTTGTCCTGTCGCTGGGAACCATTGAAAAGAGCCTGGCTCCGTCCTCCTTAAACCCACCCTTTAGGTACTTGTAAACATTAATCAGGTCCCCTCTCAACCTTCTCTTCTCCAGGCTAAAGAGTCCCAGCTCTTTCAGCCTTTCCTCATAAGGGAGGTGCTCCAGTCCCATAATCATCTTGGTTGCCCTTCGCTGGACTCGCTCCAGTAGTTCCCTGTCCCTCTTGAACTGGGGAGCCCAAAACTGGACACAGTACTCCAGTTGTGGCCTCACCAGTGCAGAGTAGAGGGGGAGAATGACCTCCCTCGACCTACTGGCCACAGTCTTCCCTATGCAGCCCAGGATGCCATTGGCCTTCTTGGCAACAAGGGCACACTGCTGGCTCATGGATAATTTGCTGTCTACAGTTGCTGTTGCTGCCTACAAAAACCCAGTTTTTGCTTGTCAAGCATTGCCAGGCAGTCTCCCCCACTAATACTTACGCTCCATAAACCTGTCGTGGTACCGCAAATTGGGAGGCTCTGCCTGGCTCAGGCTTGTCTGGCAGCTTTCGCAGGGGCGGGTTACTGATGGCCACCTTGATGACGTGTTCCTTAACTGTCAGACCATCCATTTTCAGCACAGCCTGCGAGGCCTGAGCTTCATTTTCATATTCCACATAGGCCAGGCCCTAAATAAGGAAAAGAGGTCACCTACATTAGTTTTAGAGCTTCTTTCTCTGCATGACAGCTTTTGCTAATAATTTAGCCAACTGATAAGAAAACTGCACGGAAAACAGACCTAAACATGGCTGAGTCCCAGTATTCTTCAGCTAAAAACAATTCTTATCTACACAAACCTATAACCTGCACTTCTTGACTCTCATTCACAATGTCCTAATTTGTGGAAGAGATATGAAAAAAAAAAAAAAAAGAAGAAGAAAACCAAGATCTCAGTAAAGTAAATATAATGAAGTACTGCATCAGTGGGAAGTCTTCACTTCTAAATATATATTATACATCTATCTAGGCCAAATCTGGTATTGGACAGATTTGGATTCATAGTGGAAGAAAAGATAAAACGATCTATGGAGCTAGAACAGGAAGATCCACACAAACTCTCCTGGGATTCTTCACTAGGCTACAACCCGTACCTAAGGAATCAAGTCCCCTAACACAGGGCCATCGCGGCCACCTTGGTTTCAACACCCATCTTAAGCAGCTCTAATAGAACTGACAGGCACCATCTCTAAGGAGACCGGCATTGCTGCCCTGAGAACAGGGACTGGTGACAAAAGCCTTCTTTGCAGGAAGTGAATCCACGTTGACCTCATGAAGTCACAGCTGCTCAACCGCACCAGTAACCAGCTGCTAACTGTTGCTGGCGCACCTTCAGTAACGGGGTCTTATTTCCAGCAAGTGGACAAAAAGGCAACACCCGGCATCTGCTACAGCAGGCTCTTACAGCAAGTATAGTAATTGGGAGGCATCGCCTCCCTATTCTATTATTATTATTATCCTAAGTGACACTCAAACCCTTAAGCTGTATTTTTGGATTATCCAGTTTCACAAGAAAGACACATCAGATTATATGTAACGTTCAAAAGTACATTTACTTGTGGTTTAGACAGAATCCCAGCTCAAACTAAGCCAAGAACACGGCTTGCAAGACTTAGGGTGCACATGGAGAGCACTCATTACAAAGCACACAAGAGGAACTGTACTGGAGATATTGCCAAGAGCTAGAAAACACATTTTAAAAATACATGCACACCACCACTAGGATATCACCTGTTAGAAGTGCCCAACATGCAGACATGGCTGAGGTGTCAGGTAGAATTTTGGCAGAGCAGCAGCTAGTTCAGAGTCTCTTATTTAACAAGGAGCCATTTATTCTGGGATGGAAATAATGCGCCCTGCCAGAAACAGGGGGCTCATTTCTCACTGGCAGATCTATGACTGCAGCAGGTGTTACGAACAATAGCCTCAAAAAACTGAAGAGGGAGGAGGGGAATCAGTTATACCAGGTGAACCCTCTCGTCAGTTACTTTAAAAACAAATACTATTTGCAGACTTACTAATAGCTATTTTTATTATACTGAAAGTTCTGTAAACATCTTCCCCTTGATCCCATTTATATCACACATCCTTCTTGTGCAATTTAAGAAGTATTCTGGAAAAATTTCTCTTCCCTTCCTATTTCTTATTTGTTAGCACAAAGGCACACTAGGCTCTATAAATCCAAGCATTTCTACAAGTTTTATTGCAAAGCCAGGTTGGAAACTTTTAAATTACAAAGCTTACTTTTTGTATCCAAACCTCATGAAGATCTTTTTGAAGGGTTTCTTAAAATTAAGAGCACATTAAGGATGTCTACCTTGGGTTTTCCAGCTCGGTTGGTAACCAGCCGAATGTCTTTCACATTCCCATGTGCTTTACACACATCTTCCAGCTCTTCCTTAGTGCAGGAAAATGGCAAACCAGATATAAACAGTTTATGTTTCTCCAGTGTAGTGCTATACCTGAACACCTGAAGAAACGAAAAGGCTGTTAGACAGGAAACCAGTTGGAGAATCCAAAGATTTCAATCTATTACACCTCCAAAAGCTTATCAGAGTACTTCGTATTTGTGTGATAACAAAAATACTTTCAAGTCATGAGTAGCATCTTGAAAGATATTTGCATATAAACATACAGGCATACCCGAAGGACTTGCAAGTAATTCTAAGAACCGAGACACTTCTAAAAAACTACACCTCATTCACAATGAGAAGGGCCATTGATAATGTCTTCTCGCTCAGTTGTCACTATCTGAACCATTAAGTTTTTCTGGACAGTAACTCTGTAATGCAGAAAACCACTAATTATACAACTGATATCTAGTACAGACCATTAACAAGAAGCAGCAGGTTGTGTAATAAATGCCCGCACTGTATGACTCAACCAAAAAAGCACTTTACAGATTGAGATGCTCAACTAGGAATCTGGGTACCTCGCACCATTAACAACCTGCTCAGGTCAGCTTACTCAAGAGCTGCACAAATCTGCTACGGGCAGAGTAACATAAGATGCAAGAACTCCCAGAAAACACTTTTTACTGCTAAGACATAACATTACCATTCCAAATTAGCCCAACCTGAATTTGTTAGATGCAAGCTCTCTGGAAGCAATGTATTCTGCTAGCTTTCCTATGCAGTCCCACTGCTCAACCTATTACTTGAAAGAATAAAAGTTTACCTTAAAGTCTGGATTCTTGTTCTTGTCAACACATGGAGAAACAAACATTGGTCTTCCCTCCACAACTTTACGATCCAAGCCAAGAGCTTGGAGAGCAGATTTTTCTTCCTTGAATTCTACGTAGCAGTAGCCCCGGAAAGTCCCCTTGTTGCTGAATACTGGACGGATTTCTGCTACCTCCCCACAGCTCTCAAAGAGCTCTTTCAGTTTCACTTCAGGATCTGCCATGGTGTAGGAAAGGTTGCTGACAAAGACGGTGACATTATCTTTACTGCTGTCATGTAAAACTTTGGGGATGTCCTTCCGACTGGTAGATGCTTTTTCCTTTTGGTTTCCTGGGTAATCTGGCTTTTCAGGTCCACTCCTTCCAAACAGTCCGGTTTCTACCTCCATGTCTTCTTCAAGATGTATGCCATCGCCATCCCCCTTGTGTCTCTTGCTGGGCTGCTCTGCTGATTAATCAAATTGAAAGCCTTACTAGAAAAAAATTGCACCATTTCATTTACCACTGAAACTAAGCTGTCCTCCATAACCACTATGGAGTCTGGAAAAGGCACGTGAAACCACTAATACAAAAAAATAAAGAGTTCCCCCTCAGGTTTTTAAGAATGAGTAACAACAGATTATTTGACCAGGACAGCAAGTATTTAGACGAAAGCAACAGGGATATTTTTCCCCTTTTTCTGTCAGTTACAACTACTGACTCATGTTCTTTCTCTATGTCTAATGGGATGATTTTTTTTTTCTTTTTAAAGTAAGAAACACGAAAATGTAGGAGCTCTCAAAACTCCCTGGGGCAGCAATCTATTAAAATCTGTTACCACCTTCAATGAGTCTGCTACAATGCTGAATAACCCAATTTAGACACATGCCGCAGTGCCATTTGATGACTCAGGAAAATGACTTTTTTTAAACAGTCATTTTTAAATAGTCATTTGAAAATGACTATTCCTCTGAAATAAGAAAAACCTAAAAAAAACCCTACAGAAGTTCTTATAAACATACACTATTTTTGATAAAAACAACATTTAGTCCTGCTTTCACATGATTACCACAAAGATCTCCTAGGAGAAAGAGCCCCCAAATAGGCAGCAGCTTTGAAGATACCAACAATGGCACCTTCTCATCTGCCTCTAACTGAAGGGAGGCGACCAATAACCCTGTTGGCCAGAGGTCTGAAGTTTTAATTTGTGGGTTTTGTTGGTTTTATTGTTTTTTACCTTCTTCTTCTTGTCCCCATTCACCTTCATCATCATCATCTGCTTTGCGCTTGTCTCCAATCCTATTTTTTTTAGCCTTTTTGGAAGCTTTCTTTTCCGCCCGAGCCTGCTTTCGTTGTTCAGCTTTCTCCTCCTCTTGCTTTGCCAGAGCGGCTTCTTTCTCAGCAGCCTACAAATATGGAAGATTTTTAAATTTTTTTTTTTGTTCTAGTGACTGCAGATTGCAGAGCATTCTTGCATGCTGTTTTCTAGAGTGCTGAACCTGGAAGGTTTTCTCCTAAGCTCCATGAAACACAGTGCTAATGGGATCACCATTTAAAGCACATCCCAATTGTTTGCTTTTACAGCTTTCCTGGAGTGCATGTTACTCTTGTACCCATCCAAGGGTCAAAAAGTGAAAGACAAAAAGCATCAAAAGACATTAACCATAATTTTAAACTAAAAATCAACAGTTTTGAGGCTTTAAGACAATTGAGGCTTATCTATGGGAACCAGCACTAGAAATCTGACATTCAGACAAGCGTGACCTTAATACAGGTATTTCCTACAAACTGCTTCGGTAGCTCACAGAAAGTTCTGACCTTTGCTCTTTGTTCATTAACTCGAGCTAATCTGATTTCTGTTTTTTGAACAGCTGCATCCCAGTCTTCCAGTGTTCCTAAAGGATAAAAAAAAGGAAAAAAAGAAAGCCTTGTATTTATCTTTCCCATAATTTGAAAATACAATTCTGGAAAAATAAGAGTCAACGAGTTCATGTAACTTGCTCTTCATATTAACATGAAAATTCAAAATATAACAAGTAGCCTTCAAAGAAAGAGAAAACAAAACTCAAGCAGAGCAGAAACCTCTCATTTACAATACAACACTCCAAAAAGGCATAGAAAAAAACCAGTAATTTCAGCAGGCTCCAAGTGAAGCCAGAAAAGAAGAAAAAAAAGAAAAAAGAGCTGCTTGTGTATAGTACAGTAGTGAAAAGAAAATAAGCTTTCACCAGAACACAAAACACTGTATCAAAATTCACCCTGTATCACTGTACGCTAACCAGACTGGGTAAAATGAGACGACGTGCCGTTAGTTACCTTCTATTCTCTCCAGCGTGAGCAGCACCTCGCAGACGTGCTCTGGATAGTCACTTGTGCACTGCACGGCTCGATGCAAGGCCTTCCTGCAGTGCTGAGTATCACCGTGAGCTCTGCAGGAGGGAAACATGGCAGTAAGGAGCCAATCCTCCACATCAAGATTACAAGACAGGACAGTTAACCAGTCTGTGCAAACGCATTCGCTCCTTCCCCAGTGAGCTTGCACTACACCTTGTTGCTGTAATTGTTCTGAAATATACTGTAGAGCTGCTGTGAGAACCTCAAAACCACACTATAAATCCTAGACGAAGCATACCCATGCTAAGAATCTACGTCTTGTCTCACACAGATGAGGAAATGAAAGTGTTAATTAACTCTTCCAACCAGCCAAGCTCTTACCTTTCTAGGTTGTAATACTCCAGCCACATGTTAGCATATTTGGCATTTCCTTTAGTCATAATGTTGTCCCAGAGTTCTCTGGCTTTCTGCATGTTGTTACATAAGCGGGCCTGAAACAGAGCAACCAAAACACTCAATATAATTTAGGATTATTTGTTCAACACCATTACCTGCCCCTGCCTCCCCCCCCATCCCCGCAAAAGAAGGAAACACCACAGACGATGCACACAGACCCAGGAAGACACATCTGCTCCTTAAGGCGACTGGAGTAAACACCTAATGCAATCCTACTCCCGAATAATACTTCCCTGCCCACCTCTTATATCAATCTTGGTTTCTGGCTTCCACATACATTTTGTTTTGGTCATTATAAAAAAAAACAAATTAGGTAGTTGCTTATGAACTTTTCCTTTTGTCATTATTTGTCAGTCTACCTAACAGAGCACTGAAACACAAAAGCAGTTCTCAGTCTAAGAAATGCTTAGGAAAGGGAGCAGAGAGAAGTGCTCGGGAAAGGGAGCAGGGGAAGAGAAGTGGGTTAAGACATTCAAGTGAGGTTCACCCGACCTAACTGTAGAGGTACACAAGTACGCTACAGAGCTGACTTATTAGAGCTGCCTTAGCATAAGCTGAATTCCACCTGGATCTACCTGCTTTCTCCCTCTAATAAGCGGGCAGAAAGCGAAAGTAATTAATTCAGATTCAGGTGGACCACAATACACAAGGCTTTGGCAAGACATCCCATGCATTATGACTGGAGAAATAACAGCGCAAACATAGCATGATTTAACCCGATTCATATGAGCCTGTGGCAAAGGAAGGAAAGTAAAACATCCATTCACAGGCTGTGACTACACCAGCACATGGACACCTGTACTAGTTTGAAACTAGTTAGCATAGGCAGCACTAAATTAGGCAGGATTCAAGGCAGTTAGAGACTTAGGTCTTCAGTTCCAAGCCACTGTGGCCAGCCCGCTAACCAACCTACTCACAGATCTCTGTACATTCTGCAGTCACAGCAGTATAAACATCCCAACAGTCCTGACAACTTTTGCAAAGGGAACGCCATTTCTTTCCTGGGATGTCATGCTTCAAGCCTGAAGCTACGCTACGTGCTTGACCAGTCCACGTAGAGCAGGGGAAGAAGAAAGATTTACTCATTGAAGTTACCCAGACAAAATGCCAGAGTACAAGAGGATTGCATTCTGTTGCTGGAATATTAAAACAATCCATTTCCTCTAGTCTAGCAATTTAAACACAGCAGATAGAAACATCACCTCAACTCTTGCCCAGTTCTGCATGATGGTGCAGGATGGATCTCCGCTTTCACTGAATCCTGGGAATAAAAATAAGTACTGTTTGTGAATGGTTGCTGGAAATAAAGTATTTATTAAACAAGTTCTACATTCAAGATTAAATGTCTATCTATAGCTTTCTTAAAATGTTTGAGACACTTGAAGACAAGTTAAATACTGTTAAATACTGTGTGGAGAATTAGTCTTATAAAAATTATTTTGAACAAGAGAAAACAATATATTGGATGGTTTAACTTACGCTCTTCCACTTCTTGTTTCAAATACTCCACAGCACGTGCAAATGCAGACCGCAGCTCTTCTAGTTCTTTACTCGAGTCTTCAGAAAAAAAAAAGAAAGAATTGCCTTAAAATAATAATTTAATTTTCATCTCCCATCCATTAAAACTCTTCCATAACACCCACAATAATTCTACTGGGATGGGAAGCCAAAGTTTATTAGTTCAGTAAAATTCACTACACATAGCAAAAAAACCCATCAAGTACCTAAAATATAAGGCAGGGCATTTTTGCAACAGCACAATCTATTCTGTCAGCAAGGAGCTGCTTTAAACCAATTAGGTTCATATATTTTATAGACACTAACGGCTCAGAAAGTAGATTTTGTGAAAGATATGAAACTACTGCTATATTTTTTAAAAAGTAATACCGCTATTTCAGAGAGGTGCATAGAAAACAGTTTAAATATTTATTCACACATGTATCATATATACCTTGTGTAAAATCCACCCTTCTTCTCAGGTAATCAAGATACGCCTGCCAGATTTCTACATAGTCCGTTGCCTGAATAAAACCTGCGTTCAGAGCTTTTTCAAACATTTCTGAAAGAAACGGGGAAAACACACCCACACAAACATATTTACTTTTCAAATATTGACAAAATTAGCAAGCTACAGTGCATAGCACAAAGAAGTATATACACCTTGCATTTAGAGGAAGACAGGAAAAATACAAGCTATCCTACATATGCCAAACTGGTTTAGGACGCGAATGCAAAAGCCAGTTTAATTCAGTAATGTTCCTGCAATGTTGAAGTAAATTGCTCACTCAGAATTAAAGCTGCTCAACAAAAGCAGCTTTGCCCTAGAAGCACGCCTTAACGCTGTCACGCTAGGATGAAAACAAATGCTACAGCATCCTACAGGTCACCGTTTGTCACACATTATTCAGAGTAGAAAGAGTAGTTCTGTAGCATAAAGAAGTCTTGCCGAGACCATCTTTCTTTACCAGAAATAATGCCATGGTCAACTCTGTGCCTCTCCATCGCCAAAAGGTATCGAATCCACAACCCAACCGTCCAGGGACAGTTTCTAACAGCGCGGTCATGAGCTGACAAGACCAACTCTTTCACTTTCAGCTGCCGGTCCTGAAATAATCATACAAAGTTTTCAGTTCCTATTAGCCAGAGAGCCCATCTAAGACATATGAGCTTACAAAGAGCCAACACCTTAAAACAATACTTCCATTTTATATTTGAAAAGCTAAGAAAAGATGGATTTTAAATTCTGTAGTCCCCAAAACCTTGTGAACACTGTCAAAACAGAAAGAATATGCTCAGGAGCAACACAAACAAGAATTCCATGCTATGTTCAGCCTGCAATACCTAACTGTCTGCTTCCAACCAAGCCAGTTTGGTATTTTCTACCAATGAGATAAATATAATAAAGGCACTGAGTAAATTCCCAACTGTTCTTAGTATGTTTAGAAGAGCGGAGGAAAGGATACAAGAAAGAGGGTGCACATGCAGCCTACTCAAGGGAGGCAGACGCTGTTCTACCCACAACCTGCTGTCTCAAGCTGGTGAGATAAAGACATGATGAAGCAACTCAGCCCAGATAAGTCTCCTGTAGCGATTTACTTAATAGACTGACCTTCTGTCCACAGGAAAACCCTGCCTCTCAAGTTTGGTATGATTTTCCAAGCGCATTAACTAGCCCACATGTAAATATAGACTAAACATCTGGGTTTGCTTTGGCTTGTTGGTAAATTAGGTGTTCTCTACTGTAAAACATTTAGGAGAGCACTGGCAGCCCTCAAACAAGCCCCGACATTAATTTATCTGTGTCCTGAAAGACAGGCAGGCTCCACAGTGATTCAAACACCACTGAACTGCTTTGCCGACAAAAGCTAGAAGAAAATGAGGGACATCCTCAGAAGCAATGGCTCTGGGTGACTAGCCAGAGACAACGTCAGGGCTTACAGCACAGCTGGTTACATCTAGTCAACTCTTTGCCAGGTAGACTGGGTGTGGGCTTCTAGGCTTGTGCTAATTCTGCAGAGAAGACACGTAACTGGGGGAAAAAGTGAGCAAATGCTCATTTGATCAATACACACGCCACCAAAACCAGCAAGAAACCAAAGGTGAGGTGAAGAACAGTTCCTGAAGAAATTAAAGACTACGGGACAGGACTGAGGTAGAACTTACTGGTTGCTCGTTTATCAGCCACTGAGATTTAAAAAAAAATAAAAATCTGCAAACATCTGGTTTTTGTCCTTACCAAATACTGATTGTAGCGTGCCCAAAGATCTGGCACAAGGCAGTTCTCAGCCAAAGCCCTCTCATAGATCAACTGAATGCGAGCTGGATCACCTGCTTTCATTTCAAAATCAATGTAAGCTTGGTATTCTGCTAGCTTTGGTGTTTCAGCACCCAGCTACAAAACAAACAGAGATACAACAAATTAAGATCTTCTGAACAAAGCATGATTCAAACAGTTCAACTGTTACTCAGAGTACGTCTCATGCAAAATTTCACACAAGAGCTTGGCCTGCTAAGTATCAACAGCTTTTGATTTTCATGTATCTCCAAATACCACCCTGGTTCTGAAGCCATTCAGATCCCTTCTTTTTATTCCTCTAACCCAGCATGCTCATCAATGCTGGAAGAAACAGCCAGAGTATTCATGTGCACCTTAGGGTGGCCTGACACTTCCCAGTATACCCAGTTGCGAGGCATCTTACCTCACCCTGCTCACAGCCGGAAGTCACCTACCAAGACACAGCTAATTTATCTCTGTGATTAGAAAAATAATATTTGAAAAAAAAGTCACCCCAAAGCAATTTAACTCTTAGTTTTTAAGCAAGGTGTGAGTAACAGCAGTACCAGTGCCTCTTCATATGGTTTACACTTCTCCAATTGCTGTAGAGCTTTTTTGTAATTCTTTACTATTGTTTCTGGGATCGGATCTTCTGACCATTCCTCATATTCAGCATATGAAGCCTCCATATCTATTAAAACAGATACGAAACCCCATCAATGACTTATTGGGTTAAATAATCAACATTCAACCTATATTTGATTCTAACACATTTGTATTTCTGTTTACACTTTTGTATCTTAATTGTCACACCACTGCACATTTAGAGGGTTCAGACACTTCATCTCACATAGAGCACTACAACACAAACTCAGGACAAGTTATATTAAAGCTGCTGATTTTGATTCAGAAAAATCAGAGTGGCAAGGTTTTCCCAAGCCTTTAAGGAAAAACAATCAACCCAAATTCTCTCAATATGCAAATGGAGAAGTCAAAGAACGGTGTTTAACTTTCTCCTATAAGCAAAGCCACAAGGAAAAGGGACTCAAAGAGTTTAAAAAAAATGAAGCAGATACAGCAGAATTCTAACAATCCAGCTATCAGCATGTACTATTCCTGACCAACCAAGGTTCTTTTGTAGTGATCATCATAGCAGAATTTCAAGTTCCTAATGGTCATGTTTTGTGCTCAAATTATGTACTGAAGAAACAGATAAACCAAGTTTCAATGAGTATGAATATTTCTGAACAAAAGGGATCTGTGCATCATTCAAGAGGCCCTAAAGACAGACAAATGTCATTGATTAACAAATTCACAAGTATTACAGCTGCAGTTTGTGTGGCTCTACCAAAAGAATAATCATGACTAATGCCCGGATCCCCGTAACACAGCTTATCCATGCCATCTCTCCCAGCGCACTGGCTCTTACCTAACAGCGGGATCCCCAGCTGGCGCCTGAACAGTGTGTGGATCTTCTCAAGCTGGCTGCAGAGCATCTGCTGCTGCTCAGGCGATGGAATGCTGCCAGGAGCTGGCTACAAACAAAAGGATTGAAATTTAGTCAATTCCCTCAAGCCTGAGCTGATGAACACGACGGGGTACTGTTTATGGGTTGGGGGTCTGGGCTCCAAATGACTACATGATCCTTGAAGAACGGACACAGCCAACTCGCATTTCAGGTCACTGCTGTGAAAGCTAAAACTTGGAAATTGCTAGACTCAGAAGCTGGATGAATGTGAAAAGCATTCCTCACTGAAAGCTGACACATAGGGAAACGACAACCTGAAAAAACACAAGCTGCATGCGATCGCGCCATTTCACAAACCCACTGGGCTGCCAAGTAGTTTTTCAATAAATGCCTGGTGTGTGCACAGATGATTGAGATCTTCCAGCTTTCTTCCTGTTTGTGAATGAAAGGGTGTTCTGCCATTACTCCTTTGTTAGAGCATTTCATAGAATGGTTTGGGTTGGAAGGGACGTTTAAAGATCATCTAGTTCCAACCCCCTCCTACCCCTGCCATGGACAGGGACATATTTCAACTTCCGTATCTTATGTGGCAAAAAAAAAAAATAATAAAAATTTCACGTTCTGGCCATCTTGTAAAGATATCTTTTCTACACACCAAACACTATGCTCCAGGGATAACATACTATCATCCAAAAGTCACAAAAACGGTGAAATAATGACTGAGTTAAAAGCTGAAGTAGAAAACAGTCTAGAAATACAAACATGACTGAATATCTGCAAAAATATTTGCTGGCAAGAACACTGTTTCATAAGAAAGGTACTCAATTTAAAGCTAATCTTGTCAGCCCAAGCTGAAGTAGTAGAGTGAAACTTTGCTTCTGGATATGAGATTTTATGACCTTATTTAAACACAAATCCATTACTATATCAACTAAACACACAGAATGTTTTTCCCAAACCAAAGGGTCAGTTTCTACAGCTGAAGAGAAACAACTGCATGACATGACAGCCTCTTTTCTCAGAAGAGACTGATGAGGGTGCGGCGCAAGATGGCTTCAGAAACTACACCACAACGTGATTCTTACAAGAGCCCAGGAGACTGGCCTTACCTGTGCCGTTTCCAGTATGGCATTCTCAAACTCGCGGTATGCTTCCCATAAAGCTGTTCCTTTTGTCACATGCAGTCCAACCGCAGTTAATGCTCTCTCAAATATTGAGCGAACTTTCTCAATTCCTCCCTCCTGACCAATGCCACCAATTGAATACTGGGCGTATTCCAGCCAAATTTCAGGACCTAAACAAAGTTATAAGAAATAGATGATCTAACCCCCTCAAAAATAAAAAAGGCATTTCTCTGTTTCCCAAACACCTACAAATAGACCAACATATGACAATTTTCTTTACCATCCAACGTAGTTAAGAAAAAATAAAATATTTTATTCTGTGCTCTTGGTTCAGTACCAGCTGCTAGAACTGTCTTCTGAAAGAATTAGCCCTTGTGGTCATTACTGACCCGGATTGACTCCTGTATGCCACCTTAGGTACACAAGCTACATCAGATGCATCAAGACCCGCCCCGCCCCCCAGCAGCAACTTGACTTTTCTTGAGCATCTGTGCAGAGCTGGGACCACAAAGCCATTGCACTCCTACAGAACTCAGATAAAAGTAGGTCCTTCTCTTTCCAGACTCCTACACTTGCCTCTTCAGCAACTGCTTAAGCAGCATAACTATGAAGGAGGAGGATCTGCTAGAAGAGCGTTAGCTGCCTGGCACCTCTCCCACCAACAGCAGTATCTGAGCAAATCAGGTTCAGGGACCCCAGCAGAGACCATGCAACCCATGGATGTTAGACTGCACATCTCGGGCTCCAGAAGCCTCTCCAAACCCCAAGTGCAATCCATCCAGCAGATCTAGTTCCCTCTCAGTTCTTCATCTCTCCATTCCTTCTTCCTGAAGGATCACAAACACTCTGCAAGACTCATTATGCCAGTGCTGTAATGAGACATTCTGCAAGGGACTGCCTCAATCCTACCAAGCCCTCTCTGCTTAGTCAGACTTCATGTTTTCAGCACCTCACCACAATACCCAAAGAGCACGCACTTACTAAAAGTTTTAAGCTACGGCTGCAGGCAGATCTTGAGAAACAGAAAGACAAGACACCAGGTACTTGCCTCACTTTTAATGAGGATGATCAGAGCCTGGTATCGCAGCTTGGGTTACCTAGCCTGAAAGCACTCACTAAGCCAGCGCGATACCTGCTGCTTTTAGAGATTAGACAGGTGCGAAGTATGCGTTTAAAACTTTTTACAACATTCATTTAGAGTACCTTAAAGACTGCAAGAGTACATAAAGCACTGCCTTTGAATGGCCTTTAACTCCAGTGCTTCAGAAAAAACTGAGGATCACTTCACACCTATATTTTTGATCCAATTTCTGCATTGTAACAGAAGAATCTTTCCTAGAAAAAGCCATAATCCGAGTGCAACACATTTTATAGCATGTATTAACAACTTACAGATGTAGTCTTTCACAGCTCTCTCAAACAGCTCATAAACTTTCTCTCGCTCAGAGCTTTCAGAAGCCATTTTTATCTCATCCTTCAACCAGTCCAGCCAAATTTCTGAAAGAAAGGAAGTTTAGAATACATCACCAACATTCAGAAAGAATAAGTTAAATCCACTTGTTGAAATTTTTATGAGAATTTTTAGTAACGGACTTAAAAGCAGGCAGAAGAAAGCAATTTTAGCCTCCACAACTACTCACAATTAATTTAAAAGAAAAGTTTGGTAGAGATCTTTTAAAATTAGTACTAAACAAACACACTTTTACTTAAAGAGAGCAGATGTTGCAAGCAGCAATTTATCAGTACCGCAGGCAGAGGATCAGTATGCACCAGAAACCAAAGACACATCTAGAGGCACACCTTTCCTCACAATTTTACAAAAAACAGTAAACGGCTTTAGAGGCTGCAGGTTTCGACATGCATAGAAGGAAACCTTCCCTTGCCCAGGCTAAAACCACACAGGCAGAACAGCCTCTGCAATATTTACATTACCTCTGTATTACGAATAGAAAAGAAACACTCACTTCAGGGGCTACACGCAACTTCCACCAACAGCATTTTTTTTGCTGCTTGCCTGCAAAATTTAACTTTTGACAGGAGTTCATCTGGGCTCTGAGTCACATTCACTGACTAAGTGACTGGAGCCGTTTCAGTGCTGCCACTCCACAGCTGTATGTTACCAGCCCTACAGCAAAGGCAGCACAAGCAAACATACGCCTGTCCCTGGGCTATGTACAGCAGGTCACATCCTGGCAGCAGCTTCCCCAGCTAACAGATGGGCAGAGCAGAGACTGGAGTAGCTGGGCGCACACAAACAGACCCCCACACCAGTTCCACCCTACCACAGCAGCCTCTGGCAGAAGACAGGGCAGGACAATGCAGTTGCAAGAAACAAGAACTCAAATTCCTGCAACAGGGTCACTACCCTGCATCTGCCAGAGGCCGAGCTCAATGCTGGCCATCAACACTTGCAGCATTCAGAGTTTAAGAAGTCCCACATCTGTTATTTTAGGTTTCTCTGGACCAGAACAACATTGCTGAAGCCTGGCACAAACATATTATTTCGCTACTGAAATACGGGTGTTTTACATGGTTAAGCAGTACTGGCTGCAATGCGAGCAGAAGATGCTCTGTACCTTCGGTAAGTGGAAAGAGTTCACTCATCTTCTGACGTGCTCTTCTGAGCTTAACCAACTCTCCCTCCTGGCGCAGCAGCTTTATCAGATCCAAGTGACAGTTATAGTCAAAAGCATTGATGGAAAGCTTTAAAAAAAGATAGCATTTTTTAAAAGCACTGCTGAGTTACAGACATGAACAAATCAGAAAACATTTAGCAGAACAGAACATCACACTGTCTTTTTGGGCATACAAATCTCGTCACATGTCACACAGCCAAGACAACACCTACCTCTCCTGCACAGACTTGCACCAAACTTCACTATTGTTTGCAAAATGCTTTCAGGTCACAAGCAGACATTTATAAAAAACTCGTCCAAGTTTAACATAGCTTTGAACTTAAGCTCAGGGCTTAGCCTACAGCTCTAAGATCTAAAGGTTACTGCTCAGCAGCACAAGCGCCAGCAGCAGGAGCACAGCAGCGACCAGCTACAGAAACCCCCGAGGGCGAAATGAAGAAAACCTCCTTCAACGGAGCCAAACGTGTTTTAATTTCTCTGAAGAAGAAACGCTTCTCCTCTCCAATTTCCCTCTCAAAAAAAAAAAAGAAACAAAACCCAAAAGGCCTAGTTGCCATTTCAGACTCCAAACATTCACGTCTTGACAGTTCGCTGCATCAAACTACACGAGCAGCCATGGATTTTTTCCCATTACCACCGCAGCCGCTCTGGCAGACGCTCACCCAATGGAAGACCCCCATGAAGGCCGGATCTCGCCCCACTCCGAGGATTCCCGGAGAAAAAGCCTCGGTTCTCCGGGACGAGGCTTCCCCATAGCACCGGGGCCGCTCCCGCGGGGCGCCCGGGGCCGGCACGTCTCTCACAGCACCGCAGGCGGACCACCGGCGCGGGGCCCGGCCTCCAGCAGCGCTTCCCCTAGGCCGGGAGCCGGGACCGGGCAGAGGCCGCAGTGCTGCCCCGCCACCCCCTCCTCACGCTACCGCCAGCCCAGGCGGGCCCCACCTGCTCCTCCAGACGCTGGATCTCGGCCTCATTCTCCTTCTCCTCGTCTTCACCGTCGCCAGACGAGTCTGAGTCCCCCTCATCCTCTGAGTCTCCCCCCGACTCGGGGTCGCCCTCCGGCAACCGCTTCTCCTCCTCCGCCGCCACGGCAGCCGCCTCGGCTCCCGCCGCCGCCATCTTATGCAGCTCCCTTCGCAGCCAAGCCGCGCTCCGCCGCCTGCCGGGGCTGCCCCCGCCGCGCCTGTCCCGCCGCCGCGCCCTGCCGCCAGGCGAGCGCTGCGAGGACGGAAACGAGCCGCCTCACGCACGATCTCGCCCTCGGCCGCGCGGCGGGGCCGCGCTGCGGTGAGGCACACCGGGGCCGAAGCCCTTGTCTTCTCGGCCGAGACGCCGGCGAAGCCGTGGGCACCCCGGGGCCTAGCTGCCAGAGGGCCTCCAAGGAGGGCCGGGGCGCGCGCGGTGCCGCCCGCCCACCATATTGAGTGTGGCCGCCGCGGCCCGCACATGCGCTGGGTGTCGCGATAAAAGCGGGAACAGCGTTTGTCGATCGTTTTAGCGACAGCGCAGGGTTGCTTTATTTTCGATTCCCCCCCCCCCCCCCCCGGCAAGCGGCTTTCAGCGGTCGCCCCCTTTGCGCGGCGCACCCAGCCGCGGCCTGGGTACAACGTGGGGCCTGTGGCAGCGCGGGGGCGGAGGCGGGGCCGGGGGCGGGGCCTTCCCGCGCGAGGCTATAAAAGGGCAGTGAGGGGCCGCGCGCCCCCACCAGGCTCAAGATGGCGGCGCTGAGGGCAGCGGGGGCAGCGCTGCTGCGGCCCAGGCGTGGGGAGGCGGCGGCCAGGCTGGGCTACCACAAGAAGGTGAGGGGCTGTGGGGAGCTGGGCTGGGCTGGGCTGGGGGATGCGTGGTGGCCGTTGGTGACACGGTGTACCCGGCAGGTGGTGGATCACTACGAGAACCCGCGCAATGTTGGCTCCCTCGACCGTAATGCCAAGAACGTGGGCACCGGCCTTGTGGGTGCCCCGGCTTGCGGGGACGTCATGAAGCTGCAGGTGACCTTGGGGACCCGCTGGCACCGGGGGAGGGCTTCACCTGGGACTGCTGCGAGGCCCAAACCTTCCCCTCAGGGCTCCAGGGTGGCCTTCCCTCACACACCCCTGCCCTGAAGTGTCCCCTGGGGCCTGGGCAGGCCCTGTCCCGCTCCCCAGGATGCGATGGGAGCCAGGGCCCTGCCTGGGCCTGAGGGGGTGCCTCTGGGGCACTGCTGAGGTGCCACTGACACTCTCGCAGGTGGAAGTGGATGAGAACGGGAGGATCGTCGATGCCCGTTTCAAAACCTTTGGCTGCGGGTCAGCGATCGCGTCGAGTTCGCTGGCGACGGAGTGGGTCAAAGGCAAAACGGTAAGGGTCCCTGCCGCAGTTGGAGGTGACACCACAGAAAGCCTTCAAAGCTTCAAACCTGCGTGTGTTCGATGTTGGGACTGCATAGGAAACAGTGGCCTAGGAATCCCAGTGCTCATTTTGTGCAGTGTGGTGGTTGTTTGTTTTGGTGGTCAGCCCAGGTGGCCAAACCAGCACAGCGGTACACTAGTTTAGAAAGCAGCAACTGTCAGCCCTGTTAGTGGCCTGATTTCTAGAGCAATATAGTTGCCTTTTCCAGGAACGTCCATTAATCTCCAGGGAAGTACTTTGTGTTTTATGCAGGAAGTGAAAACATGCTGATCGTGTGTTCTGAAAGAAAGTTTAGTTATGGAGCGTCTTTAGATTATTTATACTCTTTTTTTTCTGCCAGACAAGAAACGTGTTTCTATATTACGATAAAGGTAAGTGTAGAACAGTCCCCCAAGTGGCACTGTGACACTGGTTCATTCCCACAGCTGCTCAGTCTGAGACATTCCTTAATTCTGACATCTTTCACTGCCCCTGGCAGCTGAGATGTTCTTCCGCGTGGATTCTGTTGGCTTTGGAGCATTAAATGCCTTTGTAGCCCGTGTTGTAGCTCACATGACCAGTGACTACACGCTAACTGTGTTTCAGGTTGACGAAGCATTGAAAATCAAGAACACGGATATCGCTAAAGAGCTCTGCCTTCCTCCAGTCAAACTGCACTGCTCGAGTAAGTAAAGGACGAAACTGTGAAAGTTCAAACACAAACTCGTATGTGAGAGGGAAACTTCTGGGAATAACGCAGATGCTTCTCAATGTTGTTTTCCAAATAAAGTTTCTGCACAAGGCACAGCTGAGGTTGGCCCACAAGAGAAACTTGCTTACGGTCAGATTTCGGGGTTGTTTTAAGAAGTTTTCAGATCTGTCTTATGTTTTGTACTCCGTAGCTCAGCAGACTGATATTAAGTGTTTGGATTCTGACATTCTGCTTCTAAGATGCCGACCTGCAGCGGTTGGTCACTGCTGTCTGCTCTTGTTTTTATGGTGTCTTTTGTTCGAAACGACTTTTCGTTGTCCTTGAAATACTTGTCTTGTTTTGTTTGTAGTGCTGGCTGAAGATGCGATCAAGGCTGCCTTGGCTGATTACAAGTTGAAGCAGGATCCGAACAAAGAAGAGTCAGAGAAGAAAGCAAACAATGCCTAAACTGACTGTAAAGCTTGTTTTCATTCCACTTAAATTTGCAGTGCAATTATTCTAGCTTTTAGTAGGATCCTGTGCACTACTAAATGAAGCTGTAAGATACGCACAACTTAACGCACAACGTGTCACTGTTCACGTGTGTACAGCCACTCTTGTAGTGCTCGCACGACGGGGCTGTGGGTGTTTTCAGCAGCCTGTGTCCTGTCACGACTGTCCTTGGAATGTTTGAGGGAAGAAGACCGCTCAGCTGCAGAGAACTCAGCGGCTTCTCTCGGGAGAGAAAATCCTGCTGTTCCGGTACTGGAAGGGCTGCACTTTTTTTTTTTTTTTTGGAAGATGTATAGTTTTGCCTAATATTTTACAGAATTTAGTGGGAAACATTGCCTTGGTCATAATGTTTCTGTAAGAACTGCACATCGGTCTGTGTATCAATGCAGTATACAAATGCAGGGCGGCGTGTCTGCCCCCCCCGCCCAAACTGTGTCTGTGTCGGAGTTTGATTTGGCAGCCGGCGTGCGGGTGTCTCCTCTCGGGGTGCTGGGACACTAGAGGGCACTGGCAGGACGCTGGTGGGAGACGGCGGCAGGGTGCTGGGTGCTCCAGGAGGCGCAGACCCAGGGCTTGCTTCTGCTCACGTCCTGCCACCACTAATGCTTGTCTTTGAAGCTCCTGTTAGAGGAACAATCTTAATTTTGGAGTGTGTTATGTAAGAATCCAAGCTTTGGGTTGGCCAAAGGTTGGCTGACTCGGTTGCCGACTCTGTTGCCGACTCTGTTAAAAGGCAGTAAACGCACCCTGGGGTTTGAAGGCAGGAGGGGGATGGCGTAGTGGGGATGCAGAGCCGAGGGGGAGCTCCCAGGGGAGCAGGGGTCAGTCTGTGCCCTCTGGGGACACCTCTGTGTCCCGCAGGGCACAATTAGGCTGCGCTTTGCCAGAGGAATGGGCCGTGAGGAGAGCGTGGCTGGTGTTCACCTACTCGAGGGTTCGCACACCGAGTGTGAGCTGGCTCCTGGGAGGGGGGGACACCGGCACTGGAAAGGTGAATGTTTTGCGGTGATGTGGCACTGCTTGTCCCCTGTGCTCCGGGCCACCAGGCTCGCCTCTGCCTTCTGGTTGCTCTTTTCCAGGGGAGTATTTCCATAGATTTCCAAAACAAACACAAAACACATTTGAATGCTTTGCCTGCTCTTAAGATTTTTAAACCACCCAAGGAACCTTACTTGCCTTTTTTCATACCTAGGGTTTTTTAAAAACATTAAAAACCACATTTAAAAATAAATGCCTCATTCTGATATATCTGTCTGCAACTTTTGTTTTTGTTCAAGGCCGAGCGGGCCACGTGTTCTTGCTGCTGTGGTTTGTCGCTCACAAGATGGCTCTTGCGGTGCCTCAGCTCGGCGCCACCCCACACGCTGGCCCTGGGCACGGGCCCTCCTGCTGCGAGGAATGCGCCTCGCTCCCTGGGATCCGTCCTGCGGTTTCCCACTTGCAAAAAAAATTAATAAAATAATCAGGGAAACTCCAGACGCCCACATCCGTTTTGGGGCAGAATTGGCTCATCGTGATTGCAAAAGGCTCTTGACAAAATGCAAGAGGGAGGTGAAAGCCAGCGCGCTCTTCCGAAGGGGAAGTTTGTCCTGATGCAGGGACATCTGGGGACATCGTGCCTGCCCCATGGCAGGGACGAAACAGTGTTACAGGGATACGAGGATGTAGGGATACAGGGATGTAGGGATATGGGGATGTGTTGCCTTCCAGGTTTGCCCTCTGTCCCCACCGGGCGCAGCTCGTCCCCGTGCCGGGGTGTGCGGCAGCACCGCAGCCCCCCCACCCTCGCCTGTGGCGTGTGAGATAAAAATTTCCCAGAAACAGCGTGTCGACGTATGGATTTTGCGAATGATAAGCTCGTCCCCCAGCTCCCAGGGTTTCACCCACACAGAGAGCCTTCACCCCGAAGCTCAGCCAGGCTCTGGGGGCACCCGTGGACCCTGCGGGGCTGGAGCCCCGAAACAGGCTGTGCCCCAATGCCGGCGTGATGCGGGGAGGGGGCCCTGAAGATCTGGGGACTCTGCCTCGGCCACCCCACAAGCTGCAGAAACACACAGGAGAGGAGATCTGCGGAGGAAAAGTCTTTATTATGAGCTGAAGGGGTTCAGAAAATAAGGCAAAAAAAAAGTCCAGCTGGGCTCTGGGACATGGCTTTGGGGCAGAAAATTGAGAGGACGGGTCCTTGCGACTAAATCCCCTAAATCCTGGGCAAGGATGGCCGAGGGCATCCCGTCCTCCTTTCCTCGGTGGTCCCAGTGATCAGAAAGGTGCCCAAGGTGGCCGCCAGCCCCTGTCCCACTCCCTGTGGCGGGGTGGGGGGTGGCTGCACAGACCCCCGGCTGCAGCGCCGTGCCTCTGCCCGGAGGATGCAGCTCCCGGACGGGTGCCCGGCAGGGGCCAAGACGCTGCTAATTAGTAAAATTACATTTGGGAGAAAGCTGGCGGTGTGTGGCGGAGGGCAAGGAGTGCTGGGCACGGCACGGGGCGGTGGGGGGGACACACCGACATAGCCGGAGCTGGGAAGGGAGCGCCCACAGAGTGCCTGGGGATGGACAAATCCCTTTGGAGCCACGGGGCTGATGGGACTCCAGCACCGCCCCAAAAACACCATCTGCCAAAAAAAACCCCCATGGCTTTGCCACAGCATCCCACCGGTGTGAGGGGCAGTGGGCCCTGGAGGGGGCGGGGAGGGGGCAGGGGGGGCTTCATCGGGGCTTCCTTGAGCCGCCACGTACGTATGGAGCAACAACCGCCATGTCCATCGCGTGTCTGCAGGGCGTCCTCCTCCTGAGCCGGCGGCTCCTTGGGCTCGCCCAGGACCACGACCCTGCCCTAGACGCCGGGGGGGGCCGTGGGGCCGTCCTGGGCTGCACTGGGGGCTGCTCCCGTTGCACCCGCCGCTTCCTCGCCGCTCGGATTTTGGGGAGGGGGCTCAGTGGGTTGCTCATCACCCGACTTCTGGCTTCCTTCCTCCTCCTCCTTCTCCTTCTCCTCCTCCTCCTCCTCGGGGGGAGGTTTCTGCTCCCCCCGGGCTCCGTTGGCCAGCGACGCCTTGGGGGGGGATTTGAGGTTCTGGGCGGCGGCGAGGATGTCTGCCTGCAGCTGCCGCCCGCCGTCGAGGGGCTCCTCGGCGCCGGGGTCGGGGGCTTTCTCCGGCACCTCACTGAAAGCCCGGGCCCCCCCCACCTTGTCCCGCTCGTCCACGTACTTCTTCTTGGGGAAGGAGGAGGGGTAGTAGGCGGATGCCTTGTGCTTCTGCCGGACAATGACGGCGGCGCAGATGATGAAGAGGAGGACGAAGGCCAGCGAGCCCACCACCACCACCAGCAGCATGTACTCCTTGAAGAAGTCCACCAGCCCGTCCAGCACACCGCCCGGCGCCGAGCTGTTGGTGACGGTGGTCCCCGCCGCGTCCCCCACCGTCGGGCCGGTCCCGGGTGTCACGCGGCGGACGGGCGGCGCGGCCGAGACCTCCTCGCCGTCCCCGCTGCCCCCGCTGTCGGGCAGCACCGCGGCGTGCCGGGGCGCCGCCGAGCGTGCCAGGGTGGCCGCCACCATCAGCAGCAACATCAGCAGCCATGCACCCATCGCCGGCCGCACCGCCATCTCCCCTGGGGCTCGTGCACAGCGGCCTGCGGGATGCAGAGAGGAGGGAGAAGCATCAACACCCCTAAACGAAGCCCCCACGAGGGACAAGCGTCAAAACACCGACGGCTCCGGCGCTTGCTCCTTCACCCGGCTGAATATCCTTAAGAAAAGCCAAAAAAAAAAAAAAAGCATCTTCGCTTTCCTTGCCCTGCCGCCAGAGCCAGGCTCTGCGTTTGTTTTGCAACGAAGCGCTGCAAAAAAAAGGAAATAGATGGAAAGCAGCTGAATGGAATTGCTCAAGCCTGGGGGACGCGGCGTGCACGGCGGAGGGGACCGGGGCCGCCGCCAAGAACCAGCTTCAGACAACGGTCATTTGGCCGATTAGAAAATTCCTGCAAAATTGAGGTTTCCAGTGGAAACTTTGACACAGGCGACGCCGCAGAAGGGCCGGCGCGAGCGGCATTTCCCAACCGCTTGTCCCGGCGCGGACCGTTACAAACGATTCCCAGCTTGAGGGCGGCTAAAAATAGGTTGGCGGCAGGATTTCACCCCGGTGCCGCTGCAATAGCCGGGAGATGCCAGGATGGGGTGCAGGACCCCCCCCCCCGAGCCTTTGCAAAGTCCGGAGGTGGGGTGCGGGGATCAGGGGGGTCCCGGCTGCCCGAGCATCCCCCCAGTGAAGGCATTCCCGGGGGACGCAGCACATTTCGGCCGCGCCACGTTAACACCGTTGAGCCATTCCCAGAGCCCTCCCCAAACCCGCTCCGCGGCTCCATCGTCGGGGACCCCCTTGGGACAATCCCCTAGCCCTTGAGCCCCCCAAAATCCCAACCCGCCCCCCATTTCCCATCCCCGCCCCCCCCAAACCTAGCCCAGCAGCGCTGCAAAGCGGGAGGGACTCCAGCAGCAGGACTTGGCTTTCAGGCTCCTTCCCGGCTGCAAAATCTGGTTCGCATTAAACCAGAGCAAACAAACGGCGGCGGAGGCGGGAGGTGCCCCCAGACCCCCGACCCTCCCAGCTCACCGCAGGCATCACCACTGCCGTGGGGTCCGGTCTCACTGCGGTAATGGCGGCACCGCCAGGAGAAGGGGTTTTTTTGGGGGGATGGGATGAGCCCCTTCATCCTCCGCCTCTGACACCTTCGCCGCGGAGAGGGGCCCCTCGGCTGCAGCGGGGAGAAGGGTCCCGGGGAAGGCGAGGGCATTAACTTGCCTGATGAGCCGAGCTGACGAGCAGCCATAACAACGGTGGGGCCGAGAGCAGCCCAAATCTGTGCCAAGAGCGGGGCTCATTCCCATGGCCATCACCAGCCTTCCATCCCCATCCCACCGCCATCCCCACCCCCAGACCCACAGCACATCCCCGGATCCAGCCCAGCTGGGCACAGGCAAACCCCGCTCCGCTTCCCTCCGGCTCCCCAAACGCTCGGGAAAGTCACGATTTTGATGTTGTCCAGGCGCAGCATCCTCCGAACCGTGCCCGGGCGCGTGGCCGGCTCCATCCCACGTCCTGCCGCGGGGACCGTGCCCAGCCCTCGCCGCATCCGTGGGGCGGCCTGAGCCCCATTTCAGAGCCACCCCAAAACCGGGGAGCGGGGCTGGCCTTGCCAGAGGGATCCTCACCTCGCCTGCAGCCGCCGCGTCGGCCGGAGGGAGCCGGGAGGATGGGGTCTGTCCCGCACACCTCGCCTCCTCGCGCCCCTTTCTGCCGCCTGCTGGGATGGAGCCTCCTCCTTCTCCCTCTCCTCCTCCTCCTCCTCCTCCTCCTCCTCCTCCTTCTCCTCCTCCTGCTCCGCAGCCTGGGACCAGCTTGTTCTCATTAGGGCCGGTTTGGGGAGGGAGCGTGGGAGGCCGGCGAGGGGCAAGCGGCCCCCAGCCCCCTCCCAGCCAAAATCCATCCAGGAGCTGGGGGGGGGCTTCCCGGCCTCTTGCCCCACCAGCAAAAGGGGGAGCCCCCAGTGCCCCCCCCATCCCAGCAGCACCACTGGAAGGGGATGATTTTTGGGGTGCAAGGCGGGAAGGGGAGTTTGTTGCAAGGGTGTTTTTGCCCATGAGGACGGAGGTAAAACTCCATCCCACGGCCACGTGGCTGAGCCGCCGTGGTGGGACGGGGGTGCTGGCACCCCCAAAACGCCTCCCGGCGATGCCGTGCCAGGAACCCCCCACCCCAGCTGCCTTTCACTGCGTGCCTGGTCCCAGCACCCCAGCCCCGGAGCCTGTCCCCGTGCCCAGCCCTGCAAGAGCAAACCCTCCCGCCCTGCCTGGGGACACCAGCCGGTGGGACACGGCCACCGAGGCCACGCAGCGCCCAGGGGCAGGGCAGGGTGTCGGGCTCGGTACCCCGGCACTATTGGAGGCTGGCAGTGTGGCATGGGGGCAAACAGCCCTTGAGACCCCCCCCCGCCTTCATTTCAGGAGACCGTTTCCTAAATGCCCCAGCCTGGAAATGGTCCGACGCAGGCACCTCTGCCTTGGGGTGCAGGCAGGGGTGCAGGCAGGGGTAGGGGTGCAGGCAGGGGTGCAGGCAGGGGTAGGGGTGCAGAAAACCACCCCTGCCGTTCCCCAGGCCAATGGGGCAGCGACGGCTGCACAGCTCCCCGGGTCATGGCATCCAGGTTGGGGGCCTGGGGGCTTCTCCTGACCCCCCCCCAGCCATCAGTGCTCTGCCCAGCCCCCCGCGGTCCCCTCCGCCCGGGATGAAGTTGCTCAAGAGGCTGCAGCCGCCGGGGGTGACCTCATCCTCTTGCTATTTGCCTCCGCGCGCCTCCCCGGGGGCGGGGGGGACCCAGCCAGAACCCCCCCAAAAAAGCCATCGATGGCGCCTGGGGACTGTGACCACCATGGGGCTGGGGGCAAGGGTGCCCGTCCCCATGGCCACTGTGAAGCCGGAGAGGAACCCGGCGCCGTTTGGGTTTCTCCCGGCGTCGCCAAACGTCATCGTGGCTCCCAGAAATAACGGGTCCGTCCGGCTGTCTGCAGCCGGCGGCTCCGCGCAGCTGCTGGGGCGACTTTTCCCGGCCTTAAGTGATCAGCGCTGAAATCTTAGAGGGGAAGGGGGAAAGGTGAGGGGAGGCCAGGGGGGGAGCGAGGGTGGCCGCGCTGCCGAGCCAAGCCGGCCTGGAGGAGTGCCAGCGGCGTCCGGACTTGCTCCTGCAGCCCGTCCAGGGATGGGGCTGTGATTCCCTTCTGTGTGTGCATCCTGGCCGGTGTCCCCACCCCTCCTCATCCAGGGTCCCCACCACTCCTCATCCAGGGTCCCCATCTCTCCTTGGCCAGGGTCCACATCTCTCCTTGGCCATAGTCCCCATCACATCCTGGCCAGCATCCCCATCCTTCCTTAGCCAGGGTCCCCATCTCTCCTCGTACAGGGTCCCCATCCCTCCTTGTCCATGGTCCCCATCCCATCCTGGCCCGGATCCCCATCCCTCCCTGGCCAGCACCCCCATCCTTCCTTAGCCAGAGTCCCCTTCTCTCCTTGTCCAGGGTCCCCATCACTCCCTGGCCAGGGTCCCTGTCTCATCCTGGCCAGCATCCCTATCCTTCCTTAGACAGAATCCCTGTCACTCCTCATCCAGGGTCCCCATCCCTCCTTGGCCATGATCCCTGTCCCTCCCTCGCCAGCATCCCTATCGCTCCTCGCCCAGAGTCCCCATCCCTCCTTGTCCAGGATCCCCATCCCTCCCTGGCCAGCATCTCCATCCCTCCTCGTCCAGGGTCCCCACCCTTCCCCAAGCCATGGTCCCCACCGCCCCCGTCCGGGGTCCCCATCCCCGCCCTGGACTCTTCCCGGGGCGGCAGAGGCACGGGGACGGGCAGCCCCGGGTGCCAGCGCCCACCGGCCATTACGATGCCGTTTTTGCCTGCGGCTGGGGAGGGCTCTGCCCCTCGGTGTTGGGCAGGGCTGCGCCGCCCCGGCCCCACTTTGTAATTTGGGGCAGCTGGAACGCGGGGACCCGCAGGGCTCGGCTCCGTGGCGCAGCCGGCCCGGGGTAACCTGCAATTTGCGACATTTCGGCCCTGCTCTGCTTGTAATTTGCTTCACTGGGCTGCGCTTTGCTGTGCCAGCGAAATACGCGGGGCGGGGGGGGAACGGGCTGATCCTGCAGAGCTGCACCGGGGCGTGCAGAGCACCGTTGACAGCCCAGCACCGCGTCACCCACAGCCCCGCATCACCCACAGCCCCGTGTCACCCACAAGGACCGTGCACCCCACGCTTGCCGGGGCGGCGTGTCCCGAGGTCCCTGCTGTGACACCGCTCCGGCTTCCCGCAGATTCCTCTGCCGTGAGCTGGGAGATGGCAGCCCGACAGGACCTGCTGAGGATGCCAAATAGGGCGATTCCCGGCTCCTGGCAGCTGACACAGACTCCAGCGGTGGAGGAAAGTTTATCCTCGCCGCTCGCTGGGCTCCCGGGGCGGCAGGCGCAGGGCGGGCACGGGGCTGGGCAAGGGCAGGAGCGATCCCTCCAACCTGCACCCGTCAATTTTTTTGGGATCCACCATCCTCATCCTCACCTGGACTGGGGGCAGGGGCTGGACCAGCTGCTGTGGGGTGAAGCCCGATGGTGGGATCATCCCTCCGCCTCCAAGAGAAAGTGGGGCTGGGGCTGACAGTGGTCCCCATGGGCTCCCCTTCCCCAGCCTGGCCCCGAGAGCCTGGGGGCACACAATCCTCCGTGCCCGCTAGAGCCATGAACTCCTGCGGCAACTTTTTGGCAGGGCAGGTGCTGGCATCTGCACGTGTGGGGACACAGTGGGGTCAGAGCAGGACGGCATCACCAGGGACCCCGCGGCTGTGGCATCCCAGCTGGGGACCGGCCACCGCCGCCGGCTGCAGATCCCCTCGCCCACGCTGACTCACCCGTAAACATTTACATTCTCAGGCTGCTCGGCCCCAGATGGAAAATATCCGAAGTGGAGTGCGAATGTAAACAGGCGGCGGGGCCGGGGCACAGGTGAAGCCACCGCATTGCCAACCCGCCCGTGGGACGGCCACCGCTGAAAGCGGCTTTCGAGGTGGTGGCACACCCAGGGCTCGGTTGGGGACAGGGTGGCACAGCGATGTCTCGAGCGCCTGCTGGAACGCTTCACTGCCCAAGTGTGTGCTGCAAACACTGAGGGAGGCGTGAGCCGGCTGGTGGGGCAGGGATGGGGACGTGGGATGGGGATGCTGAACATGGCAGGGTGCGGATGGAGGGATAGGGACGGTGAGCCTGGCCACAGCAGGGATGGGAATGGAGGGATGGGGACATTGAGTCCAGCTGGGGCAGGGATGGGGATGTGGGATAGGGATGCTGAGCCTGGTGGGGCAGGGATAGGAACGTGGGGACACAGCCTTGGCAGGGCAGGGACACTCCTGGGCTATTTCTGCTCCCTTGGGTGTCTCTCCCAGGGGCCGGGCACAGGGAAGGGGTCAGGCTGGTGGCTCAAGGGAGGTGGGACCTGGGGGCAAATCTGAGCCCACTTCAGTCCCCAGGTACAGGAGAGATGGTGGGACCCTTGGTGGCTGCTCATGGCCCTGCTCTTCCCCATCCTTCCCGGTCCCAGCCACAACCAGGCAGGGACAGCCCGGGGCCAACGCCGCCCTACGCGGCCGAGAGCCTGCGACCACCATTTGCTCACTGGGGACTAGCTGTAGGCGCACCGGCAGCTCACGGGACCACCTCGAGAGGCGGTGACGGTCCCGGACGTGTCCCCTCGCCTCGCTGTGGGCGACCGCAAGGCAGGAACACGTTACACCACGAACATGCCCATCCCCGTCCCCCCTCCCCGGCGTTTCCGCCCCAGCACCGCCACCCTTTCCGCTCCCATGCCGCGGCACGAGGCCGAGCCTCACACAGGGAGGGGGTCCCGGGGGCTGCGGTCCCCAACCCCCCTGGGGTCTGGCTCCCTGCCTGGTGAGGGGTGGCCGCGGATTTCATTTCTGCTCCCCCCGGGGATGCTGGGGCTGCTGCTGCGGGAGGAGGATGGAGAAGCGAAATTTCGGCAGGGGATGTGGGCAGGTGGTGGAGCGGGGAGGGGGCCGGGGGGCTGGTGGGTGCCATCCCCACCAGGAAGAGACTCCCACATCCTGGTAACGCTTTAATGGGGTCAGCCTGGGGGGGCTGAGCTCGCCCCGGGGGAAAGCACCTCCCCATCGCGCTGGTCCAAGTTAAAACATGAACCCAAGGGGATGGGGGTCCCCTGCCTGCGGCTCCGTGAGCAGCATCACCAGGGACCGGGCACCCTGCCCACCACGCCACCGGCCCTCCCGATGCTCTGGGATGCAGGACGCTGTCCCCGCGGCTCAGGAGTGCTCTGGCAGAAAGCTGCTGAGAGTCAGGTTGTCACCATCGACCTCGGAGCCACCGTCGAGCAGCAGCTTCTGCCGCCGGACAGGGGCGGGCTTGGGGCCGTTGGTGGCCATGTCGCCGTCGGGCAGCAGGGAGGAGATGCAGACCATCTCGGTGGGGCTGAGGCGGTGGTGAGCCGTCCGCGCCCGCCGCCAGAGCAGGGCGCCCAGCACCCCCGTGCACACCATGAAGATGGCGGCCACCAGCGCCAGCAGCAGGATGGCCAGCAGGCACTTGTTCATCACCCTCATGGGGTCCCAGGGCACCGCGGTCCCCCTGGGCTTCGTGTCCCAAGGGGCTGAACGAGTCACTGCAGGAGGGTCTCCGGCTTTCCTGACTTTCTTGTATCCTGTGGTGGTGGGACCGAGGGCAGAGGTGCTGTTGTCCGTGCCGCCGGCCACCGTCCCCTCCTTGCTGGGCGACGTGAGCCAGCTGGGGACGGTGGTGATGCTCTTTTGGGGTGCTGCCTGTGTGCTGGCTTCTGCCGGCGGCGCAGAGCCCAGCAGCAGGTCAGGACTGGGGGAATCGGTTTCGTGCAGGGGATCGGCCGCAGCCGGCGTCGGGAGCGCCTGGTGCAGGATGGCGTCGGTGCTGGGCGCTGCCGGCAGCTCGGAGCTCAGCAGTGGGTCAGGGGGATCGGTCTCATCCAGGGGCTCGGCTGTGGTCGGTGCTGGGAATGCCCGGCGCAGGCTGGCGGAGGTGCTGGGCGCTGGCGGTGGCGCAGAGCCCAGCAGCAGGTCGGGCTCGGGGGAATCGCTCTCGTCCAGGACGTGGGCTGTGGTTGGCACCACCAGTGCCCGGTGCAGGCTGCCGTTGGCAGCAGGCGCTGGTGGCGGCGCAGAGCCCAGCAGCAGGTCGGGCTCGGGGGAATCGGTTTCCTTGCTGCCGGGCATCATGGTGGCAGCGTGGCCGTGCCCTGGCGCGCCGGTGGAGCCGGGCTTCTGCCCGCCATCGTCCCTCTTCCTGCGGGAGAGCGGCAGGGGCTCAGCCGGCGCCGGCCCGGCCGCCCCCCAGACCCACTGCTCGCCGTGGGTCTGCCCCAGCTCCGGCGGCGGCACGGCCCCGCACGCCCACAGGGTGCTCAGCACCAGCATCACCAGCACGGCCCAGCCCGGCGCCATGGGACCTGCGGGGGGGAACAGAGTGGGCGGATGAAATCGGGGTCCCCGCGCCAGGGTGCTGAGCTCCGTCGTTCAGGCTGAGCGTGGCCCCGGGGAAGGACGTGAGCGAAGCGTCCTCCTGCCCTCCCGGAGAGGGGCCCTGCGTTTTGGGGGGCTGGAGGATGTCAACGCCGGCCTCCTCCAGCCACGGCCGGCGGAGACGCGCTGCCTCCATCTGCGGGACCCCGGCCCCCCCACCCCGGCTCCGCTTGAGAAGAAAGTTTTGAAAAGGAAGCTGTTTGTCTGGAAATGGGAAACGAGCCACGACGGAGACGGCTGCTGCGGGATGGGCAGTTGCAGGATGACTCCCCCCGTGCAGAAATGAAACCGCAGGGATGTCGCACACGTTTCAGTCGAACCCCCCCCCCAGGGCACCCGTCCTCCCGCTCCGCCAGCCGGGCTGGCACGGGGCTGCCGGGCTGAGGCCACCATGTGCCTGGGCATCTGCGCCAGAGCAGGAGGAGAGGCAACCCCCACACCAAAACACCCCAAATCCCCCCCCTCATTACACCGGCAGCCCCCCAGTGGCCCCGGTGGGTGGAGGCCAGCCAGGTCCCTGTGCCCAGCACCCGGAGCCGATACATGCTCCCCCAGCGCCAAGCATCCCCGGGAGGCTCCCACATCCCCAGTGCACCCACCCACCTCCTAAAAACCCCAGGGACCAGCACTGCACGGAGCGTGGCCACCCCCTGGGGACCCGTGCACGCCCCACGGGGGGCCCCGAGCATCCCCTTGGCACCCACACCATCCCCGGGGCCGAGACCCGATCCGGCGTTCCCCCGCTGGGACTCACCTCTGCCGGGGGAAGCCGCGGGACCCTGAGCTGCAGCACGGTCAGGCATCACCAACAAGGGTCCGGCTGCGCCGGTGCAGGGGCTCCAGGGCGGCCGCGGGGCCGGGCAACCGCCGAAAGCCGAGAGGCGTCGCGGGCCGCCCTCCACCTGCGCCTCCCGCCCGGGCAGGGAAGGGAAGGCGGGCGCGGAAGAGCGGCTGTGGTTTCGGAGAGCCTGGCGGGGGAAGGACGTCACGCCGGGAGAGGGGCCACTGAGGGCCGGGGGCTGCCTGCACCCACCAGCGCCCCAAAAAGTGGCCTCCAGCCCCTCCCCGCTGCGCCGGGTGCCCTGTGGGAGCCCCGGGGCCCGCTCAGCCTCCCCCGGCGGCTCTGCCGAGCTGTGTGCCAGGGCTCGCACCGCCCCGAAAGCAGAAGTGACGGCAAACACGGTGCCTGGGCTGCCAGCACCTCCCCCCCCAGGCACCATGTGGGCCCAGATGGGATGGGGGGCAGGTCCATGGAGGTACCCCAACACCGGGAAACAGCCTTCACACATGAGGAGGAGCAGGAGAGGGAGGGCCTGGCTCAATGCATTTGCAGAACCTTCGTGCCAGGGCCCTTCTCTGGCCGCTGATGTCCCCAGGATGGCAGCCGGCGGACAAGGAGCTCTCAAGGGGGGCTGGGGGGTCCGCTGGGCTGTGTCCCGGCTGCCCCGGCTGGGAAATACCCCACCCTCACGGCGAGCACTGGCGGAAGGTGCAGCCGCAGGAAGGATGCTGCAAGAGCGCATCCGCGGCAAACGCCCTGCGGCTGCTGCACGGGGCCGTAAACAACCCCACCGCCTCCGCCGGGCCCCGGCAGCACCCTGAACCCCCCGTACCGCGGGCTGGATTCACCCCATCCCTCCTGGAAACCTCCTGGCCACGGGGGCTGGAAGAGGGTCCCGGTTCCTGCCGCCCCCACATCACTGGTGGGCACGCACGCACAGAAAATGGGGTTTGGGGCTGCAGGAGTGGGTGCGGAGGGGGGGCGAGCATCCCCCAGGAGGGGTCCAGGGTGTGCGTGGGGAGCATCGGCTCTCCGAGAGCATCCCTGTCCCGTCCCCAGGCACGGCCGAGCCTTCGGGGCTGTGCCGACGGCATCTGAAGGCGGTTGTGAAACGCTGGGTGAAACGCCGCAGCCCCGGGGAGGTCGCGCCGGGGGAGGGCTCAGCCCTGGCCGGGGACCGAGCAGTGCCATTTCCAGCCTGGACACTCTTTGCCGTTGCAGAGTTTCCTGCACCCTCGAAGCAGGTTTCAGCCCCCGAAGAGCAGAACGAGCCCTCCCAGCTGCCGGGCAGCCCCCAGCCATGCTGTTCCTCCCCGAGACCACATCACCCCCATCCCCGCTACCCTGAGACCCCCCCAGCAAGTCCGTGCCATCAAGTCCCGCGTCCAGCCAAGCTCCTGGGTTTACTTGCAGGGAAATCACCCGTGAGTCCATGAGAACGCCAGGGGTGGGCCCCGGCTCTCTGGGGGCAGAGCAGATGGGAAGGGGAAGGGAGGGGTCCCGGAGGACAGACCCCGCTCAGCCGCAGCCCCACACGCTCGGGTTCCTGTCCCTTACCCACGGATAAGGGTCGTGCCATCATTTAACACCCTGCTGATTGATAAAACCTAAAGCGCACGTGCTAATGGGCAGCAGCGGGCGCAGGACGCAGAGAGTCAAAGAAAAAGCAAACCAGAGGAAGTTTATAATCAATGACTTTTATCTTTTGAAAATGGAAGCAAATATTTGGACAGATACTATGGCCGCTCTATAAGAGCGCATCTTTCAGGACTTCACTGGTTCTCTTCTGGGATATCACGGCTACAAAAAGCTTCAGGCACTGACTCCGGTTGAGCCTGGCTAGGCATCAGTTCATTTAAATAAAATACAGGCTATAAACTAAAAACCAGGGCGGCCTTTCCTCCGCCCTCCTCGGACCATCTCCCACACACCCACCTCCTCTGGGCATTTCAATCCAGCGTCTCAGAAAACTGATTTCCCTCCAATTAGAAAAAAACCAAAAAATCCCCAAGCGCACAACCCTGAAGTCACACATACAAATCAACACAGAGATCACCGTTTGGGGGAGCATTACGTTTGGCTTTGTTTTCCAGGAGACAAAAAAAAAAAAAAAAAAAAAAATCGAAATAAAAATACACATCATCTCAGCCATTTACTGCAATACAAAAACGTCACCAAACATTCAAATAACCCGGAGCATCTGGACCACGAATCCAGCATCAGCGGTGACGGACACAGGGCAGGGGACGCTCGTCCCTCCTGCTGTGCTCGCCACTTAAAACAAAGCAAACCCACTTTTATGAAGCTTTCATGCTATGCAATTATAACACATCCGCTGTCTCTCCGCGTCCCGTTCTCGTGCCTCTCCAGCTACGTCGCCTGGCCGTCCCCACGCTGTGGTTTCGCCTTCACACACACAGACATCCCTCCAGAACAGAGAATCCTTAATCTGTAAATTCTGAACATGCAAACACTGGAAAAAACGGAGAATTTGAGGATTGCTAGCTAACCTAATGGGAAAAAAAAAAAAAAATTAAAAAAAAAAAAAAATCACTTCAGCCTGGATGAAGGGACGGGCTCCCCCCCCCGCTGAGCGGCAGCCGCCGGGGATGCCCTGGGCGGGGGGACGCTGCTGCGGCGTGGCGGTTCCCAAGCACACACACGTGCACACACACCGGGGACGCAGTGAGCCGGGATCGATCCCAGCTGGGACAGGTACGGAGGCTCCTCAGCCCGAGAGCTCTCGGGCACCAGATAGTCTTTGCCCACCTTTGGATTGGACACGGGTTGCCGATGTTTCCCTGGCACCGCGGGGACGGGCAGCCCCAGCCCGGCCTGGCCGAGCTCGCGGGGGTGGCACGGAGCCTCTTCACGGCCAGGGACACAGCCTGCGAGCAGGGACAGGCGCCTGCCCCGTCCCCGACATGGGGGACACCTCACCCGAGCAGAGGTTTGCCGAGATGAGGCATCCAAGAAATCCCACGAGGAGCTCGTGAGCCCGGGGCGCTCACGGGGGGTCTCTCCTCCAAGAATCTCAAAGGACCGTGTGAGAAACCAGTTCTCCAAACTGGGATCAAAACCGCCCTCCCCAGTCCCTTCCACTCCGAAGGCCTGGGAGTGCAGGGGGTCTGGGGACGGAGGTCACTCGTCTGATCCGGGAACAAGTAATTTCTTAATTTCTACAAAGTTTTACGGCGTGGTGGGGTGGTGAGGCAGGGACGATGGAGAGGGGTGAAAAAATAATAAAAATAATAATAAAAAAAAAAAATAACGGAGGCATTTTGCTTGCGGAGACCCGTCATGATAAAGTCACCCAGCTACTGCTAATGCTGCTTTGGAAGCAGAGTCTAAATTTCTAACACCAGAACTAAGGCGAGGGGCCAGAGAATTGCAAGCTCGCGGATTTTCGAAAGCTTCTTAAAGCCAATGAGCCGAAGAGCGCGGTGGTGCAGAAACAGAAGTATTTACAGCAAGGCAGAGAGCTGAAGCAGACGCCAGCGAGAACCCGGTGACTGCCAACGTCCCACCGCTCGCGTCTCCCATGGCACACCTTAAACTTTGGACTCCACGGATAAAGGTAAAAACACTTCCTGCGTGAAAGTAAACTTCCGCCTCAAAATAAAAAGAAAACCGGCAAATAAAACACGCCCGGTTTGGACATGGGTAGAGGAATCCAAAACATGGGACTATTTTAAAAGGGCAGCGTGATGCTAGTTTAAAAATTCTGTAGGGTGTAAAAGGAGAAGAGGCATTTTGTGGCACGAATCACCTCATTCAGAAACGGTTTTGGTTTTGGTTTGTTTTTTTTTTTTTTCCTTTAAACTGTCAGACAATGGTGAGGGAGGCAGGAAAGGCAGCTTGTACGATCTCTGAGGGGTCTCAGCAGCAGCCTGGGCCGCACTGCAAAGGAAACCGATCTGATTGTTCGAAATTGTCAGATTTATACAAAATAGCTTCAGTTTTGTTCTCTGAACAGTATAAACACCCACCCCGCGCGCACACACACACACGCACACACACGCAGTGCTGTCCCTTTAGATTTAAAACACAAATACTGCAAAGTGGCAAATAAGAAAAATAAAAAGCAACTTCTTTTTTTTTTTTTTTTTTGGCAACTTTAAAAAAAATGGTTAAGAACAAGGTGGCATTGGTCCCTAAATCTAGAAAAAGATATTTGGGCACAACATTGAAAGTCAGAATGGATTTGTTTTTGAAGAATTCATAACATCTGGAAGAAAAAAAAAAATACTGTAAAAGTAGCACTTATTCTTTTTGACTTGTTTGACACAGTCACATAAATTCATTAAAACATCAGGGGGAAAAAAAAAAAAATCTTTTCACTAAAAAGCTTGGCTTTTAATCATCGGCTCTCGTTGACGTGAATTTAGGAGAACAGGAAAGCTCGTACTGGAATGCTGCACGCTGCTGCTTGCCGAACTGGGGAACTGGAATGTGCCTGGGCTGGCGGCGGGGCCAGCGCCGCTCGCCCCGCTCAGTCCGCGATCTTTGCCATCTGCTGCTCCAGCTTGGAAATGCGCTCGTCTTGGTTGGTGATCGTGTCTTTTATAGATTTCAGCTCTTTCAAGATCTCATCCAATTTGGCTTCGTTTTGCTGGAAGACAAGACAAGACACGTATTTGCTGGGAGAGCCGGCGGGACGCGCTCTGCAGACGGACGGGAGGTTTCAAAGCCAGGGGCTGCTCTGACCGGGATGCTCGCGAGCCGTACACCTGCCCGGGGGCGCAGGCAAGCGGGGCGAGCGCGTACCACACGCCTGGCACGGGCACCGGGATGCTCGGGGCACGGGCACCGGGATGCTCAGGGCACGGACCAGCTTCAAGGGCATGCTTCAAGGCAGGGCAGGGGCTTCAAGGCTAGGGCAAGCTTCAAGGACATACTGGCCCAATATCTGCTCTTTAACAGTGTTTAGGGACCTACTTGACCGACTGCCGTCACTCCCACATACGACTATACCCCACATTAGCTACAGCCCCCAACTACGGACTCGTACAACCTCCTTCTGCACCTGCACAGTCTGAGGTTCATTTGTCCCACTCCCTGTGTGCTGGGTTTTCACAGAATTCCAGACTGGCAGGGGTTGGAAGGGACCTTCAGAGATCACCTAGTCCAACCCCCCCTGGCAACGCAGGGTCACCCAGAGCAGGTTGGACAGGAACGCATCGAGGTGGGTTTCGAATATCTCCAGGGAAGGAGACTCCACACCTCTCCAGGAAAAAAACAACCACCACAAAAAAAAGAGGTGCACAGCTCTCCCAAGCAGGCGGGTGGCTGGAACGAGTCAAGCTTTCCTTTGCGTCACAATTCCCAGTAATCTTCCACAACTACAGAAACCTTGCCTGAAACACCACAGCTAAAGTGCCACCCCAACTCCAGGTCTCCCACTGGCACCCAAGTCCCAGGGTACTCGAGTCAAACATGCTCAAGCTTTGTTGTGACTGTTTCTGAAGATGCAGCGCCCCGGTAATTGCATCTCGGGCCACTATCCCCCAAAGCCTGTGGATTTTACTCACAGAGTTTGAGGCATCAGCTGCTTTCTTTGGAGCATTTATGAGATCACTTTTCTTGTTTGCGGCAGGCTTGTTGTCCAGTATGTTCTTCTTGACCACCTTGAGATCCCTGTTCTTGCCTGGAATGTACCCATGCTTCAAGGAGATGAGAAGGGGATCGGCATTCTTCCCCTCAAACCACTCCTCTGCTTCCAGAGCTGCTTCTGGGCCAGCTGTATCAGGGTACAGGTCATCCTGAAAGAGGTCCGACTGCAAGCCAGAAGAGACGAATTGGTCAAGCGCTTTGGGGCTGGAAGGCACGAGCTGGCTTCAAACCACATAACCAGCACGTAGGGCTCACCTTTCGAGGAACCGTCATGATGATGGGCTCACACTTCCTCTCGTGAAGCTTGAAGAACCTTTGAAAGAAAAAGAAAAGGTGCGATTTAGACGTGAGGAGAGCCAACGCCGTGCAAAGGAGGCCTCGGCTCTGCCGCTCACGCACAGCAGCGTACAGGGAGACGGAGGTGAGGGAAAACGAGCCACCCTAAGGAGTCACAGCTGGGCTGCGCTAGGACTTGCAGCCCTGCGAGGGCTGGGGAAAACCACCTGGGTGCGTGCAAAGCTCCCCGCTTAGGTACTGGGTGACTTCAGGAGGTCACACTTTGGCTAGAAGGGGCTGTCAGCGAGGCACAGCCCCCTGCTCAGACCATTGAGGCAAGCGCTATAGCAGCAATTTACAGGTACACACTAGCCAGCCTTCTGCTCATCGCTCACGTGTGTCTCCACGCTCCCGTCACCCCTCGCAGTCCTGCCTGGGGCCAGTGCCACTAACTCCAATGTCCTCAGCCTGGCCACCAGGCACTGCGGCTGAAACATTCATGTGCTTCAGGCAAGTGCGGGCTCTGCTCCCTTTCAGGGGCTCCTCCTTTCAGTAATAATCAAAGGAGCATCAAAAGGCTTCCAGGGGCAACACCCAGCACGCTCCCTACCAGCGGTGTGACACAAGCCATTGCAGTGACCCAAGCCTGCTTTCCCGAGGTGCCTTCTTCTTCCTTTGCCAGAGCTGCACTCTGGTCACTGCCCTGCTGCTGTAATTACTCCTTAAATTCCTGAAACCAGCTCCCCGGCCGCTTGCTGTGTACAAGCTGGAGGCTGACAGCAGATTTAGGCACCAAAAGTTCATCATCGGTATGTTGACAGCGTAGGCTGTAACCAACTTGGTGCAAAGTCTTCTGCAGACAATGTATTCTGCTAGGTATCACCCACTCGTTTATAACAGACTCAACCTAAGTCCCAGCATATTTTGAGGTTATATCATGTTATGCCCAGCACAAGTATCGCTTCACGTCACAGGTCCCGACAAAGCAGTAGTGTGGCCGGGAGGTCTTTCCAACGGCGGGGCCCTACGCCCAGCAGTGCTTGGTCTGCCGGCACACCAAGGGTGAAAACACAAAGGGTTTTACAGAAGGCTCCCGGCCCCTTCCCCTCCTGCCACACGCCTGCAGCAAGCTGGCTGACGTGCACTGTAGGAACGCGCCTGCACTGCCCAGGTGCAGTGGCAGGACTTTTCCATTTCTGAATGGTTGAGTTCGCCACGGGGGTGACTCGCTAAGATGACACCACCCTCCCCGACAGCCCCTCTCCTTACCTGGCAATCTCACACTTGTTCACATCAAGGCCCCTCTTTGGCATGAACCCCATGCCCCTCTGCGGCTCTTTGCTGCTGAAGGTGTTGAGGTAGTGAACGTAGGGGGATTCGTCCGTGATCTCAAAGTAGCGAATGCTGCTGTCACCCTGCAAGAGATGAGAGGAGGGCCACTCCAGAGGCTGGAGGGGCTCGTGCTCCCCGTGCCCACACGTCTGCTCCCTGCTAGGCTAGGCAGCCGTTGGTCTCACCCCATAGCCTTTCCTTCCAGGAACGCCGCCACAGAGTAATACAGTTTACAGCTATTTTTTTTTTTCCAGGCTAAAACTTCCATTGCTTGCCAGTCGTACGTGTCTCATCTCAAGCTGCTCGCAGCAGTCACTATCAGACAGCACGGCGCCGTGTTCTCGATATCCACACGGCATTAGCAGAACTGCCGTAAAGCGGATCCCTACCGTAACCAGTACATTAGCTTGAACAGCTTCTCAGGGAGAAATGCTGTTCTTCAAACTCCTGCAGTACAGTGACTTGAGCTCCTGCTTCAAGACTGGGGTGGTCAACTTCCACATTCTCCTCTTGTGAAAAAGCTAAACCTTCTGTCACAGTCGGGCAGAAAGGCTACAAAGCATTTTCTCTTTGATTCCAGGCAACTCTACTACACTAGCATCTCTGAAACAGCAGAAGAGGCAGCAGATATAAAACAATTATTTCTCATTAGCTGTTTACAAAGATGGGATTCTTGAATGTACTTGTACGGATCTTCTTTTGTAATGACTTGTTCATCTTGTCTTGTCTTTGGCTCCTGTTTGTAGGAAGTCCAAAGCGGCGGCATTCAGAAGTGGGCACTCTGGAGCACTTAATGCCTACAAATTGCTTTTAGAAAGGAGCACATGATTCCAGTTTTCTATTATTTAACCCCACAAAATTACTGTAAGTGTTGCTACATGCTCCATCGTCTTTAAGCACAAGGAGGATAACATCTAAAATGTATCTTCCTCCCACACTAACGAACAATCATTCAGGTCAACACCAACAAAGGACGTTTTGATGATGGTATCTGACTTGCTGCAGTAAGAGCAGCTTTACCTAAGTAAATCCATCTCAAAGAAACATCCGATTACATACCAGACCTTCACAGGGCAGACTTCACAGGCTCTCTGTACGGTCCTGCAGAGCGAGGATCAAACCAATTTTGGAGCAGCCTGATTTGTCTGCAGCCCTGACCATCACTGCAGCGCTAACTTTTGGTTCTACCTTTCTCACTCGAGACACGCGGGGAACATTTCACAGGCATCCTTCATCTCACAGGAGTCTCCCTCTACACACCCAGTCATTCCGAAAGCTTCTCCTTACCTTGCCACACAAGTAAATAATGTTGGTATCTGGATCGTAGAATGGCAGCAGGACTCCATTGCTGGTGTCCATCTCATGAAGGGCTATTGGTTCCTCCATGTTTTTCTGGAAACAAAAAAACACCAGTGATGCTAATGAAGAATGGAAAAGCTCATGTTAAAATAAGAGCTAAACTATTAACAGTTCTTTGTAGCCAGTGAACATGCAGCGGTGTCTCCACCACCCCCGAAGGATCTGTGTGTCACAATAACAAATGCTGTCAACATTCACAAGCCTATTCATTCCCCAGGGACATTTTAATCACAAAATGCAACAAAAGCAGGACCCAAGAAAAGTCACAAAGTCAAGGGAAAGATGTGACACAGTCACATTAGCGAGTGTCTTGTGGCGAGTGTGGCGGGATTGTCGCCGTCTTGCTCTGCACGCGTAACGTACAGAACGAAGCGACCTCTGCTCTCTGCGTACACCCTCTCAGACACTGCAAACGTGCAGCTCCCAGCTTCACCGCCGCCCGTGGTAAAGCGGGGATGGATACAAGAGAACTCATTTCCTCTACTGATTGAACACCCAGCCTAAACGACGGCAATACCTTCCGGCACCGGACGCCTGCACAGGAGCAGGCAGCAGATGGAAGAGGGAACAGGCTCAAATAACGTGAGCTATGAAAGTAGTGTGTGGCTGCAGGTCTGGGCTAGTAACTCAGCAGACATTACGACAGCCAAGTAATAACGGGAGAGGAACCTACTGGATTCCAAAGAGCAAGCTGCCGTTCGCTCATGCGGCTGAAGCCAGTTGTGAAGATGTTTCCATCGGCGAGGAAAATGGCTCGCATGGGCCGGGCTCCTTCATGGGTTTTCTCTTTCTCCTGAAAGAGATTTACAGATCAGCCTCTAGCAAGGAACAGGACGCCCACCTGGCGGTGGCTCCTCTTCCAGCTGCACAGAATCCCTGGCAGGACACACTGCTCCTCCACGCAGGATGCCGACTACACGGAGCAACATCCAACTATCTTTACCTGACGCTTGAGGGAAGAAACCAATTACTAAACTACAAAAGAAGTGGTCACTCCTGGCTCGTTTCAGCTTTGCCTATCAGACTCTCGCAAGGCTGAAGGAAGACTTCTTTGCAAGCTATGGCACACATGCAGGCCTGCTAAATCTCCACTTCGCATACACAACTTTGGAATTGTAATTATACAAAAGGATTAGATGTGGAATTACACTCCTGCAGGTTTTAAAACCCAGCCCTAAAATCCTAGTTCAAACACTAATCTCAATAAACCCAGACAAATCTCAACCACTGCTATTCCTCCTGTAATTTTTTCCTCACTTTGAAAAACGTACCTAAACATGGTACAGACTAGGCGAAAAGGTTCTTTCTCTATACGGTCTTGCTAACTCTCTGCTGGAGTGAAACCCAGTTGCTTCCTTAACTATCACGCAAACTTACAGCAACAATTTCTTGTTTCCTGGGGTCAATAACTCGAACTTTTTTGTCTTTGGAAGCTGTACAGATTAGGCTGCCATTGCGATTCCAGCTCACATTGTAAATCATATCGACGTGCATGTCATCCAGGTTTATGAGGGCTTCACCTGTTCCCACGTTCCAGATGATGATTGCATTATCACAACCTAAAAGAGAAAATAACAGCTAAGGTCACAACAACGGTGTACACAGAAGAAAAAAAACCCAGCTGTAGGGAACAAGGAATAAAATCTGTTGCAGCTCCAAAGCCTCAGCTGCTGACTCTTAAACACGCTCTGTGCACCATCACGTGCAGCCTCAGGCAGGACATCCTCACTCAAATCCAGGCTCAGAGCGGGGACCAAGCAGCCAGAGGAGGCATGAAACTCCGCCTTTGAAAGCGGTGAGCACCTTCTCGGAGGTGCCGCAGCTGTCCCAGACAAAGGCAGTTTATGTGGGAGTGTTTGGGCACTGCTCCCACAGATGGCCACCAGCCCAGCCAAGGTGCTGCCTGCGTGCAGGGGGCAGGCAGGAGGGACAGGAGAGGTCCCCAGCAGAGAGGAAGCTGAAGGGAAAAGCAGGAGGTGGTGGCGCAGCTGAAGGAGGTCTGTGAAAGCGTGGCCTGGCCGCTGGTACTGCAGGAGCTCTGCGCAGGAGCTCTCGGGTCTCGGCTCAACTGCAGGACTACCGAGCAAGAGGTGCCAAGGGCAAAGAGGCGATGTTCTGACAACTCTACACATGAGAACGCTGGCTGGCAGCCAGTCATTGCTTCTCAGGTCAGAGAGATTTGTGGCAGAAGGGGTAAAAGTGGCACGGATGGAAAACAGGCAAGTGACAGCAGGAGAAACAGCAGAACAAAGAGAAAAAAGAATGGCAGGCAGCAAAAGCTGAGGTCAGCAGTTTCACATGGACTACAACCATCAGTTGGGTGGTTTTGTTAAAGGACCAGACAGCAAGAAGACAAAGAATAAAGCCGAGGACAAGCAGAAAAGCAAAAGAAAGAACAGGACTGGAGGAGCAGGTAAGGGAAGGAGACACAATGTGTGACTGAGCAATTTCTCCTAAGGCTCCCAATGTAACGAGGCAAAAGATAACAATCACTCTGAACTCCTAAGGGGCACGAAAGACATCCCAAATCAGTTTATTGTCACCCTGCAGCATCCGTTCTCCTCTGCATTTCTTAGGAGTAATCCTGGCTGGACTGTCTGGACACACACATCTTGCTGCTTGTGAGTACAGGAGTCTAAGAGAAATCACCTTCTCCTTCTACGTGTTCTCACACTGAGTTTCATCACATTAACTGCCACAAGGTCTGCCACTCCAAGCGTTTTTGGGGAAACCAGATCAAAACGGATACCTCAGAAGGCATTTATATTAAGAGAAAACACACAGCTCATCTGCCAGTCCAGCTGAAAGGACTGGCTTCTTTTATTGGGCTCTAACCTAAAGGTCACGCTATGAAAGCCTCAGACCATGCTAATGGATAATGACTTAGCCATTTAATTTCCATAATGATGGGACTGTTTTTCAGTGGTGAAAAGAATATCATTGCATAGACCTTACCAGTCAAGGAGACAATTTGGAAAATGCCGAAAATGAAAGCTTGTGGAAGGAACAGCCAAACTCTGGGACACCTTGCAGGGATCAGTGAAAAGGAGAAACAGTTGGACCTTTTATAAAAGTATATGAAAGCAGGGATGAGGAGAGTGCAGATGTAGCCATCAGCGGATGAAACCTGCAGATCAAATAAAGTCTGGAACAATTTTAATACTGTAATTCATGTCTCCAGACAATTTCTTGGTTCTCATCCCTGTCAACTGAACACAAGAAAAGGCCAAGATAAGGACGGGGCTGTGAGCCACGTGTCCCGGTGTTCCCAGGCACTGCCGTTAGTCTTGTGATTCACTGGCCCTAAGCAGCTGGGAGAGGAAAGAAGGAAAAGGGGTCAACGAGCTCTTCTCCAAAAGACTTGGGTGTGCAAACAGAACGTGAGGGAGAGACGCTTGTTGACCCCAGAGCCCTGACGCAGCGTACCTGCACTGAGCAGCACGTTGCGTGCCGTCGGATGCCAAGCCACGATGCCGACTCTCTTGGAATGGCCTTCTAACACTACCACCGGCTCTGTCAGGGACAGGGTGAGTCCATTCTCGGGAATCTGCCACACCTGGAAAGGGGAAAGGAAAGACGGTTAGCCAAGGGCCATCCCCTCTGAAGAGCGCGTTACTCGTCTGCATCCTGCGCCATGCCACAGCAGAAGTCGGAGCTGACACTTCTCAACACAAACAGGAAGACAGAAATGGGGAGGGAATCGTTCCCAGCCACCAATAAACCTTCGGCTGCTCTGTGCGTAACATCCTTCCTAGCTCACGCTGCCAGCACGCAACCCCTGGCTACTTACGCTGCAAACGCCCCATTAGCCCTGTGCCCAGAGATCCGTTTGTCTCAGATGCTGCCTGAGAAGGATTCAAAAAAATTTGCCTCGCAGCTCAAATTCCATCTGAACAAGCTGCTGTCTTTTCAAATTACACTTGCCCCTTCGAGGGACGATACTGCAGCTATTCCGGTGCCTGCTTTTTATTCCTTCAGAAACGCCAGCAATTAGAGTTTTCTCATTAGGTTTCGAGCCTCCTTTCAGATGCCGTTTATCTGGGGAAGAGCAGTTTAGTCCTGGCAAAGGTTAAAGCAGCCCAAGTCAGCATTGCAGAAACTACCTGTGAATGCAGCAAACTGCCCGTTCGCTTCTTGCCTGCTTGGTTACACAACCCTTGTGTTGCAAGCGTCTTCAGGAAACCGCCCTCGGGAGGAGGAGCAGACCCCCAAGGATCGCAGAGCACTGGAATTCCAGCTGCGGAATCAGAGCGGGTTTACGCACCCGGAGGCGGCAGCTTCTGAAACTGGCAGGGACCAGGGGTGGGAGAGACAAAACCCGTCACCCGATTCCCCACTACAACGATTCCTGCCATTCAGCACTGGACAATCATCTTTGAACTGAATTTGACCTACACAGAGCGTATTAAAAAATTAAATAGAAAGCCCATCAGTGAGCAATTATAGCTACCTATAGATAGGTGGCAGCATTAGAACACATTTGCTTTGCCTTCTATTGTTTGCTTTTTCTGGAGGAAGAGAATAGGGCTTTCCAGACCCTGCCCACGATGCCCAAGCGAGCTGTCAGAGCCAGCAGATGGGAGCCCAGCGGATTTCGGATTTCGGAAGCGACGCAGACAGACATGCGTGAGGGCAACGCGGATTTTTGCGCTAATCCCAGCTCCTCCTTTCTCGCAGGGATGGCTGCTGCTTAAAGAAAACCCACCGAGATGCAAAAATTCTCAGCACGTACCAGCTCGCCTCTAAATAACCCTAAAATGATTTCACTTTTCACTAACGCAGCTCTCAGCACCGTCCCTCCCAGCACCTTCAGCATCCCAGGAAAAACGACCTGCGACGGGCACACAACCTCGGCAGAGGATTTCTCTGCAAGGGTTGAAAATCCCTTTTTTGTCTTCCTGCCTGATGGAACAGCGCTAGCAACGAGATGACATAAACCGGGGCTTTCCCCAGCAATCACGTTTTAAGAACGGGGTGGCAAACTGGAGCTGTTTGGCCTGGAGAAGCAGGCTGTCGTCCTGCTCACTTCCCGTCCCACGCCAGCTTCGCCAGCGGCTGCAGCCACAGCTCGCTCTCCGAGGACTGTGCTGAAACACAACACACCTTGGGAACCGCAACAGATCACTTCACCTGCCCATCGCACGACACAACCGGGTTACAAAGCCGTCAATTTTTATAGAAGCAGCTCGCTCCTTGCCAGTCGGGGAGTAACAACCTGACAGTAGGAACACGGCTGCTGATGGGAGGACTTTAACGTCAGTCTGCTAAAACTGGTACCTGCACTTAATGTCGTACCCGTATGCCGCTCTCTCAGATGAACCACCTCCAAAGCCCTCAGAATTGTAAGCGCTGACATAATGCGGCAGAAAACAGATATTACCTAAACCAGTAAAAGCTGGAAAGAGAATGTGAGAGCTGGGAGACCCCAGCAGGAGAGCCAGGGGCGTTAGGTGACACCAGTGCAGGGGATGCTCGACACGAGCAGCTCAGGTCCAACAGCTCTGCCTGGCAGGTGGGTGCTGGGACACAGCTGATGTGGGAATGAAAAACAGAAAAAAACCCGCCAAACCCACTTCTCCACTAGACGAAAAGGCCGTGACAGCCAAGACTGAGCTACGCAAGTCAACGTTACACCAAGGATTAAGCAGGGAGCCAGACACCTGGTTATTCCAGGGTCTTAAGAGCCTAAGGGCTCTTAAAATGGCAAGTCTTGATGAGCACAGCCATTTCTTCCCCTGAGAGAAATGGTGTGGCCGAGCGGCCTGCCCCACCTCACCCAGCCCCACTCTCTTTGCGGGGGAAGCTTTGAAAATTGAATTCATTCACAAAAAGAGCCAGAAGCATCGCAACCTCTGGTCTAAGTGTGACCTGGGGACAAGGCACGCAGGGACAGCAGCAGGGCCAGAGCAGCTTCTACGCCTGCAGCTGGAGCCAACCTCCCTCCCTGCCGAGGGGCAGCTGGAGCAAAGGGACCGGGTTCCCGAGAATCCCGTTCCTGGTTTGTGCTGTCTCAGCTGGGAACGGTGCAGGGATCCTTCTCTGCAAGATCAGCTCCACGGCAAAGGAACTTGCATGCCAAAAAACTCCAGGACCGAGTTTAAACACAAGCCAGCGAGTGCAGGGGGTGGGAGAGGAAAGGGAGGTATTAGAGGCAAAATACCAATGAAAAGGATTTTTTAAAAGCCTCTGGAGTACAGACAGATTTTTTATTTTTTTTTCCTTGAAGGGAAAGCCCCTATAGTTTACAGCAGCTGCAGACCAGCGTAATCCTCTGCAGATTACAGAAACCATTGACCTAATAATCCTGCTTGGTATTGCAAAGAAGAAAAAAAAAGAAAAAGCTCGGAGTGTAAAAGGTCAGGGTACGCTCCCGAGCGACCTGGCCCCCTCATTCCTGCGCGGGGTGGGGTGTCTGTCTGCAGCGCGGGATGGAATGAGATTCACGGGGCAAACCGAGGAACTTTCACTTGGGACGCAGGACCCAGCCTGCTGAAGGTGAGGACTCGCGATGAGTGCACAAAGGAAACCTTAAAATATTGCATGATAAATTGGATGTCAGTAGGTTTGTCAGCTCTCCCACTTGTGAGGGTTTCGGGGTGTTGTTTTCCTTTTTTTTTTTTTTTTAAAAAGTTAACACGGCTGGTTTGTTTGCGATCGAGGAAGTGAAGTCACGCCACGGTGGTGTGTAGAGGTTTGGGTCTCAGAGGAAGAGCAGGAGGGGGGGAAGGTTTTGCACAAACAGCACGTGAGAAGACAAAAAAAAAAAAAAAAGCAAGCTTTTTCAGCACTTTTTTTTATACCCTTTAAAGAGAATCAAAACCTGTGTCTTCTGGCTCTGCACCAACCTGCAGAGAAGATTAAGTCAATTTCTACATTTCAATATCCACATTTCATGAGGAAATGAGTTAGTCTGAGCTCTGGGTTTTATCTACATCCCCGCTATCCTGCCCCTGCAGGAAAAGGCACTTTGTCCATCCATTTTTCGCAGCTGCAAGACCTTCTCCGCAGCTGGCCGGTCCTGCTTCATCTTGTCCTGGTACCCCGTCTTAACTGTCTGCCATCAGGTTGGTGTCCCAGGTCATTGCAAGCTCTGGTTTAATTTTTAAAACAATTTGCTCAACCAAAGGAACTCTACTCTGCCCATTAGACGCAAACTCATTAGTATTCACCTTCTGATGAAGCAGATTTTTCCATATCTGAGAAAAGCCATCTGATAGCATCTACAAGCCTTTATATAACCAAACATTTTCCAGCCGCGTTAAAAAAAACAACCCTGCAGTACGTTACAGCCATTGAGCAGAATATCAAGCATGAATATTTAACTAATTCCTTATTTGTTGGCACAAGAAAATCATTCTTCAAAGAGAACACCCGAAGAGGCCACAGAAGGTATCTGCATGCCACAGGGTTGTAAAGGAAGTCTCTGGGAGCGACTTCTGCAAAAGAAGAGAGAAATTTGGCAAGAAACCAGCAAATGGGGCAGAGAGGCTACTGCCAGTACCTACACCGCATCGCTTGTCTCATTAGGGCTCTCACGCTACATCGGACATAGGAAATGGGCCACGTTCTGGAGAACTGAGAACAAGGCATAAAAAAAAGGAAATACTTCCAGATTACAAGCATTTCACTATATCTCAAGCCACTTCACGCGAGTTGTATTTGCCAGCTGACTCAAAAGGAATCCGTTGGCTTCGCACTCAAACTGGCAAGGGCAGGAGGGGACAGAGGCCAACGCGTGCCCCGAGGAATACCCGGCGTGGGACGAAGGAAGAGCGTCTGCTCCTCCACGAGCCCACGCTCCCACAGAGAAGAAAGCAGGCGGTGTTTTGGAGAGGTCCATTCTACTTTTTCCTCCGCTGGGATCAGACAGTGATGGGCTTTATACCCACAGGCACGGCGGCTTGCACAGAGGCGGCCCGGCAAGGGGGAGCTCTCCTAAGCATTGTCCCCCACCATCTTTGTCTTCTCTACCTCCAAGTAATTTCTGAATGCGTCAGATGTGACAGCAAAATTAATGAGCGCATCACCTGAAACTGTCAGATCGCACCTGCCAAGCGCCTTTCACCAGAAAAATCTCGATGCAGCTACAAACAGTTAAACCTCTAAAGCTGTCCAAGCTACAAAGCCCAGCAGCATCAGAAAACGACGCCTTCTTTCCCAGTCCCTTATTTCAACCCTGAGCCTAACAATCTCAAATAGCATGCCTCTTCAAGGTTTTTTTACAGGCAGCTCACAGGGTATTGCCACCTTCTACAAATCTGAGGTTTTATTTATATGAAAATGCCTCGAGCTTTTGAAAGGGCCAAGTTAACCTTCCTCGTGCAACACCAAGGCTGCAGGGAATCAGCCCTCTTCGTCCCGGAGACGTTGGTCAGAGAGCATCTCAAAGCCATGCTCTCTCCCTCAACTCGTATCTAGTTGATATCGATGAGATCTTTCGTAGCAGAGGGTAAGATCCTAAATCCTTGAGAGCCAAGGCACAGGCGGTCTTTAAAAACATACGGTATTTTTTTAAAAGCAGCCAGCACTTCTGCAGAAAGCCACGTGATTTCCTCTACCACGTCGCTTTTTCTCATTTCGCGTTGGCTAATGAAGAGCTCAGCGCTGATGAACAACCACATCTCCTTTAAAGTAACACGGGTTTATTCAGTGACAGGCTGTTCAGGAAGGACTCCAAAGCCTTCACTGAAGAAAAGCAAAGAAAACAGGATGCTAATTTACCCGTGCCAGGACAGAAAAGCAATTAGAAGTGGGAAGGCTCATTAGCTCATCCAGTTTGTTTCCAAACAGTGCAGGCCAGGGTTGCTCTTCACGCTACATACTCTAGCTCTGCCCAGCCCAGTTAACTGTCCCAGTGATCTGGGATCCATCGTTTCCAATCAGAAGTTATGTGATACTTAAGAGGAGAGGTCCCTTCCAACCCTGCCGTTCTGTGATTCTCTGAGATTCAGCTTAAGTCTTTAGCTAGTTCTCTTTGATTTCTTCATCGCTGCTGCTGGCACTCAGCTTCTCTGCATTGTAAACCTCCAGCTAACGCGTACCTAACATCTTGCAAATCATGAGGTGCATATGCTCGTTCCTTCGAGGACTCATTTCAGCTGCTCGCTGCCTTCCGCCCAAGACGCGGTCACACCAGCAGGTACCGTACGTGAACCCAAGCGTGCAAACTCGCAGCCAGCTACACCGCCGTGTCTGTCCACGCGCGCGTTGCCTCCGGGGACGGAGGGGAAGCTCACTCACGCTTCAGTGTGTGCAGATAAGCAGCAACCACGGAGCAGACAACCTGCCGTGAACCCGCGCCCCACCGAGCTTCTTTGCAGCGAGCTGCAGGCTCGGGTTCTCGCAGACAGTTTGTGTCTATGTTAGGAGCATTTGGAAAACTTGTAATTGAACAGTGTTGGTTTTTCTACATAATTTAATCCCTCTGGAGCCTCGCAACATACTTCTCATTGCACTTGGATTAGAGACTTATTTTGCCTCCAAGAAGGCAGCTATGGACCTCAGCTTCGCCTGCTCCTGTAGATGCTCATGTTTCAGAGACCGTTCCTTCTGCCTCGCAGCCCTTCTGGATCCCGGTTTCTGGAGGAACATTCCTGCATCCTTCAAAGCTTAGTCCTAGCCCAGTAGTGAACGTTACAAACACAGAAGCTTGTTGTTTTGTTTAATATTAAATATAGTACATTTTGTTAACATGCTTCAGCTTCCAAGACTGAGAGATCACAGGCAAGAGCTGTCCCAGGATAAGCCTCTTGGGATGAATCCCCTCCCAAACATTTTAACGACGAACAGAAGCAAAGGAATTTATCTGACATGATCTATAATAAGATTTCAATATAACATTCAGCCTACAGCATTTCTAAATATGGCCAAAGATCACTGAAGTTATTTGGCATTATTTCATCCTACAAGGATTTTCTTTCACTTATTCTGCTGTGTTTGCATACACGGTATTCCACATCCATCATGGAGCAAGGTCGTCTATTGTTCAGTGGGCTCTGACTGAGGTAAAATAGGTCTCAGGACCAAGGCTGGCAGGTGCAGAATTTGGATCGGTTTTTATTTATTTAAAAAAGCCCTTTTGACATCTACTCACAACCTGCAGGTACAAGAAAAAATTACAGTGTCACCCTTAAACCGAGGGCTGAAGCAATTCTGAAACCTGATGGGCTTGTTCCCTTCCAATCCCCACCTCTTCCCAACACAAACCACTGTATCCATTAGGATACTTGAGGTAAGGAACCACCTCTGTCTTCTGCAAAGCGCTACAAATCAGAACACCTCACCACTGACTGGCATCTTCTTCCCTTTCCTCTTCCCAAAGATCAGACAAATTCCAAGTGAAGGAAAAATGGAAGAGCAACTGAAGACAAAGGCAGGAAGACACAGGCCAAGTCCATTAGTGCCAAGTCCAAGTTGAAGTGCCACTTCAGTGCTAACGAGATTCTTCTCAGAAGTCTGAGGTTGCACCTTCTCCAACATGACGCGAGAAGAAAGTGCCAGTTACGAGAGGCCAAATTCTGCTGTTACGCAAGTAATAAAGCTTGCTCTGCTATTTTTCCTCCAATTTTTAGCTAGGTCCTGCAGCCAAGGCAGCATCATTTCTTAAACCGAGACCAAACGCGATCTGCAGAATGCCCATGACCAGCAAGGGCTCTGCCCTCGGTGTCAGTGTAGATCTCTTCAGACATACAAGTGTCATTTGCAGCAGCATTTTGAGCGTGAAGCAAACGCCGCCCCGCAAGACAAATTAAATACACTTACCATGACGGTGCAGTCCTCAGAGCCACTGGCGATGACCTGGTCATTATGAGGACACCAGTCTATGTCCAGCACCGGTCCTGTGTGGCCACACACTGTTGGGTAGGACTTGTCAATTCTGCCTGTCTGAAGGAGGAAACAAAGAAGAGAGCTGTAGCAGACAGCCAGCACAGAGCACATCTCACACAGTGGAGGAAGATGCTTCCTAATTCTGCATTAACTCTTTGAGCATTCACAATTCCATGAAATTTGAATCATCTCATGGATCAGCAGAAGAAATGAACCAGCGACTATTCTCCAGCACCAACTAGCTGCAAAGTCCTGACGGTGCGTGGCAAGGTTCAGAGGTTCGGCACCGAGGGCTCTGCTCCCCCTGGGATGCAGGGATGCTTTGCTGCCCGTATCTCAGCATTTGCTGTGACGCCATCCCTTGGTCCATCCCCAATGTTTCAGGAAGAAGTTTCTGCCCACCCGGTGAAGCTCTGGTTTTGTCTGTGCTTCTCAACAGTAGCCAGCGACAGCTAAAGGTAACCAAGCTGAAGTTTTAATTGCAGAGTGCTGCTGGTCATTGAATTTACCAAGTTTGCTTGTTTTCATCATAGAAGTATTTTGCTGTGATGGAGAGTTTTTAGGACACAGTTGTGCAGAGTAAAATATTGTTTTCAGGAACAAATACTGCCGACGTAGACTGCCGCGGCCACCCCTGACCTGTACCTGCCTCTCTATGACTGGAGGACAAAGGCCACCAGCACGCTGCCCAAGTCAAGCCCATTACACAGATAAACTTTCCAAGAAAACAAGCTAATGAGATGTTCCCGTTTGAACTGAGACAAACCTAGTGATGCCAACACGGTTGTTGCAAAGAAACCAACTTTGCCAACCATTTTGCTGATGGAGTCCCTCAACAGCCTGAAGCACCTGACCCCCCCCCCAAACCGCTGATGCACCTAATGCCCCAGCTTCCTCCGTGTGAAAGGAAATAAAAATCACTCTAGCTCATCATCATTATCTCCCTTGGTCAAGTCTTGTACACACAAGAAGCAGTATTTAAAATACTGAAGACACACAATAGCAGCTGCAGGGTGAGCAGGAGACTCCCGCACTTCCAGGGCGAGAGCCCAGCTCCCGCTCCGGGGGGTTTTGTTTCCAGGGAATGCCGCGATGGCCTTTTCATGAGCGATGGGAGAAGTGAGACAGGAGGTCTGGGACGGGGCCATCTTCTTTCGTGCTTAAACATGCAGAAGAAATGGTTGGCATTTCACTTCTGCCATTCAGTGATAAGATTCCCCAACCTTGGAGGTGACATCTCTTAATATATGCCTCCTACCCATCTCCATGCGGAAGGCTGTTCCTATTCAACGCTGTCTTACGTACAAAGGATCGGAATAATGCTGGACACCAGCTTTTGAAGACTACTGACCTGAAGACCTCTACTAACAACAAAACAAGATACAGATCCAGACTAAGTTACAGGAACAAAACAACCACTATTTCTCAAGTGGCCAAATTTAGGTTTCAAAAAAAGAGACTTGTCTCAGTGATTCAAATCCTTTTGAATTTATTAAAAGTGAAAGTGTTGTAGATGAAAAGCCATAAACCAGACATTCAAAAATTAAAGTCTGTGTAATTCCTCTTGGATGCCACAATGTGAAATAGGATTTAAAAAATTAATACATCCAACTGACATGCATAGTCCATCTATTTTAATTTATCTAATTAAAAAAGAACCATGCAGAGCATATGTGCACGAACATATTTCAGAAGTCGCATTACAGGCTGAATACAAATATAGACCTAAATCAAAAGAAAAAATACAACTTAATACTGCAAGACGTCAGTGACTACCTGTTCTTGCTCCTGGGCAGGGCTCAGAGTAATCCTCTAAGAGGAGCCCAGGCTAATTATTTGCAGGCTGCACGAGTGCTTGTCGGTTTAGTTTAGAGTTTTTTTACAGTAATTTATTACTGGAGGGAGGAACAAAAATATTCAATTTGAACAAATTAAACCAGAAACTTCACCTTTCAGTTTTGATCACGATGAACCTGAACAGCACGAGCAGCAGCACCCAACTGCCTGTGACAGCCGGCTGACCGCAGCGACCAGGCAACCCCACCGCCTGCTTTTGATCACCTAAAATGCAGCTCATTTTTTAAAAACAGCTATCTTGTACATCCATTAGCTCACTAAACGGCCCTGCTCCGAGGGCAGTGAGGAAAACAAGATGAGGGAGGCTCCGTGTGAGCTCCTGATGGCCGAAAGCAGAAGGGACCAGCGCAGCCATGGGCTTCCAGCTCCCGTGGGGGAGCGCGTCCCCTTCCCTCGGCAGGTGAAGCAGAAAACTAGCGTCAAGCTCCGTCTTGTCACCAAGATGAGGAATCTGAGATCAACACACAGGGGTGGCTTTTGGGGACAAGGACAGAAAACGTTTCGTGGGCCAGAGCCATCTGGATCAAGAAGAAGTTGAAGATGCACAAAGGGGAAGTTAAACCACACTGAGCAGAAATAGCTTTGCACCGTGTTACAGGTGAACAGGTGCTTATTACCTTCATCATCCAGAAAGTGGACACTTTTCCCGCCTGGATGTGGATAGTGACATACGAAAAGCATTTCTAAGAAGGGGACAGAAAGAGTAAGGATGGGGAAAATGAGATGTTATTTAGAAGCAGCGTGGGAGATGCAATAACTTCAAGCAACCTCAAGCGTATTGATTCACAAAAATTTACGAAGCCAAGCAAGCAGAGTACAAACAAGAGAAGGAGACGTCACGCTGCCGGTAACACACCGGCTCCCCAGGGGCTGGCAGAGGAAGACAACGCCAGGGGAGATGCGCAGCCCAGCGGCACCAACTTCTGCATCTGGGCACGGCAATCCTGCCTGAGAGAACCAACCCAGCTGCTCACCAGGGTCCACAAAGGACGGCACCAAAACAGCAAAATAAGAATAAATAAGGATGCAGAGGGGCAGAATGGGTGACGCTGCTCCAAGCTGCAGTTCAGCCAGGAGAAGTCCAAGCGCTTTCAGAGAAGCCACTGACTTGTGGTCAGAGACACAAAAACACCTTTGGCAGGGCAGAGGAAACCACGGTGCTTCCCTGAACAGCTAGCAAAGAGCAAGAGCTCTCCTCGGCAACGCTTCTAGATGCACTTCATCTGCTCCACTTTAAAAAAAAAAAACAACACAAACAAACCAACACACTTTCATTAGAAAGCGTGACCCTTCAAAAGACAGTTACTCATGTCACCACCCCAGGGCGTGACCCAGCACACCTTCCCCTCAACCACCCGGCAGGGTAAGAAATGAACTGGTTGTAACTCAGATGTGTGATTTTACCACCTCTTCTAAGCCAGTTTTGTAAATACCGTCCGTGCAGGCTACACCGCAGGCTTCCTCCTCCCGGCAGCGCTCCCCTCTCCGGAGCAGGGGGACCCCTATTCCTGGCATCGTGTGGGATTAGCTGTGCACAAAACAGCTTTAAAAACAATATTTGGGGGGGGGGGGGGAGGGGGGGTTGCCAAAAGGGAAAGACCAGGAAACCTGCAGTAGGGTATTAAAAAAAAAAAAAAAAGCCAGCTTTTAAAATTACCAAATTTAATGTTTCTAAACACAACTCCTTTAAAGAGACGCCTCTGCCGCAAGAACCCCACGAGGTTTGCAACTTTGCTGCCAAACGGGTGCGTTTTCAGACTACCGTAATACTCCCAGGTTTGGGAAATTTATTTATTTCTTTATAAAATGTAAGCTTTTAATTAGTTAAGGATTTAAAATAAATCTCAAGTGCTGATACGCAGCTTAAAATTAACTCGGTATGACTTCAAGAAATTAAATCCTTCTCATAATCCATTACGACTCTGGTTGAGCAACACATCACAGTAACAACTTTTGAAACTCAGAGTGTATTTTACAAAAAGTTAGCCAAAAAGGTGAATTTGAGGATTAGCATTAATATGCTGGATGGCGTTGACTAGAAGCGCGCTCAATATTCAGGGTCCTTTAACAGTTGGTAAATTGACCTTGCGAAATGAATTCATTTAGTGCTTTTATGTATCCCAGATCAGAAAAAACTGAGAGATGAGAAGAAAAAAAACAACCTGTTATTAAATCCAGAAGGGACAGATAAGCAGCACGGGAAAACTGTTCCAAAAAGTGGTAGTTTTATGAATTAATTTGACTCTCTCACAAACGCTTCTCTGCCAGAAAAGGGCAATTGCTTGCAGGAAACAAGTCATGGATTATGGTAAAAATATCGCGGAGAACAGCTGCTTCCCCCAACCCATGGTTGCGCTCACTAAGATCGCCATTTAAAATAGGGAAGTGGCATCGAGTTGCACAAGCAAAAGCAATTCCCCCACCCTTAGTTTGCAGAAGTTTGAGGAAGGAAATCAGGTCACAACTGCGAAGTTTGAAATACAAACCGACTAGTGCCTTTTCTCTGTTAAGAGAAAACATTCCTCTTTTCTTAGCTAAACTGTCTATTTTCCTTACAACAAACTCAAGCTTCACAAAGTCCAGTCGAGTGAAGTTTCACGTGCTCCGTCCACCAAACCTCCACCTCTGGCTGCAGCAGCTGGTCAGGCAGGAGGCAGTTGGGAGAAAGTACTGCAGTAGGACGTAATGAAAGTGCATTGCTCTCTCCTGACCGTGACAAATAGACATTAGTCACCCAGCAAACCAATCAAGGCATCCATAACTAATTCGGAAGATTATGAAAAGTGTTGGTCCCAAAAAGGCCTACTGTAACGTCATGCAATAAGAGACTTTAAGGCATTCGTAACTACATACTGCTTTCGAAACGGACCACTAGAAACATTGCTTGTGCCCTCCAAATATTCCTCGGCAGCGCTCCTGTTCTCGTTTTATCACCTTGACAGCTGCAGGGCTGCGACATTACAGTAGACATTACAGGCTGCTATACAACGGAGACAAAGGTCCTTGTTCCGGAGAGCCCAGACCTAAATGGATGCAACAAAGAGGAAGGAAGACAAAGGTGGTGACAGACAGGAATCCTGCACAAAGCCAACCCTGCCCGAGCAGCCAGAGCAGGGCTTTAAAAACCACGGCACTGCAGGGCCCCAGCGCATTTGGCATCGCAGCTCAAAGCGGTTCGGAGGGTTTGGGGCGCGCGGGCGGCCGGGGGGAGCAGGCAGCCATGGCGAGGTTCCTCTCACGCCGCTGGCGAGGAGCCGCAGCAGCTGGGGGACTTCAGCGTTCACACCGGCACTTGCAGCTGGCCGGAGAACGGAAAGATAAGGGCTGGTTGCAACTGCGGGATGCTGGAAAAATGTATGTTTAGCCGAAGGATCCCTCACAACATTAGTTGCAGCAATCAGCGACTCACACGCTGCCTTTAAAAAAGGAGAAAAGCAACAGAAACAAACCCCCAAAACCCAACCTGGAATGCTAACCCCTATCACTCAGCTCCAGCATTTCAGCTAATGCCCATCCCAGTTTCTAGAGGAAAGCTCTAAACACACTTGGAAATTAAATTTCAGCCTCAGCTCACTCTTAGCGGAGGAAGCCCTTCAGGCAGAGATTCAAAACAAATTTCTGCTGCCCAGAAATGACACTACAATTAACAAGATACGGAGTCACTCTTTTGTTCTGTCCCCTAAAGTATGATTTCTGAAGCAGTTAGTAAAACGGGCGCACTACTTTTCCAACTGAAGGAAGAAACTAAACATTTAGGGTTCTGGGATAAAGTGGCAAAACCCCGCTGCAGTTCAGGGGGCGGTGGAAGAGAGCACCCATCCGGAGAGGGCTGAGCAAGGAGGCAGCGCCCGGAAAGGATCCACAGGGAATAACAGCCTCCTGTCACCCAAACACGCTCATCCCTGAGAGCTGGGAACAGACGATCCGGGACTTCCAGCATCAGCCATGGCGAAACAAACTGGGACCAGTAAAAATGCAGATGGGGAAGGAGGAGACAGAAGGAAAGTCTGGACAGAACCCAGGGAAGACGCCGTTCTGTTCCAACCATTTCTGTTGAACTCGTTTTGTCCTTGGACGTCCAAGATTTGAGTTTAGCTGGAAGTTTTAAACAGCAAAACCAGGATTTTACCCTCCATTTCAGGCCACCTGCAGCCCGGCTGTCAGTGTGCGTATGTACTGTTTGCATAGATACGTTTGTACCTACACAAACCAGTGACGCTGTGCCACACAGACAGCTCAGAAATTCGTGCTGCCGGTGGAGCAACATTATTTTTCATCTGAATATGAGGCAAATACACACGTTATGAGGACTCACCCCGCTCCTCACACTCCGTTTCAAGCACTGCGTACGGACAAGGCGGCAGATGTGGAGCACGAGCAGGGCAATTTCATACTCGCTTGCAGACAAAACTATCAAGCGCAACTTCCATTTTCATTATTGGACAAGGCCTTAAAACTGCAGCAACATTTGCACAATTGACCATTAAGACAGGGGACGGCATTTGCTGCTTGCTTTCCCAGAGAAGTGAGATTAATTAGCCACGCTGCCTGCCCTCTCTTCCCTCGTACACTAGAACCTGATGAGCCATTGCAATCAAACTGACAGTGATGAATATCTCACATTTTTTAAAGAAAAATCGGCTTAAGAGAAAAATCCAAGGTGAAATAAAAGAAGGAAATCCAAATTAGTGCCCCGCTAGGGAAGATGCAGTTATAACTCAAGCCCGTATGCCTCCTGAGTGCCACAGGCACCCCAGTTGGGCTACGGAGGGGAGGTGGGCACATGCCGATGGCCAAGAGAGAAAGGACGTGGAAGGCAGCCGGGGAACATTTGCTCTATGCAGAGTGCACACAGGAAAAATTGGCAAGAAACCAGGTTTTAGCAGTTCCACTGGTCACAAGATGACTTGGATCTTTTAAAAACCACCAATATCTTGCTTTTTTTTATTCAGCTGTTGCAGTTATCTTGAATTTTAATTTCCTCCACCCAACTTTCGAATCTACTTGGAGCTGCACGGAAGTCTGACCAAAATTTAGGGGGAAATACCCCGTCATAGTCTTCGACCTTTTAAACTCCTCTCACAGGGACCCTGCTATGAAAAAGATTTACAGCACCAGCACTGATGGGGGCTCCACGGCAGCCGAGGTCAAGACAACAGTAACTCATTTTAATTCATACCCTTCCATCCACACTCCACCTAAAATTGCTGGAAGGCCTCAACGAACCCATCGCAGCAGTACCTCCTCATTTTATTTCACACGTAATTCAGAAAAGGATGATTTTCTTCCAGTCCTTCCTGGAGGAACGAGAATCCGGAACAGCTGATTAACAACTTACATATGCCAGGGTTGAACATTAAGGCATGTCACTTGCGGAACAACATATTCCTTCGAGAAGATCATTCCTGAGGTGTGCACTCACCCACCCACATGCTAATTGCCTCCCAGGGCACCCATCTGATCACAGCTTCTGTAGGAATGCTGCCTATGGAAAGGGAGCGCGCAACAAGAAGTCAGGCACACAAATGGAAAATCTAATAAAAGGTATATCCAAAGGGGACTGAAAAAGCCTCTTCTAAAGGCCTTATGTAACATGACTTTCAGCCGAAGGCATCTTTCTAGACGAACTGAAACAAAAAGGAACCCTTTGCAGCAGCTTTTTCCTTTGCGGATACAAACTGCAAAGATTTTTTCGAAGTGGGAGCAGGGGGCGGGGGGGGAACCCCTCGTATTCAGTTCTGCTGTAATGCAGACCCGGCCCCAGAACCACGCACCAAACCCAGGTATTTGCAAGTCACTTTCCTCAGCGCATCAAGAAACCCACAAAATTTTCATCTGGGCCATAAAACGGGGATCACCCATCGAGTCGGGCGAGTATATGCCCCACAACCCCTCTCCTTTGGCAGCGGAGGCAGGGAGCTCTCTGCTCTCTTGCTCCGGTCGCCGTATGAAGAGAGATGAGCACACGGAACACCGCGCAGCAGCGTTCCCTAAAAACAGTGACTACCCACCACGCTGGAGGTCAGCTCCATCTAAACCGGCAGCGCGTGCCCACCAGCAAGCCAAGGCTGAGTTTTACCCCAGGGTTCCCGCTCTCTGCACCCACTGTTTTGCCTGGGATAAGACTCCAAGAAAAAAAAAAAAAAAATCAACTCTAAAAGCCTGCAAAGCTTCCAGTTTAATAGCGATATTCTGCACAAACGCTTTGCTCAGTACCAGCCGCCCATACGCCGGCAAGTTTTCAGTGTTTTTCCCTGGTGTGTACAGTTAATGGTGGTTAGCTCGACTCTTATCATCTCCACACCATTAATTGACATAAATTACATCTTTTTAAAAATATGCGGTTCGTTCCAACAGAGGCCATCTCTCTGCAGACCAACCAACCTGTGGGAACTGCAATTTTCAGCAGCTCAGAGAGCGGCCGCGGCTCTTGCTGGAGCCTGGGAATGGCGAGTTCCTGGCAAAGCCCCTGCACATGTGCAGGCAGGAAAACAGGAAGTTCAGACAAAGCATGGCCACAGCCAGAGACCCCGGTGGCTGCTGCTGCTGCTCCGCACGTGGGGATGCGGGGAGACCCGGGGGACGGGGGGATGCGGGGATTAGAGGGGAGGGATGCAGGGATGGAGCGGGGGGAGGGATGCAGGGAACTGCGGAGATGAAAAGGTGGGGGGATGTGGGGATGGAGAGGAAGAGGAGGGATGTGGGGACAGAAAAGGGGGGGGAGATGCGGGAGCAGAAAAGGGGGGGATGCGAGGAGATGTGGTGATGGAAAGGGGGGGACGCAGGGAGATGCAGTGATGGAAGGGGGGGATGCGGGGATGGAGGAGAGGAGGTGGGATGAGGGGAGATGTGGTGATGGAAAGGGGTGGACGCAGGGATGAAAAGGGGGGATGCAGGGACAGAGGAGGGGGGGATGCAGGAACAGAGGAGGGGGGGATGCAGGGAGATGCGGTGATGGAAAGGGGGGGATGCAGGGATGGAGGGGGGGATGCGGGGATGGAGATGAGGAGGGCAGTGCGGGTAGATGTGGTGATGGAAAGCGGGGGATACAGGGATGGAAAGGGGGGTGTGCGGGGAGACGCGGTGATGGAAGTGGGGGGGAGGATGCAGAGAGATGCGGTGATGGAAAGGGGGGGATGCAGAGAGACGCAGGAACGGAAAGGGAGGGGATGCGGGGCTGGAGGGAGGCAGCAGCCCCCTGGGTCTCCGCACCCCTCCACGCTGCCGGCGGGACCCTCCCCACCCGCGGGGCCAGGGGGCGGAGAGGCGGGGCGGCCCGGCGGAGGGAGACGGGCGGGGGCGCGGCGGTCGCGCAGGGGTTAACGTGCCGCGCACTTGCCGCGCCCCCGCCCCCGCCAATCAGCGCGGCGGCGGCCGGCGGCCGCGAGCGCTGCCATGACCATATATGGTAAAAAGCCGCGGCCGCCGCAGTGCCGCTGCGGCGGGCGCGGGTGCGCGCGCGCGGCGGGGCGGGGCCGGGCAGCCCGGCGCCCTCCTCCCCCGCACGTGGGTGCGGGGTCCCGCCGGGCGCTCATTCCCCCCCAAAATCGCCCCAAATCACCCACCCCCCCGACACCGACCACCTGCCCGTGGCCGGGGAAGGAGCCGGGAGCCGCCCGCCTGGCAGCAAAAAGCCTCGGCCGCAACAAACCCCCTAATATCGGTGAAACTTGGGAAGGAAAAGGACGTTTAAAATGAGTGAAAACGGGTTTTTGGCCGTGACACCGGCCCTCGGACGCGCCGGCTCGGCTCAGCCCTCGCGGAAGGTCAAACCACATGAGAAGTAGTTCACAGTGACCCCGCACAGCGCCGGGTTTGAGCGGACAGGAGGCAATTAACTTCTTGGAGGGCCATTTTCCCTGCTCCTCCCAAAGGCTCCGACATGCGGCAAGTGCATTTTTATGGCTCAATTTTAAAATCATACCAAAACCACGGCTTAAAATTGACCCTCCCCCCCCCCAAATACAACAGCGAGGATCTTGCTGCGGGAACTCGATGAATACCTCTCAAACAGAAATCAAAATGTTAGGGAGTTGAAGGCACCGAAGGAACAATTTCATCAGCCGAGGCTATAAAAATAAATGAGGAACACAGGAACTGGTTAGAGCGAAGCCAGCAACGTGTTGCATTGCAAAAGAACGTGTCAGGCTGGGGGGGTTGCGAGCAGAGCTGGCATGAAGCCTTCTCATATGTGAATATGAAATCAATACTCATTTATATCGATTATATATATCAATGAATAGTAAATAGCTGTATAAGGACAGGAACATCATCAAGGGCGCAAAGGTAATGACAAATACAGAGGAGGGCAGGAGGAATAACCGAATACAACCCCAGACACAAGATGGCACTGAAAAATGCAAAAGGCCAGATCACTCAGAATTGTCGGGAATTTCTGCCGGGGACTGAGAAAACATTGGGAAGTTAAGAGGGGAAAAAAAGAGGGGTGCGCGTCCCCCTGCCATCGGCGTCCGGCCGTGCCGTGATGCAACAGGGGTGCAACCGCGGGCTGTGTTGAGCAAGGAGCTTCCGACGGAGAGCTGCGGCACCGCGCGCGGCTTGGGCAAGAGCCGGACGCGTGGCCCGAAGATGGGCACAAAGCAGAAGACTTGCGAAGAGGGGCAATTCGTAAGACGAGCGAAATGGGGAGCTATTTAAGGAGGGTTTGGCTCGCTTTGCTTAGCGCAACTGAGGCAAAAGCGAGAAGCCTCTGTTCCTGTAACGCACTCGCCACGTGGGATGCTGTATTCCATTCTGGTCACTACTTCTATATATAAAACAGGGCAGATCTGCAAACGGAGCTAGAAAAAAAGGACAGGGCTGATGACAGACTTGAGGATATCTTACGTGTATAATTGAGAGAGAAGCTTGAGGGTCACAAAGAAAATAACGTTACGGAAAAAGACTTTGATCACAAGAATGTGCTGGTGAAGCACCAGAACAGGAGACGAGAGCAGCGCTCTCCAACGAGGCCGGGAGAAAGATGCTCTGCAGTTTTTTCCATGCGGTATCAGGGAGCAACAGGGATTTATTTCAGTCCGAGACACTGCTCCTGCTCATTCTTGAGCTTTTATAACACAGCACTGCAAGAAACTGCCAGGAAGGCTTCCGCACCCATCTTTTCAGCCTCCCCCCCAACCTTTCATCCGGCCATTCTCACAGCTGATGGACAGGAATCTAATTTTTCTGTGTGTTTTGCAAAGCACACCCCTGGGGGCTCTACAAATAAAGTCGAAGCAGAAGGGAAAGAAGCAGAGTGCATGTACAGGCTCACTGAAAGATTATTTATTGGAGACTTAGCAGCGCGTTGCACAGTAGAGAACGCAAGGGGAGTTTTTCCCTGCCCAAGATCAGAGGAAGCCCCTCTCCTCGATACCTCGGGATAAGAAGATCTGGCTGAAGTATAATAAAGCCGAGACACAGCCCTGCGATCTGGAGAAGTGCAGGACAGCTGCGATGGTATTTGGAGGAGCCGTTTTCTTACCGAGATCATTCTTGTCTTACACCGTACAGAGAAAGCGTAACCGAAGGGGCTGGCAGCAGCCTAGACCAGCTCAGATGCCAGGGCCATGAGCCCTATGGAAAAGCCCTTCTTGGAACCAGCTCCTTCCTTTGCATCCATCTGATACGGGGCTGGAAGGAGTAATTAATTCAGGAATGCACCTGAACCTAAGTGATACTGGCAGAGCTCAAAAAGCTGAACCCCTGACAGTGGAAAAACCTGACCACCGCCATCATAAATGAAGAGGCTTCATTAGGAGTGTGACTCTACGTAGAAACTTCTGTCATAAAGAATTGGCTCGGATTAGTCAAGCAAACCGCTTATTTACTGTGTGTAATGTACAGGAAGCATCAGGCTGATTACAGAGACATTAAATGGATTCTTACATGGCACTACTGAGCAGCATTTGTCACAACACAGCAAAGACTTCACAGCCTTAATGTTATTCGTAAACAAGTGCGGAAATGACAACAAAGCCGAGCATGTAATAACGAGAAACTTTCAAAAAGCACTTACCTTGTGCAAAGGCAGCACCAGGAAGGCTCCGCCACCGCTAGCATCTACAATTATTGCAACAAATCGGGGGTTTACTGCACAAAAGGAGCTATCCCAAGTAACGCGGGAAACGCGGATGTCGTCGTAACACTGATCGTTTTTCACCGCTTGGCCAAACACGTGGCGAAATTTGCTCTGTCGTACCACTCGCCTCATTGTGTCTGCAGGGAAGAGGAACGTCAAAAGAAGATCAGTTACAGGTGCAGGGACCTCCTGCTCGCCCAGAAGACGCCGGCCAAGGACCTCCATGGGACCTTCTCGTCTGCACCATCACCCCACTTCCAGCAACACAGAAACACGGTTTCACTCGCTGTTCCCACACCTTGCTTTAGACTTGCTAAGTTCTCACCTAGTTTTGCCTTTTTTTTTTTTTAAAAAAAAAAAAGAAGATAAAGTTTCGGGTTGTTTTGTACCAAACACAACTGAACTGCACTTCCAAGGGTGTTTTACAGAAGGAATTTGCCAGTTAAGCATCATGCTTACATCAGTAAATGTATTCTCTTATTGCAGTAAAGGAAGTTCCTAATCCTAAAAAGCAGTTTTTAGACAAGTCTCCGCATATTTTCGGGGATAAATCTGGTCTCGGATTGAACTTGTTTACTTTCAAGTCAGACAGGGTCCAGAAGATGTAAATAAAAATGCAAGCTCTCAAAATCCGGTGTTCCTGTGAAGTGGTTCCACATGTTCACTAGCTTCCATTTCTTTCTTCTAACTCCAAAATCTCACTAAAAAATAATAAAATTAGTTTCCTAGGCAGAAAGGAGTAATGGAAACAAGCTAACGACTCAAATTAACTTTGTGTGTCTGTAGCACTTCTTCTCTTGAGAAGAATAATTTTCAAGATGGCTTGAGTTAGAATAGAGGGAAAGGGACTGGCGTGGAAATTTCCGGCACCCAAGCCCTGGAAGAAGGCACGGGCCCAACACCGCATGCGAACACCAACCCTGGAAGCGAGCGACTGTCGTGCCCTCCGCGGACGCAACCTTACGGAGCCCTCACAGCTGGGAAGGACTTTTCCCATCATACAAGGTTTTTCTCCCTCAATCAGGGCTTGCAGGAGAACGAGGAGCCTCCATAGGACAGCATCTTGCTTTTACATATGAGAAAAATATTTCTGCCCCAGCCTCCAGGGAAAGCAAAAAAAAAAAAATAAAAAGTTTTTAAAAAATAAAAATAATCAGACTTCTCCTATCTTGCTTCCCAGTAGGTCCCCAAGCACATGCAGAGGCTGGGAAAAACTGCTCAGCTTCATGGATTCTTGCTCCAGACCCACCAGCCTGACGCTCCCGAGCGAGAGACTCTGAACGCGACTCCCTCTGCGCAGCCTGTCTGCGGCAAAAGTGATAAAAGGTTGTGCGTCTGTCTCCAACTGCAAAGGCTTCGCATGAAAGCGGAGCGAAAAAGAGACTTCAGAATGATCGCTGTTTTGTAGTCTCGGAGGTTAAAAAAAAAAAAAAAAAATATTTAACAGCAACAAAAAGCTGAATAACTGGAGGAAAGCACTCATCAGAGCTGGGAAATAAGCAGTCATGTAATATGTTTGAAGAGGAGAAAAATGTTACAATTAACATAACAGACAGCTATCGAGTGAAATACTCCAGTTTCCGCATAGATAAGAAAAAAGAATCGGAGTATTTGTTTTCCACCAGCTCCCCCCGACCACATCCAGCTGAAACATTCGGGAATTGGCACGGGCCATTTCCACAGCGTCTCTGTGTCCAGTCCGGGCAGCTGCTGTGGAGGTGCAAGTGCCACCGGTGTCACCAGCGTGACGGTAAGAGCAAAGGCCAGACTGAGGGTCACAGCCCAGGCAGCGAGTTACCCGTTCGGGGAAAAGCCTCACCAGCTTCTCTGCAGACACAGATAATAAACACATCGATTACGGGGCCGTTTCTGCGATGGGGACGTCTGTCCCCAGGTGTGGGGTGGAGGCCACCAACACAGGCCACGCAGCTGGCAATGGCTCTCAGCCACCGGTGACCTGACCGGTACGAGCTGGTGACACAGGCGTGAAGGGGGAGCGAAATACACTCTGCGTTTATCTCCAGCCATTGCGAGTAGGTGGGTTTTCCCCGCAGCGTTTCTCTCGGTGCCGCTTCTGTACTCACGCCCTGTTAAATCTCCCCAATTAACTCGGTCATTTCAGGGCTACGGGAGCGCCCCAAACACCATTTTTATTAAGAACTCATGCCGTTTAAGAAAAAACGGGCGTAGGTTTTTAAATGCAAAATTTGGTGAATGATTCCGACGCTTAAGATGTCCACAGGGAAAAAAGCTATATATAAATTATTAATGATTACCATGACATTATAGATGAACTTAGGCTTCCTCCGTACTTAACGTCAGTTCGTAGAATTGCATAATACACTTTCTGCCAACTATTTCGCATACAGCACAAATAAAAGGCCTGTTCTGTGTTGGGCACACCCAGTGACACCCCAGCGCAACGGGAAGCCATAAACCAGGAGCCACTTTCCAGCTCCGGGCAGCAGGTAAGGGTGCAAAATCCAGGCGTCCAGCTTCTTTATACACTCGCAACGCACAACACCGCCCCGGGAGCTCGGCTGCTCCATCCAGCTGTAGAGCGGAACATTAGGAGCAAACCAATGCGCGCACAGGACAGATAATTAATCACCTGGCAGTGAAGTGCACCCAGTTGGGGTTTTTTTGGTTTTTTTTTTTTTGGGGGGGGGGGGGGGGGGGGGGAGAATACAACTGCTCCTCTCACAGCGCGATGCGGCTTTTTGTTTTGTTTTCAGGCAAAGGAAGAGATTAAGTTATCCAAAATGGACGGGAGAAACTCTTGCCGAAGCAGATGGTACGTCGTGCCTTGGAGGTGGAGCGGTGCCAGCACAGGCGGCCGGGCAGGCTCCCCGGGGACGCACCGCGTGGCCGTCCGTCCCCAGCGGGGAGGGAGGGCGGGAGGGTGGGTGGATGAGGCAGGGCACGGCTCCGTCCAGGCACACCGTCCCTATTTCCCAGGGTGGATTCAGAGCATAATCCCAGCCGAGCCCCAGCCCCACTGAATCACGCACAAAGAAAAGGTGAATTTCAACTCGGAGATCCCCGAAAGACAAGAAACGCGCTTGTACTATCAACCTGCCCCAGGCCCAATTAAGATACACCATAAAAAAATGCAGCTCCACACCCAGTTACTAATTTATTGTGTAGACTCATTCAGAGACCTGTCAGACATTTTCATCCCGAGAGGGCTCCTCCCAGCCGTAAGCTGCTCGGGCGCTGCGCGGCAAGGCAGGGCTCTGCTGCCCGCGCTTCGGCATCCGCGGCTTCGACCCCAGAACCCTGCAAGAGCGGCATCGCCCCCTTCCTGCCTCCATCCCTCGCCGGCACGCCGGCTGACCCCAGGCCACCCTGAAGAAACGGGGACGTTCTTGCAAAGCCCAACGTGCCGCAACACCGCGGCGGGAAGCTCGCGAACGGCTCGGCCCTTTCCCTTCCGAAAACACACCTCGCAGGTCTTTTTTGCGGCAAAAAACCCGACTCACTCATCTGCCCGGGGCGTGCAACTCGTCGAGGAGAAGGGAAAAGTCCCCCCCCCCCCTGCTTTGCGCGCAGGCAATTTTCATGACTGTTCACCCACTGGCAATGTTCCCATCCCACTGTGCATCGAGATTAAAATCTGACGGCTTTGAAGGCGGCAAAGCGAGGGCTTAAACCTGCCTCGCTGAGTTAACGCGCGGCAAATTGCCCCGTGTCAACGTATCATATACCCCGGGGTTTTGCAATTTGTCCACTTTAATGCTGGGAACGTGGATATGATAGCTAAGAAGAAGGATTATTTGTATAGCTTGGATAGTTATATCTTTCCTTCACTTGAGCAATACCAGAACACAACCAAAAAAACCCGCTTATCTCCAATATCAGGTACCAGGAGGTCTGCCACTCTAATGGAAGAGAAACACCCTTCATCCTTTGGTGAAATTCTACTACTTTATTTCCCTCATCGCTAGCATTTGATGGAAAGGGTAATTTTTTGGTTTTCTATAAATGACTTTTAAAAAAATGCAAAGAGTCAGATGTATCCAAAAATACCCTTATTTGTTCCAAGCGGATTCGTTCCGGCACACCTTCGCTGCCCTCTTCCCCACCTACAGCTCATCATCCTCAGCAGGAACTCTCCGATGAACACATGGCGAGCAGCCTCCGAGTCCTCATTTCCATAGCAAAGGGAGTGATTCTTGGCGTTGGATCGCAGCCATTTTGATCTGGCTGCTCTCCAAAGAGAAGTGGTGGGAGAGGAGGGGGGAGGGGGGGGGGGAGAGAGAAATTGTGCAGGCTGTAGTTATAAAGAGCAGCGAGCGTGGATCTTCCAGCACGCCACAGAAAGCGAGCGGGGTGAAAAAACAACACAGGGTTAGCTTGATCCTGAGCACCCCCCCCCCCCCCCCCCCAAAAAGTCATCTTCTCCCTACCCCGGTTAAAACGTGAAGAGAATTCAGCATCCTCATTTGTTTCTCAATGCTGCAGTGCAAAGGATCCCCTCCTCCACCGTCTGCAAGAAAACCACAGCTGAATTTGGTTGCCACAGGTTCTCTCCGCAGGGCCACGTGCGGCCATCGGTGCCGGCAGGAGCTCCCAGGTTGGCCACTTGTAGGATTATCAGGCGAGACGCCGATACTGAGATGATTCGCCCTAAGGAAAGACTGATTCAGCCTCTATCACACATGCAAAAGTGTGACCTGGGACCCTCGGGAAGTGACTTTGGAAATACCCGAGCGGGCAAGAAAGCGCATCCGTGGTCAACAGGGCTGTGCTAGGGATTTGCCCTTAGGAAGTGGGCTTGGAGCAAGAGTTTTTTCAAAAGGAAGTCTAATTAGATCATTGTCTCTGCAGTTAAAGCTTAGCTAAGGAGCTGGAATGATCTCCATACACTTGCTAGACAGGAAATATTTTCTTTTTTTTTTTTTTTTTTGGTGAAGTACAAATTTGGAGAATTTAAAACCTCACGACTAGGAGCTGAAAGGAGTTTAAATTTTGCCAGAGTTACAGCCCTCAGCAAAATTAAAACAGAAGCATTAGACACCCTGCAAAGACCACTACAATAGAAGTGCTGACAGATCTACGACTGCGCTGATCTCCTGGATCCCGCTCCGCGACACACGGCATCTTACGCATCCCGGTGGGGACATAGGGAAGAGCCTTCAAAACTCTTCCTGTTTTTCCCCCCCAAATGTCAAGTGACTTCCAGCTGAATTTTACCAAAGATTTAACTCCGTCTCCCGCCGCCTGTGCCCGCCGTACAGCTCAGCCGCCGGCCTTTGTGTCAGCATTTAAAAGGACCTTAGAAACGCAGGATGCCGTCAGCCGTGCTCGCACAGTGATACTTTTCATTCCATTTCTTTCTGATCTCCCATCATGATGTGTCACAAGAGTTACCATGAGTTTGCCCATTTTCCTGTTTATAAAAGATTTATCTGTCTCAAGAATCCAACAGATGTATTTCTGTGGCTTCGGAGGGTTTTCAGCCTGCTTATGCAAGAGGAAACGCATCCTGCTAGGGAACACTTACAGGAAAACCCCCCACTAATGGCAAAATCCTGCTCAGCCCATGTGATTGTGATCCCTTCTGGAAAGGGAGACATTTGAAATAAAAGGCCCAGTTTAAGTCACAGGCAGCCGTAGGCTACTGTTAAAGGGGGAGCACAGAGATACAAATCCACTGGAGAGGGAGAACAGCATTTATAAAAGGTTGGCACTTGGGACTGGAAAGACTCTTCCTTAAGTGGAAAACATCAAGATTAAGTTGCAACTGTTGATGGTGAGCCCCCAAACTCAGAAGCGGAGCCTTACTGAAGAGGTTGCATATGCTCCAATGGCAGTTTGGAATAAAGGTACAGTCTCGGGTAACTATTAACAAACGAGAAGGAGATAAGGAGGAAAAAAAACAAAAAAATCAAGATACACTATAGGCAATGCCACCAGCACCAATTATGAATGATGATTAATACCAGGGGGCACCTGCCTCGTTAGTTATGGGGTGGACAGGGTGCTGGGGCCAGCAGGGAGAGGGGTCAGTCCCACCTGTGACACAGCCCACAGCTTCCCTGGGAGATGGGACATCCCATGCCATGGGTGCCCGATGCAGGGGAGAGCCCAGAGGCTGTCGAGTACCGACGCGTTGACTGTGCAGCCCCGGGTCTTTCTGAACACCCAGGCTGAGATGCTTGGGTCTCATCTGCAAAAGCAGTGAGTGCTCAGAGCTGAAACTGTTTTTTTTTTTTTAGAAGAATAGTAGAAAGTATGTTACAATCTTAAGTCATGGATGTTTCAACCTGAGGCCTACGTGCTCCCAGCATGGAGAAGAAAGCCCGCCTCATGGCAGGGCTGAGCCACATCTGCAGAGCAGTTGGCCATCACACAGATAAGCACCAGAGAAGAGCCCACAAGGAATCTAGTAATTCACTCTTCAGGCACTTTGAACATCATATGGTAGATAAGGTACACGGCCACATCTGGAACAGAGGACAGAAGCATTCAGAGGTTTTAAGGCCATAAAGAGACCACCATCCCATTGCACCTCCTGCTCCACGCAGGCAAGGATGACCCTGTCCCACCGCCATGGCCGTCGCTGCGTGGCCAACAGAGCAAGGGGCCAGTGGAGCAGGGACCGCACTAAGAGCCATACCCCACCGCATGTGAAAAAGGGAACAAGTATTACCCAGGTTATTTCCTAATCGCTGACATTTCTTAACTCCAGAGCGCTTGGTTGTGCAACCTCCGTGGATCCTCTGTAACCGTGCACATGCACGGCATGTTGTACCGTAGCACAAAGACACACGTGTGCGCCTGTGGGCATACACTGCCTCGCGCTGAGTCTAGCTGTACACATATTCCACATAAATACTTTACAGCCTTACCATACTGCACAGGACAGTGCCTTACAAATGTCTCAGAAGACTCACTCATCTAGAAGAAAAGCCTGCCAGATGATTTTACGGACAGCATTTTTGAGCACACCTTCAGCAGAGGAAGGAAAGTGAGACACATCCGTGGGGGAGGCAAGCAGGCACGCGTTTGCTGCCGGCTCCACCAGCTGAGCCAGGCAGACAGCAAGGACAGTGAAGATCACCCATTCTTCGAAACCAAAAGAGCACAGACTGACGAGCCCCAAAGGAGCAAGCTGATCACCACGGGAGACCAAGGTGAGCACGTGTCTACAGCCAGTTCAGGGCCTCGACTGGCATTAGACCACGAGAGCAGTAAATCGTTACCATTGTCACGGTGGAAAACCAGCATGCCACCAGCAAGGCTGAAGGAGGACTTCATCTCCCTCTCCAAGTATCAAGGGAATCAATGAACCCGGTCTCGTGATATTAAGTCTTGCAATATTTGGGCAAGGGAGGAAGCAGAGGGGGGAAAAGAAAAAAAAAGTCACAAGGCCACAAAAATTTCAGCTCGCCCTACGACTTCACATGAAACCTCTGGCAGAAAAAAGGAACAGCCACAAATACCTTGATGCAGTCGCCTACTTTTAAACATAATGCTATTCCCTCTATGGTGTACCATTTCAAATCAATTCATATTAAGCCCATTGCTGACAGAACTTTTGTTTTCAGATGTTCAGAGTTATTTAAACCAAGGGTGAACGCTACTACAGATGGTCACAATTCCAAAATACATCATATTTGTGCACAGATTATTTTCAGTCTTTAGTTACTTTAGTCTAGGTTGAGCAAGACCCTGCCATCTGATTTCACTTCATTTTAAAGACAAAAAGCTGGAATATGAACTTAATACTGAAATTTCCAGCTGTTATACCACTGGCGAGATTCTATTTTGGGATGGGAACCTAAACCACAGACTACCAGGGAATTCGATTATATCTCAACTGGGGAGCCCAGCACATTCAAAAATGTAACACAACCCAAACTTGAAATAAGCTGAAATTGCTGTTCTGGACAAAGTGCAAGGTGTTGGTTCTAACCTGTGAAATACTTGATACGATTCTGGTTTTCAGAACAGAACACTGAAACAATCACACTAACACCATTCTAATATGAAGAACTCTAAGTCAGAAGTGCCTATAATACTGAAATCTTCCAGGCATCGTGAAGAAGCACGTATTATTTCCTAAGAGTTTACCCTGTACGTGCTCACCTCGAGTGCACATCTCCTAGGCTGTGCCTGACACTGTTTCACGTGCACAGAGGGATGCAAAGGGTATTTTCACTTTTAAGATTTCAAGGTGTGCAATTCATCTTCTTGGGGGATCTTACTGCTCATACCATTTTGTAGCTTGTATCTTTACAGTCTAACATTACATCATTTACCATAATTTACAGTGACAAAAGGACACTGCAGTTGAAAGTCATTACCCCGAACAGAGCTTTGTCTGTCTTCATTTAATCTGTGTCATCTACCATAAAGCTAGAGCAATGAATGCACGCAAAAATCATTACACAATTTATCGGGAGGCCATAATGGGATGGGTAACCAGCAAAGAGAAACACTGCAGCAGTTATACAAACCCTGGACCTGAAAAGGTGAGGCGGCTGAGGAGCAGGAAGGGGTGCCAGAGCAACAACCTCCAAACCAAGCTCCTCTTCTGGCTTTATATCTTTTATAGCATCTTCTGTCAGCTGGTGCTAAAACTGCCAACCTCATAGGCGGTGATGTGTGATGTACTGGGGGATATTTGGATGATGGAAATTTAGCACACGCTGGGCAAAAAAGGTCAGTAAAATGTAAACGGAAGACAGAGAAAAGCAAAGTAGAAAAAAAAAAAAAAAAAGCAAAGCATTGAAATCCAGGACAAAACCTTGTAAATGCAAGTAACATACGGAATACATGGGGAAAAGAGGACTAGGGTACCTGTGGATTAAGCATCCCAGATGCCTCCGTGCATCTCTGCATTTCAGCTTCCACTTTTGCTGCCAGCAGAGACAGCTATACAGTCGGTGGGCACCAAACATGCTTTACTGGGTCAGGAACGGGAACCCTTGCACTGGAGTAGACAGACTCCCACCTTAAGACACCGCTGCTCCAGCAGCTGCCCGCAGAAGGCCATAGTCTTTCATATGACCCCATCCTTCGTTCTCCTCCACTTTCTCCACTGGAATAAACACCAGAGATGCGTCTTCCACACTGTAACCTCATCCACTGCCAGGAGACGGAGCAATACACTTCCCGAGCTGAACAACAGCCCTATGAACTTCAGCCAGAGACATTACACCAGGGTGACGGAAGATGCTACTTACACCCCTGGGGACTGACTGCATCACCCCCACAGTAAAAGCAGCACATGCCACGGAAAGGAAAGCAACAGGGCTCCAGACCACACTTTGACCCCGAGGAAAACACGAGACGGAGAGCACAACCCCCTGTGCAGAGCTGCAAGTCAGCAAGCCTGTTACAGCAGCCAAGCGCCGGGATTCCAGTTAAGAGAAGTATGCAGATAAAATGCTTTCTCCATAGAGCTGACCTAGTTCTCTTATCAGTGCAACAGAGCCAACAAGGAGGTATCAATCTGTTCAGAGCTGCTACCCCAATTTGCTGAATTCTTCTGCTCTCTTGAAGGTTACGTGCAAGCTTCTTCCAGACCATACTCCTGAGACACATCGCAAGCTTTTTTTTTTTTATATAACCTGGTTTTGGGCAAAAGCTTAGTGGTTGTGAATGGAGAAAGGGCTCTTCCCCACCACAGCTTCATTAATTTCTCACCAAATCCCCACCAGGTCCCACCTTCCCCAGCTAAGGCACAAGCACTTTTTTTCTAAAATGACAGAGTGCTAACAGCAGAACGCAACTGTGTTTTCTCCTACAACTTGAAGCAATGAAACGTGCCCAAATGAAATAAACGGCAAACACAAGGTCTTTCTATGTGTGCAACAGAGGAGCTCACCGGTAGCCACTAGACCCGAAACTCAACTACGGATACAGGATGTAGTCTGTCCTCTTCAGTGGTGAACTTAAGCTAGAAGCCAAGGAGAGAGCAGCACCCAGGTGCTGGGAGCCTAAAGCAGAGAAAGAATAACACCTGCAGGATTTCCCATTCTGCACAAGTCAAGAAGAGGTGCAGACATGAAGGTAATTTGATTAACAGAGTCTTTTCTAAGGTAAGCACTTTTCCTGTTAAACTCCAGTGGCTTTAAGACATTATTGGAAACAGTACCCTGCTGCTCCTTGCTTACAATTAATTGGATCATTCCTTAAAAAAATGACAAGAAGATTTATCCAAAGGCGAAATCTCCAAAGGACTTGATAAACTGTTTTCTATTCCTCCTCAATTACAATATGCCACGGTATCTACGGGAAGAAACTATAAATGTTACAGATGTTTTAAGGAGATAAACGGTCTTGGAGATAAAAGGTCCTAGTTCTTCAAGAGCACTGCAGCACTACAGCCTGAGAACCACCACCAGGAAACCAAGACCTGCAGAAAGCCTTCCGCTATAAACATGAAGTTAGCCGGGACACAAATTCCTCGCAACTTAGAAATAAAGCAGAAACAACAGATCAGCACAACCGAGGCTCACAAACAGACCAGCCAAGTGTGAGTCAGACTGACCAAGCGAGGATGCAGCATTCTCCAGATGGCCCTGCCTGACCACAAATGCTCCGCTGGTCTGCTGGATGGAGCGCAACACCCAGACCTGCCTCTGAGAAGACAGCGCTGCCTTGGGGGACGTGATCAGCGAGGAGCAGGACGGCCAGGCGTAATGGCAGCACCTCTTGGACCAGCGCTGCAGCCATACACCTCTGTTGTGGTGTCTGAAGTTTGTTTCCAGCCCTGTAACGAACGGCAGACGTGATGGGCCAGAGAGGTGGACAATGTCACGGATAGACTGCAGTTACAGCACAGACCAGCGTGGCCCATCAGGCTGCCGTTCTGAATGGAAACACTCCACTCTAAAAAGCAGTAATGGGCTTGGTTAGCACAGCCTAAGAAACACCTTCATCCAAACGCCAGCTAAACTGGAGCCCAATTTAGCGACTTTCACTTCCCAAGCTACTCAACAGCACCCATCCAAGAGGTGAGGCGCTCACGTTGAGCTTTTGATGTCCTCGAAATAAAACCAACAACGGTTAATTGTCAAAGACAATATCCTCAGCACAGAAGAACGCAGAAGGTTCAGACCGGACAACGCAAACGCGTTTCAGATTTTAATGCTGCACAAATAAGCTGCAAAATGAATCTCAATTCTCACAGTTGGAACTGGCCTGTATTTCTCCAGATTTCCATTTGCTGTCCTGCCAGCTCTTCTGGCCAAGCAGCCTATAATTCAAAGAGTACCATTGTCATTCTGTCCTGTTTCCGTAACATGCAATTTGAAATCAGGGCTGGGGGAGGGAGGAAGGGACTAGAGGAGGCTAAAACTCAAATCCAGATAGTTCAATCTGCTAACTTGATTTTAAATCCCTATCTTGTGGTACCAATTACAGCCCCTCAAATATCTGTTTTAGCAAAGGGTTCCAAGTTCAAGCACATTTCCTCTGTCCTACAGACGTTCTTTGTCGCTGATCCATTTCAGGCCAAGGCTGCTGTCCTTTGCTGTGGCAGAGCCCCGGCTGCTGCACGCCATAGCCGAGAGGGCAGCAACCTGGGCGAGCTGGTGTCAAACCAGGAGTGCAGCACGGAGCACCTTTCTCACCTCTCCAGGCAGGCAAGAAAAAAAGAAATTTACTTAGGAAAGTGTATTTAGTTTAGCAAGCGGCTTTAATAAACATCACTGCTACGCTACAAAGAAAGATTTCAGATGCAAGAAGGAAAAACATCTTCCTACGCCCACAGGCTCCCTGTGCCAAGGACGAGGGACGTAGCTGCTGTCCCCGACACCCCCAGCACTCCCACGGCAGCTCTCTGCCTACCTGACGGGGAGAATCACACCCTGATACCTGCCAGGCAAAGGCTGATTTCTTGGGGAAGGGACCTGCAGCTGGCTGCTCTCAGCTGGGGAACCTGTTTTCAGTAAGAGGCACGAAGAATTACAGCCTGCGTCTAATGACCTTTAAGCTTTACTTACCTGTCAGCTTGACAGTCGTGTCACTGCACGTGCAACCCACACTTCCAGCCCTTGGAGAGTCCCCTGTGGCATTTACAGCAGTTCTGGAGGAGACCAGCCAAAGCAAGAGGCAGTATTACGCTGAGATAAGCCCCAGCTGGTTTTTATGTGATCTTTCATAGTGCTTAAGAATTCCCCATGTAGACCAGATCAATGATGCAAGCACTACATATAAAGAGCACAAAGATAACCTTTACCCCCAAAGAAACATCGGGGAGCAAAAGGAAGTGCATGGAGGTAACATCCCTGCATCCAAGGCATGGCGAAACAGGAGGCCACACCAGGGTAGCCCCCTTTAAACCACAGCACCTTAAGACACCATGCAGAACTTTAACAAACTGCTGCAGAAAGCAGCAGCGGCCAGGAAAAAGATGCTGGAAGGCACGACGACACTCAGCTAGAAGTGTTTTGTGCCCACACTTCATGCTGTGCTAAAGCAGAAGTATATATCGCTGAAGTACGTCTGGCAACTCATTTTTGTCTAAGCCGGCTCAAGGTTTTTTTCCCTGCCTCGCAAACCGATCTCAGCAGATCCAAAAATGAAAATAAACCTTAAAGAAAAATATTCACCGAGAACTCAAAAAAATTTGATCCACCTCCTGTTTTGCACAAGATAGCTTTGTGCCTATTTACTCCATCCTCCACCACACAGTATAATTAATGTAAGTACTGCAGTAAGGAATTAACAGTTGGAAATCTAAGTGTAAGGATGGCCATTTATGCACACACACATCCCACTATGTGTGCTGGTGCAAATATACGAACCACCTTCGTTATATGGTGGAAGTATTCCCAGCCTAGGACCTACAAGACCCCGAGTGAAATGCTTAACCTCATATTTCCGATCGGGAAACAAGGATATCAATCTGTTTCACACGGGTAACTGCAAGAAACAACTGTAACGCTGCCTGGCCGCTGTATGATGAAAAATGTCAAGTGAATGCCAAGCATATACCCCCAAATCGTTTGGGTTCCAGCATGGCTATCAAACCGTGAGGTTTTTAAGTATTTAAAGTGAAAGGAGGGGAAAAAAAAAAAAAGCAATTTCAAGAGGTAATACTAGCACTGAGCTGAGTCCCTCACCGTGGAGCCTTTGCTGATGACTATCTTCCATATCAAGTGATCATCTGCCCAGCACTGCCAGTTTGCCTGGCTCCCAAGGGACAGAGTGCTTACTATGGCTTGAATTTGTTACTGCCTGCTAATCCCTGGTGGTGCTAATTATACCCATTATCAGTTTGTCTGACTGTGCCTGACGCACGTCCAATATCCAAATCTGCAGTACTGGAGGATGCCGAGTCCCTATCAGATTTGCACGGGAAGGGGACACTTCAAAGTGCGATGTTTCAATACCGCAGGTTTATACATTTATGCGAGATAAACAATGGATTTTCAAGGACCCCAGAACACAGTCTCTATGGCAACTATATGCAGACTACAGGGATGGAGGGGGAGGGAAGGGAAGTTCCTACATTTCTAAATACTTCAACCAGAATGATTTTAAGTCCATTTTCCAGGGACTACTTTTACCAGGAACTGCAGGTGAGATGTATTGCCTAGGTTCATACGTAGAAAGTCTTAGTTTTAGACACACCACTCTCCTCTAGTTTTATGAAATCCGCTCAGGCATATTTGACAAGACTGCAGAAATGGTTGCCTTAATATTCGGCTAAGAACAATTGTACGTCGATTACATATATGCTTGTACACCCATAGATTACAGACAAAGATGCTATGGCCAGCCAAGATTTGGAGAGCCACAAGGAAACCGTGGCTAAAGGGAACACTTGGCCTTAAGCGCAGCTCAGCAATGCTCCAGACGAAAGCCGCGAGCTCATCCCAGCGCGCCTGACCGCAGCAGGCCAAACCTTAATCACTTTAAGTCAGATCCCACTGCTGTTTTATTTCCATTGCTTTTTCAAATCAAATTATTAAAAGGGAAAACAAGAAAAACCTAATTATGATGGATCGAGAGGCCCAGCTTAATGTTGAACAGAGTCACTATAACGGATCCAACCGCATGCAGCTTCTCCCACCGAGAGCCAGACCTCAACAGGCTCATTACATGCTTATAGCAAAAACCATATTATGTATCATTTATTGTTATCATCAACAAAACTGGGATAAGACAAAGCAAATAACGCTGAAGATGCAAAGTGATGATGTTGAAGAAATGCTATTGTCTTGTCTCCAATGCTGGTGATTCTACCTTTGTACCTAACTCATTAACGAAGAAGAAAAGCAGAGAGGAAAAATGGACAAAGAGCCCATGTTTTACTTTGTCACCTCTAAACCGAGGAGACCTCTTCTATCGACTGGCACCGTGAGAGCACCAGCAGGCCACCAGCCTTCGAAAGAACAACATGGGGTTTTTTTCCCCTTAGGAGGCAGTAGCAGATACCATTTTCTTTATTTCTCTGTCAAGCTCCTTGCCGGTTCCTGACCTTCGGGGCGGAACTTTAAAGCTTTTATGGTACCCCGTCACAAAAGCCTCCTCCATTTCAGGAGCACTTTGTGACTTTTTACGAAGATGTCTGCTGTAAAGAGATTGCATCTCTCTTACTGGCATGACGAACTGCATGGGAGAGGTGTAAAGTAAAATTACCTATTTGAAGGAGTGTGCAACAGTGCCCAAACAGTCACCTTCTGTTTTATAACTACACCATTACCACCACTCACATCCAGCCATTAAATCTGATCAGATTTGTATTCACTACAGGCACATACACAACTAATGGTTGGTAATACAACTAATGGCTGGTATATTCCATTAGGAACCTCTCCAGACATTTTGTTCCTCTGAGGACCATCAGCGCCAGACTCGGCATCAGAGAATCCTCCAGCACAAAGCCAGAGCTGCCGGTGGGACCCCTCGGGCTCGTCACTGCTATGCCGAGAAGCCACACGATTCTAGTGTCACCTGGTATTTTACCCGCCTGACGCTGTCATCTAAAAAACACATATAAAGTCAACTACTGAATAATTATAACCTCAAAAAGAAACAATTCCTTTTTAGTAGAGTTACTCACATGAGGAAAAACAGAACAAAGCAATCCTATTAGCAAATATAAAGAAAAGGCTCAGTAATCAATTCCCAACTATACTGGCATGTTCAACACATTTGGAATAATCAACTTTCACCGCTAGCTTTCCTGAGTCACTTCGGCTAACCGAAACCTTTCTGCTTTAGCTTTGACGTGACGTTCATCCCAGCAATGCCACCACCACCTGCATTCGTGCATATCGTGACAAAAAAATACCAGTTCACATCCTGTCAGCCTAAAGCTACCGACAATCTGACTTTTCACATGCGGCTACACAACCAGCGTGACTGTAAACTAAAGCTGTAAGCAGTTTCTAATCAGATTAATTTCAAAGTTAACAACCAGAATATAAGCAGACCAAAAATAATAGGTGGGGGAGACTACAGGGAAAGAGCTCAGAGAGAACACAGAGATTTTAACTCCTGTTCGTATGCCCTGTAAACGCTTAAACTGGGGCACTTCAAATCCTCAGCGAGTTTCTGTTCCAACGCATCCTTAGAGAAGGACTGAGATTATCACAAAAGCCTCAGTAAAACAAAATCAAAACAAACAAACCCACACTTTAAAAGTCAAGTGAAAATGTGCCTGTGAGTTTGCCTAAAAGGACATTCCTAGCCCTGGGAGTGGTGCGCTGATGACCTCACCAAGCTGCGAACTCAGGCCAGGAAGTGTTTTGCTCGTGTCTTGAAAATAGGAAGCTGGCATCCAAGTTATACTCCTCGGAATCGATAATCAAATTAAAAGCCATAACATAAATTCTCTTACGGTCAAAACGCAACGCTGTGCTATAATGAGCCATTTTATGCAGCCGTCATTAAAGTCTAATATTAATCTTGAGCATGATGCATGGAATGGTTACTGAGGGCAGATCTCTCGGCATCCTTTGCTGCATCACTCAGGAAAGCTGATATTTTACCCTTCTGTGCATTCCTTCTCATTGCCGTTACACTGAATCTCTGCCTTTTGCTTGGAGTGAATCCCAGAAGTGACAGATGCAATAAGCATGAAGATTTAACTTGAAAAAATCCAATGATGTTTGAAAAGGCTGCTCACTCGAAGATAGAGCAATGCCAACAGAGAACATTAAGGGAGACACACAAATGCTGATTAAAGCAATCTGTATAAAAGGCTACAAGTGACCACTGAAAAATTACTATTATGAAGCACTATATTAAAACAAACACAAAGCAAATGCTCCCTGACATGTACCTGAGTGTCAGGTCTTACTATGACTACTGAAAATACTTAAAAAATATATATACAAAACAAACATGCATTGACTTTATCACAACAGTATTTGATCTTCTACCTTTGTGTACACAGTCTTTAGCAAACACGAATACTAGCTGCAATAAAACGTCTCGGTGAGCGCACAGCCATCTGTTTTTCCCCTTGAGCAGAAAAGATGATTCAATGCTTGTTATTCAAGTGAAAATCGAATATACCCTCTCCTGCCTCACGCAACAAGATACCCGCTGTTTTCTCTAGCCGTCGCACATTCAGCACATACGAACACGCTTCTTACAGGACGGGCTGTGCCAGTTCACACCATTTTCCCACACTTCCAGCAGGCACTGAGCATCTCTCCTGCATGGGCTTATGAAGGAGAGTGCCAGGTAATTCAGATACAGCCTGGCCTAAAATTAAACCAGAATCGGTATCAGCAAGCCGAAAAACCAGCCGCAGCCTAGTAGATTCAAAAATGTCACTCTTTCATTTTGCTACCATCCTTGGTCCTGCTTATACTAATCCACATGCACATCTGCATGAATAGGCTGAATAGACGCGCTCAAACAAACATGTACACGACTAAAACTACAGCTATTAAAAAACCCACAACACTAATGCATATCACTTATCTTTAACAATAAAACTGCATCAATCAGTTTTACTTTTGTTTCCAGTCAGCTTTCAGCCCCCCCCCTTTTTTTTTTTAAAAAAAAAAAACAACCCTGTCTCCTGTGCAGTCACAGCATCACATTGTCTAGTCTGGGGTGCTACCGCTGAACGTTTGTGCGGTTGCGTGTCAGACGCCTTTCCGTGTATCGTGAGTGGAGAAGCACGGATAAGTACTAACCTTTAAATTCTGGCCTTTGACATATCGCCATTAAAACAATGTGGCTTTCTGCATAGAAAAACAAAGCCCAGGAGCATCTCGTACAACCCACGACTTTACGCATCCCCCAAACACACTCGGAAGGGACATTAACAAGGTGACATGAACCCGCTCAACACCAGCGTAAAGGAAAAATAAAAATAAAAATAAACCCTCTGGTCATCTTTTGTCCTCTGCAACGTTACAGGGTGGCAGCGGGGACGCGGCACTCCGGGGGCGACACGCACACGCCGCTGCCATCCAGCTGCTGCTGCATCGCCATGAAAATAAAAGGGAAAAAGGAAAAACAAAACAAAAGCACAAGAAAAGAAAAAAACCAACCAAACAAAAACAAAACCAAAAAAAAAAAAACCAAAAGGAAAAAAACCCCAAACCTGCCGAACAAAAGGAAAAACACCCCCTCGTTTTCTCCTCGCAGAAAGCAGCCGGGGCTGGCAGCCCGCATCAGGTGTGCGGGGGCTGCCCGAGGAAAGCCCGGCCCCGCCTGGGGCATGCCCTGCCGGCAACCTGCGAGCCCCGGCCGGATGCCGGAACCCGCGGCGACCCCGGGGCCGCTCCGCTACCTAATAAGGCGGAGAGCTGGGGAGAAGCCCCGGGCTGAGCGCGGCTCCCAACGGCCGGGGCGGGGAGGGCGCTTCCTCCCGCAGGCCCGGGCGCTGACAGCGGGCCGCCGTCGCAGGAAGGGCTCGGCGGCGGCGGCCCGGCCCCGCGCAGGAAGAGCCCGCCCGGCCGGACCCCCGCCCGCCCTGCCCAGCCCAGCCCTTGCCCGGCGCCCGCCGCCGCCCTCCCGCGGGCACCGCCACCTCCCCGCGGCGGGCCGGCCGCCCGCCCTACCCTCCCGCCCCGCCGAGCTGCCACCCCTTCCCGCTGCCGCCCCGCTGCCCCGGTTCTCCTCCGCACCGCGATCCCGAGCCGCCTCCCCGCGTCCGCTCCTCAGCCCGGCGGAGCCGCTCCGCCGCCGCCCGCCTGACTGACTGACTGACTGACTGACCGCCGCGCGGCGGGGGCGGGCGGTGCCAGCGCCAGGCCACGCCCACGTGAGGCCACGCCCACTTTAAAACCACGCCCCCTGCAGAGACCTCCCGCCGCCTGCGCGCTCCCCTCCCGCCTCGCTCGGCAGGAGGGCGGGGCGGAGAGGTGAGTGGCGGCCCCTCTGGCCAATGGCGGCGCGGCGCTCGCCGCCGCGCCTTGTCGCGCGCTGCCTCGCTTCCGCGCCCCTCCTCCCCGCCGCCGGCTGGTGTGGGCAGCGATGGCGGCCGCGCCGCGGCGGCGGTGGGGCGAGACCCTGCCTGAAGGGGACCGTCCCCTCGCCCCTTCACGGCCCTGGCAGCCCGGTTGCCTTCAGACGCGCAGCCGCTTGCCGCGTCGGCGCTCCCTGCCGCTCCCCAGCCTGCCTTAGGCCCCCTCCCTCACAGGCCCAGCCGCGGCTCTGGCCTCCTCCCTCACAGGCCCAGCCGCGGCTCCCTGCTGGCACGCCACCCTCCTCCTCTGCCTGAGGTACCCAGGGTGCCAGCAAAGGTGGGGACGCACCGGCAAAAAGGACAGGGTGGGCTTGGGCCGCTATGGCAACGAACCCCAAAATTCCAAGCGCTGGTATTTGAGGCACAAGCCTGCGGATGTGGCTCCCTCTGCGAGGCCTGGGCCAAGCAGGGCACAGCTAGAGCCTGCCAGCGGCAAAAAGCAAGGGAACCAACAGTTCTGCAAGAAAAACAACTGCGTCGCCGCATTTTGTCAGGCTGACTTGCTGGGGCCAGTAGCTGCCATGGAAAACGGCACTGCCAGCAAGACGGGGACAAAAGGAGAGCTTAAGCCCCTGCTAAAAATCACACTTTAATGAGAAGCACAGGGCAGTAGCTTGAAGGCTAAGATTCTCCCCGTTGCACTAAAAGTAAAGCCACTTGTGGCGGTGCTGGCTTATGTGTTTGTAAAGAGGGGGGGTTTATCTGCTGTTGGATGAAAGAGGCTAACGGTTATTAATATAGTACACAGTAAACACTAAGAAGGTGAGTACCTGTGCAGCAAACACCCCAAGGCACAGAGTAATACCAGTCCCAGAGCCTGCGTGTTTCTGTTCCTCCAGGGAACTTGAAGAGCAGACGAATGATGCTAGATCAGTGCCCACGTTGCACAGTGTTTACCATACATGGCCAAAACCAAAAGCTAGTCTAACTTCCTTATATGTTTTGGCCAATACTTGCAAATTCATTTGCATGTGGTTAGGTGCTTAAGGGGCCTAATTTTTCAGGGGAGCAACAAACCTGTAACTCCCTTTGTAATCCTTCAGAATTTGGAGAAATATGTGTGTTGGGATGAGCTCAACTGAGAACCCTCCTCTTCCCGCATGAAACTGCTGCAGGACTGTGAGCTACCCCCTGGTAAGCCATAGCTGGGTGTTAAAACATGCAGAAAACCTCACAGAGATAAATTAGTTATGGTCTTGCTGGTTAACTGATTACGACTGATGGAAACATCAGATGCCACAGTAGCTACAAATTAAACAAGCAAATGTTCTCCAACATTTGTTAAACTTTGACACTAGCCACTGATTCAGTAAGCAGAAAAGTCTCTTTTACATACGGAGCAATACCTTGATAAAAATATTATACACCCAAAGGTTAGAGTTGCAAGCCAGCATCCCTGCCCCGCACTGCCCGCGGCACCAATTACCGTGAAATTAATACCTTCCTTCTGAAAGCCAGCCCAGCACACTTACTCTCCACCCTCCTCCCTCAAACAATCTCTTTAAAGCTAAAAAAGAAGAAAACAAAAGTAGTTTGGCAGCCTCGGAGCAGACCTGCAGGTAATCTGTAGTTTAGTGGGTTTAGATTGTGATTCATATTTTCCACGTAGGTACGTGGCTTGCTGAAGGTCACACAATGAGTCAGTGATAGAGCCGAGTGTCTTGACTGCCAGTCCCACGGCCATTAATTTATTAGGAGTCTCGAACCTGTGCATGTGGGTTAAAACTTCATAAAAAAATGATACTTAAAAATATTACGTATATGTATCTAGCTCAAAAGAGTGTGCAAGCTTGAAATGATATTTTAAGCACGTAGCAGGCTTTATCCTGGACTGAAAAGTACTTTATCCAGGACTGAAAAAACAGCGAAGGCAGCAGTACCCAGCCCTACCCAAAAGCTTGGAAAAACCAAGGAAGTTTTTTGGCATCCATCTGAAAAAAAAAAGAGAGGGATGCACGGAGGACACAAAGTGAAATTGGTCCTGAGAAATGTGATTGAAACCTCGCCCTCTCCATGACTGCCACCCGAACGGGTGGTTCCTGGTTGCCGTTGTCACTGCAGGGGTGGCCACTCCTGCGGCACAGCCTGCTCGACGCGGCCTTGGGAGAGTCACTAAGGATGGGCTCAGAAGGAAACAACACCTGTTGAATTTTCGCTAGTGCTTCCTTAAATGTCTGGATGGAAACGCTCCAAAGATCACTCAGATCCTGACCTGGTTTAACGAGCCATTTAGATCGTGACAGCTCACCCTACGAGGTGATGAAGAAATGACACGCGTTTCAGGCTGAAATCTTCAACAACAGAAGGAACGGCTGAGGTTTTACACATGCTCTTTGGTTCCGCCGTAAACACTAATCTTCATCACTTCAGCTGAATAAAATCATTCTAACAAACAGTACTTAAATTATAGCCAGAGCGATGTAAGCTTAACAGCTTGTCAAAATATGTCACAAATTCTAATTTTTTTAAAGGCAAATATCCCATTACCAAATTCTTGCAGCTACAAGGAACCACACAACAAAGTTTGTCCTTCCATTTTATCAGTACCAACACCCCTGATTATTAAGCTTTGCAGAAAAGATTCAGAATGTATTCAAAAGTATTATTTCGCTAGTTTTGCCCATCCCACATATTTCACCGTCCGCTGCATCGGGGCGCGACTGCTGCAAACAGCCTATCTCACAGCCTTTATACGGAAACAGCGCCGTGTCTACAGACTCCACCTCTCAAACTTAAGTCAGCGGCTAAATTTAGCTTCCTTGCAAATATGCATCAATTCCATCGCTGCAATAAATCACGCCAGTTTGTTCCTACGGTGATCTTGACATGCCTTATAAGCAATGCCTTCAGTTTGCCCCCAGCCTCCTCTGCCAGTGCGGTGTTATTAGTTAAAAAAGGTGAAGACAGACAAAAACACCTCTTTCTAGGAGAAATTTTGGCGGTTTTGGCCTTCAGCTGATATCATGCAATTTGGTTTGGAGTCTCTGAGCAATACTTAGCCGGACGGCAAACCCAGTCATTCAGAACCACTAAAGTCACTTGAGGGATGAATTTGTCTCAAACATTTCAATTTCCTTAAATCCTCATCGCTAAATATATTCTGAATGAAGGAAAACAGCTTACAGAGGGTTTAGAGAGATCAGCAATTTAAACTCCTATTATTTTGCAGCTTAACATCTAAGTCACGCCAGTGACTTAGCCGGACATGACAGTTTGTGTTTCAAACCTCAGCTTTGCAGATACCCAAGTTGAACAACTTTTGAAGGACGTTTGTGTCCTCTATCTATCTATCTATCTATCTATCTATCTATCTATCTATCTATCTATCATCTATCTATCTATCTATCTATCTATCTATCTATCTATCTATCATCTATCTATCATCTATCTATCTATCTATCTATCTATCTATCTATCTATCTATCTATCATCTATCTATCTATCTATCTATCTATCTATCTATCTATCTATCTATCTATCTATTTCTTGAAGCCTTTTGATTTCTTATTATATTTAAATAACTTTACAGGAAGCACTAGGTTCTCCCACCTGAAAGTTGCGTGTTTTTATGTTTCATCTTCTATGGCTCCCGTGATTTAGATTTAGGGCAGATTCAGCAGCGCTGAGAAGAGCTGCTCCCCTTGAAATCGGTGATGTGATCGTACACTTCACTTAACATTACTGGAATGCGCTGGGGTTTTTATGCAGGGAAATCTGAACCGAGTGCAATGGAAAAAAATAACCCAAGCCCTTTTCTGTGCGTGGAATAGCATTGGATTTACTCTTTCTGCCTTGTTTTCTCAATGTCTGCTGGGCACGCATCGAACGGCGAGGGTAGCTTTATTACACTGCTTACGAGCCTGGTTTTTAAGGGGCATTTCACTGATCGTCAAACGTTGAGCAGCTGCCAAGACAAAATTGTACTAACAGCCACCACGTAACAGCTCTTGATTACAGCTAATCAATTCTGTCTCCTGGAAGGGATTACGTGTTCCGCCCAGGGAGGTGTTGCCCTGTGCCGATCTGTTCCCCGCATCCAGCAAAGAGTCTGTCTGGAGAGAGAGAGAACAAAATCCATTTGGTTTGGCCTTATTCAATCCTCGGCCAGAAAGGGGAGCTGTAGAATTATGGAATGAAGATAAGGAGAGAAAATATGTTCCATCAGATTTTTCAAACAACAGCCAGGAAGGGAGAAGCGTGTGAGAGTGTGTCGGAGCATGTGGACGAGGAAGAAAGAGGAGGATGTGAATTAAAGCAGGGGGTTAGGAGTCAGCAGCCCTTGGTTTTATTCCCAGCCCTGCGTGACATCGAGGGGGTCCCTGCGCTATTTCCAGACCCAGTGAATTGGGTTTCAGATCGCAGCCCCCCCTCTCCCCAAAGGGTAATGAAAACCCACGGCGGTGAGCGGGCGCTTGCATCGACACCATTTGTGTGCTGCTTGGTGAGGATGGGAGTGCCGGAGATGGACAAGGAATAGTAAGTGAACATTAGGTCAGGATGGGGATTAATAATTTATGCTATTGTTATTAATGATTTAAAATACATTTCGTAAAGCACATCTCTCACTGCATATGCACACTCTCCTGCGTGTTATATGCAGGAGTACAGATGTCACACACCTCTCTACCAACCCCGCCATAGGAAGGGCACAGAGACACGCGCTGCCCCCCGTTTTTACAGTGAAAGGAAATCTCCAAATTCATTTTGAGCCAGTCTATTTCCTCATGTATTTCTCTTCTCCATCACTGTACAGGATTGGGAAATATATTTTTCTTTATTTCCCCCCCCCTCCCCCATTTTTGCCATAAAGGGGAGGTGGTCCCAATACCTAATTAAAATGTTGGGACGCCAAATAAAAACGAAGCAATTAGTTGCAACAGATGGGATTTTCTTTGTCGCTATCGCCACTACAGCAGATGATTAACTAGGGAGAGAGAGACAAGAAAGCAGAACGCCAAAAAAATGAATAAATAATGAAAAAAGCAAGCTGTATTTTATTTACAACATGAATATCCCGGGGTTGACACTTCCTATCATTCTGAACAGCGGAAAAAAAATCAGCCAGTGAGCGGTAACGCGAGGCTCGGTGCTGTGACTCCTGTAGCACTCCAGCTTACACTTAGCACATATCCTAGTCTCGTCCTCATTATTCAACCAGTTCTGAATCCTTTTGCCATCTTGTTCTCTTTCTCTCCCTGCTGTCTAGGATCAAGTTGGACCAAAGGTGCTGGAAAAATCAGAGGTATAAGAAAGGAATCATATAATGGTAAATATACGCGAGATGGTTGTGTTTGGTTGGGCAGTATGAGATTCAGGAAGATACAGGTTTAGAAACAGATTTTAAAAAAAACCCCAACCCCAAACAGACTACGTCACAGATGCAGCAAAATGAGAAGCTGTCCCTACTCTTCTTTATTGCAACGTTTTCACAGTTCAGCACTGAAATAGATTGTCTTGACCCTCCCTCCCTATTTCTTCTGAAGCAGGAGCGGGTAAACATCTGTCAGGAGTGATTTAGCTGTAGCCGGTATCGCCTTAGGGATGGAGCGCGATTTCCCCTCGTCCCTTCTCACCCCCCTCTTCTGCAAGATCACCTACTGCATCCACCTGCTCCTCCCGTTCCCCGCAAAGGCTGCACGCCCCATCGCTGACGAAAACATCCCTCCGTCTGATCTGGCTGATGGAAACACGCCGTATCAGCTGTACCGTTTAATCAGACACATCTCCCACTCCAGGAGGAGCAGGGGGGGCTGCGGAGATCCAGCCACCCCCCTAGCGCCGGTGCCAGCACTGCTCCGCGTACGGAGCCTGCGTCTGTCCGACGGCACGTAGTTTGCAGCGACAAATATTTCACAACCCTATTTCTTTACATCGTGAGACTGATAATATGTCTTCAGCTGCTTCCCGAGAGGATAGGATCTATTTTTCCTTGCTGTAGGCTTTTTGTTATCACTGACACGCACACAATCTCTGTGGCAATGTTCGTATTCTGACTTGATTTCGTGACTTCTGTGAATGAGAGTAATTGACAGCACAATGTACCAAGCTCCGTGGGATAATCACACCTATTTTTTAAGTAAACATGCTATTCAATTCAAAGCTAGCTTAGATTTCCTGTGCCTTAAAACATTTATTTTCCCTTATAAGGAAATCCACAATTCCAGATTGTCAATAAACAGGCGATGTAAGTTAACCAGCACGGGTCTGATACCTCCTTGCAGGATCCAAACTCCCAACCAAACACTCATCTCTAACCTCTCCCTATTTCTGCACAACTGCTCTTTTACCGGTAAAATTCCAACCAAGTTCATTTATCCATAATTTTCCAGTGAAAGGGTTGGTGAAAGTTGATGTCGTTCTCCCGAAAAGCTTATTCAGCCAAGTCACAGCGCAGGAGAAAAAGAACCTAAGGACAAAAATGCCTCCTTTTTATGCCATAGCTGAAATAAAATGATATTGACCCACCCAATGCTTTAGAGAGACAGAGGCAAATAATCCCACATGACGGTGAGAGAAAATATCATCTGGGCACTTCTGCCCTGTGTCTGTCTGTGAAAAGCTGTGTGAGAGTACTGGATATTGTACTTGTTCACGTACAGGAGAGTCTTAAAAAGCAAATCCCTTTCTCACAAAACGGTTTCACCGCAAAAAGTACTTTTACCAAACAAACAGCAGACGTGAATCAACACCTGATTTTCATCCCGTCTCGCTAGGACCGTAGATCACTAACCCTGCCCCGAGCGCATCCCGTCTATTGCTGGGCTACAACAAGGCAGGGATTTTCTCAAAAGCCCGGCGCCCGCCGTGTTCCCACCTCCCCTCGGCTCCGGATCCGCCCTGCGAGGCAGAGCCCTCGCACCTCACCTTTTCTGGGAACGCTGGCTGGTGGCGTGGCTGCCTTCCCCTCTGCCGCCTTGGGCTTTTCGAAGGTTTTCTTTGCGTCGGCAACTTTAAGCACATTCTCGTCCTCCTGACTCTTCCTCCCCTTCCGCTCCGGCTCCTCCGAGCCCCCTCCTCCTGCCGTCCTGCCTCCAGCGAGCTGCTCCGCGCCTGCAGATGCCCACTGCTCCTTGGCAGGCTTCGCCGCATCCCTGAGGGGCTCCAGCAGCGCCTCGGTCATCGCCACGGTCTTGCTCATACTCAGAGCCAGGCTCTCTTTGCTGTGGGACCTGACAGGAGGGGCCGGTGGGGTTTTTTTCTGGCTGTATGAATCGAGTATCCCTACATCTGCTTCACCCCCGAGCTGTTCCCTGCTCTCGAGGAGCTGGCTGCTGCTCTGTCTCGGGAGCTTTTCAGCGTCTCTAGCCACCGAGGCATAATTTGCGACCCCAGAGACCATTCTCTCGAGGCTTTTGGCTACCTGCTTGTCTGGCTCGGGCTTCCTGGCCAGATCCTCCTCGCCGGTCTGGCCGTTCTGGCAAAGGTCCGGGGTGCCGTCAGGCTGGGGGGCGAAGCTCACCGCCTGCCTGAAGCTCTCGGCCGCCTTGCCGGTCTCTCTGGGGATGTAGGAAACAGATGTTGTCGCCTCCTGTTTGCTTTGCAAAATGTAATCCATGAGCATGGCGTTTCGCTCGAAGCTGTCCGACCTGATGGGCACACTCGGCTTGTTTCTCTCCGAGGGAGAGTTCAGGGTCAGTTTATTCACTTGCCTGCTCTCTGCACTGCTTTCGGAGTCCGAACGGCTTATCTGCCTCCTCAGGACTCCTTGGAAAGCGTTGAGCCGGTTTAGGTTCGGACTTGCCACCTTCCCGTCCCCTGGGTAGCCCTCCTGGACCATGGGTACCTTGTGCTCCGTCGCTTCCCATTCCTCCTCAGGTTCTGCTTCTGCCTCTTCGATCAGGCGCCTGTACTCGCTCTCCTCCAGCCTGTACACCACCGGCTTCACCGTCCTGCCCCTGCCCGCTCGCCCCTGCCCAACCTCCATCTCGTACACCTTCGGAGGGGCTTCTCCCTCCTCCCCTCTCCCGCACCCTCTCGACACGGGGTGCTCTTCCAAGCACGGGTCCCCTGCCAGCCCCCACGGCCCCCTCTGCCCGCCGCTCCTCATCTCGGACCTCTTGGCGGGGGCTTGCGTGTCGCTCCCAGCGTCGGGAATGTCCCCCCTCTCCAGGCTGTGCCCCAGGCCCTCCTGGCCCAGCTGCAGCAGAGTATAATCCTCGCGCGTCCCTGCAGAGGCTTCCCGGGAAGTCGGGCGGTCTCTCCCCCTCGCCTTACTTGTGTCATCCTGTAAATATCCATAGTGCTGCCAGGTGGAGGCTTCCATGGCGGGGAGCTCCGTCACTGTAATTCCTGGTCCAAATGCTTTGGAACTGGCCAGCCAAGATTTCTTCCCACCTTGGGTCTCGGCAGACTTTCAGCACCGCCTTCTCCTTCCTCCGCTACTGGGAGAGACGGAGGCAGCTTGGAAGCCTCCGTGCCTGGGTCATGTGAATCGGCATTTTTTAGCCTCATGGCCAGCAGAGATGAAAATGCACGTTGGCGCGATGGAGCCCGTCCTCTGCGGCAGGGCAGGAGGCTCTCTCCTAACACAACAGCTGTCAAAATTGACGCTGCACCGGTCCCTACCCAAATATATCCCACCTGAATAGCTGGAAAAGCACCCCCCAGCTTCTCATTTGCTGGTCCACAGCCCGTTACAGGCAGGACTTGCTGCCCATCGGCATCTTGCTTCAGGGACTCTCCTCTTTTCCCCAACCTGCCGCAGCAATAACTCCCCACGCTCCCGAGCAGCAACCCTCCCTGGCTTCCCTCCGATCTCGCCGCTTCCAGAGCGATTTACTGCCAGGTCATCTGCTGCGGCTCGTCTGGGCAGGATCACCTCCGTCAGCTCCTCCGTGGGTTTCACGGAGAGCTTGGAAACCCGCGTCCCTGCCCCTGGCGCTCTTCCCTGCCTCCCTGCCCGGCGCCCGGCCGGCACAGAGCCTCTCCCCCCAGTGCTCCTTCCTTGGAAGCGGCGCGCAGCCTTGGTCCGCGTCCCAGAGTTTTGGGGAGAGATACCGCCCGCACCGAGCACGCAGGGCAGAGACGGATCGGCTGGAGTGATCCGCGGGAATACGTTATTGCTAAGAGAATTGCTGCGACATAAAAAAGCCTGCCCGGGATAAACACAGAAGCCCGACAGCAGCCTCAGAAACAAGTTTCCCTTAGGAGACTCCGAAACATAACTTATCAAAAATCCCTATTAACGCTCTGGGCATTTCTCTAAACAACCCTTCAAGCAGAAAGTTCCTCCCTTTGGATAGTCCTTCTGCCAAGCGGGCTCCTGGAAGCTCTCCGGAAGGAGGGGGAGCGGGAGAGCTGGAGGGCTCTAATCCGTTTATACACAGCCGGGATGCCTGGCATTGCAGCGAGTGGCGGCCGCCACGGCTCCCAGCCCAGCGGCTCTTCCCCAGCGCTTTGCCTTTTATGGTGCAGGAGGTACCGGCTGCCGGAGCCCGATCCGGGGAAGCATCCCCAGGCGGGATGCAGGAAAACACCTAGATGGTCCCTAAAGAGACACAGGCGCAGCTGGCGCAGGCACCAACGGGGCTGAGCCGGGTGCCGTTTCCCAGCAGGGACTGACTTACCCCAAAGTCGGCCCCAAAAGTTTGCCAACAGCCCCCAGCGACTGGCCCCAGGCTACAAGCATCCCGCTGGCACTCCGTGGGGCTGGAAAATCCTCATCCAGAGCTCCCAGGGACCCCAGCATCCCTCTGACACTCCGTGGGGCTGGAAAATCCTCATGCAGAAGCCCCGGCATCCCTCTGACGCTCCATGGGGCTGGAAAGTCCTCATCCAGAGCCCCCAGGGACCCCAGCATCCCTCTGACACTCCCTGGGGCTGGAAAATCCTCATCCAGAGCCCCTGGCATCCCTCTGACAGTCCGTGGGGCTGGAAAATCCTCATCCAGAGGCCCCAGGGACCCCAGCATCCCTCTGACACTCCGTGGGGCTGGAAAATCCTCATGCAGAAGCCCCGGCATCCCTCTGACGCTCCATGGGGCTGGAAAGTCCTCATCCAGAGCCCCCAGGGACCCCAGCATCCCTCTGACACTCCCTGGGGCTGGAAAATCCTCATCCAGAGCCCCCAGGGACCCCAGCATCCCTCTGACACTCCCTGGGGCTGGAAAATCCTCATCCAGAGCCCCTGGCATCCTTCTGACAGTCCGTGGGGCTGGAAAATCCTCATCCAGAGCCCCTGGCATCCCACTGTCACCCCGTGGGGCTGGAAAAATCCTCATCCAGAGCCCCTGGCGTCCCTCTGACACTCTGTGGGGCTGGAAAATCCTCATCCAGAGCCCCTGGCGTCCCTCTGACACTCTGTGGGGCTGGAAAATCCTCATCCAGAGCCCCTGGGGACACCAGCCTCCCTCTGACACTCCGTGGGGCTGGAAAATCCTCATCCAGAGGCCCTGGCTTCCCTCTGATGCTCCATGGGTCTGGAAAATCCTCATCCAGAGCCCCCAGGGACCCCAGCATCCCTCTGAGCGCAGCCACCACACTCACGCGGGCTGCGCGGGCGACACCTGGACCACGGTGTCTCATGATGCCACCACCTCATCCCCTGCTCCACGAGCCGGCGCAGGAGTGAGCGCCAGCCCCCGTCAGGGGGAAGGAGGGAGGGATGACATTTATCTCAGCCCTTATCAGCCCGGGAGCCAGCCAGGGGTAGTTTGGGTTTTTTTTTATCAATGCCCATTGCGGAGCTGCTCTGCAGCGAGACAAAACACCATTTGTTACCACTGGAAGTTTTAAATCCCTGCTAAGGCTGCCCAAAACAAACACAAGCGCTTCCCAGCAGGACCCGGGGGGGCGGCCGGGCTCCGGAGCAGCGCCAGGAGCAGACGATGCTCCCAGCTGATGCCGGTGGTGGGGGGGGGAACCTCGCAGCACCCAACCCACCAGGTAGAGAAATCGCTGCAGCAAGATTTGCTGAGGGGCGTGTGTGTGTGTGACAAATTTTAAAGCCAAGTCACCTTTCCATGGGATAAACTCACCAAATTGGAGCGGGCTTGACATCGGCACAATGACCTGATCAATAATTTGGGGTTCTTCCCCTTGGTCCCCCATGCCAAAGCCAAATGGATTCTAGGTTTCTTAAGAAATGTCACGATTTGGAGGTAGCATCTCAAAAAAACCATCATGATTTGGACATATCATCTTGATTTTTTTGGCTTGCCCCGTGTGGGGGTGGGAGGAGCCCAGGGCTGGCGCGGCAGCGGCGGAGCTGGGCCGTTGGACCGGGGTTTGCCCTGCCCTGGGGCGTTCGGCACCGCTCTCCTGCGAGCTGCTGCTGGAACTCTCGGGAAAGTCCGACCCGGCAGCGACGCCGTTTCTGCTCCTGAAGCCTCTGCATAAAAGGAAATGGCAGCTGCAGCAACGTCGCCGCTGCCCCATCCTTCAAACCAGAGAGGAAGAGACTTTTAGGGAATATGCAACACCCAGGGCCAGGGCCGAGGCCGGAGCAAACCCCTCGGGCTCAGCAGGGCTGAGGTGACAGAGCTGCTGCCATCAAGACGGAACTCAAGCAACACAGCGAGGACCTGCCACCACAGGGTGTCCAAACAGCAGCCCATTGGCAATGGCTGGATGGAGAAGGAGCCCCACTGGCGCCTGCCACAGCCCCGCATCCATCCGTCCGTCCATCCATCCGCCCGTCCATCCATCCATCCATCCATCCATCCATCCATCCATCCGTCCATCACAGGAACCAGCTCATCGCGCATGGGCAGTGCCAACTCTCAACTTCTGCTTAGAAAAATATTGACATTTCTACCTCTTTGGGGGCCAGCGTGGCTGCCCACCACCCCCCAGCCTCAACAGACACAGAGGCACCATCCCAGGGCTGCGGGCAGCTGGGGACCTGCTGCCGAAGCAGCTTCTCCTCTTTCTGCAGGAGGCCGCTGGTGTCGAAGTGGCCCTTTGTGTCCCTCCTGTTGCTTCTCTGCGCGCATCGCTTCCTTCACTAAACCCAGCCTCGCTCACCTGCCAAACTTGATCTTTTCCCCCAATGACATCATTACGGTGTCTGCTGACGACCCCTGCGGGCACCCGACCCCAGGGTGAAACTGGGAATCACGGAATGGTTTGGGTTGGAAGGGACCTTAAAGCCCACCCAGTGCCACCCCCTGCCCTGGGCAGGGACACCTCCCACCAGCCCAGGTTGCTCCAAGCCCCGTCCAACCTGGCCTTGAACCCCTCCAGGGATGGGGCAGCCACAGCTTCTCTGGGCCACCTGGGCCAGGGGCTCACCGCCCTCAGAGTGAAAAATTTCTTCCTGAGATCTCATCTAAATCTCCCCTCTTTCAGTTTAAAACCATTCCCCCCTCGTCCTGTGGCTCCCCTCTCTGCTCCAGAGTCCCTCCCCAGCTTTCCTGGAGCCCCTTTAGGGACTGGAAGGGGCTGGAAGGTCTCCCCGGAGCCTTCTCTTCTCCAGGCTGAACCCCCCCAGCTCTCTCAGCCTGTCCCCACAGCAGAGGGACTCCAGCCATCGGATCATCTTCGTGGCCCTCCGCTGGCCCCGCTCCAACAGCTCCATGTCCTCCTTGTGCCAAGGACTCCAGAGCTGGAGGCAGTGCTCCAGGTGGGGTCTCACCAGAGCGGGGTGGAGGAAGTGCTGGTAGGGAACCGTCCTCCTCCCATTGCGGGTAAAGGACGGGGTCAAGCAGGTCCTTGAGGAGATCTGCTCCGTCCCGAGTACGGCTCCGTACCGCTTACGGGCTCCTCCACCCAACCTCGCGTCTTCCCACTGCCCTGCGACCCAACCGGGAGGGCACCCAGTGCCAGGCTGCCCCCACCATCCTCTGCTTCATGCTCAGGCGCCTCCTTTCGCCAGCGAGGCTATAAATAAACCCTCCGACGGTCGCCGGAGAGAACTCGTGTTGCTCCAGATGTTGCCTGGCTTCGCCATAGCAACATCACAACAGGATGTAACATTCGGCCATAACAAGAACCGCTCCGCAAAGAACCAACTTTCAATCATAACAAGAACAAAAAAAGACACACGAACTCACCAGCGGCCCCGGGGCCCCCACCGGCCATTTCACGGTCCCGTCCCGTGGTGCCTCTCACACGTGTCGCCTCTTAGAGGCAACTCTTGAGACGCAAACGGCGGCGGCGGGGAGATCTCCAGCTTTGGGAAGCCGAGATGAGCAGGGAGCGCCGTCTGGTGAACCAGCCAAGGGAAGTGTGAATTAAAGGAGCTAACAGCAAACATCTGACCCCAAAATGGCGTTGGCTAAGGGACAGACTCTGTCCTAAGGACCTCAAAAGCACGAGACAGCGAGAAAGCTGCTGCTTCCCCAAGCGGGAGCCTGAGGAGCACAAGCTCTCCAGCTCCGCCGTGGCTCAGCGCTGGAGAGAGTTAACCCCAGGGTGTAAAAACTGTACGTGTACACACACACACACACACACTCGCTCCCACTGTTTTCCTTCGTGTGTCATCACGTAAGCATGTCCGGGCGACTCTGGGAAGGCCTTGACGCGAAGCCAAGCGCTCCGTGCCGGGGCGACTCAGCCCAGGAGGGTCTCCGTCCTCCGCCAGGGGAGGTTCATCCATCAGATGCCGGTTCCAGCTCCGGATGCTGCAGCTCCCGCAGCGGGTACCTGCCCGCGCCGCGACAGCCCACCTCCCGCAGCGGGGGAAGAGCCCCATTCCCATGGGAGATGTTCTCGGGTGTAAGGAGAAGAGCAAAACCCCTCGCAAACCCACCCCAGGGAGCCCGGGGCGCTCTCCTCCGTCGTTTGCAGGTTATTTTCCCAGCTGGGGAAGCGCCGCCTGCGCGCCAGTCCCTGCTAAGCTGCGAGCGCAGCCCAGAAATGTGGGGGTGACGCGCAGCAGCATCAGCCAGCGCGTGCCACAGGTGGCTGCGGGGTGACACTCCGCCGCCGGGTGAAAGGAAGACGTTCCCCAGCCCCTCGCTCCCACGCAGCGCGTCGCTGCACCCTTATCACCCCCGCATCGACCCCCGCTGCCTCTGCGAAGGCTGCAGTAGGACTTAAAAGTAGTTTAATTCATCCCGATGAGTTTGCGGCGTGGGCTCCGTGTGTTGGCAAACGTGGAGTCAGCGGCGAGTGCCGGCTCCTGCCCGGGTCCGGCGGAGCCGCAGCTCCTCGGTGCCGGGGCAGGGAGGGCAGGCACTAAATCCGGCTTTGCCCCGCTTGACCAGCGGCCAACAGCAAGCCAAATCACCCCCCCCTCCCCCCCAAGAAAAAAAACCAAAAAAAACTCTAAAAAGCAAATATTTCTGGTGGGGGTTAATGACTTTTGGAGGCAATTAGCAAGCGTGCCAAAGCTGGAGAGCATCCCCAGCCTGCGCTTTGCTGCTCTGCCAAGGTAAACACTGACATGTTCCTCCCTGAAGCAGCTCGGAGAGCGAGAACAATCCCAGGCAGCGAGGAGGCTCCTCGCCGGCACAGGAGACAGATGCTCACTGTTTGCCTTTAAAGGCAAAATTCGGTGAATGCCCGGGAAGGGCTGGTCCCACCTCGGGCGGACGCTGGGGCGGCAGCAGGAGCGGCTCAGGGCCGAAGAGCCGCATCCCGGGATTTCGCGCTGGGGAGTTGTTCTTCGGAGGAGGCTGCAGCGCAGGTCTGGGGGAATTAAACCCCCCCACGTCGCTGCGGTAGCACAAGCCCCTCTCCAAATAAGCACTTTTCCGCGTAGGGGGGGCTCGGCCCAGCGCAGGTGTCGCTGTGACACACACCATGGCCCCACTGCCAGCATCCGCTCGGAGAAACACGAGGAGCTTCTCCTTAAACCCAGCCTGGGGTCTCTGAGAGAGGCTGGAGCGGAGAATTCCACTTTTCAGTTCTACTCCTGCCTCCAGGAATTAAGTATATCTCTATTTAATTCCTTTTTCCCCTTAAAAATCCTGCAAGTGAGCCCGTGCCGCGGCTCGGGTGCGTTTCTGCAGCGCTCACCGTCCCGGCAGGGCAGCTGAAACACGGCCAGCGCTGCGAGGACACAACCCAGAGGGACAAAAGCATCTCCCAGCACGGCCTTCAGCGGCAGAAAACAGCCAGGACCCAAAAAAAAAAAAAAGAGGGAGCGCAGACGGGAAGAGATAACACGGGACAAGGGACACAAGGGACTGCGGGAGCCGGCGGCGGCTGCTGCTCCCGTGATATTTGTCCGTCGCCTCCTTTTCTTTCCGCCCCCGCGGGGCCTGTTCCCCACGGCCGGGCTGATCCTTCCCCACCTCCTCCAAAAACGCTGCAAAGCTCATTTGTAAAAGGCAAACAAATCAAAAAACAAAAAGTTTATTTTTTTTTTTTCCCACAAGAAGCACATAAAATATACAGTACATTTTTACAAACAAAAGTAAAAAAAAAAAAAACCAACAAAAAAACACAAACCCAAAAGTGCATTATGCGTCCCCTACCGCGAACGTACAGTACAAAAGATGCTGCATATTTAAATATAAAACCAGAATTAAGAAATACCATGGAATAACAGGGACGGCGTTATCACAGAGTACAGCAACGCACTGAACAGCTACACGTTACTCACCCAACCCCTCCTCTCCTCGCCGGCTCCGGGCTCGGGCTCTGAGCAGGACGGGCTCCACCGCCCCGGCGGGAGCCGGCTCCCCAGGGCACAGCGGGCGACGGCTGGGGGGGGACAGAGGGACAGGACCCAGCCACACGCACCACGGGAAGGACAACCCGGGGAGCGGGACACACACACACACACGGCTATTGCTATCACACAGACCAACAAAGCCTGGACTGGAAAAATAAGGTGCCAGTTTTGTGCGTTTCGGGTTTTCTGGCAGAATGGGACTGGGTCTGGGTTCGGACCCGGCCACGGGGACGCCTCCCTGGACACCCCCAGCCCCGGGGACGTGTTTCTGCAGCGATGCATAGAGAAATGGGGGCGCCGGGGGCTGCGGCGGCTCAAGGCAGCTCAACACAGCCCTTTGGTTTTGCCGTACCCGGGACAGGAGGGAAGTGGTTACAGCGCTGAGCTCCGCGGGGGCCGGGAGGTGGATATGCACAAGTAGCAACGGTCTCACTGCCACCGGAAACACCAAAAGCACCAAAAAAAGGAAAAAAAAAAAAAAAAAAGGACGAGCAAACAGCAGAGTTTAACAGCTCAGCATAAATACACAGTATTTGTAAACTATTATTAAGGCACTCAATTGTAAAAGAACAATTACAATAACGGGGGGAGAGGACAAACACATCTACCGTCTCATGCAACAAATCTTAACGAAGCATCGTAGGTTTGGCTACAAAACCCTTGGAAATGGCACGCTGGTGCTTCTCCCGCACGGCGGCTTCGGGACCGACTCCTACCTACCCGTGCCCCGGTTGGTGCCGCGCTACACCCCGGGAAAGCGGGGGTTTGTACGCAGCAGAGCTCGGCAGGCACTCAAGAAAAGAGGAAGGAAATATATACATATATATATATGTATGTTCGCTTGCATGAGATAACGGAATTTTTCTGAATTCGTTCAAATCCGACCCCCCCCCCCGCCGCTGCACTCCAACGTCTTCCCTTGGCCGGGCAGCGATGGGAAGCGCCTGCAGCGCTGAGAAAGGTGCCGGTGTAACATAAAGCGGAGAAAAATAACCGTGCAAACGGATCGAACTGCGCTGGGACGGCATCTGAGCGCGGCGCTGCGAGGGCAGAGGCTCCGGCCAGGCATCAAGCAGCCCCGGGGCCTCCCCCGGGCCCCCATCGCCTGCACCCCCTTCAGAAATCACAGTGCGGGTGTAAAGGAGGACAGGAAAGATGACACAAATACAGGGAATTTATTGCCGATCTGGACTTGCGGGCGCACCCGTGGTACGCTGGCAGCGGGTGGGGGGTGTTTCAGTCCCACCCCGAACACGACCCGGCGCCTTCTCGGCCCTAAAAAGCAAAAGCTTGCGCCCGTTTTGCAGGGTCCCCTCACGCAGCAGCTTTTGCTTCAAACCAGCCTTCACGGGTGAAACAGGAAACGTGCCTTCAGCTAAAAACGTACATCAAAGTCAAGACTCTCCGAAGAAGGGATATTTATTCACTGATTGCCGGTCCCTACAATTCCTCACACTGGCAATATAAAAACATGGGGTCTTCCGCTTAAGGAAAAAAAGGTAAACTCTGGGCATTTAGGACAGTAAAAGACGCGTCTCCCTTTCTCAAGGCTGTGGATTTTTGATTAATACAGACTCTGAGAAGGATTGCCTGCAGCCCTGCTCTCCCCCCGCCACCGCAAGGAGGGGAATTTTAAGAACGGCTTTCGATAGAGATCTTAAAGCGTGTGAGAGCTCACGTCCACAGCCTGGTCGCTAAACGAGCAAATCCATCCGTCTGCCATCACCGACCCCCGAGAAGTCTGTTTTGACCCCCAAGGTCTGTTCTGACCCCCAAGTCTGCTTCAAAACACCACCCCAAAGGCACGCGCAGTCAGCCCGGTTTCAGATGGGAGCTGGGAGGCACCAAGGTTCGGAGCGTGTCCCCTACGCGCTTCTCAAGCTCTTCCCTCCCGATGCGGCCGGCGCATCTCGTGCAGAGCAGTTCCTGACCTGGCCGGCTGCCCAGAATATCCTAAGAAAACGTGCATTTCACATAGCATGGCTGAACGGCCACGTTACAAACACCACCCACCGCAGGGCAGCAAGAAGAGGAGCGCACGGTAACACCGGCCTGTGAGCGGTCCCCAAGAGCCAGCCGCTGGCATGGGAAGGGCCACGCGTCCTCGGCCACGATCGCTGCGGAGCACGCAGCACCACGGGCGTCTCGCCGAGGGAGAGCACGGGCAGCCCCCACTGTCCTCCCTGCAGGTCATGCCTTCCTCCGAAAGGAGATCTCCCCCACACCTTCATCATCCCTCTCGCTTTGGAGCGAGCCCGTATTTCTGTTTGACTGCTCGCCCCGAAGGATGTGCCCCCCCCGAGAGCAGGATTTATGTCACTGTCACCCCTGCAGGAGCTGGGACACGTACACCCGGGCTTCCCGCTCTGTGGCCACCCAGGCTCCTGCCACCCAGCATAAATAACCCCTTGGACTTTGTCAACAGCTTCCCAGGCAGCAGCAAACCGAGGACACAGGAACCGTTCTACCAAAACCAACAGCACTGATCAGAAAAGACACACGTTTGCCTATTGCCTACTGCAATTTCAAATGCGTGGGACACCAGCAGAGCTGTCCCTCCTCGGCCGTCTCGCCGGCATGGGGTGCCACCAACAGCCCAATGCAGAAGGGTCCCCAACACAGGATCCACGACACCGACACAGCATCACACAAAGCTTCACTAGGGTCCACGGTCACTTACTGTCCAGGCTCGTCATTAGTTACTGGGACATTACAAACCACAACGACAGCAAAAAACACCCAAAGAACACGATGCCTCTTCATGGGAGCGTAAGCCTGCGCCAGCGACACAATCCGGGTGTCGCTCCGGCACCAACAGGAGACTATGACGATTCACCCGGTCACGCAGCGAAGACGGACGAACGCCAGCAGGTCACAGAGTCAACACGAACACAGCTCGGTACTCCCTCACTTCACAGCCAGCTCACTCGGTGCGGGAAAGCCTCTGTCTCCAAACTCCTCCAGGCCTTTACAGTTAACGTTAAGGAAATACCTTCAAACAAGGGTAAGTATTGTGGGAAAAGCCTTTTTAAAAAAAGAACAACAAATAAACCGAGACTAGAAGTCAGCAAGAACAGAGGTAGTGTTCATGTCACCATTTTAAGAATTTTTCCACAAGTGCTCTCTTTTAACTAGACATTTGTGTTTGTTCTGTAAAAAAAAAGAAGTCATGATTAATTATTTTGTTGAGTCTTTGAAACAGAATATTTCAGCATTATATATATATAGATAGATAAACAGACACAAATATCTATCTATATATATACACACACACACAAAACCACATTATTATACTTGGCAAACAGCACTAGAAATAGCATCCTGCAGGACAACAGGCAATTCACACACAAAGTCCTCTTCTAAGCCATGCAATACATTTTATTGTCCCTTGTGCCATTCATCATGACCCATTATGGTTTTGTTCTCCCTACTCGGAGCACAAGGAGGGGAAGACGAGGTGGCATCAGATGAACTACTGCAAGTCAGATGATAAAACTGCACCGGTGCAATGAATAAATGCCATAAAACCCCCAAAATCCACCCCTGCCCCTGCAGAAGGCATCAACTTTTGCCCATCCAAAGCGTGTTCTTCAAGTTTCCGACCGCTGGCTTCGCTGCCAGTTTGGAGGCGACGTCTGCACTCCTCAGCGTGGATTGTGGCTCACAGAGCACAGAAGACTCACTTGAAACGGCCTCTTTTGAGTCCGTTATAGTTGACACATCCATGTCACTTGATAAGTCCTCAGAGGACAAGTTAAGACATCCCAGCTTGGCGAGAGAATTGGACCTTTTCAGAGGAGAAGACACAGTCAAGCCGGCCAGTCTCAGCCTGGTCTCAATTTCCTGAGTTCGCTGCTTCACCAGGCCGGGCTTGCCCCGCACGCTGTGGATGCTGTCGCTGCTGGAGCTGCGCGTCAGGTTGGAGCTCCGGGAGGAGGAGGGGGTGTAGCAGATGGTCTTCAGAAAGTCCTTGGTGAAACTACTCGTGTGCTCCAACCGACACATGACAGGCGTGGAGGTTTTCTGAGAGATCCCCTCCAAGACGCGTTTCACCTCTAACTTCTCCACGTCGTTTTCTTCTTTGGGTATCAACGGCGTGGGTCCCAGAAGAGGTACGAGGCTGTGATGTGAAATCAGACCCTCGCTTTCCTCCACGACGCCAGAGTCGACTCTGCTCAGGGGGCTCTCTCTGAGCAGCGACGAGGCGTCCGAGGGCAGGCTTTTCAACCGCTCCAGCTCTTTGGTGTGTTTCCTAACCAAGCCTGCCTTCTGCAGCTGAATAAGAGACTCCTGATGCTGCATCAAGTAACTATTTGCACTTGGCTTTTCCAAGTCTTTGCTGAACAAGTACTTCAGATCCTTGGTAGGTTTGCTATCTTTTCTGGCCAGAGATTCTTCTTTTACCAGTTCTGCGTTAAGGAGGCTCTTGTCACAGTGCGAGTTTCTCCTGGGCAGCAGAGTTTTGACTGGGGTTTTTGGTGCATCTTTTCCTTTCTCCAAAATGCTGCAGTGTTGATCAAGTGATTTGCAAGCGCCAGCCTCCAAAGTACCAGTTCCTGCCGACAGAGGAAGCGAAGCCTCATTATTTTTAGTTCTGATTGCTTCCTCTGAGTGTGCCTTGCTGGGCAGGTGGTCCGCCAAGTTGGAATTGATGTGGGAGAGGAGGGCTGGCTGCGTGCAGATGGTGGTGCTGCGACGCGTGGTGCCGGGGTTCAGCTTTTCACACTGCTCCCCAAAGGAGTCGGGAGACAAACTGGCCGAGGAATACATGCAGTCAGTGCAAGACTGATAGGAAGGCTTGACTTTACTGAGGATCCCAAATACAGCATCGTGCTGCAAAAAAGAAAACAGGTACAGATGAATGTGCACAGAACGGGACATCAGCCATCAGCAGAGCCAGAGGCACAGACCACAAAATATATTTACAGCCAAGCAGATTTGAAACAAAGCCCATTTCCGCTTCTCTTAAGGCCCTGCAGCAGGAACAAAAGCCACGTACTTTCTCAGCAGACAGTATCTTCAAGATACTGGAAGAATACCTACCGTTTCAAGCGATGATCATGCAAGCAAGTTGCCCAAAGCAGTTTACAGGGCACTCACATGTGTGCGCTCTCTCTCTCTGGCATCTAAATCCATAGCTTGGGCAAGCAAAGCCATGTTCAGAAGCACTTCGAAAAGGAAGAAGCTCATCATGGAATGAAAGGCTTTATCCAAGTCAAATGAAACTGTGCTATGAAGATGAGAAGAGCAGTTTCACTTGCAGTAGTCAGCCATGCTAATCACCTACATTTCAACTCCATACGCACCTCAAAATCCTCTGGGCAACTCCTTTTGCTGTTGTTGTTATTCAAGTTCTCTCTATTAAGCCTGCTCTCTTCCTTGTGCATGGACAAACGCCGCTTCCACTTCTCCATTGGATTTTCCTCCCTGACACTGTCCTCCCCTGGATCCCCGGGGCCCAGCACTACCCTTCCCTTACGGGGGCTGAAGTCCGCTTTCTTCTTCACCTCCTTCTCAGTGAAACTGCTCAGCTCTGCCAGCGGCTCCGCTGTCTCCAGGGCTTTCGCCGTCTGCACTAGCCTCCCCTCCGGAGGCGCAGTCGGAGGCTGTCCCACCAGCGAGGCGGTGCGTTCCGCAAGCGCATCCCGCTCCAGCTCATCCGCGTGGAAAAAGCCCTCCCTGTCACCAGGGATCTTGTTCTCCAGCAGCGTGTCCGAGAGGCGATGGAAGCAATAATTAAACCCCACAGACATTTCTGTGCCGGCGCGGTTGTCCAGGTACGCTGACTGCGAAGGTGTGTCCAGGTCAGCCAGGCGGTTTTCTAGATCGATGTCTAAGCTCTCGAGTAAGAAGTCGCCCGACCCCGTGGTGCCGTCTGTGTTCTGGGGTAGGTTGCTCTCTGCCTGCTGCTTCCACAGCTTATTGTGGCGCTGCTTGCTGGCGGAAAGGACAAAGACACAAGTGATTACCGTTCAGCTGCAGGATGCTCAGTTCCAGGAACATTCGTCCCTTTCCACAACCCGGAACCGAAAGGCTGAAGGGTGGGCCCAGCCTGGCAGTCCCACTTCAGCAAAACCATCTCTAGCATCAGGATTTTGTCCCTCCCGCCTGCCCGCTCCGGAGCCTCTTGGCCCAGCAGACTCTCGGAGCCATGATGGGAACAGCCCCTGGGAAGAGTCCCTCAGGGCGGAGGGGCACAGAGCTCTCTGCCAGAGCAAAACACTCTGAACCAACATCTCTGCACATCTCATGGCACAGCTCCCGCTGAACCAGAGTGAAAAATTTTCCTCCTCTTCCCTCAGTAGAGCAGAGGCCAAGCAGAGCATGCAGAAACCCTTATTAGATACTACAGCGCTTGCAACGACAAAGACTTGTGATTGGCATGGTCACCCAGAACTGCAAATGACTTGCCTCCAACACTGCCTCAGCTCGGTTCTGCCTCATAAAACAAGAACAATGTTTTGCTGAACAGTATTGGCTGCTGAGAAATACGAACATGCTTCCCAAACGCAGAGAAAGCCTCACTGAATTAAACCAGAGCAGATCTCCCTAGAAGACAGCTAATTTCCATCCAGGGAGGCCTAGCATGGGAAAGGTTTAGAAAAACAAAATTAGCCCAGGCTTCTGCATCTGCCCTTCTAAAGGCCCTCCAGACTACCGCGCCACGCACTCTCTGACAGCGCCTTTGAGCACGACGCGCATCTGTGCAAGATGTTGGCAGAAGAACCTATTGCCTGAACAGAACTCCATGGAGATCGATTAGTATTTTGCGATAGCAAAACACGCGAGGTTGCCGACAATCAGCTCTCATTTCCTGCAGGTCACCTTTCCATTCATCCTGTCGCCTTACCTCGCATCTAAAATGCCTTCGTATTCCAAAAGCTGTCTCATGAAGCCTGCGTTTGGTCTTGCAATGCTGCGTTTTTGTTTCACATAATTATAAGCCTTTTCCAGTGACCAGCCAAATTCCTTCATTGCATAAGCTATAACAGTAGATGCTGACCGGCTCACGCCCATTTTGCAGTGCACCAGGCACTTGGAGTGATTCTTCCTGCAGAAGGACAAACAGGAAAACATGTCTCGTAGTTACTTTTAACGTGGTGGAGGGACAGCGCTTTGTCCTCCTGACCACCCTAACGCCACGGCTCAGTAGGTCACAAACGTTTTGGATTAAGGGGACCATGAGAAGAATCTCTCTCCGGAAAAGTTGAGAGTTGGAGAAGGGCAGCCTCAATCATGCTGCCATTTCAGAGACCACCACGAAGCCTCCTGCCTGCCCAAGTCTTTGGATGCAGGGATAAGCAGGAAGGACCCCAGTGTAAAAGCCCAGCAGAGTTTGACGGGCTCTGACACCACCTCTTGTCTGCAGAGACAGCTGGGGCTAGTCCAACACGGGCATGTGTTGGAGCATTTCCAGAACTTCTTGAGAAGAGGAAATGTCCTTGTTTCCTTTTGGAAGGAAAACAAAATAATAATAAAAAATATCATAGGCTAGGAACAGGTTAATGTCAGTACAGGAAGATACAAGGTGTGGGGAAGTTCCAGGGACACAGAAAACTCCCGGCAAGAGCAATAATGCGAAAAAAGCCCTGTTGCCTCCTTCCCCGGTGGTGTGGCTTCAGGGAGGGCCCGGCTCCGTGCTGGATGGAACACACAGGGCAGTGTCAGACCCCGTGGCTCCGATGGGCTCTCACACGAAATCGTGTCTCCCAGCCCCGCTTACTTGGCCTTATTTATAAAGTGGTACGCCTCGTTCCAGTGAGCCAGGAGGTCTGTTGTCTCCTCGTCGTACACTCGGATATTGTGATACGCGAACAAACCAGGGAAAAAATTATCAATTTCCCTGGTCACATTCAAAATGTAGTCGATGCTGTGGAGAACAAAAAGAAAAATAAAGTTGAACTGCCGTGGTCATGAAAGGGAACTGACACACATTGTGAAGTCCATGAAATCTGACACAACATGAACTATAAGATTTTATCTACATCCCTAATCCCGAACCCCTGGGACACCCAGTGACACAGGTCACACACATGACATGTGGGACCTGCGCATTCACCCATCTCTCACCACTGGCATATCTCATTCAAAGTGTCAGGACCTTGGGCACAGGAGGGGAATTTTATTTTACCCCATCTGCCGAGGCTTTGTAACCTCCTCAGAACCTCCTCGCTGTGTGCCACACACAGCTTCAGGGACGCCTGAAGAGAAGTGCATCAGCTGCAAGTGATTCATTAGGGCAAGAGCTGGGAAGAGACCCTGGGAATCGCCATTTTCCACTGCAGGCTTTAGCTGCAAAACCATCCTTTTCTCTTCTTTCTGACCAAAAATATGAAATGGGAGTCACGTGGTATCTCTCGATTCCTGCCAAATATTACAGCAGGGATTACAACGTACCCGGGGGAGAATGAATGTCCATATTAATTTATTACCTCCTATCATTCAGATAAATCAAGGACACAGGATATTTGTTTCAGAATTTGTCCAGCTTTGACTTTTAGACGCTGCATATCAAGATGCCTTCCCTGTAGATCACAAGTATTAACGCGCTGGTTGATCTACTCGTTCAAAGATGTTCAGACATCTGTTCCCAAGGACTCCAAATTAAACATTTTCAGTGACGCTGTTGAGCAATATTTTTTTCAGTTTCTCACATCAGGGTTGGCGTATGCCTTGGGCAAGCAGCAAATATTTATATGCAAAATTCTTATTCGGCCAAAAAGCGCGAAAGTAAATCAAGCCAAGAAGTGGTGTGGTGATGAGAGCGTGGTGAAAGACAGTCCTGCAGCTGCCTGTCTGGGCAGGTGAGGTGAAGATTGCTCATCTACAGGAAGTTCTGCTCCATTTAGATAGAGTTTTTTCCTAAGCTTAGCACTATAATATTTGCTGTTCTGCAGCCTGCAGGAATTCACACCTGACACAACAACATGTACGGCCATTTCACACTCGGCTGCTACACATGGGGGGGGTTCAGAGATCTTGATGTACTTCACAAACGACAATTTTTGTTATTTCCACTCTACATGCGATTGATAGAAACGAGGTAGGAAAGATTTCTCGACCGAAGTCTTGACAGTTAAGTTACCCACATCACTGGGAATGGGCCCAAACTCATCCCTACAGTCTATAAATATCGTATGTCATCTCAAGAGACCTGAATATAAGTTAAAGGCAAAGGACTGGAGGTTTCAAGGCTGGTGCTTGAAAGGTGCAGTACTCACCCCGAGCCCTGCAGCTCCTCGAGGTTGGAGGCGTTCCACTCAGACCCCTGCAACAGCCACAAAACACATGTTTCAAAGGAGCCCGAAACCCTCCCTCTCTACTGGGAATTGCCTCTGAAACAGCAACACGGCACCACTGCAGCCAGCGCTGCAGCTCAGCACAGAGATGTCCTGTCCTCAACAGGCAGGGACCTCCTGAAGGAGGGGACGAGGGCATTGCGTCCTCACCTAAGGAGTTAGTTCTAGGCCAGCATGTGACAGAGCACATTCCAAACCACTGCTCCCGGCCACTCTGGATTTTTAACCACAGAGATAAATCGTGCAGGGAAAGAAAATGGTTATGTGTGGCATGACTGGAATCACAGGTATACAGGAAAGCAAATCCTGAAAGTTATGGGGGTGGTTACGTACTGATTTCCCCCCACAAATGCAAAACAGAAAGCTAAAAAGGGTTTAAAAGGCAGGTTTTGCGCTCAAACATGAGCGCTTCCTCTGACGCTCTCCAGAAAAAAGAAAAAAAAAAAAAAAAAGAAAAAACCCCAAGCATAACGGGCACATATGTGTTCATCTCAAACAAGTCTTTGTTCCAGATGGCAGTGCCTGGTTTTGCTTGGAGTACCATCTAGTGGCAAAAGATTAGACGAAACACGCACCGTTCTTTGCTTTAGCACAAGCTGGTACAGGACATCATCATCAGCCTTATTCTTTACATAGTTCTGGCCGTGCCTACAGAACTTCATAGACTCAATCAAGAAAAAAGATACAGAGTCAAAGAGCAAACGGCTGTCGCACCGGGGCAGCATCCACAGCTAGACCCTTTGTTTGTCACAAGAGAAAAATCTCCATTGCTCGAAACAGAAAATGAACGTGCATAGAGAAAACTTCAGCTATGCCACGGTACGGCCTGAAACAGGATCAACCTGAAAGAACCTTGGCATCAAGTGCCAGAAACAAGAACGTAGCTAGAAACAAGGGTTTCTCTACTGCAGGCTTTTACAAGCAATATGGGTCCTGGAGTAAAGTCTGCACAAAGCGGGGGAGAGCAGGCTGTACCTCTTGCTCACACGAGTCTGCACTGCCACAAACCCCAGCTTCCCCTGAGCCCAGTGAATCGTCACATCACTCCCATTCAGCCTCCTGCTATTCTGGAATTCCTAACGCAGCAGCTTACCAGATACAAGTGATCAAAAATCAGAGACGGTTTGTCCATCTGACCCAGGATAAGCAGCATTTCATTGTCTATAAATTCCTTGAATTCCTTCAAGTTGCAATTCATGTGCTTCTCCAGCTCATTTCGTATCTGCAGAGCAGAAAACAAAGGATGCCACCTAGAATCACGGCTGTTCAATAGAAACATTTGTTGGCACTCCTCTGCAAAACACTTTTTTGGTACTTCATTAAAATCAGCAAGAGGGATTCAACCTTTTGGAGACAAGGAATCTCACTACGTGGCACGTCTCCAAGTATCCTAGGCCCCCAGATTAAAGATCTGTGAATAAAGCTTCAGATAACATTGGAGTATTTCGGGGTACCTGCTTCTTAAAAATAATCCAAGAGATAGAAACGAAGACCTTGGAGAGCAGCTAACAAACAACTGTGAAACCCGTCAGAAGCAAGGAGTGAATAATGGCAGCAGCGATGGTGAAGAGGGATTTCCAGTACTCTCCCTTTTCAAAACGCCAGGGCACAGACATACACTCCTCCCGCTGCACCTCAGCTTCCGGAAGGTGCAATGCAAAGCAGCACAACTTCCTTTAACTCACCATGGAAAATGGTTGCAGCAAAAAAAAAATAAAATAATAAATCAAAGCATCTCGACTGCACCAAGAGTTGAGAACACGTACACAGACAGACGAGTTCGCGGCTTGCGTCTACAACCGGTAATGCTGCTGTTACACGAGAGCGTACCCGAAGCCTTCAGCGCTAAAAGCTTGAGGAAGGGAAGCCCTGCATGTTAATAGCCTCCCTTGAAAAAACACGCAAAAAACCCCAACCCAAAAAGAACTATTTCCATTTGCTCTGAATATGTCTGCACTGCGGATGGATGTATTGACACCAGCCTGGGGGATGGATCCAAACTAGCTTTAGCCTTGACTTGTGATTTTCTACCCATAAACTCACTAGGAAAACGTTGTCTGCAAGCCCCTCTGACATTTGTTCAGGAACAAAGGAAATAAAACCTTAAAATGAAGCCGACAAGGAGAAAGGAAGGCGTAGACTTTGCTCTGCACTGTCCGTGAGCATCTAACACAACTGTACCTTTCTAAGCGCTGCCTTGGCTTGTGTAAGTCGTAGGGATACAGTGAGGAGTAAGTGGCTGCACGTTCACTGCTTGGACATGCCTACATGTGCTAAAACCAACAGCGATGCAGGCATCACCTCTGCTGCCACTCCGTTGGCAAAGAACCAGGCACTCTGCATTTGGAAGTCACATACTTGTTACTAAGGTCTTGAAAAAACACACTCTGATGTCGGTATTACCCTGATTTCCCTGCTGGAGAAACAGAGGTAGAGCAAAGCCAAAGAGCAGAGCCTTTACGGAACAGTTGGAAATACACCCTCAGAAGCCAGCGACACCCAGTCATATGGTGTCTCTTCGTCAGTACAGCGCTGTCTGGAAATGAGTCTAGCAGGAAGAATAAAGATAGCAGCAATCTTTGTATTTACCTCCTTAGAAGTCACATTTTCCAGGTCTTTGCTCATCATGATGCTCCGGAGTTTGGCTTTAATGAGCCGTTCTGTTCGTTCCCTTTCAGTTGGCCTGAAAATGGAGAGGAGAGGATGTCTCCGAGCTGGCAGTAAACATATGGTGCAACTCATACTGTACAGAGGAGTGGTGGTAAAGAATTGTATTAAAAGCAATTTTTATGAGAATAATGGAAGAAAAACATTTGAAGACATTTAGGAAAAGAAAGGAAATGAAGCAGTGGCAGAACTAGAGGGAGAAGGGGGGATTTCTCTTGTGAGCCAAAGCAACTTTTTCTAATAAAATTCAGAACTGACTTGTCAACAAACAGGGCTGGAGAGTCGGGGCGGGTGGACTCCAGGTCCTGCATGGCGTTCCATTCATTGATGCAGCTCTGGTCAGAGCTGATGCAGCTTTCGTAGTATGTGGCCCAGACCAAGGCCATCCCACCTGGGAAATAGTTGTACCTTCTTGCAACTTCACAGGCTTTATGGAGGATCTGTAAAGCAGACCTGCAAGTTTGGAGAACAAATTTGTACAGATGTCAGCAGTGGGAACGGACAGAGCAGAAAATGTGAGAGATTTCAACAGAGGAAAAAGATGTTCAGCATTGTTTGTTGCGGTTTGCTTTCTGAGAGCCGCAGATTTATTGTATCAGAGTTCAGAGAGGGCAAAAACTGCACCTTGGAAGCCTTCTCAAGAGCCAGGCCAAGGCAAAGGCTGAAATCTCCTCCTGATTAAGAGGCAAGCACAAGGCACAAGTCGCTCTGGGATCTAATCATTAGCTAACTTGTAAAGCCAGACCAAAGAAAAATAAAACACATGGACAATTTTCAAACCACCTTCAGCAAGGAGTCAAATGCATATTTACCAGCATTCTTGGCCCCTGACATGCTCCAGGGACAAGGCCCAGATTGGGTCATTTGTTTTTCCAAATTCTAGCATTACTTTTTCCTTCCTTCCCTCCTCATTTTTTTGTTTTTCTTTTTTTTCCTTCCTTTTTTTTTTTTTTTAAGGCTCTACTCCGAAGATGTCATTGTACTGAATACATTAACCACATCTAAGGTTGCCAACAGGAGGGGCTGAGTTAAAAAAATGACAGGAACAAGACTTCCATTTTTTTACATACCAAATCATCCCCGGCACAACATCTTTCTCTACATCTGTATCTTTTCGCTATCAGATGCCGCAAGGACAGGCATCTCTCAAGGCTCCAGCAGGAGCCAGCCAGAAGAGATGCATTTGTTCTGTGCGGGGCTGGGTAGCAGCCTCTTCAAGGAGGAATTTGCTGGCACAGCCGCTGCTGATTCAGCCACCTCTGCTTCAGTGTTTTGGAATCCCTGCGCATGGGAGGGGTGACAGGAGCTGAAAGGTGAACAGGCACCCGGGGCGGCACGGAAAGTTTCTGCGCGGCAGGAACCCCAGCCTGGCCCCAGTAACGAGGCAGAACACGGGGAACGCCATCAGATTGGCAACGGGTCCCCAGACTCCTCCTTCAGCCACTTAGAAAAAGAGGCAGAGAGTGGAAAGACTGGGTTTGCAGCCTGATGAATTCAAGTTGGTCTTTCATAGTTATTCATCTCACTAGTGCCATTTCCCTTATATTGAAGGGCACAGAGCCGCTCTGAAGAGAAGCAGAAGGTCCTGGTTTCGGATCAGTATTCTCACAGTCCCTTTATAGCACCTGCTGACACAGGGAAGCAGCATCTCTGCTGCAGCTCACTAAATACCAATTACGGAGAATGCTAAAATGCAGTCTATTTGTTTTAATTTATCCACAGAAATGATAGTCTCTTTCTCAATAAAGCTAATTAACACACATACCACATGGCTTGCACCGACACTGGCTTGAAGATGTGCATTCTCCCTGCAGTGCTCACACTGAAGCCACTAACGGAGAGAGGACAGGAAAAAAAAAAAAAGTTAGAAACTGCTCGTCTCTGCATCAGGAGCTGCACTCTACAAACAGCTACTGCAGGGCAGCTCTAGGGGCACTCACAGTCAAAAAGAATCAGGGATGAGAATTTCTATCACTGATTTTTCCAACATCCTCCCAAATCAGAATGGCAAGCAGATACCCTTCCCGGAGTAGGCTGCCAGGAATGGGAACTCCACCCCTCGAGTGGGATTTCAGGAACATTCACTGGGTATCACAGGTTCCACCGAGCAGTTTGAGGGCAGCGAGACAAAAACTCACTGCCCGAATAAGAGGGCTGCAGCCCCGAATCCGAAATTGGAACTTCATTTGCAAGGTGACAGAGAATATCTCCTAGAGCAGCCCGCAGCAGGGAAGGACATTCACATTTATCCTTTTAACGTGGTTTCTTACCCATCACCATCAAGATGAATTTTAGTGTCACTCCACAGACGAAGAACCATTCCTATAGTGCAGCTTTTACTGGAAGAGAGATTGTTACACAGGATGTTAAATATAGGCCACCATGCGGTCATGCCAATACCCTAAATTATTAATACTCTTTAATTTTTAACATCCTCAAGCCTTGCTCTAGTAATTCCTAGTAATACCTTAGGCCATCAAATGCATAACACACGAGGAGATTGACAGCTGAAGTCTAAAGGTCTACTCTGATATTAGCGCGCTGATTGCTCCACGGGGCTGGAGAAACATCACAGAAGCAAGAGTAAAAGCTACCAGCTCTTCTCTCCCCCTCCAGAACCTGCCAGAAAGCACCGCAGTATTTGCCCCAGCATCTTGCCGGCTTTCTCACCCTCATGAGCTCGGTGCAAGGCACTTCCCTAACGGGGAATTCAGAGACTCAGCTCACTAAAGCGCGGCAGAACGCAAGCCCTGGTAGGTGGCAGAGCAGCCGCCTGCCCTTTCCAAAGGGGACCCAAGGGGCCTTTCAAAGGACTCCGTGTTCGCTTTTCACTTCATCACTCCGGCTGGTAGAAAAGACAAGAAGGATTTTTATGAGTTTACCTAACCCAAAAGAACACTTTCATTTCAGAGACGCAATCTGGCAAGAAAACCGTGTTATAATGGGAGCCAGTAACTTTCAACTAGTAAATAATTAAGCTACCGAGATATTAAAGTTTTAAAGGAAATTGGGATGCACACAGCAACAGACAGCAAAGAACTCAGGTTTTGTTTTGTTCTTTTCCTTTCTTTTTTAAGTCTTCAGCCGCTTTCTACAGCGGATCAAAGGATCTGACAGGCCAGTTTGAACGCACATATGGACACTGTGCGCTTTAGAGCTTTGCGAGGAAAAAAATGTTTTTTATTAAACATGTAAAAGGAGTAAAACCCACAGAAGCGCCTGACTCTTCAAACTGTCAGCAGTCAGAACACTTACAGCTCAGCAGTGACATTTCAGCCCCAACACAGAGCCACAGAGTCCCTCAATAAAGTCGCTAATGCCAACTGACTTCTTTGTGCATGAGACTTACCCTTATTTAACAAAAACTTTGGCTTTCGGGGAGACAGTAACTGAAATGGCAACTAATCTTACAGTTGGGATGGATTTGTCATGACTTTTCCATCTTTCCTCTTGTCTCACATCAATAGCCACCAGGAGCAAATTATTGCAAGGTTGTTTCAGATTTGAAGATGACACAGCAAACATTTACTGCTGTCGCACACTAAGTGTGTCAGAAGGAAATTAGAATTTCCTCTGTAACACTAACAGCAGGAACTTAAAATCAGAGACAAGAGGCAGCAGCAAAGCCAGTGGCATTGATCGTATTAGGAAGGTACGGGTGGGAGTTTCCCTCCAGGTCTCACTGCAGCGCAAAAGCTCCCCTCTCCTACTTGTAACAACGGAAACATCCACTAAGGTTTTCCAAAAAGAAAACAAAAGTCACACTGGCTGCACCAGCTCAACATGGCAGCCTGCTAAATCATGGGAGAACAGAAACAACAGCCTGGAAGCTCTGACTTCTAACTCCAGCTCTGCCAAACCACCCCTGTCTCTCCAAGCCAAGAGCTTTTCTGCCTGGGTTCACTCACCTAGAACTGGAATAACGTGAGAGGGTCTGCGATAACAAAATATTTTATTTGCCTTTCAAAATACTATGTGCTCTTATCAGTCAGACAAAAGAAACAGCTCATTACCGACACAATTGTTTGTTGGTTTTGGAGGTACTTTTGCAGTATTGTTTTTCAATGTTATTTGGCAACTAAGCTACCCCCCAAAAACCAGCTCCATTGCATCATACCATCAACAGACGTGAAGTCTGGTGGATTAGAATAAATTCCAGTTTTGCAAATGTGCCTTCAAGAGCATTTTGTAGCGAGCAGAGAGCAAACTACCACACATGAAGTAGATGCCACAGCCCTACCTACATTACACAGCATTACACGTGAACGCTTTGCCCACAACCGCCCAGAGATTCCAAGGAGAATGAAATCTTTCTGGAGAAAAAAAAAAAAAACTAAAATCACTCTCTCACCCTCATAACTAGTCAGAAAACTCAACGCATGTCCTCTCTCTTGCTAGAATTTGCAAACTAGCTGCTTGGGGACAGTTTGGCGTTGACAGGCTTTCCAGAGAAGCCAGCCTGCCCGATTTCCAAGCCCAGCCTTGCCTTAAACATACCTCTCCTTGCTGGAGAAATCCACACCCAGCAGAATATTCTCTTCCGTGTCCTGTCGTCCACTGCTGTATACAACCACCATGTACCGGACTCGGTCTGTCCACACACTTTCCAAACGGACAGCCTAGAAAAAGGTCATCAGGTTCTTCAAACTAGCTTTTGGATAATTATTACTTCCATTGCTGCCTAATTTTTTTTTTTAAGGTGTAATTGTGCCCAAAAGCTTTATTTAACTGCAGCATGAAATACAACAGGGAGAGATGGTCCATCTTCCAGCAAGGCTAATTGCCAGTTTGATTTGGCATTGGGTGGGGGAGAAGATTAGCCTGGGTTACCTGCCCCAGTCTGGAGAAATACTATAAGTTTTACCTGAAGATTGTTCTAAAGAGGTTCGACTAGAAAGTTGGTAAAAACATTGCTCATGTACTGAACTGAAAACAAAGGCAGGCTCAGAGGACTCTTCCAATCACAAGCCTTCACTGAAATACATTAGCCATGCCGGAGGGGACAACTGACACAGACTTTTCTGCAGCGACTTTTCCAGCCTCTGCAGATTTCTTTAAAAGAAAGCCCAGCCCCATTTGGATGCAGTTTCAAGACTGACTGAAGAGTGTCCACTAGCATCAGCAAGCTCCTGTCTCTTGTCCTGTATTAGTGTTTGTCAGCCGACTGGAAAATTAAACTTAACAAAATAAACACAATTCGGACAGGCCAGTTTCCTGACCTGGATGTAAGGACCAGGGCACCAGCAGTGGACAGGAAAACACGGTAGGGCTGGCAGCCAGCACAGAGTTATGCTACCTCGGAAATCTAGGATTTGCCATGGCTTTTCATGAATGCCTATGGGTCTGTTTCCAATGCCTGCAGCAGAAAGGAGATCAGGAAAATGCATCTTTTCTTACCAGTTTTATCCTGTCCTCACAGCGAAGGAGGTTGATCATCACCTGGAGGTGCTGGGGCAAATCACCTGCAGGGAGGGCAGAGAAATAATCAGAAAGGGTCTCTGACTTGCAGCACTAAGAATCAGCAGGGTCCTGACCTTTAATGAAATTGGATGTTTCTAAGTCAAAATATACCATTGAAGGAATGCCAATGAACTTTGCTGTCCCAGAGAATTCTAACAGAAGTGAGCTTCTTGGACGAGTGTTATCTGGGTGCGTGAGAACTCGACCTTATGATATTCGGAAGCTACCAAATATATTGAGACCACCTGCGACGGGCACAAATGATGATACTCTTCTTGTTACAGCATTGTAGAGAAGACAGACAGATATGGGCACTGAGGACAGGGGAAGAAGGTGCAGGAGGAACAACCCTGATGTAAAAAAAAAAAAAAAAAAAAAGAAAAAAGGAAAGGAACAAAGGAGAAAAGAAAACCTCTGACTTGTGAAACACACATGGCATCATGGGATCAGCCCCACCAGCCTTATGGAGTGTACATCTGAACACGAGAAACTTGTGAGGAGGAAGGGCTGTGGCCCAGTTTGGGTGATGGATCCCTTCTATCTAAAACAAAGCGCTCATGCAACCAGTCCCTTAGGCTCTAGAGCAGCGGGTACGTTTCTGTTTGGTGAAAGCAAGCAAAAGGAACAAGGAATCTACAAGAAAACAAAACAAGTTCACATCTAATAACTTGGTAATGCACTCATAACTTTCCATACAAGATAAAATTCCTTCCGTAGGATGTTTGCGGGGTATACGAAATTGTTGACAATTAAAGAAACCCAAAGCCAAGCTTGGCATTCAAACACCCTCTTTGTGCTTGGAGTGTTTACTAAGCAGCAGACACACAGTACCACACTGTGCCTTTCCCACATGCTCCTGCACTCCAAATGCCCCAATGATCTTATTTCTTCTTTCCCAGTAACCACTCATTCCAAAATTGTCAAAGACAGAAGGCATAAAACCACTTGGTAAGTAGAACCCACCTTCCTGAAGCCCCTAGCTGTTTATTAATCCTTATGTACGTCCACTATACAACTCCCTACCATTTCTTCCCACCAGTTTGGCACACTGGAGGAGACTGGGGGAGGAAGGACAGTCTGTTCTCAAACCATGATAAACTCTTACAGGCCAAACTGTGATGAGTTAACCGAAAAGGGGATTTTCCTGAAACCAGGAAAGGGGATATAAGGAGCTAAGAAATGCACATCTATCCAGAGACCCAAATCCTGTTAAAACGTTCCTCACTCTTAGCGGCAGCATCAAACAAACCCAGCAACAGGTAGTTTCAAAAAACAAATGCTGTCAGCTGGCACCAGAAGTCACAAGCTTCAGATTATTGGAGGCTGGGAGAGCACTCGGAGGAATGTCCCTGCCATGCTGAATCAGGACCTCGACAGCTATAGAAGAGGTGCTAGAGCCCTGTGACTCAGCCCATCCGATTTTCCTCCCCGGAGGCCAAAGGGGAAGGCAAAGATCAAATCACTGAAGCAGAAACAAGTGACATTTCTTCATCTGTGGCTGCGGAAAACAGGGATACACATTCAGCACAGACCCTCTGGCTCAGCAGGCTTCCCTGGCTAAAGAATACCACGGTGAATGCCACAATGCCTGCAGAGAATAAATTTCTGCTTCAGTTACAGTGCCAAGATAACGACAAAGGTTTAAACAAAGACTCCATAATCATACGTTCCCATTCCAGTCAAGAGGGCTGAAAACCTGGTTTTACTCATCAGGTTGCAGAAGGCCCATTATGACAATTAGAAAAGTCATCCACCCACCCACGTGTGGTATTAGCCTGTCCCCGTGGACAGGATAAGCAGCAAAGCAAGAGGGAAAAGGAATTTCAGTAATCCACTACCTGCATGTTTGTGAGGATGCTGGAGACTTCGCTGGCCCTGGGAGCTGTTTCCTTGTTGTAAGAAAAGGGCTGCGCCTTTCACCATGAAAAAGCTCTCGCTTAGGCTGGAAAACAAAACAGAGGAAGTCAACTGAAAGGAAATATCATCAAAATGTGTGCTCGGGTCTGTATGCCTAGGGAAGACAGGGCTTCTCACTAAAACATAGTAGGATTTTGCCATGAGAAGCTGTTCCCAAAATTTGATCCTACCACTTGCACGGGATTGCTCCAGGATTATTCACACGTCATTTTCCACCAACATTTTATTACTTGGCCATTGCAGGAGATACTTGCCTGAGCTGTCATGGGCTGGAAATGACTTTATCATTTGATTATCAAATTCTGCAACTTAAAACCAGGAAAGGGTAAGACTTTTTACAGGCTTAGACCTGTAAAATGACTTCAGATCAGGTTCCGAGTCAATCAGTTCCTACTAATTTCAGTTCTTGAGATTTCTTTGGAATGCAAAAACAAGAACACGCAACCATAAACCGCCTGTCGATTTAAAGAGGAAGGGAGGGCAGATGAAACCTGCACATCACAAGAGAAAGGAAACTGCTCCGAAACCTCGGGGGGAAAAAAAGCAACCGACACAATAGCAAAGATTTCGCTTTGCTCTTTGGCTAGATACAACCATCCTGGAAAATACTACTGATAAGGCAGGTCGCTGTATACGCAAATACATAACAATATTTCCACACAGTCAAATGGCACACAGGCCCCAGAATATAACTAAAGAGAAGGCTGAACAAAATCAGTAGTTACAGTAAGCACCAGCACAAGCCTAATTACATAGTACCAGAATGCACTCACGAGCATTTTAGAAATAGACTTGGACCTAAGTGGTAAAGTTAGCGTTTCCCACAAGGCTGAAAATCAACATCTACTAAGCTACCTTTTAGTTGCCACAGTAACTGCTTACATTGCATTTCTTAGACTGCTCAAAACATCACAAGAGACATTCCTGGTTACAAAGCCCAATTTTCTGCCGCTCTACGCTTCCAAACATAGATCATCATTAATTACTGTCTGCTATCTACTAAATATAAGTGCTCCATTACAAGATTGTGCTACATGGGAGTTACTTATGCTGCAGAGAACGATCCCACAGGAGTTACGACTCCCAGCACTCGTCTATTCTGTGCTTTATCTGGGGTCTTTGCCTTTGGGCAGAAGTGAGCGCTAATGCTCCATTCTGCCTCAGTATTTTTGCGAAGGCAGACATAAACTGCATGTTTTTTCCAGCTTTTAGTGCAAGTTCAGCTTTTCCCTTCTCTGAGAACACAGCCCAAGGCTCCCAGGCAAAGCTTCCTCATTTTTCAACTGAATCTTCAAGGTGCAAAATTCCCAGAGAAATCCGGATCAGGTTTAAGTTTGAGATTTCAGCTGCTTTTAAAAAGTGAACTAAAATTTTCGCCTAAGTTCCAGGCTCCAACAAGTCATATATCAGATCAATAAATTGCCAGCAGGACAACTGCACTCTAATTAAAAGCAAGCTCTTCTCCACTTACACTCCCCCCGTGTTCTAGCACTCACCACTCGCTCCGCTCTAAGTTGTGTCTGAACGCGAGCCGCCCAGAGTTTGCTTGTGATCCCAAACCCCGGCTCTGCTCTGCCCGGCACACACGCTAATGGCAAGAATTTCTGCAAACGGGAATCTGGTTCATTCCATAAGCGAGCCAGGAAGAGCCTTGTTTTCTTCTCACACCAGATCTCACAGGAAAGCGTTAAAAAAAGGCCAGAAGTTACACAAAAGCAGTGACACCAACACAACGTATGGGATATTCAGCTAGATAGCAGCTTCGCGCACTCGCAGCTGGTTTTTAAGCAAGAGGAAGGGAATGGTTAGATAAAGTACGAGGAGATAATTCACGTTATTCCTGTCCCAAGAATTTTGGGAAATATTTCTTTGGGAAAGTGAAAAAATGTCCCAAAGGATATTCTTTTATCCCTAATAAAGTACTGACTGGGATTTTGACAGCAGGAAAAATTTTGGAAGAGACAGAGCTCCTTCTCAAAAGCATCGGTAACTCCTGCTCTGACGGTTCGTCTCGCCTGAGGTTCTCCTCTTTTACCGTCTGGAAATCTTTACAATATAGCCCAATACTCCCAGTTGCAGGCAAATGAGAAAGCTGCACTGCAGGAGCGGAAAACGACTGCAGGAAAAGAACAACCCACATCGCAAAATTTTTGTCACCGTGTATTTGTCTGCATGGAAACGAACCAGAAAGCAAAGCCAAAGGACCTGTTGAGAGCATGATTTCTTTTTTAATTTAAATGTTTGTTCCCTAAACTGCACACTAACCTTACAAAGTGGCACCGGTCAGACCGCCTGTCCCTCCCCAGCACTACCCGCGCACCCGATTTCCAGAGAAGCTCCCGTTTCCACATGCCCCACGCGGTGCTGCACAGAGGTAACACATCCAAGCGCCTCTCTGCTAAAGCTCCTATTTTCCACCACCCTCAAACAGCGACACTACCCGGCACCGTCCCTTATCTCCGCTCTAGGAACACTCTTTGCTCTCAGTCACTTCACACAACGGCTTTAAAAGGCAGCTAACAAAATAAAAGGGAGCAAAAAGCAAGGCACGATATTCCAACCCAGTTTTAAAAAACCCTTTTAAATCCTGCAGTTCCCATAAACAACTAAAACTCCAGCCTTTTTAAAAAAAAAATCTCCCAAAGAACAGAAAAATCCTACCATTAAAGAACATCCCCAACTTTTGACCCTCAGCAGCAGTGATAAATGCCCTAGTAAGCAGCATTTGTTAGCAGCATAAAAACGAGTGGCTTATACATACTAATTTGGACTGGTTTTCTTTGAACAGCAGAAGCATTGTGCTGGCCCAAGAGTCAGACAGAAGTCAGTAAATTCAAAAAGATTCATAACTAGCTGTAAAACTCACATCCTTTTGCTTCTAAACCCATAAAAAAAAAAAGAAAAGAAAAGAAAAGGAAAAGAAAAGGTTGACCGTATATTCTGTGCGGAGCAGAGAAATCGCGTCTGTTGATGCTACCCAGGAACTGGATGACTTTTACAGAACACTGTGTCTTCCACTGATATCCTGGCTTGAAAAAGGACTTGTCCTAACATATCCTGATGAAAGAGGGCCATTCAAGAGGGGAAAAAAACAGCTGAGGCTCGTCTAATCACTTCCCTCCTCCAGACTTGTTTGTTTGTTTGCTTCCTCCCGCATGCTCTGAAGGCAACGCAGCGCCCATCAGCAAAGCAGCCCGTTGCTGTACAAAGTCTGTCTTCCCTGGGACAGGATGAGATAAAAAGCATCATACCCACTAATGCCTGTCTGTTTCTTTACAACTAAAACCCCACATGCCACCACCGTAATATAGATATGGAAAGGGATTAGCTGTCAAATTAAAATACTTCTTCACTTACTGTACAGCTACCATGGTTTGATTTGTTCTTTTTCAGTGTGACTTGTGAGTTACTGAGCTCCTACCGAACAAGGAGGTCTTTCAGGTGGCTTGGTATTTATTTGTTAGTGGCTGGCTATAATCAAATTCGCTGAAGACTTGTTTCTTACAGACCCCTAAATAATTCCTTCTCCAGGCATAAACCATAACCACATGCCCACGTTTCACCAGTACCACCAGTCGAACCAGGGGGAGAAGCAGCTTTCTGTTCAGTTATCCCCTGGCCCGACTGGCATGCACACCAGAACCACCCATTCCCTGGATGCCCTTCCAGGAATCCTGACCAGCACAGCTACTTTACAGGAGTCACTTCAGGCTCTCAAATAAACGCAGAGCCCGCGAGTTTTGTCCCAGCCCCAGGACCCTGGTGCTCCAGTACAGCTGCAGACCAGTCCTCCTTCCACTCCATAACCTCAGTTTACCAAATTAGTGGTGTTGACCCCCTAAGGGAGGTAAAAACCTCTGCTTACAAGCATTTGGGAAATGCCAAGAGTGTCAGCAGGAGGGTACAGACAGCTGCGGTGCTTTGCTGTCCGTAAAGGGACCCTTCTGCACCCAGAGGGATGGCACCCAGGGCCTGGCAAGGAGAGGGTGCTTAATGGCGACAGCACTGCTGGGAGCGGGCTCCAGCGTCTCCGGCTTCACTGTCCCTTGCTCCATCCGTTGGCTCCGCGCTGCTCAACTTGAAAAGGAAATATTTCTTCCCCTTTGGGAAAGCTCCAGAAGAGCGTGGCTGCAACACACATCAATTACATTTCAAGTTGCTTAAGAACACAATAGGCAGTGCCTTTTAATCATTACAAAATGCCGCCCCCCGGGTCTACAAATGCCAATAAGCAATCTGTAAAAAATACTGGGTTTTGGAACAAGAGACAGAGCTGCTCGCGTTACTGGACAGACAGACAGAGCTGCTCACCAGCTGCCAGTCGCAGAAAACTTTTCCCTAAGCAGCTTGCTTTGCCATTGTGGCTCAGGCTGCGGTATGTCCCAGGAAAAAACTTCGTACGCCTCGGGTACTCAAGTTCCCTCCCTGTTTTAATGGGAAATCTCATATAAGACGTAATCATCTTGCAGGATACAAGAAAACACTCTATTAATATATCTTACAGCTACATAACTCATCTCAAAATACCCATACACAGAAGTTAGTAGAGAGAAAACCACTTTCCCTGGGAAGACACAGCCAAGCCTGAGGTTGATTCAGCAGTCTCTCGCTAGTCTAGGAATTAAAAAACAGTATCTAGCTAAAAGAGGCAGAACACAGCAAGGTCAGAGTCTGCATCTGGCCGGGTATCCCTGCTGCTCCCAGAGCTGCCACAGGATCACTCGGTGCATGGGATGCCTGGGCAGCCTGGCTGACCTCCACACCTGCGACGACCCTTGGTATTTCTGGAGCCGTAACGAACTTGTTATCCTTGTGTCTGCTGATGATGGCAACTGAGAAGCCCATTTAGTGCAAGCGCTGTTCAGATCCGCTCGCTTACAGCTCTACTCTTGGAGCATATTTTAGTGCTGAGCTCACGCAGTGCAGAAGAGCAGGCTTCCACTCTGCCCGGCTTTGCGTTTTCCTCGGGGATAGGGACAGCCCTGCGAGGCAGATCTGAGGACAGGGAGCTCCGGGATGAGAGAGGGGAGCTGCTCCTCGCACACCTGGGCACTGCCTGTCCTCAGGAGCAGCCCAGCACCACCAGAGGACCAAGGCACATGCACTTGATGGGTACCAAAGCTTTCTTCAGCTAACGTTTGGAGCTCACCTCTGCCTGGACGTTACACTGAAGTTATATCTCCTCTCCCAAAGGGATAACATCCCAGATGAGCTTTCAAGATACCTTCTCCCACCTGAAGCTTTCTCTGTTTCTATTTAACCTTTCATCTTGAGAACTCCGACACTGTTGACCTGTCACGTGCTTGTGCAGCTCAGGCGCAGAGCTCCATGTCCCAGAAAAGCTCTGCAACGAAGCCTTGCCCAGGCACACGGCCACCACCATGCTCTCCGGGCACTAAATCTCTGTCAAATTAAGTTTCTTAATTTCCTTCTCATTAATGGAACAAAACGTACGCGTGGTGCGGGTGCAGAGAAGGTCATCTATCCATCAGGGCTGAGCCAGAGTGCTCTGGGGACAGCAGTGGCCTCTGAGCTCATCTGAGAGCAGACTGCAGCGTCGGAGCAGGACCATCCCCTCATCCCAGCACCCATCAACACCACGGTTCGGAGCAGGCAAGCTTGTCCTGCCCTTCCTCCCCACCGCATGCAGACCCCTCCCTGGGCCCAGGGGAGCTGCCCTCCTGCAACCAGGTCCATGTTTTAGGCAAAAAAAAACCCAACCAAAACCAAACAACATTCGCTTCTCTCAAAATTGGTCACAATTTTACAAAGGCCTGAAAATGGTAGTGCCTCCCGTTTCCTTGGGTTTTACAGCACCTTCTCCTCAAAACGTTTCCGAACTGATAAGGTGACAAAAAAACAGGCCTCCCAAGCTCCACAAAACTGAACACGCTTCCCTTTTCCACAGCCCCTTTGATAAGGAGGAAGACAACTGATTATTACACACACACCCCCCACCCCCATTTTCTGCTCAGTCTGGGAAAAGCCTGGCCACCTCAGGGCAGTTAAACAACAACATGAAATGATGCCCTGGAGAGGGGTCTCTCCGGTGCCATTCCCCGCTGCGGTGCTGCAGCTCGGGGACCGAGCCGGTCCCCTCGGATGCTCCCACGGCCCTGCCAGGCCCTCGACGTGCCGGAGGGTGGATTTTAAGACAGGGCACCGCTGCAGCAAGCCAGAGGGCTGTCACGCAGTCACACCGAAATAGCAACATAAACTAAACTGGAAACCAGCACATCAAATAGAAAGGAAGATGCGGGGAGAGAAAGAGCAGGAAGACAAGGCGGCAGCTGCGCCCACCCCTGCTTCCCAAGCCAAGCCGACAATTAAAGCACTGGCTGCTTGCTTTGGCTGGATAGGAGGCACATCAGATAACGCTTCCTGACCAAGAAAGGGGCCTTCAGAAGGGGTCTGAGCAAGACAAAACAGCACCGGGGAAAAATGAGCTTCAAAGCCACCCGCTCCCGTGCTACTTTACAACCTGAGAAACAGAAACGGGAGCCTTTAGCAACAGCAGCAGGTCATTTCTCATGCTTTTAAAAAAAAAAAAAAAGTAATTTGTGTGTTTCCAAGTGTCCTTTGCTCTGTGTCACACACCAGTCACACCGAGTCCAGCGCCATGGGAAGATAAAATAAAACAAAGGAATCACCTTTACAAAGATAGCCGAGAATATGGCCACGACCATCCCTGCTGAACTCCACCCGGAGCGGGCTGCCATGCGGAGGGCCGAGCAGAGCGCTCCTCACCCAGCAGGACCAGGAAAGACCCAGTTTCAACACGTGCAATGCTGTTTTAGAAGAAAATGCTATTGCAAACACGCACAGACTTTGTGATACGCTGCTAAACTGACCTGCGATCAGAACTGCAGGTGCCCAACACACCTGCTGAAGTCGGTGAGAGCTGCCAGCATCGCTTGGATTGCGGTGCTCTACCTCTGCGGTGCATCTTAAGAGGCGTCAGCTACCTTCAGGGCAACTTTTGGAAAAGTTTCTCTTCTGAAATCCTATTCTATTACAAAAAAAAATAGGGTGCAGCTTTGATGGGCTGTGAAAAGACATCACTTTGCAGACTTCCTGAGCTGAGAACAAGTCACCCCAAGAAGAAATCCAGAACCACAGCAAGGTCTGACATTCCTTCAGACACGCAGAGAACATCTCCCCTTCCTCAGACACAGCCAGGGCACCATCACGCAACAGCAAAAAGTTGTTTGCAAGGGGGTCAGGCAGCAGCCCCCACTGATGGGGGTGTCTTGTAATGCCTCCCCGCAGGGGCAAACATCTCCCCATCTATTTCAAAGGAGAGTGAGATGGTCAGGCAGGCAGGAAGACCCGGCAGGCTTCGCTCTCGTGTTTTTAGCAGCGCAGCAACAAAAGGGGAGTCTGAGCATGTATTGTTCGGCTGAAAGGCGTGGGCCACATCCACAGCGCAAGAATGCTAAGAAGGGTTTGAGACACTGCGGGCCATTCACAGCGCCAGATACAAGCGCTCCTCGAGCACAAAGAGGAAAAAGAAAAAAAATGAAATCAATCATGAAGCCCAGAAAAGCTAATTTCCTAACATAAATAGACTGCTGATGATGTGCCTCCAGCCGCTCCTGCGCACCAGGGTGAGCGATGCATCGGGCTTGGGCAGCGATACATCTGCACGGAGCCGAACCGGGACTGCCGCGCATAGCCCACGGCAGAGCACAACCCGGGCTGTGCCCGCAGCCAAGGCAGGAGCAGCTCGGATAAACTGCCCAAGAGAAAGGGCAGGAAGAGGGAAATGAACAAATTAGCAGGATCATCCCCTGTTCCAGCAAGACTTGCGCAAAATAAGTTTGCAGAACAGCTCCCAAATGTCCAGGAAAGAGAAAATTCTAGGAATCCCCAGCACTCGGGTGGTGAAGAGCCAAATAAAATAAGAGATTGTTTCACAAGGAAAAAGAAATCCTTTTTGCTCGTCTCATTGATCACAGAGTTCAAGAAGGCACGAGGCTGATCACAGCATCACCCAGCTACACGATGTGCTTGGAACAAACAGTTTGAATCGCAACGAGCATTTCTGAGATTCCCACCAAAACATGATGTCATTTTTGTGATAGCCACTGTCCCAGGAGGCAGGGGCCAGATCGTCTTCAAACCTCAGCCTGCACGACTGTCCATTTAACTGCTATAAAGAAACCTTTCTCTTGCTCTTAGAAGAGGCGTATTAACGCTACAGAGACCCCCAACACCCGTGTCCCCAGCCCTCTGCGGCAGCCCCACAACCGCCCACCCTGCGGCGAGGGCTGAGCGATGCGTCTCCAAACAGCTACATGGAGCAGCTCACGTTTGCCCTAGACTCGTGGACTCAAAGGGCAAGGCTAGGGAAGGCGGTGGCCGCCACAGCGAAGCACATGAGGCATACAGAGGGGTCCCAGCATTAGCAACAACACTATTTTCCAGCCTAGTGCACCCTCTGCCATGCAGCATCCTGGTGGTCTGAGGGAAGCCAGCTATTGCCAAAACACTGGCTCCCTTCTTCCCGCGCACTAAAAGCCCCCAAAGACACCCTGTGTTTTCCTACAAGTCACTTTTTGGGATGTTGTTGCCGTGTTATTGCCATAGGTCTTCCGTGACCACAGGTAGGGAGGAGGGCAGACCACAAGCCCGGGAGTGTCGGGGAGGTGTCCCGGCGCCGTGGTCCATGCTTTAGGAGAGGTGGGACAATGCTGGCCCCCAGGCTCCTGCCGTGGAGGGCACATCAAAGGCAGAGCCTCCTGCCCGCACTCCCGGGCAGGAGCCGATCCTGCTCCCGTCCTCCCCAGCCGAGCTGTCGGCACATCGGCTGATCCTCCTGCATTCCTCCCGTCAATTCATTGTTTTAATCCTTTAAACTATTTTATTAAGTCACCCCACTTCACCCACTCAGCGATGTCTCCCGGAGACAGGCGAGCGAAACAAGTGGAAACTCTCCAGAGGCGCCATTGGGAAAGAAAAGGAAGGTGGATAATAGTTTCAAGGATTAAGAAAGCAGCTTCCAAGCGGTGTGCGCGAAGGTCAGCCAGGACACAGACAATAGCATAGGAAGCACGACTGAGAACCCTACAGGCAGCAGTGGCACAGCAACCCAAAAAATAGCTTAGCTGCTGGGTTTCAGAATGACTCCAAAAAAGGCAGCAGAGACCAGGGAGTACTTGACACATTGGTAATGCGTAAAAATAAAATAAAACAAATCTAGACGGATCACGCAGGGTAAAAGGAGAGAGAGAAAAGTTCTAGCCCAACCCCAACACCCCCTCTAGTGTTTAGCTAGACCACAACCTGCCTTTCCAGCTCCCCCAAGGGTATACAGCCAGCACCCCACAGGGAAGAGAGGCACCCCAGAAATTAGGAGGCTGCCAGCCAGGGGCAAAGCTATCCCAAGACAGAAAAGTTTTGGTAAAAATCTCAGGATCATCCTTCTTTTTACTCTCCACTCCAAACCTATCTTTTACAAGCAGAATCGGTGTTACAGAGGGAAACAGACATCTGTAGTCCAAGAAGTTTTACAGGGCTAGGAGGGAGATGCCCACACACAGACACGCTGCGAGCAGCCCCACAGGCAGCAGTCTCCGCAGGGAGGTTTGAGTGTTGGACATGACCGTTTGGATGGCAGACAGGGCAAACAAGCAACCTGGCAGCTCTCCGGAAAATCTGAAAGGCACATTTTGTCCCATTCCTTTCACTGCTGGATGCCTTGGCCCCTGATACTAAGCCTCAGAGGTTTTCTGCCCAGCAGTCAGCAACGCATCACCACACATCCCCCAGCAGCTGTCTTCACAAGCGATTCTTGCAGCAAGGATTTCTTCAAGAAACATAGGTGTGGTTTTGGCAGGTTTGTCACTTTGGCGAGTCTCTCTGCACAGGGTCTCCGCGCTGGTGAGATGAGCGTCAGGCACAGACTCCAGGTCCTACAGCAAATGTTACATCAGTACTGGGACTCTGGGGAGAGTTTGGTGCAATGGGCAATACCTTGGCTGACAGCACGCTGGCTGCTCTGCAGACATGGCTTCTGTTCCTGCTCCTGTCCCAGGAACGACACAGTGAAATCTACCTCTCTTGTGGCAGAAGATAAACCTTTGCACTGTCTGCAAGAGGAAGACGTCTACGCACAAAGCAGCTGCGGCAAAGCCGTTGACCACTGCCAGTTCACACTTTGCTTATGGACGTTCATACCTTGCGCTACGGAAAGCTAACGCAGATCTGTCTGGGCTGCACAAGCTCAACACCGTCAACTTCTGCCTAGACTGCAACTCTAAAACTTTCAGAGAAGGAAGGCAAGCTCCACAGAGAAGAGTTCTTCTGATCCTAGATAAACCTAAACAGCTAAGGGATGCGGTCTGCATCCTAATCCATTTGAGGCTGGGCTTCTTTTTGGCTTATTTTGCTTTCTCATTTTTTTGTGTAGCAGTAAAGCGATTTTGCATCAGGGATTCAAACACTGCAGAGGGATGCGCAGATGTCTGGGAAATAAAAAACTCAACACACTCTTCATTAAAAGTAAAGCCATGCCTATGAAGGTGTTCTGTCCATTTCACATTCTCCAAGAAGAACTTAAGAGCACTTGTCGGGCAGACCACAGCTCTGATTTGTATGAGAAATCCCTGACTCACAGATCTTGGCAACTGATTATCAAAGATTAAGGTATTTAAAATCGAGAGGCATTTGGAACTAAAATATTTTTCTGACCCGGCTCTTTAACACCTAAATAAACAGTAACCACACTGGCCTTTTACAGAAGAAAAAAAATATGTTCAGCGCAAAGCCAGTACCTTTGATAACAGGGCCAGATACATTCCGAAAAGGGTCTGATCACCACATCGTCAAACTGACATGCCTCCTGCTGTTACTCTACCTACATCCAAGTAAACTCCTCCTCACGTTGCTCAACTTCAAGTCAGCAACAGTTTCCTGGAAAGGCCAGATCTTAAATAAGCGTCAAATAAGTGCGTGCTTCCTTGGTTCCATGGTCTTTGAACGTCCCCACGCAACCCACCACAAAATGTAAAGGCCTAATTATATCTCCATCGGCTTCCACGGCCACACCTACGGGCCCGAAAGTTACCGAGGGTCACGAGCCTGTGAATTTGCTTCCCCATTGTATGGAGCACGCTAAGGCAGGATGCCACAGCCTCGCCAGGATGTGATTCAGCGTCCTGTTTTGAACAGTTAATAAAGTCAGCAACTTCTGCCCCAAGATCTCCCACCAAATAACTGGGAGACAATAAATATTGCAGCAAGCAGGACTTGTCAAGCATGCAATGAGCGGCTGTCCCCACAAATAAATCCTCAAGACAGCTGCCCCGGCATACCCCCAGCCCCGTGCACCTTCCCAGTACCATAAACACGGCCACTCAAAGCTGCAGATACAAGCCACTCATTTAATGCTGCCCCCAGCAAAACACACTCATAAATCCCTAAAGAATGTAAAAATCAAGGTGTTAATAAATAATTTTTGGTGCATTAAAATATAATAGACAATAAAGTGTAAGGTATAAACATCCCCAGCTGTGGCGGGCGCTCAGTGCAGCGCAGAAGGAGAGCTGCGCAGAGAAGAGCCTGAACGATGGGCTGGAGTTGCATTTGCTCTTCGAGTATCCAAACTGAAGAGGACAGCCATAGCATCAGCGAAGAATCTGCTTTATTACAGTGATTTTAACCAAACAGCCTCCTTATAACGAGTCCTCTGGTGTGTGCCAGCCAGGACGACGCTCTGGGAAGAGTCTGTCTGCAGCAATCACTCCTCCTGTTGATCACTGAGCTGCAAAAGGGAGTTTTCATCAACCTGAGGGCTCCACCTAATTGCTGCAGCGAACGCAAAACCAAGTCAAACCAATGCCCAGTGTAATTCCACTACCTTCAAAAGAGAAAATTACTTTACTTCATAAAACTACAACAAAAAAGCAGTACTTAAAGGAACTTCAGAGCTGGTTATCAAACCAGTGTGGCGAAGCATGTTCATTCCCAACCACGTAAACATGAAAAATAAAGGCGAGTAAGCGAGGTGGAAATCAAGTGGGACATGGAGCCTTCTACCCATCACAAACTGCCACAGGTTCCTCTGAGCTCAAAAGCCATATGACTCTTACGGCTGAAAGGTTTTAATGCCGAATAAAACTAAAGAGACCTAACACTTAGAGTGTTTCAGAAGATGAGCTAATAGTCATCTGCCAGGCCGCAGATGGGAGAAAGGGGCTCGGGAACACTAAGTAACTTGGCGAGGTACACGGGATGGTATCAGCAAAGAGAGGAAGATCCCCAGTTTCCTCTTCTTCCTCTGCCACCTCTCTGTTCAGCAGGACACTGGATGCTCCAGGCAGCACTCTCAGCGCAGGGTCTCCACTTCGCCATGCAGCATGGAGAGGCAGCAGAGCAGCGTACGCCATTAAAAGACTCCGCAAATGTATACAAGCTCAGTCCTGAAAGCCTTCACCTCCCACAGCTGCTCCTGCCAGCTCTTAAAACTGGGTTTAGTGGTGTCAAACAAGAACGGTTCTTTCCATAACAATCTTCAGGCTTGATCAGAGCCGGGAGACAACTAACTCCCAGGCCCTTCTGCAGCAGCTCTACCTCCATCTCCCTGCAGAAGGTGCCCAAAACCACTCACCCGGCCCTGTTTCTGACCGCATTCAGATTGCGATTGTAAAGCCAATAATGGCAAAGATTACAGAATGACTGGCTAAACAAACTTACTCGTGTTTGTAATTAAAACCAGTCATTATCTTGCTGCATTTGCCAATCGCATCTGAGAAACAGCCAACACTCACAACACAACTGCCTTTGTAAAACATCTCCTTTGACTTGGTGCTAGAGAGCCAACCGACGGTGAGTGATGAAATCAATCAGGTTGCACCAAAAAGCAGTGTAGGAAAAATTGCACATACCCCATTCTCCCAGAGCAGTCTGCTCAGCTCTGCTCTCCGTCTCCCCTGCACCCGATATCATCTTCTCTGAGGTTGCTCTGAGCTAAAAGAGCACGATGTGGCTCCACGATAAGGTGGCAGGCACCGGGCACACAGAGCTCGCGTTGAACTCAGCAGACCCCCATCTTGTAAAAGTTAAGGTTGTGTTTAAGCTAACGCATACTCCCATGGACTTGACGTAAGAGCACCAGCAGTTTTATTAAGATTTGGGTGAGATGTCTCAAGGTCCTGTGGGCACGCTGCATCATTAGGGAAAAAAGGGGATCAAGGCACAACACCCCATGGCTGATTTGTGAAGGAAGAGTTCAGCAGACACAGATAACGCTGAGAATCAGACATGTAAGCTTTTGTCTGCACCAGCTGCACCATGCCCGACTGGGCTGTTAGATCTGAGTCTGTGTTCTTACTTTTACTTCTGCTAGGAATCTGTACCCACTGGGGAGCAAAATGGACTTCTGGCCGCCCGCTGGAAACTGTGCGGGTGTTACCTTATTGAGGCTTCTGCAAAATTTTTGGAAAGTGAGGAAGAGACTTTAAAGCACATTAATGTCTAAGAAAATAATAATGTCTAACAACAATATCTTTGAAAGAAAAGCTGAACCTTGAACACGTCCCCTCGGTCTATTTTAGGGTAGAAGCCTTCTCAGGGAGAAAACAAAGAAAAGCATTTTGGAATGACAGAAATCGTAAGGAAGGTCTGCTGCTCTTAGACAAGAGAGCAGCAAGACATGCGGCTGGTCATAAACCCATGATGCAGACCTGTTCCTCAAAGCAAAAAAAATCAGACAGCTCACACAACCAATTTTTTGGAATGAATGAAAACAATCTGTTCAGCAAGAGGATGAGTAAGTTATGTCATCAACATGTAACATTCACCCTCTATTTATGAAATGCAGTTTGAGCTGGCAGCAAGATGGGGTCTTGTTTCCAACAACCCTTCCTTTTTCAAACCATTAGGATCTTGGAGGTCTGCAAAGTCAGGCTCTGGACTGATGAGCTCTGCTCTCAGGGCACATGTGACAAAGCACAGCTGTCACCTAAGCCTCCACCAAGGCTAGATGTGGACTTAAAGATTCACAAATATCATTGTAGCCCATTCCTGTGTTTTTTCCAAAGGAGATCTGAACTCTGCAGCTGGAGTAGCACAATGAAGTTGAACAATTCTGCCACCCCATGGGCACTGGGTAAAGTCTCAGCGAATTGATCCGGAGTGGCTGCTGGTAGGAAGGGGACAGGATCTACCCACCTCCCCACGAGAGGAGCTTCATTTGTCATCTATGCTGTGTCCACACTAGAGTCACACATTTTCTTCAGTCCTTGGCAGTGTTTCCCCCTGAGGCTCGGCACAAGAGCCATCCTATTCTTGAGGTCTATCTAGTGATTTAATTACCAGATTCTTATCCTGAAAATCATATACAGAAGAGCAGCCCCAAGAAGATCCCAGGGGAAGCTCTTGGCCTCTCAGTATCTAAAGTCAGTGCTGCAGCATTTTTCAACGGCCAGTAGAAAAGTAGCAGTCTTTAAGCCCAGTCTCACTACATCTACCCCCACGATTACTCTGGGCAGTGATGGATGCACATGCCTGGCTTGCAAAAGGCCAGACAGAACAAAGGTAGCCACAAAACCAATGATCTCCCAACGATTTATCTGTACGTCGTCATTGAGTTCATTTGCAATGAAGACGGATAAAGCTGTATTTCCTTTTACAGCATAGGAACCATATACACAAAAGAGGAGGCTATTATACTGCTTACGTAAGCCTTACTATTTAATACAACATGGGAAAAAGCACAAGAACTAAGATGCATTGCTATTCATGACCTCAGCAGGTTCCTGCTTGAACCTTGAATTGTACAATAAGCCCCAAACCAAGCTGGGAGCAGAACTGGGAATCCTGAATTTTGCCTTAACTGACAACGAAATGCATTCTCCAGAATGAATGCCATTACAAGCTGCCATTAAATGCCTATACGCAGGAGACCACACAGCAACCAAATGTACATTTCTGACCCACGTGCATACAAGCAGGACAGCTACCAAATGCCAGTCTTCCCAGATGGGCTGCAGCCACGACAAATAACCCCAGGTCACAGAAACTGCAAGGCTTGACACTTTCCTCGTCTGTAAAGGAGCAACTTTGCTTTTCTGCCGACTTCACTTGCAGGGTAAAGATGGTCTGTACCCCAATATCCGCTTGCTGCTCCCAAAACCACAAGGGCAACCAGACTTCAAATCAACTCCACTTTGTTCTAGTCTCAGTCCATCAGACTGTGACAGAAAACCCACTGCCACTAGTGTCTCAGGCTTTGTCTCTCTGCAACAGTAGTCCTCAAAGCATAAAACGGGATGGAAACAAGACTGACTCCAAGCAGCAGTATGAGTGGCTTTGCTTTTACCCGAAACCAGGATAATTAAAGTAGGAAGTAGTAACAAGGAGAAGCAACCAAGCCTGCTGAACCGCTGTTGTGTTTTTACACTTTATCTCTTGGATTCCAGTTTACAGTCTAGAGAGTAAGAGCTGTCCGGAACAGCTGGGTTTAGAGTGAACAATCCACGTAATTACTCAGAGTCCCATTAGGCCAGGGTCCCACCAAAGTAGCTTGATCGTTACTACTTCTGATCTCTGCACAATGTCAGTGAGAGAAGCACTCCTCTTCTCCAGCAGGATATCTCAGCCCTTTCCTCCCCCTCACATGAAAAAAGTGGCTCTACACAACCCCACTATGAAAGGAGTCCTGACAGTTAATACCCAGGAACGAGCAGAGCTCTCCCCTGCCCACCCTAGGAGCATCCCCCCCTTCCCAACCCAGAGAGCAGCAGCAGAGACAGAGATGCTGCGATAACAGTTAAGTGCTGTGGCCAGAGCTGATGAGCAATTTTCCAGTTTCTTCCCACCAGGAAAAAAACCCCACAAACCCTCTTTTTATGCTTTCAGTTCATGAAACGCTCATCTCAAAATTAAACTGATAAGGGAGAGAGCATGCCCAGTGTTTAGTTCTCTGCAGACCGCACAATCCCCTCCAGACAAGCACACATGCTCGAGACCGGAGTCCTGTGCGGGATCAGGACTCAGATACACGGCAGACAATTAGCAACAGTGGAAATGCTGTTTAGAGCCAAATAGCTCTGCTTACCTCACATTTAATTTACGCTCTTCATCACTGCCAACCTCCAGCTGAGGGGAGAAAAGAAGGATACAGAGAAAGTTACATGCTGGTTGTTTCCATACTACAGTTTTACAAAAACCCCCACACTTTTTAAAACCGTTCCTGTGCTAACAGGTTTTGGGTGGTTGTTTTCTGCAGGCTTTTTCTTTCCGGTGCCAGGGATAAATGAGACTCCCTGGCCATATATGCCATCAGCACCCAGTGCCGAGTGACAAAGGGGCTGACGGGGATTTTAAAGCTATTAGGTCCTAATCCTGCAAGCTGGTCCTGGCGCGCAGATCGGTTTGAAGATCGCCAACCTCGACGTCACCAAGAGTGCACACACATCACTTCCACTGAGCGCACGCATAAGGGGCAGAACCTGTCCCGAAGGCTGCTAACGAGGAGCTGGGCACAAATTAATGCCATAATTCAGGGTGTGCAGCGATAGCACAAGTGCCCTCCAGTGGATACAGCCAAAACAGCCCACCTGGGATTGCCCCAGCATCCAGCACCTGAACCCAACCTGGCACTGATTTGCAGCTCCACCTCATGCTCCGGTGGGGCTCCTCTGCCATCTCTGAGCTGCCACCTCACCAGCGAGGCCACCTCCACCTGGATGCTGGCAGAAGATGGGTCCTGAGGCTAGGATGATGCCCACCTGGTTGCCCACTCATCAACAAGTCCTATGTCTGCTGCCTTCCTAATAAACACATCGCTTTGATGGCAGGCATGCGTTAAATGGCCACTTTTTCAATAGGTACTGGTGGAAAGTCCCCCTGGAAGCAAATGTGGCTGCTCAGGTGACATTACTGGTCCTTACACTTTATTTAGTCTCCTTAAAAGAGACGCGTGCTAGCTGACTCAAGCCTACTTTCTGAGAGAAACATTTTCACATTGCCATACTTCCCAGCCACCCCTTTCAACTTCTCTATTAGCTTCTGAACAAAATTCCATATTAAAGAAAATCAGAGTTGGGGTTAATTGTAAAAAAATATTAAAAAAGGCTCAAAGATAATTCTCCTCCTTTGGTGCTGTGTAAGAAAGACGGAAGAGCAAGGGCCAGGAGCATCCCCTCAGAGGGCAATGTTGCACCAGGGAGATAGTTTGGACCCATGAAGCAAAGCGGGGACCTTACAGATCGCCCCACAATAGGAAAACCTTCAAACTTGCAACACACCGGGCACTAGAGCTGAGGGACACGAGCCTTTAAGAAACATGCTCCACCAGCACTAACGCTCAGGGAACATTTTGTTATTTACTACAACGTTGCTTGAAACCCACATCAAATAAGGGACACCGTAAGGGTTACTTGTTTCCAGGTGGTTTTGTAGAAGTGAAAAATAAGGAAATAGTTTTATGTAAAATGTTCAAGCTTGAAGTGTGTGTAGGACCCGGGCTGCTCCTCACCTCTCCAAGCTAAGACTCAGGAAGCCAGAGCGCACAGGAGCCGCTCTGTTTATAATCTGCAAGAACCAAGTAATGCCAGGAAAAAAACCCCAAATGCAACCACACGGGCCGGATATTAGAAAGATAGCCATTTGGAGGAAAAGAGATACACAAAGCCCATCCAAAATGACTGCAGCTGATGGGAGAAACATACCATCGCTATTTTTAGTCTGTTTACAGTGTGCAGTGGCAGCACAGAGCCAGCCCGGCCAGGGCAGCAGGCAGAGCTCTGGGAACACCCCGAGCCCACAGTGCCCCCCGCCATCAGATCCCCCCCCAGCCCTGGAAAGGTCTGGCAGGTTTTTGGCCTTTGTAAGGTCACCCTCCTGTTTGTTTGGGTCTGTCACGTAGCAACAAGGGGGAGAAAAACATTTTTTTTTTCTTTTTAAATAAATGTGACACTCAAGTCATGACTGTCGTCAGCCGAGGCTCAGCAGAGCCGGCCCCTGAATCTCCTGCAGGCTCATCTTTTGCAGAAGCTGACTTGCTTTCTTGGTCAATTCTCCCTACATTTGCTATTTAAAAGCTGCAGTAAAACTAAAACAAGGCAGAAGCACCCAGCATGGTGCTTCAGCCTTGTTTTGGTCAGAGCATCCTTCCGAGCTGGCAGATTTTATGGTGCACCACGCACGGGATGCCGTGGATCTGCAGCTGCTCACCAGCACCATGGATCCCACCATGGCATGGACACCAGCGCCGGGGTGAGACCTCCACCAGATGCATCCTCATCCCTCCCCAGGGACGGTGCAGAGTGTGGCCGGGCTGAAGGACCTGGCACGGGGCGGGAGGTGGTGTGGATGGGAGATAGCAGCGGAGCTAACAAGTGCCTGCAAGTTTGCAAGTGTGTATGAACTACTCTCTCCCACTAAGAATTTACAGCACGCTATGTTAACACAGCGGCAAGCCTGTTCCAGGCAGCAGCATCCATTTTATAAATTCCTTTCAGGCTCATGAGTTAAGAGAGGCTGCAACAGCTTACTCCCAATTAGCAAGGACATTTGATCATCATTCTCCATTAAAACAAATATCTTCTAATAATTATTCACACAGGCTAAAAGCCCCAAAGAGCCATGATTTTCCTTGCAAGATAGATCATAAAAGATCAGGGAGCGCGCTGGCACTTTTTGATGGGATTTTTCTTTGAAATTAACTTTGTAAAAACAACACGCTGAATTTGGAAAAGGATGGTTTATAGTTTTATGGTATTTCATGCCAGAGTGGACCATTCAAACAGAGCTGATGTCTTCCTCTGGGAGCCACCAAAGTACACCCGAGCCATGGATGCTGGTGGCAGAAGCGCCCTGCCACGGACAATGCCAGGCGGCAAGTTTTGGGCAGCATTTTCGAGAGGGAAAGGGAGAACTGTATGGTCACCCACTGAAAAAATAATAACGAACACAGAGCTCCCACACAATACAATGTCCAACACGGGTGCATGTAACAAGGCGAGAGGCAAACCACTTTGACTCCTCTCCCAACTGTGTCAGTTAAATCCAGTCTAACTCCACTGCCTGCAACAGGGTTACAGCTCATCTACACCTGTCTAGATCAGGTGGCCACTAGGTCTCATTTATGACTGTCTAACCAGAACGCAACAAAATTCCTTCTGAAAAATCCTCAGAAAAAGAACAAGTGCTGTCTCCATGTTTCGCAACACGTGGTCCAAACACTGTGTCCCTGCAGCCTCGGGAGCCAAAACCACACGACGTGGACGACACGGCAAAACAGCTGGCAAAAGGAAGGGATGAGTCACGTCTCCAGTGAGGGCCATGCAAAGGGAACCCCCACAGCCCCTCTGGGAGAGGGAAAACCTGTGAGCCTTGTGGCACTGTCCCCCTCCCGCCTCCCCCCCCGCCGTCGGGCTGGCTAAGCAGGGGAGTCACAGGGACCTGACAGGTGACAAATAGGATTGTTTACCTGGCGGGAGCGGGGACACAGTGAAGCCAAGGGCAGTGAGCATCAAAGGAAAGAGGTGGGGAAGAGAGGGATGCACAGGGAGGATATGCAGGGAAACACCTGGGGGATCACAAAAGGGATGGTTTAGGAGGAAAAAAGGGATGCACGGGGAAGAAGAAAAATAAATTGGAGGCTGGAGTTGTGTTTGGATGGTGCATGGGAGCTGCGGTGAGGGAAGACAGAAGCCCAATGCCGGGCAGAGGCAGGAAAAGGTGTTTCTGGTTACAAGAGCGAAGAAGGGGGCGTGCAGCAGAGCTAGGACAGACGGGGTGCCTGCGGTGCCTGCCCCAGCAGGGCAGGGATGCGCAGAGCAGAACGTTATGGGGGCAGTGGGTTAAACGACATGTCCATGACCCTGGAGCAGCAGAGCTGGGAGGGAAGGAGGGGGCAGCAGCACGGTGCAGGCTGTGCCACGGCGAGGAGTGGCAGCCGAGGACAGCACGGCACGGGGATGTCGCACAGGTATGGGGTGGAGCGGGATGGGAGCTGCTCCAGCAGCAGGGGCTTGACCACAGCTGCCTCGGAGAAGGGCCAGCATGAGCTCCCCGTGGGGCAGAAGCTGCAGCAGGCGTGGGGAAAGGCAGCACAGCTGCACAGGGAAAGAGGGGCAACACAGGGGGTAAAGCAGAGCACCCCTGGGGCAGGAGGCAGTGGCGGCTGTGGGGTGACAGGGAGGGAGTAGGCATGGGCCAGCACGCACTGCCGCTCCATGGAGACAGGCCCAGCACGCTGCCCACAGATTTACCCGGCAGAGAAGAGCAAAGCGGGCTGCCCCGGGGTTTAGCTAGCCCAAGATAATGCCGGGTGAGATCTGAAGTGGGGGGACAGCCACGGAGGAAAGAAGGCTGTGTGGGGGCGAGGAGGGGACGGCCAGCGTGCCGTGGGGCAGAGCAGGGAGACGGCTGGATGGTCCCAGTGTCTAAAGTACATCACCGGGCCTGACTCAGCCTGGCAGCATCATGGTGCTGGGGGCTGGCAGGGCTGGGCAGCACCGGCGGGCTGCGGTGGCCGGGTGGCTGGGGGAGGTGGGGGCTGCGAGGCGATGAGGACGGGGGGCGAGTGGCTGTGGGGGGCCAGGGGGCCGTCGGGCTGGCCACTGTGAGGGGGCCATGGCCCGTGAGGGGATGGAGCCAGCGGTAGGGGATATGGGAGGCCGGGGCCGGGGGGCGTGAGGGACCGGGGCCGGGGGGCGTGAGGGACCAGGGCCGGGGTCCGTGAAGGGATGGGGCCGTGAAGGGCTGTGAGGGGCCAGGGGCCTGCGTGGGGCCTGGGGCCGCGTCCCTGCGTGGGGCCGTGAGTGGCCGTCGGCCGTGAGGCGCCGTGGCCGATGCGCGGGGCCCGGCCGCGGCGCTGAGGGGCCGCGTCCCGCCCCGCTCCCCCCACCGCCGCCGCCGGGGCCTGCTCTGCCCCCCGCGGCCCGGCCCGGCCCGGCTCACCTCGCTGGTGCTGGCCGAGGAGGCGGCGCTGGGGGTCGGCGAGCGCTGCAGCGTGACCAGCGCCATGGCGGCGGCGACAGTATCGCCAGGGCCCGGCTACAAGCGGCGGCTGCGGGGCGCCGGCCGCCTCCACCGCCCCGGCGGCTGCGCAGCCCGCCCGGCCGCCGCGCCGCGCCGCGGGGAGGGGCGAGGGCGCTGCGGCGGCGGGGGCGGCCCCGGGGCGGGGCGGGGCCGGGCGGGACCTGGCCGTGCTTCCCCGCGGCCCTTCGGGGCTCTTCCCGGACTCCCACGCTGGGCCACCCCACCCCACGGGGGAAGCGGGTCCAGCCCCACCCCACGGGGGAAGAGGGGGGGTGTCCAGCCGCTCCCCACCGGGGGGTCACGGTCCCCCATCACCCCAAAAGGTGTCGGTGGGGTCTGAGCTTCGCCCCTGAAGCACCCGCCGGGTGCAGCAGCCAGGAGCATCCTTCAAACCCGACCAAAGAAAGTGCGAGGGGTCAGTGGTGCCGAAAGCAAGAGGCAGACGAGTAATGGGGTAATTAGTGTAAGAGGCTTTGCTGATTGTATGTAAAGCCCTTAATAATTCAGGCCGTTGGGTGGCTGCCTCTCCCCCTGCCACGCTGCAAAGGGGAGCTGTGCAAAAGCACCCTGGGGTCCGTGGGGCTGGATGCCCAGGTCTTGGACAACATCTGCCCCAGGGGGATTCTCCTGGGAGCATCCCTGGGAGGATGCGACCATGGGGCAACACACGCGGCGGTCGAGCCTCCTCCTTCACGGCATCCCGAGCCGCATCCCGAGCCGTGGCATCGCTGGCTGCTACCCTGGGGAGCCGGCAGTGGATGGGGTTGGTCGCTCACTGGTGCTGCTGTTCCTGCCGAGGGCAGGATGGCAGCCTCCGAAATGATGCTCAGGGTTGGAAATGTGTGCAAATGGTGGCAAAGCAATTAAAGGCCTACCTAAATACCAAAAGCCCTGAAGGTACCATGTGCTTAAGCCCTATAAAGCCTTATACCCTCCCAGGCCGTCCCCGTTGACCTCTCCGGGTAAAGCATCCTTCTGCTCAGGGCAGTCTGTGCCTTTTGTGGGACCGAATTCCTGTTGCTTGCGGTGGGTCGTGCTTGCGTGGCCGAAACCCCGGGCCCAGGACTCAGAGACGTGTCTGCAACTTGACTGTGTGTGAGATTAGTTCCCGTTTTTTCTTTTATCCTCATTACCTCCCTTATAAAAGCCCTAGGCACAGTAAAATCCCAAATTGTAGTGGCTCTGCCCAAGCACGACCTGTGCTTCCAGGGCTGCCTCTGCTTCTGGTAATGGTATCCACACTGACAGAAACCTGATTTTTCAGCCCAGAACCCAAAGTTGTGGGTTTTGTGAAGGGAGAGGCAGCTTAGAAATGACAAATGAAGGCATCTGACACCAGAGAGGGGGAAGCTGGGTGGCACAGCTCCTGAAGTCTATCAGGAGGCAGGCAATGCTGTTTCTCTCATACCACACAAAAATCAACACCGAAGTAACCAATTTTCCCAGATCCTGCAGGAATAGGGTGGTTGGGGAGTCCCATCCCCGTGTCCCCATTGTCCAGAACCTGTCATTGGGGCAGCCAACAGTCACCATGGTGACACGTGTCGATGATGGCGTTTTGCCACGGACCGTGGTGCCCCCGTTTTCCTTTCAGAGGCGCGACTCCGGGGCCGGCTGCCAGCCGTGTGCAGGGTCCGGCATGGGGAGCTCCACCTCCCCGGGGCTGGAGCACAGACTTTGGCCCCATTGCCCAGGGGCGGGCTGTCATCCCGCTGCCCTTGGCACTTAGACCTTGCACTGCGGGCAGTTCGCTGGGCTGTAAACAAGCTGCCCTGTGAGGGTGGCTCTGTCGAAGTCTCTGAAAACCGCAGCGGCTGCCCCGAGGACCACGCATTCTGCAGGTAAGCTGGTGAAAAACATCTTTCTGTTATTTATTGAGCAGCGAGGCAGATACCTCCCTGGCTGGTGCTGCAGGGGCAGCCCAGGCGCGTCCCTGCGGCTGCAGGTAGAGGAGGCAGCCCCAGTTCTTGCCGGCCGTGGGTTATAAAACCACAGCAGATGGGAAGCAGTGTGGCTCTCCCGCTGCCATCCGTGCTTCGCCATCCCGATGACTCATCCCTCCATCCCCGCAAATGTCACTCCCCCCGTGGGCTGCTTTTCACAGCGGAGATGCTGCACTTCACCTTATCCAAATAAAACCGTGGGCTAGAATTTACTTATGCTGCCCAGAACTAGGTCTGGCGTGATGGGGGTGTCCATCCCCCTCCCCACACACTGGCAGCTGAGCACCCAGGATGAAGTGATCCACAGGGTTGTACCCACAGCCCTTCCCCAAATTGGTCCTTGTCCGCTCTCTGCCCAGATGGTGACCATGGGGCTTTTTCCAGGCTGCAAGGCAGGAAAGCTCCGTCAAGAGGGAAGAGTCAGGGGACGGAGGGGGGCTGCAGACCCTCTTTGCAGCTGGCGTTCACATATAGTGGTTCTCCCAGCCGGTGCTGGGGGGGGTTTGGGGTGGTGGCACAGTCGCCCTCACGTGCAGGCAGTCCCAAGGGCAACGGCAGCGTGAGGAGCCGTCCTTGTATTTATCACATCTGGCATTACTCGCTGGAAAACACCCGCCATTTCCCATTTCCTTTATCTGTGCTCACATCTTTTGTCTCCAGCCCGTGCCAAGGGCTTGGAAGAATTTGGAGCACCCCACAGCGGGGCTGGGACACTGGGCAGGGAGGGCTCATGCCATCCCGTGGGAGATGCTCCAAGTGGGTGGGTACACCCACCTCTCCCCAGCTGCTCACCCTCGGCGCGCTGGTTGCTGGAAGGGAGAGAGGAGGGCGCTGATGGCGGAGCCGATGTCTGTGCCACTCTGCCCGGCGCTGCTGCAGGGCACGAAGCAGCCACGGCTCTTTCTGCCGGGCAGAGGAGCGTGGCCATGGGCAGCTGAGCCACAGCATTCCTGCTCGCCAGCGGCTACAGCACGGCCAAGGGTAGAGCCAGGGATGCCGCCCTGAGCACAAGAGCTGCAAGCAATGGAGAAATGTTGCCCTGCCTTCATGGCAAGCTACATCCTTCCCATCCACGCTTTCAGTGCCTGGTCAGCACAGGGCAGGTGTTGAAGGGGACTTTGGAGGCTTTACTGAGAAATGCACACAAAATGCACCAAGCGGCAGCTCAGCCCCATCCCTGCAGCCCAGCTCCGCTCCAGCAGCAGAGCCAAGGCTGGGTCAGGTCCTGCGGGAACCTGCGCCCTCCCTCTCGGGAACCCCCAGCTTCTCCGAGCAGCTCCCCAGCCCCGGCACTGTCCTTCTCTCCCCTGCAAAGAGCCGGAGCCATGCGTGTGGCCATCATCGGGGCCGGGGTGATCGGCCTCTCCACCGCCCTGTGCATCCACGAGCAGTACCACGGCCTGGTGCCCTCCCTGGAGATGGAGGTCTATGCAGACCGTTACACGCCCCACACCACCAGCGACGGGGCGGCCGGCTTGTGGCAACCCTACCTGAGCGACCACGGCAACCTGCAGGAGACGTAAGTGAGGATGAGGGTGATGATGATGAGGAGGAGGAGGAGGAGGTGGCTAGTGCTGTGTCCCCATTGGGCACAGCTCCATGGGGCTGGCAGAGCCACCGCTCCCCTGTTTTCATCACAGGCTCTGGAATAAAGAGACGTTCGATTACCTCCTGGGGCACCTGGGCTCAGCGGCAGCGAAGGAAATGGGACTTTTCCTCATTTCTGGCTACAACCTGTTTACGCAGCCGGTGCCGGTAAGGAGCAAGTCACAGCCAGGGCTGGGAAGGGCTCCAGCTCGGAGGCTGCCTGGGGGCGGGCAGGGTTGTACTTCTTCCCAGCCGATGTTCTGAATGTTTCTAAATCCTTCCAAGTTTGTCTTGTGACAGTTTGCCCTGGGACTCGGTGTTTTCTGTGCCCCCGGTGCGATGTTGGTATGGAGTGAAGGGCTGAGCCCTCCGAGGGTGGGAGCCGGCAGAGCGTCGCCGGCCGGGCTGTGCTGCAGCCACACGCCTGCCCGCTCCTTCGGGATGGGCTGTGTGGCGAGGATGTCTGTCCCCTGCACCTCCTGTCCCATGGTGGCATGGCCATTTGGGTCCATTAACGAGCTCAGACCTTTTTCCCTCTTGCAGGACCCATCTTGGAAGAACATTGCCCTGGGATTCAGGAACTTAACACCAAAAGAGCTTGAACTCTTCCCTGGTTACAGGTATTTTTCAGTCTGTTTTCTGGAGAGTCACTGATGTGCTTTCCCCAGGTATGGCTGGATGGTCTCATCCAGCGAGGATGAGAAACTGCGAGTGCAGAAGTGGCCTTGCTACGTTTCAACCGCTTCCCTTAAAATAAGTAGGAAACACCCCAAACAAACAAAAAAAGCATCAGCCCGGCATATAAACCATTCCAGCGCCGCCCTTACTTCACCAGATATTGTCAAACTAGGGGGAAGGAAATCAGCAGAAAATGTTTTATGCTGTAAACAAGAGGGAAAAAGTCATGCACTTGTTGTGCAAGGGAGAATTGGGGTCCCGGAGGTACAGTGGCCGTTGGGAGCGCCGGGGCAGGAGGTGGCTGCTCATGTAAAGCTGCTGCGGGTCCTTAACGGCGTCCTCTCCTTGTCTGGTTTCAGCTACGGCTGGTTCAACACGGCGCTGATGCTGGAGTGCAGGAGCTACCTGCCGTGGCTCACCAACAGGTGAGTGCGGGGCTGCCCCGGTGCCGGGGCTGGGGCTGTGCCGGTGTGGGAGCCCTGCCGCTGCCCCCGATTTCTCATGGGAGGCAGGTGTGGATTTTCATCCTGCACATCAGGTGTTGCCCCGGATCCTTCCCTAACGACGAGTTGGTGGCTGAGTCCAGGCAGCGCGGATTTTAGGTGGCCGCCCCGTGTCCTGCGGCACCTCCGCCCTGCTGACGGTGGTGGCTTGCACGTGCCAGCACCCACAGGGGACCTGAGCATCCTCCCCGGCTCTCAGCAGCCCTCACCCCGTGCCCCGCAGCAGGGCCGGTGCGAGGGCATGGCAGGACGCGCCAAAGGAGAGAGGAGACAGGGATGCATCCCTGGGAAGTTGGGAAAGGGGTCTGGAATTCCTGCTTGTTGCCGCAGTGGAGTAACAGGCTCCCCACTGTCATAGTTAGCCCAGGAGTGTCTTTTTGTGCAACAAAAATAAAAGTAATGGGATACTTAGAGCTGCGTCTGAGCACTTTTAGCCATGGGAGTATCTGGGGCTTGGTTCTGCTCTTGTCGTTTCTAACGAGGGGCGGGTGCCCTGTCCGCAGCAGAAAGCTCCGATGCCGGGCTGAGCAGGGCTGGTCACCCTCGGTAGCTCTGGGCCATTAGGGAAATGAGCTAATGACGCGAGACCGTTAGGAACCACCAAGAAGACCACGGGTGTTTATTACAAGGAGCAACAAGCCGTATTTATTCTGGGTGTCAATGACAAGCGCTAATTTGAACAGTACATTTGCTTTTAATTTCCTGGTAATGAATGAACTTGTTCTTCTTCCCAGGTTAATGCAGAGAGGAGTGAAGTTTTTCCATAAAAAGGTTGAATCTTTCCAGGAGGTGAGTGGTGATGTGGAGCCGGGGCAGAGCGGGCACGGCCCCGTCCCGGCGTGGAGAAGCAGCCTGCAGCGGGCACCTGCTGCTCCGGCATCTTCCTTGGCACAGCCAGGACAGGGGACAGCAGCAAGAGCATGCCAAGATCTGGGAAAAAAATTCCACCAGGAAAGAGAAAGGCTCTTGGGCATCAGGAGGTGGCTGAGAGGGGTTGGGGTAGCACATTTGGCCGGTTGCTGAGTGAAGATGCAGCCAAGCGTGGGCAGTACGGCTTCCCCTTAAACTGCAAACATTCTCCTTGCCTGCACACATGGGGTCCCTGCGGGAGCCGTGCCGGGGAAGCGATGCCCTGGATCCGGCCCTTATGCTTTATTCGTTACCAGACTGTTGGACCAAGTTCTTGGCTGGGCTTCGCTGCAGGAATCTCGTGCCCGCCGTGGGCAGCATGGCTGTGTGCGCGGCTCACCGCGCCGCCTCTCTCTCTCCTTAGATGTTTGCTCAGGGCGTGGATGTGGTGATAAACTGCACCGGGATGCGTGCGGGGGAGCTGCAGCCCGACCCGGAGCTACAGCCTGGCCGTGGACAGGTCATAAAGGTGAGGGGGGTGCGGGGCTTGTGCCCTCCCTCTTTTTTCAGGAGGAGTCCTTTGTTAACCACGTAGCTGTGCCCTCCAGGGCAAATCATGGGTTTGTGGGCTGGATCCACGCTGGGATCAGGTCCTGATTCCCAGCAACTGTTGGTCATGTGTGTGGAGGCCAGAGCAAAAAGCCTGGATCCTGTTCTTTGTTCAGCCGTGGGGATGGTCAGGCCAGGTTGGATGGGGCTTTGAGCAACCTGGTCCAGTGGGAGGTGTCCCTGCCAACCGCGTCCTGGGCTGCATCAAAAGAGGTATTGCCAGCAGGTGGAGGGAGCTGATTCTCCCCCTCTACTCCACTCTCGTGAGACCCCACCTGGAGTACTGCGTCCAGCTCTGGAGTCCTCAGCACAAGAAGGACACGGAGCTGTTGGAGCGGGGCCAGAGGAGGGCCACGAAGATGATCCGAGGGCTGGAGCCCCTCTGCTGTGAGGACAGGCTGAGAGAGCTGGGGGGGTTCAGCCTGGAGAAGAGAAGGCTCCGGGGAGACCTCAGAGCGGCCTTCCAGTACCTAAAGGGGCTCCGGGAAAGCTGGGGGGGACTCTGGATCAGAGAGTGTAATGATAGGACGAGGGTTAATGGTTTCAAACTGGAAGAGGGGAGATATAGGTTGGATATTAGGAAGAAATTCTTGGCTGTGAGGGCGGTGAGCCCCTGGCCCAGGTTGCCCAGAGAAGCTGTGGCTGCCCCATCCCTGGAGGGGTTCAAGGCCAGGTTGGACGGGGCTTGGAGCAACCTGGGCTGGTGGGAGGTGTCCCTGCCGAGGGCAGGGGGTGGAACGGGATGATCTTTAAGGTCTCTTCCAACCTGAACCATTCCATGATTCTATGGTTATTTGGGGAAACAGAGACTCACGCCAGGTAGGAAGCTTCTCCGCTTGCCTACCTGCCCTCCCCTCTCCCTCTCTTCCCACGGCAGTGCAGGGAAACCAGCCCCGGCTGTACATAGAGCCTGAGCAGAAGGGAGGGCATCACGTGCAGACCCCAGTGGCCACACTCGCCGAGCTGCCCACGTCCCTCCCGCTGCCCCCCGAGCCAGGGACCCCAGTCTCCGGCTCTCCCTGACCCTCTCCCCTTCGTCTCCCAGGTCCTGGCCCCGTGGGTGAAGCATTTCATCATCACTCACGACATCAAATCCGGTATCTACAACTCGCCGTACGTCATACCCGGGTAGGTGACAGGGGGCGAGGCAGGGTCCGGCTGGCGTTAGGGACGCTCTGCTGCCAGCGCTCCCAAAGCCCCAGCTCAGGCTGACATCTGCCCTGCAGCAGCCCCGGCTGGGGCTGGTACCCGGCCCGATGGCACTTTTATTTGCTGCGTGGGAGGAGAGCAGAAGGATGTGGGCAGGCAAAGCTCCTACGGTCAGCACAGAGAGTGACCCCGGCTCGGCACTCGGACACAGGGAGGGTCCAAGCTGGTCCTGGGATCCTGGGATCTCGGATCAGGCAGCACCACAGGGCTTTGGTGTCCCTGGTCCTGTCCTTTTCCAAGGAGCAAATCCCACCAAAGCAAAATGCCAGTCCTGGCCAGGTCCTCAAAAGAGCCAAGCACTGACAGCGGGGCAAGCATTTTGGGAGACATATTTTATTTTCACGTTTTTACCCAGTTCTCTCGTCAACGGTGTTGACGAAACTGCTGTACAGCAGCTCATTGTGGGGAAAGGCTCTTCTGATTCGTGTTCCCGTTAAAACCAGTGGCAGGAATCCTTTTTACTATAATAAAAGCCTACCCTAAAAAGCTCAGCCTTCCCTACACTGTTACCCTGAGCTGTGCCGGTGGCTGCTGGTGAGGCATCTCCTGAGAGCATCCCGTTCGGTTTAGCACCCACACAGGGCTCCCGGCCACCTCCCGAGGAGGAGACCCAGGGGAAAACCTTATTTCTGTGTCCCCATAGGGGTGCGATGGGCTGAAACAAGATCCTGGCCCCAAAAGCACCATCTCCCGAGCTCAGCAAGCGGCAGTGGCTGTGCCCCGGCAGAGCCCAGCTTCCAGCGTTTCCCTTGCACTTTCCACCTGCTTCCCACCAGCAGCTTTCTTTGGGGAGTCGGGATCTGTTTGAGACGGCAGCGTATGCGTGTACCCAGGGAGCTAAATTACAGGATAAAATAAATACATGTCTGCTGTTCATCCCGCCTCTGTTTCCTCCTGAGAGCGGCCATCTACCCTGCTTTGGCAACGGAGAGGCTTTTTTAAGCTGTAACTTGAATGCTGCATTTCTGGCACTTCCTATCGTGCTAATATTTCGGGGTTAGGCAATAAGCCGTTACGTAAATAGGAACTTTGCATGCTCACAGCCCCCAGGCAAAGTATTCCGAGCGATTTCTGATCGCGGTCCCAGCTCTGTATGAATTTCTCTCCCCGTGTTTATTTTAGCTTGAGCTGTCACAGCCGGGCAGCGGGCTGGCTCCCGAGGGAAGCAGCCGGGTCCAGCATTCCCGCATGGAGGTCACTCTTCCACGCTGGATTGCTCAGCCCCGGGGACTCGCCCCCCCCGCACGCCCCTGGCATCCAGCCCTTTTGTCTTTGTGCTTCCCAGGGCTCATGCAAGGTTTTGGAAGGGTCCAGCAGGTACAGACACCCCCAGCGCCCCCCAGCCTTACCCTGTCTCTCGTCCTTTGTTAATCCGCGGGAGTTTTGGAGCGGCAGCAAAAGAAATCTGTTTCTTTGTGTTCTCCACTGCAGGCATCCCATCCCTTCCAGCAGGAATATGTTTCTCCAGTTTCTCCAGCAGGAATATGTTGCAGGCTCAGGGTGTAGCAGGATCCGTAGCAGGATCCGTAGCAGGTTCCATAGCAGGATCCACAGCAGGATCCATACATCACTCACGCTCAGAGTCCCTCCACGTGGTGGCCCAGCAAGGGACGGCTGGGGACACTCCCCGTCATTTCTCTCCTTTGGTTTTTGGTGCAGGAGTGAGTTCACGGTCTTGGGAGGCATCTATCAGCACGGCAACTGGAGCGAAGAAAACAGCGCCCAGGATCACAAAACCATCTGGGAGAACTGCTGCAGGCTGCTCCCCGCTCTCCGGGTGGGTGATCCCAAAGGAATGCCCACCGCTGGGCTGCGGGACGAGGCACCCGTGGGGAGGGAGGGGACACGGAGAGCCTGGGTGCTCCGGCGCAGCTGAGGCTGAGGACAAACCACAAAATCTGAACCTTTATATGGTGCCTTCAGCAGGCCAGCAGAGCTGCAAAGCGACCATTGCTTATGCAGCGAAAGCCACCGCGCCAAGAAACACGCTGTTGACGGGTGAATTGTGCACGTAGAGTAACCCCGGGCAGCACGCAGCACTCGATAAGAGGGTAACACACGGGGCGGTGGCACGGCTCGGCGTTTGTCAGTGCTCGTCCTGCCCGTGGAATCATAGAATCATAGAGTCATGTAGGTTGGAAAAGACCCTTGGGATCATCAAGTCCAACCATCAGCCCCACTCTACAAACCACCTCGGGCTCCGTACACCTGGCTGGTCGCCAGGCCGGGTCTGGGGTTGGCGTTGCTTTTGTGACGAGGTTTGTAAGGAAAAATTACTCAAAAAGCTGGTGAAGAACGACAACAAAAGCTTTGGGAGGTCCCAGCCCTTTGGTCATGGTGTGTGTCCCCCCCCTGGCCTTTCGGCACTGCTGAGAGGCCGGTGAGTGGTGAGGCTGGTTTGTGTCGGCTCCTGGCGCTGCCGTTGCGCCCCACGTCAGCAGGAAAGGCAGCGCGGGGCTTCGGCGCAGTGGTTTGCCTCCCTGGCTCCGCTGCAGGCTGCCCATGCACGGGATGTGATCCCGAATTGTTCCGCCCAGTTGCCCCTTTGGAGCATCACAGGAGGCGGTGCAGCCGCAGGGATGAGGGGGTCCTCCCCGCTCACCGTAAGAGCCCTCATCGGACGGGACACTTGGTGCCGTGACGTTTGGCTGCCGTAACCCGGGGAGATGCTGTGCGGGCGCTGATGGGCTTTTTCCTTTCAGGAAGCAAAGATCGTACAGGAGTGGAGCGGCTTGAGACCAGCGCGTCCCCGGGTTCGCTTGGAGCGGGAGACCCTCCGCCACGGGCATTTCCAGGCCGAGGTACCGCGCGCAGCCCCGAGATGTGCCGTTAACCCACAGGGCCGTTAACCACCGCGCTACTTGCGCATCAGTCGCTGCGACCCTGGCAGTGCGGCACCGACATCCAGCTGACGCTGGTGCTCTTCAGCCCGCAGCCGCGCGGCCCCGCATTTGTCAGTCCTCCCTCTGTCTCCCCTCTAATAACGGGCCAATCTTTGAGCCAGTTTCAGCCCAGCATCGGAGATCAGTGTCAAAGACATTGAGTTCTGTTGGATTTTATGGGGAGATTGGGTCGGGAGCGCTCCTGCCAAAGGAAAACCTGCAGCTGGAGCTTAGTCCTTAACAGACACCAAAAAACCCATACGGGAGAAAAACTTCGAGGCAGCAAACCTCACGGGCTCTGCTGCTCCCAGAATCACAGGAGGCACTTGTGAACCATGTTTCGGTGTCAGCATTTAAAGCGGCGCAGTTTTCTGCTGGGAGCCCGTAAACGTACAGCCCTTGTGCGCGCGAACGTCGTGTCTCCCTTTAATAAAACCCAATATGCATTTTTTTAGTAAAATGCTCATGGCCTCCAGCACTGACGCCAGGTTGTTGGTGCCAAAGCCTGGACTTCTCGAGGTTTCTTCCCATTCAAAGCTCAGCAGCAGCACGGAATGAAACGCAGGGAAGGCACCGAGGGCCGCTGTGGGGCCGGACCTGCCCTGGGGCTCGGAAAAATTCAGCTGCCTCTGTGTAGGTGAAGCTGGATGCCGAGTGTAAAACTGCCCCAGGGCGATGGCTCTTTAAATTGCCTTGCACTGCTAATATAGCTTTTAAGAGAAAGGAGACAGGGATGGCACGAGTGTCAGCGTGCCACCTGTTCTTGGACCCTCAGCTCAGCACCCTCTCACGCAGGACCACGTCAGTCCTTGGCGCTGCTGCCCGAGCGCTCCACAGCAGCCCTGCAGAGGGAATCCTCCGTTTGATCGCGTGTATATGTCTATAGCTTAGAAGAGGAGATTAAAGCTCCAAAGGGGATGGCGACTGCAAAATGTAATTAAATGGAATGAGAATATATTCAATTTTTAGCTGGAGAATCTTGGAAAGAAATCGGTGTACTCAGGCAAAGCCCGGAGCATGGTTCAAAGCGGTGCTGTATTTGAATGAATTTGTGGCTCGCTCTGTTCCTTTATCAGCGCACGGTACCTGCGCTGCCCTGGCACGGGAGAGGTGTAGCTATCGATCCCGGCCGTGGGCCAGGGCTCCTGCTGAAGCACAGCGATTTACCTTGGCAGGAGCGAACTCGAGGTGGGATGGGACGTGTTCTGCTCCGAGGACCACGGCTGCGGCCCCGCTGCTGCCTTTCCCCAGGGCCGGAGCAGCTGCAGAGGATGTTCCGCGGCCCCCCTGAACCACCCAGAATTCCTCCTGCCTCTGCAGCGGCTTTTGGAGGGAGGGAAGGAGCAGTGGGAAGCGCAGTGGGAGCTCCCAGATCGAGCGGTCAATCCAAAGACACCGAGGACATTCCCAGCCACCGTCGTGGCCCCTTGCTGCCTTTAACCCCAGAGAGCTCCAGCGCAGCTTTCCCAGCACTGATCCCTTCTCTTCTCCCCCAGGTGATACACAACTATGGCCACGGCGGGTTCGGGATCACCATCCACTGGGGCTGTGCCATGGCAGCAGCCCGGCTCTTCGGGAGCATCCTCCAGGAGAAGAAGCTGGCCAGCCCGCCGCAGCCCCGCTTGTGAGTCGCCTGCTCGCCCGGGGATTATCGTGACAGCAGTAGCTTAGAAATCACTGCAGAAAGACGCAAATAACACAGTGATACGTGTGGGCCTCTCAACTCCCCCCCTCCCCTCGCTCCAGCACCCGTCCGTAGTGTCTGGTTTTCAGGTCGCTGCCAGTTCTGTGGCTGCCATTGGCCAGACAGCTGCGTTCCCCCCACCCTGCCCTTCCCCAACCTGCCTAAAGGAAGTGCTTTAAAATACGAACTAATTATCTGTGGCAAAGTGCGCTTCTGTCCCCGGGGGGATCAGTCTGCAAAGGGCAGGCAGAGTTCAGCTGGAATCTTCCTGGTGCTGCAGTTCATCTGCGCCACGGGACGGGATCTGAAACCAAGCCCGTGCCACCTGAGGTCTTCCCTGCCTGCTCCGACACCCAGCGTGTAATTAGCTTTGCAAGCTCCCCCCAGGAGGCAAAAGCTCCTTAGTAGGAAGAAGCTCTGAAGCTCCCAGGGAAGTAACAACCGCTCTAAAAGCACGTGTTTCAGTTACAATTGCCTGCTTACGTTCATGCCAGGACAAAGCATGGGTCTGGTCTATACAGCACCTGGTTAGTGTATCTGGCAAGAGACAGCAGCCCTTGCCTAAAATGGGCTTTCCAAATGATGTTTTTAGCAACAAAAGCAACATGTTCCAGCCCTGTGTACTTGCCAGACTCTATATATAGCAGAGAGCATACGGAAAATAGCTGTTCTCGTCCCTAAAACTCCCACGGGCCCTTGGGTTTCTCATTTTCTCCAGCCGTGAGACGCGCCTGGAGCAGCAGCTCTGAGAGAGGAGGTGGCTCGGGGCGGGTTGTGCCTCCCGAAGGAGTTGGGGACGACTCCCAGGGGGGTATGACTTTCGGGGGGCGTTCAGTGCCGCTGCTAGGGACCCCTAGATGCGCTGTTCTGAAGAGAACAGTTTGGCCCATTTTTCCACGCCGCTTGTTTTTCCTGCTCTAAAAACCACCACAGACAAGGTACTGAATGGGCAAGAAGCATTAGCCTCAAATCCCGAGGCTGTCCCGAGCCCAGCACGCGGTGCCTGGCTCGCTCCGCTCTGCAGATAAGCCAACTGGTTCTTACTCATCTGTGATGCAGCTTCTCTCTCCCCCTCACTCCGTGCGCCAGAAATAGCTCATCGCCCTGATTTGCGATGCCCCGGGCAGCTGCACCCAGTGAATGAGAGATGCTGCGCTGCAGCTGGGCTCCCTCCACCTCCTCCTGGGCACCTGGATTTAAAACAGTCCCACAAAAAGCGCCCGGAACGGCTACCCGTCGAAGGGCCCGTCTCCTGATGTGCTGCTTGTTTCACCGAGGAAAAGAGAAACTCGTGAAGGCTTTTTAGGCAGCGATCCGCAGGCAGCGCTGCTGGAGACGGTCCACGCGCAGGAGATGTGCTGCCTCGTGGACGCGTTCGAGACTTGTCTCATCTTCAGCAGCGCTGTGGAGGTTACCCTGGCCCCGGGAGACCTTCCCGCAACCTCGTTTTCCACCGCACACGACGTGACCATTGTGTGCTCCTCCAGTGTACGCACCCTTGGCAGCCAGAGAGCTCTGACGAGCTTTGCTGAGCACATCTGCTAATTGTCTGCCCTTTTACGAAAGCGGCGATGGTTACTCTCACCATAAGGGTCGGAATTTCTCAGCGGCTGCTGCCCGGTCCCCTTTCCTGCCTCTCTTCCTTCTGTAAAGGTGCGAGAGGGTTGTCTTTGCCTCTGCTGTGACACCTGCGGTGCTGGCAAAGTGGCGTTGCGCGGGAATTCTCATTCCTGGGGCACTCGAGTCCAAGGCAACACTTCGCTGTCGAAGGCACCAGCGAGAGCGGGAGCCCAGGCCCTCTGGCTGCAGTTGTGGCCTCCTCACAAAGGTGGTGTGTGAGGAGATGTGGTGCTCCTCACATCCTTGGGAAGTACAAAACGCCTTCTGCTAGCCGCGGAGAGGTGACAGCAAGCTCTGTTAGCTGCTACGGGGTCATGGCACGGGTCAGGGCAGACCAGGGTCCGTCCTCAGAAGGCAGCGGAGTGTGGGGGGTGTTGAAGAGCCTGCTGATGTCTGGTGAGGAGCCTGCTGATGTCTGGTGGCCAAGGCACCTCCGCACTGTGCTTAAAAACCCAAGGGGGACATAGGAAAACCAGGCGCCCCTGACACGTCCGTGTCAGGTCCAGTCTGTCTGTCAAAGGGGTTTCCCGCTTTATCTGGCAGCTCACCTGATATATCGCAGCCACATTCAAAGGCGTATGATCAAGGAAAGGACAGAAAAACCAAGAAGACAATAGCTGGAGAAAATTTACCACTGATTAATGCTAAACCTGACGGTCTGTGGTAGCGCCTCAGTGGAAGCCATTCAGTGAAACGGCATCCACCCCATTTCACTTGTTCCAAATATGAGATGTTAAGGACCACGTTCTCCTCCCATTTGCACTGCTGTAAATCCCAGACCCCTTCCCCAATTTCGGAAGAGCTAGGCTGGGTAGCAGGGGTGCAGCAACTCACCGTACAGCTTGCCAGAAGCAGTCGATTCTTGCTGATCTTAAAGCCTCTAGGAGCAGCTGATCTGTCGTCTTAGGCAGGCGCTTAGAAAACAAGCAGAGATGATGAGAAGTGTAATTTTATTTGCAGTCTAATTTTGCTTATTTTCTAAAAGGCCAGGATTTAATATGCGTGCACAATAAAGGTAGTAACCAAATATCTCGCGTGTGATGCTTTCTCTTCTTAATGATGGCATGGAGAGCGTCTCAAATGCTAATTCCATAGAAACAGCCCCGTAGACCATCATTCCACGTCTCCCCACACATTTTGCCGGAACACTTCCCCCTGCAGCAGGAAAGAGCCGTCATTTCGGATTCTGAGTAGACAAATGAACCTGAAATACCATTGTGTGGAATTACCCGGTTGCCTGCATGTTGTTGCTAACAGCCCCCGGCCCATTAAGAACTCGTGTTCCCGTACAGAAACGTTTGGGACGCTCTCCTGTGGCTGAGCCGATGGCCGCGTTTTGAGACGAGAGCGACAGGGAAGGTGTTTGACACTGCTGGCAGCAGAGGTGAAACCCCGCGGGACAGAAGGGTCACGAGATTGGAGTTCGCTTTTGTGGGAAGGGTACGGTAAGAGGGAGGCAGCGGGACGCCAGGACGGCTACTGCACCAACTGTCTCGAGAAGCACAAAGCCCCATCTCCCGCGGCCGGCATCAGCACATTTTATGAACTCGGAGTTCTCAACAACGATTGCCTGTGACACAGAACAAAGCTGGAAACACATCAAGTATCAGTAAAGTTATCCTCTGTAAGCAAACAGCAGCTCTGGCATTTTGGAAAAGAGAATGAGCTGTAGAAGCGGCTGCGGATGCCAAAAAGTTCACAGAAAACACAGAAGAATGAATATTCTCCCCGAGTATTGCTTCCACGATACGAACCCTGCCGTGGTTACCAACTGTTTCCATTCCCAGAAATAAGACTCTTCATCCCGGTGGACCGGCGGCGGCGGCACAAGCTGTGAGCAGGGAGATTAATGCGCGCCGAGAGGAGAACACCCTGTATTGGCATGCAAAGGATTTGCAGCTCGTTAGTCATTTTGACTCGGACAGGGACAACCTTCTGTTTGGAAATTACTGGACATCAAAATAAGAGTATCTTTAAAGGGCAGCGGAATGCAGCCAAGGTTATGCGTTTAATTATATTTTATAAAAACAAGAGATGGAAAAGAGAAAAGTTTACATTAAAGAGTAAATAAACAGAAGGAACTCTCCCCGCCCCGAAGTCCGGACGGACACTCTGCCACCTCCTCCCAACATGCCTTTGTGATCCCCAAGCACATATTGCAGCGTTAAAGGCATTGCTAGAAATCGCCCCCGGGCAAGGAGCAAAACTGCCCGGTTTGTATTGCCCACACTGAATTAAAAGCAAAGCGCAACTGGAGATCTTAAGATAATTTTTAAAATATTGAGCTGTAGTTATCTGTGAGGTTACTTAAAATGCAAACACGAATCCTGTGGCTTTTCTCCCTGTCCAACCGCATCAAACACGCACACGAGAGGAGCGAGACCTGCCACGTGCCGAGCCCTCGCACATCCAGCTGAGTCCGCCCAGCAGCGCGCGCCTCGAAGCCCTGAACATCAAGGCAAAAGAACGGTAAAGTTACGGACCCTTCCTAAAAGTCCCACAGAACAGCCACGAGCATTTTTACTGAAAAAACTATTTATTTGTTTAACATAAAATATCTAGTGTGGAATTAAACTATCCGGTGTGGCATCAGTAACATAGGAACAAAAGGAGTATTTTACAACAAGCTCGATATACACAAAGTTTTTTAAACATTAAAATGTATCCAGCTTAGAAACTGTACATTCAAACACAGGAAAACATTCAACGTTCTTTCGGCAAGCATTTAGGAATAATAAATCATTCCATCAAAGCACACTTGGAGAATTATTTTTCCCACAACAGCTTTGCACATTAATATATCGGACAGTTAGCAAATCTCTGAATCCCACAGTTCTGTTTGCTCTCAGGTTTAATTCAAAATTATCTCACTTTATTGTTTTAAATGAACTATATTAATTCCTTCATCCGTGAAAAATACTCGACTGTGTACAACAATCTTTGGAAGCTTATTATATACGTCAATGGTGTTGCCATATTAACAAAATATGACTTGTGATTATTTATAGGCTATTGTGTATCAACCCGGATGTTCTTCAGTTTTTCGGTGAACAATCTAAGATGTCCTTCCCTTATTAACCATACGCAAAATAATACGGACCTGCAAAACCTGAACCTGGGCTTCTTCAGTGCCCGATCGATTCCTCCTGATTTCAGTGAGGTGGGATCAGCTGCGGGGGCTCCGCTCTGTCTCCCTCTATTCAGCTGATCCAAAGCCCACGAATATCCACGGGAGATTGTCCCAGACTTCAGGGAGCTTTGGATCGCGCTTTAGGCATCGCTGTCTTTAAATCGAAGACCCGGAGTATGAAGTTGTCCTCAGCAGGACCAATCCTGGCCGTTTACATCGTTATATATATTTTCAATGCAGAATTCGTAAAAAGTGAAAAGCAAAAATGCCTTCAGTTTTCTTTTAATACTGTAAATGTCACAGGTTAAAAGTGAACTACTCAACAGCGCGAAAAGGTTTTGCATTACCTATAAATCTTTACCCGGGAAATATTTTATTTGAAGTATACATACGTGCAAGTTTATGAGATATATATATACTTCACCTAAAGCTCTCTGAGTGCACCCTTTGAAGGCCATTGCAATGCAGTCCTTTAAAACTGTTGAATATTGACTCAAAAGAACGAAGCGATATGTGAACATTAACACTGGAAAAGCAGAATTTTAACTAAAGACAATAACAGACAAACAAACTTAGGAGCGGGGCTGTAAGGTGGCATTCCTTCAGGCCACGGATGCCATGCACTTTATACTCATTCTCACCTCTCATGGGGGATTCTCCTAGAGGCCACCCAATTTTGGGGTGTCCACCTAACTGTGAACGCAGCTCATGGCACGCCCCCGTGGCGAGAGGCTCGGAAGCATCTGGATGTGTCCCCGTGAGGTCCGTGCCAGGACTGGCAGGCTCTCAAGTGCCTTCACCAGCAGGAGGGAGAAGATGATAGTCACAACCGTCATTAAAAGGTGAACAGTCCGCACTATGCAAAGGCAAAGCAGGTTTTCTACCTCGCTGGTCACACGTGTGGTCTAACATCTGATCTAAACCCATCCAGGAACTGCTTCCTCACTGCCAATGTCCTGTCCATCTCTCGCACACCGGAGGACAGTCCAAGGGAAGCAAGTCCATCCATCTCTACTGCGAGGCAGCACTGAGCTACCCCAGTTGCATAGTGTGGGGTTTTTTTTGTTATCCAACTACAGCCTGACAGAAGGAGATGAAAACAAATTATTTGCGCTGGCTGTCGGTGCCGTGAGAGCCCTGTCTGTTTACTGGGGATCGACCGGAGCTGGAGCTTGCTGGAGACTGAGCACACAGGATACAGAGACGGCAGAGACAGCGAAAACCAAACCAGCGCGTGGGAACAGCCTCCGGAACAGACAGCGTGTTTGTGTCATCAGCCACATCTACAGCGGGATCCCCTGTGAGCTGAAATGCATTTTCATATTACTGGGAAAAGGAAAGTTTGCCTGTTCGGACCAACTGCTTCTGGAGTCCTTCATCGCAGTCGCCATCACCGAGCGGTAAATGAATGGACAGGCATTTTTGTGCCTTGTCAAACTTTAACTTTTCTCAGCAGAAGATACCCACACACAGAATATCAATAATAACTCTTTGGCCTTTTTTTATTAGTCTGAGTTTCCTCAGTTTCTTTAAGGAATTATCCACTTCTAATTTTCCTCCAGTGCTATAAGCAAACAGCCTAACGTGTCTTGGAGCATTATACTGCACCACAGTGCTGGCGAACCCTAAGTGAAAGCTGAGCCCCAGTTGTGTTCATTTGTATTGCACCTAAAAATGGACTCAGTGACCTATTCTTGCCCCACAGAAAAGGGGCCAGAAAATACTACTTAAAATATTCTACTGTGCAAAAATTTGTTGCACCTACCTACGGTTACGTGAGACAACTGACCACACATACTATAAAAATGTATTGCTTCCCACCGCCTAGTGATTAGCATTTAGTCCGTCTCACTTACATTTGGTTGCGTGTTCCATAGTCTGGAATCCTGAAAAGCAGCTGAGCCATGGATGAGACATGTCTCAGCTTCCTTACGCCTCTCCTCGCTGCACATCCACAGACTCTGAAATCTGACTGCCTGCGTGGCGACAGATTCCTGACACACAAGACGAACTTCTCCTCGCCTGAACTCTGTTACATTCTCTGGCAAGAGCAGAATCATCAACCTTGAGGGGCAACATCTGAAGGAGTGAAGTTCCTCATCTAAGGATGATCACAGTTCGGCTCTTCCCATGATTTTTCTTCATTTACGACATGATGCAGCTACATTCCTTTGTCACCAGCTTGCCGTTACAGTCAGTGAACAACCAGCAGCTACCGAAACGTCTCTGTCAGGAGGCCAGCTTCTGTTGGGAGACACTTGAGAGCAGCTCCATCCAAGCTGCTACACACAGCTGTTCAGACTGAGGCATTTTTATCAAAAAGGTTTTGGGTACACCACCGCGAGAACATACTTAGGCAAATTGAGCAGAAACATACCCGGACCCATGCAGAAAACCACGGCGTGCATCTCCACACACACAGAGACACCGGTACAGCTGAAGGAGTCTTCACCAAGCCACAGACAGAGTGCTCAATGATTCTGGCAATGGTAGAAAAGTCAAATTCTGCTCCAAACCACACAGATTGACATTTCTTATATAAGGTTCCATCTCTGCAACAATACCACGCCTCACTGACGCAAACTACCTGCCTTGGATGGGAGAAACATTCCAAAAATCGTTTCCAAGCAATCAGCACCTGCTAATTCTCAAGGAACAGAACCCATAAGCGAGGGAACTAGAAAGCATTGGTTGGTTTGCCGTTACCACATTTTGTTGTTGTTGTTGTTGTTGATGGCTAAAAAGTGCAAGGCAGGCATCTAATTCATAAAACCTATTCTGTAGTGTATGGAATCCACCGTGTGCTATGCCAGGTACACAATAAATATTAGTCTTTTGTTTTTAGGCATCAAAAGTACATTATTTTAATTACAGCTTATACTGAGTTGCATTCAGTTAGCTATTTGCTTGACACGGGACATTTTAAGCTGAAGAGCTGACCATGCAAGCACAACAGACTTAAGAAAAACCCTTCCTGCTAAACTTCAAATGATATCTGGATCAAACGCCTCTCAATACAGAAGTAAAGTTTTTATGAGTGTGAGCGAAGAGCAGCAGAGACACAATTTGCTTAGCTTCAACCCAAAAGTTCCTGCAGTTTGACACATGACGTTGGCAGTGAGAGGATGGTCAGCTTTCTATGCTTCAGGGTTGGATTTGTTGTGAAAGAGATCTCGCTCCTATCATTCGTTCTTTCGGCAGGTTTTCATGTCCCATCATTCCTGTGATCCGGAATTTGACCTGGTAACCCCTGGGGAATGAGATCCTCTCCCAACCATCTCCTGTCCCCATTCTCTGTGGCTGGACTCCTGTAAGCCACGACCTTTTGTTTCAATGGGCAAGAAGCAGGAAGCCACAGCGGCCAGCAGGCAACATCCACTGTAAACCACCAGCGTTAAATAGACTGAAGATTCCAACATCACCTGCAGAAGAAAAGGGCAGAAAATACAGAATAGTATCCCTGACCCTATCACAGAAATACTAATACTAATGTAGTAGTAGAAATTTTAATTACAGTATTGGAAAAAATGTTTAATGTGCACTGCTGCATAATTTCTTTCCTCAGTGATGACAGAGAGCTATTGAACACTGACAAAACAAGTGCCAGGAGGTGCTGCTGCACTCAGGTATTAGGCAGGACTGAAGCAAATCACAAGTTTTCTCGCTACTGCTCTGCAGAGCTTCTGACACAGCCTTCTGAGTCCTGTCGCTGTGCAGCCTGGCTTCCCCAGCCTCCCTGTTCTCACGCCACGTACCCTTAAGGTTTGCATCCTCCAGGACCTCAGCCTGGGATCTCAAGAGAAAGGTGGCAATGCACCACACACAGGACCTCCCTGCCTCTCACAAACCCCACCTCCAGATGGTGGCTTCCAAGGTGCCCTTACATCCATCCAGCCGCCTGCTTCTCGGTTATTTATCCCCCACCACATGGACCTCTGGAGCAAGAGGCAAATTCAGAGATGAACCCGAGTTCTCCTCAAGGAACAGGCAACAGGAACCCTCCTTCAACACATCACGCACAGATTGCCCTTGGTTTGGCCCTGACAGCAGAAGAGCAGGTTCCCCATCACCTTCCTGTGCCTTCAGTCTCGGAAGGAGAAGGGATTTTACCTGTGCAATGAAGGGGGTTATGAGGGCTCCCACTCTAGCCATTCCACTGCATGTTCCCAGGCCCAAAGCACGCGTGGCTGTTGGATAAACCTGTGAACAAAGCATCAGTCTGTTAACCCTAGTGGGAAGTTCTCTTCCCTCTAGTCTCCTAAATCGATGGAAATTAATACGTGGTACTACAGCAAGTTCTGCTAGACAATGACAATGAGATCATCAACTCATATCTGGGGTAAGGTCCATTGTGAAGAGGTCACAAAAATGACTTTCCCACCATGTTCTCACTCCCCTTAAATATTCTCATTACAAAAACAACCTCCTTACCTCAGGAGTGTAAACATAAGCAGCCTGAAATCCTCCTGAAATAAAAGCTCTTGCAATGAAGAGCAGCACAGTAAGAACATTTCTGTGAGAATAAAAAGGAGAGCAGTGTTTGGGATTGTTCTGTACAATCTGTTTGTTTAGCTTGGAGGCAAGCGCAATAAAAATGCTAAATCGTCAGAACGATTTCTTTTGTTTTTTAATGAACCCTTTGTATTATTTCTGGACCTTTAATATAACAACGATGCCAAACAATCTGCATTCCCACAATCACATCAGTTTTCTGAGAGTATTCATTCCAACTGACAGCTGTGGCCTATTGGAATAAGGAGCGAATGCCTAAGCTTATCTAAATAAGAAAAATATATTCCATGTTATGAATGGTGCTAACAAAAAAATGGCACATATGGGAAGGAAATGAGGGTGCAGCTTTCCTGTTTAAAAGACACGAACCTACGTACCACCTAGATATTTGCAGCTTTGTAAGGCTTCTTATTACGAGGTTTCTGTACTATAAGGTTTTTTACCATGCCCGAAAAGGTTTAAATTCAGAGCGCTCTCCCTCTGGCTGTTTGGTTATTTCCTCATTCGTCAGCCCCAGGGTAGGGACGTTGTCGCATGCACGTGGCGCGAAGGCCAGACACAGTCAGAGGCAAACTCTCAGAGCTCAGCTGGAAATTTGGTACCGTTAAGATTCAAGGGCAGAGCTGCCCCCTGACTTGTTCTTTGGAAAGTCTGCATGATGAACAGATACTGAACAATACCAGAATGTGAACCCAAGTTCTTTTGAAAGTCGGGCCCCACATATTAGCAATGCCGGCATCGAGCTCCACCAGCCATGCTGTATACAACTTCAAGGTTGTGCCAGTCTGTGTCTATTGCTTCTCTTGTAATCGTGCCGTAGCACCGAGAGCCCATGACAAGTGAAGCCGTCAGAGCAGCTGAATGGGAGGCAGAGGCTCGGCTTGGTTGTCAAGAACTGCCCCGGTACCGTCAGCCTGGAGAAACACAGGTAATGAATGGCAGAGAGCAGCACACGAACCAGCTACTGAGGCTCATGACATCAGATCTGATTTAAACTTTGTCCAAAGGTTACCTACTGCTCAGACATAAGCTCTTATTTTCCCCTTTGGATTGTTCCGTCCACAACATTATAGTGAAGGATTTCTCCTCTCCTGCTTCTTTTGGTTTCCTTCCAAACTCTGGTGAGAAAACCTAACACCATTCTTAAATCTTTCTCCAGTTGAGCACGACCATCTCACGGCTTTTCAAACCATCACTTCCAATTCTCCTGCCATAATCAAGAGAGAACACGGATGAATCTGATATACCAGTTGTTCACCATGTTTTACTTACCTTCCAACACAGAGAAACAGCAGAAGACTGCAAAACGAGAAGACAAAAAAGGACAGGGCCATGGTTTTCTTGCGGCCTATCCGATCAATAATCCATAGTGTTACTAACACACCTGCAGAAGGAGAGAAGTTGACTGTTGGGAATTGAGCAAAGGTGGAGGCTGCAGCAGCTAGCTTTTAACATAAGCTGGATTACTTAGATTTGAAATTTTGTTCTCTCTTTCTTTAAAATACTTTGCTGGCAGAGGCATCAGGCAGGGGTGTAGAGTGGATTGCCCTAGGCATTGGTGCCCCCCAAAAACAGAAGCTCTGTGTCCCAGCTGGTGAATCTTGCTTCATGTTCACAGCCCCACTGGTCCACACAGCCGCATGCCCGCACGCTCAGGGGCTACGCACTGACGTAGGAGTGAGCAATCAACTCTGACAGCTGTTAACCACTGATTACTGCAGTGGTTACCCATGTGAATGCTAAACATGCTTGTCTTGTGTCTCATTGGAATATCTTTTGTTCAGCTTCTGACCACTGTTCCCTGCTAATCTCCCTACTGCTAGATTTAAGGGCTCTTCAGAACTTAGTATTTTTTTTCCACTGTGTTATCTATATGCTGCCATCAAGTTATTTCCCACCTGCTCTTTGATAAAGGAAATAGACCAAGCTCTGTAAGTCTCACAACATTAAGTATTCCCTCTTATGCAGCTTTTCCAGATCCTTTTAAAAGGTGATGTACAGCAAGTGTGGGGATTATTCAAGCATCACAGCTGCCATATTCAGTGCCATATTCAGAGGTATCTCTGTTAAGATTTCTTACTCCTACCTTAGTATGTGTCAGGATCAAATCAGTCCTTTCAGCTATAGCATCAGTCCGAGAGTACATACTCTCTTTTCTGTCCACTGTACACTGACATCCTTCCCAGAATGGCTTATACAGGACAGTCCTCCTATTAGGTAGCGACTATGCGTATTTATCAGTCAGACTTACAATTTTTCACCAATTAAATGGCTTCTCTTTGAGCATTTGTCCCTGAAACTATAATCTAGAGCAGTGAAAATAACCTGACCACTGCCTCACAATATTATTTCAAACAGATTAACACTGAGAGATCATCTTCTACATCTGAAGAAACGATGGCTATTACATACTAACTATCTTGCTTGTCCTATGTCAGATTGTTCATTGAAATTCACCGGAATTGACTGGAAGCCACGACTGAGGCTGAGCACAGACCTTTAGGGAGCAAGTTCTCCATTGATTCCCTATACCCGTGATCCTTTTAAAATAGTTCTGGAAAGTCATTTATGGATAAAAGTTCAAGTGATTCTGCCCCTTTGATTTAATTGTTACTCTTCCTCTGAACGCCTAATACGTTGCTTGGATAGAATCCATAGTCAGATGGGCCATTAGAGCTTCACAAAGCAATTACTAGTGATTTTTATCTGTAGTGATGACATGGGCAGTGAGGAGAGCTACAGCTCCTGTGCGTACTGCATATATCAAGTAGTCCAAGCAAGAAGCTCCAGTGCTGCGGCAAATACGTTGGCATTAGGCCAGAGAGAGGAGCCCACTTCATTGCTTGTACCAGAGCCCATTCCAATCCCACTGAGCCACCAGCAGTGAATAACTGGTACTTCTTATTGCCACTTACCAGGGAATTCTGACAGGGTTGTCCAGAGCAGATCAGTGTAGTCTTCCTCTGTCAGATACTCACAGGTCAGGCTGCACTTTGCTTTAACTTCTTTCCTTCTACTGGATACTGTGGGAGGAAAAAAATAAAATCCAAACATTTAATATATTTTAAGTAATCTCTTCTCTGCTTACCTTCCTTTACTCCTGTTATGTCTTTATCCCTTTTAGTGCTGAAACCGATAGAAGGGATGTACTGAAAAGAGCCTGTGGCACAACAGTTATGTTCTACCTGGAAGATACAGCTGTAACTGAACAGTTTATAATCTTACTCAGAACATCAGAATGTCTTACCTCTGCAACCATCACTATCAGAATGAAAACTTGCACTTCCTTACCAGCTGTACAGGCTTAGTTATTTTTCAGTCCAGGGTTCAGGACAGTGAACAGAATTAATATCAATAATTCAGTTTCTCCCTACATAAACTGGGATACTAACACTTCATCTATACTTTGAGAAGACTGAATAAATACCATGTCTGTGTAAAAACAAGTATTTTTAAAGGATGCACACTCCTTTGTGGAGGCTAACCAGAGTTAGACTTCTCAAATAGCTAATACGCTGTTGTACAAGCTTGGGATCTGTCTTCTCCCAATACTATCCATCTTCTTTCTATAATTTTCCAACTATCAGACAGCTTTCACTAATTACAAGTGTTCTGAATACAATCATGCCTCCCCTGTGGAATCAAACTTTTCAAGCCTCTTCTTAATGCGGTCAAAGCACTTTTCTTTTTACACAAAAATCTGCAACAAAAAGGGTGATGGTTTCCCACCATTATCTTTTTTCTCAGCAGGTCTTTACATCTTGAGACCCTGGGAGCTCCACAGCAGCAGCAGTTATCTCTATCTCAGAACTAATTAGGCCTGTCAAATCTGGAAACTTACATTTATTCAATCACTTTTTTTCTCAAGAAGAACAGATATTTTTTCCAACAGGACTCACTTGAAGGTTGTCTTGCTGTTTTACGTTTTGGGCTCAGAGACACTGCAGGACCTCTCTGCATTGTGCAGGAGATGAGGAAGTCTATCAAAAATGTTTCAAATAAGTAACCCTTTAAGTGGATCCCTTAAAATTCAGGCTGGCAGCTACAGTCCTTGCCAAACTAGCAGCAGAAGGTGATCTAATAAAAGATATTCCACCACTTAACAGGATATATTTAAAAATAAAAGATGGACTAGTACTCACTGCTGCAGACATCTCCTGCTTGGAAGAACTCTGTAGTTAATAAAACTAAGCCATAATATGAAAAAGCATTGGAAAACCTGCAAGGAAGAAAATGAGAGAGGAAGTCTCAGCAGGTCAAACCTACAGTAAACAACATGAATCAAAATTGAGCCCACTGTGTGATGACTTCCACTAAGTGCTACCTCAAAGCTATTTCCTATCAGCATTTACAAAATGAAATGGCAATTAGAGTGAGAATGCTAGTGATTGGGTGGTTTAATCAATTACAAATCAATACAGGTTGGGATTTTTTGGGGGGGAGGAAGTTGCTGTATTTTAGTGATACTGTAAAAAACCTCCATTAAAAACCATATAGAATTGCGGTGGCACTGAACCATTTATATTTCCTCTTACCATATAAACCAGAGTAACAATGTGGTCCATCTAAAATGGGGTGTAAAAAGGTCCTTCATTTTTCCTCGGTCTTCCTGTTGGAAACAAGCGGAATTCAGATGATCAGAGGGCGCTCACTGGTCCTGGACTGGAGGACGCAGAGTGGTAAGGGATAATACCATACACGCTACTGTGCACTATATCTCAGGATGAGCGTTTGGTTTCAGCTGAAGGCTCTTTGGGTTATAGGGGCCACGCTGGAGCTGGCATCCAAGTAAAGAATTCCTCTGCCAAGGGGAATTCTCTAGGATCATAAAGTTACCAAAAGCAGTTCACGCACAGGGTAGGCTACTCCTCCACAAGGAAGGTGAGAAACTGTCAGAACAAGGTGGGGCTGGAAAGAGGTAGGGAAGAACTTTGCCAGTCCACAGGTGGCATATGATTCACGTGGCCGACAGCCAGCTCCTGCAAATTAGAGCAGCCCCTCAGGGCTCTGGATCTAGGGTAAGGTACCGAGGAACTACGGGCAGCCCTCCTGCAGGCAGACCCTTTTCAAACGGCGTGGTGTGGAGGGCGCAGCACATAAACTTGTGGTTAAGGAAAAGTACTTTCCCACCCCACCCTGAAAACAAAACCATCCAAAACTTGGAGAGCGTTCCTGCACAGCCCATCAAAATTACCATGACTGAACCAAATATTTGTGAAACGCACGAGAGCTCCAATTCTCACTGGTCCGGACCTTAGAAAATCAAACCTCCATCTCTCATTAATAAGACGCAGTCATTACCGACAGGCTCCTGCCTAGCTTAACAGTTTTGCTGTCGTTCAAATCTACAAGTCTCCCTCTGCCGTCCTTCCTTGCTGGCTAACTTTGTAACTTTCTTTTCTTATAAAAGTCTGCTCTTTGTTCTGTAAATGCAGAGCTGCTTTAGATGCTGACAGGGGTGTTGAAAAGTTGGCCATATAAAGCTGAAGTGAAAAAAAAAAATCCAATGCGATTCATACAGTAATACGCAGCTCAAAAGTAACAGCCTGAACTTCTCCATGCATCAGGACTGAATAGAAGCTTGCAGCTTTCCCACTCCAGAAAATCAGGATTAGATTAAGAATGAGGTACAGCTAAAGAGTCGAATTCCATCTTGTCTCATGCGTTCTGATCTGAGTTCTTCGGAAGCCTCAAGGTTTGACTTTCTTCAATAATAGGGTCTTAGCGTGAGGTTAAATAACATTAATGCCCACAATAAAGGTCCTTTTCACTTTCATGATTTTCATGTAAATAAAAAAAAGAAACTAACTCTTCCTCACTGTGAAAGAGGCATATATGATCATCTCTCATTTTTTTACTACTGGTTGAGATATCAAAATTAAACTTAACATTGATTATTTGCTTATAAAAATACATGTGAATGTAGCCCAGTTTCACTGTATCCCACGTTATTAATGTGCCTGTTACCTGCACATACCTGTCTGGAAATAATTAATTTTCCCAAAGGCATTGGAGCTCCATTCTCCGTTGCTATACGCTTTAAAGTGGCGATCGCTTTTTCTTGATTTCCAGATAACACATCATACCTGGCACTTTCTGGCAGCCACTAAGAGGGCAAAGCAGAGCACATGCAACAGTGATGTCAAAAACACAGCAATAAACCATCTGGGGTTCTTCTTTGTGGGCTTACAGTGGGAAATCTCAGTGACGCCAGCAGACCACTCACATAAGGAAGGATTACAGAACTAGTCTTTAACAATTCAGAGAACCATCTTTCTGCCAAATGTCAAACTCCTCAGCAGGATTTAAGAAACTGCAAAACCTCACTTTCACCATAAAGTCAGAACTCCAGTCTAAAATCTTTCCATTCTGTTACCTCAGTTTTATTCCTGAGAAAAGTTAGGCTTTTTTGCAGGTTCTTTACATTATACCTTCCCAGCAGGAAAGGCAAAGCATCCAGGGCAGATAACAAGATGCTGTAGGCACAACAAGCATCTTAGCACCTGTATAACTGCAGGTATTCCTGAAAAACAATGACAGGGACTAAGGAATAATAAGAGCTACTGAACAACCTAAGAAGGACATGTATCTTTGAGAAGGCTGAATGATTGACAAATATAATACCTAACAGTGCACTGAAGCTCAGGTTTAACTCATATACGTCTTATTTTTGAATCTGACCTGCACTATGCAGATTTTACCCCTGATGTGGGTGGATTTTTAACGTGGACGGTAATTATAAAAGCTTCTATTTTGACAAAATAATTTAAAAATCTAAAGAGCAACCAGGGAAAGTGCAACAGCTTTTAATAAAATGTTGATTCCACTGAGCTTAGCTGAAACAAACTCATTAAATTGGAGAGATTTCCAGGCCTGATTTGGTTTCACAAAATTCCAGCCCACCATTGTCCTCCAGCAATTACAGTCACATAAACACAGCTCTCACTGGAATGTTTTTACTAGCACCCTGTTGAAACAACAGCATTTTTGTCACTATTTCAAACGTTTCAAAGAAGACACCAACACAGAGCTCAAAAACTGTCAGGATTTCCTTCAATCAGGTTAAAGAATCAGGTAGAGAAGTGGTAGATTGATGGAACACGTATTTATCTTTGAAAGAATACCTACAAAACATAGGACAGCGAAGAGCAAAAGTGGGAGGGCAGAAAGAATGAGAAGCCACCGCCAGCCAAGAGTGGGCATCACCAGCACTGCTAGAAGGACTTCAAACACAGTCCCAATGGCCCAAAAGACCTGCCAAAGGGAAAAGAAACAGTCACAAACGAGAATTAGAGTGCTCTTAAGGCCTCCTTCTTTATAACATTCCAAGATGCGCTCTCCAGGGACAGCTGGAGAGAGAAATGCCAGAGACATTTCAAATATGCACCACTGTATGGAAATAGAGGCCAGACATTTTAAGGGGATTTGTTTAAATATCGCAGAAGGTAAAATGCTCAGTTCTGAAAACTTAGCGTCGACTTTCTCCAGACACTCACGTTTAACTGTAGCTTCTCATAAGGAATAGGCTCATCACACGGTGATTCTTAAGCAAAATTACTATTAATATATCCTTCTATGAGTATTATTCCCAGCTACCACCCTGAGATTTATGGTATTTGTTTTCTTTACCGAAACCAAGCTACCAAAGCCACAGTGTTTGGCCTGTAGATGAAAGAAGGAATTGATACTTTCTTAGCAAACAACGGAGCTGGCATCCTCTTGCATATCCTACCCATGCAGGATTATTCTCCTTTGGATTACGAATCCACTTAGCACATTATTTAATATTCAGAACATATTTCTAACCCAGGGTTGCTCAGAAACAGCCAAACTGTGGCAGAACAGAAGTAACGCGGAAAGTAGTAATTTATCTACTGAACTCTACTTATGAAAGATTAATCAACTGAATGTAGCACTAGCCAGCAGCTATCTTAGAAAACTGGTTTTGCATTGAGAAGCTGTTTCAGTTTGGTGAGGTCTTCCACAAGGATGCTCCTTACAAACTGACTGATGCAGACAAGTGATAATACTGTTCTCTGACCCTTCAACCAACAATTAAAGGGCTGGGAATTTTGCCTTAAAGTATTTCTAGGACAAAAATCTGCTCTCTGTGACTTTGATGCATTTGGAGTGAATATGGGGAGCTTAATTTAGCCCTGAATTTACTGAACAGTCAGTTCTCCACTATCCATTACTGAGTTGCAGATTAATTTCACCATGAAATTAGGTGACACCCAAATGGCCCCCCCCACGCTAAGAGCAGTAATTTACACAGCACTGGATGCAAGTTAATTTGCAAAAAGGCAGATTCAACAAAAAGAGTAGAGTATCACCCAAATGTATTATGCTGGTTTTGGACCCGAATTAGTTAATACTAGTGTATAGGGGTAATCTCAGCTCCGCACTAACTTGGACAATCAGGATTTGAGTGCTGCTATGTGTGAGATTTCTAGTCAGTAGGACTGAATGGATGGAACCAACAGCAGAATTTGTCCCTCTAGGGACCAGTACCACAGCTACACTGCTCACCTCTATTAATAAAATGCACTTGGCTCTGGCTTTCATTGGAAGGAATTCAGCATATAAGGTTACCCTGTAAAGAGTGAACATTGAGAAAAATGTCATGTTAGCACGTTGAGAAAAATGCCACGTTAGCACAATGAGAGAGGTTCAAACCTTTCGTTTGCCTTTTATTAAAATTGCCAAACCCACAGTAGTAACGCAAAACCATTCCCAGCCCTCAGAGTCAGCAAGACTGTGGACACTGGTTCTGACTCCCCTTTCTACATCAGAACAAAACCCCTTTAATTCATCATTGCAATGGAGGGCAGAATTTGCTCTGTTTGCGTGATTTTGTAACCCTATAGTTGTTAGCTAGATGTAGCAGCTCTTGATGCAGGTATTTTCTCAGCCCTCCTTTGGTCCGGGACAGGCATTATGCTGGTTATTTTCAGTGCGGTCCATCAGCATTCAACACAAACTCTTGCTGGGTAAAGTATTTCTTCAGGGCTTCACAACTGAAGAGAATTTTACATCAGTCTACTCTGCCAGGTTTCAGTTCTCCAAGAGGTGAATACTTTCAAGGTCTGATCATGTTACTGGTATAAAATAATTTGCATTCTTTTATTGTGGGAATTCAAAAAGAAATCATCTAACTCTGCAGAGTCTTTGTTTCATGACTGTGCCAAAGAGTAATGGCACAGCTTCTCTGTGAGTATTTCCTGAGGATGAATGCAAGGGCCAGCAGCCAGTCAAGGATCTCTTTTCTTCTTCAAACCGGCTGGTAAGACTTGTCATTCTTTGCTCCTACTCTGTTTGCATTCCATTGACTCATCCTGCTTCTGCCTCTAAATTTCTTTGATGCTTGTGACAAAACTCCTACTAACTTAACAAATGGTGGACTGATCTCCGAGTAGCTTCCTAGAACTCAGTTCACTGGAGTACAAAGTTGCCCACAATATTACACTAAATCAGTGATTAAGAGGAGAAGGAAGTAAAATCACATAATGAAATGTAGAGCAGTCCCCTATATATTGCAGCATAAAACAGAGGCTGATTAATACTGTACAGAACTGTATTCTTAAGAGAATACTCCATATCTTTGCAAGTCCAGATGTTGGCAGTGTGGATGAACGGTCATACTCAGCATCAGATAATATCTTGCAGAAAATTCCCAGAGGAAGCCACTGCTTCTTAGGTGCAGCTCCTACGTACGTATAGATAGAGGGATATCTGCTATAGTCAGTTAATTCATTATTGCTGGATGCTTTCTTTTTAATAGCACCTTTCATACCAATCTTTCTCTCATACCCATTATAGAATACAATACTACAATTATAAAGATAGCTATTTCATTCCATTGAAATTCAGGCACTCATAGCCAAAGTTACATACCCTACTTAAGGATACCAGAGAGCAGCTGCTTCAAACACATTTACTTCTCTGCCAAAGGAATCACTATTATATTTAGAACGAGAAACAGACTCAGCAATGGAATCCACTCTTGAGTTCTGTAACCGGCTCTTCTTTGTCTCTCGTTAAGTCACGTAGCCTTTGTGCGTTATCCGCCCCTCTGTAAAGTGGCACTAGCTGTGCTGTCGCTGTTCCGCTGGGGTTCTGTGGAACATCATTAATATGTGTTCGCAGTACGAGGCATTATTAACTCTGCTGCTTTGTCTTTGTGGTGCTCCTGCCTCATTCCGGTTGCGCTCAGTTGGAACTGCGTGGCAGAAGCTGCCTCACTGGTGGTCAACACACAGCAGGCTACCGACTTTCCTATTCTACATGCATGTTACGCGTTTGCGCAGCTTCTAAAAGTGGGCAGGAGAGCAGTAAAAGAAAATTAATACTACTGTAATGTTCCATCTCAGCTCTGAACCTTTTATCTGGGAATGGCAATAGAAAAGACAGGATATTGACTTGCCTTGTGAAGAAGTCTATGAGGCATCAATCAAAGTTAGACTCTGATTACTCCGAAATAGCACCTCCATGGGGCAAAATATCTATTATTAATAAGGATAAAAGACTACACAGACAGAGAATGGCTATACTCTTCCCTTTACATTTATAATTAAAAGCCTAGAGCAGAGTTAGTTATTCCAGGTGGAAAATTTAGAGATCCTCCTCTTCAGTGAATGGAATGACACAGTAATAGAGAAATATCCTGATGCTGCCTTCTTATTAGAAATGTGTCTGAGCCATCAAGATATCTTCAGCGCTCCAGGTCTGCGCTCCATGGTTTTGGAATTCCAACTAAGGTTCAGATGTGCAAGTCCAGGCTCTGACTGAAGAATAATCTGCAGTTTTACAGACACCGGGAGTCAGGGCTCAGCTCTGCCTCTCAATGCTAGTGCTTCGGTCATGACCTATCTTGCAACAAGACCATGTCATCCCTTATGGACTCTGCCAATACAATCCAGCAATGGGATGTTTAGGCACAGCTACAAAATGCTCTCTGTTGTGTTTTACCCACTTCTAGGTGGGCTCTTCGGGCCTCTCATTTTCACCACGGTTTACCTGAGGGAATGAGAGAAGCTTTAAAGGACTTAAGGCACATAACAGATTACATTTAGGTACCCAGCTTGTTCATGTAAAAGTCCCTGTAAATCTGATTCACCTCAGTGATATATTAGATATTCTCAAAGCCTTCTCAGAGTTTAATATATTAGGTCCAAAATACTTAGAGAAAAATGGGTTTGGGACAACGGAACAGAGGCATGTCTTCAATTTGACATACGCATTTTTTTTAAAGTAAATAGAAAAGAGAAAGTTTGGATTTGTGAATATTTACTTACGACTGAGGCACTCCTCCAATCCCAAAGCCCACCAGGCCCCTCAGCACCAAGATCCAGCTATACACTGGGGCAAAACCACTGAGGATCCCATAATAGAGTGTCCATAACACACTGATCTTTAGGCCCTGTATTTAGCAAACAAATACAAAGAAAAGAGTTTCTGCTGTAACACAAATTAACAAAATGTAAAGTAGAGCTTCAAATTCCTTTTATTTCATGGGAGGACAATTCTGGCTCTGCTTGATTCTGCTTCATACATGTGGACTATGATATTTGTGAACATCATGCACCGAAACATCCACACTGTAGAAATATTAGAATATATTCTAGTAGGAGCTGAAGACTTACTGTTTTTCTCCCGTACTGGTCTGAAATGTTTCCCCAGAGGGTGGAGCTGGACATCATTCCCACAAACACCACCTACGAAACACCAGAAAAAAATCTTCCCATTAACAAAAAGACAAGTGAAAATTTCCGTGTAACAGCAAAGAGAACACAAGTTCACAATGAAACTAGAAAATTTCGGCTCTAGCAACAGAGCAAAATGTCCAGCTGTTCTGGGTATAGTTCTTTTGCAGTAGAGACTATTAAAGATAATAACTCATATAGTGGGATTTTTCAAGAGTCACTAACTTCACTTCCGTTGACTTGAAAGGGAATTTGCCATTGCCCAGGAACGGGGATGAGCGTCAGCAGCCTGTTCAAGCCAAGGTCTCTTAGTTTCTTCCAGTGGTGGCCCATTTTCAGTAGTTGCCAGGCTACTTGTCATCACCTCACCTTTATCTTACCTGTTCATTTGTGAACTGAATGAGACCAGTGCTGAATATTTTTGAGCTTTTGATAAATGGAAGAAAATGAATTATAAGAAATGACTGGAGCGCACAGTTTGCCATTAAATTAAAATAATTTTCTTGTTTCTGAGTTGTGGGTTTTTTTAGCCGAAGGGTTTTCATAACCCACAAAATCATCTTTCATCTGCTTCACAGCAAGGCCCCACTGACAGTTTCATTAGCGTTACTGAGGGGACAGGCAAGTGGAGACAGGACCAAGTGCCTGGGTTGGAGAGGGGAAGCAACTAGGCACCCCTGGTTTTAATTTTAATTGCAATTAAAAGATCCATTCAGTGACAAACCAGTCTGAAACTAGAACATGCGCTCTGGTATTATACACATTGTGAGTTCAGCCCTGGAAGATGCTGAGTTCTCCAGTTCCAATGAACATATTCACGAATAAAAGCTGATCAGTGCTGCCTGAGATCTACAAGACAGAGCTGTTGTAGGAGCCCCGTGTGATGCAGTACTTCTCAGCCAGCCCTCCTCCAGTCTCCTGTTGCCATTCTCAGCCAGCTGTCTCAGATTTGAATGGAGATAAAATTAGACCTTGCAACTCTAGAAAAGTCTGAAAAAAGACTGAGGTGTCAAAGAAAATATATTGCACGCTTTTGAGAGCCGACACCAAAAAGTATAGTCTATGCTGTAGATGGAGAGAGAAACAAAATCCTGCCCAGTGAAGGTAAATGGCAAAACCCGAGCATGTTTCCCCCACCAGCGCATTAAAACCATAGAAATTTTGTCTGAGAAAGAAGTGCATAGTCAAGCAATAAGTGGGGTAAGAAGCAGTTCTGTTTGTCAAAGCTTTTGCCTCATGTCCACTGCCCCCTCCTCCTTCTGATTTTGCTCATCAAGAATAAAATTGTGCTGAGCTGAAAGAAGGAACAAGACCCTCCTTCAGACGGGCTGGCTGCACTGAGGTATGGGAAAGGACATGATCTTAATTGACTTAAATCTACTGCGCATTTTGACCAATTTACACACCACCACAAACGGCATCAAAAGCTAAAGGAAACGTAGGAGTCAGAGTCCATGCCATACAAAAGTGGCATACGCTGAGAGAAGGGTCCCAAAACTGGTCTTCCTATCCCTAAAGGCATTGCATGTTTCCAACATCATAGGACCATGCTTAGATGTGGTATTATAAGAGCTCTGCTTGCAGAGATCACTGGATGATCCACCTCAAAAAGCGATTGCTTGCGCTCTCTCATGGCTCCCAGTCTGTCTATGTATAAGCGAACTTAAATGTGGTGAGAGAGAAAGATTTTCAAGAAAGATAGTCAAAATTTACCAATCTTTTTTTTTAATTAATCAAATAGTTTGAACTTTAGGATGAGTCTGAGTCAATTCATACATTTTCCTGGAAATTACATGAAACTTTGAACCTGAAGCTTGCAAATTTTCCTCAGTTCTCACTGAGTTTCATTTCTTCAAGTTCTGACTTTTAAAAAAGACTCCTTTATTCTTCCGAGCCAAAGGCAATCTACAAAGTCCACGAACAGATTTAACTTTGGGATACAAAGCATAATGTCTGAATAACAATGAGTGGAAAAACCTTACAGAATACAGGAGCTGTCAGTTATTTTTCCTACCGATGTGAGCAATGCAACCTGCCAGCTTGGTAATCGCCACTCACAATGAAGCTGAGGAGCTAGGATACTTAAAATCATCATTTCCATAGCATCTGCCATCTAGAAGGGTAAAAAAGAAACAAGAATAAATAACTGCCTGAAAATTAGATTGTCATAGCAGTCAATAATATACCTTCTTGAAATTAACCTTGTTTCTGCTCTGTGCTATTCCCATTCTGTAGGTAAAACAAAACAGCTATGTTTGCAAGATGCGGTGGATGTACACAGTGTAGAGAAAAAAAGCAACAGGTGGACTTTTAAACTAATTTCTGATTGTCATAATGTTTAGTAACAGTGGCAGAGAGGGTTCAAAGAGCCAAATCAAAAGTTATCGGTGGGTGATTTCGAGGAGGTTTGTCTGGTCAGTCATCCAAGCTCATTCACCTCCATACTGCATATTACAGGGATGAGCTTTCAACTCCTTTACACACAGATTCAGTCAGAGCTGTTTATTACCTTGTAACTTCCTCCCTTTCTCCTTTAGACGCCACTTCTGGGTTTGTATCAAATATATTGATAGATCACCTGTAGACCAAACTCCACTACTGACTTAGGATCTAAACCATGGGAGATTGTAACCTTATATGTAGATGATAGCTAATAAGTACAGGCTCCAGATATCAGTACCCTAAAATATACCGCAGTAGATGTAACATCTAGTGCATCAAGAAATATCAGAAAAGTGAAAACAAAGCCCGTCTTTCTGTTCTTAATATCAAGGTTAAAACTACAAGTACTGGGCTGCTCTTCACCTGAAACTGAGATTACAATAACACTGACTAATACAGAGAACAGAGATTGTAGCTAATGTGGTAAAATCACTGCACGAAAACAGAGATCTGCTTCTGTAGGAATAGCCTAGTGCTCTTTCCATTTGAAACAAGCATTTATAAGAACTTGATTTATAAGAAATAAAGATCATTTATAAGAACTTCTGATTTATAAGAACTTCAGAGACAGAGAAATCAATCAGTTATTCGTTACCCCCACATAACAAGTTTCAGTTCAGCTGTCATTTTAGTATTTCAAGTAAAATTCCTTCTTTATTGTACAATTATCTGTTTGGAGATTTTTTGTCTACAGAGAATGGCTACGTTATTTGAAATCACTGAGATTCTCTAACTGACGATCATGCAATTGACCTTGATAACAATTACTTGCCCATGCTAATCCAGTAATAACAGAGAGCTTCCACTGGAACTTTCCAAATCCAATGGCTTCCACCGCATCTTCCACCATGAAAGTATCTAGGAAGAAAACAATCCTAGTGCAGAAGTGTGTTCCTTTCCTAGTAAGAGCCATGCCTTGAGACAGATTTTTCTGTGAATGCAATTACTTATTAACTGGGTAATCTGAGATCTAAAATATATGAGAGAGCTACTTAACTTGTATACAGTTCCTACTGAGGAAAATCTCTATGTTCTTCAGGAATTGCGCTAAAGCCAAAATAATTCTAAATATTCCTAGAATATTTTATTCACATAGAAGTAAACGAGGGTAGCACCAATGACTTCAGCACATGTTCAGCCTATTACTCCTGGGAGTGACTCCACCAGCCACTGAATCGCAGCTTCCTCTGGTGAGAAGTATCTGAGCTGTTCAACAGCACATAGCAATACTATGCAAGTGATGGAAACTGCAAGAGAGTATTTTATTGCATGGAGAATAAAAACTGTAATTATTTGAATCGAGAATTTGTCCGAGACACATATATCTTAAAACATACTTTTGTTAAAACTGGTGATGGTTCTTGTTTCCCACACATTGTCATGACCTCATTATTTTGTTCTATCTGAAGAAGCTGAGGTACCTCAAATTCCTTTGCTGAAGTGCAAAATGGAATACACAACAAAAATACATTTTGATATTCAAGTTGTTTAAATCAATTTAAGTCTCAAAGTTTTAACACTTCCAGCAGCTTAAAAAGTACATTTGCCACAGAAAAGCTTTATCTAGCTAAGAGCTGGACATCCTCACAAAGCAAAAGACAAAAACACAAACCAAAGGGAAACCAAACAAAATCTAACTCATAAAACAAAGCAGAGATGTCATAAGACCCCAGTTTGTGACTTTAACCCAGGCATTTGATGCGATGGCACTAAGGCTCCGCATATTGGGCCGTTGCATCACTTGCACTTTTTTGGGCAATGTGCCAACTGAAATTCCACCTAAATCCGCGGACTTGCACTGAGGCCCTGAGTCTTTTGAGAAACTCACTGAGCTCACTCCATGCTATTCCGGCTTCCTATGGCATCAATAGGTTCGTAAATAAGGCCCTGGGAAAACAGTCATCCTACAAAATTTTGATTTGCCTTGTGCTAAGACGAAAACAACATTTCTCGTACTAGCGTTGCCTTCAGGGATCCTTCAGGCTGGGATGTAGGTTCATTCTGTCCCTCTTGTCCTCTAGGCAAGGAGGAGACAGGAACGCTGCAGAAGCCTCATGCTCAGCGTTGAAGGTGAGCCACGTGTAACTGCTCGAGTAAACTGGGCGATGTTTTAGGAGCAGTTCTAAAGGAAACGAAGTCAAACCTCCTCTATGAAATAGGTGGTGACAACTGGATACAAAACTGCTTAAAAGGGTCTATTACTGGTAACATAAAAACAAACACATAAAGCATCCCTCAGAGAACAAGGCAGTTAAATCATGATTTTCAGGTGTAACACGATTTGCCTGTATTATTGTTTCCTTCTTTTATCTGGGGATCTTTAACTTCTCTAAACCAAATATATTCAGCCTGGTTGCAACACGACTGAAATGAAGAGGCCACACCTTTCTCCTTACAGGAAAACACGAAACCTACTCACCATCAGTTGGGTTGGCAAATTCTTTTGGCACTGCAGCTCCATCCTCAAGCTCAACAGGCTCTAGTTCTGTCCGAACACCCTCAATCTGAATTTCGTGTTCTCCTGAAATGACATCCTCATCTGACCTTGAACTTTCCCCAGTACGGCGAAACTTGACCACCCTGAGAATACAGAAACAAGGATTAATACTTTGGTGGGTCTTTTTGAGGTCGAAGCTGCGTTTGGTTACTCTTGAAGCCCTGCATGGTCAAACAGCAGCCAGGTTTCTCCCCGCGCTCCTGTCTCCATTTCACATCCACAGAGGATGCTGTGACTTTTATTTGTATCTGCTTTTAGATATGTTATCCTGTTGTTACTGGCTTTGGAAAAACTCTAGAGTACCTTGCTCTGTGATACAGTCATCGATTTTGTACGAAGAGGACATTATCATGCTAACTATAAAGTTATAAAAGCATACAGGTTATAAAAATATGATAAAATGATACATATGTAATGATAGCCATGTTTTGTGTGCCTAGACTTTCATTGCAAATTAGACATAGCTGTGTCATTGAATTTCAGTTGCTTTGTCCTCGTAGGAAGAGTTTTCCACATTGTTTTCATAAGAGTGATTTGTGTCTTAGGAGAAGCAGAAGTCCTGAAATTTGTCAGATTTTTAAACATTACTTAGTAAAGCAAGATTCATAAGATAATTCAGTGAATTGACTGAGTTTTTTTCCATCATGGTGATGACTCTGTGACTACGGGTATGATTGCTTTCATCTCTTGTCTTGAACTGAAGTCTTAATTAAATACCTGTATTTTAAGGAACTATTTGATTTCCAATACTTGGTTCATCTCTGCATTTTTTGAATCTCTTAGGTAATGAGGTGGGGCAGAATAAGCAAGTGAATCAAAGGGTATTTTTCTCATTAAGTCCAAGCCAAGACGGAAGAGCGTACCTGCCTGCCAATTATAGCCCTGGCATATGAGATGATGATTGTCACATGAGCGTCACGCTCACAGCTGTCTATAGTTTATATCATTGCTGGCAGTAGCTGAGAGACAATCACCTAATCTCTGCAGCAAGGCCACGGAGACAAGAAGACATGAAAACAGAACTTTGCTAAATTGACACAACTTTCGTGTTTTGGTTAGAGTGATTTTGTACAACGCTTCATGCGTATAGAGGAGGTCCATTTTTCATCAATTAAGTGTCCTGTGACCCAACGAGGATTTTGGAACAATCTACCATACTTAATGCAACAGATTGCTCAAGCTTCCTTCACCTTACTTGCAACATCAGTGCAACTTGTTCATCCTGGCAACTGACAATTCCTTGGACTTTGGTGAAATATCTTTTTGGAAATAGATTAAATTAGTCTTGCTGCTACTACTTCTAGCTTCCAATACCTTAACGTTTTAATTCTACAATAAAGATTGGCAGAGAGCCTCTTGAACTTCAGTTTAATCCTTTGGTTTAAAGGTCAGCAAAACTAAACTATCAGCATCCTTGCCAACTGCAGCTGCAGCAAACTGACATGCATGTGTGACACTTCTAAAGGTGATCTGAAAGACTTTTCATACTTGGCAAGGCCTCAACTCTTATTTTCTCTTACAAGTGCTGATGATACAATCAATACTTAATATAAGGGCAAAGCAGTGGGCAATCTACAAAACTCCCAAAATGGATTTTGGTCCACTGGTGGACAAGAGGATGAAGGAATGAACATCTCAGTCACCCATGGGTTTTTTTACAAAGACAGAAGTCCTGGCCACGACCAGCCGTTCAGGCCAGCTTAGGATTTCACTGTGGTAGAAACATAAAGCAGGGGGATACAAAACTGGTTTTTTTTTTCTCATAGTCCTGGCACATGTATTATTTGCCTGACTATATACCATCTGGGGAATTGCACATATTCACTAATGATATTCTGGCAGTAACCTGGGGAGAGAGAGAAGAACAGTGATCATTTCCTGACATCATCACTCATTTTTAGGACAAGTGATTTGCAGGCCGTTGAGATGTTTTGGGCTGATTTTTTCAGGTAAACAGGGCATTCCAAGATCTCTATGAGGCAAACATTCCTTGTATTACTTTAGTAACTTCTGCAGCAGGAAACTGAAAGCTTTTCTCCAGCCTTCATGTCTTGGCAGACAAACAAGAGTCTCACAAATTTTGTTTTCTAAGATAACATTTGAAGACCTTAAACATAAGAACACAGAACAAAACCCCAGGCCTGTTCGAAATGAACAGGAAAACTACATTGACTGCAGTGAAACTAGGGTTTATCGCACATTCTGATTTGGGGTATGCAGAGGATCCCTCACTCAGTTATAAGAAAAGACAAACAAAACAATGAAACTCGTCTGAATTCAGGTTTGTATTTAGTTCCATTGAGAAACTGAATTTCACGTTTTCTTCATATGATTGTTTTTTTAACCTCAATACAACTATCTTGGTTTGAATTTTCTTTTGCTGTCCCTATAGGACAAACACAAGTAATTATTACTCTCGTGTTAAAATTGTCACCGAAGATATAATCCTCATATCACCTACAAAATACATACTCAGCAAACAAACACTGAAATTTGTATGCCCGTGAGATTACTTTTTTATTACACAGGGCAATTAATATCAAAGTACCATTCATATCTTATTTGTGAAAGCTTTACAAGCACCTGGTTTAACTATACAGGAAGTAAACTTTCATATTTGTATGTTTTAAAGAGGACTATTACTATAACTTCAGCAGTCTCAAAGTCTGGTGCAAAGTTGACTGAAGTATATGGACCAGATTTCAGGAGGTCTGAAGTGCCATCACTCCAGGGGATTATGACTGAAAATCATTCATACAACCTATGCTGGTAACTGTTCAGGTATCCTAGTAAGCCACAAGCAAAATAAACATGCCAATAAAAACCTTCCTGACTTTAAAGTACCTGATCACAAAACCTCTGTATTACTGTTTCTTATTTTGTAATATTTGTTGGAGTCGACTTTCAGAACTGACCGTTTTGGAGATGATGGTTCCAGACGCTATATAAAGGCATTGACTGACCTCGTAATTGTAAATACCTCAATGGCAATCTGAGTAGAGAGCTATCTGGCCACATTCCTCATCACAGGAAATTTAAAAATATGTTTATTACTTAGGAACCTATGAAACAAATTGACACGAATGAAGAAAAAACCACACAGTGATACCGACTGTTCCATACTTGCAAAATTCTTCATAGCTGAGACACCTCAAAGAGCTGCATTTGTTTGCAAGATCTCACAGCACCAAGTATGTCTAATTACACCTACATTGAAAGGTACTTCAGAAGATTTTTCTGTGTTTTGTTTAAAAAAAACAAAATCAGGAAAAATGGACTAAGGAAATCATATCTCACTCTTTTTACTGACAAGCCGAATGTATCCGAACTAAGTATTTGAAAATAACTGGAGTTCATGTCTATTTTCCCAACTTATTAGAAATGTTATGGGACAGTTTGCTCTGTCATTGACATGAGCTCATTAATATTTAAAAGCAACTTTAAGCATTTATTCCCTGCCTTGCAGAGCCAATGATTTATAAATAGGAATACGTTTCAAACCACCTGATAATGGAGCATTAGGAGAAATGCACTTGTTTTTAAATGAAACATTTTGCATTCATGAAAAGGAAAGGAAATACCGGTGTTAAAAGGCAGCAATACTTTTATCACCCTTTTGCCCAGACCCAGCAACCACATCCCAACAGCCAGGAGTTCCTCACAAATAACGGCATTTTCCTTGTGCAGCAGTGTCTGCTTCTCCAAAAAATATAGTTAGCAAATACTGGGATACTCGCTGCAAACACACCTTGGTAAAAAAGGTTCTGCTCTGCAATGAGTTCGCGGCATGAAGGAGGGAGCGGAGGAAGACGCCTTCCCTAGCACAACGTTATTTACAGATGCGATCCACCTTGCAAATGCAATAGTACTGTTTCCTCTCAAAAAAATCCTTTGGCGCTTCCCACCGTTTCCTTCCACCCCTCCTTATTTCTACCATCATCAAGTTCTTGCAATAAAAAAAATAAATTAAAAATTGAGTGAATTTATATAACAAACGGATCCGTGCATGCCTCCGGGATGCTGAACCCAGGCAGCTATCCAAGGAAAATGGCCTGCTTCCTGGGGCCTAAGACACTTCCTGAGAAATAAATTCCCTTAAAAATCAACCGGGGTTCACCGCAGCCCCGCTCAGAAGCAGCCCCGCGCACCCCCGCTGCCCTGCCGGCGCTACTCACGGCAGCTGTCTCAGCTGGAATAAATCATCCTCCATTGCCGGGCTGCGTCTGGAGGAGCTGCTCTCATCGCTCTCGCATGGCGGGGACGGCGGGGCTGCGGGCGGGCGCGGGCGGCTGGACAGCTCCGGCGGCGGCCCGCGGCCCGCACCGGGCGGCGCGGGAAGGGCTCGGCGGGGCTCGGAACACCTCGGCTGGGCTCGGCTGGGCTGGTTTGGGTTCGGCTCGGCTCGGCTCAGCTCGGCTCGGCTCGGCTCGGCTCAGCTCGGCTCGGCTCGGCACGGCTCGGTTCGGTTCGGCTGGGCTCGGCTCTGCTCGGCTCGGCACGGCTCGGTTCGTGTGGGCTCGGCTCTGCTCGGCTGAGCTCGGCTCGGCTCGTCCCGGCTCGGCGCCCCGCTGTCGCCGTCCCTGCTGCAGGGGTGCCACCTGCCAGCCTGGCTGGGCTTCCCGTGTCACCGCCGGTCCTCGTCCCCGCGGGGACCAGCGTCTGCTCAGCGGCCCATCGGCAGGGTGCAGCCTCGGGGAAGCAGAAGTGGAGAGGATGGAGGCGTCCACAAGGAAAGCCAAGTTGGTGCAGGTGCCTCCGCTGCCAGGAGGGGAGCGAAGGGTCCTGGGGCAGAGACGCTGAATTTTGGTGAGGGGCTTCACAGAAAATTACATAATTACAGTGAGTGTTTTAGGAACCCAAGGGAAGCTCCTATAGGAGCTATAGGTAGGGTTTTCAAGCATGCGCTCCTCAGGTGCGGAATGAGATTAGTTTGTAAAAATCTCAGTGACTTACCTGAAAAAAATATCCTGTCACCCTGGCACGTTCATCCCTGTAGGCCTTCTCCTTATTTGTACATATTCCTGCATTTACCAAAGAATCCTTTGCAGAGAAAGGCCTGCAGGAGAAAACGAAGAGGAAATATACGCTAGGAAGATGACTAGGAGACATTCGACATGATTAAAATTTAAAATACATCTGACAAATTGGAGAAGTGGCTTGAAATCAACAAGACAGCGTCAAATGAAGACAGGTGAAAGGCACTACAGTGAGGAAGAAGAATTAAGTTGTACAAATTCAGGTCAGGGAACAATGGATGATGCAAGAGGCTTGGGCTTAGTGGTGACAAACCAAACTTGCTGCAGTTTGTGAATGGGACTTGTTCAGCTATGACACAGATTGAGTTTGTGACGCTAAATATTGAAAATGTTAGCAGGTTTTAGTATTTATAAGAAAGGACTTGCAGCTGACCTAGACAGGTTTTCAGCTTGCTTAAAAATAGGGAGAATAATTATTTAATGAAGCATTTGTGGCTAGGAGTGGAATCCAGATGCCTACACGTAGACATCGGCTCCATTTTGGGTTACCCTCTATCTCCCGCAGCCTCCAGCTGTGTATTTTGCACAGGACTGTACAGTGGATCACGCGGGACCGTGAGGATATCCCAGGCATCGTTGGGCTCTCTCACATGGATCGAGATGCCTGGCTTGGACAACTGAATACTACCCTAAAAGTGTGATAGAACATAATTTTAATTGCATGAAATGCATGCATGTTCTGTAATATATTCTCAAAAGCATTTTAAAAGGGACTTTTTTGAGAACGAGTTTAGAGCACGTGTTCAGGATGTGTTTGGTATCTTCCTCTGCTCTCCGTTCTTTGTCACTTCTCTTGCCATTTTCTGCTTATCCTTCACAGACACACAGATTTCCATAAACAAGACGCCTCTCCAGTCGTGCACCCTTTTACTTGACTTTGAATTGGGTGGTGACGCTTTCAGGGTGAAGAATGGCATTGTTCCAGCTGTTTGTTACCATAAAGGAGCTGAGCAGTTTATTTGGAATGAAAGGGCAGCCTGGCCCATCGCAATTAAAAAACAAAAAGGCCTCAGTAGATAAAACTGGTCTGCCAACACCTTCCTGATTTGCAAGATTTATGTTTCCTCTTCAGAAAATATGAGTCAAAGAAACCATAGTTCAATGCTTTAACAGGATCCAAGAAGTCTGTTCTGTTTCACTGGGTAAAGTACTGTAGATAAAGTCAGTACAACGGGAGGATTATTGAGCTAAAACTTCCAGAGAAAAGCAGTCATCGCGGGCCTTTATCAGCGCGGTCTCAGTAGAGCAGCCTGACTGAGTTCCAGGATGAGACTTATCTGTAAAACACGAGTTCACAGAGACTCTGGGATGCTTCTCCCCAAAAACTTGCTAGAAAATGGCATTTTTCAAGCAGAGTTTTAGCTTATACGTCCACTGCATAAGGAACAACTTTATTTTTAGAATACAGCAGCTATGTTACTTTTTTACTAAATAAGGTCCAATTTTCCAGTAAGTTAAGGGTGCGAGATTGGGTCCTCTAAGGAGGCTGGTTCTTTTGTTATTTCATGTCTCATGTATTTCGTGTCCACGAGGCAGCCATGAGAACGATATGTTGCACATGGACACCGCAGCTGTCAGGACAACTTTATTTCTTCAGATCCTTCTTCTGTCTGTCGCTCCCCTGTTTCTCTCAGCCTCTTGCTCTCCAGTCCCTTATTCCCCAGACCGCTCTCCTCTTACCAACAGCCTTCTGGCACACGGGGAGCAGTGTCAGGCGAAGAACGACTCGGCCAGAGAGACACACAGGATGTACCAGACACTTGGCTAACGAAGGTGGTTAGAATTAATCTGGGGAGGTGCGAGGAGGGAGCCTGTTACCTGTCAGGCCCACAGACACGATCAGCAGCTGCCATCTCGAGGTGCTCTCAAAAGCTGCATCTGTCAGTCATTCTCCTGCAAGCGCTCCCGGGTGCCTCCCCTCCTGGCGCTGGCGTGAAATACTTCTTTCTCTAAACAATCCCCAAAATGCATCGGTTAAAACCAAAAAATAACAGCACAAGGTGGAAGAGCAAATAGAGTGGGGCCCTCAAATATGAGAGGGAGAGGGGTGTCGGGGCTGGTGTGTGCCACACAGTGACGAGGGCTGTTCTCTCTTCATGGGGTTCAGATGGTTTCATACAATCATAGAATTGTTTAGGTTGGAAAAGACCTTTAAGATCGTTGAGTCCAGCCACTAACCCAGCACTGCCAAGTCCACCGCTAAACCATGTCCCTGAGCGCCACATCTACATGTTTTTTAAATCCCTCCAGGGACGGTGACTCCACCACTTCCCTGGGCAGCCTGTTCCAGAGCTTGACAACCCTTTCAGTGAGGAAATTTTTCCTAATATCCAACCTAAACCTCCCCTGACGCAACTTGAGCTTGTGGAATTCGAGTGTCCCACCTCCTCCCCACAGCTTTGAGCCAACCCCGCCCCCCACAAGCCGGCGTCCCCTCAGGAGGGCCGGGGGGCTGCGAGGGGACGGTCCGTTACACCCGCCCTCCCCCGTTCATGCCCGGTGAAGGGGCCGGCCCGGAGCAGGCCCGGCTCCCCGCGGCCTTGGCGACCGCTCGCCGCCTGTTGCTAGGGGCGGTCCGCGCGCTAACCGGCCCCCCCGCGCCACTTCCGGCGCTCCGCCGCGCCGCCCGCCCGCGGGGGTCTGGTTCCGGCGGCGGCGGAGCCGGGCGGGGGGGCGATGCTGCCCGGCGGCGGCGCCGCGGAGGCGGACGGGGCTGTGCGGAGGTTGCTGCGGGCCGGAACGGCGGCCAGGTCAGCGGGGAAGGCCCGGGGCGGGGGGGCGGCGTGGAACGGTCCCGGTGAAGGCGGCGGCGGCCCGGTGGGGCCAGCGGCCTCGGCCGGCCCTTCCCGGGAGCGGCGTGATGGGCGTCCGCCGCCGTCCCTGCAGCCAGAGGTACCGGCTGCCCGCTTATGTGGTCGGGTTTTTTTCCCCGTTTCAGGTATAAAGTGATGAAGAACTGGGGCGTGATCGGGGGGGTGGCCGCTGCCGTGGCGGCGGGGATGTACGTGCTGTGGGGGCCCATCACCGAGAGGAAGCGGCGGAGGAAAGGTAAGGGGCGGGGGGGGGAGGACAGCCTGCCCCGGCTCCGAAAACCCCCAGAATTAATGATTCTCTGCATTTTGGTTCGGCTGAGCGCTCTCCTGGCTGTTGGAAATGCACCTGTTTCTCTTTTTCATTATTAGCGCCTGTAAATTATTTTCTCTTGCTAAAGATAAAATTTTGGTCGCTGTCCTCTTTAGAAATGTAACAAATTAAAAATTATGTATTGAACAAAGGAGTTTTCTTACTTATGTGATGTATTAATTGTATCAATTGACATTTTTCTAAAATTGTGACATTTTTATGTCTTCTCTAAGTTCCTTACTGAACTGCTGCAGGTAACGCACCTTATTTTATTTTGCATTTTGGAATGCAAAATAAATGTGTCCTCGCTGAATGTTAGTACAAGAGAAGGGAAAGTCTCTCCCTAAGCAGAGTCGTACAGAAATACCTATTATTAATCCTTGGCAACCCAAGAGTTTTCATAACAATGTGAGGAAAGGACAAATCTCCCCCAAACCAAGCTGAAGCACCCAACGCTGCAGCAGTGACCCCCCCCCCCCCCGGCTCCCGTAAACTTGCACTGGGGTGTCTGCACTGTGTATTGGAACCAAGAATTTTACAGTTTGTACGGTAATTTGCAGATAATCCTGAACCTTAAGTCTTGTTGATAGAAATCTATTCCTATCAGAAAAAAAAGAGTATTTTTCAAATAAATTTTAAGATTTTAAGTAGTGTAAGTCTCAGAGACCACCATGTATATAAACACTTCATAGTATGCTGTTGCACATACCAGGGTCTTCTAGTTTTCATGGGGTGCAAGTACCAAATAAACTGAAATAATTTAGTACCTAACACAACCCTTGCTACTGAAAATGGTACGGTTTTCCTAGACTTTATAGTGTAAACTCTTACACTTCTATTTGTAGGGCTTGTACCTGGCCTTCTTAACTTAGGAAACACCTGTTTCATGAACTCTTTGCTGCAAGGCTTATCTTCCTGTCCCTCTTTCATCAAGTGGCTGGAAGAATTTACAGCACAATACAAGACAGAGCAGAACCAGTCCACTGAGCATCAATACTTGTCTGTCACTTTGCTGCATCTCCTAAGAGGTACTTTAATGTTTTCACGTCGTGATAAACTAAGAAGAAAATGTTTAGCTTAAGCTTTATTGTTTCTAGTCTCCTTTCCTAAAGAAAATAAGTTCATATGGTTTTGTATTCTTCTCTTTTTAATTTCCCTCTACTAACTTTGAACTCATTGGCCAAATTCAACCAACTTTCACGGAGTGGTAGTGATCCAAAAGGTATTAACTTACTGTACCGAGCCTAAAAAATGCAAAGCCCAGCTGCATGTGTCCCCAAAGCCGTTTGTTTCTTGGCCAACAGCTGAAAACTTTCAGGTTTAACTCTCCTGGCAATCGAGAAGCAGCGGGCAGCCAACCCAGCACCCCGCTCGTGGCTCCGAAGAAGCCGTTTGCCAGCGGGTTGAGCAAATCGAGGCAGGGGGCGACAGGGGTGCTGAAAATGTGGTTATGGAACCTGTTGCCACAGGCTTTAATGCTTTTGCTCTTCATAGAATATAAATGGTTAAAACCATATGAATATGGACTCAGTATAATTGAAGAAATAGGAAAAATATTATCACAATCAGATGGACACTCAGAATTCTATATAAAAGAAAAATAATGCGTTATAAAATGATTTAAGCATTTTTTTCCCAAGCTGACTATTTTACCCAAAATGTGGACTATTAAATGAGAAACTCTGTATGATGTTGGATACAAATGTTAAAGCCTCTAACCCCGATTTGGTAGCCCATTTCAGACTTGCCCCTGTGCTAAATTCATCTATCAGTTACATCCTATTTAAGCACTCAAAATGTTGAAGCGATTTGTTGGCTCTCCCTGGCTTTCCTCGCAGGCCTTTGTTTTAAAGGGAATCCATTGGAAGTTCTCACGCCTCAGGATATTGTTCATACTAAAATCGTGCCAGTTGATCGCATACATTTAACTGATGTAAGGATGATGGGGCATTGATACTGGGGTTTCTGTGACATGTAAACTACCAATTTTTACCCAGTCCATTGGTAAAAATTTGTCTTTTTCAGTGTTTATTCTCTGTGTAACAGTTAGTTGAGAAACCTTTAAATTTGCATAGATGAGGAGAATGTACGCAGTCAACCTGAATCAGACTAGAATGGTAATTAATCCATACTAGTTTGATTGTCATTGTCTACCTGTCTTAATCAAGAATAACTGCTCTAATTGATTGTATGATGCTTAAGTAACATAAAATCTAAAATAAACAGATTTGTGTTCTAACCAGTCTTTGTTTCCTAACCGGTTCTAACCGTTCTTTTCTTCCCTAACATTTTTAAATGCGATGTCTCTAGCTTTATCCTGCCAAGAGGTAACAGAAGATGACGTCCTGGATGCAAGCTGTCTCTTAGAAGTTTTAAGGCTGTACAGGTGGCAGATCTCATCATTTGAAGAGCAGGTGATTACAGAATTCAAGTTAAGACTGCCTGATAGGCACCTCACTGCTTAGATACGGAATACCAGAAAACTGAAGCTGTGATACTAATAGCCCCCAGTGTCAAAGCTGAATCTTTGTCGTAGTGAAAAGTTTGCTTTAAAAAGTGAAGGAAAACAACCTGTGATTGATGAATGGTGTTTTCGGTTTGCGTAGATATTTGTCATGGAAACCCTGGCTGCTTCAAAACCTCATACTTAATTACCTTCAGATTTGATACAATGGAGCCAGTAATATTAAAATAGAACAGACACAGCCCTAAATTCGCTATAGATAATGGGTCTATGCTAATGTGCCACACTGCATTGAGGGACAGACCCCACTAACATTTCCAAATTTAGTTACATGTAACATAAAAGATTTCTAATTTTTGTTTTCAGTATTTTCAGCCCCTAAGTAAGTGCAGCTGGCCAATGACCTCGACCAATTATCTCACTCATAAAACATGGTTCTATCTTCTATATCTCAGAGCCAAAGCAAACAGTATAGATTTCAAATACACTTTTATTGACATCAAGGAAAGCAGGCATTTGTGCATTCATTTTTCTTTCTTTCTCCGAGCATTTTAGTCTCTTGAGTTTATATGGCCCAGAATATTTTTAATGGGTGCTGGTACAAAATTCAGCTTTACAGAAGAAAGCTTTTTGACAAAACTGCAGCAAATGCACAAATGATTACTATTAATGTACAATTTCTTTTGGTTTTGGTTCCTCTTAAGTCTTATGCCTCTATCTAATAGGACGCTCATGAGCTATTTCATGTCCTTACCTCTTCATTAGAAGATGAACGGGATCGTCAGCCACGTGTGACACATTTGTTCGATGTGCATTCGCTGGAGGTGACTTCTTTACCGGTGTTATTTCATTATCAGGAGAAGTTTCTGTAGTCTGCCTAGATTCCTAAGTGTGTCAAGTATAAAGTGTCTGTTTAGAGACTGAAGATATTTTCACTATGTTTACAAAGCTGTTCTTTAGAACTCTGATAGAAATGAATCGACAGGTCAGGCAAACTAAAGAATAGAAAATGGTTTTCATAAGCAAATGTATTTGAGTTTACAGTGATCCCACTTTCATGAGGGCTTTTGCATTCCTAAACCCACTGAATATAGGGATTGAAATACCAGCACAGGACAGTAGTCCAGCGAAGCAGATACTCTTATCTCTAAGAGTTGACACATGAAAGAGGTTTGAAAACTGCAAACCAGAAATTTATGGAATAGTCCATTTGGAGATGAAATTTATCTTATCCTCCAGTTTAGTGGTAAATTTAGTGCAGATGGAAAGTTTCTACCTCTTTTTGTCTAAAATACATACAAAGGGTTTATAAAATCTGTTAAGCTTTTATTTCAGTACTCAGAGACAAAGAATTCTGCACATTAATTATTTGTTGTATTAGAAGTGTTTGTTTCGTCAATTATAAATTTGTCGCAAAGTAGGTTTTTTGGCCTTCCTCAAATATAGAGACACTGAAACTCCCACAATTGTTCTTAATGTCAGAAAAGCATATCAGGGATGAAATAAGAACATGTTTAATACTTAATGCTTTCTGAGGTGGGGTTAATGAAATCTTTTATCTTCCTCTGTAGCAGCCAGAAATAACCCAAAAGCAAATAAGCTGCAGAACAAGAGGTATGCGTTCTTCCATTCTGAAATATGAATATTCAGTCATAGTGTAGTCACTTTGTTTGTTAAAGGGATAATATTAATTGATCTTTGTCTGTATTGGACTGAAACATATCTCTTCAGCTATAACCCCCCCCATTAATTATTTTTCAGTGGGACAGAACATGTTTTAGAGCAGTTACTTTTGTTACTGTGGGCCAAAAATGTGGAATTAAGAGCAGTGAACATGGCTGTATTGAAACGAAAAGGACAATTTCAATTTTGTGTTTCAGGGTCTCTTCCCCCTGTGTCAAATCACTGGAAATCTCAGCATCCTTTTCACGGAAGGCTGACCAGCAACATGGTTTGCAAACACTGTGAACACCAGGTATAAGAATGCGTGTCTTGTAGTATGTATAATTGAAGGATGCCCAACACTCAGACCGCGTTTTGAAACCATCATCCCTTGTCTCTGACATAGACGGTTTAAGCTCCAAAGGTTTGCTGAACTGAGAGCTTACACTGTTACTTTTTCAGGTACTTATTACAGCATTGGTGCTGAACAAGAATGTATCACTAAATATACTGAAGAAAATTAAGCATGATCCACTTTGTGGGGTAACAGCTGCCTTATCGAACCGAATAATATCTTAGTATATTTAATATTCAGTACCACAGCTATGATATACTGAAAATCCACTCACATGGGTAGTGTTTTAGGACTAGCTATTCATTCAGCACGCAGTATTGAGTTTGCACATGCAAAGCCCAATTAAGTTGCAGTCCAGTTATCCAGAGTAAGGAGATGAAGGTAACCTGGACAGGGAAAAAATACAGAGAGTAAATATCATTTGTAGATCAAGCTGTAAGAGTACATTTAGTACTTTTACTTTTCAAAACCTTGTAAACAAATTTAAGTGAGCAGGGGCAGCTTCAGTACAGGCTAAGTAGCACCTGGTGTACCTCGTGTTCCCTGGCACTCTGCTTGGCAAAGTGGGGGGTTTTGACCCTATTCCACCAGATAATTGTGGACCAGGGGACATATGTTCATCTTTTATGAGGATGGCTAGGGTTTTTTTTGAACTGTCATAAATTTTAGCTCACTGGATACGTGAAATATTTCCTTGCAGAGCCCTGTGAGGTATGATACCTTTGACAGTCTCTCCCTGAGTATTCCAGCAGCTGTGTGGGTACGTATCCCTCATTAAGGCACGATCCAGCCCGTCTGCCTACGGCTGTGTCCTCATAACTTTATCTTCACTAGTACCTTTTAAAGATGCTACAGCCTAAGCGTAAATGAGTAGCTACAGTTTATTTTCTTGCCTTTTTATAAATGATCCCGTTGTGCTAACGCAGTACATTATCACTAACAGGTTGGTGCAAATTATCAATTAGTACAACAAACATGACTTTGTTGACACAAATAGAGTTTTCTGTTTCTCCTGGCGGAGTGTTTGGTCCTTTCTGCGTAATTTGAACAGACCAGATTGTACCCCGAGGGCTGTGTGTTTCTGGCAGTCTCGGAAGGTGACCTTCGGGTGCTCTGTCTCTGTGGTGGTAGTACACAAGTTACCCAATACAGGCTTTTGGATCAAGTGATTTCAGCTGGAAATTGTTTCTGGGTTTTTTTGGCTCTCTGAAAAAATGACAAAATGTTGTAGATTTTTGGGGCAAAATTGTGACATTTTTGAACTATAACAGTTTGTTACTTAATACCTGCTAGAGATTTGTCTTTCCAGACTAGTAGCAGACTACTTGCAGTCCTGGAAATTCTGAGTGGTGCCTACAGAACACACCCCTGGACAGCTAGGGCTGGGTTTTGGATGCATCTCGTGCTCTTTGTTTTATTTTATACCATCATTGAAGATTATGCCCTTCATACTTGGCACTATGTAGTATAGTCTACAAAAAAAATAGGAAGGAATGCCTAAATTTAACTAAATGCTGTATTTCTCCTATATAGAGGGTCAGAGTGCATAAAGTGACCCATGAAGTGCTGGAACTTTAGAGAAAAATAGTAACTGTAGTTTAAAACCCCACTAAAGGAGTCACACAGAGAGTCATAACTATTGTTCATATCTACAGGCCGTGATGTTTTCCATGTTTAATCCAGACTGAGGAGGAATCCCCACAGTTAGTTACATTGTCAGTGTTCTGTACTCAAATCCATTTAGTCAGTTTTCTCAAGAAATAAGTCTGTAATTCTGTAGTTTCTATGGAAGAAAATAAGAAAAACCTTTTCACAAAATTAAGTGGTATGCACCCTAGAACTACAGCAAATAATTTTGTTTTTTCATCCTAAGGGCCGTCCTATGACGCTGGACCACTGCCTCCATCATTTCATCTCCTCTGAATCTGTCAAGGATGTTGTATGTGACAACTGCACTAAAGTATGTCATTTTAATTTATATAACCTTATAGCTCAGTTTTAAGCCTGCTGACAGAATTACGGCTTCAGTTCTCTACTCCTTTCTTCGTGACTTCAGGAAAGCCTCTGGCCTGCCTGGGATTTCTTATATTTAAAATGGAGATCTTACCTCACAGAGTATTTTGAAGCTTTATTTATTACTAGTATTACAAAATTTACAAATATTTTGTTCTGCAATTACCCGGTATTATTTAGATAATATTTGACATACATTTTTTGTTCTGGTACTTTAAACAGTATTTTACAGTTGCCTGTCAGTTAATGATAGCACAGAGCCAAAGGGGCTTGTTTGTAAACCAACAGAAATGGCACATGACATGGTTGAAAAACAACAGAAATGGAGACTGGGCTTGTTCTGTCATTTCTGCTTGATTTCGGTTTAGACCTATTAGGATAGGTCAGCAATTCTTAGTAAAATTCCTAGAAAATAATGTAATTGATGGACTGAGAATAGTTCTAGATCGACAGTTACTGTTGTCCACGCTGTGCAGACCTGCACTATTATTAGTCATCTGATACAGCAGGTAATCAAATGACTATTTTTTCCCTTTGATTTCAGATTCAGGCAAAAGGGATTCTCAATGGACAGAGTGTAGAAAACCAGAGAACAACATTTGTTAAGCAATTAAAATTAGGAAAGGTGAGGCAAACTAACCCTCCAAACGTATTATTAAATCCTGTTATACAGTAAGTTCTTTGATCTCTTTGCTTGATGTCCACTTCTTGGTATTAGACTAAAGTTTTACTTAAAGTAAGCTCATTTGTCAACTATTTGTAGGCATTGAGGCCTCATTTCAGGAAAATATCAAAGTCCATAGCTTAAAGAATGTGAGTATTCTACTGTTATTCAGCAAAGCATTTAAATGTGAGTTGGGCTCGATGGCAGTTCATATGTCATGCATTAATTCTTGATTTCCTTGGTAAGTGAAGTGATTCATATATACAATGTTTGTAAGAACTTTAGCAATTGCATGTTTCAAAGAAATTAAAATGTTCTAAATACAGGTGGTTTAAGTGAATATGGTGCTAAACATCAGGTGTAGTTTATATTAGAAACTTATTATTTTTTTGCTCTGTAATCATATAATACAGAGGACAACAGGGCACTGGTCTGTAATTAACAGCCTTGGGTGCCATTAATAATAATGTGTACTTATTGTTAGAGGTTAACCCTGGCATGACTTTGAATGTCACATATTTATAACTGCTTGACCTTTTCTCCCCTGGTACTCTCGCTGTGCAAAGCTGTTACTTATTGAGTATTAGCAAATGTCTTATAACAACTTGCTCCAACAAATTTCAATCCTCATTTCCACCTTTCAGATCAACAAGCTAGATGAGGTTCATAGTGTGCTTTTTAAGAGCACACAAGTATTTTTATTTATTTTTCTTCCATTTGGAGAAAATTATTAACTCTAGCTATCTATCCTACTGCCTAGTGAGCGAGCATAGTGGCGGCATCAGAAATCTCAAGAGTTGTGAGTTAGTGTCATGTCTTAGGGGATACTATTGCCAGTAAGCTCACACGCAGATAGAGCAGCACATGGGGGAACAGTTCAGTGGTGTATTTCCTTATCCACTAGACTTACCAGTTCTGTTAGTATGCTTTTAACTTCGACGGCTGTTTTTCTTAATTTAAAATGTATTTTGTCTCTCCTTTTCTGTGGGATATTGCTGAAGCTTCCTCAGTGTTTGTGTATCCATCTGCAAAGACTGAGCTGGTCAAACCAAGGCACTCCTCTGAAACGTCACGAACACGTACAGTTCAATGAGTTCCTGATCATGGACATATACAAATATCGCATTCCTGTTCATAAATCAAGCCAAAATGAGCTGAATCAGAAAAACACTGAAGAGACAACACCTGGCACAAAGGATGGAATAGCAGTAAAACCTTCAGGTACTTATTTTGAAAATAAAAATCTTATCACGTATTTCTACGTTTCAGTGACAAAACATCATAATGTGCAGAACGAACATAAGAGCAGTGTCTTTATTTGGATCTGGGAAAAGAGGACACGTGGAAATCCCTTCCCTGCAAGCATTAGGATATACCCTGTTCCAACTTTACAGTTCAGCTTTGATAATTTAATTCGATCTTACTAAATATTAAAAAGAACTTACAAACAAACAAAATAATCCCAGATTGAACATAAAACATGTGAGTTTTGTGTTAAGGATGAAGGAATGTTGAACTCGGGAAGTCCAAGGGATTATCTTGTTAGTGATCTCTTCTAAGGCTTCAGGACAAGCATAGAAAGAATGCTGGGAATGGTGACTTCTTAAAAACAATTAAAAAATCTAGCTGTAATAGGTCTGTCATTTAGGCAGCTCAATATTCTATTTAGTTGGGATTTTGTAAACGTAGTCATTTTGATATTTGTGTCGTCTAGAAACAGTTACCACTGTCTTTGGATATTATACTCCTCTGCATCTCTTAGGGGATTGTAATATGTAATGAATTAAAATGAGTACAATACCTTCACATTCTGTGACGAAAGGTACTGCCGGAACAGAAGCACTGTTATTAGCAATACTAATAGTAGCATTTGAGTTAAATTACTGAGTGTCGTCTTTCTCTTGCAGATGCAGAACAACCATCTGGTACTAAACCGCTCTTTATGAATGGTGCCTGCTCCTCTTCATTTTTAATGTCCTCAGGAACTTTTCCACTTGCTGCATTCCCTGAATGCAGGTAAGTTAGAGATTTGTATCCTATTTTGTAATTTCTGTCCCTTCAAACTATGTCTTCCTTTATTCTGTCTTTACTGTGAGGCTGCATAGTCACAGAATTTAACATCCATCCTAGCTTCTGTGCAGAAATTCTTTTTCTTTTCTCTTGGCTCATTTTTATTGGTTTTCTTTGGCTCAGTTTCTCTCCTAGAAAAGACAGTATTGCATATTACAAGCAAAACTCAATCTCCCTTCTCTGGTTCATGATGCAGTAAATCATCCTTCTGAATAGCCATAATCTTATTCTTGCTGTTTTCGTCTACCCCTTCCTTTCATTTTTCCTCTACTCTGATTTTAAAACTATTGCAAGAAAGCCATAAATCTCTTACAGACTTTTTTCAAACATTGTATTTAACAAGCTTGATTTAAATTGCAACTGCCACGATTCTACTTGATGCTTCTCCTGATAATCTGTTTTCTTGGCTTTTGAGAATGTTCACTTACTGTCACACCAGTTAGTTCTATACCACTTCTTCTATCACCCATTCTGTATCTTCCCCATGTGGGAGACAATTCCCACAATCAGTGTGTGAAATAAGAAGCCTGGAAGCATTTTTTGCCAAGTGTTTGTTACGAAGACAGTTGTAGAGCAAGTCCTCCAAAGTGTGTCCAGTGTTATCCGTGGGTTACCTCCTGCAATTTTGCCTCTTTTCAGTTAAAAGCACATTCTTCTAGAATAGCTTTTCTGTCCAGTAACAACTTTAAGAACTAAATACTGGCACATTGGTAGGTTTGGTGGAAAACGCTGTTGAAAATTGAATCAGTTATGCTGTACAAAATGTAGTAGCGCTCTGTAGCATAAACTTTTACAATAAATGGTTTGGTTTTCTCAATAACAGAATAAAGCAGTACTGCAGTGAAGACTTAGTATACTGCAAAGTAACTGCAAGCCTGTATGTCTCTTACGGAGCTATTTGCTCTAAAAAGAAATTCAAACTGAAGACAAACCACATGGGGCTGCTTCTGGTATGTCGTGACCTGCAAGAGCTGCTGACCCTCTCCTTTTTCTCATTTGTTCTTCAGTTCCCCTGTATACCTTTACCGTCTGATGGCAGTTGTAGTTCATCATGGAGACATGCATTCTGGACATTTTGTGACTTACCGCCGCTCTCCACCTTCTCCTAAGAACCCACTCTCTGTCAGCAGTCAGTGGCTGTGGATTTCTGATGACACCGTTCGCAAAGCTAGTTTGCAGGAAGTCCTTTCTTCTAGTGCTTACTTGCTTTTTTACGAGCGTGTTCACTCGAGGGTACAGCACCAAAGCTTGGAGTTGAGGGCTGAAGAGTGATGAACAGAGCAGAAGAAGGACAAAAACTGACAAAATTCCTCTAATGAGATCTACGTTGCACCTCCTGTCTGTTATGCAAATAACCCACCACGGGCCCTTTAACTTTCCCCTCTCTCCATGGCAATGGCTGGCTCCTGCTGGGAGTTGTGTTTTGTACCAAAATTACGCTACCCAAAGTTGGTCTGCTAACGTCGTGCAGTCCAAAGTATATCTGTGTTAGAGAAGCAGTTATTCTGTTAGGTAGTAACTTTGTCAACATCACAGCTCTGAAACAGACATTTCAAACAGACTTCCCAAGGCTGTATTCCATATTCTGACACGTATGTAAATTTTCAAAGGGAGATGCTTAATCCTATACATTTCGCTGCAGACGTTTCTCAACAGGGGAGCCCCAGAAGTGGTTGATGGGAAGCTACTGTTATCAAAGGCAAAGATTTAAGAAACAAAGTGCCTTGAGCTTATTTGAGTATCTACCTTACCATTGTCTGAGTCTGCTGCATGTCAGTTGCGTTCTGATAAATGTCTCAAGATGATGGGATGAACTACTAACGGAATCGGATTTCTCTTGATGTCCTGGCTAATTAATAAATCTCTACATAATAGGCACGATGTGAAAAACAACTTCCCTGATCACATCATTTTCCTAATATTTTAGTTCTTTATACATCATAGGAATACTTCTGCTGATTGAAAGTGTGGTTTCCTTTTTCCAGGAGAAAATCTAAGTTTTTCAATCTATTAGGAACTGAGACCCTGATTTATTGCTCTGTATATTTGGAATATAGCTGAAATCAAGAGACAGAAGTGTTTGCTAGCAATCAGTATTGTAATTTCCTTCGTCACTATGAAGCTGTTGAATACGGTTGCTTGTAGTATTGACTACAACTTTTAATGCTGTGATTTCAAGGCTACTGTAATTGGTGTTCTAGACTTGCCCGTCCTATTTTAATGCTGAAAACTGCCATTTTTCATCAACCATTCAGATACATGCTGTCTGGCTTGCAGCTGAGCTTTAGAGCTTGTACCGGTTGTGATTGTGAGCTGAGATGTACAGCAACCCAAGCACCCTTGTGAAGTTAAGAGTATACGCAACTGAATCGGGACTGGTGGGCACTTACTTGTCTTGTGAAGTAGTGCAGCAGTCTGAAAAGACAGGTGTCACTGCATTAGATACAGATTGCTGTATAAATGGAAGTAAGGTGTAGTTTGCTGCTCTAGATTGTTTGACATGTAAAAAAAGAAGTCCCAAACAAAGCACGGAGGGAGAAGCAGCAAAATTTATCCTTTTGACTGCTTTGAAATTACCAGGAATAAAGTATGTAGGCTATTTTTATCTCTTTTCTATCAGACAAGCTTTTTCAGTGTAAAACAGCAACTACGTTTTCAAATGGTAACAACTGTCTTAATAGTTTTTTAGGGCAACTTTGTACCTCATGTATTCATATTGCTGCCCAAAGCTCATAGGCATTCAGAGTTCCTTAATGGAAGGCTCAAAACCAGCCAAACCAGGAGTGGTAATGGATGTATATGCAAAACTATTTACACAGCTGATCATTCCAGAGTATGGATCACAATTCCTGCTCCAAGTAATGCTCATAGCACATAAAATAGTCTTTATAAATCCACTGATATACTAGTTCCTGAGAAGTCTCCCTGTCTGTGCTAGGCTAGCAGTATCATGGTTTTAACCTTTCTATTTTAAGTGATGGAAAAGCAAGAAAAACGAACAAAACAAAAAACCTAGAAGGATGAAAAATGCCAAAAATGCCCCAGCCATTGACTTGGAGAAGGTGAGAACCCTCTGTTCTGGGCAGCACAGATGTGCAGCAGGAGCTCTATAAAGCAGTGCTGGATGTCATCTAAAGAAAAACATGCAAAGCATCGGGCTCCAGCAGGTCTACCATTTGTACCTCAGAACTTCAAAACATTTCCACTGCCAGCAACGTATATTCTGCAATATCTATTCTCAACAGGGTCTGTTTAGTTTTTAACTGAATTTTTGAGAAGTTCATCTGAACAGGTCACTTTGTTTAGAAAGCAGTAATGCTGGAGGTGGGTCAGAACATACGCACACAATAGGCTAAGTCTTAAATTTATCAGCTCGTAACAGGGACGGAAAGCCACATACTACTGCAAGCTTGCGTGTTCCATCTGTTTTTCTTTTGCATAGAGCTGCTTTCCAACAGGGACTGGTTTGATGAGAATGAACGCACAGTTGCTGTACCAACACCGATAAACTGCTCAATTTCACTCAGCTGCAGATTTCCTCCGAAAGCTTCCTCAAGGGCTATAAAGATGAGGGTGGAGTAGTCAGCATTTGTTCTAGTTTTCACTGTTAGGAAGGAGCAGGTGGTCTTGGCTTAGCCCTCAGTGTGAGGAAGGAAGTAAAGTGTCAGCACCTTGGTCCTGGTCCTGAGCTACGCTGGATGCTCCCAGCCTACTGTGAGCATCAAAGACCTCTGCAGATGTTTGCCACCCAACCCTCACCTTTTGAAGTCATTGGGCTCTGCACAGGCATATGAGGCTCATCAAATGCTGTTACTTACAAGCTTCCTGTGGTGGAGGTGGTGTTAATAAAATGTAAAAGGTGAAAAAAAAACACTAGGTAAGACCTCCATGATGACATCTCTGTGTTTGGATTATTCTGGTCTTATTTTGTGCATTATTTAAAAAATTATATTATAGCCAAACCACTGCACTGCTGTTTGAAGTTGTGTTTTCACTTCAGGGTATTTTTGTAACTGTACAGTAGCAATAAAAGAATAAACTTATTAGAGAAAGTAGCTGTTCTTGTGTGGTTATGTCTTGAAACAAAGGCCAAGCTATAAGCCAAACCACGTTTGATATATCCAATGGAAGCAGCACTTAACATTCTCTGGATAAGAAGCATTCATGCAGGAGCAATTCACACTATATATAGCATGTTCTGGTAGTGGCAGAGGGTGGCAAGTACCAACTCCAAATCATCTAAACAGACATAGCCCTAATGGACCTACTGCTGAAGGATAGAGCCCATCATTAATTCAGATGCTTGTACCCTGGTTACACGGGGATCAGGTCACATTCTCGCTCAGTACTTACCATTGCTTGATTCCTCAAGACCTGTCGGTGACTTTGAACAGCCTTTCCTCATTTCATCAGGATTCACTGCCAGGATGGAAGGTGATGGCTTTCAGGTAGTCAGAATGGAATCCCTACAGATGATTATTTAGAAAAACAGACACTCTCAGAAGTTGTAGCCTTTCATGCTGCATTGTCTGTATAAACGGTCCAACCCAGTCTCTCCCCAAGAGGTCATCTTATGGTTTCTGTACAAAGGACCTGCAGAAGAGGGGGCCCTTGCCCTGTGTGGTAGCACCTCGTGCTTCCTCCTGCCCCACCACGCCACTGACCAAAAGAACCCAGTCTCCCACAGAAGTAGAGCAGCAGAGGAACATAAGCAGGCAAAAGTCATAGTGACACTAAAACATGCAGCCAGCCATGTCACGCTCACTATATTCATATCTCAGTGCTCCTCCTTTTCATGTCAGTCTCACTTGTATTTTACATTTTAAAAACACGCAATTCATAGCTCATCGACAGAGCATACATGGAAGTGTCACCTGTTGAACAGTATCAGCTTTCAGGCTCACTGTAAATGATTACGTCTTGTACTTTGTAGTATTTATAAACTGTTTCATTGGGATCTGAAGGATATAGAGTAATTTGATCTTTTTGGAAAACTGGCCAGATTAAGATCAGTTGAGAACAAACCTCCTCCTGAGCAAAGCCAAGGATATTACTCATTGAAAATGTATGTATCGGCAGGACTACAGCAACATTTCAGAGAGAAAGGATTCTTGGCATTTAAAATCAGTAGTTGCAGTCTTTATTAGCAAGTTACCAAGTACACTATCTCCTCTCCTAGTTTAATTTGCTCATCTGGTTCCTTGGATCATCAAAGACAGTGTTTGAGTGAGAATTTGACAGTTATGTTGGGGAAGAAAGCTCCTGTTTTCAGAGTCAAAAGGTGCTTGATTGCTGTATAATTCACTTCTTGGCTATAGCCATCACTTTCCGAAAAGTGAGGTTGATTCTTGGGGCAAGTACTCTCTTGCGGATGGGCAGGCTGTGGTACCAATACACGTTGGTGGGGTACTTCATCATCAGCAGGCTGCCGTGGGCCAGCTGCAGTTTGATGGGCTTGATGTGGCGCGTTGCGTTTTTCCCTCTGGAATCACAGTGCCTGAAAACAAAGTCCCTGCAAGCTCCAAAGGACACAGAGGCAATAGGACTGCGTGGAACCAGTTCCCTCTCATCATCTCGATGTTCACCTATGTGGTCCCCACCATCTTTATATCTGTACACAGAACAGATTAATTAGTTCTTCTACCAATCTAATTAAAGGAATGTAAACCAATTTGTCAATGATCTGTCAGTAGCGTTGCACAAGCAATTTTTCATTTGAACAAGCTGCTTGATGCAATCGGAGATCAGACATACCTGTTAATGAGAACAAAATTAAAAGTATGTCCTGTGTCCAAAGCGATGCGGTCTCTGATATGGTTGAGAACTGGTATCCACGGCTTAGGAGAAAAGGTAACGCCTGAATAAGTGTATGTTAACTCAGGATCTCCATAGGTTACCTGCTTCCTTGGAATGTGATGCCATTTGCCAAACACATGCAATTTCGTCATTTCACCTGTTTAAACAAGAGATGAGAAGGAATAAAACCAACTTTGTATTACCTCTGCAGTTCACAGTTTCAACAATCTTGGTTTGGAGCTTCTGTGAAACTCCCGTGGGACAACAGAAATGAGGATGCTGATGACAACCCAAAAGCTGTCATCTGTGGTCAAGTGTCTCTGTCCTAACAAAGTACTTAACTCTCAAGCGCGACGCTGCTTTATGACCACTGAATGCAACGAACGGGGATGAGCATCCCCATCATATTCTGTTGTTGAATTAACGTGACGGGGGATGTCTCATATACTACATCTACCAACAGCCTCCTGTCATCCTTCCAGGACTAGCCCTGTTCTCTGCAAACATTAAAACGTGAATGAAACCGCTTGTCACGCACTTCAAGCTAAGTAAAACAGGACCAGACCTGTGCTCGCACTTCACTTGGCAGGGCTGGATTATGCAAACACCGGGCGCCTGCAGAAACCTTCCCACCGCCCAGCAGCTCTGCCCAGGCCACCGGAATCACCCCGGCACTCGCCTTGGGCGGGCCGGGCCGGGAAGGGAAACACTTCACCGGGCGGGGGCCCGGGGGACTGTAAACCGAGCCCTCCCTGCGGCCCTTACCTTCGAAGTATTCCACCTCCTCCTCCAGCCGCTGAAAGATCTCGTCAGCCTCGGCCTTGCCGAAGAGGAGGCGGTAGTCGCAGCTGAGGCCCTCGGCGCGGATCTCCTGCCAGGGGGGCTGCCCCGGGGCGGGCTCCGCTGGCCGCGGCCTCTTCCCGCCGCCCCCCGCCTCACCGGGGGGGCGTTTAACCACGTATCTGTCCATCGGCCGCCGCTCGGAGACACCGACAGCGGCGGGGACACCCGCCTCAGCACGGTCGCCTCCTCCTCCCTGCGGCGAGACCGAGCTGTATCGGCGGGAATCCCCTCAGCAGCTACGGAGGGAGGGAAGGGGGGGGGGGGGGAATCGAGCGGGGCCAACACGCACGCGCAGGGCGTGCCCACACCGCCCTCTCTTGAGCAGGCCCCGCCCCTGCGCGCGCACGCGCGCGCTTTTGGCGCCAAATCGTCACCCCGCCCACCCGCCCGGTGCCGGACCGCTGCTGCCCCTCAGCTCTGCCGCCCCTCAGCTCTGCCGCCCCTCACCGCTGCCCCTCGCCCGCTCCGCCGCCGCCGCCATGATCGGACAGAAGACGCTGCACTCCTTCTTCAGCGCCGCGCCGGCGAAGAAGCGCAGCCGCTCTCCGGAGGCGGGCAGCGATGAGGAGGTAGCGAAAGGGGGGTCGGGGGCGCCGGCGGCCCTGTAGGGGCAGGGAGGGCTGACGAACGGCGGGCTGGTGGCTGTGGAAGGGGGGGTGTCTCGCGGCTGTGGAGAAGGGGGGTCTTGCGGCGCTTGGCGGCCGTTGGTGGGGTGGGGAAGCCACGCGCCACCCGGCTGCTTCCAAAAACCCCGCGCTCCTGTCACGCCTGACTGAGCTGCTAATCGAGGCCGCGCTCCGCCGTCGCCCAATGGGCGCTGGGAGCCGCCGCCGCGTCACGGTTGCTAGGCAGAGCGGCTCTCCGCCGGCTGCGGCGAGCCAGTAGGGAGGAGCGTGTTCTTCCCGTTAACCAATGGGTTTAGGCTTCCCGCTTGTGGGTGGGGCTGGTTTGGCGCGGTGGCCAATGGGGGCGGGCCCGCTGTTGTTTTGCCGCGAAATACCCGCGTGTGCGCGGCCGCCCCGCGGAGGGCGGGGCGCGGCGAGGCCATGGCGGTCCTTCTGCTCCCGCTGCTGGGCCTGTGGGTGGGCCGCGTCGCCCCCCGCTCGCACTGCAGCCGCCTCTTCGCTCGCCCCTTCCAGGTCAGCGCCGTGAAGAAGGCGAAGGCGGCGGGAGATGAGACGGGCAAGGCCTCGCTGCTGAGCCCCGAGCAGTTGGAGCGGATCCGCAAGAACAAGGAGGCGGCGCGGCAGCGGCTGGCCGAGCGCAATGTCCCCCCGGGCTTCGGGGAGAGCTGGCGGCGGCAGCTGGCCGGGGAGTTCTCGAAGCCATACTTCGTGGAGGTGAGCGAGGCGGGCTCTTCCCGGGCGGCGGGGCTGCTGCCCGCTGTCCCTGGGCTGAACCCCCCCCGCCCCGATTTTCCCCCCTCAGCTGATGGCGTTTGTAGCAGAAGAGAGGAAACGCTACACGGTCTACCCACCCCCCGACCAAGTCTTCACCTGGACGCAGATGTGTGACATCAGGGATGTGAGTAGAGCCTGGGGAGAGGTGAGGGGGGTCCCACCAGCTGCTGGTGCATCTAAAACGCTGAAAACACATGGTTGAGGGCACAAACACCTTAATTCGATGTTTGGTCCCTTAAGCTTCATCCCATGTGAGGTGGATGCTGTTGTTTCTCTCTCCAAACTTGTAAATCTTGGCTTCTCTTTCATCTCTGATACTGAAACACTGTTTTATTGTTTTATTGCTCTCACTGGCCACAGAATTTCCTTCAAAACTTTAGTTGGACTTTTGACCTTTTTTCCTGTGTTACCAAACTAATGTAGCACTTAATTTTTGGATCTTTTGCATCGCTTTTTTAATTGCTGTGTAGTGAACTATAATTAAAAAAAAGAAAGATAGTGATTAAGGTAATCTCGCTGCTAATAAGCCACGTCAAAAACATGGCAGCAAGTGTGGCATAAAACTAAAACATGAGGAAATCTACTTGGAAAATGCCTTCACAAGGTGTTTTATTGCGGCTCTTAGAAAACGTTGGTCTTTTGCACTCAAAATATCTTCATGATCTTAGCAGCAAAGCTGTAGTGATGTTAATCCTTACTGTTAGGGCGGGACTGTGTTCTCTAACTTGTTTATAATGAGATGCCAGTGATTGATCTTCAGTTTCTGGGGTTTGGGGTTTTTTTTCTGTGTGTTTGTTTTAGGGTGAAGGTCATTTATAAGCCTTTTTTTTTTTCTCCCCTCTTATGCGAATAATACTGATTATAATTCAGTGCTAACAAAGGTCTGCTTTCAGGTAAAGGTTGTCATTCTGGGACAAGATCCGTATCATGGACCTAATCAAGCTCATGGGCTCTGTTTCAGTGTCCAGAAGCCTGTTCCACCTCCTCCCAGGTATGACAGCGCTCAATTTGCAAAATCCCTTTTCTTTACAAATTTTTTGCAGTTCCCTGTTAATTATGGCTGTGAATCAGCTAAGTGGTAGGACGCATGTTGCGACTGCTGAAATTTGAGTTGCGTATTGCCTAGAAAAAAGCATCACTGCAAAATTTTGGATAATTCTGTATAGTTTGATATTCTGAAGAGCATACGGGACATAAATTTGCATTTTCAGTTGTGCTGAGACCTTCTCATTAAGCTTCCTCCTTTGTGTGCCTGGATAGGTGCTTGTTACCCTGCTTCTACAAATGGCTTTATCATCTTAAGCGATAAGATTAAAATCGGTACTCTTCTTGTTTAGCGTAATAGCAGTAAGTGGTGCTGTTTGCTCTTATCGTTGAGCATGCGTATTTAAAATCTTCTGATGTTTTTGTTTGCAGCTTGGAGAATATTTACAAAGAACTGTCTACAGATATTGAAGGCTTCACTCATCCTGGTCACGGTGATTTAACTGGCTGGGCGAAGCAAGGTGAGTTAAAAGACACTCTAGTAATGTGTCATGAAGAAGTCTGGCTAGAGAAAAACCTCATGGTTGGAAACAGGCCATCTGTAAAAGAAAATAAATTCTGAGCGCTTGTCGCTTAACAGGTACCTTAGAATGAAAATCTAATTTATCATTTCTCAGGGGAAGAGGGGGAAAAAGCAATTAACGCTCGATCCTGCTTCATCCTCCATCCGTCTGCTTTGTTTTTTGGTAGGAGTGCTCCTGCTCAACGCTGTCCTGACGGTGCGAGCTCACCAGGCCACCTCCCACAAGGAGCGGGGCTGGGAGCAGTTCACGGACGTGGTGGTGTCCTGGCTCAACAAGAACTTGCACGGGGTTGTCTTCATGCTGTGGGGTGCCTACGCCCAGCGGAAAGGCAGCTCCATTGACCGGGTACAGGTTACTCCTTCTCATCTCCTCCCCCTCGCTAATTTTTTTCCTTCAGTTGGGTGGACACTAGAGGGCACTTCCCTTACGGAATTGGGGGTTTCTCCCTGCTTGAACTGTGCTGTCAAATTTAGTCGCCCTTCTCTTCCAGCTTAGCCTTTTGCCAGAATTAAGCAATAAAAGTGGAGCAAGTGTAACCTTCTGTTGTCAGAAAAGCCTTCAGTTCAGGACAGAGCTGGTTTTTTTTCTAGGAAAAAGCTCATGAATAAGTATGGAATTTGTTGTTAGGATTACAGCAATTGAAAAACGGCCAGGGTGTTACTGTTGCTTGACGTAGTCCATCCTCCTCTGCTCAGTGGGATAAAAGTCTTGGTCCTCATGACCCGTTTTTTGGGTCCTGAGGCTGGTGGCTGAGGAGGTGCAGAGAGGAAATCACACCTGCGTGGTGGGGGCAGACGCAGCCAGCCTTGTCCAGGGAGCTGAAAACATGCAAATCTTAACGAGCGGTTTCCTCTAATGCTTTACAGAAACGCCACCACGTCCTGCAGACGGTTCATCCCTCGCCTCTCTCTGTCAACAGAGGGTTTTTCGGCTGTCGCCACTTCTCGAAGACGAATGAATTGCTCAAGAAATCCGGCAAGGAGCCCATTGACTGGCGAGCGCTCTGAGCTGTGGGCAGAGGCTGTGGGGTCTAATGGTTGGAAAACAGCCCCTGTCTCAGGGGTTGTCTCGTTTCTGAAAAACTTCTGCTGACCTGAGAAATTACTCTGTGGATATTGATCAAGGAACAAATGACCAAACTTTCAGAGATGTTATATATTTTTTTAAAAATGTTTTTTAAAGAGCAGGTTGGAGTGTTACGTGGACAACTTCTCTGCTGTTTGAACAGGTCTCAGCCTAGTTTGAAGCAAAAAAAAAAAAAAAAGACTTCTATATTAATTTGTGTGTGTTTATTCTAACGGGAATATATTTTCAGGCTCTTGTGAAGGGATGTCATTTCCTACAGGTGAAGCTGTTCAGCTGTTGTAAATACCCTGCTTTGCCTCCTCCCGCTTTGCCTCCTACTGCGCAAATCCACATTTCATATTTGGGGGTGCGGAGCTGACTCCATGGGAGAAAATGGTTTGAGCTTTTTAGCTGCAGATTGCGAGTTTTATTAGAAATAACGTCCTCTTGGGACCGTAAAGACTGTACACTGTCAGAAGAGTTACTTGATGTATCTGTACTCTCAAGGTTTTGGGGTAAATTCCCCCCAGCAGCCGAGGGGAGGCTGCGACCAAGGCTGTGGTCGTGCTCTGAGGTTTTTGTTGGCATTTAGAGAGGAAAATCCTAAGTTTTTAGATTCTTTCTGGGTGCGTTAATCGCTTGGATGCCAGGTGAGCTGTGATGACTGTGAACTTCGTGGTACCTGCCAATGGCAGCAGCAAAGGTTTGTTCATCAAGATCTGCCAACCGAAGGGGTGACGGTTGCGAATTACTTAAGATCTTAAAAGATCTTAAAACAGGGAGGTTTGTGCTTTGCCTTCACAGGAGCAAATCTGGTTTCTGGCCACCGTTGAAAATAACTGTTGGGACTTCAAGGATGAAGGCAAGGTTGGACTTCACACCTCTGGGTTTCCACTTCATCTTTGACTTTATAATTGCTGTAATGGAACCGAAGTGCCTTCTTTGTTGTGAAACTACATCGCTTTTCATAGAATGATGCTGTAAACCTTTCGTTGCTATCTGCTCCGATAGGTAACACTAGTACAAGTGAAGTTTACACTTTCTGTGGCCGTGTTGTATTTTTTTGTTTGGTTGTTGTTCTTTTTTCCCCAGGTTTGTTTTTTGTTTTTTTTTTTTTAAATAAAAATTACTTGGTTTATGTTGTGGTGTGATCTTACGTTGGTAGGAAGGGACGGGTGCAATCTTACGTTGGCAGGGAGAGACAGGTGCCGAGGTGAGGCCCTGGCTCTGCAATGGCTGCTGGCCTGGGGGGGTCCCTGCTCCGCCGTGGGGACACAAAGCCGCTGGTGTCGGACCTCCTCCTCCTCGCCCCCGTGACCGGGCGCGGGGCCAGGGCACCTTTGTCCCCCAAGGATCCGGTGTCCCGTCCGGCCACGCCAAGGGCCTCCCCTCCTGTCCCTTTCCACCCTCCCCTCCAGCAGAAGTTTTCCAAGGGAAATATTTCTGCTTGACGTTACCGTCACGTGCCGGAACGCGACCGCAGGGCAACGGCCGGGCTCGGGGGAGTCGGGAGGGACGGGGTGGGGGGGGGCTCACCCAACGGCCTGCCACCCAGCCCCCCCGGCCCGGCCTGCATGGAGTGACCGGTCGAGATAAGCGTCACCGGCGGTGTCGGCGTGGGCAGTCGTGACCGGCGCTTGTCGCACCCATGGTGAGTGGTATCGTCCCCCTCAGGAAGGGCCCCGGGAGCATGGTGGGGCCGCGGCTGTGTCCCTTCACGACCACCCCCAGCTTTTCCTGCCTGTAGAGGTTTGGGGGTGGGGGGGGTCGGTTTGAGGGGCTGGGGTTTGGCGGGGGGGCGGCCTCACCACCACCCTTTGGATGCTGTGAGCAGCTGGGGAGGTGGGGGGGCCATTTTAGCCCCCGCAGGGCTGCGTGAAGGCAGAGCGGAGCTGTGCTTCCCCCACTCCCTGCCAGCACCGCTCCTGTTTTGGGGAGTAAAAATAGCTCCGGCTGAGCGTGCAGGCAGCATGACAGAGCCGGAGGGGGGGGGCCTGGCTGGGTGCTGTGGGGAGAGCACTGGGGAAGGTGCCTTGGTGTTTTGGGGGGGCTGCTCCCATCCCCTCAGGCTGGCCAGCCATTGGGGGTCCTCCCTGACGGAGCGTCTCCGTGCTTCTCCCCAGGGTGGGTGAATGCTGCTGGCTGCCCTGTTCCTGCTGGTACTGGTGCGGCTCGCCTGGGCCAAAATGTCCACCCCTCGGCCCGAGGAGGAGGAGAAGCCAGAGCAGACCCCGGCGGAGCAGCCGGCGGCTCCCACCACAGCCAAGCCCCCGGCATGGCCGAACCCCCCGGCTCCCAACCTGCCACCACGGTCCGGCAAGGCTGCGGTGGGGGAGCAGGAGCAAATCGCAGTGTACAACCCCGCCGCTCTCCGCCGGCCGGCCCTGGCTAAATTCGTGCTGGGCTCCTTCGAGGACAACTCCTCCGACGATGAGCTGGTGGCCACGGCTTTCAGGGTGGGCGGCCGGCGCAGCAGCCTGGTCGGGGTGGGGGGCACCGGCACCGAGCCCTCTGCCGTGACCGCCCCGCTGGAGCCCACCGCCGGCATGAGGTACGATGCATGGGGTCGGGAGCAGCGGTGGTGCAAAGGTGCCCCATTTGGGACGGGCAGATGCTTTTCATGGGTGCATTTCTTGGGGACCCTGTTGCTAAAATCAGGGTGCATGTGCGTCTCAGAGCCCCAAATCAATGCCCCAGTTCCTCCGCCTTTGACTTGATGATGCGTGAAAAACCATTATAACAAGGTTAATGGCAGAAGCCTGGGAAGAGCGGATGTGTCCGAACGGTCTGTGTGACAGCAGTGCCATGTGCGCGAGTGCAGCAAGGACTGGGGCAGGGGTTGCTCCGTTACAGTGATTTTGGATGTTAAAGAACGGGGTGGAAAGCGCTTTTAGTGTGTGTGGTGTCCCTTCAAACGCAGCCCCCAGCACTGCAGCCAAATTGCCAAATCGCTCCTGTTTTCTCACAGCTTCCTCTCTCGTTTTGCTGTTTCTCTCTGTCCCCGCACCATCTCCCGGTGCTGGGAAAGGCCGTGCCTACGCGCTGGCTGAGGCTGTGGCTGGCACAGGACGGGGGTGCATTGGGGAGTGGGGATTTTCTCGCGTGGCAAGACAAGATTGGGGGTGGTTGAGACGGTGAGCGTGCGGATGGGCAGCACCAGGCGCTGCTGGTGTTTTCCCTGCGCTGGCTGTCCTGGGTGCACAGTTTGTGCGTGAGCGTTGCTGGGGGCGCTTCAGGGGGTGTATGTAAACCTGCAAGCTGAGCTGAGCCGTTTGACAGGGCACCGGCACGTGCGCTCGCACATGCACTTGTGCATGCAACTGTTGCCCTGTGCCCCCAGGGCTGGATCCCACCAGGACCCACTCCTGCTGCCGCCGACACTTCGCTTCTGCTCTGCTGGGGATGCTAACATGCTCCCGGTATTGCGTGTGGGGAAACAGCATCGCGGGAGGCGTGGGGTACGTGGGGGTGCTTCTGTGCTGCTCCTGCCCTTCCTCTGCCCTTTCAACTCTCGCAGACAAATTATCCAAGGCAGAAAAGCAGATCTATGGTGTTTTTGCGATGAGCTGATGAAAAGTGGGTAAGCTTTTGTCCCATGGGTAGCTTCGCAGTGACTTTTGCCCAGCGCTGGCGCTGGCAGGGCCGTGGGGCAGCTCGCTGCTGCCTGCTGGCTTGTGCTGGGCAGCTTCCCGTGTGGGCACAGCTGACAGCCATTACAAATAACTGGAAACAAAGCGCTGCTGCCCAGCTCCTCCTGGCTGCTCCACTCCCGGTTAAAAATAAAAGACCTTTGGCTGCAGGGACACGTGATGAAACTTGACAGCCCAATGGTGTCTTCTTGCCTAGCTGGGGGTTTGGGCGGATTCGCGCACCGTGCTGCTGGCGGGAATCGCTGCTGCTCACCTGCGCTTTAACACGGGGGGAATTTCCTTATGTTGCCGCCCGGGTCACGTTGCAGACACGGCTGGTGCAGTTTGCAGGGTGGGACGGGTGCGCCAGCACAGGCTTTGCGGTGGGGGCTGCGGGAGGGAAGCGGGCAGCGCGGCCGGCCCTGGCAGAGGTGGGGGATGCACCGGAGTGTGTTAAACCCAGCACCGCTCAATGCAGTGCTCCAGCTACTTGGAAAATCCCCTGAGTGGATGGAGAGACTGGGACATTTCCCAATCTCCCAGGGGGGTTTGGCACATTTTCCCTTAAAATAAATGTGCCAAGTGCTGCTTACATGAAATCAGCTCATTTGGAGGGGGGGCTGGTCCTTCTTCCTTTGCTTATTTATAGCACATCCGTAGAATAACAATCAACAGTTCAAAATCTGGCTGAGTTACGAGGGGGGAATGTGAACCTGGTAATTAAAATAGAAAGTTGCTTAAAACTCCAGGCAGAGCTGCGGGAAGGCAGGTGCCTGGCTGCTGGGGAGGTCCCTGCCTGCCCGCCATGGGCTGCCGGCGCTGCCAGACCCTCCTGCGCCGGCTGCCACCGTGCCAGGAGGTGGGAGGCGCGAGGGCTGCCTTATAGCACTGCTGGGGCCAGAGCCCTGCAGAGGGGCTGGTCCGGCTGTCTGACCTTCAGGGATGCACGATGGGCTGTGAAACAGGGAATAGACTCCGCAGGGCATGGAAATGCCTTCAGTGCAAAACCATGGTAGGGGTGAGTCTGGCCGGCAGCATGGTGAGCCAGGGAAGGTGGTTTGGGGTTGTGGAGCAGGGAGCGCGGGCAGGACGGGGTCTGACGCAGCAAGGAGCTGCGGCTGCTGTCATCGCAGGCTGCGGGAGAGCAAATTCCCAAGGCAGCTGCTGGGAGCGGAGTACCACGCTCTTCGCAAGGTTTCTCACAGAGCACTGCCTGCTCTTTGCTCCCCCTTTGGTAACCCTAGCACAGCTCGGGGGGGTCTTGTGGGGGCACCTCTGGCCGTGCCCCTCGGTGCTCGTGCCATGGGGTTTGGAGGCAGCGATGCTGCTTACATGTGTTTCGACCTCCTGGAAGTCTTGCTATTCCTTGGTCCTCAGAGCACATCATGACATGCTTCCACCTCCAGCCGGGCTGGGAGCCGTTAGCAGTGCAGAAGCAGGCACGGCCATGCTGCGGTGGTAGCAGCGCTCTGGCCACAAGCATGCTTCCAAAAACCCTGAGCAGCTCTCTGCTCCCGGAGATGCAAACCCCGGAGATTTTGTCTGGTGTAGCAGGGTCTCAGTCCAGCCCCTGTGGCGGCAAATCTGCTTGTCGTGGTGTTTGAATCAATGTGGTCCCACAGCTCCTTGGAGGGGTGTTTGAATTGCGAAACGCGCTCTGTTCACCCCGAATTGCTTGCTCTGTGTAACTCAGCCAAAAACAGTTTTCCTCTGCAGTGTTGCAGCAGGTGTTAAATGTCCCTGGAGAGATTCCGGTGCACAACAGGGAGGTGGTAGCAAGGAAAGTGAATCCCAATGTTCCCTGCGTGTATCAGCAGGGTGAAAGGTTTTATTGCCTTCCTCGGAAAAAACCGTGGAGGGGGCAAAGTCTGGTCTCCGCTGCTGCAGGCGGCCGGGCTCTCTGCAGATCCGACCCCGCGGTGAAGCCCCAGCCGGCAGCAGTGCGCTCCTCGTGCCTGGTGAGGGTTTGCTTGTGTGGCTACGAGCTCACTGACGGCCATCCCGTCCCACTGCAGGCCTAGCATGTCCGGGCTGCACCTGGCAAAGAAGGGCCGCGAGCACAGGAAGATGGATCTGCAACGGGACTTCACCGTCGCCTCAACAGCAGAGTTCGTCACCCGCTTTGGGGGCAACCGTGTCATCGAGAAGGTCTTTCCCCCTACACCCCTACCTTTGCCCGGGTGATGGGCCATTGCTTTTCACAGCAGCATCCTCAGGTGTTGCCCAAGTCTCCCGTGCCTGTCAGGCTCAATCCAACTGCAGCTCGGAGCAGCCCAGAGCTGTTCATCCCTCAGCTTCACCCACCCTCGCGGACTGGGAGAGGGAAACCCTCACAATGCTGTCCTTGCACTGCATCTGCTTGCAGTGGCTTTGTGTGGCTGGCACAAACGAAGGCCAAAGTCCTGTCCTTCATTAGCCACAGTGCCAGGCATCAAAGCTGCTGTTAAGGAGCCTCCTGCTCCGCCGTCATGTACAACCGGCCGTTGCAAAGTACCTGTGTTAGCACGGTCGCCCTGCTTGGCTCACTGCCTGCACCCAGCCCTTGCCTTTACGCTGCTCCTGCAACAGGGAGAAGCTTCAGCCTGACACCCCGTGTCCCTGTCCCCCCAGGTCCTCATTGCCAACAACGGCATCGCTGCCGTGAAGTGCATGCGCTCCATCCGCCGGTGGGCCTACGAGATGTTCCGAAATGAGCGTGCCATTCGGTTCGTGGTGATGGTCACCCCTGAAGACCTCAAGGCTAATGCGGGTAATTCCTAGAAGCATCCCAGAGAGGGATGTTCCCCACCCTGGGACCAAGCCTTTCCTTCTCCCCCCGCTGCTGCCTGGGACATGGGGGGCTCTGCACAGCCTGGGGTCACACATTTTTCTTCCTTTCCTTCTCTGCAGCCAGATCTGGGAGTAAATAATTCCCTCCCCCCACCCCAGCCTTCCTGGGATTGAGGATTTGGGGAGGGGGTGCAAGGGGCAGCATGCGAGTGGGGTGCGGCTTGGGGGACTGGCTCCCACTGCCGCAATGTCCTGTCTTTCAGAGTACATCAAAATGGCAGATCACTACGTGCCCGTCCCCGGGGGGGCCAACAACAACAACTACGCCAACGTGGAGCTGATCGTGGACATTTCCAAACGGATCCCAGTCCAGGTAGCAGCCACTCATGGGCCTCCCACCTCTTTGCTGAGGGAAGTGGATGGGGAAGAAGGGGCATTCAGAAACGGAGTGACATCCCTCCATGTGGAGGAGCCAGGCACGATGCTGTAGGCGATGGGAAGACGCCAGCACGGGGAGGTAACGGCTTGCACTGCTCCTTCTTTTGCACCAGGCGGTGTGGGCTGGCTGGGGACATGCCTCAGAAAACCCCAAGCTGCCAGAGCTGCTGCAGAAAAATGGAATAGCTTTCCTAGGTAAGGTCTTGCCGCCTTCCCTGTGCCAGAGGCAGCAGCGGGCATTGGGCTAGTGTGTGCACGCATGCTCACTCCCCAGGGACACTGCACTGGGCAATGCCTGTTTCATGCGTCTGCCATGTCCACCCTGCGGTGTGGCAGTCCCCAGGGCAGTTACCTGGAGCTGTCCCAGGAATCCTACTGTTTTCCGGGTTTGCCCTTCATGGAGGAATGTTGGGTGGGAGCAGACCTCGTGGGCTTCCCAGCCAGGGGACAGCCTGGGCTCCCCCTTGGAGAAGGGTTGAGGTCCATCCTGAAGTGGGCAGTGGCTTTGGGGGGGTTTCGCATGTCCCTGCTCTTTGCAGAAGGGCTGGTGGTGTTGGCTCGGTGGGCAGCAGCTTTCTGCAGCACCCGAGCGATGGGGCCAGGCTAACTGGCCAGGCTGGCCCAGCTCACCCTTTGCCTCCCTGTTTGAAGGTCCCCCCAGTGATGCCATGTGGGCACTTGGGGACAAAGTCGCCTCCACCATTGTGGCTCAGACAGTCCAGATCCCCACGCTGCCATGGAGTGGGAGCGGTAAGTGCCTCCTCCCCAGCCCCACACACCCTCACTCCTCCCCCATTTCTCTCCTCGCTGTCTCCCCTTCTCCCCCAAAGCAAGCACCGGGACTGGGGTCTCTGGCTCATCTGGCCGCAGGGTGACTGCAGATATCGGGGACCCCACTGCAGCTGAGCAGCTGCTGGTTTGGGCAGAGGGGTTTTTGGAGATAGGGTGCATGGAAGCAGGGAAAATGGCGTGTGCCACCATGGGGACCTCGGCTCCCCTGGGCACAGGCAGCATGCCACCCCAGCCATGCTACCCTGGCAGTGACCATAGCCCTGTCTGTGCCTGCAGGTCTGGTGGCCCAGTGGTCTGAGGAGGACCAGAAGCATCAGCAGACAATCAGCATCCCCCTTGAGACGTACGCACAGGGCTGTGTGAAGGACGTGGAGGAAGGGCTGGAGGTAAAGCTGAGCCCATGGGCAGCTCCTTGTCTCTTGTCCACCATTATTTCTCTCTGGACCTTTTTTGGGATCCCAGCACATGTGACAGCAGTTCTTCCCTCTGCACAGATGCAGCTTGGGGCAATCCTACTTGGGGCTGCATGGGGCTGGGGCAGAGCGGGCTGTTGAGGTGATGGATCGGGGTCCAAAGCACTCTGGTCACCCCAGTCCTTGTCCCCCGTCAGGTGGCCAAGAAGATTGGCTACCCGCTGATGATCAAGGCAGCAGAAGGCGGTGGGGGAAAAGGCATCCGAAAAGTGGAGGCAGCAGAGGAATTTGGCACCTGCTTCCGGCAGGTGAGAGGTGCCCAGCACCCCCATCCCTGTCCCCATCCCATCCCATCCTGAGGCACACAGCAGGGTCCTGCTCCCACCCCAGGTGTCTCATGCTTCCCGCCTGCGCTCAACACAGGTCCTGCCTCTGTCTTGGGGTGAATTTGGGGGGATGGTGCCAGAGCATGACCTCTCCCCTGCTGCAGGTTCAGGCGGAGGCGCCTGGGTCCCCCGTCTTCCTGATGAAGCTGGCGCAGCACGCACGGCACCTGGAGGTGCAGGTGCTGGCCGATGAGTATGGCAACGCCATCTCCCTCTTCGGTCGCGACTGCTCCATCCAGCGCCGGCACCAAAAGATCATTGAAGAGGCGCCCACCACCATTGCGGCACCCTCTGTCATCGAGGTGATGGAGCAGGTGGGTGTCCCTGGTCTTAGGGCAGCACAAGGGTTTGGTGAGAAACTGGTCTGATTCTTGCTGGGTTTATTGTGGGTTTTGGCACCTAAGGCTCCTAGGGAAGGGAAGGACCCCCCGCGCTGGACAGGGAGCCCCAGAGCTGCCTGTCTCCTTGGTCCATGCAAGGACACTGCTGCCATTTTGCTTGTGACACCCTGACTCTGCTGCAGTGAATAGAAGGTCATTACTCCCCACGGTGGTTTCACCCTCTCCTGCAGTGCGCGGTCCGCCTGGCCCAGATGGTGGGCTATGTGAGCACGGGCACCGTGGAGTACCTCTACAGCGAGGATGGGAGCTTCCACTTCCTCGAGCTGAACCCACGCCTGCAGGTGGAGCACCCTTGCACAGAGATGATCGCAGATGTGAACCTCCCTGCTGCCCAGCTGCAGGTACCTGAGCATACACGGGCGACTTTGCGAGGTGTGTTAGATGAAGGAATTTTGTAATTTAGGAAGAAGTGCTAAGCTAGAGTCTGACATAGGGAAGCTGTCCCATATACCAGCGTGTAAGGTGCAGGAAGAGGCAATGTAGCATCCCTCCTTCACCTCTGTCTCCCCACCGGGAGCAGCTGCTTGCAGTGTGGTGTCCCTTCCCCTTGCTCTTCATTCAAACCATCTGTCGATGTCTCCCAGTTGTAATTTTGATGCTAAAGTCTTCTTGCGGCAGCTTAAGTCCTCCTTGTTTCTCGTGCAGATTGCAATGGGCATCCCCTTGCACAGGATAAAAGACATCCGGGTGCTGTACGGAGAGAGCCCCTGGGGCGATACACCCATCTGCTTCCACAGCCCCACCAACACCCCCGTGCCCAGGGGCCATGTCATCGCTGCCCGGATCACCAGTGAGAACCCCGAGGAGGTGAGCTGAGGGGACGGGCTCTCATGCACCAGCCCCACGCGTGGGGACGGGGGGACCCTGCCACTCTCAGGGTTGAGCTGGGCACAGTCCTCCCCAGCCAGACAATGTTTGTGGGCGTTGAACCCATGGGATCGGTGAGACCCACGTGCAGACTGAGAAATGACACAGGGGTTCCCCTTCTGTTTACACTGTATGAGTCTCAAGCCTGGTTTCTCTGTGTCTTCTGCACTGTCTTCGCTCAGGGTTTCAAGCCCAGCTCGGGGACAGTGCAGGAGCTGAACTTCCGCAGCAGCAAGAACGTCTGGGGGTACTTCAGCGTGGCAGCGGCCGGGGGGCTGCACGAGTTTGCCGATTCTCAGTTTGGGCACTGCTTCTCGTGGGGAGAGAACCGGGAGGAGGCTATCTCGTGAGTGTGGCAGGACGGGCTGGAGAGCGGGTGTCCTCGGGAAGACTCGCAATTGGTGCATGAGCCAGGAAAAGTGGCTTTTATCTGAGAGGACCAGACTGGTGCCGCTGTGCTGAGCAGCTCGTTCGTGCTGCAGAGACTGTCTGGCCAAAGCCCAGGTTTTCAGACTGCGGTGGTGCTACGGCCCCGTTTCATCAACCTGATCCTTAAAGACACGTTGCAGTGATCTGCTACGCATGTGCTTAGTGACAGTGAGCAGCAGCATTCATTCAGTAATTAAGCAACATGTAACAAGCCTGTCTTGGGTATTTAAGTGTTTTATTAAGTCAATGCTGACTATGGGGCTGTTTCATCCAGGCATGAGGGCACCCAGGGCTGAGGAGCTCATCACCCCCGTCCCTGGTTTCCTCTATTGAAAGCCAAGCACTGCCTCATTGGGCATTAATGAAGGGTTTTGCTCTCTAAAAGGAACATGGTGGTTGCCCTGAAAGAGCTGTCTATCCGCGGGGATTTCCGGACCACAGTGGAGTATCTGATTAAGCTGCTGGAGACAGAGAGCTTCCAGAACAACGAGATAGACACTGGCTGGCTGGACCATCTCATTGCCGAGAAAGTGCAGGTGAAGGAGACTGACCCCTTGGGTGCACCGTTCCCCTTCTGGTGTGAGACCCAAACCCTGTAATTTTTGTGCCCTACAGGCGGAGAAGCCGGACACGATGCTGGGTGTCGTCTGCGGTGCCCTGAACGTCGCAGATGCTGCCTTCAGGACATGCATGACTGACTTCCTGCACTCGCTGGAGAGGTGCGGAGCAGGGGCTGCCCAACAGGGGCTCTGCCATGGACACAGGGGACACAGGGAGCGTATGGCCTAAAGGGCGTCTCTCAGCAGCCCGTGTGGCGCCTGCAAGCATGGAGACACGAGTGTTGCTTTCCCAGGGCCATCTTCCTTCTCATTTTTGCTGCAAAAATATTGCAAAACTGGAAGGAGTAGCACTGCAACAGCCTTGGAAACGGGTATCTGCTGTGACGCACGGCTCCAGCTTTTTGGCTATTGCTTTATCTGCACAGGGGAAAAAGCTTCACATGGTTGGGAAAACAGCTTTCAAGGGAAAGTGGCTTGGCTGAATGCAGCTTGTTTTTGGTTTTGCACTTGAATGTCAAGGTTATTCCCCCAGCCTTGGAGGACGCCTGGGGCTCTCCCCTGCACCCTTATCGGAGCGTGTTTTGCCAGTGTCTGGCCCGCCTCCGGTTGCATTTTTACAAGGTGCTCACGTGGGTCATTTAAAGCAGATGCTTTTTCCCTTCAGTCACCTTCGTGCCCTCCCACAGTGAGCTCGGAAGGGGCCACACGGCTTGACGCCAGCAGCACCGCTGACATCTCACACAATTGGCTCCCTGCCGGCGCGCGAGGCAAGCCATACTTGTGGTGCCTGACCCACCCGTTGTGTTTCAGGGGGCAGGTGCTGCCAGCAGCCTCCTTGCTGAACATCGTCGACGTGGAGCTCATCTATGAGGGCATGAAGTACGTTCTCCAGGTGAGGGCTGGGCCACGCTCCTCCTGAACTGGCCACAGCGCTGCTCGTGGGGACAGGGATGTGTGCTCCTGTCCAGAAGGAGAAAGGTGCAATAAATAAGAGGTTGCCCTTTAAAAACACGCAACATAAAGATGAGGTTAACAACCTCATTCTAATGAGGTTATATTAATAATCTCATTTTAACTAGACAGACATTTTCATACATCCTGTTGCCCTGAGTTTAATAAAGGACCTCCTTTTCTTGCTTTTAAACCCAATTAGTTGAACTTCATGCAAAAAGCTCCCTACTCACAATGAAAGCAGCAGGTGAGCCAGGAGTTAAACCAGCTCCGGGCTGCGAGTTGAACCGGCTTTTTGCTGCAGCCTGAGGTTGCTGCCTCCTGCCCTCCCCGGCACAGCCCCGTCCTGTGGCAGCATGCTGCTCCTGCACCAGCCCTTGCGCTGAGCATGGGGAGATGTTCCTCATCCCCCACCATTCCCACCAGCCCCCAGAAAGACCACTGCATGCGTTTTAGGGGATTGCACTGAGGACTCTCCCCGTCTGCTGCCCACAGGTTGCTCGCCAGTCCCTGACGACGTACGTCATCATCATGAACCGCACTCACATAGAGATAGACGTGCACCGGCTGAACGACGGTGGGCTGCTGCTCTCCTACGACGGCAACAGCTACACCACCTACATGAAGGAGGAGATTGACAGGTACCTCCCCACTGGGCCCCCGCTGACTCTCCCCGCTGACTGGCAGCCAGTTGGTGAGACCTTTCCCTCTCCTTAAGATACCGGATCACCATCGGCAACAAAACATGTGACTTTGAGAAGGAGAAGGACCCGACGGTGCTGCGCTCCCCCTCCGCGGGCAAGCTGCTGCAGTACACGGTGGACGATGGTGGCCACGTGGCCGAGGGGAATGTTTTTGCAGAGATCGAGGTGAGTTTTGCAGCACAGCCTGGAGGAGCCCCACTCCTGCAGCTCTTGCGCGTGGCAAAGATCGAACCCACCAATGCTGCCATTGTGCCCAAGGCACTTGGCAGCATGTGGGCGCTGCTCATTCGGTGACCGTTTCACCCATCCTCTCCCAGGTGATGAAGATCATCATGACGCTGACGGTGGAGGAGTCTGGGCGGGTGCACTATGTCAAGCGGCCGGGTGCGCTGCTGGAGGCAGGCTGCGTCATAGCCCGGCTCGAGCTGGATGATCCCACCAAAGTGAAACCTGTGAGTCTGCCAGAGACCGACCACGCTGCTGTCCCCTCCCATCCGCTTCCAAATGGCCTCCCATGGGGCACCGGGAATGCTTGCTAGGGGACAGAGCAGAGGAGCCACCCTGGCTGGGGCATCAGCAGGGATGCGTCCCTGTCACAGAAAGGGGTTGTACCCTCATGGCCATGCCGCACCCCCCAGCTGGCTGTGCTGGGGCTTGAGTGGCTGCTCTGCATGCCATGGCGCTCCTCTGCATGAGTATCCCATGCCTGCTTGCTGAGCGTGCAGAAGAATCCCATGCAGGTTTGTAGCGTACCTGTAGCTCTCTGTCTACATTTCTGGTTTTTCTGCATTGTTTTCCCGATGGGGCACTGGCAGAGACGTGATACTGAATGCTGTGTGCTTCGTCTGGATCTAACCAGCAGCAGATGCTGGAGGTGTCATGCTGGTTTCTCTGGGGCTTTTGAGGCAGCTGCAGTTCTTGGGGGGCCCAATCCCACATCAGCGAGGACCTGGGCCAGCCCACCTCTCTCTGCTCTCTCCAGGCACAGCCGTTCACGGGGGGGCTCCCAGCCCAGCAGACCCTCCCCATCACCGGTGAGAAGCAGCACCAGGTTCTCCGCAATGTGCTGGACAATCTCACCAACGTCATGAACGGGTACTGCCTACCTGAGCCCTACTTCAGCACCAAGGTGGGTGCTGGTGGCAAAGGCAGTCCAGGTGTCCTGCCCCGTTGCCTTGTGTTTGCCGTGATGGCAAGACAGGCAGCGCCGGTGGGTGCAGGCAGCACCAGCTTCTGCTCCCCACAGGTGAAGGATTGGGTGGCACAATTGATGAAGACACTGCGGGACCCCTCCCTGCCCCTCCTGGAGCTGCAGGAGATCATGACAAGCATTTCAGGAAGAATCCCCCTGCCCGTGGAGAAGTCCATCCGGAAGGTGATGGCGCAGTACGCCAGCAACATCACCTCCGTGCTCTGCCGCTTCCCCAGCCAGCAAGTGAGTGGTGCGGGGGCTGCACTCCCCACCTTGGCCTTCGCTTCCTTTTTAGCTAGAGCTACTTAGGAGTTTTTGCCTGAATTTGTCCTGCCAGGAGATAATATAAAAAATTAAATGAGTGAGGGTAATATTTGTGGTCTTATGCTCGTGTTTTTATATTTGTGGTTTTGTATTTGTGTTTTTATATTCGCGCTTTTATATTTATATTTCTCTATTTGTGTTTATACATTTACTTGTCATTTTGCATTTTTCACTTGAGGGGAAAAAAAAAACAAACAAAAGGCTCTGTGTGCAGCAGCGCTGTCTCCAGGCAAGCTGGGGAGCCGGCAGCCCTGCGGCCACACCGGCCCTGAGCTGCACCGGACCCTGTGCCCTTTCACCGCAGATCGCCAATGTGCTGGACACCCACGCGGCCACGCTGCAGAGGAAGGCTGAGCGGGAGGTCTTCTTCATGAACACACAGAGCGTGGTGCAGCTGGTGCAGAGGTGAGCCCCGCACTGTCCGAGACCCACCCTGGTCTCCCCCACCACTGCCACCTCCTTGCAGCATGCTGGGCCCTCTGCTCCCCAGGTACCGCAGCGGCATCCGGGGCTACATGAAGGCAGTGGTGCTGGACCTGCTGAGACGCTACCTGCAAGTGGAGACACAGTTCCAGCACGGTGAGGGCTTGGGGGCTTTCTGGGGGACTCTGCAGGGCTCTCTGGAGGGGTCTGCAGGGCTCACCATGCTCTGCCCCACAGCTCACTATGACAAGTGCGTCATCAGCCTGCGGGAGCAGTGCAAACCTGACATGACCCCCGTGCTGGAGAGCATCTTCTCTCACGCCCAGGTGGCGAAGAAGAACCTGCTGGTGACCATGTTAATTGTGAGTACAGCCCACACCCCGAGACACCAGAAGTAAAGGCTCATGGCAGAGAAAAGCCCATAAGCCGAGGCAAGCTCTGCGTCACTGCAGGATGGGACATGGCTGCGGGTGACTGTCACAGCCCTGTGCTTTCCCCTTGAAAACAAGTGGACACCTGAGAAACCACTTTTCCAATCCTCCGTTTAATGCTTCCCCAGGGTTTGGGTTTTGCATTCAAGCATCCATGGCTGCCTCATTAGGGGGACTTTGCATTGTCTGCAGCTTTGCATTGTTGCACTTGGTTCAAAGAGCAGCGTTTTCCCCATTTTAGTGCCCCAGGTCTCATCCCTGTTGCCCATGTGGGGCGAGGGGCACAAGATGAAGCTGATCCGCAGCGAGGCGGCCTGAGCCAAGCCGTGGCGGTGCATGTGTTGCAGGACCAACTATGCGGCCGTGACCCCACACTGACAGATGAGCTGACGGCCATCCTCAACGAGCTGACGCAGCTCAGCAAGACCGAGCACTCCAAGGTGGCACTGAGAGCTCGACAGGTCAGCGAGCACCACGCTGTGCCCTCCCCGTCCCTGTCCCCGTCCCTGTCTCCCATGCCCCCAACTGTCTCTCCCCTTGCAGGTGCTCATCGCCTCTCACCTGCCCTCCTACGAGCTGCGGCACAATCAGGTGGAGTCCATCTTCCTCTCTGCTATCGACATGTACGGACACGAGTACTGCCCTGAAAACCTGAAGGTTGGGAATTGCACGTTTTTCCGCAGAGGGAATTTGGGTAGCTTCGGTGAGGAGGTCTGGCTGCAAGTGGCTTAGTCTTAAAAATAGCCATAAAAGCAATCAAAGCCTTCTGCAGTGTCAGTGCCTCTACAGAGCAGAGGAGGGGGTGCACCCATTGCTGCTGGTCCCTGTCCCCTGCTCCTCACCCCATTTGGAAGGGGACTGACATGGGGATCCATGCCTGGGTCTGGTGGTGTCCCCATGGTGGGCTGGGCATCCCATGGCACTCCAGTGGCCGGTCTTGCACAACCCCACATTGAGGGACCCCTCTGGAAGGTGCCTCCCCCATCCTGTGATGGGGCAAGGGGGTCACGCTTCATCCTGCCCTAAATTTTACTTTCTCCCCCCAGAAACTGATCCTCTCAGAAACCACCATCTTCGACGTGCTTCCCATCTTCTTCTACCACACCAACCAGGTGGTGCGCATGGCAGCGCTGGAGGTGAGGGCTGGGGGGGCCACAGGGGCACGTGAGTTCTGAGGGGCAGCATGGATGTTTGCGGTGGCAGGAGGGGCACAGTGGTACCTCCTGCCATCCCCCTCCCAGGTGTACGTGCGGCGCGGGTACATCGCCTACGAGCTGAACAGCCTGCAGCACCGGCAGCTCTCAGATGGCACCTGCCTGGTGGAGTTCCAGTTCATGCTGCCCTTCTCCCACCCAAACAGGTATGGGGGCCCCTGCATGCCTGTCCTGCTCCCCTGGTCATGGTCCTTATTGCAAAGCTGTTGGGTTTGTATTGTCTCCTCCCTGCAAAAGGTGGGGACCCTCAGTGGGAGCTGCCTGCCATGCTCTCCCTTTGCCAGTGGACCAGGATACAACCCCTCCGAGTCAGGGTCCCATGTGGGACCTGCGTGGTCCTTGTTGGACCCAGGAGTGGTGCCTCCACCCATGGCTGATGGCTGCCTTGCTTCCGTATGCAGGATGTCTGTCCCCATCAGCATCTCCAACCCTGACCTGGCCCGGCACAGCACTGAGCTCTTCATGGACAGTGGCTTTTCTCCCCTGAGCCAGCGGATGGGAGCTATGGTGGCCTTCGACAGATTCGAGGACTTCACGAGGTAGGGCTGCAGGGACATGCCTGGCCGGTCATGCACGTGCCTTTTGGGTGCTGCTGCAGTTGTTAGACAGCAAAAGTGGGTGGAAGAGCCAAAGCTGGTGGCGTCTGGACAGTGCTCAGGGCAGCTCCTGTTCCTCCCACAGCCAGAGGTTGGGACCAAGTGGTATTTTCAATCCAACAGTTACCTGGTGGGGACATGACACGTCATGTGGGGACATGTGGAGCCTGGGGGGAGCTTGTCTGGCATGGGTTAAGCATCTTTGCACATTAACACAGCAGTGCCAAGAGCTGGGTTTCATGAGCTGTGGCTTTGCCATGAGCTGGTGGAGCCCAGCTGAGCTGGCACATGTTCCCAGGCTGCTACGCTGATACCTGCATCCCTGCCAAAGCAGGTCTCTGGTGCCTACCCCTCGGGCAGGGGGTGGGCTCCACACGCTGACTCATCATCCCATCCCCGCTGTTTGGGCAGGAACTTCGATGAAGTGATCTCGTGCTTTGCTGACCCGCCTTCAGAGAGCACACTCTTCAGCGAAGCACGAGCCACCATCTACGAGGAGGAGGATGCCAAGGTAGGCATGGTGGCATTGCTGTCTCCCCAGGTGGTGCTGGGATGGCAGTAGTGATGCTGGTCAGGCTTGACTGGGTTGTTTTGTTGACAGAACATCCGTGAGGAGCCAATCCACATCCTCAACATTGCGCTCCGCTGGGCTGAACATGTGGAGGATGAGAAGCTGGTGCCCATCTTCAGAGCCTTTGCCCAGTCCAAGGTTTGTTTCTGGAGCTGGAGCCCCTTTTTGCAGACCCCACAAGCTGGGGCACAATATGCCAAGGTGCCTCATCCCCGTGCGACGCTTCCCAAAATACTGCACCGTGTGTCAGCCACTTGGTTTTGTTTGCTCCCTCAGTGGAGATGTTTAAGCTCTCCTGACTGGTGGACCCTTCTGTTTCCATTTAGAAAAACATCCTTGTTGACTGTGGTCTCCGAAGAATCACGTTTCTCATTGCCCAGCAGGTGAGTGCAGACTGAGCTGACAATGGGCAGAGTGACTTTAAACACATCGTGCTTCTGCCTCCCCAAAACCCCTAGAAAAGTCTGTAAGTACCTTATTCACGGAACATTGCATGATGGATCTACTGTGCATCAGGAGCTGGGAATTAATTAATGAGGGATTCAATGAGTGATTTATCTCCTGCATTATCCTTTATACTGCTGACATCTCCAATAACGTGTGGTTCCTGTGTGGCTACTCCATGGCTTTAGGTTGTCTTTAAAAGGCATTGATTAATCCCAGCTCTTTTCCCTTTGGGGGAGGAGGAAGCCTGCAAGGTTTTTTCTTTTCAATGGATTCACTGAAAATCAGAAAAATCCTCTGTGTGCCATGATTATTCACATTGAGTTTTCTCTCCCCTTTGCTCTAGAGAGAATTCCCAAAGTTTTTCACGTTCAGAGCGAGGGACGAGGTAAGAGCTGTGGTAAAAGCAAGGCCTGGCTAACGCCAGCTGGCCGGTCACTCGCTCACCCCTCCGCACCTCACCAGTTTGCAGAGGACCGCATCTACCGGCACCTGGAGCCGGCACTGGCCTTCCAGCTGGAGCTGAGCCGCATGCGCAACTTCGACCTGACGGCCATTCCCTGCGCCAACCACAAGATGCACCTCTACGTGGGGGCTGCCAAGGTGCAGGCGGGCACCGAGGCCACCGACTACCGCTTCTTCATCCGCGCCATCGTGCGCCACTCAGACCTCATCACCAAGGTGCCCCGGGGGTGCAGGAAGAGGTGGGCGCGTTTTGGGTGCAGGGGTTGCTCCAGCAGCCCCTAAGCCACCTGGTGCACTGCAGGAGGCTTCCTTCGAGTACCTGCAGAACGAGGGTGAGCGGCTGCTCCTGGAGGCAATGGACGAGCTGGAGGTGGCCTTCAACAACACCACCGTCCGCACCGACTGCAACCACATCTTCCTCAACTTTGTCCCGACGGTTGTCATGGACCCCTCCAAGGTGTGTTTCTCGGTGACCTGCTGATCTGGGGATGGAGGCTGCGTCATCCCCCACGCTTGGTACTGCCCTGTGGATGGGCTGGCACCCCTCACACCGGCTATCAATCAGACCTGTTCCCATCCACTGCCCCCCCAAGCCTGGCTGGGGGATGGATTCAGCAGCCCCAGAGGCTCCTGAAGCTTAATTTCTGTGCCAGACCTTCAGTGTGGGTTGTTTGCTGGGGAGGTGCTGAGATTTCGCACTTTGCAATGAACTGGGTCTTTTTGCACTGACTGGGACAAGTGGGCGGTTTGCTGAAGGATGTAGGGGTGAGTGGCAGGTTCTTCCCCTGGGCACCACATGGTCTGAGGGAGGGGAGCTGTGTCTGTTCAGGGACGTGTGGGACATCATCTTTCCTTCTCCCCAGTAGAGAGGCTGGATGGCAGGACCAGCCCCTAGGGATGGAGGCATGGAGAGAGGGAAGGGGCTTGGCCAAAGCAAATCTGTTTGAGGTGGAGATGCAGTGGGGCTGCTCCAGCCTTGGCATCGTGCGCTCGAGGACAGTGGTGTCCCCAGGGCCACGGACCCATCCCTGTGCTGTGCCCCACCCAGATCGAGGAGTCAGTGCGGTCCATGGTGATGCGCTACGGCAGCCGCCTCTGGAAGCTGCGGGTTCTGCAGGCTGAGGTGAAGATCAACATCCGCCTGACACCCACTGCTACCGCCATCCCCATCCGCCTCTTCCTGACCAACGAGTCCGGCTACTACCTGGACATCAGCCTCTACAAGGAAGTGAGGGACCCTGGCACTGGCAGTGTGAGTAACCGCAGGCTTGAGCAGCTGTTGACTATGGCGAAGCTTTGGGGTGGTTTCTGCAAAAATCCTCATGCACCTGCAATGCTGGTCTGTCCCAGAGGCCCCAGGACTGTGCAGCAGCGTTCCCAGGGCTGACCCGGTTTTATTCCCCTCTGTGCTGCATCCAGTTGGGCACCTCGGGGTGATGCTTTGCTCCAAAATGGTGCTGAGCCCCAGGGGTGTTGCTGGTGCGTTGTCAGGCAGGTTTCGGACTGGGAGGTGAAGGTCAGTGTTAGGGTGTTACTGGTACTTGCAGCACAGCAGTGTTGCACTCTGTCCCCTCAATAGCAAAGAATGGGGTGGGAGATCGTGGGTTTTGGTTCAGTAGAGCCACGCCACAAGCGTCTTGGCCCTGCAAAGCTCAGCAGCGCTCCAGCCCTGCGGGGCTCTTGCACCTTAGCATTGCAGAGAGGACTCTCCTGCACGCCGATGAAAGGCAGCCAACGCTCTGCCCTTCTCTCCAGATCATGTTTCAGTCTTATGGGGACAAGCAAGGGCCGCAGCATGGGATGCTCATCAACACCCCCTACGTCACCAAAGACCTGCTTCAGGCCAAGCGGTTCCAGGCGCAGTCCTTGGGCACCACCTACGTGTATGACTTCCCCGAGATGATCAGACAGGTGAGGCCGCCTGAGCAGAAAGAGCCTCCAAATTAATACATTTTCTTTTCTTCCCCACCCTCCCCAGTATTCCCATCTGGGGAAATCTCCTCTCCCCTGAGCTGGCAAATGAGAAAAAGAAAAGAGCCCAAGGCCCAACATTTTTAGTTATATTAAGCATTTCTAAATGGATTCCTAGCTCTTGCAAGTTGCTGTAATTGCACTCATGGATGATGTGAACCAGAAAGCCCTGTGCAAGGAGGTCTGCAGGAGGGTGGGGGCTCTAACAAAGTTTTGCTCACCCCAAGTCCCAGCATGCTGCAGGAGCGTGCATCTGTGCTTGGCAATAGCCTCGGAGCTGCCGCAACCCCAGGCTTTCAGCTTGTCCTGTGTGCCGTGTCTCTGCAGGCTCTCCTCAAGCTGTGGGGCTCCTCGGAGCTGTACCCCAAGGACGTCCTGACGTACACTGAGCTGGTGCTGGACTCACAGGGGCACCTGGTGCAGATGAACAGGGTCCCTGGAGGGAACGAGGTAACAGGAGATGATTTGGAAACTGGGCGAGAGAGCGGGGCAGGGCCAAGCTGTGCTGTGGCAAGAGGGAATGGCTGGTGGCTTCCCCAGTCTGGCTGTGTTTAAAGCCCAGGGGATGCTCCTCAAGCAAGCGTTTTGTCTGACAGCTAATGCAGTCTCCAGCTCTGACCCCATTTCTCTGGAAGAGCCTGCCCTGTGACCTTGTGCTGTTTTGGGGCAGGTGGGGATGGTTGCTTTCAAAATGAAGCTGAAGACACCTGAGTATCCAAAAGGCCGGGAAATCGTGCTCATCTGCAATGACATCACACACAAGATCGGCTCCTTTGGGCCGGAGGAGGACCTGGTCTTCCTGCGGGCCTCAGAGCTGGCACGGGCCGAAGGCATCCCCCGAATCTACATTGCTGCCAACAGCGGTGCCCGCATTGGCTTTGCCGACGAGATAAAGCACATGTTCCAGGTGGCCTGGGTAGACCCTGAGGATCCCTACAAGGTGTGTGGGCACCTCCCCTCCTGCCATCACAGAAAACAACAGAGAACTGATTTGGGGAAGGAAGGACCAGAGCTAAACTGGGAGATAAAACCGTGGGATGAGTGCTGGGGGGTGAGCCCCCACCTGCACCCAGTGCCACAGGGATGGTTCCCTCCACTGTCCCCTGCTGGGGGGAGATAAAGGTGCCTGTGCAGGCATGGCTGCTCTGGCCAGCCCTGGTCTCTGAGCCGCTGTTGATGCATGGGTTGGGTTTGGAGAAGGTCTGTGTCCCACGTGAGCATGTGCATGGGGGGCTCCACAACTCATCCTCCTCCTCTTTGTTTCCAGGGGTTCAAGTATCTGTACCTGACTCCTCAGGACTACACAAGGATCAGCGCCCTGAACTCGGTGCACTGTGAGCACGTGGAGGAAGGGGGCGAGTCCAGGTGAGCCCCGCTGTCCCATGGGGCACAGAGAGCTGCCCTGAGCCTTGCCCAGCATCTGCGCTGGGATGCTGCTCCTGCATCCTGGCTCAGCATCCTGCCAGACACATCACACAGGTGGGTGCTTCCCCCTGTCCTGCCCGCTCCACCATGGCTCTGTCTTTCCTGCAGGTACGTCCTTCTGGACATCATTGGGAAGGACAATGGATTTGGGGTAGAAAACCTGAGAGCTGCCGGTACCATCGCTGGGGAGTCCTCTCGAGCTTACGATGAAATAGTGACCATCAGCATGGTACAGCGGTGGGCCCTTCCCCTGCTCTGCTCCTCCCCTCTCTCCTATTTGCTTTTAAAGTCACCCTGAGGGGAATAACAAGATGCAACAATCGACTTGGAGTAACTCCTGCAGAGCCAGGGAGCATCATTCTCTTGCGGACTATGCTGCAGCCTTGTCTCCCCAGTAAACCCGCGTGTCCTTGTGTATGTGCCCAGGTGACCTGTCGTGCCATCGGGATCGGTGCCTACCTGGTGAGGCTGGGCCAACGCGTTATCCAGGTGGAGAACTCCCATATCATCCTCACCGGCGTCACGGCTCTCAATAAGGTACTGTGCTCCGGCTGCGTGTCCTCCCCCGGCACTGTCCCTCATGCCACTGCATGCGTGGGCTCCTTATCTGTCCTGTGGGAAGAGGTGGCATTTCCCTGTGTGTCACCTCACGGGACCTGTCTGGAGGAGCTGCAGGGGAACTGCAGCTGGGCTTGTCTCACCGAGAACTGAGAGGATGCCACCCCGCAGCTGTTTGGTGTTGCTTTAGGGGCCAGTTCTGGTCCTTCGCTCCTGGGGCAGGGTGGGATGGCAGAACTGCCATGGGGACTGTTGAGCTCCGGTGCCAGGGGCAGGACCCATCTCTGGGCAGAATCACACTGGTTTGGGCTGATTTGAAACCTGCTTAGCTAAACCGATGCACTTGTCTAAAGCAGGATCCCTTTGCTTTACTGCAAACAGCGTGGTAGACAGAGGTGGAAATTCAGCCTCAAACCAGAGGGAACGTGCCTGTACAGAGGTTTGACTTAACAAACAGAGCAAGGAAGAGCAGCTCCTGTGTTAGCAGAGACCGATCCGTGTTTCTGTTAATCGTTCTGGCTAGGTATTAGGACGTGAGGTTTACACATCCAATAACCAGCTGGGAGGCGTGCAGGTCATGCACAATAATGGCGTTTCCCATGTCACCGTCCCGGATGACTTTGAGGGGGTCTACACCATCCTACAGTGGCTCTCGTACTTACCCAAGGTAGGAGGGTGCTGCAGGGTGCTGGTGTGGGGTGTTCCCCTATATCTGGCTAGTGACCTGCCCTTTGGGGCTCTCCCTTGCAGGATAACCAGAGCCCGGTGCCTGTCACTCCCATAAGTGACCCTATTGAAAGAGAAATCGATTTTGTCCCTTCCAAAGTCCCCTACGACCCCAGGTGGATGCTGGCAGGGAGACCCCATCCAAGTAAGTGAGGGTAGCCCGAGACCTTGGCAGCAATGCTCCCGAATGTGTTTTGTAGCTGCAAACCCCCCATTCTGGTGCGGAAGGTGCTTTTTGCTGTGGGTCAGTGCTCAGGGAACTCTTCAGTGCTCACCGTTGCGACTCTCTGCTTCCTCCTGTGCTCTGCAGCTCTCAAGGGGACCTGGCAGAGTGGCTTCTTCGACCAGGGCAGCTTCCTGGAGATCATGAGGCCATGGGCTCAGACAGTTGTGGTTGGTAGAGCAAGGTACTGCCGGGAGCAGGAGATGGAATACCAGGGCAGAGAGTGATGGGAGGAGGTTGCGTGCATGGTCAAGCACACTCAAGCCCTGGCCATGGCACTGCTTTTGGGATGGTGGTGGGGGGAACCTCCGGTGGGGCTGGGGTGCAACGTGGAGGGGAACTGGCATCTGCTGAGGTCACCCTGCCTTACTGCAGGCTGGGAGGTCTCCCAGTGGGTGTCATCGCTGTTGAAACGCGCACCGTGGAGGTGACGATACCTGCGGATCCTGCCAACCCGGACTCGGAGGCGAAGGTGTGTGGGGAGACCTTAGTGTGGCTGAGTGGCAGCCGGGAGGAGGCCGGAAGGGAGAGCAGGGAAAAAGCTTAGCATAATTCTTTGCCGTGTCTTGATTTTCCTTAAAGACTGGTGAAATCAAGGGTGCTTGGTCAGTTTGTTTTCTTCCAGCTCTTGCACACCACGTGCTACCAACCTGCCAGCATGGTGTGCCAAGAAGCACCGGCACCAGTCTCAGCACTGCTGCTTGCCACCTTTTGCAGATCATCCAGCAGGCTGGGCAGGTCTGGTTTCCGGATTCTGCTTTTAAAACGGCCCAGGCTATTCGGGACTTCAACCGGGAGCATCTCCCGCTGATGATCTTTGCCAACTGGCGAGGCTTCTCCAGTGGCATGAAAGGTACCCGCCCTTGGGGTGCCCAGATCCCCGTGCTGTGTCATACTGCTGGCACTCCTGCCACCCCATGGGGCCCTGGGATGACCCAGCCTACCAGGGTGCTGCCTGCACCACTCTGGGGTGTGGGGTTGTGCTGAGGAGGTGATGGGGCATCACCAGGACCCAGCTCCTAGGGCTTGGTGGCTTCCTGCTGGGATGGTTTTGTGGTGCTTATTTGGTTGAGAGACAATGGAGGAGGTGGCTTTGGGCAGCCAGGAGGAGGCAAGGGACAATAGCCTGGCCCACAGCAGTCGGGGCACCCAGCCACTGAGTCTCTTTGGCTTTCAGACATGTATGACCAAATGCTGAAGTTCGGCGCCTTCATTGTCGATAGCCTCCGGGATTTTAAGCAGCCCGTCCTGGTCTACATCCCACCACATGCGGAGCTGCGGGGAGGCTCCTGGGTAGTCATCGACTCCACCATCAATCCCCTGTACGTGGAACTCTACGCAGACAAGGAGAGCAGGTCAGCGTCCAAAATACATGTGCATCCTCCGCAGCCCACGTGCAGAGAAATGAGAGCCGGTTCATGTGATCTGCAGAGTCGTAGTCACGCTGGCAGAGACCTCCTGTCACTTGAGATGTGTATTTTTTACCCATGAGGTAATCAAAGCCATCAGCTAAAAGTTCCAGGGCTCTTACAGAGAGCAGCGTGGCAGGTATCCCCTTGGGGATATCCTTCTGCGTCCAGCGAAGGCTGTGGGTGAGTAAAACGTGCTCCTGGGGGTCAGGAGGCCTTTTCTGTAACCTGAATTAATGCGCACTGGAGCTAGCTGTAAGGAGTGGGAGGGTAGACAAGAATCCCAGACTGGAAACAAAACCCAAAACAAACAAAAGGTTTTCTCTCTCCCTAATTCTTAGAAGAGAGAGTTGCCTGAACCTCTTGTCCCAGGTCCCTGCTTTACTAAACTCTCCTTCCAGGGGAGGCATTTTGGAGCCTGGAGGAACCGTGGAGATCAAGTTCAGAAAGAAAGATTTGGTGAAGACCATGAGAAGGATCGATACGGTCTATGCCAAGCTCGTTGAGCAGCTGGGTAAGGGAGGGGCGTTTCAGATTGTGGGTATCGGTAGCGGTAAGTTAAAACAGGAGGGTCAAACACCATGGTGGGAACCATCGGAAAATCTTTTAGTGTTCCTCTGTGAAAATTCTTTATGGCTTTTCTGATGGTGGAGCCTGCCAAGGGGATATGGTGGCACTTTAAACACCCGTATCTCCTTGGGGATCTGTAAATGGTGCTGGACTTTTCTCCCATGCTTTGAGATGAAGAATGGCACTGGCCATGCTGAACGAGCACCTAATGAGACAACACATAGTCATTACGGAGCCACACAGAAGTTGCCTTTAATGCACGGGGTCTCCTTTCACCCTGTGATCGGCTCCTGCCTGCAGCGGATGGAGGGGCTGCGTTGAGAGGTCCTTGCCCCCATGCCCCTCCGCCCTGCTGAAACATGGTCCCACAAAGTCCTTGGAAACACCACCTCCCACCTCTCTTGTGGCAGGCGCTAAACACAGTGTGGCCCCTTCGGTGGCCATGGCCTTCTCTGGCTGGGCTCTGGGCAGGGGTGTAAGTGTGTCACAGCAAAGGGACATGACACTGGGTGTCCTGTTTGCTGGTGGGGGTGGCTCAGGTAGGAGCGCAGAGCAGAGCTCAGACCCCGCAGTGGCCCATCACGGAGGTGGTGGGTGGGCTGCTCAGCACAGCGTGTCCCACAGGGACCCCCGAGCTGTCTGCGGTGCAGCGCAAGGAGCTGGAGAAGCAGCTGAAGGCCCGGGAGGACCTCCTCCTGCCCATGTACTACCAGGTGGCCGTGCACTTCGCTGACCTGCACGACACCCCGGGCCGCATGCAGGAGAAAGGCGTCATCACGGTGAGCCAGGGCATCGGTGGCAGTGGGAGGGGGCTCAGCGCAGGGGGGTTTGCAGTGACGGCATGAAGATGGGAAGCAGAGTCCCCTCCCGGGGACCTGGGCTGCAGCCCAATGGGCCGTTCCTGCCTCGAGTCCTGCTCTCTGCTCCAGCCCAGCAGAGCTGCCTTCAAACCTGCTGGTGCGAGCCGTGAGCAAGCAGTTGCTGCATGTCAGCTCCTTGTCTTTTGTGCAAAGGTGAACCTGGGCTGTGTCCTTGTTTCTGCAGGACATCTTGGAGTGGAAGAATGCCCGGTCCTTCCTCTACTGGCGGCTGCGACGACTCCTGCTGGAGGAGGTGGTGAAGGCAGAGGTCCTGAAGGCGAACAGCGAGCTGAGCCATATCCACATCCAGTCCATGCTGCGGCGCTGGTTCATGGAGACAGAAGGAGCTGAGAAGGTACCCCCAGCCTAGCTTCCCAAGGTGTCCCTGCGGCCAGGGGGGTCCCAAGGGCTGTGACTTTGCTCTCCTGTTGCTCGGCCATTTCAGTGGTGCCTCGAGGGTTTAAACATGCGATGGGGATTACCACTTTGTAGCCTGTGCCAGGGTGGGCAGCCGAGCAGCCCTGAGCCTGGGGCTGCCTCTTCAAATTTGTGACCTCAGCTGGATGCTGATCTTCAGTGGTAGCAAGGTGGCCCCTGAATAAACATTTTCCACTGTCAGATAAGGCTTTCCAGGGCAGAAGTGAGACTTGGGGTCTTTGCATTCGAGCTGCTCTCAAATGCAGGCACCGTGACACGCGCCTCACCAGATTGCTCTTGTGCTTGCCCCGCAGGGCTACCTCTGGGACAACAACCAGGTGGTGGTGGAGTGGCTGGAGAAGCACATGCAAGAGGACGACGGCACCCAGTCGGCCATCCGGGAGAATATCAAGTACCTGAAGCGGGACTATGTGCTCAAGCACATCCGGAGGTGAGTGGCTGCAGGACTTATGATGCAAAGGGCGATGCTGTCCCCTGGGTTGGGGACAGACGGTGGTAGGGACGAGGCAGTTCTTGCTTCGGCGCCCAAGGCAGCTGCCCTCTCCCATCTGCCTTGCAGCTTGGTCCAAGCCAACCCCGAGGTGGCCGTGGACTGCATCATCCAGATGGCTCAGCACATCACTCGCACGCAAAAGGCCCAGGTTGCCCGTCTCCTGTCGACGGTGGATAATGACAGCCCATCTTGAGCCAGTGGCCGGTGGCATGCAGGGCGATCGCCGTGGGGCAGGAGGGGCATGGGGAAATGCTGCTTCTCAGAGGCCAGACCTCACCTCCCCACCTGGTTCATCAGCCTTCGAACTGAAGCCTTGGCTCTCACTCATGTGCCTAGATAAAGGATGCCAGTGTTTGTATTTTAAGCCATGAAGATGGTCTCTCCATCCGTGCAAAGGTCCCTCTGGCACTGGGGGTGTTCGTCAGAGGGGTGCCTTGACGGAAGATAGACTTGTCCCAAGCCAAGTCTGGAGTCTGGACCTGGTGCAGAAGTTGGTTTTAAAAGGAATTTAAAATCTTTTACTGTGTTTTAGTTGGCCTTAGTCTTTAAAAAAAGCACCAGTGTCAGACGCGTCTCTTGATAGTGGACGGAGCTGGAAGTACAAACCGACTGGCCCAGGCACCACGGGGGAGCGGGACAAAGGAGGAGGTCCCCATATGGCCGTGTTGAGGCTGACGAGGCACCAGCACAAGGAGATGTAAACCCTGCTTAAGAAGCAGTCTCAAACCGATGTTTTATAATAAACTCAGGAACTGTGAGGAATGATTTGTCTCATCCTTCCCCGTGTTGGGGAGCGATCAGTGTATGTGACTATGAGTAGCTGATGGCCCAGAAAAGACATCAGCGAGCCATGCTGGGAGCTGTTGCAGCGGGGACGTCAACAAATCCACTACAGTTTGACTGACCCAACTGTTCCTCTCACCCATCTCTGGTCCTTTCTGGCTCCTGCCACAGCTCCTTCGGGTGTTTTCAGCCTGCGGCTCCTGCAGAGGACAGAGAGGAGGGAGGACACAGCTCCAGGTGCTCCTGCCCCAGCAACCCGGTTCCTCCGCTGATGCACAGGAGCCAGGGTGAGCTCTCCGTCTCCTCGGACCTGTACCTTGCTTCTCGGGTGGCCTTTAAGCAGCTTGGTTCATGGAGGGCAAACTCGAATCTGTGCTTTCCAGTGCCTCTGGCTGTGCGGGTGCATCATTTCACCAGCACAAGTTTAGCTTTGGCTCGCAAAGGTGGAGGCGACGGAAGGTGGGACACCTGGTTCAAGTGCAGTGCTGGTGTTGCCGTGGTGTGGAGGTGTTGGACACCTCCTCGGTCATGCCTGGGCTGGGGACTCCCAGGTCTGCGGGGAGGTCTCCCTGTCCTGGGGGTAGGGGGTGGAAAGGGCCTTATGAGATGCTTGCTGCTTTGAAAGGTGTCCCTGCACTTTGTCGGGGAAGGGGGTGCCGATGCTCGCCGTACGGGAGCCAAACCACCAGCAATAAAGTGAGCACAGTTCTCAAGGAAGTTTTCCTGAGCTCCGTTTCTTTTGTCATTGTGTAAACGCGGCGGATCTGAGCTGGGGCCGGTGCCTCTGCTGCCGTGCAGCCCCCTCCCTGCGGCACAGAAACTGCTTTCGTACAGAGCAGCTCGTAGCATCCCTCCCACGAACCTGCACCAGAGCTCTTCCACGCTTTTAGCTATGGAGATTTTCAGGAATAGGTTGACAGAATGGAAAAAAGAGCTCACACAGTAAATACCTGTAAACTCTTATTCTCCTGGAGGATTTGAGCCAGGGACGAAGCCTGACGTGGGCATAGTGCTGTGTCTGTAAGGGCGGTGAAGCCTGAGCAAAGCTGCTCTTTTAGAGATAAGCCCTCACGCCCGTTGGCAGGTGGGCGCTACAAGTGCTCTGTGTGTGGATGAGACGCTTTTCTGTTAGTGGTGGCACTTAAACACACCGATTTTAGACTCAGGAGAAGGGTCTTCTCCTCAGCACGCGTGGACACCGCGGCTGGGCTCAAACACCCCTGAGCTTTGTCTGTTTGTCACCACCCATAAGTTGTATGAAATTACTTCCTCGCTGGGTTGGATTTCCAGTAGCAGATGCCCCGGAATGAGAGTTTAACGCCGAGCTGCAGCGTGCCACGCGGCTGGGCGCGCCTGACACCAGGGTGCTTATAACGCAGCACGTCTAGAATGACCCAGGCTTAGTGCTAAGAAATATTTATTTAAAAAAAAAAAAACAAAAACGAAGACATTGTAGATGACGCCAGTTACAGCAAATGATCATTAATCACATTTGTTCTTCGACAATAAATTACGACGTGGAGCATCGTGCCCTTTTGGAAGAAGTTTTGGTGGACGTACGCACTGGGGAAGAGACAGGCTCGGACATTTTCTAGCCCCTGATATCCACAACAGCGATTTTCAGCTGCGTGGCTCCAGCGTCCCGCACCCTCCGGGCTTTTAGTAGATGGACTAAAGCTGGAGGGGCTTTTGGCCTCCCCCCAGCCCCAGCCACGCTCCGTGTGGGAGAGGAGCCTGTGAGCACGTGGATCCAGTACCGGGAAGCGACAGACTGGGAAATTCTATTAACGCACAGGAACAGGACAAAACACGAGATATAAATATTACTTCATGGTCACAGAGGTATAAGTAGACTAAATGCTAAATTCCGACATACGGTTTGCTTTTTATATTTTCAGATGTTTCATCACATATTTTCTTTTGCAACGTATGTTACCAAGTACGACGCAGGGTTTGAAAATTTAAAAAACTACATTAGAAACAATTTTACTTGGTTAATTAGGGAAGAAAGACTATTATGAATCGGTATGGTACAGTTACAATATTTGGTCTCTGAACTTTTTTAAAAGACGTGAGTTTCACAGTATCAAAAGTGCTTATTTAAAAGAAATGTAGTGTAACAACAGTGATTTAAATTGTTGCATTTTTGATTATGAATAATTTAGTGGATGTAAAAGAGGTTACTGCAGCATTTTAAAAAATTGAACAGTGCTCAGTTTACATAATTTCTTATATCTTCATAACAATAAATATAAATAAATTTACAAATAGTAATACTGCCTAGCACAAGAATAGACAGAAGCACAATACACAAGACTATAAACAAATCTAATCTTTTTTTTAAAAAAATCCTAAAAATAGGCATAATTCCTAAAATCTTCTAGCCAGTGGTCACTTTAATAATTCCGTAGTACCACTTCCTTGATGGTGGGGCAAGGACTTCGTCTTTAAACTTAGATATAACAGTTGTCTGCTATGGGTTTGATTTTTCACTTTTAGTATTTTTGCTCCTTTTTTCCTACCTCATAACAATAAATTAACAATAGTTGTGTCAGAAAAGTGTTAGCGGTGCGAGCGTCTCCAGAAGCAGTGCGGGGTCTTTGTTCAATGGCAATAGTTATTTGGCAATTTAAGAAAACAGATATACATGGTACGTCATCAACCCTTTTGGACTCCAACTTGGTCCTGAGTGGCCCGTTGGCTTGTGTTGGCTTCTGTGTAGGCGGTGACCAAACATCGTCCGCATATAAGTCCAGATCACAGCGTCCATTAAATGTGTTGACCTTAACCGGACTATTTTTTAGCTCAGTTACATTCTAGAGAAAGTTCCCACTGACTGATGCCTTCCAGGTCCTTCTTGAGAGCTCCCCGGTCCTGCAACACAAGCGTCCGTGCCCCTCCCTCAGTCTTGCCACGAGTGAAGGTGGTTCTACTAGTAACAGTTTGATTTATTTTGGCATCACAGTAAAATCACAGATTTCACTGGCTGCGTCCCAGTAAAAAGCCAACGTGTTCCAAGCGTCTGCAGGAGGAGCTCTTTTATTGCTTTCGGGTCGGATTTTAACGGTTGGGAGAAACTGGCCCCTGAGTCAGAGGTCCGTGGAACGGTGCAAAGCTCAGAGCAGAGGGATGGGTTTGTTGCCTTGGGGGTTCATGTACTGAGCTGCTGCTACGTTGTCCAGTGTCGTGTAGGTGGCATAAAGGCCGGTGACCTGCAAGTCTGAGAAGGAGTGATCGCTGCCGCTGGAGACAGGGGTGAGGCCAGGGGTGCCCAGGTCACAGTCTGAGAGGTGGAGCGGGGAGTTGCTGAAGGCACCCAGGGTATCAAGGCTGAAGCTGTCGTCTTTCATTTCCTCCCATATGTTACCTTTAAAAGATTAAATTCCGGTCACAGCAACGCATCCAACCCACCCGGGCACTGCCTGTAGGGCTCAGTCCGTAACTAAAGGGCTTCACCCGCTGCTTAGGGCTGAGTGCTGCTTGCGGACGGTACCATTTGTAGTGCAAAGGCAGCAAGTGCGTCTGTTGCCCCCAAATCCCCTCGTTACAGCAGGAGTCCAGACCTTTCCGGGCGGCATCTGTCTACCATGTGCTAACCAGAAACCCAGGGACCACACTAGGCATCCCCATGACCTGGAGAAGTTCTCCTTTTACAGAAGGGGAAAACCAAGGCACGAGCAGAGCTATGGTTTCCCGTGGGCAGAGAGATGTGGTGTCCCAGATCCAGCTAGCCGGACATCCCTGCAAACATCTGCTGCGGTGCCTGCACTTGAACCGTGGAGGCGGTTTGGCATCCCATCTAGTACAGAACAGGAACGCACTGAGGAAGGCCAGGGACGTCACGCTGCAGAGGCCAGCACCCAGCACAAGTCTGCTCAGTTACCTCCCACCCCGGAGCACCCTGCTGAGGACCCTGGTTAGATATTCAGTGACTAGATAATCCCATAATTCATGCCCTCTCCTGCCCCGACCTCCTTCTCCCGTACCTTGCAATGCAAAATCCATAATGCTTGGGTCAAGAGCATCCACCTCTGTGTTCATGTCTGCCGTCATGTTCAGGAAGTCGGGAGGCGCGCGTCCCATGGGATGGTGGGCAAGAGGGCTGTGGCTCATGTCAGGCAGAGTATGGAGAGGAGGCGTCTGCGCAGGTGCCGGTGAGTCCGGGGCGATGCGAGCCTGGGTCTGGATCTGGTGGTGCAGGGGGATGGACTGCAGCGAGAGCGTCATGATCGGCTGAGGCTGCAGCTGGGAGATGGAGACGCGGCCCTGGGCTGCTGCCATGTGGTTCAGGGTGGAGACCTCAGACTCCGCCTGTTTGCTGGGCCGCCTGCAGTTCTCGGGTCTGTCAGTGATCAGCTTGTCTAGCTCCTCTGCACCAGCGATGCCCATTCCCGAGGAAGAGAAGAGAAAGCTTAACCCGTTCGTTCAAGCCAAAGCGTTTCACGAGCGAGCACGGCCACACGCTTTTGCCAGAAAACCGAACACGCAGTGTCACCATACGAGATGCAGCACAGAAGGCCGGCCTTGGCCGTGCAGAGAGCAAAGAAATGCCGTCTACTTCCCTACCCTTAGCCCTTACCCTGGTCGACTTCCATGGTTACCCCTAACTGAGCTAAAGAAATGATCACGTGAGGCTCACACGGAGCGACCGAGCCACCACCGACGGCAGCGGCCCCGCAGCCACAGACGGTCTCCTGCTCACAGGGGCGCTCTGAGTTCTGCTTGTGTCGCAAATAAGATTCGCACGAGAAACTCCAGACAGTTTCGATGGCACATTTGTTTTTAAGCAAAGGAGGACATCATTTGATTATGTATGTTACAGATTTTACAGCAAAAAAAGCTCCAGTTGGTTTTGCCAATATTGAGCTCCTGAAAGCTTCAATAACACGTCTCTTTATTAATAAGAATGAGAAAGTCTTAGTAAAAGGAGAGTTTTGCAGAGTAAGTAAAAAAAATGCGTTGAAATGTGACACTATAAATACTAACACTGGAGGCAGCATAACTCCTCAGAAGGCCTTGCATGTGCTGGAGAGGTTCGCATGGGGGAAAAAGGCAACCCGTTTTAAAGCTGGAGACCAGGTTGCACTAAGGGCCTCCAAAAACAGCTGTCAGTCCGGTTGCCTCCTCCTGCTGTAGTGTATTGCCCTGTCACACAGCCTCCGGGCAGAGCACAAGAGGTATTTTGGCCAAGCAGCTCAGAGGAGGCCGCTGCAAGGCGTGAGAGCTCTGCACTGGCCAGCTCTTTTCCATATAATTTACTTAAGATTCACGCATTCCTGGCCAAAGGGCCGTTTTTCTCCCTTGCCCCTCACACAGATAGCAAAAGCGTAATATAAGCCCTACCTGGGTTAGCCATGCTCCTGTGGATAGCTGCTAAGTCCTTCCGCTTCCACTTCTGCATCTCCTCCTCCATCTTGTCGATCTTGGCAGGGTTGAGAGCCCACAGGCACCCTTTGCGAGAGGTGCCGCTCATCTTGTTCTCCACCTTCTCGAAACACTTATTCAGGGACAGGTTGTGGCGCACGGAGTTCTTCCAGCCGTCGGGGGCTGTCTGAAAGGTGCAGGAGGCTGTTAGTGAAATACACCCCGAGCAAAGTATTTGTGGTGTTCTACTCCCCCCCCTCGGGTGTACGCGTACCTTGAAGTAGGGAAAGTGCTCCTTCATGAAGCTGTAGATCTCGCTCACTGGGAGACTGCCTGTTTTGCTGTTCTTCAGGGCCATCGCAATCAAACAACTACAGGACAGAGAAATACAGGAAATAACAACAGATTGCGCGTTCTGCCATCGTTCTGGTCTAGCAACCTCAGACCCGTCTCTTAGGACGCGAACAGCTGGCTGACCTCGGGATTACTGTTCTCAAGCGTGCAGAAGTCACCCCGTGATCCTGCAGATTTTACTCCCCTGTGCTATGACTCTACCTGTATGCTGATGTCCAGGAACTAGTTTGCTTGTTCATTCCTGCTGCCCCTCAGAGACAGCTTCCACAGAACTCCTGGCTGGACGAGGGGATTTTTGTTCCCTTCCAAAGGAATCAAACACCCTCGTGCTACCGAACCTACAGTGTTCCAGTCATCCCAGCGCAGGCTGTAGGCGACGCGCTCTTCTGCTCCCTACTCACCTATACGAATAGATGGGCTTGGGGTAATGCTTTGGGTGCAGTTCTTGGGCAGCGTGAGGAGCCAGACGCGGCTGAGAATAGTGTGGCTGAGTCCCGTAGGATGCGTTGTAGATTGCTGCTGGGTTACACTGTATGCAGAAGGAAAAGAAGGAAAATATCAGATGCAAAACATCCATGGGGTATGCAGGTTTAGGCATATTTTATGCCTAAATTGCTCCTTATGAGGAGCGATTGAAGGAGCTGGGACTGTTTAGTTTGAGGAAGAGGAGGCTGAGGGGAGACCTCATCACTCTCTACAACTACTTGAAAGGCCATTGTAGAGAGGTTGGTGCTGGTCTCTTCTCACAGGTAATAAGCGATAGAACAAGAGGGAATGGGTTCAAGCTGCAGCAGAGTAGGTTTAGGCTGGATGTTAGGAAAAAATTCTTCCCAGAAAGAGTGGTTAGACACTGGAATAGTCTGCCCAGGGAGGTGGTGGAGTCACCGTCCCTGGATGTGTTTAAGACTCGTTTAGATGTGGTGTTAAGGGATATGGTGTAAGGGAGAACTTTGTAGAGTGGAGTTGATGGTTGGACTCGATGATCCCAAGGGTCTTTTCCAACCTAAATGATTCTATGATTCTATATTTTATCACTTTTCTTTTAAAAGAGTTCTAGGTATGATCTTGGCACGTACTTCAAGACACAGACGACAAGCAACTAACAGTACCTGCTGTGTGTTCTGTGCTAGGGCAAACACTTGCTGTGAATGAGGAGGAGGAAAGAGTTGTTGCTGTGTTTGTAAACTGGGAGATGGCTGCCCACCTACAGCATACTGGTTCATCTGCTGAGATAAAGACAGACATGTCAGTCTTGGAATTACCAACATCTTTTCCTAAGAAGTGTTGCAATAATAAGCCATCGAGGCCTGCTCTTACGTTTGCTCCGTGTGTTGAAATAGAATTCAGTCCCAGGATTGCCTGTGGCAGGCTGGCCTGGACATGAATCATTGCTCCAGGTGCTCCCGTCGAGTGCATGTTGCTCGCTACAGGACCTGGTTTGGAGAAAGCAAAGGCGGCAAATGTTTGCGTGAAAGTACACCTCAGAGAAGAGAGCTGACATTTATTTTTAATGGAGGCGGTTGAACGTGGCTAAGCTCTGGAGTGGACAATCACACCTCTCTGTGGCTTTCCAGCCCAAAAAGAGCCCAGAGCGTTTCACAAATGGCAAAGATGACATCAGCCCCTTCTAAAAGTTGTTACGCAGGGAATGAAAGATGACAGCTGTTTAACAGTCCACAGTGGTGTTACAGACACGGTATCTTACAAAAGAAAAAAAAACAAAACCCCACATATTCAGCACTAGGAGGATTTCTGCTGTAAAGCGAGCAAGGTGATACGCTGAGCTCCCTCAGCAGAACGCCTTAGGGAACAAGCATGTTTACCTAAAGGATGTTCACAAAGGAAAGGCAGACGTTCAACGAACACATGCTGTAAGTCTGCGTGAAGCAAACGGGTATGGGGTAAGTAAGATGCTCTTAATTTTATCAATGTTGAAACAAACGAGAAAGACTAATTACCTAATTTCAAAGCTGTTGAAAACCTCTGAAATGCAAGCCTTAAGTACCTTGGCCCAAGTCCACACAACAAGGCACCAGTGACTACCCTGAGCAGAGAAGACAATCGGATCCTAAGATCTCTGCCGCGACTGCCAGGGCTCACTGCCTCTTGAAATGAAGGAAATGTATCAGCCTTATCATAAGACAACAGGCTCCAGGTCTCCTGACAGCAAGCCAAATGTAACGCACTTAAAAGGAATCTCCTAATAGAAAGCTAGCCGGGGGCTGGGGGGAGGAGAGGAGGCAGGAGGCCGTGTCGTTCAAAGAGCAGTTATTTAAGACCCCACCGGTTTACCTGTCTGTTGTAGCATCGCGTTCTGGGCGCCAAGGCTAAAATCCATTCTTCCACTGGCCATCTGCTGCAAGCGAGGGACATCAACAGACGTCAGCCACGACAAGGACTGTAAGTCGCTGGGGAGGTCATCTTCACCCAGCTGGGGGGGGTCGGAAGCTAAGAGTCTGCAAAAGAGCACGGAGGGTTAGCAGAGAGCGGAGATGCTGCCACACTGTCCCTGGTGAGAGGGGAGATGACCGGGATGCCAAAGCTCACGTAGGTCAGCAGGGAAAATGTGTCAGGCTGGAATTCCATTCACGGAATTTAGAGGTGACCTTTGGCTTCATAATGGGCTGGTGACTGCTGCCCTTTACCGAATCCTGTGTCCTTTCATACCATTTGAAACATTTTGGTTAAGAAAACGTCTTGTGCAGTGTTTGTGGGGAAGAAGGCTTAAGAGAAACTGCCTAGATACAAAACCAAAGCCGATTCATTGTTTTCACATTGGTCAGAAATTTGCACTTGTTTGGCCTTGGTGTAGGAGAAACCTGTCCGGATTTTTAACCTGACAATTTGGCATTAACCTCGAAATCCAGTGACCAGCCGGCCTTGGAAGGAGTTTCTGTTTCCAGCTCCTCGAGGACCTGTGCCTGGTGCTGGCTTGAACACCCGGAGAGGGCTTTTCCCAGCCACCGCATCCCCTCGGTGGGGACAGAGCAGCGGAGACCTGCTGCATAAAAAAACCAGTACAGAATGAACCGGTGATCTCTTCCATTCAGGTGTATGACGTTATTGATACTTAACAAGGAACCGTGACGCACACAAAACAATTTTTTAGGCAGTTTTTGACATAGTAAAGGGTCAGGATGAAAAGCTGGTGACCAAGTGCACAGTAACGCCCAGCCTGCCTTCAGCAGCAACGCTGAGGCATAACGATGACAAGCTGCTTTTGGTTTAAAACTCTGTTTTTGACACATTCTGCATGCTCCGTCCCACCCGTTCTGTTTCGCTTCTGATAGGGTGCGTGGTACAAAACTGAAGTATCAGAATATATTTACAGCAGTCAAAAATTCCTGTGTGGCCAAAACTCCCATTAAAGTCAATAAAGAACCACTGCAAGGAAGGGCTAAACTGTTACTTATGTTAAAGAGTATTACAGGAGTCACGGGTATCTTGAGGAGTAAAGCAGTAATTAGAACATGTCAGGAAGTTATCATTAGATACCCAGGGTAAATCCGAAGGGATCCAGGTCCAGGAAAACATCTTTCACTTTCAGAAGAACAGAGTTTAGTTGGACATAGTTGATTTTGCTTTCAAAACAACGGCTTTAAAGAGCTCCCTCATAGATATGTTAAAGCCAGCTGCGTGGTACTAATGCCTGTTCGTTGCCAAATGACGATGCAGAAGCCTTAAACAAATCTGGTCTTTTGCTGAAGCATCTTTTATGTTTTACACGATTCTAAAGCAGCTTAAAAGAACAAGCCAGAACTCTAGTGCCTGGCTGCCCAGGAGCTTTCAGCTCCTCTATTCATGATTTCCAGAAACACGTATCAAAGTTCTCTAAACTATTATCTGGAAGATCTTTAAAGCAGAACGCAATTTATTTGTTTGTAAAAAGATTCTGAAAAGAAGAAAAGGAAAAAAAAATCCAACCCATGACCAAGAGCCAAAAGCTCAAATCCCGGCCAAAAACCATCTTCACATCTCTCTCCCAGCCTACCCTGTTTTCTTTCTCCTACTGTAGTTATAGTGCAATAATTAGCATTGCCATGGTTACCGCTGTTCAGTTATTTTGTGAGGCCTGGGACTTAAATACATAAAAAGACTATCAGGTGACGGCTCTGCCGGCCCCGGAGATTGGCTGGATTGGAAGTAAACAAGAGCATTAAATGATTTGAAAACTGGGCAGGCTCATGTCGTTTGCAACAGTTGGGCCCATTCATGGGAAGCCGATAACCCATTGTGCCGCCAACGACTGCTGCCCGGTGGCACGTGGCCTCGATTGTTTTTGGGATTCTTGCTTAATTGTTTTTCTTCCCCCCCCCACCCCACCCCCCCCATCCTCCTCCTTTTTACAAACTTCACATTAATCTGGCTGAATGACAGCCGACACACAACACACATCCACATGCCATCTGGCACCCCGGGCCCTGCCAGCCCTCCCAGACGAGTCAGCTCCCTCAACAAATAACGGGGTCAGATGGGCGGCGAGGGTCAGCACCCACCGCACACGCCTCCTGTCAGGCAATGAATCCCCCACATGCCCTCGCTGCTCCTCCGCACGGGACGAGCATCTCCGCACCGGAGGACCGCGGGACTCTACGGTGGTGGCTCAGCAGCCTTCCCGGCTTTAGATTTTTAGGAAACAAAGGCCTCTGCTTCGCGCTCACCCTAAACGCACTCGTCCTGGTGCTCTTTCTAGACATGGGAATGGCTGCCGGTACCCTGGGCACGGCTGGATGCCATCAGAAGCTTGAAGCACAGCTCGCCGTCCTGCCAGTTAGCGCCGCGCGGCGTACCCCTCCCGGCATCCTCGCGGTGCTCCTGCCCTCGCGCTCTAACACCGGGGAGCCAAACGAGGGGCAAGGAAGCTGGCTGAATTTTTAAGTTGATATAGCAGCCATTAAGCTCCATTTTAAACAAATACGAAGATGCAATAATATATAATAACTAGATAAAGTGTGCAAGCCAGCTCTTTTTCCAAGGCAAAGATATTGTTTTCCCTACCCCATCCTAGCGTGGCTGTTTGAATTTGAGTTCGCAGTTCTTTTAAAGTTGCCTCCTTAAAATTACCTGTGTTCGCTTACGCGTTTTTTTGGTATGGATTTGTTAGTTGTCAGAATAACTTTTCATTAACAATGGGGGAAAAAGTATATTTAATCAGAATAGGATACTACACATTTAAGGATCATTCTTCAGGTTGTCTTCAAAACCAATGTAGAAACTTCGTATGTCTTAAAGAAGGCGAAACTGCTTAAAGTTACGCCCGTCACTGTCTGACTGAGGTGTTTTAAATGCCCAGATATATTCCGCAGCATAAAACCGCCTTATCTCACAGTATGCAGGCTCAATGTGTGTCCTGCTTTTAGGGAAAAAATGCTAATGTAACCGCCTCTGGAGAGAGAGCTATGCACAGTAATACCTAACATTTTAATCTCACGGGGTTCAGTCTTTCTGACCTGAAAAATTGCCTGCGGCAAGCCAACTGCAAATATATAAGTACACGCTGTAATAGCGTTGTGTGCTTTGATTCCGTTCCCCTCCACCACCCTTTTCATCTCACGTTTGAGGGGAAACTTCAGGAGTCAGAGATCCTGCCTTTAGATGGGTGTTCACAGCCCCTGGCACAATGGGGCACTGTAGTAAAAGCAGCCATTTCCTTTCAATGCATGTAAATGAGATAAATAGTGATACGCTATAATTAATGCACACTACTGAAAATGTCCCCAGCTGCACATTCCCCAGGGCTGGCTGGTATATACACCGAACTACTCAACGCCCATGAAGAAAAGGTTACAGTCACCCCAAACGTGTTGCAAACTTGATATTATTTTTAAAGGCGCGGTGAAATGATGCAACTCCATTTTTACCCCGCTCCTTTCAGATCTCTGCAGGAGAACACCCGCCTGTTTCTACGTGTTTCTGTCCTAGAAAGGCACCTGCATCAGTAAGAATCCACGTGGTGCGGCGGACGTATGCCCCAGTTGTCCTCTGCGTGTCCAAGGATGCCGGCCTCCTGCGCAAACCGCCCTGAGAGCTATGATAGGCGATACAGAAATGTTCAGTGGTAGCATTAGTCTTTGCTATCTGCTCCATCACGCAGTGCCCAAAATATTTATCTAATATTTATCAGGGAAACTGATCTTGGCCACCAGCCAGCCCGCACAAAGTTTACTTTTCCGGAACCAGGAAAAATACCCCCTGGAGTGAAACCTCTTTCCAGATCTCCTAATACTGAGCTCCAGACCTTCCTGCCTGCAGTCATGGAGGAACTGGACTCCTGCACATCTGACAAAGCTGCCTAGAGCCTGTCAGCAGTGCAAAATCATTTGCTAAACGCACCTAAGGATATCTCTATTTTTTTTCCCCCATCAAGTACATCTTGCTGGCACAACAGCTGGACAGAATGAAATTCATTCCTGGCTTTAGCTTGCGGGAATCTGCAACTAACATCAGAGTTGAATTTGAAGCTGTGTTCACCGATCTCACTTTGCCACCTTTCCTCTCATTGAGTTGTTCGAATGAGCTGGGTCTGAGGTAGTTCATCCCTGCAGAAACCGCTGTCAAGGTGAACTATCCACTGCTACACTTGCAAACACCATTATACAGTGAACTTGTCACTGGGGACTATAGTGACCGTCTCTTCAACAGCATCATAGGATAGTCTGCCAAACAAGTTTGATAAAACTAAAGGAAAGCTCAGCAACGACAAGCACACCTTAAGATATTGTATCTCCACAGAGTTTAGCCAATAGCCGCGTGTTTCAGTTTATGATACGGTGCGCAGTTACATATTTCTACGCATATTGCACCATTCACACCTCAGAGGACTCTGCTTGTTTGCTCTGGAGCCTGTCCCTAAAAGATATAAAGCCCTCAAACTGGTTGATGTTGTAGGGCGAATGTAATGCTACAGGTTCTCTCCACGGGATCAGCGCGTGGTGGCAGCTCATTATTGCCTCCACTCTAACCAAAGTCACACCAAAACACTGCGGTTGCGTCTGGCATATTCAACTCCAACCATAGTTTTTACGTGTCTCACACTCAACGGACAATTTTGATTACCATTGCCAGCACTGATATCCGAGCCTTTTGCCTCTGCTTGCGTAATACAACTGTTCAACGAGTAGGAGCAATCAGGGGTGACAGATTCTTAATTAGCTGTTTGCAATGGTTTATCCAGCGTGAGTGACAACTGAACAGGAAGAGTCCTAAGAAAACCTCTTCTTGAAGTGGTGACGAGATGATGGTTTTCTTTTGTCTGGGATTACGTAATGTCCTCAGAACAAGTGTGACAATTTCTCACGTGTAAAACAACACAAAGACAATATTTATGTTTTGTGACTCTTCGGCTGTCTCCATGGCAAGAAATATTCTCTGTTTTATTGAAGGAGCCAACTTCTCCTTTTGCTCCTCACTCCATCTGCTCTGCTCCTTCCCTCCGTGCACTTCTCTCCCCATCTTCCTCCCTTGCAGGTGCTTTTCCCTGCACCAGGTTCTATTTTCCACGCTCACGACCCCCTGTCCCCCTCCTCCCCTGCTTCAGCCACAGCTCTCGCTGCTGTTTTCGGTCTGCGACTCCTCTTTGCCTCTTGAAGGCACAGCACCCATCCAGTCCCAACCCACCAGCCCGCCTTTCTCCTCCCTGTCTTCAAGTTCTTTGAGTAATTTCTGGCCTTGCTGGAAATAAGAACAGAAATTAGGCAGCTTTCCAGGGACAACCAGAAAGTCCCGCCTCAGCTACAGCTCAAGAAACTTTGGATTATAGGAACCAAAGCCAGTAAGGAAAAAGCAAATAACATCATTACCCTCTCGGGTGTTGCTGTTCTCCTTTTCTTGTACCGTGGTTCAGAAGAGAAGATGATTCTCCGAAAACCTTCTGCAAAGGTACTTAGCACTAACAGAACAGGCTATAGATGAGCTCCTGGAGACTTTTATACAGTTCAGCTCTGAGTTTCACAACCCCTCATTACATCATTTCGGTATGGGATGAAGGGAAACTGAATTACAAGTGACCTACATGATTTGCTTAAGCCTAAGAGGAAATTAGCAGCAAAGTCAGCCCTGAACTCCCAGCCACTCACTCCCTGCTGTGCTCTAACCACAGAACCATCCCTCGATTTGGATTTGCCAAATGCAGACGGTATCTGCCTGACTGTGCAATCTGTTTTGTTAAAAAAAAAAAAACAAAAAAACACACACCCCCCCACCAAACTATTAAAAAAAAAAAAAACCAACCCCAAACCACCTGTGGCTAATGTCAAAATAAGCTTCTCCTCAACACAAAAATGTGTTGAAGTGCCTGGCACTACAGGAATGTTTTCTATAAAAATCAGTAGCGTTGTCTACCTGGGAAGCTATTTTTTCCTTTAACATTACTTCAGCTGCTGTTTATTCGTCAGAAACTGCTTTAGCTGACCAGGATCTTGCATAGTTCTTTACTCCAGCGTAAAGGGAATATAAAATGTACTCCCTTTTGTTTTGCACTGTTGTAAGAACGTGTCTCACTTGCATCAGTTGCTGCTGCGATCGCGCAGCAATTCTGCTTTCCGCACACAGGAGATTTTTTTAAATGGGTAAAATAAAAGTGGTGTGCCAGGAGCACCTGAGATCTCCCGGGAATGCTCAAAAAGTCCAAATTCCTTTTCTGCTTTCATGCTTGGAACGGGAGGTCAGGCACCTTTTTTGAGGTAAGATATGAACTCGGTCCTGGTTTCACCAGAGGCAGACGAGCCTGAGAAGCCTGGAAGATATTGCCTGGGTACAAACCAGTCCTTCCCATCTCTGCCTGTAACGGCAAGACAATTTGGGGAGCAAGGGACACAATTTTTTATTAATACCGATTAGCACATTTCAGGAACTGCATAGGAAACAGTTGAGCTAATCCACTTAAATCAATCCACAGTGGCCCGAGTTTGACTGATTCCTAGGAGGTTTCTCACATTTTTTTGAAAGAATGAAGCAACTACTGTGATGAAATTCCTCCGACACATCGAGTCATTATCTCATTCCCTGTCAGACACACATGGTGTCAAGGGAATGGACACTGACATTTTCTTCAGGAACAATTACGGTTTTGTTAGTTATGCATTTGTAACCTTTTGTCTGCAGAAATGTCCTTCGTGCAAACTCCCAGACTCCGTCCATCCCCGCTGGTGACAGCCAGAAGGCCTGAGCTGTGCCTTGCTCTCCAGAAACCAAAGTGTGAAACCAGAGGTGAGAGTACCACTTCGGAGAGCTAAAATCCACTTGTGCGTCACAAAGATAAAGGCTTTTCACCTTTTTCACCACTGTAACGCACTCACGTCCGGAATGTATGGAGTACAGCGGTTGTGTGTTTATGTGTCTATGCTTCGTGATACGATTTTATGCTCAACTACTCCAGCATGAAGTAATTATTACAGCAAAAATGAGCTAATGAACATACACCAATTTTTTAAGAACCACAGGGGCAATTAAAATGGGAGGGAGGATATAGTCTACTAAAATGTTGGACGATTAATGATTGAGTAACAACTTTTGGTCAAAAATATATCTATTTAAAACTTAATTCCTGTTTAACATATGTAGAAAATGTATTGCAAGGCCTTCAAAATACTACATAAGGCTTCTAACAACTGGAAATACATAGTAATACAAAAAAAATAGAAACATCGTCCTTACACAAACTATTGAGTTGCAAAACATTACGTTAATTTATCTTGTTGATCTAGTGTTAGTATTACTTCTTAAGTAATGTTGTTCCTTGAAATTGAATTATACATTTTAGTTATTTCTTTCAAAATATAGATGCCACATTGTTACCTAGAGTGACGATTCAGTTCCTTAAATTTGAATTTTCACGTATGCCAAATAATCCATAGCAAGTTGTTCTTTGTCTCCCTTCCAATGGCCTGAGTTTTATGTCATGATTTATTATGCGATATGTAAGAAGGCACACATGACTGTACCTAGCTTGGGAATGGGATAGTCCCCGAGGAAAATAAGCACGCTGCTGCATTTGAAAACCAAGAATGCTGAATTAGGATAATATTGAGCCTTCTTTGGGAGAAATCTTACAGGGCTGAAAGTGGTTCTGGAGTCTTAGGCCAGGCCACCTTGGCCTCTCATCTGCCTCCCTGCGCCTTCTACTGCTCAAGACCTGCACAGTCCGTCTGACTCCGCACTTCTGTACATCGCAGTACCTCATTTCCTCCTCTTACACCGGTTATGCGTGTTAAATCAAGTTAGACTGCAAAAGGATAGATTGCAGATTTCAATTTAAAATATTGCTTGAAGACCACAGCGTTCATGAGCTGAAGAACCTTGTTTCTCAGAGACCAGCTCCAAGCCCACTGAAGACCATGGGAGCTCTGCACTAATTTAGTAGCCTTTGAGTTGGCTTCTATAATTTACACAGCTTTTAGCTGAAATAACCACAAGTGCGCCACCGCATAGTAAACTCAGCCTGCCTATTGCTTTGATTTAAACATCAAAATATTTACGCTAAAACATAATGTTAGATTATTAATTATAACTAACAAGAATAAAATGTTTAAGGTTACAAAATCCCAGTGTGTTGCAATTCTCTACTTTTATTCCCTGGAATGTAAAATGAAATCATTAGAAATATTTGTCACTGCTACGATTTTGAAAATATTGAAGGTAGCGGTATTTTCTCCAGGAGACTACGACGGGCAGCTGCTAATATGAAGTATTACTTTGCATTGGTAGCCAGGCAGTGACAGCACCATAAAAATATAGGCATCGGAGAAGATATGATGGCCCTTAATCATTCCTGGGCAGCATGATGTTTTATATCCCACAGCTGCATCAGTGGAAGAGATATTTTTCTAAAACCATTTTAGTATGGTGCGAATAGTCCCTGGACTCTGCATAGCAGTCTAATCCCCATCACTACTCTATGTGCTGCATCAAATTTACTAGAGATGCTTTGGATCTACAGAATTCAAAGACCTGCTAAAATCAGGGATTTTTTTTTTCCTCGTCCATTAAAAAAAAAAAAAGGAAAGATCCCCCTAGTTTCAAACTGTAAGCACAAGCTGCATGAAAACTTATCAGTATTTGGTGATTTGATCCCCTGCTTACACGCCCACGCACTCCCTCCCTCCCTTTTCAGTCTTTCCTCCTGCTCACTCGCAGGAAAGCCTGGTCTCCTCCAAGTCCAACTGTCCCATTGAAAGATTCCAAGTGAGACAGAAGAGTATTCTCAGCACAGCCCCAGCCTCCCACTCACTAATTGGAGGCCATTCCCCATTTTGTGGAGCCTTGATGCTCCCCCATGGAGAACTCGGGACTGTGGGTTCCAGTCTTGGACTGTGGTGACAGCAGGAGAGTAAACAGAGCTGATAGAATTTGACAGGTCTATTCTTTTCTTAAAATCATTCAGTCTAAAAGATTTTCTTTTACATAATCCAAAGTGTTTTCTCATGAAGTAGGACAAATACTGCTCTGCATTTATGGTGCAGTTCAGATTTTATGCATTTTTATCAGAATTTGGCACTATTAAATGAGATCAAATAATTCATTTTAAAGCTGCATTAAAGAAATCACAAGTGGGTTAGAAACTTTAAAGAACTGGGATCCTTGAGTTCAAAATGTTTAACAGAGAATTGAAAGTTTTTAAAAGCAGACGACTTCTGAATAAAAGAAGAAACACTATTTCTTGACTGGCAGTAAGATAAATCCTGTCTTTCTCAAAAAAGAGTGGTTTTCTGCAGCTATGAGTTAAAGAATAGTTCTCCCCATAAAAAGGGTCTTTGTTAAGGTGGTATGTTCTACAGGGCACTGAAGATACAGACTTAAATATAAATACCCAGAAGCCTCTCTCGTACACAACCTTCATTAAATACAGAATAATTTCTTCACAAATATTTACATAGCCAACAAAAATGCCTAGAGCAAACAGTGCTTTGATAAACAGCAAAACAGACTTCCACAAACCTTTTTCCACAGTGGCTTCAGAGAGTATAACAAATCACTTGTTGAGCTGCAAGAGGCTGCAGTGCAGTGTTTGCATCTTGAATAGAGAGAGGCTGATAGAAGAATACCTGCGGCTGACCACTTTTACCCATAGAAATGGGTGAGAACACCCTCAGGCTGGGATGAAGGCGATAGTCTCTCACTCCTCGTTTTAAAACAGGAAAACATTTTTAATTTTCTTTTTACTGCGAGAACAGGATCGTGTTCTGCTATTCTGTATTTCTTGGAACTCTGCATCATGTGACGAGATGTAACCTAACTTAACCCAGTGCTCCGTAATTCATGCAGAACTATCCCGTGACTTCTAACAATACTTTCAGATGATACATGGATGTGTAGTGGGACAGGTAAACTATCAACGGCTGTTGGCAAACCCAGGTTTGTTCCCACTGATATTAGAAGAACTTTGACAGAAGTCAGTGCTTTGGAGTACTACATAAGCACTTGCTTTAAAGAAAAACTTTTCTAGTGTTTACTGCACTTGATTTAGCCTCTCCATGACTGCTTCATAACAATGCAAATTGTGATCTGAAAGGGAACTTTTAAATAATTATTATTTAACAACAACATAATTTTCTGGCAACACTCCTACAGCAGAGGGAGTTTACTGGGAGGTCAGCCCAAGGCTTTGAAGGTGTAATTATCAAACGTAGTTGAGTATCAAAATAGAATGACAGAATCATAGAATTGCCTAGGTTGGAAGGGAAATTTCAGATCATCTAGTCAACCTAACTCTGACAAAAACCATCACTAAGCCATATCTCTAAACACTATGTCTACCCGTCTTTTAAACCCCTCCAGGGATGGTGCCTCAGCCACTTCCCTGGGCAGCCTGTTCCGATGCTTCATAACCCCTTCAATGTAAAAGTTTTTCCCAACATCCAGTCTCAACCTCCCCCGAACAGAAATGCTTCTAAACAAGTAATGCATTGTAACCGGTCACCGTCTTAAGAAACTAATTTACAGTGGAGAAATAATGCAGTTAAGTTTAAAGAAAAAAAAGACAAGAAGTTGATTTCTATATCCTAAGGGGTGGTTTGTTTTTTTTAGGAAGTCATGAGAACACAACATCAGCGAGCAGACTGTGACAGCGCAGCGCGTAGGTTTTGAAACCGGTAAGTGCCTCACCTGTACTCCTGTGAAGGGTGGTGACTGTGCCCTGAATTCCTAATGATTCCTGACATTATGGCCGGGATGCGGCTCTCTATCATCCCGGTGGCGCCGGCGCGGAGCGGGGAGCGGGCCGGGCAGTAGCTATCCAGCACTTCAGCAGGGCGGGAGGCACCGCATCCCACGGGAAAACCGGGACGAGAGATAAAAAAAGGAAAGCCCAACTTTACCTCCGGCTGCACCGCTTTTATTTGGCCACGCAGTAAAAGATGTTTTTACGGGGGCCAAAAAAAAAAAAAAACAACAGGGGGGGAAAAATAAAAGCTCAGGAGGGGAATCTTGGCCCCGATGGAAGGAGCATCGGGTGGCGGGAGGCTGCCGGTACCGGCAGCACCGGGATCAGCCGGTCAACGCTCCCGGATTAAACTCCACAGAAGCCCCCGCGTAGCCTTCAGGGCAAGCGGGCGACGGCCTAAACGCGCCCGGTCTGCCCCAGGGGGAACAGAGCCCCCGCCGCCCGCCGAGCTGCCCGCAGCCGCTCCCGAGAGCCCTTCGCCGGCAGCGAAGGAGGAATCCCCGCCGCCCGCCGCCCCGAACCTCCCGGCCGAGCGCTCCTTGCTCCTTCCACAAACCTGGCGGGCCCAGGCCCGGGGGCGGGGAGGGGAGAGCGGGGTCGGCCGGGAGCTCGGCGGCTGCGGCCCGGCGCGGCGGGGTCTCCCTCTGAGGAGGTTTGAGGGGAGCCGGCTCTGAGGGGGGCGGGGAGGGGGGGACGGGGACGGAGCCGGCCCTGAGGGGGGACGGAGCCGGCGGCGGCGGGGAGCCGCGGCGAGTCGGCGGCGGGGCCGGGCTCCAGCCCGTTTTTAAATTTCCCTCTCCGGAGCTGTCCAGCCTGGAGCATGCGCGGCCGGGGGCCGCCCGCAGGGTCAGGGCCGGGGCAGGGCCGGGGGAGCGCGGCGGCGTCCCCCGGCAGCACCCCCCCCCCCCCCCCCCCCCCCCCGCCCCGCTCCCCGCCTCACCACACTCCCCCCTCCTCTCCAGGCCCGCCCCGCCAGCGCCCGGGGGGACCCGGCCATGGGGAGAGCGAGAGGGAAATTTAAAAGAAAAAGAACGGAAAGAAGAAAAAAAAAAAAAAAAAAACAACCAACCCACCAACCAACACAACTTCTTGCAACTTTGCAGAGGGAGGGGGAGGGGGACCCACCCAGCGGTTTGAGCCGGGGGCGGGGGGGGAGGCGGAATAAATGTCTGAGGGAGAGGGTGGCGGGGGCCGCCCTGGGGACCGCCGCGGCCCCGGGGGAGGGTGGCCCGACCGCCGGCCGGAGCTGGGGCAGCGCCTGGGAGGGAGCGTTGCGCCGGCGCCCGTGCCCGGTGCCCGCAGACCCCGCTCGGCCGCGGCGGGAAGGGGTGGGGAGGCAGCGCCTGGGTCCGCCTCTCCGCCCCCCCCAGCCGCTCGCCTTCCCCGCCGCTGGGCCCGCCGTGCCTCGGCCCGGCCTCCGCCCCCCAGCTCCTCCGCGGGAAGATGCCCGGGAGCGGCCGGATGAACTCCCTCGGGCGGGCCCGGCGGCGGGCAGCCCCCGCTGGAGGCGGGGAGGCGCCGAACCGCCCGTCCCGCCGCCGCCGCCTCAGCCGTGAGGTGTGAGGTGAGCGGCCCGGCGCTGGCTGCCGGCGGGGAGAAGATGGCTGGCTCCCGGGCGGGGAGAGGGGACGGTTCGCCCCGGGGTGGCAAGAGAAGCCTTCCCCGCTGTGGGGCGGGCAGAGGCTGAGGGAATTGCTCCTCTGCCGGGCTGGGCGGGATGGCGCCCGTGGAGCTGCCGGCTGTCCCGGGGGACTGAGGGTGGTGGCCCCCAAGAAGGGCCCAGGATGGGCTGGAGACCAGGCCGCAGGGAGCCTGCTGGGAGTGGGCACCTTTATTTACCAGAGTTAATGCGTAAAAAAATAAATAGGAGAGTTCATTCTGGCCGACATACTTTTAATTCCTCTTTCAGCAGAGGCTCTTTTTTTGCCCATCAGATAGTGAAGGCTGACAGTAAAGGCGTGAGGTTAGGACAGCGTTACCTCCATGTACCAGAGAGATGGGAGTGAAATGGCGCAACCAAGGTCAGACCCCGTGTCGGCAAAGGGGCAGACCCAGAAATTGTTGGCCTGGACCTGCTGAGTCTTTTCTTGAGACCAGAGTTTTCTTCCTATAAGCCCTACATCACACGAGGTGCCCTTACTTGTCATGAAAGACAGCCTTTATGAGGAAGCAGTTTGAAATCGGTGATGAAACCAGGTCACTTGGGCTCCGGAGATAGTGTAAATGTGGAAATACTTTAAATACACTTGCAGAATGAAAACACAGAAGATCTCATGAGGAAATTTATTTCCTTGTGCTTGACAGTTTACTGCACACTATAAAGGGAATGAAATGTGAAGACGGGAGATGTTTTCTTCGGCTCTTAATGAGAATCTGTTCACTTTGATGAGCATCAACTCTCTTTCTATTAATTACTGTCAATAGAAATGGGGAGTAATCAATACTTCTCAGCATCAAGGCCTATACCAGGCATATCTGGAGAACCGAAAAGCAGAATAAAAGGAAGAGTCATAGTACTGCTAGAGCCTAAGGCATAGAATTTGCATGGTTGCAAGTGTTCCCTTAATTACAGTGATATGTTGTGCCGCTTTGTAACTTGTTACAAGGTGAACTTATAGTCATTACATACCTTGTAACTTAAAACCAACTTTTTCTCTGTTTTTTTAAAAAAATGCATTCCTGTAGCTTAATATTTGCAGGAGGGGTAAAGATAAAACACGCCATTTCTTTTAGACTCTCTCGGAATCTGCTCGAGCCATTGTGTTGAGCTTTTCGCTTGACTGGTTTCCTTGTAGCAGTACATTCAGTGCACAGATTCGTTTTTCTGATTCAGGTGATTTGCATACCTCCTGCTTGGAAGGGCCAGATTATAACAGGTAAGGAGTAGAAGGGTGACTTATACCCGTCTTGCTCACTAGGGGAGCTTAAGCTGAAATGTGAAGGGATAAAGAGCTTAGTTCTCCAAACACTTAGAAAGAGTACATACAAGTTGCAACCAGGAAAGTTCTAGTTAAATATTACAAAGAGAGTTCTCACAGTGAGGGTAGTCCAACATTGCAATGGGGTGCAGAGGGATGGTGAGTCTCTGCCCTTGGAGACGCTCAGAATTTGACTGGACAGAGCTTGGAGCAAATTGATCTGCTTTGGCCGTGCTTTGAACAGAGGTTTGGAGCAGAGACCTCCAGAGGTCCCTAAATTAACCTAAATTACTCTGACTCCATAAGGGTCACATCTAGTAATCCTTGGGAAACAGGCACATGAATATTTGCAGGCTGGGGTTTTCGTGACTGTTAAGCAGAGCAGGTGGTGGACTCTGCCAGTTACCAGCTAAAACACTGTTAATGTTATCAAACAGATTTAAAAGCAGAGTTTCCTCAGTAAGCAGTTGGCCTTAGAAGTTACTGCGAATGTTTTTGCTGTTACTTCCATACGTATTTTCAGAAATTCTGTGACTGTTCTATGTCACGTCAGCATGAAGCTTGAATGCAGGTAAACTGCAAGTTGACAATTGGATTCCCAGAGATTGACTGTAGCCATTTTTTTCCTTGTTTTAGGTGTTTTCTCACCCAGTTAATGTTAGATTGGAGACATTATGCTGTCCAAGAGAATTGCATGAAAACAGCGTGAAAAGGAATACTGGTGTGTATTGTTTTCTTACATACATTAGCTGGGTTCCTTTATGTGATTTAAAACAAGAGAATACAAAATATGGACAATTGTTGTCTTAATTTATAGTCTTATCTAAGTTAAGGAATAGGGCAAGTTCACCTGACACAACTGAAGTTATTTTTACAGTGAATATTAGCAAAGAAAAGAAATGTGTATTAGATATTTCTGTTCATCCAGTTTATTTTGGCAGCTTGTAAAATCACACATAGCCTTTAAAATAATGTAATGTTTAGCAATTAAGTTCTTCCTCTGTTTGGAGTAACTAGTTTGTAGCAAATAAATAATGCAATAAAACAACAGAGGCAAAAGAGGGATGTGCTTTGTAAAGGCATTGGCTTCCTTGTGTGTGAATTTCTCCTAAAACTGGCTCAAATTTCTATATACTATAATTTAAACTGTAGTAGCTTCCTTTGGATGTTGAACTGAATTAATTTTGCTTCCAGCTGAGGTCATTATAAAACAACTTTGTTGTATTTTCCCTGCTCTAAAGTGTGCTTTAGGAGGTAAGTTAAAAAAAAGGAAGTAAGGGAGAGTTGAGGAACCCTCAAAACTAGAGATTTATGAGAACTCTGTGAAGATTTTGATGACCTCTGTGTTCCATCTAGTCAGGCTGTAAAATCAAAATACTTCCCCCACCTCAGACCAGTTTGGACTGGGAGTCATGGTTTTTATGCTGAACCCAGTATGGCTGAAAAGCAGCTTCATGTTTACTCATCATCTTTTTTGTAAAAGGACATTAGCGTGTCCTGACCCTCGATCTTCTTACTCCTCGCTTGGCATGTTTTCTGCTTTTAGTTTTCATCCTTCTTCAGCCGAGTATCTAAAATGTGTGGAGAAAATAATGATGTGAATTAAGATCAGTGCCCTCTATTTAGTGAAATGGGGCACTTCTAAAAGCGGTTAGTGCTTCTTACAATGGAATAATTTCCTTGCACACTTCAAGCCAGCTTTGTTTTATGTGAAAGAGTGGATTCTTTAGCTCCTCCTCTATTTACCCAGTGCCTTTACAATTCATCCCTCCATTCCCCTCGGTACAAAAGTGAAATATTCTGTTTACATTTTAAACTGCAACTTCATCATGCAAATTCTCTGGCCCTGAACAAGATGGGAAGTACGTTACACTTCATCCCCCTACCAGTGTACAAATTCTAAGTTTGTGTTTGTATTCTTTCCCTCAGAAATAAAAAGCAGCTATTTCAATTACTCAAAGGTTCTTTTTCCTGAGACATGTGCATTCGTATCTGAATGAAACTAATGTGCGAGTGGATTCTGTACAACCCATTTTAAATACAGGAAACTTTACAAGCTTCCACCTTTTATTACGATGCAAAAGCACTGACCGTTTTTTTATTTTAGAATACTGTATCGTAACAAATTATACTTAAAAATCATTTAGTGTGAAATTGCAAATTAATCCCATAGGGATGGGGTTTTAGTGCTCATCTGGCCACTTGGGAGCATACAGATGGTGAATCTGAGTTTTACAAAAGGCACAATCACTGATTACATGCATGGATGTAACGGACAAAAAGGCCTTCCTCACGGCTAAGGTAAGGGAAATACACTGGAGGTCCTAGTGCCTGGCTTGTTCAGAAAAAGCTACATTTTAAAATGCTTTTACTATTGAAAAGTTTCGTAACATGTATCACAAAGGGAAGCCTGCTTTTTACTCCCTTTACGATCTCTTTTTTTACTTTCTAAGGCAATTACTATGTTTCTTATTCTTTTGTTGTTGTTTTGTTTTATTGCATCTTTAGGCAACAAACAAATGGCGATTCCTTTAGAAGGAGTTTGGCAGCTTCTAACTATCACTGTCCTTGTTACGAAAACTGCTGCCAGCTGTTCTTTGTTCATCAGGGAGAAAGTTGTCCTGCTCTCTGTGAAGTGCTAGTAGTCTGGCCTGTAAGAAATTAATCTTCATCCTCATGAAGATGATATCGCTGCCTTGTGTAGTCGGGAAGTTAAAACTGCCACCTGACCTACTCACTGATTTTAATGTAAAATTATTAATACTTGGGAACAAAATCCATCATACTGTGTAATCTATCATAGTGTGTCCGGGTTCATTAGGGTAATGTGTGTCATCGGAAGGAGAAGCTTCTTTGCTGGTAGCCCAACCTAATTTTATTTTGGGTTAAGATGTAGTTTTTAGAATGCAGTGTTACTGAATAATTCTGAAATTTGGAAAAAAAAAAAAAAAGTTGGGGATAGCTGTGTTGTTCACCTCAGCTGTTCTCACGATACTTGTATGTGTCTTAGAATTCCTCTAAAATACTAAACAAAACTGTGCATTTGATATGTAATTTCCTCTGGGGCCGAAACCATCTCACTACTTGTACATTTGCAGAGGGCCTGGAAAAATGGGCCTGGGGCTTCTAAATGCCGCTGCAACACAAATAATTCAGAGCCTTTATTATATGTGCTTTAAGAACGAGCAGAACCACGAAAGCAGACCCACTAGGACACACAAAGCCTGACAATCTGTTTATTATTTAGCCACTTAAACCTAAGCATAGCACAATTTTATCTTAGTGAGTGGACTACAAGAATATTTTGCCTTGGTACATGTCTATTTTGGCGCAAAACATAGTTTAGAGATAGCGTAATTGTGCAGTGCAACGGTTATTATATAGAATATTATGAAGCAAGTGTTGTGACGAGGGAATTCTGGTTGGCTGGCATGTTTTCCACCACTTCAAATGTCCAACATAATTGCTCTTATCACAGGCTGTTAGCAGCAGATTTTAACCCTCAAAATTTCATTAACGAGAAAGTGATCTCTGAGAAATGTAGTTTTAGTGTATTTTTACTTAGCCTCCAGCAAAATAATTACTTTCAGAAGCACAGGGCCTAATACAAGATTGTAGAAACGAGAAGAACTGGGACTGAAGCTAAAACTGCTTCCTTGAACCATTCTGTTGTCTGTAGATGTTGTGCCGCGTATGACAATTAGTATCAGCATGTGCGCAAGGTAATATTCCCTTCTTAAAACCTGTAGGTGTAAAAGGTTGGAAGGAAACCTTACTGTCACCCTGAATTTTTAATGTCATAAATTTAAACAGTGAAGTTAGAACAAACCCTTGTGCTATGTAAGCGTAGTATTAATGCTTTTATTTTGCATTTTGGGGATAAAATGTACGCTTTTGTAATTATCTTTTTTTTCAAATACAGATGGAAATCAATATGCTGCTGGCTGATGGATATAATTTACAGTGTAGGTTGTCATTGAAAGAGATTATTTCAGCAACAGAGTGCTGCAGACAAAATCATCAGTTTTGATCTCTTTATTGCTCTTTTGTAGACTGGTTTATTTACAGCTGAAGAACACTGTGGAGAATCATGTATAGGTCTCACCTATTTCTTCACCATAGTAATGAGCTTTTTCTAAAATAATATTCCTGATTGTTTTCAGCAGATCTCCATGGATTGTGTTTTGCAGATAACGAGAATGAATGCTTTTATCTACAGTAATGCTCACATAAAGTTTTTCCTTTTTGTAGACGAAAAATCAGGAAAGAAGGAAAAAGGAAAACTTTACAGCTGCCTGCTTTCAGCTGTGGGTAAATACACAACTTTTTGTCACAGAAGCAATGAACGTTGAGTATATAAGGACTTGGGGAAATTTGTCTCTGAGGGGCTGTTTGTTGCCTCAGTTGGATGCGCAGCTGAACCTTCAGCCCTTGAAAGACTAAGTCGGTTGCTTCACACAGCGATGGACACCTGGAGCATGAGTGATTAGTGTCAGAGAGAGCCCAGTCTGTTCCACCTTGCTTCCCAGCAAGGCTGCTGTAATGTCTAACCTTGAGAGAGTGGAATTAAATTTGCCCAGTATGTATGTTAGTCGCTGAGCCGCACAGAGAGGCGGGCATCATCTGAAGATCACAATCTGGCCACATTTAAACTGATAGTTCTTACATAGAAATGCGGTGACAAGACAACAGCTAGAGAAAGGCCAAAGTCTAGCTTGCGATTTAAAATTTTGCAGAACTCAGATCTTCTTGATTGCATTAAGCTTATTAACCGTGACTAAAACACTCAAGTATTCTTCAAGCTTTCTAGAGAAAAGCATTAATAAGAATCACAAAAGTTTTTCTTGGTTTCTATTTCTGCAACATTTTCAGCATATACACTGACACATTTTATATCAAATAAAAAACAACACCCATAGGATGCTGGGGTAATTCTCTAAATGTGTGAAACCCAAACACAGCATGATAAAGGACTTTCATGATCTGTGACAGAACAAGTTATTTCCATTTTCTTCCTAGCTTCTGTAAATCTTAGGTGAATATGTAACTAGTTTTACATGTGTATCGTACCTCATAAAAGCAAATCTACTTTCCTGCCAGTTGTTCAAGAACATTGGGTGTTTTCTGGGATTTCTGGTTCTAAGGATGCAAGTATTTGCATAACTGTAACGTTACAGGTGGAAGTATCCCACAGAAGCCAACACTGTGATAATTCCTTTGATGTCAGTGAGACTATCCACATGAGCAAAGATAAGTACGTACATGTATTTCTAAGGATCTAAGACTGAAAATTTAAGATCCCTTCTCTTAATAAGGCCATCATCAAATTAACATAATCAAGAAGTAGTCAGTTCTATTATGAACAGCTTCTCTAGCAGGTATCCTGCTACCTCAGCATCTCTGTTCTAAACAATATCACAATTTAGATGAGTGTTGTTTCATGTTTATATGACGCGGAAATCTAATTAAACCATTTCTGCACTTTCCCTGACCAAAATTCTTAATTTCAGTAATTGGAAGACACCACAGTACAGACACGCTGTTTCATCAGATTTTAGGCTCCGAGACTTAAAACTAACATTTTCAAAAGCATTTCATGGTTTGAAAGAATGGTCAATTAACCTTCAGTTTCCTGTGGGGAACCCTGCAAAGAACTGTCAACAGTTCAGTTTAGAGAGATTTGTCCAGTGACCTACAAGGCCACTAAGTTCACGAATGCATGTAACAGTGTCATCATAGATTTGTTTCCTGGGTTACTATCACAAGAGAATAAACCGATTGTTTGGCAGTTTCTGCTACAGTACATAGGTGACCAACTGAATGATGGGAAGTGCCCCAGTGTTGCGATGCGCTCCAGCATAGCCCTGTTCAAAACTGGAACCACTCAACAGGAAAAAAGAAAATCTCCGGTATCTTCAAGATGAATTATGTGTCCCTTTCTCTTCCTTCCATAAGGTTCTTTTTTTTTTTTTTTCCTTAAGATGGGGCCGGGGGGAATTCATTGACTGCCTGCTGAGTTTCTTTGTATTTCGAATTCTCTTCAAATGGCAGTGTAAGATAAACGTCTGATTATTCTAGTGGTGACAGTCTTCAGATTTAAGTGATAGCAACATCTCACTTTTTATTCTAAATTAAGGGCAATAGAAATCGATGCAGGGGATGCACCTGCTGAAGAAAGTCAGGCGTGCCCATTCTGAGCCCTTTAAGAAAGATTACACCGTCAAGCTACAGTGAGCTGATTTTGTTGCGAAATTGAAAAAAAACCCAAGGGCTTAGTCCTGGCCATTGAAGTCAAAAGAATCTCTGGTTTCGTGAGGGAGGCAGAACTAGCCATAAATAAAATTATCTTCTATGTAGGATTTGATACATGGAAATTGAAATCTAGCAGTTGGCATTTGGCTTTGCTTTTACTAAGGTGCTATATAAACACAGGATTGTAGCACCATTTTGCGAGCTGCGTGGAGAAGTGACTTGATTTTTTTTTTTACTCAGCATCAGAATGTTATGCTTGGCCAACTCAGCAAATGGAAGTTTGATGTATTCGTTCTTGACTTTACTGGTTGCCAGTTGTGTGGGTTATTTCAGCGCTTTCCTACGCGTGACTTTGAAGACCATGTATCCTTTGTGAACCTAAGTACCTCATTTAAAATACCGGGCAGTTGTAAATGATGGCACTGTGCCATCAGGTGAAATGAAAATAGTCCAGTGTCATGGGAACAGGGAGTTCCTACGTTAAATCTAAAGCTTAGCACTTTCACAAGTGTTGTCAGGGTTGTTGCTTCACGATCGTAACTGTCTATAGTACAGTTTCAGACACTTCACTTGATCCCTATGTGATGCTCCAAACTTAAAATTTTAATACATGAAGTAATCAGGAGGGTTGGCTTAAGCATCATTGTGAATGCACATCTATATCATTGGTTAAGATTTTATTCATCATAGTGTGCACTGTTGCCTGAAGTAGTTCAGTTTGTTACACAGGGCTCTGATAGAATACATATTGCCATATTTTACCCATTAACCTAGGAATGTAGCAAAAAAAAACCAAACCAAAACTTACTTAAACTGAAAAATAGCTACATTTTAGTGTTCCCTACAAACTAAGAAATTTCACAATGTCTTTTAGTGTGTAATATTGGAGTTTCATTACCTTCCTTTCAAGTTATGATTTAAAAAAAGAAGTCCAGTCCAAATGCCTTTTCTCATAACTTTTTTCGTCGTTTCCCTTGAATATTGAGACTGATGCCAAGGTTCTTCTTATTCCCTCCAAATATGTCTGGCAGAGGGTCATTTTTGTGCAGCTAAGGGAATCAGATAATTCATTCTTTCTCACGGTTTTTACGTTCTGTGTGGGAAAAGCAATTTTGAAGAATTTGGACTATGGTCGTGCCCTGGTCTTGGGGGTGTGCAGCAGCTCAGAGCAAAGTCCTTGTCCTGCCTGCGCTGCCTGCTCTGATCCCGCAACATCCCCTGTTGCTCGCTCTTGGCTACTGCACCGCACACCTCCTGCGGGAAGCTGCTGCAAGGAGAGCTCTGGAGAGCTGGGGGAAGCTGGTTAGTGGGAAAGAAAATGAGCTGTTGAATAAAGGGCAAAAATATAGCTGAAAAAAAAAAGTAAAATTTTAATTTAAATGATTGCAAATAGCATAGCAAAGTGTACAGAATACCAGTCATGGGTCTAAACTTGTGGTTGGGAAATAATATCTCTTTTCCTAGGACTGTCTTAGACCATGTGTATGGTCTTGCATAGCACAGATTTCCACATTTTTGGAAGCATTTACTAATACTGGATGTCTTTGTCAGTAACTCATTTTTTCAGCATGTTGCAAGAACTGCTAAATACCAAGCCCTGAATTGAGCTAGACGTACAAATTGGAAACAGCAAAACTAGAAACAACCCAATTTACTGCACGGTGTTGAAAATGTAAACTTCAGTTTCTCAAAAGTTTGTTATTTGGAATTAACCACGGAAATGATCAATTAGGTGAGTTCTGCTAAACAGATAGTGCCATAATAGGGTTATCTGTGCCTTGGTTAATTCTATAAAACAGATAATGCTCCTTCTTATTGCTATGCTAGGGCTTCATTCATTAGTTTTTATAAAACTTCCAGATAATTTGATGAAAGATGCTGTAGAAATGCAAAAATATCATCATCATTTGCTATTGCAATGAAGGAAAAAAACTTAAATTTCCTCACAGAAAAAGATGTAATTATACGAATCCAACTTGGCTCAGTTCCACAAATCCTGATTATCAGAGTTTGGAAAAATAGGCTCTGACTTTGAAAAGTTGCAGATATGGAACTGGAAGCAACCTCTACCAGATCAGTTGTTTAGGAAACACAGCACCTTTTTGTTGTGAGTGCCTTGAACTCCCTTCAAAGTTATGAACTTAATTCAATCATGTTTTAAATCTTCAATATGCTAACCCACTTTAGATTTGTGAATTTCATTGTTAGTGTTTTTATAATGCTAACACTTGCCTTTCAAAGGTGCTACATACCTATGAGACTCACAGGATGAGATCAAGACAGAGGGATATGAAAATGTCACAGAAATTACCTCTTGGCACTGACCAAAGTCATAGGGCTCAAGTGAGAATGAAGTTAGGAAAACATTTGATTCTCCCAGGGGGCAACAATTAATGTATTCAATAATGCTTTTGGGGGGTTGAAATACTCATACAAGTATATACATAAATATACAGGTGAATGAGTACAAGGCCACAGAGATCCCTCTGTAAGTTATTCGTTACTTTCCACAGTTAACACGTCACGTCAATAAGGATACGTGCACACATCCTTGTACTCGTACACCTGAATTCCCACCAGAGACACACAGTTGTGCATCCAAAGGGCAGTTTTTGTACTGAGTGCTACAAATAACAGAATTCTCCAAAACCTCAGTACTTCTGTTTTCCCAAGTCCTGCAGGACATGAGCTGGATGTACTTGAGACTGGAGGAAATATATACATTTTTATATTAGTTTTTTTAAAACTGTATAATTTCTAAGGATTGTAATTGAAGTTTGTGTCCTGTTCTTCTGAGCGTTACACAGATGCAGATAGTCATGGCTCAGGCTCCAAAGATCTCCCTGCCTGTGGTGATTGCCATCCGAGTGTAGGCATTGAGTAGTGAAGAGATGGGAGGGTCAAGTCAAGTAGGTTGTCACCCAGAGCCTGGGGTGGCTGCCTCTCGGTGCGTTCAGCCGAGAGAAGACACTGGAGGAAGGGAACAACATTGGTCCTTTGTATTGCCAGTAACCCTACGTTGTATTTTAGCAATGACATGTTTGTGGTGTTCTAATGCGGCTGTAGTGAGTCCCCTCATGAGGTTCTCAGTGTACAAGTAGGGATGTATGACGAAAAATAACAAGTCTAATTACAAATTTGCACATTCTTTCAGAATAAGCCACGCTGGAGAGAAGCTCAAGTGCTCAACTGTTCTTTCTTTCCTCACAAGTCACAGAGAACAGATTTAAAATGCAAAGCATGACTTTGCAGGCCTGTACGTGTAAGGGGGGAGGGGAGCAGAGGATAAAATGCCATTGGCGGCACGTTGCACGAGCATCGTTAGACATTGAGAAAGATATCATTAGATTAAAAAAGTGTCTTCACAGAGAAACAAAAGACGAGCCAAGGCACGGCGCGTCAGGATTGCCCAACGTGAACTTCAGAGTCATTGCTGTTGACAATAGATGCAGAGGCAAGCTTCGCTGGGAGAGGTTCCCCGTTCCAGGCAGGGTCCAAGTGGTGCTAACAGACATTGAGTGTCATTCTAGCCGAATAAACAGTCAACAGGGCTCCACATCTCCCTCTCCGTTCAAGATTAATTACTCATCTAAAATGACAGCTACTGTCTAGTGCCTAAAAGTTGTCAGGCGCCACATCGCCCATTCATGTTTCTTTCAGGACAAATGGCTTCGTTTCTCTCGGGCTCATTTCTGAATTTGTCTGACGGTTCGATAGCATCTTTGAAAGTGCTTAGCAAAAGCTGACAGATTTTTCCTGTTATTATTGCTGAGGCTGAATAGGAACTGATCTGTTCATCACATGTAACATCTATCAGGACAGCTAAGTTTCTTAATACATCCAAATTTATTTTTTTATAACACTTATGTAAAATAAAAGCTCAGCGATTTTGCTGCGATCTTTGGAGCATTACCTAAGGAAAGTATGGATCCTGCTACACTCTTGAAAACTGGCACTGGCATATGAAGTTGGGCACTTATTTTTCTAGTTTTTCTTTGATCTTGTCAAAAAGGTTTAACCTTTATGCATTCTATGTTTTGTTGGGTTAGAATGAGCAGTTTAATAGTTAGACAAATTACAATATATGGGTATGTAACAGAAAAAAATATTCTGTTGGGGTTATTCATGTGCTTTTGGATTTGATTTACTTCCTACTTCCTTATTTAATAACCAGGTTCCTTAAGTCTCCTTAAGCTTGAATGACCCATGTTTTGTTGCCGGGTCTATTCCAATGACCCCTGCCAAGACCCCTGCCCCAGTTCGTCTATCAGACAAAAATGAATCTATTCCAGGAGCTATCAGTTCCCATTATCTCTAATTGAGCCTGACAGTTGGAGACAGGCCTCATTATTTTTAATTGGGCCCTATAGTTCTAGAGTTAAATTAAACACAATTTAATGCAGATAGCTCATATACATTGGTATGACAGAGTCAAATTGTATTTTAAGTTTAATGAAACAACAGTTTTTGTTTCCAGGCTTCGCTTTTACATCGTTTTACTGCTTTGAGCTCTGCATTATTTAGAACTTGCCTATTGCATGATGACATGTACATTCGTTAGAATCTGACCTTGATCACACACCTGTTGAACCTTTTCACTACATACACTTTTATACTGAAAAACGTAATGTAGGCATAAGGTGGTGACGAACAGCTCTTTATTCTCTAATAAGCTCAAACTGTCTGTGATAGGTTCACACGCAATGGTTAAGATAGTTTTAAACAGATTTGCAGTCACTAGTCATGCAAATATAAGAAACTCCTGAAAGTTTTCCCCAAACTCCCGAGTGGAAGTTTTATTCAGAATTTAAAAGTGAAGATACCTCTGTATTCCTCAACAAGGGCATTTCTACTGCTTCCTAGCAGAGCATCTGGCCTTTTTCTGTCACGAAGCAAACGTTTTTTCACTATTAGGTGGTGCTTTTCTATAAAGACGGTCATGAATAACGAAGGAATCGAACCATCCTGTTACACAGGTGCGTGCTACTCTAAATATTCTAAATGACCATGTACTCAATTGTCATTGGGAAGGAACATACCAGTCCACGCTGGTGGAGGAGCCGGTCTCACCATCCTTACTCTAGTAGTTTTCAGCCATACAGGAGTTTGTAAAACCATTCTCTCTGCTCTTTCTTTGCAGCTTGTAGTGAGTCAGCAGCGGGCTGCAAGACAAAGTCAATTTTTATTGAATCTTTAGCTTTGCCAGAGCTATTGAAGCAGGTAATCCATCAACGATACTCCTCTTTGGATTAAGATCGTGGAACCAAGTTTCCTAATTACAGAAGGCTTTGATTAAATATTGGATTTTCAGATGTAAGTTTCCCTTTACACAGGTAAGGTTAACAGATACTTCTTTCAAAGGACATTTCCTTTACTATCTTTGCATTTGCTGTAGCTCCCTCTTCAGCTTTGCTTGAATGTCAAATAAATAAACTACACCACTTCTCTAATGAGACGTGACACACATAATCAAACTGGACATTTTTTCACAAAATGTGTGTTTAGGAATCCAAGACAAGTATCCTCTGAACGGCAGGAACTCTGCCCTTCTTAAAAGCTCAACCAGCTTGCATTTAGTAATTATATATTGTGCATTTAATTAAAAGATACTTAATCATGGAAATTATATGTCATCAAGCCTATAGGCTAGGATTGTCTTGGAGAAAAAGAACAAGGATTTCCCAATGTTTATATAGTGACTGTACCTTTCTAACTGCTTTCCTTGGCCTGTGTGTAGGCATCCTTTCCAGACCAAAAGTCAGTTATGCCTTACTTCTCCGAGCTGCCTCTAAAGTTTCTTCTGAAGCATGTTACACCTGCAGCGTAGAGTAACGTCTAGATGAGCGCTTTGTTGTCTGTTATACTGGACTGAATTTCTAGCTTTTTCTCCCTGCATTTCTTTTTTTGAACAAAGGTGCCATCACAGATGAAAGGTCTGTTCTACCTGCGTTCTTCCTATGGGAAGTCACTTTCAGCTGGTAGATGCCATTTGACATTTTGGGGTTTTTTTCAATTTATTAATTTTCAGGGATGCGGTTTATATTTTAGAGCAACAGTAGGGAATAATTTCCGTGCTGAAAGTCTAAAAGGAATCCCAGGTAATATTGGTGTGACACGCTGTCGCACGCTTCTCCCATCTGCAGCCCTCCAGGGAATGCTCCTCCACTCCAGTGCCACCCACTGCGTTCCCAGACCCCAGCGTACGGTGTGTCCTAATGTCCATCACCCTCATAGCCATTTGCAGCATGTTGAGTTCCTCCTTTCCCAGGACAGGGCAGGACTTCTCTAACCCACTGCGTCCTTCTCCAGAGGTGTAGCCACATTGCGCAGAGCCCCTCAAACCACCCCATCTTGCTCTCCCGCGAATTCAGTGGGGTCCGTGATGGGAAGCTGGAGGGGGAGTAGCTCAGACAGGTGGGAAACTGCGGTACGGGTGAGAGCGATGGAGGTTAGGAGGGAGAGAAACCAGTGCTAGAGAGAGGAAGGGAAGGGTCAGACCAGAAGCTTGCAGGACTCAAGTCAGTGACAGTGTTCGGGCTGTAGGCCAGAATTTCCTTTCCCCTGTTCTAAAGAGAAAATAGAGGTATAGGGAAATGGCATAATTCCTCCCCCAAGTATTTTTAATTGAAGTAAAAATAGTTACCAAAAATTGCCTTCTTTTTTAATCCAACCAGTCACTTGAAGGTATATCTGATAGCATCTCTGGAATTAATTTTTCATACCCGCATTCAGTATGCACATGCTACTTGAGACATAGCTAAAGGCATGAGCTTCTCCGCTCTTCTACTCATTAGGTATTTTTGTTAGCTTTAGCTTGGCCAGCAGAAAAACCCTCTTTTCCTAGCACTGCAGGAGGTCCCTGCTGTGACAGGCTAAAATACCAAAAGATACAAGGGGTCTGTCATATGCTGTTGTCCTTTTGATTGAACTTGGAGAGAAAAGGCTTTTGTACAGCTTGTGGCCAGTTAGCCAGCACACTCCTAATATTATAGGCACAGATTTAGTGACCTGCATGAGAAGTGAGATTGAAATAGATTTATTACAGCTTTCCATGCCCCTAGAAACCACGAATCTATGTTTGGGATTTTTACTGGCTTTCTTGTACATTTGGGTACTGCAGAACAATTTATTTCTGAATATTCAGAGCAACTGTGCAAGGCAGAGGAGGTATCGTTAGTCATATTTTACAGATGTGGAGCTTTGAGGGTGTGTTTATGTGATAGGGTACAATGCTATGGAAAGACTGAGATGAGGTAGACTTAAGTGGCTTGGATCCTGAAAAGCAGGTTAGTTTCTAGGGTTTTTTATACAGATGCTTGCTTCGTACAGCATTATCCTGTGTGCAGTGAGCATTTTCTGGGTAAATTCACACCAGAGGCTTGTGACCAAGCAGAGAGCTGCATCCAGGTGTCACAAATCCTGACCTACCGTATCAGTCCTCTTTCTGTGCAGACATAAGATCCCCAGGTGGGTAAATTACACATTCATTTATTAAATCACAATAAATAGATTTGTCATTCCCAGTTATTATCAGAACGTATTTGAAAATCCAATCTTGCTGGTCTGTTTAAGCCACCTGGTTTTGTTTCTGTCATCGTGAAACTATGTCTCACATGCTGAGCCCTTCTGAGGATGCCAGGCGGGAGAGCTTGCACGCAGCAGTTCGCGCTGGAGCCGCTGGCTCCTGAGCTGACATGCGTGGAGCCGGCAGAAAGCTTCCAGGGACGAAAGACACCTTCTCTGGGAGCATAATGACCCCTTTCAGCTGCAGAGCTAAACCGCTTCACATGTAACCCCTCTCTTGTTAGCAGAAGAACAAAGTCAACAAAAATCTTACTTCTGTATTTGTCGTATTAATTGATGTCTGTATGTTCCAGTACTCCAGTCAAGTCACAGCACTGTGTGCTTGGTAAATTTCTGTCTGAATGCATTGCGGTTTAAGGTGAAATTTTAAATTCTTGTTCTAAGAAATGCCTTGCAATTTCAAGTGCACACAGAAGGACACGTTCATTTTAAAAGAAGTAAGTGAGAAGAGCAAGAGAGCAAGGGTTTATGGTATTGCATAGCACAATGAAAAAGGTATAGACAACATTTTGTCAGACATGATTTTTTTCTTTTTTTTTTGTCTGGAACGCCAAATCCATGAGAAGACCATGAGACCCAGGCCATGGGAAGGTGGATTTTCCTGTTCCAAGTACCGTTACTGAGCGACGTCAGTAAACGTTTAAAAGAAGTCCCATTTTACAGGTAGGAAAACCGAGGCATTCAGTGAATTGTTCAGTAGGATGTATCATATTTGCATTTCTTGTTTGCCTTATGAAGATGAGCTTTTTAATGGGATGCGTTCACCATTCCATTGCTTGCACTGCAAACACCTTGTTGCTCCATAAGGTTCATGGATTGTCATGGCCATGCTGGATTGGTATTAAGGAATTGTAAGAGAAAAAGGCTTCTGTTTGTAAGAATCTCTTTTCAGCAGGGTTTTAAAGCATAAGGGGTGCTGACTATCAGAGGGACCGCCCTGGCTCTGTCGAGTAGTGATGTATATAGATGGCACATCTGCTCCTCAGCAGTGCTGAGATTGCTGTCTGGGCCTTAGATACAACGTGAAAATAATGTGTTCTAATCTTACAATGACAGAAGAAGAGTCTTTGCATCTTGAAATATTTGATCTTGTGTGACGGCACTATTACTGGAGTGCAGCGTGGTTCGGAGAGCCTCACAGAGAGCAGGTTGCGGTTTTGCTGTATTTTACCAGGATCGAATTATCTCCTGTTCCCTCTGGGGTTTTTTTTTGTCTGCTTTGTTTCCTCTCAACTGGCTTGAGAAAGAATGTGGGTTATAAACAAAAGATGTCGAGGATTTAATTTAGCTAGTCAAAAAATACTCTTTTCAAATGGTAAAACTGAGGCTGAAAGAGGGGTCTGAGCTGCTGGTTTGAAAGGAGAGGACTTTTCTCGGTGCTGTTCAGCCATCACCAGCCCCAGCAGCGATGGGAGCGTCTCAGGTCCTAAGCTGACGAATCTGCCCCGTGCTACCTTCTGACCCGGGGCCACTATTGTACCTTGTCTGCTAGCCTGCTTGCTTCTTTAAATAATATGTACAGGAAAGCCCCGTAATTCACTGGCTAGCTTGCAGTTATGTGGAGAATGGATTAAAAAGGAAAACTGAAGTATTTTGGAATTTTTAACAGAGCAGTAGAGCAGTCCTATTTATTACTTGGGATGTTTGGAATTAATGAGTTCAGGGGTGAATAATTGATAACCATTTTAACACAAGCAAGAATTCAATTAAATATGAACAAGAGGAGGCTGGGCATGTGGTAAAGAATTTCTCTTTCCCTTTTGACTGCAAACAATCCTTTCGGATCTGGTCACTGAAGACAACTGGCAATGAAATGGGTGTGTGAAAGAGGAGGAAACCAGATATTATGTTACTTAAAAGTCATTCATCATGTCACAGGAAGGCAGGAATCTGAACTCCTGAAATAAATAATCGCTAAAGGTGATCTCTCTACACAAAGGTACTGTAGCATGAAGCCACTTCCAACCGCTAAAATATTCCTTCTGTAATTAGACCAGGTACCCAAGTGCTGTGCTTGCAGTATGTCCAGGGACGAACAGGACACATTAAAATGATTTCCTGGGTGAGACATCTCAGTGAGCTACCCGTAGAAATGAACTTGCTGCTCTGTTGTGCAGGTGGAAATGCAATGCAGTATTCTCTTCTCTATTTTTGCCAACGTGGAGGCTGAAGGTAAAGCAGGATTCTGGGTTAAATTCTCAAGCCTGAGTTAAATCCTCAAATCCTCAATCCTATTCATATCTGCCCATCATAGCACCTTAACTCCAAGTACAAAATTAATTGTCATTTTGCATTTGTCAGCAAAGAATATTATTTCCTTCTGTCGTTTCATTCCATGTCTGTCTTTTCCTACTCTGTGCAAAGCAACTCCTCAGCATTCCCTACTGAGAATGGGTGGCGTGAAAAGATCTGTTCACTATTTTATCTGGTGGCAACTTCAAAGTTGTAACTGTCTGAAAGAGTAACGGTGCTTTTGGTGGTGGTCAAGGTAACAGCACCATAGCACATCAAACAGTCCAGGCCAGTTTACTGAAAATGTACCGCCTTGTCTGTGTAAAAGGACAGTGACTTTGGGATGAGGATGGGCACAAAAGCTTCTGTCAGCAAAATAAGTGATTACAAGGCATCAATATAGCGCTCACTTCCAAGAGTTTAACTGGGCATGAGCATGCTTTGTTTTTCCATCTCATAGCGCTCAGTGGTACACTCAACTCCACTTTCACGTCCAGCCCTATATAACATAATGAATTTTCTTCAGCATTTCTGTACTGAAGTCAATGATACACGTTCATATGCTTTTCATCTATGTATCGTGCTGTGTCGTATTATATTTTTATTTTCCTCTCCCTTTCCTGGAAGGTGCCTAAAGATCTAAACTGAGTGGTTTCGCAGCATTTATCAGAAGCTGTAGAAGTTAGTCTATGGGACTGTTAGCCCGAACCTTCGCTGCTGCTAAGTTTTCTGATGCAAGTACGCACCGCTCTTCGTTCCGCACAGCTATGTGCTCTGCTGCTTTGCTGTGGTTCATAGACACCTACATAAATAAGCACATGCACTTTAGATGCACCACACGCAATGGGGAATGAATTACTAGATAAACCCTAAAGAATTTACTAAATGTTCTCTCTGGTTTTTTTATTTAAGCAGCTGTAGAAATCGCTTGAAGCTCGAGGTCTAATTTTTCATCAGCTAATGTGCGTGGGACTGAGTGTGAGGACGGTGCAGCGAGGATGCCAGCAGAGGTAGGGCTGCCTCTCCTTAGATCTGGTTACAACACGTCAGGACCCTGTAGAGGAAAAAGGGAGAATACAATATGCGAATGTGAGAGTTGAGTACTCGTTCATTATAACACTGTTTTGAGTCTTTCTTTAGGGGAATTCTGTATCCACACCTGTGCCCTATCACAGGGAATGGCACATTGCGCAGTGGGGTGAAGAGATCACGGGGCTGCACCAATGCAGGGAAGTTAGTAAAATTTAGTGTGTGAGTTGGAATCACATTAAAGATTAATGTGTAGTCTTAGCATCTGTTCCTCCTTTGTAGGATATCTGCACTTTTAATTTTTAAGCATGTCTTAGCCTCAGCCAGGGAAGAGAGATACTATAACCAAGAGATATACATTATTAACCTTAAAGCTTCCAACTCGAGTCAGCTCCCACGGCCTCTAACATTCCAGTTTCTGAACAAGCAGATGAGCACCCACCACCTGCTCTGCAAGGCTGGCACGGCCCTGGATTGGGCTGACTCCAGGGGCAGTTTTAAAACAGTAGATGGATGTCCTCACTTATTTCAGTAGATCGTAATTAACACATAATGCTTATACCAACTCATCAAAGATCACCAGTGCCTGCAATGTAATCTCAAGGAAGATACAGTTTCTAGTTCTTATCTTGGAAAAGCAGCCACTAAGTGTATGCAAGTACCATAGGACAAAGTCCCTGACTCACACAGTAAATTATTGATGGTACTCTATTCGGGTGAGAACGTAGTCTCCCAGCTCGCTGCACAGTGTTACGAAGGACCTTAAACAAGTTCAAAGCACCTTTTGAATGGTTTAGCTGGAATAATTGTTAACAGCTGACTTTAACAGCATTCGAGATGGATACCCAGGTAACTTTAATTATTAGTGGCTATAGTGATAGATGTATTGCAACTAGCTGGAGATATAGATCCATATGACATTTCTATTAACTGCATTAGTAAATATTTGAATTTCCATAGGCTAGATGATGGTATAATGATTTTGAAATAATATTTTTATAAAGCACGCAACTGATATAATTCAGTACAAATATCTAGACTAATTTCAAAAACTTCATGGTGCAAAAGTGTGTGTTGCGTTTAGCTTGGGCAATACGCCTTCAGCGGTAAGAACAACTTTTATCCTTGATACCTGTGTATTCATAAATGTTCGCTTTCTGTCTCTGCTGGCTAAGTTAATATAGTGGACTTCGACAAAGAAATTTCTTGGAAGCCGTGACTGGGGTGACATCTCACTTGCATGCTAATGAAGTCTTGACAGAGGAGATGACAAGATGGAACTCCAGGATCAAACCAGCTACTTTTCTCCAACAAGATATTAGAATTCAAAGGTTTATAACAGCTCTTGCAATTAAGGTGCAGGCTTCTCGGTGTCTGCTGATGACTTTCTCTTGCCATAGACTGTAGCAAAACTTCCAGGGAAAAATTCTGTAAGACTTCTGTAGCAGTACTGCGTCACCAACACAGGCTGTTTTCTTAAATAGTCCAGTTTGGTCTTTCTAAATGCTTAGGAAGTTCTGAAGCTGGCCTGTTCGGAGAGTGGTCACAGTCTTGGTGTGGCACTCTGCCTCCGGCAATCTCCGTCAAATCTCATCACAAAACCTGGTGACGGTTTTTGTAGGACAGACACCCTGGTAACCTTAACGTTCTTGGTCCAGAGCTGACTCATAGGCAAATGAATGGCGTGGTGAAATTCTGTGATCTACTTGGCAAACATTCCACTTGCTGCAAAATAACTTGGTTAATCCTTCGTTTATTTATAGAGCGTCGGTGTGTTGAGACCTGCTCAAAGGAAAAGTGGTTCCTTTGCACCTCCTTTTCTCCTCTTCCCCACGAAAAATTGTTGTCTGTGTTTGGCAGGGACGATAGAGTTCACGCTCACGATGCGTTTCATGAAGGTCAGTTGTGCAGCAGAGGAGGTGTCCTCAGAGGAACCACGGTTGAAAAGCTTCAGGGAGAACTGCTCCATCAAGTGATTGTGCTGGAGAGAGTCAGCTCGGCACACACGGGGAGGGAGGCCCTTGCAGGCTGGGGGGCGTTGAAGTAAGGAGTGACACGGAGTCGCTGAAGCAAAGGTGGTCAGCTGCGAGCAGCAGTGGCATGGAGCAGAGGGAGCAGAGGTGGCAGCCGGACTGGAGCTCCGCAGCTGGCACCACAAAGACCAAATGACAGAGCTTGATGCCGAAGCCAAAGAGAAGTAAGCAAATTATTCTCAAATAAAAGGTGACGGAGGCAGAACGTACTAGAGCATTTGAGCTGCATATTCTGAGTCAGAGAGAGAAATACAGTGACTAAAGGCAAGGGAGGATTTAATTTTTGATTAGCCGTAATTAATTCCTTATACATCTTAGGTCTGGTGAGAACACAGAGTGAATGGAAGTAATAGTGGTTTTGCTTCGATCTATCCCAGTACCAGAGAGGGAGATAAAGGGATGTATTTCAGCGAGCTGAAGTACCGACTGCTGATCTCGGAGATTAGGTGGGTGTCTGGCTGCACAATGATCCTGTTAAATCTGTTGGAGCTTTGCTTATTGCAACACTGGAGGTTTTTTTACTTTGCATGTGATTTTCAGCGTTGCTACCCGATAGTGCACAGTCTAGCTGAATCAGAGACAGCAGAGCCCCCCCTTCAGTGACCCAAACTTAAGCATAAATATAAGAATAGTCCATGGGATGTGACAGGTACCTTGCCATTGAGGCTTATAGGAATGAGGGAATTCCTTTTTAATAATAGTTGTAGAAAGCTTGAAAATAATTCTTCCTCAGGAAAAAAAAAGTATTCTATTTTATCCAATTAAAAAAAAAAAATTATTATTATCTTTCCCTTTTAATGTATATTTGTTTGACAGATCCAGACTTATTAACAGCTTTTAGTAGCTGGGGTTTTTTGCAACTTTGCTGTCAAAGTTTTCCTTCCCACTGTTATACTACATGACAGTTATTTGACATAAATTACAGTTATCTGACATAAATTACAGTTATCAGACAAAAAAAACCCCAAATGCTCAAAGGAAAAATCATTTGCCCTTGTCAGATAACCCCATGCAGCTTCTTTGGTCCTACTGATGTTAAACCTGCTCCTTCTTTATTCATCCTCCCAGAAAAAAAAGCAGTCGGGACCTGCATTTCTCATCTCTCAAAAAACCCAAAGCAGCATTACCCTGCTCCTTTTTCTCAATTTGTTCTTTTGAAGGTCAGCTTTAAAGACCATAAAATCGGCACAGTAATCCTAATAGGATCCCTGAGTAATTCCTCAGGCAATAGCCTTTGTGTATCCTCACCCCATGTTTCACCAACTCCGGAGCTCGGGTGTTGTGACAGTGCTTGGGTGTCCCCAAGCCCTCTTGGCACACCACCGGCTCCTCGTTCCCGGAACAGTTTACTAACCTGCTGTAATCTGCCAGGGACAGAAGCAACATCCTCCTGCTTGCTAAGCACTGAATTCAGGATTTGCAAAAGAGCTGCAAGGTGTGGAGAAATTTCTCCTATTTAAAATCAGGCTTTCTTTCCTCCCTGCCTGGTACCAATGAGCGCTGGGCTCATCGCTCTGGCAGGGCTCGGGCAACGCGGGGCTCTTCAGGGAGCAGGGGGGGATGTGGCCACCTGCCGTGGAAATAGAGAGATTTGGCAAACATAATGAAAGGCAAAACAAAGAACACATTATCTGCAACTTGAGCTGCTAAGAAGCGAACAGCAACTTACATACGGTTTGGGTTTGGCATGGCCTTTATTTTTACTCTTAGACAGGACTCCCTATCTAGTTATTTACTGTATTAATGACACGAGACAGAATTACAGCAAACGGGCTGAGCACATTCATTACTGTGATAATTGCTGTCATTTCTTCTGAGGCCGCCGATGGAGTGATGCACTTCACTTGTAAGAGAGAAGCAGCGATATATTTATTGATATAAAACAATGATTTAACAAAGTTTGACAGTAAATGCAACGGTTTAACAAGATTCGATGGCGAGGTACACTTGGTTATTTACTGCATGGAGGAGCGGGTCAGACAGAGCTGTCAGGGAGACCCTCCTGTTGAGTCCTGAGGTTTGGAGAGGACCCCCTGGCTTTCTAAACCCCTTCTCGGAGAGGAGTCTGGGTGCGGCTGGAGCCAGTCCTACTCCCAGACTTGGTCAACGGTTTATGTCTAAAGGATTATATGTGTGCAATCAATCCTTTATATCACTTAGCTAAGGTTTCAAAGTTTAGCATGCTATTAATCACTTTCTGAGAATCCGTTGTGGCAAGGAATCTCTCAGTCTTAAGAAGTGCCCTTGAGATGCGTCCCTCCCCAAGGGGAGATCCTGGCGTGCAGCCCCCCGTCCTTCAGGAGAGCTCAAAGCGTTCTTGGGCTACTCACTATTTATGGGGAAAGAGGATTGAACAGACCAATGGCTGCAGGTGGAAGGCAAGAGTGGTTCCCAGCTTCTCCTTTTTCCTCATTTATGCTGCTTTTCTTCCATGTCTTCCAATCTTTCCCAGCAGAAGGGAAACACTCAGTTTGATTGCCAAGATAATTTTCATTCACTGTAAATAGTCCTCTGTGAGGAGTTCTTACAGGAAAGACCTATGGCTTCATAAAGGTGACACGTTCTTTTCCTCCAAACCCCCCTCTGTTTTATTTTTTAGTGTAAAGTGTTTACTTCTAAATCCCTGTAGTTATTTCTGCTTCCTCAAATAAGATTCAGCTCTAAGTATAAAAGAACAAGATAAATAATGTACAAAGCTACTTATGCCCTTGTATGAAACTCTTTAGAAGAAAGTTATTAATTTTAGATAGACTTAATTTTCAAGATGAGGAATGTATACTTTAATAGTAACACTTTCTGATTCAAACACGCACCTAAATCCAAGAATTTCATATCATCTCCTAATAAGCACTATAGTAAAACACAAAAGCATCTGCTCATATATCGGTCTTCTCTTTGTTATGTTACCATCTAACTTTTGACAGCAGTTACCTATACTATTGAGGGTGAGGGTTTATTTTTAAAAAATTCAAAAATTTGCTCGTAGCAGAATATACATTTCTGTATATTCTTTCTTCTTTTATGCTTGTTAAGCACAAATAAAATACTTTCAAATAGAAAGCATCAGGCTTTATTCTTAAATAGTGCTAGTATATTAAACCAAAACTTTTTTTCTTCTTTCCCACGAGAGGAAAAAGAAAGAGGTTTTACAGCAGCTGCACCATTTTCTTAAAGATTAAGGCCAAGAAGTGATTAATGCTTTGTTGCTCCTTTAAAACATGCCTCTTCGCTTACCTATTTTACCAGGTTTTCCCTGTTTCGGAGGGTTAAGTGTCCCTGTGTGAACCGTGCAGCAGCCTTTTAACCATAAGAGCAAACAGCTGCGTCGCCTCTGCTTCCAGCCCGCTCTGCTCTGGCAATGTATCAGAGGTGCGGTGGGTAGTTTGGTGTTTTAGAAGGTGCTGCTGGGATTTACTTTTTTCTCTCTCCTGCTTGGCTTGCTTTAGGCTGCCTTTTTGTAGCAGTATGGAAGAAGTAGGGGTAAGTTCAGAGCTCTTTGTAAGGTTTTTATGCTAATGTGTCCTTTAGAATGAGGATTTCTGGCTGAATGAGGAGGGATGAGTGCTTTGGCAAAGCAGGTGCCTGACTTGCAGTGTGTAGGTAGCAATGATTTTCTTCCTTCTCAAAGGAGGAGAGGTAGAGCTGTTTCTGGGGCTGTTTGGAGAGAATGGTGCGACCAAAGGAGGGGGAAAACCCTTGCTTTCACCTGCTTGGAGAAGGAGAAGAAAGGGATGTTTTTCTGATGAGTGGAGAAGGGGGCTTGCAACCTACATGCATACCAGAACATCTGGGGCCTCCTGTATGACAGCTTGAGAAATCTTGGCTTTTATTTAAAAAACAAAACACAAAACCCAACAAAAAAGCCCAACTAAGCCAACAGAATGAGAGTAACGGCCCTTTGGTGACCCTGATGGGTGGGTCTTGCTGCGCACAGAATCCTGGAGACCCCCAGACTCCCCCTTTTTTACTTGCTTTGGAATAAAAATAACTTGGGTGCTTTAAGGGGGATCACTGTGCTTCTTTCTTTTACTTCTTCTCTGTCCCCATCTCTGTAACGAGTCAGGGTGCTCGTCTTTTCTCTCGCTTGGTTTCAGAGCTGCAGGCAGCAGGGCCAAGTTCCTCGTGGGTACCATGACCAGACCCTTCCTCTCCTCAAAAATAGCTTTTGTGCACTGTCAAAAGTATTGTGAGGGTAGTAAAGGGATGTCTTCTGAAGACAACACCCAATCGTTCATTTACGTAAAATCCTCCTGTGTGGACTCTCACCAACTGTTTGCTGCTTAGTGCTGCAGGCGGCTGCAAAGCAAATCTAGTCCCTTGACCTCTGTCAGACGGGCTGGTTGGTGGGGTGCGAAAAGCTCTGCTGTAGCTTCAGGTAGTAGCTTCCAGAATGAAGCAATTATGTGGCCTATTGATGATGCCTTTGTGCTCGATTTCTGAATTTAAATGCTTGTTAGCAAAGTGCTTTGTGTGCAAGGGGGTCCAGGAAAACTAAAACCTTGAGGAAGGTCTGATAAAGATGTTTTCTGGATCAATCTGAAGGAGGTTTGCTATTTATTCACAAGAACGTTCCCCCCTCCTTTGTGGCTGCCTCTCCAGGCTCTGTTGAAATATTTACGCTTGTCAGTAAATTTGCAACTAGATAATGAGTCCGTGCTCGCAGCCTCTTGAGATGCACCCTCCGAGTTCTTCCTACCTGTGTCCAAAATCTGCAGGCTTGGCATCTGATGCTACTTCAAGCCTGACAACCCAGGCCCAGAGCAAGTGCGCATCCTAAATTAGCGTGAGCACCTGGGTGACCTTTGCTGTAATTCATGTGAATTAGACCTCGTGTTGCAGCCTCTGCAAGTTACTATTTTTGTAGCTGTTATCAAAGCAGCCCTTGATTTTGGGGGCTGTGATACAGAGATAAAAACTGGCTTTTGCTGTGGGAACTTGAGTCGTAATCTTGTTTTGGGCAGCAATTTGTTGTCCTAGGCGTCATTCATCTTGTCTACTCTCAGTTTTGAGAGTGACTTGTCGCCTCCCTTGAGAGGAGTGATTACGCAGGCCCAGCTTCTCTTTGCTTTCTGATGCCCAAAGGATATTATCATCGGGGTTTGCGTTGGGACACTTCTATGGGAGATGTTAATACCAATACTTATTTTATCTGTGGCCTTCTTGCTGTGCCCAGAACCGTGTGTTTGGGAACAATTTTCCTCTCATTCTCTCTTCTGACTGTCTCAAAGACTTGTAAATACATGTATTCACTTGCGTTTCAATAAAACTTAGCTCTGCAGTGAGGGGTCACGAATTCCTGCTATTTTTTTTCTATCTGGAATTCTAGTTTAAGAATGAAGATTTGTGATTGTGAAAACCAGACTGTTCAAACTGTGAAAAATTGGTTTTCTGGATTTCTGTGTGGCTGGTGCAGATCTGCAACCCAGGCAGAGGGAGGGACCTCCTGCCCACAACGCCACGCAGCTGGGAGAGGTTGCTGGATCTCGTATTCCAAGTAGGAATATGGTTGCGCTTGTTCTGAGCAGTCAAAGTCCTGGTTGAGACCAAAGAAACAGTGATTGTAAATAATACAGAGGGACTGCGGCCTAATCCAGGCAGAGGGAATACCTCTTACATCTTCCCTGTAGCTTGGTTGGGTTTGGGTTTTTTTGAAGATTTTTTGGCGATGGTCCTGTCCTGCTGTGTGTTTGCTGTAGTTATTGGAGCAGAATCGAGCTCTGGCGAACACGGAAGGCATCCTAGCAAGGTATCTTTTTCTGTTCCTCTGCAAGCCTTTTGAATTCACGAACTTACTGTTGTTTAATGCTACCCCCCTGTAACGTATGGACAGACAGATACTCGAGGACTGTCCTCCTCTTTCTTAGAAGGTGAATAAATTTACTCTCCCTTCCTTCCAGAGGCTTTAACTCTGAACATTAGCTTTCCAGCTGGAAATCCTGTGCTCTGCTAGCTAGGGAATATGTGTTATGGAGTTTATCAGCAATTTATGCTTTCAAATAAGATGTCCTCTTCTGCAATTAATAAACATTCAGGATTCATTAAGGAGAGCTGCCTCTGGTCCAGCAGCAGTAAATCTAAGCACGTCAGTGCTGAAGAAAACTTGGGTATTTATATCTAAAAAGCAACGACTGAGAGAGAGAGAGCACTAGGAGTCTGGCAGGATTTGTAGCTTGAGTTTATAGTCTTAAATTTCACGAGTGAGGTATGATTTCTGTTGTTTTCCTCGCTCGTCAAGCCAGTGTGTCTGGGGCGCAGGGGCAAAAGCGGGGTTTCAGGCAGCATCTCTGCTGAGGGCAAAACAAGCTGATAAAGCAAAAGGATCTTCCCTAGCAGTTGTTACGGTTTGGCCAATCATAAGGTTATAAAGAAGTGTTTTATGCTTTAGGTCAGGTGCCTGAACGCATCGGTGCCTGCTGACAGTGCTGTGACCTGGGAGCACTGGTGCAAACTGGAATCCTGGAGGTGAACTGGGAATTTTGGGGCAAGTTTTTACTAACCTGGTGCAGAAGAGCGGGCTTGCTGGCACCAACCCAAAATTTGAGCTGCTCATATTAACCTGACAGGCAATTGTTTTATTAAAGCTGACGTGCTGAATGGGACTCTTTTTAATGATATTCTTTACCTGTCTCATTGTGTTAAAGTGGGGAAAGGGGAAGCGGGGAGAGGAGTGAGCAGGGTGAGCGATGGCAGGTGGAACCGAACATCAGCACCGGTTTCATGCCTTGAACCGCCCAGCGCAGCCCATGTAGACCCCGCGTAACAAGAAAGAGTTGCTAAGAACAAATCTCTATTGTTCCCCGTCATCTTTAAATGAGTGTCAAAGTAGGCAGGGGGGCTTTGACCGTTAACCGCACAATTTAGCCTGCCCGTTGTGTCCGGCAGCCCCCACCGCCTTGGAGTTTCTCGGATGAGAAAAGGCGGCCTCAGCCCCTTATAAATGGGCCAACTCTTCTCCTTTGTGTGCAGACTGCCCAGTGTGAAATCTGCAGTGACGTTAAATGTTTTCTAATGAATAATTACTGAAAGGAAATGTAGGAATATATGTGTAATGGATTGTAGCGCATTAAAATGTTTTATTTTGGGCACAAAAATGTTGTCCTTCACCAGCGCCGCGATTGTTTCAGGAAGCCTTTTGTGGGGGTTTGATTCTCAATGGATTATCTGTGAGCGCTCGCATTTCAAATAGAAATCAAAAGGGTCCTTTGGCAAACTAATGTTTTTCAAAATGGCAGCCATGAAGCCCATTTAGTATTTAAAGTTTGGGTTTTAAAGAAATGTTTGAACTCTGGAGATTTTCTCACTTTTTTTCTTTCTTTTGATTTATGAAAGTGAAGTGGTTCACCTCGACCTCTCCTCTATTGAGAAAGACAGACAGTCACCCTTTAACAAGTCTATAGCAGACTATGCCCTGGAGACAGACAAGAGGCCTTAAGAACTGTTGGCGTTTCCCTAGGCTGTTGATTAACCTTAAAACCCTCTTATTCTGTATTCTTTTGAAAAGAAATTAGGTTACAATGTGTAAATTTTTCCGCAGTATAATTGTATTTATGAATTCTCTTGCCTCGAAAAGTGTGTACAGTGGCGCAAGATGGCCCAAGTTCCTCGTTACAGACGTTGCTTTTCCGCAGGGCTGCCGCTGCGTTTCCAAGCACGGTCAACATATAGCATTTCAGTTTCATTATAAATGTGGAAGAGGTTTCCAGAGATATAGGGGCCAGTCTCGCTGAAACGTCTAAAGATCGTCTCGTCTTTTTGCTGGCTTTGCTGCAATCGGACGACCGTAACTTGGCCACTTGATGGAGATCTGGCCTGCTTTAATCTGATTTATGCGTGGCTCTAGTTTATCTGAAAATTACCCTGAACAGATTAATTCTAATGAGCCACGCCAAAGTTTCCACAGTAGGATGAAAGTATTTCCCTGTCGCCCTGGCCTCACTGTTATTCTTGGGCAGCGACGTAGCGTTTCAAGTCCTATTGCCAAGCATACAGCGGTACCAGCTCTCTGGTGGTCACTGAGCCCGAGTTCTCTTTGGGGATGAAGGGATGGGGTCCTGGCTTCTAGCGGAGCAGATGCTGCACAGGCAGCTGGCTGCAGCCCCTTCCAGCAGCCCTATGGCATGCTGTAATCTTGACCTTGAGGTCGCTGCCAGAGTTGAAGGAAGAGACGTGATTGCTGGGACCTGTCCTTGCTCTCCTGTTGACCTTGCCAAGAAGGATCTTGCAGAACGTCTGTCTTTGCCACTTTTTGTGGTCAAGCACTGTCACTGCCCTTTTGGCCAGCTTCTCTTGAGAGCCATAGATGGAAGAAGGTAGAGCAGAGCCCAAGCGGCTGCCTTGTTATAATCCTTGCAGTGCCGACGTCCAGTTTTCAGGACTCTTAATGAGCAAATTCCTGTTGCGCACAAGGGGTGCAGGACTGGGTCAAGGAGCGCTGCCTCTTGCGGTAAATGAGTATTTCCAAAACAGAGCTCTGATGTTTCTAAAGGAATCTGTATTAGCAGTGGTGCTCCAAGCTCATCTGTCCTGAGCAAGCCTGAGATTCTCATGTCTATTTTAAATCTAATTTCTATTTTAAAGATGGCTCCAGAAATGTCTGCTTGCTGCGCCCCATTCCTGTGGCACGAGTTTTATTTGCTTACATCTCAGGGGTGTAACAACAGAAAAAAAGAGGCAAAAAGGTCATAAATGTTTGGTATCACAGCGGATTTCCTAGGCTGCCAGCTGGAGACGGAGCTGAACAAATAGACTGAACTGTGCTTTGGGATCGCTGTGTCCGGTGTTAGATAAGGCTCTGAGTTTGGGGCTGAGGGCGTGGGAGTGGGAGCTTTTTTGCAGAGGTCGTAGCAAAAGTGTGTTCTTCTTGGTAAGAATTATCTTTCTGTTACCAAAAACTGATTCCGTTGGGAAACAGATAGTTCTAAGTAAACTCTGTTAAACAAGTGTTTCTTTCCACTTCTCTATGGAAATATAAATTATTGAGGTTTTTTTCTTTTGAGTTTTGAATGTTCTTGTTTATAATCGGTATTTATTAGCTGAGGATATGTCAGAAATGCCTTTGCCCGACTCAGCTTCCTGGATGGTACTGTTTGCCTGTTTTCCTCAATGACTCTTAGCCACCGGGTAAGATATCTTATCTTCTTAATGTTGCTGTAAGACCAGACAATGATATTTTGTGGCTACAGGAAGGGTTATTCCAATTCTGTAGACCCTGATCTTGCTACAAGTCCCTGTAGGAGGACGCCTTCGTTGTTCAGTGAGGTTGGACTTGGGTATGGAGCTTCTTAAATACGGAGCTCTTTACAGGATTAAAAGCATCGTCTGGAGGATGGTTGAACAGAACTGCGAGGTCACTTGCTGCTGCTCGTGGATCACCGGCTCCCCAAATGGAGGGGGTTTTAATCTGTTGACAGTCGTTTATGCAGAGAAGCAACCATGGGAAAATATTTGTTGTTGTTGTCTTTGACAGCTGGGCAGAGGGGGAGAAAGAGTTGGCATCATCTGGGAGTTGGCAGCAATCGGAGCCCAACCGGAGAAGTCACTTTTGAGGGGAGAAACTGTCTGTCACATATGAAAAAAGGGATAATCTGTGTAAAGGTCAATCTGCAAATAAAATTGGGTTTTGCGGTGACCTCTAGTGGGGAGCCAAACTGGGAGCTGGGGGAAGGGGGTGAGGAGCCCTTTCAGGGGTGGTAAATTTTGCGCCTGGATTTGCTCAAATTACCCATGCGAAAGGTTAGAGCCCGTCGCTTCATCTTCAAACAGACTTCACTCTTTCGGTGAGGTCTTAAAATCTCATCAAGCGGTGCTGTCGCCATAAACCTCATGACAGCTTGAGTGCTGACAGCGTGTTAGATAATTCATTAAACAAGGAGGACGGGAGCATCCCTGCCCAAGGAGGGAGGCGAGCAAACAGCCGGACACATGATACTTGGTGTCAGTGGGCCTTAACTTCAGCTCTGTTACCTCTTTACGGAGGAAGCGCAGGACGGGAGATGGCACGCTGCGGCTGGGGGGATGCAGGTAAAGGAGGAGGCATGTGTGAAATAAAAACACTTCAGAATTTGTAGGGTGCCAGTAAGGAAATCCGGCACCTCTGGCAGGTTGGGACGGTTTGGGGGGGTGTGGAGGATCCATGAGAAGACTTTTCTGATTTTTTGTGGTGGGAATTGGTGGCCTTATGGGTGGCCCCAATGAACCAGGAATTTGGTGGCTTGCGTGGCATTTTGCTGTTGATAAGGGGGTTGCTATAGACTGTGTGGGTAGGAGGCTACTTGAAAGTGAGATGGTGCCCACCTGAGGGTCTCGCCTCTTCTTTGTATTTGCATGGGTAGCGTGTAGCATGGTTTGGTTTGGGTTTTTCTAGTGCTTCCAAAATAGCTGTGGCATCATAACTGATCCTTCTCTGCCCCTATACATTAACCTCTTCTCTTCTATGATCTTAAACCAAAGACAGAGCAACAATTAGCTTTGGAGCCTGATGAAAAATGAAGTTCTGAGCCTCTGGCAAAGATAAGTAATAATTTTGCAAAGTTTCTTTAAAAAAAAAATTTAAGTGTTCCTTGCCAAGTCTTGTTTGCTTGTTACAAACTGGTACAAACTTTGTCAAAGAAACTAGTCTGTTGCTTCTGACCTTAATTTAGGCCTTTTTTGAGAGCTGCACATCTCATGAATTTGTGTTGTGATCCGTTGTGGTTCCTTGTAGTTTCAATGTTGACAGACAAATCCCTGTGGGAAAAGAAAAAGCCCTCATTGTAGTGAGGGAGAGGTTTTCTGATAGCGCTTGCATCTCAGTAGGCAAGAAAGAAATCTCCTGACTCTTAAGTGATGAGGAAAGGAAAATAATCCTTTAAAAAGAGCAGTGTCTTGCTGGGATAATGTTCAGTGATGAGTCCTGGGGGGGTATCTCTTACTGACGCACCAGGTAAGCACAAAACTTCTAGTAAACTTCCAGAAACTGGATGAGGGACAGGGCAGTAAATGGTACTGTGATAATAAAATTGCCTGACTTCAGAAACAGCAAAATACTGAGAAAATCTGAGCACAAAGTAGCCTAGAAAAGGGTTCCGGATTTTTGTCTAAAAAAACAGTGAACAGTGTCGCTTACCAGTTAACACACGAGTGAGAGAACTGGGTTAAGGAAACCTGACCAGCTCGATGGCCACTGTGGTTTCAGGCTTATTCTTTCATCCTTCCCTGCTTGGAGAGAAGGTAAAAGTCTCTTGTCCAGCTTGTCCTGAGTGCTTTCTCAGAAGGACAAATCCACCTTAAGTTGTTTATAGTCCGTATTTCTGGTAAAATGACAAACTCTAACCTTGTCAGGCAGCCACTGTGCTATGACCAAACTGGAGTGGGAAAAAATGAGTATCAACCGCTTGCGGGAAAAATAAGTGGAAACAGTTCAGACTGTGATATGGTTTGGGTTTTACACTGCCTTAGTTCAATCTCAATTTAAAGTTTTCAGTTTAAATTCTTTGTTTGGCCTGGTCCAGGGTTTCTGTAGAGGAGGTTGGGTTTCAGGGCATTATTATTTTGATTAATGCCCAGTGTATAATTTGAAAGTGAAGCTATTAGCATATTCTCTTTGCTTGTAGTAATTCTGGAAAAGAAATGCTTTACTGTGGGAGAAAAATCAGGTGATTTCTTACTCGGACTGTCAGAAATAACTTGAAATAACTGATGGCTGAAAGAAGACAACAGTTGAGAAAGACAGGAGACTTCATATGCCGTAAGCCCTAAACAGGTACAGGTACAGGAGGTACAGGATCCTCCAGACAAGACTGCTCCTCCTGTATGGCACGTTAATTTGCAGCGGTTAGACACCACAGCCACGTGTGTGTGATATGGTAGAAATGTCTAGATAGATCTAATTCAGGATGTAACAGGTTCGGTGTGTTGATAGTGGTCCGGTAGTAGAGGCTGCTGACTCGGAGCAGCTGCCACGTGTGCCAGGGTAGGTATCTTGAGGGCTTGCTGGAGAGAAGCCCTGACCGTGCGCGGAGCAGAGGGTGTGTATCGGGAGGTCATGTTCCCGCAGCCAGGCCAAAGCCTCTGCTTTAAAAATGGATTTGCAATTAAATTCCAAGACATCTCTTACCCGGTAAGACATGCTTAAGCTTGAGAACTTTTTCAACAGCCCTGGCTTCGTAAGTTTGATTGCTTTTAAATCTGTCACTGGATACGCATTGATAACAGCCTGAACATGCTTGATTTGAGAGATGCACATCTTTACTGGTCTGCAGTGATTCCTTCTGTTCTTGACCTGGAGCTAACAAAGCAGCTGCTCAGTTAAGCCTGATAAACACTCTTACAGCTTGGTCAGGTCTAAAGAAAGCTGGGTGCCCTCCCAGCTGGGGTAGGTCAGCCCTGCTGGCAGAGGCTGGGCTCCGAGCTCAGCCACCCTTGTAGCAGGATCGAGAAAGACAGGATGATTAAGACAAAAGTTTCACTGCTAAATGGTCAAGAAAATATTGGGGCAAAAGAAATAAGGTAAATATCTAGCTCTAAACTCTGGCATTTTGATTATGAAATGTGTACTTGTTTGATATTAAGAATATTAATCTTGCAGTGACTTATGTGGAGTAGATAGGTGTGGCTTTTTCTCTAAAAGCACTTTATCTTTTGCTAATAAAAAAAAAATCTGTGGTTTGAATATCTCTCAGATTCTTGAAGTTTGTAGAATCAAATTAAATGTTTAATATGCCAATGAAGATGAAATTTATTTTTTTTTATTTTTTTTTTAATCTCTTTCCTTCCCCTGCCATGTTCCTCCCCACCTAGATAGTGGGGTTTGTCCAGGTGTAGGTTTGAGAAGCTAAATCATCCTGTGTGTGCTGTCTTCCAAACCGATGGAACCTGAGCTAAGGACAAGCATAACAAATGGATAAGATATGCCACGTGCAGAGGAGAGAGAAAGGGCTATTAATGTTAAAAGGAAAAAAAAGTAGGTATTTTTCTGGCAAAGTTAGAAGTGACTACAGTCCCATTATGCCATAGCTCAGGAGAAACGAGGAATACCACCTCCAGCCAACCTGGAGCTGGTCACAGAGTCAGCCGGAGGCAGCGGAGGTAAAATGCAAAAAAGTAATTACTCGTACATGAAGTTAGTGCAGGTATAACTTATTTATTTTTCAGCTGTGATAGGATTTAAATAGTATGCTTTCGGAGTATCTTTCTCTTGGGAACATTGTGGTAATGTTACTGCTGAACATAAACCTACAAAGCTCAGGTCAGTCTTTCCATTCAATAAACAGATGAATATAAAGAACAGGCTGTGCTAAAAATAAGACTAATGTTAAAATTCCTGTTTAAGAGCTGACTCTTCTGAGCTTCCCTCAGGCATAAAGAATATTGTGCAGTTGAGTCCTTTGCTCTTCGTTTTGGTGAACTGCTTCTAAATCCACCAAGCCTTAGTGTCCAAAGTGCTATCATCTTCCACCGGTACTATGCTGGCTCATCCCGAAAGCCTACCTCCAGAGTCAGGGTTTGCCGAAGCTTAGCAGAAACATTTCACATTGTGACTATTTACAATTTGTAAAACTTCTGCTAAAAAAAATACCCCAAACAAACAAAAAAACCCAAAACCCGAACAAAAAAATCCAAACCAGTGATGTGGCACTGCATAAACAGGCCACGGCTGTCTTTTTGGTGCGTGTTCAAAATCTTACACACAATCTTCTTGAGCAGCGGAGCAGCAAAATGTAAAAAGCCAATGTCACAAAGGGCAGCATGAGAATAACGAAGGTGCTGGGCTTATGTACACGTCCCTGAGCCTGAGGAGCTGCTGGGCGCCTTCAGCTGGCGGCTGCTCAGCCAGTTTCTCTCCCCCAATTTTTTCAAAGCCCGGGAACCCTAAAAGGTAAGCTGCTCAAAATGCATTAACTTCATTTCCGTCGTCAGGGAAGTATTTTATGCATTAGGGTAGGAGTTTTACTCTGAACTGTGTAATCCTAGTGTCTTTAAACAGCAAACAAACAAGAAATCCTGGAAACACCAATGTGGCACGCTTATTGCTATAGAATAAAGAATATCCTGTTAGTCTATTTGCTAGCATGAAATTATCAGCTTGATTTAATTAAATAAAAAGCATACAATTTATTCTTACAGCCTGGGAAACAACAACTTGATCCTCAGCAGTGACTATTTTCAATACAAAGTCAACTTCCGTGATAAAGAATCAGAAATGGTGTGTGCAAAAGACTTACGTTTTGTCAGCAACATCCTTTTTGACTCTTTCAGCTTTTTGAGAAAAATGGGGCGTGTGCTAGTAAAGGTTTAACTGTTCGCCCAAATCGCTGTTTGACTAGTTTTATCAGCTTGGTGGCCTCACTGCTCCCAGCCCGGGTCTCTTGCTGGTGTGTGGAGACATCTGCTGCCCAACTCTGAAAGCTGACTTCGATCTGCTCGCGGAAGGCACTAGGGATAATGAAGCAGTTTTGTGCAGAGTAGTATTGTAGAATTAATCTTTTTTCCCTAAAGGTCAAGTCCAACGCAGCCTTTTCTGGAGAGTCTCCATTTTTGTAGTTATATCTGTGTAAAGTAGTTGCAGGTGGTGTAGAAACTAACTATTTGTCTGGTATCTTCCTGCATTAACTTCCCAGCTGTGTGCTTGCAACTGCTTTGTCTAGTTCATGAAGTGTCCCAGATCGTAACTGCATCTTCTGAGATAGGTTTGTCTCGAGCAACTATTATGTTAGCAAGGGCTACTGGAAACTTTGGTCTTCCTCTATGATCACAGTAGTGAGTCTCAGACATCTTGACTGTAAAGAAATTGGAGTGCAAACTTGCATGGTATGAAATTGCCATCTTTGGGGAAGGTGTTAAAAACAGCTTGGATAATAATCTCTTGGCATTATCCGTGCAAGGTTGATTTGGCCCCAGGGGAAGGACTTAGCCAACCCTTAGGGTCCCTACCTGCTCTCTCCTAATTCTGTGTCATACAACATTTGTGTTGTAGAAAGAAGAAGTGGAAGATAACACTGACGCAAACATGGAAGGGGCTCTGATAGCCCGGGACAGAGTTGGGGTGCAGGACTTTGTGCTTTTGGACTCCCACACCAGTGAGAATGCTTTCCTGAACAACCTTCGCAAGCGATACCAAGAGAACCTCATCTACGTAAGTGCTGATCACGTGGAATCGTGTAGCCCGTGGCAGGTGAAATGTCTCTAAGTGTGGCTTTGCTAGTCAGATCTAGGAAGAATGCGTATGTGTGTTTGTCTTTATATGTATTTATCTAGCAATATACCTTGCTTAGATGTTGGTAGTACCCAGTAGAGCCATCACCCAGTTGTAGTTTGTCTACTTTAGCTAATGAAAATAATAGTCTCAGCTTGCTCTGGGTTACCTTACAAAGTTTCAAACGACGTGCAGTAAATAGTAAGGGAATGGGAAAGTGAAACGCTGTCTTTGAAGGCAAGGCAGCGCTGAACGTGATATCTGACCTGTCTGAGAAGTGCTGGGTACTTCACGGTGCACGCTAAGATGACTTCACAGCCGTGTCCATTGTCTCAGCAGCCCCAAGGTTATACATTGGCTTACAGCAGTGGCAAGTAGTATCTAAACATGTCCTTTGTCAAATGAGGACTGATATTTATATAACACTAATGGAAAGAATTGAAAAGAATGTAAAACAGGGCATTTCAATGTGCTGAAAATGCATACAAATAAAGGAAAATGTAATGTGCCCTGAAATGTGTTATTTGATCACCTTTCACAGTCAGGAAGGAATTTTCTCTGTTGAACAACTGTCTGTGGAATAGCTGTCCTACTTGTCTACAGCATTAGTTACTGGTCATTTACAAAGATTTTTGTGAAACAGAGTTGGGATAGTAAACGCATTATTAGGTTAACTTTAAGTAAGAAAAAAAAAATTCCATAAGCATCTTGAGATATCAAAACCTTGTATGTAACATCTAACGCTCTAAGCTGACTCTTATTGTTCAACGCCACTCTTCTCTGGGTAGATTTTGCAAGAAGTTTGGTGTTGTCTTTGAAATAGCGACACCTGTGGAGTTTTTCTTGTTTGCTTTTTTTTTTTCCCTCTCTCAAAACGAGTTCTGTACCATCTTTTCCAGTTGTTCTCGCATAATGTTCTGATGTACGTGACGACTCCTTTTGGGAGCTGTCATTGCAGTGATGGAACAGGTTTCCCACCTGTATGCGTTCTTTCTCCCTGCAGACATATATTGGTACTCTTCTTGTATCTGTCAACCCTTACAAAGAGCTGGATATCTACACAGTCACGCAGATGCAGCTGTATCGAGGGGTAAACTTTTTTGAACTGCCACCACATCTGTAAGTAGAGCCCTTAAGATTTCAGTTCATATTAATAAATTGGGTGTTCTCTGTACTGCTGTGTCCTAGCAACAGGGATGTGTATCCACAGTCACTAGGTCTGGTGAATGCTGATATTCTTATCTTCCTGTGGGTAAGGATGTGTTTGTCTTTATCTTCTATCTGACTGTAAGAATAAAAGAGGAATAAAAGGGTTGCAGAAGTTGATGCTGGGGAAACTGTAGGGGAAGAGTAATCCTGAAGATAACTCTCCAGACTAGTACTCAGCGTGTTCTCCTCATTACACATGGTCTAGTCAGACCACTGCTTGACTGTGTCCATGTGCAAGTCACCATCTTCTCCTTCGGTTGTTCGAAACACTCTGATCGTCTTGCCTTGCCCTCTGAGGCCCCGTGTGAGTGCGGACAACCACAGGGCTAGCAGAGTGCTCATGCACAGCCTCCACTCGGACTTCCCATGAGGGGAAGAAACCTGACATTCTGAACTCTGAGCTGGAATTTTTTTGGTGGTTGGAAGCTGTTGGGTGGTGATCTGAGTAGGTTTTTCTTTTTCTTTTTTCCCTTTTTTTTTTTTTTCCCCCTCCCTTAAGCGGCATGTTGGTGAAGGCTCTGCTATTGGTTATCTTTGTGTCTGTCTTTATCAGCAGAAGTTGAGATCTTCCCTGGAATCAAAACTGCCTCTTCTGCTTTGGAAGAGGGAGTCCCTGCTGTGTATGAACTGTATTCACCAGGAATACACGCAGCCTGTATAAATCCTACAGCAGCAGTGGGGAAAAAGAATAAGCCCGTTCTGTCCCTCAAATACAGACTGGGGTTTTTTTCTATGAGACCTCAAGTCAGTCTCGTGTTTTAAGGTGTGCTTTCCCATCATGTCCAATACTTGTAATGTTAGATGAGGAGTAAGTAATTCTGAAGAATCTTTGATACTCTGCCACATTGCCATTCCTAACGGATGCTTCTGTTCTGAATACTTCTTGTGATCCTTGTTCAGATATGCCATAGCTGACAACGCCTACCGGGTGATGTGCAGTGAGTACAACAACCATTTCATCCTCATCTCTGGGGAGAGCGGAGCTGGGAAGACAGAAGCATCCAAGAAGATCTTGCAGTATTACGCAGTAACCTGTCCAACTACGGAGCAGCTGCAGATCGTCCGTGATCGACTGCTACTTTCCAATCCTGTTCTGGAGGTAAAAACTAAATAGAGGTAAAAATGCGATGGCCTCACTCCACTAGACTTTGATGCAAGTCTACACACCTGCACCCAGGAACGGCCTCCAGTTTTACATGATTTTGTGCCTGCATCCACAACATAAACAATAACAAACATTCGGCCTCTTGGCAGCACAACCTCTGAAAGAATGCTTGGCATTTAACATCACTTCGTGTTTAGAAATTAAACTTGGGGTTTATAGTGGAGAATAGCTGAAAACTGGGAGTACAAGGAAACTGTACACCATGCCACAGTTCCTTGTGGCTTCAGTTATAGGTCATATAAGAAAGAACGATAGTTTGCTTATCTGAATCCCACATTAAAGCTAGGGAAATACATTAGTTTCTGTTTCCCTAATCCCACTAAATTCTGTAGAAGGACTTGGCTGATGCAGCAAGTCTGTTACTGGAACGTTGTCCTATCGTGGGTGTCAGGTTCTCGGTAAGATGACAAGTAACTTAGTCTATCCGTTTATCCATAGGCTTTTGGAAATGCAAAAACTCTGCGTAATGACAACTCAAGTAGATTTGGGAAATACATGGATATCCAATTTGATTTTAAGGTGAGAACAAACTTAATGGACCGCTATTAAAACAAGTTGCATCAGTGAACTGCTTGGACGCTTACCAGGCAGCACGGGATTTATTAAGACTTACACTGCAGTTTTCTGACCCTATTTTTACAGGCATTGCATTTTGCGAGTAAAGTGACTAGTTGTACATCCTGAAACCTTCTTATATTACTGGCAATACTGCCAGCGCGCAGTAGAAAGCTAATATAGATTGTTGTAAAGCACAAATTACACCAGAAGGACAGCAGACTCTTTAGATACAGCTTGTACTGTTGTTGGATACTAACTCTTAAACACAAGATGGCAGATGAGTAACAGCAGAAACATGCCTCTCCTGACACTGCTCCTTTTTCCTAGCTGTGGAGGAACAGCCGTCGCAATGATGTTGTTTATATCTATTGGTGTTGATCTGACTGCTTTGTTCTGCTAGGGAGCTCCAGTAGGAGGGCACATCCTCAGTTACCTAATTGAGAAATCCCGAGTTGTCCATCAAAACCACGGAGAAAGGAATTTCCATATTTTCTACCAGTTATTAGAGGGTGGAGACAAGGATCTTCTCTGCTGGCTTGGGCTGGAGCGCAACCCCCAAAAGTACGCGTATCTCATCCAGGTCGGTGAGAGCGTGTCCCTCTCTCTCTGTATTTTGCACCTAGAATTGTAGGGATTGCAAATGCAGCTTTCCTCACTAAGTGCACTGCTGAGCTTCTAGGAGAACACACTGTGTCAGGCTGTAGTGAAACTTGCAGGCAGGTTGGTGGCAAACATATTTGCCCTGAAGCTGTCGTACACCGTTCTATGCTGGGTGCTTTTGTAGCAGGACCTGTTCTAGCTATGATGGCCTAAGGACACACGTGATACGTGGCTTAGTAAGGGATAATGTATCTCATTGAATCAGCTCATAATAGTTGTGGGGACAGAAACGAGTTTTTGGGCAACATGACACAGTGACAGCAAGGCCGTCAGAGCTGAAAAAAAGTCACTTTCACCAGGTCTCTTCTTAATTGTGTATTCCCCATGTTCTGTGCGCGCAGAATGGCTTACTGCTGCTGTGAGCATGTAAACACTCTTAAGCAAATGTCACCAAACCATTCAATGACCCTGGTCCCTCTGGTACAGTCAAAACACTTCTTGATTCATTGAGAAGAGCGGTCTGAGCTACTAAACAGCAGAGTAGTACCTGTCTGCAAGTTACGCTTTGTATAAAGGCATCTCTTCTAAGGCCCCGTTGTCAGAACCTGGTATAAAAGGAGTTTCTTGGGATTTATGGACCTCATATTATAGACATCCATAGGTATGGTTGTGCGCTATACAGCTCACTTCATGGTAGTGCGCTCAGTTTCCTTTCTTCCTTGGTAGTGAAGAATACTTGGGCGGAAGATAATATTACCATAAAAATGGAAGATGGCTAGAAGCTCAAGCTCTTCACAAGCCTTAGCCATTTTATGGCAATCACTATCCAAGGTCAATGCTTTAAGTTATCCGAAGATGTAAGTATAAGCTGAAAGATCTGATCAAATGAGCCACTTTCAGGCTTAGCAGGAGTGAAATAAACTTGCGAGCTAGTTGCAGACTGCACCTGTGCAGGCTGAGGAAACTGGAAATGAAAGTGGTACGCCTAGTAGTATGCTATGTTTGTTGCTGATAATAAAATTGCTTTGCCAATGAATTGTACTAATTTATCTTTCTTTTACCGTACAGGGTCGATGTGCCAAAGTGTTTTCTATTAATGACAAAAATGACTGGAAAGTAGTCCGCAAAGCTTTTTCTATCATTGACTTTACTGAAAAAGATATAGAGGTATGCATGTAAAAGGGACTGAGCCTACCAAAGGGAATTTAAATAAGGAGCATACTGCTGTCTTTCCTTAAAAGTGATGAAAGCAGTCTTGCTTGGGAGAGGTGTTAAGGATGGAATAGGACGTGATTTGGGGGGGGACTGAGGGGAGTGGGTGGGTGATGAGCTCTATCACTTGGTACAGCTTGATGGCAACTGGTGGTAGCATGTCTCTGAAGCAGGCTGTCTGACTCGCCTCCTTCAGCTTAGCCAATATTCTGCTTATTAGCACGGGTAGTACCGATTAGTACCTTATTAGCACAATTAGTACCATCCCATGGAGCTGTGGGAACCTGTTTTCTAATGGTGTATCTCTCGTTATTAGCATCTCTTTGGAATTGTTGCTAGCGTCCTACACCTTGGGAACATTCAGTTTGAAGAAGACAGCAATGGACATGCCATCATTCGTGATGGCACGCAGATCAAATGGATTTCAAAGGTATCTTTTCTGAGATGGTGTCAATATTACAAGTGCTGTGAAGAAAGCCTTGACACTAATGTCTTTTTTTTCTTAAGGACAAAAACATCTGTTCCCAAAAGCAGAAGGATTGCTGTATAAATACCCAGCTCACGTTATAGACTGTCTTGAATTGTAGGGCCCCTTTTCTCTATAGCATATCTCTCTGAAACTTCCTTACTTATTGTTGCTCAAAGATGAGTGTAACTGGGAATGGACCGGGGGGGTTATGCCCTACTGATCACACAGTACTGCTTATTTAAACACTCTCCCGCTGGTCATACTCTGAGCGCAAGTATTTCTTTCTCTGCAGCTACTGGGTGTGCACTTGTCCATTCTGCAGGAAGCTCTCACCCATCGGAAGATCGAAGCCAGATCCGAAGAGGTATCGAGTAGTTCTCTGTAACCCCAGGCAGCTGGGAGCCACCCCAGCTAGTGGTGGTGACAGATAAGGAGTTCTGTTCTTAGCAGTGTTATAGTAAGAACAGATCGCTCTCTCCTTCTCCGTATCACCTTCCTCTTCTCGCCTGAGATGTTAAACTAAAACGTATTCCCAGTATCAGAGGTTTACTGTGGAACAAGGTAGTAACTATGAAAAAAAGCTAGGAACAGGGACTTGCAGGCAGCCCTGTGTTTGAGCCAAACAATTTCCTTTTGTTCAGTCCCTGGAGTGCTTCATGGGAAACTGGCTGCACAGACAGGAAAGCGCTGGTAAAAACCGTTCTTTGACCATTTTGTACTAAGTTTAATAATAAAACTAAAAGGAAGTCAGAATACTTCCCCCACTGGTCTAAATTAGTGCTGTCCAAAACGTAGTATCACAGTCCTGCTGGCTCATGGCCATACACCAGACTGAAGTGACACTAATGGTAAATAAAGCTGTAGGCAGCTACAGCTCAGACTGGCTGAGCGCTGTGCTGGGGTATAAGACAACGTGGCTGGTTCTCCAAGCCACAAGCGTGAACTGGCTTTGCAGAAGTTTGATCAGGTGTGGTGTTTGTCATCTCTGGTCTATCTTTATTTATTTTTAGGTCCTAAGCCCATTGAACGTAGATCTGGCATTCTACGCTCGGGATGCAGTAGCAAAGGCAATTTACGGACGAACTTTCACTTGGCTAGTCAACAAAATTAACGGCTCTCTAGCCAACAAGGTTGGTTTCTTGTCTAGTATCTTCCTAAACACAGAGCGCTCCTACCACGCTGAGCAGAGCTTCTCCAATGAGGCTCTACAGCACTCGTCACCAAATATCTTGATTGCTTGATAATTGATGTATGGGCATCCCACAGCAGTGAGCTGGAAAGCTGTTTAATTAGGTGTGGAAGGTGGTATGTTAAAGAGTTGTAGCAGTTCGTTACCTGCTTTAAAGTGGCTACTCCATTGGCACGTGGTACAAAGCTCTCGAACAGAAAGCTTAAAATTTAGGTGAAGGAAACAACATGAAACATGCAGGGAAGAAGCGTGAGCTGAAGCAGCAATTACAGAGCAATGGTATCTTCAACAGGATTCAACTCGGAAAACTGTCATCGGCCTGCTGGATATCTATGGTTTTGAAGTGCTGGACACAAACAGGTAACAGCTGTTCCTGAGGCTTGGGGTGATCTGTCCTCACGCTGCTGGGTGCAGGTGCTGAAGTCCTACATGACTTCTTGAGTGTAGTCTTATCCCAGCAAGGCAAGCTAGAGGTGACTGCCAAATCTGAGTGCGTTGGGTTAGCTGAACGCCCTGGAGAAAGCTTTAGCTTGTGCTGCTTGCCTGGATTTGAGCCATTGGTACAACAGCGTGGGAGGAATGCGTGGCTTTGATCTGTGTAGAAGTGGGCTGTCTGGCTGGAAAACAGTAGGTAGTGGTAAACTGTAACAGTGGTAAAACCGTCCATGCAATAAATAAAAACTAATGTTCATTTAACCACTCTGAAGCTTTGAGCAGTTCTGCATAAATTACTGCAATGAGAAGCTCCAGCAGCTGTTGATTGAGATGACCTTGAAAGCAGAGCAGGAGGAGTATGAACTGGAAGGAATAGAGGTAATTTATTATTTTTCCCCCTCCCTTTTTTTCTTTGAACTGCCATTACACTGAATGCTTTTGATCATCAATGAAGAAAGCATCCTGCTTTTTTTATTTTTTTTACTTTGACTTGTTCACGTGGGAAGTATAAGATAGCCGTGGCTCTCATTCTGTAGCCCTTTCGCAGTGTAATCTAGCCTAAACTTAATTTACATCATCTAAGAAAGGAACGAGACGTTCCCCAAAACTCAGAAGGTCAGCAGTGACAATGTCACTGTAGAAATGAAGAGCTCCAACAGCGTAGACACTGGCAGATGGAGTGTGTTAACATAGAGAATAAGAGGATGGTCTGGGCTGCTGAAAGCAAGAAGACGGTAGTGTGGGGTGGTGGATCCCTGTGCTGTCACTTTTTCCCCAGCAGCTCAGTTGGTCCTAAATCACAACACCGATCTCTACTGGGATTGGAACCTTGCTCCAAACAACTTAAAATTTTCAAGGAAAAGATCTTCCTCTAAAACTCTTCTTCCTTTTTTTTTTTTTTTTTTTTTTTTCCTTATTTCCAGTGGGAACCAATTCCATATTTTAACAACAAGATCATCTGCGACCTGGTTGAACAGAAGCATAAAGGAATAATCTCCATTCTGGTAAGAACAGAGTTTGTGCTACTTAAATTAAAATGCCTGCCTGCTCCCTACTGTAATGGTCCATAATCATATTTTTTCCTCTAATTATGTGATGGGTCTGCATTATCCTGAATGTAAACAAATAGATGTTGTAAACAAAGACCCAGAAGATTAAGGTAGAGGATCTGCTTGCTAGAGAGCTGTGGGTTTTAAAGGAGTTAGGCTGCTTCCACAGCAACTCTGAGTGCTTGAGAAGGCAGGCCTAGGCCACTCTCTCCGCTTCTTGCCTGAAGACACTGAGACGTAGAGGGAAGGTACCTGCAGCAACTATAGATTCCATAGAATCATAGAATGGTTAGAGTTGGAAGGGACCTTAAAGATCATCTAGTCCAACCCCCCTGCTGTGGGCAGGGACAGCTCCCGCTAGCCCAGGTTGCTCAAAGCCCCGTCTAACCTGGCCTTGAACACTTCCAGGGATGGGGCACATCCAGGGATTGCTTCTCTGGGCAACCTGGGCGACGGTCTCACCACAGCTGGCTTTAGTCAGCAACAGGGATGGGAGCCGGGCTTCTTCTGAGTACAATTAGGGAGACTGCAGAGCACCAGGAGTGCTCCTCCGTGGCCACCTGAAGCCAGACATCCAGGCTCTCGTAAAGATGAAAAGAGGACAATTCATCCCATTTATCTGCTTATGTGATTTGCTAGTCTTAATCTCTGATGCTTCAGAATGGCTGAGCTAACAGAGAAGCTTGAGAGCTGCCTACCTCCTCCTGGTTCTTCCTCTTGCTTCCTTGCCAGCTTCTAAAATACTGATCTGAAGAAGATCCTCTTTGTGCCTTCATAGGGATGGCAGGAGAAATGGGAGAGGCTGAAGGCAGCTCTCTCCAGAGCCTTTAACACAGAGCTTGTTCTGCAATGCTGTGTAATGCTTTTTGCTTCGAGAAGTGTGTACTTCCATGGGGAGGATTTTGAGCACGCAAGCTAACTACCATGATGTAGCTCTTTCTTGCATGCAAACCCTAATTAGTAAGAAATCTAGTGATCTTCCTGTAGAGACCTGTAGCCGAACGTGAAGTTGAGTTCTCCCTTGCTACTATTCTGACATGTCCACAAAGCTGAGAATTTTTATCACCTCGTTACAGAAGATTAGTACATCGTAATCCAGAGAAGGTGCCGCTGAAGCTCAGCATTAGCTTGACATTGCAATTGATTGCTCTTTTAAGCGGGACTTTTCTACACGTGGTACAACTGGGGGAGCAGGAGTTGTGTCTCTTGGGTTAGAAAAGGGTAATCTATAAGCTCGTCTTCCCCTTCCAACTCTGCACAATTCATCCAGACCGAGAGTCCTTCAGATCCTTCTGAATTGTGGTGTCTAATGATGTCATCTTTCTCACTGTTTAAGTGAACTACAAATAATAAAGGATGAAGCAGGGCATTGCCAAATTTGGAAGAAAAAGGTAGATTTGACTTGGCTTGATTTATCTTGACAGTTCTGAAAACAGATAAGCGAAGCTCTAAATGTAACTAGGAAATTGCCTGTGTAAAATAGAACTCATCTCAAATGGTATCCAAGCTCTTTGGTTTTGCATAACGAAGTTGTACGAAATATTAGCAAGGAGGGAGTAGTCTGTTCAGAGCAGCATTTGATTCAGTGCTGCTGTTTCAGGATGAAGAATGCTTACGACCTGGTGAAGCGACTGATCTGAGCTTCTTGGAAAAGCTGGAAGAGAAAGTAGGAGATCATGCCCACTTCGTGACGTATGCATTTACGCTCTGTATCCTATCGCGGACAGAACTCTTCCCATCTCTTACCCATAACAGAGTATTGGGGAGGGAGGGAACAACTTTTGCTTTGTACCGAAGGAAGTCGAGCAGCCCATCCACTGTCTAACGTTGTAATGTTCTACACTGTTAGAGTATGTCCTGGGGTACTGGGGAGGTGGTGGGGGGGATTCCTGTCTCTTTACTAGTGTGATGCTGATCTTTGAGTCTGGTTTCATTCCACGCTAACTTTAGAGACTAAAGATTAGATGGCTTTGGCCCATGATTTTGGCCTGTGAATGTTAGTTGGCTTTGGCCAGTGGGGGGCTTTGTCCCCCACTGACTCCAGGGAAAGCTGAAGATATTGTGAAGAGGAGTTTAATGCCCCAGGCTGCGAGGGGTAGATAAATGTTTTTCAAGCGTCCGTCTGGATATGTGTGAGGTTTCGGTAGGAAGAGGGAAGAAACGTGCTCCTGCTCGTATCTCACAGATGAGTGGTGTTTTGGTTAATGCTCAATTTGTAGTATTTTCGGATTCAGTTTTGGTGGCAGATGAACGTGTTGGCCCTGGGCTGTTCTGGCAGTTCCCAGCAGAAGCCCGCTGAAGGGCTTTGACAAGTCGTCAGTTCAGAGTCGCGCTGCTGAATTGTCACCATTTCTACATCTCTGAAGTTCATCGCAGCCAAGTGGAAAATTTGTAGCCAACTTCCTTGTCACCACAATGTGCCTTAATACTGTTCTGCCTGATTAAAAGCTTTAAATAGAAGTGCTAGAGCTACTTAAATGGGATCTGTACTTGGCGATACTCTTGGAAGGAAATTTTGATGTACTAATGTGCTGTTGTGACACACAACTCTGCTGTTAGTGACTGCTTACAAAGCTGAAACTTAAACTGTTAAGTTGCTCTTTTATTTTTTTTTCTTTTCCTTTTTTCTTTTTCCCCAGGAGTCCTTGCTTTCTAAAATTTTCCTGCTATTCTTAAAAATTTTGATTCCTCCTTTGTCTTTGGGTTCTTGTTCTAGGGCAAAATATCTCAAACAATCCTTTCCTCCCCTCCCCACCCCATTTTCACTTTGGAATTGAGGAAGCTGGTGATCTTTTTCTTATGTAGGCAGTGAGACTGTATTTAAATGAATGTTATAAGAGGAAATCTTGATAGTTCTGGAATCGGTGATCATTGCCAAATGGCAAAGATAGGTCACAGATATTTTGGGGAGCTTGTGGTGACTGGCTTTCTCCAGCTTTTTCAACTGACGCTGAATTTTGCCGTTAGCTGTTCAGAATGGACAGATAGATGATAATTTGGTTACGGGCCGTAACCGCGTAGTCAGAGCCATATTGATAGAACAGACATTAGGCTCCCAGCTCTCCTACAGCTGCTTTTTGTGCAGGTAACTTTTCGACAAGCTGAGGAAGCCTATTTGCTGCTTTTTCTCTTGGTGGGTTTTTTTTCCCCTGCAGTCGCAAGCTCGCAGACCAGAAAACACGGAAATCGATTGACTGGGTGGATTTCCGCCTCCTTCACTACGCAGGAGAAGTCACGTACTGTGCTGTTGGTGAGTGTGAACAAAGTGCCTGAAGTCTAGGGGTTACCTGAGCTTTTCAGCCAATGTGGTAGATAATAACTTGATGTGAAGATGAAATACAAGATACCTGCCCTCTGAAGGTACTGCTACTTGAAAGACTTAAGCATGAGTGCGGTGTGGATTTCGAGGATATCAGTTTCCAGATTTTGTGTTCAAGTGTGTAGCCTTCAAAAAGAATTAAACCTTGTTTTGTTTTGTGGGTTCGTTGTTTTGGTTTTTTTTTCAGGATTTCTGGAGAAGAATAACGATCTCCTGTACAGAAACCTGAAAGAGGTAGGAAAAGGCTCTTAAGTCACCTTGCTTGAAGCAGAGATGTTTTGCATAAGATGTATTTAATCTCTGTAGCAGACAAGAACATATCTTTCTCCTTAGCAATGTTCTTTAGGCACCTACATGCATGTCCCTAATAGCACACCTGCTAAATAAGGCAGCTTTTCACTTCTCCTGTTTCAGGTGCTGTGCAACTCTAAAAATGGCATCATTAGAGACTGCTTTTTACTATCAGAGCTAGACAACAGGAGGAGACCAGAGACTGTGAGTTTCACCTTTAGCCTTAACTTTGAATATAAACTCAACTTCCCAAGTCTTGATTTAAGCACTGATCCCGTCCTTAGTCCCGAATTCAGTGGATTGTTTTTCTTTTGCTGGTGTTACACCCCTGCTAGCTTCCTGGTAGTTGAGCAGTGATGTTGCTGAGACAGGAGCTACCAATGTGACATACCTTAATGTTATTAATGCATCCTTCTAAAACGAACCCCGTGACTAGCATCCAACAGCAGTTAGTTTCTGAAGGGCTGCCTTGCGTGTCCAGCTGCGTGGCAGGGGTTCAAATGTTCCTGCTAAGCACTCTGTCTAGGTAACTTATGATTTAACTATGCTTCAAAAGCTTTGTGATCCTAATGCATATGTCAGCCTTTTGCTTAACACTTTTAAGATGGGTGCAGGGAACGAGTTGACTTCAATTACTGCAGCGCTTGAATTCCAAAGCTAAGAAGCGTCTTTCGATGTCGTCTTAGGTTGCAACCCAGTTCAAAAATAGTCTGATGAGCCTTATAGAAATCCTGATGTCCAAGGAGCCTTCTTATGTCCGATGTATTAAACCGAATGAGAACAAGGAGCCTGGTAAGACATTGGGCTGAAGGCACGTTGAGATAAAGGAATGAATTGAGGGAGATTTTAGCTTGTAGATAGGTACAGCAGATAAAATATATTTATATATATTTTATATCTATATAGATAGGTTAGAGAAAGATTAAAAAAATATATATATATATTTCTTGGTTAAACTAGCAGCAAAGTCATCGCCCTGAGTAACTGTGGATTTGATCCCTTCCTTATCTGTCCCGTACATGGACAAGTGAGTGAGCTTCCACAGACAGTGTTTACCACTGGATATTTATGTCCTTACTACAGGGAAGTTTGATGATTATCTGATCCGACATCAGGTGAAATACCTGGGACTGATGGAGCACTTGCGGGTGAGACGAGCTGGCTTTGCGTATCGGCGGAAGTATGAACTCTTCTTGCAAAGGTAAGCAGAGCTGTTCTGCCATCTAGCCAGGCAAACCTGCCCTTCCATGAAGGCTTCAGAGCAAGGTTTGTTTAAATGTCAAGTCCCAGTGATATGAGATATGGAGGTGTCAGCAGACAGGTGGCTTTTGTCTGTATGCATTTTGATCTGCTTTGGTATCTTCTGCCTTGAATAAAGCAGTAGGAATTTGCTGGGGAGAGAGTTTCAGGAAGGGGTTCCTCAAATGTCAAGTCATTTGTGGTGATGTCTTGCTGATCTTTCAGGTATAAATCCCTCTGTCCAGCTACCTGGCCACATTGGCATGGCCCAGCAGCTGAGGGTGTGGAGAGGCTCATCAAGCATATCGGTTACAAGCCTGAGGAATACAAATTAGGAAGGTAAACTTCCTTTCTCTGGCTGTGATCTCTGCTGGTTGGCTGCATGGTGCTTGCCATATTTGATCCTCTGTCCTGTCTGTGACTGCAAGCCACCATGTGTCCCTTTCCAGAGAGCCGCAAGATGTAGCGGTGTGAACAGATCCCTTTAGCTTGGCTCTTGCTTGACCATGTGAACTGCGCGGACCTGCCTGGGTCTGCAAACCTGATAGATTCTGATTAGTGACTTCTTTAAAACAGGCCAAAGTGACCTCACCCCAAAGGTATACAGTGCACAGGAGCAAGGAGACAGATAAAAAGCCCAGAGGCATAAACTTCCTCTTTATTTTTACCTTCCTGTTTCCATGGAAGCTTGAATCCAGTTGAGTTTCTTTCATCTCTGGGTTAGGGGAGATGGGCTGCCTCGCTTCAGCTCCAGGTCTCCCTGCTTGCTTGGCCAGAGGCAACTTGCTTGTCTTAAGCTTGGGTTCTTTTCTTAACTGTCTTTTGCAGGCAGCCCTGAACCACAACCGTGTCCTCCCTGCTAAGGCATGGGGCAAGGCAGGGCTCTCTAATGTCACCTTCTGACTCTGAGCCTGGTTAGGGCGGCTGAAGCCATGGCTCACTGTGAATAAGCTGTTCACGGTCTCTTTTTCAGAACCAAAATATTCATTCGTTTCCCAAAGACTCTGTTTGCTACTGAAGATGCATTTGAATTCAGAAAGCACCTGTTAGGTATGGTTCCAGTTCCCTTTGGTTATATATAGACTAAGAAGCAGAGCCTGGGTGGACTGTTTTTCTGGGCTCCGGGTTCACGCAGCAGATGCACCGTGGTGCGAGCTGAGAGCACTGGTCTGCATCGCTCTGGAGAGTCCAAGGAAAAATTAGTAATCTTTTTCCAGGGTGGGGCGAAATCATGAGCTATACTGCTTGAGTTCTAGATACATATCATAGCTCCTTGGTCCTAGTAACTGTTGGTCCATGTCTAGATGCACTAAGTACCTTTCCCCTGAAACTGGGATACCACCTGTCTCATCCTAGTGTTAGCTGTTTGTACCTGCTCGAAATGCATAAATGCACGGGACTGCCTACAGGCACGTTTGCCTATGCAGGCTACTTCTGGTCCCGTTGGTGTTTTGGCACCTTTGTTCCCTGGTGATTGTGCAGTCCCTCCTGGGTCTTGGCGCGTGGTGTCTGATCGGTGGCAGCACAACTCCTGAATGCTGTGATCCTGCAGATACAAGCGATGTCTCTGCTTTTTTTGCCAGTTTCAAGACTACAGGCCAAATATAAAGGATGCCTCGGAAAGAGAGAGTACAAGAAGAAGAGAGAAGCAGGTATGGGCTCTGGAATTGGGGACTCTCTTCTTAGGGCTATGCTTCCCAGTAGGAGTTGTAGCTTTGGAAGGTCACGAATCCATGTTGCTGCAGATAGCACTCGCAGCTTCCCTGCGGGGCTGTGGGTGTTGGGCTCGGGTGCGGGTGACAGCTGTATGAAGAGCATTCACAGGGGTCTGTGTAGCTCCTCACACCATGTGGTGCTCTTGGTGCCACCCAGGCATCAGCTGTGGGAGCAGCTCTGCAGTGGCAGCACCCTCTGCTGTGCGTGTGGGGTTGTTCTGGGGTACTGAGGGAATTGCTCCTTAACTGCTAGGGAAGCAAACCCTCTTATCACAGTGGACACGCTGATAAATAATGCTGCAGGCTCAAAGGCCAGATTTCTGAGATGAGCTGCTTGCTGTGTACAGTACGTCACTGCCTTGATGTTGAGCTTTACAGTGCAGGTAGTGCCGGATCAGTTATTGCAGAGAAGAAAATGTTTTAAATTTCTTACTCTAAAGACCAGCTGATGGGAAGAGCTACGAAAGAGCCAGTTATATCTTCTGCTATATGAATTTAAAGGATAGTATGGCACAGGACCTCTGATACTAATACAAGGACCTGATTAATTCTTGCAGCTATCAAGCTGGAGGCTTGTTGGCGAGGAGCACTGGCTCGGAAGGCGGCCAAGAAGAGGACATGGGCAGTTCAGACAATCAGGAAGTAACTATCACTGTGTGGTGGTTGCGGGAAGGGTTTTGGGTCACAGCGTGGTGATGGTCTGTGGACAATGAGTCCAGAGTACTGGCAGTACAGAGAGTCAAAACCATCTCCTTCACACCCGTTTCTAAGCTATCATTGTAGTTAGGAGGACAGTTGCCAGATGGGGTTGATCGGAAATGCCTGTCACTTCATCAGGAGTTCTCTGACTTCAGATTTCCATTGCTGTTACATAGGTGACAGTGTACCTGAGTTAATGTCAATGATTTGTTAGCCCGTTGTGTGCCTTCTGTGACTTGCCTTTCATTTCCACTGATTTCTGAATGTGACGTGTAAGTTCTGGTTCGGATATTTTCTGTAGATTCATAAATGGCTTCATCAATCGAAAGAAACCCCTTTGTCCAGAGAACACTGAATTTGTGCGGCTTGTGCAGTACAACTACTTGATGAAGCTCAGAGACCACGTTCCAAAAAATGTCTTGGACAAGAGCTGGCTTCAGCCTCCTTCCATCCTGGAAGAGGTGAGGGTTGCTGCAGGCTTCGGGAGAGGTGAAGGTGGTCGCAGGCGTGCACACTGCATGTAGGAAAGGAGCAGTGATCTCCTGCCTGTCCTCTGTTCAGATGTGATGGCAGAGCCTTTGGAAGACCCTGGGATCCTCTGCATTTAGGGGAGGATGGGAGGGGGAAGAATGGTGCTGTTTAAGTTTCCAAGGGAAAGGAGGGAGCTTGGTGCGTTTGTTTTAAGGAACAGAAAGGAGGATGCACTGACAGAAAAGTGAACTCCTGAATCCTATTAAAGACAAAATTAATCCCGTGATGTTTTAAGCTTGCGGCACAGATAGACTTGTAGCCTCTCATCTTGTTTGGGCATGAGCAGCACAGGCAGCCTCAGTGCATGAATTGGGGGAACTCTAATTGCTTCCAGCAGAACTCTCATTTAGAAACAGCGGCTGGCATTTGGTATGGCCCCTTTCATCCTGCCCATAGCCTGGCTCAGGACCAGGGCAGGTCACTCCCACGGTGACTGTGGCCGGTGATCGGTGGGTGAGGTGGGCCCAGTAAATTAGAGAGCTCGGATATAAGATAAGATGAAGGGCGATGCTAATGGTACGCTACCTGTGCAGTGCTGCAGTCTCGTCTCGGGGTGACAGATGGAGTTTGTTGCTTTTAGTAACTCTAGTAATGACTCAGGTGCTTGACGTCGTTCATCCTTCAGCTGCTGCTGGGCATTAACCCTTCTCTGGTAGCAAAGCTCTTTGGTACCTGGGCCTCTGGGCTGGAGGAGCGCAAATTAGTTGTGACTAGGTGTTAAAAACAGCTTGCACCAGGCAGGTATTTGTTCGGACTGCAGCAGGAGCTGTTTGCACAACCTCACTACCTTTTTTTTTTTTTCCCCCCTTAATGTAGACGTCTGAGATGCTACAGAAAATCTGTATTAGGAACCTAGTAAGGAAATACTGCCGAGGTGTTACTGCTGAGAGGAAAGTGCAGGTAACTAATATGTGGAATGCAAATGTGCAAGTAAGAACACGCTGTGCGTGTGTGATATCTGTTCTCCGTGAACTGTCTGAAACACAGACTGCACCTTCTCACACATCACTGCTCCTTCTGCTGGGCAAATGTTCCTCAGCCTGGAGCCAGGTGTTTTTCAGTGGCACCTGCAATGCACAGTGCAGTGCTCCTACAGACGCACAGGTCTTAATCTTACGGCATTAAAACTGCGCTTCTTATAATTAGGATAGATCCATAAATAAGAAAAGATCCGTAGGACCGTTTAGTCCCTACTACCCCTTTATTTGGTGCAATACAGGAATAACCTAAAGCTGTTGAAAGACATGCAGCGTGACTCAGGTAGATATTGCATGAGTGAAAGGATGATGCTGTGTAGTAACAATGCCCACGTTATAACTGCTGATGTTACTGATGCAGAAACTCTAAGAGGGTAAAGGCTTTTCCTTTTCAAAACAGTTACAGCAAAAAGTGGTAGCAAGTGCTGTTTTCAGAGGGAAGAAGGAGGGCTACCTGCAGAGCATAAACCAGCCTTTCATGGACACCCGACTAAGTGAGTACACAACAAACCCATGGAGGACTCAGCCGCGTGCCTCTTGCTCAGGAAAGATCTGTTTAACAAAAGAGACTCAGTTTCTAAGAGACATTTCCACCTGACAGAGGCAGCATCACTTGCTGCCTTTGGGCCCTACCATTTGAGTCCGCTTCCTCTGTCATGTCTAGTGACGCTAAATGGATTAATCTTGTCCGACTTTGCTTTCAAACTGGGGGTACCTGGAATCCCTCTTGGGATAGAGCGCCATAAATCCAAGCAAAATTCCCTGTGGGCTGGGATGAATCGGGACCCCCCCCCTCGCTGTGCTGGATGGAGCAGGGAGGCTGAGCGGGCATGTTGTGGTGCAGCATTGCCAGCTGTGAGGAGCCAGTCCCAGGGACTGGAGCTGCTGGGAAGGAGAGATGTGAATCTTGGGAATCCATGTAGTGGGTGTGAAGCACGTAAACAGCAGGAGAAGAAAGCCCTGGTAGCGCAATGGCAGGGCGAGGGATCTGGGAGGCTGGGTAGGGTGCGGTGGCAGGGATGTGTGGGTGAAATGCTGGGGTCGTTATTGGAAGCTGCCAGAGAGCTTCAGCTGGAGCACTGTGCAGAAGGAAAAACGCGCTGGGTGGTTCTCAGCACGAGTCCTTCTGTGCCAGAGCCTGAACTGGGAACAGGCCCAAGAACAGCCAGTAACGCCCAGTGTGAATTACTTGTCAGGCAGGAGTAATCGCTGAAATGGGTTTAGGAGTAGCTGGAAGTGACCACCTTTGGTTTAGAAGGGAGTGTACTAAGGGGACCAGGACTAATGGGATGAAGACAATGCAGGTCTCTGGTGTTTTGCTGGTGGGAGTGGTGGCCATCTGTCACTTACACTCAGTTTATCTTTCTGGTTTGCCCCTCAGAAGAGAATGATATAAACCCCAAAGTACTGCAGCTCATCCACGGTGAGAAGATCAAGGTAAGGGAAGGGCAGCTGGGGCTCAGCAGCCCGTGTACCAGCTGCGTTGGAGCCTGGAGCTGGTTGGTCACGCAGGCTGGGTGATCCGTGATGCCTGAGGCTGTCTCGCAGCCATGTCTGTGTGGCAAGACAAACCGATAAATGGCAGTGTAGCAAGTATTTCCTTGCTTTTAAAATTGAGACGGGTCTCAAAATGCACCTAGACAAAAACTATTTAAGATTCCTTTTAATAAAAGCTTAAAAAGCATCACTAAAGCCTAAAAGCATTTGGGCTGTGATGGGCAGAAGTGCAGGTGCGTGCGCTGCACTTCCATGCTTATGGCGTAGAGGGCACAGGTAAACCGCCTTTCTCAAAGTACGATTCTGCCAGTCTGAGTTTCCAAGTATAGAGAAACCAGCCCGTCAGGAGCAGGAGCTGGCGGCAGATGTTGTGCGCTGGGATGTGCAGCGCTGCTCCTCGCTGAACTGCTTCCAGCGCAGGACCCTGCCGCGGTGAGAAATGCTGATACCAACTCGTTGTTTTCAGTATGTGACCCCCGTGATAAAATATGACAGGAACGGGTTCAAAGCACGAGACCGGCTGCTTGTTCTGACCCAGTCCTCGGCGTATGTGGTGGAAATGGCCAAGATCAAGCAGAAAATAGACTACGCCACTCTGAAAGGTAATGGTGGAAGGCAGTGTGGGACATCCCTTTCTGCCAGTGACCCTGGGGGTGGAAGGATGAACGTCTGAAACTCGGTCTTTCAAAGACACCTGAAGCCGTGATCTACCTGAAAACACTTTTTCCTGGGGGACAGATAAAGGGTCTGTGTGTCAGCATGCCGTTCCTTGAAGTAGAAAGTGTGAGTAAGAGGACACAGTTCTTTGAAATACTTAAACGCAGGATGTCATAATTTTGTGCTAAAATAGAGGGGAGGAAAAAAACCCCCAACTTTTCTACCCCATTTTGTAGGTATTTTTTAATCCTGCCATTGTCTGAACTGTAGTCCAGGGGTAGCATATATACTTTCTCCCTTCTCCCTTGTCAAAACAAAGGTAGCATGGAAAGGTACGGAGCAAACAACTAATGCACCGTGTTTAAATAACCACTGTTGGAAATGTGTTACGGACAAGTGGATGACAGAGAGAGGGATCTTCAGAAGGTATTTGGAAAAGTGGGAAGAAGATGATGGTGTTGTGGAACTGTCTCTGGTAGGTTTTCCTCTAATTCTTGGATTTCTTTTGAAGGTATTTCCACCAGTAACCTGAGCGATGGGATTGTTGTCATTCATGTTCCCGAAGACAACAAACAGAAGGTAGAAAATTGAAATGTAGCTACTGTGAGACTGTGGTTAGGAGTAGGGTCTTGTCGTGGACAATTCTAATATTTTCCTATGAAATACTGGAATTACATAATGACTGATGTTTACTAATTCTGTAATCAGGTACACCTTTTAGACCTTTTACATTCTTGCTGTCTCACCACGAATACTTTCACTTTCCTGTTTATTTTTTTTTATTTTTTTTTAGAGTCAAAGTCACTATAAATCCTAATAGTCCCTGGAAAGGACGTTTAGCAAACCAGACTCGTACACGACTGTTGTAACTGCTGTGTCATTATTGGTCCCTTCTGCACGGCGGTCACTACTTCAGCGTTAGGAAGGAGTTTCTCTGCATACACAGCTGCTGCGTGGTTTGTGCGCTGGGACGATGACAGATGACTTTATGCCTCTCTTATTTCGGTTTCCAGGGAGATGCGATACTTCAGTGTGAGCATATCTTTGAGACGGTCACTAAACTCTGCATGCTGGCCAATAAGCAAAACCTTGTTAAGGTTGTGCAGGGAAGGTAAGGAAGGAAGCTGAATGGATCGTTTTGTGCGGGCTGTATTTTACGGAAGAACCTGCTTCAAAAACTTTTAGGCCTGGACTACCTAGGTCAAAACTATCAACATCACCCCAGCAGACAGTGCCCTAAGCTGATGAGGCCTGTTGCGGTAGCACGGTTGTTTTCGTGGCACAGGGGAAACAAGATGGGATGCGTTATTTTAAAATCATTACAGTCTTTCCCCACGCTAATGAGGCTTGCTTCCACGACGCTTGTGGCTGCACCTTGCGAGCTGTGCTGCTTTGCTCTAAGATCTGCCCGTGACCCAGCTGCCTAAAACCCCAACTTGTTTTTAGGTGACTGTATGTTGCAAACACTTTTTCCGGGCTTCTGCTGATGTGACCTGGGCTGTGAGGTTGGGGCTTTAGTGGTTTCACAGCGGATCTCATTAGCACCAGCTCTGAGGAAAGCTTGCTGGGCTGAGCCTGCGGGTCACTTCAGGATAAATGCTCCCCTCCCTAAAAGATTCAGAAGGCCCTGAAATGTGATTGCTGAGCGCAGGAACCTTCCCAGTCACGCCACCAAGCTAATGGCAGGTGGATGCAGTCCGTCTCTCAAATCTCTACATAAATTGAAACTGGCATATGAAACCTGTACTTCTGCTCCAGCTTTTCTCTCTGGCCTTTGCGTTTCAATTGTAATTAGATTCTGTGTGTTCAGTGGTTTTCTCCAGGTCAGATCTGCTTATCTTCTAGTGCTTAATTGCACCAGGAAAATTCAAATGCCCGGACCGGGCAGGCATGCTCCATTCATCAAACCCTTCTGGCTTGTGTGGTATAATGCAATTGTTTAGGAAATTTACCTAAGCTGGAGGGCTCTGATCTTCTAATCTAACGAGATTTGCCAAGGGAACAAAAATAAAGGGGGCTTAGAGTAAAGCCTATTGCAAGGAAAGCATCTAATGAGTAATTCTTGTCTGTACTTGCAGTCTTCAGTTTCGTATTGGCTCTGGGAAGGAAGGCACAATGGTGTTTACTGTTGGGCAGGAGCCTCAGGTCTTCAAAGCCAAAAATGGACAACTAACAGTGGTAAGGCCTCATCTATAAGCGCTGGGAATACGACTTGTGCATTCTCCTTCAATGCTCGACCCCTGTAGAGCGCGCAGCTAAGTTCCAGCAAGGGCCCTTCGCATGAGTTCGGGGAGGACTCGATTCCTCTTACAGGGCAGAGAGGTGCACGACATAACTACCCAGTCAGTGTCTACCTACATGAGATAATTCATAATAGATGGTCATCGCTGTGTTGGGAGTTGCAGCTACACGCCTTCCACATGAATTGTCACTGCTACTTACTCTTTCAAGCTGTAGCTGACAAGGTTCTCTCCTGGCCTGGTCGTTTAGAGAATCTGGCCTGAGCCCAAATCCAACACGCACCTGGAAATTTCACCTGACTCCTCCTTTCTCCACCTCTTGTTGCCTCCTTCAACCAAGTTATTTCTGAAATGGGTTGGGGGACAGAGGGGAGAGCATTTCTTGTCACCCAAGCAGGTTATCTGAGAAGGAAGGATCTGTCTGACCCAGTGGCAGTCTCGGCAGAACTGCCACTGAGGGGAAAAACGAATTTCCATGTAGCTATGGAAAACCGGGGGGGAGGGGGGCTTTGCTCCTGTCCTTGCTCGTGGTCAGAAGGGAGATGCTGAACCTGCCTTTTTATCAGCTCCTGGTTGCAAGGCAGTGAAGGGCAGGTGTGGCTGGAAAACAAGGAAAAGATACATGGGTCTTTGCTGCTTCCCTGCTGAGCTTGCCGTGTTTGGTAGTTAGCTGACGGCTCCAAGGGAGAATTACAGCCGAGGTGTAACACCCTCAGGCCCTGGCTAGCTGTCCTTGCAGGCTGGAGGTGAAGGGAGTTGTCTTTACAGGCCAACTGTTAAAAAGAAACCTCTTTCTGTTTTCCCACAGCGAGGACACCTCAAGGATTTGTACTTAATGACTCCTCCTTTTCTCGTCCCAGGTGTCAACCCAGGCAAAGTCCTGATGAGAAGCAGTTCCTGATCCTGGTCACCGTCTTGTTTAGGAACAGAAAGGAGCCTGCAGGATGAGACCAGCACTCGCATCTCCCCTGGAATCTGTGATGCCGTAGGGCTGCTGTGATTTGAGAGTTTGCTTGCATCTTTTAGGCTCTTTTTTTATAGCTGAAAACTATTCAACCACAGTTAAATAAATTCCATTGGGTTGCTGTAACATTCCAGTGAGCATAGATGCTCATTACACAGTCACAGGAAAATGTTTAAACCAAAAGTTCCGCATGTGAAATATCTGTCTCTGCACTCACTACGAGCTGAGAGCTCTGACCAGTCAGGAGGGATTAAGATAGAAGCAAAAAGGCTCCTCTAGCTGTACTTTGAGTCACAACTCACCAGGAAAACTGCATCAAGAGCAGATCAATGAAGTTAACTCTGGTCTGAAAACCCCTTTTCTCTCAGGCAGACTGGCAAAGCCTTTAAAACCAGCAGCAAGTTCTTCGGCATGGGGAGAGACGGTTAACTGTAGCAGTAGGGCTGGTGCTGGTATTTTTGTTGGTGCATCAGCATATGAAGCCGCTCATCGGGAAATCTCAGTGAGCTGCTTTCTTGTCTACTCTGACAGGGGGGAAGATCTCTGCTTTTAGAGTAACACTGCCCTGGTTCTCCCTGCGCGGCAGCTATGTGTGGTGCAGTGGAAGCAAAACCATAAAAGACGACTAAAATGCCTCCTCTTTAAGAGGGATGCGCGGGCTTGGTGCCATCCAGAAGAAACCAGTCTCCTGCTGCTGAAGAACCTTCATCTCTGGCCCCAGAGCTGAGATTCTGCTCCCTCAAGAGTGTGGGAGGCATCACTGCTCCCTTGAGGTGAACTGGGGCAGCGACAAGGGCAGGGGGTGGGAGACGGGAATTGCCCCCGCTCCCTGCAGCTCTGCTGCCAGTCTCTGTTCATAGCGCTACCGCTGCTGCCTCGTGTTGAGGCAAACTTGTGCAGCACCTGCTCCAGCTTGCCTCGGCTAGGCCGAAACTACAGCCTGCAGATCCTTGCCTTGCTGCCTTTGAATCCCAGCGTCTGCAGAGGGCCGAGAGCCAGATCGCGAGTGCCTCTGCCATGAGCAGTGCCAGGAGGTGAAACTAACCGGGAGGAGGCTGACGGCCACTATTTCTTCCTGAAAGTTCCTTCCAGCTCCGTGGACCATGAGGACAGCATGCTTCAAACAAGTAATAAAGTGACTCGCATGTAAATATGAAATATCTTCTAATTTATTGTGTTACATTTTAAAAAAAAAACCAAGTACATATTGCAAACATCAACCATACACTGAAATCCAGCTTAAGCTTTTTTGTGCATAAGTATAAAGTGGGAGGGAATGATTGTACAGAACAGATGAATTCACTGCTATTGTCCAATGGAACAACTCCACTAGGACTGAAAGGTTCTGCCTACCCCTTGCTCTAAGGTAAGACTGGAGCCTGGAGCCTTCCACAAGGGCTGGGATCTAAAACCTGCCTTATGGAAATACAGGAGCAGCTGCTTTGGTCCTACAGCTACACTGATAGAGGTGGGTGGGAGTAAAGCCCCTGTCAGGGAGCTTTAAGCCGGGGGCTGGTGGTCGCCTTTGCCTCCACTGTGCAGCCCTAACCATCTTACAAGGTGCAGCTTTTAGACCAGCTTTTCTGCATGATGCTGATGGACAAAATCACGTCCACGAGCAAGATTTCAGTCAGCTTGGCTCTGCTGTACTGTGACTATTAGCGTCTGTTGCGGGGCGCAGAGGATCAAAGCAGACAGGTCTGCAGTCCCCGTTAACAGGAGGCGGTACCAGACAATCTAAAGAGCTGCTTGTGCCCAGGACGGCTGCCCCGTACCCCATCTTCACCTGCAAGCTGTAGAGGCAAAACCATTTACAGTAAAAAGGCTCAAGAGCTGAGAGCATTTGTACAATGGCATTAACAAAGTCTCTCTCCACAGACCAAGGACAAGTGGCCAGTAGGTAAAGGACGTTCTAACATGGCAGCAGTACAACTTTACTACACAACCACAGCACGCAGAGGGTTAAGTCAGGAGTGTGTTAAGGCAGAGTCTGCCCATAAATGCAGTAACAAAACTGAAACTTACTCAAACTCTCCTGGAGTGACTGACTAAACCAATAACTATATAAACTGCTGTACAAAGATTAAAAATAATCATCCCCTGTTTTTTTGTGTGTTTTTTTGTTTTTTTTTAAGAACTTAGTTTGCAAAACCTGAAAGAGGAAATCCTGAAGCCAGTTAAGAATCTATTTACAGAGAAGTTAATCACATAGATGTGATCTGTCAGGTGCTTAGCACTGGTGTCAGCACGTGTCACCTCCTGGAGCTGAACCTGCTCTTGCACCACAGGACTTGACCGGGTTTCGTCTGAGCGGCCAGCGCTGGGTGGCTGGGGTCCCCCCTGCGCCGCAGCAGGCAGTTCAGCACAGCGAGGATGAAGACGGCCTGTCCCTCCTGCCTCGCAGGAGAGAGCCAGCGCTCTAGCGTTAACGAAGCGAGCAGGGTTTGCTGCAGGACTATCGGCATATTCTACGGGAATGGGCTGGTGTTTCCGTTTCACCCACTGCCGGCCAGCGGGAGCACAGCGGGACTGCTGAGACACAGGAGTCAGACTGAACAGCTTCACATAGCACAGAGGCGAGACGCCTTCCAGGACAGGTCTGTTACAGGTGCTCAGAAACCCACAAACAGCCCAGTAACACACCAGTAAGTGTCAAAGTACACAGTGCTGAAGAAACAGAGCAATTCAGAGGACTTTCCTTCCCCATTCCCCAGCTTATCGCACAAGGAAGGTAAGAAGGGAGGGGCACTGCGTCCTTCACAACGACAATCTGCACTACGGACTTCTACAAACCCTAAGTGTGTTGCAAACACGTGTAAATACACCTTAAAACAGAAGCCTGTAACTGTTAGGACATTGCTGAAGCTGCCGAGTACAGTATAACCGACACAGCTGTTTACTCTTGAGCTCTTACTTATAAACCAGTAGCTGAAGGACAAAGAGTAGAGGAGACAGGTACGAGTTACAGACACCAGCTGCCTGGAACTTAGAAAAGTCTTTGGTTACTAGAAAGATGACCTCAGCCTAACTTTGAAATCATTTTAGCTTTACTCGATGATCCAAAATTGTACCACTGAGCGAACACTTAATGCTTTATTTTCGCCTCTAAGACAAGCTATACATAGTTTGGGATGTAACGGCTCTGAAATAGAAGCACTGGAGTAATGCAGCTGGTGAGCTGACAACACCTTTGGTTTTTAACATGTTAACACGCCATTAACAGCCCTGAGGCAGGAGGAGGAATCCTCGCAGCAGGAAGCTGGGCAGAAGTAAATACCCACCTCACTGAGGAACAGGAACGTGGAGCTGCTGCTGCTCTGTGTGAGACGTCTGGCCATCAAGGCCAGCACTAGATATTCCAGATGAAGGGTCAAAAAACTCTAGAATAGGCCAAAGTACTCTGGTGTCTGCCAAGGTGCCAGCCTGATTGCGAGTTTTAAGACTTCCTACATCAGGTTTCTCTCCCTCTCAGGATTTGTTACGTTAACCATTACAGCTGTGGCTCTGCTCATTATCCTTTAGCATCCAGTCCTACTGAATAATACACGATCTTCCACTATAATTATTACTTGACTCCACAACAGGCAACAAGAGACGAGGAGGTAGATAAAATATTAATTTATAATAGAAAAGTACTCTTAGAAAACTAGACTACAGCGATCTTCTCTGCACAACATTTTAGCTCTGCCCTTTCACACACAGCTGCCATTTCTGAAAAGACTTGGAATATGCTCAGGATAAAGTCAAACGAGGAATAACTGCCCCTGGGCCCCTGTCTACTCCTCTTCTTCATGGTACTCGCGTTGCCCTCGCTCAAAGCAAGACAATGCTCCTGTATCAGTTACAGAACTGAACTACAACTGCTGGCCTCCCCCCAGCTGGGGTGGAGTGTTTGAACCCGCGGTGACCACTGCTTTACCTGCAGTGAAGAAAGCGCCGCTCGCAGCTTACTGACCCGCGAGCTGATGGAAATTAACTCCCCAGCTGAGACTCGGGCTCAGGCACAAATTCTAAGCGCTAACCGGTAGCAACACCACCCTAAGGAAAAGCAATCACATACAATTTGCTCCTGATCCTCCTTTTGGAGGAATTTTAACATCTTCCACCCTTGCACTGCAGGGATATGGCAGGGGTGGGTCTCCACAGTTCAGTGCTGTAGAAGCTCCAGCTGAAACCTTCAGGGAGCAGGTCGTGAGAGCTGCGGGGAGCCACAGCCAGCCGAGCCCAAGCAGCTCCCCTGGCTCCCTCCCACCGCTCCGAGAGGGCTCCCTCTGCTCCCCAGCACTACCCGAATCGAGTCAGCACGTGTGTCACTCGTCCTTCTGGGAGTCACCAAGGCACCCTATCGCTTACAGGCCTGGGAGAAAGGGAGCTCTGGTGCGTTTAGATCACTGCATTTCTCTCACGCCTGAAGGTCTAAGAGACAGGGTCAACAAGTGCCTGGAGGGAAGGTGTACAGCTGACTGACTTTTTTTTTTGTTTGTATTTTTGTTTCATTTTTAAAGTGCAGGACAATTACCAAAGCCAAAGGAAGCCAGCCCTCTTCCTCTCTAGCCACAAAATAGCAAAGACAAGAGTGCTAAAAATTCAGGGCATCTCTCCAGCTGCTCAATAAGTCCTTACAGTATCTATCGTATGCCCAGTAACCTTATTTATTCTTGTCCTAGAACTACTGCATTTAAATACCCCAAATAATCTAGTTTGTTACAAAACGTAATTTACAGACTTTGCTGAACAGAAGTTAAACCGCCTGGTCCTCTGCTGCAGATAATCGGTGAGACAAAGGGCAGCACCTTGCGGACAGAGCTGCGCAGTCTGCGGCTCTCGGCCAGCTCACTGGTGCAGGTGGGCCCTGTCATCCGGACGTTTAATATGAATTCTTCGCACGCGTTCAATGCGCTCTCGCTCCTCGTCTTCTTCTAAGTGATGGGAGCGGCCAGCTGCCCCTCCTGTGGCTTCCAGGAGCGCGTTGTCGGGTCCCCTGCCATCCTGGGACTCGTACAGCAGAATGTTCAGTGTCTCCTCGTAAATGCGGGCTTCTGGGAACTCCACCTGCCCCCCAAGAGAAACAAGGTCACGCTCACCTATTGCCAGTCACTGCAGGCACCATCTTACCTCATTTTTAATTCCTGATACCTTTCTTTTTTAAGATTTCTTAGTTGCACCCTAGCCACAGAAATCCTTCTAGCACAATGGTTTCTGTTCTATTATTTGCTTTCAGCTTTTGAGACCCTGCAACCAGGGACTTTTTTTTCAGAGCTGGCCTGCCCGCGGGGCAGACTCACAGATTTCTCCAGGCAAAGGTAAGAATGCACGGACGGGGAAGGCATTGCCATTGCTCAACAGGACCTGTCTTTACATGGGGACATAAACCAAGTTTGGTTCAGTGAGCAAGTTTGTCTAAAGCTAAAGAACTTGCATCATGGAACGTCACAACTGCCCTGTGTGAAGTGCCACAGCCAAGCAGTCCCTGTCCCACCGAACCCAGAGGATGAGCTCCACTGTGCTGCTCCCACTTTGAATAGCATTGATTATTCTATGGAGATACCAAACAATGAAAGGAGTGTTCAAAATGGAACAGAAGTCAGGATGCCAGTCTGACAGCAGCTGGGCTCACTGCTGGAAGCATTCAGGGGTTTATTCGTACCTTTGTCTGTTTTTTCTCAGTAGCATAAACAATGGAAGTGCAACAAACTTCGGCAATCTTCCGCCCCTGCCCGTAAAAAGACCAGCAGCAGATCTCGTCTCCAATCACATCTTTTATAAAGAGCACTCTCCCATTAAACCTCAAGGACAGCTTATCGAATAGCTCGATGTTCTTCAGCATGTTGTCATCAGAGTTGCTGTGAGAGACGAAGGCAGGCAGCAGTCACGGCAGGGCAATTAAGACAGCACACAGCACAGAAGGGGGTTTCAGGCAGTGAGCATTTACAGGCCCGTACACCCAGCTTCTTTTGACTTACTGTGTCTCTACCAAGGTAGTGTTTACAGCTGGTATCCAGGACTGCAGTGGACAACTCATGTGACTAGTACAAGCAGGAAAACCTGCTGCTGAAGAAGCAGTAATACAACATCAACAGTACTGTGAATAATACTGTCCAAGGCCATTTCAGCTGTGTACCAAATTCTATCACCCAAATGAAACCACTCCTAAGCTCAAGCTCAGCGCCAGCTGGATGGAAATAGCATTATGACATGAAACATATACAAACAAAAGAAAAGGGGGATAAGGTCCCAGACCTGATGATTTTACCATTTATTGAGAACGCTGCACCATGCAACACTTCCTGCATTCAACTAATGGCTGTAACCCATGAGGAATGCAGGCCAGCAGTTGGCCAGGAGTCCCTGCCAGCTGCACCCAAGTGTAAGAGGAACTCCTCTGCCACAGAAATAGCACCTGCTTAGCCTTCCATTGATGACAGCAGGCTCCCTTCTCACTCAAGTTTGAAATTAATTGGGAAAAAATTGGGTGCATGCCAACACCAATCTCATTGGTTCTGAGTGAAGAAAAAGCAAACGCTTATCATGGATTTTGGTCTACGAAAAACCTCAAAGAAGTCCAGCTGAAGTTATTTACCTGGTGTAGGAATATTTGTTGTTGCTTCTGTTATATAGCAACTTCACTGCTGGCTGTAAAAAAGAAACCACAGATCAGTTACAGGAAGTGCAGCAAGAGCTGGAATCTCAGCTCAGCCCAAGACCCCACAGCAGAGGAGCTGCAATACGACATGACACCATCAGGCCCAAGCCCAGTGGGATTCCGTTCTGGCTGCAAAACCGTCACACACGGGTTGGCAATGGGGCTGCAGTCCCTTCTGATCCCTTCTGTGACTAGATCCTAATCTATTCTCACCCACTCTCTGCCTTTTTGCCAAGGTTTAATCATTATCACCACCATCCTCCCCTCTACCTGCCACAGCGAGCAGGCTTCCAGAAAGAGCAGTCATCGACTCACTTTAGCTAAAGAAAGAGTCTGTCATTAATAACCAGTGGACAAATAGATGGAAGATCTAACAGTCCTGAGGATCTACTCGATTAGCCTGATACTGCCTATGCCCTCTGTTTTAATACCTTGTGTGGAGAAATACATGGCCAGGCCCAGCCTGAGCAACATCTGACTTTTAATTCAGAAGAAATGTTTCGTTTGCTGTAAATTTTCAGTGCTTTGCAGCTCAACAGCTGAAGTGCGTGTATTTTAGGGTAAGCCCATTGTTGAAAACTAAAGATCATTTTCTAAAGAACACTTGGTCAAGGTCCCATGCAAGCCCGGGGCAGCGGGACAGCCCCCTCCCAAGCCCCGGCACAGCCTGGCCTCTCTTACCTTGTTAGAAGTGGCTATAAGTTTTTGCTCTTCTTTAGAAGATGTGATGACTGGTACCTTGCAGAACGGTTCATACGCATCTTTGTTCTGCTGAAACAAGAATCAAACAGCAGCTGAATGTAAATAGGCCTTAGGGCACACTCATATTAACTGGGAAGGTCCTGCATATTCTGTGCTGAAGAGGTACAAGTTCGGTGTTCAATCTATCCTTACGGAGTGGCTGCTTCTGGTCCATGCTCTGAACCAGGCTGGCACTCCAGCTACTGGGCAGTGTTCCTCTGGGACCACCCGAGATACTCATTTCTGCTCTCTACCACTCTGCAAATAAGGAGACTTGATGTTATGTACCTATTTAAATGGCAGGATCTGGAACGTGGCTTCACTCAAACAGTAACAGTGGCTTTGATTTCATCCCAGCCTCACACAGACACCAAGTGGAAGCCAGTAGAAAATCCTGTTCTGCCCAGATGCTGCTTCCCACCCAGAGCAGCCTCCTCTTTTTGACCCCTCACTGCAGCCAGAGCAACCCGACTCCTCCGTAGCCCTGCGACCTACCTGCAAGGCTGCTTGGCACTCGTCCACCAGCCCCTGGACCAGGTAGTATTTTGCTTCAGCCAACAACTCTTCGATCTCCCTGCGGCTCTCGGGGAGCGGTACTGCCCCGTCACGCAGGTAGTTCAGTATTGTTCCAAAATGTTTTCCACAGCGGTCGATCAGGATCCAGCCTAGGGACAGAGGAAGACCACGGTACAGGAGAAGAGGCAAACGTGGCAAAAGGCCTTGACACTGGCCTGGGACTGCTGTACTAAGCAGGTTCCTGCCAAGAGAGACAAACTCCAGTTCCGTGCTCGAGCTGGCAAGCAGAGCAGCAGAAAGCAGACGGAATTTATCATCTCCTTCTGCATTTCAAGTGCAGAGAGTGTGGGAGTAAGGCAGGAAGCTCACTTGTTTCTCATAGTTACACAGTTATTGACAAATGATTACCTGAAACAGAAGAATGGATACTTCTCATTCTCCAACTAACCAGCTCTGTTCTCCCTCTATTCCCAAAGCTGTGACGTATTATTTTCTTGCCTTCTGTCTTAGGGCCCTGTTACATATACGCGTGGCTGTTTCTTACAGACAGCTTACTAGAGCCAACCAGACTTGACCGCTTAAAGGTTCTTGCACCTGAACACAAGACAGGGACCCACCATGATGATCTCCAGTCGATGTGCACAAAGGTCAGCAAGAGAAGGGCAGCACAGACTTCAGCAGTGTCATGGCAAACACTGTTTCAGCCCCTATTTTCCCAAAGTGCATTAATTTGGTAGAACAAAGCGGTTATTAGCACAACTTCTTAAACTGCTGAAAGACATGACGTGACGGCATGCGTAAGCAGAATGTAACGTACAGCCCCTGCCCTGGAGCTCACCAGCACTGCGATGTACTGACAACGGTGCACAGAAAAGAAACCAGAGCTACAACCGAAATGCTTTCCAGTTAGCTGGCAACGAAAGGATTTTGCACTTCACCTCTTGTTGCCAGTCTGTTGCCTGAATCAGGCCGGACCCTGAGAAATGTTAGGCAATGTCGAGGCTCGAGTTTCCATAAATGAACAGATGGCCACTCTTATGGGCTGCAGATCAGGAATGCAGCGAGGAAACGCTTGTGGGGAAAGAGTCATATTTTGGACAAATAAGGAAAGTAGGTTAAAGCAGACCCTGTATGTTCTGCATGAATGGAATTACTAGTAAAGTCTGAACATTTGGTTCAATTTGGAAAGCGAACACAGCCCTTTCATGCTGTTCTGTGGAAAACTGAGACACTCTCCGGCAGTTTACTACAGGCTTTCCATCTCCCTCGTTACCCTGCTGTCTGCATAAAACACAACGTGTGCTCGCAATTGTAATTTTACAGACTGCAATAACAAACGAGAAAGCTGGCGGCAGGAGAACTAGAGGCAGAGAAATCAAAGGACAAAAGACTGATCCAGGCTAATGAATACAGTATACCTAACCAACCAGAGCAGAAAACAGCCCATTTGTCAATGCAGAGGTACGTACAGCAAGATCTCCCATTTTAAAGAGCAGAGGGAGCACAAGACACGGTGGTAAACAGAGACATCCATATTCCACAAATGCAGCTGTTGACAGAGTTTACTAGAGTACACCAACATGCAGGGAGATAAAGGGCAGGCCGAGAGCAGAATTATGATCCTCAAACTTCTTTGTTATCATCTCCGCTGCGATTCCCTCTGTAGGCTGTAAAAATCTGCTGCAACTTTATGTTTACAGATGGCGGAACCAAAGCATAATTGCTCATTTTCATGTGGAGGGGGGGATGAGAAAATATTTCGAGCAGCATTGCAAAACACAAGCGACTGCTAAAACAGCTTTCAAAAAACCTTCTGTTTTAACCAAACAGCCAAGCGTGCAGCCAAAACGAGATGACTCACAGGAAAACGACCCTGCTGCCACTCAGTCACGGCTGTGCAGAGCCTAAGAAGTGGGTTTCAGCTACAGTCTTTCAAAGACATTTTTTAATTGCAGTGTCCTGTGATCCATTTACTGAGGTAGGAATACATAATCCATGAACTGTACGTACACACATTAGACTTTCAGGAAACTAATCTTTTGTTTTACAAGCAGTCTCAGGGACAGCATCCAAACATTCAAACTAATCCAGACTACATTTTCTGACTGAGCCTTGACAGATGAAATAGTAGCCTGACACTGAAGACTGCCTGATGCTCAACAGTCTTACCAGCAGCCGAACGAAAAACACACATCTCGATCAACTGGTTAACAGCAGTGGGGAGTGAGGGGGGGGGGGAAGAAAAATCACACTGCAGAAAAGAAAATTGGAAACAGATGGATGCACCTGGAAAACTCACATCCTTCTATCTGCTCATTGCCACCAAAACAAAATTTTTGAAATATGCCGATTTGCTACAGTTTATGAACAATTTCTAAGCCGAAAATAATCATCTGCCACCCACCGCCAGAGAACTCCGGTCTTTTCTCCCCCCGCCCAACTAGCAGCATGTCGCAATTGTTAAGCTTTGAGAAAGAGCTGGGGAGATGGTGCTGGGGTCAGAAGAATGCATCGAAACAAAGAGGAGGATCCCGTGTGATGCATTCCACAGACTATTTAGAAACTTTACTCCTTCCAGTTTCTCTGCAAGTCTGGCTTCTTTTCCTAAGAAGCACATTGTTTTGTGCCAGATTTTGGGTGTGACCAATTAGCAGTATTTTGAACAATTTCAGATAAAAAGAGTTTCCTTTAACAGCTGTAATACTATTGTCCCAGTTTCCAGCATCAGGCCAGGCCAGGGGAGATAAAGTAAGAACTACTGCGATGGGAGTGTCTCGGTTACAACACACAGGAAGTATCAAATTCCTATTAAAACACAAACTGGCTAAATGGAACAATCCCACACAGACACTGTGGGATTCACAGCAAAATAAACTTGTGATTTTATGTCTCAAGCATGACATTTTAGCAGATTAAACTCCAGTTACCTTCATATTAACAGCAATATTGTCAGCTGCTCTCCAGCAAAAAGAACCTGCACTTACACTGACTCCAAGCCTTGGGAACGCGATGTACCAGCCCTCCTGCGGTACCTGCCCAGGATGCCCGGAGGAAGCGCTCAGACCGCGCCAGGGTGGGCTTCCAAAATTAATTTGGAATTTCCGATCCATTTCCAAACTGCTGGACTTAAGAAGCCTTGAATTATCAAATTTTGTGAAACACAGAGCAGCCTTAGTGAGGAATGGGAGGATGCTTTTGGACTGCCTGAAGTTTAGCAGCAAGGGGAGAGGGTCCTTCAATGAACTGGTTCGCAACAATGCCACTAGAACACCCCTCCAGTCTTCCCAGTAAGGGTGCCTATTCCCATTTGACAGGTGTTTTTTTTTCCAATTTGATCCACAGGCTGGCTTTTTTATGCAACCTGCAGAGACCCTGAGAGGTAGCCTAGAGACCCTTTGATCCGGAGCCCACAAACCACAGCGCCAATGTTACTGCTTTACAGTAGCTGAAATTCGCAAAAGGCACAGTATAACACCCAGAACAATGCAGCTTTCCCCGCCCCCCAGCTTCAATATAAGGACTTCTAACTAAAACAGGAATATTCAGACAATTAGGTTGCATTTTTTACGATTTTTTCCTCCAATTGCACTTCCTCCTATCTCAAGAAAGCTGATCACAAGAGCCTTACTAAATCCATCACTTGTTCCACATGACCTCTAAATATAGACTATTCTAAAGCACTCAAAACGAAGCAGCAACTCATCTAATCACATACTACGTTTTCTATGCTTGCAGCAAGTTCAAGCAAAAATTTCAAATAATTAACTAGTCACAGTAAAGGTATTTTGAACCTTTAGGCTCAGCGATTGTTGTGGTTTGGGCAGTAGCTCTTGTTAAAGACAAGGTATTCAAGTCTATAAACACAGTTATGGGCAAAACGTCAGTGCATAAATAGAAAGCTGTGCTTCCAGTTAAACTCCGTGGCACTCCTACAATGTGAGAATGCTCATAAAACTATGCTACCAGCTGCAGTTATCACAGACACTTTTTAACTATATTATTAATTTAAACAGAAATGCTTTCAAGAATCAAGCAGAAGATAAAATCAACACATCTGGTAAGAAAGTGAAGTATTTGAGTGCTGCTCCTTTAGCAGACTGTAGTTTGACATTCTGCACATTCCTTCTTTCCAGACACTTTTACTGTGGAGAGACCCATTTGCTAGCTCTCTCCTTTTATAGTCAGTAATACTATAGCAAATTTTCTAAAACATTTGCAACTGGTTTTGTTTTAGTGAAGCTGAAAATCAATGCTCTCACAAGAAAATAGTTTCAATTAAAGAATCAGCTTCCAGCTCACAACTTCTCCCTCCCAATCTTCAGAGCAGATTTTAGACTTGTATTTGAGGTAAGGAAAGAAGATGAGGGAACTGCCTTCTGAGCTTCAAAGTAAATACGCAAGTCCTGACTCACCGTTTCTTAATCACTATCCCCACTATTTTCCATATGCTTAAGAGCTTTAGACTTTGTATTTCAAAAGAAACAGATAGTCCATGCTATCTGGGCCTGACAGGAGCTTCAGGACACATTACTGTCTTTTTGTCGTTTAGACAACTATTCAAGCCATCTGTGTCTTTTGTTCCACTTCTTTTCTCAGTTGTATAAGCTACAAGTTTTAACACTAATAAAATGCAGAAACATCTGGGGCTACGAACAGATGTTCCTCTCTGCTCTCTAATATTTTTCCTCCAACTCCTTCTGACCTATTTTCACTGAAGAGGAAGGACACCGGCGCGAGGGACGCGGGGAGCAGCCCCTTACCTTCGCTGTCCGTGAGGACTTCCATTCGGCCACTGAACATGGCCTTCAGCATGGTGTCCTGCTTGGTCAGGGTCTGCATGGTGGTGTAGTAGAGGGCACCGCCAATGTTCAGCTTGACATACTTGGAACTCGGACTCGTCCCTTTGAAGGAGGTAGTGCGAGTCGCAGCCGCCGGCACTGCTGAGCTCACCACACTTTCTCCCGACATCTCTTCCTGCAGGCAAGAAGCTATCGGTTAGACTTGCAGTTCCACTGCATGACACCCAACTTGGTCTTACCGTTGGTTATTTTACACAAAAGTAGGCATAGATGTGCTGGGCACTATCAGCCTCAGCTCCTCTCTGCAAAGTTCTCAAACGTTTTAGATGTTTAACTCTGTCTTCTTTCTGACAGTGCCACAAACCAGCCAAACAACGTCAGCCAGGGAAGAACACTGTGAAAGCTGAGCAGCATTTTACACTGCAAAAGCCAGCACTTTCCCACAAAACTGCATTCATTTCTTTCACAACTTCTAAAGCTTAAGCTCTTACACCATGAATAAACTGGTACGTAATTGGGCAATTCCCAATACACAGAGCTTGAGCAGATGATTCCCGTCTTAAAATGCAGACTATCCATGGATTTTCTTGAAGCTTTTTTTCCCTTAAAGCATACGCGGCTCTACAGAGAGCCCACACAAGCTTCTCGCTCTCCTCCCTGCCCTCCCACATTTCTCAGCACACCAGAACCCAATGTCCAACATCCCCGACTACCTCTGCCCGCAGTCCCCAGACCAAGTGGACTCCGGGCAGCTAATGAGGTCACATGCTGTAACAGGAACACGTTAGCTTAGCACCGCAAATGCTCTGAGAGCTGCTAACAATAAATCCTTAATCAAGACGTGTCCCTGCAGTTAACTGTTTTGCCTCACAACGTGGCAGGATGGGATGATTAACACCCTGCCGCCTCAGACAGACCCAGGCCCTACAACTTCCAGAGCACGCTGGCTGACTGAATGATTTTTGCTCCGCTGTCACGAAGAGCAGAACCATCAGACAGCAAATGTGAGCGGTAGTGCAGAAACGTAGCTACATGTTCAGACTGTGTTTCACAAGGCGAGTCAGCGGGATGGGCAGAAATGGCCAGAGGGGACTGTTTATTCTGCCATGGAGCCTGCCAGGACTCTGGAGTGCAAAAGCACCATCCTCAGCCCCACGTCCAGGCTCCTGCAGCAGCTGAAGCCCCCAGGAACCATGCTGGGGCTCCCAGAGGGGGACCCAGCCCTCCAGCATCACCCACGCCAGCACCCTACCACCCACGCGGGGTGCACCCCGGGCCTGCCCTCCCCAAACCACGCCAGCCTCTAGCTTGGGAGGACCGGACCCTCCCCACACACCTGAAAACCAGCCTGCGGGCACTCAACTCCTGGGAGCCAGACTCCTCTACCTGCTCCCTGTTCTCTAAGTGCCCCAACCTCGGGGGGGCTGGACGCCCCCACACCCCTCACAACCTCACCGTCCCTTTCCCAACGCTCCCACACACCCCGCAACCTCCACCCATCCTTCCCAGCACCCCGCACATACCCCGCAACCTCCCCCCCTTCCCAGCACCCCGCCCCTTAGGGACTGAAACCCCCCAAACCCCGCGCTTCCCGTGCACCCCGCCTTGGGGCCGGAACCCCAAATTCCGCTTCACCCCAACGCCCTCAGACCAGCACCCCCCCCCCTCCAGCGGGGAAGGCCTCCCCACCCGCGCACTCCCACAGCAGCTGACCGGCCCCACACGCTCCCCAGCCACCCCCAGTCCCCCACCTCCGCGACCCAGAGCGCCCCCCCGGCCCCGCTCGCCCCCCAGCCCTCCACGGCCCCCTCACCATGAACGGTGCCGCGCAGCCCCACGGACAGAGCGAGCGGGGAGCGCCGGGGCGGGGGGAACTTCCGCCCCCTCTGCCGTCACTTCCGCCGCGGCCCGGGTGCGCCGTCAAACCCTTCCGGTATCCCCCTCGGCCTCCCGGGCCGTGCCGTACTTCCCCCTCACAGGCCCTGCCCGGCCTGGTCCGGCCCACCCGGTGGCAGGGAGACCCGGAGCGGGCTACCCTCTCCGTGCCGAGCCGGGCGGAGCCGGCGGCGGGCGGGAGAGCGGGCGGGCAGCGGAACGGTGGTGGCAGTAGTGCGGGTTGCCGGCCGGAGCGCGGACAAGGGGGGGGTACGAGGCGGGGGCTACAGGGCAACGGGGCTGTGGGCCTCGGCCTCGGGGGTGAGGGACCTGCCCCGGGGCCGCTCGGCCCGGCCCGGCCCTGTCTCTGTCGGCGGTGTAGGCGGCGGTGGGGCGAGGGTGAGGGTCTGTGGGGCAGGCCCATTGGGCCCGGGGGTGGGGGGGCTGTGGGACAGGCGCTTTGGGCCCAGGAGGGTCCATGGGGCAGGTGCCTGGGGCCTGGAGTGGGGGTGGGCCGTGGGGCAGGTGCTTTGGGCCCGAGGGAGGGGCCGTGGGGCGGGCGCCTGAGGCCCGGGGGGATCTGTGAGATGGGCGTTTGGGGCTGAGGGGGCGTCTCTGCTGGCTGCTTTGCTGATGGCTTGGGCAAGGGCCAAAGCATTGGAGTCCAGTTGTGGGGATGTGGCATGGCTCATGGGTCCTGCCCCAGCTCTGGCAAAGTGGGAAGCGCTCGCTGATGCTCAGGTCTCGCTGGTTCCCAGGGCCCTGGCACGCTCGAGGCTGGCCTGCGCTTTTGTCACGCGTGGAATTGTTTCTTACCCCCCTCTGAAGTGTGAGGAGCTGCCTGTGCTGATCACCACTGCTCAGTTGTGATGCTTCTTCTCTCCCAAAGCTTTTCTGACTTAACATTTTCTTGAGGGTATAGTGACAGGTAAGCCTGGTCAAAAGGACTTAGGACTGGAAAGGTAAAGACTAAGTCCCCAAATCACACCCAGGTAACGTGCTTATCTGTGCAGGAGCTGCCTGCAACTGGTAGATGAAGATCATGTTTGTGATAAATGACTATCACACACTTCTTTTGAAGAAGTAAGCCCTCAGGTGAGTTCGTTGTCAAGTATTTATGAAGCTCTCATCGTCTCTGTGCATTTTGGCTTCTTGAGTGGCAATAAATTAGCTTCCAGGCATCCCTTGTGCCCTTTCCCTCATATCCTTGCCTCTAGAATCATTTGTCTAAACAAGAAAATGAAAACAACTAAGACTGGAAAGGGGAGTTGGAGTACAGGGAGTGGAACACAATGACAACACGCTGATTGGTTTTTTTGCTCTTAAAATCTACTTGCGTGTATTAGGTTGCAGGCTTTGCGGGAATGATTTGGATATCACTGTGTTTTCTTATTGCAGTCCCATTGACAGTAACTTTGACTTTGCCTAGGCTGTGTTTTGCACGCACTTCTTTCTGTGCCGTTAGTTACTCTCCTTCCCCTGTTAAAATGTTGGATGCAGGTCGTCAGCTCAGAAGTACTGTAAAGAATTACCCTTGCCTGTGCATTTTGTCCACTCTGGTCTTCCTTAGTTCCCCAGGTGTTTGCTGCAAAGATTCTTTGTTTCCTTAAATTTATGTTTTGGTAGGTTAGAAAGATGTTCAGCGCGAGCCAGTCCTCCAAAGCCCAGTTCCTGGACAAAGCGCGCCAGGCTCGGGAGGAGCGGAGGGAGCTGAAGGAGAGGGAGCGTGCGGCTGTCCAGATCCAGGCTTTGATCAGGAGATTTCTCTGTCGGTGCCGCCTGCAGAGGGAGATAAGGTGTGTGAAATTCTACCTTCCATGCTTTGCTCTTATCTGGAGAGGTGTCTTGATTTTTAACTACCAACGCTCATTTTTCTCACTTCGGTAGGAGAGAAGCGGAGGATTTCTTTGGGGCAAATGAATCTGGCTCAAGTAAAAGAAGTGCTCTTTCTATCTTCAGAATTGCTAGGAAACTACTGTTTGTATTTAATCATAAGGAGGACAAAGAGGTAAGGTTGCTACTCTGACGTGCTTTTCTTCTTTTGAGGACATATTTTAACATGGTAACGAAATTTAGTTTACCAAGTGATCGTGTAGGTTCCTGCGATATATTTTGGCTTCAGAAATGTGATCTCTGTCTCCTAGTTCTTCTTGCAGAGATCTGCCTGTAGGAATTGAAATAGAAGAACCCTTGAATTTTTTAGTAGCAATTCCGTATTCAGGGCATAGTTTAACGAATGTTTTTCCTGGTGACCGTGCCAACTTCCATAATTGAGCGGTGCCTTGTGATTTTGTCAGCTGCATTGGTTCCCCTGGCAGGTACATTGTGGCAAGCTCGCAAAGAGTTGTCCTGGCAGAGTGTAGAGTGCAGGCTGTTTGTGTCACAGCTGCTTTTCTGACTATGCCCTGAATTTGTGGTTTCAGAGTGAAGCCTTTTGCTGTAGTATCTACGAAATGATGATATTTGCCCCAGGAAACTGTGAGGACTAATTATAATAAAAACAGTTGGAAAATTAAAAGCTGTATTTAAATTGTAGCGGCAGTGAGTGACTTTTTTTTAACCTCTATTCCATCAAACTCCTGTTTATGATGGTGCAAGTACCGCAAATACAGTTTTCTGTATTTACATAAAAAAAAGTGTATCTTGCATATAACTTATTTAAGTGCCTGGCATCCATTTGAAGTTCTGCATTACAGTGACTGGGTGCAGTGCTGAAACATGTTTGTTCTGCTTCTCCTCTCCTTCTCCTTCCAGCAGCAAGTCAGTCCCTTGCTGGGCTGGGCCGAGGACTAGGCTGTGCTCGTTTCCACGCTGTTTCTGGACACTGCTCTGTTAGGATAACCACAGCAGCCAATTCTGTAGCTCAGGATGGGTTTATAACTTGAAAGCATGTGACAAATACAGCTGGACTGAAATAATAGTTAAGGAGTTCTGGATGTGATCTCCAGGTTCTGCTGAGAGCCGTGATCGTTGGGAGTTTGGAATACACTGCTGCACTCGTTAGCATTAAGCTCTTCTAGCTGAACCCCAACTTTTTTGCTTTTCTGGCTTCAGCCTTTGCTGTTGAGGGAGGCAATTTAGCAGGGAAGGCTGAGAAATTCCTCCTGTTAATGGGCACTGTGTTCGAGGAGGGAGTTTTTCTGCATAGCTGTAGCATGATGTGTAAGATGCGCTCCCGGGAAAAGGAGCCATCGGCACTGTCTCTAGGGAGTGTGTTTGGAACATTTGTTGTTTTGATACAGAGGTATCTTGCTCCCTCTGCTGAGCTGTTCCTAGTGCTCTTCCAGAATAGCCCATCCTGCAGTTAGAACTAATGCCACCTTTTTCTTTTTCTTTTTTTCCTCCCAGAGATTTGAAAAGCTGTGCCGGTGTATTCTCAATAGTATGGATGTTGAGAATGAGCCCAAGGTCAGCAGGGTGTGTTTTTTTAGTTTGGAGGTGGGAGGGTTGGTTAGTTGCTGGGGTTTTTTTAACTGTACATGTGGGGGTTTAGGTTGGTGATATTTGAAATTTAGCTTTCAGAAGCCCTTGAACACTGCTGACATTCCATGGTGAATGTTTGGACAAGTTTTTTAGTATTCCTCTTTACTATATACAGCTTATACAGCTATAGGAATTAAAGGGCAATTTCTTTCTGCCGTGGGTGGTATGCTTTGACCCGGGAATTCTGGGGAGAGAAATAACTTGGTTCTGCTGCCGAGGAGGTTGTTTTGTTACAGAGCTTCGTTGTAATGTATTCTGCCAATCTGTGGCACAAATACTAATCGCTGCTTCCGATTGTATCCTGCCTTTCTCAGGTGTGGTATGTGTCGCTGGCACTCTCCAAGGATCTCACGCTCTTATGGATCAAACAGATCAAAGACATTTTGTGGTTTTGCTGTGAATTTCTCAAGCAGCTTAAAGTAAGAATTGTTTTCTTTGTGTTTCGTCTTCCTGCATTTAAGGGTTCTGTAGTTTGGCACAAAGCTAATACGATTTATTAACATTGGTGGTTGTTATCGCAGCCTGACATCTTACAAGACTCCAGACTGGTCAATTTGCACCTCACAATGCTTGTCACCTTCACAGACACTTCTACGTGGAAGATCCTTCGAGGAAAAGGTTGGTGCATCCAATTCAATATTTTAAGTCACTGATCTGGGACTTGCTATTAAAATCTACTGAATGCTGTTTCTGCACCCTGTCTCTTCCCGTGCTTACCACAAACATTTATTACAGTTCTGTGCTGGCACAAAGCATAGAACAGGCAGTGAGGATTCCCTTGAGATTAGAGAGGCTATTTCCCTTAGAACAGTAACAGTTAACAACGTTTTTATAATGCTCCAAAATCTCGCACTCAAGAAGTGTTCAGGGCATAATGGAATATGTTTTTAGCTCTGCGGTTTTGTGGGAAATACACATAGAAAGACAGATGAATATCATAAGGAAATGTGAGTCTTACACCTTAAACAAGACTTGATGTGAAACGCTGCTCAAATGACGGTTTTGCGTTTAAGGGCAAGGACTTTGTGCAAGAAGGGCTTGTGAATTGGCAAACTGTTTCATAGTGTGTAAGGAAGTAAAGAGTGGAGCTGCGATGCTGGTTTAGTAACGTCAGTGTTTTAACCCGGAAGGTGAAACCCTGAGGCCTGCCATGAACCACATCTGTGCAAACATCATGGGACATCTAAATCAGAAGGGATTTTATTCTGTGCTGCAGGTCAGTCTCCGGCTGATACAGTTACGTCTTCTCTTTATTCAAAACAAGCCTCAGTCCTGCGCTGTGGTCCTTGTTCTGAGGAAGCTTTTCTGATCTCTGTGGTGGTGTGTCAGGGAGAAGCTGCTTGTGGAGCGCTGGTGATTTGTGTGGGATCATAGTTTTCTTCAAAGCAATAACGCAGAGTCTCCCCACTTGAGACCAAATACACCATCTCCTTTTTGTCACTATTGCTGACTCTAACTCCTACTTAATCATCTCCTAATGAGATGGACAGAAAGGACTCTTGAATATTTTTCCAAACCTTGCTGCTGCCATTTTGTATGTATTTGATTTGTTTACTGTTCTGTACGGGAAAGGAACTGATGTAATTTTTCTTAATCTTTTAAATGAGGATGATATTACCAGGCAGCTCTCAGCCTTGCCTGTTTATTTTAAAAGGCCTGGGAACTGTCTGAGTACAGGTCCTAGGGAAATAAGTACTGTGGAGTGTCTGATTTGTTTGCAGTTTCTCTGTTACACCATTATTAACCGGAAGCCCTTCTAGTTCTGCCAAATGACTTGTAGTAACTGGTTTTCAGGTTTCTTTGGTAGTGTTCTTTTTCTCTGCTCTGTAAATAAACATAATGTCTTTCAGGAGTAATCATAATCTTTTTTCGAGTACTGTAGGAGTTTTTGGTGTGGTTTTGTTTTTTGTTTGGTTTTTTTTTTTTTTTATTCCAGATTTTGCTAACTAATGGCTTGGCAAGATCCAGACCTTCCTTGTCCAAAGGCTCTTTGACTGCCATCTTCTCTCTTGCATTACGGTAAGGCAGTCAGAGCTAATTGGGATGATGTGCAGCCAAATTTGTCTTTATTGTGTTTTCTGAAGGCTTCTCATTCTACCAATCTCTTTGTGCCATTGAGAGTATCACCCTGATGAAAGAAGCTGCTTTAGGGAAATAACCCACTTTTCCTGTCATCCATTTTCAGATCAGAATGCTCTTAAGTCAGTAATTAGTGTTAGTATGAGCCCAGACTTCGGAGTGCTGTTCCAGTTTAGAGTACAGCATCTGTATCTCCTTCTGTTGAACCCTCAGAAGGGGCTGGAGTTCTCTAGATAAGTATGGTTGTGCCTCCTCACGATGAACTGCTGATGCAGATGTACCTGTTACTCAGTTTGCGAGGGCAAGGTTTGTCCCTGAAACAAGAGGTGGGTGCAGATTTTTCTAATGGTTCAGTCTGTTCTCTTAGAAATAAGAAAAGTACGCTGTTATCCTGCCCTCACCTCTGCAGACCCCATGTCTCTTCACTTTGGAAATCTGCAGCCTCTAACGAGCGTTCTTTTAAGACTTCAGTTGTTAATTGTGTGCAGCTTCCCCTCTATAGCTGTCACTGCTGGGATGATGAGGTTGTGATGTTCAGTAGAGTAGTAATGGATGTCCTTGAATGCCACTTAACATCTTCCTAAGGAAAACAACTATTTAATTACTGACTACGGTAATGGGGAAAAGAGGAACTTAGGAGAAGAACCACATAACGCTTAGGGTGCTCTGGGTGGTATGGATGTGCTGTGTAAAAATACACTGTGCTGTGAACTGTTTGGCTTATATTCCTTTGAGTCAAAAGCAATTTTGTGGGCTTGCTGTGATAACAGACGTGTAAGTGAAGTTCTTTTTCCAGTGATGCTTCTTGATGAGGGTAGAACCAGCAGCCAGTTCTGCAGGGCTCAGTGAAAGCCTGCGTCTTAACTTTGCGAGGTCAGGTTTCTTGCACTGAAGTATTCTTCTCTCTGTAGCCCTGTGGTTGCTGCGCAGTTTTCAGACAATCTGTTGAGGTCATTTCTGATCCATGTCATGTCTGTGCCTGCTATAATGACTCATCTTGCTACTCTAACACCTGAGGTAAGTGCGTGATGTAATAGTACCAAAAATCCATTGAATATCGCATAAGGCAACTTGTTATTCCATTTTATCAGCTCTTGGAACAGATCATTGGCAATTCTCTCTTTGCCAGTTTCAACTCTGTTGTGAAAGCGTTTCATCCTTACACCCCCCAGACACTCTGGGTTTCTAATACCGCAGGTGTTATTAACACCAGTGGGATGATGGGCTGAACTGCCCTAAAATAAATAAATAAAATAAAAATAAAGGCATATGTGACACACAGCTTGAATTTTTGCATGTCCTTATTCTTCCATTTCTGTAACCATAGACAGAGCCAAAGGAAAAATCAGTCCGTTGCATGGCAAAGGATCTGTGACGGTAACTAATAGGCCATCCACTAATCTAATTTAATTTGATGGCTCCTCTGTGTAGCTTGGTGCAGAGAGGCAAGTTTTGTGCCAAATGGGCATTCTGTGTTCTTGCAAACAGACAGTTGCAAAGGTCTGTCTCCGACTGGAACACAGCCTGTTCACCTGCAAGGTTTTTTATTTCCTAGACCAGCTTCCTGTTAAACACTCTCTTCAGTGCATCAGTCTCAACTTGCTGCTTTATTTGGAAAAAACTGACAATCCGAATTCCTGCTGGCAGATCGGGTGTGGTTGTTCTGTGTGGCTCTGTTCGGCCTCACCGGCCGTTAAATTCTGTCTTTCAGCGTCTGGCAGTGATAGAATCTCATGATCTTTTCCGCAAGTTCATCCTGTATTTAAGTCGTGAAGCACAATGCCGAGACGTCTGTGTGTGCCTGGAAGGAAGTCACACTCTTTGTTTGTTAGGTAAGCGCCTGTAACGCTCCTGTTTTTACTGTGCTTGGAAGAGAATCTTCAGTCAGATCTTTTTCCATGGGTCAGAGCTGCCTCCAACTCATCTTTTTTTTTTTTTTTTTTATTCTTATTTAGATAGTTTCTAAACAATAACTGAGATATATTTTGGGATATTGCAAACATGTTTTAAGGCTGTTGCAAATGGAGGAAGGGTCAGAGACTTGCACTTGTATACATGTCATCATGCCTAAACCACAAAGTAGTATCTCTTCTAGCTTTTCACTTGGACTCTGAGAAAGGCTTGCAGTGGAGCAGCCTTGAATCTAACTTCCCTAAATGGATGTGCTACTGAAATATTTAAGTTCACGTTACTGTAAAAGTAACAAGAAGAACAGCTGGAACTTGGGAGTAAGCGTGTAGCTTGTAGTACTTTGTAGAAGGTGTTAGTGGGATACAGACAAGAAGGCTGCAGGAGGATGCCAAAGTGACATGTCCCCTTAGTGGCTGATGTGTGCTGGAAATGGCTTGCTTCGGGGTAGCTTCTAGTAGTCATTCTTCACAGAAATCCTCTCCTGGGCTTTAAAAGGGGTGTGAGTTCATTTTGTGTATTGGTGTCTGTAACCACTGTCCCGCAGCATCTGTTCCTCTTTTAAGTCTCGCTGTGCTGGTCATTCCGCCAGGTAATCTTGTATACTTGGGCTCCTTGAATGACAAAGTTCTTGAGGAGGAGACAGCTCATTTTGTGGGCGTGCTCATTCACATGCTCTCCTACTGCCAGAAGTACGTTTCACAAAAGAAATCCAACCTCACCCACTGGCATCCTGTTCTAGGCTGGTTTTCACAGACTGTGGATTATGGGTAAGTGGGGAGGACCTTGCGGTGATAGATGATTAAGCCTCTCTTTTTCATTTTTTCCCCCCCTTTTTTTTTTTTTTAATCATGCAATGCATTTTAAGTTTTGAAGTGAGCAGTGTGACCCTATTCAGAATAACTTCTCAGATATTTCGGGTTATATCTGCACAATATAAACTGCTGCATTTATGTACAGACTATTACATGAGGAAATTTGTCTCGTATAGTTAGACTGGTACACAGTGGCCATACTGGTACACTCGATATAGGACCTGTATGCTCTTCCTACGAGGACCATCTGTAGGGTGGGTGCCTACTCCATTTTGACTATTAGCTAAATGTATGGAAGTGTCGCTGTCGGGTGTTTTCTTCCAGCCTGCCTTCTAACGTGTCTCTCTGACTTGTCTTTTAGATTGAATGAGTCCATGCCTCTGCTGACAAAGCAACTGCAGCATCTCTGGGGAGTCCATATGATCCGCATCCTCTTCAGTGATGTGCTCAGCAAGAAATTGCTGGAGAATCAGGAAATAGCTCAGCTGCCAACACAGCCGGTTTCCCCTCAGAACAGCCTTCCTATGAAGAGTCAGTTCTGGAGGGTTGCTTTTTTTGTGTCTCTGTGTGTGTGTACACGTGTCTTTCTCTCTTGCAGACTCCCAGGGCTTTGACTTTTACGCTAAAAGCTTTGAGTAATTACTTGCAGCAGCTGCTGCTACTTAGGTGGGGATATGGTCTCTCCTATTTGTAATTCCTGCTCAGAATGCCTCTGTGACCTCGGGCAAGTCTCTTACTTTGGTGCTGTGAAAATACATGCTTATTTTAGCAGGTTTTTTTCATTGTTTCTCAAGTAGCTGAAGTGCTTACTGCATAAATTAGTACTTCCCAAGGCAGGATGGGAGACCAGCTTCCCAGGTGAAAAGCAAGGTGAAGCTGGCTCACGGACCTGTGATGCGTGATGATTCTGCAGAAGAGTATTTGGAATGAGACAGCTATAATCTAGCTATTTTCTAGCTGCTGCCCATAGCACTAGGTCCTGTGGTCATTAGTTACTGCAGTTCTGATAAGGTTTTAAGCTCTAGAGTGATGCCCCCACTGAAATATTCTGCGTTACTGGCAACTGTACAGTGTTCTGCCAGAAAAGTCCACCAAAACCTACTGTCTGTGGAGTGACTTAGTCTGCTGAAAATCCTCTTTATTTTGTGTCTGAGAATAAGAAATGGTTTGGAATAGCACTTGTGTCTCCTGAGCCAACGTCTCGTGTGCTTCTCTGTCACCAGATCTTTTCAAGAGAGCTTTCCAGAAGTCTGCATCTGTCCGCAACATTCTCAAGCCTGTTGGGGGCAAGCGAGTGGACTCAGCAGAAGTGCAGAAGGTGTGCAGTATCTGTGTCCTGTACCAAACCACGCTTACAACGCTAACGCAGATCCGTCTGCAGATACTCACAGGTCAGGGCACATCTGTGCTTTTCAAATCGCTTAAAATGTGGAGAAAAAAATAGATTTTTCTTATTAAATTCTGTTGACTTGTTGGTAGTTTTATTACTGACAACGGTTTATTGACTGGCTGGGTGGAAGGCTTGTTCCATCCTGAATCATACATCTGATCAATAACATTCATCACTTCTTTATCAAGCATTAACTCTCCAGAATACAAATTGAAGTGAGTTTTCCTATAATGAAACCTTGCTTACTCCATATCAAACTTAAGACTGAGTCAGTGTTTTTGAGAAGCCTAGCAATATTAATCTTTATGTGGTGCAAACACTGAATGCTTTCATACATCTTAAGAACAAATTACCTGTCTTAGGGATGGATGGAGGAGGAGATAAGCACTCTTCTGGTCTAGTGGCTAGAGCAGAGGAATGAGTCCAGAGCCTTAGATGCTTTGTTTGTGGCTATAGCGGTGACCACAGGTACAATCCCATTTTTTGTGTTCTCGTCTTTAAGATGGCTGTAATGGTGATAGAATCACGGGAATTAAATATTTTCTAAAGTTGCGAATGATTGGCGGGAAAGGGCTTTAGATGTGCAAACGATTAATGCCTTGTTAAAAAACTTTTTTTCTGCTTTCCTGGTGATTGTACATTTCCTGTTAATGCAGACAGGCTTTGGGAGCCAAATGTGATGCCGATTTTTCCCTTCCAAGTATAGTGTTGCTTTGCAAAAGGATCTTTCAGCCCCAAGTCCCATTCGTCTCTTTGAGCATGCGTGAACGAGCAGGCAGAACGAGCTTTACTGAGTGTGCTTTACATTTTTCTGTTGCCAGGCCTCACTTACTTGGATGATCTGTTGCCCAAATTATGGGCTTTTATCTGTGAGCTGGGACCACAGGGTGGGTTAAAACTCTTCTTGGAGTGCTTGAATAATGATACGGAGGAATCCAAGAGGCTCCTGGCCATGTTGATGCTCTTCTGTGACTGCTCCCGCCACCTTATCACGTAGGTATCAAGCAGAGGGTGCTCTCTGGATTCGTAATGTGAAGCTGTTATGTTCCTCAAGTTTGAAGGGAATAGTTAAGGTATTGCTGCCTTTGCATAAAGATAATGAGGCAGAGTAAAGCAGCAAGTGTTTCAGATAGAGTCTTGATAAATAAAGGACTTTCCCCCTCAGCCATGTGCAGCTTCAGGAATATACAGCACCGGCTACGGAGGGGGAAGAAACATCTCTTCCATTCCTTATGGGCAACAATTGTGCCAATCCAAAGGAAACACTTTGACGAGTCCAGATAAGCTTCGAGGAACAATGTTATAATTCTGCTGCAAGAAAGCTTCCCAGCTTACGTGCTTCTGTTTAGAGCTCTTTTACTGCCTCGCTCATCGACTTACACAACACAAAGGATGGGAAAGGGGGTGGAAAATTGCCTTTGCTGGTCAGTAGAGACAGTTTTCTTAGTTGAATGATGAGAAAGTTTTCTTGAGGATGAATGCATGGGTCCTCTTAACTATGAAATACTAACTTTGCTTGTGTCTCGGACCTTTCATACTCTTCCATTAGGATCAGATATTGATCAAAATCAATAAATAAGGTTTAGTTGTTTATGACTTGAGATTCTCATGGGTGTCAGTTGTCATAGTAATAAGAGCTGCTGCTAAAGGATAATGTGCCTTTATGAAAATTTCAAAAGGGAATTAAATTTACACTTATGCGTTTGCATTTGTTCATTTGCATTTGTGTTCCCTGGTAGGATTCTTGATGACATAGAAGTCTATGAAGAGCAGATTTCATTCAAACTGGAAGAGCTTGTTACCATCTCATCTTTTCTGAATTCCTTTGTATTTAAGATGATCTGGGATGGAATTGTAGGTAAGTACTTTCAGTAGCTTGAGTTGAGGTTACTGTTAGAACAACAAATGGCATTAATTTTGGAATTTGGAGCTTCTGCTAATTATTACTTTGCGCAAAAAACATACTACGTTGTGTGGCATGAGGATGTGTCCCAATCTTTTGGTGTCCACGTGCAGCTATCATGCTTGGCACCAAATACAGTGTACTTTTCCTATTTCCAAGAAGGATTTGTGTAACAGACATGATGGGCTGCTTTTTTTTTGCCAGAGGCTGAATTTAGCATGACTTGGGCCATGTATTGGACAAGAATGTAATGTGGTGCTTTGAGAAAGCAGAGCAGGCTTGCTAGGGTCTCCTAGATTCCTTCCTCCTAGGATAGATATCTAGTGTTGATCTATATGCTGGTGTAATTTGGATACAGCTCAATTCTGGCAATTAGATGAAATAGTCCATTTCTGTTGTGATGTCTCAGTTGGAGCTGGCTTTGATGTGGCTGAGAGTTTTTTCACTTTGATCAAAGAAGAGATTGTCTGTCTTCCGTGAGGCACAAAACCTCTTCCTTCCCTCTGGAGCCAGTGGAGGTTAGGAGAAATGCACCTGTCCTATTAGTGTGGGGCAGATGATCAATATGTTGCCCTTGGACATCCTGTTACCTAGGGTGCCTGGACATTGCCGCTTTGTTCCTTTTGTTCAGAGAACGCCAGAGGGGAGACCCTGGAGCTGTTTCATTCTGTCCATGGCTGGCTCATGGTCTTGTATGAAAGGGACTGCCGCAGGCGTTTTGCTCCCGAGGACCACTGGTTACGCAAGTAAGTGTCCAGCTCAAGGCAAGGATTGTGCGCAGCTGTGTGTTTGTCCTGGTGCACCAGCTTCCCTGTGGGTGGCTGGTTTGGGATCCCTTTAGATTGAGTGCCTCTCGTTCCACCTGTGAGATCAAGGTCAGAACTGCTCCCTGTGGTTGCATTTAAGGACACTCCTATTGCGGTTCTCTTCTGTGGTGTCAGGATTAGCTGCTGCTGGTGGAGGGTGATGCTTTGAAAACTGGCTCAGCACCTGACAGCTCGAGTGTCTCTGGCCTTCTTAGATTGTATACACCTGAGCCCTTAAGTCGTCTTTGAAATCATTACAGGTTTCCTCTCTCTCCTACCCCCAGCTATTTACCACACCTGGGCATTTCTCAGGGATCTCTGAATCTGTGCCTTTCTTTGTAAGGGACCTCAAACCCAGCGTGCTCTTCCAGGAGCTGGACAAGGACAAGAAACGAGCCCAGCTGCTCCTGCAGTACATCCCGCACGTCATTCCCCACAAGAACGTGAGTGGGACAGGGGCAGAGGATGGAGGCTGAAAAGTCAGCGACTTGGGTGACCTGGGATGGAAGGGACATGCGTCTTGAGCATTTTGTGACCTGGAGCTTGTGATTGAAATGCTAGTGAAACAAAAGTCTTCTTCCCCCCACTCTCCCCAATGTATTTCCTCTAAACTGTCTTGATTTCTCTCGTTGGGAGAGCGTTTATTTGTGTGGGCAGCTGCATAGGGTTAGCCAGCAGTACATGATGTGGCTTTGGAGAAAGTCTTTATGCAGAAAGCAGAATGTCTTTCTGCAGGTAGCAAACCTGCAGAGACAATACGTTTTTATGTGGTGATAGGCAAGATGCTTTTGTTTTCAGTATTGTCAGTACCCTGTCCCTCCCGAAGCAGAGCTCCAAGGATTTCTCTGTCCCACTGGGAAACAAGGAGTGAGATCCCACTATTTCTAATGAGTAGGTGACAGTGGCGTCATTGGGCCTAGCTGGGAACAGGACAACCAAGGGCTAGTTCTGGACGTGCGTCAGGAACATCTCAAAGCCCTGCTGCGCTGGAGATGAGGAACCTTGTGGATAAAAACTTAACATTTGTTTCCTTTTTAAGAGAGTGCTGCTTTTCCGAAATATGGTTACAAAGGAGAAGGAGAAGCTAGGGCTGGTCGAAACCAGCTCCGCATCACCTCATGTCACGCACATCACTATCCGCCGCTCACGTATGCTGGAGGTGAGTAACTTGGCTTGCAGAAGTCAACCAACAAGCCAGTAACTTGACCTGACAAGAATGGGTGTGAATATGTTTTTATCTTCTCTGTGGGTGCTGAGGCACCCAGTGCCAGTTCCGTCTGCCTGACGTTACAGGAAAATACTGGATCTTTGCTCAGTTCTAAGTGCTACAAACCTGGAGTTTTGACTAGGAAAAATGCTGGTCTTTTTGGACACAAAATTCAATGACAAATGCAGATATCTGTGGTGTATCTGTCTCCTGTCTCTGCTACAAGTCTGTGGGGGTGTTTCACATGTCTTCCTGTGTGATTGTCCTCTGCCTCTTGTGGTCTGTGTAGGACGGATATGAACAGCTACGGCAGCTTTCCCAGAACGCCATGAAGGGAGTGATCAGAGTGAAGTTTGTGAATGATCTGGGTGTTGATGAGGCTGGTATTGATCAGGACGGTGTCTTCAAAGAGTTTCTGGAAGAGATAATAAAGAAGGTGTTTGACCCTGCACTCAACTTGTTCAAGGTGTGACGTAGGGCTGCAGATGTTGGCCGTGATGACCCATTGCAGAGAGAAGCAGACTGGCTCACCGTGCTGTTATCTCTGTTTGTGCGCAGACAACCAGCGGTGATGAGAGGCTGTATCCATCCCCAACATCCTACATTCATGAGAACTACCTACAGCTCTTCGAGTTTGTGGGGAAGATGCTTGGGAAGGCCGTATATGAGGTGAGCCAAAAGTACCAGAGTAGGATATTGTCAGTGTTGGTATAGCACCGCTCAGAGGCAGTTCTGTGGTGGTGCCCCTTGCCTTCGAGAGCGTCTGTCATGTGCTTGGGAAGGTGTTACTGAAGAGGTGAGTTTGGAAAAAATGACTGAGATAAAGATACTGATGGTGGAGCAGCCTGACACTTCAGACGTATTAAAAATAATCTTGGAGGTAAAAGCTGGGACACAGCTTGATTATTCTTCTTGGTGCTGGGGACACTAGCTGGAATAGTCTGTTATTCTGGTGTTCTTTTAAACACCAAGGTAGTTCTTTTAAAGGAAACATGGAGTTCCCCTGTTGCCTTTTTGCACCTGCTCCACTAATTAATGGATTTTAAGAGGATGTAGTTTCCTTAGCTGATTGCAATGTTTGGCATCTTTGCACTTGTTACACAGAACATGATCTGCCTGCAGGCCTCGTAAGTGACCAAAGATGTTGCACAGAACAAGTATGCGGTGGGACCTTACCTATGCATTCTTGTTGTCTGCAGGGAATAGTTGTGGATGTACCATTTGCTTCCTTCTTTTTGAGTCAGCTACTTGGGCACCACCACAGTGTCTTCTACAGCTCCGTAGATGAACTTCCCTCCTTGGACTCTGAGTTCTATAAAAATCTCACTTCAATTAAGGTTTGTGCATTACTTTTCCTGTTGTTCGACTGCCTTATCACTGGCTGCTGCTAGAAATACTAGAAATGCCTTTGGGGTACTGATCATCTTTAAAAGCACCCTGGCAGTAATTGGGGATTCTGAGGCAGGTTGGTAGGTGGCTGTCCAGTGTTTTTACTGGGGCAAGCAGGGATGACAAAGGAGTCTGAAGGTGTAAATCTGGAACTGGCAATTGGGAAATCTCAGGTTTTAGCCTCAGCTCTTGTGCAGTCTCCCCATAACCTAGAGCAACTCACGTATTTGTTATTCTTTGGTGCCTCTTGCCTGCTGGGGGTCACGTAGTGGAAGAGTAATACAAAAATGCAGAGCTGCTGTTCCTGCTGCTAAACGCTGACCTTTCCCGTTCTTGTTCCTCTAGCGTTATGATGGTGACATCAGTGACTTGGGCTTAACGCTGTCCTACGATGAAGACGTGATGGGTCAGGTAGGTTTTTATTCAATGACTGTGTTGGACCTTATCTCTGCTTTGTTCCAAAGACCCTCTTCATGCAAGGTGGTGACAAGCAGAATGCTGGGTACTGATAGTCAGTGTCCACAGCCCTGGCTCACGCAATCCCTGTTTCTCGCAGTTAGATCCTACCTGCTCCGCCCAGGAGTGCCTCTCTTGCTTGTCTGGCTGATGCTACCAGGAAGAGCCTTTGAAACCCTAAGAGGGATCCTGAGGATTGTTGCCTACAAAAGCCTGTGGTGCCAGAAGTGGCAGATTGTGAATATAAGCAGTTGGAAGCAGAACTAGGTTTGACTCCTGAGCGGAGGTGCCCTAGCTTTTACTAGTGTCCTTAGAGCAGAGACATACATCTGCAGTCTGACTTGCCAGCAGAAGACAGCTGTTCTTCTCTGCTGAGCTTTCTGAGAGCCGGTCTTGAGCATCTAGAATTCAGGCAGTCTCTCCAAGCTCATGCTACACAGAGTGCTTTTTACTCTGGTGCTCGTGTTTCTTGAGTATGTCAGGTGGATGCTCTGTGTGGCCATCTGAACAAGAACCTTGAGGCGACTGACTAGTAAATGACCTTGTGTTTGATTGTGGTTAAGGCTTAGCTCTGCTCTCCTTTTACAAAAAAAAAAAAAGGCCTGTGCTTGAAAGGCTGGCTCAGCTTCAGAGGTTCTCTGAACTCAGCCGTAGGATTCTGCGGCTTCGTTCAATATTTAACTGTGGGCAGAGAACAGCTTTTTCCGCAAAAAGGTTGCCCTCTGACCTTTAATTTTTTCTAGTGCCAGGATTTTTTCTTTTCTAGTTGAAAAGCGTTGTTGTGTGCTTTCTCTGCACAACTGGTTTTCCCCTCTTTTTAAAAAGAAGAACCTGTGTGAGTAGGGAGGAATTCCTTTTCTTTAAAGGTAGCCGTTTCCATCAGAGAAACTTGAAGTGTGTCAGGAGGTCTTTTGGCCTTGAGAAGAAAAGGCTGTTTGTCAGTCCCTTACGAAGGCTTGAAGGTTCTTGGTTGCCCTTGTGCCTTGGGTTCTGAGATGTGTGCATAGCTGGAGAGTACGGATAGATAAGATAAAAATGCCTTTGCTGTCTGTGTGTGCTGTTGCTGCAAATTCTATGGGGAGACCCCAGCTAGCGCTAAACCTGAGCACTGTTAGCAGTGTAGATCCAGTGGCACAGAGCTCAGAGACCAGTAAGTCACGGGGTGTTTATCTGGGGCAGCTTGTCCTTGAGAGCTTTGCATGCTGCAGTTTCTTATTCCTAAGCTGGCTACTTTGGACCTAGCTTGCATACGTCTGATAGCGGCACTAGCAGTGTAACTGCAGCTGCAAAGCTGTGAGGGTGAATGGGAAGACAGCTAAGTCGTCTTCTGCAGCCCTGCTCTGTGTGGGTGAGAGATTGTGTCCGCTGGGCAGTGGGCCGAGCACCTTGCTGCTGCCTCAGGGCTGCTGAGGTTTCGGCCTTGAGGGTTTTTCTACCTTAAAAATGAAGGTAGGAAACAGCATGTGAGAGCCCAGCAGTAAGACATTGAAGGCCACAGTGCTCAAAACTTCAAAATAAACCGGGGGACTCCTGTTTGCCCTGTGCTTTGGCCACGCTGAAGCAGCCAAGTGGGGTAACCCTGTGGTTCCTGAATGAACTTGTGTGTCCTTACTAGGTATGACTGTGTTGGGCACAGGCGAGCTGAGCTCATTGCCTGTGCTGGGCTCCATTCTGACCTTGGAAGTCACCTGGAACTGGAGCACAGAGGCCACTGTAATATGTGAATAATGACTTTCTGCCTCTTAGTGTTGGTGCAAAGATGAGTCATGACTCTGTTGCTGTTGCAAGCACCCAGAGGGTCCCTGCCGCTGTCTCTGAGCGGTGCTGTCGGCTGAGCACCAGGCTCTGGCCTGGCAGGGAGGAGATGCTTCCTGGCTGCGTCGCTTTCTGAGTGCTCGCCGCTTCGTGCCTTGAGTGGCCAGCTTGAGGGACAGTGAACTCCGGGGAGCTCTGTCACTCGGGTGGCCCCAGATGAGACCTGTGGAGCAGACAGCTTTGGATTGTGCTGTTAGCCTGAGCTATGCGAAGGCTCTGAGCTTTTTCAGCCTCTGGATTCTGGGATTGTGACAGTCCCCCAGGGCTCTTTGAATTGATTTGTGCGCAGTTCAGCGGTGATGGATCGGACTAGAGAGGAGGCTTCTTCGAAGAAGGGCAGGCTCCACTGGTGGGAGAGTCAGAGTTCCCTACTGTTCAATTACTATGTTAATAGCTTAGTGAAACTGGTTCAAGGCAGAAGCAGGATTATTACTTAAATTTTAAATCCTACTGTTTTACTGTAAAAATAAATGTTTTATGGGGAGGTAACAGCTTAGCGTGGCATTTCTTTCCATTGTGGTTCCAGGCAGTAATTAGCAATACAATCATTTCTTCCCTCAGCTTGTTTGCCATGAACTTGTTCCTGGAGGGAAGACCATTCCCGTTACCAATGAAAATAAGTAAGTACAGCAATTAGATTTTTAAGGTCACCACTGCAAAATACTTTATTCTAGTTCCTTGGGCTTGCATCTGGAATGAATTGAGATAGATTGGAGTAGAAGGAGCACATAAATATCTTAATAGAATTTACTGGTTACAGTTCATCGGCAGAAATTGTATTAAATTCGATTTGCAAAATAAAAATTGACAATTTACTTCTTGAAACAGCGCTTCGGAGGTCAAAGGCACACAGTCTGTGAGATTCTGCAGGATTTAATGACGGTGATAGATACAGACAGATGGATTCAAAGCAATTCAGGCACACAGTCGTGAACATAGAGGGCACAGATGCTCAAAGACACCTTGGAGCAGACAGATCTTCTCAGAATGATAACATGTGGCAGTTGTATAAAGCACTGTTCTTCAGAAGAGACAGTGGTGAATTCAAATGTAGTCGACAGTCGTACTTTAGACACAGGAAATCAGAGGAGACACTGAGCCCTGTAGCTATTTTCACAGATAACCGGCTTTTAGATAGTTATCGTAAATGTCAACTCTGGAGCCTGAAAACCAAACCCACCTTTTTGTTCCCTTCATTTTTTTCTTCTTCTCTATACCCTTCAGTGATCATAAAAGCAGGATAAAATATCTATTAAGCAGATGTGTGTTTGAGCTGGTAATCTGGGAGTTGTTCCCTTTAATGGCAAGTGAAAGCTGGATCCTACCTGAGGATTTGTCTTTGTTAGTCATGCTTTGCAGTCTGATGTTCCCAGTCTTTTCCCTTCTTGAGTTCTGACCAGGGAGTTTGCATCCAAAAGGATCTTTCTCTGGCTTGTCAGAAGTCAGCTCAGGGAGAAAGTTGAAAGTGCTGTATGTTGCTCTACTCACAGGAGAAACTTTGAAGCTTTTGTGCCGATGTGCGCACAAATTGGTAGTTGGGAGGGAGCAGGAGAAGCAATCCAGAAAGAGTTCTGTCTGTTCACGGTGGAGTGAGGTTCCCTAGCTGAAAACCCAGTCAATGTGGTTGTGGCGGAGTCTGCCTGGGAGCTGAGGAAGAAGAATCGGCGAGCTCGGTTGTTTTGACTGTTGGCGAGAAGAAGCAGCCTGATGGTGCCTCCCTCTAATAAACAGTGCACCTTTTCCATACTCCTGGGGTGCAGGTGGAAATCTCCTACGTGTGGGTGGTTTCGGTGTGTTGATTCTCCAGCCGTGGGTTTCAGGGCAGGTGGCACCAGAGCCCGGAAAGTTTGTTTTTTCGAACCTAGAGAAGTGACTGTGACTGGGGATCTGGTCAAGGTTGATCAAGCGATTATTAAAGCCAGCTAGTCCCTGGGTTGGGAAGAAGCACTAAGAAATGAGCAGACAGTCCCAGAGGTGGGGTGTGGGGGGCAAAGTCTGGGCAGAAGAACAGCTCTTTCTGTTTAAATGAAGAGCAGGGCCCTGGAGGGGAAAGTATATTGCATTTCCAGGCAGTGCTAGTCCCTCTTGGGCTGGAGAGACAGGTCAGCAGCCTTGTTCCCGCACCGGTGAGATGGTTGTCCCTTGCTACTCCAGCTCCCTCACTGCCACCTTCCCTGTCACACACAGGATCAGCTACATCCATCTCATGGCTCACTTTCGGATGCACACACAAATCAAGAGTCAGACAGCAGCACTCATCAGTGGATTCAGGTCGATCATTAAGCCTGAATGGATTCGTATGTTTTCTGCACCAGAGTTGCAGCGGCTGATCTCCGGTGACAATGCTGAGATTGACCTCGAGGACTTAAAGTAAGTGAGCAACTTGGTCTGCTGGTCCTCTCACTCAGCAAACACAGCCATTTTATTACATAGCTATTTTGGAGGTTTGCAGGAGACTGACTCTTTCACAACTTTCTGCTTTTCCCAATTGAAATGTGAGGAGCAGACAGAAACAAATGGAGCTGAAGAACACATTCCTTAAAGCTAATTTGGACAAAGTACTAATGAAAGGGAAGGGCCCTTTCTTCCACCGGTTCCCGGGCGTAGAATTTCTCTCTGCCCTTTCCTTTTCTCTGATCAAGTGCCCAGTAAGCACGGGTGGGGGCTCGGGACTGGCAGCGTCAGCTGTACCTGACTTGCGGCAGGTATTGATCCTTCCAGCACTTGCAGCTGGCAGCTGCGACCCTCCTGCTGCAGTGGGACACAAGCCTGTCACAACCTTTCTCACCCCAGAAAACACACGGTGTACTACGGGGGCTTCCACGGGAGTCACCGGGTCATTATCTGGCTGTGGGACATCCTAGCCAACGACTTCAGCCCTGAGGAGAGAGCCATGTTTCTCAAGGTAAATGCAGTCATTTCAGCCTGACCTGCTGTTTGGGGTGGTTGGGCCGCTGCTGTTCTCCTCCTGTTAGCTGGGTGCTTTCTGCACTAATAGAAGGAGTGTCAGAATGCTTGATGCCTTAAAATCAACATCCTGCTCCCCTGCAGAGCGGCAGCCGTGGACGCAGAGTTCCTGTAAATGCTCTTGTGTCACCGTGAATAGTCCTGTTTTGAAAGGCAAGCAGAGCTGCGCACTAAAGCTCAGCAGTGTTGTACTGTGGGGTGCTCAAATGCCAGTCCAAGCAGCTGTCTGCTGTGACTGCGTTAGCCGCGTGTCTGTTATAGTCAGGCTGCTCTCGCTGCTCCTGTCTTTCACTGTCCGTCACTTTTTCAGTTTGTTACCAGCTGCTCCAGGCCTCCCCTTTTGGGCTTTGCCTACCTCAAGCCTCCTTTTTCCATCCGCTGCGTGGAAGTCTCTGATGATCAGGTAGGCACCCTGCTCGCTCGTGTCTCATGCGTTCCCTGCCAGGTTTCTGGAGGCCTCCTTCCCTGCCCGGCTTCCTAATCTCTGACCAGGAAACTGAGGCATAAAGACATATGCTGTACAGGGCAAGGTGAAAACAACCTTACGCTAACAGGGTGCGCGTGGCTGCACCTACCTCCTCCCACGCACAGCAGCACTTGGGCTGTTATTGCCTGTCTCCAGGTTGTGTTTTCTCCTCGGGACCTCCCCGTGCCTCTGATCCTGTTCCCCTGCGCACACAGCGAGGGGACCCTGCGCGTGTAAAGGCAGCTGCAGTTCCGAGAGAAGCTCCTTTCTAGCTGTTGTTGGGGACAGGGCTCTGAGGCTTGTCTCTCCCTGTTCCCAGCAGACGGGTTTTGTGTTAGCACCTCTGCCCCGTGTGTAGGCACCCTGCTTGGAAGGAGCACAGCAGAGAAGTGCAGGGTGATGTATTTCTGCCCTGTTCCAGGACACCGGTGACACGCTGGGCAGTGTCCTACGGGGCTTCTTCACAATCCGCAAGAAAGAGCCAGGTGGGCGTCTCCCAACCTCCTCTACATGTTTCAACCTCCTCAAGCTTCCCAACTACAGCAAGAAGAGCATCCTGCGGGAGAAGCTGCGCTACGCGATCAGCATGAACACTGGCTTCGAGCTGTCCTAGTTGCCATGGCCCTGGACTCCGCGATGGGGGCTCTCAGAGCTGCTGACTGCTGCTGGAGGTGGAGGCCTTCGTGCACAGCGGGTGGATCAGCTCCGCAGGAGCTGACGGCTCACTCGAGGGCTGGAGAGATGCAGCTGATAATAAAGGTTTACAGGGAAGAGCCGCTGGGCTAGACAGGGCTGGCTCTTCTTGGGCACTTCTCCAGGATGAAGGAGGTGATGGGCCTGACCCAATACACTTCACTTGACACCCACGTAAATCGTCTTTAAAAGCAAACCCCGGGGGAGCATAAAAGGAACATTAAAAGTGCCAGTCAGATTAGTGACCGTAATACCCCCCAGCAGGCCGTGCAGTCTGGGCAGCTGCTGCTGCGGGAGCGTTTCTTTTTCCTTTCCCAGGAGATGGTCCAGTTTCTTACTGGGTAGAAGTCAGCCTGCGGGAAGCTGCACAAAGGCAGAAACGTGACAGAGCCCACAAGGAGATGAGCACGGGGCTGCAGTGTTGGATGCGCCACAAATGGGCACCGTTTACTCAGGGCAGGTACCGCGCGGGGGCTTCCCGATGCCCTTGCTCTGCGCAAGGCCCTTGCGTTTGTCTCGGAGAACGAACCACTGGCCCAGACTCGAGAAGCAGCAGGTTAAACGCAAGCAGATGGACCCTGCCATTCTCAGGAAGGTTTTGGAGCGCTGTAGGTTAAGAGCTCAAGCAGCAGGCGTGGGGGTCAGCGTGCTGAGCCAGCTGTGCCTCTGCCAAGCTCTTGCCAGAGCCTGTGCTTTGGACGAATGTGGTTGTTGTCTGAATTTTCTCAGGAGCAGAAAAGGTTTAATTTTATGTAGTTTCCAGAGGACAGGAGCTGGCACACGGCTCAGGCAGCCCTTGCTCCCCAGCACAGTGCTCAAGTGGGGCAGGTGCCCCTTCTGCTTTCTGGAAGGGGAATGTGTCGAGCCGCTGAGAGTCCTCTGGCAACCTCCGCTGGCAAAATTCCTCTTACTTGGATAGAAGTTTCACTTTGTTTGCAGGCCCTTTTGTTAGGGAGATGTAGTGTTTTGAAGCAAGACTTGGCCTCTGTGTAACAGCCGCGTTTGCTTTGTTGCCAAACTATTTATTTTAGCTGTTTTGTCTCTTTCCAGCCTTATTTTTAACAGGTGATGTTCGCCTGTAGCAGGCAGCTTTTTCAGGTTGTTCTGAAAGGGAGGGCATGAGCGGAGGTGTGTGCACGCGTGCGTGCGTGTTGGGAAGGTGCGGAGCCTTCCTGCCATTTCCAACGAGAGCCTGACTTGTAAAGTGTCTCTGCAGCTTCCCAGCCTCGCTCCCTGGTGCTGCTGCGAGTCCTGCTTTGGCCTGGGTGAGGTGAGGGGAGAGACTGCCGTCTCCTGGGCTGCTCTGTCCTTGCGGGGTTTCTGGCACTAAGCAGCGCCACGTGCGTCCTCCCGTTTGGGACAGGGTTACAAACCAGTCGTCTCTCCTTCCCCTATTGCTGCTCGCTAATAAAACAAGCTCCTGCAGAGGCTGCCAGTATCTCCCCTGGTCTTCTTTTCCCCTCCTGACCTTCCTGCGGCACTGGTGGCCCTTGCCCTGCGCTCTGGCCCCTCTGTGGGCAGCTGAGCTGGCAGCAGGGTGTGAGGCTGTGTGAGGTGCACCCGACCTCATCCCCTGGCTTGCCGTGGTCCATCTCGCAGGGGTTGGCATCCCCTGGCTCAGCGTAGCACAGGTCTCCGCACGGAGAAGGCTCCCCGGGCTCTTCGAAAGACCCTTTTAGCCATGATGTGTTGCACATTTCAAACAGAAAAATACTTGGCACCGTTCATCCGAGAGTCTAGAGATGGCCTTTGCTTCATCTGTCTCTTCTGTCTTGCTTCAGCTGGTTTGCAGAGAAGTAACCATTTTTTTTGGAACCAGTGCCTGGAAATGTGTCTGGAAAGCAACGTCGGGATCCTTTTTCCATGTCAGCTCAGTAATATTAAACAGGAGTGATCAGAAGCGTTAGTGAGGACAGGATTCAAGATCCTGGACTAAGTGAGTCCAGAGAAATTAAAGGTGATAGTAAATTTTAATTTTTATTTTTTTTACATAGAGCATTTCAGCATTAACCAGTTGTTGACTGTGTAGTGGAGAGGTTTAGGCACTGACTTGAACCAATCGTAGTTTGAAATAATACACAAGATTTCTCTTTTTCTTCTACGGCAACGCAGCGTCTAAATAGAGCACAATGATTGTTCAATGAAGTGAGTTGTTGAACACGGTGAAATAAAATCTTTGCTTACCTTTTTTTTTTTTTTTTTTTTCCCTTTATTCCTCAGGAGTACAATTCCTAGAAAAGATCTTAATGCAGACTTAGCTAGGTCCCTCCAAACCTGGAAATATTGCACTATGAGACACTACATCCAATTTTGTAGCTAGTGTATAAAATGTGATTGTCTAGTAAACGCCCTGGCGGCTGTGTATGCACCAACAATATTTCTCTTGAGTAGCTGATTTCTGTATGACCGGGAGGCTTTCATACGTTTTTACCTGAGCAGAAGGCTGTGAACGTGTCTCAGTCCCTGCCTGCACCGCTGTATTCTGCGCGGGTCTTCTTTGTAGGGCAGGGATGGTTTTGCCACGGGAGATTAATGACTATTTTTTTCTATAGAAGACGTGCTGCTGTGGAGACCTTGGTTACAGCCTTTGTATCAGAAATGCAGGGAAGAGAAAAATAAACCTGGTTATGAGTAAGACGAGTGGATGTCTCCTCTTCCTTTCCCTGGGTGTAATGCCCCTGCTTGGAGCACGTGGCGGTGGGGGGAGCAGGGGTTTTGGGTACCGGTACCTCTGCCGCGAGGCTGGGGATGGAGCCTTTTGTCAGGCTGGTTCCTGGCTCTTGTGCTCAGGTGCCCCTGAGAGATGGGCTCTTTGGGGCGCTACTAATGGTGACCTGAGTGCCGCTGAGCCCCAAGGGACCTGGCGGGGTTGTTTGAAGCAGGATTTGTTCTTGTGTCTTGGAATATGCTTGGAAAAGTCCTGTTTGGGTGTGCAGGGGGCTGTGACTTTGGTCCTTGGTACCTTCATGAGAGTGTAGGTGCTCCTTCGATGTCGGGGATGTTGAGCCCGGCCCAGGGCAGGGGCTGGGGTTAGCAGGGCTCTGTGCACGTCTCTGATCAGCTGGGAGTGGTGGCTTGGGCCACTGGTGGAAAGGAAACTGGAGTGGAAAGCTGAGGAAGATCCCCCAGTGCAGGAGAGCGGGACAGCCCGTGTCCCCGTGCGCTCAGTGCAGATGTCCCGTCCAGTGAGGGCTCTTTTCCAGGAGCTCTGCTGCGGGCAGAAGCTGGAGGTTGGTGGCGAAGCTGTCTGCCTTCAGAGGCTCTGCTGCAAGAGCCAGCGCTGGGGTTGGGTGGCAAGGCGGGGCCAAGGCTGGATCTTTGACCAAGGAATCTGGCACCTCTTGGTTTGGGGAGGGAGAAGAGGCAGAGGGAGGCGTGGGTTTGTGGGGCAAGGCTGCGCTTTGTGTTTTAGAAGCTGCCCTAAGGACCGGAGCTGACACGGGGTTTGTTGTTGTTATAATACAGGCATCGTGTTTCCCCCCCTCGCCTGGCTCTGGGAGCATCCTTGTAGGAGGAGTGAGGAGCTGTGCCTGCTGCTTCGGGTTTGGTGTGTGGCAGCATAGCTCTTGGCTGGCCAGCCCCCCTGGCTTCGGAGCCACGCTGCAGCCCTCCCTGCCCCATCTCGCCGTGGAACGGGTGCTCGGGGCCAGCCCCGGGGGCGCTCGGGCTCCGCTGGGGAGAGGGAGCTCGGTGGGAGCGGGGGAGAGGGCTCCCAGTCAGTGTGCAAGCGCCATTGTTTTGACACGGAGGCATATGGCGCCGTCAGAAACAGCAAAAAGAAACCCCACAGCAGATGCTGCCAAGGCAGAAAGCTGGCAGCAAACAGGCAGGCCTGCAAAATGCCTGCTTCGCCGGCGCCGCGTGGCGAGCCAGGACAGCACGGTCTTGCCGGGGCTGGCTCTATGCACGCTGCTGCGCCTCGGGGCTGTCCCGGGGTGAGGTCTGACCGTGGCCGAGGCACTTGGACCGTGCACTCGCTGGGTGCGGAGCTGGGAGGCATCGCCGGAGGGTGCTCCCTCAGTGGTGGTGCTGGGGTGTCCCAACTACAGCCCTCCATGCTGGGGCTGGGTGCAGGTTCGGATGGAGAGGAGGGAGGATAGGGAGAGCTCTGGTCTTCCTGAGCAGAAGGAGATGAGATGTTCCTGCAGCTTATTTTTGTGTTTGCTCACCTTTACTGAGACACGCAGCAGCTCCTGCAGCGCGACAGTGACCTGAGCGGGTGATGGAGTGGTCAGACCTCCGTGGCACCGGCTTGGCCCTGCCACCTCCTGGGTGAGTGATGCTTAACTGGCTGTTCGGAAATCTGCTTTTTCGGCTATTCCTAAGGTCATGTTCTTCGATACTGACCCTGTGCAGCTTCACCTTCACCCTGGGACGGTTGGAGCACCAGCTGCGGCATCTCCGTGCACACCCTGCGGAGCAGCTGTAGCGGGGAGGGGGCACAGAGGTGGGCACTTTCTGCCTGGTTGCAGCAGAGGTAGGACCTGAAGGACCAATATAGTTCTTTTCTCAAAACAAATGGGCTGAATCTGCTTTGTCTGAGGCAGGGACAGTGTCTCCTACCCTGGGGCACCCGAACTGCACACCCACCCTTTTCTAGCCATGTCTTACCCTGCCGGTTTGGGTGGGGAGGGTTTTTCTTTGAGCCCTCCCAGGCAAAATGGGCATTTCAGGGGCCTGCGACTGCGGAGGACTTGACCTGATGGCAGATGTGGTCCCTTCTGGTCCTCCAGCTTGAGAGGAGCGGAGCAGGACTGCTGCTGGCTCCCCAGGGCCGGGGCCGTGCACCCCAGAACTTACCCCAGGCTGGGGGGGGGGGGGGGCAGCACATCCTATCGAAGGGGGGGAAACATGGACTAGTCCTCCCTTCTGTGCATTCGCAGAGGAACCGCTGCCTTGTATAAATTTACATACGACTTGGCAAAATGTATGTTTGTGTCATTTCTGCAAGAGCAGCAGCCGGCTCTGCTGCTTACACATTGTGGCGGTAATAGGGGTGCTTGAGTTATAGTGAAACTTATTTCATTTTACAGCTCCTACAGCGTTAACAGATGTACAGGCATCTGATCCAATCATGCAGCAAGAGATTTTGGGGCCAGTTCTTCCAGTTTTGACAGTGCGTAAGCCAGGAGCGGCCATACATTTTACAAACAAGAATAAACGACCCTTAGCAACATATGTCTGTGCTGGCAGCTCCGACGTAATCATAAATAAGGAACCCTGCTAGGCAGGAATGTAGCTGGGCTCTGCATACGGTCAGTACGGACAAAGCATCTGCCTGCCTCCCATTATATTAATGAGGTGCAGGCACTGGAATCCCTATGCTGTACGGCTGGATTTGCTGGGTGTGGACAAAGGACTTGGAAAAACAAATGCTAACCCAGAGCAACAGAGCTTTATTTGTTTTAAAGCCTGTATTTCATTTCAGTGACGCTTCCCTCCTGCCCGCCGTCTCGCCAGGCTCTCAGGCATTACTGCACGCTGCTCTGACCGGCAGCAGACGCCGGCTTGGCCACAAGAGAACTTCGCTGAACTCAGCGCACAAGGTCCCTGCTGCAGCCCCGGTGTCCCCACCGCCACTGTCCCCCACTCCCAGCCCCGTGCAGAGGGTGCGCTGGGGCCTGAGGGACCCGAGTCTTGCCGCAGTTTAATGGCCAGCAGCTCCCCTGCGTGCCCTGGGGACGGAAAGGGCCCGCGGGGCTGGGACTGCGTTCACCCTCATCTCTGCCCCCTCCTAAATTCAAGCCCTGTCCCGCTCTCCCCGCTTAGCTGGGACAGCAGGGTCACCCCCGACACCAGCCGCCCTCTGCTTCAGCCCCGCGGAAACACTCGCCCGGGGAGGGAGGGGAGCTGGAAGCAGAGTACAGCCTAATAAATTTAATCTCTACATCACGTTAAAGCGTAGTGGCTAAATTTATTTCTCCTTGCAATCAAAACAATACTAGCTTTGGTCCCAAAACAGTAGTGAGATTTCTTCCCCCCAGCTGGGGAAAAAAAAAAAAAAAAAGAAAATACTATAAATCCATCCTGGAACTGATTTATATAGCATTCATGAAGAATTTATATTGCAAAGAATTTTATTCAATTAAACTTGAAAAGCCTCTAGATTCTTAAGGTTCAATAGTGATCACTGAGACAGAGCTATCATAAAGCTGGATGGCCTGTCTGGAGCAGGCATTGAGGAAATGTCTGATGTGACATTGCAGCTGACGGTACAGTCCAAATCAAGAGCATTTGTCATTGGGATGTGTTACAGGCTAAGGCTTGGAAAATTACTCTGTGAAAAATGTGCATTAACAATAGCCATGAAATATCTGTTTAAAAAAAAAAAAAAAAAAAAAAAGAAAGAAGGGTGAATAATGAGACAGCGGTATCTATTAGCGCTGGGCATTCTTCACTCTGACCCCACTCTGATTAAAAAGTTAAACACAAAAGCCAGAGCCTCTTTTGGGCAGCAAGTTTGAGGCTGTTTCTACTCAAATAATTGAAGGGAGGAAGCTGCATGACTGACTTAAAAGCTCCCGTCACTAGAAGCGGCACCGTTAGTGCAGGACAAGCACCTTGCCGTGGAATCACCTCTCAGCCCACAGGATTCCGTGCTGCTCCTCCATACGAGGAGGGAAAGACTTAAACCACCACGTCTGAGGTGTGTTCTTCCCAATTATATTTCTTATTGTGTTACTTAATTGTAAAGCTGTAATTGTCTGTATTCTCTATGCAACATGGGCGGCAAGGTGTTAACTCCTTCAGTTGCCTCTAAAACGCTTATTTACATACCGAGGGTGATTTTTGGCAGTCCTCAGTCCAGCAGGAGGCTGAACAGAGGATGTCTTCTCTGTTGAAGTACCGTGTTCTGCTTCGTGATGTTTGCGACCAGATTCTCCAAGCTCTAGGACACGCTCTAATCTACTCTGCTGAGGGCTCCGTGACAGTGACGCTCCCGAGGTCGATGCGGACATTAACGTGTGTGAGATTTGAACCCCTTTAGGTGTTGGCCTCTCTCTTCCAACTCTAACTGTCAGCTGAGGAGGCGCCAGGCCCCTGCTACTCATCACAACCCTGCTATCTGCAAACTGAGTGACTTGAGTGGTCCCCAGTAGAGAGATACTGAAGCTAATCAAGGGCTCTACTCCTTCAGCTGGTACCCGCAGCCAGAGGGGGATGCTGTCACCAAACTCACACCAAACTGAGCGCTCAGAGGGAGAGCCCCACGTGGAGTTAACCCCAGCTACCTAAAAAAGAGCTTAGAATCACAGAATCATCTTGCCTGCACATGACCTGGTGGATTTGGTCCTTCCTCCTTTATCCCTCTATCCTGCGTGAGCCCCATTCCTGGCAGAGAATGCGCTGGATTGTTAGCACGGAGACGTTCTTCACATGCATAAAGAGAAGCGGCCAGAGCCAAAGAATTCGTAGTGCATTCCTGTAAATCTCCACAGCTCAGCGTCAACCGGGGCTGACGGATTGAAAGCAACTTAAAAAAGAAAAGCACACTGGGCTCAGTATTAAAGTATGACAGTTAAGGGCCCTTTGGTACAAGTAAATCACATTTATTATTCCAGAGCTTGCGGACAGAGTTCCTGTATCTCTACACGGTTGCTGTTCTGTACGAGCATTATGACTTAGAAAGAGAAGCTGATTGTTTTCTCCTCTTCATTCCTCAGAGTCCTGTCAAAGCCTTTCCACAGCACCTGCCGCTGCCCAGGGAAATGAAGACATCTCTAGAAATCGGCTGTAGCTCTTTGAAGCCTCCTGCCTCAACTCCAACCCAGGGCAAACAGTAGCTGATGCCATCACCGCAGTGTTATACAAGGGATATTTGGACAAGGCGCAGTGAACAGAACAGCTGTGTTCCTCATACTATTTATGAACAAGGTCCTAGTTATTTAAGCTGGAAGTTCTTGGCAGCTCACATTTCCAATCCGGACTCGTTCTCTTTCCCTTCCTCGATGGGGGAAAGCAGTCTGCTGGATTTAGCTTCCCGTGATCAAGGAAACAAACATTCCAGCTCCCAGTTACGCTTCGGGCTTTTTATATATTTTCTCTTCCTTCCCTTCCTTCATTGCAGCATAACGTGCCAAAACGAAGAGGTAGTCGCTCAGTCTGGAAACCAAGGGAAAAGCAGTGAAAGCACTTCTCTCACCAGCAATGCACAGCTACACAGCAAAGCACACTGGCTGCCGCACGAGGACGGCAGGTCAAGGCAGACCACGCACAGGAGAAGTGATTTCCAAAATGACCTTCAACAAGAAAGCTAAGTGACTGCTCCCTCTGCACCCCAGCAGCGTCTGCAAACACACAGGCCTTGCAAGAAGACTTTTTAACAAGCTGCTTGTTTAAACTTCAAAAATCTTATTCTAGAAGGGAAGCTTCTTGAGAGGTAAAACCCCACAGTTTTATCCCAAGACTAAGGGAACACCACCAGGCACACTCCAGTAGTACACAGTAAGGGTTTGGGATTTCATTTTTTTTACCTGTTTAAATATTTGGCCACGTTTGGATCTGCTTCCCCTGCTTGCACTAAAGGAACCACACTAGAAAAAGAAAAGGAAAACGTCTCGCTTTGAATGCTAAAGACTGAGATTCGCTGCAACACCAACCTTCGCACCCCAACCTCACCTGGAGTCCCCGTTCTAACTCCCCACCTGGGAACACGGTCTACTTCCCCAAGAGGAATCTGTGGTGGCTAAATGATGCAACTGATTTTTGTAACTGTACTGGAGTTCTGCAGCTCCACTCCTCTACAGGACACTCCTCGGTGGCTATCACTGAACAGTTTGCAGAATCATTATCCTTTTCTGCAAGTAAACAGGGACCCTTCTTTTGTTGAGGAGACAGAGCTGTTCCTTGCCTCCTGACTGGTGCACAGCCCTCTTTCTACCTTTCTTTTGACAAGAAACCACTGGCTGTGATGTTAGGTTTTTTTTGCAGATCACGCTGCTTCGGTGTATCTTGTCAGAGTACGAATCCTCACAGCAGAGCACATTCACAAACACGTCTTCCTGCACATCAGCGGCTTCAGTAAAGAACCCCCAGCAACTTAGAACTGCTGATGAGCAGGTTCAGGCTGACACAAGAGACTTTGGATGGAAGCGATTTACATAACGAGAAGGTTTTTTTCTACGGACCTTACTAGGGGCAGTTTTCATCTCCAATAGAGAAGTGGGACAAGGTAGGTGTGGGCAGTAACACCGTAAGCTGCTAAATGCTTCCCTGGATCTTACACCTGCCAGCGCCCCGGCTTCCATGTGTGCTAGCCTACAAAATACATTTAGCAAACCAGATACGAGCTGAACACGTAGATGCATCTCAACATAAACCTGTCTGTTGGTTCTGAAGTTCTTAGCTCGCATGACCCAGTTCAGGGGAGGGAAGAGAGACTTGCCTTTTGCTGACTGCACTCCTGGAATTTGACTAATACAAACATATGAAGCTTGACTCAAGCTCTCGCCAAATGCAATACAGTTATGGTTGATTGCTCCGACTGCAATGATTTGCTATCATTGTAGCATTCTGATCACCTTTTATCAATTTTATTCTGTTACCCTACAGCCAACACTCACCACCTTTCAGCTCTGCGGCAGACAGCTCGGGAAAAATGGAGAGCAGCACTGCTTTTACCTCCTGACTGAAACAACAATGAAAGAGCACATCAACGTCTGCTAATAACAGATACAGCCATCCACCGTATTGTGTAACTCCAGCAAAGCTTATCGCGTCTCACACACACATGCAACTGAACCCTACGTTACGGCTAGGCAACTGGGAGGAGATATCTGAATGCAGGAGGATGGGGAGATTTAACTCAACTAGGTCCTTTCCCTCTGCTTTTCTTTTGGTATTTTCCATGCAAATAATGGCCTCACAACCTGTTTTCCCCTGGCAAGTGGCAGAGCAGATTTACCCTAACAAAGCGAGCCTTCTCCAGTCGGTGAGAGGCATACGCAGTACCTACTGGCAAGATGAAAGCTCTGAGTGGAGGAAGCTGCTCTGAGTAACTGTCAATCCACTGCTCCAGCTCCAGAACCGGCTTCTCACTAAAAGATGTTCGTTCTACAGAGGGAAAAGAAGACTCAACTAAAAGAAATGCAGAAGTGATTCAGTCTACAGATAGAGCTCTACTTTCATACTTCTTGTATCAGTAAGTCCTAAGAAAGCATCCCCCAAAAATCCTCCTGCTAGAGCAGGGCTGGCTCCCCATCCAGCAGCCGCAGCTGGGTGTCAGTGTTGGGGCACCGCCTCAGGCCAGCTTACATCGCTGGAGTCACACAAACACAGCAGCTTGTGGGACCACGTGTGACTTCATTCGGCGCCCAGACACGCAGCCCTTGGGGAGCTCCAACTACCACATACCAGAACGGCCTCCCCAGCGCCAGTCTAGAAGGACAGCTGTGATTCAAGAACCGCTATCCCAGGAAAGGTACTGTGGGGCTTACTTAAGTGAGCCTCCCTGGCTGAGGAGAGAGGCGTCGCGATGTTGGAGCCCACATCCTGCAGCATACACTGGACCTAGATGTGGCAATCAGGACAAAAATAAGAAGCGCTTTCATTAACCAGCCTTTGATGCTCCGGTACAACTGCAGCAAGCTCTGGGAGGCGACAGCTGGTTGTGCTGATTAAAGAAGATCCTACCCTTGTTGTTCATCATCCCCCAGCCTGCTGGCAGGGGGGATCAGATAAGTGCTCCCTAATTGCTTTATGAGAAGCCAGATTAGTGCATGTACTTGTTTTCACTGGCACATTAAACCACCCTGGCTGACTTTGCAGAAAGCAGACTGGGGAGTGCTCATATCCCTTTGCTGGTAGAACACCGAACCAGTAACCTCTGGAAGAAAGGCAGTGACAAACAGCTGCAGACAGCACTGACTTGATGTCACGTCTGCTTCTAAGAGGGGCACCTCTCCGCAGCCCAGGATACTTGAGAGGCAGTCTGGTAAAGCTTTTTAAAGTCTCCGATTATCTCCTTCTGCATTCTTGTGCATAGTGAAGCTAATTAGCAAAACTCACAGACTGCCACGGTGGGAGCTGTCTCCCACCATCGTGCCCATGTGGTAACTTTGCCCCAGTTTCAAATCTGAGGCTATGTGACAACAAGACTTGTGTCCATGACTGTACAGTGACAGGTCTGAATAAATCTAGAGATGTTTGTCTGCCCTTAACTAATCACTTGATTACTCTCTAAGAAATAAATTTCTTTAACCAAGAAGGAAACCAGTAGATCAAGAGTCAGAGTCTGAAGTATTTATTTCTTTTAATACTAAATTTATTAAATTCCTGTGTGTCAGTGGGAGCACTGTGTCTAAAATTAAAGAGCTTAAGAATACATTCCAATACCACAGATGAAGTGGCTGCACTAGGTGACGATTATCATTAATACTCACTTTGTGAAGTTGTTCAACAAACGTGTGGCCCTTTTCACTGCTAAATTCACCAGCAAGCCTAGGTTAAAAAAAAAAAAAAAGAAAACAGAGTTAGCTGGACATGAAATTGTGCGTACATGTTATTCCATACAAAAAACAGAATATTTGGATACTCCTGGCTGTTTGCCAGTGCAACCCTCCAGAGAAATTTGGTTCAGACCATTATCCCCTTCCCTCCTGGTGGGGCTGGGAGAGGAGTTCTTAATGGAAGAGGACACCCAGAAGACGCACACAGAAGGGGTTTGGGCCAGTGTCCTTAGGCCTTTGTGCATGTGGAGGGCCTGGGTTTGGCCTGCCCAAGGCCAGAGCTCCCCGGGCTGGCGGCCAGTTCCCCGGAGAGCACGTCCAGCCTGGCAGGACAGGGCTGGCAGCGGGAGAGGGTCCTGGGGCAAGGGGTTACCCGATGGCCGAGCTCAGTTCGTCGGTGGCTCCCAGGGCTTCGAAGATCCGGTCACCCTTCGGCCTCCGCTCCCCGGTGAAGGTGCTGGAGAAGCCTTTGGGAAAGGCCCGGGGGAGGCTCTCAGAGGCCGGGTCCGGCCCTGCGGAGCTCCCTCGGGGTGTGTGTGTGTCCGTCCCCACTCCCCCGGGGCGCTACCTGCGTCTCCCGTCTTCGTGTAGATCTTCGGGGCTCGGTCGCTGCGGGTGTCGGCGTCGGGGCTGCGGAGGCACAGGCCGTGAGGGGGGGCGCCGGGCCGGACCCGGCCCTGCCCCACTCCACCCGGTCCCATCCCCGTCCTCACCTGCCCGTCCCGCTCCACTGCCGCCGCCCCGCCGCCCACAGCGGCCCCCGCAGGCCCCAGCCCCCCGCCGCCCGCCCCAGCATCCCTCCCGGCCACCGTAGCCGCCGGCCACCGCCCCTTGACCCTCGGCGGCCGCCGTCCCTCCCTTTGCCCACGCGCGCTGTCACCCCAGCACCGCGCCACCCCGCGCCCATTGGCCTTCCTCAAGTCCCGCCCCCGCGGGCCTCACGGCTATTGGCTTAAGGGCAAGGAGGGCGGGGCAGAACGCGGCTCCTATTGGTGGCCGGCGCTGTCAGTTCGCGCGGCTGGAGTGGGATTCTTGAGAGGCCGCGTCCTTTTGCGGGAGATGTGGGAGCGGAGCCTGGTGCTGTCCGCCCCGGGGAAGGTCATCCTTCACGGGGAGCACGCCGTGGTGCACGGCAAGGTAAGGGGCCTGCTGCCGCCGGGGGCTCCCGGGGCCCCGGCTCGGCTCGGCTCGGCTCACCCCATCTCACCTCACCGAGTCAAAGAACGGTTTGGGTTGGAAGGACCTTAAAGGCCACCCGGTGCCACCCCCTGCCCTGGGCAGGGACACCTCCCACCAGCCCAGGTTGCTCCAAGCCCCGTCCAACCTGGCCTTGAACCCCTCCAGGGATGGGGCAGCCACAGCTTCTCTGGGCAACCTGGCCCAGGGGCTCACCATGCTCAGAATGAAAAAGCCTCACCTCGTGCTGTTTTTCCTTGCCCACAGGTGGCCTTGGCCGTGGCACTGGACCTGAGGACCTTCCTCTGCTTGCGGCCCTGTGATGATGGCAGGGTGTGCATCCGCCTGCCTGGTGTTGGCGTTGTGAGGAGCTGGGACACCCCCTGCCTCCAGGACCTGCGGAAGGGCTTTACAGGCAAGCGCTGGGAGGAGGAAACCACTGCCCGTGTGTCGTGTGGGGCTCTCGGTCCTGCTCGACGCCTTCTGCCCAGTGACTGTGCTGGGACCCCCATGGGGTGATTTGTTCCCCCTGCAGAGGTTTGCTGGGCCTTATCATCTGTGACCATGCTCAGCGTGTGTTAAACACTAACATGTCCCTGCATACCACCGGCTCAGGCACCTGCACTCCCTCTGTGTGCCTTTTGTGACCTGCCTGATGCTCTGGTATATGTGAGTGGCCATTGCTGTGGCTGTGTTCTCCTGTTTCAGGTTCCCAGGGGCTTGTTCTAGTGCTGTTGCTGCTGCTCATGTGGTGTTGTAATACATAAAGAAGCCACCCAGGGACCACATCCAGGTGTATTACTAATGGAGGGTCAAAAAGGAGTCTCTCTGAAGCTGGTCTGAATTAAGAGCTCTTGGGGAAGGTGGGGATACGGGGCTTGTTTTCCTGCCTCTCTCCCCCATGCCAGCCCTCACTGGAATTTCTGCAGCATCTTGTACTGGGTGGAGCCGCTCACTGGTGGTTGTGCCATTTCCCTCCAGAGCACCCGGTGTTAATTCCTGTGTCCCTCATGAGCACTGTTTGCTTAACAGAAAGCAGAACAAAGTCTGCTGAGTCAGAGCATTGATAACCTTTCTGAGCGCTGACCAAAAGGTCTCTGACACTGATGCCTGTTCCTGGCCATTTGGAATCCAGACTCGTGTGACGTGCATCAGAATATCCATGCTCTTTAATAAAGAGTTTGTCACTTGCTAAGTTCTACGTAGTGATGGATGGGCACACTGGAAAGTGTAGGCAAGGAGAGAGATGCTGTAATAAAATGCCAGCATGGGGTGTAGAAACACTGGGTGTTCATAGTGGCTGGAGGAGATTTTGCTTTTATTTCATCATGAATCCTCATGTAGAAAGTTTATAGGTGAAATCTGAAGTCGTCTCAATCTGTTTCTGCCTACTTTAATGGGAGATGTTGTTCTTGTAAAAACTGCTTTCAAGTTTAACAATTCCCTGGTTTCTAAGTGTTTAAATTCTCCCCTGCTTGCTTCCATAGCTGACTTTGATGAATCTAAATCCCCCAGTGTAGAACAGCTGGATACACTGAGAGAGTTTGCTGGAATCGCTGCCGGAGCCTCAGCTCCCGAGAGCCTTGCTACTCTTGCCTTTCTGTATATGTGCCTGGCTATTTCGGCTAAGTATGGGTAAGGCTATCTTCCTGCCCCAAATTAAACATGCTGTCTTGAGTGTCGTTCACCATTAATTGTTTTTACAAGGTCGTGGGAAGAAACCAAATCTTGGAGGCAAAATAAGAAATTACAGGAAATCTCACTTTGTTTAGGTTCTGAGCACCTCAGGAGACAGTCTTCAGAGCTGAGCTGTTTGGTGGGTGGGGTGCGCCAAGCAGGTGAGCTGGGAATCATCTGCTCTCATTTAGGCATCTAGCTTTGAGGTGCTTAAGTCAGAGCAGTTCATCCCACCCTTCCTGCACAGTCAACAGAAGCAGAAGCAGACATCCCTCTCTCCATCAGGCAGCTCGTTTCATCCTGGCTTAGGTTAGAAAAACTGCTGCAGATACAAGCTGTGAATTCATTGTCTGAGCTAAATCTGATCCCTCCTGTGGGCTGAATCTCCCTAAAACTATGAGGACTTGGGCTAACCGCAGCTCAGGGCTGTTCCAGTTTCTGAACTTGACCAACACTGTTGGCTGATGATATCGGTGTAAATTACTGGACAGGTGCTCAGGGCAATGTCTGATGCAGCACTGCTTGCTATTTTAAACCAAGTCAGAACCTGACTTCAATATTCATAGCAAAGGAATCAAAGGTTAAAGAATCATGATGTGTAGCTGCATCGTGTTTTACTTTGCAGTCTCTTCAGTTGCTTGGTGATAGCCCTGGGGCTGTCATCAGCCTGCCCTGAAACCATCAGTTCATAGTTCATGTCGCTCGCCAGCCAGTGAAAAGCTCCTGCGTTTGATGTTAGGGTCTGTAACACAACCTGTGTGCGTTCAGTGGAGAAACGGGGCATGTGTGCACAAATATATGGGTATTTCATCTTCCCCATCAGCTTGTCGCTCTGGTGGGATGTAACTATGCAGTCATGGATTTGGGATATTTAGGCTTCATTTAGAAATGTGTTTAAAATCATGTTTACAACAATCTTTGAAGGGTCTCTTTATGGTGCTACTCAACTATTTAGTTACTAAGTGCCCCTGCTAGCAGCTTGACAAGCTGTGCTAATCATAGATCCAATTCAGCAAGGCTTTGTTCTAGTACAATGGCTTAGCAAGGCTACTCAGCTGTGCTCACTGAGCACTCGTGATGCCCGTGTGTGTCGGATGCCTATGCATGTGCTGATGTTGCCAGTTTTCAACCAGCTTTTCCTGTGATCCGTCCTAATTGGCATCTTTTGCCTTTGAAATGTTGTCTCAAGATGGAATTCAAGGTTGTTGTGTTACATCCTGTGTGTTTGTGTTTCAGAGATGTTCCGAGTGTGGACATACTGGTGTGGTCTGAGCTGCCCACAGGAGCTGGGCTGGGTTCGAGTGCTGCCTATGCTGTTTGCTTGGCAGCAGCCCTGCTGACGGTGTGTGGAGCCATTTCATGCCCTCTGAAAGAAGGAGAATCCACAGCCAGGTAACATATTGCACCGGGGAAGTCTCCCTGCCTTGGATGCACAGCCTGGGGCAGCTCTGCTCTCTGTGCCCCTGTCTCTTACCTGCACAGATTCTGGCACTGGCACCTCGTGCTCTCTCTGGCCAACTCCTGGGCCATGGCTGTGGCTGCAGCAGTGGCACCCGGAGCCCAGTTCCTTTCCCTTCCTCTCCTATCGCTGCCCTGTGTTCCCAGCAGCAGGGACGAGCCCTGTCCCAGACCTGTGTATCATCTGTTTACAACTTGCTTCTGATAAAAGCAACTGGATGCAGAGACTTGGTAAAACGTGCACCATTTCCCTTTTCTAGTGTAAGACACACATATGTACCAAAAAAAAAAAAGCTTTACTTTGCCAAGCAAATAAAACACACTTTAATGTGGTAGGGTTTTTTAACCTCTATTTCCTGTCTGTCCCCGAGCATCTTCCACATTTTGCTTTGAGTCCTCAAGGAGTCGAGGTTCCTTTCTAGTTTTTCTGCATTTCCACATGAATTTCTTTTCTGCATGTGGTACATTTCCTTCTGATCTCCTGCCTGCGTTTCCCTTTTATCAGTGACTGGTGAAAGGGGGTTTCTTTCCTTCTGCCCTTGGGTTGCTTTCCCTTGGAGTTCAGTCTTGAAAAACTGGTCTGCTCTGCTGTGTGTCTGAGGAGGCTCTGTTTAAAGATGTGTATCACAGCTGGAGTGGCAGAACCCTCCATTGTGTGCTCGCTGCCAGGTGCAACCTTTTATGGTTGGCTTCTGTGGATTTTGTGTGGGACTGAAAGTGAGACAGCAAGAAGGGGTGACTGTCCTCTGCTTCAAAAACAGAGTTTGCAGCCTGACCCAGAAGCGTGTTCCTAGAGCGGAGCAGTTTGTACGCTGTGCTCGGGTAAATCTCCCAAATAGTCACATGGCATGAGAAATGAAAGGCCGGTTCCAAACCAGGCAGCGAGGATGTCTTCATTCCCTGCTCGCACGTCTTAGCTTCAGCTTGAATACAGCGTAATTATTTTTTTTTCTTCCAGCTGGCATGCAGAGGGGTAAGTGAGAGATGGGGGTGTCAGACTTCAGAAGGTTTTTGCTTAACATTGCAAGAAAAGAACAGCGTGATATAATGACTCCTGTGTAGAGAAGAATCGCAGCCTCTCAAAGAGGATTAAAAACAAGTGGTTTACAGCAAACTGCGCTTCTATTTTGAGTAGCGGTGGTGTGAGCTGTTTTCCCGAATGCTTCACAGATTAAATATTGGCAAGTGAAATGAAAGGTGTGTGGAGATGGATAAAGACATTCAGCTGAGGCCCAGGGAAGTGGGGAGTTAAAGAAAGCAGCTTCCAGATAGCAGGTGGCTCTCAGAATTTCTGCCCTGCTTTAGCGGTTCTCATTATTTTGTGTAAGACTGTGATGCTTTTCCAAAATCCATATTTGTGCCTCTGCTCCATCGTGTAATACCTGGTCTGGGCCCCATATTCTAAAAACCTGTCGAATGCACGTTCTCACTGCACCAAACACCAGCTCTGATCTCTGCAGAACATCACCGGTGCTGGGATATCTGATACCACGATGCATTAGGCTGTTTGGAATCGTGGGGGTCAGAAATGCGTTTTTGTGTGCCTGCGTGAGTCTAAGTGTGTTACAGCAGGGTGCGGGAGGGCTAGCTGGCTCCCTGTGGGTGTCAAGCTTCCTTTGAGGTGCCCGGGTTTGAGGCAGTCCTTCAGCGTGGAGTGAGTGGGTGGGTTTGAAACAGACTGATGAGCTCTGAAGGTGGTTGTGTGGGTGTGAGCCTTGCAGAAGCAGGTCCAGAGCAGCGGGGTTTTGAGAGGTGCTGGGGGAGATATCACTGTGGTAGAATTGCAGCAAAGTTGCAGCCAGCAATTGCTTTGTAAGTGACAGCTCTGTGTTTGCTTTTTGTATTGCTACTGCCCATTAATTAGTATGTTCAGTCAGGGGCCTTGATCCTCGCTGAGTCTGACCCAGCACCAAACTCTTTGTGCCGGCATTTAAACTCTCAAAGCACTTACCAATTTATGTGACCGCTTTTAAGACAACAGAAAGACCTGCTTTTGTGTTTTTAGCATAACACCTTCTAGATCTGCATTTGGTTCCCTTCTGTGCTCTAAGTGCCAGCTTGAAGTGTTAGGAGTTAACCACTAAAAATCAAAGTCTTTGCTGGAGATAGTAAATCCGTTCTAACTACACCTTTTGACCTAATTTACGAGCCTTCTGCAGCTGAGTAGCTGGCAATTAGAGGCTGAAGTTGCACGTGTGAAATGCAACTTTTACTGTTCTCTTCTCACATTGTGCCTTCTGCGTCTATAAATACACCATCCTGCCTGTTGGTGAGCAGGATCTCAAGCCAAGATGTGTGGTAACACCCAGTGTCAGGGAGGTGTGGAGAGGTCTGGACTTGCATTCCGTTAAATCTGAGCTTAACTAGGCTGGGACTAGGATCTTCTCCCTGAATCCCCTCACTCCCTCCCCTGCTGCAGCAGGAGCGCTGGGTAGTGGTTGTGCCCTTCGTGCTGTCTCAGTCTGTGGAGCAGCACCAGTTCCCCTCACGGGCTGGATGTGTTTCGAGTGCCAGTTAATTGCTGTGAACGGCAATGTGCACTCCCTGCCAAAAGAATGCAGTGCACAGAGGGAATTTGCGGTGATGGGGCTTCCCACAGCAACTGGGTGCGTTGTATGGTTCCCATTGCTTTCGTATCTCCTGTGGCCTGCGGTGCTTCTCTCTGTCACTCCACATGTGCTGGTTTGGGTTGTGTACTGGAGTCATTTTCTTGCCTTTCAGGTGGACAGAAGAAGAGCTGACTCTGATCAACAGCTGGGCCTTCCAGGGGGAGCGGGTGATCCATGGCAATCCCTCGGGTGTGGATAATGCTGTTGGTACCTGGGGTATGTGTGTGCTGCTCCCCAGCACTGAGTGTGGATGCTGAGGAGAGGCTTAACGGGGTGGCAGAGCAGCAGCCACATTTCTGTTCTCCACTGCAAAGTGTGCATCAGCTGTGGGAAGGGGGTGAGCAGATGCCACAAGTTGTGTTTCTGCAAATGCTGAGGCTTGGTTGGGATTGCTGCAGCAACACTGGATGGAGCAGGTTGCCTCACTGCACCGAGGTACAGCAAAGGGACAAGAAAATCCCAAATTCGGGTCATTCTTTTCACCCGAGTTGAGGGAATCCTTTTCTGTCTTGTTTTGCCCCGTCTGTAAGCTGGGACTGAAGCCAGCTGGGCTGTTGGGGACACTCTGCGGTGACACCAGAGATCTGTGGCCCCAGGCAAGTGCCGCAAATCACTGATATTTAAACATTCTGTCGTGAACAAAGAAACCTGATCCTGTCCCAAGGATAATGCAGTAGAAAATGCAGTTGGACAGCTGTCATTTAGTTTCAATTAGCAGAGACTTCCAAGTGTTTTGGAAGTGTCCTTGGAGACTTTTAATAATCTTTCTAATGAGACCTAATCGCAATGCCTTTGTAAAAGTAGGAGCCAAGTGAGACATTCCTTCTGGACAATGAAATTCCGTGCTGAAGGACGGCTGCTGACATGAGTGCACATGTTCAGTCCAGTTTGAAACCTGCATGCTTGGGTCTGCCCCAAGGAATCACTGCTTGATTGCTTTTTTTTTTTTTTCCCCCAGTAGAGATTTAATGCTGGCCAAACTCTTTGCCTTTTAAAAAAATATTTAATGTGATCCCAGAGTAGAAGAGAGCAAAGGGAAAGGCATTGGGTTAACTACGTCCAGCCAGACCCTCTCATTAAGTCAGCAGGGTTAGGCAGATTCATGCCGTCTGGGAACATGGTTCATTTAGCTGGTGTTTCTTGCAATTACTGTCATATGCTCTGGGTGAGGTTCTAAAGATGAAAGACCTTCTGTCTCTTACTGTGTTATCTCTCAGCTCACTGTGTACTGAGACAATGCATGTATTTTACTTTAGGTGGAGCCCTGAGATACCAATCAGGAAAAATCACACCATTAAAGAGGTAATATTCGAGTTTAAAAATAACAGTTACATACGGTGGGTGGAATATGTCAGAAAGGCATTGGGTGGATCTCGTAGGGTATGCGATTGATGGGAGATCACTAACAGGGTGGCGGAAGGGCTTTGTAGACAGATTTTGCTGTGGGTGTGGGTAGCTTGGGCGTTGTCTTGAGTGTTGTTGGGGTGGACGGGAACAATGAAATGTTTGGTCATTATGTGACATTAGATGAACACAGCACAAAGGATCAATATTAATTTCATGGCATTATGGGCAGCAGGAACCGATCTGCTCCTGGCAGCAAATGACATTGTGGGGAGGGGGAACTTTTTGCTTACCTGGTGGTAGGACTGCATGAAAACCAAGCTGCGGAGACAAATCCAGGTCCTGCATGTTCCCTCTGCCTCCTGCCAATGAAGTATAATCTGACTCCATTAAAATCTTTCACAGTGCATGAAATTGCTCTATTAGCAGTTAATGGCTACTGCTGGCTAGTCTCGCGGATAGTATTTCAAAGGGAAAAATTTTGCTTGAAAAACACAGATTTCAGTAAATATGTTACAGTCCTATTTATAGTGCTTGTACCATTGTTCCTTGTATCTAAGAGGAACAAGCCTGAACCCAGCTAGCACTGAAGCACCTGCTTAACTTTTTTAAAACTAATGTGACTCTGTATCTTGGGTGTCTTGCTCAAATAGGCCTTTTGAGGCAGAATGAACTGTAGCTGTCTGGGTCTTGGGAGCTGCTGGGGTACTGTGGAAAAAAAGAGGCGAGGAGATGTCTCGTGTTGCTTCCAGGGTGCCGACACTGAGGATCTTGCTGACCAACACAAAAGTCCCTCGAAGCACCAAGATCCTGGTGGCTGGCGTCAAAGAGAAGATCCTGAAGGTGCAGCACCCGTGTGGTTGCAGGGATGGAGATGTGTGCTGGGGTGGGGAGATCCCTCATGAGCTCAGATCTCATGCAGGTCTCATGGGGATCTCTTGGGAGATCCCTCCTGTAGTCACTGCATTCCTACCTGCTGGTAGCTAGTACCCAGCTACCCTGGGAATAGGGGCTCAGCTCGCCTCCTCCCTCTCTCCAGCGTTAACAGGGCTTGCTACAAAAATCACCAGTTCTTTCTGCTGGCCTGTTTCCATCTCTTCCTCCAGTTTCTGCACGTGGGAGCAACTTATCGTTGCCCTGCTCTGCAGGAGGGGTTTCCACGAATGAGTAGCCCTGGGCGGGGTGAGGAGTTGCCCAGCTCACGGGGACTGGGTCCAGTTTTATCCCAATGGTATTAGAAGGCTAGAGAGCAGTCCTCTCATATCTTGCCTTCCCCCCTTCTCAGTTCCCTGCTATAATGAACCCGGTGCTGGACTCCATCGATGCAATTTCTCAGGAGTGCCAAAGTGTTCTGGAAGCGATGCCTGCAAATCCATCACCAGAATATTACCCTGTGCTGGAGGTAAGGGGCTTGTTCGCCAGTATTTTTAGACACTGTTACTGTTGAACATCAAAATGTCATTTAAAGAACATTAGGTCTAAAAAAAAAAATTTGATAGCAGGAAATGTTCAGTTCCGAGTGAAACCATGGTCTGTGTGCACTGCTTCTAATGCTCTTCCTGGAGCCAAGAGAGAGAAAATGCTGCTGGTGTCTCTCCACAGCGGTGCACAGGGAGGGAAGGAGTGGGCCTGGTGTTTTGTGGACCTGTAGCTTCGGAGGTTTTGTTTCCCTTTGCTAAGAAATGTGGAGTGAGTTCAGGCTGAGACGCTGCCTCCCCGCGCCATGGGCCAGCCAGGCTCGTTCTGGCAGTCGCTGCCTGTGAAGCAATTGCTTTGTCATTGCCAAGGCTGGAGTGAAGAGCAGAGAGCCCAGCAGCCACTGGTTTGTGATGGACTGGTTACGAGCCAGCTCCCATTGCTCTGTGCTCATCCTGGCTCCAGAGGATAACGAACAGAGTTGTGCCCAGAGCTGACCTGACATTGATGCATGAGGTGCATACAAAGATCTGTGTTCGTCTTGGCTTTGTTTGAAGTAGGAGAGGCTGCTGTGGTGGGGGGAAACGCGCTTCCAAGTGGAAGAAGTTTTTTGCGGTGCTGAGAGCACTGTATTACGGATTCATACAACCATGGGGTAAGGATGTGTGGCAGTGTCCCAGCTGAGGCAAACCTGGCCTGGCCACGGGTGCCAAGTGACTTGGATGGTCAAGAACCATTTGGTACCAGCTGTGCAGCTCCTTATTGGCATCTGGATCCCTCCCCTCAGCCCTCCTGTGAGGACCTCTGCTTGTCCTTGCTCTCGCTGGCAGGCTGTCCCCTCCACAGCTGTGAGTGTGCTCCAGAGGTGCAGGAGGGGGCTCTGGGATGGGGCAGAGAGCTCCACCTGTGGCAGCAGTGTAGGGCCGCTCTGTTAGCAGATGGTGGGTACAGCCTTCTCTTTGCTTCAGGCTACACCGGACCTCACTGCGTGTGGGTGAGCTGCTCTAGGGACTGCAGCAAGCACAGGAGGGTCTCCCATGGGATTTGTAGCAAAGTCCTTCTGTTCCCTTTGCACTAAGGGGATGGTGGGTTTCTACACCCATTGGGGTGGGTTGACCCTAATGAGGGCTGGGCCGGCAGGGCTGCAGGAGGTCTGGAGTCTGTTTGCAGCATAACTTCAGACAACTCCTCTCCACGTTGCTCAGGCTGTCAGAAGTATTGGGGGGCGGGGAAGAGGAGGGATAATTTGAAGCGTGCTTTGAGATCCTCATGTGGAAGGTGCGAAAGCAGCCTTGTATACAATGCCCAGGAAGCAGCACTGCAATGAGCAGATTTCTGTCTTGAATCTGTTGGTTTGTCTTGTGCTTGAAGAGCCCACAGAGGCACAGCTGATTATATGCAGCATATATATATATTTGGCTGTTTCTGAAATGTGCTCTTCTGGACAGCATTGTATTTGAACCATCGAACTAGTCTACTGTGTCATAAGCTGTCATCTGATTCCTGGCAGATTTTGGATCAGGAGATGACAGGTGTCTTGGATCATCATAGACAGTGCTGTGCCCTCACTCAGGCATATAAAGAGGCCTCTAGATGGACGTCTGTCCAAGCCAGCACAGAACTTGTGATATATGCACTCTGCATGCGACTGGCTAATTCATCTCCCCGCATTTGTTTAAATGCAGTACAGACATGCTCTGGAGGTGAGGAGAGGGATTATTTCTGCATCGTCCCCTCCTGTGTGGTGTTAGCAGGAGCTGAGGGAGGGTGATGTGACTGACACCTGCCACTGTGCAGCGTGGCTCCCACTGCTCCCTGTGCGCAGCATCCCTCCCAGCTCACCGCAAGCCGCAGGCAGGGAAGCGCTTGGTGGCACTGGCTGGAGAGGCGAGCACAGGGCTCCTGTTGTTAGGGAGCTTCTCTGGGACTGGTCCCGTCTCAGCTGGCTCCCTGCTTTCGACACTCTCTGGGACAGTGATGGGAACAGCTGCCACATGCCAGGGAGATGACGGAGTTGGGGTGTCAGACCAGCATTGTTGGGAACAAGCTTCCTTCACTGGTGGTACTGATGAGCTGGGAGGGCACTGCGGTGCTTGGGATCCTGGTGTCAGTTCCTGGTCCTGCTCCAGGCTTGCTCTGAGTGCAGTCAAAGCCCTGCCCTCTATTCCTCAATTCCTCACCTCTAGTACTGGGAGGAGAGAAGCTGTAACTCCCACCTCTGTGTAGCATTGTCCGTCGCTTGGGCCATTTGGACTTTGCTGCTGTGGCAGCTTTCTCCAGGAGCACTGGCATTTGTGGCTGGCTGGGACAGCGTGGCAGAGGCGCACTTGCGGCTCACCAGGGCTGGGCAGCCTTGCTTGGTGAGTGGCTTGTGCTGCTCTCCCCCGCAGAGAGGACCCTCTCGACCCCACTTGTGCTGGGTGCCAGATTCCCAGCATGGAGCTGGTGAGAGGCCCCTTGGCTCGCAGCCCAGGCCCTGCCCGTCGGGAGGGAGAAGTGCTGCACAATGCAAACAAGGGGAGTTAACTCCATGTCGCCTCTCCAGCAATGCCATTTTGGACTTGGCTATGTCAGAAGTCCCCTGGATTTAGTTATGCTGGATGGATTGCAGAGCAGTGCCGGGTGACAGCCAGGAGTGAGAGATGCTGGCTTAGTGCCCTTCCCACGGCCAGCGAGGGGGCTTGCACAGTCTCCTGCTCAACACTTGTGTGACAGGGGGGAGGTGAAGCAGGCGGGAGGCATCAGGGAGCTCTGATTTAGCACCTGAAATAAATGCCTGTTGGCAGCTTGTGGTGACCAGGATTTTCTCTGTCCTCGCTGAGCAAGGAGGTCTGGAAGGTGTTGTACCGCTGTTGCTGGTGGGCAGCAGCAGCATGAGTCATGAGGGGGACAGGGACAGATGAGCAGCCCAAGGCTCGGACCCTGCCCTTGACCTTGCTGCCCTGTGCTGCTGGGCCCCGAGACGTGCTGGTGGCCAAACTGTGTGCAGAAATGGGGTGGCTGGGAAGGCAGGGCAGGTCCCCTGCCCCTCGCTGGCGAGGGAGCCTCTGTCACCATGCGTGCTCATCTCGTGTGTGCGGTTGCTTTTTAGGAACTCTTTGATATAAACCAACACCACTTAAACGTGATTGGAGTCGGCCATCCCTCCCTGGACAGGCTGTGCCGGGTGACGGCGTCCCATGGCCTGCATAGCAAGCTGACCGGGGCTGGTGGGGGCGGCTGTGGCATCACCCTGCTGAGACCAGGTCAGTTAACCCTCTGCTCGCCCTGGGCATCCTTCCCCCATTCCGTGCGGCCCTCCCGGTGGGTTCAGGTTTGGAAGCAGAGGGATACGGCGCTAGCCCTCGTATAGCTGTGGTGGGTTGTGAAGCCATGTCACAAGTGTGGGATGGTGTGGTTTGCAGCGTTTCATACAGGGGTGATTCAGTGCATTCATTTATGTGTGTCAGATCTTCTGGGCATTGGCCCTGCTCCAGGGGGCATGTGTTTAAACGTGCGATGGCCCATTTCGGTCTCCCTGCAGTGGCCTAGCTGACTAACTGGCTGCTCTTGCCTTCCTCTTGGCAGACACCTCCCCGCAGGCCGTGGAAGCAGCCAAGCGAGACTTATGTGCCTGTGGATTTGAATGCTGGGAGACCAATATCGGGGCCCCCGGAGTGACCCTGCACTCCTCCTCGTCTTTAAACGCTGAAGTGCTGCACGCGCTCTCCCAGAGTTAAGCTTCTGCCTCTGGCAAGACTGAGCTCTTGGCACCGCATCCTTGGAGCGTGCTCTGATGCCTGGAAACTTATTTCCCGCTCTCCTGTGTGGCTGTGGGCCTCTAGACACGGCTGTGGAGCCAGTTTCAGGCCTGGTGTCACTGGGAGCGGGGGCTGCGATGAGGACTTGGGAGCAACTGCTCGCACTTGGGCTAGGTGCGAGTTTGACCCAGGCTCTCAAAATCCTGTTTTGAATTTACTTACTCAACTGCTGTGCTAATCCCGAGGGGCAGGAGGAGAGGGTCTTGGCTGGATTCCGGCGCGGATAATGACACTTGGCTTGGTTCTGCTGCTTCGGATGCATGAGGTGTCTCTTCCCTTCTCCCCTGGCGTCCTGTGAGGGCGGGCAGTGAGGCTGGCAAGGTGGATGCGCAGAGCGCTTTGACATTTTTGGGTGAAAAGCATCTTGGCAGCTCAGGGCTTGATACTCAGGTCTCCATTTCTCCTGGACTGCAGCTCACAGTGGAGAGGCAACCTTTAAATACAGCCCTAACCTGATACTAATTAAGATTTGGATAATGGGGTGGGGAAGGCACATTTTTAATGATATTAAGATGGTTTTCACTCTTTTCCATGAGCGTTTCCACTCTTTTCTCTGCCTGGGCTGATAAGCAGGGTGCTGCAGCCAGACTCCGGCTTCTGTTCATGTGCTCGAGGTCTGTCACCTGCGAGGGGGGTGGCCAGAGGCAAGGGCAGTCTTAACGTTTCTACTTGTGATAGCTCTTCTGGGATCTCTCACGCTTCAGTCTTAAACAAGCATGTCCTTGACCCTGCCTGTTGTTGGGTGTGTGAAACACGCCACTGCCAGGGCCGGGGGGGTCAGGGACAGAGCAAACACTAACTTGTTTTTATTGAAAGTAATAGTTTTGAAGTAGGGAAAAAAAAAAAAAGATTAAAACCCACCTCCACAAAAACTGACTGTAACTTGCAGTTGGCAAACTGTAAAACCGAAATGCATTCAAACTTATTACGCAAATGTAAATGCAGTTTTTACTTCTAAAATTTTAATGAGTTGTACCATGGAACGAAAGGGAATTGGCAGGTGAGTGTCTGAAGCCAGAGTATCTTGAAGTAATAAGCTGACTCTTAATGGCTGTGGTCTCTTCGGTACCTGCCAAAGACATTTTATCATTGTTCTGGGTGGGTTTTTGTTTTTTAAAGTGTAGCTCTCTTCAAGAATTGCTTCATTCAAAGCTGAATAAGAAATTGGCAGAGGTGAGGGAGTTTGCCTTCCCCTTCCAGCGCAGGAACAAAAGAAAAAAAAACCTCAAGTACAAGAAGTTGAGATGTACTAGCTCTAAAATGCTGGCGTCATGATGACCAGCTTTACTTCACTGATCAGATGTAAAACTGTCTCTGGTTTTAATAAATTTATGGTTTTATATGTGCAAAGTGTTCTTTGATAATTATGCCGGGTACAAAAGGAAGAAAGTACCTTACTCTGCTTCAATAAAAACAGGTTTCAGATGCTGGGTTTCTACATGTCTAATTACAATTCCAATTTGCATCCAAGAACGGTTTTACACTAATCGCAAGTCAGAAAGCCTGATAAATAATTTACCATTTTCTAATACAGTGTAATCAATGTGAGTATCTGGGAGCGTGTTGACTCTCTAACCGCTTAAATGTGTCTGTAGTTTCTGCTGGTTAGCACAAAGAAGTGCCAAATTCAGTGCGAAGAAACCTCGCTTCAAAACAACGTGTCTGGGCTTGATCCTCATTAGCTGCTTCCCTTGGAAGGCGGCCTCCCAGACACGCGCCGAGTGCTGGGGGAGTAGGGAGGGAAAGAGCAATAAAAATTTTTTTTGATTTACTGGTTTAAATCGTAATTCAAATTGGCTGTACCCAGAACACGTGCCATGGGATCCCCCAACCTGGGATCCTTTTACCTGCAAACTTCCAGCCTTCTCTGCTTCGTTTGTGGGTGTGATGGAGGTGTAGAAGGGACACAGAGAAAGGCGGTGGCTGAGCCCCGGCAGCTGAGATGGGAGTGACGTGAGCTGTGGTGGGGCACAGCGCCTTGGGTGGGTGCAAGCTCCCCTTCCCAGGAAGGCTCCGGCCGCATCCAGAGGTTTTCTCCAGGCTCTGCTCATCCCACTCCTCAGGGCGGAGGTGGGTGATGTCCCCAGGCTGAGTCAGGGTTCGTGGCAGCAACTGTCAGGGTGGCAGAGGGTGACCCAGGTCTGTGAGACCCTGCTGCGGGAAGGGCCCTGCTCCGGGGGGCGGGGGGCAGCGGGAATGCTACCGGGCACGTGCTGCCCACCCTCACACCACGGCTTTGCCAGAGCTGGTCTCTGCCTTCCCTGTGCCGCGGAGACCAGAACTGCCGGAGTCAGCAGCTGGAGCCAATCCCAATTTGTTAGAAAGTAAGCGTGGATTTCACATCCATCTGCGAGCGTGGAGGCACCCCCTCCCTCCGTTCTGTATTCCTCCCTCCATCAGAGCCTTCTTTGCAGGGGCTTTGCTACAAGCACCGCGATAACTGTGGAGGGGGGAGATATTTGGCGCGTCCCAACTCTGACTTTCGCACATGAATGACCTCTCCTTCACCAGTTTTCAACCACCTCCTGAAATTCCTTGAGCTTCTCACACCTCCTTTGCAGTGCGGATGTAGGGAACCCCATCCCTGTGCATCCAGCAGCACGAGCGGCCGCTCCCCCGGGACTCTCCTGCCCCGCGGGGGCACGGTGGGTGCAGAAGGAGGCGCAGCCCCGTCAATCCCTGCAGTTGGCTGTTTTGGGAGTAAACCTGAAGTTCAAATCAAGCCCAGCGCGCGTGTTCTGCCCCCGGAGTCATCCCCTCCACTCATCCCCTCCTCTCCTCCAGCCCCACCGCCAACACGTGAGTGCTTTTCCCTCCGCGCTGCCCCGTCTGCTCTCCCCGCTCGCGTTTTACGGATGTGCAGCGGAGCAGCGATTGCTGCTGAAGGATTAGCCTGGTAATTTGGCTAATTTTTCTTCAGCTTCATTTTTCACATTATGAGCTTTGCAGAAAGACTAACGATCCTGGGTTTGTCTCTAATAGCCGGAGCGGGGAGGGGAAGCCGCGCTCCATCCTTTTTGCAAAAAAAGATGATGCACGGAGGCGTCAGGGGCGAGTGGGGGGCTGCGGTGGCCTGGCTGGAGGGGACGGGGAGACTTTCCTCCGCTGGGGACACCAGCGCCTGCTTGCCAGCAAAGAGGAAACCGCTTTGTTTAAAAATACCTTTCAAAAACCTTTATTTTCCTTCACCGCCTGCGGATGCTCCCGGTGCACGGGGCAGCGTTGCTGACGTAGCGTCCGCAGCGAGCGGGCAGTGCCGGGGTGTCTCTCACCGGCCCGGGGGGCTCCTGTTCCCCACCCAGCGGGTCCCCCCCGGCCCCGGTCCCCAGACCGTGCCGCTGGCTGCGGGTCGGGGCCGGCTGGGTGCCAGGCACAGATGGTAGTATTTTTTTTTTTTAAAAAATCCATGTCAGCAGTGTCTTCTTTCTGCTCCGGTGACTAGATGCTGAAGAGGCAGTGACATTATTTGAGATAACAGAGAGAACAGAAGAAGGGTCAGTGAGAGAGAGGAAATGTCAGCGCGCAGCCACCGAGGGGGCGGGGGGCTGCTGGGGGCCCTCGGGGCTCCCGGGGTCCCTCCTGGGGACAAGGAGGGGGGAGCGGGGCCGGGGGACCCCCCCGCACTCCCAGCGCTGCGTGCTCGGCTCTGGAGGGCACGGGGCATCTGGGGGTCCCTCCTGGGGCTGGGGGTGCCGCAGCTGGGTGCTGCCCTGTGCCCCAAGGGGCTCCTTGGCGAGCTGGGACCCCCCCCCGGCCCCGGTACCATTTCAAGGGTGATTTACGCATCTTCCATCTCTCGCTCCTGTGCGCTCTGGTGCTGGGGATTCCAGGGCTCCCTCCTTCCCAGGGCTCGGCACTGGGAATTGGGGGTGCCCGGCTGCGCCCCGGTGAGGCGAGCGCCCGCGGGGAGCCCGTCCATGTGTGTCCCCCCCCGTCTCTCCCTTCCCGCTCCCCTCCCGGCACGCTGAAGGTTTTGAAAGTTAAGTATTACCGTCTGCTTTGTTGTTGCCTAACTACGACAGACAAATTGAGAACTAGTTGTCAAAATGTCAGTGCACAACAAATCAACATTCAAAATGAGTCTCAGCGCTATGTGGTGTATAATTAAAAAAAAATCCTTTTTAGAAATTTCAGCAAGCGTTGGCTCCGCTTTATATTTGTCTGTGTGATTAATAAAGGCAGCTAATTTTCAGACTTTAAAAACAGCTAGAAAATAGCTCCTAATTACATATTAGGTTCCAAGCGGCCCCCGCTGAGCGAGGCTGGTATTGGTGGGCCAGAGAATTTGGCAGGGGCTTAATTACATTCTGAGCATCATCTAATTTTAGTTAAATGTAATGTAATCAGCAGCAGATGTCTGAAATAAAATATGAATTATGAATATGATGAAATTTCATTCTTGAATAAAAAAGTAATTTGCTATTTAGTTCATTAAAGTCGCAGAGGTTTATTAGGGAGCAGGTATACGGTGCGGCTGGGTTGTATTAAAATGATATTTCAGAGAGAGTAGGAAATTGCATTAAAGGTGCTAAAATATTCCGCCGGGACGATGCAGCCGGTTGGGAATTAACATTTACAAAAATACCGGAGCCCCTGGGCTGCCGCCAGCCCCTGGCACCCGCAATTGGCTCCAGAGCTTCTCGTTTACGCGAGGTGACGTCCCACATCCCGGGGTGCTCCCTGGGACCCTCTCCCGCCGTCCCGCCCCGGGTATCCCGGGGTGCCTCCGGGCTCGCCACTGCTGAGCTCAGCCGTTTCCCCCGTTATTTGGGGAGGGGGCTCCGGTGGGGATGAGAGCCCCCGGCGCATCCCCAGTGCAGGTGTCCCCCTGCACAGGGCTTGGAGCCAGGCTCCGGACGCCTTTTTCCAGCTTGGCCAGGAGAGCAAAGCATCAATCCACACGTCGGCTCCGGGGCGGCCGTGGGTCCCCACGGGACGCCGTCGCCTGGACGTCTCTCCCCGAAGCATCCTCTGCGGTTTCAGCTCTGAAGCTTAAATTGCTTTTCCCTATTCCTCGGTGGCCCGGACTGACAGATAAGCATCTTCTGGAAAGGGAGGAAGATGGCGTGTTCGTTATTTCCTTGTATTACAGATGCTGTCATTTTAATCCCTCCTGGATGCCGGGAGAAAGGCTGCGCCTGGGCACCAGCTTAGACCCCTACTCGCTTCCCAAATGCGGTCTCCGAAGAGCAGCCCGTGGCTAATTCCTCCCACACCCAGCCGGCTAGCGCGGAGGAAAGCCCTGCTCACCACGGCGTGCTGGTGGCAGCAGGCACCATCCCTGTGTCTGCTGGGTCCCGGCATCTCCGGCGCGCCCGGCACGGGCGATGCTTGGCGGTGAGCGCCGGTGCCGGCGCCGCGGCGGGTGCCTGTGGCGCAGCCGGGCTGCCACGCTCCCTCGCGTGGGTTAGCAGTCCTCCCTCTTCTATTCATCAAGGGCATGACAGCTAAAATTCATTTGAAGATGAAGAAAGTGCCGGCTAATCCTTTCTGTGAGACAGTGATAGACTAGCGGCTCGGGAAGAATTGCACAGCAGTAATGAAATTAGGCTAAAACTGCTGGCGGATAGCAGATAATTGCCCTTGTCTGTCACGAGGAATAACATCTCCCAAATCCAACACAATGATTGTTAAAGTTGCAGGAATTTATTTTATTTATTTTACGCGTTTGGGTTTGGCTTTCCAAAGGCCTTTCCCCGGGGGGCGGGGAGGGAAATAATAAAAAAGAGCAGGAGCTGCGTGCTCACCTCCTGCCTTCCTCGGGCGCTTCCGCCGCCTCCGCCACCGCGGCTCGTTAGCCTTACGAAGCAGGAGCACACACACCATCGCCTGGACGTGGGATCTTGCTGGGGGGCCGTTCCCGGGGAGCAGGAGGCGCACCGTGCTGCTGCCGGTCCGTCCCCAGCTCCCACTGGCCTTGCCGGCAGGACCCGGTGCTTTCCAAGGGGGTTCCGTCCCCCAAGCCCGGTGTCCCCCCATCCCTGCCTGCCCCAGCAGGACCTGCTGGAACTGGTGCCGGGGCGGGTGCCGGTGCCGGGGTGGCCATGCAAACCCCAGCACCACGTCAGGGCTGACCACCAGCCATTTATTTTGTAATTGATGGGGGGCGGCAGGCAGCACAGCGCGGGTGAGTGAGTGCACTGGCCGGCAACTGCGATGTTTTATACGCGAGGGCTGGCACGGGTAATTTACTGCGGCCGGCAATAACATATTTCACTTTCCGTCTCGCAGATGAAGATTACTTGTGTTTGAAAGTGCCTGAACACACACTCAATTCTGCTTAAACGCTCGCAGCCAGCCGAGCGCGGATCGTCCCGGCAGCACGGCCGGCTCAGCCCTCTGCCAGGGTGACATGGGATGGGGACAGGGATGGGGACAGGCTCCCACGCGCCCGATGCCAGCGGCGCTGGGGAAACCCACCCGCAAGCACCCGGTGCGGCAGCTGGAAATATTCAATGCACCTTCCCTGACATTTAATCCAGCCGCGCGAGGAGCTCCATGGCATTTCCAAGAGGGGCTTGGGAAAGGTCGGGGGGTGGAAAAGGTTGGCAGGGTCGGTGCTCCCGCCTCGCCCCGCGGCTCCCCCTGACCCCCCCGGGCAGCTGCCGTGCAGACACCGCATCAGCCCAGTATCGGCTGCCACGCTGGGAAGCTCCACGCGCTGTCCCGGGGATGCCACCTGGAAATAGTTCAGCATGCCCCGGGGGGGTCATGTCTGCACCCCCAGAAAACATCCCTGCGGGATGCGGAGGGCGGAGGCTGTGGCGGCGGGCGAGTGGCTGCAGCACCCAGCGGGTGGGCGCAGGTCCCGGGTGGGTGCTGCGGGGTCTCGGGGCGGAGGTGGGTCGTGGGGAGCTCCTGCGCCCGGCACTTTGGGAGCAGTGTCCTGTCCCTGATGCTGTGCTTAGGCGGGAAGAGCCATAATGCTCTTTCTCCATCTTTTTAATTAGGAGGGCTAACATCCAGGCAGGTGTGGAGGATGAGGGGCTTGGAGTCATGGGGGGGGGACCCGTGGCAGACCCTCGCTGCCCCCAGCCCACCGGGGGCTCGGCTTTGCTCGGTGGGAGCCTGGTTTGGACACGATGCTGCTGGCACGGGGCTGGGACCGGTGCTGCCGGGGAGCGGAGAGGAGCTAACACGGCTGCTTGGATGAGACCGTGGGCATCCTCCTGTGTCGGGGATGCTCTGATGCAAAAGCCCAAAGAGCAACACTTGCTCCATGGGCTTTTAAAACCCTGCTTCTCCCTCTCCTCCCGAGGACGGCTCTGCTCATCGCCCCCGTCCCTCGTGGTGTGCACATCTGCCAGCAAACCGTGGGATTTCTGCAGCTCCCTGGGCAGGGAGAGGTGTGCTGTGCCCCGAAATAAGGGGGAGGAGCTGACGCTCGCTTCAGCCTCCAAAAAGCAAAAGGAGCGACGCTGACGCCGAGGTGTGAGCAGAGGGGATGGGGACCCCGTGCAGGGCTGGACTCCCTCTGTCTCCCCCTGCCTTTGCCAATGGCCCCCAGGCGGGCTCTGGCTGTGGGCAGAGCCGAGCTGTTGAGCCAGGACCCCCAAGGCTGCGCCGGCCCCACTGAGCCCCCCGGCACCCCTGAACCCTGTGGAGGAGGTGCTGGGTCCGGGGCTGTGGTGCTCTGCACACCAGCCCGGGAGCCGCTGCTGCTCCTGCCAGCGCCGGCGCGTCTCCCCAGCGCTTCCGATAATGGATGCTAATGTGTCACCCAGCCCATTTGTCTTCATTTGGTGCCAGCCGGCGGCACGCGGAGATGCAGCCAGGGCTGGGCACGCAGCCCGGCCTCCCGCACCGCTCCCAGCACGGCCCAGCCCATCCCGGCACCGACACCGGCACGCTGGCGCTGGCATGGCCGGTGCAACCAAAACCAGCCGACCGTGCCCGACCCGTTCCCACCTGCACATCCCGGGGAGCATCCCCAGTCGCTTCACGGCCATGGGGCTGCCAGCCCCAGACCCCGGCAGGGCTGGGGGTACCCACACGTGAACCCCCCTCATCTGCCACCCCACCTGCGCCGTGCTGTGCCAGCACCGACGGGATCTCGGTCCGGGTCTGAGCTGGGGAGCAGGGAAACATCGAGCCCTTGTGGCTCGGGGCTCATGGGATTAAATGGGAGGCAGGCATGGATTTTGGGGCACGGTGAGGCTGGGCTGGGCTGGGCTGGCCCAGAATCTCCCGTCGGCTCCTCATGGTCACCTGTGGTCACCCGTGGCCACCCATCATCCTCCCACGGTGGCTGTGCCCCGAGGGGACCATGACGCTGCCACCGCATCCCACCGGATCCCAGGATGGAGCCTCTCCACTGGAGCTGCTGGTGGGTAATTTCTGATTAAGGATTACTGTACCATCGGCTTCAGTTTGATTGCAGATGTTTTTAATTATATCGTATAAGATCGTATTATGTAATTGCATTTATCTGATTGAAGCCTTAATTGTAGGATTTCATAATGGTATGACTGGGTAAATATACCATTGCGTCTGTTGTCCCCCAATGAAAATTAGGTGCTTCATGTCTTTATTGCATTATCCTGGAGAGGAGTTTAAATTGGGAAGAAAGAAATTAGGAGAGAGAGAAGAAAGGAAAGGCGACTTGGTCCTCCCAGCGTGGTCCCCTTCCCGGCGTGGGGATGCGCGGGATGTGCCGCGGCACCTGGGCTCTGCCGGATGGAGCCGGGGACGGTCTGCCGGAGCACCGGCTCCTGCCTGAGCATCGCCTCCAGTTGGGAATCCCTATCCAGGGGCAGCCGAGGGGAGCAGAGCAGGGCAGAGCCCGGACCGGGGCACGGCCGGGTCCCGATGGCGTCGTGGCTCTGCCCTCCGCGGCTGCGGGCGCGGGGCTGAACTGCCCTTCACCTCCAGGCTGAGACGCGGCCGCTTGGCTTTCCTGCGGTGGTTTTTTTGCGAGATGGATGTTGCAATTATCATTTGGTTAACGGCGGCTGGTACAATACATTAAGGGCGATTACAATTAAAGAGCGGGAGGCCGGGAAGGCGCTGGGCCGTCGCCTGGAGAGATGGGAGCTGGGATTCCACCTGACGGGGGAACCGAGCCCAGCCTTCCTGACACATTCCCCTCGGAGCGCGGATGGTCCCTGGATCCGTTGGCTTTGGATAAGCAGGAGAGGGAAGGCAGCCTGGTGCAGCCGAGGCGGGCCGGGGGGCAGCGGGCGCCGGTGGAAGCGGGAGCACCGTCGCCGTCCCCCGCCGCTGCCTTCCCGCCGCTTTTAAGATCATCTTCTGGTTTTTAAGGGGTGGAAAGATGCACTTATGCAAAATTAATATTTCCATTAATAACGGCGCGCAGCAAAATAATTGGAAAGCCCTCCACCTTAATCGCGGGCCGCGCAACCCGTGCAGAAAGCGCTAACGAAGTGCTTGCGAGGGGCTCGTTAGTAGGGCGGGGGGGGGTGGGTGGAGGGCTCTGAGCCCCGGCACGCTCAGTGCACCTCCCGCCATTTCGGGGTGGGGGGGTGTCCCGCGTCTTTGCACCTCCCCGCAGCAAATAAGGGAGGTTCAGGTTTTTGTCGGAGCCCTTTTTTCCAGCTGTAATCCGCAACATGTGGTTCCTACGGAGCCTCCTGGCTAATGGGTTTAGGATTACGGGAATATGCGCAAATCCAGCGTCTCGCTGTCACTCTGCTCGGCGCGGTAAGGTGATTTCATTAGGATTTAGGTTTAGAGAAAAGTCGCTCGCTCGCTCGCTCGCTCTCTCTCCCCTTAATATTATTTTTATTCAATTACATCAGCAATTCATGAAACTTCAAAGACGTTTCATCAGCGCAACCCAAATGCTGCCGGATCGCGCGGTTGAAAGAGGGGAAGAGAAAGAAAAACATAAGCTGCTGCTTTAATGGAATTACTGAAAGGGGCTTTTTAATTAAAAACAAAGGTTGGGGATGAGGTCTATCCATAATTTAGTGCTGCTGGATGTAATATCTGCCGGTGGTTTAATTTTAATAAATGTATGTATTATTAACGGTGCGATCTATATTTTCCAAGCCAGAGGAAGGCCCATCCGTCCCCGCAGGTACGGCTGTCGATAGTTGTGCCTCGGGGCCGGGCGAGGGGACACTTGGTGGCCGGGGGGCAGGGGATGGGGATGCTCCCGGTGACCCCACCGGTGCCACACTACCCACAGGAGCCCTCGCAGCCCTAACGAGTTAATTACCATCTAGCACCGATGTGGATTATTTAGCATGGCTCCATCCCCTCTTTTTGATGATTTCCTCTTAATTAGCCTTTATTAATGAGACGTGACCTCGTCCGGTGTGATGGTTCCTTGCCACCATCTGCCGGGAGGATGCCCCTCCTGCCCCGGCGTGGGACAGGGCCGTCCCCAAGGCCAAGGCAGCCGGACGGTGGCTGGAGGGGGGACGATGGCGCGCAGCGGTCCAGCTCGCTGCCCGGGTGCTGCTCTCATGGAGAGAATCCACAGGGATCATCCACAGGGATGTCCCCATCCCTGTGCCGCTCCGGCGGGGCAGCACCCGGCCCCCCTCCATCCCCTCTGCCAGCCGCCGCGTGCTAATAAAAACAAATTAACTTGTATAAGCATTAATTTTCCAGCATCCATCCATCCCGGCCTCATTACAATGGCGATCCCAGGAGCCGGGGGTTTGGGCATATTGTAATGAGGCGCATGCGGTAGTAAAAGTCCTTCTAATAGGATTTATTTACTGTAATTGTGATTCGAGGCACAGTGCCATCGCCCGGCGTGCCGGCGGGGCCAGGGAGGAAGGGGCATCGCCATGGCTCCGCGGCGAGGCTGGAAAACTGCCGCAGCCGAGAGGGGGGATCCAGAGGGTCCTGGGGGGGTCCGGGGGTCCCACCGGCCTCAGGACAAGGGGCAGGGGCTGTCCCTGCAGAGCCACCCCCTGTCCCTTGCTCCGACAGAGGTTTTTCTGGAGGATGGACACCGGCCTGGCAATGCCAAACTGAACAAGAGCCCAAACCGGTTGGGTTTTCCCCCAAAAGCCGGGAGGGTGCCGCAAAGAGGGGTGGGGAATGGAGGGAGCACGGCACTAATGAGGTGCTGATTGACTTCCCCGCAGGACTCAATATTGGGGTGGGGTAGCCCCTGGCTGAGCCCCATTAAACCCCCCCCAGGCTGATGGGGGGGATTTGGATGGAGCCCTGGCCCCCCCACACACACACACCCCCCTCCCGCTCCTGCCGCCACCGATTCATCCTGTTGTGGGGGGGGGGGGGGCTCACCTGTGATTTCATTAAGGGGGAGGTGAAAGGGGAGAAATACAATTTAAATGAGACAATTAAAAACTTGGATTAGCAGTTACAGGCGGCGCGGCATGCTGCCGGCCCATCCTCGCTGGGAACCCCCTGGTACCCCCCCATCGCAGCCGCTCATCCCGTGCTGGGGGCCGGTAGCGGGGGCCGTTCCCCCGAAGCCGGAGGGATGCTCCAGGACTCATCCCTTTCCCGAGCATCCCGCCAGGAGCTGCAGGTGATGCGATGCCAGGGGGACAGGGTCACCCTTCGCATTTTGGGGTTTCCCGTCAGAGATGGGCACATCTCCGTCCTGAGCAGAGGCAGCTCGGAGATTTGGGAGGCGAGAGCAGCTCCGTGGCCGGAGGGATGCCGGGGCAGCGCTCTTGCATATGGTTTGGCCACCCGGCACACGCGGCGCTCAGCCTGGCCACTTGTAATGCACCAGCAGCGTGGGCAGCAGGGCTGGGGGGGATTCTGCACCTCTGCTCCGCTCTGTGAGACCCCCCTGCGGTGCTGCCTCCAGCTCTGGGGCACCAACAGCAGAAGGACACGGAGCTGTTGGAGCGGGGCCAGAGGAGGCCCCGGAGCTGCTGGGAGGGCTGGAGCCCCTCTGCTGTGGGGACAGGCTGAGAGAGCTGGGGGGGTTCAGCCTGGAGAAGAGAAGGCTCCGGGGAGACCTTCCAGCCCCTTCCAGTCCCTAAAGGGGGCTTAGAAGGAAGATGGGGACAGACAGAAAGATGCGGACAAACTTTTTAGCAGGGCCTGTAGCGATAGGACAAGGGGTAATGGTTTTAAATCAAAAGAGGGTAGATTTAGACTAGATATAAGGAGGCAATCTTTCATGATGAGGGTGGTGAGACACTGGCCCAGGTTGCCCAGAGAGGTGGTGGATGCCCCATCCCTGGAAACATCCCAGGCCAGGTTGGACGGACCCTGAGCAACCTGATCCGGTTGAAGATGTCCCTGCTCATGGCAGGGGGATGGACTAGATGGGCTTCAAAGGTCCCTTCCCACCCAAACTGTTCTATGATTCTGCCGTTGGGGGTACCCAAACCCGCTCAGGAGTCCCCGGAGGAGGGAGCAGAGCCGGGAGAGCTTTTCTCTCGCTTGCACTTCATTATTGTTGCTAAGGAAACCTCTTCCCGGGATCTCGCCTGGAACATGTCTGCCTCTGCGGGGCTGCACATCCATCTCGCCGAAACTGCCCTGAAAGCCGCAGCCGGCGCAGACAAAGGCCGGGATGGCGGTGGGAGGCTGCGCGGGGGCCACCGCCGCGGTGGCGGCACCGCGGGGACACGGCCCTGCTTTGAGCGGCCGCCGGGCGCCGTGGGGGGGGACCCAGCCATCCCGGACGGCTGTGCAGGGATGTGCCGTGTAGAAAAGTTGGGAGGGATGATTATACAAGAAAAATAAATAAAATATAAAAATAAAAATTAAAAATAAAAAGAATTAAAAATTAAAAAGAATAAAAAAAAGAAATTAAAAATCCCCCAGCTCTGGCTAGCCACAGGACAAGGCGTTGGCAGGCGTGTCCCCGGCATGTGGCTCCGAGGGCTGGCACAGCAGCGGGGGTGAGCGTGGCCACCGTGCTGGCCAGAACGGCTCGTCCTGCTCTCGTTTCACCCCATCATTGATTTTGGTCCCCGGCTTATGGGGGATCTGATGCTCACAGCCATGGGGCGAGCGTGGGGGCACAGCCCCGGCCCCACATCCCCCCCCGCCCCGCCCCGTGCCCGGCAAATGCTTCCCACTGCAGCGAGACGAGTTCCCATCGTTAGGAAGGGGCGACTCGCACATTGATTTGCAGCTTCCTTTTGATGCGGCAAGAATTTATTCCTCGGGAAAGAGCTTTCTATAGCCATCAGGGGATTATTGATGGCATTGAACTCCTCGCTGCCCTCTGAATTGCAGCCGTCCCCCGGTGCGGTGCGGTGCCCGCGGGATGGTGCCGGGGAGCCGGGACACCCGGCTTTTGGCACGGTGATGCAGCCAGGCTCCCTTCGTGTAATGACGGCTGGGAATCGGCTGCTGGGATTTGGGAAAAGTATTAATAGGGAGGGGATGGCTGTTGTGCAAACGGTTGGCAACGCGGTGGACCCAGCACCTGTCAAACTGGTGCTGCACCTGTGTTCATGGTGCTGCACCAGCGTGAGCTCATGGCACGCGTGGCTCCGTCCCTTGTCACATAACTGGTTGGGCTCGTTTGTGCCATGAGCTCGTTGCACATCCCACGCATCTCTGCGAGACCCCCAGGGGCCGGGAGCAGCGTTTGGGCACGACTTCCAGGTGGGAGCCCCCCGGGAACCGCCAGTGCCCTGCGTGGTACTGCCACCCCCCCTTCTCCGTGCGCTGGTGCCTCCTGCAGCCGCCCTGGGATGCTCCCAGAGCCCTGGGGGTCGGGTCCCATCTCCCCTCTGGCCATGGGACAGGGTGACCCCCGGCAAAGCGGAGGTGTCCGCAGCAGTATTCCAGCCCGGTGTCCCGTGGATCGGGGATGTGGCAGTGCCACCGTGTCCTCCAAAGCCCCACGCCACCGAGGGGTCTTTTGTCTCGCCCATGCCAAGCCGCTATCTCCTCTTCTCCTCCTCTCTATTTTTTCCCCTGCATTCCTCATTAAAGAAGACTACAGATTTCCCAGCCTGTCTCCTGGTTTTATATTGAAAAGGCTAAATGATATGCTGACACCTTAATTATACCCCATTGTCACAATGTAGCATGGAAGTGGTGTGAGTGATATGAGAAGAAAGGGCTGCAGCGTGCGTGGCAGCTCCTTTGATTCGCGGTGGCAGGTTGGGAATGACACAAACGGGGGCTCGCGCCAGCGTCACCCCCATGCACGGCATCCGGAGCCCAACCGTCCCACCGGCCGCCGGCCCGCCGAGCCCTGCCACTGGTGCTCTGGCATCCACCGGTCCCTGAGGATGGGTGGCTCTGGGGGACGGGGAGGGTGAGAGGTGGTGACACCGACATGGGGACCCTTCCAAGGCTAAGTGTTGTGACCAAGGCCAAGTGACGTGACCAAGGCCAGGCAGCATGGGTGGCCCCAGCCCTCCCGGTCGCCCTGCCTGTCCCTGCGTGTCCCCATTCCGTCACCCGCCCCAGGCTGCTCTGCTGGCCGAGGACACAGGAGGTGTTGGGCTGTGGCTGCCAGGAGCAGCGAGGCTCCTTCTTTGGCAGAGACCCCAGCCAGGCAGAAATGCGCCAATTAAGCAATCGCTCCTGATTAACAGGGTCTGGGGGAATTCATCGTGCTGGGAGAGCGTCACCCTCTGCTACACGCCTTGTTTTTAAGATCAGCGTGGTCCGAGCCGCGGCAGTGCCAGCACCTGGCCATCCCCACGGCCGGCGGCTCCGTGCCTGCTGCCAGCTCCCACCATCGCCAAGGGGCTGGCAGGTGGCAGTGGCAGTGACACACCGTGCCTGGCTAAATATAACGCCCTCCTTCAAGTTTGGAGATGTTTAAATATCTCCATCGCCTGTTGTCACCACTGTCACAAGGTTGGTGGCTCTCTGGCTCCTCACGGGCTTGGTTTTGCCTTCTCGGCAGCTGGGTGTGTCGTCCCAGGGGAATTTTGGGGTCCCCAAGGCCGGGTTGGGGTGCAGATAGGATCTGGCCATGCCTCGAGGGGGGCCAACATGTGCAGGACCCCCCCCAGCTGTGCGGGACCCCCAGAGGAGCAGCCTCCCACCCTGGGGTGCCCTGGCCGTACCCTGGGGGCTCGTACTTACCCACTGGGAGGGTGCAGGTGGCACCTCTGTCCCCCGGGAGCCCCTGCTGTCCCCCTTCCCCACCGTGGCTGGGGGAACAGGCACGGCTCCCCATAGCACCCACAGTCGGGACCATGCTTCCTCTCCTCCTCCTCCTCGTGCAGCCCGGTGTCACGGTGCGAGCACCCAGCAACAGCAAGGACAGCAGCGGTGGTGGCACATGGGCAGCCCCGGTGGCACGCAGCCCATCCCCTGTCCCATCCCGCATCCACTGAGGCTGGGAAAGAGGAGAGGGAAAAGCCACGCAGTGTTTTCCATTAACAAAATGTTACCTTTTAAAATGACATGCTGTGGGAACGAGACATCAAACAGCCAGACGGATTGCCCGACTGAGAGGCACTTTTCCATATGCATTCAGCAAATGCATTTGTTTTTGAAAATGAAGTCCCGGGGGAGCGCAGGCGCGGAGCAGGGAACTTGTTCAAACAATTGTAAATGCCTTTGTACGATAAACAGCGGAGTCGGCGTCGCAGAGCCGCTCGCGCTCTGACAGCGTAGCGGTGCACAGCCGACGGGCGACACACGACAGCGGCACGCCAGATCCCGGGCACCGCAGGAATGATGGCTTCCCTGGCTTCCCCGACGTGCCCCGTGTCCCAGCTGCTCGTCCTGCTCTGTATCCCAACTCTGTGTCCCTGCCCTGTGTGTCAGCCCTGTGCCCTGGCCCCATGTCCCTGTCCCGTCTCCCGGCCCTGCAGACGTTGGTGGCTCAAGCTGTTCTCTGCAGAGCAAAGCGGGAATACGGGTCCCAGCTGGATGTGCCATGCTGGAACCACGCTGTGCCGTGCCACACTGTGCCATGCAATGCCATGAGGTGCAATGCCATGAGGTGCCATGCCATGCCATGCCATCCCATGCCATGAGGTGCCATGCCATGCCATGCCGTACTATGCCATGCCATGCTGTGCGGTGCCATGTGGTGCCATGCCATGCCATCCCATGCCGTGAGGTGCCATGCCATGCCATGCCATGCGGTGCCATGCCGCGGGCACCCCGGCCTGGCAGGGCAGCGGGTGCAGACAGGGGGAGCTTCAGGTGGGGACAGACCGGAGGCGCCGCTCTGAAGGAGCCAGGAGCCAATTTACATGCAAATGTCCTTATTAATCAAGGACAAGAGGAGGAATGCGCAGAAAACACCCAATACAAGGGCAGAGGGTTTTTTACACCGGATGCTTTTCAAAGTTGCTAATGAGGCATCAGCAGCTCTTTTCATACCCAGATTATTTGCTGTCTGGATTCTCCAGCGATCCCGTCTCCTCCCGGGGCTGGGGCTGGGGCTCCCTCCGCTTCCCAGCATTTCCCAGCCCGGCCGGGCGCCTCGTCCCAGCCTGTCCCCAGCCCCAACCCGACTGAAACACCGGTGGCAGGAGGAAAACCGGAGCAGGGACATAACGGCACCGGTAGCAACGAGAACGGTCAAGCAGCCAGTCGGTATTGCCTCAGTCGAGCCCACAGCGCTTTGCTACGGAGCGTGAGGATGGAGGGTGAGGACGTGATCCCGCTCGCTGTGTCCTGCCCCGGGGTCACTGTCCCCACGCCGTGTCCCCAGCTGCCCTCCCCGGGGCTCAGCAGGGACATGCCTGCACAGAGGGATGTGCTCCTCCTCTCCATCACTCTTGCGCGATCGCTTCATCTTCTCCCGCTGGCAGGAGGGCCCAGAAACCCTCCAGAAATGGCTTAGCCCCTCAGACAGACGCTGGCTTCATCTTCCGTGCCTTTATCCCTGTGTCCCCGTGCTACATGGCACGGGATGGGGACTCCGTGGGGATGAGCCACCTCCGCTCCTGCTGTGGCCACACCGCTCCTGGGACTCTTCCAGCTTCCTGGCAGCTCCAACCCGCTCCCACCGTGTTTATTCCTGAACGGGGCTTTGTCTGCTGCCCTTAATCTGATTTCACGCAGCTCAGGGCAGGAACGCCGCCCTGCAGAGGGGATCCTCCGGAGGGGAGGGGACAAATGAGTCGGGGGGGGGCTCAGAGGCCCTGCTGAAGTGCTCATGGGGGGGGAAATGTTAGCGGGCACTTTGAGAAGGACCCCCGGGGCCATTTTCCCAATCGGATTGAGGTTCTTGTTTTCCACCCTGTGATGGAGGGGCTGCAGAGGGGCTGGGAACCTGGGAAGCAAATCAGGATTACAGGGCACCCGTACTCTCTGAGCCACCCCTGCTGTCCCCACAGACCACCCATGTCCCACTGAGGGACCCCAACCAGCAAGTCCCTGGAGGGTCACCACGCGCCTGGCCCTGCTCCCAGCCCTGGTGCAGAATCTGCCACCTGCAAAGGCAAAGAAGGACATTGTCACCCAGCACAGGGGCTGAAACAAGTCCTTCAGTCTCCCTGCTCTGGGTGCCACCAGCTCCCTTGGCAATGGGAGTGGCGGCACCCAGGGCAGTGGGACACTCTGGGACATCGAGGGCAGTGGGATGCTCAGGGACATCAAGGGCAGTGGGATGTTCGGGGATACTCAGAGCTGTGGGATGTTTGGGGATACCCAGAGCTGTGGGATGCTCTGGGACAATGAGGGCAGTGGGATGCTCGGGGATGCCCAAGGCAGTGGGATGCTTGTGGAAATCAAGGGCAGTGGGATGCTCAGGGATGCCCAGGGCAGTGGGATGCTCAGGAACACTGAGGGCACCTGAGGCCGGCGCACTCACCTGGCAATTGCAGGACAGGAGGGATGGCACCGCATGTGGAGGCGGGTGGAGGCGTGGGCAGCGTGCTGGCAGGCTCTGCCTACACCACTGTCCCTGTCCCTGCCATGCTGGGCCAGTCCCACCCACAGGTGCCCAAGCAAACCCAGGAGCTGGGATTTCACAGCTAAAAAGCTGGGTCTGCTTCATGTTCGTCAGCGGCTGCTTTCCCTGCCCAGCCCAGCTGACCTGCTGCAAGGCAGATCCAGAATTAAAAAATACTAATAAAACACAAAAGTAGTCAAAATAAGATAGACTTGTTACGATGAACTCAACCTGAACAAACAAACACTGCCGTGATTCAATTAATGAAGCGGTTAAGCATATAATATTGTTAAGCAAAGCAAAACAGCCTTTTGATGTGTTAATCATACTTGTGCCCGGCAAAAATCACTGAAAGCAGAGAAATCTGGGCCTCCACTGTTGGGGGGGAGGCGGCGGCACAGGGGCGGCAGCCGGCAGGCGCAGGGTCAGGGTCCCTGGGACCCCGGCACTGCCCCACGGCTGGGCGGTGGGATGGGGACGGAGCAGGGCTGGAAGGGCACCCCCACACCCCCGCCGCTCGCCTTTGCAGGTCAAACACGTCTCTGATTTTATTTCAATTTCATTTAACCGAGGCAATTTCGAAGTAGCCCTGGGTCTGCGGCTGGCAGCGCCGGCTGCAGCCGTTTCTCTCGAATTTTATACAAAATATTCTCCCAGTGGGAAAGAACCAATACGGGAGATCTCGGGCAAAACCTGCCCCTGGTTTCAGCCATGAAAATAAAATAAAGTGGGAAGCGCACGGAGCAGTGGTGGGTGAGTTCCCCGAGATCAGCCACAGGCTGAAGCGTCAAGGGGACATTTCAGCCTCTGGGGGGTCCTTCGGGCGAGTGCCGGAGCTGGCAGCTCCCTGGGGCGTTCCCACCTATTCCTTTTCCATCCCATTGTGAATCTCTGCCCTGAGAGCAGAGGAGAAGGCGGGTGAGATGCTGCACAGAGGACAGGGACTGTCCTCTCCCCTGGGACAGCTGCTGTGGGCTCAGCCCCATAGCAGCCACCAGAGAAGCCACTGCCCCGTATTTGTGGGTGCAGCAGTGAGGAGGGCTGATCCCTCTTATTTAGGCCCCCCAAAATGTGATTTATTCACCCTCCCACTGCAGGCTTTTGGCCCCAGCACCCACCACCCCGTGGGAAGAGCTGGCAGCACCCACGGTCCCCACAGCACCCGTGGGGACAGCACCGGTGCCCCTGGACCCGACCCTGGGGACAAGCAGTGCCCGGGGGGGGGTCCCCGGGATGGCGGCGTCCCCTGGGCACCCCGCGGCGCAGCGTGGCTGCCGGCCCCCGCGCACACCGCGGCCCGCCGCAGATAGTGCCATAAATCACGGTGACACCTCCTCGGGGCAGGACGGGGGCGATGACAGGGACCATCCATCTGCGTGTCACCCGTGCTGAAATGCCGGGGCAGAAACGGGAGACGGAGGGGGCGGTGCGGGGGGGGGGGGGGGCAGCGGCGGCATCCATGGCAGCCCCCTTTGCCGGCGGCACCGTGGGGTCAAGGCCCTTGGGATGATGGAGGTGGGAGCTGCGTTTTTCCACTTGGAAGCAGCGGGGAAGCTCTGGAGGTGGCAGCTGGGGCTGGATCCCGGCCCGGGAGGGATGGAGCGTCGCTCGGTCCCTCTGTCGGAGCAGCAAAACCAGGCTGCCAGGCGCCAGGCTGGAAAAATTGCCATCAGAGTCAACAGAAAGTTTATTCAAATCATTCCCACCCGGAATTGTCTCAAGAAACGCACTTGGAAGGTGTTCTGAAGCAGTTGGCTGGTTTCACAGAAGCCAAAAGCGCAGGTTAACTGGGCTCAAACGGATCCCATGGGAATCGCGAATCCCTCCGAGGGGGCTGGGTGGGTGCTGCTGAGCCGTCACGCCGCCTTCCCTTCACCCTCCCAGCGGCAGAAATTGAATAATTGATGTCATTTGAATAACGCTAGGATTTGTAACGATATTGAAATGTAAAGATGAAAAGGAATGTAATCAAAAGCTGATGGCAAACAGTTGTTACCGCGCGCTTGGGGCAGGCGCGCCGCAAGGAGCGTGCCAGGGTGACGAGCGCGCCGAGAGCGGCGTTAATGAGCAGAGAGGGGAGGCAGCGCCGGAGTCGGGAATGAGATGCCACAATTCCACCCGGCTCAGCAGAGCCAGCCCTGAGACGGGGCGGGGGGAATTACAGCTCCCTGAAAGGATGGTGCGGAGAGGTGGGTGGTGGCCTCTTCTCCCAGGTGAATAACGACAGGACCAGAGGAAATGGTCTGAGGTTGCGGCAGGGGAGGTTTAGGTTAGATATTCGGAAGAATTACTTTACTGAAAGAGTGGTCAGGCGCTGGAACGGCCTGCCCAGGGAGGGGGTTGAGTCACCATCCCTAGAGGTGTAGAAACGTCTAGATTTGGCACTTCAGGGCATGCTCTGGTGGCAGAGATTGTAGGTTTTTTGGTTGGACTCGATGATCTCAAAGGTCCTTTCCAACCATGAAGATTCTATGAGTCTATGATTATTGAAATGCAAAATCGTTATCATCCCAGATCATATCCAGAGGGATTGGTTGCTTTGCTCGGGCACTTGGCAGGGCAGGAGGAGAGGGGATCGATGTTGTTTCGGTCGCCCACCCCACCGGCTGCCCCGGCCTGGTCGCCACTTCCCCTGCTGTGGGCGTCCTGGGCAGAGCTGTGCTGGTGGAGGGGTCCCCAGGCCACCAGTGACCTGCTCCTGCTCCATGGGCTCCACCATGCCCTGCCAGAGCCCTCAGCCGTGGGGCTGCGTGAGCCCCTCTCACAGGTGAGCTGCTCCTCCATGGGGCTTGTCTGGTTTTGCAGACTTGGGAGTTTGGGGTGGGGTTTTTTCCATTTTTTTCATTTTTTTTTCTGATAAAACCCAGCAGCACACCTTGCAGACACCAAGGAGGTGGGGAACCCACCTTGGCCCATCATACCACCGTGACACCCATCCAACCACCATGGCCCTCATCCAGCCACCACGGCACCCGTCCCACCACCACGGCACCCATCCCACCACCACGGCACCCATCCCACCACCATGGCACCCACCTCCCAGCACCCAGCCGCCGCTGCCAGGGGCTGTATTTTGAGAACCAAACCCCTTCTCCACCCGCAGCATCGTGGCGGTGGCAGCCAATCTCCTGTCCCGCATCAAACAAAGTTCGCTGAATAATTTCTCTTGGGAATTGTGTTGAGTTTAACAATAAACTCTTCCCTGGGCGTCTGCAAAGCTGGCGTCTCCTCCCAGAGCTCCCACCGCATCCCTGGAGCCCCCCCAAGATGCTCTTGAGGAGTGGGTGGCGGAGGAGCAGTATCCCTTTGGAAAGAGACAAGCCAGGATTTTTTCCCGGCTATACATATTTGCCCTCGCACCCCTCCGTGCCCTTCGGCTCCGGTGCCTCGTGCCGGCGGTACGGGGCTGGAGCACACCCGGCTCAGCCGCGGCGATGGTGACGCCGCTCCCGCTTACGGCTCCATTTAATCCCCCGCGATAAATAACAAGCACAAAAGGCTTTCTGAAGTTCTCAAAGCCGCCTTTGCCGAGCAGCCTCCAGGCACTGTTTGTGAAGAGAGGTTATTAAATTGATTTTTTTTTTTTTTTCCCTTTACATGCTCAATGAACATTAAAATTAAAGTTCTGCTTAGTCTCCCCCCGGGGTGGGGAGGGGCCGTGGTTCAGCGGAGGTGTGCCCACGTGCCGGCACCGCGCACGGGAACCGGAGCGGCTCTGCCACGCCGGAAGGCAGATCCCGGTGTCACGGCGGTGCGTGGGATGGAGAGCGGTGTGGCTGGAGAAGGGGGACCTTATTCCCAGGTGCCGGGGGGCTCCCAGGAGCAGTGAGCACCCAGGAGAGGGGCTGGGAGCATCACGAGATGGGTGGGGGGCGATGGATGCTGGGAAGGGGGACAGGTCCCAGTCCAGGATCAAAGACCCCCAGCGCTGCTGGTGGCCTGAGCCGGTGCCAGGCTGTGTCCCCCCCCGGCACATCTGGCACTGCGGCACATCTGGGCGCTGCTCAGGGCAGGTTTTGCAGCACCACGAAGCTCTGCAAACCCCCCCGTCAGTGCAGGGTGGCGAGGGGGGATGGCGGGGAGGTGGCAGCCCCCTCCCCTCATCCCACCAGGGACAGTGGGGTCCTGGGGCATGGGCTCAAGGGGGGTCAGGAAGAGTCTCCTCGTGGCCCCCTCCCCTTCCTCCTCCTCAGCCCCATCACTTCTCCTCCCGCTCCAGCCCCAAGGCCTCGAATCATTGCCTAATTTAGAAAAATGACGGGGAGACGGTTTTCCACTGACACAGTCACTACTGAAAATTTACTTCAAGGTTCATTGTTGGCAATGTCAAAAGTGATGAAAACCAATAAAAAGAACCAGCACAGCATGAATGTCTGGGTGACAGCGCGCGGGGGGGGGGCCGCCCCAGCCCCCTCGCCGCAGCCTGAGCCTGTACAGATAAAAGGTAATTGAAATGTTAGTTCCATTAATATTTCAGTGTGCCCCATATCTGACAGCCGCGCTCCTCACGCTCTCCCAGCCCTGTCTCTTTAGCTCCCGTGGTGCTGGGGGAGGAGGTTTCCCACAGCCCCCAGCCCAGCGTGGGTGTCGGGCAGGGCTGGGTGACACAGAGGTGTCCCCAAGCGGCACTGGAACGGGGTCCCCGGCACCGGCACGTGATGCTCGTCACCTCCCATCGTGCAGCCGGGCTCAGCCCTGGTCCTGCAAGAGCTTGGGGCCACCCCGGCATCAGGCCGCGGTGTCGGGCCGGAGATGTGCGTTGCTGCCCTTCCTGTGCCGCACGCTGTGCACCGACCGGCACATCGCACACCGGCACGTCACACGCCGCGCACCGGCACATCGCACACTGCGCAGACACCCCCCGCATCCGACAGAGCTTTTCATCTCTCGCCGCGCCTGCCTCGCCGCATCCTCATCTATATCAAAGCATCAGGCAAATTAAATTGTTTGCAAAGTACTGTCGGCGCGTCTGTTTTATTCCTGCTTTGGGAAAACACGACGCTGCCGAGCCGCCGCGGCTGTGCCATTTTGTTGAGTTTTCCCTGTAATGCCTGTTCAAAGCGCTGCCGCCGGCCCCGCGCGCCCGCCATCAGGCGAAGTGCCGCCGCGCCGCTGCCTGCCACTGGCATCAAAGCCAGCGTCTCATCCCTGCGGCCGCCCCGGTGCACCCCTGACAGGGAACACGGGGAGGGCCCGGCTCTGGGGGACCGCTGGGGAATGGAAGGGGGGTTTTATGTGGTTCCCCTTGGGTGTGAAGGACGGTGACGGGGAGGATGAGGGGAGCGCGCGAGCAGGGCGTCCGCGCCGGGAGACAGCGTGGAAGGTCCCTCCTGGGTCCCAGGGGAGAGGGAGGAGGGTGTTGTTTTGGGAGCCACGGGGTGTTGGCCAGCTGCAGTTTGGGCATCCATAGGTGACACCAGCTCGTGTCACCCCAGCTGGACCAGAGCGATTTGGAGGTGCCAAAAGGGCCCCTCAGGATGCCGGCGATCGCGCCCTCCCCAGCCCCGGCTGCCGTCACAGCCCAGGGTCTCACGCCGCCCTGGCTGCAAAAGCAAACAAACACAAAAAAAAACTCTCGCCACCAAATTGCTTCCCATAAATCCTCCGCTCCCCGCAGCTCTCCGGAAAAAGCCCTTTTTCTTCTTCATTGACCGGCGGTGGCTGGAAACGGTTGTGTCCCAGAGCCCGGGCATGGAGCCAGTGGGGACATTTGTCACCGTCCCGTGGAGCCAGGGTAGTGATGGCAGGGAAAGGGCGGATGGTAAGTCACCTTTTATTGAATTTCAGCTCTCCCTCGCTGTTGCCCTGCTATTTTCCACCCCCTCCTTTCTCACTTTTATGGCGAAGAATTGGATTTAACTTGACCTTTCTTTTTAATCTGGTGGTGAAGCCAGCCCGCCCGCAGCACTGCCGTCCCAGCCCGGCAGCACCCAGGGTGCCCCCAGGGTGATGGGTGATGCCCGGATCCGTCCCTCACCCCGGCTCTCGCCACGGGCACCTCCCCGCTGGGGGCTGGGGAGATTATTTGTGTTAGCAAAAAAGCAGATTAAAAGCCGAGAGAGCAATTCGTTGCTGCTGAATTGCTAACGCGCTGTGTGCAGCGGGATCTGCTGCAGTTGTCTTGGTCCTGAGCCACGGTAATTGTATTCTATGAAATATTTATTCATTTTCATTTCAATTTCATTTCCAACATGTATTTCCTATAAAATGATGTGGGGGGGAAAAAAAAAAAAAAAAGAAAAAGAAAAAAAAGCGCCCTGGATGCATTTATCATCATCACAGGTTCCTTCCCAAACCTTCCCCGAAGTGGCACCGCCGGGCAGGACCACACAGGCTGCCAGATCAGGTTTTTCTAAAAACTTTAAATGACATTTTTCATTCTGCCGGGAGCCTGAGGGGACCCGGGTGGTGCAGGACCCACCGGAGCCTGGCTCCCGGCTCTCCTCCCTGGCCCCTGGGAATTGCACGGCACCGAGTGAGGTACCCCCGTGCGCAGTAAAATGCACCCAGGCGGAGTAAAATATCTCCATGCACAGTAAAATATCCTTATACAGAGTAAAATACCCCTACGCAGAGTAAAATACCCCTACACAGAGTAAAATATCCCTATGCAGACTAAAACATCCCCAAGCAGACTTAAATGCACCTTTGGAGAGTAAAATACCCCTGTACAGACTAAAATATCCCTATGCAGAGTAAAACACTGCTATCCAGACTAAAATACCCCAATGCAAAGTAAAATACCCCTATGCACCGTAAAATATCCCTAAATCCACTGGGCTCGCTGCCAGACCCCGCGCCCATCCGGCGTCGCGGGGAGGGTGGCAGCCACCGGCCACCGCGCGTGTCACCTGCGCACCCTCGGGACCGTGAACCGAAGGTGATGACCGAATGATCTCCGTCACAATCTCTGTAAAACTCTTACCCCGGTTATTATTTCCAGGCTGATTGTATACGCCATCTGATAAACAGTTGATTACCTCTCCTCCCAGCCCCGCGCCCAATTTGCATACAATAAATATCGCCCTCGGAAGCGTGCACGGGAGAGCTGAACCCGGGCTCATGCTTTATTTATGAGAAATAAACACGAGATCAAGTTTGCATAATCAACACATATTTAATTTGTGAGCTCTTCCACTCGGGTCTCTCGCTGTAATCAGGGCTCCGTGCGCGCTTCTGACAATCAGCTTGAAAATATCTTCATTAAGTGGCTGTCAGGATTCAGAGCCGACGACGTTCAATTGCCGACGGCAAAGAGCGCGGTGCCCAGCCGGGCTGCGAGCCCCGGAATGCCGCAGCGGGATGGGGCACGGCCAGGGAACGGGACACCCCCTCCCCCCATTCTCGCCAGCTTCACACGCGGCTCCCGAGAAGTTCTCTTTGCTGCCTCTAAAACAGATTTTTACTCTACTATAATTTGTCGATCTTAGCTTCCTTGCGCATGCTAATATATGCAAAAAAACACTGGGGCTCCTATTAAAATGCCATGAAAATCTAATGAAATTAATGTTGGCAACAAATATTACCTAATGGAAGAGCCTCCGGGAAAAAAAAAAAATGAGTGCAAATATATATTTGCACATATTTAAAGGACTCTGTCAAGCAGTTTAGCTTCACAGTTTAGATTTTATTAAAAAGGAGGGGGAGGAAGTGCAGAGCGGTTACCGAGCCCAACATGAGCAGAAGGGTTTTCATGAATTATATTTTTAATTTAAATGAAAACTGTTGCTAACACAATTGAGACCCTCTTGGCTGTGATGGATGTCAGGCGGAGGAGCGCAGGGCAGAGGTGGGGGCTGAGCCGTGCAGGAGAGGTGAGCTGGGCACGCTGCATCGTGTCCGGCCAGCGTCATGTCCACCAAGCATCGCACTGGTGAGCGGTGAGCCTGGAGACTATCCCGTCCAACCGGCAGCATGTCCAGCAAACGGCCCGTACAGTGAGCATCGCATCCAGCGAGCATTCTGTCCGGAGAGCATCCCATCTGCCATGCATTGCATCCCGGGAGCACCACATTCAGGGAGAGTCCTGTCCAGAGGGCATCCCATCCCCCGTGCATTGCATCCAGGGAGCGTCGCATCCAGCGAGAGTCCTGTCTGGAGAGCATCCCATCCGCCATGCATTGCTTCCGGGGAGCACCACATCCAGCGAGAGTCCTGTCTGGAGAGCAACCCATCTGCCATGCATTGCATCCAGGGAGCATCGCATCCAGCGAGAGTCCTGTCCGGAGAGCATCCCATCCGCCGTGCATTGCATCCAGGGAGCACCACATCCAGGGAGAGTCCTGTCCGGAGGGCATCCCATCCCCCGTGCATTGCATCCAGGGAGCATTGCATCCAGCGAGCATCCTGTCTGGAGAGCATCCCGTCTGCAGAGCATCCCATCTGCCATGCATCGCATCCGGGGAGCACCACATCCAGCGAGAGTCCTGTCTGGAGGGCATCCCATCCACCGTGCATTGCATCCAGGGAGCATCGCATCCAGCGAGCGTCCTGTCCGGAGAGCATTCCATGCACAAGCATCCTGTCTGGTGAGAACTGCATCCGGCGAGCATCCCATCTGGTGAGCATCCTCTCTGTCAGGCCTTGCATCTGGGCAGCATCCCATCCATCAAGCATCGCATCCAGGCGCCGTCGCATTCCGGAAGCCTCCCACCTGGAGAGCATCCCATCCAGCAAGCACCACATCCAGCGAGCGCCCCGTGCTGGGGGCACAGGACAGGGCGGCACCCCCCCATGGCTCTTCGCTACTGGGGCCTGGGAAAGCCAGGAGCGACTGCCGACCCATCACCGCATCCGTGTGCCGCTGGTGGGGGATTCCTGCCTTGGCTTGGCCCCGTGGCACAGCCAATGCTCTCCTCAGCCTCCTGTCCCAGGGGTTAGCACCCGCAGTGAGGTGACGTCCCCCCAAAACCCAGCCGAAGCGAGCCGGTCCTTTCAAACACCACCAATAATCCACTCTCGTTTCTAACCTCCGTGGCAGCACAGCCCAGCGCGGCAGCCGGCTTTGTGCTCAATTAGGTGGCAGAGAGGGGAAATTCGGCGCGTCTGCCTTTTAGCACCCTCTTACCCAACGGGGCACCTCGCACGGGCTGAGCCCCACGTTAATTAACAGTCTCGGCTGGATGCAGGGTGCAGGGTGCTGGATGCAGGGTGCTGGGTATCACGCCGCTCGCCCTGCCACCAGCCGCTGCCAGCCACCCCGACACGGCTGCTCCGCCGCTCACCGCAGCAGCCCCGAGGCCTCGCTAGGGAGGGGACACCCAATTATACATGTTTATTAACTTACGTGTTAATACTCTAAAGCCATCCGGCAATGACAGCTTATTATAAGCTTATCTCTCACAGAAGGCTACTCCTCGCCGGCAATTACAACAGCTACTATTAATTCCTCTTTAAAGAAGCCCTGGCAGGTAATATCTGCCCCTAAATTTAAGATTTGCAAAAAAAAAAACCCTAAGACCTTAGTGCAAATATTCCCATTAATTATTTTACATTTGCGTGGGGTTTTTTTTTGTTTTGGTTTTGTTGTTTTTCACTTTGCAGTAGACACAGCGCCTTTCCCCTTCAGGCTCCCCAGCAGCTTTCAGACGGCTTTGGAAGTCTCCGTAAAGACGTGTCCTTGCCAAAAGCACAGGGGTGAGCCCCATCCTGCCCCATGGAGGGGCGACAGCCGCCCCCTCCCGGCACCCAGCGGGTCCCCAGGGCCCCGGGCAGGGGCTGAGCCCAGGAGGGTGATGGGGAACTATTGCTGATGGCTGGAAAACACCAGCTTGGCTGATGGATGGGAGTTTTGGGGGGCTGGATGATGCCCCCTCCTTGTTCCCACCACCCGCAGGACTCTGGGCATCGCCTCCGCCGGTGTGACGGGACAGGAGGGGACGGTCCCCATGGCACCCGTGTCCCACCACACCGCTGATTGCTGCTCCAGTGACTGCGGTGAGCGGTAATAATAGATTTTATGATCCATAAAAGCCATCTTTAATGCTTTAGAGCTTGTATCTGTGGTAAAATGGCATTAAAACGCTACTGGTGGGTGGCCATCCTGCCTGCCAAGGCGAGGGCCTGCCTGCCTGCCGGATTTTTCCCGCCGTGTTGCTGTTTTACCCACGAAAACAGGCCAAACATGCCAAGAGGAAAATCTGCCCTGACGCCTCCGGTGCCGCGCGGCCGCTTGGCTGATGGGAGCACGGCGGCAGTGGCTGAGCCCCGGCACGCTCGAGGCACGTGCCAGGGACGCAGTGCCGCACCACCCTGGCATGGGGACAGCCAGCCACCAAGCCATGTCCCCAGGAAGGCACGCTGAGGGCTTCTCCACCATCCTTGGTCCCGCTCGACAGCACCGAGGGGATGGAGGTGGGTGCGAGGACACCAGCACGGCCACCCGACGGCTCGTGGCATGGCAGGGCATTGGGGTGTGCAAGGGGCTGGGCACCGTCCCCCAGATTGTGCCCTGGGGGTTGGACAAACCCTGGGTTTGGGGTGGGAAAGAAATGCCACGTGAAATAAGGCTAAACCGGGCCAATGCATTTGGGCCACCCCGTCCCCGTCTCCATCCCCATCCCCGCTGCGCCACTGAAATTTGGAGGCTGATCCCCACTCTCGCCCCTCCTGCCCCTCCATGATTAACTTTCTCTTTAATCTCCCTAGAGAGCGATAAATGGGGGGGTTCGGCTGCAGGATCCACAGCCAGGGCAGCCTGTGCATGGGGAGGGACGCGGCGGCCGGGGCCACCCCGTCACAGCCCTGGCACCGCATGGCACAGCCGCAGGAGTCCCGGCGAGTGGCTGGGGGCCAAAAAATATCAAATTTCCCCAACTGGATTTGCAGTCCCGGCTTTGCATCCAGAAGGGAGCCACGCGTGCCCCACTAAGCCAGAGATGCGCCTGCCCCTGCCTGCTGCTGGTGGCCATGACACCACCACGGCCACCACCAGGGCCACCGTCACGGCCATGCACGCCCGGTGGGAAAAGCAAGCGAGGCGGGGGGGGGGCATTTCAGTGCCCGAAGGAAAACCATGTGGGAGGGGGCTGCTTTGACACCAGGGGGCACGTTGACATTTATACTGGAAAATAATCCAGATGTTTCGCGGCAAACCAACTAATCGCGTTCGCCTTGAAGCACGGATATTTGGGATTTCTTTTTCTTTTTTTTTCTCAAGCTAAGCCTTTGCAAAAGCCTCCCCATTGATTTGTGTGTGTGTGTGTATATATATATATAAATATGAAGCTCTATTTTTACACTTAGATAAAAATGAAGTTCATTTTCAATCATCGGCATGTCCAGAAAAAGAAGCGGCATAATTTCACCTGGGAAGCATCCGGATGAAAAGCTTGGAGCCCCAGGAGCCATCTGCCAGCAGATCCCAGCCCGGAGCCCCTCTGCCCCCCCGGGGACAGGGGTTCACTCTTCGTTTCAAAACCTGATACCACCCGCTTTGCTCGTCTCTCTTCCCAAGTCCAAAATAGCTCCGGCGGTATCCGCTCTGCTCTTCCAGAAAGGATTGTTCAATATTTCTCTGCGAGCTGTGGGATGTCTGATGTTAGTGAGCACATTAAACAGGGGCATAAATTCATAATGAGAGCCCTGAAATGAATGGTGCTTATCATTTATGGATGGAATAATTAAAGATACTGTACTTGGAGGTTTTACATGGTCCTGTAAATTGTCATCCGTGGAAGTAGGGGAATAAGTAGAATTGAAACAGCTTCAATTTGGGCAGCTGAGGCGGCCCCTTGGTGCGTCCAGGTCTGTGGGACCCCAGAGGATGCCACCGCTGGCAGTGCTGCGGGGACGTCCCCATTCCCACCCGTGGTCCCCCCTCCTGGCTCCCAGAGAGAGCGAGTCCATGCTTTTGGGAATTTGGAAATTTTTAGCTTTTTTAAATGAACTTTCCTGCCCTCGGAAATCGCCCACTGGCAGAGCCAGCCCTCGGTTTCCCACCTGCTGCTCGGCCCCAGTGTGGGGCTGTGGCGTCCCCAGGTATGGCATGGCATGGCACGGCACGGCACGGCACAACATGGTGTGTCGGCACGGCATGGCACGGCGTGGCACAGGGTGCCATGGGCTGGCGGGCGATGCTCTGCTCCAGGCATCCTGGAGATCTGGGGGGTTCCCTGCCAGTGCCCCCCCTGGGGTCCACACACGGTGCATGGGGCTGCGAGGGGTCTGGCCATGGGACACCCCCTGCCACGGGGCGGTGGGTGCAAGGGGGCACCCAGCCCACCCAAACACCCCCAGGACCCCCATGATGCCCCCGTGCACCCCAGGGGGCAAGGCCGCCTCTCCCAGCACCGCGTCCTCCGTCCTATTTTAACTCCGATCATCTAAAATACTGTAACTATGGCAACCGCTGCAGGTGAGACTCATTACAGTTAATCCTCTAATTACTAACTACCTCTTCAATCAGTTGTAATTACTTTGGGGACACAGTTAACCTCTCATTAGAAACGCATGGCCACGTTTTACCAAAAGCACAAACAGTGACATGCCTGGTAATTTAGCACCGCGCCACTCAAGGCCACTCTCCGTCTTTTATGCCGGCACAATCTCATCCCTGTCATTAACCAGGAATGGTTGTCATGACAATTAATCATTCAATCCCTCATCAGCAACTTTTGCCAAATGTCACCCTGCTCTTGATCAAATGAGAAGGGAAAATTAAATGAATCAATTCAGCACCCTGGCATTTGTGCCTATTTTTTTTTTGGGGGGGTGGGGGGTAAGTTGGAGATCACCCAGAAGTCAGGCTGCCCTCCTCTGCCAGCACGCCGGGTGCCTGGGGTGCCTGTTCCGGGTCTGGGGGGGCACCTGGCACCCTCCAAGGTGACACCCCCCACCCCCGGGTCACCCTGCGCCCCTTGGGGCTCCCCTGAGCTGACAGTCCAGTCCCTGGGGCCACCAGGCCATCGCCAGCCCTGCCACGGTCATCCAGAAGTGCCACCCCCAGGTGAGTCGTCCCCAGATGTGCTGTCCCCAGATGTGCAGCAGTGGCGGCTCGGCCAGCCGGGGTAAGGCTGGTGACCTCCAGAGCAGAGCAGAGCAGGGCACCCGCTCCTCCGCCGTGCCCCAGTTTTGCAAACAATCCTCTCTCCAATCATTTTCCCTTAAAACCTGTAATTAGCTGGAGTCATTTGCTGCATTCAAATCCCAGCCCTTAATTGCTGACGCTAACCTTGAGCAGCGCTGGGGCTCCCGGCGGAGCAGCCCCATCCCCATGGCTGTGCTGGACCCCCCAGCAGCCCCCAGCGGCCCAGTTGTCGGGGTCTCAGCACCGTCAGGCGGTGACAGGCTCTGCACCGTCCCACTGGCCCCCAGGAGAGGTTGTAGAGCCCCGTGGTGGGGCATGAGCCCCCCCCAAAATATCCTGCCCCGAGGTGTCACCGCTCCGCTCAGGGCTTCATTTGTCATTCCTGGGGGCTGATCCAGGCCAGCCCCCATGGGGAAGGCAGTGGGGGGCTCACCCAGCCGCACGGACCCCGGGGAGATGGCGCTGGGTGCTGCGCATTGGGGCGGCTGCGCATCGACATGGCCATATTTCAGGGCAGATGTGCATCCGTCCCGGGGGCTGTGTGCTGGCAGAGGGGGGCTGCTGGCACCCCAGGGCACGCCGAGCCCACAGCTCATCCCGGAGGGGTGCTGACCGCCGTGGAGAGCGCGGGATGATCTCTGGGGGGCAAAGCACCCATGACCTGCACTGCCCTGCCATGGGAGAGGCTGTGGCAGGGCTGAATCCGTGTATCCCGCACCCCCCCCCGCCATTGCCGGGGAAGGGGGAAGTTTCGCTGCGACTCAATTATAGGAGATTGTAAAATCGCATTAGGAAAGTTGGCATTTAAAGCTTGATGCGTTTGGACAGTGCGTCTCTCCCCGACTCGGGGAAATCGATTATCCGTCAGAGGGCCGAGAGGGCTGGGGCGCGCCGCTCGCTCGCACCCCGTGCACCGCACGCACCGCGGGCACCGCATGCACCACGCGCACCGTGCTCGTCCTGCCGGGCAGCCCCGGGACCCCCGGCTGGGGCAGGAGCTGGGGACAGGGCTGGGGGCTCCCCTGGGGCGCCCGGCTCCAGCGTCCCCCCCAGGAGGCCAGGGGGGTGTCCCTGTCCCAAGGCAGGGGGGTGCCCGTGCCCCCGCGCTGGGGAGCCACGGGGTCCCACGGGGCTGCTCCCACCCCCCGCGGCGGCAAGCAGCACGGCTCAGTGCTTTTTTATTTAATAGCCTTGATTGTGAATTCCTGTCCTGTTTGCTCACACGTGCGTGGCTCAGCTCCCGCTCCCGCCCGGCAGAGCCCATCTGCTGCCGAAAGCCCCCAGCACCGGCACCCGCCTCCCTCGGTGCTACTGGGTCCGCGCCGGGGCCACGTTTGCTCCCCAAACTGGGTGCGGGGTGGGTGACGCCATTCAGCGTCAGCTCCCGGGACGACATGGGAAGTGTCACTTTGCCTTAGGCTCGCTTCTTTCCGCTCCGCGTCCCACAGGATCCGTCCCTGCCGCGGTGCGGGTGGGGATGTGCGGATCTGGGGGACGGGATGGATGTTATATTGGGGTGTCCTCTGAGGGTATCTCTTATGGGCCGAATTCCCCCTGGGCACAGGGAAAGCACCGGGCGCCTCCAGCAGAACTCCAGGCACTGTCGGCAATGCCAGGCTGTGCCGGGTGCCGGCATCACTCTTCCCTCCCTGGCTGTCCCAGCTACCCGGAGAGCCCCTGATTAATTCCCTGAAACCTGCAGTGCGCAAATGAGTAATAATCCCAGCAATCGCTAATTGGTGAGCTGCGTCCTGACAAATTGATTTGCTGGCGCGATTGTGTGGCGGGGTTGTGTTAACATCGCACGCCCCGCCAGCCCCGCAACCACCGCGCGGGGGGGGTCACGTTGGCCTGTTGGGTGTGGATCCTGGACCCACGGGGCCAGACGGCTCCTTCCTGCACTGGGGTGGCCAGAGACCATGGGTGAAGATGGAGTGACGCCCAAAGCCCCGTGACTTCACCCTGCACGGGCTCAGGGACTGGTGTCCTCTGGGGAGCATGAGTCTCCAACCATGGGAGCATCAGGCAGGGGGGAAAAGGAGCCTGGCTCCAGGGATGCTTCAGGGATGCTCCAGGGATGCTCCAAGGGCTGCCGGTAGCCAGCAGCGCCACGATGCTCCCCTGACACCAGCTCATACCAGGAGGGACCCAGAGGGAGCCAGGATGGTGCAGCCAGGCTCAATCTCAGCGCCTGAGAGTGGGATGAGTGGGGACAGTCCCTGCGGGCATGGGGACAGTCAGAGAGGGCATTGGGACAGACGGTGGCTGGGATCCAGCACGCAGTCCCCCTCACCTGTCCTGTCCCCCGGGTGACATCCCCTGGGCTGGCAGCAAACCTCTCCAAATCTATTCTTGCCCTCCCAGCTCCGTGGCAGGCAGAAGCAGCCTGGGGAGAAGCGGTCCAGTTTCCCCAGCACCCAGGTGACGGTGGAGCAGTGCCAGCTCCTCCCTCCCCCCAGCTCTGCCTGAGCCCCTCCATCATGGGGTGGGGGTCCCTGCCGTCCCAGCAGGGCAGAGGACCACCCCAGCCCCAGGCAGTTTTTGGGGGAGAGAGGCTGCCCGGAGTGGGGAGCCAGGGGGCTCAGAGCAGGGATGGAACCCAACAGGAGCCGTGGGACGCCATGGGAGGCACAGGCAGCCCCCCGACCCCAGAAGGGTCCAGGGAGGGGGCTCCGGTGGGGTCAGCAGGGATGGAAACCTGGGAAGGAGCATCGGTCCCCACCACCCCGGCTCACCCCGGCTCCGGCATCCACGCGGCTTGGCCAGCCTCGCCGGTGACTTGTTGCTGCCGAGCTGGGCAGGAGCCCCGGGCTGCGCCGCTGCCGCTCGCTCTCGTCAATTCTTTATGGTGCTGCATCTTTAATAGCTTTACAGAGCCCATTTAATGTGCTCCGAGACATGAAGTGCTGTCTAATCAGCACATTTAGGAGAATTGCCCACATCCTGGTCTCGCTGCCATAAAACAGTGCCCACAGAAGCATCTGTAATTAATGCTTTTTTTCGCTCGCTCCCTCTCTCTCCCACTGAATCAATTTATAAAGCGCGGACTTCCTCTGCGCTGGAGCTTTTAGGCTGTTTTACTCCGGCATCCGAGGTGACTAGGCAGCGCTCGTCAATTAAGCAGCTGTGTATAATGGATGCTTCAGAGTAAAAAACACTGTCTGATTCCCAGAAATGATCAATGCGCATTTTTCTCACAAAAACACAGGCTCACACGTACCCACCGGGCTCCGCTCACCCTCCCGGGGTGGAGCGAGGCCACCGAAAAGGAAAGGGGGCGGGGGGGGGATTGGAAAAGAGCTTCTCTTTTCTCCTGCCTTTGGAAGGGAAAAGATAAAAGGGGCTGAGAATTAGGGACAGAGATAATTACTGTCACCCGCCTGGGCAGGGACCTGCCTGTTGTCACCTGGAGCGGGTGCGAGGTCCCTGGGGAAGGCACCGACCACAAACTGAGGGTCCTGCGCTCCGGGGAGCGGGTTGGTGTGGCCACAGAGGGTGGGAGGGAGCATACCGGGACCCCTGGGGGCTCCTGTGTGGGATGACCCCCGGCACGGCCCCTGTCACTCTGGCTGGGGCTCCCTGGGAAAGTTTGCAGGTTTTATTGCGTGAGCCGGAGGTGGCTCCTAATTGGGAACAAGGAAATAAAAAGGGAGAGAAAGCGGGGCTGGTGGGAGGGGGCTGGGCCGGCAGGGAATGGCCAGCCACCCCCGCTGTGCCCCCCGCTCCGTTTTGGGAGACTTCAAAGCCTCCCGGCGCACAAAAGCGTCTGCCTTTGCTCTTTCGCCGTGCGGATCAAAGCCCCGCGGCGGGGAGGACACCCACCAGCGCTCGGAAAGCTCAGCAGTGCGTGATGCCATGCGGCCCCCAGCCCCCCCGACCCCCCAGCACCCTCTGGCATTGCTGCCTCCTCCCTATTCCCGCTGCCATGGGATGAGACAGGAGCCGAGCCCTCCCGCGCTCTGTCCTGGCCATCAGCCCACTGCGGGTGTCTCCACGTGTCACCGGTGCCCTCCCTGCACCCCAGCGCCCGGCACCGGCTCCCGTCACCCCATGAGACCTCCCGTCCCCATGAGATGGGGACACCACCACCCTGGTGCTCAGCAGCATCCTATCCGCGATGTCCGGTGCCGCTGTGGGGGCTCAGGGGTGCGAAGGTGACGGCGTGGGGTCAGGAGCAGTTTCCCTACAGCAAGGGCAGCCATGGGCTCCGGCAGCGCCGCCGGCACCCAGCCCTGAGCCACCCTGCCCGCTCCCCGGGTGCTGGTGGCTGACGGGAACCTGCTCCAAAACAGAAAACTTATAATGGTGTTTAAATTGTTTTTAAGCAAGGCCTAATTGGGACCATACACCTGGGCATCGTGCTAGTTTCTGAGCGATAATTGGCCTCGTGAAGTGGAGGGAGCAGCGCCGATGGGCTGCGGCAAGAGGGATGCCAGGAGCGGGCCGCTGGGATTGAGGTGCTGGCAGCGGGGTGCCGCCGGAGATGGGGTGGTCCTGCCAATCCACCAGGCTCGGCAGCCCCCAGCTGGGATCCCTGCCAGGCTTTTGGCTCCAGCAAGCTCACATCAAGTAATCCTGGAACAACAACAAGGCTCTTGGCCATGGGGGCTGTGGCTTTTCCAGGAGGGATTTCAGGGCCAGCTCCACACCAAGCCCAGCTTGGGGGCACACGGTACCTGATTTGCACGGTTTTGGCGACACAAAAAGGTGGTGCGGCACCGGCGGTGACGGATGCGCTGACTCGGTCACCGATGCTCAGCTTCTTCCTGCCCAGCCCCGCTGCGGCTCACGGGGTGAGGAGGGTCCCGTGGGGGCAATCGCAGCCCCAGTGGGGCTGGGGACACCCCATGCTGCTGGCTGGGCTGTCAGAGAAAAGCAAGGCGCTGTGGAGAAAACGTTTTTTGGAAAAACAGGAGAAAAAGCCCGGTTTAAATCAATTATTGGCCTTGGAGGCAATAGGCTTGGGAATAACCTGCTGAGGATGCGGGCAGGTTTTGGTGGCGGGTAGCAGGGACAGCAAAGGAAGCAGAGCCCGAGGCTGGGACGGCAGGGATGGATGGCAGAGCCGTGGCACTGCCGGCTGAGATGACTGAATTTCTCTTCCCCCCCTGCAATGTCCCAGCCGACGGCTGTGATGGGGTTTTTTTTATTTCTCTCCTGCAAAAAAATATTGATTTCAACCATTATCGCCGTGCCTCCCCGGGGCACTCGCAGCCTCGTGCCTGTGTCATCCTGCCGAGACCCCGAGCGGGGCCAGGCAGTGTCCCACAGGGACGGGACAAACATTTCGGTGCTGCGGCTGAGCGGTGCCATTGGCATCTGTGTCACATTGTCCCCGGCGCCCGGGGAGTCCACACCAAAGCAGGGACAAAACTCCTATAGTCCCAGTTGGAGGGTTTTTGAGCAAACAAGTCCCTGCAGGCGAGGGCCAGGGGGCTGCGGGGTTGAGGACACCCCCCAGCACAGCCACGGCCCCCCCACCCCTCCCCTAAGGGCTCCCAGCTGATGCAGGAGGTTTCCCACTCCTTTCGCTTTGTTTCCAAATTTGCCCTAATAAATCCACCCGGGAGCCAGAGCCCCCTAATAAACATCATTGGGAAAATCCAAGGAGATGGTGGGGGCACGGATCAATCCCCCCGCTGCTCCCACGCCTGCCCCCGCTGACCTCTGCCGCAGCGGGGCAGCCGGTGTCCCTGCCTCCCTCTGTCCTCGGCTCTATGGGTCAACCGCCGTAACCGGATTTATGGCCACGGGCTGGAATACATCACCCGGGGACAGAGCCTCTCCTACACTGTATATGTCTCCATTAATCTTCCCCGTGCGCTGCGGGTCACCGGGCCCCGCTCCTTGGGAAGGGACCCCCGGCTCCTGGAGGGAGATGGGGCAGAGGAGCAGGGCCTGGTGCTGTGGTGGCCACAGTGTCACGGCCAGGCTGGACCGAGGGGACGGGCAGGGATGTGGGCAGGGGCTCCTGCCCATCGCTTTGCCGGCACGGTGCTCGCTCAGCTGCGGCGCGATGCTGCCTTCCCGGAGGTCGCGGCTCAGCTGTAATGCTTCCCGAAGCCTGAATGTGTTTGCCTGCGGCAGTCTGCCGAAAATTAATATGCAGAGTGGGGGGATCCTTGCCCCTCCCTGGCGCGGGTGCCACAACGGGAGCCATTTGAGTGAGGGGAACGTAAACCCGAGCCGAGCGCGCCTGCCACGGGAGCGGCGCAGGAGACGATGCTCTTATCAGAGCAGCGACACCAACAACCGGGCTTTATACATTTTTAATAAATCATTTTAAATTCTTGACTGTCAGGAGGATTGAATCAGGTGCTTCCCGGGCTGAAAGGCTTCAGGGGCTGTGCCGGTTCTCCGGGCAGCCCGGCACTGCTGCCCATAGGGTGCATGGGGGCTCCGGTCCCACAACACGGCGTCACTTGGGGACACTGGGCATTGCTTGGTGCCACGGGCAGCGGACTGTCCTGCCGTGGTGGGCTTGGGAATCATTCACCTTCCTCTTCCCCCCATTCGGTGCCCACTGCTGTGCCGGGGGCCACTGATAGCCCAGCAGAGCTGTGCGGAGCCAGGAGCAGCACAGGGGAGAGGGGGAACTTGCTGAAACAAGCAAATTGCAATGATTCCCCTTTTCCAAGTGTCAGCAGATTTGGAGGGGAAAGAAGCAAATAAGTTAAAGGTGAAGATCTCCCGGGAGTCTCCAGCTTGCTCCGGTTTCACTCCCGGAGACCAGCTTCCAGCCTGGCTGCCCACGGACACGCGCTCCCCCCGGGCTGCCCCCCTCGGCAGACACCTCTCTGAAGCCCAGGCTGACAGCACGTGCCAGCACCGCTCCGTAAATGCAATTAAGCAGCGTAATCGAGTCATTTGGGGGAGAAGGAAACAAGTTGCGGAGCAATGGAAGGGAAATAAAAAATCTGTGCAGGAGGGAGGTACGTAACACCGCACGCAAGGAGCAAACCCAGAAGCAGCATCACAGCCAGCCCTGATTGTCTCCCGTTTCCAGGAACCGGTCGGTCACAAAGCCAAAAGGTTTCACCCACGGAGCTGGTGAATCCCCTGCGATGGAGCTCTGACCTCCTGCCAAGGGAGGAGGCACCTGGGCCTCTGTGGGCTGAAAGGTGCCCCGGGGACCATCAGGGAGGAGGTGATGCCCATGGGAGAGGGGGATAGTACCCAGTCGGAGGTGGCTGTGACCGCCGACCCCTCCCTGGGAACCGTGCCTTCGCTGCTCTGCGATGGCTGGGGTGCTGCCTTCCGTGGGTCCCCTCCGCAGTTGGAGGCGTGGGGAGTCCCTGGACCCCCCTCGGCTGCTCCTCTGCCCAGCGATGCTGCCGTGTGCTCCCGCACAAAGAGGCTGCGGAGCGGCCCTGTGCCGGATATGAAACGTTCCCAGGTGAGATAAAACCAAATCGCCTGTCAGTCAGCCCCGTATCTCTCATGGCATCAGAGGCTCGTGACTAATAGGGCTGGAAAATGCACCGCAGGCTGGAATCCGCTCTTCCTTGTGCTCCCATCCCCGCTCACAAGGGCTGTCGCCCAAGCCTTTGAGAAAGGTTGGATTTTTCACAAAATACAAACGGGGAGGAAAGAAAAAGGCACGGGATCTGCTCCGTTGCTGGCAGGGGACAGAGTGCGGGGACGGCAGAGAGCGGGGATGCAGTGACCCCGGGATGCTCCCCGGCCACTGCTGGGATGCAGAGCTGGCGTGGGGCCATGTCGGGGCACGCTCGGGGCTGCTGCTATGTCGTGCCCTGGCCCCAGGAGCACACGGGTGGTTCTTGTACCCCTACAGCGTGGGTGCTGTGATGTCCCCTCCGTGCTTTTATGGGGTGGGAAGTGTGCGGGAGGGGCTCTCGCGGGAAGCCTGACTCTGCTCTGTGTTTGAGAGTTGGGAAGACCCTGGGGGAAGTCACAGGAGCAATGATCCATCATGTGCCAGTGACCCGGACTGGGATATTTTTAAGCAGGGAATAAAAATAGACTCCGGCTGATGGCGAGAACTCGCTCCCGGCACCACCGTCAATGGGGGCTGGGGGCTGTGCTGGGGGAGTCAGGGTGCACCCCAGCCCCTCGTGCCCTGCCCAGCACATCCCCCTGCCATAGTCGGTCCCAGCTCCCTCTCAGGGTGGCCCCCGTGCCCTGGGGACCGTCACCCTGCCCAGGCAAACCCCTTCCTCCTGCAGCCTGCGAACGCCGGGTTGTTTGTGCTGTGCCCCTACAGAAATCGTGCTGCCTAATGTGTGGCTGCCTGTGAGATAATGCAGGCTGCCGCTGGCCCCAGGACCTGACTGAAACGGAGATTTGTTTCAGCTGAATAACTTGCTGAATCTATAAATAAACTGGGAGGGGGGGGGTGGGGGTGGAAAAAGCAAGCAGAGAGCACGGGAGCTTCTGCTTTCCTGACCCCTGCACCCCCGAACACTGCCCAGCCCCACACCTCTGCCACCTCCCACGGCGGCAGCACCCAGGGGCACAGCGAGGAGGATGCTCCTGGGACACGGCTCCTTGCCCAAATGGGAGTTTTCCGTGCCCGGACCAGCCACTTGCCCTCCGTGCCCCCCGGCTCCGGCTCTCCAGGGCTGACCCCAGCACTCAGGGCGCTTCTGGCCCCGGGGATCCTGGCGAGGGGCCGTATGGGACCAGTTTCTTGCCTTGGGCTTCCACTGGGCAAACTCTGTTCTCGCACCAGCGAGACCCAGGGTCGAGCCCGTGCGCCGGTATGGGGCGAGGGGCAGCGGATCCATGCCTCAGCAGCAGCACGGAGACACCCCTGCTCCTGCCTTCCTTCCTGCTCCTCCTCCTCCTCCTTTACGCCTGGCTGCCCGTGGCCGTCTCACTCCCGCTCTCCATTTGCTTTCCCAACAGATGTTGGTGTCTCTCCTCTAACGAGCGTTTTAACGCCGGAATCACCCTCTCCCCACCTTGACTGGGAAGCAAAAAGCTTGACATCTCCCATCAGCATCAAAGTCACTCGCCCAAACATCCCGCACCCCGCTGCCGGTGCCGTGCTCCTCCGTGCCCACAGCCCGGTGCTGCCGGAGCCATCCCAGGAGCACCATGAAGGCGTTCAACGTCCACTTCCCACCGCATTCGTGTCCCCCACAGCCGCCCCATCCCTGCCTGTGGAGACCCCCCCTCTCCAGACTCCCCCATCCCGGCTCTGCCCCATTTGGAAACATCTGGGAGCTGTTAAAAACCTCCTGGGATTTGCCGTGGAATGGGGACCGGGCTCGTTAGCCAAAAATCGGAAGCGCCCACCTGCCCACCTCCACCTTCGTTAGCACCAATAAACCCTCAGCCGGGCGGATGGCTGTGCCCGGGTGATATTAATTACGGGCAGGAGCTGGCGGGGGCGGGGGGACACGCGAAGGCGCCATCCCCCCGCCGTGTCCTTCAGCATCTCTTTGTGTCCCCGTTGCCAACACGGGAGGGCTGCGAGTAGGGCAGGAGGCAGCGATCCCAAATATCGATGCCGGCCCCGATCAATGCTATCTCCTTTTTCCATGCCTATGAGCTCATTGATTTTTTTTTTTTTTTTTTTTGTTGTTGTTACCTCTCTGTTTATGTAATGTCTGAACTTTGCACAACTGAACCGTTTAATGTGCAGAAAAGAGCCCTGTTGCCATGAAAACGGACCTGCAAATGACAGCACGAATGCGGAGATATCCCTGTTTTATTGGGCCATACTGAATGTATTTTAACCTTGATAAGTCAATAACTTTTCGTACAAAAGGAACGAAAGCGGCTACGGCTTTTCAGAGCCTTGAATGCATTTAAAGCGGAGAGTAATGGCCCGTTTTTAATCCCCTGGAAATCTTTCTCATTCTGAGGGCCAGTCATTTCCAGAGCAGACTGACATTTTGGTCAAAGAATTACAGCGTGCATTTGTCAGGATGAGAGATGAAAACGCTCAGCGCTCCGGATTGCTAGCGCCGGTCAAAAATAATGATATTAAATTAAAGGCACACCGTCGTCTTAAAGATCGGGGGCAACGATGCCGCGTATCTCCGCTTTCCGAGCGCAATGGCGAGGCAGCCGGCGAGGGAAACTTCGGTGCCGCAGAGGAAGGAGTTCCCCTGATCCGGCCGATGCCGCCTTTACTTGTGCTGGAGCAGAAGGACTTTTTAAAAATCTCTCTCTCTCTCCTCCGGCAGCTCCCTTTTTTGCAATTCAATCCCTCTGGAGGTGGAAGCGGAGCCGGTCTCACTTTGCAGAGCTCATTCATTAGAAGATTAAGGCTCTCCTTGTGTTCCCAGCATCGCCGGGTGAAATTTATGTTCCGGCAAAGTATTCACGGGTTCCCTGAATCACAAAAGTGTTTCTCCTCTGTAAAGTCTTAAAAAAAAAAAACAAAACCAAAAAAACACCCCCCAAGGATGTAAAATGGGGAGGGTCGGAAGTGCTTAATAGTATCTTCTTGAAGGCAGTGCCGAAACACCCACCTTTTGAAGTTGGCGATTTCAAGATGAATCTCTTCCCCGGCAAAGACGCCGCCACCCTTTCAAGTCCTTGTGAGCGACTTCAGGTGGTTAAAACATTTTCTGAGAAGAATGAGGGCTCCTGGGTTGGTTGGGTTTTTTGTTTTTTGGGTTTTATGTTGTTGTTGTTGTTGGGTTTTTTTTTTTTGTGCAGAATAAAAAGCAATCTTTCTTTCTGACTTACTAATAGCTTTGATTAAATTATCTTTGAAAAATCTAAGTGCTGTTCGCAAATCTATAGTGGTTTTATTCTTATCGCTGGCCTATATTGCAAGGCGGAAAGCAGACAAATAAGCTGCAGAGAAGGTACAAAGCTGCACGAGAACCTCCTGGATATATGAGCTAAAAATGTTTGAACTGAAACAAATGAATAGTATGAATAGCCCTGCTCAAAGAGGGAATTTATTCAATATAATGTATTTTCACAGGGAGGATAATACGCATTATAATTACACAGAGGAATCGCTCTCCTGAAAGCATGTCTAGCTATTATTTTAATTTCTCAACCTTCAGCGTGTGCTGGATCAGAAGTGGTGACTGGAGCATCTCCCCACGTTTGGAGATACCCAGTGTCCCGAAACGGCTCCTGGATTTCAGCTCTCCTCCTGCGTACCCAAGTCCCTGGATGCCTCGGGAGCTGCCAGGGGCTGCCCTGGTTGGAGGAGCCGGAAAGGCTCTGGGAAGAAGCCAAACCACCCCCAAACTCCTCAAAGCAGTGTGCTGCAAGGCAGGAGCCGGGGCGGAGGGAGGCGGGAAGGCGGCGAGTTCCGGAGCACACGCTGGGCTGTTTCGGGTGTGCTCGGTGGCAGCGAGAAGCTCCATGTGGACACGTACTGGGCTCCTTGGCGTCATTATGGGCAAGAGTGATCGGGCAGCTCCTCAAAGGTCTCTCTAACTACAAACACTCCCACTCTCACAGCCTGTGGCAGGGATATGCTGGGTTTGGGGAAGGAATAGAGGGCTGAGAGAACTGGGGGGGTTCAGCCTGGAGAAGAGAAGGCTCCGGGGAGACCTTCCAGCCCCTTCCAGTCCCTAAAGGGGCTCCAGGAAAACTGGGGAGGGACTCTGGAGCAGGGAGGGGAGCCAGCGGATGAGAGGGGACCGGTTTTAAACTGAAAGAGGGGAGATTTAGATGAGATCTCAGGAAGAAATTTTTCACTCTGAGGGTGGTGAGCCCCTGGCCCATGTTGCCCAGAGAAGCTGTGGCTGCCCCATCCCTGGAGGGGTTCAAGGCCAGGTTGGACGGGGCTTGGAGCAACCTGGGCTGGTGGGAGGTGTCCCTGCCCAGGGCAGGGGGTGGCACTGGGTGGGCTTTGAGATCCTTCCAACCCAAACCATTCCATGACTCCATGGCTCCAGGGCTCGCGCTGACGAGGGCAGACACAGCGATGACAGCGCTCAAACCACGGGGCTCAGCAGTGGCTACAGCCATCGCCATGGTGGTCGCCAGCTCCCCGGGGGGCAGGAACCCGCAGAGGACCCCTCTCCGTGCCTTGGAGTGTCCCGGGGGCGGGGGCTCCCCACGAGTCCCGCGGCCCCGCCGAGCCCACCCCACGGGGGGAACACCTCCTGCGCCGCCGGGGACTACAACTCCCATCGTGCCCCGCGGCCGCTTCGAATTTTCCCGCGAAAGATGGGGTGGGGGGGTGGGGGGGGTGTGCAGGTTTGGCGGGGTGGCGCGTGCTGCCGGTGCGGCCCCGCCCCCTGCCGCTCCTCCCCCAACCCCCCCCCCCCCGCAGGACGCGCGGCGGCGTCCCCCTGGTAACGCGCCGGGGGCGGGGCCCAGCCGCGTGCGGCCGCCGGGCCCCGCGCGGGGCGCTCAGTGTCGCCGCAGCCGCGCGCCGGGCGGGAGGCAGCGCCGGGGGGGGCCGCGCCCCGCCACCGGCACCGCCACCGACACGCAGCGCCGAGCCGAGCCGAGCCGCGGCCGCCCCCGCCACCCCCCTCCCCCCCGCCCCCAGCCCCCTCCGCCGCGCCACCGGCCGGCGGGCACCGCTCGCCGCCGCACAAAGGAACCGGAGGACCGGCGGTGTGATGCCCCCGGGAGTCCCCGCGCCGCCTGAGCCCATCTGCGCCGGGGTTATTTTATTTTAATTTTTTTTTTATTATTATTTTTTTTTTTCCCCTCTCGGATATTTTTCTCCCCCCCTCCCGCCCCCCCCCGCCTCCCCCCGCCTCCCCCCCCCCCCCCTCCTCCCCCGCCCGCCCCGGGGGCAGAGCACCGGGAGCCGCCGCACGCTGGCCGCGCACGGGGCGGGGCGGGCCGCCGGCGGGGCGCGGGGCCGGGCGGGCGCCGCCGCTGCTGCTGCGCGGCCCGGGGGGGGCGGCCCGGCGCGCCCCGCACCGCAGCGGCCGGAGCCGGCCCGGATCCAGCTCTGACGGTAACGGGGGGCCGGCGGCGGGTGGGAACCGGGGGGGTTACCGGTGCGGTGAGGAGGGGGTGGGCACGGGGGACCGGGGGGCTCCGGCTCCCGGGGCGCATCAGGAGGCGGCGCCGCCGCAGCGCGGTGCCCGGCGGTGCCCGGCTCTCCGCGGCCGCGCAGCCGCGGGGAAGGCACGGCGGGCGCGGAGCCGGCGCCGGCGGCTGGGGACCGGCTCGCCCCGTCGCTACCGGAGAGGAACGGGAGCAACTTTTTTCTTTTTTTTTTTTTTTTTCCCTCTTATTTTTTAATTTTTTTTTATGGCTTTTTGGGTCGCCTGAGTCGTAAGTGGAAATAAAATATCCACGGGTGCCTCCACGAGGAAAGCTGAGACACTTCCACCGTGAGCCGTCCGTGAGCTGCTGCTGCCTTTTCTACCGACCCCCGGCTGCCCCTTTTCGCCTGGAAAAAAAAAAAAAAAAAAAAAGGTTTTTTCTCCTCCGCCCCGGAACCGGCCGGGGAAAGGAGGCGGCGGGGAAGCGCCCGAGCCCGCAGGGACACCGGAGCGGGTGGTGGCAGAGCCAGGCCACCCGCCATCGACCTCCGCGCTGGTGTGGATACCGCCGGTCACAAAGGAGAGGAGAGGAAAAGGAACCACCCTGCGATGTTTTATTTAAAAGCCCATCTCCCGCGGTGTCGGGTGGCTCTGCCGGAGCAGAGCCGTCTGCGGGCGAAATGCATCTCCCGAAACAAGCTCCGCTGCGGAGGGAAGCATCCCTGTGGCATCTCCTGGACCATCGGCGCTGGGAATACGATTCACCGGGGACGAGGCGTCGTGGTCCCCCAGAACGCGGCTGAGCATCCGCCGAGGCTGCCACCAGCTCCGGCCGCGGACGAGCGGGCTGTGCCGCCTCTCCGGCTCGGTCCCCAACAGAAAACGAGGTGTTCCCGGTGCCTGTGGATGTGGCTCAGCCCCAGCATCCCAATCCAGCTCTGGGGAGAGCCCTGAGATCGTGGGAATTTAATGGCTGGAGAGGCAGGGCCCGGCCGCAGCGAGCCGGCGGCAGCTCGGCACGGCTCGCTGCAGGGCACCGCTGCACCGGCTGGAACCGTGGCACGGCTCCGGCCCTGCGGGTTTATTTCCGAGGAGAGGTGGCAGCGGCAAAGTTTTGCAGCCGTGCGTGGTATTTTCCGGGGAATTAATTTGGTTGGCACCGGGCAGTGGTGGTTTGCCTGGCTCTGGTGGTCGGGGCGCAGGTGTCTCTTTAGGGATATTTTTGATATATATATGTGTGTATGTGTACATATGTGCATCCCCCTGCAAGGGATGCTCTTGTTCAGAGGCTGCAGGCAGCTTGCCTGGGTGGGCGACGTGCTTCCATGGAGGGCTTGTGGCCGTGGGGATCTGCAGGCGTGGGGGAACCCTCTCTGGGTAAGCCGTGTCCTGCATCTTGCTCGGTCTGATTTTGTGGAATTTGGCAGTTTTGTACCTTCCCGTGCCCCTGCTGTGGGCTTTTACCATCCGACGTGCCGAGCACATGTCATACTTGCCGGGTGCCTGCTCATGCCCGCGCCGGGCTGGTGGGACCCCGGCTGGCAAATCCTTCGCATGCGGGCTCTGGTGCTGGGGGATGAGGTGGGAAATATCCCTGGCAGAGGGCACCCGGCATCGCAGGCCCTGGGGAGGGACTTTTCCTATTTAGGATCCTTAAAACTTTCAGGAGTGAATGGTCAGGTGCCGAGGGCCGTGCTGGGGCGAGCAGCGGTGTGAGCCGTGTGCCATTGGGTCAGGCTGCCTCGAAGCCATAGGGGAAGGAGAGGGAAGCTCTGGCCGCACTGCCTTCCTCTGACCTTGCCTGTAGAACAGGGGAAGAGAAAGCCATTCCCCGGCAGTGGAAGCCTGGCCTGTTTTCCTGGCTTTAGGAATGGCTTTCCTGCCGGCTGAGTGGGTTGGTACCGGTGGGGCGCGTTCTCTGTGCCGGAGCTACGAGATGGGCCCCGTTTCAGCGTTAAAAATGGAAATATCTGATGTGAACATTTATCCCCAGGCTGGAGCAGAGAAGCCCACGGAGGGAGGGAAGGGATGGGGTGGCTGCTGCTGTGCCATGCCCCAGGGGATAGAGGCCCTCCAGGGAAGCCACATCACCTCATTTTTTAAGCCCCTCTGGTTGTTTTATTTGAGCCTGAATCACGCCTCCGTCCCTGCGCAGGCTGCGGAGGAGCATGTTCTCTCCCCGTGCTGTTTTTTAATTGCAGCCCGCTGCCCTCCCTGAGGAAGGGCTCCGGCTCCCAGGGCCGAGGGGCTCCCAGATCCCACGACCCCGTGGCGGTGGTCCGCACCAAGCACGGTGCTCTGTGCCCGCCGCCGTCCCCGAGCTGCCCCCGCGCTCCCTGCCGTGCCTGCGGGATTAGTGCCCGGCCTTTGCACCCCTGCCAGGCGGCAGAGTTAATTTTTTGCCTGAAGCAGGTTCCCTGTGTGGCCTGAACTTGTGCGGGGGGAAAAATCTGGGGTGAAGCCGGGCCTGACCCCGGTGCACCTGCTGCACAGGGACCTACGGCCCTGTAAATATTTGGTGGGAGAGTCAGCCCACCCTGCCATCCTCCTACTACCGGGGTACTGAGGGCAGGGATGCGGGTCCCTGAGTGTGGCGAGTGTCGGGGCGATGGGGTTGGTGGCGGGAGCCTGGTGGCCCAGTGTCTCCTTTTGGGGACAGAGCGGGATATCCGTTGCTGGCAGGATAAAGGTCCTTTTGCTGGTGGTGTCTGATCCTCAGACGGGGGGGGAGTCCGTGCCCCGTGCCCCCCCGGGGGGCTGGCTGGTGCCGCCCGCGGGGATGCTGCAGCTGGCGGGGTGGGCCGGGGGCTGCACCTGCCGGGACCCCCGCTCCCAGCCCCGCCGGCATCTGTGCCGCCGCATGTCCGTCTGCAGCGGGCGCATGCATGCAAAAATAAGACATTTCTTCTTTCTCTTCTGCCTGCGCATTCCTCAAAAAGCTAATATTCATGAAAGGTAATTCAATCAAACCGCGATGCCTATCAGCTAATGCAGCAAAGCTGGCGCAGGGGTGAGAATGGGAGCCAGGAACACAAAAGCCCTGTTTTATTACCTCCTGCTTGCCTGAGAATTGCTTTTCTCCCTCGAGTGAGCCGGCTAAAGCTGGCTTTATTATGTTAACCTATTTGCGTGTCAAGAGCTATTGTGCCTCTCTTTATCTGTGTTTGTATTTGCTCGATGCAGGGAATAAAAGGACGAGGCGAAAATGGATGGCTGGTCAGTGCTTTGCACTCTGGGGGCACTGATTGGTTGCTAAGTGATTTGCATCCCCGGTAATCGCTTTTATCTCGGAAGGATGTCGTGTATAATTATAAGCCTACTGACATCTTTTGAAATCTGCCTAATGGGTGTTTTTAATTTACATGGGAAGCAGGGGCTATTTGTGTTGCTCTGATTACAGGTTGTGCGAGTATATGGTTTAAAATATAGATATTTACATAGACGTGGGGGACCGTGAGTGATGAGGCTGTGATTTTTGGCGAGTCCCCGCTCTCCCGGGGACGGGTGGGAGAGCAGAAGTCACTGTGCGTGAGTTTGGGGTTTAATCTCTTAGCACAGCCCGGGGTGGTGCCGGACCATGTGCTCGGCCCGGGCATCAGCCGTTCCTATCGCCGTCCCGTGAAATAAAACAAGAGGTGGGCTCCTGGCTGCTGCAAACTGGACCCGTCTGTGCTGCCCGTGTCCGTTTATCCTCCGGAGCTCTCCTCCACAGTCCCAGGATGAGGCACGGGGGGGGCCACGGCACCGAGCCCCGGCTCCGGGCATCCATGCCAGCGTGGGGCTGATGGTGCTGAGCATCCCTGCCGTGCTGTGGCCGGGGAGCTGGCTGTGCCGGGCGAGGGAGACCCCGGGATCTGTGGCTTCTCGCTTGCCCCCCGCCATGCAGAGAGTGATGGGTGCTTCGCTGGGACGGGGTGGGGGGTAAATATTTAACCCGTGCGCTGGCTGAGCCCTGCCGCGTCGTGGTTCTCGGGAGCCGTGTGATCCTGCGTCTTTATTAGAGCTGCAGCTGGTGGGTTCGCACGGCCGCGCTGGAGCCGCTGTGTTCTCTTATGGCAAATAAAGCTCCCTGTCACCTGCGGTCCCGCTGCCAGCCCCGGGCACCTGCACCCGGCGGGCTCCGGACCATGAGCGCACCGGAGCCTGCTGAGGCGTTAACGGGGCTCAGGGTGTGCTCCTGGCGTTGGGGGCATCGGCAGTGCCGTGGGTGCAGCTCCTGGGTGGGTGGTGGGACGTGGGTGCTCCAAGACTGTTCCGGGTGTGTTCGGGTGTGGAGGAGTCCCGGTGTGTCAAGCACCCCAGCAGCAGCGCGGTGCCGAGCCGGCCATGCCGGCGGCGCGCTCGGCTTTCCTGCTTTCTGCCTCCGTGCTGGTAAATCCTTGCGGTGCCTCAGGGGCTGCCGGGGAAGGGCAGAGGTCTGAGGTGGAGGTCGCAGTGAGATGAGGGGTGTTGGGGTCCTTCCCGGGGCTTCATGCGCCAGGACTGGGACATCTCTGAGACACGCAGAAGTCTTGACACGAGGTCGGTGCTCGCGATGGGCACAGGGGCCGGGGTCCCTCTGTGGTCAGTGCCGGGCTGGGAGAGGGTGCAGGGCGGGTCCCAGGGACAGGTTACCCTTGCGGGCAACTCGCACCAGCTGCCTTTCTCCTCCTCCTCCTCCTCCTCCTCTGGGAAAGACCACACCTGGATTACAAGCGTGCCCAAGCGTGCGCCCCGGCTCCCTCCTGCTGCGCACAAGGTGACCCCATGGATTTACTGGGCTGAGGGGGTTTCGTGGCAGTGCCAGGCCGGTGGGAAACGCGGGTCCCGGGAAAAGTTGCTATGGTGGGGGTGAGTGCCGGACCCTGTGCCCCGGGGTGCTGCGCCCTCCTGCGTGGGCAGCCCCCGTCCGTCCCGTCCGGCGAGTGACGGGCGCCGCTATTTATGGCTGACTGTAAACAAACTCCCAATGAAAGAAAGTTAATGACCTGAGACTGACGGGAGCCTGCTGGGAATTTTTATAGCCCTTGGGACTCCTTTCCCTTGAAGAGAGAATACATCAGCGTTTTAACCCAAAACGGCGAGCCGGGCGGTGTGGCGGCCGGGGGACAGACCCAGCGTGGGGAGGTGTTTCAGAGGGGTTGGCCCTGGGCGAGGAGGGGGTTTCAGTGGAGCGCTGGTGGGGGGACCCGGCTCCCGAACCTCTCCCCGTCCTCCTGCGTGGGACTGGGGTGCGCAGCCCCCTCCTCGCCCCGGCAAGGGCGGGCATGTCCTGGGGTCTGGGGCTCTCCAAGGCTTTCACCATCTGCCTCTTGTAGGTCATCTCTGCCGTGCTCCAGGCTAGAGCTGGGGCTGGCTTAGCGTCACTGGTAACCACACTAATAAAGCCTTAATACCCTGCAGCGGGGAGATTTCTCTGTGGGAGATAAAATATTCATATTGCTTTCGAATTCAGCCTTGGTTGCACGACAAGGGTGACGCGGGGGAGACGGGAACGCTGTGGTGTGGGGCGCTCCGCTGCCCCGCTGCCCTGCCCGCCTGCCCGGCGCGCTTAATATCGCATCCTGGCTAATTGCAGGGTATGAATATCGCCGCCGGTGCTCTCAGGGGACAGGATGGCGAGCACAGCGCGGGGTGCCCCGCTCGCTGCCTGCTCCCGTCACTGCCACCTCGCACGCGCAGCCTCCGTCTGCGTGCGACGCTTGATTTACCGAGAAGAGCTGGCAGTTAAACCTGACAAATTGAAGGCGGTTTTAAGTGTTTCAGGTTAATTAATAGTCAGGGAAGTATCAATTTTTTAAGGGATGTTCTTGGCTTGCAGGGAGAACCGAAGCTTGACTTTCCCTTTGGAAAGTAACACTGTCTGCACGGGTCCCCCTGACAGGGGGATGGAGCCGGGCTCGGTGGCATTGCTCTCTGGTTTCTGACCCCCAGTCTTGTATTTCTGCTTAAATTTCTCACCCCGTGTGGCTGGTGCTGAGGGAGGCTCTGGGATGGGGAGGGATGGAGCCATCCTGCACGACCCAATAGCCAAAAGGAGTGCCAAAGCCCCACCGCTCCTATGGGTGCTCTTTGGGGGTCCCGTCATCCTCTCTCTTTTCGTGATGGCCTGCTGCTGCTGAGGTCTGTGCCATGGCAGCAGTGCACAGCTGTTCCGCTCCGGTGACCAGAGCGTTTTGGCTGTAGCCACCTGTAGCGGTGGCTCCCTGCTCCCATGGGGGACCCGCGGGTGAGCACCGGCGTTACTGGGACCATCAGGCTTTGTCCTGGCCCGGGAGCTGATGCGGATGAGTTGAAGCTCCCCTTGCTTCACGCACGCGTGACCCAGATGCTCACACCTGCTCACATCTGCCGAGCTTGGGCCGTGGGAATTGCCCTCCAGGGTTCAGGTTTTAAAAAAGTCATAATGAAAGATTAAACTTGCGTGTAAGAAGGAAAGGTAGAAAAGCAGCAGTGCCCAGTCTCTGGGTGTGTGCAGCACGGAAAGCCTCCGAGCTGTGTATGATCAAGACTGGGTGGTACGGGCACCCGAGCAGCGCCTGCGGTGGTCCCGGTGCCAGGGGGGTGCGCCAGGGGTGGGCACCGCTGGGGGTCTCACGCTGGGTTGTGTCCCGGAGCATCACAAAGCCTTCGCCGGGCCACCTGCGCCATCTTTCTCAGCATAGACTGGGGTGCGGGTGGAAGTGGTGTTTTTTCAGCAGCCCTAATGCTTGGGGATATGAGAGATTAAGGTTAGTGACCATTTTTTAACTCAATAAAGGGGAAGACAAGCCGGAGTCTGCAGTCCAGAGATATAATTAGTTCGCAGCAGTGGTGCTTTCTTGATTTAGCTTCAGAGAGCAGAACAAGACAAGGATGTTATACCCAATTAGCAATAACATACAGTCTGAGCCTCGCTAGGTGAGATAACAAGCCATTTTTATAGCTCTTCTTTACGGACTTTTTTTTGAGGGGGGGGGGGGGGATGGGGAAGGGAGAGAGGGACCGAGTCTTTATTTCTTTTCATCTGGGAACAATTATTAGTGAGCTCAGAAAGCCCAAAGCCGAGTGATATGTTGGCCAACACAGATGATTAAAAACAAAATGAAAAGCTGAAAAAGCCTGGGGCTGGGCTGGGGATGTCTGTCCGTCCGTCCCAGCGGGCTACACGGTGGCCCCAGGGCAGCCGGGGGGAGGCTGGGTGGATGCTGGCCGTGTCCCGGCAAGGACACAGGCAAGGGCCACCCACTCACCGTGGATGTGTCCTATCTGCTGCGGCGAGGGTTTATGGCAGCACGTGGACTGGCAGCGCTGCTCGCTGCCCGGTGCCTGCGGGGTGGCCGTCGGCGCTGCTGCCATCCCGGCTGTGCCCCGAGCCGTGTCCGTCGGCGACCACGCCGGTCCCTCAGCAATGTCACCCCCATCCGCGTCCCCTGCACGGCACCGGTCAGATGCCAGCTGCCTGCTGTCTGCCAGCGCCCTGTTCCCGCTTTATATTGCGGATCGATGGGCCATTGATTTTTCCTCCCGTGTAAACCTGGACGGGTTGGGGCTGCGGAGGGTTTTCGTGCACGTCTGGCTCCGGCTCTCCCGAGGTCGGCGCGTCCCGTGCCGGTCTCCACAGCCCGCCCACCCTCCCACGGGTCTCTGCGTGGCGGCGAAACTCAAGGACATCCAAAAAAACCAGCCTTGTAAAAAGTCTAGAAAACTCAGGTTTCATTAATCAGCTTTTAATAATGGACTGTGCTGTTTACGTGGGTCACTCGCCGGCTGCTCTCCCCTCTCCTTGCTCCCCGGGGCAGCAGCCCCAGCCCCGGACCCTCCTGCGTTGCCCGGTGAGATCGTGGCGGTGGGGACTGGTGGGGACCCGGCTGCGTTTGGGGCACCCATGGGAGCAAGGTGGCTCAGTGCTTCCCTCTGGGCATGGTCAGCGTGGGACATCCCTGGGGACACCTCTGCCCCAGAGGGGTCTCAGGGTGGGGGACATTCTCCCTCCTGGTGTGTCCCCTCCGAGCCACCCCTCTCCCATGGGGCAGAGCCAGGGGATGGGGCAGGAGCTGCTCGCACCCTCGGGAGTGGGGGCAGGGGGCTGCCGTCCCCTCCCCTGTTCTTCCCGTCCCCTTGGCAGAGAGTTGATGGGCAGTGTCCCCTGATGCGGGGAGTTCTGGCCGTGGGGGACCACTGCAGTCTCCCTTGGGACCCCCAGCCCACCCTGGGGAGCATGTCCCCTTGCAGGGCGCTGATGGGGACAGGGACGGGGACAGCCCGGCTCTCCTCCCCACCAAGCGTCGGGAGAAGCCGCAGAGCCGCTCTCCGGACTATTAACGCCCCACAACGATCATCAGCTCTCGTCGTAATCATTAAGACTATTAGAAAGAAATGTTGGCTTGCAGCTAATGTCAGACTTTCTGTTCTGCTTTGCAAACGCGCACAATTAATGCCAATCAGCCGGGGGAGGCAGCCAGCTCGCAATCACGGCGCGGCTGTCAGCTCTTGCCATCCCGGCTTGTACATTTTCATACAATTGCTATAAACATCCGAGGGAAACTCCGCGTTCTTCTTCGGCGGGTGCGGGTATTGTTCTCTGTTCCTTTTAATTACTCGGCATTCAGCAGCTCATCCGGCCTCGGATTGGTGGGGGGAAAGTAGGGCTCTGTAAAACAAATATATAAATCTCGAGAGATGCCTTATTCTCCCCATTCAGTGGCTGCGTTAGGTTATGCGCGGCTAAATAAGGAAAGCCTGTTTAATTTTTCTTTGGCTTTTTCTTCTTCGTCCCCCTTTCTTTGTGTTGCTTTTTCCCCGCTGGGACACAGGCCGGTCCCTCTCCCCCGGGGAACCCCAAAAGCAGGGCCAGCTTGGGAGAAGAGGGGAATGGGGAAGAGCTGGAATTACTTGACCGGATGGTGGTATAATCCTCGTTACAAAAGTACACATCAATTATAAGAATTCCTACAGTAATCTTAGAAATCTATCTTTTCTGCTGAACCAGCTCATTAAAGAGCACCATTCATTTCCATCTCTCCGGGTGAGAAGGGTTTAAATCTCCCGAGCTTTGTATTACAAAATAGACTTAGGGTGATGGACTCTTGTTAAATATTAAAAGAAAGAAGTTGTTTTTTTTTTTTTTTTCCCCTTTTTTCCCCTTTTTTCCCCCAGACTGGCGGCACAGACGAAGCGTAATGTAAGGAGGGGAGGGGGGGGGGTCCAGGGAGGGGGGGATTCCCTGCCCTGAATAGCTTCCCCATCTGTCAGCGGGGCGATGCGGGGCTGCGCTCAATGGGCGCCTTTGAGGACCCCGCGCCTCCCCTCGCCCGGAGACCCCAGCCAGCGCCGGGGGCGGAGGGAGGGAGGGATGGAGGGAGGGAGGTTTCCCCGGGCCGCCCTGGCAAGCCCCCGAGCCTGCGCTGGACCCGGCCGCCGGCACAGGCAGGGCTTTTGTCTGCCGTCGGGGCAGCGGCCAGCCACGGGGCGAGGGACGGGCACAGAGCCCCTTTGTGTGCAGCTGCACCCCGAGGCGAGCAGGGGCAGCGGCGACGGAGCGGGATGCGGGGATGGGAAGTGCTGGTGGGGATGGGGAGTGGGTACCCAGGGATGGGGAGCAGGACCCAGGGATGGGGAGCAGGTACCCAGGGATGGAGAGGGGGTACCCCAGGATGGGGAGCGGGTACCTGAGGATGTAGAGTGGGTACCCGGGGGTAGACAGTGGGTACCCAGGGATGGGGAGCGGGTACCCGAGGATGTAGAGTGGGTACCTGGGGAGCGGGTACCCGAGGATGTAGAGTGTGTACCTGGGGGTAGACAGTGGGTACCCAAGGATGGGGAGCGGGTACCTGGGGATAGGGAGTGGGCACCAAAGGACGGGGAGTGGGGACCCGGGGATGGGCAGAAGGACCCGGCGATGGAGAGTGGGTACCCAGGGATGGAGAGTGGGTACCCCGGGATGGGGAGCAGGACCCGGCAACAGAGAGCAGCGGCCGGCCAGGGTCGAGGGTGGCGCGGGGCGATGTGTGCTCTGCCGCGGAGGCTCTGTGCAAACACGTTAATTTGTTTTCTTTCTTGCCTCGCCTTTCAGGGTAATTGGTTGCATTTGAAGCCTTTGTGAAAGCCTTTGATTATAGTAATTTCAGCAGCGCGATCTACCCTGGATTCCTTCGTCAGATTCTTTCACAGCTCAGGCGCTCGGGGCTGTAATTACTGAGCGGCGCGCGCCTGGCTGCCGTGCATGCTGCAGCCGGACGGGCGGCTGGCCGGCCTGGGCACCGCAGTGCCGCCGCAATAACTGGGGGGTCCCCAGGACCCCCCTCAGTGTGGGGGGCAGGTAAGCCCCTGAGATGGGGCAGGAGATGCCATGCCGGGTGCTGGGGAGCTTTGGTCTCTGCGGTGTCGAGTCTGTTGGGTCTCAGCTGGGGACATGGGTCCTGCATGTGCCCAGGGGGTGGGCGCCCATGCCAGGCTGGGGTCCTGGCTCCTCCAGGTCCGGGTTACTTTTAAATGCTGCTCCGGAGGTCTCCCTGGAGCTGCTTGGCTTTTCGGCTGGTTTGATCCCGCATCTTGGCTAGGGCTGGGATTGAAAGCCCCGTGAGCATCCCGAGCATCCGGCGCTCGCTGCCGGGGATGGTGGGCAGCTCGGTGGGCTCATCCCCCTGGCCCCCTCTCCCCTGACCATGGGGAGGCTCGATGGAAGCACAGCGTGACCATGTCGGATGAGTGAGGTTTCGCTTCCGGGGGCTGGGCAGAGGCTCCCGCGGGGTACCAAATGAGAGGAGACACATAGGTCTAGGTAGATGGTGCCCACACGCTGTGCGCTGGCCCCGCCGGCACCCCACTGCCTGCAGCCAGGGTCGGGCTCCGCCAAAAACACCGAAGGCACCCGAGCGGGGCCCTGACCTTTGCTAATGGGGCCGCTCCCCCCCCTCGCTCCTGGCATTTCTTTCCCAGTCCCACGTAATGACCTTCTCAGCAGCGGCGTGCCAGCGTCTGCCACTTCCAATTACCCACGCCTGCCCAGCGCCGCAGCCTCTCCTCGCCTGGCGGCGGCACGGGGGCTTCTTCCTCCCTGGCAGGATGGCAGCGGGTCGGGGGGACATTATACCGGTGTCCCTCACCCTCCCTGCTCAGGGACGCTCAGGGACCCGCCAGCGCTGGCGCTGCCCAGGGCTCCGGCTTCTCTGCCCTGGGGCGCTGGAGATGCTTGGGTTTCTAGAATCATTATTAACCTGTTCGAGAGCTGTTCCCGCTCGCAGCTAAAATAGATCTTTAATCTCTGCCCAAAATAGCTCATTTGATGAGAGGCCTCCTTAAAGCTGACACATAAATTTAACCAGGCTGCCCGAGCCCTGCGCGAGGATGTCTGCAAATGCTCAACATCACTCGAATTGGTTTTTTTAATTCCATCGTTACGGACACATCTGATACGTTATTTCTTCCATTGGGTCATTTGTACTGGTCGAGAGGTGATTTGCTTGTGTCCTTCTGCTCCGGGCTGTGGCAGCCGTGCTCCCGTCCCAGCCATCCTGGCCCCACTCATGAGAAAAAGGATATTTTGGATCTTTTTTTTTTTTGGATGTTGATGTTCTTAATGGTTCAAGGTTTCTCCTTGGAGCCACCCTGGGAGCAGAAACCTCTGCACTGGGATGGGATGGGAGAGACCTTTCCTCATTGCTGCGAGGGGATGCTCAGTCCGGCCGCCTGCACCGGTGCTGCTCCTTCCCCGGCATTGTGCCGCGGCCCGTGAGCTCTGTGCTGTTCTGGTGTCGTGGCAGCCCTGAAAAGGCACCATCCAGCTGGCAGTGGGGCACCAAAATGTTTCCTCCTTAAGTAAAGGCAGGCTCTGGGGCAGCGGGAAATGGGGACGCTCAGTGTTGGAGCTGTGGCCGCCCCCCAGGTGGGGGCTGAGATGGGGCACAGACAGTGCCTGTCTCTCCCTGTCCCCGTGTGCCTCCTGGTGTCCCCGCACTGGAGGGGACCGTCCCCTCGCCGTGCAGGGTGTGCTCAGGAGAGGCTTGTGCACCTGCATCCCCAGTGCAGTGTGCACCCATGTCCCCGGTGGGGTGTGCGTCGTCGCCTCCGTGGGGTTTTCCCTGCAGGCTCCGTCTCCTAGGGTGGGGGCTGGTGGAGAAGCTGGGGGGCGAGGGACGGCCCCCGGCTGTGCAGCTGAGTGGGGTTCAGCCGCCAGGGTCAGACCCACAAGCCGAGGGCGCAGCTCTGCTCGGTGCCAGCCGGGTCCTGGGCACCTTCCCCACGTCTCCGCAGGGCAGGGGATGGGAGAAGCCGCTCCGGCGGTGTGGGTCGCTCTCCCAGCCCCCCGCTCCCCCGCCACCCCAGCGAGATCCCGAGCAGCAAAATAATCACTTTCAGCATCATTATCCGTTGCAAACCTCAGCTTCCAATTTTAATCAGAGGAGCTGGTGTTGCTTTAAGATCTGCGGGTTTTAAAGATCACAAGAGGGGTTAGAGAAAATTACCCTTGACTCTTACATGCTAATGTAATCTCTAACCAGATCTGCAGCACTGCAGCTAAAATTGCTTTTTAGATTAACATTTAATTATTAACAGGGCCCCCTGAAAGGCCCGGGGCTGGAGTGCGCGGAGGGGAGCGGATTAGCCGGGCAGGATGGAGCGGCGGCCGGGCGAGGGGAAGGTTGCGGCACCGCACCGTGCTTTATGGCAGCCCCCGGCACGGCGGCGGCAAACTTTCTGCTTTATTTTATCTGGTGCTCCCCGTGATTTACGGCGGGGTGACCTTTCCCGCGCTCGCCCGTCGCAGGGCCGAGCTGCAGCGTCGTCGCTCGCCGAGCGCCACGTCCCCTCCACCGCCTCGGCGGGGGGACCATAAATCTGCTGCTGACTGGGTGGGAGATGGGCACGAGCTGGCACGGCAGCTGCCTGCACCGCCGCGGTGCCAGGCAGCAGCGCCAGCAGAAAGCCCGTTTTTCGCCCTTTGTGCATGGGGGCGAAGCCTTCCTCCCCTGGCACCTCCTCACCCGCGCAGGAGGGATGCCATCTGATGGGAGACCAGTGTCCGTGGGGACTGGGGACGGTGGTTGAAGCCGTGCCGGGGCTGCTGTGGGGGTAGCACTGATGGCTGCGAGGAAGAGGAGCTCCCTGGTGGGGCGGTGGGTTTCTCCTTCATCCCAGCATGGAGGGACGAGGGACGGGGCTGTGCCCGGTCGCGGCAGGTAGCCCCGGCACCGTGGCAGGCAGGTTTGTTGCGTTTGGCACTCCGGGAGCCAGCGAGGGCTTTTGCTGAATTTATCGGTGCTGCTGGCTTGCGGGGGTCGCTGCCAGCCTTGGCCTGGCTCCCACGCTGTCCGTCTGTCTGTCTGGCGCTGTCAGAAGCCTCTGGTGTCTCTCCTAGGCAGGGTGACCCGGTCACCTCCTGTCCTTGTGCCGAACCCAGCCCTATTTTTTAACAGCCGGGGGGGAGACGCGGCGTCGTGACTCAAATGGCTTTCCAGCATCCCCGTTCCTGCCCCTCTTCGTCTCCCAGCCCCGAAAACTCCCTTTTTATGGGCTTGCACCCCAGGGCGCCCCGATAACGCCTGGGGAAGGATGCGCACACGTTGCACCGGAGCCTGGATGGTGACCGAGACCTTGTCCCTTGCTTTTCCCAGCGAGGGGACCCAGGCCCAACCTGCTGCCCGGGGCTGCCCGGCCAGTGGCACAGATCCACTTCAGGCTGAGACTTTAGAAGTTCCCTTCTTTTTTTTACCCCCCCCCACCCCCACCCCACCTCCTGTCACATTTTCTTTTATCTAAATCCTTGCCTGCGAAAGCCTCTATCGACAGCTGCGCTGGCCTTATCTCGCTGGAGGGACCTTTGCGGGGCTCTCTGAGGAGATAAGCCCCGACTTATCAGCCGCTGATGTCAGAGGAGGTGCCAAACCCTCCCGTCACGGGGACTTTAGACATAGAGGGTGGGGTTTTTTTTTGGTTTTGTTTTTTTTTTTTTTTTTATTAAAGTCACAAAGACCTTGGGCTTATAAATAGTGTGATGTAGAGATAGGGCTTCGAAATTAGCTGGCCTGGAGTTGGGGGGTGGGAAGGAGCGGTTGGAGATGGGCTGGGGAAGGATGGAGGGGGATGATGCTGGGGCTGGGGAGTGATGCCATGGGATGTGGGGCTGGGGCTTCTGGGGGACCCTAGTCTGGGTGTCCCCAAGGGACCCTGATCCTGACATCCCCAAGGGACCCTGCTTCTGGCATCCCCAAGGGATGTTGTTCCTGGCATCCCCAAAAGCGGGATGCTCTCCCCGTGTGCCACGGTGCCGGGTGGTGGCCGGGCCATCGGCGGAGACTGGGCAGAGGCCGTGCAGACTCCGGGGCGCTTGGGCAAAACTGCTGAGTGTTGTCTTTCCTGCCATGAAAGAGCCAGAGCAGCTTGAACTAAATCGGATCCTGCTGATTGGAATTAGTTCAAATGCAGATGGAGCTAACTAAGCCGGCGCTAAGCGTTCGGACAGCCCAGCGCCCAATTCCCATCAGCTGATTCAGGGGCTTTTCTGAGCGGCATTAACGAAATGCCACCGCGGCACAGATGCCCATTGTGCCGGGTGCCCACCCTCTCGCCTACGGGCGCTTTAGGGGGCCGGGGGGTGCCCAGCAGGGTGCCGGGATAGAGGGACAGTGTTGCGGTGTGTGCGGCCACCGGGGCCGTCGTGGTTATGAAGCGTGCCCGTGAAGGTGGGGTGAAACACAGCGTAGCTGTCGGAAAAATCGTCTCCACTGCGTGACGCTGGGAGACGGAGGCAAAACTGGCGTCTGAATTAATCGGCAGCTTTATTTAGTTTGGCATGTGGCTCCCGCGTCTCTCCCGGCTGATGCCGATGATGGTCCTGCTGTGCATGGCTGAGGGTCGGGATGGCTCCTGGTAGCCATCCGGGAGGCTGCTGGGCTGTGCATGGGTGCGTTTGGGGGGCCCAGAGAGCAGTGGTGGGGAGAGCACCCCTGCCATCATGGGGGTGTCCCCAGGGGACCTGCATTGCTGGACCCCCAGGGTTAAGGGTGCCCACAGCTCCTGTGACTGGCCACGAGCATCCCCCCTTCCCCCAGAGCTCAGCCCTGGAGCAGGGATGCATCCTCGCCCTCCCTCCTGTTGGTATCCGGATTTGGTGGCCCCATGGTGGCCACATCCTGTCCCGTGGGGCGGGTTGGCCTCTCCGCTCGGCCCATGCCACCCCCTCCCCTGGGTGCTTTTTCCTTGCTCTTGGGTCCCCAGGGACCAGCAGGCACCTGACGTGCATCCGCCAGCGGCACGAGCCACCCACGAAGCCCGTGCCCAGGACGCGGGGACAGGGACACGGGGCAGCGTCCTGGCGTTGAGCTGGCCTCGCTGCAGGGGAGGAGGTGACGTCTGCCCGCTAATCGGCCAGATGGTGACAGCCGGCGGGACGCCAGCCCCGAGGTGACCGCGTAGGTGAGGCTCAGGTACCCCGCTGCCGCCAGCCCCCGCGTGGCCGTGGGTGCCCTGACCCGGGTCCACCCCGCGGGGACGGGGACAGGGATGGCGCGGCAGCTCTCCGGTGCGGATGCAGCCGCCGCCACTGCCACCGTGTGCCGGGGGAGCCGCGGCGCGCCGGGAGCCGGGGCTGCGTAATGAACCCCGAGTCCCGGCGGGGAGAGGCGAGCTCCCCGGCAGTCAAGTGCGCTCAGCCTCTGAATAAGAAGCACTTCATTCTCTTTTCAAACTGTATAATTTCTGCCTGATTGTAATGGCATATTTTAAAATTACCAGAAATCGAAGCCAGAAAATGGATACGGCTGCTTTTACTGCGAGCTGCGTTAACAAAGGATATGTAATGCATGAAATAAAAACACCTCCCTGCCCCCCTCCTTTTTTTTTTTTAAGACAGTAATAGGAGAAAATTGGTTTTGAAACTGAATAAAAGTCCCTTTCAGAGGAAATCATTTCTTTCAGGGTACCTTTGCTGAAAGTAAAATAGTGAATAATGAAAGGTGGTTACATGATTGTCTTTCATTTAGAGAGCGCGAGGACAGATGGAATCTGGGAGAAATGCACGATTGGAATAATTGCATGGTAACAAGGCGCTTGTTGTGAAATTAGTATCTTAAGAAAGTAGTGAAAAAGGCTTTTACTCATGAATACTTCATTATTAGGAGAAAACAGCACGATTTGGGTTCTCCAGACACCTGCTTGGTATTAGATGACTTCCTCCTCCCCTCCTGCTCCTCACACCTTTCACTAACGAGTCTCTCCCTTGTTAGTTTGTAGTGGGGGGGGACTGGGTGAGAGCCCAGCCACGGCACTGACACCCAGTTCAGGTCCCACCACCGCTGGCCACCCAGCCCGGGGACGAGCCCAGAGCCTGGGACCCCACTGTGCAGTGGAGGGGGGCCACGGGGCGGGAGCGAGCGGCAAGCGCCGCGGGTGCCGGGTACCGTCGCCTGCGCACCGTGGTGGCTGCGAAGGCGTGTTTCGTAGGGTGACGTTTGAACCGTCGGAGCAAGGAGAGCCCCGGGCACAGCTCCGGGAGCATCCATTTGTGCTTTGCTGCCCAGCGGTGCATGCCCAAACCCACCACGGCACAGCTCGCCCGCACGCCGGCCCCGGCGCCGCTTGCATGCAGGAAACATCCCGTTTGCCGGATGGCTGCAGGAGGAGATGGTCGCCCTGCGATGAAGTGATGTGCCCAGCCGTGACCCCCAGCCATCAATAAAACATGCCGCTGGGAGAGCAACAGCTCAGAAGCCACGACGCCAGAGGACGGGCACCGCTGCCTGCTTTTCTGCTGCTCCTGCCCATGTCTCCCTGCCCTCTCCAAGCGGGAATATCGCTCCCCGCGCCAGCCGGAGCAGCGGGAGGGTGTCAGCAGCAACTGGTTATAATTCATGCCCTCCGCGGCGGCTCGTGAAGGATGTACAATTAGCAGAGCGGTGGCGGCGATGACTTTGGCCTGACCCCTCCAGCTTTTGTCAAGCAGATTTTGATGCCAGCTGGGAGCTGGCGACGGATCCCAGGACCCCGAGCGGGATTTTTAATGCCGTCTTTCCCCAGCCTTGGCCGGAGCCGGTGGGGTCGCTTTGCTGGGGGGTGCCGGCTGGCACGCCGGCGGAGCGGTCTGGCACTGCCAGGAGCACGGTGCCGGAGGGATGCCCCGGCTCTGCCCCTTTCCCAGCAGGAAGGGCGGAAAGCTTTACAGGAAGCACAAATCACCCACGGAGACCTTTGTATTTATTTTATATACATTCGTATTTATTTAAGGCTTCCAGAGGTATTTTATTTATCTCCAAAGGAGCAAAGGGCTCTGAGCAGCGTGTGTTCCTGCAGTCGGTGCCGGGAACTCCTGCCTCCAGCTCCTCTGCCCGGGGAGCGGCTGGGTGGGCAGGAGGGTGGTGGGCAATGGGATGAGCAGGTCCCCTCGCCTGAGCGGCGTGTCTCCTCTCTCTCGGCAGGACGTGGGCCGGCGGCGGGGGCGGCACTGCCCGCCGGGAAGCCCGGACCATGCTGGCCTGTCTGCAGAGGACCCAGAACCCCCCAGCCCAGCACCTCGCCTGCCCCAACAAGGCGCTGGAGCCGCGCAAGTGTAAGTGCCCGGGGAGGGGAGAGGGGGGACACGCGCACCCACTTTGATGCCGCTTCCCTTATTGAAAAAGACATTTATTTAACCGATAATTAAAAAGAGCAGGAGAAGCGGGGATGGGGGGGGGGCGGGGAGTGACGGGGGGAGGAAGGAGACAAGATAAGCAAATTAAATTGGGTTGCTCTGGTTGATAAGTCGAACTTCAGAAAATGTTGCAGAGCTGTCTGGGCACGCGGCGGCAGAGGATGCTGCTGTCGCCTGCTCCGCGGCCCCCCAAACCTCCCCGGCCCTTCCCCCCCTAATTACTTTCCCCGTTTTGCCGCAGCTCGCCTTCCCCAGGAGCTGGCCTTTCAGATAAGCTGTAAACTAGTTACATTAAAATGGGATCCAAAAGGTCACTCCAGTAAAGCACCTGTCTCTCCCAGCCTTTGTCTCTCAATCCAAACCATGATTAAATGTATATTTAATGAGCCTGCTTTAGGCAGGCGTGTTTGACCTCCCCGGCTGGGAAAGACGCATTAAGATTCTCAAGTGATGAATGTGTGTTTTAAAGAGGGGAGTGGATATTTTTCTGCTGGTCTCAGTTGGATTTTTAAACATTGCCGGCTGAAGACAAATCAGCTGCTAAAGCTCTGCTTGTTAGGCTGTGACAGCCCCCGGGCATTTGTTTAATGATCTGTATTTTCCCGGAGATGGTTTTCTTTTCCCCTCTACCCGGGCACCCCCTCGCAGCCCAGCGAGCCGGGCGCGGGGTGTGGGCGATGCTCGGCCACCCTGGGGACCCCCAGCACGGCTCCGGCGGGGCTCGGCTCACACCGGCAGCCGGGAGGGTTGTTTTTTGGGTGAAGCTCCCCAAGCTCCAGCCCAGCATCGCTGCAGGGAGCAGATCACCCAGGCCGGAGGCAGGGCGATGGGCGCCCGCGTCTCCCAGCATCACAGGCGGGAGGAAGCGCTTGCGTGTGCATCAGCAATCACGGGGGCGGGTGGCATCGGAGACCCCCCCGAGCTGTTTGCACCCAGGTGCCCATCGGGGTGCCAGCTCTCGGGGGGGTCTCGGCCCATCTGCCAAGCGGGTGGGTGGGTGCGTGGATCCCTGGGCGCTTGCGCCGCGTCGGAGCTCACGGAGCCGCTCGGGTCTCCTTCTTATTAGTGTCTGGAAGGAAAACGGATGTTGCTGTTGTAAAATTATTCCTAATCCGTCACGCCTGAGCGGCGCGCGAGGGTCCGGCTCCCAGCGTGCCTCGTTGCCACGGGCTAATTAGCTCAGCTGTACCCACACGGTCCGAGACCCATGGGCGGCTTGAGCCTGGCAGGGTTTTCTGGAGACGTAGTTGTGGATCAGAGCTGGGGACTGTCGCCCCGTGGGGACGCTGAGGAGCAGCACCCTGGGGACGGGGGCCAGAAACACCCTCCTGTGTTGGGGGTTTGGTGCTCCCCAGCATTTCCCACCCCACCAGAGACCCACCGGGAGAAGATGCTAAAATAAGGAGGTTTGGGGAGTGGGAGCCCATACGTGGTCCTCCCACGCATCAAGGCACCCATCTGTGGGGAGAGCCGCTCATGGGGGCAGCGACCCGCATCCTGGGAAGGGTCCCCAGCCCTGGGGTGTCCCTGAACCACACCGGTGGGAGGAGGGCGGGTTGCAGAGATCTGACCCCAAGCCGGACCCCATTAAGCTCAGGGGAGCAGGGTTTTTGGCTGCACCCCATCCTTTGGGGCAGGACCGCACTCTCCCGAGGTCTCTGAGGCTTGTCCCCCGCCGGGGCGCGTCCCCTGGGGTGGGCTGTGTGCGGCGGTGGCCGCGTTCCCCGGCTGGACCCCCACGCCGCGCTCGCCGCCAGCCGGGTCACCTTAATCAAAGTTTAGCTGCCCGTACGTTTCCGCTCATTATGGGCGAATCCAGCACGTCTCGCTCCTCTCTGCCTCCTGCTAGTGCAAATTAAATTGCAGGTGACATCCAGGGCCATGCATCTGGTTTGGAATACCATTTTCCCTCCTTTATTTATGGCACCTGCGGTAAGCGCGGCGCAGGGGGGCCGGGGAGCCGGCACACGGGGCCGAGCCTCCTGCCGCCTCCTAAATGCCCGCGAAGGTAATCGACAGAGAGAGCGTTCTCTTAAAACGAGGCACAATTTAGAAGTGCCTCTGATTACTTAATTTGTTCCTGAGTATCTCAGTAATTATCTTTATGGGTCTTATTTCTGTCCTCTGGCATTGTTTCTGTCGATATTAAATGAGTCTGGCTCTCGGCACATTGGCCGTCTGGCCCGGCACCACTGTGAAAACCTATTATCCTGCCCGCGCCGCTGATTAATTTTTGTATTAATTTCACGTAAAAGGTGAGCTGACTAATTTTCCCGCCCGTGCTGGGAGCTGACGGCCCCGGTGCCTTCGCCCCCCTGGTTCTGCCCCTTGGCTCTCCTGCTAATTACCGTCCCCAGGTCTGGGTGCCCCACGCGCCCGCGCGGCCGCGTCCCAGCAGCCTCGGTGCATCCCACGAAATCTATCCCATTAAATGCCATAGGTGACTTCTTTGCCGCCGTGCTCGCCGTTAACCAGCTCATGGCAGCGACCGGTTTGCCTTGCCCATAATCCCGGGGCTGAACCGTGGGTGCCATCCCGGCATGGCGGCGTCGCATCCTCGAGGAGGATGCAGGAGGCAGCAGGAGGGTGCCCGGAGCCCTGCCTGCCTCTGCCCGCCGAGGAGCAGGAGCCTGCGGAGAGGCAGCATCCTCAGGAAAATATCACGTCCAATTAACTCCAGCAGCCCGGTCCCTTTTGATTTTATTCTGTGCGCATTACAGGAATCCTGAGCTTTATTTAAATTATAAATCAAATAATACCACTCTCAGCTTGGCCGAACTCTTTGCTGCTCTTGCTCTCTGCAGTAATGTAGCCGTGGCTTATATTTAATTAAATGTTGCTTCCTCTGTGCCCTCCTTCAGCCTGCGCTGCTCTGCCGTCAGCCTGGGGCTGGCCGTGCGGCGGCGGGGGTGCAGGATGCGCGTTCCCATAAGGGGGTGGGATCCGTATGGAGCTGGGAGTGATGGGGAGCTCCCTCCGTGCTGTCGTCACGGGTCGCTGTGGGAGCATCGACCACCACCTCTGACCACGCGCATCCTTCTGATGGGGATCGATCTGGACCCCAGCCTCGTGCCGGGGGGGGTCTGGACGCCTTACACCTCAGCCCCATGGGGGCGGTGTGAGAAATGGCTCCAGGGGGTGATGTGAGCCGGCGCCGGGGTCCGGCTGGGTTATTAAAGCACTAATGAGAGATGATGGCCGGGGCTCAGAGAGCAGCAAAGTGCCAGGGACACAGCTCCAGGGTCACCCACCCCTCTCCCCACTCACCCGTGGGGACTCTCATCAGTGATAAAAGTGTTTAATTGCATATGGGAGAAAGCCCCATTTAATGGCTTCTCGTTACCCAATTCTACTTATTCCAAGGGCATTTTCATTAAAGTAGCTGCAGCAAGGCTCTGCTTTTGTACACACCCATAAAATATCATTTTAATTTCATGAGGGGTTACACATGAGTGAAATAAGATTAATTCTTTCATTTTCAGTTTCTGGAAGGGATCGGTTAATGATGGTTCTGTGTATTTATATACGTGCCATAAAAAGGAGTTCAATTAACTGCCGTGCCCAAAATGTGCTGTTGACTTGCACTTTCCCTGCCAGGAAACGCTGCAAAAACACTTTTCGATCGGTCACGTGTGTGGGGGGAGATGGATGGGCGAGGGGGGGCTCCCCCGGCGCCGGGGCGGCCTCTCGGGGTGGGACCATCTCCCGCCAGGTCACAGCCTTGGGTTTTGGGTGGCCTTCGCTGGTAATGCCCCAACACACGAGGGGGTTTGGTTTGTGTCCAAACTTTCCAAGAATTCACTGGTCCGTCGTCCGCGAAGCAGGTTCCCGGGTACCGGTGGGGCCGTGGGGGGCTGCAGACCCGGGGACGGGGCACCCGCAGCCTGCGCCGGGGGTGCCCACCCTGTGCCCCTCGGCAGGGACGGGGTGCTGTGGGCGCTGGCGGCCATGCTTGGTGTGCAAAGCCTGTGTCTTAAAGTTAATCAAATACTAATTTACTGTGGATGATAGAGCACAGGGGCTGGGGAGTGGCTGGGCTGAGCTGGGGGGCTGCCGGCCGCAGGTGGGGGGTTCCCTCCCGGTGCCGGGGTCTCCTCGGCAGCTGTGTGTGTGTGGGGGGGCTGTGTTGGGGCAGTGTTGGGTGTCAGAAGGGTGGCTTTGGGGCAGTATTGGGGTGGCATCGCGGTAGCATCGGCTTGGCATTGCGGGGGCATTGGGTGGGTATGAGGATGGCATTGGGACAGCATTGGGGTGGCACTGGCGTGACATTGGGGCAGTATCAGGATGGCACTGGGGTGACATGAGGCTTGTGTTGCGGTGGCCTCAGGGGGGCTTTGGGGTGGCATCAGGGCTGTGTTGGGGGCAGTGTTGGGTGACATACGGGTGGCCTTGGGGCGGCATCATGGTGGTGTTGGGTTGGCATCTGGGTGTCATAAGGGTGGCATCGGGGTAGTATTGGGGGGGCACTGGGATGACATTGGGGTAGTATCAGGGTGGTATTGGGGTGGCATCGTGCTTAGCATTGGGGTGGCATCAGGGTGGCAGCGGGGCAGCAGTGGGGTGGCACCGGGGCATCCTCATGGCCGCGATGCCGCCCTCCCCGGGTGCCTCCTGCCCGGCGCCGTTTGCCTTTGCCGCGCCGGTGGACGTGGTGGCACGGTGCACGGCGGCGCACGGCGCTAATACCTCGTGGAGGAGACAAATGGGAAGTGACACGTGTGTGTGTAGACGGGTATTTGTGGTGACGCTTTGACTGCAGATAATAAAGTGCTCGCCCTGAGGTGATCCAATTCAGCAGCCGCCTCGGCAGAGCCGCGCGCGCCGTCGAGGGGGAGAAGAAAGGGGAGGGGAAAAAAAAAAAGGCCCATCTGAAATGACATGTCAGCCTAAAAAGGGAACGTGTTAACGGATGAATATCTGGGGACGGCGAAGCCCGGCGCTTCCCTTTGTGCTTTGTCATGAATTTTGTTGTCTTTGCAGATTACGGCTCCTGCGCGGCTGCCGCGCGGGGTTTGCCACCTACGTTTATTCAGATGGATTTCTCCTGCTATTATTTCTGTAGTTGGTTTTAATTTAAGCCCCCGAAGCCGGGGCGCGTTTTGTCTCGGCTCCTCACGCCGAGGATGCTCTGCCAGAGGATGCTTTTGTCCTGTGGGGCCGGGGTGGGGGGTAGGGGGGTCGTGCAATGGGGGGGTCTACAGGGGGGATGCAGCATTTCTGGGGACAGCCATGGTGCATGTCATGGGGGGCCGCCGTCCCCGCCAGGGCTGTGCTCATGGGGGGCTGGGGACGGGGCCGGTGCACGGGCCCCCCGCCGCACCCGCCGCCGCGCGGTGGCCTCTGCGCCACCCATCCCGGGGACACCATCACCATAGAAACCACCGCACTTCACAGGGTGGGAAAGACGGTGCGATGTGACAGCAGCCCAACCTGCCTGGCGCAGAGCGAGTGGTGATGGGGGGTGGGGGGGGGGGGAGAGGAGCCGGCGACACCCTCTGCCCGGCTGCACCCCAAAAACGGCTCGGGGGATGCGTGGGACCCACGCCGGCTCCCACGGCTGCTCTCCTTGGGGCTGGGGGCTGCACTTCCCTACGCCCGCCCATGAGTGACCCAGGGGCAGCATCCCCCAGTGAACCCCCCGGTGCCACCTGGGACACTGCCCTTGGGAGGGGGTCATCGGCCCCAGCACCCCCCTCCCTGGCCCCGGCTGTGCCACACAGGTGGGCTCTGCCCTCTGGCCCCGCAGGGTGGGCAAGGGGGGGGTCCGGGAGCTGCTGCCCGCGGGGTGGGGGCAGCCGGTTCCTGCCCAGGCAGCTTTACAGCCCTGGGGCTCGGACCCAAACTTCCAGGACTTTATTGATTTGTTAAAAACTGCACCAGGTTTTGTTTGTTTTCTTCCAAGTGTTTTCCAAATATTGAGGTTTCTTCCAAGTGTTTTGCAAATATTTAGGGTTTAGCTCTTTGGAAATCTGCGCCTAGTGTTGCAGGCAGAGAAAAAAAAAGGGATTTTTGATGCTTTTTGAAGCTTTGAAGACAAGGGTATCTCCTTGCTGCGAGGGGAACAGGGAGCCTGGTCCCAAAGCCAGGGGATGAGCTCTTGGCTCTTGCGGAGTTTAATTAATTTGGAGGCTGTAGCACTTATTATTTTTTAATAAGATCCATTGGCACGCCGATCGCTGAGCGACATCTCAGGTCCCCAGCGTCTCCTCCTGCCTCCACCCGGCACTTTCAGCATCGCTCCCCTTCCCACCCCCTCCTGCCCCTGTGCAAATTAAAAATCCTGCCTAATTGCTGCCCTTTTGCCCCGCCAGCTCGGGAAGGCAGAGCAGGAGCGAAACAGGAGCTCAGCGCGCTGGAAACACAGCGCTTTCCTGTAAGAGGAGCCGAGCAGGACTGGGAGGGAGGGCGAGGGTGGGGATGGAGGGGTCTGGCAGGATGCTCGGGGCAAGGCAGGGTGGTTCCCGGGAAATGCCCCTTCCCGGGGTGAATGTGGCGATGGGAGCGGGTGAAGCCAGGTTGGGCAGAGCAGCCGGGGCTTCGCGTTGTGGTTTGGGACAGAAAACCATGGCCAAGCTCTCGGGCATTCCTCCTGATGGCATTGGGGCAGTATCAGGGTGGCATTTGGGTGACATGGGGGTTGTGTTGGGGTGGCCTTGGGGCATCCTTTCCAGTGCCCGAGCGGTGGGCATGGTGCCGGCCGCTGCAGCCTGGCGAGCATCCCTGGCAAACCCTCCTGGGCTCGGTGTTGGCTCCACTCCCACCTGAAAAGGGGCAAAGAGTGTTCTCCTTTGGGACCGCGAGGAAGCAAGTCCTGAGCGAGGCGCCAGGTAGCTTCCAGCCACGGCTTCACCTTCGGCAGCTTCATAAAGATTTACCTCTGAGATTACTTCTTCCATTTGTGGCAAACTACTTGAATGCTTTCGCTGTGTAAAAAATAAGGTTTGTCCCATCTTATCTCGCAGAGGAGCGAAGGAATGGAGGAGAGGGAGGGAGCTATCTTGCCTGTCTGTGGCAGGCAGCGCATGTCTTCCGTGCTGGCTGTTAACCGGTTAGGTGCTGCGTGCTGCCGCCGGGTCCCCGCTTGGCTTGTCCCTGCTGAGTCCTCGCTCAGGGCTGCGGCTCTGCCGGTGCTGATCCCTGGGACATATCCCGCCCCATGCACCCTGGTGTCCTCCTCGCCGTCCCCTTCCAGAACGGGGCAACCACCCGGGGAGCACAACATCTCCTGCAGCATCACGGCCTGAAAATTAAAGCCATAAATTGCTGGTGCGTGAGCTTGCCCTCCTCCAGGGAGGAGGGGGCTCAGCCAGGGATGCTGCTGCCAGCACCAGGCCGGGGGAAACCTGGGGCAGCAAGGAGCATCCTTCCTGGTACTGAGCATCCTTCCTGTCCATCCTGGTCCTCAGCATCCTTCCTAGTGGTGAGCATTCTTCCTGTCCTTCCTGGTCTTGAGCATGCTTCCTGGTGCTGAGCATCCTTCCTGTCCTTCCTGGTCTGGAGCATCCTTCCTCATGCTGAGCATCCTTCTTGGTACCGAGCATCCTTCCTGGTCATGAACATCCTTCCCGGTACCAAGCATCCTTCTCAATGTCGAGTATCCTTCCCATTATCAAACATCCTTCCTGATGATGAGCGTCCTTCCCAGTGCTGAGCATCCTTCCTGGTGCTGAGCGTCTTTCCTGGCGCCGTTTTGATCCCATAACTGCTTTAACCGAGCAGACACTGATTGCCAGAGCCCCGATGCTGCCGCTTCTGTGAGCTCCTCGGGTGCCGAATTGTTCGCCTGACTGACAGCTGAGCAGCCCAGACAGGTCTATTATTTCTATGGGGCCCGGGCCCCGCGGGCCTGCAATTTAGGTCTGCGCTATTAACCCTGCCTTGTTCTCCACTTTATAACCGCTTTAGTGCCTTTAAAAGTGTACAGTTAAAATCAGGGTTAATTAGGGGCCCGGCAGCTGGGCTTCGCCGGCACCCATTGTGTCCCAGCAGAGCCGGGGCCAGGGGTAATTGGGGACTGTTGTGGGTTTGTGCCGGCCGATTCCTGCGTGGCACAAGCCCTGGATTGTAGGCCTCTGGTTAGCCTTGGTCTCTCCAGCCGTAAGGATGTCTTCGGTTAGCTTCCTTCCCCTCCTTTCTCCCCATCTTTCCTTCTTCCCCCGTCCTGGCAGGCTGGGGATGCAGCCAGGCACAGTGTGGGTGACCCCGGGGATGCTGGGGATGCCAGGGATGCTGGGGATGCAGGAGATGCCAGGGATGCAGGAGATGCCGGGAATACAAGAGATGCCGGGGATGCAGGAGATGCTGGGGATACAGGAGATGCCGGGGATGCTGGGGATCCCCATCCCCGTCAGACATTTTGCGCAGACCCAGCTGCTCCGGGCACGGCGGGCTGGAGCTCCTCGACCCATAAACCGAGATTTATTCTGGATCACGGCACCGGTGGGGTCTGGGATTTACATCTGTGTCTCGAACCGGGTTTGGTGGCCAATTTGCTAAAGTAAAAAGTTGTTTAGCTGGAGGCGTAATCTTATAAGCCTGTGCTGCCATTATAATGGCTTCTCGTTTCTGCCTGGCTTTCCAATAATGCTTTGAGCAGAAGCTCGGAGTAATATAAAAAGCCATCGGATTATTACTGCAGGCGATGCATTTTCCATTTACAGTAATAAAATACTGAAGAAACAAAACAATTTAAAATTCCAATAAAATTCAAAACAAATCTTTGGCTGCTGAGCAGATTCAATTATTTAGCTGTTATTGAGTGCAGGCTGGAAAAAATAGAGCAGGTCAGGGAGGGAGGGGGAGCTCGGAGCGGGGGGTGTGCCGGCCGCATCCCGTGGGAACGCCAGCGAGGGAGGGAGGGAGGGAGGGAGTCGGGAGCCGGAGAAGCATCTTCTGGGAGAAAAGCGGCTGTTGATGGGTGCCTGTTGCCAGGCCGGTGGCTGGGTTTGGTTTAGAGGTGGTGAGAGCCAGGGCTGCTCCTGTGTCGGCAGCCGGCGGAGGTCCAGCCGGGGGTCTGCAGCGCATCCCACCCCTCCCCGGTGTGACGGCTCCGATGGTTCAAGTTTAAGAGGAGGGAGGGGGCAAACCCAGCGGTGTCAGGGCTGCCTGTGCCTGACGGGTGACGGCAGTGGTTGGGAGAGTTTGCATCTCGCAGTAATTACAGCCCGTTAGAAAGCAGTAATTACTGCGGAGAGGGGGAGCGGCGGAGCCGCGCAGCCGCCAGTGTGCCGGGAGCCGCCGGGAAATCGGTCGCTCTGTAATTTTCCCGGCGGGGGGTTCGGTGCGTCACCCTGATATGTGACAACACACCGAATTGGTGGCTTGTCACATCCAACCCAGCTGGTGTGAAGAGGCGACAAAGGCGGCTCCCGGCTCCCCACTGGCCGGCTCGCGGGCGGCCGCGGGGCTCCACGGCCACGTGCCGGCACCAGGGCTCACGGGTGGGATGTCCCTGGCCACGCTCGGCTCCACTGGGCGGGCAGCGCTGCCCGTCGTCCCCTGACAGCCAGCAGCTCCGGGAGGCTGCATGGGGCCATCCCAAAAGGGTGTCCCATAGACCCGGTGCTTGGGGACAGGGTTTTGGTGGCTCGTGTTGGGGAGCCGCAGTGCCCATGGACGATGCCGCCTCCCTCCCTCCAGCAATGGCCCCTTTTTTAAAAATTATTTTTGCTTGGAAAGGAGCGTTTCCGTGGAATGGGCTCATTAGGGATTCTGCAAGTGTCACCAGCTAATTAGTGTCATGTTAATTGAGTATTCACGACGCTGCCACCTCCAAGGACAGCAGTGCCGGCATGAAGGGGAATGCAGATGTGCATGGCTCGTGGTGCCGGGCAACCTGCCGTGCCGTGCCACTGGCCAGGCGGGGACCCGCTCGCATGGCACGTCCCTGTGCCCGCTGTCTCGGGGGGTGCCTCAGGACCTTTATGGGCATTCACTGATCAATGCATGGGATGGGCCCAGGGGGGCTGGTGGCATTGGCGGCACAGCCCGGGACACCGTGTGCCTGCACGTGTCCCGCCGTAGGGAGCTGCTGATACCATGCCTCCTGTCTCCTGGCAGCTACATTAAATCCTACTCAAAAGCCCTGGTTTTAATTGGCTTAATATACTCGTTAATAACAATGTCTATTTAAGACACCTGTAAAAAGCCCATAACATTAGCTTAATGGGAGGAATGGCTGGTGAACGCTCTGCCGTTCTGCCTGTTAAATCACGGCTGCATCGCTCTGATGGAGAGGACGGAGAGCGGCGAGCGGCCACGGCCTCCTCACTCCTGCATCTCCCCAAACACCGCTCTGCTTCCCCGGGGGGTGACACGGAGTCCCGCAGCTGCCAGTGCCCCAACCTCCCCCTGAACCCTGGTTTTCGCGTCGTGCCTGGTTCCTGCAGGCACACCCGTGTGTGCGGGCAGCCACGGGCAGGACGGAGACAGGCATTGCAGACCAATTCAATGGCTTCGTTAGGTGTGCTGAATGCGCCTCGTGGTGCAGCTCTTCTGCAGAAACTTTTGTCACCCAGCACGTGGTGGCATCGGGAATTGTTGATCCTGGTGGCTTTCCCAGCATCCCTGCAGGGGTGCTGGGTGCCTGCAGTCCCCTTCCCCCCGGGTACCGTGGGGCTGCGCTGCCTGGGAGCCTCCTGGCAGCCGAGGAAGGGTCCCTGGGAGAGCTGGGGCTGCTCGGTGGGGGGGTACCTGCTGCAAACCCCCCGATTTGACCATTGCACCCTTGCAAAACCTGGCTCCGGGTGGGCACCAGGTCCGGTGTCCCCGGGGTGCTGCAGCCGTTGCCTGGCCAGTGCGGGGGCTTTGGGACCGGCTCGGGAGCAAACGTCTTCCCCCTGCGTGCCGGCATGTACGTGCATGTGCGTGTGGAGATTTTAAACACCTAATTTATTCCATCTATTAGATAGATTTTGTAGATTTAATCATTTTCACAGTTGGTGGCTCATTGGATACTCAAGATAAACTCCAAATGAAAGTATAATGGGTACGACAAATGAGTTTTCACACCAGAATGGCAGAAACTTGCTCGGGAAAGAGTTTGAAAGGCACAAAAATATATACATATATAATTTTTTTTTCTGCAGTGGCTTTTGCTGACTCCAGTAGGTTACCACAGTTAATTTCACCAGTTTTGTTCATCTGTAAAATTGCATAAAAGTGACATTTTTGTGCTCATTATAGGAACTGCTGATTTATGGCTGGTAAATGCAATGCTTTTCCATTTTTGGTGAGGTTCTCGTAGCAGCGCAAAGCACCCATGAAATTGCTTGTATAATGTAGTTTAAATCCAATCTCGGAGAAAGATTCCCCCGTTGGGTAAAGTGACATTTCCATTCTCCACACCGAGTTTATTTTAGGCCACTTAGAAGTGACTCCGCCAGCGGGAGGGGGCAGGTTGGTGCCCTGACCTGGTTTTTTGCCAGGAGCGGGTGGGAGACGGAGCAGGGGGTCGATGGCTGCCGGGTCCTTCACCTGCCGGTGGCACCTGATTCACCCTACGCTTTGCTCCCGCAGGCGAGACGGCGGCACCCATGCATTCCCCGCGCTACCCCAGCCCCGCCGAGCTGGACGCCTACGCACAGAAGGTGGCCAACAGCCCGCTGACCATCAAGATCTTTCCCACCAACATCAGGGTCCCCCAGCACAAGCACCTTAACCGGACGGTCAACGGCTATGACACCACGGGGCAACGCTACAGCCCCTACCCCCTGCATGCCGGCGGCTACCAGGGTCTCCTGGCCATCGTCAAAGCCTCCGGCAAAAGCGTGGTGAAGAACTCGGAGGGGAAGCGGACTAAGCTCTCGCCTGCCCAGGTCGGCGTCGCTCCCTACCCCGCGTCAAGCACTTTAGCTCAAGGTCCCTCCTGCGCCGGGCAGCTGAGCTACCACGGCGGCCAGAAGCAGCTGGAGGGTCCCGTGCCACCCAACGTGACAGTGGCGGCCTCCGTGCTGCCGCTGGCGGGCAGGAGCCTGGCCCTGCCGCCCTCCAACCTGCCCTCCATCCAGAGCATCATCTACCAGATCAATCAGCAGTGCCAGGCGCAGGGTGCCCAGCCGGGCTGCCCGGCCGTTGTGGCCACCAACCCCAGCCCGGCCAAGCACGGCGCCTTCCCCGGCACCGCCGCGTACGCCGGCGCCGTCCTGCCGGAGTGCCGCAAGGGCGCCGAGCTGGCGCTGGGCTCTAACCCGGCCACGGCCCTGGGACCCAAGGCGGGCATCTACCCCGAGGGCATGGACTACCTGGTCTGGCAGCAGAAGCAGCAGCAGCAGCACCTGCGAATGTATAGCGGGGGCAGCGGCAGCGGGGGGGCCCTCAGCAAGTCCCCCGAGACGTGCGCGGGCGCCTCGCGTCCCTACGCCCTGGGGGGGGCGGCCGAGAAGGTGAGCTCGTCCCCCTTGAACTGCATGCACGGCAACTTCTCGGTGGGGCAGTACTTCGCCCCTCCCTGGAACAGCATCTTGGTGACCCCCAACAGCGACTGTTACAACCCGCCGGAGCTGGGGGCCGGGCCCCGCGAGCTGGGGGTGCCCCCTGCCGAGGGGCTGCCCAGCAAGACGCTCTGCAATACCTCCATCCTCAGCAGCAGCCTCCAGTCCCTGGAGTATCTCATCAACGACATCCACCCGCCCTGCATCAAGGAGCAGATGCTGGGCAAGGGCTACGAGACCGTCTCTGTGCCAAGGCTCTTGGACCACCAGCACGCCCACATCCGCCTGCCCGTCTACAGATAAGGAACCGATGCTGCTTTTCCCAAACCCAGGGCGAGGACTTTGGCAGGAGCCGTGCTCCCCTCCGGCACCGCGCGGGTACCGGACTGTGGCAGCGAGGGCTGGGGGGGGGGACGGGGAGGGGGACACGGGGTCGGCTGCCGAAAGGGCTCCCGGGACACTGGCATTTCACCGGGGTCCCCAGACTGGATACACCCGCAACCCGCTGGAAGCCCAGGACGAAGGACCGCTTGTCTATATAGCTCAGAAATCATTTTATCTCCACGAATGTGAACAGGGAATCGCTACGAGTTGCTGCTATCCAGGGAGAGGAGGCTCCGCTCCGCGCGCCGGAGGGCACCCGGCCGGCCCCGTGTGGGGCAGAGCCCTCTGCCGTGGCCGTGGCCGTGGCCGTGGCCGGCCGGGGGGGCTCACCGGGCAGCCGGCCCGCGCGGTGGCCACAGGGAGCTTGCACCTGACCTGTAGCTGAAGTCCGTAACTTGCACTGCTTTGATTAAAGCTAATAACTGGGGACAGTCCAGAGGCTATTTAAGAAAAACACTTGAAAACTTGAACAGATTTTTTTTTTTATTTTATTTTTTTTTTAGTTTATTAGGCTGTACATCTACGTGTTGGCTGCTACAGAGTCTCCTCCCGCCCCTCTTCCTCCTCCTCCTCCTCCTCCTCCTCCTCCTTTCACCAGGCCCCACGTTGGCCACTGGCTCCCATTCCCACTCAACCGGGAGGTTCGGTGCCCCCGCGCCGGGCACCCAGCGGGACCCCCCCGTCCCCTCTCCCGCCCCACGGCACCCCCGGGACCTGCCCGGGTCTCACACACATCCAGGCTGGGTTTTCCCCCCCCCCCCCAACCTTACTGTCAGTTCTACCTTGGTTCTGGGTTAGAAGCGACCACGGCACCAGGGGCGCTCACATACCTCCTTTTTTTTCTCCTTTTTTTTTTTTTAAAAAAAAAAACAAAACAAAAACAAACAGTTCCAAAAATGCTCATTAGGGTCCGTTATTCACTCTGTGTAATTATGTGTTTAATAGATTTATTCATTTAAAAAAGGCTCCACACCACAAAATACAAAGTGTTTTGATGTTTAAAGGAAAAAAAGAAAAAAGAAAAATACCCCGATGAAACCCAAGGTGATTGTGCTCGGTAAAGAGGTACTGTATCCCTGAAAGGCCTGTTCAAGCACTAAGTGCATTTACAAATCTCTGAGAATGTTTTTTTTTTATACTAAAATTGACCATTATATTCTACTGTGAGAAGTGCTGGCTGCACTATATTGTTTTAAAAATGAGAGAAAAACAAATGGAAAAAAGAAAAAAAAAAAAAAAAGAAAAAAAAGAAAAAAAAAACCAAACCAAACCACAAAACCCGCAAGCTGTGTGTCCGGATGGTGTTTTTCCCAAAGTAAAAACCAGGATCTCGCTGGACGTGTGCTCTGGAGTCTCTTTGCTTTGCTGTGGCCTCCCCTGGGCTGGGACCCCCCCCGGAATGCCCACCCCACCACCCCACAACCCCCCCCAGCTCCTCGCCTTCCTCCCGCAGATTTTTAGGGCACGGAGGAGCACCTATAAATAACCTGCTAACGACACTGAGCCATTAATCCGGCCCAGGCGCCAGCCTCCGCCTCGCACCCAAAGGGTGGCCGGGCAACGCGGGCGCATGTGGGCCAAATCCCCCGGGATTAGGGCTGCGGCCCCGCGTGCTCCCGCGGGATGCTCGCCTCGAGGGCCGGGCGATGGGCACCAGGGGTCGGGTACCACATCCCCATCGCGGGGCTGGTGGGTACCGCCGGTGCAGCCATGGCATCTCCCCTGCCACCCATCATCCGCGGCAAGTTTTCCCACCAAGTTTCCCCCACGGTGGGAGGGTTCCCGGTGCTGGGGCAGGTTGAGGGCTCTCCAGCAGCCCCACTCCAGCTGGGGGCTGCTCCCCCCTAACCCAGACCCGCCCCCCTCCTTCTCTGCCCGGGCGGCAGCTTCCCAGCCCGAACAATGAGCCGGTTGCATTAGGATAATAGTATTAAATCCCAAATAGCTCTGGGCGGAGGGCACGTCTCCCTGGCCCCCGCGTCCTGTGGCGGTGACATATGGCGTGCCGGGGAAGGGGCTGAGGGTGGCGGGGGCTTGGTTGCCCGCTCGCACCCCTGCCTGTGGCTGCCTGCAACCCCGGCACGGCTGCAAGGGCACGGGCGGGGGTGGCTTTATTTTCCACTTACCCACCTGCAGAATTAGGATCATTTTTAAACCTGTTCCTGCCCCAAGTTGCCCATGGCCAACGCTGGCTGCGGGATGGTCTCAGCAGAAGCCCACAGCAGGGTTGGAGGAGTAGCCACAACCCACACCGGAGCCACCAGCCTGAGCCGCGCACGGAGGGGACACCAAAAACCCAGCCACGGCCGTGGGCTGGGAACAACTACCGGGAGGCAGAGTGCTGGTTCTCTGGGGGCAAAGCTTTATTATTCTTATTTTTGGCCCCTGTGCTGCTCCCCCCCCAGCCCTGCCGGGGTCGGGGACAGGGATAGGGACAGGGACACAGCCGCGCAGCCAGGTGCTGCAGCTGGGGAGCGCGGCTCCATTTGTCTCCTTTGCTCTCTTGCCATAACGGCGGCGCACGTGGTTCTGCCGATATTTATGGCATGCCGGGAGGGGACCGCTCCGTCACCGGCAGCGAGTGGTGTGACGGCCAATCCAGGGAACAAAGAGAAATTGGGACAAAAGGAAATTTTCACAGAGGTTAATGTTACTGAGGGGTGGGGGTGGGGGGGATGCCGTTGCCTGCTTGTGCATTAAAATTAGAGCGGCTGGAGGAAAATATTTGCTTAGATCTTTGTCATTTAAAAGATGTCACATCAAAAGGAATGCGTGGCTGAAGCATGGCAGTGCTGAAAGCGGTGATGGGGGGGGGGGTCCTGCTGTGCTGGGCACAGGGTGGCAGCATCGGTGGCAGCCCCACCGCAGCACGGCACGGCCAGGGCTGCCCCCGTGTCCCCTGCCCCAGGGCATAGGGCTCCCCCAGGCTCTGGGGGCTACCAAAGCGGGGGACCCTACCAAGGCCAGGGCAGCCCGGTGCAAGGAACCTCAGTGGGGGCTTTCAGGGGCCCCAGGAGAAACTTTGCCGCGTTAGCGGTGTCTGTCAGAGGGGGGATTCATTAGCGCTGCCTCCATCATGTTTCCCACGTCGCCATAAATCAGGGCGAGCGGCTGGGAGCGACGGCGCGATCCATCTTGCCAGTCTCAAAGTCATTACATTTCATTAGGAGGTGCGCGGGGTTTTTATTATTTAGCAGGTTAATTCTCCCCTCAGATAGCTCCTTCTCGGGGGAGGATTTCACTGCGCACGGGAAGACTTCAGACGTGTGATGCAAAATAAATGGGTCCTTCCTCGGCGGGCGCCTGCCTCCATCCAGGATTGCCGCAGCGCCGGCTCCAGCGGGCGCAGGTGGGTCAGTGGGGACCCAAAATACGTGTGGACGTGGGCTGGAGATGGGGTAAGGACCCCCCCCCCAAGATGTGTCCTGGCAGCCAGGGTGAAGCCACCGTCCCCCCTTGGCCCCATCTTGCCCCAGTGGGGCACAACACCCCATGAGCACTGCAGGAATGCAGCGGGGGAGAACGATGCCGTTTCTGGTCTGCAAATATCTTCCTGTTAAAAAAATAATAATAATAATTTCTAAGGCAGGCGTGCAGGAGGCTGATATTAAACTTAGCGGCTGCCTTTGCTGTTTGAGAGTGAGGAGAAGAGACAGGCAGTATAAATTGCACGGCTGCAAAAGGACTTAAAAAAACCCATCTCTCATTTTGATTGATATTAGCTTCACAAATTAAGCTTTAGATTTATCTAAAAATAAATTTGCTTCCGCGCTCCGCATTCTGGATGACAAGTGCTTTTCTCTTCCCTTTGTTGGGTTTGTCACCGCTGGCAGGGCAGTGCGCGGGGGGGGAGGGGGACACGGGAGGGGGCCATACCCAAGCACCCCCAGCCCGCCGGCCCCCGGGGTGCCCCCCACCTCCACGGCCGTGCCTGAAGGCACAGAGTGCAAGAGCTCAGGGCTTTTGCAGGGCAGGGTGTGAAAGGGCCAAAGGCAAGCCCTGCTGCCCCGAAAGTGTCAGCGGCAGCCTGTGCCGGGATGTCACTGTCATGGCTGCAGTGTCCCCATCCCCACCAAGCCGTCGCAGGGTCCCGTGTGATGGCACAGGGTGCTGGGGCACGGCGCCGTCTGCCCTTCCTCCATCCCAACCGCTTTAAACCCCACTCATGCACAGGCCCTCGGCTCTGGGACATGAGAATTTGCATGGGGAGGGGGGGAAAATTGGTTTATTTCCAATTACACTGGCAAATCCTGTCTCCGGCTCCGTAGCTGGGGGCAGCTGCGGGTGCAGAGCCTGTCTCCGGCACACCGTGCGGCCCAGCCCCATCCTGGGGCTCCCCCAGCCTGTGTCCCCCTGTCTGGTGGGGACCAGCCACCCAGCTGGGCAAAAGCAAAGTTTATCATTTTCAAATAACAGCCGGCGTGAAAGTGGGAGCCGGCTCAGCTCCTCATTCGATTATGCAGCGAGCCGAGAGCTGAAACCTCAGCCTCTCCTAAGTAGTGATAATGAAACTTATTCATTCCCTCACCCTGGGGAAATACTTAAACCACAATATGAGAGATATATGTAAATCACATTTAAACGGAGACGGTGCAGTTAGAGCTAACGGCAAGTAATCAGGTTTGAAGATGAAGTGCCCCCTTTTCTGCTATATCATTTGCTTAGTGAGCTGGGCTGCCCCCAGGGCCCTGGCCAGGGTCTCTGACACCATGTCACTGTGCCACCATGCCACTGATGCCCACCCAAACCCTTCAGCCCTACACCGCAAAAGGAAACGACGCCGTCGCAGGTGGCTGTGAAGGGAGATGAGTAGGAAAGGGGCATCATGATTAATGAGGTGGGATGGGATGGGATGGGGAGCATCCTGCCAAGGCAGTGCTGCCCGTCCCACTGCTCATCCCGCTGGGTGCTCATCTTGGACCTGCCAGGCAGGGCCCAGGCCCCAAATTTCAGCCACGTTCCCTGCCCGACAGCAGAGCCCCTGGGCAGGAGTGGGTCAATGGCCTCATCCCGCGGACCCGCATCCCCCCCGATGGCAGGGCGAGGGGCGCTGAGGGACCCCGGGACGGGTGCCCAGCTCGGCTGCAGACCCTCGTTTTGCCCCCGGTGCGGCTCCCCGCAGCCCGGGGCCGCCCAGCCCCACGGCCTGCCCGGCCGGGTGTGGGGCAGGTGCCCGGCAGGGCCCGGCCCCGGGCTCCCCCCCGCCTGCCAGGGCCGGGGCCGGCATGGCACGGTGTGTGCTGCCCTCCCGTGGAACGGCGGCCCCGGCGGGATGCAGCCGCGCATCCCCGGCCCAGCACCGCGGCCGTGCCGTGCGGCCACGGACCGCAGCCGTGCACCGCAGCCGTACGTTATAGCCGTGCACGGCAGCCGTGCACTATAGCCATGCACTATAGCCGTGCACCACAGCCATGCACTATAGCTGTGAGCTGCAGCCGTGCACTATAGCCGTGCACCACAGCCGTGCACCACAGCCGTGCACTATAGCCGTGCACCGCAACTGTGCACTATAGCCGTGCACCACAGCCATGCACTATAGCTGTGAGCTGCAGCCGTGCACTATAGCCGTGCACCACAGCCGTGCACCACAGCCGTGCACTATAGCTGTGCACCGCAACTGTGCACTATAGCCGTGCACCACAGCCGTGCACTATAGCTGTGAGCTGCAGCCGTGCACTATAGCCGTGCACCGCAGCCATGCACTATAGCCGTGCACTATAGCCGTGCACCACAGCCATGCACTATAGCCGTGCACTATAGCCGTGCACCACAGCCATGCACCACAGCCATGCACCACAGCCGTGCACTATAGCTGTGAGCTGCAGCCGTGCACGGCAGCCATGCACTATAGTTGTGCACCGCAACTGTGCACTATAGCCGTGCACCACAGCCATGCACTATAGCTGTGAGCTGCAGCCATGCACTACAGCCGTGCACTATAGCCATGCACTATAGCTGTGCACCGCAACTGTGCACTATAGCCGTGCACCACAGCCATGCACCACAGCCATGCACTATAGCCGTGCACTATAGCTGTGCGCTGCAGCCATGCACCGCAACTGTGCACTATAGCCGTGCACTATAGCTGTGCGCTGCAGCCGTGCACCACAGCCATGCACTATAGCCGTGCACCGCAACTGTGCACTATAGCCATGCACTATAGCTGTGAGCTGCAGCCGTGCACCACAGCCGTGCACTACAGCCGTGCACCGCAACTGTGCACTATAGCCATGCACTGCACCTGTACACCGCAGCCATGAACTATAGCTGTACACTGCAGCTGTGCACCACAACCGTGCATTATAGCCACGCACCACAACTCTGCACTATAGCCGTGCACCACAACTCTGCACTGCACCTGTACACCACAGCCCTGAACTATAGCCATACACTGAAGCCCGTGCACCACAACCGTGCACTATAGCCGTGCACCACAGCCATGCACCACAGCCGGGTACTGCACCTGTACACCGCAGCCATGAACTATAGCTGTACACTGCAGCCGACGCACCGCAACCGTGCGCTATAGCTGTGCACCACAGCCGTGAACTATAGCAGGACACTGCAGCCATGAACTATAGCCACGCACCATAACTGTGCACTATAGCCACACACCACAGCCATGTACGGCACCTGTATACTGCAGCCATGAACTATAGCTGTAGGCTGCAGCCACACACCACAACCGTGTGCTATAGCCATGCACCACAGCCATGTACTGCACCTGTACACTGCAGCCATGCACCACAACCGTGCGCTATAGCCCTGCACCGCAGCCCTGCACCACGGCCCTGCACCAGAGCCATGTACTGCACCTGTACACCGCAGCCGCGGACCGCAACCATCTAGCACAGCCGCGCACCGCATCCATGCACCGCATCCATGCACCATACCCATGTTTCACAGCCGTGCACCGCTGGCCACGCACCACCGAATCACCGTGGGGGTGCCAGGGCTGGGATCTCCTGAGTAGAGCAGCCACAGCGGGGGAGGGCAACGCCGGGTGCTGCAGCCAGCCATGACCCCCCACCCGCTGCCCAGTGCGGCCCTGCCTGTCTCTGCGGGGACAGGGTGCTCTGCTCAGGCATCACGGTGCCCTGCCAGGCTGGCAGCACGCTCCAGGCAGCACAGGGTACCACCGGAGGGTCCATCTGCAGAGAAGTGTGAGCTCGGGGTGTTGGGTGGCATCTGCTGCTGGGACGGATGCCGGCTCCTGCATCCCTCCCGGAGACCTGCCCGCAGCGATGCTCTCCCAGCTGGAGTCAGTGCATGCCAGGAGGAGGCGGCGGTGGCAGGTCAGTCTTTATTACTAAATAAATAGTCGTATAAATCTTGTGCAAAAACATGTGGCAAAAACCATTAGCCTTGGTGGGTGGAGGGGGCTGCGCTCCCCGCACCCTGCCCACGGCAGAGGTTCCCGGCACGGCATGGCTGATGGCCCCGGCGCGGCAAAGCGAAGCGGTGGCACTGGAGCTCATCTGTGCAAGCCGGAGACCCCCAGCACTGCCGGGACAGGGCCAGGACACCCTGTCCGGGCTGCACACCCGCTGGGACAGCAGCTGCCGGAGGGATGGAGGCTGCACGAATCCCTGAGGAGCAGACAAGCACCATCCAAGCCTGGTCCGTGATTCTGCTGGCTGTGCCGGGGCCGTGCCGGGGGCCTGGGCAGAGTCCGGTGGCTCCCAGCGCTGCCGTACTAGAGCGGGGAGTTGGAGGCCTGGCCATGCCTCCGCTCCCGTGCCTCCGCTGTCCCCACGGTCCCCAGCGGCACCACTACCTCCTCGGGCTGGCAGCTCTTGTTCAGCTCCACCACGCGCGGCACCACCGTCGACCAGCGATCTGCGGAGACAGCGGGAGTTTCTCAGAGCCGGGAGCCTGGGGCTGCTCCCCCCTTGCCCGTCAGCCCCACGCCACCCAGCCCCCAAAGCAAATCTGCTCTGGGGCTCATCAGGGGCTGCAAGAAGCATCCCGAGGGATGTTCCCAGCCCACAGCACCGCGCTCACCTCCCCGCAGACCCCAAGGGATGCTCTGAGCCCATGGCACTGCACTCACCTCTCCGCAGCCGGCCCACGGTGTGGGAGAAGCCGTAGTACTGGTACGTATCGCTCTTGCCTGGGTCTTCGCTGATGATGCCCAGATTCTGGTTCCAGTGGGACCAGTTCACCTCATCCACCCTGCGGGGAAGGTCAGACCCTGAGGAATCCACATGGAGTGGCTGGGAGCCAGGGTGGCAGCTCCTGCATCCCTATGCCATCCCGCCACCAGCAATGCCACCTGGCTCCAGGCTGGTACAAACTACCCAGCAAACGAACACAGGATGCCAGCACCCCAAAATGCTGCTCGCTGTGGTGGCAGAGGCTCAGCTGCTCCTGGTCCCCAGCTCCCCAGCGCTCCCAAGGGCCCCTGCCTTTACCTGAAGCACCAGCGGCGGTCAGGCGTCCCATCGGTGCCCTTGCCCACGGTGACCATCTCCCCCGAGCGGAAGGCTTTTCGCAGGAACACGGGGAAGGAGCGCTCGATGTCCAGGATGGTGGTGGCCCACTGCCAGGGAAACCGGGGACCCTTCAGCCTCTTGGGGACGGAGGCATGGGGGTCCCTCACCCAGGTGGTGCTGCTTTGATGGAGGTTGGCGTGCTGCAGTGCAGCTCCCGGGGCGGTACCTGCAGCTTCCAGATGTGCTTGCTCTCCTTGGAGACTTGGCCCACGGTCTCACCCATGAGAGCGATGAGCATGTTGAGGAGAAGCACGAAGGTGAGGATGATGTAGGTGACGAGGAGGATGATGAAGACGCCGGGGTACTTGGCGCTTTCGAGCATCTCCAGGTCGCCCATGCCGATGGTGAGCTTGAAGAGGTCAAGCAGGAAGGTGCTGAAGGTCTGGCTGTCCCGGCAGGAGGGGTAGGTTGGCACCGTGCAGTTGGACTCCTCCTTGCTGCAGGACTCACTGCTGGGACATGGGTTGAGGAGGGACACCAGAGCTGGAAGAGAAGAGACAGGGCGAGTCCATGGGGGCAGTGGCAAGGATGGGGTCCACAACAGGTCCCCATGTGGCTCCGAGCTGGCCAAGCCCCTCTCCACCACAGGAGGAGGCGGGTGGGACTGTGTGGCAGTTCCACAGCCCCCTCCCTGGCCATGCCACGTGTGGAATAATTACTAAATTGGCCACGAATACAAAAGTACAGCGTTGTTCACACATTAAGGAAAGTCATAAAATCAAGAGGCTTCTGAGGTAGAACACAGCCGCAGCTGGCACGTGAAGAATGCAACATCTGCGATTCCCTGTACATGGTTGTTTGCGAAACTACACGAGGGATGGAACGGAAAGCGATTCTTCCGTGGCCTTCCCTTGTGACGAAGAGCAGATATGGGAACGAGATGGTCCTACGGAACAGAGAAGCTGCCTACTTGCTTACTACGAAACAGATAAGCGGCCCTACTCACTACCCGAGCCAACATTTCGTCAAATTTTGATAAAATGCTGTCCTTTGTGCGAACTCTGCTGATTACAACGTACCAAAACACACCTCCATCCCAAAGACTACCGGCCCCCAGGGTGCGACCACTCCTCCTTGAGTACACCAATCATAATAAAAGTATTTATGACTAAAGTCACTCAAACTCCACTTTGCAGATAAAAAAATAGTATAAAAATAGCCCGAGAGAGGCGCGATATCGGGGAAGACACCATCGCGAACAAGTCGAGGAGAACTCCATCACCAGCTCCCAGGATCAGTTGCCGGGCTGAGCCTTTCTTCCCCCCCAAAGGGACGCCTTTGAGTAAGACTTAGATTATACCGAGTGTTTCCTCGGGGAACTTAGAAATTTCTCTAGAGAACCTCTATCCTACATTTATAGCCAGGCTGTATCATTTGTAACTTTGTCACACATTTTGTACACTTAACAATATCGTTATTTGCACGTGCTTTGCAGCCAGTGTATTTATCACCGGCAATCCGAAGCACCTGTATATCTGTTGTTTAAATAAACTGCGCTGTTTCAGTACCTAACCGTTTCGGTTTCTCACTGAACGCGACCAAAGACTCGAGCGTGGCCGTGCTAGTTCAGGAGCACGACAAGACTGGAGGCGCAGCCCACTATTAGTGTACCCAAATCGTAATAGTTTAATACATATTAAGCGCGATTGGACCGGTAGTGCTGAATTGGGCATCACTCAGAATCTAAACCCAGCTGCACCTGGCTTCCCACCTGGGTGAGGAGTGTTAGAACGCAAGGGGGTTTATCTTCGGCCAAATCCCCTTTGCCCCTTTTCACGCAACACCATGCCACAGGGCTCGTCCTTTCCCCAAGCCCTGGCTCGCTGGCCAGGCGCCTACCTGATGCATAGCCAATCATGAAGAGCAAGTAGACCAGGAGGAAGCGGAAAAGGTCTTTGAAGAGGATCTGCAAGTGATGGAGAGGGGGGTGAGACGTGCTGGACCACAGCGCCCAGCCGTGTGCTGGGGCACCATGGCCGAGCCATGCCGTGGGGAAGGCAGCGCTGAGAGCAGGGCATTGGTGAGCCCCAAGAAACCCTAAAGAAAGCATGGAGGACCCTCCTTTTGGGCCGCGCGTCCATAGGAGAACCAGCCCAGCTGGGGAAGGAGAAGATGCCTCAACCCCACCAGACCTTCTGGATCATGATGCTGTAGGTCCCTGTCAGCTTGAGCCCCCGGGTGAAGTACAGCGCGTTCATCCAGCCCAGAACCAGCGCGAAGACCATGACAGCCAGGTACGCCTCGATGCCACCCAGGTACAGCCCCGCCGTGACAATGACCAGCACTGAGTAGATGAAGCTGGAGGAGAGCCAGTGTCAGACCCTGCACCGACAGCCACCACCGGCCACCGCCCCTTGCAAGCCCCGGGGTGCTGTGGCTTGGGGAGGCCCCGGGGGTCCCCCACGTACTAGAGCAGCTGGAAGGAGCCGTCTATGAAGAAGGAGTTGATGCCTGGGCACTTCTTCATGAACAGATCTTTGATCTGGGGAAGAGAGGGAGAGGTTGGGGGGCGGTCAGAGGAGCAAAGCCCCTGCACAGCAGGGTCCCGGTGTCCGGGGGGGCGATCGCAGCAGGGGCTGATGCCTCGGGACAGGGGGCTGTCGCCCTCGAGTCACTCCTTGCACAGAGACCACGAGGGCTCAGCTGTCGCACGGGAGGACCCCCCCGCCTCACCACACTGACGTTTGTGAAGAAGAAGAGGATGCCGGTGAGAAGGGTGATGATCTCCCCGGCCAGGCGCAGGTAGTCGACGGTGGTGGTGTATGGGTAGGGGGGCTGCGGGGAAAGGACAGAGCTGAGCTGCTCCACCATCCCAGGGCAGGCAGGGCTGCTCGGGGCAGAGACCCAGCAAAACCCCCCTGCCGGGAGGTGCTGGCCCGTGGGGCTGTGCCACGGGACTCACAGTGCCTTCCATGGGGCGGTAGTAGGCGATGAGGGTGAAGATGACCATGGCGCAGAGGTAGGAAACCACACTGATGTAGAAGGAGACGGCCCCAAACTTGCGCCACTTGTCGCGCAACAGCTCGTTGATGGGCTCCACGGCCAACATCTCATGGCGGTTCTGGTGGGACATGAGCGCCGTCAGCAGGGACCTGGCCCTGCGGAGCCCCCAGCCCCTCCCTGGCCCCTGCGCACCTCGATCTTGCTGTTGTAGACGAGGATCTCCAGCACGGACACCTCCTCGCCGCAGGTGTCCAGCGAGGAGAGGTCGTAGAGGGAGGAGTAGACGGGGCCGTACGCCCAGTCCTTGAACTTCCGCGAGAGGTGCCTGGCGTCCTCATCCGTGATCTCCCGACGGATGATGTGCTGGAAGATCTGCCGGAGGGAGGACCACGCGCCCATGGGCCGACTTGTACCCAGCCCCTGCCTTCTCGGGGCACCCCACTCTCCTCCCACCCCACCCCAGGCACATCCTCTCCTGCCGCTGCGCACCCCAACCCCCCCCCCTGCACCCCTGGGGGGCTCCTGGGGTGCAGGGACACCGTCGCAGTGGGCAGCCCCCCCAGGATGCTGCAGCTTCTGCATTTTTAACAAACCCCCCCACCCACACCACGGGAGGAGGAGGGCAAGTGAAGGGAAAGGATGGGACGAGCCAAGGACCTGGGGTTAATTAGGGAAAGATTAATTAGCCAGGTTAATAGGCTGCACGTGCAGGTTTCCAGCATCATCTGCAGAGGGAAGCCATGCTGCTCACTGCTGGCAGGGACATGCACTGAGTGTGACAGGTCTCAGCCGAGACCTGACAGGGGCTCAGCCCTCGCAGACGGGGACAGCAGGGTCCCAGACTTGGGTGGGGGGGTGTCACCGTACCCCGATCTTGCCGGTCTTGGCAGCCATCATGAGGGGGGAGAGGCCGTCGTTGTTGAGCAGCGCCTCCAGGTTGGTGTCGGGGAAGAGCTTGGCACACTTGACGAGGAGCAGGTCGTACATCTTGGTGACGAACTTGGTGTTCTCGCGGGTGTTGTCAGCGATGGCGACCAGGGCGTGCAGCACGGTGTTGCCGCGGGAGTCCTGGCGCCGCAGGTCCGCCTGCTTGTGCCCGTTCTCCGTCAGGTAGTGCACGATGTGGGGCTGGTTGGTGCAGGCGGCCAGCGAGAGGGGCAGCTCGCCTGCAGGGGACGGCATGTCGTCGGGGTGCCTGTCCCCCTCGCCGTGCCACGGGGCCATCCCCGGGGCTCACTCAGTCCCCCCGGGGTGACCCGCCGGCTCCCTCCCCGCTCACCGAAGTAGAAGTAGCCGCCCTCGTCCTTGGGCTGGAAGAAGCGTCCGCGGGCCTGGGCGTGCACGTCCGCTCCCTTCTCCACCAGCAGCTCCACGTAGTGCTTGCAGCGGCGCTCGATGGCGATGTGCAGGGCTGTCTGACCTGCGCCGCCAGCGCCCATCAGCCCCCACCTCGCCCCACGACGTCCCCCACGTCCCCAGCCTTCCCGGGATACCTGCTGCTCCTGTCCCTGAGCCCCCCCCGAGCCCTCCATCCTCCCCAGGGTCCTTATTGCTCTGGTCCCCAAACCTCCCCGGGGTCCCCCATGCCCGGGCAGGGCCAGCGGTGGCACCACGCCCCCCTACCTCGGTAGTAGACATCCCTGAAGGGCGAGTTGATGAACTCCCGCATGTTGCCCGTCTTCTCGGCGATGTCCAGGAGAAGGGGGATGGTGTCGTTCCTGCCCCCGCTCAGGTTGAGCAGCGCCTTGGGCAGGCAGGTCTTCCCCGTGGAGGGCTCTGGGAGCAGAGGGTGTTGAGGGGGGGTGCTGGCGCAAACCCCCCTGGGCTACGGGGGTGCCCAGCTTCTCACCCTTGCACTCCCTGGCCAAATCCCCAGCTCGTCCCAGGCACCGCACGCCACAGCCCCTTGTGCCGGTGCTGTGCATCAGCATCCCCGTGGGGACAGGGCGATGGTGCCGTGCATCACCATCCCTGTGGGGACATGGGGACCACCAATGGCCCGGCACAGCCCTGGTACCATGGGGGTCCCTGGGCAAGACCAGCCCCAGGTGCTCACCTCGAAACTCCTCATCTGTGAGGCGCTTCTTGTGGGTGAGGAGGAAGGAGAGGAGCCCATCCAGGCCGGCCGGGGACCCCCGGGACACGATGTCGAAGAGGATGGGTCTGTTGAAGACCTTGAGGACGGGGGGCGGGTTGGGAGCCGGCCCCTTCGTGCCCGGTGCCTGCTTCCTGCGGGAAAAGCGCCAGCGCTGGGGACCGGAGACGCTGCCTCGGTTTCCCACTAGTGCAATGAGCTCGGGGTGACTCAGCTGCATGGGGCACCCCCCCAGCAAGGGTCCGCTAAGGAGCCGGGGCAGCCTCCTGACCCACTGCAGCCCATTGCTCCCAGCATCCCACCTCCCAGTATCACCCACGGGGGCTGGTGGGTGCCTTGCCAGCTCCCGTCTGGGTGCCGCAGCATTTTGGGCCCCCAGCCGTGCCCCGCAGCCGTGGGTTCAGCCACGCTCCAGTGCCGCGGGTGAAGCCAGACCGGTCGGAGCAGTCGGCGGCAGCGGGAAGGGCTGGGGACAACCGGCCGGCTCCGGGCATGGGGAATGGGGGGAGGAGGGACAGTGGCCGCCCCAGCCAGGGATCTCAGGGGCTGGGGACACATGGGGCACCCCAGCCCCCTCCACCCGCCTGCATCCCTGCCCACCCAGGGCACCGAGCTCCCCGTGGGGCACAGGGACACCCCGCTGCCCCGAGCCAGGCTGCACCCCCAGGGTGGGGACAGTGGCTGGGGGCCACGGCAGCCGCCCCAGGTGCCCAGCACAGAGGGGCATTGTGTGCCCGGCCGCAGGCTGGCCCCCCCCGGCTCCGGTTTCCTGGCGCAGGAGGGTGGAGGCCCTCCTGAAAAGCCCTTTCATGCCGGGGAGCCAGACGTCCGCACCGGCCAGGGGAGCGTCTGGGCGCACAGAGCCTCTTTCACGGCGCCGGCAAGGGGGAAGGGGAGCCATGCTCCCGGCCCCACGGCACCGTGGGGCTGCAGACCCACAGCACGGCACGGCACAGCCCAGCGCTGCCACTGGGACTGGCTGGGAGCAGCCCCGTGTGCGTGGCACCCCCTGGCCGAAGCACCCCAAAGCGCCACTCCATGAACCACAGGGAGGGGTCTGTCCCCGTCCCCAGCTGCCTGGCACCCCCATACCCGCGGTGCTGCACCCAGCGCGCCCGGGGTGTCCCCCACCCCATCGCTCCCAGCCGGCACTGGGATGCACGGGCATCCCCAAACTCACTCTGCGACCCTCCTGCGCCAGCGCTTGTTCTCGCTGGGGTGATGGCGGTAGGTGCCGTAGTCGAAGAGGGAATCCATGGGGGCTTTCTTGGGCGCGGGGACCACGGCCGACTCGTAGATGGTGGACTCCAGCAGCTCCATGGGCTTTGGGGGGCCTTTTCGGAAGGCGCCGTGGAATTTCATGCGGAGGTTTTGCTTTCCATCCCCAGCACCGGGGGGGCCCCGGGCCGCCTCTGCAGGGGACGGGGTGTCCTCACTCTCGAACAGGTTGGCCAGCGAGGAGAGCGGGAAGGAGTCGTTCTGGAGGGACCCGTCATCCCCCGGGCCCTCCCCGGCATCGCTGCCAATGGCGCGGGGGGGGTCTTCAATGTCTGCCATGCTCCCTGTCTGGAGGGACGGGTACGAGCAGCCTGGGCGGCTGCAACCCCCAGCTCCTTCCCCGAGAGCAGGAGACCTGTCAGAGGAAAACCCAGCGTCATCCCCAAATAACGCCTGACCCTCCCCATCCTCTCCCACGGGGCACGATGCTCCTGCGCAGGAACAGGTCTGTCTCCGACCCCAGCAGCAGTTGGGAGCCCCCACAGCCCATGGTCTCCTGGCTTGCCCCTCTCCTTGCCGCCCACCTACCCAGCCCTGGGGACCCCTCTCGTCTGCGGGGGCCCCGCCGGCTGCAGCGCTGCCGGCTTCAAAGCGCAGCCGGGATGGGTGAGGGCGAGCCCGGCCCCGCTGCCTCTCCCCGCTGCGGTCAGCTTGGGTGCAGCCCAGGACAGGGCACAGAGCAGACCCTGTGCGCTCCCATCTGCCGCCCAAGGAAAGAAAACATTCCTGGGATACACCCCGCGCCTTGGGAAGCACCGGGAGGCAGCGGGGAGCTGCCACCGCAGCAGGGCTGGGAGCGGGGCTGGTCTCCGATGCCCCACTGCTCCCACAGCCATGGGGGGCTCGGTGGGAGCTGGCCCTGCGTGCCCGCGGTGCCACGCTGGGCGCCAGGAGGGGGACAGACGCAGCGCAGGGGGGCCACAGCCCGCGGGAAGGCAGGAGCAGCGGTTAGGACAAGAAATTATGGGTTTAGGTTACCCAGAGAGAGACGGGACTGCAGGAGAGCCACGCTACCAGCGTGTAGAGCAAAGCACCGCACCGTGCCACCGGCAGCGCCGTGCTCTGCCCGCCAGGTCCCTCCGGGCAGGCGGCGATGGCAGAGACACAGACAGGCAGGGCAGTGACCCTGGGTTGTCCCCCAGCCCCGCTTTCCAAGAAAACACGCCCGTGAAACACATCAACGTTAAGGCTCAGCCCAGCTCCTGCCTCTGGGGAGCTCAGCCCTCCCTGCGGGTCCCGGGACAGAAAAAGCAGCCGGGAAACGTATCATTTTCTGCTGGGCTGCAGCTTTGTACAACAAGCCATAATGGCAGGCTGGGCCCTCCCGGGGCAGGCAGGGATCTCTGCTGGATAACGTGCTTCTAATTAGGCAGCATGTCCCATGGCAGCCCCGCGGTGGGGGCACATGATGCTCACACGGACACGGGGGACGAGGGCTGCAAACAGCCCCAAAATCCTGCAGCAGAAGGGGGCCCTCGGGCAGCGGTGTCCCCCCCCACCGCCCTGGGGGACACCCAGCGGGGACGGTGCAGCCCTGGGAGACGTGGGGTGAGCCGCAGACCCGACACCGCTTCTCCTCCTCGCTGACTTTCCTGCCGTCGCCCTCTCTGCAAGAAATTCCACAAGCACCTGCCAAAGCCCGCAGGTCCCACACCCTGACCCCGGGCAAACACGGGCCCCAGCATGGCCGATTTGTCCTGGGACAACAGAACAGAGGGGATTGCCAAGCACGCCAACCCCGCGGGCTGTGCAGGGGGACCATGGGGACAGAGCACCTAACTCCTCAGCCGCGCTGGGAATCCCAGCCCGGGGACAAGCGTAGCTTCAGGGGAAAGTTCAAACACGGCATGGGCTGTCACATGCAGCCAGAGCCCAGGGCAGAGCCAGGGAGCCACCGGCACAGGACACTGTTCCCTGTAGGAAGCGGCTGGGGACTCGGACGGGTGGCAGGCAGCCCTGGGGATGCCCGTGAGGCCGGAGCCCAGGGCTATGTGGGGCAGAAGCGAGGGGACAAGTGGAAAGGGCAGGTGGGGCCGGGACCGGTGGCTGCCGCCAGCGACCGGGGCAGGAAGCTCGTGTCGGAAACGCCGAGCTCTCTGGCCAGTGCCGTCAGCCCGGGCGCTCCCACGGGCACAGCCGCTGCCAGGAAAGGTGTTGTCAATGGGGTTTTATTTGGCTTGTTAGTTATTTGAGTTTTTTATTTTTCAGACTTCCTCACCCCATGGAATAAATGAGTCAAGGCGCAGCTCACCGCGTGCTGAGGCTCGCCCGCACGGCCCCGGCGCTCGCATCCAACACAAACTCTCCCGTCCGCTCCCCCACGCGCGCTCCCACCTCTCCCCAGCTTGCCACCAAGTTACCTCCCAACCCAGACCAGTATCCCCAGTTAGTCCCCCCAACTCCAGCCCATCACAGGGGCACAGATGCTGGCGCCGACACCGGGAGGTGCAGGGACATGCCCTGGGTGGGTGTCAGGGAGGACGCCCCATTAGCGGGTGCTGCAGACTTTGCCACATTAAAGTGTTCCTCAAACGACAGTATGAAGGGCCCCGGGTAGGAGTGAATCACTGAAACCACATCGTGCTCCCGTTCAGCCCTGGTGGAAACACTCATCCGGAGCGAAGCAGCCACCTTCCAAAGTAAACCACGCCACCGGGGCCATGCTCACCTGGGTGAGGGCCATGCACTTGGCGTGGTCCAACGAATGAACTTCAAAGCCGTTGGTAACCCCTTCCCCAAAGGGAACGCACCCAGCACCTCACCCTCAGAGCACTGAGCCCCCAAACTGGCCAGACAGGTCAGGACCCCCGGTGGTGCCACCGGGAGCCCATGGGCCTCTACCCTGCCTTGCTGAGCACATCCCACAGCCCCGTTCTCACCCCGGGGGCTCCATCCTGCCCAGGTCCCAATGTCCTGCCCTGGGGGCTCCATCCTGCCCAGGTCCCAATGTCCCGCCTTGGGGGCTCCATCCTGCTCAGGTCCCAATGTCCTGCCCTGGGGGCTCCATCCTGCCCAGGTCCCAATGTCCCGCCTTGGGGGCTCCATCCTGCTCAGGTCCCAATGTCCTGCCTTGGGGGCTCCATCCTACTCAGGTCCCTATGTCCTGCCCCGGGGGCTTCATCTTGCCCCGGTCCCTGTGTCCTTGCCCCGGGAGCTCCATCCCAACCCGGTCCCCGTGTCCTGCCCCGGGGTCCCCATCCTATCCTGGTCCCCGTGTCCTACCCCGGGGGCTCCATCCCGCCCCGTCACCCCTGTCCCGCCCCGGTACCTGCGTCCCGGCCCGGCCCGGCCACCCCACGGTCGTGCCGCTCCTCGTTTTTCCGGAACCCCGAGCCCCCCCCCCCGGTTGCCCGCTCCGCTCCCGGCCCCTACCGCCGCACGTCCCGCCACGGGTCCCGCCGGCTCCGGCGCCGCCGAGTCGCCGCGGGGCCCGTCCCGGAGAGCGGCCCCTCCCCGGCCCGGCTCCGGGGGCGGGCGGCACCGGGACCCGCCTGCGGGAGCGGCCCCCGCCCCCGCCCGCCCCCTCCGGCACCCGGGCACCGGCAGCCCCGAAACACCTTCCAAAAACGAGCCTCGAAATACCCTCCCTGAAACAGCCGCCCCCGCAAAGGAACAACCTCAAAACAGCCGCCCCAAGGAACAGCCCCCCAAAACACCGTCCCACCAGGAACAGTCCCCCAAAACACCCTCCCCAAAACCATCCCCAAAACGAGCCCCCCCAAGGAACAGTTCCCAAAACTCTTCCCCAAAACAGCCCCCAGCCCAGGAAAAGGCTCCCAAATGTCCCTCCCCAAAACAGCTCCTCGAGGAACAAGCCCCGAAACACCCTCCCTGAAACAGCCCCAAAAACTCTCCTGCAAACAGCCCCCCCAGGCACAGCCCCTCAAAACACTCTCCCTGAAATGGCCTGCCCAAGGAACAAGCCAAAACACCCTTCCCAAAACAGTCCCCCCGCCAGGCACAGCCCCTAAAAAGACCCTCCCCGGAACAGCCTGCCCGACAAACAACCCCGAAACACCCTCCCCAAAACAGCCCCCCAAAAAACCCTCCCCAGAACAGCCCCCCAGAAATACCCTCCTCAATACAATCCCCCCCGCCAGGAACAGTCCCAAAACAAGCCCCAAAACACCCTCCCCAAAAGAGTTCCCCCAGAAACAGTTCTGCAACAAGCCCCGAAACAAGCCCCAGAACAGCCGCTCAGGCCGAGGTTACCGTGAGTTTTTATTAAATTTTTGCTTCCCTGCCCCGTGGCACAGGGCTCGGCAGCACCGTAAGGCGGTCGGTCGGTTAATAAGGCAACTCGTGCTTCCACGAACCCGGCGTCGGGACAGTCCCCCGGCTTCAGCCGGCACAGCCGCCCCGGCGGCAGAGGGGGCTCGCTCCCACGCAGGCGCTGGAGGAGTTGGGGTCACCCGGGAAAGTCACCGGCTCCTCCGCCGCGGATGCCGCCGGCATCATTCGGGAAGTTTCTCACCCGGGTGCCGACGAGCGGGCGAGTCCGACGAGCAGTCCGAGAGTCAGGGCAGAGCCAAGGCAGCACCGGCAGGACACTGCCGCCAGCCACGCTTCATTCCCCGCACCGTAGCAGACATAAACCCAGCGGTTAGGACTAGAAACACTTGTTTTTCCTCTTTAGTACAAAAGCTTGGGAAATCCCATGATGACACGGGGTACAATTGTTTTATTGCCGTATTCTCAATAGAAAATTAATTATTTAATATATATATATATTTTTTTTTTTTAAGAAAATAGGTTATCCACTGCAGATCCAGAGGAGAATCAAAGTCGCCTGACAGCCGGGAGCAGCCCCAGCTGCCTGAGTGATTAAGACACAGGTAGCACCCGTCACGCCTTATTTAAGCCCTGCTAGTCCCGCGTGAGCCTTTTAGGCTTTGTAGCTCAGCTCGGCGTTCATCTTTGTGTACATCTCATAAATCGCATCCAGGATGGGGGTGACCCTGGAGAGAAACTGATGAATCTTCTCTATGCTTTCCTCCTCTTTGACTTCTTTCCCCTTCTCTAACGCCTTCAGCAAATCCGATTTGTACGGAAGAGCGTAGACCGAGCCCTATAAAACAGGGGAAGAAGCTGTAAGGGTCCCACAAACCCAAAGTCCTTCCCATCCCATATACAGGATCCCAGTTTGGGTTGTTCCCGTGCACCTGCGAGCGCCCGGGAACAACCTTGAGGATGGTGGCTGGACCCTCAGAGAAGCAGGGATGCGCAGAGAGAATCCCGTGGGAATACTGCTCCGAATAGATCAGCAGCTTCCCGTGTTTCCAAGCCCTTATTCCCCTAAAGCACGTCACTTCTCAGGCCAACTAAGGAAGCAGCTGGGCTCAAAGAAAGGCTGCTTTTCCTCAGCGGAGACGCCAACGCTCACCATGAAGAGCTTCTGCAGCATCCAGCCGTGGTATTTCTTCAGCGCGATCTCGTAAGCCTTCATGGCGTTCACTCGGATGAGGTTCGGATGCTCCTCGTCCCGCTCGCCGTCGGAGATGCTCTGCAGCAACACCAGCATGAACTTCAGGCCCCTGTGAGAAGAGCGGAGACATCGGGGTGTGGAAGGGGATGCCGATTCCCAGCCTCCAACAAAGCACCCCCTGAGCCTGGGACATCCAGGCCCCCCCAAAACCCACAGCCCCGGAGCACACCCCCCTTGCAGGGCTAATTCCTGTCCCTGCACATTCCTGCTTCTGCACCCCACACTGCCCCAGGCAGATCCCACCCGAAGGGACTCCGGATGGCATTCGACGGGCTCCCCATGTGCCAGGATGCAGCCTGGAGCAGCCCCCCACGCCACAAGTCACCTTTTCAACCACATCAGCGCCAGCGTCGCGCCCGTCTTGGGCCAGGCCGAGCCGTGCATCTCCTTCTCCGCCTCCAGGATGTTCTGCAGCGTTTTGAACTTGGCGGGGTTGGAGTCGTAAACCGCCCGGATTTTCTGAGAGAGCAGAGAAGGGGGGGTTGGCAGCCGGGAGCTGCCAGGCAGAGTGGCGGCGGGATAGTGCCCACGGCTGCGGCGTGGGGAAACGCGGTGCCTGCAGCGAACGCCGTGGCTGCTGAAGGGTGCTTTCATCAGGGAGCCCCCTTTAATAAACACACGCGACCGAGACGAGCCGACGCTGAGCCCGAAAGCCCCCATGGGAAGAAAAGCCCTTTTAAACACCTTCAGGTCTTGCCTCTCCAATCCCACGGCATCTCTGATGGGGGGTTCACCCCCCCGGAGCCCTCCTATGCCCCTTCCTACCTTGATATTTCCAGTCAGGTCTGCTTTGACTGGCGAGTAGACGATGGGAGCCCCCAGGCAGTCTGTGGAAACACGGAGGGAGGACGATTAGTCATTCGGGGACACAGGAATCACCGCAAAGTACTCGAGTCATAACCAAGTGGCTTCACCTTAACCACTGCCAGGGCACCGAGACACCGGCCAGCAAAGGGCTCTTCAGGCTTCGCACACGGCCATGGGGAGCAGCTGCCAGCCCTCTGGGTCACCCCGGCCCCACCAGTGACCTTCCGAGCCCCGGCTCTAGGACACGGCCCTAATGCGATGATCCAGAGCATCACGACAGGCACAGGACACTCTCTGCCCGTCCCCAGGCAGGCAGCCCCGTGTCCTGCCCGGCCGAGCCCTGCCACCAAGCCGTCACACAATAGCCGACATTGTGGAGGCCAGCGCAGGCCGTCGTGGCACAAGGGCGGCCATGCCGACGTGCGCCCACGGCCCCGGCTTGGGGCGAGCGGCCGCGGGTGGGATCCACAGGCCGGCCCCAGCAGCGCCTCCGGCTGGGGCGTACCGGGGGAAGGCGGCCGGGCCCCGCTGAGGCGTCGGCGGCTCCCCAGGGACGGCGGGACGTTTCCCAATGGGGCTGCCTAGCAAGTTTGACAGGACCGTGATGCAACCCCGGCCCTGCCAGGCTGCTTCCCCGGGGGACACCAGGCACCGGGGACGAGGAGCAGCCGGGCCCGGCGGTGAGCACCGACCAGGGAGGGACACGACCCAGAACCGGGGGAACCCCAGGAGCAAGCACCCAGGACCAGAAGGGGGGCAGCCGGGACCGAGGAGGGGCTACCGGGACCGGCGGGGCCCGAGGGCCCTCTGCCTGCAGCCGGCCACGGCTAGGCGCAGTGGCGGGGCCGGTACCGGGCCGGGCCTTGCCGCAGCTCCCGCCCCCGCAGACGGTCGTCCCCAGGCTCACCGAAGAACGGCGGCAGGTGCGCCACGGCCTCCAGGAAGGGCAACGTCTCGACTTGCTTGTCGGCCGGCAGCGGCTTGAACTCGTGCTCCAGCAGCAGCGCCATGGCCCGGCCCGGCCCCGCCCGCCCCGCTCCGCACCGGCCCCGCACCGGCACCGGCTCCGGCTCCACCGCCCGACCCGGCAGCGCGCTGCCGCCGCGCCCCGCCCCCACCGCGCCCACCAATGGCGGCGCACCGCCCACGGCCCGCCCGCCAATCGGGACGCGGGGGCGGGGATGAGGGGCGGAGCTACGCCCCCCTCAGAGCCCCTTCAGGCCCGGTGGCCCCTTCATGCCGGTAGCCTGGGTCTGGCCGGACTCGCCCACCGCGTCCCGGTTCGTGCCCCCCGCTGTGGCCCGGGGGCGGCGCGGCGCGGCTCGGCGCCGGCCTAGTCAGGCCCCGTCCCGGCAGCGGCGGGAGGGGGGGGGAAACCAGAGCGTCCCCCCCACGGTTGTTTACGCCGTCTCGGCCCCGGCCCGGCGCGCTGTTCCTGCCCGGTCGTCGTTAATTATTTAGGGGAGATAAATTTTTCATAGGGAGCGGATGGTTGGGTCAGCGCGGCCCTCGCCGCCTGCCCTGCCCTGCGCTGGGCAAACCAACCCGCCTGAGGCCGGCGGCGGGAGGGCTTTTATTTTAGTTTTAATTTAATTTTAAACACTGCGAAGGGCTGGAAAACCGACCCCGAGCCCCAGGGAGAAAGAACGGGGAGTTGGCGGTGAGGGGAGAGGGAAGCTCGGCCACTGCCGCCAGCGCGGGGAGGGGGTTTTACGCCCCAAACCCGGGTGTTTTTTACCGGAAAAACAGGTCGGCGGGGGCGAGCCCGGCGCCGGGCGGCCGCTCCGTCCCTTCCCGCGAAGCGCGGCGCGGGCTGTCCCTCGGCGGCGCCCGTAGCGGGCGGGCGCGTTGCCATGGCGGCGGGCGGCGGCCGTTGGCGGCGGGCGGCGGGCGATGGCGCTGCGCTGGGCGGCCCGGGGCCGGGCCCCGGAGCGCTGGGCTGCAGAGCGGCGGCGGGAGCTGGAGGCGCGCAACCGGCAGCAGTGGGAGCGAGCCAGCCGGTCCTTCGCCCAGGCCGCCATTTGCTGCTCCAGGCAGGCGCGGTGGAGCCAACCGCGAACCGTCCCGCCCAGGTACGGGCCGGGGGACCGGGAGGGGAGGCCAGGCCGGGCACCGGGGAGCGGGGAGGGGGGGGGTGGCAGGGGCTCCGCCTGAGGCGCTGAGTGTGAGCCAGCAATGTGTCTTTGTGGCCAAGAAGGCCAGTGGTCTCCTGGGGAGCATTGCAGAGGACATGGCCAGCAGGTCGAGGGAGGCCATCCCCCCACTCTGCTCTGCCCTGGGGAGGCCACACCTGGAGCACTGGGTCCAGTGCTGGGCCCCCCAGTTCAAGAAGGACGGGGAACTGCTGGAGAGAGTCCAGCGGAGGCTACGAAGATGCTCAGGGACTGGAGCACCTCTCTGCTGAGGAAAGGCTGAGATCCCTGGGGCTGTTCAGCTGGAGAAGAGCAGACTGAGAGGGGACATCATCAATGCTCAGCAATATCTAAAGGGCGGGGGGAAAGGGGATGGGGCCAGACTCTTCTCAGTGGTGCCCGGTGGCAGGACAAGGGGCGACAGGCACAAACTGGAACACGGGAAATTCCATCTTAACAAGAGGAAACACTTTTTTCCTTTGAGGGTGGCAGAGACCTGGCACAGGCTGCTCAGAGAGGTGGTGGAGTCTCCGTCTCTGGAGACATTCCAAACCCCCCTGAACACATTCCTGTGCAACCTGCTCTGGGTGACCGTGCTGTGGCAGGGGGGTTGGAGGAGATGATCTCCGAAGGTCCCTTCCAAACCCTGCCATTCTGTGTGGCAGCCCGGCGGTGGTGCGGCGGGAGGCGGAGGAGGCGGCGGTGCGGCTGGAGCAGCGGCGGGAGCGGCTGCGGCGGCTGCTTGGCGAGGAGCAAGAGGTGCTGGCAGCAGAGCTGCGTGAGCTGCAGCGAGGCGGTGGGACGGAGCTCGCCAGGATGCAGCAGCGGAGTGAGGAGCTGCGAGCCGGCCGGGAGGAGCAGAGGAGGAAGGTGAGGGGAGCGGCGGGGACCCCCACAGCCTGGCCATGCATGGCACCAGGAGAGGCCTCGCAGCCTGGGTTTCGTTCCTCATCTCTGGCAATGAAGTAGCAGTCATACAGCCTTTCCCGGTGACAGGACTGGCAAGGCCACTCCCTCGCTTTAGATGCGTGAATTGCACTTGCTGGAGGATGGATATTTAATATCTTCATCAATGACGTAGACAGTGGGATTGAGCACACCCTCGGCAAGTTTGCGGATGACACCAAGCCATGTGTGAACACGCTGGAGGGAAGGGGAGCCATCCAGAGGGACCTGGACAGGCTTGAGAGGTCGGCCTGTGTGAACCTCATGAGGTTCAACAAGGCCAAGTGCAAGGTCCTGCACCTGGGTTCGGGCAACCCCCAGTATCAATACAGGCTGGGGCATGAAGGGATTGAGAGCAGTCCTGGGGACTTGGGGGTGTTGGTGGATGAGAAGCTAAACAAGAGCCGGCAATGTGTGCTGGCAGCCCAGAAAGCCCCCTGCGCCCTGGGCTGCATCCCCAGCAGCGTGGCCAGCAGAGTGAGGGGGGAATCATGTCCCTCTGCTCCGCTCTGAGGACACCGCCCTGCGGTGCTGCCTCCAGCTCTGGGGGCACCAACAGCAGGACACGGAGCTGTTGGAGCGGGGCCAGAGGAGTCCCCGGAGATGCTGGGAGGGCTGGAGCCCCTCTGCTGTGGGGACAGGCTGAGAGAGCTGGGGGGGTTCAGCCTGGAGAAGAGAAGGTTCTGGGGAGACCTTATTGTGGCCTTTTGATACTTAAAGAGGGCTTAGAAGAAAGATGGGGACAAACTTTTTAATAGGGCCTGTAGCGGTAGGACAAGGGGTAATGGCTTTAAACTGAAAGAGGGGAGATTTAGATTAGATATAAGGAAGAAATTCTTTACTGTGAGGGTGGTGAGACACTGGAACAAGTTGCCCAAAGAGGTGGTGGATGCCCCATCCCTGGAAACATTGCAGGTCCGGTCGGACGGGCCTCTGAGCAACCTGATCCAGTTGAAGATGTCCTTGCTCGTTGCAGGGAGGTTGGACTAGGTGACCTTTAAAGGTCCCTTCCCACCCAAACTATTCTATGACTCTGTAATTCCATGGATAGAAGTGCCCCGCGCAGTGTGTTTCAGCACTTGGTTCAGTTAACTAATAGCTGCCTTGGGAGGCTTTGGTATCTCAAATTGTTCTGTATTCTGACATAATCCCATTCTCGTGTTTCCAGGTTGCTGAGCAGCTGCTGTACGAGCACTGGAAGAAAAACAATGCTGAGCTCCGGGAGGTGATGTTACCTTCTTTTTAGCCCCTGCTGCCTTGCATTTATTAAACTCGAAAGTCATCACATATCTACTGTTGCAGATCTTGAATCACATCTTGAGTCACAGCAATTGTCCTAAGTTCTGATAAGCAAAAGGCAAAGGAGAAAATTGCTTAACTGTGTAAGAAGGCCCCTCAAAGCTGGTATTTTTCAAAAACAGTCAGAAATCTGTTCTGACTCAGAGCAGATTTTCAATGCCTGTGATGTAAAATTCTCAGGTGCTTTTTAAATCTGTACCTGCCGTGTCCTTGGTGCTTCCTTATTCTTTATCCGGCTGACCGGCTGCTCTACCCGCCACAGCTCTGGTCTCACTGTAGTGTTTCCTAGAAACTGCTGGGGCTACAAGCTGGGACAGATGGTGCTCCAGAGTCCAGCAGATCCCAGGGGATGGGAGAGCCTCTGGTACTAATGGCATCTGTTGTCATCTATAGGTGGAGTCGGAGCTGCACAGGAAGCATGTGACAGAGGCTTGGGGCGACCAGCTGATGCAAAAAACCAAGGTACGCTGGGGGGCGGATTCCTGAAACACGTGAGCAGGTGGAGGTGTGACACTAGGTGCCTTTTGACCCGGGTGGCAGACAGCTTGCCTTCCTGTACAGACACGGCTCGAATGTGGAAGGAATAGGAATTGGCTATTTGTTTTTCTTGCACCAGTTTTGAACCAAATAATGACTGAGTTTGCCTTGCTCGTTTCTGAAGCGATGGGGAGTTCTGGTGTCCGCAGAATGACAGGAGCTGCTGACAGGAAGGATGCTTTTAATGAAGAGCCATCGTTCCTGTCTAACAAGTACACACTATCCATCTCCTAGAAAATCCAGTGCCGTCTGCTGAACAGAGCCGTTGCAGGATTCAGTGTGGCTCTGGGTGCTCGTCTAAGAGCAAACGGCAGTGCAGAGCCAGTGCAAAGCCGCAAGAGTACTTGAATATGCTGATACTAGATATGGGAATACAGTGATTTTGATGTGAAAGAATAATAGAGGCTTTCAAATACAGATTTCAGAGTTAATTAAACCAATAATCTAAGTTGTAATAGGAAAATCTGAGTGTATTTGTGAGACCACCTGTGCGGGGTCCTGCGAAGGCTGTGTGTAGACTGATAACCATTTTCAGGCAGTGATCAGTAGATTGGGTTGTCCTTGTGTTCCTTCCTAGCGTATTTTGTTCCGTGTTTTCCCAATACATGCCAGCTTGCAGGAGTTTGATTTGTGGATTTCCTGAGCCAGAGGCTGTTTCTTTGCGTTAGCCTAACCTTAAATGCCATGTTTTCTTTTGGCTCGGAAAGCAAGAAGCAACTGAACTTGAAGAGAAAAAACGTTATGAAAACGAATATGAAATTGCGCGAAGGGAAGCACTGGAAAGAATGAGACAAGAGGAAGAGAAGCGTCAGCTGGAAGAGAAGAAGCAAGCGGAGACGTTGCTTCAACAAATAGAAGAACTGAAATTACAGGAGACAGAGGTAATCTTTAGTTTCTCCTCATTTGAGAAGGAAGTTCATGGTTTCACTTGGAAATACAGCAACACTGGCCTGACCCCTTCCCTCCAGGTTTCTGCTAGATTAAATCTGGACCAAAGTTAGCTGTGACGTAATTTCTGTTAGTAATGTAGGCCTCTCCTGCCAGAAGAACACTGGCATATTACCTGAGTTCTGGTAGCTTCTGTTTGCTCCTCTTGAAATGCGAGCTCCCTTTTGTGCTGCACCAGATGAGAAAAAAAGACTTGTAGAAACTTCTAAGTGTGACAGGTTCAGGTCAAAGGCTTTGTTAGCTGGGGCTCCTCACGGTGTCTCTTGTGCCATGAGCCACTGAGACACAAATGAAACTAAAGTGGAATATTTACTGCAATGAGGATTTTGACTGCTCGCAGAGGAGCAGAACAGGGTACAAACCCCAGTACAAACGCTCTCTCTAGGTTGTCCAGCTCTCTGACGTACTCTTTCTTGGTGGTTGTTTTTTCCTTCTAGACAACAAAGCTGAAAAAAGAACGGCAGAATTTATTAAAGCAGCAGTGGGAGCTGGAAAACTTGGAAGAAGAAAGGAAACAAATGGAAGAGCAGCGGAAGAAGAAAGAGCTTGGGTATGTGATCAAGCGTAGCTTGTTTCGGCACGGCTTGGGTAGAATCTGTTCCTATGTCTGAAATAGAACTTGTGGCACAAGGAGGTGTTGCCGGTAGCAGCAGTGGGTTGTAAATATTTAGTTTTTGATGGAAGCACTGGGAACAGCCAACAAGCAAATGCATTGGTGCCGTTACTTCTTTTTGTTCATGTTAGCGGTAGCAGGTACCTCTGTTGCCTGTTATCATAGATGCACCTTCTTGAATGCCAGCATATAACAACATAGGGCTTTAGAGTCAGTTTGAGTGTTTTCTTTATTTTTTTTTTTTCCTCCTTCAGTCGCTTTTTGAGGCACCAGTGTAATGCCCAGTTAAAGAGACGAGCCCAGCAGATACAAGAGGAGCTGGTAAGAGAAAATACCCCTTGATTTATATGTTATAGATACTGTGTGCTGAAGAAACTTGTTCTTTGTGTTTTGTTTATGCGTCTGCCTACAGATAATTAGTTAGGAAGCCCCTTCCAGCTTGTGAACAGGGCTGGAGCAAAAAGATCATGAGGAAGCCAGCAGACTTGAGTGTCTTCCTGAGCACACTCTTGACACTGTGTCACCAATATTTTGTAGAGAGTAGCCCTGCAGACAGGCTGGAAGCTTGTTGGATAGCTGTTAATCTTGTGGCTTTTCTCAAGGAGATAGACCGGCAAATCTTATTGGCCCTCCTCGAGAAAGAAGATGAGGATCAGTGCCGCCAGCCCGCGCGACGGGAAAAAGCTGTTGCAGATGTTGCCTGGATGAAACGTGTCATTGAGGAACAGCTCCAGTTAGAAAAGGAGAGGGAGGCAGAGCTGCAGATTATGTTTAGGTGAGTCCGCCCACCTCTGAGCATCATCTAAAGAGACCGTATGTGCTGAATACCCCCTCCTGGTTGGCAGAGCTCCAGTCATCTTTGTTAAATAGGCTTTGAAAAGTGCATGTTAGAAAAAGGTGTGTGGTTGTCTTTACAGGTCTAGAAGCACCGCAGCAGAAGCGAGTGCTGCCCCTTCATTCCTTGTGCCAAGTACTGTGCGGGGCAGCTGCATGCCAGTACAGACAGCATCAAAGCCTGAGGCTGTTTTTCAATTACCTCAGCCCAAGACCTAGTCTGTAATTTCTGTTACATTAGCTTTAATGCAACAGCTTTAATAACAAAAAAAGAGGTAGTAACACACAGATGGCAAGAACTACCTTTTAGTTGTAAGTTCTTTGTAACCAACTTTCAATGATTCTGCATTACTGATGTGGAGGGGTTTAGTCTAAGTGACTCCAAAACCTGCATATTTTTTCCTTTTGTACCTGAGGGCTTGTAGATAAAAGCTGCCTCGGGCTCCTCATTCAGGTTCACCTTACGCTCCCCCCAGTACAGAGAACATCTTCACTGTGACAGGACAGTGTGTGCTACCATCAAATTTTAGTTCAAGGTTTTGTCGCAGAGGGAAGATTTGCAAAATCTTGAGCTTTTCCAGCAATGCCCTTAACTACCCACCCCCGTGTGAAGTACTGTCCCTGTTGAAGAGACAAGCTTCCTCCCGAGGCCCTTCTGTGCCTGGGGCAGATTAGAAGTCCTGCTACAAGCCAGTGTTTCCTTTGTGTTACCTCCTGCTGTTCAGTAACAAAGAAATCAGAGCAGTTCTCTGAAATAGGCACAGGTGGGGCAGACATGTTAGCTGCCGGGGAACAAACATGAAGAGAAACCCAAGTGCTCCTCTAAAGCACAGAGCAGCTTGTCTATATGCCTATGGAATATATAGGGGTTTTTTTAACTGTAAGTAGTAACCTTAGAGATAATTCTTTCTCTCTCTTTTAGTGAGGAAGCTAAAAAAGTGTGGGAGAAGAGGGAAGAAGAATGGGAAAGAGAGAAGGCAGCTAGAGATCGCCTGATGAATGAGGTAATGACCTTTTTTGATGAGGTGTCTCTCTTGGTTTGCCGAAGCTATTGTTCCAGCTGTAACCCTCCACCCTCCAGAGGGTTACAGCCTTCAGTACCCAGGGCAGAGTTTTTGTGCTGGTCTGATACACTTCCTGAGAATGATTTAACTGTCTGCACTGAGATTTCCCCAGTTCTTGATTTATCTTCTCCCTTAATCCTCTCACTTCACAAAGGTCCTTGCAGGCAGGCAGCGCCAGATCCAAGAGAAGATGGAGTTAAACAGACGAGCCCAAGAAGAGTCTATAAAGTATCGAGAGCAGCTGATTAAAGAACTTGAAGAGGCAAAAGAACTGAGTAGGCAAGAGAAGGAGCAGGAGGAGGAACTGAAGACAGCGCGCAGGCAGGAGCTGGAGGCGCAGGTACTGCACGCTTTCCAGACACACACCCAGCTGTGGAAGGCGCCCAGCCTGTGTCCCATCTTGCCGTAACAGCCCCATCTTCTCTGTGCCCAGCTGACAGAGCGCCGCTTACAAGAACGGGAGGAGCAGCAGCGCCAGAGGGAGGAGGAGGAAGAAGAGAGATCAGCGCGGCAGCGCTGTGAGGAGTTAGTGCAGCAGGAGGCCAAGCGCATGGCTGAGCAAGGGTACCACGGCAGGGTAGGTAGCAGTGTGAAGGGGAAGCTGGTACCTAAGGGTCACCCTGACACGTGAGCACATCAGGGGCGGCCACGGCATCATGCGAGCAGAATTGTTGCTTCTGATCTGCACCGTAGTTGCTACACAGCGCCAGGGTGGAACACCGGGCCCCTAACCTTCCCCTGGGGCTATTTCTGATGGAGGTCTATAGTTCTCTCTTAGAAATTGCTTTTCCTTTGCTGATAGTGATGCTTTAGGTCCCAATTTTTAAATAATTTTTGGGGCAGACTTATTGCTACTGCCTCAAATGTTACTCTAATTAATCTCAGCATTATCACCTGCATTAATGCAGTTGGTAGAGTGCATCTCAGCTGCTCACTGTCTTTCCATCTTCTGTTGTGCTTTGCCCAGCTCTAAAAACTAAGCTGAACCACATCCTACTCTTCATACTGAACTATGAGCTACTCTGCAGAGTAACTCACCTCTGTCACTTATTAGACAGGAGCTGCAGAAGTCGAAAAGCTGGCAGGAGGCCTTCAAGTATCAACTCTTAAACGTTACTGATGCCTTTTCTTGGAGGATATTCTGTACTTTCCAGAGTACCTTCTTTGCACGATGAACAGCATGTGTGTATAAGATTAATTCTAAAGCCCATAATGAAATTACAATCTCTGTTTTGACCCTGTTAGCTCTACAGTTACCCAAAAGCAGCATGGACCTGAGGATTCTTGTCCTGTGCACCTGAGTGCACCAACGAGCACTAAATGCAGTTGCAGACTACAGAAAGAAAACTTCAAAGAATCAAGGAACTCCTGAAATAATGGTGGCTTTGGAATAGCATACAATGATGCTCAGACTTGATTCAGTAGATTTCTGAAAATATTTCATTGTGCCCCACCTGAACGTAGGCTCAAATTTCTACCGGCTTCAAGAAGGCGGAGGTGTGAGCATCCCCACAGGACTGAAGTGCTTCACTTGCTCCGCATTTGGGAGTTGTGATGTTGTATTTTAGTATGAGCTACACTGGGGCAACACAGCAAATAAATGAGCCCTTCGGATCTAAAGATCCATGAAAGAATCTGCAGGAACGGGACCTGTAAACCACTACCTGCTGCATTTGCTATTTAAGCACCAGACTCCCACCTCTGAGGCACATCTGGCTTTTAGGAGTTATAAAACCATAGGATCATTATATTAAAGAGACCTTTAGCCTTAATTCATAACACATTGCAAATCAGCAAGATAAGAATTACTGCTGCAGCGCAGGTTATTTAACATGTCCAGTTCCTCTCCAGAAGGTGCTGAAGGCTTCATTACTTTTTTTTTTTTTCAACTTGTTTCATAAATGATGAATAATTGTAACCTGATCAACTGTTTGTTTCTTTACATGAGCAAACTGCTGCAACCAGAGGGGAGGGGAATTTCAGTTGATTATTGTACTTGATTCCTTGCTATTATTATCAGCAACTGCAGCTTAAAAGCATCCACACTCTTCAGCTGGTGTGGTATTTGTGATCCTGTCTCGGTGCTTTCAAGATCTTTTCTTTACAAAACCAGCCATCACATAACCCCACATAATTTCACATACTGAAAGGGTTTTAGCATTTTATAGTAATACAGTAAACAAAAGATTAAGTCAAAGTATTGTACAGACAGAAGGACACTGATAAATACAAGTTTTTGAAAAAGGCAAAAAAAATTTTTACTTTCCTATGCAGCATTTTGTAAAGAAAGAGCAATTTGTTTACAGGGGAATAAAAAAACCTGCCATTGTTATTTCAGGTAGTACAGTGCTGTATGATTCGAGGGCCAATCTACTTACTATTCTTTAGTTCCACTGTTGGTTTTGAACCACTCCGCCTGTTTGTGAAAAGAGCTGACGCAGCACATCAGCATGTGCTCAGACCATTTCTGTTTTACTGAGAACGTCAGAAAAATCGCTTATCCTGCATGATCATCACCGTGGTTCTGGAGCGATGACACAGGGTGACCATAACCAACCTAGAACAAACATTTGTTTAGAGAGGGGGGAATTAAACAGCACTTCTGGTCAAGTGACAGAACAGGAAATCAGCTACAGGTTGGCCATGTTTTTATAGCTAAATAGTTGATTGTAGGAGATCTGGAGGTAGCGTAGCTGGAACGAGGGCTTGCAGTTATCAAACTGTCTGTTTGGTTTGGTACAGAGGCAAGTTAAAACAACTGATAACTTACAACATAACTCAGTGCTGCCCTACTTTGGGAATCAGGTAAGATATGTTAAAGAAAAGCATACAGTGGTGTCCTGAGAGATTTAAAAATACCATCTGCTGCCTCTCAACGATGCCAATTTAAGGAAAAGTTCCTAGAAGATTAACAATGTATTTAATTGCCAGTAGCATAACTTTGAAGTAAGTTTTACAAATGTCTTTTGCAGTCCTAATCCCAGCCTGTCCGCATTCCTGTGAGTTTAGGGTCAGTTCTGGAATTCAGAAGTGCACAAGGGAAATAAAAAACCCCCACAATGAAGAACATTAATTTAGCTGGGCTGTCACCTACTCTCTCCGTTCCTTCCTTCCCTGAAACTCACACTACTTTAAAAACAGAGCTAATTACAACATACAAGAATCCAACAGTGTTATGGCACTTCAAGTGTTTATATATACATACAAACACAGTATGATCTGAAAAGGAACCAACCACTGAACTGTAGTTCCTTTTTTCACCTAAGTAGGGCAGTTTTTCATCAGAAAGCCTTGAAGAGTTCATGGTTTTGGCAGACCGCATACTGCAGACCTATTTGTGGAACAGCAGATAGCCATTTCTGACTCAGAAACTGTCTGAATGTTCACATCAACTGCTGCCATGTGGCAACCACTGCAGTTCCCTAACTTCGCTCTTAACTAAAAGACCACTTGTAAGTGGCTGCCAGCTGAACTGCCATGGCCAGCTCCTTGAAAACAACACGCTTCCCAATGGGATGCGGGCAGAGGCAAAAAGTAGTGATTTCCCCCCACCACCACGGAATTTAGATTCCTGAAGAACAATCATTTTTGAACATATGGACTGACACAGTTTGGTGAACTGTTTTGAATAAAACAAACCTGAAACACACATTGACATTTGTCACCCACCTGCCCTTCTAACTGGCAGGCTCACTTGGGTTATTCCACACAGAGCTTGCAAAATCTTGAAAGATTGCATAAAACTTACGAGATATCAGAAATCTTTTCACATTTGGATATGTTGAGGTACAGAGGTTATATGCTATGGCAGACAGCGCTGCTTTTGCACTGGCACTCTTCTAACTTCCTTGTTTGTTTTTTTTTTTTTAATTATCACAGAAATCTTTAGTGATGTTGCATCTTGAGTTACTGAGCAATGCTGCTGCAAACAAGATGGTGCCTTGAAGATGACAGTAAAATTCTGTAGGAAATTTTAGAATGAATTATTAAATCAGAAACAAAGGATAATATTTTAACCACTAATGCCCTAAAGTAACATCAAACATATATATTAATGGCATAGTGACAACTAAAGGAAATAACTATTAAGTTTCAAATTCCTTCCAAAACAGATAAAGTGACAAAGACCTTGTATAGTTACATGTAATAAGCTCGGATGCCCACAACTACTATTGTTTTATCAGACTAAAAACACATTATTGCACAACAGTTGATATGGGAACAGATAATATTCAGCTTGTACTCCGTTATCAGGACTACAACCTTCTTCCTGCTGGGTAGCAGTTACGGTCCTGGAGCCTTCAGAGCCCGTTTGGCTGCGGGTTGCTCGGTCAGCGGCATCATGGCACGCGAGGCTCCAGGCCGGACAGAGCAGAGGCGAGATTCTGCCCTCTGATACACGCAGCTGATTTCAGCGAGAGTTTTGCAAGCGATATCTGAAAGCAGAACGTGGCCCCAAGGAAACATCTAGCAAGAGCTTGATAACAACGCTGGTACATGATAATGGCTCAACAGCTATTCGCAACATGCTATTATCTGTAACTAAACTGGCAACACAGGCACAAAATAAGGCAGTGGGTTAAATTAATCATAAAATTGTTAGAAAACATGCAAAAATAATACTGAGTTTTTTAAAAAAAAAAAAGTTTCTTGCCCCTTTAGTTTTTCCTCATAAAAATTTGAATAGTTCCACACCTATATTTGAAATTCAACCTTTTAAAAAACAAGACTAAAAAGCCAAGTGTGACTCAGTTGTTGTTCTCTTTGGTTGTGATGGTAACCAGCTGTTTAGCGGCCTTGGCGATGTCATAGGCGCACTGGATAACTTGCTGTGTGACCAGCTGGATGTCCGTGGTAGGGCACGTCTCCACGGGAAGGGTTTTTTTGCACTCGGATTGGAGTCTGTAGGCACTAGATGTCAGCAGACGCAAAGAAGTCCTTACCAGTTCAGATTTGGGCTTCTGGGAAAGAAAAGTAGAAGTTGAACTTGACAGAACTACAAAACCGTTCCAGGATCGCTTTTAATTAGCCGGCGGTGGTTCAGTAGTGTTGTTTAATACTAAAACTTTTGCTGTTAGGGCCCTGCTTTCTGCACGGGATCCTCTGTGCTGTTGGAGACGTTATAAGACATCGCTGCAGAGACGTGGGGTAGGGGCGGATTGAAAATAGTTCCTGTAATTTCTCCTCTCTCATCTCAGGGACATTTCAAACTGCTGCCAGGCAGCACGCAGGGAATACTGCTTCATGCTCTCATTTAGGAAGTTACTCAGACACATTTATCTAGTGCCTATTTACTGCTACCCAGCCCATGTCCTGGCTGACATCAGGGTACAGCGTGTACAAGACAATCCGTTCAGGTAGGCACAACAGCATTAGATTTTCCTTGCAATTTTACAGAGGTGGATAAGACTTTACAAAAACTTAATCACGGAGATTTCACTCACTAAGTTTGCTGTGAAGAAAGTGTTTGCATTGGTAGATGGATAGCAGATCTAAACATACCTACAAGAAATCCAGGCAGCTGCACTCAAATGGAAACTTGGGGGTGAGGAGTCCAGCAAAACTCCCATATAACCACATGATTCCTCAAGCTAGATGCAAGCAGCCTCCAGTTTTGGAGGAACCACACGCAATTCTTAGAGTTTTAAGTTCAAGAGTAAAATTAAAGGCCTGGATTCACACATTAGCCCTTCCCAACTGGCATGCTAATAAATACAAAGGTGCAAGATGGGACAAAAAACACCTAGTCATTTCTCCCTACTTTCCGGCTTTTGGTTTTCAGATACTGAAGGGAAATCTACTATGAGGAATGAGGCCAAAAACATTTTGATGCTGGAAGGTACTTACTTTGGGGAACAAGGCTGCCATTTCCGTTACTGCCACATGTATTCTCTCGGAGCACGGTATATAGCTGCAAAAAGATGCAATGTATTATTCATTATGCAAAGACTCCTTTCCTCTTCAGTTTTACTAGTCAGTGGCTATTATTCTAAAAACAGCAGAGTATCAAAAACTCCATATATATTCTAAAAATATCTTTGTAGGCTGCACTGAAGGCAACTGAAGTAGCAAGTGCAAGACACAACATGGTGACTCTTAGTGTCTCCTCAGCATTCCCCAGCACACTGCAGCACAAGTTTGCATATAACTATGCAACTTCAGAAAAAACAAGAACTTAAGAAATAATTTTGTACTATTGGTTAAGTTTTCATTATTCTTCGATCAAAGTTTGTTTGAAGAAATAGCTGTCCACACCTATTACACCAAACATTGTCAGAAAAAGTCTCAATTTGTATGCAATTATGGAAACGTGCCTATGAATATTAGCTGCACATTATTTCATAAGCTTGCATTTCCTAATTCCCCCTCGCCCAACTATTCAACCACTAGAATTCGTCTCCAAACTGTACAGAAAATTGCTCAGCTCGTTCCGTTTGGTGTACGCACAAATGACACATGATTGTTAGTTGTGGGAACGCACACCCAAGCAAACTGGTTCATGTAAGTCAGGCACAGAGTAAAGTAAGATTCTGCAGTTTGAAAATATCTGAAGAAAATCCAGTGACACAGAGGTGCTTTGGGAAAAAAAGCAACTTTTTTTCCCCCTCAGTGCAGTGTTGACAATCAAAAGTGGATTAAGAAAAACCCACTTTGTATGTGGGATCTGAGTAAGTTTAGCTTCTTGCTGCTGTTTCAGGGAAATCTCTATCCATTTGTTTCGAAAGAGCTCTTTCTGCATAAGCCAAGAGACTGTAAAACCACTCTACTAAAAGAAAAGTTTTAAAACTGCTAAGGATGTAAGCAGCAATCTCTGAAGAAAAGTTAAAGAACCTCAAAGGTGTTTCAATTTATTTTATGTTTCAGAGTTGAATTTTGGCCATCCAAACTTAAAAATAATTCAACAGTCAAGTGTTGACATTTATAGGACCTCTGAAGCAATGCAATTTTCCTGCACTTCTTTTCCATGTGTAAGCTACAAAGTAGAAGCCTTTAAAAAGAAGAAAAACACACCAAAAACCAACCAAACACTTTGTACTTAAATTACCAAAACACAGTAAGCCCAAAAAACTGTATTCAAAACACTTCACAGCAAGACCTAAAGTCTGACCTCCATAAACTTTTAACCCATCAGTTCTCAGCTAAACTCTGAGCTATCTCTGTAACAAACACGTTCCCCTGGCTCAGCAGCCTGGCTGGAAACTTTAGTTTGCAGAGATGCAAGTTGAAGACACACCTTGATTCCAAGGAGATTTATTTCCATCCTTGTATCAGTTCATTATCAGTTGAAGCCAGGAATGCAGCACTAGGCACATTATTGCCCCTTTCTCATTTCACAAACTGGAAGACTAGACACCTACTGAGAACGGGCACGCCAAACTTCCAGTACAGAATTCATACCTTGCTCTTTTTGGTAAAGTTTAACTGAAGGTAAAACGTCACATGAAGGTAACTTACGAACACCAAAATGCCTTCTTGGATTAATTTATACACAGTAAACAGACAACGCACAGTTCTCACACAGCAGCTTACAGACACATGCATCTCCAAACTACCAACTACTTTCACAGCGTGTGAGTTATAGGCTAAATATTCAGTAATTCTGTTGAGTTAGCTAATAAAACAAAGGCAGATTCCATTAGTCCTCACAGCTTTCACTTCTGACTTATATACAAAATGAAAATTGGTCTGTTCAAAACAGATCTTAAAACTATTTACTATAAGCTGCTGTGAAGCACTGGGTTAGTGTGGTCTGTCAAAAGACCCATTTCAAAAGACTTGTTTTTTTAAGCTTCAAAGACTCAGTTTCAGCATAAGTTAGTTAACATGATTCAACCTTAAGCAAGAGAATCTCAAAATCACAAAACAGCAGCATTCAAGAAAAATATTCAGCACCTGTAGATTATGGTAGGTCATTGCCCTTTCAAGCAAAAAAAGACAACAAAAAGCCACCCCACCCCCAGTCATTATTTATGCAGTCATCTTGCAATACCAAAGGTGCAAAAATAGGTCATTTGCAAATGCACTGAGAAAGCAGCAACACACTTGGGGTCATTTGGCAATGCAGGAAAATTGCTTTAGAAAGGAATATTTCCTTATGTCTCCAATCACATGAGTCCTTCCAAATAAACTAAAAGTGGAGAGAAGTCTTTCAGGCTCGCTGTAATTCCCATTCTGCTATTGAGTTAACAATTAATTTGCTCCCTGCAAGCCACACTGAACAGCACCATACCTCATTAAAAAGCCACTTTGCTGATTAACCCTTCACTAAAAAGGCAGAGAAAACCCTATGAATTACGTGAATGAAAGACCAAGATTAACGACATATATTTCATGATATGTTCTCTAGCTTAGCTGCAAAGTTCACAGTGTGTCTTGTAGGAATGGCTGTATTTTATAGTCTAAACACTCACTGTAAGCTCATGAACTGAGAGGACACATTTGTTGAGTTTACGCACATTCCAGTAAGACATCAAGAAGATATTCAAGTAGTGACAGCTTGGAAACAAAGAATCCATCATTAGCAGTAACTTGTAGTAACCTCTTCCTCCAGTCCCGATATTTGTCACTGCCAGTATTACCTGGGATTAAACCTTTGGAAGTTCTGTTTTAAAGAACATATGATTTAAATTTCATTTTTATTTTAGGCATTAATAAACAATATTTTGGTCAGGTTGGAGGATACTATATAAACACGCAATTTTTTTTTTCATCAAATCAAGATACAAAATGATCTCATCTGTCACGCCAGCTGTATAAACAGTGGAGGGCCTAAGCTGTCAGGTGTGAATGTTGTATGTTGGGAACCATGAAACTTCTGCTGCTTTTGCAACACTGCACAGAAGCAGCAGCCACATGTCGTGCTGTTAGCGTGGATAATTTATCTCAATGGACAATAAACAGAACAGAGACAGGAGAATCTCTTGAACTAGAGACAAATTACAGTTCCAGGTTGTGGCTCTGTTCCCCATTAAATCAATAACGAGAGTTTCAACTGAACAGGTAATATTGCAAGTTCATAACTCTCTGGACTAGCTAGCTGCAGTTTCTTTATCATCCAAAGCATTTCATGCATAGCCTTTAACGACCCCTGTGCAGATGGTGCGTGAGGGAAAGAGGCACCAGAGAGAAACAGAAAGGACACTGTGCCTGGGAGGCAGGGACAGAGGCCAGAGTACCAGGAGGCAGGACCGGGCTGCTGGATGGTCAGAGGCTGCAGGGGAGCTCTCTCAGCCCAGGGAACCAGCGTGCTGAAGCAGCCGAGGCTATGTCTGAGCTTCAGCATGCCCGCACGCTCTAATGGTCTACTCGGCCAGTTGAGTGCAGGAAAGAAATGGAAGAAAGCAAGAAAAAAAGAAAAAAAAAAAAAAAAAGGTGTTTCATTAATAGATTATACTCTTGAATCATTTTATTAATCTCTGATTCTCTACGCAGCACGTGATTTTTATCTACAACGTTCCCAGCACTAGCTTGGAAGATGTATTATTACATCCCTAAGTATCTCATTTTGTTAAGGAAGCGTTCCCCTACTGCAAGAAGAGAACGGTGGAACAAGCCTACTCCATCTCCACCATGCCCCAGGCCCTGCGGTTCTCAGCCCACTGAGACAAAGCCAGGGAACAGGAAAACAAAGAACAGCAGCTTCGCAGTTCAGTGTTTTGCAAGATTATACTCATTTAAGTACTGGCAAACACCCCACTCCACGCATGGTACAGAAGAGAAAATAAAAAAGAACGTAACAGGTTGTTTAAAAATCTATTCAATTTAACAGCGAAAGCTAGGTACGCTGTATTATTTCTTTCAATTATTTTTTAAAAAATACAGTTCAAATACTGTAAACTGTGCTACACATAAAAACCAAACTCATTTAAAGCTTCTCTTACTGTTGCTTCTTGTTATGAACTGTGAGAAATAAGCAACAAGGGATTGCAGTGGAAAAGGTTACAGAACAAGGGCAATGAGCTCAGCACAAACACGTTAGAACTCGCCATTCAGCGTGAGAAGGAGAGGCCGTGTGCTGTCCCTTCTAAAAATAGAAAAGTACAAGAAGGAAAAAACACAGAACAGAAGTGGCCCCATTGTTGAGCACTCCTCTCAGCAAGGCAGGAAGCGAGGGCTTAACACAAATCACCAGCAGCTTCTCCCAGGCAAAGCCAAGCACAGAACTTGGGACGGGAGGCAGAAAGCAAGACCTGTCAGCCTGCAAGTTCAGACTTTCTGGAGACCAAAGCTATTCCAGACCTAAAACGTGTTCCTACCTGGGGAGACATAACTCCTATTTACAGTCTTCTAAAAGAGTTGTGCAGAAGCACCACCTGATGATCAGGCAGGGGCACTATCATTTTTCACTCGCTCACAGCTATTCTGAAAAGCAATTGTTCAGTTGGGCAAGAAGTTCCCCAAGGGAACTGAAGCTGCTACCCGACATGCTGATGAACAGCCTCCCGACTACCCAGCTATGTCTGAGTCTAAACCCAATAGCTGAAAATTGCTTTTGCTGGTACATTATTGGTATTCATTAGGAAAGCCAAATTTTCCCTGCCTTCGCAATTTTTTCCTGAAACCAGACTTGCTGTTACTGTCACACTGCGGCGGGGCATCCTTACCTAACGACACAGTTATCTGAGGATCCAACAGAAACTTAAGCCAAGTTCTCTCTGCAACACTCGTTTGATTTGTTTCTAAAACACCACTTGCTGTGCAGCAGGACTTCCCAAGCTCTTTGCTCCCAGCGCTCCCATCCCCATGCCAGTTGTGGGCAGGCAGGCAGCAGGCAGTGCCACAGCCAGAAGCCACTCACGGGAGGCTGTGCTGGTTTTTTGGATGGGAGCATGTGTTCCCACCACCTGCGCTGGTCACTCGTGCCCACTCACCCAATGGTACTAGGGCCACTACACCAGGAAACACCACAGACCTACATGTTTTGTACGTGTGAAATCAGTGCCTCCAGCATTAACACAGGGGGTGGCGGCTGTACTTCTGCAAACACGTGAAGAATTTTCTTCATTTTCTTACGAACTGTGGAGCTTTTCCAGCACTCACACCTTACCTGTCATGCTTGTTCTCTTGTGCTGCTCGCAGCAGCTCCTGAATATTCTTAGTGATTTGCTCAGTTTTCCGAATCACATCTTCTGTACTGGGCAAACTGGAGCTGGGAGCTGTGTCGGTGTCTTCAGGGATGGATCCCTCCCCCTGCCAAATGACGCTCCTCTGCCGGCCCTTCCTGCCTGACCTACAAAGGAACAAAGCAGAGGTTGGGACAGAACTGGCTGCTCACAAAAGTCCTTGTCCTCCGACAACACGGAGGCTGTCAGCTCTGCATCACAGCACTTACCCCGTCTCCTCCAGCTCCAGAGGGGTGGTGGGGTTATCATAGTCACTCTCAGACATGCTGCTCTGTTTTTCCAGCTTTGAGGCCTGCAATGAACACAGATTTATTTCAGTGCTGTGCAGGAAAGAAGGGCCCTGAGCTGTACCAGTGCCACATCCTGCGTATGTGGGCTTGCTCTTTAACACAACAACCCCTGCACCAGCCTCTACCCTGCAGCCAACATGCCCCCCGCCCTGTGCCGGGCTTCCGCTGCCAGCTTGAACCCGAGGCCCTGGCACGACCCTGGCACTGCCCCACCAGACCTGCATCAAGGGCTCTGCCCTGGCACCCAGCAGGGCTGCAGGGACAGACAGATGGCCAAAGCACGGCGTCCTTCCCCTACCACTGAAACTGTCACGTGGGCAAGCAGGGGGAGGCTCGCAGGGGAAGAGAGGCCAAACGGAGAGGGCAGGACTGCCAGGGAGAAAGAGACCAGACCAAGAGCGGGAGGCCCATGGCAGACTGGAGGCCAGACACAGTGTGGGAGGCTCAACATAGAGTGGAAACCAAACCGAGCACGGGAGGCTGAAATGGGAATTGAGGCCCAGCACAAGGTGGGAAGTCTGTCACAGTGGAGACCAAATCAAGCACAGAGCAAAGGCTGAACTAGGCACGGGAAGCCCACCACAGAATGGGAGATCAAAACGAGGGTTAAGGACCATTGCAATGGAAAGCCAAAATAAAGACTGGAGATTGAAATGATGGCAGGAGACCCTTTGTAGAGTGGAGGCCAAACTGCGGGTGGAAGACCAAAGGGCACACAGGAAGCCAAACCAACGAGACTTAGAGCCTGTTGCAGATTGGAGGCTGAAATGATGGTGGGAGGACGAAATGGGGAGTGTTGAGGTCCATTGCAGACTGGCGACCAAAACACGGTTGGGAGGCCAAATAAGTGAGACTTCTGACCCACAGCAGAGCATAGGATGAAACGAGGGCAAGAGTCCTAACCATCGAGAGTAGAGAGCCACTGAAGAGTGGGTGTCAAAAGGAGGGAGGTACGCCAATTCCAAAGTGAAGGCCAAAATGAGGGCAGGAGACAAACAAGGAAACGAAGGCCAGAGCAAGAATTATAGGCACAGATGGAAGTGGAGGCTGGCCTGGGTGCTGTAGGCACACATGACGTGGAGGCCAGATCGAGCGTGGGAGGCCCACTGCAAAGTGTGAGGCTGATCCAAGTGGGAGTCTGAACCCGGAGTAAAGGATGAATGAAGAGTGGGATACCAAAATGGGCTTGGAGGCCAAATCCACAGCAGAGGCTGAACCAAGAGTGAAGGCCGATAGCTGAGTGGGAGGCACACAGTGGAGTGGAGGGTAAACTGAACCTGTGACTCTGACCTCAGAATGGAGGCCAAACCTAGACTGGGAAGCACACAAGGAAGGTGAGGTCAAACTAGAGTGGGAAGACCATGGCAGAGGGAAGGCCAAAGACAGAGTTGGAGGCTGAACCAAGCGTGGGAGGCAAGACCGAGTGTGGATACCCACTGGAGAGCAGAGGTCGGATGGAGCGTGGGAAGGCCCAGCTGCAGCATACTGCTCCAGAGGGTAGAAACCACGAACAGAGCCAGAGGCCCAGTATTTTCCCACTCTCCCCTTCATATGGCATTCCCTGGGGAGAAACATAGTGACTGTGTCCGCACCGGGAACGAGAGTGCCACCCATTCCCTGTCTCTGGGCACATTTGCTTCCTCCTAGGTGCGATGGCAGAACACTCACCACTTCCTACTCCCATAGAGACCAGTTCTGCATCTCCCAGTAAAGCATTCAACCTGTGGCCGAGGATGATGCTCATTTTTTTTCCCCCTAAACTCCTTCTCAACTTTTTTTTCCCCCCAAATAAGCATACTTGCACTATGACAGCTCAAGAGTGCTCTCCCTGTAGATCCTAACGTACAGCCCCCTCTGTCAGCAAGAGATTCTCAGACAGAGAGCTAAACTCCCTTCTCTAACCTGGTTTAGCCTTCTTGGCTAGTTTATGCCCAGGCAGTACAACATCCTGGAGGTTTATGCTATGAATACCTACTGTCAGGCCAATCTCTGCAGTTCACATGAATTTGCAGTTTGAAACCCCCGAGGCACGCTCCCTTCCTCAGCCAGAGCCCAGGATCACTGCACATCTGCCTACTCTAGTCTTAAAAATTGCAAAGCTCAGCAGAAGTGCCTACTACGGCTCGTCCATTTGCACGCACACCCCATCAGTGCCACTCTACATACAGATCAGCTCCGCATCAGCTCCTGCCTTAGTCACAGACACATAATCGGGTCCTTTGCAATCTCCATGGAAGATCCGGCCTTGGAGCTTTACAGAAACTCTGAAGTCAAGATGAGGGAATCTTGAGTGGTAGGCTGTAAGGGATACCCTTCAATTTGCATCCCTGATCCATACACAGGGAAATAATACTTCTACCTTGAGGACAGCCCAAAAACATGACTAGGAATTGGTTCTCATTGGTTAAGATCCAGGAAGTTCGTTAAGCACTCATCTAATGTTAAAACCAACAACTCTTAACTCTGAAGCACCTGGAGTATGAACACTTTCCATCCATTTTAAAGTTACTCTGCACAGAAGGAAAACACAAGCGTTTTTTGAATGCTCACCTCTCAGGATAGCTAGTAAAGATCAATTGTAAAAGTGACACATATTTTGAAGATATGAAACTATTATATGCAGGGTCTGACCTTTCCTCTCTCCCAGACATACAGAAAACAATACAATTAGTGGCAAAGCTCTACACTATGGTCAGAAATGCAAATGACAACAATGAATTACAAAAATAGGATCTTATGGAATCAGTAATACAGTACAGAATCAGTGTATAATAAAAACAAACAAAACCTCTGCAAGTTTCTAGTACTACACAGTACTGATACCAGCTGCAGCCAAACCTAGATTTGCATTTGACCAAGCAGGATATTCCCTTGTAAGTTTTATCATCTTACAAATCTATTATGTTCTCAACTGATACGTCCAAACACTATACAGTCAAAATAAAATGGGGACACAAGAATTTAAAAAGACGATTCTTTCTCCTGGCAGGAATAGGCCAGAGTATGACCATTCAACATTTAAAACCCACAAACTTGTTTTTTTTCTTAAATTTAGTATTATATAGTAAAAGTTGATTAGAGACTCTGCAATGCTTGCCCAAGAAACAGAATGAGACGGTACTGATTTTCTTATATTAATCACACAGAAAAAGCAGAGAAAAAGAGAATTTTTCTCAAAAGATCTTTTCACAATCAATTAAGTCTTACAAAGAAATACAAATACTTCTCTTTCAAGTTTACTCTTGGAAGTCTTGTTTTAACACAGAAATAAGAAAAGCCTAAATCCTGAACATGTGATACAACAAAATGGGTATAAGCTACTCATTATTTTCTAAGAAATGAGACATAAACATCTAAAAAAACAGCCCAAAGGACCTTGTATCGATATTTGCTTCAAAGTTAAAGAGGTATAGTCAGAGTGAGACCTTGAAATGTAATCAACTCATTCTGATGATGGAGGGCACTTTCTGCAAGCAGTGCAAGCTGGTAGCTCAGGCTGGTCAAACAGCAGCAGAAAAGCTATGGGTTGTTCATCTTCAGCATTCGTTAGTCTGTGACACGTTAAGATGTACCTGCTCAGGGTCCATTACTTCAGTCACAGCCCCTTCACAGCCAAAAATGGATGTTATTCTAGAGCTGCAAATGCAATGTGCTTTTCCTTTCTTTTGAGTATGTAACTTGCAACTAGTTCAAGGATCCCAAATAAAACATAGTCTGAAAAGATGCTGTCGTGGGCAGGCTCATCTATCAAACAGTTTGCCTTGCTAAATGTGTCCTTTTGCAAGGTAGCATTTTATGCTCCCTTCTAGCAAATGAATTTAAGTAAAACTAGATTTAAGTGCCTCACTACAAAAAGAGAACAGTGTTTAAAAAAAAATAATTTAAGAAGCTGGATGAGGCTTCTTCAAATAGCTACTAGGTCACATATGAGGCCATGGCAAAGACAGTGTCTTTGGAATCACATAAGCTTATAGAATGCATTTAATGTTTCTTGGTAACACTGCAGGTTTTTTTCCTAGTCAGTACCGTAGCTAACAAAAATCCTAAGAACAGACTTTTGCAGATCCTGATGGAACACCATTATAAGCTTCCTTTATACACTCTCAGTGTCTTTGATCTTGCCCTGAAAGGAGTTTTGCCAAAAACAATTCCCATGCCCACTCAGTCTTTTGTCTATCAAGGTCAGCAGAAAGCAGGTTAGTTGACACTAAATGTATCAGTGAGCAATACGAACGGATATCTGTTTGGATGCTTCAAGAACTCGCTTCAAACAAACTAATGAATATCTGTAAGATAAACAGTCAATCAGTATCAATTTGGATTGGTGCGAACTGATAGCCCTCAAAGAAAGCAGGCTTTAAAGCTAGGACCCAGTGAGCTTCATACGCCTCATGCAGTGCATTTTAGTCAGCAGGAAGAGTTATATATTGGCTTATGAAATATCAGTGAACTCCTGCCAAATTACTTTCCAAACAGCAACCAACTTGTCTTCTGGCTGTTTTCAGTGTTACGCAGTTGAGCAAGTGATCTGGAGTAACTGTGCACGGTGTTAAATGCTAAAGATTTTAGCCGTTGTGAAGTTAGAGAGAGGCAAGTATCCACAGCATGTGGCAGAAGAAACGGAAAGTGATGAAATACCACTTCGTGCAAGCATGAAGGCTAGTCAGCATAAAAGGGGAGGAGAGAGAGGCATTATGGCTTTTAGGGAGATTGCCACCTCCTCCAGGTAAAAGACCAATTGGGAAGGTACTTAACCCTTCGTGTGCTTTCATCCCTTGACCAGGAAAGCGTGGAGGGGAAGGAAGGTAGAGATGAAGAGGAGGTCACAAACGCACTCCTCCCGATCTAAAAATGGGAAAGAGAAAAACACTCGGGAAAACCAAAAATAAAACACAAATAAATTCTTAAATGAAATAAAGGAACATTCTTAAAACCACGGAGATGACATAAAGCAAGAATGATTTTGAGAATTTGGCTAAGCCTGAGTGGACTTAATTCTTTCAAAATATAATTGACTTCATGTTAATTCTAATATTGATATTCCAGGGGTGCTAAATTCCACCAAGAATAAAATACACTCACCATAACACCAAATTAACTAACTCCACATAAATCAATGCTTCAGAACCTCTACTTCTATTCAAATTTCAATCCAAATGACCAAAGGACTTACACAAAGTAATGTCATGTCTCACAGACATTGCCACATACAAAAGAATTCTGACATTTCTTGCTGCCAGAACTGCCTTTATATCAACTTGCCAATATCACTTAAGATGATCCAGATTTCACAGTTTAAAGTTCTTATTAATTTAATTGAACACAGGGAAAACCCCAGCATACAAATCTCTGCACTGATTCCCTGGCGCGCTCAACCGTCTTCTTTGGAATGTGCATGGAACATTTGCCCTCCCTCATGCCAAGCAAAAAAAACATTAACTTCCAAAAATGTTTTAAAGGGCTTATTTGTTTATCTGGAAGGAAATACAAGATGCTGCTACCAGCAGGGAAACACATTTAAACAAATCCACAGATGTTAAATATGTGCCTAAAAAAATACTGTTCTGTATTTGGGCCCACAGGGCAATAAAAAAAAAAGCCACAAAAAAAAAACTTTAATAAGCACTAGTGTGTGTTGTGTCACTTATCTAAAGTGTGAACACGTCAGTGCAGAATCCTTGTGGCTAATACAGAACTCCCTCTCCGCTATTAGCACATCATACAGGAAAATACTAAACTAGAAGAATCTGTTCAACTAACAGATCTAAACCATCTTCAGCCTCCAGTTCCAAACTCAGAATAAGAAACTGGTGGCCTAGTGAAAAAGTTAGCTTCAATTTTATTTTATTTCCGAAAGGTGCTTCTGAAGTTCTACAAATTGGCACGTGCCTGTATATCTCAAGAAAGAAATCCATGAACTTTACCTACCTTCTTGGAATACTATTTCCCCCCCCCATCCTGGTTTTCAAACAGCCACACATTGATATTTGGCATATATATTGTGGTTAAAAAAAACAGCTGAGCAGAAGCCAAAAGCTCCAGTTTACGTATTCCAGAATTGTTACAGCTTTTACTTTTCAAAACATCAAGCTCCTGCAGACATGTTAATACAGCAAACATTAACAATTCTTACAGTTCAAATTCACTCTGAAGCAGACAGTTGAGCAGCTTTGGTAAACGAGCATAGTTGGAATAGACAGAAAAGCTGAACATAAGAAGAAATGCAGAAGCATCAGCAGTTTTACTTACATGTGGAGGGAAAGGCTGCAGTCTTGTTATGCTTTCTTCTGGGTATGTGACCTCTCCCATGGGGAGGTAGGGTTTCTGACCTGATCCAGTCTCATACATGGACATGGGTCTGCTACCCCGTGCAGATGGTCGCCGCTTTAAAGAAGAATTGTTGGTGGGGTCTGTGTATTCAGAACCAGTTTGGACCTGATATATATTGGTTGTGGCCTGTCTTCTGAGGTTGGTATTTTCACTCTGTAGCGTTTGAAGCTGAAAGAAACGTTTAGCAGTGGGACTTTGTTTTTCTAATAGCAAGCGTCAAAAGCAAGCTGACTATACAATACACGCTTGTCAGCTTTACTAGTAAATCCAGTTACTAGTAGCTGGGATTTGATTTCTTTTTCAAAATTTACTTGACTTGCTTAATGTAAGCATAGAAACATCTATGTTCCAGATCTGCAAGTATTTATGTGCTGATTTTCAGCACTTTTTGCTGGGATACAAGCTAAATTAGATCTTAAAATTGGCTGTTGCAGTTAAAAACCACACAATCTATTTCTTACAGCCTGGCTGTACTGGCACATGAATCATATTAAGATAACGAGGTTGTGAGGGGAAGGACTGCCAACAAAGGTTTTTCAAGCAAAGTGATCCATTTCAGCAGTCAATACAAGAGCTTAAGAGGACCCTAACATAAGGCCTATGAAATTTGAAAATGCCAAAACTGCAGCACAGATGCCAGAGGCAGCGCAAAGAAAACTAAAGCTTGCTCTGCAAAGCAAGAAGAGAGTTTAGCTTATGAAAATTAAGTATCAGCTACTGCTTTCTAAGAAGCCAACAAGAAATAGTTTTAAAGCTTTTTATTATTATGTATTTGATGGACAGTAAAAATGCAACAATTGTGATTATTTTTTTTGTGGAGTTACTCAAAGTTTGCTATATTAACACATCATAAAGAAAAGATGTAAAAAAAAGTCAGTATCAGCAATTCTCTAACAATAACTGAGTATAATATTTCAAACAGCTGATGGCCTTTTAAACAGGAAATTGAATATTTACTACTTGCATTTACTTTGCATCATATGAACCTTCAAGTACATTATCTCTGTCAAAAAAAAAATATTCCTATTTTGCCTAGAGTAATTCCCAGAACTCTAAATCGAATGCGCAGACTTCTATCAAGATAATTTGTGTTTTTTCTCCCCACTTTCTGCATGCTCTGTAGTAAGATGCATCAAGTTTTAAGATTTGAGGATCAGCCAGGAGCCAAAGTTTGATATCAAAGGCAATTAAATAGGTCAACTTTATAGCCTCCTTCTTCCAAACTTCTTCCACATTTTATTAATGTGCTTTTGGTGCAGTTTTAGCCAACAGTTAATATAAACTCAGACCAAACTCTTAACCACCTATAAGCACCTAAAAAAATCCACACGCATGACAAAAATATCTTTTTCCATTAGAATGCCCATTAAAGTAACGTAACTATTTTTATTTTTATTCAGGAAGAATGTACTCTAAAGTGGCATTCATCAGCTGTAGCTTTGCCTCTTCTTTAATTAGCATCTTTTGCTTAGTAATTGCCATGCAAAAGATTAGATACACAGTTGGCTAATAAGGTGATACATAAAGGGGATAGATTTTTTTTTTTTTTAGTTTATGACCTTCTAAGCCCTTGCTTAGAAAATAACACAGAAAAAAAATGATTAAAAAGAGAGACTCCTGAATGACATCTACTGCATTAGAAGTGCTGAAGTAGTATAAATGTAGTGGTGTCCTGCCACAAATAACCCAGCAGAGAATTCCCATATTGTAATGAAGTTCCCAGTAGCTTAGAGCTAAGACAGCTGTTACCCCTTCCTCTCACCCTGCATTCTGCACACGCACAGCTATATCCATTCTTCACCGACCCAGAGCCGCTAAACACTAAGTTAAAGAAGCCCCATAGCTACATACATCATCAGGACATAAAATTAGTGCAACTCATCTTCAAGGTGAGTGAGCCCCGGCTATGCCATCTTTCAAAACAGGTTCAACTGAAGCACAGCAGTGATCTCTCTTCTGCTACACCACATAAATATAGCAAAGTCTCATTCATTCGTAGGCCCTAAAGATTATTTTTTAACCCTAAATAGACTGTATCTGTTTAAAGAAACTCAGTATAAGTAAAAAGGTAATTCAAATGATACAGAGAAATGCTTAAACAGTACAAGCTGTTAAAAGACCAAGGACACATCCTGAGATCTTTTAGGTTCCTCTCAGTATTCACCCTTCCAAGAGATCTGAAAAGCTGAGCACAATTGTAACAGAAGGATAGCAAATTAACAAAGATATTTGAATCTGCTGAATAAGCTTGGCCTCAGATGCTAAGAGCTCAACAGTTCCCACCACTCTCCAAAGCATCAGCCTCTTTGCCCCAACACAACAGGGAACAAGCTCTCAGCACAGGTTCCCCTCTGCAGGAGCACAGATTGAACAACTTTCTCTACAGGGAGAGAGCTTTCTGCAGCACATACTGAAAGTCTTGCAGTATTGTAATTATTTGGAAAGCAGGATTTTTAACACTAGGTGGAAGAATTAATTTAAGGAAGCAGCCAGCCCTTTCTAGGCTAGCATGACAGACAGGATAGTGAACTCAATACAGATATAAACTCTCCTTTACCCCACAAAAATCTCAGTTTACCAGAACACTGGCAAAACATTCAACAAACGTTGATTTGTTCACATAAGGATTAAAAGGTCTGGCTTCCAAACTGGGTCTTTGGAGCTCTAAACTCAGGATTTTAGCAAAAAATGTTCAGTTTTCTGTCTGTATAAGACTATCTATACATAGTAACTCATATTGTAAATGAGATACCTACACTTTATCTTTGTCAAGACAACCCCACACTGAAGGTTTAAAGAAGTAATTGCATTTACCACTATATCCTTTAAGTGCTATTACCCACAGATTCAAACGCAAGCAAATAAATAAATATTGGCCTCCTGGTACACAAGAACTTGATATTGTATTGCCACTTTTCAGATTATTTTCTACTGCCAAACTGCATTAGGATTTTTATTTCCCTTCATTGTAGCTGGGATTATTAATGGAAAAAATACTACATATTTACTGGAAAAGTTGGAAGTACGTTATATAGATATGCGCAGACAGGTAAAATGTGTGCTAGAACTTACTTACTCATTGTTGAAAACTGCTTAACTTGAAGCAGGACAGCAAAAACATACAAGACTTATACAACAGTCTTGTCACTTGGAAAACTTACATCAAAGTGAACTACGCAGATCATCATCACCTCCACAAAAAAGACATTCAAAGCATGTGCTGCACAGGTACACTTATTGTCTCCTATCTGATTCTGAAGCAGCTCCATTTTAAAAATAAATTTTCTCACTATTCTAATATTGGGCTATTGCATCTTCAGTTTCAGCAGTTTTATTCTGGTCAACTTAAAATACGTCAAGAGATGAAGGGGTTACACTATTGTGCCTGTTACCTTTTTCTGCATGATTCTCAGCTCATCGCTCAGGTTGATGTTCACTTTCATTAACTGCTGAATCTTTACCTCAGAAGCCACCAAAGCATTTTTAACTTGCATATATTCTTGGGCTGTCACTGGTCCATCTGATAAGTCTGAATCCAGGCTCTATAAACAGTGAGAGATCAATACTTACACCATTAGGAAACCGATTAAAAAGAAAACAAGACAATGAGATTTTGACAGCTTTTGATGTACTCACTTCAAAGGAAACATGTTTCAAATTAAGTTCAAATTAATGAGATCAATTCATTAAAATAATTTTAGTCCAACATGAAAGAAATTTGATGTCAATCAACTCTTAGCTCCTCTATGCACAAAAACATTTGTCTCAGCCTTTGTGATGCAATACTCCTTCGTAGGGATTTTTTTTTTTTTAAATATGTAATAGAGAACTGGAAAGTCATAAAAGACTGATTACTAAATATCCAGTGTGCATGTTACCAGGGAAAATTAAACTAGAACTACTAGCTTTACTGCCACTTTTTTACCATGCTGCATTATTTCAGGAATGGTTTAAAACACTCAGCCACTATTGGACTGCTGTAAATATTTCTTCAGTAAATGTTTGTGAAATACCATGAAATCACTGATTAAGACTGTTTTGGTAGATCCAATTATTTCATCTGTGCAATTAAATCTATATCTGAACTCCAGACGTGCACAGTGGCGCACATTATTTTCTAGAGGAGCATTTTATTTACAATAAAAATTCCTTACATCACAACACTTAAGTTCATAGACTGAGGCATGATTCTGAAACAAATTTGAAAATGAATTAAATTATTCATTCGCTGGTCATTTATGCATGTTAAATCCCCTCACAAGGGCAAAGAGTCACTGCAGATTACCTTTATGAGTAAAATTTGGTGTGTGTATAAATATTTCAAACCTACCTTCTGTCTGTTTGATTTAGCTGCGTTTGTTTCAAGATCCGTATCTTCATCTGAAGCAACACTGTCATAATCAGGCTGGTCATTATCCTGACTTTCACTACTATGTTGATTGCTGATTGATTTGAGTATCAGTTCCACATTCTCTGTAGATCAACATACACCATTTAAAAATGTACTAGTAAGTTTGGAGAAGAAATGGAAATGCATACTTTAAAGTAATTAAAAAAAATAAATCATTTCTTGTAAGTGTTTAGACAAGTTAAATGGGTGGGAATCATGCTTTAGCAAATTAATAAAATGCACATAAGGAAAAGAACCAAAACAAAACAGACTACGCTGGACAAATGGATGTCAACATTCAAATGAAAAATACAGGCAAAAATTAAAAGTTGGAAAAGATTTTTTTGTATTTTCTCTCCAGTGGGAGAACTAGTGTTCGTATGTTGTTTCATTCCATCATGGCTAGAACTATGTCTCGCTCTGGTTGTTGGCACAGGTATTTGTATTCCTTGATATCTAGCATGCTCAAGAAATACAGAAAGTAAACCTTTTTAGGCAAATGAGCAATAAGCTCAAGAGCATCTAAATTACAGCGAAGTCCTGCATGTATAGAGCAGCCAGGAAAGCCAGTATCTAAAACACAGACATTATCCTAGCAGCCAATCAAAAGAAGTATCACTCTAAAACTGTATGGCAGTATTCTGGAAAGTTTTACTATATTATCACAAAAAAGATGTTCCTGAATTGCACATATGCCACTTGATTTAATTGTATTACAAATACCAACTTTATAGAGACAAATCTCCTGTCCTTGGGCATTATTTTGGTGGCCTAATGCAGGTTGTCAATAGCCTGCTATCCACATGATTTAGTTCTTATCGTTTATAAAAACGGTATAAATCTCTTTCTTCATTCATCTAGTACTCCTAAATGATGCTATGGTATTGATTAAACTGCTGAAGAATTACACATAGAAGAGCCGACAACCAGAAGCATACTCACCTTTTGAACCAGCGAGAGGATTCCCCTGTTGTCTTCGTTTGGCATCACTTAAAATATCTATAACTAGCGTAGCAAATTCATGGGCATTAAATCGAGCCAGTTTCTGTCTTCCCTGAATTACAGAATAATGCAGAAAAAGTAGTACAGCTTGTATTAGATGAACAGCAGAGTTCCCAGGTAAAACTAAGGCTACAGCACCTAAAGTGAGTCGATTGTTCAATTACAGTTATTGCAAAAAGTGTGATTTAAATTATCCAGCTGCATGCCCCAGGGCAGGGAAAATGTGAAACTATTTTAACTGTTTTACAAGTAGATGCAACTATTCTACAGTAATGAAGTACAGTAAAGCAATACTGCTTAGAATACCAGGCCCGTTAAATAAAAATAGTTTTACAGTATTAAGACGACTCCATACCTGATTCCTGGTTGAGGAATATTCAGGATTTACGGGAAGAAAAGGGACCACTGTGGTCTCTGTCACAAGCGTACTATGATTCTGAGTAGCAAGCCAAACTGCTCAGGGAAGAGAAAAAAAAAAAAAAAGAAGAGATAGAATAACCTTCCTGTACTATTTGACAGTGTTTCTTGTCAAAGAATAAAAGACCACAATTTCAAACACAAACACAATCAATTCAAAGGAAGGCTTTTTTCCCCAGAGGGTTCTCTACTTTGCAAAAACACAAGATTTTTTCAATTAACGTCACCTTCAGACAATGCAAGACAAAGAAACTGCCATTATCAATAATTACTGAATACAAAAGTACTTTAAATAGAACATATGCTTGCACTAGCATCTTGTATGTAATGTAACAATTCAAATGTATTTTATACACATTCCAGAAAGCCTCATTCACCTGCATCCGTTTCCCTTCTGTCAACTTCATCATACACATCCATGGCAAGTTCTTCAAATAAGTGGTTGCTCAGCTAAGGGTAGAAGAGAATAATTACAGCTTGAAAATAAATGAAACTTAATAAGACCTCTATAACACAGAAAATACAAGAGCACAACTCTGATCACGCCTGGCTGTTTTTCAGCCTATATAATTGCTTGTTTTTCAGCCTGCATAGTGAAGTAATTCATTAAGCAGACATATACCACCACCTGATTGCCAGATACAGAGACAACACTGTTCTACACCTTTCCTTTACTAGTTAATGGATTTTTTTTTTCCTGTCCTACCTGATCACAAAAGGACCTCGTGTATTTGGGGTGAAGTAGACCTATTGGGGAATTTGGTATCCAAATGTCACTGTAGATGTGGACTTAACTGAACAGTGAAGACTCATAAAATGCTTGCACTTTTCAAACTGTGTTCCTACAGTAGATGGTTCAAGAAAGATAGTTGTGTTACGAAGAAGTGAGCTGTTGGAAGATCAGACATGAAATTAAATGTCACAGGGCTTTGTGGATGTCTCACTTATTGACGTACAGTGCATTAACATTAGAAATGGGTACCAGATTTGCTAACTAACTGACAGTGTAAGCAAGGCTGGTCTTCCTTCCCTGGGATGAGCTGTACTAAAAGGGGTGAAAAACCTAACACTTTTTCTACAGTTCATCTTTGTTTACAGAAAAAACAGACCTGCTTTTTCCAGAGTTTGAGTTCTTTACCAAATACCAACTGCCATCATTCTTGAACCCAGATAAAGCCAGGATGTCTACTTCTGTACTGGGTCTGGCTGGGAGGGAATCAACTTTCTTCATTGGAGCCTATATGATGCTTGCTGTGGATCTGTGGCTAAAACAGTGTTGATTGCACTGGCTTGTTCTGGCTACTGCTGAACAGTGCTTGCCCAACGTCAAAGCATCCCCTTTTTCCCCCGACTCTGACCACCCCACCACCCAGCAGCAAGTAGGCTCAGGGTGGGCAGGAAGCTGGGAGGAGATGCAGCCAGGACAGCTGACGTGAATCCGCCAAAGCAATATTCCATACCATACCATGGCATCTTCAGCAATAAAAACTGGGGTGGAGGAAGAAGTAGTTTGGTTTTGGGCTGCCAAGGTGACTGTTCAGAGACTAGCCGGGCAGCAGTCTGCCTGTGGGAGGCGTTGAGCAATTTTGTTTGCTTCACTTGCTTTTCTTTTCCCTTCACCTATTAAACTGCCTTTATCTCAACCTATGAGTTTTCTTGCTTTTGCTCTTCCTATGCTTTCCCCAATCCTGCTGGGAGGAACTGTTTTGGTGCTGGGCTGCTGGCCAGGGTCAACCCACCACAACTTGCAAAAATACAATGCAAGAATCCATCTCCTTCTAGGTAGTGATGCATTTAAAGTAGTTACTAACAGTACGTTAACAGCAGAAAGCCAGTTCTAAAGTAGTATTCGCATTTGGTTTGTATTAACTGCTACTTGAACTGCTACACACTGGTTTGGTTAGCTGGAATTTTTATGACCACTAGCATTACCTTTAGAGAAAAACTGACATTGTTGAATAGAAGAATATCACCAGGATTGTTCTTTCCCCAACTGCAAATTTTTTATCCTTTGATACCATTTGCTTCAGCTAAAAGCTTTAAGTAGAGGGAAAACATATCCCCACTCTAATTTGTACAAGGATTTGGTCACCAACACTTCAATAAAGAAATCTAGTGAGCTGGCATTAGTAGCAAACAGTAATGCACTATTCTGGCTTTCCAGAAAGTTAAAGGCAAATAGTAACATTTCACATACAGGTTTATACAAAATACATGAGAGCAAGACAAGTAACAAAGTTTACAGTTCTGAACTGGGGAGAAAGGCCTAGTGATATTACCCCAAACAAGACCAACACATATTCATTCTCTGTCAGGGATTTGTCATCATCTCTGCTTCTCCATTTCTGCCTATTTTCATGTTTTTCTCCAGACTTTTAACTTGCTACAGAATTGACATTTATTTCTGCAGAAATTAATGGCAGCTGAAACCAGCTTGAAAGATGAAGTGCCGAGTTTGCCATGTCCAAAGATGTGTCACACAGCACACTGCAAGCTTTACTTACAGACTGAAGCTTCTTCTTCGCTGCTTTTGCAAGTTCTGATAAATCTAGACTGCTATGAAAACACAAAGTGATCATTACATCTACAGCATTTAATAGCTTGTTTAAATACAAATTATACATTTCAATAATTCAATTATTTAAATGTCACTTTTATTTGAAACTCCCTAATCTTTTAGTATTTTTAATGTAGTTTTAACACATTGATCTTACTAATATTGCTAATATACAAATTAGTATATTTTTAAGCTTTTCTAAAGAACAATCTTAAATTTAAAACAAAAGAATCACAAAAATCCTTTGGAATATAAATACCTGCTCAAGAAGCAGTCAAGTTGTAGGGCAACAAAATGCTTTCTGTAAGGAATCTGAACAATACGATCATTCTGACCAAAACTTGAGTCCACATAAAACACACAGGATTTGTTCCACTGGACTTGAGAGGTACCTACTTGGAGGTAGGTGACCACCAGCCTGGCAAATGGCTACAGCAATAGGGCCATGCTTAAAATTATTTTGTACTGATCAGTAAATAATCTCTTCTACTAGTTTCCAGCTTTGAACATGAGGCACAAGATGAAAATTGTGCAGTTCAACAGAATTTATCATAAAAGCCACAGATCAGGAAGCTGACAAAATTTGAGTCCAGATTTATATCACCCAGGGGAAAACTCCCCTGACCTACAAGGATGGAAAGGCTCAAACAAAACCTCTGTATGATTAACTGACATCACAGAGTTTGTGTAGGCAATCACCTAAACAGAAAAAGAAAAAAATAAAAAGAAAAAAAGAGACCAGTGGAGGACATCAGGCAGAGATAAGGCAGTCAGGCTGTACTGCAGGCTCTGCAATCTGAGCAGCACCTCTGAACAAGTAATTTTCTCTGCATGTCAACTTCCTTCTCTGTGTAACGAGGCAAAGGATACTTACTCTGTTCTGCAAAATACTTTGCACTGAAAACACACAGTACTTTATCAAATAGCTAAACACAGCATGTCTAAAAAAAATTACAGATGTTAACACTAAGTGTTTTACCAACTATTACACAGTTTCTCCCTATAATTTTTATTTTATTACAGTTTTCCATATAAATTTTGCAAGCAGTAAGTTTAACAACAGTTTACTCACAGCCGCCTTATTTCCAATTGCATAGCAATAAAAGAAAAATAGGGACTTATGGTTAATACTTGATATGTTTTATACAAATACAATTTCATTGATCATAACCAAAAATTAGAAGCACTTGGATCAAAGCATAAATATTTTCAGAGAAAAAAGCAGCTTTCTTGCAAGTATTACTTTCAAAATGCTGTATCAGGAAATTAACTCAATTGGTCCTTACATTATTTACAAAATCTGTTTCCCAGGAATCCCCATGTGTGTTCCCTTAATGTAATTATCTCACCTTCCCCCTGCATTTTAACAAATACCATCAACTTCTATAATTTTCTGATTTTGTTTAAACGCCAATATTTTTTCTAGGGGAAAAAAAGCTTCCAAGATCAATAGAGGCATACGTTAAAAAGTTAGAATGACAACAAGCTTAAAAATTGTTTCAGAAAGGAAAAGAAACTTTATTATTATTATTATTAGGATTTTTTATTTTGATGTTTTCAGACATGCCATGGAATCAGCAACTTACCTGTCTGCCATCTGAGGTATAACAAAGTGCTGTCCATTTTTGTGCTCTAGAGTTGAAAACAAATTGCACTTTAATAGGTTGTTACTGGACTGTAGTTTTTAATGTTGTCAGAATATACAGCTGGTATTCAGTTTTACTAAAAGACACGGTAATGAGAAACCCAAGATGATATGCAACAGGCAAACATAGAATAATTTACCTTGCATGTAATTACTCAATTTCCAATTACAGGAAGATAGCAAGTCTTAAAAGAAGGTTCCTACCACAATTTCCCACTGTTATCAAAGATTCTAATTAAGGCTTATCAACTGTATTAAAATTCCACTTAAAAAAAAAAAGTTCTAACATAGGTGCTTTTACGGCACCTAATGGCTAAAAATTTTTAAGTGTGCTTGTGTTCAAAAGGTACAAGCTTAATTGAATACTCCCCTGCTTTTGCATTTCAATGAGAAGAAACTACTCACAAGAGTTCTACAATATCTCCTGCAGACTACTCAACATTCACAAAATTCATATTTTCGCTGCAATTCACTTGAAGTTAAACAGTATTCATCTGATTTTTTATGTAGGTTTCTCCACTTTCAGGGCTATTCTATTTATAGAACGGAACATATATTTGTGGAAAAACAGAAAGGAACTTAATTTTTAATTTAGGTATACTTAAAATCCTGCAGTTTTATCTGAATTTTAAATGCATTATCACTAATCTTACATCTTACGTTTTCTTTAGTTCTTCCTGTATAATTTATATGTTAGAATATTTGAAATGCAGGTAAGAAGAGTAGTAACACTGACACAAACATTATATACCATAGTTTGAACTGTTCTGTAATTCACACTAAAAGATCTTGGGAGTGTAGGTTTGGGGTTTTTTTGTTGTTTTTTGGGGGTTTTTTGGTGTTTGTTTTTTTTTTTTACTTACCTGGTTTCCTGCCACAGAGATAGAAAGCTAACCTGTCTGTGAGTTCATACTGAATTTCCACCAGGCGCTCTGCCAGTTCATGATGCCCACCTTGTCTGGTTTACACATACAAAAGATATACGAGTTATTCATTTTGAGACATACAGAAAAATAGTCAGAGAAACAAATTTAGTACAAGCCACTGTTCAACACTGCACATGTTTGAGTGTATCAACACAGCACAGATTCACAGCGGGACGTTCAACAGCACGTTCCAGCGGGCAAAAAAACTATAAACTTTTATGAACTTCCCAAAACAAGTAATTGAAAACTCTGAAAACTGATTTGCCTACTATCTGATTTGCTGTAGAAAAACCCCAGATTACATAGGCTATTTTGAATATGTTTTTTACAATTTTCAAGACAGTTCCTGAGCTCATGCAGCAAACTTGCCCAACTTCACATTTGATTAATAGCACTGAGAAAGAGAAGTATTCCGGCATATTGTATTCTGCAACCAAATGAACTTATTCAGTCTTCAGACTCCATATATAGCCTCAATTCAAAAGCAATCACAGCAATGAGGATGTTTTTATCTACACAAATGTGCAGCTTCTGGTTATCAGCAATGTCCAATTTTGCATGTAAACCCAAAAAATCCTCAATGCTGTGCTACAAATCTTGCAGTGCCTCATTACTGCCCAACTGATCAGCAGAGATATTCATGTTTCATTTTCTTGACATGAGTGTTTCTTGGGAAGCCTAGAGCCTCTCTAAAGGTGGGCTTTCCTGAGGTGCAGTTCTGTCACTGGATGCGCGTAACAATTCACTGCCACTAAAAAGCCTGGTTCCACCCCCTGCTCCCTTACCGATCTGTGCAGTCCAGCCCTTCCCTACAGGAATTCCCTAGTTAATCCGCACTCCTGGAGCCTGCTCAACTTGCAGAAACTCTTGTCCTCAGATTACTTTTCTGTGAGCTGCTAGATTGACACAGCCTGTTTCATTGGCATCACAACTGTTGTCTCAAGCATCCAGGAGAATACAGGCTATGAAATGGTGAAAGTGCTTATTTATACTCTTTATGCATTCGCTCTTTCTGGAAAAGGTACTTAATAGCATTTTAAGAGTCAAACGATTTTTAGGACAGAAACATATCTAAGCAGGTTCATCATGTGATTTATGAACATCAGTTAATATATAAAAGCATCACATATGTCACAGCATTCTACCTTGCATAGTCAACTGGAGTTTTTCCATTGGAATCTTGTGTGCCAGGATCAGCGCCATAAACCGCTAATAGTTCTGCTTGTAAAGTCTGTCCTGCCTTAGCAGCAACATGGAGCGGGGTGTTTCCTTTTTCCTACAAGTTATTAAGAAAAATATCTACTTAATCAAGAGGTCTGAGTAGAAGAGTGAAATATAATGTGTACCGGCTGAAATCAGTATAAATATTACAAACTCTAAGAACTGACTGTATATCAAAATAATGAAAAAGTGTCCTTACAGGATGAAAGAAATTGGCTTGAGCTCCTAAGGAGAGTAATCGCAAACACGTCTCCAGATTCCCTGTCCTTACACTGGAATGGAGTTGCTGAAAAAGAAGCAGAATTGTACTTAATACAGCAGCAATAACTATTGATTCATCATTTGTTTTTTCAGCCATGCTTTTAGAAATGTCTATGCAAGAATTCTTGCTACAGTTGGTTTGTGTAAACGTTTTCCTGAAAGTTAACCTAAATTGATGCCTCTCAACCATCCACATCTCCAGTATCCATATACATTTATCAAAAAAAAGTGGCTTCAAGTTGAAGTCAAGCTGTTTTTGTTTACGTAATAGTGCTAAAGAACAGCAATAGTTATCTCAAGTCAATGCAATTAATTTAATTCAGTCAGATTTCGCTGTTCTGTTACACACAAGTTGTTGCCTCTGCAGACTGCCAGAAGAAACATACTAACCTTACTAAGATCTTTGGCAGTAACACTGTCATCTTCACGGCATGGCAAGCGATGAACAAATGCTAACATCTGATATTTAGCTCTAATGAATTCTGCTTTATTGGGACTGTAAAGAGAAATCCAAGCAACAGAAGGGAAAGAAAATAAATATTAGAGCTTTCACAATAATACAGACACTCTAGAAAAAGGAAAATTCACAAGTGAAGATTGCATTAGATCTTTGCTTGCTACTGGTAAGAGTTAGACATGGAAAAAGATTTTCACTAAAAAAACAACCCACTGCAGATTGCCTAACTATACAGAGCATACTTTTGTTACAAACTTACAAATATCTGCAGACCATATGAGGTTATGTATATTTCTTAGAAGTTAACACTGAACTTAAAATTATGCCAACTTAAGATCTATACTTACTACATGCAGTTATTTACATTTTAAAACAAAGCACCATATTCAGTGACAGAAATCTTCTCTCATTTTTTTTTAATTCATCAACCAAACTAAATCTCATTACCAGCATTGAGTTAACTGAGGCACGTGGCATGAGAATTAAAAGTTTTTTGATTCAAGTTCTAGTAAAGGTCAAAGCTAGAGGTCAGGAATCAATAGTTCAGAGAATTCAAACAATGTATTTCCATTTGTGTGATAAATTTAAAAAAAATTAATCACTGGGAATTTAAAAAGAAAAAGTGAACAAATAACTAGTTTACCACTGTTCTATTCCAGGAACAAAATATACACAGGTCCCCATGGGTACCTTGCTGCCTCTGTCACTGATGAATAAAATAATCACACTTCTAAAAGAATAAAAATTCTGTGATTTTGCACTTACTGTACTTTATCCTGTGGGCTAGCTTTGCGCCTTCCACTCATAACAGAGGCAGGGTCCAGCAATGAATGTTCCCATATGGAGTTAGCACCATTGTTATACAGTGTTTCAACCATCTGAAATCCAAAATGTATACAGGCAGGCAGTAAAGAAATCTAGCTGCACAAACTGACTAATCAAATAGCTATAATTATTTTCAAGTGGACAGCAAGCCAACAGAGATTCATACACATTCATACACAGTTTCACTTTTTACCTGCAGCAGTGTTGGAGGCCATGGTGTATGCTTGAGATGTCTCACTTGAGAGATATGACGCCCCAAACTTCGATGAACACTACAGCACTCGTCACAGATCAGAATCCCTCTGTTTATAGATGCCCAACAAGGATCTGAAAAAGAATACATTAATTACAACACAGAAGGCAACATGACTTTGTATTTCAAACATAGAGTCTAAAATGAGAAGACCCGCCTTCTAACCTTAGCTTTACTGCTTAGCCATTGCATGAGCTTGTAAATGTTACAACCGTGCTGGGCCTCTGAACGCTGGGGAAATAACAGTCCCTGCACTTACTGGGGACGTAGGAGTCCAAGGACAGCAAGGAGACCGCTGTCGAAACTCTGAGAAAAGCCCCACTGTTTGCAGTTCTTCCTATGAAAATAGACTACTTTCCTTTGTAAGTGTAACAGGACACTAAATTTATTATCTTCTTTCAGGGCTTACATGTCATTTAGCTGAGTCCTTCAGAAATACTTCTAACAATAGTACCTATCTGCTCTTTTGAAAAACTCAGAAGTCTATGAATAAAAAAAGCGGTAATAGTAGTCATGCTTTTTCACATACTACTCAGTCTTCAGTTCTATATTATTACAAAGTTTTTTAACTTCCACATTAAATAATAAAAACACTCAAGAGTGTCACAGTAAAAAAAAAAACCACAAGATACACACGTGTCAAGTTATAGGCTCAGTAAAATAAAATACTGTCAAGCAAATTAACTTTGACTCTGAACAGATCCAAATTGAATTTGCTTATAACCAAACCAGAAAGACTGCTGATGGAAGGTAAAAGTAGTAAATAACATATACTAGCTATTATATAGCCTCAAACATCAAAAAAGTATAAAACCGAGTAGGAATGTTACATCTGATTGAAACTGAACGTATGCACCACAGGACATTAAACTGGAATCCCTCTGCTGCTCTTAGCTCGGTCTTCAGAACAAACTCCAGTTTTCTGTCAGTGACGAGGAACTCAACATGCCAAGAACTCTGTGTTAACTGAGTAGCAAGACAGATCTTCAGATCTACTGCATCCCAGCAGAAAGAAAAAGAAATTCAAGATCTCTTCTATTTTGGAAAATTCTTCCTAATTTCAAAGCCAGAGGCGAGTCTGAGGCTAAATAAGCAAGTACAACACAAACCTGGTATCTGATGAGAGATCTGCGTCCTGTCACAATACATCTAAGCAATTGTGCATCATAAAAAAGTCTCCTCTGACCCATGCAACAAATTTACTGAATCCCTGAAACATGAGATCTGATCATAGTTGTGGTTTTTAAGCAGAGTTGATGTTGTGTGTGTGCTGAAGGCAATGTAGGCAAACCTGTTTGAACCACAGGCCATGAGGGATGGGAGCATCTATTCACAGATGATAACTATCAGAGCCCAGAGCCAAATTAAAGCATATGTTTTGAAAAAAAAAAAAAAACAACACCTAACATAATTTAAAAAACAAATTAATAACAAGCACGCAACCTCCTTATTAAATCATTCCATTATTTTAACAACTTTCACTTCTAAGAAGGAAAAAAATAACAATGAAATGAGATGCATTAGTGCTAACCTAACAACCTAAGACTGGAGGCAGCCTTCCAGATTAATGAGTCTAGTCCCTTTTCATTAGACAACCTTATCACACACTCATTCATAAACTAATAGGATTCTTCTGAAAGCCATTACATTTCTTGTTTCAATCACTAGTTACAGCTGCTTTTGAACACCACTGTTTTGACTAACAGTCATCATCAGGTTTTTTTCTTTACACCCATCTCAATATCTAACTTAACAGGCCCCAAACAACATCCATTTAGCCATGACAAAGTAAGCTGCTGTTTATTTGGTCATTTCATAGCAGAAATGGGGCTTTAAAATTCTTCAGAAGACAAAAATCTGAAGCCTTGCTTGTAATTTCAGCTTATACGTTCTACTTAAAAGAAATCACATTGATGAAAGAGCCCGTGTTTCTGTAGAGTCTGTCAAAAACTGGCACCATTGGAAATGTGAATGGCATGTTGCAAAAAAAAAAAAAAAGACGACAATAAAAGAAAAAAAAGAAAAAGACAATAGATGGATTTGTCAAGGGAACTGAAGAGTTCAGCACAGTTGGTCAAGATAACAATTTGCTCCTACTAAGTGTTGGGGAGGCCAGAGAGATGACTGACAGCAGCTCAGAAGAATAAACGATAGGGAGCAGAGCAGATTCGACAGCATGCATGGTGGAGAGCGGGCTGATCAAAAAGCGGTGGGACACTAAGCACTGCAACCTGTTTTCTGAGTCACACTGGTTTAACTGAAGGAGCTTTTTTAATAGTACCGTTTAGTTGTTCTCAAGTAACAGGTGAGGGTGGGAAAGGGAGAAGCAACACAGTGCTAGATAGTCTGAAGATACAGAGAGCATGCTGTCAGGTTATGGGAAAATTGATGTTTCAGGTTTAAATTTAACTAAATTAAGTGTCTGTGCTGGAATTGAATCATTTTTAAGAGATACAGTTATGGACACAATCAAAATATGCTTAAGCTGATACCAAAATACAACAGGAGAGAAGCTAGAAAGATAGGTCAAATCTGTTTTCAGAGTGATTCAAAACAGGAAGCGTGTGATGAAGACAAGCCTGAACCGTGTGAACAGTGAACTCCTGTAGGAAGTGAGCGTACCAGAAAAGCACACGAAAAATCACCTCATGTAAAAGAAAACTATTCATCCTTCACCACAGAAAAGAAGTGTCTCTTGATGAAGTTCAAGGAGCAAGTACTAATTACCCCAGCAGTCAGGAATCCTGCACTTGCTACACCTGATCTGGGTGAAAAGGCTACATTTCCCCCAGGTCTAAGGACACAACTGCATGCATTGCAGCTCCCAAACACCCCTCTGACAAATTCCCTCTGGTTTAAGTAAAAGAAGGGTTTGAATTTTTTTTTTTAACTTAAGAAAGGATTAAGTCAAGATTTCTTTATATGAATAAGCCAGCAGATTTCTTCACCAAGATCAAGCAAATATCTGACAATGCTATAGTGTCACAACACAACAAAATAAGAGGCTGGCTTACAAGATTACCCTAATAGCGATTCTGATACATTGCATACTCCTGACAAGCTTAACGAATACAAACACAGTAAAACAACTTTATCTCAGAGTCATAACACCACTGATGTTTAAAAGCATAGATATGCTACTTTGTATGAGATAGGACAACTGACTGCGTAAGATACGCAAGCTCTATTTATTGTGAAAACAAAATTCTATCAAGACAAAAGTAACTTGCTGGGAGTTAATCTGGATTCTTATTATTTTTACTTTTTTTTTTTTTAACAGAAGTTCCATTTTACAGAAGTTATCCCCTCTCCCACATCATACCTTCTGGCCATTCAAATGTTATCAACGTTACAGCATTTTAATTCATTTCAGTATGTACACGAGTAACTATATTGAAAGAACCAGCACAAAACATGAACAACAAAACCCACGTAATTCTGAGAAGGAAACACAACAAATATACACAGTTGCTTAAAAAAACAAACAAACAAAAAAAACCCGCACCCAAACTGTACAGTTTTAAATACGAGAACAGCAAGACTACAGATGGTCAGAAAAGGAGGTACAACTGACCTTCTAAAAACATTTGTTTCAATAAATTCTCAAATTTGTCTGCAGTGTAAGACAGACAATGCGCATGTCAACACCAAACATATGTTGCTCAATGAGCATTTCCAATCCGAGCCTATCCGACCCTCCAGAACACCTTTTCTTTGGAAAGCCTGGAATCCCTACCCTCAGCTCAGGCCACGGGGCGAGTCATGCACTTAACAAGTCTAAATTTTACTTTTCCCTGAACCTCAGAACACGGGATGCCTCCACAGCCATCTTCATCGTCACAAGCCCCCCCCAAAGGACATGGCCACTGTCCCTTTCGGTGACACAACCTATGCTTTCCTCCCACCTTTTTGCTCCGTGGCCGTGATGTACTTTAAAAAGGTAGAATAGACCAGCTGGACCACTTTTTTAACCCAACCTTCCTCCTTTTGAGGCTGAGGGGAGCCAGATTTATGGACGACTAGAATGCTGGCCATGGGGACCCGGCCCCAGAGCTGAGAGGGGGCTTTAAAACTACAACGATACTGGCTTTAAAACTACAACGACAGCAAACTGAAGGGAGGGCTGAGCGCACCATCGCTCGGTCTGAGAACGGCACCTTCAGGAAAAAAAAAGGCCCGATACGGACAAAACCGCTGGAAAACGCCTCCAAACCCGGCAAAAGCTGCTTCCCCGCCGAGGAAGGACCGCTACATGGCGGTGACACCCCCGGAACAGCGCCGGGAGCACGGCCTTCCCCCCCGGGACGCGGCGCCGGGCTCCCCCCCGCCCCGGGGACCGGGCAGCCGGGGCTGCCCCGCTGACAGGAGCCCCCCCCACCCCACCGCCGGTCGCGGGGGATCCCCGCGCTTCCCGCCCCTCAGGGCCGCCACCTGCCCGCGCCCCCCTCAGCGCCTGAGGGGAAGGGGAAGGGGGGGGAAGCGCCGCTGCCCGGTCTGAGGAGCGGGGGATGGGCTCGCCCAGCCGCTGAAGTGGCTTCGCGGCCGGTGCCGGTACCTACCCTGGGCGCTGCAGTCGGCGCAGACCTCGCTGCTCCTCAGGCGCTTCGACATGGTGCGGGGCGGCGGCGGCGGGCGCTTCCTGCCGCGCTAACGGGTCCCCGCCGCCAGCCCCCGCCAGGCGGCCCAGCCGAGGCGGCAGCGCGCAGGCGCACGGCAGCGTCGCCCGCTCCGCCGCCGGCACTATTCACCAAGCTGCGTACGCCAGGGCCGGGCTGCGCGCCGTAGGGGAGCCCAGCCGCCCGGCGCCATGTTTGCTCCTGGCAAAAGTGGTCAGCCTGCCAGGGACAAACGTGGCCGGCCTCGCCTAGGGTGAGTGCCTCAGGCTACACCAGCCTGCTCCCTGTCTCCTCCCGACTAAAGCAGAGCTGGAGAAACAAGGTTTCGGAAGCCGGACCCCACAAGCTGGCGGAAGAGGCTGCTCTCCATCACGCCCTGCCCTCACCCAGCATGGCGGCGGCAGGGCGGGCGGGCGAAACCAACGCGCGGGGCGGGGGGGAGCCAGGCCTGAGCGCCGCGTCCGGCCCGACACCGCGCTGCCGTCGCCCCCCGCCAGCGCTGAGTGCGATGGGGCAGCTCGCGGGCGGGACGCTCCATCTGCCCGCCCGCGGGGGGGGTAGAGTGGGTGGGGAGCAGCAACTTCCTGTTTCCGTGGGCTCGCCGGTGGCGGCGGGCGGAGGGGAACCGAGGGGGATACTCTCCTCCCCCCGCACTTGTCGCGCTGTGGTCCGTCCCGGCCGCTGCCCTGGAGAGACAGGAAGGAGAGGCGCGGGGGTGAGGCGGTGGGCGGCCGGGTGTGTGGGGTTGGGGGAGCCCCTCGGGAGTGTGGGGTTGTGGGGTAGGTGCCCAGGAGCAGGCGTTCCCCCAGGAGTGGGGGACTGTGGGGAGGCCGTCAGGAGCAGGGGTGCCCAGGAGCAGGTGAGGCCCTGAGAGTGTGGAGCTGAGGGGAGGGGTGTGCCTGGGAGCGGGGGACTATCAGATCGTGGGGGGCACCAGGAGCAGAGGACCCCAGGAGTGTGGGGCTGTGGGAGGCAGGAGTAGCAGGGAAGATTCCCGAGAGTGTGGGGCTGTGGGGAGGTGCCCAGGAGCAGGGGAATCCCAGGCTGCGGGGGAGTCCCAGGAGTGGGGGGCTGTGGGGGCACCAGGAGCAGGGGAGATCCCCTCAAGTGGGGGGCTGTGGGGGTGGTGCCCAGGAGGAAGGGACTCCCAGGAGCGGGGGAGACCCCCAAAAGTGTGGGGCCAAGGAGGGGGGGGCTGTGCCCAGGAGCGGGGAACCCCCAGGAGTGTGATTTTGCATGGGGCACCCCTCGGAGCAGGGTGAAGAGTTTGTAGGGGGTTGTGGCCCGGTGGTCTCCCCCCGACACCTGGGGCAGGTGGGTGCCAGGAGAGAGGAGAAGCTCAAGGGGTGAGGGCTCGAGTGATCTCGGGTCTCTAAAAGAAAGAGGTGGAGGAACAGTGAGGGTAGGCACCCTGCTTCCCCCACTCCTGCAGGTGTGTGGCATGATGAGTTCCCCTGGCAGGGCCAGCAGCGCATTTCCCCTGCACGTCCTGGTCTGGAATAATGACTACAGACGGCTGGACGAGGAGCTGCAGGACAAGGTAGCTGGGATGCTCGGGTGATAGAGGGGCTGCTGTGGGGCTGGTGGCCCCAGAAGAGCTTGTGCCATGGCACAGGGCTTGGTGCCCCTCGCTTGCTGCCTTTCTAGGGAGAAGTAACCTTGATGGTCTGTCTGCCGGGCTTGTGGGATTGCTGAGCTTCTTTCTCTTTACGTGTTTGTTTGTGGTTGCGGGAGTGATGTAAGAAGGTATAGGAATATACTTTTTGTTATGTAAGATATTAAACGTTGACTTCCTATCTGTAAAGCTGTGCTCAGAGCATTTGAGTGCATGTTGCAGAATAGCTCTGTAGAAAGTGTTCTTTTAGAAAGTCATTGAAACAGATCAGGAAGAGCAGATATGATGGACATTAATTTTTTTTCCTGGGCCAGAAAAGCAATAAATATTGCTTACCTTAATGGGAAGTCAACATGCAGCAAAGGTGGCTGCTGCTGCCAAAGATTAAACCAGCCTCCAGCTTGCTGAGGACCAGCAGTTATGGCTTCATTGCTGTCCGAGACTGTGGGGGCAGCATTTTTATACTGACTGGAATGTTTTCAGCATCTCTGGTAAAAAAAAAAAAAAAATTAAAAAAATGGATCAATTGTTTCATGCTGTAGAGTAGAAAAATACAAAGCTGTGTTCCCTCTCTGGGATGGCTAAGCGAGAAATGGTGATGACGTAAGGAAATGGCCCGAAAAGCTGCAGCAGAGCTCGAGCAGCAAACATCCTCTTTGCTGAGATGCTGTGTAAAAGCTCTGACATTCACTAGCGTGGAGTATAGCATGCAGAAGCAGAGGATATTAATTACGTTGTACCTGACACCACAAGTATATGAGCCAAAGATCAGCTGTGCCACCTCCTCACTAGTGACTATCATCTGCAATTCTAACAGTACACCACAATTTACTAATGCTTGCTTAGAGCATGCTCCTGTCCTGTTTTTAGAAGAATCTTTGGAATGCAGTTACTTTTTATCTAATTCATGTGATCTTATTCCTTAGCAAAATCTTTAACCTTACTGGCACGTTGCTTCTGTGTATTTATTTCTGTTTCAGTAATGTTCTCGCCTCTGAAAGTTTGCCATTAAATAAGGATCGTTCTGCGTCTTGTTAAGTCTGAGACTGCAGTTCACACCTGTGAAGTGCTGTTTCCTACCTCAAGTACTTTATACTGTAAGGAAATGAGCAACGTGTTAAGATGGGATGTGTCTGTCTCTTACTTCCTTTATCTGCTTTTAAATAAATTCTTTTTTTAAAGTATTCCAAAGATACGTTTCCTCCTGCTTCCTTGGGATAAGCTTCTTGCCGTTGGAGGGGTGCGTGAGGGAATCAAAAGACACTTGCCAGCTGCACTTGGTATGGCAAACGTCGGGGAGAACATGTGGTTACCGGTTAACAGCAGCAAAGACAATTGGGAGGGATGCCTTAGAGTCCTTTACCTGTCCGTGCAGCAGGTATTGGAGCTGTAGGAAGTGGGGAAGCAAATTAATTAGTATTCCACTGCAGAAGTGAAAAGAGAATGCTTTAAAATGAAGCTTTCCCTACTCTCTGTGTGATCTTTCCAACTTAATGCTGTCAGATAACCGTGTTAACTTGCATAATAACTTTCCTTTCTTATTCTGCTATTGACTTTCCCCTTTTCCTTTAGTTATAGATGCTCTTCTGTTTCAAATCTCTAAGCTAATAGTGAAAAATATGTAAGGTATGAGTATGTTGTGCTTGCATGTTTTGGATATTTATGCCTGTGTAGTTCTTTTTCTTTTTTTTTTTTTTTGGTGACTTGTACAAAGTGCACTCGCTCTTCATTGTGCTGTGTGTGTCAGTCAGATGGATGCTTTGTAAAATACCATTTGCTTCTATGCTTTCAAAAAGTGCTATACAAAATTGGTGTTGTACGCCCTGTTACTTTTTTTTCCTCCCTCTCCCTCATTATGTTGTGTAATGTTAAACCCTCTATTGGTCTCTCAGGCCGTTGACTGTCCATGGTGCAATGCACACAGACTAGAGCTCCTGTCGTCTCCTGAAAGAGACTCCTTCTGAAGGGAGACAGAAGGGGAAATAATTACAGAAAAAGAAATGAGAAGCATCAAGAACTCAGTCCTGTCTTACAGTGCCACCAGTTCTTACCATGTTGGTTTTGTAGGGCCTCTTCTGCTTCTCTTTTTATTTCAGGGGGGAAGTAAGATCGCACTGTACGGAGTGCGGAAGGGCAGTACAGTAGTGTTGGAAGACTGAGCTGGCTGCGCACCACAGACTGATACGTGGGAGTAGCTAGGGAATATTGACTCCGGGATTACTACTGACAAGCTTTGTTTATATAAACTCTTCTCAGTGTGCACAGGTTAGTTGCGTTTGATAGGACAGCTTCAGCATTATTTCTCTCTTGGATACTCAACAGGATGTTGATCAACGTGATCCTCGAGGGCGGACCTTGTTGCACCTTGCTGTTTCCTTGGGTTATATAGAATCTGCCAAAGTCCTCCTTCAACACAAGGCAGACGTAACTAAAGAGAATGCACAGGGATGGACAGGTAACTTGGAAACCAGAAGTCGTGTGTTAATAGTTTTCAGTTGTAGATGATGTATTTTGACTGCTTTTATGTTGCGTGTTCTGCTGAGAAAGCAAAGAGAAACTAGCTTGTGCCTGGATTTCTTTCAGTTTTGCATGAGGCTGTCAGTACAGGAGATCCAGAGATGGTACAAATGATTCTGCAGCATCGGGACTACCAGCAGACTTCTATGACACTTGGAGGAGTTCCTGAATTACTCCAAAAGATTAATGAGGTAATTATTTAGTTCAAACCTCTTACTCCGGGCTGTAATTCTCATTCAAGTAGTTCAGTTAAGTAAACCGAAATCAGATGGACAATTGTATTCTTTGTTTCAACTTGCATATTCCATAGCACTATGGGAGGTGGAGACTTCTTCCTTGACTTACTTTGAAATTCGTAGTCATGACCTCCTAACATTGGAGGCTGAATTTTGAAGGTGTTACTGCTGCTATAGTAGCATAAGGAAGAATAGCTCGTCAGAAAGCAGCAGTGGGTAGGCTAATGGTTTTATGTTTGTTAGTTTCAGTTTCATTTTTTTAACCTTCATTTATCATGTCTCGAGTTGTGTTCTTTTTGTTTTCCTTTATCTAAAATGTTCACGAGAAATGTTGTACTGAATGTTAGTCATAAAGTATTTTCCTTTTCCAGACCCCTGACTTTTATGTGGAAATGAAATGGGAGTTCACTAGCTGGGGTAAGAAACCTGCTCATCGTTACCTCCTCTAAACTCTAGACAAAAGGGACTTTCTTATGTACAAATATGTCAGAAGATATGTAGAGAAATATCTGCTCCACACAATACTTATCTTTTCACCTGCCAAAGTAACCTCTTATATTTTTGTTGCACAATTACTCTGTTTCCTGTTTATTTGGTTGATTTGTTGGGCTTTTGATTGTTTTTGTTTTTTGTTGGTTGTTTTTTTTTAATGGAGACTTTAGCTATTGCTAGGATTGCTGAAGACTTTTCTCGGTGTTTTGTTTACCAGTCTCTGGCTATCAATAATTAAGACAGTGATACATATCTCATATATAGAGGCACAGACTACTTGGGAAGTTCCTGCTTTTCTTTTACAGGAGTGAACGCTAGGCCTTACAGTTGACTTAATTTTCCAAACAGCTAACTGTTAAGACTGCTAGGAGATGGGGTTTATGCCATTTCACATCTTTTATTCTGAACTAATATCTTTTCCTTTTCGTGTTCACCTTTAAATTAAATTGGTGGGTTTTGTCCCTAAGCTGATTGCTCTTAAAGAGGATCAGTATCTCACCTCCTCTGGAATACCGATCGCAGTACTGAGCAATCCTGTATCAGGGATATAGCTTCTGCTTGACTTCAGATTTCCGGTGCACTTAGCTTTCTGACTATTTTCTATTTACATTTCTCTCATTTTCTTTTGCAGTCCCACTGGTTTCTAGAGTTTGTCCGAGCGATGTCTGCCGCATCTGGAAAAGTGGTGCCAAGCTGCGTGTCGATATCACTTTACTGGGCTTTGAAAATATGAGCTGGGAGAGAGGAAGGCGTAGTTTAATTTTCAAAGGAGAAGGTAAATATTTTGGCATGTCTCCACCCCTGATCACCAAATACTATGTCAACCACAATGAGAAACCCCAATTTTGCTCAAAAAGACCTGTTAAGGCTGAGTACTGAATTTTAAAAAAATTTTCTACTTATATTCTGTGAGTGTCTCCTAGAGATACTGTTTTGTGATTTTAACATAATGGCTTAATTTCTTTCCTTTGAGTAAATCTGAGGTCAAAATTTGGTAACAAGACTAAAATTTGACTTGAACATAGTTTTTCATTCTGGAAAACTGTCACTAAGTTTTTTTAGATTGAGATGTACCATTTCCAACAGATACTGGAGGCTGGGCAGAACTAATTGAGATAAATCATGATGATAAGTTTGTTACAACGGAGCGTTTTGAGATTTCCCAACACATGAAGCGTTTGACATTGGGATCTATGACACCAAAAAGAAAAGATGTGGAAAGACGCCTTACCTCTCCAATTATTAATACATGCCTTGATACAAAAAATATTGCTTTTGAAAGGTAAGATACAAAGATTTTCGTAACAAATAAACACTTCAATATTATACATGGTCATACTTGCAATAACACTTTAAAGACAAACTCTCAAAAGCCCTGGTAATAAAACCTTTTAAAGCTACATCTGAAATTACTTTAAACTTCACATGCCAGTAGATGAAGAAATTTGGCTTGGTCAGCTTGCCACTATTGCTTGGCAAAAAGTTTCCAGTTGAAAGAACTGATTCGCAGAAAGCTTCTGGCTTATCATATTAGTGAGATCAATATTAATGTCTCATTACAAGCTTGCATTTCGCCCAAATCCATGTGCGTAGTGCCGAAACTAATGGGCAAGAACTTGCATCTTGTAGCTAAGTCAGTCAAATCTCACGTTAATACTTTAAATAAAAATACGTGTATAGTGTGTCTTTCCACAGATGCATATTTGTCTTCCTTGTTTACTACATGTGTTTATGCGGGTATCTGTCAGCTTAGTCAATCCTTTTTATGAAGCTCCTTTTGGAGTGCTCTGTGATGCAGTAAACAACCCCCATGATCGCACAAAACAAGTCTTTTCAAAGTGAGATGTGTAATTCCAGCATCTTTCTCCTGAATATTTTGTACCCTTTCAAAGCTGCCCAGAATCACAGTCCCTGTGATGTTCACTGAGCCTTAGTAAGTGCAGCATCTACACGTCCAGGAACTAAGATTTCCTAGACAGAAGTATTCCAATCATCCAGTTCCCCAAATTGCAGTGACAGGTTACTTCTGAAATTAAGCTGTATGTTAAAAGCTGCCATGCCCAGGCTGTCAGACAAACTAATTGGGTAAGTTTTTAGGCTGTCATCCTCCTCTGTGGCTCAGGTATCCACATCTTAATCTAAAATCTGTGTCTGAGCCTCTGGGCTCTGGCCACGGACTGCATAAGAACAGAAACGGCATGACTTCCTCAGCCCTCTTGTGATAGGTGTGTGTGAGGACAGATTGACCTGCGCTTTTGGCTGGGGTTAAAATCAAATAACCTATCAAATGTTTAAAAACAACTTTAGAAAAATGGGCTGGGGATTTCATAGAAATACAACTGTATAGACGCTTGTGGTGTTCACTTTTTGTCAGAACCACATCTGGATTCTGGGTATGGAGGACAGAAAAAGCAGAAGGCGTAAATGGTTATGAAGCAAAGGTAAAGCCCATTCTATATAATTAAGAAGTGTTATAGCTAACTGAAGTGTGATTGTGTTTTGCCTTTATTTCCGTAACATTTCAGGTTCTAAACTTCCCATCAAGAGCTTTATTGTGTTGCCAGCAGAACTGGGCAGTTGAGAGGAAGTTCAAGGCTGCCAAGCTTGTGCAGGAACGTCAGCGGGGGCTTTGGGGGAGAGGGACGATCAAAGCATTTCAGGAGAAGAAGGGCGAAAGATTTAGCATAACTGCTAGAACTCCATTCCATCTGAAATTCCATTGGATTAATTCGTGCTTAAAAGACGAGGAGCCCACTGGTGAAGTGCCTCGGGCACTCTCGTAACAGTATTGCAAGGAAGTAACAGCCTCCTGCTGCCATGAGTTGCATCATGAATTCAAGTAATAAAAGACTGCTGGTAAATTAAAGACCCTGACCATGCTCATGAGTCATACAGTTGCTTAGATTTGTTCCATGTCACACTGGTTTTGTCTTCCATTTCACTTTAGCGAAATATTTTTGAAGATGGCTTTACAGCCTTGCTGTTTTAGGAATTTAAGTTAAGAATCGCAAGAATTAACTTCCCTGATTCATAAGTCCGTGTTTACTCTGGGTTTTGGAATTTTTGCAGTAGACCATGTTTTATGATTTCATTTAACAGAAGAATAAATGCTGAATAACTTTCTACATTTATATGAAGGTTTTTCTCGTAAAATTGCAGGACTGTTCAGTTGGACATTGGGATTCATTAATGTTCCTGCAGAATTAATCACTAAATTTAATTTGGAAGGTCTTACGAGTGACCTCTGTTTAGAAATAGTGTTATCTGACATTCCTTCCCTGTTCTCTCTTAAAATCTCTGCCCAGGTGGGGATTCTTTCCAGCAAGCTTGAAAATGCCCGTCTAGTTTTGAGGTTGGTTTAGTTAGTTAGAAAAGCATATTTACAAGTGTGTAAATGTGCTTTCCAGGAACTTGGTTGAAAGGCTGACTTCTGTTGCCATCCAAGTCGATGACCAAACTCCTTTGCTATTCTTTTGGCACAGGATGCTGGCAAGATTCGTGCTGTCTGGAGATACTCTGGTGTATGATTTGCAGGGTTTCGTGTTTTGTCAGCTTGCCCAGCAGGTGGCATCTAGTTTCAGCCTTGTCATAGATCTGTCAAGTATTTATTATGTCGAATTTCCATTATACCAAAGCAAACAGAAAAATCAAAGTGCAGCATTTCCTGTTTATCTCCAGTATGTTAAAGATTAAATCTTTGTCAATGAGAGGCAGGCATATGCTGCTTTATCCTGTCTTTAGATTTGTGTACATGGTGTTTTACTAGAGAGAACTCTCTTTTTTTAACCTATGATGCTTTTTGGGTTTTGTCCTTATACCTTTTTTCTTTTTTTAAAGGTATACATTGCAAACAATGTGAATGTGGTCACAAAAATACGAACGGAACATTTAACAGAAGAGGAGAAGAAAAGATATAAAGGTAGTTTTCCTATAGGATAACTGGAAATAAGTAGAACCTTTTGGCTCTCTGATACCTCCTCTGTGTGACTGCAGAACTGGACAGATAGACAAGGGAAATACTTTTCTTGCTGGCTTTGCCCTGCTTTACTTTCAGCTGTTGTGTGTCTGAGGTAGCTCATCACTTGCCTCCTAGCCCACAAAGGAGTCCGTATTTGTCCTAGCTGTATTTGGAGGGAATAAGAACCCTTCAAAGCTGTTGAAAGTTTGTTGAAAGCTTTAAAAAGCTGCATGTTTCCATGCTGTTTCCTGCTGTGGAACATATTAATGTGTTTTCCTTGCTTTGGCCATGATTACAAGATTCATGGAGGCTTTGTTTGGTTGGACGTTTTGTTTTGGTCCACTAATTTCTTGTAGTATTTAAACTAGAGTAAAGGGTGACCTTTACTTTTTATGGAAACACTGCCCTTCATTGTCCTGCCTTGCCCAGGAGAGGAGGCATGGTGAATAATACAGCTGTCTGCTCGTGATAGAAACCACTAAAAAATCTTTGCCTCTATTCTGTGTATTGTACCCATTTTTATACTGTTCCCTTTAGGCCCTGGGTTTGTCTGGTAAAGCTTACAGGAAATGTGAATGGCTTATTTCGCTTTGGGTTAGAAGCCTTGCTTGTTAGCCCAGTGTATAGGTAAATTTTACCACTAAGTAATAGTAATAGATTTTTTTTTTGTTTTTCCCTCCTGTTATCTGAAGCTGACAGGAACCCCCTGGAATCATTTCTGGGTACGGTGGAGCATGAGTATGGTGCTCAGGTGAGTGTCTTTGATGTCAAAACAGGTCACTGCAGTGCAGAGGTCTGTGCCGATAGGAATTGCAGGTGTGTGGAATTGCCTGTTGTCTCCTTAGTTTGATTATTTTCCAATTTTGATTATGAGATGTAAATTTTCCCTGAGGATGTTTTTATTTGTTTTAAGCCCTCAAATGCTCTGTATGAGTAGCAGGTACCTCCTTCTGAACACTCTTATGAAAAAGAACGTAGAATCCATTAGTTCAGCGAGAGCTGGGGCGTGAGCAGTGGCAATAAATCCGAGCAAGCGTAGATTTTAGCAGCAACCCAGCAGTAATCTGGGAAGACTTGTCCACAGGCCTGCAGGAGCCTCGGGTGGGGGACAGTCCTAGCACGGTGGTGACCAGACAAAGAAATGATAAGAGGATGAAGTGACGTGTTAGCACACTGCTCTTCAGCCACTCAGGGAAGAGTCATCTATCCTCTGCTGTTCTGAAACTTGTTGATAATGATTTTGGTACAGATTTAGCAGCTGCCTTGCATCTGCATTAAGTAAGGTAGATAATAGATTCACCAGCTGCTGGCTCTGTATCAGGATGGCATTGCAAATCTTACACGGATCTAGAGATTTTTCTTTAAAATACCCCATCAAAATTTTGCCTTTAATAAAGGATTTGGAACCTAGAAATGCTGTAGCTTATATTTACATCGCCGGTCGGTTTCTAGCTTTAAAGTATTTAACTAGATTTTCCTGTGTCTAAAATGCTTGGAGATTTTTAACCTCAATAGAAAGCAGTCTAAACGTGTGCCCTTGTATTAATGGCTGTGTCTCACTGGTGTCTAAAATAGGGAATGTCTTGCATCACGGGAGGTAGCTTAAAAGTTTCCTATAGTAGCCGCTGTCTATTTGTTCTGTACTTTTGTGTTGGTTTGGGGTTTTTTTAAATCTTGTTTTTCGTTATAGAGTACGACCAAGACAACAGAGTATGCCACAAGTAATAATCCGACTGCTATTACTCTGGAAGAATACTTTGACCCAGAATTTGATTTGAAAGGTAGAGACATAGGAAGACCGAAAGAAGTCACCATTCGAACGCAGAAGTGAGAAATAAAATTTTAACTATTTCTAATTAGTCTCCTCCCGGTCATCTAATCTCTGGAAGCCCTTTTTACAAATATCCAGTGTGGTTTTCCCCCAGCTTTCAGAATTATTCAAAAGAGAGATCTTGAATTACTTATCTGTAGAGTAATTCTTTTTCCACTAAGTCAAAGAAAACGTTTGGACTAGTGCTGTGTCTTGTTAGTAACCTCCTGTGCTTTGCCTTCAGTCTGTCCAGGAACGTGGTTCGGTTTCTCAGAGCAGTAATTTTTCTGACTCTTTGAAATGTATGAAACACGTGACAATGTTATGTATTTTGCTTTGCATCTGTTCCTAAACTGTAAACTTAGGATGTTTTTATGCAACTTTCTCTTTAAGATTTAAAGCAACCTTGTGGATGAGTGAAGAGTTCCCCTTGTCTCTGATGGAACAAGTCACTCCAATCATTGATCTGATGGCCAGAACTAGCGCTCATTTTGCCAGACTTAGGGATTTCATCACTCTGGAATTTCCACCAGGATTTCCTGTCAAAATTGGTAATGTTTAGCAATTTTTATTGTAGCTGCTTCTTCATTTCCATTCTTTCTATTGTTTTGCAGCATATATTTACAAAAACCGTGTTAGGTTTGTACCAGTCATCTCACTGGTATCTAGAACTGAGAACCCAAATGTACATTGTGTTGTGCATCTGGGGTCATTGCATCCAAATTCTGAATGACCTGTACAGAAGTATAATTTTAGAGACAGTGTCATTTCAGTCAGGATGGGCTGTTTCTAGCCCTTTCTTCTTAGCTTCGGTGCCTTAGATTTGGTAAATCTTAATATAAAATAGGAGATTTAGAGAGAGAGGATGACTAAGGGCAACTTGGTGAAATTAGCTACTATATACTTTGTCATTATGGGATGCCGCTTGTGGAATATAGTCAACAAATATGTTAGGGTTTGATGTGGCTATAGGTGTGGAAGTGCATGAAAAAGTTACATTTTTAATAGGAATATTGTACTCTCTGTTATAGAAATTCCCTTATTTCATGTGCTGAATGCCCGAATTACATTTGAGAATGTCAATGGCTGCAGGACAGCTGACAAGACAACGTCACAAATGGTTGGAGGTGCACAGTGTGATTCAGGTAAGGAGTGGAAGATGCAGCGATTGCATCTTTTTACGTTTCTGTCGGTGGAATGCACAGAAGAGAGAGATGGGTTAACTGCAGAGAATGAAACATTCACAGGTGAGAGGGAGCTGCGGCGTGTTACAGCTGACCTGGAGTGTGTGATACTGACCCATTCTGCCCATTCCGTGCCTGCCAAACTCACTAAACTGAGCTCTAGTAAGCTTTCCCAAGTATTCCGAGGTCTGAATTCTGGTGCAAGCTATTGCTATGGGCAGCAGAATTGCTGTGACAGCTAAGTCTGCATGCTCTTTCTGAAAAGAGTGGATTGCGTTTGAGTAGGATGCTCGTGACTGCGTATATGCAGTGATACTCTGTCCTATGAGCTATTACAGACCCATTCATCAGGAATAACCCCAGACGAGCCACTGCGGCATTTATCTTTTGCAACCCTTTTTTCCCCAGCTGGTTTTGTCAGAGTTCAGCCACCTTAGTGCTCTGCTGCACACTGGTTTTATTTGTATAACTTGCCAGCATCCTAAAGAAAGACTCTGCGTTCTGTCTTACTGCTGCGCTTGTTTGCCACAGAAGACTTTCAAAGCCTGTTGATATTTAGCCAGGTGGTTTAGCTGAATTTTTGGAGGTAACTTAGTCATGCATAAGCATTCATGAGAATTTTTTAAGTCACAACTTGTAAAAATATCCTATGCCATGTTTGTAACTATATTTGGCTTCTGTAGGTGCGAATTTCGAGGTTGACCAGTCGGTGTTTGAGATCCCCAAATCTTACCACATCCAAGATGACGGTAGGAACATACATGTGCAGGACGAAGATAACGAGATCATGCAGTTTGCCATTCAGCAGAGTTTGTTGGAATCCGGTGGAAATAAAGTAAGTGTGCTGTGATCTGTGCGGTGCAGATCTGACAGTTTTCACAAGGACTATGCAGCGATAGCTGCATCTCTGAATTAAACCAATGTAGGACCTATTTTTCCAGGAACCTCAGAATAGAAAAATGTATTTCGAAGAAGAAATAAGAGTTATTTGAGAGTTACCTTTCAGTGAGTTGCACTGCACATCTGTTAACTGTTGTGGAATTGTCTGTCTTTCCCCATTTCTAGGAAGTGGGGGTGCATTCTAATGGAGCAGTTGCCTATTCACAGGACTTCAATATACAGTATCAGAGGTAACTAATTTTTTTCACGTCAAGCCAGGCAGTGACAGAGCAAAAATACTTCCAAGAGCAGCGTGAAGTAATTGTGCTGCTTCTAACTTTTACTTTTCCAAGAAATAAGGACTCTAAACTGGGCATCCCGGGCTTATACAGTGTAGCTCTTTAGCGCAGCTGTGGGACTGGGCTGCGCGCGTAGCAGATTCTTTACCCAACAAATAAACGCAGTCCTTCTTAAACTGTGAATTTGGTTCCTCTGGGTTGAACGTTTGTTTACGAGATGCTGCACACTTCAGGGTAACTCTTCTTTCTTTTCAAAATCATTATGTCATCCTTAAAAATTTAGCAACATATATTTAATGGACCCTTGAGAATATGGTCTGTTATCTGTGGTGTGTTCCTGCACTTAAGTGCAAAGAAGTCTTTGTGCATGCAAAGAACGACATCCTCTTGGCTTTTTTTATACTTGGAAATGATGTTACCTTTAAACTAGGTGAGAATGGTTTTAGAAGCCCATTGAAAGTTTAACTGTTAGCATGTATGAAAGATTCTGAGGAACCTTCAAACAAGAGGTTTTACGTTGGGAATTTTACGACTGTTAGAACAACTGCTCCCTTATCCTGAAAACTGCTTTCTGCCCTCTAGGAGGCGATTTTCAGGTTTGCGGTTAGAAAACAGCTTCTAGGAAGGGTCATTGCAGGAAACGTTAAATAGGCTCTGTCTCTCTTGCTTCTTGAAGTTCTTTTTCTCCTTCAGGGCACTGCAGGAGAGCTATCTAACAAGCTCAGGTAACTCACACGGCAGCACCCCTAGCGAACCTTCCAGTTTCGAAAAGGACTTACAGCTTGCCATGGAGTTGTCTGTCCGAGAGCAGGAGGAACGGGAGAAGCAACGTCGTGAAGAGGAAGATGCAGAGCTTCAGCAAGTTTTACAGCTTTCTCTTGTGGAAAAATAACTCCTTAGCGATCTCCTGAAATAGGGTTGACCAAATCTGCATAAAACTGAAGGCTTTCAGAGCTATCAGTCTGAAGACCTCTCCTGGATTGCTTAAGTAAACATTTCATCTGCCTTCTAAGTCGGCATCATCAGCTACAAAAGAAGCTGATTTATTTTTGTTTGAGGGAGTTTCAGATCATGGGACTCTGCGTTTGGCTCCCCAGTCATGCAGTCTCAGCTTTGAAGGAAAGGTTTTTATCTAAAGAAAAGGTATTTATTGAAGAGCAGATGGAAATTTTGCTTAGCATCAGGGCATAGGATTGCAGTAAAGCTTGAAAACCTGATTTATGGGGGAGTTCAGGAGGGAAACTTCATTAACTTACCAAAGAAATACACATCCGCTTAGTCATTTCTGAATAATTCAAAGCCATTGTTTGCTTCTTCCAGTTGTTACGTGGAAGAGTATCTATATGCATATACACACATGCGGTAGTTCTTCATGCTGACAGTACCATGCTGACAGATGTTTTCTGTTAGTTTTGTTTATATGTGATTATCTCTTCTCTAGTTACTGAGATTTTATCACGTGCTCCTGCTTAAGAGGGATAATTTTATACTTGAACAGCTAATCCAAGTCAAGATTAAACTAGTGCTTTTTTGAAAAAGGACAAAACACGTAGCCAGTAAAATTTTAGATCCTAAAACGGGACCATCTGTCCAGTAAAGTAGCAGTTTCTGCAGTGATTCAAAACCAGCCAGTTCCGGTAGTCAGAGGGCAGCAAGAAAATAAGCGATAGATACAGGTGCTTCTTCGCGATCACTTGGTGTGTGTGCATGGGTGCGTGCCTGCGTGTGGGTGCTAAATTCAAATAGAAAAGAATTCAGGTGAAATTTTAATGTATACTTATTGGAAGATAAGTTTTAATTCTGTCATCTGAAAGGGAAACGTGTGTTGCTTTTTAAAATTCAAATGCTCATCCTTCATGTGAATGCATATATTTTTTTATCTGAGTATTTTTATTGATTTTAAAACAAGCCAATATGACTACGCTCATAAAAATGGTATTGTAACAGATCACAAGTATGTTTTAACCAGCTTTCCTCAGGTCTGTCGTCATACGATATATTTGTAGCTATTTTACCTGCACTTCTGCCAGCGTTTACAGTACTTACACTGTGACTCTCAAGTGCACTCCACAAGTACACAATGTACATCCACGGGAAAGCCTTATAGTAGCTAAATGTGAGCAATATTCCTCGGTTCTGGCTGGCAGAAGTGTGGAAAAAATCTATGGTACACATGGTCTGACCTTGCTACCTAATCCTGCACTTGTTCCTTGGGCAAAACGGGGCGGTTCTGTGTGACCAACTATTAACCAGGATAAAAATAATGATAAAATGGACTTGATCATAACCAGTGAGATAGTTGGTAACTTGGAACCCTATTTTAAACCAATAATCCATTGTTTTACATAGCAAATGATTAAAATTCCTTCAGCGTACACTAGAACTGGTAGATCTGCACCGTTTTTATTTAATGATACAGCTTGCGTCCCTAAATAGCTTATTTGGTGTTTGCAGGAAGGGTGACTTTCTTGCACAGCAGCAGTGGTCTATGTTGGAATTGCATCTTTCCTTGAAAAGGGGATTACTGTGACTTTCGCAGTTGAAAAAAAGGGAATAAGCTTTGCATTGAGCTCTTGACAAAGTTGTGAGGTAGGAGATGAAACTGTGGTTTTTTCTTCCAGTGGAAATAAAGAGTGCTGTTGCCTTTATAAAACCAGCTGTCTGGTGCTGATTTTTTTTTTTTTTTCTATGAAGCATTTCAAAAGTTACAAGGGCTGGGGAAATATCTTTTTTTTGTTTTCAGGCTGCCTTTTTCTGGTTTTTGTAAACTAAAGAATATTGAGCAGTTTCAGTTCAACTTCTGTTATGCTCCTGATTCTTGGTCTGGGACTGTAAAAAAAACTTGGGTGGTTTGGGGTTTCTTATTTTTGCTTTCTGTGACACTTGCATCATTCCGTCTAAACTAGAAGGCCCAGCTTCCCTGGAACAGCTACTGCTTTTCTCAAACCCTGGCTTACATCTTACACTCCGTGGGTGAAAAGTGTCCTCTGATCCTCTGTGTGTGCTGGAAGGCAAACCAAAGATGCTGCGTGATGTTACACTACGCCCATCAGTATTTTTTTCTAACGTGGTAACTGGAGTCTTTTTTAAGAATTCTGCTCATCTGCCTCTTTGTACATTAAAGGTGACATTATCATCTATGAAAGTATCAGAGGTAATTCTGGTTTAGTCTAAAACACACACCTAATCCCTGGAAACGCTTTTCTGACATTTTCAGGCAACCTTTGAGTCTCCCTGTTTGGCGAGGAGGGATCAGGACATACCGACTGTTCGAAGGCAATGAAAGGCAAAGACTCGGCCCCGCAGATTAGTTTCTGTATCTCCCTTTTTGTGAGTAATAGCAATAAGAGAAGATCAGCAGAGGGTCGCACGCTATCTTTGATATTAGTGCTGAGGCTTCTGGATAAAAGCTGAGCCCAGCTTCTCTTTCCATGGAAGCTTGAGGCTTAGAAAGGAAAGCGGAAGCTCAAGAATTAGAAATACTTGGAGGGTAGTTCTAAAGCCATAACTAGCTTTTGAAGTTCTTTAAATTGATGCTGTTTTCCCAGGGCTGTTTGTTCCTGAAAGTGAGACCAAGTCTGTGCTTCCTTGTGCTTTTGGACTGGTGTTTCAACGTGCAAGGATAATTCGTGATGTGCTTAACTGGGGAATCCTTCTTAACGCTGGCTGACTTGTGAGTCAAAACAGACCCTCCGTAGCTGAGCTTGACCTGTTCACGTCTGCGGGTGGCTGCACTATGGGTGCACGATGAGTTTACAGTTTCAGTTTACTGTTAACAGTTCCTTACTAACAAACATCCATGAAAAGGGGGGCTTCGCCCAGCTGTTGGCATCGCTGTCCTGTCCCTCGCCATTGGAAAGGGGGCAAGACCTGCAGGATGATGAGAGGTGGGAAGAGGGGAGTACCTCATCCCATTGTACAGCTACAGCCGAGTTAATAACAAACAGAACATCCACGAATAAATAAAGGAGTCCTGGGTTGTTTACTTAGCTTTTTATTTGTACAAAGAGACAGAGCAGGGAACAAAGAATGAACGCAAACAGGAACGCTGCTCCCGGGAACCTGGAGCTGTAGCTGCAAACTACACCGTCCACCCCCCCCCCGAACAGCACAGGCCGACTTCTACACCAGAAGGACTGACAAAAATCAGTGATACAGGACTTGGTGATCAAAAAAAGGCTCAGAAAGCAATAGAACAGTGTTACCTTGCTTCCTCACTCGCGTTTCACTTAGATTAGTAACTGTTCTAGGCCAGCCTCCTACTGTCACAGTACTAACAGCAGCAAAGAAAATCCCCCGTCACAATGCGAGCGGTCAGCACCCTTGGAAACAAACTGAACAGAAAACGTGTCAGATGCAGCACAAAGCTTTAGAGGACCTGTCAGCACAATTGTTCTGGAAGTTAACTTTTAAAATACTAAATAAATTACTAGCTGAAACACCCCTATGTTAAATATCAGAGTAATACTTACTAAGCAAAATCCAGTTACTACTCATAGCAGTGCAAAACGAAATAGCAGCATTCATACGCAAGTGTGATTTCAGTGTAAACACTTCAATTTGTTACTGAAAACGCACAGAGCTGGTCTGTCCGGAGCCGACGCATGGCGTGCTTCCAGAGAGCCCCAGCCCAGCAGCCCCAGGCATCTGCCTGGCTTGTGGGCTTTGGGAGGCTCCTGTTTCCAGGTGGGCAGTAGCCCGTTTGGGAGCACAAATCCACCCGTGAGGAGATGAGTGTTCAGCACAAAGTGGAAACTCTCGCCTGTGACCCTGTAGGTAACGGGTTCAGCATGGCTGTTTTGGTGCGAGACCGCTTGTGGCTGTTTGGCTACGAGTTAAAGCAAATCACATCATGAACGACAACCCTGTCCCTGCACGGCCGCACCGGGGGCTGCTCACGCTTCAGTATTTCTGCACGTACCAGACCCCCACAGCTCTGCTTTCACCTTCGGACTATTTTTGAAGGCTGCTCAAGCATGGGGCTGAATTAACCAGAAAGCAAAGTTAGATGGTGGTGTCATCAAGTGCATGTGCTGGCTGGACAGACAGGGCTCTTGTTAGTCTAGCTGTGTTCTTGTGCCAAGCCAGGACGGCTCCTGGCACTGATGGGAACGGGCGTCGCGGCCAGTTGTGGTCCCGGCGCACCGGGGATGCTCGCCGGCACGCGGCGTCACATCATCACCGCCGAAACGCTGCATTTTGGGAGGATCCGTGCGTGGAACAGCCCCTGCTCGCACCCACCCGGGCTTGCAGCAGTGGCGGCTCCCGGGGGTCAGTTCGCCGAGGCCCGGGGGCTGATTTCCAGCCCCCAGCCGTACTGTCCTTGAAAGCGACGTCACGATGGAGCCACGCACACGACATCGGGGCATCCCCCGCCGCTGGCGGGAGGCGGCGGGACGGGACGGGAGGGCTGGGGTGGGGGGGGCCGGCGGGGACCGGCAGCGCTTCTCCCCCGCCCCCCGCATCCCCCGCCGGGTCCCGCTCCGCTACCGCCGCCGGACGGGCTTGTAGACGCAGACGGCCATGAGGATGATGGTGAGGAGCAGGGCGCTGAGGATGCTGCCCAGCAGCACTGCGGGAGGAGCACAGGTCAGGGTCTGAATGCACACACACACCCCCCCCAGGCATTCCCCAAAATTAGCTTTAAAAAAAAAAAAGGGAAAAACAAGCAGAAAGGCGCCCAAGGTGCGTAACCCGTCCCCCCCCCCGTCCCCCCCCCCGCTCCTTACCCAGGTTCTGCTTCTGCAGCACGGCGTAGGGCCGGCTGCGCTCCGCCGTGCCCGGGGCCAGCAGGGCCACGGCCGCCATCGCCCAGCCCCGCAGCGCCGACAGCGCCATGGCGACCCCGCACACCCCCCGGCCCCGGCCCCGCCGCCACCGGCCCCTTTGTGCGCCCGCCGCGGCCCGGCCCCTTCCTGCCCCGCCCCCGCCGCGCTCCGGCCTTCCGGGGGGACGGGGGGACCGGGGCTGGGCGCTGCCCGTCGGGACCCGCCGGCCGCGGGTGCCCGGCCCGGGTGTCCCCGCACCCCCGTGTGCCCATGGTCTCCCCCCCGCACCCCCAACCCCGTGTTCCCCCTTGGCCCCATGTCCCCGACCCCCCATGAACCCCCCAGCCCCATGTTTCCCCCGAGCCCCGTGTGCCCCCCCCTAGTCCAGTGTCCCCTTTAGCCCCATGTGCTTCCCCAGACCCATGTCCCCCCCAACCCCATGTGTCGGCCCCCTCATCCCCATGTATTGTCCCCCCCAGTCCCATGTGCTCCCCAGGCTCTCTGTTCCCCCCAGCCCCATGTGTCCCCCGCCATCTCCCTGTCCTTCCCCAAGTCCATGTGTCCTCCCCCAGCTCCATATCTCCCCATCCCCATGTGTTGTCCCCCCCAATCCCCATGTGCTCCCCAAGCTCTATGTTCCCCCAGCCTCATGTGTCCCCCGCCATCCCTGTGTGCTCCCCAAGCCCCATGTCCCCTTCAGCCCAATGCGTCCCCCCGAGCCCCATGTGCTCCCCAAGCTCTATGTCCCCACATCCCCATCTGTCATCCCCCTCAGCCCCATGTGTTCCCCACCAACCCTATATTTCCCCCCCAGCCCCATGTGCTCCCCCAGCCCCATGCCCACCCCCAGCCCTCGGCACCGGGAGCCGCCGGGAGGGGACGGTGAGGGGCCATGGCGGTAGATCAGCACACGGCTGAGACACCGGCCGGGAGCTGCTGCTTTGCCTCCGCCATGGTGAACGTGGTGGGCGCTGGAAAGTGCTCAATGGGCCTAATGACTGCTGAGAAATGGTGAGGCCGCACTGGAAGCAATGTGACATCACTGGGGAGCCGTGACAGACGGCAGGTGGCTGGTTGACGCCAGCGCCAGGGCTGCTTTACCCTGACCCCCATACTTGGTTTTAAAATGAGATCTGTTAGGGTCATCTTCAAATGCTGGAGGGTGATGCTTTTCTCGGATTTTTTTCCCTCTACTGGAATTTTGCTCTTTGCAACAGAAGGTGGTACCCAAAGGGGGTCTACAGGAAAGATGGGGAGGGACTTTATCAGGGAGTGTAATGATAGGACAAGGGGTAACAGTTTCAAACTGAAAGAGGGGAGATTTAGATGAGATCTCAGGAAGAAATTCTCTGCTGTGAGGGCGGTGAGCCCCTGGGCCAGGTTGCCCAGAGAAGCTGTGGCTGCCCCATCCCTGGAGGGGTTCAAGGCCAGGTTGGACGGGGCTTGGAGCAACCTGGGCTGGTGGGAGGTGTCCCTGCCCAGGGCAGGGGGTGGAACGGGATGATCTTTAAGGTCCCTTCCAACCCAAACCGTTCTGTGATTGTATGATTTGTGTATCGTGACAGCAGCAGCCCCCCCAGCCCAGCCCCGTGCTCTCTGCCGCAGTGAACACAGCCCGGCGAGCTCTGGCTCCTCTCCCTCGCCTGGTCTCCTCACAACTGATACCACCTTTATTTTACACAGCACGGCTAAAGGCATGCACTGCTCACCCCAAAGCAATAATCCCTCCGCAGCTGTGCCGCCGTCTGCACCGGGAGTTGGGGTTTCACCTCCAAAACGGAGGAGTTTGGCCCTTACCTTCCAGCCCTGCGGGACTCAGTTCTCGTGTCCCTGTTCTCGGGGCTGAGAACCGGGTCCCGTTCTCCCTACTGTGGATCAGGGGTTTTTCCTGCCCGCAGCGAGAACGGGCTCCAGCACGTGCTGGCCGTGCCGCTTCCACCGAGATGCTCGGACACGCCGGGAGCCGGTGGCCGGGGAGCCGCCACCAGCACGTGCAGCCGCCGGGGGAGAGGCGAGGGGCCGGTTGCTGTGAGGAAGGTGACGGCAGCTTCTCTTCTGCCCGCCCCGTTGCTTTGTCGGGGCAGGAGCAGGAAGCCGAAGCAGTCTCTGCGTCCCCTGGATGTGCTGCTGGGCTACAGGACGGGTGACATGCACACCGCCTCTGCTTGGGGGTCTCGTGTGGTCTTCTCCGGCCGAATGCAGACGGCGAGGCGCTGCAGGGTGTGAGCAGGCAAAGAAAAAAAGGCAATGGGTTTCTTTCCCGCACCTGGGTGCCGAAGCCGTCCCCGCCAGGATCTTGCTGGCTGCGGGGCCGGGGCTGTGTCAGCCTGCAGCAGACCGAAGCGGGCAGGGGGTGTCCCAAAAATGGGGTGAGAGGAGGGGTGACAGCTGGGGACGGTCTCCTGCCTCCAGGGCCATGCTGACGCAGCCCCGCCACCTCCTGGCCCAGCCAAAATCACAGCTTCAGAAATACGACTGAAAACGATCAGGCCGTCGAGCCACGCTCCTCTCAGCCCTATTCCAAGCAGCTCCCCGGGCGTGATTTAATTGCCAGGTGAACAAAGATGCTGAGGACACGTCAGCCATCTGCCCAGCTCCCCGGTCTCCGGCTCTCCCCAGGCGGGGGTCCCTGCCCACCCCCAGCCCGCGCGGGGGCCCCAGGGCTGCCTGTCCCACTCCTGACCTGCTTGAGAGAGCCCGGCGTCCAGACAAGCTTGTACACCATGTAGAAGGGGATGCAGATGAAGGACGATGCTCCTATGAGGTACCCCACGGAGATGCTCCACTCGGGGTACTGATAGTCGAAGAGCATCAGAGGCGGCTGGTCCAGGAGGGAGCTGATGACTATGAACTGTAATGAATGAAGCGGAGCCCCTGAGGGAAGGATGCTCCTGGGGCCAGACCACGGCAGGACGTGCCCCACTGCGGGCCACAGCAGGCACGGGGCAGTAGCCGGGCTGTACAGCCCCCAAAACCCACGCGCATGTGGCGCGGGTGGCCAGGAAAGCTCTTTTGTGGCATCCCCAGTGGAGCAGCCCTGTTGGCTCCCCATGGGGAGCGGACCAGCCGTGAAATCTCCCCAGCCCCGGCACTGGCGCCGACTCATCCCGTAGGTTGACGCCATCCGCGTCCCACTGCCACCGCTGCTTTCCCAACTGCGAAAGGCAAGCCTGGAGGTTGCGGTGACATTTCCCAGACTGCCACCCCTCGCTAGGTCTGGGCGGGGAGGTCCTCGTCTAACAAACCCCACCGAGACGGTGGCCGGCAAAGGCTGCACGTCCCCGTGCTGAAATGAAATCATTTGCTGTCTGCTTTGATTATAATACTTCTCTCTTAATAACCTGGGCAAAGCGCTTAGAGCCGTAATTAATCCTCACAAGGCCTCTTCTCCTGCAGATCCGGCGAGATTAGACCCCTCTGCCTCTGCAGACGGCAGCCTTTGAAGTGCCAGGGGAGCTGGCATTTCAAAGGGGACAGATCCGGCCTGGCGCGTGGTGCCGCAGTGCCGTCCCCACGCACGAGCGCAGGACACCGCAGACCAGGGGGATGAAACAAGGCTGCACTTGTGCTTGTGTGAGCACCTAGCTCCCAGCTTTGCCCTGGAGCTGCAGAAGAGGCTGGAGAATGTACTTCCAGCTCCTTTTCTTGGTGAAACTCCCTGTCCCAGGGGCTGCGGGCAGCTTGTCGTTGCCCGTGGCCGGAGCAGCTGGGACGAGCTCCGACAGCCCTGGCCAGGACCCTGATCCAGCCTCCCGGCAGCTCCTTCACCCCGGGCAAATGAGAGGGGAACGATCAGCAGCGCGGGCACTCAGGGAGCTGGGCAGCAGCAGCAGCCGTGAGGGAAGAGCAGCTCCTCCGCGGGGCATTCAGAGCAGGGTTGAGAACCCGCTCTTTAATTCGGGCTGTAGATACTCACGGCTAACAAGGCAGGGCTGATGGCCACCCAGCACACCTTCCAGAACACCCCCGGGGTGAAGCCGAGCATGGCTTTCACGTCGTGGGAGAACCTCTGTATCCCTGCCGGAGGAGAGAGCCGTCACGGCCCTGGAGACCCACGGAGGACATGGGTAGAGGGATGTGGGCATGACGCCTCCATGCCCCATCCCAGCCTCCTCGGGAGCCACACGTGTTTTTTCCCCCAAGCCCCCTGGCATTTACACACGTGTGTAAGGTTAAATACAGGATGTTTTTCATCACAGAGGCAGTTTCTTACCGTAAAACCAGGAGACAGCTATCGTTTCCAGTAGCACCACTGCCAGGATTGAGCAACCAGCACCGAACTCCTCCAGCAGCTTCACCACGTAGGCTCCCCCCTGGAAGAGCACAGGGGAGGGGAGGGTGGCTGCAGACCCCGCGGGCATGCGGAGAACGTCTTCGGCAAAGTCCCATAGCAGGGGGCTTGTTGGAGGAACGAGTAGGTGTGTGGTGGGGACAGGAGCAGAGTGGTGCCCGGTGGTACTCACGTAGGTGAGGGTGCTCAGGGAGCCCAGGAAACAGACTGTGATGAGGCCGAGGACGAAGAGCTCCCGTCGCCCGGCCAGCACCTGGGGGTACTCGTCCATCACGGCCGTGATCACGGCCTCCAAGCCCCCAAACTGCAAATGGAACGCCAGCGTGGGGTGGAGAAATGAGACGTGGGGACAGTCACGCACTTGGAGAAAACCTGCTCCCCCCAAGGCCCCTTCTGCCCATGAGCGGAGTGGGGACATCCCGTCCTGTTCCCTCCCTCCGGGGTGACCGTCCCCTCCAACGGGCTTTGGGGGAGGCCAGCTCAGACCCACTGGAGACGACGATGCGGTGCTCCCTCCATTCCCGTGCTTGGAGGGCTTGAAGCCCTCCATCCCCATCTTGGAGCCCTCCTTCCTGAGGCCATAACTCCCCTTGTCACCCTGCTATTAGCCGTGGGACATGGCCATCCCAAGTCCCCGCTGAGGACATGGCCCCAGGCTGCAGATCTGTGCGGCCGTGCTCCGCAGAGGCACCTACCGTGCTGTCCAGCCCCAGCGTTATCATCATCAGGAAGAATATGATGGCAAAGAAAGTGGATCCCACCATGTTGGCGATTGCTTCAGGGTAGGTGATAAAAAGGAGGCTCGGCCCTAGGAGGGGACACTGGTTTGGTTTGCTGTTCCCTGGGTGCTGGTGGGAATGTGCTTGAGGAAGATGCCCCAAAGCCAGAGTAGCCGTGCCTGGCCCCGGATGAGATACAGGGACCGGACATCTCATTGCCCTCCACTCTTGGGAACCACTGCCAGGCACAAGCCCCCGCGCCCCGGCAGACCCCAGGACCAGCCACCAGCCACCACGGGGACACGGAGCCCTGGGGCAGCTGGGCACCACAGGGCCAGGATGGGGCAGTGACGCTGGAGGGAGACAAACCTTTATCTCTCGCGACATCCTCCACTTCCACGTCCCTCATCTCAGCCATGTAGCCCAGCACGGTGAAGATGACGAAGCCCGAGAGGAAGCTGGTGAGGCAGTTCACCGCGCTGGTGACAAGCGCGTCCCTGGAAGGCAGAAAGCAGGGAGACGTGTCCTGCAGCAGAATTCCCCCCCTCCAGTGCAGCTCTCACCCCGACTCAGCTGCTCTGGCCACCTGCACCCCGACCGGTTCCCTCGCCTGGCCCCGCACACCAAAACCACCAGTAAAATGGGGAAAGATGCTCAGCCTGTGGCCACGGAGCACAGGGATGTGGTTCCAGTACAGCCGTGGCTGGTGCAGCCCCTGTGCCCGCGGGGACCCATGGCTGTGGGAGCTCACCGGTAGCAGTTGTTGTGGAAATGGTTGTAACTGGCCAGAGCAAGGAGGACACCGAATCCAGGGCCCAAGGAGAAGAAAATCTGTGCAGCAGCATCAACCCAAACCTGTCAGGAGAAGCAACAGGCAGGCTGGAGAACAGGCAGGGGGTCCCCGGGGGCATGGACGGGGTCGGGAGGTGCCCCATGGCGTGCCCACTCCATGGTGTGCCCACCCCACGGCACAGGGATGGGGTCCTTGTTGGTACATGCCACCAAACCACCTCTCCTGCCTGCCTGTCCCCCCATGAGATGTCCCCAGGGCAGGGGACATGCCGCGGGACAGAGGGAGCTCGTTTCCCCCCTGGGGTCCTGCAGTAGCAGAATTAAGCAATGGCGTCTGTGCTCCCCCAGGCCTGGAGGGGGGACAAAGTCGAAGACCCCCGTCCTTACTCCTGCCCGGGAAGGTTTGTCATGGCAGCAAGGGCCTGATTACCTTTAATGAGAATTCTCAAGTGCTGCCTGGTAATTACCCACATGAAGCCCATTGTCAGGCCAGGGGGAGAAGACGGCACAAACAAAACCCAGCGGCAACGAGATGGGTGATTCAATTATAGATTTACATTTCCAAGAGCCTGTCCAGGGCATCTTGTTTCTGTAGGAACAGGGGCCCCATGGCCTGCCATGGGGCTAGACCCTGGGCAGGGGTGGGTGTCCGCGCTGGGGATGGGGTCTGGGTGCAGCCAGAGCCGGGGGGACACGTCCCACCGCACACTCACCGCGGTGCTCAGGAGCTTGCCCCAGTCCGGGCGCAGGTAGAAGACAACCCCTCTCCAGGCGCCGGGCAGGGTGGCCCCCCGGACCAGCAGGACGAGGAGGACGACGTAGGGCAGCGTGGCCGTCACCCACACCACCTGGAGAGAGGCAGCCCTCAGCCCCCGGCACCGGCAGAGCTGCTCCACCAAGCACACAAACCGCCTGTGTCGGCCATGGCCGGCTCGCTGGTGGCTGCCTGGGTGGCCCAGGGGCGCGGGGAGGAGGCGATATCCCATGTTTAAGCAGCCAGGTGAGCTGCAAGACCCCACCAGGTCTCAGTCCCTCCTGCCTGGCCCTGGCCATGGAGGGGGTGCTACGTGCTGGGCTCCGAGCCCCCACGTGCCCAGGGCTCCAGCATATCCATACCGGGCAGGGCTGGCGCTGGACATCTCTTTCTTACCTTCCCGGAGGTTTTCACCCCTTTCCACAGGCTGAAGTAGACGATGGTGAAGATGAGGAAGAGGCAGAGGAGCAGCTGCCAGTGGATCCCCCCGATGTCGTACAGCCCTCCGGATTTTTGGATCTCCAGGACCTTCCTCCTGCAGACAGGGATCCCCATGGCCGGGGAGGGGGTCTCAGCCCAGCGCGGTGCTGCTGGCTCTGCCCTTGCAGGCAGCCGGGGAGCGGGCTCAGCCCTCGGCAGGCAGTTCCGTGCTCACCTCTCCCCTGGAGCGCAGGGCATGGTGGCCACGAGCCCCGCAAGAGCACCCCCACATGATGACCACGGGCAGTGGCGTACCTCCTCCCAGGCCCCCTGGTCCTGCTCCCTGCGCAGCAAACCCGAGTGCCTCCAGGGGGATGTGCCCCAGCTTAAACACTTCCTCCACATACGTGCACTTACGTATAAAACTCTTCGGCGGGGGACCTGGAGAAGTTGGTCCAGGTCACGTTGCTTCTCCCGAAGTAGTTGGTGCAGTCGGGCGTGTTCCAGGGGTTGTCGCAGCTCGCCCAGGGCAGGGTGCCCGAGAAGGACGAGTAGAAGTAATAGAGAGCCCAGGCGATGATGGTGTTGTAGTAGAAGGAGACGTACAGGCCGATGATGCAGATGGCAAAGCCGATGCCTGGGGAAAGAGAGGGGCAGACTCAGCAGCCCGCGCAGGTCCAGCCCTCCCCCTGTCCCATGGGACACGGCTGTGGGGCCGTGCCGGCTGTGGGGACCTGCACAGCCCCGCTCACCAACACTGCGCGGTCCCCAAGCCCACGGTGGTGGTCTGGAGGTCTCTTACCTTTAAAGATGGGGCAGATGCGCTTCCAGATGGGGATGGCGCCCGTTCTGTGGAACTGCCCCAGGGCCAGCTCCATGTAGAAGAGAGGCACCCCTCCGAAAACAGCCATCAGCGTGTATGGGATGAGAAAGGCTCCTGCAGGGCGAGGAGCAGAGCGGCGGTGACCACTGCGGCCCCAGGCTGGCCAGTGAGCGCAGGCAGGCTGCGGATGGAGGGCTGCCGCTGCCACCCGTCCCGGTGCTGCAGGGATGTGTCACGGGGGAGCGTGGACGAGGGGTTGGGATGCGTGTTTGTAAGATGCTTTACAAATTATCTGTTCAGAGGGGTTCAGAGGTGTGAGGACCCTGCTCGGTGCCCCACCTGGGCTCTTGTGTCAGTCCCCACTGGCGTCCCAGCCTTCGCCGGGGACGGATCGTTTTTCCGGGACAGTACAAAGAGCAATAGAAACCATCAGGGTACAGGGGATGGGACACCAAGCACCCCTCAGGCATTGAAGAGTTTTGGAGAAAATCCCACTGAATATGCATGGTCACCCCAAGACACAAGTAATTAACGCTGTAATCTGCATTATTCATAACAATGTCGTCTTTACCAGGGCTACACTTGTACCCCATGGAGCTTTTGGAACTGGAACTGTTCTCTGCGCTCCTCAGAATAGCCCTGTTGGCATTAGTTAATTTAACCCCCACGGCCCCTCTCTCGGAGGGCTCTCCACCACCAGCCCCTCAAGGGTTTCTCTTCTAGGAACATCTCCAGCTGCTGGGTGAGCCCACCACCGGCCTGGATCAGTGCTCCCGCTCTGCGTGGCCCATGGCTGTCCTTTCCGAGAGCTGCTACTTGAACTTCTCACCCTCCCGCGTGCGTGGGGCGGGTGAGGAAAGCATCTGCCTGAACCACATCCAGGAAGAGTGGGGAAAGTTCGCTCCTGGTCCCACGGGAGTAAATCACAAATAACTGTGCTTCAGTGTGGGCACCTGGGATCCACATTTTAGCCTTGAGTATGGTACTAATTATCTCCTTCTAATTTTCCCAAGCAGTAGAGGATGTTACCCAAACGCCGACTTTCACAATTAAATCCACTGTGCTTTGGCAAAACGCACAAAATTTTCATTCCTCATTTTTAATTTCCACGCCAGGGGTTTTTCTGCTCTGCTCTATTTAAAGCAATTTATTTCCATGTCATTTACTCAATTTTTATTTATTTTTATTTTTTTTTCTTCACAGAGCTTTTGTATCTTAACTTGCTATTGATCTCTCACGGGAGGGGACACCCCCAGCCCTGTGCGGTGCGGGGACACACGGTCCCGGGGACCAGGGACACTCTGCAGGGTCCAGCACTGCCGGCTGCATGGCCGGGATCTGCGGCAAGCGGCCGGGATGCTTGGGAGGATTATTTTAAAAAGCGAGCCATCAGAAAATGTTGCTTTCACAAAGTCACAAGATCACAAAAGGTACAAACCTCCCACCCCAAATTCGCAGATTTTTAATCCTTTTATGCAGTTTGGACCATGCGACTTTCCTCTTTGTGATCCTAGAGCTGCTACCGCGCTGGGGAAGGAGTGAATGACACGGGGGAAGGAGTGAATGGAGGAGGATTTTGAATGAAGAAAGACACAAAACAGAAAAGAGACAGATGTCAGGAGAAGTTGGGTTGGTCTCTAAACTGCCCTGTCTGGAGAGGAGCAGCCGGAGACAAAGAAAGAAAAGAAATGGCGAGTTTTTCATCCTCGGAAAGATGAAAAACAGATTTCTTTTCTTCAAGAGAAGACTTAAATAATCCCAGTGGACTCCTTACCCCCTCCGTTTTGGTAGCAGATGTAAGGGAACCTCCAGACGTTGCCCAGATCCACAGCGAATCCGATGACTGAGAGGAGGAAATCCATTTTTTTGCTCCACTTGTCCCTGGGGTGGGTTTGGGGTCCCGGGGGTGCGGGGCCGGCCGTGGGACCCATCTGGGGGACCGTGTCCTGCCGGGGAGGGCTGGCGGCGGGCGGCGGGCAGGGCTGCTCTGCCATCCTGCCGCCCCGGCAAATCCTGCAGGATTCAGGCTGAGTAACTTGGGGGACGGGAAGGATTTTTCTGTTGCTGATGACAGATCCGAGGAGGGGAGGGTCAGGCTGACTGCGCTTCCCCACCTCCCGCTGGAAACCCACAGCACCGAGAGCAGCCGGCAGAGAAACCCATCCTCTGATCAAAGGCAGGAGGGGGGAGAGCGGTTTTCCGAGCGCAGGGCTGAGGCGCGGGGACCAGCCTCACCGCGCGGGTTTCTGTCCCCTCTGCTCCCCGGGCGGGTGCGTTTTGGGGCTGGGGTTGTTGAAACAGAACCGTATTTGCACACAGAGGTGCTGCCCCTTCCTCCTGACATAGTTATTTCTTTCTCCTTGGTGTATTTTGTGATTACCGCTCTGCGAACGATGACACCAGACCCACCAAAGGAGGCGATGGCTCATTCTTGCAGAGGAAACCCTGCGGAGCGAGTGGGGCCTGGAAATACCCTCTGGCCAGGAGGCAAGTGCAGGGCACATACTCGACCGGTGCTTGCCGTGGGCCCACCGGACCCCTGAGGGCTGGGGGCACCTCTGTGTGCTGCCGGGAGCCAGCAGCCCTCGCGCAGAGCTGCCCGGCTGGAGCCATCCCGCATCGCCCCGTCTGTCCTCACGGACCCGCTGGGTCCTTCTGTAGCCCGGGGGCACGAGTTGTCGCAAATAAACTGCTTGGAAGTGAAATAACTTTCACAGCCGCTGTCAGGGAGGGGACAGCAGCGTACCCAAAGCCATTGCCCTCCTCGGTTTGACAGTTTAGCAGCAAATTTTGTTGCGAGAGAGATGTGTGCGTGCAGGCAAGTCTCTGCGTCTCGCCACCGGCCACAACACAGGGGCTGGTGCTGAGCGAGCCCTTGCCCAGGGCCACCCGCTGTTCCCAGGGCTCCAGGGTGCTCCAGGACCGGCTTTTCCAGGCGCCTCATCTCTTATTACAAGAAACTACAGAAGAGATCAAACCGGGATCTGCGGATCTTAGGGTGGGGGTGAGCGGGTTGCTGTGACGACGTGACGCCAGTTGCCTGGCGTCTACCCGGCATGGGAAACCTCTGGACACTGTTAATCCTTCAGGAATATTCATGGAGACCCATTAGAAATGTCAAGTTAAAAACACTTCTTTTTTTTGGCGGGTATGTCTGGCGCTGGCTGCTGGGGCTGCTGGACCGGAGCAGCTCAGGGGGCTGATGCTGGTCCCCGGGTGGCCACCCCGGTGCTCTGGGTGGCTGCGGCGAGGGGGGCAGGATGGATTTAGCTGTGGTGGCACGGTCACCCTGGGGCAGGGACACGGCTCTGCCGGTGGACATCACCCCACTGGCTTCTCACCCTCACAGCGTGAGCACAAGAGTCCTGGGAAAGGGATTTTTTTTTTGTCCTAACCAGCTACCCCTCCTGCATTTGGCTGCCCCCAACACCTTGCCGTGTGTCCCCAGGTGTCCCCTGACCCGCAGTGGGGACCCCAGCAGTGGGTGGCCAAACTGGGGTGCCCAGCCCCGAGCTGCCCCCTCCCAGTGATGGGCGGAGGGTCCCCTCCTGCTGTCGATCCCCCCGAGCTGTGCTCGGCACGGCTTCTCCCTCTCTGCTTGGGAAATTATCGTGCCTTTTAACACCTCTCTCATTTGAAAACGCAACAATTTTCTGCTTGCGTGTTTTCGAGGAGTGGCTGGTACCAGCTCTTTTCTCCGAGGGAAGGGGTTTACCTGGAGGCTGGTCCCACACGCTGGTCCCTGCGCTGAGTGGGGAGCGAGCGGAGATCGGGGGGGTCCCGTCGTGGCCAGGCAGAGCCCCCCCTCCGTGAGCCCCATGGCTTTGCTGGTGCAGATCTCCCCCAAGCTGAGACCTAGCACACAGGTGAGGGACAATTAATCTCCTGAGGGTTTATACAGGATTTGTGTCACTCCTGGGATTTGCAAAGCCGTCAATTTCCATCGCAGTCATTAATTACACCACAGCTGTGGGTGCAGCCGTCGGACATTAAAGGCAAGGCTGTACTCAGCTGCTGGGGCAGGGGGGGACTGGCAGAGGGGCTGCGGTTGGTCCCTTCTTAGGGATGAAGGTGAGAAATCCCCGCTGTGAGTGCGATCTGTCTGAGCAGCCTGCTGGGGGGGAGCAAGGTTTAATCCCCCCCACCAAGGACCATCTTAAGAGTATAAATGACAGAAGAGAGACAGCCGGTGCCATAGCAACTGTAAAAAAATAATAGCTCTTTCTCTGTAGCTGACCCTTCTTTTCTCCGGGTAGTTTACGTGCAATGGCTCAGTGTGCCAAGTGTGGAGACCCTCCTGCACCCGGGTCCTGCTGAGGAAGGCTCAGCAGATGGGCTCAGAGTCACTCCCAGCCCCGGCGGGAGGAGCTGGCTGCGCTGGCGGGGGGTGTGAGGGACGGTCTGCGGTGGTCCATGGGGAGCAGGTCCCCCCGCAGCATCCCTCAGCGCAGGACACCGGGCAGGGGCCACTTTCTGGGTGCGAAGCAGCAGCTGTTCAAACACCAGCATCTTTTTAAAACTAAGCTACTTGCTTTCCTGAAGAGCCTCTGCTTTTCTCCACGTTGATCTTTTAAATCAGACGAGGTGGGCTTTTTACTCGCACCTTGGGCTGAGCTGGGCATGCGGAAGGTGGCACCAGCCAGGCACGGCTGTAGCTGTGCCCACAACAGCTCCAAGCCCGGGCTGCACGGTGGTTTTGCAACACAGGGACGTGCAGCCTGCACGTTCCTGTCTGAAAGCTCCCTGCGCCGAGGCACCCACCGGCATCAGTTTCCCAGCACGCCAGTGCTGCTCCGCTCCCAGCCCATGTGCCGCAGCCATCGGTTCGATGCCGCTGTTGCCGTTCCAGCATCCTCCATCCCTGACAGATCCCCCCCAGGGTCCTCGCTGGTGAATGAGCCGCGAATGCGCCCAGCGCTGCCCTCCCGCTCCCCCAGCTCCCACCTTCTCCTCGGGGCCCCCATCGCCCACCCGTGCCGCTGCCTCTCCGCACAGACCCACTGATGCGGCTGCCTCTTCTCCAGCATCAAGTCAAGGCTGCCGCTGTCAAGTCAATAAAGAGAGAGCTTTGAAATCTCCATTTCTTTTTTTTTTAGAAGCTGCAAGCTGGAAAAACCATTGCAGGTTCTCGGGGCTGCTGGAGGTGGGAGGAGGGCAGAGGGCGAGGTGTCTTTCGGAGATGGTTTTCATTGCGAGGAGTTGTGCTCCCCAGACTCAGTCCCGGTGTTCTGGGGTCCTGTGAGCACCGGGCTCTCAGCAGGATCCCGGCTCTGCAACCTGCTGGAAAGATGAGTTTTCCCCAGAGTTTTGTTTATTCTGGTCACAGTTTCCCAGCCCTGGTGTGGGGAGATGGCTGTGTTGCTCCAATCTGGCATGAGGCTCAGTGCGCTCATCAGTGACACACCAGACGGGGGAGTTTTCTGGGTAAAATGTTGTTATTTTGCCAATTATAGACAAATATTTTTGTCCATCGTCTGGCATTCAATTAGAAGCATTTCAGAGAGGAGGCTATGGAGACTACGTGGCATTTGAAGTAATACACAGCTGAAGTCAGGGATGCTGGATCCGAGCATTCACTTTGGGACATGAAAAGGAAGGGGCAGCCGTCGGGCAGCTGCGACGGGGGTCTCTGCCTTTACTGCAGCTGATGCTCTGAAAGCCGGCTGGTCCCCTGCGCATCACCCATCGTGCTCTCTAAATACCTGCAACATCGCAGTCAGACACACTCTGTGCGCTCCCTTCATCAGTTTACTTTCCCTTTTTCTTGTTCTTTTCCTTACTCAAAGCACAAATCGCTCTAGATTTAAAATGTAGAGTTTAAAACCAGCTCAAATCAGATTTAAATTTGAATTTCCAACGAGATAGAAGTTACTTCTAAAGAGTGTGATTATTTGATTAGCAGATTGCTTTTATCCTACCTGCTCGTCCATGCAATGAAATGCAGAGGAGTGAATTGTGGTCTTAAAACAACTACCCTGTTTAAGCCGCAGAGGCAGCAGTGGGAAGTTTAATTTAATTAGCATGATACTCAGAGATGTAACTTAATCACATTAAGTATAGATCAACGTGCTCTCGTTTAAGCTCGCCAGACTTCAGAAAACAGGGACAAATCATCTCCCACCCATCTTTAATCCAGGGAGAAGCAGAATTTTCCAAGGAAAAGGAACCAAAAAGGCTTATGGAGAGCTTGTCCCTGTGCTTGTTTAAGCTAATTTTTCCCCAAACGAAGGTAATATATTAGTAATAGCTCCCACTCCCTGTATAGCACCGTTGTTCCTGGGGAGAAGGAAGACAAGGAAATCACTCGTCCCTCTCAAATGGCCTAAGCATGTCCTTACTTGGTACACGGTCCCACAGAAGTGCCGGCACCACCAACCCCGTGTTAGCCTGGAGTATCGCAGAGATTGACAGGAGTGAAGATTGTATAAAACCAGCACGGTTCATTAACAGGAATGAAAATGATCTTCCTGCTCCTCTGGGCTTCCCTCCGCCGGCGCTGTGCATTTGTGTCGGGCTCAGCAGGTGGTCACCGCTCTCCCGAGCTCCAGGAGGATCCCCTCGCCATCACCCCGCAGCCGCATCCTGCCGTCATGGGTATGGAGGGGACCAGGCAGTTTTTATCAGAGCACAAACACTACGGCAGAGCTGCCAAGGTGTTCCGGGTGCTGTAAAAGCTGCTTAGGTTCATCTCTGCCCTTAAAATAAGTGGGGTTTGTTTGTTTGTTGGGAAAAGCCCTAAAAGGGGTGTTTTGGCTCAGCTTGGACAGACCATGATTGAGATGCTAAACTGAACAATTCCTGATGTCCTCTGCCAGTCAAGAGGCAGGTCAATGTCTCCAACATCATTTTCACCGTAGCAAAAGTGAGAAACAGGCAGGACAAACTCACCTACCTGTCCGAGGCCAAGTTCAAAGCTTTGTCAGGCAGCCCAGGCTCTCCTGGCAGATGCTGTTGGTTTAAGTCAGACAGTCTCATCCTGGGCCGCAGCAGCTTTACAGAGACCAGAGGCGTGCAAGGTGCTGTGCGTGACACCTCCGCGCTGTGCCCTGGCTCCTCGGGAACCTGGCACCTTTTCCGTTTCAGCATCCCTACGTATGGCAAGCCACGGCTCTACGTGGTTCCAGCGACAGCTCAGGGTCAGGGGAGCAAGCAGTCTGTCTCTGCCCTTGGTAATTTGATTCACCGCTTATATCCGGCGGTGCTCCTACATGGTGTTTTATGAGGCCGTGATGCCTTCATTATGAGTGTTTATTAGCCTGTCTTAATTGACCGTTCAAGACTGTAGGACCTGCGGTCATCAATAAATGGCAGGTGGGGTGGCAGAGCAGCAGAGCTCGGTAGGAGCCGAGCGGGCTGACTGTGAGCACAGCCCGAGTCCCGGCCGGCTGTGGGGGTCTCAGGTCAGACCTGGAAAGCCCTGGGTTCCTGCCTCTTGGCACCTTCGGTCCTTCTCCTCCCGCACCCCACTTGGGACCCCATCCACAGGGCTGTCCAGGAACAGACCCCGGAGTAGGCTGCTGGGCAGAAGAGATGCAATGGTGCCACCTGGTGAGACCGGGCAGCCAGGTGCCACCTGGTGAGACCGGTCATTGCAGGGAGCAGAGCAGGGACAAACCAGGCGCAAGACCACCGACGTGGCATGCCAAGTCCTGTGTCACTCGCAGGGGGCCCAACCTGAGGCCAGGGGTGACTCCCCGGGCTGAGATCGGCATCCCAAGGGTCGAGCCGACACTCAGCGACTGCAGGCAGGAGTTGTCACCCCCACCAGCGGTACCCAGAGCTGCCCAGGCTGGATTCCCACGGATCCCAGAGTCTTTCTGGGATCCATCTAGATCAGCGATCATATATACCCAAGCAAACCAGCCCAGTTGCTGCAGTTCAGTAACATTTACTCTGCCATCACCTCTGTTAACAGGGTATTTAGCAAGCAAATAAACAGCGAAAAGCAAATAGCATACAAGGAAATAGGTTTTCTCTACAGTGGATATGGCACAGGTATTCTCCTGGCCCCTGTGACAGCAGCAACGTACAGAAGAGGCCGAATTCTGATTAACCCCAAGTCCAGAGCTCCCTCCTCTTCTCCTGGCAGACGGACTCCCAGCACGGCTGTCAGAGGGCAGCCACCGCGATGGATGGTTCCTGCCGTCTTCAGGGCCACCCAGCACCAGCATGGAGCGCGGGGGTGGAAGAGGCAGCCCAGCTCCCAGTGCGGCAGCGGAGCAGTGCCCAGGGATGTGGGGCTGGTGGGACTGGGGACGTGCAAGATGCTGGGACCTTCCCTGCTCACTGTGCTGGGACTGGGTCCCTTCCCAAGCGATGGCAGCGAGGACCAGCCGTGGCCATGCTGGTGGCCAGCAGCCACGTGCTGGCGTGCAGCGTGGCCAGGCGCTGCTGCCCTCGCACTAATGCAGTTTGTAGTTATTGGAAACTGGACTGCGAAGGAGCCGGGATTCTGTTTCTATGGAAATGTCCTGGAACAGCAAACGAGGGAAGAGACAAACAGAAGACACGTTAATGGGCGCTGCTAGGCAGGGCTTTCTCTGAAGGGGCGGTGATTTCGATAGGAAGCGTCTCCTGTCAATATGTCTTCTCAGCTCGTTATCACTTTCCCGGCATGGGAGAGCCCACGGGAGCGTGCCACGATGGCGTGTGGCTGCCAGGACATTGTCACTTCGTACATCATGGAGCTCCCAAACCCCCAAATGACGCTGGACACTGTGCCCTCCCCAGAGCGGCCCCGCATGCGGGGGCACACCGAGGGCTGCGGCCCTGTCCCCGTGTCACCCACCCCGCGGGTCGCCATCCCCCGGCACCCCAGGGGGTCAGGGTGTGCTGGGGCCTGGCTGGGAAGGGGGGGTGTGTGTGTCCCAGTTGGGGGGTGCCTGGTGGTGGGGAGCCCCGGCTGTGGTCTCCACAGGGGGGCCAAGCCTAGTTGGGCTCTCCCCGCTGAGGGGTTTTGCCCAGTTCAGCCCCCCCTTGATGGCCGTGGCCTGGCTGGGGTCCCCCCCCGAGGGTCTGTGCCCAGTTGGGATCCCCTTTTGATGGCTGGGGCCCGGTTGAGGCCCCTCCTTGGGGGTTGGGGCCTGGTTCAGACCCCCCCGAGGGTCTGTGCCTTGTTGGGGTCCCCCCTTGGTGGCTGGGGCCTGCCTGGTGTCCCCTAACCGGGGGGTCCGTGCCCGGTTGGGGTCCCCCTTGGTGGACAGGGGCCGGTTGGGGGTCACCCCCCGAGGGCCTGTGCCCGGTTGAGGCCCCCCTTCATGGCCGGGGCCCGGTTGGGGTCCCCCCACCGAGCTTCCGTGGCCCGCTGGCGTCCCCCCTTGGTGGCTGGGGCCCGGTTGGGGGTCACCCCCCGAGGCCCGCCGGTTGCCGGGGCTGCCGGTGGCCCGTCCTCCCGGCGCCGGGCTCGGATTGGAGGCGGTGGCGGCGGCCCCGCCCCGGCGGGCGCGGTTGGGCGGTGCGGCCCGTTCGGCCCGGCCCGGCCCTGCCGGGCGGCCCCGCCGCCAGTCTGCCGGCGCTGCGGAGCGGAGGAGCGGCCATGGCGGCGGCACCGGCGGGTAGGGAGGGAGGGAGGGAGGGCGGGCGGCGGCGGCGGGGCCGCGGGCGGCGGCGGCGGGGCCGGGGCCGCACTAACGGGTCTCTCCCCCTTCTCCCCACAGAGGCGGAGACCCGGCAGCGACTGCTGCGCACCGTCAAGAAGGAGGTGGGTGCGGGTCGGCGGCGGCGGCCCCTCCCGGGAGAAGCCCCTCGCCCCTGTCACGGCTCGGTGACCCCCTGTGATGGGCGGCGGGACCCTCCCCGGCGGGGAGCACCGGGCTCGCCTGCTCGCAGCATCCTGCTGCCGGTGCCGCTGCAGAGAATTTAACAGTTCCCGCCCCCCCCCAAAAATAAACCCCAACCCCGAGCAGGGCAGCGGGTGGTAGCGTGAGCCCAGCCCGCTCCGGTGGGCTCCGGCTGCCCCCCATTCCTGGGTCGGTGGAGGAGCATCGCCCCCGCAGCACCGGCGAATTTTGTCACTCCAGTGTCCTGCATCTTTTGCAAATTGCCTTTTCGTGTTGGGCGGAGCTGCCCTCACGAGTTGGGATTTTCCGCAGGGGAAAAGGGGTGACTCGGGGTGCTGCTCGCTGTGGGAGCGGGGATGGGACGGGCCCCTCGTTGCAGCATAGCCCCTGTTGGTTCACCGGCGGCTGGGGAGCCCGGCAGCCGGCCAAGAAAATGGGGAACGTGCACATGTGTGTTTGTGTGGCCAGTGCCAAGCGATGGCGGTTTACGTCTGCCTGCTCTGGTCCCTCTCCTCGGGCATCTTTAACTCTTTGTCAGTTTATGCTGCGTTTTATGCTGAGCTGCCTCAAGCTCCTTCTACCTGTGCGGAGTTTAGCGTTTATAATGCGTGTGGCATTAATGCAGTGAGCTGTTGGTGGGTGTAGACGGGGAGCTGAGAGTCCCACGGCTCTGCCACGTCGTCCCTGTGTCGCTTGTGCGTGGAGGTGGGCGGCGTGGGCCAGCAGCGCCGTCTGGGCCACCCATCCGTGGCTACAGAGTCTTAAGTGGCTAAATGTTGTGGGACCTGCTGCTGGGGATCCTGGACTTGCTCTGCCATGTGGTGGAGCACTGGATCACTGTTATCATCTCCTGCCTGTGGTCTGTCCCCACAGGTCACCTCTCCTGGGATTTTGGAGGGTGCGATGTGTGACGTTTTGTTTTTGGTCTTACAAGCATCTTGATAACCAGCTTTTGGGTTCTGGCAAGTGGAATGTCCCTGCTGGGAACACTGCCCGGAGCAAGGTGACCAAGACCCGTGGGTGGTAGGCCTGGAGAGGGTGACGGCGCAGTGTGTTTGGCTGTTCATCCAGACCGCTTCCCACCTTTAATCCTGTGCCGGGTGTGGTGGTAAGGAATACTACTTGTTGCCTTGGCAACAGCTATTAAACCAGAAAAAGGGTATGACATTTATTTAGCATCCTGGATAAAGCTGACATCTCATTATTACCGTCTGTCTGTGAGGACTCCTGAGTGGAGAGAGACAAAACAGCAGACTGCGCGTCAACAGGGATGGGAGGCGAGGATTGCCCATCGGTGTGCCGGTTAAACCGCTCAGCTGGCAGACAGGAGCTTCCTTCTGGAGACCGCTGTGGCCTCCGCACGCTGTCACTGCACATGAGCATCTTCCATGCTGGCATTCAGTACTGGGCTTCTCTCCCTTTGCTCTTCCTCCAGGGGCTGCCTGCTGGAAGAAAGCGCAGCTTTCTTCTAGGCTGCCTAGGGGAAGAGAGCTGAGGGTTGTGACATGCCCTTTTGCTGGCTTTTGGTAGAATAAACATACTGTACGAGGGTTTGGTGAATGCAAGTAAAGGCTGAAGGAGAGAGGTGATGTATGGGGAAAGCCCTTCTGCCCTGGTGAAGTGCCACCAGCCGGTGCATCACGGTGCCGTGACGTGGGTGTTTGACACGGTCTGGTATCTCTCCAGCAGCCCTTTAGCAAGGGCAGTGCTGACACAGAGCAGAGATTTTTTTTCTGGTGGTCTCGTTGCTTGGAACATTGGTGAGGATGTGGGTTCTTTGTCCATGCAGGCACTGGGTGGTTGCGCTTTCCTTCGGGATTCTCCCAGCTCCGTGCCTGCTGGAAGCAGTGAGACCTGGCCGGGGCTTTGGTCCAGCGAGGTGGGGTGTTTGTACACAGCCACACAGGTGGGTGAATTCCATGTCAGACCCCTGCTCTGCGCTCTCTCCACCTGTGTTTTGCTCTGTTAGGATTTAAAAACACCTGGGGAAACATGAGCCCATAGGTGAGGTAGTTCCTTATTTAGTGATGTCCCTGAAATTGGGAACTGGTGGGGCATTCTGCTGCTCGGTGCTCCCTGCTCATTAGGTCCATTTTCCTTTTGTTTTTTCTTCCTCTCCTAGACTGACTTTGGGATGTCAGGAGCTTGTGCAGACTTCAAGGAGTAGCAGAAAGGGCCAACTGTAGAAATCGCCTTTTTTTTTTCTTTCCCCCCACTTCTGGAATTTCTACCTTTCACAAAGCTCCATATTCTTATTTTATTAGACCATGTCTGGTTTTGCTTCCGCCATGGCTGTGTGTGATCTGCTGAGGTCCTCGAGTGCAGGTGAGCTCCACTGGGACTGGGGACAGCTGTGGATCATGCTCGGGAAGCCACACAACATCTGCCATCCTAGAGGAATAAAATATTGTGAAGACAAGGTCTAATTAGACAAGGTAGATACATAGTAAACTGAAATTACCTAACGCACCACAACGAGCAAATGGACTTCGATATTTGGTTGTTGCCGTTGTTAATGCATTTTTATTTTTAATAAGATTTGCAGGTTGAAATGAGTTGTGCTATCAACCGTCTTCCGCTCCATATGGTTATAATAAATCAAACTCTTCCTGAAAGCTGCAAAATGGACTATTTGTCAGCAGACTGCAGGGAAGGAGTGGAAACATGACTTTCTGAGGAATCCCGTTTCCTGTTACGCAGGATAAGAAGCATAACCAAATCCTTTCTGATTTTTTTAGAGCTTGTATCAGATGGAATGAAGCTGATTTAAAAACTCAGAGCCTGAAATATCCAGGTTTATAAGGGTGCTGGATTCTCAACTAAAAATATTCTTCTTGCAACCCATGCTCCTCCCCTTCTTTTGCAAGTTTCGTTTTTAACGGTGGAGAATCCTGTAGTATGTTTTTGACTACCTCCAGGTAATTGCACTACCTCCAGGTGTATGCACCTGCATACAAAAAGCAGGTGTTCCCCATGAAATCCAGGCTGTATACTACACCATGCCTGGAAAATGAGGTGTGTGAAAAGCTGAATGGAATATGAAAGTAAACAGTCGCCTTGCTTATTCTTCTGCAACAACTTAGTTTATATTTAACTTGCCTCTCAGCAAGTAGCTTTAAGTCTTTTACTCATCAATAACTGCTATGCTTGTATTGAACATTTTGCTGCTTCTTAGAATTTTTTTTAAACCCGGTATTGATTGACCACAGCCCGCTTGCTTGCTGATGTCCTGCGGTCTTCTATCGGGTATATTGTTTATTTTTTAAGAGCTTGAATGGCTGTCACTGTGTAGCTGTTGACTAATTCCATCGTCTTGTATCATAGGGACAACAGTCAGTCTCTCTTCCTCCCACCCTTTAAATGAAGTGCCCCCGCTACGCAGCCATGTTGTCTCGTTCGTGGCTAAGTAACACAGAGGGACTGGTAAGAGCAATATTTTTTGCAGCTTGGGTTTATTTTTCTGGAGCGCGTATGTATGCCTGCGGTTCCAAAATATCAGATTGCGGGTGTCGATGCCAGCTATTTCATTCTGGATTGGTAGAAAATTGTAAATTAATTTAATGTTATTAGGAGTTGAAAAATTAATGTTGATAGCTTTAAATGTTCTCAAGGCCAATTTAAAAAAAAAAAAAAAGAGCCTTTGTGTAGCTGTCAAAACTGTTCAGGCAAAATGAAGATGAGGATGATAAGCTGCAGGTTTGTGATGAAAGCTGCTGTTTGCAGAGGGACCTTCTGATGTCTCTCAAGCACCCAGGTCAGCCTTTTTCAAACGTTCCTATATCAAAAGTAAACAGATGGCTTTAATGCAGCATTTCTCGATTGCCTGCATCGATCTCTTCTGAAAAGAGTATTACTAATCGCTGGGGACCATTTTCAATCCTTTCAAAGATAAAAGCGGTGGTGTGCAGAAGAGCTCTCGTACTCCAGAAACCCCTGGCTGGATCTTTCATACCCAGAACAGGTTTCATGGCGCTTTCTTCCTTCTTCGTCTTCCTTCTCCGTGTTCAGGGAGACGAGATCTGTATGGCAGAGGAGCCTCCCTCCTCCCCACCTAGCCTCTCCTCCCTGCTGCCAAAATGTCATCTTCCTCTCCTTGTGGCGTCCTGGCTGTTGCCATGGAAATACCTGGTTTTGCACAGATTCAGGACTTCAAAGCAATTCGGGGCTGGAAGTTGCACCTGGTTTCGGTGCAAATCATGTCAGTCTTTGCCATGTTGCTAATTGAATCCAAAACGTTGGTCAGCGTAACATTTAGCGCTTCGGAAAACAGAAGCTCTGTGGTGTGATGGGTGCAGAACAAAACAGGGTAAAGCTTTGACATCAGGCGTTGAAAACAGAGAAATGACTAAAGTTTTTCCTGAAATGTTGCAGCGTCTTTATTGAGCATCTCACAGCTAACAGTACCAGCAGTGCCAACAGATGGCATGGAAATTTGCATTTGACAAGCACAACAGGAATAGAACCAGCTATAACATGATCTTAAGTGATCTTAAATTAGTGTTGCATGTGTGGAATCTTGGCCAAAAGTTGCTGCCCTATGAGGAAAAGTGGTGCAAAATACTGTCACCAAATATACATCACTGAGATCATTTCTGTTTCCCCCAGGGTACAATGCTGCATTATGGACCCTTCCCTTTAATGTCTTTTTGATTGCTTTTCCAGCAAACTGTCCAATTATTCAGAGTTTATGTGCATTAACACCTTCTCTCTCCTTACCCCCCAAGGAAACTCAGCCCAGTTCCCAACCGTGGGCACACGTGGTTCCTGGGGAAGGTCTGCTGGCTGGCCTGAAAATCCCACGTGTGTCACATGGACGATACCCCAGCTGCAGGAGGTGTTATGTTTTATTTAGTAACCGGTGATAAATAATTAAATAAGACCTTTCTAAAAGTCAAAGGTCTCAGTTGGTAGGACGGCGATCAATGTTTCTGTGGCAGCAAGAATATGGAGCTGCCGAACGGCTGTAAAGGCAAGTGCGTGTAAAGGGTCTGGTGCCATGCGAGCTGTCCCCGTGCTGTCCTCCGGCGGTGCAAGGGGACTGTGCGCTCTCTTGGTCCATCGAAATGGCTGGTGAGAGTCCCTGTAGTCTCTAGGTGTAAACAGTGCACGTACTCTGAAGCTAATCTTTTAACTGATTGGAGCACAATTAATTGGAATTATTTAATGGTCAGCTAGTGAGCTCTTAGATAAGTGGCAGAGCTTGGCTGCAACTTGTGATGGTGCTGGAAAAGTCTGTCTGGCACCTGGAATAATCATAGTGTTTGTTGCTGGAAAGGTAAGAAACTGCATCTTGCAACACTGAGTTTGATAATGTGAATTTTATAAACATACAGCTAAAAATGATGTAGCTTTGTCGGCTAAAGCAAAAAGGCGGTAGGCAGACATTTCGTTTTCGCATGAGAAGGTAAATCTGGTTTGAGAGAGGTATTGGCCTGAGAAGTTCTGCTTTAGCTAAAAAGGTGACTTTTAGCTGCAGTGCAGGTGGTGCGATTGGATATACTGGTGTCTCTATCCACCATCCCCAGCGCGCTGTGCCCCACAGAGACATCTGTGAGCACCGGCGTGGACAGTCCAGAAGTAGAGGACTTGGGGTTTGGGGTAATGCCTTTGTGTCCTAGAGCTGGACACTGAGCCACCTTTGGTACACGCCAAACCTACGAGCCAGGGGCAAAAACCAGCCTCGCCAGGAAATGTTAGGTGGGTGACCTGGTGACAAAGCCCTGCAGTGTGACTGCTGGAGCCGCGGCGCAGGTGAATTGTGTTTGTCCTTGCGAATACAAACATGCCTGGGATTGTCTTAATATTGCATCTGCTTCGCTAAGTGATCCTTTAGCATTTTATAATACCTGAGAACTGATAATACCATAGCGCTACACGGACAAGTCTTACACAGGGTATGGGAAACCGCTTCCTGTTGGGCTTGACCAGAGCTTATTCCTGGAAAGAGACCTTGGTTCGGAGAAGCAATTAAAGAAATGCTTCAGAGTGCCCACATGGACTTGTTGCACCAAAACTTACATGTAAAATAGGATTTTTAACTGCTAGAATTAACTTCCAAATAGATAACGAAACCAGCATTTAAAGGCTGCAGTGAGAATGAGAAAACACCAGCTCATTAAATAATTTGAAAAGCGAACATACAAAAGCAAACCAAGTTTAAAGCCTGTATCATTAATGCGGAGGGGTTTTTGTTGGGTTTTTTTTGGGTTTAGTTTCAGGGGTTTTTTAACACATAGAAGAGGAGATTAAACAAGTTCATGGAAAGGAGATGCACTGAGATTTAGTGAGGAGACTTGCACAACACATGGTAATTGTAGATCTTGAAGACAGCGCTTCTCTGTGCTGGGTGCCCATTGGGATGCCCTTTCCGATTCCCTGTGTATTTCCTTGGGATAGGAGTCATCTTCCTGCAGTCTGTTAAAAAGAGATGGGAAGGAGGGGGGATTTCCAAGGCTGGCCCTGTGTCTGCGGGGGTCTCGGAGCCATTGCAGCGCTGCTGTGATTAGACAAGTTTTGTCTGGGATCGTAACAGTCGGTGCTTGGTAGCCCTCCTAGGCAAGGTGGACTCTAAGATGATCCAGGCAGTGCAGCGCTGGTCTTGCATCATCTCATCCCACCCAAGTCCTTGACATCTCGTGCAGAGGCGGACATTCAGAAGTAGCAGAAGCCATCTTAATTTGCAGTATATTTTTTACTGTAAATCTTCTGTTTTCAGGATGAGCGTTCAGCAGAAGGCCTTACTGTTTCTGAGCAAACCAGCTCCATAGCGGTTTCTAAAAACATACTTCTGCGAAGACCAGCTCAATCACTGGAGGCATTTATTTTACTGTAACTTTTAGTTATATGAAGTGACTGTCTTTGTTGGAAAGTCCCACTACAGGGGCTGAAGTCAGACCTGGTTCTGGTCTCCTGTTGCCCTGGCTGTACATGCTTCAGTGTCTGGCTGCTTTGTCCTTTTGGAGGGTGACAAAGGACTCGGAGCACCCGGCTGTTGGCCTCGCTGCTCAGTTACCATGTGTCTCCCTGCCAGAGGCCATCATCCAGGGTCCTGTCTCCGGGACCCCCGAGGCTGGGTGTAGCAAGCAGCCCGTGACCACGAGCATCGCCGCAGCCGTACAGCACAGATTCTGCAGCCCTTTTGGCAAAGTGACCGAGCTTCATCTCGAAACAGGACTGGGAAGAGGATCAAGCTGGGGACTCTGCATCTGGCTTGCTATAAACAATTCCATGGAGTTACAAGCACAGCCAAATACATGGGAGATGCTGTGCTTCAATACAAACGCCTTAATAACCAGCGAAAGGCTTTGCAAGAAGCGTGGCAGGGAAAATTGTGACTGTAAACATCACCGGATAGTCTAGAGTACAGGTTGTATGGTGACTTGCCTGGAAAAATCCAACCAGGTAAAGCAGAGTTGTGAGTCAATATTGCCTTAGATTAATTAAACCCAGAGTTATTGGTTGGCTCCTGATCTCTGCGCCTCAGTGGGTATTGTAACTGCTGTAATATTTGGCTTGCTCCACCAATGTAAATGACAGCTGGGGCTGGGTACGGTTGTGAAGCGCTTTTACGGGAAAACCGGACCTTGAGATGAAGCGTAACCCTGGGAATTTTGTAGCAGAGAGGTCTAAGCCCTCATCCTCGTTGGGCCCTGGGGGCTGTTGGGTAGGTAAGGTTCTGTTTGCATTTATTTTGGAAAAAAAAGCAGTTTGTGAAACAGAATTTTAATAGCAGTGTTTCAGCTGTGATGGAGCTGGCCAAGCCCAGGGGAACCAGAGGAGAGAGAGAGACCTCTGGGATCAGGAGCCTTGCTGGAAGTATGGGGGTGCAAGCTCAAAACCCTGGTCTGAAGTGGGTGTGCTGGGATTCCTGATGCCCCTGATGAATGCCATAACCCAAGGACCCTTCTCCACGCCTGTGGCTCTTGGATCCGGCTTTGGAGACCGGGCAAGGAGGAAAAAAATTGTTTTCCTTGTAATTGAGACGTGCATATGAAGCAAAGAAGAGCTAGCTCACTTGCTCATGCACGAGTCAGTGATTTAGAGAGTAATGTTTATAATAATAATAACAACTAGCCTGTCTTCTGTTGTATTTTTGGAACTGCAATTAATGCTGTTGAGTTTGTGTGGGCACCTTGTTGTGGGGTGTCCCTGTGACCCTGCTCTCCCAGAGCAGGGGGTGACTCGTCCTGGGCTCACAGCTGGAGCCGGGAGAAGGGCTTCATTGCTGTGGAGTACTTTGTGATATTCCTCTTGAGTTTACCTACAGCTAAATTATTAGTTGCTGTTTTAATTTCCTTTCTAATAAAAGAGGAGCAAACATCTCATTTTCCTTAGACTGGCTTTAGATAAAGAGTGGGCAGCTTCATTTGTTGAGATTGTTCTGGCTACAAAATGAGAATTAGCATTAAAATGCTGGAGTGCAGCGTATTTAGAGGCTGTTCAGATCTTCTCTATGGAGTGAGCCAAATGTGGGTTAGCTGGCGTTCTCCATCCCCACGGTGTCACAAACCCGCTTGGCTTTCCAGAGAGGATCTGGGAGCACTGCGGCAGATGGCTACGGTGGTGCTTGTGGTCCCAGCTGGCTGTGGAGGGGCTGGGGTCCGGGTGGGAGAGACCTTTGGGATCTGCAGACAGCAGCAGAGGAGACCTGTCAGGAGTTTTGGGGTTCTCTGGGTTGGAGCTGTGCCACAGATGCCAGCTGTGTCCGTTTCTGGGCAAATATAGAATTGTTTTGTTTGAAAACTTTCTCAGTATAACACTTGTTTTCTGCTAGGAGACCATATTTATCTGCCTGTCCCCTACCTCTTGGGGCTTTCTATTTATCGTATAGCCGCTCCCGTTCTGCTCTAGCCCTTCATATGTCGGGTGAGTGCCCTTGTTGCAACACCCTTTTCACTTCTATTTCTTTAGATATCTTTGATTTATTTCGTGCGATAACCTCAGTCAATACAGTGCTTTTTTTTTTTTTTTTCTTTTAATGAGTAATTTTCCACTAAACTGCGTCTCTTGGAAGGGTTTTTTTTGTTGCGTGCCTTGAGAGTGCAGGTTGTGCTGTGTTGGCACCACGATGCTGGGTCGGAGCCGGATCCCGCTGTGCCGGTTGCTCCATGGGCACTGGGTAACCAGATGGTCCTGGCCCCACGGATGGCAGCCCTGCCGTAGGTGCGACCGTCAGAGCGACGAGACAGCGGCTCGCGCCAAAGGTGGCTGACAAATATTTGAGTATACTGCTTTAATTTGAATGTGCTCCTCATTTTAATCGTAAGCTGGCAGCAAACGGCGTGCATTGATCCCCAAGCGTATTTTAGGGGGTTTAAAATACGGATTCTCGGTGTACGCTTTTGGGTGATTCATGGAGAGGTTGAGTCCCTGGTGGTTCCTGATCACAATGTTGCAGAAGAAATTTCAGGTCCTGAGAACTGCTGACCTGATTGGAGTTTTAAAATCCCCAATTTATTTTATTTTTTTTTTTTAAGCAAAATCTGCCGTGGTTAGCGGCATGGCCCCATGAGCAGTCGTATCCCTTCAGCTGCCAGGAGGAGCGGGGAGGCAGGAACAAGTCCCTGGGACCATGAGCAGACCACTATGGCCATGAGGGTACATTTTATATCTGTCTTCTCATTGTTTTCTGGTAGATTAGGTGGATATGTGAGGGAGAAGTGCCCATGACCCGCTGCCAGAGGAAGCTCAGCCCCGCCAGGTGAGGGCCATGAGCCATCTGGGCGAAGGCAGCTCAGCCTGCAAGGGAGAGCCTAGTTTTGGGGAATCCCTGAGGTCCCCGAGGCGATGAGGAGGTGATCAGTGGTGGTTCTTGGGCCGATCAGGGTTTCTAAAGGAGTAGTCACGTCTTTCTTGGACACTTGTAGTGCCAGGTGGAGGAGGAGGAGGGAACCCCGTTTTGATGTGCACCTGGTTGCTGGTGGACAAGAGGTGTGAGCTGCTTCCCATCTTGTACCGCACCACCGCAGCCAAGGTCAAGGGATGTGTCTCGCTGTAATGCAGCAGAGAGGGACTCCTTTCCAGTTGCTGGGACTTGCTCTGTCCCCATTTCTGTTTCACGCTGTTCCTTCTGTTGTTGACGTTTAAAGTAAAACACCGCTGGAGCCCTGAAGCCCGAGTGAGGATTGCGGCTTTCCCCTTCCATGGCGCTCAGGACGCGGCAGTGGTACCACGGGCAAAACTGTACGTCGGGCATAATGAAAATGTGGGCTTGTTAACCTCACCTGCCCTGATAAGGGCCAGCTGCGGTTTTTGGCCACTTGCCACAATAAAGCCCTGAGGTAGAGGGAGCTTCTGTGCAGGTCTCTGGAGTCAGAGCCCTCCGTTCCCGGGGTGTTCCTGCAGCTGGAGTCGCTGCTCTGAGCGCGGTTGGGATGTGGGAGTTGCAGGAGCTCTATCATGCTTTGCCCAGGGGAATTTCCCAGTGCTCTGAGCCACCTCCGGTCCCCAGGTCCACATCTCGGTGACATTCCCTGCTGTGAGTTCCTGACTCACTGTCAGCTCATCCGAGCTGCTGGGATGCAGGTGAAAACACTGGGCTCCGCAGCAGGCTCTGTTAGTCACCCAGCACCTCGAGCAGAGCGGCACAGGGACCTGACCCGCTTGCTTTGACATGCAGAGAGATGCTTTTGGGTTGAGATATGACTTTTTGCTTAGTCCATGTTTGTAAAAGGATTTCCTTTATTCAGCTGTCAGCTGTGCATAGCTGGCCTTGATTATATCATGCAAAGGAGTTTAATTCCCCAAATGATGCCATTAAAAGTCTCTCATACATGCAAGGTTTGCTTGGCCAAGTCTTGACGTGCTGTGTTTTCCTCTTCCCTGTGCCTTCAGAGGGAACATCTTGATAAGCAGAGCCTCTCTTACGCCAACATCTCTGCACCGTGAACCCTTTCCCCGCATTTTCTGAAACCAAAGAGTGAAAAGCAAGATATTATAGAGGCACTAGAGGATGAGACCTGGGCACGCTGGCAGCTTTGTATTTAACAGACAAAACCATTAGGAACTGAACATTTATAGAGACCAAACATTCAGCTGGATTTTTGCTGATTTCGGCAGGATTAGGGGGGGTGACAGCTGGGGATGGATGTCACCACCGCTCCGAGCAGGGTAGGACAGGCTGGCTGTGTGAGGCACGGCACCTCGGGAGCAGGACGGATGGGGTCTGCCTGGGAAGGTGTTTGCACTGGGGCTGCGGGGGCGATGGGGGGACAGGCAGAGTGGTGACAGACCCTGTGGTGGTCTGGTTTTAGCTGGCAAGGCTGCGGTGGGCACAGTGTCGAGGAAGCAGTCTGCGTGGAGGGGGGCGGCTGGCAGAGCTAGGGCGCTTCATGGGCCATCAGTCTGGGGCTGCCTCCTTCAGCAATAACACCTACTTCTGCAGCGCTTTCTGAGCCAGGCTCAAACCCCCCTGAGCACTAAACTCCACATCTCTCGCGTGCAGCTCTGGCGTCCTATGGAGGTGTGGGGGCAAATGGAGATGACGTTGCCTGAGAGCCGGGGCAGCTCTCAGAGATGCTCTGCGTTCTCCTGGCAGTGCTTTGGCAGGACCGCAGGCCCGTATTCCCCTACGTCATCCAGCTTTAAGGGCATTTCGTGTGGAATCCCACCCTGAAAATCAGAGCACCCCCAGCAGTATTCCCCCAGCCTGTGGGCACTGGGAGAAGTTATTTATGTTGAGAGTGCGAGGTTGCTCGAGGTGCCCAGAACCGTTATGCAGCAGCGCGCGTTTTGGTGTTCCCGTCAATGTCCTCCTGGTAGAGAATAACGGAGTTCAGCACATCAGCAAGGTAGCTCCCAGGAGCAGTGGGAGACATGGAGGGAGGACAACGTGCTTCCAACAGGAGACATTACGCTAGCAACCTGCGTTGGAAGCTGATCACTGGAAAAAAGAAGTCAAGGTGCTTTAAAAAATCTCCTTTGATAGCGACTCAGGTTTGTAACCTGTGGTTGCTGGGCGGGATTGGAACAAAGCTTGGTCTAGCCCGGTTTTCTAGCTCCAAAAAACAAAGGAAACATCACAGGCTGCACGGGAGAGCGGGCTGGGGAGCTGAGGCTGGCTCAGGGGTGGCTGTTGAAGCTGCTGGTGCCCTGGGAATTGCTCTGCGTTGGAAGGGCGAGGGCGAGCCCTGCAGGAGAATCCTCTTCTGTTGGAGCTGCTGAAGCTGAGCCACGAGGAGCCAGTCCCACAGCAGCGCGTTGTGTACCTGCCGGCTCCAAGGGGATGCATAACAGACAGTTTTAACGCACAACGAGTTCATTAGCACCTACAGGGTGACCTGGTCATATCTGCTGAACAGGTCTGAGGGGTCCGTATTCTGCAAAAGGGATGCTCTCAGTGGGAGGGGGAGAGCTGGGCTGTGTCAGTGCTGGTGGGGACAGGTAGGAGTGGAAGAGCAGTAGTGCTAGGGGTACTTGGATTTCTTGCTCTGATAGTCCTTGACTCTTCACACTCCTCTGAGCTACTGCTGTGGAGTAGCCGTGCACTCCTGGGAGCTTCTCCGAGGCTACTCTGTCCTCTGCAGCCCGCTTACCTAGCAGGTCTGACCTCCCATCTCGTGTCTGCAAAACACTTATGCTCCTAATTTATGTGCGTTCCTATTTATTTTCCTCCCATAATCGTGCCCCTGATGTGCAACCTACACGATAGCTTCCTTTTGATTAATTGCACCGAAATGAGTGCCAGTAATGTGTCACGAGCAGTACAGCCTCGGTCAGTCGGAGGGCAGCACTGATTGCATTGCTATGCAAATAGCATTTCTGGTCACATTTGGTGCCAGGTGATCATTGACTTCAGCATTGACAGAGAGTTACAGTCATTTGGGATAGCTATGTCACATGAAATTTGTCAAATCCCTATATAATGAAAGAACATAACAATACTGTAAAAGCGTTGAATAAGAGTTTTGGTTACCTCTGTTAAGATGTCTTTTATCTAAATGATGCTTGATTCCTCCAGTTAATTCTCTGCTCATAATTTTCCTACTTTGAAGTTTCTCAAAAACAAAACATCCCTTTTTTATTACCTGGCTTTTTGAAATAGCTGGTGATGCTTGGGAAGCAAAGATGCAGTGATACTCCATGAGACCTCTTGTGCCGTTAGGGGCGATTAGAGAAGTCAGAGAGCAGAGGTTTCCTACAGGCATGAAGCAAGCAGAGCACCTCGTGCCCACTCCACTGCAGGTCTCCTCGCTCTGGTTTATGGCTGAAATTCAATGTTTTCTCGCCTTTGTTCACCAGGTGAAGCAGATCATGGAGGAGGCGGTGACGAGGAAGTTTGTACATGAGGACAGCAGCCACATCATCTCCTTCTGTGGTGAGTCTCTGGAGGTTGGCGTGAACTGGGGGCTGGAGCACCCTCTTCATGCCGGGCTTTCCCTGCCTGGCGCTGGGGCTGTGGTGCGCGTGGTTCCTGGGAGCACGCTCCAGCTCTGGGGCTTGGAAGGTGGTTAATGCCAGAGGATGAGTTGTTCTGACAGCGGTCTGAGTCCCTGGGGCTGTCGCTCTGTGCTTAAAATATATTGAGATGTGTCAAAAGAGGGGGGGATGTTGGCACTGTATACAGTCACTTAAGAAATACTAGAAATTTTTTTTTTTTTAATTCCCTTGAGAATTGATTCAACAGCAAGTCTTAAGTCCAAATACTTCTTTGCTATTATGGAATACAAATTTATGGAAAGGAGCCTTTAGTCTGCATAAGTGGAGGAGCAGAGAGGCTGGAGGCTGCTAAAGAACTTTAAATGGAGTTTGTGGAAGATCTGCTCTGATATTGTGCTGGTTTTGGGCTTGTTTGCTGGCAGCTGTACTCTTCACTTAATCTGCTTTTTTCACCTATTTGTTTTTCTGCTGGTGTGACAATTTTGTAAATGTGGAAGTGTTTCAGAATGGATTCATCATAATCTCAGCAAAGTGTTTTTTAAAAACCTCCCTGAAGAGCTGTTGGCTTCTGTCTGCGATACGTGCCGGGGGGCACTCTGGGCAAGGGCTGCGGAGCAGGAGAGGAGGAGCATTTGTATCCCGAAGGTAGTGTGGAGCCAGGAGAGAGCAGCCTTCTTCCTGGTGGCACGTGTCACGAGTTTGAGGCCAGGTCTCAGCACCCTGCGCGGTGCAGGGCTCAGCAGGCCAGCACATCCCTGGGAGGAGCGTTTGGAGCAGCCTGCCAGCTCCCGTGGAGCGGCACGGTTTGTGGCAGCCCAAACTGCGACTGCGATGCGGTAACGCACGGCATGGCTGGTGAGCTCGCTTGGCAGCGGGGCCCAGGCTCCTCGGCAGCTGCTCTGCGCTGGAGAAGGCTCCTGGAGGCTGGAGAAGGCTCCTGGGGGCTTGACCAGCCCACAGAGCCATGCTAATGGCCCAGCACATTGGCTGCCCATCTCTTCTCCGACAAATGAAAACATAATTTTGCCCTTTAATAAGATCAGTGCTGATCGTCAGAGGGGACTTTGCAATCAAGGTGGCAAAATTAGATTTTTTTTCTGTTGTTTTGGCCCTTCTACGCAGCTTTGGTCACCCGTTCAGACTGGAGAATTTAAGTGTCTGCCCCAGGTAAAGCAGCTGCTTCAGCAGCTTCAGTTTTCCAGTCTGCCAGGTGCTGCCAGGGTCAGCATTTGCAAAAGCGGGGAGACCTGGCTGGTGGTCCGGAGGGTGGTTGAATTGGAAACCTAGGCAGAAGCCAATTAGTCTACTGATAGCCGGGCGAGCACCTGGCTGGGTGCTGCATGGATCAGGAAATTTCTCAGCCCCTTGTGGGTGCAGGTGGGCTGGGGCTGGAGCCAGATGGGGGGGCTTCAAAGAAGCAAAGGCACAGCATTAATCAGACGCGTGAGCTGTGGTTTCTGTGCCTCGGCAGCCCTGTCAGTGTCAAGTGTTTACCCACTCACCCAGAGCTCGAGAGCGTGCTTTGGCAAGGCGCCGGGTGCCCTCCATCTGCCTCTGTCTCCTCACTAGCAGCTGTCTGAGAGATGGATACTGGTTTTGGGAGATACCAGTGACCGCTGTGGAAGAAGAGCAAGTCCCATGCTGTCCTCCGGATTGGCAGCGGGCTTGCACCATGGTGGTTTTCCCAGGTGCTGTTGTTTTTGAGTCTGTTTATAGTCTCTTCCCTTGGCAGTGTTAGGTAGAGCAGCAGCCAGCATTGCAGCGGACCCTTCTGACAGACTCCTGCCAGATCCAGTGGTTCTCCCTCCAGGTGATGCTCCTGGGGCCACGTAGATGCAAAAGCTGTTGCTGTTGGTCATGGACAGCACTGGGCAAACGGTGGAGGTAGCTTGCCGAAGGTGGCTCGCAGAGGGCTAGTGATTGTGCCGTGTGTCTCACCCTGTTGTGCTTCCCCACTTGCGTGTGTGAGATGAGGCTCCATCCACTAAAATCGTTGGAACTGCCCTCTGTGGGATGCTCCCTGACTTTTTTAAGTTCCTACACTGGACTCATGATGGAAGTGGTTAGAGTTCCCTCTGCTGCTGACTTCCAGGGCGGGATGTCTTGTCTGGAGCAGATCTCAGGCACCTCCTTGGCCCTTGTTGCCATGCTGTGGTTGAACCCCTGAGACCAGCAGCCTCTGCAAAGCACTTGGATGGCAGAAACAACCTGTATTCCTTTCTGCAGGGCGCAGAGCTGCTGACAGACCTTCCCTGCTTTCTGCAAAGCAGCAGCGTTAAGGGACGGGGGCTGGTTGTGCCCTGCAAATGATATGGCTGAAAGGGCCTAAGGAGAGATTGCTACCAGCTGCTGGGAAAGCTATGTGCGGGTTTTATCTGTGGCTTGCTGTTTGCTGCCACCTCTCCTGCCCAGGTGACAGCCAGCCAGCCCTGCGGTCCCTGCTCGAATCCCAGCATAGCTGCAAGGGGAGGCATTGCTCCTGCGAACTGAGGAGCCTGGGCAAGCGCGGGGTGTCTGCTCGGCATTGCTATGGCCAGGGCTTTGGGATGGGGATGTGGACCTCGCAGGGTCCTTGGCTGAGCGAGTTTCTTGAAAAGGGCAGTGCAGTAAACTCCTCTGTCCTCCTGTGGCTCAGCCCTGGGACTGAAGCTGCCAGGGAACCTCTTTGCTCCGACATCAGGAGCCCTGGCTTCCAGGTAAGGGGGCGGCAGCCTGTGCCCGTTTGGAGCCCGATCTGCCAGCCCTGCCGGCGGCTCTCAGCAGAGATGTTTGCTGAGTTACAGTCAGCTGCGCTTCCAGCGCGCCCAGGCTGGGGCCACGCGGCTGCCGCTGAGCAGACGCTGCAGACAGCTGGCAGGAGGGGAAGCAGCACTCCTCCATTTACAAATAGCTGAAGGGCAGCTTGCTAATTTGGAGTCTGGGAAGAAAATGACAGAAGTGATGACAACTAGCTTTAGAAGAAGTTGCTCCGAGAAGGCTCGTGCAGCACTGTTACCGCTGAGTAAGACTGTAGCATCCACAGACAGGCACAGAAAGGAAAGAGAAGGGAGCTGTGGGGTCTCCTTTTCTGCTTTGGAGAGCAAATAGGCTGCCTTCTTCCTTTACTCCTGGGCCCTCGCACGAAATACATGCAGATGCTTGTTTTGGGCCTGTGTGCCTTTGTACGCTGTCAACCCAATGGCATCGAAAGAGCAGAACAGACTTCAAGGTGTGACTCATTCTCTGCTTTTCTGTGCAGCACGAGGCTTCGCAGCCTGGAATTATTTATAGCCTCCTGCGACACGGAGCTGAGGCATCCAGGCACGAAGGGCTCGTTGGTTCCTTCTGGCTTCTTAATGATGCTGCTGCACTTTCACTGGCTTCTGCTGTCTACACCTTCTGGTCTGTCTGCTGTTGCCCTCTCATTTGAATGGGATGTGCACCTTCCTTGGTGGTGTGGCTCTCCATGAACCGCCTGAGCTTACGAGTAACCTCTTTCCCTGACAAGCAGAGCGTGCGGCAAGGCTGGCTCTGGGTAGGCAGAGCTGCCCTTTTCTCTGGGGAGAGCTGCCTTCCTTGCAGAGCCCTCCTCACCAAGCCCTCCTCATCCTCTGCGTAGCCAGTGTACCGCAAACCCCTTCTGATGAAACCAGTGGTCTGGCAGGAAAGGGCAGCTGCCCTATTTTGCCTGCAAGGGAAGGGTTTGAAGCAGACAAACACGAGTTGGCATCTGTCACGTTCGCGCTGCCCTGGGAGGCTGATGGAGAGCCGGCAGCGGGGCTGGGGGCCTGAGTGAACCAAGGGGTTTGTTGTCCACATCAGTGCTAAGACTGCCTTTATGCTCAACCCCCGAGTGGTTTGATTCGTGCCAGACCACTCTCAGGATCTCAGAAATACCTTCAGTCTTTTGCCAAGAATCAAAACTTCCACCTTACCTGGCTGCAGCTGCGCAGAGCCCCTGCACTGTGTGTCTCTGCTGTAGGTTATATCCTTAGGGATGGGGAGAATCTTTACGCAGTGTCTGTTTGCAGCAGTGACAGTAAGTAAAGTATGAACTGGGCTCAAAAATCATAAGGTTAAAAAAGAACCTACCATTACCCCTGCATTTAACGTGGACAAGGTGCTCTTAGTTTATGTGCTCAAACCTCCGAGCCCTTGGGAGAGCACAGGGAGAGCTTTTCCTGTGGAGACCGCACATTTGCATGTATTTTTGATAGCAGAAGCAGTGTTTTGGAAAGGTTCAGGCTACGACGTTGAGGACGGATGCTGATGATGGCTTTGTCTTGCTGGAGCATGCTGGAAGGCTTTTCACCAGTCTGGATTTTCTCCCATGTGCTGCTCCCTGGCTGGCAGAGGGATGTCCGTGCCCTGGCTGTAAGGTGAGCAAAGCAGTTTGCCGCTCTCCTGCACGAGCGTGAGTGCTCTCGCTCTTCTGCTGGAAATTCGGAGTGGAACTGATGGCACATTGCACTGTGTCCAGCAGCTCCGGTGCCCAGCTGTACCAGGTGAGTGTGGGAGCCCGGCCAGGCTGGTGTTTGCTGCGGAGGCTGAGACCATCTCCGAAAAACTGGAGATGTCTGCTTGAGAACAGGAAAATCCCCAAAAATACAAATTGGAGGAGGGGGTAATGGTGCCTGGCCCAGTTCTGGCAGCAGACACTGGGGCTGAAGCCCAGCTCCATCAGCGTGGTCCCACAGAGACCTCACCCTCGGTTCAGCCTCAATGGAGAGGGGAAACCACCCCATGCTTTGAAGGTGCTGCTGTGATTTGCTCTATGTCAGCATAACCTTACATTCCAAAAACAAAGCTGTGGCTTTTCTGCCTGCAGTTCCATTTCCAGCTGGCTCCTGAACTCACTCGGCTGGGGTCGATGACTGCTGCTCCGCGGCGGGAGGTTAGCAGAAGAGACCTGCCTGAGCTTTCAGGAGATGGCTGCTCCACGGCTGGGTGCTGTAAAATGGGCATGACTGGGTGCAGTCTCAGCCATGTAGGGTTGTTTGTGTCTGTCACTTGTGTTTCAGCCTTGGAGCGCAGAACAAATGATTGCAGGGATGTGGGGTGATTTCAGCGTGTGTGAGGGAGAGGTGAGTCTTCTTGCATTTGGTCCCAAAGCCACGAAGCAGTCTGGTCTTACTTTGCAGCTGCGAATTGTCCTCAGGGACAGGTAGGAAGACTGATTCATGCATGGGCCATGCTATTTGTAGCATGTCTGGGCTTCAGGAGGGTTTGCGCAGGGCTTTAGTTAAAAACCAGGTATCCATCCAGTGGCTCTGAACGGCTGGTTTTGGGCGAGCAGGACTTGGCTGGCCCAAATGTGTTGCTTTTCTGCTGGTAGCAGAGGCTGCGTCTCGCAGCACCCGGGATGCCGCACGCCTGCCCTGCCTGCTCGGCGGTGAACTCGGGCATGGCACGAAGCAGGGCAGAGATAATGAGAGCATCTCTCAGCCCTAGGAGCTGCTGTTGATGGGTCTGCATGAAATGTCTTTTTAAATGTCTCCACAGAGTTGTTCAGCTGTAGGAAAAAATGCCTTTCCAAGCGAGAGGCGAATCAGCATCTGCTGGGCGGCTGCAGGGAAGGCTCAGCGTGGCTGGCTCTGCAGCGTCGGGTTCCTGGGGAAGGAGGGGTGCCGGGGTGCCAGAAACCTTGTTGTCAGACCCGGATCGATAGCCTGCAGAACTGTGGGTCTGTGTAATTTTCCAGCGCTTTGATCAGCCTGTTTAATAAGTCTGTGTTTGACACTAGACATCCATCCTGAGCCCTCCCAGGGGATTCTGGCGAACAGATTGCCGGTGGAGCCTGTGCGTGTCTTTCTGTGGAGTCATCGCCGGCTCCCATCGCCGGCAGAGCCGGCTCCCCGGGCTCCCCGCTCGCTGCGGGACCGGGCAGGGAGCCTGGCAGGAGAGGGCAAGCGGCCGGCGCTTTCTGGGCACTCGCTGTGGTCTGGTGAGTGCCTGAGGCTGCCTTTCGGCAGAGCCCAGTGCAGGGAGTTAGGCAAAGCCTTGCATGAGGACTTCACTGCTGAGTACCAGCTGTGAGGAGCCGCCACCGAGCTGGGAGGATCTCCCAAGCCAGACGGAGCTGCTGGCGTTGACTGTGGTTTATCCCCAGGTTCTCTATTGCCTTTAGGGTTTTTTTTGGAAAATGTTTCGTGTGATCACTGAGATTTTTTTTGTGAAAAAAAAAAAAATAAAAAAATCGCCCCATTTCCTCTGCTGCTTTGGAAATCCTCAGTGTGCCCATCTCTTGCTCACAAGCTTTCTCCTTCTCACTTGGATCATCCCAGCACAGGGGGCCAGGGGGTGAAATCTCCTGTTCCAGCCTTACTCATCCCTCAGCCTGGGCCGGAGGGAAAACTTCAGCGAGTTGTTTGGTTTCCCTACAGTCTTCAAGAAACCTGGGAGGAGAATGTTAGCCTGTTTGTCTGCATTGCAAAGCAATTATCCTACCTGGAGAAGATGCCGTGCGCTTGCTTGTTAGTTATCTCATGTCTGATGAGGACATTTTCCTGAAGGCCAGGTGGGGGTGTTCTCTGCCTTAAAATATATCGTCTGAGGAGTTATACATCCTATCCTTCCATTTAGCCCATTGATTAAAGGTGGTGGCGGGACTGATGAGCACAGTGGAGAGAAAGGAGAGGGACTCGTGCGCTGAGCTTGCAGGGGGACCCCAAGTCTGGTGCGCTGTTGGCAGTGCCCTCCCCAACGACATTGCAAAAACCTGCCCTCTGTCCCAGGCTTGGCTGGGGCTGCTGGCCCCACAGGCAAAACTGGTCCCCTGAAATGGTTTCTGACCCCTTCAGCCAGGGGAGCAGAGGCAGATGCGTCGCTGTGCGGTGCACAGCCACACTTAGCTTCAAGCTGTTAAACCACAGATAAACCGTTTACTCCCACAGGCTTAACCTGAGTGACTCCGTGTGCGCGGGCTCTTGGCACCTCCTGATCCATGCAATTACTGCCACACCATGAGCTGGTGGCTCCTCTGCTGGGAAAATCACCGCTCTGGTAACAGCGATCCTGCTGGTGCGGACCTGGAATCAGGGTGCAACCTCTGTGCATGCTGAGATTTCCCAGCTTTAGCATAGATTTGTTTGCATTCAGCGTATCGCGGAGCGGAGTCGGATACTGGCATTTTCAGAACACAGGGCTGCAAGGCACAGTGGTCCAAGTCCTTTCTCCCTCTCTGCTTTATGAATGAACAAAACACTCTGAGAAATCCTAATCCAGACTGCTAGCTTGGCACGTCAGCGCAGACTGCTCGCTGTTGGCGGCACAGAGATACCACCTCTGTGGTCCGAAAGCTGCACGTTCCCATTTCATCACCAGTCTAGTAAGGTCTCTGTAGGCTGTTGGTTCGTCAGAGAAGTGAGTCCAAGACAAGTTAGGCTGCCTGACTATCTCAGGTGATTTCAGGAAGACGCTGGATCTACTTTAACAGGCACAAGTTAACTCTCCGTTGAAGTACGTACATCTTTGCGCAACCCTGGTTCATGTTTACTTCCATCAAGCTAGCCCTTTTGTCCAGATTAGCCAAACTTCTAATAGACATCACCAACCTCAATTTTTCTGTTTTGCAAAACTGAAATTGTGCCTCTGTATAGTCAGCAGAACTGATGACTCTGCGGGCAGAAAAGCTGTACCACTGTCTGCTGCTTTGGGTCAGAAGACATCTGGGTTCCCTAATCTCCTGTCTGCTCAGGCAGGAATAGAGCATGGCACTGGTTTCCTCTTGGGAGACGTTTCTGCTGTGGAGCAAGGTCATGGACACGGCAGGAGACTGGCTGTTGTGACGTGGGCTCCGAGTTCTCCTGCCGCTTCACTAACGACTGTGCTCTGTTGCAGCTGCTGTGGAAGCCTGTGTCTTGTACGGCTTGAAGCGGAGGGCGGCAGGATTCCTACGCAGCAACAAGATAGCAGCTCTGTTTATGAAGGTGGGCAAGAGCTTTCCTCTGGCAGAAGAGCTTTGCAAGAAGGTGCAAGACCTGGAGCAGCTCATTGAGAATGCGTAAGGCACCAGCATTGCTGTTATCCCACAGGTCGCTTGCGTTTCGCTGTGGTTGTGTAGTTTGGGTATGGCTGTGGACCTCAATGTCCCACTTGAGCCTCTGCAGGTGGAATTGCTCTTTCAGTGAAGCAGAGTCCTGTCTTGGGCTTTTGATATCTTTGAACTGGTTGGTTTTTTTAGGAGCCTGTGAGTTACAGTTGTGGTTTAAGCTAGGATGGGCAAGGTCTTACTTCCTTTGCTCCTTGTCTCATGCTTAGGAACAGCTAAGCATGTTTGCTCCTGAGCTGTCACAGTTTACGGACCAGTGCACTAAGCCAACTGGAACCAAATTTGGTCTGCCTCGACGTGCAGGGCTTGAACCTGCAGTAATTCAGCTTCTGCTTGAGCGTGGCTTACTCATCCTTGGACAGGAACCAGGGAGATGGATGGTGCAGCCACCTGGGGGCAGGAATCTTTATGTTGCACTTTGCCTGTGAACTGCTGTCCTCAGGCACCGCTGGAAAAGGTGTGTGGGTTGGAGGACTCTGCTGAGACACAGGCTTGTTGCAGGGTGCGTTTACAGTGGGAAACCTATTTACTGAAGCCAGTTTTCAAATACAGATGTGGGCCTTCTGGCCTAGGGGTGGAATAGATGAAGGGAGCAGTCTCCAGAGCCCTGTCCCCGCACGGTTCCCTGGGCATGCCCCAGCCACCGCAGTCAGCACTGCTGAAACCCCGGCCTCGTGCCCCACAAGGTGCTGTGAGTGCCCTGCGCTCCCGCAGCGCTCACTGATGAGATGTTGTTGTCTTTTGCCTTCTACGTCTAAAGGCGAAATCAAGTCCAGAGCATCCCGGAGAACGTGCGCAAGATGCCGAAGCTGCCCAACCTGTCTCCTCAAGCCATCAAGCACCTCTGGATCCGCACAGCCCTCTTTGAGAAGGTCTTGGATAAAATCGTGCATTACTTGGTAGAAAACAGCAGGTGAGTGCTGGCACAGGCCAACCATTTGCGCCTCCAAACTCAATACCAGCATCTGCCCCTTCCGATGGTCCTGGAGGCTTTGCTGGCTGAGCTGTGTCCAGGTGGGCCAGAGAAGTCCCTGGGTGGGACAGGCTGGTTGTGTTGCTCCGTGTCCAGCATGGGGACTCTGAGCGATTCCCTGCTGCTGGTGGCCACTGTACACTCCCTAAAATAAAGACAGGCCATCCTTGCTCTGCTGACAGCTGGGTGTTGGGGACCGCATCGTCCTTGTCTTCTGAAAACTGTGTGCTGTGGTGTCCTGTCCTGGGGACGCATCACCTCCAGTCTTCGGGATGTTTTGCTAGGAGATGGTGATGCTTGCAGTGTGCTGCAGGAGGGCATCTGTTCCCCAGGAATTTCACAGCTAGCAGAAACAGTCTGTTAAGGGCTCCTTGCCCTCTCACCATCAAGGAGTGATACAGAAAGAGACGGGCATTACAATGATTTAAAACTACTGTCTGTCATTTTGCAGTCCTGGGGGGCTGAAACGCTACAGCATTCTGCTCTCTTTTGTTTCTTCTAGTAAGTACTATGAGAAAGAAGCTCTCCTGATGGATCCTGTGGATGGGCCAATTCTTGCATCTTTATTGGGTAACGCTTTCCTCTTGCCTTACTTCGATCGCTTGCTTTCCAGACCTCTGCTCCCAGTTCTGTGATCTGGGATGTGAAATGCAAAGGTTTTCTAGTAAGAGCTTCAGAAAACTTAATAGCCCCGGACAGGTAGCCCCGAGGAGTGCTTATAAAGACCCCACAATGCCCAGCTGCTGAGCAGTGAATAGAGGTGGAGGGTGTCAAGGCTGAGCTTGGGGTTTCCTTTTCTTGCACAGGCTTCAGTGATATCGATGGGCATGAACCAGGGCTGAGGCCGGGCTCTGGGAAGCAGCGTGGTGCTGCAGCGCAGGGCTCGGCACGCACACCGCCAGGCAGGCAGGGGGTTACTGCTCAGTGCCAGGGCTGGCTGACCCCTCCGAATTCTTCCCCGCTGTTACACAGTGCAGCAGCAACGTGCGCTAAGCCTGCTGCTTGTTGCCTGCTGTCCCACCAGCCCTGCTCTGAGACGCTGGGCTCCGGGGATCTGAGCAGAGACCACAGTCTTCGGAACAACACCGGTGACTTCCTCATGTTTGCGATTTTCATCTCTGTGCAGTGGGGCCCTGTGCGCTGGAGTACACGAAGATGAAGACGGCTGACCACTTCTGGACAGACCCCTCGGCTGACGAGCTGGTTCAGAGGCACCGGATCCACAGCTCCCACTGTCGCCAGGACTCGCCCACCAAGCGCCCAGCGCTCTGCGTGAGTCGGGGGCGGCCAGGCTGGGAGGGACAGCCCTTGGCAGTGCTTCTCCTGGGGTGCACAGGCAGCACTTGAGGTTCCATCTGCTTCAAAAGGGCTGTGAAACCCTCTGATGAGAGAGTGTAGAAAAGTGCAGTTACTTGAAGTCTTCAAGCCAGAAGTGCCGGGAACGTGGGCCGTGGAGACTGCAGGCGTGCTGGACCAAGGCAGCACTGCATCGTGGGGTTTCCCCCCTTGGGGAACAGCATGTGTGATCGAAAGGCACAGGCAGCTGAAGTCTGCTCTGTTTATTGCAAACAAAGCGCACTCCTGGGGCTTCTCTAAGTACAGAATCAAGCTTGGCCAGAGCCAGGAATCCTCTTAGAGGATACAAAGGGAGGATTTCTAGTAAGGTCTTTCTTAAGTGTATAAGCGAGGAGGGAATGAGGTTTCAGGAGAAGCTTTTTGAAAGCAAGAGGCGTCTGTGCTGACCTCACGTTTGTAGGTGGATCTCTTCCAGATTCAGAAAAGGCATTCGAGTGGCAGTATGGATGACCGGCCGTCGCTGTCTGCCAGGGACTACGTGGAGTCGCTGCACCAGAATTCCCGAGCCACGCTCCTCTACGGCAAGAACAACGTCCTGGTGCAGCCAGTAAGTACCTGCTGGGACATCTGGGTTTTGCAATACTGCTCTGCTCCCCGCCAGGTAATTCGATCCCAAGTTGCTCTTTGGTGGAGAAAAGCACAGGCTCATTTCGACTCTGGGAAGGCAGTGACTGGGCTGTTTGCTGAGGTCCTGATGATGGATCCTCCCAATTGAATGGAAGACTTCTCTGTCCGAGTAGAAATAGGCTCCTTTCCTGACCAGAGGCCACAAAATGCTTCCTCCTGTCCCTTCATGCTTATTGTAGTCAATTAAATGAAGTGCAAACTGCTTAAGTGGAGTTCTTAAGTTTGCCTCAGCTGGGCAGCTGCTCTCAGCCCTTTTCCAAGCTGGTGAGGTGTCCTGTTGTCTCTGCTGGCAGGTTTTGCAGGGCCACTGGGGGTTTCTCACTGTTGGTGAGTGGATGGGCTCGGGGGCAGCAGGTAGGGCTGTGCTACGGTCCAGGACCATGCTCCAGGGCATGGCTCAGCTTCACGTAGCCTGAGGTGGTGCTTCATGCTTCTGGCGTCTTCCAGCCTGCTCTCACCGGCTCACGCTCTCCCTGTGTTTCTCTTCTCAAGCGAGACGACATGGAGGCAATCCCGGGATATCTGTCCCTTCACCAGACTGCCGACATCATGGCGCTGAAATGGACTCCCAACCAGCTGATGAACGGCTCCGTGGGGGATCTGGACTATGAGAAGAGGTGACTGTCTCCGAGTGCACCCTGACGTGGGGCAGAGGGGAGGCAAATGTTCCCCGGGTTCGGAGTTTGGATCTGGTGTCCAAGGCCATCAGTGAGTTTTCCCACTGACTGCAGAGCAAAGCAGTCATCCTTGAGTCTGTAAGAGGAGAGGGGAGAGGGAAGAGGCCTGAGGTGGGCTGCAGGAGGTGGGGGCAGGTGCTGTAGTGTTGCTGGGAAGTGTTCAGCCAGGGAACTGGAGGGTGCTTGTTCTGAAAGACGCAGCGTGGTTTCATTTGTTGCCCTCGGGGATTTCCTCAGGAGAATGCCCTCTCTACACACGAGGCAGTGCTTTCAGGTTTATTGTGGTTATTTTAATCCGGGGAACTGCGGAGCTCATCAACAGGTGAAGAGTATCTGCAGAGAGGGGGGACGTGAGCAGTTCCCATGTAATCACACCTTGGTAAAAGAGCGTGTGTCGTTTTGTAGTGCTGTTTCAGTGCAGTATGCTGCTGATCCTCTGTGGGGGTATTCAAAGTCCCTTGGATTTGACGGAATCCCTGGAGCTTATTTCTCCAGGGGGCCTGGAGTCTGCTTAGTTTGCTCGGGTGTATTGCTGTGCCCTTTTGCCTGGGATTGCCTTTCGGGCTGCTGGCATTTCTGTTGAGAGCCGCCGTCATTTTAACGAACTACAGAATCATGCCAGGTCCCAATTTGCCTGAAAAATGAAACAAAGAAAAAAAATAAATCCCTTTCCACCAGCAAACACTTCAGGAAAGCTGGAATGTTTAGGACACCATTCTTTGACGTGGGGTAAAGGTCGTCTTCAGCAAAACTTGTTCTCAGTTTTGTTTCTTATCAATTGTAGTTTTTTGGGTTTTGTTTATCTGTGTTCTTTTCATCTCCCCTTTGTTCTTGGCCCCTGGGCCGTTCCATTATGCCTGGTACCCTCCCCCTAAAATGCTATTTTCATCTCTACACTACTTTTCTGAGTTCTTGACTTGGGCATCAGCCTAAGCTCTAAAACTTCCCAGTGTCAAGACGTGACCAAGGAAGAGAGGAGTCAGATGACAAAGTAAGTATGAATCTACAAGGAATGACTCTTACACACCCCTTCCCATCCTTAACTGTCTTTATGAGCCTTTATTTTAAGCACTATTTTTGTAAAGTGACAGATAATGCTGCTCAGAATCTGGAAATTGCTTTGTTGCAAAGCAGTAGGATGTTATTAAACGCTGACACCCTCACAGAGCTCTTGCTAGGCTCTCCACAGAAATGAAACCTTGCGTGACGCCACATGTCTCCTGGCGAGATCCCCATCCCCGGCGTCCTCCTGGCGTCTCTGCCCCTCTGCCCTGCCTGATGACCAGCAGCTCCCCAGCATTTTCTCCATTTGCTCAGTCACCTTGAGGTGCCTGTGCTCAGCGAACGCAGCTCTCCAGCAGAAGCAGCTGGGACCAAATCTATTTTCAGCTTTGAAAAAAATCCATAAATTGCAAGGGTTTATTTTCCCCTCCCTTGACAGGAGCTCAGCAAAGCAGCAGCCCAGGCTCGGACTGCACTGCGCGTTCCCTTGGGGCTCCGGGGCTGCTCCTACCAGCTTCCTGGGGTTCTCCCAGCACCGCAGCAGGGCGAGGAGTCCTTTCCAGGGTGCCCGGAGGAGAGAGCTCAGCTCTGCAGGGCTCCACATCCCTCCCTGCAATTTCTAGGATCTGTGGGCACGTTGTCTATGTCTGGGAATGACGTGAGGGTGGAGAAACAGCCCAGGGCAGGTGGGACTGGACTTGCCCTGATGGAGCTGTAGTAGCAGGCACAGTAACTGGTTTGAGAGGGATGTTGTCACTTACTCGGGCTGGCTTCGTGGCAGTTGCACTGCTGCTGGGACCTCATCCTTTTTGTAGCTTCCTCTGGCACCAGGATAGCTGGAGGCAGGATCTGGAGCTGATGTGAACAGAAGCAGAACCTCTTGCGTCCCTGAAGCTCATGGCTTTCTCTCTTTCTCTGTTCCAGCGTGTACTGGGACTATGCCATGACTATTCGCCTGGAGGAGATAGTCTATTTGCACTGTCACCAGCAAGGTAAGACCAGGGTGGGGGGCTGCTGGAGGGTGTTATCACCCTGGCGTTTGCTGCATTAGATCTTTGTGGAGTCCCTGTGTGGGGATGTTTCGATTCAGCCCCAGGGCAGATGTCCAGAGCTCTGCGTGGTCACTACTATGTAAATGCTTCTAGGAAAACCTTTAAACCAGCTCCTGGCTGTGGTGCCTGGCTGGGCAGTGCTCCCTACGGAGCAATGCTCTGTGGTTTTCCAGGGTGCTATCTCCCAGGCAGGCCTTCTCCAGGGCCCCAGACTTGTAATGGACTTAGGGAAGAATCCAAACAACTTCTTCCCTAAGTAATGGACTTAGGGAAGAATCCAATCTGCACACCAGAAAGACAATTCCCTGAACTTTCTTGCCTGCCCTCCACATTTTTGACTGGTAATGTTTCCCTCATTCATGTGTCTGTCTTCTCTCTGCTGTCACTGTTGCTAATAGTAGACAGCGGTGGAACGGTTGTTTTGGTGAGCCAGGATGGGATTCAGAGGCCCCCGCTGCGCTTCCCCAGAGGAGGGCACTTACTGCAGTTCCTGTCCTGCCTGGAGAACGGCCTCCTGCCCCACGGGCAGCTGGATCCACCCCTCTGGTCGCAGCGGGGAAAGGTAGGTGCCCTGAAACTGGGCTTGTTCCTGAGCCCATGGCACTGCAGGTTCTTGCTGGAGTGTCTCAGAGCAGCGTTGATGGGGAGGATGCTCTGCTCGGTGTCAGTGGCTGCTGCATTTTAAACTACCCACCTCCCGAAACCATGAAGGAAGGTGGGCTTGAAATACAGCAATTTGATTTAGTTCATGTCCTTCACCAGCTAAACAGACCATTCTGGGCAAGTCAGAAGGGATGTGGTATGGGGGTGCTGGCCATGAGGCATGGTGGGTTTGGTTCTCACGGACCTGGCCGTGCTGCATTGATAATACATACCCTGCTCACAAACAGGGTTATATATTCACTGCGTAACTGAAAGATTAATCCAAAGGCTTCCAAAGGGAAGCTGCAAATGTCGCCCGGGCTGACAAAGCCCGTGCTCTTGTTGGGCAGGAGTTTGGCAAGCAGGGCAGCCACCATGCTGGCCAGTGTGGTGGGGTGGCTTGTGAAGAGCAGGTTTTGTTCACCTAGGGGAAAGTGTTTCCCAAGCTGAGGAAGCGAAGTCCCCAGGGCTCCTCCGAGTCTGCGTCCGACAAGGAAGATGACGAAGCCACAGATTACGTTTTCAGAATAATCTACCCAGGGACGCAGTCTGAATTCGGTGAGTGCGTTGGCAGAGAGTGTTTGGGGTGGGTTGTATCGGGGTGTATGAGCAGGCAGAGACGCAGCAGTGACAGGCACATTGCAATCTGCGCCAGCGAATGGTTCCAGAGAAATGAGCTTTCCTTGTACTACCTTTTATTCAACTTCATGTATAGGTTGGGGTTTTATTTTTTTCATTTTAACCTTTCACTTGCTACTGAATCCTTCATTTCTGCAGTTACGCAACAGACCATGACTGCCTTAATAGCTGAAAAAAAAATTCTTGCACACAAGGTTCACTTTGGTCACTTGGGTGTCACTTTTCACTACCACAAGCCTGGGGATTCTTCTCTTGCTATGACCAGGCCAACTCAGCAAGTGCTGCATTAAATCCAGCTGTGTTCCTCAGCGTTGCCTCTGCAGCGCAAGGGAGAGGTTGCAGCACCCTTCCCCATGTGCTGCCAGGCTTGACCTGTGTGTCTTCGCTCCATAGCTCACAGGGCAAGGGAGAGGATGCTGCTGGATTCACCGAACCAGAAATCTCTCTTCATGTCTGGTTGTGAATTATCTGAACAACGTGGTTGGCTGAAGTGACCGTACATTTGTCCTCACTCTTCTGTGGGATACTAAGAACAAATTTTTGCGCTCTGGGAGCATCGTAGATGACGTTATAAGGGGGAAAACCGAGAGTGCAGTAGAAGACTTGTGGAGTGCTTTTAAAAAGCTGTGAAATTTGATCAAAAACTTGTTCCTGTATTTTTGAGGCTGGAAGGGGGCAATCACAGAATCTCCTGTGATTCCTCTGTAACATCAGTGAAGATTATACGTAGTTCTCCCTGCCTTTAGCTGACTAACACAATTTGGTGAGTCAGATAAAAATCTGATTGAGGCTAAAATAGCAGATAGAGATGCTCTTTTCTGTAGCTTGCTTTTGATCTACCCCTTAAAATTCCATGCTGGGGGCCCTATTTTCTGTGAAATGAATTGCTGCAATCTCCTTAGCTGGCATCATTAAAGTCTGTGCTGTTCCTGTGGACCTTCCTAGAGGGGGGTGGAACTGCATCAGTTCTTTCTTCTCTACAGATTCTTCCTTTCTCCCCTTTCATTTGTGCCCTTGTCCTCTCTCTGTGTCCCTAGTTACCATTAATGGTAATTTTCATCCATTCCTTCCGTCTGTGATCTCCATCACTGCTGTGAGAGGGAAGATGGCGAGGACTCCAGCTGCAAGCAAGATAGTGGTGATCCCTAAATGGTTTATGAGCCTCCCCATCACGTCCCGACCTCCCCTTGCTGCTCTGGGGGCCACTCGGCATCAGTGTAATGCGGCTGTTGTTTGTGTCTGGTACTGCTGCTTGCCTGTGTTGTCACTTGACAATTCCTGGAGAGGTGTCCCCTGTCACTGCTGACCGTCACTGATCCATCAGCACCTGCTCAATGTGAAGGAAATAGGAATATTTCAACATTATTTTTTTTTCTGCTAGTTATTCATTATCACAAGCAAGAAGAGTCCAAGGGTGAGTGAGGAAGCCCTGTCCCAGCTGGAAGCTGGAATTTCTACCATGATTTAATTTCCAAGGAGGAGCGAATAGGATTATTCTTCATTAATCTTTGTCCACATCCTTCACCTTCATCACGACGGCCTGTTCCAGGCCAGGACATCGGCCGAGCTGCTCAGGGTGGGGGCATCTCGGCTCTCGGGGCTGCGCGCTCCCCTCACGCTGCTCTGTGCCCGGCCAGTTTGCAGGGCGATACCTGAGCAGGATCCGAGGCCCCTGCAATAGCACTGCTGAGTTTAAGCAGGGATTTAGCAAGTGACAACATGAAGAGCTACATGCTCCTGCTGTCCTTCTCAACTTCTTCGTCAAAGCCTTTATCTCCTGTCTTTCCCTGAATCTTGGGTGGGATCCTAATGTTTGAGGGTTGGGGGCTTTTCCCTTTCAGTGATCCACTCTTCCTCAGACAACAGTCGATTGCAATCGTGTTTTTTCTCGTCTGTGTGACAGTCTGTTGCAGCCCCTTCTCTCGAGTCTCTCTGGGTTGGGTGTTTGTTTTCCGCCTTGGTGGGCGCTCAGCAGTTTAAGATTACCTTGCTGAAGGCGCTGTAGTTAATTAGCAGATGGTTCTCGCTCTCTCTCATCAATCCTCTTTGTTTCCTTTCCTTTCTCCTGAGCTCACCAGTGCTGGTGCCGTGATTACCTGGTGTGGGTCCTATCTGGTTGCTGGAGTCTCCTTGGGATGTGTGGGATGCCGCATTTGTTAATCAAAACTTACCTCTCTGTTGACCTCCCGTGGCACACCCGATGCTGGGCAGTGTCAGCCTGAGCTGATGCTCCCCTCTCTGTCCTCTTACAGTGCCCCAGGACCTGATGGACACGTCAGGTGCTGGCCTGCCTCCCATGTGGCAGCCCAGCACCCGCAAGTCCTCCTGCTCCTCCTGCTCTCAGAGTGGCTCCTCCGACGGTGGGCCATCCAACGGCTGCAGCCATGAAAGGTACGACGGCTCTGCTGCTGCTGCTTTGAGAAATGCAGGTGAAATAAAACAAGGGTTACAGGTGGATGGCTGAACTAGAACTTAGGTTGTCCAGGGACCATTTGCAGGTGCCGTGGGCTGAAGTGAGGCTTGTCCCCCTCATCTGGGACATCTCGGCTGCTCTGTGTCCATGTCCTGACCAGAGGTCCTGTGGTGCACCTCTGAAGGCAAAGCTGGAATGGTCAAATCAAAGCAGGGGCTGAGGGCACGCATGGGAACATTTCCCCTCCTCACATCCAGTATGTTTTTATTTGCAGAGCTCCGCTGAAGCTCCTGTGTGACAATATGAAGTACCAGATCCTCTCCCGGGCCTTCTATGGCTGTGAGTACTTGTCACATCCACGATGCCTCGATACGCGTGATGGGCAAGGGATAAGGTGCTGGGCTCTGGGCTAGCAGTGGTTTCAGAGACAGCAGGGCAGTGGCCAAGGGTGCTGGGACCAGTTTGTTGGATGCAAGGTCCTATGTACACATGCTCAGGATTGGGAGCAAATGTTTGAACTCTGACCTTTGGACTTCAGCAGCAGTGCTGGTGGTACAAGACGATGAGATACTGGCCTGTCCCAATGGACACCCTGCTTTGCTGCTTAGGCTGAATGTGGCGTCAGAGGATCTTCTTCAGGGACCAGAGTCATGAGAGCTTTCTCCTGCACTTCATCCTCGTGGCTCCCTGAGTTCCCCAGCTGAATGTTTGCTTCTGCCTGATGCAGGGCTGGCCTATTGCAGACACCTCTCCACGGTGCGAACCCACCTATCTGCGCTGGTTAACCACAACATTGTGTCTCCTGACGTGCCCTGCAACGCCAGCTCAGGACTGACCGTGGACATATGGCAGAGATACCTGCAGGATAGCACGGTAGGGCTCGTACTCTTGGGATGTGCTGGTTGTGGTGGGCTTATGATGTCCAGGGCAGTGTCACTTAAGTGGTTGTAGCACGATAAGGTAAAGCACATTGAGAAGTTCCCTGAGAAGAGAAGTCAGAGAGCCTGCTCCAGGCTGCACAGAGCCCAGGGCTCCTAATCTTCAGCATATGGAAGCCAGGAAACGAAGGCTGCTCTCCTTAACGTGCTTCTGTTCAGAGCCTGTCTGCAGCAGCGTCTGTCACCGTCAGTACTGGGGTCTTGAGGGGGGTCCCACCACACCGTTACGGCAGGATAGCTGTAGAGCTGTGACCAGTGCCACAATCCTGACATGCTGCTGGTGCTCAGAGGTGCAGCAGTGACCTTGAGTGACTTTGGTGGGCCACTTTCTGGATGTGATGAGCCGGTGTTTCCTAAAACGTCCACCCGCAGGGGTCTCTGGCCCTACTTAAGCCCAAGCAGAGACCCGAGAGATCATCTGCAACGGGTGGGCAGCGAGTTTGCAGGTGGTCAGTGTCTGGGCAGCACTCTGAGCGCTAAAAGGCGGCATGGCCAGGCTGGGCTTACCCTTGTATCTGCCAGCTGATGGGCTCTGGCCCTGGCTGTGTCTCTGCACTGACTCGGAGCTCTTCCCACAGACTTACGAGGACCGGGAGCTGCTGCGGCTGATCTACTATGGCGGGATCCAGCACGAGATCAGGAAGGCGGTCTGGCCCTTCCTTTTGGGCCATTATCAGTTTGGGATGACGGAGGCAGAAAGGAAAGAGGTTGGTGTGGGTGTGCTGCCAGCTCAGCAGCCCGGTGTATTCCATTGGTGTGCCCTGGGTATTCCACACCTTGAAGTGTCTATGCCAGAGTCCACCCTGTGAACCCACTGGGCGTTGTGTCCCCTTTGTATTGTGGCTGTAGATAAGAGGTGGGAGAAAGACTCACATAAGCAGGAATTGATAGGACCTGTTGGTTGCTCACGTTCGGTGCCCTGTGCACCTCTGGAAGGCAGGAAGGAGATGGATGGTCACTTTTCTGTCCCAATTTTTGCGAGGTTTTGTGGGCCGCACTCTGGCTATCACTGTGCCAGAGATGGGTGACTTTATGTCCCATCTAGCCATAGTTAATGCAAGCATGCACTCAACTTGTCTGTGCAGGGCTGTTTGTGGGATGGAGGAGGCACCGGTTTCTGGGCTGTTCCACGGGCATCTGTTCAAAGACCCTCTCTCTGTCCCTCCAAACGCTGCAGGCTGATGACCAGATCCGTACCTGCTACGAGCACACCATGGCCGAGTGGCTGGGCTGCGAGGCCATTGTCCGGCAGCGGGAGAAGGAGTCGCACGCGGCAGCTCTGGCCAAATGCTCCTCCGGGGCCAGTCTGGATTCCCACATTCAGAGGATGATGCACAGGGACTCGACGATCAGCAATGAGGTGAGGGCGCGGGGGCTCGGGAAGGGCTGTGCCCACCCAGGCTCCGTGTTGGCTTGTGCTCCAGGGAGGGATGGAGGTACAGTTCTTGTTCACCCTCCTCCTCTTGCCTCTGCCTGCCTCTGCGCTTCATTACTCACTGTAATCAGTGCAAATTAGGATTGGAGCTTTCTTACCTGCTTTCTTTCGCCTGCTTTTCCAGAGTGTTTAGCAGCAGGAGCGGGTATCTCCTGCAGTACAACCCCAGTTTCCATACTGTGTGGTGCTGCACTGACCGAGAGGTTTTGCTCTGCGGCCTGAGTGGTGTATTGAACGTCTAACAAATTTGCTTTGGTTCTTGCAGCCCCAGTATCCGCAGCGGCACCGTACAGCTCTGCATCTGTGACCCCGGGTGAGGGCGCTGGGTACAGAGAGCCTGAATGGCAGGGACAGCAGGGAGAGGGCAGGGGGTCTTGGCAGAGGGAGATGGGTCAACCTGGACCTTAGAGCTTGTTTGTGGAACTGTGTGTCCAAATCCAGATGCTCTCACCAGTCCTGTGAAACGTTCCTTGTGGGTACTTCTAGAGAACAAGAGATACTCATTTTCATAACCCAGTTTGCACTCCTGGTGCACATCGGGATTAGCTCCCTGGAAGTCAGTGTTGGAGCAGGGGGAGAGAGGAAGACCATGTTTTTGGCACTGAGGGGCTGTGAAACATGTCAGTAGGCTTCTTGGCTCCCTCTTCCATCCCTGGCTCAGCACAGAAGCAGCCTGGGCCGCTGCCTGTGGGCAGGAGGAGTGGGGTGGCTCTAGGACAGGCTGCGAAGGAGCCTGTGGGGCTCGGGGCAGCCTCGGTACACCGTGTCCCAGCACCCAGCTCCATGGGACTGGCTTTTAGCAGTGCAGTCAGGAGTTAGATCCAAAGGGTGTGGAGGGAAAAGCCTGTTAAAGGAAAGGCAGTCCTGGGAACAGAGTCTGGGGAATGTTTCTCTGTGGGTTTTGGAGGAGAACAGCCTGGCACAGCAGAGCGAGCAGTGCTGGATTATCTACCTCACGCTGCTGTACTGGAGGAGAACGGAGGCCAAGCCGAAAAGGGCCCAGTAGGTGCAGCACTAGAGACGTCGCCTGGTTTCCTCTGGGGAAACCGTGTGGATGCTTTTGGAAGGAGATGAGCTCAGCCCCAACCACGTGGGCTACGTGTGTGTGCAGGGAGAGATGCAGGGAAGGCGAGTGCGAAGCGGGGTCTGTGTGCGGGGGCTGGGTGACACCGCTCTCGCAGGGGAGCAGAGGGCGGCTGCGCCGTCGGTGCTGCTGAGGCCCCATGAATCGTTCCCATCCCCACAGCTTCTGCGCCGTGGTGGTTCTTTTGCGTCCACGTCTGGCTGTTGTGGGAACACGGGCTGGGAGGGGAGCTGGCAGAGCTAATACATGCAAAGGTTCACCCTTTTCCCATCTCAACCTGAGATTTCCTGTTGTAAAATGCTCCCATGGTAATGGAGGAAAACTGTCGCCCTTCCTCTCTCCATCAGAGCCCTGCCCAGCAAAGCCCCACAATACTAGGGTGGGGACAACTGCTGCTGCCGTTCTGAAAGTGCCGTGTTTTCTTAAAACCCTATTGTTTGTGTGTGCCGTCGTTGCAATGCTCTCTGCATCCCGGCTCCCGTGCAGCGCGAGCAGCCGCGGGCTCCTGCCCTACGCTAAGCCTGGCGCAGGGACGGCTCAGATAACGGGGAGGGCTCGCTCTTAAGTAAAGGCTCGTTGCTGGGAGGGAACCCACCAGGCAGAGCACTGAACTGGTTGATGCGAAGCCCGACGCTTCCTTCTGTGCTTCAGCTGGAAGCCAGAAAAGGGTGCTGTTGACTTTTAGAGGGGCTGCCTTGACGGAGTCTGGCTTAAAACATCAATATTTGTCCTGTAAGAAAAGGAAAAAGCATTAATATGCTTGGAGGGATTGTTTTATAGCCTGTGACTTCATCGTTTATGTAAACTAAGATGGAGTGAGCCACATTGCTGCCAAATTAGGACAGAGATTTGTAGAAATTTGCACTCCAGGGAGACAGTGTGACCTCTCTGAAGGCCAGAAAAAAGCAATTCCTTTCAGACCCAAACATACAGTGTTTGAACAACTGGGTTGGCTCGGGACCTTGGTTTTTTGTCATCTTCTCCAGCAGTAAATGTCAGTGGCGGGCTGAGGCAGGGTGCTGCGCTGTGTGACAAATCCGCACGGCAGAGTTGGTGTGATGTGAAGGTCTTTCATGGGTAAAATATGAGAATTTATTGGATGCTTTTTCTGCTTGTTCTTTACATGTAGATGTGCCCACCTCTGATAGCGTGGCTTGAGTCTCCCCCCACTCCAGACACCACGCTTTTTGCCTTTTCACTGACCTTTTCCCTTTCTCTTGCAGTCTTCTCAGAGCTGCAGCTCTGGCCGACAGAATCACGCCCGGCTGCAGAGCGACTCCAGCTCCAGCACGCAGGTGAGCGACAGCGCCTTGTCCCCTCTTGCTCATTCAGAGACCGGCCACCCGACAGCATACGGCTGTCTGTCCCAGCTTGGGCTGATCGCTAGTCGATAACCGTCATGATTTCTGGCAAACGGTAGTTGGAGGAGGTAAATGACTCGCAAACCTGCCTCTGGAGCCACTAAGGTCAGAACTGCTCTCTGCTTGGCGGTGTTTTATTACCAGCCTGCTCTGCCCGGGCTCGAAGGACCAACCCCTGTGTGGCCTTCACACTTGAGGGCTCTTGGCTGCTCCGTATGTTAGTAACCATGTGTTTAACCAACCTGGTTAAATGACGTTCTGCCCAATATATTACGCTGAGTAAAGCGGAGTCCTTTGGAGCAGGGACTGTGGGCACCGAGTTGTGCAAATGCCCAAAGGCTGACCTGCCAAATCCAGGCAGGGGAACCTAAAGGCTGAAGGCTGTGCCCCAGAAATTCTTCCGAGAGTCTGGTTAAAATGGGACAGAGAGCTAGATGCTCAGGCTGAGGTTGTCTCTCGTTAGAGCGAAGATGTGGAGCCACAGCCAGGCACAGCACTAGTAAGTTAAAACGCCCTCAAGTCCTCTGAGCTTTCTTCCACTGGTTGCTTGTAGGAACCCTGCACGTATAAAGCAGATCATCTTCTCTCCCCACCGTTGGGAACGTGGGCATTACGTCCCCAAGAGCTGCATTCAGCAGTTTCACTGCTGAATGCAGCTCTTGGGGACGTAATGCCCACGTTCCCAACGGTTTGCTGAACACAAGGGGTTTGCTCGCTCTCACGTGGTTCTCCCCTCGTGCTGTGCAGGTGTTTGAATCTGTTGATGAAGTGGAACAGACCGAAGCAGATGCTCAGCTGGAAGACGGCAAACCCAGCAAGATGCCTAACGGGACGGTTCCCAACGGCACGTGTTCCCCTGATTCCGGCCACCCCTCTTCCCAGAACTTCTCCATCGCATCGGGATTTTCAGAGCGCAGCTTTAGCAATGAAGACAGCGCCCTGGAAACCAACAAATCCTCGGCCAGCTCTCAGGGAAAGGCCAGTGGGTCCGACATGCCGGCCCCACAGGACCCGGACGGTGCCCAGCGAGAGGAGAAGCTGCAGGGCCAGGACACCCTGGAAGGCGAATTTCCCACTGGTGGAAGCATGGACTTTGTGGCTCCCGTGGGTGAGAGGTCGGCAGAGGTCCTGCGTGGTCATGACACTGTGGCCCTGACTGTGGTAGAGAGCTGGGCAGACAGCGAAGCTGAAAAGCAAAGCTTGGTGGAGAGCGAAGGTAACCTCTCTGAGGAGCCGGAGATGGAGAGTTTGTACCCGCAGCTGGATTCTCTGGCTGTGGCTGATCTGGCCAACAGCGAAGCATCTGCCATCTCCTCCACGGGTGTCACCTACTCTGTAAGTATGTCCTTGTTTGCTGAGTGGGTTCTTCCTGGGTGCCTCACTATTTACCTGCATTTGTCCTGTGCTAATCCTGCAGGGGCTCTCCACCTTCCACCTAAATTCTGCCCTGTCGCTCCATTGCCCTTGCAGCTTTCTTTTTGGGTTTTTTTTTGGAAACAAGTCAACTTTGCTTTTGTTCTGGGCAGCCAGAGCTACTGGACATGTACACGGTGAACCTGCACCGCATTGAGAAGGACGTGCAGCGATGTGACCGCAACTACTGGTACTTCACCCCTGCCAACCTGGAGAAACTCCGCAACATCATGTGCAGGTGGGAGCCGCGGGGGTCAGGGTGGGAGCAGGCTCCTGACACTGGTGGCTGGTTTCCCTGAATTCGCCTTGAGGCTGGAGCCTCAAACTTTGTTCTGGTTGCTGAGTTTCGCCTCCTCGACTTCCTCCCCCAAATCCTGTCATCATCCCAGAACTGGAGCCAAAGCTCCAAGGACCTCATGGTTACCAGAGCGAGGAGTCCGGCCGTCCTGCCTTGTGCTGCTCTGCCCCGTGACTGCCGTGTGTCTGGGTTGTTGGCCAAAGCAGAGGGTTCCCTGGGGCTGCTCAGGCATGCTGCCTCGTGGTCTGAACCCGGCGCAGCCCACCTGCTCTCTGGAATATATCTGGAAAATGTTTTAATGAGGATCAGCCCGCAGAGCTGTAGTGCTAATGAGGAAGCGCCTGAAGCAACCTAGTGGTTAGTGCCTACCCAGGAGACAGCGATACCTGGGTGTGTTTCTCATTCTCTTTGCTTAGTCCCTGTGACTAAGAGGTCGTTGTGTGACATTCACCGACTCAAATCAGCTCCAGCCCAGCAGCTGTGGCTGCTTCAGGGGTGGCGAAGGCTAAAATATTATTACTCATCTTGCAAATATGAGGAGAAGCTGCTGTTTCATTAGAGCTGTCGCTTTATCTGTCAGCCGGAGTTGGAGATCTCTGCGTAGATGAGACCTACAATACAGCAGATTATGGAAAACTAGTGGGCAGGGTGGAAAAGATTGTTCCCTTGTGCCAGCAGCGGATCCGTGTCCTTTCTGAACGCATTTTGACTTGCTACCAAATATGGGAAGATATCTCTGCCGGGCTGGGTGCTTCCTGGGACACTGGGTCCAAGGAGGCGAAGCAGGCGGTGTCGGGCAGAGAGAGCCAAGAGGATGAATCGAGGGGGAAGGGTGAGAAGGAGAGATAAATTAATAAACTCTTATCAATCTCTGCCGCCCTTTGACCCACCACCCTGCCTTGCTGCGCTTTTTGATTTCGCTTTTCCCTGCAATAGCCATGGCACGGCCCTGGATCAACACCCCGCAATGGCCATGGCCATGGCCATTGCGGGGTGTTGATCCAGGGCCGTGCCATGCATGGTTTACCAGCAACTTAATGATTTACAGGCCATCCGTAGAGGAATGGAGCGCAGGCGTAACAGAATAAAACAGGTCTGATTTACCCTGCCTGCCACCGTGCGTTGGTGGCAGCAGGTAGGAAACACCAGCGTCCCAGGAATGGAGGGCACGGGCAAGCAAGCGAGGTGGCAAGCTGTGACACTCGCGTGTGACACGGGAAGGGCTCACCGGGCCACCTTTTGGTGTTCTCTCTCGCACAGCTACATCTGGCAGCACATTGAGATCGGCTACGTGCAGGGGATGTGTGATCTGCTAGCCCCTCTCCTGGTCATCTTGGATGATGGTGAGTAGGTGGCTCTGCTCCGCTTTCCCCATCTCCTTGTGGTGGCATCTGCTGGGCTGGTGGTGGCCCTTGGCAGCAGGAGAGTCCCATGCCCGGAGGTGTGGAGCAGCTGGTGGCAGGATCCCATTTATCCTTGATGCTGTCTGACTCCCAGGAACCCAACCTGGGGACGGCGTGTACTTTTTGGAGTATGAGCTGTCTTTCCGAGGCCGGTCCTGCTGCGTGCCCCAGACCGTGTGTGTGGAGCCCGGGGGGGGATATTCCTACTGCGGGTGGATGGCGGGATGTGGTGATGCGGGCGCAGCAGTGTCCGTGCAGCCGAGCAGTGACTGTCTCTCTTCCCTGCACAGAGGCTCTGGCTTTCAGCTGTTTCACCGAGCTTATGAAGAGGATGAATCAGAACTTCCCCCACGGAGGAGCCATGGACACCCACTTTGCCAACATGAGATCTCTGATCCAGGTAGGGAGGCCCTGGTACAGCAGCCTCTCGAACCAGAGAGGGAAAGCTGGTTTTGGGACGGGGGTCTCGGTGGGGCTGAGAGGAGCTTTCAGTGGTGAGGTGCCGGAGGGAGAGCAGGGGGCTGTAAAGACAGCCTGGGAGTAACACGTGCCAGGATTGCAAAGGAGGGAGGAGCTGGGTGGAAGATGTTGTGGTGCAGTAGGAGAGCGGTGGGGATGGAGAAGGGCGGGCAGAGAAATGGCTGGTGCCTCTCGTGTGCACCGATGAGTTTCCTTTTGCTTTTCTTGGCAGATCCTGGACTCTGAGCTCTTTGAGCTGATGCACCAGAATGGTGATTACACTCATTTCTACTTCTGCTACCGATGGTTTCTCCTGGACTTCAAGAGAGGTGTGTGCTGGGAGGGAGGCAGCGGAGACCAGCAAATGGGGAGGGGATGGCAAGGTCTGCCATGCTTCCACACTTCTCAGTACACTCTGCAACTTCAGTTGTTTGAACCTAACTTTTTACCGTGTGTTCGTGTTTTGCTCTTCCCTGGTGGATCTGTGGCTGACTTTTCTGTCTAGCTACAGAACCTGTTGTTCCAGAGCTGCTGGTGAGCCTCCACCGCGTGTGCGTCCTGAAGCCTGTGCCACCTGCTGCAGGCCAGAATATTTTTCTCCACAGATGACTGACTTATTGCTTCCAACTGGAACAGGTTCTTGTGGGAAGAAACCACCCAGCGTGTCTTCCCAGTGCTGCTGTGAAGTCTGTGAGTCAGGATGATTGTAAACCCGTGGCTACTGTAGTAACTGCTGGGCTTCTTCCTCTGTTAACAGAGCTGGTGTATGATGACGTCTTCGCGGTCTGGGAGACCATCTGGGCAGCTGCACACGTTTCCTCTGCACACTATGTCCTCTTCATTGCTCTGGCTTTGGTGGAAATGTACCGGGACATAATCTTGGAGAACAACATGGATTTTACAGACATCATCAAGTTTTTCAACGGTACAGTTTTTGTGTTCTGTTGGGCTGAATTTGTGGCAGCGGCTCAGATGTAGACAGCATGCGTCTGTCTGACTATAGACTGGTAAATGTTTAGAACAAGCAGAGCCGTGACAGTTGGAACATGATGGTAAAGGGACCTTACCCCTGAACCATCAGGCTCTGAGGAGGTCAGATGGTGCCTGGGGGAAGCCACCCTGCTATCCTTGGCAACAGCCCACCTTGCCGTGCTCGAAGGGAGCTGTGAGCGTAGGTCGGGCATCCTGCTGCCTGCAATCATCCCGAGATGAGTTGGTTAATGATGGCTCTTCAGAGTCAGGTGTCTCTGCAAGGGATGGTGCTTGGGAACTTGGGCAGGGATTCACAGCTTCAGCTCCCGCCTGGAGCTCGGCGGAGAAGGGGGAGAGCTGTGAGGCTGGGGGCGCTCCTCGGGATGCCGGGCTCCTCGGGTCTGACCACTTTGTGGGTTCCTTCTGTCTGTGTTCCAGAAATGGCTGAGCGGCACAACACCAAGCAGATCCTGAAGCTGGCTCGGGACCTTGTCTATAAAGTCCAGACTCTGATCGAGAACAAATGAAGGACACGGGGAAGACGAGGCATCCAGACAAAGAGCCGGGACTCCCCTTCAATGCTTCCTCCCCTTCTCCTTCTTCTCGAAGTGCCACACCTGTGGAAATAAGGTAGTTGGACGCATGCCGCTGTCTAAACTGGAAGTACCCTTAGCTCTCCAAGTGCTGTGTTCAGTGTTAGGTCCGGGGGCCCCGGCTCAGATCTTGGCGGCCTTCTTCAGTGACTTAACCAAAGATCTGTACAGCTGCGTTTTATCGCTAAGGACTTGCTTTGGAAGCAGGACCTGGGCGGTCGCTTCCCCGCCTTGCTGCAGCAGAAGGGCAGCAAGTGTGGTTACCACCACAACTGCCGAGGCCGTTGCCAGCATCCCAGGTCAGAGCTCGGGGTCTGGGAGAGCAAGAGCTGCCAGTCCTCCCCGGGGCCGACTCGGGCTGCGCAGCCTTTGTTGCGAGGAAATAAAGCTCCTTCCTTGGCCAGCCGTTCCCCTGTGGCCCGGGGAAACCAGCCAGCCCCGCAAGCCTGGACAAGACAGGGATGCTGCCAGCACTCAGTTTCTTACTGACATGAGGTTCTGCCAGTAAGAGAGGGACTTTGATCACAGAAATTCCTCTTCTTTTGATCTTGTCCCTTGATGCATAGCATCCCCCTCTAGTATTTTTTTGTAGGGCTGTCCTCTCCCTGGGATTTTTATGTTGTTTGTCACTACGATAGCTGAGCACACGAGAGTTTCATCTCTGGCTGGATTTTCAGAAGAGCTCTGAATTCAGCAGTGGGTTTTTCTTTCAAAATCCAGCCTCCGTAATGCTCTCTGAACACTGGAAAATCTGGTCTGAACCTCCTTTGGGAACTCTAGACTTGAGGTTTTCTTACCTGCCTTACTCTAGCTGCTTGTGGTAGGAGTCTGGTCTCCCTGTTGTTCCCCTGTTGGGGGAGAGCTCCTCAGAAGGCAAGTCAGAGCTCCTGACTTCGGTGGCTGTCCTGACTTTCCCTCTGAAGGTGCCTGTCTCTTCCTCGGTTAATTAAAAGACCAGCTGCTCAAAGCCAGCCAGTGCAAACAATCCCCTTGGTGCCTGCAGATTTTCTGTGTGCTTCTGGGGCTGGCTGCAAAAGCCCCCGAAGTCCACCGAAAGTCTCCAGCTAGGTCTTGGTGGGCTTCTTTCGCATGCCTGTGAAGAGGAAAAGTGCTCAAGGTCCCCGAGTGGTCTTTGCTTTTGGAAGATGCACTTCTGTGGCCGCTGTTTCCCGCGGTGGCTCTCCAGCCTGGCAGCCCCTGGAGCGCGCTGCATGAAGTGCCTCTCCAGCGCCGCTGGCCTGAGCGCTGAGCTGCTGCGTCACGCTAAGGCTGCGCTGCGGAGGGTTTGGATTCATTTTTCAACTCAGGTAAAAACAATAAAGGAAAAGGAGAGGCGTAGGTTGTCGGTAGGTCTAGTTCAGCCGGGGAGGGCTTTGTCGTGGCCACAGAAGGCTGCTGTGAATGTGTGCTTTCAGCAGCAGGGAAGATGCTGGGTTGTAGCTCTCTGTGAGGGTATTTTCTCTAAAGTTTTGCTGCAAAAGTTCGTGTTCCCCCTCCATGTGATGTGTGTGTGCTCTCCTCCTCCCCTCTGCAAGATAAGGCCCTGCTCTGCTCTTGCTGTTGGCGTGCTGCTCACCAGAAGGGAAAAGGGGCCCTTCCCGTCTCCTGTGGAACATGTGTCTGTGCTGACTGTGTTTCGTATTTACTTGTGGCACATGTCAGATGTTGCTTGCAGAAGAAAAGGGCAGATGTAAATCTGCGGAAGAGAAAGCTGCTGCTTCAGAAAAGTTCTGCAGAGCGTGGCGAAGCGGTTTGAGTTTGTGAGGAAATCGGCTGGTCTTTCGGCAGTACTGGGACGCGGAGGTTGCGGCCAGAAAAACCAGGGGACAGTAGTGTGTACTGGACCCTTAGGGAAGCACGCTGCCGCGGGGGGTGAGAGCAATGGGGAGCCTTTCCTTTCTCATCATCCCAACGAGCAAACGCGTATCCACAATCTAGGAAATTCTTTGAAGCAAATTTTCTGCGTTAAATCTCCAAAGAGTGCTGGGTCTGTAGTAGCACAGGAAACAAAGGCATTTGAATTTCAAATCTGACGGGTCGTGTGTGAATCTCTCACCTTTCCGCAAAGCGGAGCGAGAAGCTCGTGCCCTCCCTACCAGGCTATTCCTGTTCCCTCTGGGTCCTAGGACAGGTAACAGTCCGCCTGCGTCACCTTCTCTGATGCTCTGTCCTCCCCTTTCCGAGGGGCAGGAACCGATAGGTCAACTTAAATACAGTCTTATCAAGCAATGTTCGCTGACACGTTTATCTTTCAAGCTTCTGTTTTTCTCTTCTTGGTTTTTAAACAAAAACAGCCAAGAAATTCTGCACAATATTTGCTGTCTGTATTAGCTGGGAGTGTCTCTGGGCCGCTCAATAGCAGTGTTTTTTGAATAACTTCTCGGGGGGGGAAAAAAAAGTATTTATTTATTGATTGTACATTACTGTGTGTCCTTGTGTACTGAAGTACGTGAGTGTGTATTGTTATGCAAATGGAGATATATCTTTTCAATGTTCTTTACAATATCTTGTAAATGTTTACCAGAAGTTGTGTCTATATATAATATATATATATATACACACAGAGTATAGAGAGAAAATATGTGAATTAAGTGGATTATTTTTTGAGGGGCGGGGTGCGGGAGAAGAAATCTTTTGCTTCTAAGAACTTTGTGGTTCCTATAGCACCTATTCCATGATGTGCCAATCTGTCAGTGTCCCTGTAACTGTGAGAATTGTTCTGGTACGGCACCAGGAAGCTCAGAGCAGAACCACCGTCCTGACCTCAGCGTGGCTTCAGTAGGTCTGACTTAAAAACTGGAAAAAGGAGGAAAAAACGTAATTTAAAACAGCTTTGTTCCAGCTGTGGTGCTGAGAGCAGACCTGTGCTCAAGCTGTGCAGGGTTCTGTGCCTGCCCTGGGATTAGTTTGGGTACGAACAGTTGGAGAGTTGAGGCTTGGGGGGGGGTTTGCAAAGAAATGGGATAATCCAAAGAACATGGTGTGTCATTTAAATAGGGACTAAATTCGTTGTCCTTTGCAGCTGATGGTACTGTTCTGTTAGGAAGGGAGTGTTACGTGACCCGTGCAGAGTATTGCGGAGCTGATCCGCTCTCCTAACTAGCGCCCATCCAGACGAGCTCTGCCGAAGGCAGCGTGTCCCACGCACCGCTCTACTCTTAATTCGTACAAAAGTCAGTGGAAACCATCTGCTCCCGAACACACCCGTGAGAACCTGAGTCTGAACGTGGAGGTCCAGCTTTGTGTTCCCGTGCAGACCTGAGACAGAGGATGTGAGCCCTTTCCAGGCCCTGCACTGGCGGATGGTGCCGTTCCCTGGCTGCCTGCCCCAATGGACCCTCGCCGTGCTGCCGGCATGGGAGCGGGCAGGACAGCGGCTGCGGGAGGTCACAAATAGGCTGCGATAGTCCCTGTGCTCTGCCCATCCCCAGCTCGTGTCCACGCGTGGTCCCAGGTCGGTTTTGAGAATCTTCTCAGAAGCTGCAGCTGGAGCTGTGCTCCTGCTGGCCCCCCGGGACCGCTGCTGTCCCACCAGGTTTCTGTGCTTGTGGAGACCCGGAGCGACATGACACCAGGACTCTGGGGCTCGAGATCTGCTCGATGGTTAAAAGCTACTAAAAGATTTTTGTTGTCCAGCTGTTCGTAGGCCTTCTCCTGCCTCAGCCTCTCCTGCCCGGCGCTGCCCCTCCGCAGGGCTGCCCTGAGGTGACGGCCTTATTCTGGGTTTCCAACAGCGAGAATCCCCGTGGCACGGATCTCTCCCGGCTCTGCAGCCGGAGAGTCGCCTCTTTACCATGGAGGGAGAAGCCCGTCGCAGGGGAATGCGTGCCCATATACAGTCATCTTCTCTGGCTCCTTGGGGGAGAGGAATGTCTCATCCCAGCAGCTCCGTGCTGCTGAAATCCACCCCGAGCAATGGCACTACAAGCTGGGGACTATCTTTAGCCCGCTGTTGTTCGCTCTGCGGGACCAGGGACCCGAGCTGCTGTGCCCTCAGACTCGAGACTGCTGCATCCTTCCCACCGGTTCTGCATCCCTCTCGCCCCCAGCCCGCGCTCTCTGCTCCGGGGTGCTCCGGAGCTGAGCCCGAGCGAAGGACGGGCTCCCCGGGCTGAGCTGCTCAACTCGCGTTGCCCCCGCACTGAGCATCTGCAGAGTTTTTCTGCTTTCTCCGTTGTTAGGAGCTGCTCAGCTCGCAGATGATCTCGCTGTCTTTAAATACAGTGAATGTTCGCGTCCTGGCCCCGCGTTCCCCCGAGGGAGTTCCTAATGGATTCTCTTCCTGCATTTGAGCTTTCTCGTGATGCATCCTACCAAATAACCCTTGATACCCATCTCTTCTTAGCGTTACTCATGTAAACGCTTTAGTAGTTGTCTTTGTTCCTAAATGTGTGATTTTTATAGGAGTTTTACTGTGCTGAGTCTCTGAATTACCTTGCGATTGACATTCTTCATGAAGACTGAGAGGGCTTTTTGCATGGGAACTTCTGGCTGCCACCCTGTTGTGCTCTCATCCAGCCTCTTACGTGTCGAACATCCCTTAACAAACCAGATACATAACCAGAGCCAGCACTGGAGATGCAGGTGTCAGCAGCCATCGTCACTGAGAAGCGCAAACCAGATCAAGAGAAGTGGCTATTCTTGATGTGGTAGCATGGAATGGCAGTTCTGCTGGGAACCCATCCTTAAATCCAACCCTGGAGACACAAGCCTTGTTGGCGGGCTGGTGGCCGAGAGCACAAGATGAGATTCTTCTTCCTCTTTCTTCTTTATTTATGTGTTTGCTTATTTTAATCTGGCTGGCTAGTTTTCCTTTCTTTCCCCATTTACTGCGAGCAGCTGGCTAACCCTCTGCGCTGGGGGCCACTCAGACAGTCCTCAAAATAGGTATGGGACCAGTTTCAGGATTGTCATCATGTAAGTTGGCTTTTAAAAATATCTTATATTGTCTTAAACTGCTGCTCTCTGCTGTGGCACGGCTGTTCAGCTAGTGGTAGCTCTGAGCCCGTTCATCAATAGGACCAAAACGATTGTCAGTTCATCCAAACATCCATCAAATATTTTTTCACGCTCCATTTGGGAATTTTGCCGAATGCCGAGCAGTCCTGGGCACATTTTCAGCGTTTTACTATCACGTGAGCACAAATTGATAGTGAAAGAGCACAACTCGGAGATGAATTGACAATTTTCTAGCCATACAGAAGGGTTGTAACTCACCAGAACCAGTTTTCAGACATTCACACAAAAGTTTTCAGATACCCTGAAGCAGATAAAACGCCACTTACTGTTGCCTGCTGTTTTAGGCCCTTCAGGGATCTTCACCAAAGGTCGTTATCCTGCCCTGAATTAAACATATCCTGCCCTGAATTATTGCCTGCCCTGAATTAAACACATATCGCTGATTAAGGCACCTGAAGTCTTTGTGGTCCCCAGTCACATTCACCACTTTTATGTTTCATGGTGGCGGCGCGGGCCAAAGATAAGGTTGTTTTGGTGCCGTAGCCATGCATTTCTGCAGCTTGGAGTGTTTGCATTTCTTCTAAATGTTGTCCGAATCCTGAATTTCCTGGAGAATGTACGCTGTCGGAATAGCCATAGCGGTCTTTTAATATGTGTCTAATTTTAGATGAGTGATGAGCATATTCAACCTTAAATTCTCGTTCAGTAGTTTTAATAATTTCTTTTTTTTTTTTTTTTTTAAAAAAATTGATTTTGCACATGGAGACTGAGCAGGGAGTCCAAAGCCGGAGCTGTGGGTGGCAGCCTCTGGTCCGCGGCCAGGTGCGGTGGCACACGAAGGCTCTGTGTCCCCCATCGGCTCTGCCTGTGCCCGGGGCTCCGCAGCCGGGGCCGGTCCGTGGCCAGAGCAGGCGGGTTGTGTCCCGGCCCCTTCCCGAGGAGTCTCTTGGGTCTCCCGCAGAAGCCCCCGCGTCCCTCTGCCCAGCAGGAGCAGCGTCGCCCGCGTCCTTGGCGGTGGTGAGACCCTCTGGGCAGCTCAGCACGTGGCAGGGGATGGACGCGAGGTGGGAGATGGCCACGAGGAAGGTCGCTTTTCATCAGCTTTTTTGTAAGGGGTAAAAAGGGTAAAAAGTACCGTTTGTTTTTTTTTGGGGTTTTTTTTTTTTTTTTTTTAATAAATCAATGCTAAAATTTAAACTATGCACAAGATCTCAAAAAGTACCTGGAAGTGTTAAGAAGCGGTGTGGCTTCGCTGCTAGGGAAGATACAGAATCGAACATCCTAATACTGGATACTGAGTTACTAAAAATTTCATTTTTGTGACTACACAAGAGGATCTAATTAAATTCTCAGAAATTCAGTCTCTTCTTGGAGAGTAATTCCCAGGAGCCAGGGAAGGAGAAGGCTGTTTTTCACAAACAGAATAAATGAAAACTTCGGTTGAAAATCCAACTGGGACGTAACCTTAGACCCGTGATTGTCACTTCCCTCGTGCTGCGGCGTGTTCTGGAGAGCTCGGCAGGGCTGTCACCCTGCTCCAGCTGTCCTGGAGATGACGGGTACCATCCCAAGCTCTGCGGGACACGGGATTACCTCCCAACGGCAGGGTTATGAATGTATCTGATGTACCGGCATTAGACTTTTATGTTGCCCTACTCTGAATTGCTGCTTTTCTATGTTGGATGCCATTTTGGTCTCTGGGAGTCGCTCTATCTGAGCTTAATGAGCACTACAGCTTTTAATATATTTGTAGAAGTGCTGCTAATGTTCTTAGATTATTTGAATTCCACACTGTGGTATAATATCCGTTTTATATTATTTTATCCATGCTTTTGGGTTTTTATGTAAACTGTTCCTTATTGTTGTTCGGAAAGAAAAAAAAAAAAAATTAAAGCTCTATTCTCTATGGTTAATGTATTTTCAAATCAATAAAATCCTGGTGGTTCTTTATGGCTGCGCAGTCCCTGGTAAGACCCCGGAGAGGCAGCGCTGACGCCTTCAGAAAGGGTGCATCCGAGAGCGCCATGGGGTACCCAAAAATGCTGTTGTGTGGGGGAGCAGGGAGATGCTCAGGTGCTTTTGTCCTTGTCTTGGGGACGGAGGTGAAGGACCTGGACGGAGCAGGGGCAGAGCTGGTAGGTGAAACCCAGCTCTCCTCTGCCTGATCCAGGCACGCAGGGAGAAGAGAAACCTTCCTCTGCGGAGTCAGGACTGAGTCCTTTGGGCTGAAGCATGTGTGGGACGGGTGGTACCAGCCTTCACCTCTTCCGTTGCTCCCAGTGAAGGCCCAGGGGGGTCCTACCAGCGCTGCCCAGTGATGCCGCCTTCTTCCATTCTACCTGTCTGCTTCTGTGGTTATTTCTCTGGGAGCCCCCCGCAGAGTTGCCGAAACAGCTAAGGCTCAGGCTCAGCGTGTTTTTGAAGATGCGATTGAGATTTTAAAAGCCCTGTGAAGGCACAGAGGTAAATACGTGGCAGCATTTCTTTTTTTTTTTTTTTTTTTTTCTGAGATGTAAACTGAAGTGGGGATGGCAATGGCTGCAGAAGCCGGCTGAAGCACAGCCCTTGGAGGGATGCGTCTTGGAAAAACACTTCCGGAAAAAAAAAGTGTTGGATCCCCCCTGCCTCGCAGGGGTGAGGCTCCTGCGGTCCCGCGATACAACTTCTCCATCCAGTATAATCTGGGTGGTCTTCACGGGACTTCTGCTTCCCCCCTCAGAATACCTGCTCCTTGGTGCTAGAAAAACTGCTACTAATTTTTAATGGGCACTCAAAGCCACAGCAAAATAACTGGGGCTGCAACAACTTTGGTCTGGAAAATCTCTTCCCGTTGCCGAATGCATGTTGGTAAATGCTCACCGGTGTCGTTAATGAAACAGTAATTCCAGTGAAGTCGCACCAAGATGTTTCTGTGCTCTCTAAGCTGCTGACAAGGAACTTTTCCAAGCAGGAATCGGCGTGTGGCCTGAGATCTTCTAGAGCAGAATCTTTCGCTTGCCCTCCTCCCGCTTCCAGCACTTCTGGAGTGGGGAACGTGCTTTTATACAGATAATTCCGCGCAGCTCAGCCTGTTGTCAGCAAATTTGCTGAGGGTGCACTCAATCCCATTGTCCATGCTCCGAGTCTCTGCCCGTGTGGGTGATCCTGGGCTCCCTGTGGTGCTGGGGGTCGTGTGTGTCTTGTCCAGGCATCTCCTTTCCAAAATATCTCCATGCAGAGATGTGCCAGGAGCCGCACGTGAGCAGGGTGAGATGCTCCTCAGCATCCCGTTAGTCCCGGCAGATGGAGCCGGGGCAGAGCTGCTGCTCCTTCACCCCCAGAGGAATGGCGGGAGGCTCCTGGCTCTGCTTCCAGCCTCCCGGTTTTGCCAGCGTGACAACCTGCGCCGTGGTCATCCGGGCTCCTGTCCCAGCCCACGGGGCTGCAGTCTGCTCCGCTCGCTCGCCAGCCGAGTGACTCGTCTGGGGCCAGGGCCAAGTTTTACCAAGACCTTGAGAATCGCAGCATGTGGGATGGGGGAGCTGAGCCGAGCTGGGCCCGAGGGGGAGGCGGGAGTGCCGTGCTAATGAATTGGAGGGGTTGGAGAAGTGCTGGGACAGGCCCGCAGCGCGGCACCGGGCCAGCAGACGCTCCGCCACAGCCCAGCCCTGCTCCCCAGCTGGGGACCTGGGGCACGGAGTGGGCGGCAGCGTGGCCAGCCTGGGGGTGGGCAGGGGGGAACTGGGGGCTGCAACCGGGCTGGGGAGACACAACCCGGCGCTGGGAAACCACAGCTCTCCGCATCCCACCGCCCTGAGCTCGCTGGGGGCAGCTCTTCCCCACGATCGCCTTCTCTCAAGCCTGGACCCCGTGGCAGCTCCGCACACCCCCGGCCCCGTTCCTGGAGCCAGTCCTTCCTTCCGCGGGACGTGGAGAAGAGCTTTGCCCTGCAGAGCCGAGGGTCCCGGAGGCACGGAAGCAGCCAGGTGAGGAGCACGCACTGCAGGATCCCCATCAGCTGGAGGGTTGATATTAGAACTGCTTTTTGGAGGACATACGTATTTTCACATCGTTCAGAGCCCTCCTTTGCTCTTGTTGAGTCCCTCATTTTCCAGGGACCTGCTGTCACCTCTTCTCCCTTTTGCGCTTCTCCCCCCTTGCCCTGTTGCAGCGCTTGTTTTGATCGGCATCGTGGTCCTCGCCTTCTCCGACAGCATCTCTTGGCCTTCTTGGTCCAGCCAGCCGGTGGCCTTGCTGTCCCCCCCCAGGCAGTGACACCCCTCTGCCTCCGCTGCCTGCTGCTCCCAGCCTGCTGGTGCTGTCACCACCGCCCTCCCTCTCGCTGTGCCCCCCTGGTAGTGCGGAGAATTTAAACCGATGGCTGCTAAGGTGAAATAGAGCGCTTAAAGAGGAGAAAAAAGGCTGCCAATCGCTAGGCTGCGTGGAGTTGAGTGCGTTGCACTGACATACAGTGACAGGGTGGCAGAGGGCCCTGCTGCGAGGGCAGGTCCCGGCCGTGGGGCAGCCCAGAGCCAGGACACGGTGGTGATTTTTTATATCTGCGTGTGATCCTCCGCCAACGCAGACGGGGTGTGCAGAAGGCAAGGGATTGCTCTCTGAAACACTCCATAAAGTGACCTTGGGCTTGATCTCGTTAGCTTGCCTGCATATTTCCTGGATCTACCTCTAGACCTTTACACTGGTAGCGATATGACAGGCTGCGGTGCCTTTCTCCCTGCGGGTAACGGCAGTGACAAGTTTTTCATTAGAGAAAGCAAGGAGGGTGAGAGGAGAGCGGGAGGACGAGCTGCTCGTGGGTCCCTGCCTGCGCTCGGGGCTGGCACTTGTCATCCCTGGAGTTTCCAGAAGGTCTTTGGGTGCTCGCGGGGGCTTCCAGCGCTCCCCGGGGAGGGTGTCGTGCGGGGGAGCGGGGAAGAAGTGAACCCTGGCCCTGGGAGCACTTGGTGCCATCAGCCACCTTTTAACGATGTTGTGCTTGTCGGCTCCTGCGCTCGCGCCGGGAGGGAAGAACAGATTTGCATCCGCCTGAATGTCATGTTTTAAACAGCACCGACCGAGTTTAACTGCCTGTCTAGAAACGGGGTAGAACTAAAAGCAAGATTGGACGCTAGCTCCAGATTCCTGCCTCTACATACTTAGGAGAAGAGGCTTAATTAAATAAAACCTGGTATTTAATTAATCCTTAATATGTTTGCTTCTTGGGGCATGTTTGCTCTAATGGCACGGCACCAGTTTTTAGCGCTGGTTAATTGATTGCCAGGGAGCTCATGGTTAAGAACTTCAAAAGGCTGAGGAAGACACTCCCCAAACACACACAGTTTGCAAAACGTCAGGATGGGATTCAACCAGCCCTTGCGAATGTGTTAATTACCTGGTATTAATTGGCAATCTAATCACTAGAGGCCAGGTCCCCAACGTGCAAAAGCAGAAACGCTCCGCGTTGCTGGTGCGGAGAGACTGGCGAAAATCCCGCTGTTTAAATGGAGGAAAGTAAATGATCCTAAAAGTGAATTTCATTAATTTTTAACTCGGGATCCTTTCTCACAAGAGCAGATATCCTGAGGCTGTGCTTTGAAGTGCGTGTCGGTGCAGCCACTGGCATTTCCATCAGAATTGCCACCTCCGTACAGCAGAGAGGACAACAGCTTTCTATCCTGCGCGGGACGAAGAATTGCTCCCAACCTTGTGCACCGGGATGCAAACACGGGCACTTCAGGAGATGCTTCACCCTCAGCCGGTGTCGTCGGAGGGTGGCAGCTCCTCCGAGGGCGGGAGGGGTGGTGGCAGCCCCGGTATTTTCCCTGCTGCATGAGTCGGAGCCCTTGGGCTGCCTGTGCGAATGCGGCGGTGGCGGTGGCTGACAAACCAGTTTCACCTGGCACGTGCCCAGCGCAGCCCCAGGCGGTGGCTGTGTGACGGGGTGAGGGGACAGCCGAAGGGCTGTGCCGGTGATCCCGCCTTGTCCTAACACACCGTCCCCAACGTCGTGGCACATGGCACCTGTGCAGCGCCTCGGCCGTGGCCCTGGTGGCTGGGAAGGACCGGGCGTATTTATAGCACTGTTAACATGCATGAACGAACACGTTAAATCCCAGCACAAAGAAAGCACTTCTAGTCTAAACGCCGACTTCTGCTGCGGTCTGCTCTGCCCTGTTAGCACCTCTACCTGCGTCTGACTCCTTGAGGTGTTCTAACACGTATTTCCTTTTTCAAAGGAAAATAAAGCCGGTATACAAAGGCTTACCCACAACGGGGTGTAGCGATACCTGGGAAAATCCTTTTGTGCACCAGTATGGCGCGGTTTGCACAGGCACCACTGACGTACCCCGATGCCAGGGGAAGGTGCAGTAGCACAAACGGTGCCGACAGCCGTAGTCCCTACCCAGCCCCGCAGCATCGAGAGCCCGAGGGCTGTGCAATCAGGGACGGGCTTTGCTGGCCTGGGCTTTGGGGTCTCCTTTCACTCGATTTGAGTGCGGTGGCTGCCATGGAGCGATTCGTGCTACGGTGTTTCCAATGAGCTGAGGACAGACCTCACAGCCATGAAAAACAAGCTCTGATGCAGGAGACAAAGGAGCAGGGTTGTGTTAAGCCGTTTCTTAAGCACAAGGAAGTAGAGCCCTTTTTCCTGGAGCATTTCTCAGAAAGTGAAAGCGTTTCTGCGACACGTTCAGCAGCTGCGTTAGAATGACATGTAAGGGCTTCACGATATTTGTCGGAAAGCTCTCAACTAGGATAATGCACAAACCGAGATCATCTCTGCCGGCTTAGCCAGAAGCGTATTTTCTGAGTAGCTTCCCGGAGTTCAGCGAAGCTGTTCAGGAGCAAGACGCTGTTGTCACTGCGAGGGGGGCTCGGGGTTCAGCACACGGCCTCTGGTTTACTGACGGAGCCGGCCTTTGGGTGGACAAGTTTATTTGAGCTTTTATTAGTTCAGCAAATGGAACAAAGATACTTGCCTTTATCACTTTGACTAACAACGTGTTGTTGTTGGCTGAGTTACAGGAGCGCGAGCTGAAATCTGAGTCACTCTTCTGCTTGGGAAAACAAAAACAGACTCCCAGGAAATCTGCTTTCCTTTGTTCTCCCCACAGTCCCCCCCACGTCTGACCATGTGCCGCTCGCTGATAGCGCAGGGTGGGTCCCGCACCGGGATGGGTGCTGTGTTCTCGCCCAAACCAGCGGGGGCAAAACCGTCAAAGTTTATATAATTGACAAAAATTCCACACCCACTGATTTTTTTTTACTCTGCTGCAATAAAACCTCCACTGTAGTGCAATCTAACCACTCCTTCCTACTGAAGAGCATTATACATACAAATTTGATGCTCAATTATCCTTGTTTTTTTGTCGAGGATTTCTGGCTAAAGCTGCTTTCAGCAGCAGAGGTTTGACAACCTCTGCCTTGTTGAATTTCTCCTTTCTGGAGGAAGAAGTATTTTGTGGATACTGAAGGTATAATCCTGATCCTGCCCTGGCAGAGCTCAACCTTCGCAAGGACGCGAATGATGGCCAACAGGAGCTGGCTGACACTGGGCTGTGTGTTTTACAGACTCTTCCCTTTAAATCAGGACTCTCCCTTTTGCGTCCCTTCTCCCACCCCTGCTCCCGTTTAAATCAGGAGTGAAACTTGGAGGCAGGAGAGGAAGCGATGGCGGGGGTGGTGGCCAGTGGGGCTTTTATCAGGAGAGCTGCACCCGGGCTGTGGCCTCTGCTGCACTCTGGGCTGGGCACTTCGTGCCCTCTGTGTAGCTCTGCACTGATTTTCACAGTGGTTGAACATGAAGAGGTGGGAAAGGAGCTTTTAAGGACCCCTGGGGTGGTGGTGATGGGAAGTAGGAGGATTTTCTACTTTCCTTTTTGTAGATTATCTGTAGTTGGCAGTGGAGCACCTTCCTGCAGCACTTAATGCCTGAGATGTGCAGGTTCCTCCTGGGGCCTCATCTTGAACCTTCTGGCTTTCATGGGAGCACTTACTTTGCGAAGCGCTGCAGGACGGGACACTGAAAGTGTTTCACTGCTTAGGGCCAGAACATTTCAACCCATGCGGGCCTGAGAAGAGCAGATGCTTGTTCCCCAGATCCAGTGAAGTGGTTTTTGCATGCATCTCCACCTCTTTGAACAGGAGCAACTTGCTCAGCGGGAAGAGATGTAGATTGTTGATGGCTGGAAGACAGGAGGGAATCTTGCCATTGCATGCGGAGAAGTCGGGCAGAGCCTGGCTGCCATTACGGCAGAGGGGACGCGGGAGCAGACTTTGGTCCCCGTGGGGGCGGCGGGCCAGCGGTGACGGTGTTTGCCTGGGATCTCCCCACCCGCTCCTGCAGCCTGACCTCAGGTTTGCAGGAGCGTAACGCAGCAGTTTGGCAGCTGCCCCAGGTGGCATATGCAATTAACCCATTTCTCCACTATAGGGCACTGACAGACTATGCGAGAGGAACCAGATCGCCCGAGCGGCCCTGCCTGGACACACAACAATTGCTGGTATTCGCTGTTTCATGCAACTCTTAGTTTAATTCTGTAAAGGCCCCACCCTGGAAGTTAATCGTACGGTAGAAACAGTGGCGTTACCCATCTCAGAAGCAGAGCTGCTTGTAAACTCATACATCAGAGCCTTTTGTTGGTTTGACGGCAAAGAATGTTTGTGTTTAAAAAATGGAAACTTCTCATAGATAAGGGGGCTTCTCATTTTTTTCCTTCACTGTATATTGCTTGCATATCATCGCGCTGACAGTTCTGGCGAAATCATAAACCAAAGGTTCAAAGCTCAAATGTCTGCGCAAGATGGGTTTGGCAGTGTCTGTTTGCTATTGCCATCCACACCGCAGGGTGGAATTACAGCTCTAATTTATATACATGGGGGGGGATAGAACAGGACTCTGCATTTAACTCTGCCCCTAGATTGCGGTTAACTCTAGTCCAACGCTTGCTGATAAACACCGTGGGATCGTAGGCTCTCAGGGAGGGAGAGGGCATGACGGAAGAAACCCTTCCTGGAGCCAGGGCTGAATGTCGCGTGTTAGGTCCTGCGCTTGCCCGAGGGAGCCGCAGGGGTGGGGTGACGGTGGGATGGTGGTGGGATGATGGTGAGGTGGTGGTTCTCCTGCCTGGTGCCGGAGCTGGGGTGTGAGGGCTGAGCGTGGCGGCCGGTGGGGTACCCGGCTCCCTGCAGCAGCACTGCAGGTACCACAGTTCCCTGCTCCGTGCCGTTCCTGTTCCCACACGGTTGGGATATCCCCAGGGCAAGAGAGGCTGAGTGAGGGTGAGGATTCGGCCCCTCCAGCTTTGCACAGGAGCATCCTCAAGACCAGGCTGCTCTGCACCGATGCATCTACCCTGCAGCCCTGCAACCTCGCAGGTGCAGCTGCCGCCGCTGGCCTGCCGGGGCTTGAAGCATTGAGAGTTTTGGTGGCTGCTTTGAAGTTCCCAGGTCTCATCTCCTCGGGCGTTTGCAAAGGCACACGCTGAGGTTCCTCCTCAGACAGTGGGAAATGAGGCAGCAGCTTCTTGGGAACGCGTCTGCTCTCCTTGAAGTCACCCATTTGAATGCAGCCTCCCAGAGGCTACGTAGCCTCCGGAGCCTGGCTTGGCCAGTTCTCTCGTGTCTGGCTGCGTCGCTGCTTGTAGGTGTTTTTGTGGAGGATGCTGCCATTAGAGCGGCTCCTGAATAACTGATCAGACAATTTCATTCTTTCCCATTACCTGTGGAAAGCCCTGTGTGCTAGAGCAGGGGTTCCCAAGCCATGGGTGGAACAAGAACCACTTCAAAGAGGTGTAAGAAGCAGTAACAGCCTCTTTGCAGAAGGCACTGGTCTGAGCCATGGATCACCCTCTTCCGTACGGGCAGGTACCAGTCGCTGGCACCAGCCTGAGCCAGGGGACTGCTGGCACAGAGGGGACTTCTGCCAGGCTGGCGGGGAGGGCTGCTGGGGGGGCACGGGTGGACAAGGGGACGGGTTACCTCTTGGTTTCTGGAGAAGAGAAAGGCAAATGAATGGGAATTGGGATGCCTTTGTGTTTGCGTGTGTGGTGAAGATAAAAGGATCGCTAAGGTGGGGGAAAACACATATATTATCCCGATTTGGGAGCAAGGGGAGGGGGAGTCTGTGGGAAAGGGATCTTAATTTAAATGGGATGTGGGCGTACACAACAAGGGTGGGGACAGAGGAGGTGAGGCGCCGCTCGTTTCTTCGCGCAGCTGCTGCAGAGCTGGATGCTTTTGCTGCTGAAACCTTTCCGCTGGCCGCCATCCATGCACCTGCTGGGAGGCAGCTTCGGCGCTAAGGCACGCCAAGAGGTGTCACCTCCCTCGCGCGGCTCGGGAACGGGTCACGGGGAGATCAGCCCGCTGGCTTTGCTCAGGACCCCCGACGCCCGCAGAGGAGGTGAGATTTCAGCTGGCTCCCCGGGAGGGATGGTTAATGGCAGATTAGTAAATTCCCCGCCGACGGCAGGGGTGCGGGACCTGCTGCCTGACCTTTCGAGGGCCTGCTAAGAGCTGGGGTGAGGATGCGGGGCTGGCTTCTCCTGCATGGCCGCAGCGCTGGCCCTCCCGGCCACCCGCGGCCACACAAGCTGCGAGCCGGCCCTCCTCCCTCCCCAGGCCGCCTGGGCACTGCCCACCCGCCATGAGTCATCAGCCTCCCCCAGGGCCGACTTTGGACTCCTCTGTCACACGAAACCACACCTTTTGTCACCACGAAAAGCAGCATGGGGAGCGTTTGAATTATTACAACCGTGGCATGACCTCGGAGATGGCGGAGGGGCCGCTGAGGTGCCCCACGGGCACAGTCAGCGTCTCAGGCGCCATTCCTCGGGGAGGGGGGTGTCTGGCTGAGGAGAAATGCTCCCATCTGAGGAGAAATGCTCCCTGTCTGAGGAGGAATACTTCATGGCCTGAGGAGACATGTGTCCCCTCTGAGGAGGAGCGCTCCCTGGACTGGGCTCTCGTGCCTTCCGGGCTGCCATTTGAGAGCCCTGCAGAGGCTGCAGCCGCTGCTCTGGCAGGGAGGCTCTCACGGGGTCCCTCTCTGCAGCCCAAAGCGGACGGCCTGGACAATGGTGACAAAACATCTCACCCGGAAGGGCCACCACCAGCCCCGGGGTGTCCCCCACCCAGCGCCTGTCTAGGGAGGGCGGGAGGCCCAGGGAGGGCTGCGGGAAGCTGGGTGAAGGAACAGGGGATTGTGCTGTCCTTAGGGGAGGAGGAAGGGCAGCGGCAGAGCAGTGCGGAGGGGCGGCTGCCCTCATCCGGGCCCTCTCCCTCCGGGAACCGGGGAGGAGGTTATTGAAGGGGGGAGCAGATTAGCACCGCTGGCCGCTGGCCAGGGCCGGGACGCGAACCCGCGTCCTCCGCGCCGCCGGCGCCACGCCCGGGGCCAGCGGAGGGGCAGGTGGAGAGGGGGGCGGTGCCTCCGCTGAAGGGCTGCTGGGCGGGAGGCCCCGCCCCACCCCGGCGGAGCCGCGCGGTCGCCATGGCAACAGAGGCGCTTCCCCGCCGGGCCCGGGGCCGGGCTGGCTGCGCGCGCGCCCGCGGCCCGGCGGCTCCTGGCGCCGGGGCGAAGGGCCGGGCCCGGCGCCGCAGGGCCGGCGGCTCCCGCAAGCCCGGGACGCGGCGGGACCGGGGCGGAACCGCGGCGGAACCCTCCCTTCCTTCTCCCACCCGCTGCCCGCTCCCCCCGCCCAAGCAGCCCCTCGCCCCCGGGGAGCGCGGAGGGGGCGGCCCCCCGCTCCGCCCCGTCCCGCCCCGCCCCCGTGGTGGGGGTGTCCGGTCGTAGCCGGGCGCCGATCACCTCAGGCGGGCAGGCCGCTGGGCTCTGCCGTCCTCAAACTTCAGTTAGCAACTTCCCCCCCCACCTCCGCCCCCGCCCCGCGTTGCGGCGGGAGACGGCGCCGTCCCGCGTCGGTTCCCCTTGAGGGACGAGCCCGGTGCCTCGGTGGGGTAAGTGCCGGTGGTGGGCTCTGGTGAGGGGCGCGGAACAAAGGCGGCCCGGCCCGGTGAGGCACCGGGTGGGTCCGGTTCACTCAGCCTGAGGGGAGAGCCGCCCCGGTGCCTCCCCCCCCCCCCCCCCTTCTCCTTCTCCCCCTTCTGAGGCGAAGCCCTCGGAGCCGGCCCGGGGGAAGGAAGGGGGGGCCCGGGGCGGCGTTGCCCGTGGTGCCCCCAGGTCCCCGGCACCGTGTCGGGGGGACACATGGGGGTCTTGAGGTCCGTCAGGGCGGTGTTGGGCTGGCCTGGCTTCTTGTTTTTCACTGCGTCAGCGGCAAGGGCGAGGGGAGAAGTTGGGTCTTGGTGTGGCGTGGGTTAAAAAGACCCTCAAAAAATAATTTAAAAAAAAAAAAAAGTGCGCCCTTCGCACTTTTAATATTGGGGTCTGTGAGGGGTTATAGGTGGTTTGGCAGTGATTTTGGTGGCTCATGGGTCTAATGTTGTGCTGGTGAGCGCTGCAGATTAGAGCCTTATTTTGTAATCCAAGATGACTTTTTGTAAGCGCTGCAATTATCTGTTCCCCTCTGGATTAGCGATGATAATGTGCTTGACGTTCTTAAACGTACAAATAAAGATGCTTCCCCCGCCTCTGCCCCGACCCCCCCACCCCGGAGAGTTTACAGCCGTGCCGACTACTACTTGGGTTAACAGCAGCCTGCAGAAGGGACACGGGCATTTCAGAAGTGCGGTATGTGACTCTCTTGTGCCTCGGACTTTAGGAAACGTATCTGCTCTCTAGAGTCAGTTCTAAGTGCCAGTGTAAGGTCATCACGCTGGTTCTTTTTAATTGCGGATGCACATACCGCTGCTTGTTGGCATATCAGCCCATGCGTGTGTATGTTTTTATTTTAGAAGCATGTCTGACATTTAGGTGGGCAGATTTGTATTGCCCTCTTGTGTTATGCAACTCACTTGTCCGTTTTTCTTCCGAACTCCAAATGTAAGTGATTTATCTGTGGACGGAGGGGTGTGGAGTTCTACTTAAGGGTGGAAGTGGCCGATCCAAAAGATCCCATGGAGGTCAGTTCCCTGAATTTGCATGGAGTTCTGCGCTTGGACTTGGGAGGGAGCAAAATCGGGATTCTGAAAGGGTGAAGCTAATCTGTGAAATCACTTTATTTCCTGTGTGGTATTGTGTCGAGTCGTGTAAAAAGCTCTGCCTTTGTGAGTCTGTTTGCAGCATTGTTACCGTTCTTGCATTTCTCCCGTCTGAAGGTAGGAGATTAATCTTGTGGATTCAGGTATTGGCTTGACTTCTATTTCTGTGGCGTAATCTGTATGATTTTGATTTGTGTGTGAGGAATGGGATTAAGGGAGATCACACTTGGCAGATGGCAGAGCTCTTCTATACCATTATGAGATATTGTAACCTTTTATTATACCTACAGCTTTGATTTTTCAGAGTGTAGTAATATCATTCTATTCAAGATAAAGTATTGCTTATGATAAAGTACTGGTGCTGCATTAAAGCAATTGCAGCATATAGCAATTGATGTTTTGTCAAAACTGATGCTTTATTCCATTGTGGTAATTACAGGCAATTTTCATGGTAGGCTGAAGAGGTAAACTATGTTTCCAGGGTAACTGTGAAGTTGTTTAGTTGCTTCAGAGGTACTTTTTGCCAGAATTGAAGGTTTTTGGTATTTTCTTCTCCTTGTCTCTCTTCCATAAAGTAGAAGGCTTTGCATCTTTTTAACAACCACATGAAAATACTATTTTTCTTTGTTTTCCTGTGACGTTTTTAGGGTGTGGTAGGGAAGCAGACGATGTGTGGCAGAAACTCTAATAAAATTGCCAGGCAGTTTAATCCAGGTAAAGACATTTTCAAAAAGAACTTTCAAGAATTTATAAACTTTTTCTTGGTAAGATTTTCTTCACTCTATGCTATGCCTGTTTCTGTAAAAATTGTCAAGGATATATATTAGCAAGTAAATCTATAAAGCCTTTCTACTTTAGAATAATTAAAGAGGTAGGAATCCTATTTAAATAGAATATGTATCCTGTAATTCACTTTTGATAGGTGTATAGTTTGCTGAAAATATAAACTTCAGTCTGTTCTCTTTCAGATGATGCTCTGAATTTAATTCTAAGCTAAAAGTTTCTTTTCCAATATAGGTAAAGACCTAGAACCAAGCAACGCTACAGTGTCATAATATGGAAAGTCCCTAAGAGTCAAAGTCAAAATCTAGGGCTATTTTCTAGTTCAAATGCTTGGCGTTTGTCACTTTATCCTGTCTCATTTTATATATGGTAGTAAATGACATGAATGACACCAATCCAAGATTTGTGCTCACGCTGCAATTCTAGAGGAGAAAGGGCAGAGTACCCATCTACGTTTCTCCTGAGCTGGGCTCTGCACGGACTAGATACCAATGTATTAGGAAAAGTCTAATGTCTGATGACGAAACAGTTTATTACCTCTGATCATTGCCATAGTGAGAGCTATGTGTAGTGTTGATAGTGTTGTTTGTTGGTTTTTTTTTTTTAATACTGTTTCTAATCATGTGTAGCACTGTCACCTTAGATGCTAATTAAGCCCCTTTTGTGTCTGCAGACTCCTCTGACGGTAGTAATAAGCTTCCTGGATGCCTGATTTCTCACAAAGGGAGAAAGAATTTCAGGGTCTAAAGACTAGGTTTGAAAAGTCTGCCAGCTCTTACTGGTCTCTGGATTAAATGTAAAATTCAGACCACATGTGAAGAAGCAAGTCCTGACCAGCAGGTGCCAGGTGGAAGGTAGATGGAGAGCTTGGGTATTCCACCTCCTGGGATTCTTTGCACAGCTCTGTGATTTTGCTTGGGTGTTGTCCTGGACTCTGCTCCATTCAGTGCTTCTGTTTCTCTGGCTACTAGATAATTTTGAAACCAGTCCTGTCACCTTCCTTCTCTTTTACGTGTGCCTGGTTGCTGTAAAGTAAAAAGTGAACTCGCTCTCCTTGGTGAAGAACGTGTTGCTGGATTCGCTGCTTAGCCCTTTCCTCGGGATTAGTCTTTGTTTGATCTTCGGTCATGGAGCTTTCTCTCTTCTGGTGGCTTTTCCAAGTATCAGTAGAATCAAGTTGATAGAACTCCTGGTGATATTTTCCTCTTGTCCTTGAGTTTTCAATTATTGGTATGAAAACTTCCCATAGTCTTGAAAATTTCATTGTAGCGGTGCTTGTGGGGAGTACTCTGCAGATCGGGGACAGAGGACTCGGAATCATATTTGAGAGGATTACTTTGAGCATGTCGGTTAAGGATGCGCTACAGTGTGTACAGTCTGCAGAAAGCTGCCTCTCTCATGCCTTTGGCTGCTCACGTGTTTAAAAATTGTACTGGTTTCTTACTGAGGAGTCTCACATATCAAGATTTTTCTCTAAGACTTGGTAGGTTTCCTCAGGCTTATATTCCACAGAAATTGATAACTTGGTGATGCTTACTAGCCAGGGGAAGTTTCCTTTGGCAAATGAGTAATGAGTTTGTCATGATGAGTTGTGTGCTGTGTAGTTGTTTAAAAATGGGACTAGTAAAAGAGGGGGGGGTGTATGCATGTACACCTAAGTGCAAGTTTTAGGTGTTCTGCATCCAGCTACATGTAATGTCACTGTTCTTTTCTTATTTTCAAGATATTTCTTTTTATAGGATGTTTTTCCTGCATAAGGATACGAATAATGCTAGTTGTAAGTCTTTCTTGCACTTTCATAACTTGCTAAATTTGCATGATGCAGTTGGTTGTAGGGAGGTATTCAATGGCTTTTCTGCTAATTTATGTTATTAACTTATTTTTTTAACGACCGCATAGCCTTTTGGGGCTCATTGTTCCATTCTTAAGTAGCAGGCAGCTTATGGGAGGAAAGTGCTATGTCTATTCAATACTGTAAGGAGACATTCGTGGAATAGATCATGCTGTATTCAGTGGGCTGTTTGTAAAAGCGAGACTGAAGTAAACTCCTTAATCCTGCAAGCCCAGGCACGAACCTTGCAGTGATGCTGTGAGCACAATCTGTATCACTTCTTTGTGCTTGATGCACAAGGGTGACTAGAACCTGAGAATGTTGCAATGTGTTAGGTGTGTTTTTTGTTTTGTATGTAGGAATTGCCCGAAGACATCATATGAGAAAAGCTACAACCTTTTTGCTTTTGCCTCAGAAATCAATTTAAATGAAGACTCCCCCGTTGCAGTAGTAGCCTTTGCAGTGCAAACCACCGCGTGGCCGTCTTGAGTTTGCAGCCAAAGAGACTGGAATAATAGTGTCAGGAGAGCTGTAGAATTCCCTCCACAGCAAACTAGTCTTGAATCCTAATCGCAACCTTCTGAATGACCGCAGACCCAGTAGATTTAACAGTTTAACTGGAAGATGCCATGCTCGATGAACTCTAGATGCACCTGCCCTGTGCAGTTGAATGTATAGACTTTTCCTAAAAATATACAGGAATTTGCTGTTGAGTTGCCCGTATACGTGCTTCCAGTGAGACGTGACTGTACGGGGCGGACTCTGAGGAGATACTCTACTTGCTGGATTGAAAGAGGTGAAAGAAGGTGTCTCTGTTTTTTTCCCTTGATTGACTTTCAGTAAGTTTGAAAGACGTACATAAACTTTTCTCTGAACTCTCAGGCCTTTCTTTTGAAGCTGTATTCTAGTAATAACTTTTATAAAAAAAAAAAAATCAAAATCATAGCAAGTCAATTACTGTTTGCCTTGAATGGGCTTCTGTGGGTGAGGCAGTTTTATGCTCAGTGGACATTCCATATCTTAGGTTCTGTTAACTGTCAGGAAAAACAAATTCTTAGGAAAATGTAGGTATTGAGTTTTGGCAAAATGCACTAAATTTAGCATGATGACTGTTCTATCTTTTTGCAGCTATTGGTTAAAAAAATTAGTAATGTTTCCTTTTTTTTTTTCTTCTCATGACTGGATATCAATTTACGCTCGTATGACCTGAACATCTGATGAGAAAGGGCTATGTAGGTCTACTGGATGATGATTTTTGTCAGGCCTAGGTTTAAATAATCCACACTCCTTAAAAGAAGTATACTTCTGTAAAGAGCTTAATCTTAGATTCTTAAATCAAGGTGGCTTATTTCCTTGCTTCCTGCTGTCTTTGGTTTGTTCTGGAAATACGTGATGCTGGATCTTCTCAGGCAAGAAAGCCTTCAAACGGCTTCCTGAGCTCTTTGGGCTTATTTTTCAATGCATCTATATAAATAGGAGATTTTTAATAGATATTTTCACAGTTCTGTATACCTTACAATTATGTTGAAACAATGGGAGATGAATTTTCTTTTTATACTCATCTCTAAAAAAAAATAATGCTTGAGGAGAGGAAATTAATTTTTTTTAGGCTTGTATGATTGCAGTGATGCAATTTGAGCAGTATAGGACTACAGAGAATTATTACCCAAAATGTGGCTTGTTTTTGATTTGAGTCGTGTCCTACAAACATGCAGTTAAACACCCGTGGAGGGAGTGGGGGCGGATCTTTAAGGGGGCTTCTTTAAAGCCACTTAACAGAGCTGTTCATTAGAAGTTCTTATCAGAATTAAGTGCCAAAACTTTCAGTTTTGGGCTCTACTAAAGCTGTTGCATGCCTGAAAGAAGATAAGGGTTGGACTTGCAGCAGTGTGAGAACTGAAAGCTTCTTACTGTTGTAGTAATTATGAGTCAGGATGGTCATTAGCCTGCTGTAACAAGTAGAAAAAGATAACCAAACCTTCAGCAATTGAATTGTTATCTACACAATTTCACTTAGAAAAAGCATTCATGTGTGTTACAGCAGTTTCTTTAAAGAGCGTATGTATGCAGCATATGGACGGCTCTAGTTTTGGTGCAATTTTTACTTGTCTTATTTTACAGAATTAGCGTAAGCTTTAGCATGGAGTGGTAGGAGATCTAAATCTTCCCCCCGCCCCCGGTGAAAATACCCCTTTAATTTGGTTGGGGGCTGGGGAGAGAGTTGTCATGAGCTGAGTGGGCTGTTAACTCCAGCTACAGGCTTGACCCAGTTACAGTTGGGCAGCGAGGTCCGCGGAGCTGTGGCGCGGCTGGGAAGCGTGTGTGCTCTCCGAGCTGGGCCAGACAACTGTGACTCTGCTGCGGGAGCAGCACTGGGATGCAAATTAGATGGATGGCAAAATCAGAGGAAAAAGTTATCTGCATTTTGTTGTTTAAAATACATAGGTTTGGCACATTGGAGAAGAGGTGAAGAAGTGAAGATACCAATGCCTTGTTTTGCTAGTTTAATAGTTAAAAAAAATTTTACCCTTCATAGTTTCTAAGGGTAAAAAGCTGCCAGTATTTTAGAGAAAAGCATGAAAATATGAGTATTCGTGTGTGCTTTTGCTGATGCAAATAATGTTCTTGCCATACACATCAGCCCCTTCTATTTATATTTTCATAGTGACTGTTTTTTCTGGTCTTAGTATTGGTTAAAGACATGCTTTCTCTGTCTTTCAACAAGTGTTATTAATAATATGAAGTTCTAAAACTTGTTATTCCTACTGTTGTAAAACTAGAATGATTTTTATTTCACAGTGTTGATACAAATTTGGAAGACATAAATAGGAATGGAATTTAAGTTTGTCTTTATTCTGCTCTTCTAATGAGCTCAGACTACAGCTTGGATTAAGTCTGGCAGCTTTTTCAATTCAGCCATAGTATCAGTAACTCTTGGTAGGGAGTGAGTTGTGCCAAAATTTAAGAGGGATGTTTATCTGCTGCAAGGATATTCAGCCATACAAGGCTTTCGATGGACAAAGCTGTCTCATCCATAACGAAAGTATTCAGCCCAGCAAAGCTATGATACGTTCTAAACAGGGCTGGAATTTCTGGCCACCATAATTGTGTTTGATATTTCATGAGAACACTCGGAATTCTTCATTGAACGAAATGAGCACAGATGCCTTTCTAAAACGGGCATTTATGCTAAAGTTGTGCAGCTCAGCTGGCTCGTTCCTTTGCTTAGAGACCTTACAAGAAGTGTCATTTTTAGTATTTGTTGTCAGACAGTGCTCTTGCTGTATTGGCACTATTAAATGTCAGATATTAGTATAATCTGCCCTTAGAATGTTTTAAGCAACATGATGGTTGCAGACTTACTTAAATATCATCCTATTCTTGCAGCACGCATGTACAATGATACAGGGCTCTTCTTTTGCATGTTTGAGCCTACAATAGCAATCACGCCCAAGAAAATAGATATCTTGTTTATGCAAATAATATTAAGTATTTCTAAAGCATGTTTGAATTTAGGTATCATGTAATTCTTACTAGTCATAATGTTCAGTTTACATTCTTCACAAAATGATTGTTTGTTTTTTTTTTAAAATAAATCACTGCAGCTCTCTGTGTTTACTGCTTGTGAAGGAGAGATTAAATGAATTGATTTGATTACAGTAGAGCTTCTAGCAAAACTTCAGATATTTTGTTACTCTCCTAAATACAACTTTACCTAGTAGGAAAGATGGTCCCTATTGCTACGTGGTGGTGTGAGGCTGCAGGAGAGCTTTCCGTGTGTCTGACCCATTCTCACTAAACTTGACAGGGCAACGGATGTTTTCTTGACTTCTTTCTTAATATAGATGAATCACAGTACACATAGGAAAGACTCATCAATAGTTACAGATCAGCATTTCAAGAAGGTCAGGGAAACTGGTTTCTGCGTGGTGAGCATTATGCTAATTCAGTCGTTAAACATATTGGAATTGCGCTTCCTTTTGCTTCTGCAGTGCTTGCAGATTCCATCAGAGCCTTTGCTCTGGGCTTGGAGCGCAGAGGGTTAGTTTTGGACAGGGAGAAGCTTTCTTGTGCGCTGTATTGTAATCGCGTGCAAGAAACGTGTCTGCAGATCTTGGTTTGAATCGAGTTCTTTACATGGAGTACTTGCTTAAATAGTGTCACTGTTGTGTCGGTGCTTATGCCTGAAGATGAAATCTAAGCAGATGATACCACGATGGAGAGGTTGAAGCTTTGTTTAAGACGAAATACATATTTTCCTCTCCCAAAGGCACTTTATACTGGGCTAAAAAGTTAGGGTGGACTAGCAGCTGTAATGATTGAATTCACTGTTTATGTGCGTGCAAAAGTGAAATGAGAGCGTGTATTGAAGCAAATGTGTAATTTGGGCCCCGTTACTGACACCTCTTACAAACACTACTAAGCCTTTTGTCTCATATTTGGTTTTGAATACTAAGAATGTGTGTCAGTATTGTTTCCTAACCAGCATGTATATTATCTTTAGAGATTATTTGTGATGCGTTAAAGTGTATGTGATATAAGTGTAAAGTAATAATCACACAGTCTCATGTTTGTTGATATTGGACTGTTGCACGCAATGTTAAAAGTAGTAATTTTGGATCTAGGTTTTTTGTACTGTAGATGTAAGGTTGACTAAGATGGTTTTTGCACAAGCTTGGCTTTGTAAGGAGCAGGTTAGTATATTTTTCAAATTGTCTCCAAAAGTCTTGTCGCAGCTCGATTGAGGTTTTTTTTTCTTTAACGTAACAGCTTTAATTCCAGATTAGTACACTTTCAAAATGCTAAAAATGCTTACGTTGAGGTTAAAGATCTTGCCATCTTTCCTGCTCAGCTTGGCTCTAAAAATAATTGTACTCTTATGTCTGTTATGTCCTTTCTAATAACACTGGAAAGTTGAACTCGGTGGTATTGCTCCTGATGAACTGGAAGCATCATTATACCTCGGGTCAGTTGGAGCCTTCCCACAAGTTCTCGGGGCAGGGCGACTTCTGCTTTCCTGCCTACCTCCTGCTCAGGGCTGCTGTAGTCTGGATTTTTCTTACTGGTTTAAAACCCTTATAAATTGCGGCCTGCTCCATTTTCTGCTTATGTTGGCTCCTTCAAATACTGTGAGGCAACCCTGTTGTGGAGATCTGCATCTCAGCATCCTGTTAATTACACTGGTTCCACCAGGACTCAGTTGCTGATGGGAGTGTGGAAAAAAAACCTGTGAATGTGGGAGGAGCACCTAAATCCAGCAGTTTGAGAACGTCTTTGGGAGTGTGGAGAAGGAGGTAATGAAGCAGATGACAGGATAGCATCTGGAGAGCTTTAAAAGCTTGAAAACTGATAACAGCACATATTGGAAGGCAAAGGATGCCATTTGGACACTTGGCCATCTGGCAGCTTCCTGCTCAGCTGCTCCTGCCTGGGGGGGTCAGTCTGAGTCCCTGGCATTGCTTTGAGCGTGGTGGCCACTGCCAGTGCTTGATGGGCTCTGGCTGTGGAGCTGTCTGACGTGTTTGAGACCAGGGGTAGTAATTGCTGAGGAATCAGAGAGAGTCAATACCTGAACTTGTCTTCAAAGAGTAACTAGAGAATGGACTGTTGGCCAGATTCAATGGCTCTGCCCTGGGTTACATGGAGAGCGCACTTGTTGAGGCATGAGTGTGTTTTTAAAACTACATAATTAACAGAAGGTTGTTTATAACTATTTAACCGATATTGGCTTTCAACCAGCGTGCGAGGCAGTGTTTGTACTAAGTTGGACTGGCTTTTATTAGGCATCAAAATCTGTAGGGTTTATCATTTTGCGGCAAAACAAACAAGACCATGCACTGTCTGAACATCGGGCAGTTCTGGTCAGGTAGATCTCTTCTCCCATACTATGTATCTGTTTTTCACTAACCCTGATTTTTACCACTTTGGCTTTTGACCCGAAGACTTCTGTGGAGGGGAACTCAGGTTGATCGGTGCCGTTCCTGGGCAGAATTTGTGTCCCAGTAGTTCAGATGTATCTTTTGTCAATGGTTAGCAAACCATGTTTGGTTCGTACGTGATGAAACAAAAGAAAAAAAAATCACCAGATCTTCTTCACTGAACAGGTGCCTGGTCTTCTGTTGGCTCATCAAGTCTCTAAACTATACGTTACTGGAAACTGAAAATAAATAGTATTTTGTGCCTATGTCACTTCTGAAGCATCCTCCACTGGCTGCTGTCTCATGAAAGACGCTGGGATGTGTGGATCCTTGATTTCGCTTCCCAAGTTTGCCACTGACTTGAGGAAGCTGAAGACATATTTGGCCTTAACATGCAGCTCCTTGGACTGGCATGGTTTGATTCAGATGGAATTCCTTCTGCAGAAATTCTGGATCCAGTGTCAGTTACCTGTTGTTTTCATGTCAATGTCATGTCACTATTTGAATTTTCAGATCTGCAACAAAAAGGCCAGTGAGGGAGTCAGCTCAGCAGTTTCCCCAGCAGCTGCAGGACTTATTGTGCCTCTTGAAGTTGGTGAACGTGTCTCATGCCTTCCAGAGGCATCCAGCGGTGATGCTGTGAAGCTAAACCCAGGATCAGTTAGTCATGCTTTGCTGTGTGGCTTTTTGGGGGCAGGAATGGACTGGGAGCTGGGAGAACTCAGCTATTCTGTTTTTGTTTTGGATCAGATTTCAGTCAAAGGAACCTTCTTTGTAATAACTTTGGAAAGATGGTGTTTCTAAGTTCACTGTGAGATCATTCCCAGGTTACTAAAATGCTATTAAAATCCCATCTTTGGCTATGCCCTGAGAAATTTGGCTGAGGCTGCTGTAATCCTGGTGTGAGTGTGGTTAGGTGGGTGTGATCTGAGGGAAGCTTCTCCGTCTGGATGCTCCCAGGCAAGTGAGCGCTCATGCCTAGGTTCTCACGTCTAGGTGAACTGTTGAGAACGTATTTGTCATCTTTCACTCCTGCTAATTTTTGTGAGCTCTAAAATATGCCTGTGTCAGCTATTCATTATGATCCTGCCTTAAAATGTCTATGTTGTACCATGTATTCTTTGACAGTGTCTGCATTTAAGTGGGTTTTTTGTTACTTTTTTAGCATCATTTTAATGTGTTGAGTGGTTGATTTTGCTGAATAACATTGTGTTTCTTAACAACAAGGTAGTAAATAATGGCTAACATGCACGTGCAGGCCTTGTGCTGTCAGAATTCTTGGTTTAAACGTGCTTTTGTTCAGAAAGGGGAAGAAACGTAGTGTCACTGCTTTGACTCCTCACAGTCATACAGAACTCTCTGATGCTCTGTTCAATTCGTATCGCTTTTGGAGGAAGAGGGAACTCTTTTGTGGATTGCTGATAACAATAACCTGCTAGCAGGTAACAAAAGAAACATACATACAAATTAGCAAAACCAGCCAGTGTTTCTGAAATGGGTAATTGCATTGGTGAGGGGAAAAAACCTGAGACTATTTCCTGCATATGTGAAAAGCTAGATGTGACCACTGAAGGAAAAATGGGAGCCTTATCATCAAGGTAGCAGCAGTAGCTCCTTTGGCACATAAAACATTCTTCACATAGCTGCTTTTTTATGGGTATGCAGCTTGGGGCAGATTATTGATGCCTGACAGGAGGCAGCACCCTGCTGCAGCAATGTGTCCTACCCAAATTAATGCTGTGTTGAGTATATACAAGGAAGAGATCAAAGAGCTGTCTGAAAATTGTTAACAACCTGAGAGGCCAAAAGATTAATTTCAAAGTATGTAATTGTTTGGTAGAGCAGAGGATGACATAAGGGGTTTTGGCTCACAGAATGATAAATGCCACCAAGTATTTTGCTTTTATGACAATATTTTATTTGACTCAAACTAGATCCACCCATCTCTCGCTAGTCTAGTAATTTTTTCAGTATTTATGGGATGTGAGTGGAAATTGTGAATCTGATGGTCGTGTCCGTTCAAATGAGTTTTAATGGCTCCATCTGTATACTGAAAGGCATAACTAGAGTAAAATTAATCTAGTTGAAGATTGTTAATAATTGGTTTGTTCAAAATTGGGTCATCTTTTATGGAAAGCATTTGAATTGCTGCTATAGGAGCGACAGCTTGGGCAAAGGAGGATTTTTATCAGATAACCTATCCTGCAACATACTGAGTGCTGGGTAAAGTGGCTGAGACCAGTATTTTCCATGGTGTTGGCCTACCAGAACTGGTGCTGAAGCCGGATTTTCAACGTGGTCATGCCATTGCTGAGGGCACTGGAAAATTTCCCCCAGATGATGCCAATGACATGCAAATCCAAGTCCAATTTCAATTCTATTGTTCCCTCCGTTTTGCCTTAAATATTTTTGGGTTACGGGGACCATGCATAAAAAAAAGGGTCAGTCATAAAAACTCCTCTGTATTCACACATCTGAGAGACGTGTCGGGATCTGCTTCTGCTGGCGCACAAAAGGAGGTTTGTCAGTGAAGCCGGGGTTTGTCTTGGCAGTGCCAGCCCGCCCTGAGCCTGCAGACCCGGGGCTCGGGACGGAGGTGATTTCCCCCTTTCTAGGCAATTCAGTGTTATTTGTGCTGCCACCGTTGGTATTGTCAGCTGTTAGGAATGTTGTTAGTCAAAATTTACTGGATAGTGCCGAGGGCTTTTTTTCCAAATGTTTGTACCCAGCGCACTTAGCTGCATTCTGTGGTAATTCTGAGGTGGATCTTGGAGAAGCAAAGGTTTGTGGAAGGTGTTGTTTTAGTGTCAGCAGTCGGTGTCCCTGCTGGCACTGCCTCTGAAAGCTGCTCCCTGGGACCACCTGCCTGCCTTGGCATGGGAATGCGGGGAAGTGAGATCAAGTTGTGGCGTTTATCGATGCGAATCTGTCAGTCTGTTGTCATAGCGTTTGTCTTTTCCAACAGTAACAGGGAGATAGCATTATTCTCCACTTCAGATAGGTACCGCCATGGTGCAGATCCTTAAGATGAAGGGACAGGCGTATAAATTGTTCGTTTGTTCATGGAACAGAATAATTTGTTCCTGGGAATCATCTGGTCTGACCCCCTGGTTAGAGCAGGGCTGGTTCAGAGTGTGTTTCTCCCATTACGCTGTAGTTAATTTCTAGAGAAGTGTTTGGGACAAGTATTTTGGGCTTGAGTATAGTTTCTTGTTGACCGAGCTAGGCTACATGCTTCTGTTATGACTAACACAAATATTTGAAAGGTAGAATGGTGGACTGAGTGGAGAAATTGCTGCTAGACAGTATTGGCTGTCTGTATTCAAGAAAACATGTTGTTAGCAGCAAAATCCAAAGCTGTTGAATGGAGAGCTTTTTAGCGTATTATTTTTAAGAAAGGAAGTGGAAAATGAGCTATTGAAGACATCAAATAGTATAGCTGTAACAGCTGAAGCAGAACATAAACATTTGTAACAAGAATAGGCAATGACAAGTTTCTTTTTAGCTAGGTGAAAACTTAGAAGCAGCATAATCTATTACAGCATCTTTGCTCTAAGTATTTCGTCTGTAGGTGGCACATGCTTTTTGTGAATGAGTCTTTTAGTTAGTGATTATGTAGCTCAGAATCTATCCTTCAAGACAAGTGCAGCTGTAAAACTAATAAAAGAGACAGTTTCCCCAGGTCAGTTGGGTTTTGCTCTTTAATATATGTTGGCGGTAGCTGTATAGTGGCCTGAGACAGCTGGCTTTGATTGAACCTTTAGGGTGAGAACAAATTTTAAGGATTAAAACAGAAGGAAAGCTGTCTTCCTTATGGAAACTCTGCAGTTTAGCTTTGCCCAGGTGTTCTGTCTTACAGATGTGCATATATATATATATACACATATAATTTTTAATCTGTCATGATTCTTTTTGGTCTTCTATCCCATCGCTCTGTTTCCTTTGTCCTCCATTTCATGCGTTTGGGTTTTCTTCAGATGATGAACCAGTTGAAGTGGTCTCCTAGTGTGTTGAAAGTAGTGCTGCAAGGCCGCTAGCCTCAGATTTTCTTGAAGTCCTGATGAAACTACTTTATTCTTTTCCCCCTACGGTAATACCTTAATCCCTTTTGCAGCAATCAGATGGTTGTATAAAAAACATAGCATTTAAAATTAGTATTGGAGATTCCAAGTCCATCACAGAAGAACGCGGGCTGGTTATGCTTTCTGAAGGTGGTTTACCAGGCCAGGTCACAAATGCATTTTCCAGCACTGGAAATCCTGTTAGAATTTGAAGAGGAAGATCAGAGGATTATGGGCTTTGTCCTTTCTTACAGTCCCTTCTGACACAAAAGCACCTGCCACGCATAAAGGCAAGCAGGAAATGTCTTCTCACATCATGCTATTTCTGTAATATAGTGACCTTCGGAAGCTTGGTTTCTATGAAATGATCCGTTCCCTCTGATTCCTTCCTGGGTGCAGAGGGTGATGTGTCAGGCTTATTTCTCAAGGCTTCATAGCCTTTGCTTGCCAGCAGTAGTTCTGTGAAGACACTTGCCTATTTTTATAACAAGTAGGTGGATTTTTATTTTTTTTTTTAATAAACAAAAGCCCACAGATCTGTTTCACTCGATACTTTGACTTGCGTGCCACTTGGGGCAGAAGCAGAGCTGTCTCTCACGAGTCGTGGGAGTGTTGCACCATTGCAGTTTCCATTAGTGTTGCTGGTTTCCATACTGGCTGGCAACCTCAGCAAAGTTTTTCTCTGCAGGGATTTTCTGAGGGGTATTTTAACTTTGCATTTGGTCCATGAAGTAAATAGTTTCAATGTCAGTGTCTGTGTAGTTTTCACCAGTGTTTTGGGAGGAAACTGTCCCAATGATACCGTTGCTGCTTATAAAGCATTTGCAGCAGCTGGTACCTCTGAAAGCGAGCGAAACAAAAAATCCAGAGGCAATATCTGTATTCTGACAGCTCTGAGATCAGAGACAGTTGTCCTTTGTCTTCCCTCACTGCCAAGAGGTGCCTACGTACAATTACAGTAAATATTTTCAGGTGTGGGTGGTCTCTAACCTCCTTTTACTGTTGAAACACAGTATTGAGCATGGTATTCTGTAGGGGAGTATCAAATGGAAGAATGCCAAAGGCTTTTTTTTCAGTCCTGTATTTGTATCTGTGCTGCAGACAGCTGGCTCATCCATCTCCTTGCTCTCCTTCAGCCGTGTCCATGGCGTGCCTGCCAAATGAGAGCATTCATGCTCAGAGCCGGAGCCTCTGGAGAAAACGCAGCCCTGCCTGGCCTCCGCGGGCTTCAGCTGGAAAGGGCTGGTCCAAAGCGCTGCCTGCTCGAGGTTGGAGGGGTGAAGAGCTACTTGATGTATTTCTGAAACAATAATGAACCAAATTTCACCTCTTCTAAACTAAGGTCCATACACTCAAAGGAGGTATAAATAAATTAGTATGTGATTAATATCCTCGTATTCGTGATGTACAGCATAAGAGTAGGAAAAAGACATAGCTGGGGATTTAGCCCTGTTCCTTTAGAATCTACACAGAAAAACGTATTCTAATCAAAAATTTATTTTAAATACAGTTAAAAGTGAAGTTAAGCTTCCTGCAACAAGATGACCTTGTTGTTGTTCCTACAAATTAATTGGGAGGGAGTTTAATAATGATTCTAAAAAGGTTTGAGGATAAATTTGTCAGGTTGAAAATTGAAGTATCCACCCTCCGTTGTGTCAGGGATGTAACCCTGTTGACCTTTGGGAACTGCATATAGAATAGTGTTCTACCTGAAACAACCGAGTATCTTCCTGTAAGAGCCTTAGTTTGACTTCTTTTTCTTTTTTTGGTTCCATAGTCGATTTTTCTTGCTTGTAGTCAAACCTGATCATTAATATTTCATCTGGCATGCAATGCAATTATTTCTGGAATGTCTTTTTTTTTTCCACATTAAACTGTATATAATGGGGGGAAGTCATTTGCAGGCCTTGTTTGTGGGTGAAATGCTTTTACGAGGATGAAACCTAAAAGAATATTAATAGGAGTTGAAGCTGACCACAAAGGCAAATGTTTGATGACATAAGCAAACAAAACAGCGCTTTCTGAAGCCTGCTGGGAATACTGACCTTCCGCACAAATGTGCTCTTAGCCTGACTTCAGCCTTATCCAGTAATGTGAGTGTCATCCTCTGTTGGCAGAAATCAAGATTTTGCTTTTGTTTGCTATTTCAACTGCCGAAAGAATTGGACTTTCTGAAAATACCCAGCCACTGATGAGCCAGGTGGAATCCCTCGTGCAGAATGCTAGCTGGAAATAAAAGATGACTCACTCAGGAGGGTGAGGATGCACAGCATCTGGTACCAAAAAATGATGATTCACCAACATTTCAAAGCATTTTTCCTTTGGTTAGGGTTTGTTCTAGCTGAGTCTCACGAGGCTTTCAAAACAAATTAGACCCTCTGTGAAACTGGGAAGGGAAAAGAGTTTACTCTGAAACTGTCAATGAGAGGGTTGTGGAGAATGAAATTACGGAAGAATGAGATGTAATGAGATAGTTGTACGGGTCAGAGGAAATGCCTAACGTGCTCTTTCAGCCTCTGTGCTCTTGGTGGATCTCTTTCTGAGGAGAAGACACCGTCAATGAGGCACAAAGAGGAAAAACCCTAGCCAAGAGTCTGGTTTTGACAAAGTTTATCTTGACAGAGAAGTAGTTGCCCTTAATTGTCTGTAGAACAATGGGGATTGCCCCCAAAACTCACTGTGCAGAAACTTGTGGAGATCTTCTCAGAGCTGAAAACCCTGAAAATAGGTGAGGATTGATAATAATGGCCACGCAGGGGCAAGTATGGTCTCGGTTGGTGTTTGGAGGGATCTCTCTTTGCTGGGAAGAATGGAGGGGTGATGGGCACTGTGTCCATCAGTGCTGTGTGAGGGGGAAGTGCAACAGAACAAGCAGGCTGATAATCCAGAGTCAAACTGCACATTTTTAAAGGGTGAAATTCTGAAACTGTTCTCTAGAAAAAAACTTTTCTTTCTGAACAGAGTGCAGACATGCTGCCGGACAGACAGTCCCAGCCAGGGATGTTACTGCTCACTAGTGGTGACTGTGATTTTTTTTTTTTTTTTTTTTTTTTTTTTTTGGTAGATTAATCCTGGTTGATCGCTTTTTATACGTGACACACCAGCATTGTTATGAAAACTATAGGATTGACAGCTACAGAAGCAGACAATTGCATATAATTTTTTTCACAAGTCATTCCCTGCAGACCGGTCTTTGCCTCACAAATTCAAGGAAATGTGGAGGATGACTCCCTCTGCCCCGCAGCTGTCGCAGTGTGTTTCCGGCTCGGTTACGGACAGTTGCATTTTGCTGTTGAATCCTATTTTAACATCAGTTAATGTGTTTTCCTAAACGATTGTCTCAATCAATTGATTGTCCTGCTACATCAAGAATGTCATCTTAGATTTATGTTGTCCATTATGGGGACACGTCAGCCTATTTAACATTGAATTTTTGGTTTGCTATAAAGGTTATTGCCTGTGTGGGGCCAATTTGAATTACTGAAGCTACTTGCCTGTAGTGCTTTATAACTTGTTACGCTTTTAACTATTTTACCTTGTAACATGGGTTAGAATATTTAATTTATTAAAATAATGGGTATTAAAATAAAGGTGTAAAGTTTTCGCCCCAGTACGGAGATGCCAGCACAATGAAAACGATAGTTGAAAATACTTGTGTTCTTTAGTGCATGTCTAGATCTCCGTGAAGCTCTAACAAGTGATGATAGTTATGCAATTGTACTGGCAATAGCAATTAGAGATTTACAAGTGCTTGTAAATGCTGCTATTTATAGGATGGGCACTTTATTTAACGAAACGCTAATCTTTCTCTGCAGTGGGAGAAAATGTCAGAGTGGAGTATTTCATCCTTGTGATGGGACTGGACTATAATATCCAAAAGAACAGTACGTTGTCCTTTAAAAAAAAAAACCCCAACAAACTAAAGGCTTCAAATAGGCTTGCACATGGGGAAGGGAGAAAGAATATTCTAAGTTTTGCAGTGCTTTGGAACATTAGTATGAAAGATCTATGGGGCTTTGCAGGTCACAAAATAGCTGTCTTGTGAGATTTGGAATATGTGTTTTTAGTTCTTAACCAGTTAACTTTAATTATTGAGGAGCAGAACAAGGGCCTTGTTCTACTGATCTTTTCACTGTGAATCTGGGAAAAGGTGATTTAAATTTTATTCCTTGTTCTTAATTTGTTAATAAATTTGTCCATGAATATTATTAAAAATTAGAGCCAGTATAACAGTATTTTTAATCTTTCTCTTTGAGAGACCCTGTGTGTCCTCTTAAATACAACTGATGGGTCCCATTTCAGTGAATGATGGTACTAATAACGTGAATCAGGCTTAAATCCAAGAATAGAAAAAGCCTTTTTTTTACTGAATTAGCTGCATGATCTATGTAGTTATAAAAGTTCCAGAAGAGGTGGTTTTTTTCCCCTTCACGTTATTTTGACTGTGTTATAGTAAGTCTTATGTTCATGGCAGTATTCACATGCATGGTTAAGTTATTCTTTTTTACGTACGTGCACAACGAGTGATTGGATTAAATAAGAATTAGCAGAGCAGATCCTATCAGCAGCTCTCCAAGCGTTGTGGGAAGCAGCAGAAGGATGATTGCTTAGGATAACTGACATGAATTGCTGTAGACTGATGCCAACGGGAAGGAAAAAAGAAGAAAAAGAAACCCCCTTTTTTTTAAAGACTGAAACATTCAAGACACTGGGGAAGCCTTTTGTAGAAGGAATGAAATAAATCTTGTATTGTTTTGTATCAGTGCGACATGTCTGGTCATTGCATTTGTTTCCAGTGGCTCCTGTGATACTGGCTTGCTATACCGGTGAAAAACCTGTGAGGCAAATGGTTATGTCGTCATTGGCAAAGCTGCTGATATCTTCCTGTATTTGCACACTAAGGGAGAATTTTTTTTATTCTGGTAGCAGATTTGCTGGTAAAGTTGTGACTAAAGAAGGAAAACTGTGTGTTTATTTGGTAGTTTTCTACTGGAGTATTCTTAGTATAAACAGACATGGATATTCGCTGTTGGAGCGGTGCCTTCTGGTTGCTTCCAATTTTATAAACTGGATTTTTATTGTTTTGTTTGTTTTTGTTTTGGGTTTTTTTTTTTTACTAGCACAGAGATTTTTCTCTGTGGAATTTTTATGCTTTCCATCCTTACAAAAGACAGATGGACTTGTTTATCTGCTGTGAGGTTCAAGGACAGATTATAGATTATTTTGCTTTGTGTCATTTAAAACATTCTTATTTATGAGCAAGGAAGTTGGCAATAATCACGTGATTCATGGTGGAAAAATTGTCTGCAGGCTGCTGCTCCTGTTGTCCTAATAGGCTTAAAGGAATTACCACTGATGTAAATAATAATTCTGTGTGCTGCTGGTGGGCAAGGCAGGGCAGGCAAACGCTAAATAGAAAGGGTGTGTTTGGGGTAAAGCCCTTCCCGTATGATTTTTGCAAAAATAACCCTGTGAAGTGAATAATCCATTTTGATTCCTAATGAGTAATGTTAATAATCTTTGTAAAGATAGATTGTTTAATTAAAAATCCAGACAGCACCTCAAGACATTAAGATTTTAAGACTCAGTTTGAGCCTGGAGCAGTGTTTGCGTGTGCATCTCTGATGCCTTGCAGTTCAGCCTGGCCCAGGAGAAATCACAGATGCAGTTGTTTTGAAGCTGAGGAAGAAGAGCAGTGGAGGAAGAGTCAGGCCTTCATGCACCATTCTTTCCATTAAAAGCAGGAAGAATTTCAAAAGATGTTTCAGTGCCTTTTGTAATTTCCTATGTGCACGCAGAATGCACCCCAGAACAGCTGAGGGGAGCGTGACCGAAGCTTAGGGAGCACGAAGAGAAACAGTGCCCAGAAAAGGTGACAACGTGGCTTGGGTGCTTTGCGGAACGGAGTGGGGACACATAAAGGACAGAGTGGCAGCGCAGCCAGCTCGGCGGCCACTGCAGCATGTGCAACTTGGCCAACTGTCCCTGGACAGGAAAGGAATAACATATTGTATCTGACGATGAGGGATTTACAACTGTAATAGTACAATTACAGTAGTAATACTAAATATTAATAGCATCAAAAATTCTCATGCAATTTAGTTTACAGTTGACTTTTTAAAATTGCCCAAAATTCTGCACATTGCCAACTTGACTAGGTAGTATTTTATTAGAGAAGCCTGTCTACACCAAGGTTTGTATTTCAAAACCAAGACACCATGTCTAGTGTATGCTATATGGGGCATTGGTAGTACTATTCCTCTTTACCAAATGTACTTTTTGAAGTTCCAGGAGCTTTATAATTTTCAAAATTTATAATTTTCAGAATTTTTCCCCCTAGATACTTTGTTCTCCTTTTTTTGAATACTTGTCTGGCTTTGGCCACATACCTGTTGCAGAGTATATCTGAGCAATAAGAATTTAACACCTGAAAACTGACTTCGGTAGATCGTGTAGAAAAAAATGGGATTCTGCAAAGCTGAAGTGTAGGGTAATAAAACTAAGGAACAAATATCATCAGAATGGGTAAACTGTGGTTTAGGAATGTTGGCTGGAGCAATGAGTTGTGCGCTGTTAGCAAGGATTATGTCCCGCATTGTATACTCACTGCCTTGCGTTCCGTTGAGGATCAAGTTTTATTCCATTTAAGAAGCTCTGTGCCCCCTTCTTCTTTTCCAAAGGAAAAAACCCTCCGGAATGATAGGAACAAACATATTCTCCAATACTGCAAGACAGATGCTGGTTTTGCAGCTTAATTTTTTGCTTTGTGGTATTTCCTGTGAGCATCACCCTTATTTCAGCAAGTGTTACTATTTTGCTTTTAGAGCATAACTGCTCTTCACAAAAACCTTTGCATCCTTGGAATGTGAGAGCGTTTTAATCGGATTTTGATGGCGTTTCTTAGAATAAGGAATGGGAGAGGGAGGAAGATTTCATTAAGATCTGTGAGATTGTGGGAGGGACAGATTGATTCTGATAAGCTGATTGGGTTAGTGACTATTTTGGAAAGGAGAGGTCGTGGACTTGAAGGGGACTAGCATAGCGTGTAAGTAGTTGAGACAGAATTTCAAGTGGATTGAGAGATGAAAGGCAACGGGCAAGGTGAACGGAGTTCATTAGCCTGCCTGAGAGAGGAAGGGACAGAAATAAATCTCTGCAGTTTATGGTGCCAGTGTGGTGTTAGTCTAGGCAAAGGAAGCTGAAGGTGAAATAACCATTTTTTCCAGGCTACGGACACAGGAAGGCAATATTCTGTTTTTTGGTTGTGTTTTTTTTTTTATATTCACATGCAGGAGGCTCCATATTCCACAGAATCTACAAATAGGCATATTTGTAGGGTAAATATACACCAGATTGGGCGAGAGGAGTCCAAACACCTGCCCCTTCAAAGGCCACCCAAAAGTAGACAAGAGGGTGGCAACACAAAATTGAGCCCCGGAGTGAACGGCTATAAAATACAGTATGAATTTCCTAAGAATTAAGAGTACGACAGCTTTTAAAGGAAAAATACAAATAACGCATCTAATCTTACACAGTCACCCGCATCTGCTACAAAGCTGAAATATACTTTTTATTTTAAAAAATTCAGGTTACTTCTTGTTGCTGAAATTCTAATTCCTGCTGGTTTTCCCTCATCTCTGCAGTAAGAATATAATTAAAGCCAAAGCTAATCTCCTGCCTTTGTTGGCGAGATATTGGGAAAACTGCTTTGTCATGGTAAAAGTCATATTTTGATTGAAAATCAGCCTTTTGAAGGTCAGCGTCTCAGGTAGCATTTCACATACTGTTGTCACAGAAAGGAGATTTACAATAGAAAGTAAATTACAGTAATTGAGATCACAGTAATACAGAGCTCGGTGTTTAACCAGTGATTGACAACACTTGAATCTGCAAACAGTAGTCACTGAAATGTGGTTTTAACAATGTTCGAATTTGGTCTGTCTACCGTGCAGACCAAGCTATTTACCCTTCACCTTTCAGTTCCACCTTTCAGGCTTTAGGTAATTTCTTGCTGATCCTTTAATAACTGTCTGAAAAAAACCCCCACGTTCTTTTGCTTTATACAGTTAAGTCAGGTGGCTTTATGCTTCAAAATAGGAGCCAGCTTTTTTTTTTTTCCTTAAAATGCTCAGGATTTTTGTCTCATGTGATATTACCTGTGTGGATCTGGGTACGTGCCATACCTGAATCTGAACACTCTCTGTTTATTTGCAGGAGAGGTCTGGTCGGTGTTGCTGAAGTGATCGCTTTCCCCTGTTCTTAATGTCATCTTGGTGACCGAGATCTTGTTTTCACTATGAGAAGTGAATCGGGTTGTATGGATTGGTTGCAGCAGAAAATGCAAATTACGGTAAGCGGTAGCAAAGCTTTTGGAGATTTGTAGAGCATGCATTTATTTCCATTGTTTAATTGTAGGCCTTAGCTAATAGCTAACAAATCACTTTCAGCCATACCAATCTTGATATTTTTGTTCGTTTGAAAGTACATACTGAATGTCTCTGGCCAGCTATTTCTATTGTAAAAAGGAATTGATGTTTGTATGTCAATGTTGAAATGCCGGCTTCAAAAAAGAAATTAATTTCTTTATTTTTAAGTATCTCAACCTGTGGAAACTTACTTGACTAATGGGAACTTGGTGCTGTGCAGATGCTCTTGTAGATTTTGTGATGTATTCTCTGGTTGTTAGGCCTAATCAATGAGTAATGGTGTTTCTTGCTGTGTGTTTTTTTTTTTTTTTTTTTTTTAGATGAGGAGGAACAGTATGTCTTTCATTATGTGATATACTCTGTAAACAGCACTGAAAGGCACCTTAATCTGAGTTTAGCTACCTTATGAATTTAAATTAGAATTATGTTATTTGATGTTCCTGCTGACTCTACATCAATACTGGCATTTTGTTTCTTTTTTTGCAGATTCTTTTTCCTTGTTGGAATCTTTCAGTTCTGTTGAATGTGTAATTACAACTATGGCAACAAGAGTAGAAATAAATTCTACTTTGGCGTCTTTGACGACAGTACCTGACTTAAATGAAATCAGAAATGAGGATAAAGCACAGCGCGTGTATGTAAGTGTGCTTTCAGATGCAAGTAACAAGACAAAGGATGCTACAGCATCACTAACTCTTGAAGAGAAGAACAAGTTTGGGAGTACTTTGAGATCCGCAACAATGCCGTCGCTAGGATCAAGGCCAAGACTCTTCCCAAAGCCTTTTTCTAAAGAGAAATCTTCAGATACTTTTGCAAATGTAAAACCACCTATTCCGGCTTTCAGATCAAGTAGTCTTATTAGAAAGGCCACTGAGGAAACATCATCTGTTAAGGTATTAAGTGGAAATGTTCCTCCATTAGTAGATCAGAAAGTAATTGAAAATGAAAATAAGACTGGCAGTGAAGTAGTCACAAACATGACTTTCTACACTGGTCCCAGTGCAAATACTGTTATTCTTTTTGAGACGGCAGGCACAGAGCAATCAAAGGTAAGCCTGGCCCAAGAAAAAAGGGCTGCTGATGACCGCAGAGTATTTAGTACTGTGCAAACAAAAGAGCTTCAGTGCAATGCGAAGCTGGAGAAACCATCTGAGACATCCAGGAATCCTGAAGGGTCTCTTCATAGGCAGATATCGCTTTCCTCCAGTCTTCGACCGGTCTCTTGGAACTCCCTCAAAACTGGTGAAAAAAAAGATGCTTGTGAAGTTAATCCAGGGGAGAAAAACAATGATGATGCAAATAATATTAACAGTAAAGTTGATTTCTCTATTGATGTGCAGCAAAGGCCAAAACCTAGACCAGTATCCGCTATTTTTTTGGAATCATTACGAGATCAAAAGCATCGCACCGTGGAAGCTTCTGAGGAAAAATCTCCTACAGAGAAATCCTGGGTTAGAAAACCAAGGCCTTTGTCCATGGACCTGACAGCTAAGTTTGAACATAAAGATCTTTCTTCTTGCAAGAAGACTTGTTCATCTCACGAAAGCAAGGAGAATGTATCTCTAATTTCTTTTACTGACGTGGGCTGTCATGATCAGTCTGAAATGGGGCCAAAAACTGAAGAAACTGAATTTAATAAAGACAGTTCTTCTAAAACAAATTTGAAGTGCAGTAGTCAGGACATTGGCATCCTAAATAATGGAAAATACATATGGGAAACAAAGCTTAAATCTAAAAGCGAACAAATTGAGAAAAAACCAGAAATAACGACTAACTTGCACAGTTCTGAAAGAAGCCATGAAACCACTAGTGAAAGCAGAACTAATAAGGGGGAGAAAGGACCGGATCAAAAGGAAACGTATTTGTTTCTAGGATGTGAAAGTCCTGCAGCTTCCTCAGAAAAAGAGAATAGTATTGTAAGAGGTAGTGTTAAAAAACACATTAGTTTGTTCACTTCAGAAAATCCCAGTACCTCAATGGATACAGAGCCGGTCCCATCAACTGCTGAGAAGGAAAACAGATGTGTGAGCATCCAACAGCGAATCAAAGAACTGACAACAGAAAATACGGACACTAAGCCAGGAAATCTGCGCAGGTCACTTCTATCACGACCACTTTCTGCGGACTTAACAAAGATGTAGGTTGCAGAGAAATTCTGTTTAATCCTCTTAACTTCATCTCATTCAGTAAAACTTGCTCTCTCAGTACAGTACGATAACTGATCATTTTGGTTCCACTAAATGTAATTGTTCTTTATACTATTATTCTTGAGCCCCTTTTCCACCTTTTCCTACCCTCCCCCCCCCCCCCCCCCAAAAAAAAAAAAAGAAAATTTAATGAAATATATCCTGACAACAGCTGGAAAAAAAAATAAATGCTATCAATATTGTGGCCTTTGCTTGTTACTGTAACTATATATCTAATATTAAAATTTCATGCATTTTGAAATCTTGAGGTGAGCACTGTAGACTGCAAGCTCTTATATTTGTGAGAAAGCAAAAGAATGGTTACCGTGTCTTTGACGGCGGTGTAGAGTATCAGGTTTTCAGTCAGACAGGAATCTTATTTCGCTGTCATATTAAAGCGCAAAGATCTGTGATGCGTATGCTGCCCAAGCTGTGGCAATGAGCAGTGTTGTTAGAGTAACAGGAGATCTGCTAAATTTTACATACCAAAAGAAAAAAAATCTTGTGCAGTAAAAAGAGATTTAGTCCAAGATAAAATGTATTTTCTCAGTACAAAGTTGGGTAATTGATTATTTAAAATCAGAAATCTGTTTGTGACATGAATGTTTGTATGCTTTGCAATATTATCTGAGGCTGTACGGCAGGGCTTGGTACTGGCCTGGAGGGTTCGTGTTCTGTATGTGATGGCAAAGGGATAAGGAAAGAAAGATAAAGGTTTTTGCAAAGCACGCTTCCTTTACGCTACCAGAATGGCTGCAGGAGATGTTTGGCTAACAGGACCTGCTTTATGAGCAGTGGGATGGTAGAATTTTTCAGCAAACCTTGGTTTCTCAACATTGTGATCAAAATAAAGAAATTTAACTGAGGCATGAGAATATTAGCATCTCTTTCACTGTGCCTTATTATGTGTCTCTGAATCTTATGCTATACAATAAGCTGCATAACAAACCACTTGTCAGGAAACAGCAATCCTTTGGTGTAGATAAAATTAAACCACCAAATACAGTTACTAACTATGAAATAGTGATGTTTCTCCTTTAAGAAATATAATTTATTAGACATTTTCTATCAGCGTGCTTTGGTAGGAACGTGTACCTGCTAACTAACTGGACTAAAAGAAGTAACAGAAGTCTTTTGTCTTAGGTTTTCGAGTCCAACATCAAGCAGTGAAGCAAAGCCTGAGAAACCTGCTGAAAGTAGAAATGACTCTATCAATGAAACGCAAGAAAATCAAAAAGTAAGAAAATGGCATCAGCCGATGTGGTCTCCAGCTAGGTTTGCAATCCAAAGGCAGAGAGCATTGTCCCGTGTCCCGTGTGTCTTTATCAATCTATGACTTTAAAATGGGTATTGAGAGTATTAAGAATGACATAATCCGAGTAGGTTTACTTGTGCCAGTCTATCTTTAGGACACAGTGATAAAGTATGGGAGTTTCATGTCTGTTGAGTATTTAAAAGTTAAATATGCATGCCGCTGAATGCGTGCAGTGGTATAGAGTGAATATATACTATTTTAAAGGGACTTTTAATGCATGTAAATCCATCGTGAATGGGCTGTGGCTGTTGTGGGTTTGTGCAGTGGTTGTCCTTTGTTTTCTTTAAGTGCTGCATTAATGTAGGGCATTTTTACATCTGAGTCACAGCTCCTTATTAAATACATGCTATATGTTTCATTTAGTCTCCTAAATAACATTTAACTTAGCAGTTTTGACAGTAAAGTATTATACAGAAAGTTCTGATTTGCTGTAAAAGCTGTGAGGCTGTCTCTGTTCCTAAGCAACGCTTCGGTGTTGCAAAACAGAACTTCTCCGCTGACATTTCTTAGTATTGGAGATTTAATGTAGCTTTAAGGGTATTTCTTGTGAGTTCTCATGGCTGTCCTTTTTTCCTGTCTAGGTTTAAGATAGGAATATATGGTAAGGAAACTAGCAGCTAGATATAAAGTTTCTGTTGTTTAATATTACTTTTAAAAAAAGATGGATTTGTTTTAAAATGAGAATCTTCCATTAATGGAAGTGCTGGTTTCAGAATCTGATAATAAAGTAGGATTAAAAAAATTCCTTTGAATTCCTAGAAGAACATAGACCAGGTTTTAAAATCTCTCTTTACAAATGCTTTTAGTGTTAATTTTATGACCTTCTTCAGCTTTTTTTTTTTAAGAGAAACTTAAGTCAATTCCAAGTTTTTAAATTTTAAAACTTGAACAAAAAATTGAACTCTTGTACGTCGAGTATTCTTTGATTCTGTTTATTATTTGCATGCTGTGCTTTTTCAATTAATGTTATTAAAAATAACAGCTGTCAGATGCTAGTTACATTTCTTGCAAGTAGATAATAGTAAAGAATTGGCAAGAGATATTAATTCCCACTCTCTTTCATTCAGCTCCTCCTCAATATTATTCTTAGCTGAGCAGGTCCAGCTGTAAAACTTACTCAGATCTTCATATTCCTTGTAATTACTGACCATGTAACTATTTAGTTAGTGAACAGCTATGTTTGAAAAGACAGTTTTGACGAAATACAGTACATTGGGTGGAGACACCCAGGAGTTTAGACTTCCACTGAAGATGCTTCCATCCCTGTGGTGCTGTTCTGTGCTTTGCTTTTGAACTTGAATTTCTGTAGGGCTTGCAATGTAAACATTCATAAGTGTTTCTGTGGTAGCTGGGGTTATGAACCTGCTAAAGTTTTGTACTGTTTTTGCGTGCGTTGCCTTCTCTGGAGTATGATGTGGGTATAAATTCACTGCAGATTAAAATGTCTTGTGAAATCTGAGCTCAGGAACTCAGTGTCATGCATATCTCATGTGTCGACACTTGATACATTTCTCCTTTTTTGTATTAAAAGTAAAAAATCAAGCTATGAGAATTCTCTTATAGTCAAGATTCAGGAGCTGGAGCTACATGTTTGCCTTGGTCTCTGGATTTTGTGTTCAGGGAACATGGGTGTGTTTAACTTGTGCAGGGTGCGTTGCGCAGAGTAGGTACAAGCAAGTCTTAAGATAAAATTTGTTATACCTCTTTTAAATAAACTTTAAATAAAATCTTAACTGTTGGAATTTCTTGTTCCAGAGCAAGGAGATCAAGCTTTCACATGGCACAGAGTTCACTGAAGCACCCGCTACTGGGAACCCTTGGAAACCCCGGCAGATTTTAAAAATAACAAATAAAGTGGATCAGATAGAGAGGAAAGGAAGCTTCCTTGGAGATGGTCAGCATTTTTCTCAGCAAAGTGAAAATCCTCTCTCTTTCACAAGCAACTTGGAAAAAAAATTAAAACCAACCACACCTGTGGAAAAGACCTACCTTAAAACTGTCCGAGCCACCATGTTTGACCATAATGTTCAGAGGCATAATGTTGCTGCCGACCACCCTGGAACTGATTCTGCACTGAGAATTAATAACGAGCTTGAGGGAAAGCATGATGTGGTGACTTCAGGGCACAACAGGCGATCATGGATGGGAGAAGCGGAGGAAACCACTGGCATAAAGAAGGAGTATCACAAGTTATCTGAGTCATTAAAACATACAGCAGATGTAGAAAAAAGCGGAAAACCAGCTTCTTCAAGTGAAGACAAGAAAATGACTCTGGGAATTTGCTTAGAAAAATCTTTGGTTGAGAAAAGTGAAAAACCCACTCCTAAAAATGCAGAAGACTCTCTAATTTACCAAAGAATAGAGCCGAGATACGAAATCTTTCATACATGTGGTGAAAGAGCTCTTAGTGAAGCCATTACAATGGCTCCTGAAAAAAAGGCCATGACACTCCGAACTAGAAAATCATCTGTGAAAGAGAATAAAAATGATGAGGATGTTCTACATGCTGGTCAGTCAGCTAGGACAAATAGTAAAACTCTCTACTTGAAAGAAGATAACATCGCTTCAGAAGCTAGAGACACAAAAGTTTTTACAAGCAGGTATGTGTCGAGAGAAACTACTGATTTTTTCTCCAGTGAATGCACTTTACCTGAACAGAAAAAGGACTCTAATAAAACTGAAGCGGAACCGATGTTAATAGCTGAGAAAATACCTTATTCTACAACCAAAAGTAAATCTTGGGGAATGCATGAAAAAGTAAGCAAACTACATTCTGAAATTAAAAGTGATAAGAGCGAAGTCTCTTCCATGGATAAGACAGAGGTGTCTAATACGATGAAATGCTCTTCTGAGAAAAGGAGTTTCAGACCAGGTGGGACAGACAGCTATGAATTCAGAACCGACTTTGATCGTGAAGTTATTTCGACAAGTGCAAATAAACATGGGGCCCAGTCCTCTTCAGTGCTTTCAAGCGGACAATTTTGTGAATCTTCCAGTAGCTACCATCCTGATACAAAAGTACTAACCATTAATAAAGAGGAATCTAGGGCCTTTGGGTTAAGGAAAAGTCTAGACGTGAACTGCAAAGAACAAGACTTTAGCTTAGATATTACAGCTCGTGAGAACAACGAAAAAATCAGAGTAATAGATCCAGAAGAAAAAGTCAGGAGAACCAGAAGTAGCGTTTCTGACTTGAAGATTTCTGAAAGGTGGAGGAGGAGGACCTTGCCTCAGGATTCTGTCAAGACAGAGGAAGTCCTCTGGCTCATGCCTGAAAATATCAAAAGGCTGAGTCGGACAGATTCTTTGCAATTGGATGAAGGTTCAGTTAAAAAGAGAAGCAAAAAAGGGGTGGAAGGGAACGAGACAAACCAAACTGTTCTTGGCAGTCCTGATAATTACTTGAAAAATCAGAGTTCTGCCTTTGAGCCAAAGGCAACTTATTTTGCAGTGACTTATCAGATTCCTGGTAACAAAAAAGAGAAAAGCTTTGTTGGTACTCCTAGTGCTAGTGAAACTAAGACAATTTCTAGCTCAAGGGAGGGAGCAACAATTAATCTGGATCCTGTTTTTCCTGAAAAGTCCAAACCTTTATTGCAGCAACCAAATAAAAGTTTGACGAGTACAAATTGTAGAGAAGACTCGCAGGAAGTGCGTATCAACAAGGACTGGGTCAAAGAAGATGACAAAGATGATGTTTTTTCCAAAAATATTGCATTTGGTAATTTTCATGTATCTAGGAAAGATAACCAACAGTATCATGAAAGAGGCCTGGATCATTCTAAAGAGAAAATTATAGATGTTGATTCTTTCCTGTTAAAACAGGATCTGGAAAATACAGCTCAAACTGATCTCAAAAGTAGCAGAAGAAGTGTTTCTTCTTACCATGAACCCAGATCTCCCTTGCGTTCTGCACAGTTCCATAAAGACAGTGAACCAGGCCCCCAGAAAAGGAGTGAAAATAATTATGAGTTATCTGGAAGGAAGGCTGAGGACAGTTACAGATCCCAAATTCTTGATATTGATGCGCTTATGGCAGAATATAAAGAAGAATCAGCAAAGGCCAGCAGTGTTCCAGACAAGCTCTCTGAAGATCACAGTTCATTTAGTAGGGAGAAATCAAAGAACAAAAGAAATGTGTCAGATAGGACGACTTCTTCCTATAGCTGGAAAGAGTGGAAGGGATCAGATCACTATTCTGTTAATAGCAAACAAGGTGACTGTGCAGAAGAGTACCACAGGTCAGAGAAATTAATTCTAAATGAAAAGAGCAAAGAGAAACTGGAATCCTGTAGCCCTGAATTTGATAAACAAAAATCCAAAGACAGAAAGTTCAGCCCCCCTTACTGGGGAAATCCTAGCAGCTTTTTTTCAGATAAATTTATAAATTCACCCGTGGAGTTCAGTAGGAAGAAAACGTTCATCGTTGATGAGGATGAAGAAGTGAACTTAACTTCCAGGAACCAAAGTCCAAAATTTGTAGTTGATAAGGTACAGCCTGTAAATACAGTTGGTACAGACCAAAGGCTGGAAGTTAATTTTACTTCTAAGTTGTCCATAAAGGCAGATGATGGCCTCTTGCAGAAGAAGGTGGTCACAAAAGAACAGTTCTTGGAGGTGTCTCCGGAAGGTGACTGGAGCAAAAATGTAGCAAGGAGCTCTGTAACAAGGAATAAAGACACTGCGAATAAGACGACGTGTGAGAATGACTCTTCTAATCTGAAAAGTAAAACTGATTGGAAGAACTATACATCTGGTTTAGCAAGTGCACCCCCAGACTTAAGACGATCTTATTCAGAAAAGAGCCGCCAAGGAAAAGACAATCTACCGCTGATGCAGGAAGTGAGGGGAAGGAAGGACCTGTACCGAGCCAGGCAAAGCTTCCCCTTGGAAAGTGCGGATAACGGGTGGAAACAGAAGATGTCATCTCAGTCAGAGTCATTCTTCCATGAGGAGAAAAAGGTATTACCAAATGGTATCTAAGTGTGTCCTGTAACTAAAATTGAAAGTGAGGAGAAGCCTTTATTAGTCTCTACATACCGATTTTCAGCATTAGCTGTGACTTTGCAGCAAGTGAGCAGACACATACTTTCCAATAGAGTTCATTTCCTTTTGTGTTGTATTTTCTTGAGGAATTTGTATTGTCCTAGATGACTAGACTTTTGTTTCAAGTGTATAAATATTTATTGATGTTTCCATGGAGAGCTTGAAAACACTTTGAAACGTGTGCGTATTATTTTATTAATGCTATGAACCCAGGTTGTTAAATTGTTAAGTCTGCAATTTTATAATAATATGAAAAGTAGTAGTTTGGGTTTGTTTTATAAATTGTCAACAGTGATCGTTTTGGAGTTCTTTTTGTGTGTGTTTTTTTTTTCCTGAGGGGAAGCTAAATTAGTATTTTTTTTTTATTTTTTTTTTTTTTTACTGGGTGAATGGCCTTCGTTTGTATGTGAAACTTTGCTGCTGATACTGACTTTGAAATGCATGTGATTCCTTTGCCATAGTGACACATTGACGCACGAAGGCATAGCCAGTTGCATGTTGATGGCTATAATGTTTTTACATTTTGTGTTTTCAGCCTTGAACTTCCTCTGTTTGTTGTTGGTTATTTGGTTTGTTGGTTTTTTTTCCAAAGGGCATTTTATATACATATGTATGCGTATTCATCTATATGTAACAACATACATACGTTTATTTTTACAGGCTTCTAGGAAAGAATGGACCAAGCAGAGTTCAGACAAACCAGACGGAACGGACTTTTCGTTGGGCTCTACTCAGAGAAGCCACCACAGTTTTTATAAGGAGAGAAGGGCAGATAACTGGACGGTATGTTATTTTGGAGGAGGTTCTTGGGCAGGGGCTAGGGGACAGATAAAGGACACGCAGCTCGGCTTACTCCATTCAGCGCTGTTTTCCTTTTTGCAAATAGCCGTGAAAGAAAGTATGTGTCCTCCTAGCAGAAGGAGCAGATGCGCTTTCTGTGGAGTTTAACTGGCAGAGAACGCTTCTCCCTGGGATTCCACCACGCTGGTTTATGCCAAATCTTCAAACACAATGTATTAACCATGCAGCTTGTTCATTCTTCTTTCTAAGCAAAGAATTTTCATCCTGAACTCTTAAGATGGGTCTAGATCGTTATGTTTTTTTGTTTGTTTCTCAGCTTAAATAATGAAAACTGCTTAGATTCCAGAAATCTATTTTTCTGAACAATTGTGGAGACAAATAGAACCGTGTCATAGCCTGAAAAATCATGGGTTTAATTTTCTTTCTGTAAGCAATGCACAGTGAAGAATCACAGCTGACTCTTTTGGTAGTCTGATTTGTCTCTAATATGCATACTTTTGGGGTAAATTCCCACTTAAAGTTGTTGGGTGATGTTCTCCTAAGCTACACAAAGATTTTCTGACTTTAGTCCACGGTTGAATTTTATGTTGGGAAATAGTTAGTATCCTATGTCCAGATGTTGTTCTGAAATACACAGCAAAGATCTGGATCTTCCAAAGGTTAGGTAATGAAAGAAATATCAGTAGTTTCTGTGGAAAAGAAAGAATTTGAAAACCACATCAACAGCACAGAACTCTACCATTTTAAGAGAGACATTGCTGCTGCCACTGAAATCCTTCCCTACTGGAAGAACTTGTTTTGAACCACTGTAAGCACTGCGTGGTTCTTGTTTTGTTTTTTAACCTTGTGCATGGAAACAGATTTGATGCACTGGAATGATACTGTAGTCATTCCAGAGTGCGCTCTTTTGTAACTCTACATGTACATATTTGTAATTTTTGAAAATCTGGACGTCCCACATCTTTTCAAAACTCTTCCACTTGTATGGAGAAGGAGTGACTGAAAGATGTTACTACACTGTCCCCCAAGGTCAAATCTCAGCAGTCCTCTTGGTCTGCTAGCACACTCGTGTGGTGACCGAATGTATTGCCCGCTGCAGAGATCCTGGTTTTGTAATTACTCATTCTATTTACAGCCCTTTAATAGAGAAAAGACAAAAAGATAAAAACCGAAAGGAACTCAGTGAGACTTTTTTTCCTTCTAGTGAAGAAAAAGAAAACTCCCAAACCTATAAGGATTTTGTAAATGAGTTTCTTTATAGGAGTTTTAGAAACAAGCTCATATTGTTCCAATTGTAGTCTTAAAACTTCATGGATGGTATCCAAGGGCTGGTATCCCCTTGTCTTTCCCATTTTTAGAATAGAATTCAGGTTGAATGTTCATCTTAAGGGGAGTTTGGGTTATTTGTGTTATCATTCAATCCGGAAAAGTTGTTATATGCCATCAGCTTACAGTGCACGTATGTGAAGATGTCGTTGACACGGCAGAATAGGTGGGAGAAAAGTGCTGTCAGAAATAGTGCTGGGGTAATTGAGCTATTCGGGTAGTGTACTCGGATAAATATGACTGTTATTCTCCAACTTGGTTGTTAAGCGTAAGGTCACTCGGAATAAACCTTTAACTTCATCAAGTGTAGCCTGGAACAGGGAAGGGAAGCTGGCAGCCCTGCTAAAAGAGAAAACTTGCATGTCCAGCATCCACTAGAATTCAGTAGGATCCGAGTGCTTTACTCCTTTGTATTGCTTTGAAAAGCCTAATCGTGGTGTATTTGTTGTTCTGCAGTGCCATGGTAGCAAAAAGGGCAGCCTGGCCTTCGTGCGTATAAATTGTGAGTGAGCAGGTGCAGAGAAGCGATTTTTACATGTGTTGGGAGGTGGAAAACTCGCTATACTTTCATGTTTTCCAAAGCCCCACATAAATATCGCAGCAGACTATGTAGAACTGAACCATTTCTGCTGTCACCAAGGTTAATGCCTTTGTTTTCATTTGGAGAAAATGCAAAGACATTTGCTGTGCAGTCGCTGTTCTCATCAGGACGTTTCAATACTTCCCTCTGGTGGAGAGACACACTGTAGTTGTGTTTTAGGGATGCGAAAGGTCAAGATAGATCCACAGGAGAATCACAGTAAAGTGACATTGCCTCTGAATTTGAATGCAACCTGTGTTTTGCTTGGTACATCTTTGAAAGAGGATTAGAAGGAAAAAAAACCTGCCACTGTTTGTTTGAACAGTTTCTAGGTTTTCTGTTTAGTTGTGAACTTTCTTTCCTTTTCTTGTGGCACAGTGACATACACAAAAGTGCTCCAGTACATATCACTGGTCGCTCAAGATATTGCTGTCTTTCTAATGAGACTGTAGTGCTCAAAGTGACAATTCGCTACCTTTATCGTGGAATAATAGATTCAGATTAATTCACATTCACTACTAGTGTGATGAACTGTCCCATAGTCTTTGATATTTGGCAAACCGACTTAAATGAATACACATTTGTCGCGTTATTTCCCTCTGCCTATAATAATAAACAGCTCCTTGAATGAAATTTCCCAAGACAGCTAATGAACTCAGTTCTTATGGATGAACACAATTCTAAATGGAAGTAAGGTGCAATAGTATAATTTTACTTCTCAAAGTTGTTTCTTTGTGATTATATTCTAGGGAATCTACTTCCAATGAGGTTATTTTTCAAAACATTTTGTAGGACTCCTTTGAAATGAAACCATTACAATATCCAATTGACAGTATGGGATTGGTGGCTGAAATTGCGAAGGACGATACTCTTGAGATTTAACACTTATCTAGATTGCATTTTTTAGCTATTTTGAGCTTGTAATCCTTAAAAACAGAATAAGGCTTTTATAAAGATTCCAGTGTCACTGCTAGACTATGATAATCTGTGTTGTTACTATGGGTGGTACTTCTCTCTGTATGTATTTTACAAAGAAAATGTTCAGTGCTGTAAATACTACAAGGCTGGTAAAGCATCACAGCATTCAAAGAGGTGATGTTCCCGCTGGAAAGGAAATGTGTTCTGTGTTAGAGCAATAGCTTCCAGACTTCACCACCTTTGAAGATTGTGGTGGATTAATGACTGTGAATGTATTGGACTGTGGTAAATGAATGACTGGATGTATCGTACTACCAGTGGTTTATGTGCTGGACTTGGAGGAAGAATTGGGCTACAGTGTCTCGGTGTACTTTGAAAAAAAAATCACGTGTTCTACAACCTCAAAAAATGTTTTCTCTCCCCATGAATAATAGAAACATCACAATTTGGAACTGCCTCCTTATTTATTTGGGCTGTTCCAGAATTGAGGATAACAAAGTCTGCATTTTAATGTGATAGTCTTTGAGACTGGGGAGGTGTCATGGTTTATAGCCTTCAAACTGGGAAGATCTTTGAAGACTGATGGATTTCCGAGTGTATATTTTCCTCTGAGGTCAGCAGCATTACATGTCTTCTGGAGAGAGTACTGTAGTACTGGAGAACATGTTATGATCTGCAAAACTGTTCCTGCTGTTGTGGAGTTGGATGTTTTAGTCTTCCCTTGGCTGCCTTTTGTTGAGATGTTGAGAATGTGCCTTGCGCAGCAGCAGCCAGCCGGAGAGCCGTGTCCTTGGCGTTGGGATCGGAGCTGGACTGCTGCTTGCTGGGGTGTGTGAGTGACAAAGGTACAGGTTAAACAGCAAAGCAAAGTCTTCTAACTTATGATTTCTGTGTGAATATTTTGGCCTTTATTTCTATTTCTTTTGGAGATTAGAATAAGTTTATGATTGTAAGCTTTGTTGTTAGTATTTTTTAACAAGTGACTGACTGTATTATAAATATTACTGCTAATTGTTATGTAGTGCTTATACTTTCTATTCCAACTTAAGGTTTTTTTTTTCTTTCCTTTTTCACTCTTTGATATAGCCTGATTCTAGTGAAGGAGGAAGTAGTTTTGGATTTAAAGACATTCACCTAATAGAGAATTAAGGAAAAGAACAGAATTTATGTGAATAAATAATTTCCTGTTTGCTCTGCTAGAGCTAATAGTATCAAGAAGATGAAACTTTTCCCTGCCCATTTAAAAATAATCACTCCCTCATGAAGTCAAATACTCTGTATGTTGTGCTTTAGCCCTGACTGCATCACAGGTATAAAAATAAAGTTGTTCTTATGTTTGCTCCGGACAGCTGGGCTTTTAGCTGACAGAATTAGCCCCAAATCTCAGACTTTGTAGCAGGCAGAGAGCGTGTCTGCATGGCTTCGTGTGTGGCTCAGACTATTGTAGGGGTCTCTTCCTTTAGATCTTGAATGCAATTTGGGGGACTGCAAGCCTCTGCTGTGACTACCTGTAAAATAAAAATGCTCTCTGTTTGTGTAGCCCGTTGTAAGACTTGGGGTTTTTATGCACACTCTGTGCTCCCGGGGAGGGCACTGTCACTGCAGCGTGCGCTGGTAAACCACTTGCATTTCAAAAGATGTTTTTCTTTCATAACTTCTTGAGATTCCATCACAGCTGACACAGGTCTTTAATTCTCTGACGTTTGGTCACAAACCTCAATTCCTGATTAAGTCATCAAGACTGATAGGAGTCTTATGAATGGAAAACCGAGGAATGTGTCACGTGGCTCATCCCCGAAATAGAAGTAACTGCTCTTGCTCCGTTGGGCTGAAGGGACTGCACCCTCATCTAGAAACAGCAGCTTTAATGCAACTATGGTTTATAACCACCACTGTTGCTTTGTGTACTCAAAACTGAGCACTCTGGTACTAGAACTGGTGTAGGCACAAATCACTTTGAAGCCTCTGATCATATATTTTATTTATTTATTTTATATTTAACTTTGCTTTTTTCCTTTGGTGAGGAAAATCTAGTATCCGTAATGGTATCCATAGAGAGATGCACTCACTTAAGACTGTGATGTGTAGATGGAGGAGGATTTGTTTAAGAAAATCATGAGCTGACTCTTAAAAATATTTTGGAAATTAACTGCAAGGGAGAGAAGATAAATATTTTATAAACATGTGCAGATGAATTTATAGCTTGGCTTGTCACAGTTCACCAGTTGTTTCCAGTTCTGGTCATGACAGGTCTGTCTCTGCCCATTGAAATGCAAGTGTTCTCATATTCTGGTTGTAGAAAGCTTCTAATATTGGGGCTTCACCCCTCCCAGATGAGAACAGACGTACTAAGAAACCATCATGTGCGAATTGTTCTGTTAGTCTAAAAACTGAATCAGCCTGCGAGAAAATTGACAGAGTTTGTCGGCTGTACAAGGTGGCTATTAGAAAACGGGGAGCAGATTTTTCTTAAACACCCAGAACCAAAATTTCAAGCGAAGGAGACTGTGGGCTCCTGAAGGCTGTTTTGTGTCGCCTCCATGTTGTCATCCTCCCTGGGAAAGGTGAGACCTGGGACGGGGGAAGGCAGTCGGGGTCCTCCCTGGACTGGCTCCTGTCACTTCTCTCTCCTTTTCCCATCAAAAAAAGGATGTAGGTCAGAAAAGTAGGAACAGATACAAGTGTTATGATTCTCGTTTTTGCTTTTCACAAAATACCTATTACTGTTTGGTCATTTAGCTCTGCTTCCTATTTCTGAAAACCGCCCCGAGGGGGAGGATGACCCAATGTTGGTTAATAACTGGGTCTGCTCAGCCTTTCTTCCTTTTTTGGTAGTATTTGTTTGCTGGGAGCATTCCAGTGCTTTATAAAAAGACACTTTGTTGTGTCTATTTCTTCTCGTTCACAAAAGACATTTTTATATTAAAAGCAGGAGCTTTTCTTCCATGTATTTCTTCTTTTTCTTGTACATTACCATAAAATAAGGTCAGCTCATAACCCCGACAACTGCGGTGGCATTAATAGTGTTTCATAACCCAGCCTGCAAAACAGAGTGGGTTTAGAAGCTTCTCTTTCCTTCCAGATGAAGGGCTTTTTAGCGTGCAACCCAAAGTACTATTATTAATTCTAGCCTAACACAGTCCGGATTACCGAGATGGGAGAAGTCGGAGCAGTTAGATGCTAAATAACAAGTGGTTAAGTCACATGGTGCCGGTAGCTCAGCGACTGCTTATAAGTAGCCACAGCATCTGTTAAAGGCACAGAGCTCAGCGTGGTGACGTGGGGCCGGATACACTGACACCGTACATTATTCATGTTGCTTTTAATTGCTCCGGTCTGCTTTTAACTTCTGCTGGAGGCGGGGAAGAGCGGAGAGGCTGACTCTTAACGAAGATGGTTTGGCGTTAACTTTGTTCTGTGGAAGATGGAGTATTATTACTGTCCACGTTTGCTAAAGTTGCTGCAGTATTTGTGGGTAAGTGTACTCTTTAACTGTGCTTACCAAGTTGAGAAGGTTCATGCGTAGCAGTGGTTTTACTTTGCAGTTTCTTTCTGAATCGTAACATTAAGCTTGGGATTTATCTTGGGCGAGCAAGGCTATTTTATCTTTAATACTCACTTAAACCGAGGAGACTTGCAGACTACTTGAACGTGCCTCAGAAAACCCTCTTAGTAATTGGAATGTCTTCCTTGTTTATGTCTAACTAACCATAGGAGCTGTAGTTTTGCACACTGTGTATTAGAAATATTCTTCCCCGTTCATTTAAAAGCTATCCTTGGACTCTGGAGACTGCTGCTTCCAGAAGCACCACTTTCCCTGCCGCTAGCCAGAGCTGCTGCCTGCTATTTAAGTAAAATGGCCAGTACTGATGGCTTTAGAAGTGTGGATTTTTACAATTCCTTATTTATTTTTTATTTGCCTGTTAATAGGTTTCGCGGGTCTCAATGAGCACTTCCTCTTCCAACAATCCTTAGGGCCCTTTTCCATGAAAAGCTCTTTTTAACAGGCTGCTTTTGCTATGCTAGTCTGACAGCTTTCAACAGCTACTTTTGCACAGTGAATGTCTCTTCACATTTATAAAAGATGAATTTGATTTTTAAAGCCTTTATGAAGAGATGCTGTATTACTTTGAACCTAATTACTTAATGTTTTAATTCCTTCTGTGCTAATCAGATACCAGTTCTCATTTGTTTGTGGCGTTGTCTGCATTAATCTAGCAATTTTCAGCTGTAAATTCAGTATATAACCAGCACTGACACTTTAAACCTTTTCACGTTAGCTGTTTGCTAGCGCATTTTGAAACTGTAGCGAAGAGTTGGCATCCCTCATTTCGAGTTTAATTTTACAATCCTTGCCTTGTATATGCTGTGATCAAGTGAGATGAGTTTGTCTACTGTAAATTTTTTTGCAGCTGGGAGAGGAAAATAGTACTTGAAGAACTGGGCAGTTTCTTAAAAATCCTTTCCTGTTGAAGACTGTAGTACTGTAAAACATGGAAGTCCTTGGAAATTTCTTAAGGTTTTTTATTTGATTAGCTAGATTTTTAAGAAGCAAGCTTTCTTTAAATTGCACATTAAAAAATTAGCATGATATATCAGACTTCAGTATGAAGAGGAGGCAGATGTTCTTCGTGGTTTGCCAATGTGAGAAGTCTGAAAGAGATCTCTGAATGCTTTTGCTTTCATGTGTATCTGGTTATTTTCCATAAGGCCAGGAAGAAAACCCCAAACTTCCTGATCAGTCCAGAAGATCACTGGGATGCTATCTAATATTTTTAGTTTTAGTCTGTGACAGAAGAGGTATGTTATATTTTCTGTGTGTATGTGCTCCTTTTGAGGCCTTGAAGTATTTCTTAGGCATTTTCATTGGTATACGCTCCTCTGATATGTTTCAGGAAAATATTGGAAGGATAATTCTGATATTCGTGGTATTAAATATATATATAACAAAAGAAATTTCAAGGGAAAAGCACAGCTGTGCCTTTTGTCACTTTCTGTGTTGATGTTACAGCTGAGGTCTACTAAGGAGACATTTATCAGTTCTCTCTGTTTATAATCAGTAGTAACCAGAGATGTTGGGGTTAGTTGTCAAGCTTTGTGTTATTTAATCTATCTTGGGTAGCTAAGATACTTTTATTCATTAGGTAGACATACCTACCTGAAGAAGCTATATCTCTTAATTAAAAAAACTATAATGAAAATCCAGTTTTTAAAGCTACTATTTTGAGTTACTGATAGGTTGCATCTCTTCTGCTGTGTATTTGTTTTACTCCTACACAGTGGTGGAGCTGTTGGACATCAGGGGACCCACTCGGTGCCAGCTATCTGCGAAGTAACTTGCTGATTCCTCTTCTGATCTTTGAATAGGATATGTATTATTGTGATGTGTAGGAAAGTTGTTAAAGGAAATCCTTGTAGCATTTTGTGAGCACAGCATAGTTTGTGGTCTGCCCGAGTGTGTGTGAAATGATGACTGTCCACCGAGAAGTCTGTGTCCTGTAGTCAGGGCTGTTGAGTGATAGCTCTAAGCTTCTGAAAAGTAGTCTTTGTGCCTGGCAAAATGTTTTGTTCGGTAGGTTGTATTAGATGCAGGCAGAGTTCTGCCCTGTAATTCAACCTTGAGCTCCCTTTTCAGTTTGAGTTGTAATAATGAGGAGAAGAGCAGGCTTATCAAACCTGGATCACTTGCAGTCTTGAGGCGTGCTGCAGGACTTGGAAATACTGCAGCTCACTCTTGGCTGGCGTTTTCTTTAGTGTAACACATAATACTGAAACAGGCATTACTGGGAAGCAGGTTTTCTGATGACAGAAGATGGACTAATGAGAGCTACTGAGAACTATTGCTGTAACTGTACCAACTAGCAAAAAAAAAAAACCAAACACAAAAAACCCACAATAAAAGAGGAAAGCCAAGACTGCTGATAGCCCCTTGCAGATTGCTACATAAGGCTTTTATTTTTATGAGTTTTCAGGATGGGTGTTCCAGAATCCAGAAGTTCCTGGCTGGTGTGATAACAGTCTGGTTTTGGTGAAATTAGTTCAAGTTTCTTTGACAGGGGGAAGAGCAGGACTCTTAAACACCACTCTGTGTTTGATTTGCACTTAGTAAATTGTCTCGTCGTGCCCTAAATGTGCTCACTGTTGGTTGTAATTTCTCAGAAGCTTGTGGTTTTGTGACCTCAGCAATATATCAATCCTTCTTTGATTCTGACCATTCAGATTGTAGATGGCATGGGGTATAACCTGTATGGCATACAACTGAGCTTTTGCTGGTGATAGGGGAAGAAGGGTCCAGGCTGCCTCTTAGGTCTGTCTGCAGCCCTTGGTAGGACCACCCATGGTTGGCCCTGCCTTCGTCTGGGTTTTCCCGTAGGCTGCTGGTGGTTCTCGTCTTCCTGGCATTTTCAGGGCTGGCTGTTTACCGTCTAGCTGGTATGAGCACCGATTTCTCTTGCTGCCTTTTCCATCAACCTGGAATCCAAACTTACTGAATTGCTTTCAGTTGTATTTTCAGTTTCGGACGGTATTTGTTATTTGAACCCCTTCAGTCAAACACTCAGCCGTACAGCAGAGCACTGCGCACTAATCGCCAAATGCATTGTGGTTCTCTGTAGTTCTTCAGCTGAAATTCAGAGACTGAATCATAGCTCTCTGTATTCCACGTCATCACTTCCTTCTCTGCTCTGCCATGTACCTTCCTCCTAGCTGTGATCTTTTCATCGTCTTAATTGGTTAATTATTGTAATTATGTACTAAAGTGCCAGTCTTTCAGTGACCATGTGTTATATTTGTTATATTTTGAGTATTTTGCAGGGTACATGAGGTATTCATCATCCCTTTCCCAGCTGGTGAGGAGCTTTGCTGCAGCTGATGCAAGGTCTGACTTGCATAAGAAGTCCTTTAAGTGCAGCTCAATAGTCTGTGGTCCAGCTGCTTGCATCACTCACGCTGTCGAGCTGGTCAGCAGGCCAGGTGTGCAGCCACAGAATGAGGTTTCCTGTTCCTTTGCAATGCCCTTTGTCCAATAACTAGCTTTTTTGGCTTGTTTGTGGACGCAGCCACTAGTGGAGCGCTCTCAGTTGGTTCTGTTCCTGTCCTTAGCCATCTCAAAGTTGTGAGCAATTCTTGCCCTGCCCCAGGGCATTTTGTGGGGTGCTCCAGTTTTGATGATGTAATCCCTTTTTTGGTGTGTCTGAGGCTGCTGGAGGAGCACACTGATAAACAGTCCTCTGTGTCAGAAGTAGGACCAGGTAACGTAAGCCAGCTCGGTGAGTGGAGGCCAAACTTCTTGCGGTGGGGGCAGAGCTGGCAAGAGGTAGGAAAGCTCTGGATCTGCTCCAGAATAGGTGCTGAAGGGAAAGAGTAGGAGCCCTGGCTGATTTTGAACAGGCGCCACAGTACTAGTGGGGAGAAGAGGGTTGGTGTCAGGACATGGACTGTGTTAGGTGCAGTTTTTAGTGCCTCGGTTAGGAACCAGCTGCAACTTTGATGGTTCCTTCTGCTGAGCCATCTTCAGAATGGTCCTGGCTGATTTGATGGTCTAGTGGGAGGTGTTCCTGCCCATGGCAGAGGAGTTGGAACTAGATGATCTTTAAGGTCCCTTCCAACCTGAATCATTCTATGGTGAGTGAGGGACCTGATTCAGAGTGCCGGCTGGGCTTCCAGCTGTGCTGCTGTGGTATTGGAGACAGCCGACAATCAAAATCTTGGGGCTTGGTGAAGATTGCCGTTCAATTCGGATAAGACAGATAAAGCGTGATGAGAGAAGACAGCCGGAAGAGCTGAGAGCAGCTACCAGTGACCCTCTTATATGAGAGCGTACTGTAATCTCTAGTGAATATGTGGTCTTTCTCTTGACAGCCCGATGTTGGCCTGGTCTCAGTTCCCCCACAGTGGTAGATGCGTAAATCCTGATGCCTCATAAAATGGATAGTTTCATTAGTTTCAACTGAATGTGACAGGAAAAGCATCTGGGGCAGGTGAGTGGCTCATGATGCCTTGAAAACATGAAAACATTATAGGAATGGTCTAAGAGTGGCCTTGGCTCCACTTGAACAAGTGGCAAAAGGACTGTGGCAGACCAGTGTCCTATTAGCAGCTGAGAATCTCTCATAAATCTTGTAGCTCTGTGTTATACATACATAATACTGTCATACACAGTTAAAATCAAAGCGGGCTCCAGATTCATTGCTCGGTTTTGGCCTTCTGGTATGGATGTGGTGGTGAGTCTCCCAAGCGTGCTAGCTACTGTCCTTGATGAGCTGTTTCTTTTCCGTTTTGGCACTTGTCTCTGTTCAAATAGCAAACAAATGCTACACGCTGAAAGCATGCAAAAGAAAACAGCGTGTTTTATGTAAAATGTTATCCTGCAGCACTGTTATGGTTTCAAAAGACCTTCCTATTCTTTATTCAGTCATTAAATGATAATTTCAAAATCAAAAGAAAACTGGAGTATTTCAGTAAGAAGTAAGATGTAAAGTTTGTTTTGACAAGATTGTAGTTGCTACCTTTTAAGACTGGTTTTGATACCTCTTTATCAAATGACTCCAAAGGAAGTGGCGGCTGGTTAATAACCACGCTGCCGCGGCGTGTCACTGCGATAGCATTTTGATGGGTGATGGAAGGAAACCTTAATCACCGGCCTGCTGCGTGCCACGGGTAATGGTTATCCCTGCTTTAAGGGAGGGAGGGTGTTCTGTGTCGGTGTTGTGTGGCTTCCCTTTGTGTGCACTGCCTGGGGATTTCCTGTGCTGCTGTTCTGTTATGGGCTTTACTTTTGATGATGAGACAATCGCATTTCCGGCATATATTTTTTTTCAAAGACTCAAAAATCCCTCGCACCCAGGTAGTGTCTGAGGTATATCTGCTGGGCTGACGTCAGCAGCTAAATCTTCCTTTACAAATAATCTGAGTAAATGAAGCCCTGTTGTGGGGAAAAATCTGTTCGGAAAGGCGTCTTCCTAATTTCTGAATGCTGCTGTGGAAGAGGAATTCTAACTTTTGTGTCACTGTTAAGAGCAAGCAGCCAAAACAAAGCCGGCGGAGGCAGCCCGTTCCCCGCGGGAACGCGAGAGAGTGCTGTTCAGCCGCGGGAGCGATGTGCTGGCCCGAGGCCACTCGTCCTCGACCAGCGTCCGAGCTCGCACAGGGGAAACAGTGCAGAATCCAAGGCAGTTTGTTATAATTAGGTGTGGTATTAAGTTTAATTTACCATCAAATGCTTTTATGAAATAATGCATTCTAGGTTAAGTTGGTGCAATAAGGTTTGTGTTCAGTAAGATGTAACTATTTGTAGACCTGGTAATTTTTTTTTTGGGTAATGACTGTGTCATTCCAGGCTCAGAGCAGCTGGAATTAGGGGACTGTCTACCCCTGTCCTTTAATTTGAGTCTGAAGTAGTGAGTATGCTCCTGACAGGCGGCTGAAGTGGATTGTTAAACCTCATTTGTACATACAAAGCAGAGGTAACTTCACTGCATCCCTACTAATATTTTGATCTCAAGTTGTTTTGACTCAGTTCCTGCTTTCCCATGCTGTTGTCCATGTCGCTAATGCTGGGAGACAGCCAAGTTCCCACTATTGTTCCTGTTCTTTCAGCAGTCGTGAGCTGTTCATACAGCCGGTGCGTGTTTACTGTACTGAAAGGAAACAGCATTTTGGAGAGCAACTTGAGCATGGTGAAAGTAGTTCTTTGTAGCGGCCTTTCTTCAAGATACGACAGGACTTTGTACTGTAGTGCAAAGCCGCTTCTAAAAAGTAACTTAAGGTAAATCTTAAGCGTGAATGAAGCTTGGAAAAAATGTATTTGGTTTGGTGATTCATGGTTGAGGCTAATCTATACTGCCTTCCTTGATGTGGCAGCTATTTATTCTTTGCTAACCACAGTACATATTTGGCAAATTTTGATTGCTAGGGTTGGTGACTGCAGATGTCAGATGAGACTGGATTTATCTCTGCATTTATCCCAGAATTCAGCAGTATTTCACAGGTCGGGGCAGGGAATACAGCAAATCTAGTTGAGAATGCAGAAGGAATGTCAGCAAACCAACCTTTTAGCTCCACAGAGTACCAGACCTGGCAGGAAATAATGCACTTAATCTAAAAAAAAGTAAGCAAAGGCCACACCTGTGCCAATCACCCTGATAAGCAATTTAAGATGTAGCCGCCCGCAGCGTTGTGGGGCTATTCTTGTACCATGCCACTGCTCTGGGCCGCAGCAAAGTGTGATGGCTGCCTGTGGCTCGGTGCAAGCCTGAGGTCGGGTGGCTTGTGGTCCCCCGCAGTGCATCGACCGTGTCCCGGGGGACATGGGAGCATCGGGCTGTTGTGTGGCCAGGCTGTGCAGCCACCCTCCCGTCGGTGACGTGGGGCTGACATGCTGGGCACAGGAGGAGGAGGAGGCAGTAAGAGCAAAGAGTCCAAGAAATAATGGAACCGCGTATGCACACAGTGTTACACAGCGATGGCAAATAAATGCTACTGCGTTTTTCATAAAAATGGCATGTTGCAAGATAAAATGCATGAAGGTCGTATTGTATAAACTTCTGCCTGATATTTGTTCTACTTACTGCGATCAATAAGTGGTTGATGTAAATGAAAGACATGTGGAATAGTGTTTTGTGGGGAGAAAATAGAAAGAACAGTCAGGCACTCGGTGCTTCCCAGCTGTGCAGTGGGAAGGTGATGTAGACAGTTGTTAGGCAGTGTGTCATTATGCTGAGAACAGCTGAAATGATTTCAGAAGCAGTTTTACCTTCCAGCTTCTTGTTACTACTCTTTGAAGAAGGAAATCCCTTGCACCAAAAAGCATGCTGTTCCTTCAGAGTGTTCTCTGAATTCTGAAAGTCTGATTTGATCCTTCAGTAGCTGGAGATTACCCGAGCACCCTCTGTGACAAAGAGAAATACTACCACATTTCTTCAGGCAGACGGTAATAAAAAGTTCCATATTTTATCACTTTGAAAAGGATGACAGAAATGCAGTATTTAAGAAATAGTAAACTTGGCATTTGCTGACTGATTTAAAAGAGCAGTCTGCTTTGGCGCAAATCTAACTCTTCAGAGAACACATCGTTCCCCGGTACAGCATGCAGTTTGTCTGTCTGTCTGTCACTTCTTGAAATTGGCCCGGCTGTGTTTGCTGTGGTTTGAATTGCCCGTGCCGATGCTTGGGAGCGCACCCAAATGGACCCTGACTTTAGGTATAGTGTTACCAAGCTACACTAAAACTTGTGAGATTCGAGGAGATGTTTTCTGACTGCTGGAACCTGCCTAATACGTTACGTGTGTGGGCCAAATCCTGCTTCCCTAGAAGCTCAGCTGTGCCCGAGAAAAGAGCTCTTCTCCCATAAGGGGTTACAGGGTGGGGATGACAAACCCCCTCCGGGCTCCATACCGGGGCTGATGGCCTTGGATGAAAAGTGAGATGCTGGCTGAGCTGTAACGCTACCAAACTGCTCAGACAGCATTTAGCGAGGTGAATCAGAGCTTCATGGCAAAACTTTAAGGAGATGGAATGAAATTGGTGAATCTGGCGTTATCCCTGAAGTCGGATTTTGATGCCTTTGCAGAAGGGTGGTGGTGAGGTGGAGTTCGAATGACTGCTCGTACGCAGGCCTGAATTGACAGTAAAACTTCATATCAGTCAAAGAGGAGGAAATACTTTGAATGTCTCTTCATATTGAATTGTCCTTTGTCATTTGCACGTTATTTGACTCACTGTTATGGGAACAAGAGATTTCCCAACCCCTCTTCTTCCCGTTACCCTTTTGAGCAGAAGTAGCATGTTTCCATGCTTGTTTTCTTGTACTTCACTTACCTTTTTTCCCCGTGATAAAAGTTTAGCTGTTGGAAGTATTTTAGGCCACATTCTGTCCTCAGGAAGTCTCTGTTAAAGATGTTTTGCAGTTACCTGTGCTTCATGTATGAGTCCATTGGATCAAGCGATGGAGAAATGACTGTTCCTATGTTGGGCTTAATATGAGAGCCCTGGCTCTGGAGCTGCTCGGTTTTGCTGGGGATCCTGCGCAGGATCCTGCTGCAGCTTTTGCCCGATGGCTGCCCCGGTGTGGGGGGGACATTCCCCAGCTGAAGATGGGGACCTCGGGGAAAATTGGATCAGTCGCATGTTGAGATCATGTATTTAATCAAAACAACAGAACTGCTCCTGAGGAGGTTTGGGCACGTTTGCAGGGAGCATGTGGTGTTCAGCCTGCTTTGGATTTGTTTACGTGCTCATATTTTCATTTCACCGTGCAAATAGCTTCCTCTTCTTAGGGATAAGTTTCACATTGTGTTTCTTGTTGACATTGGATATCTGCTCTACTGTAAGATGGCTCCTGGTTTTCCATAGCATCTTTCTTGGCGATACAAAAGCTAATGCTTAGCTTATTGCTAAGCTTGTAGCTAATTTGTTTGTAGCCTTCCACCCACATTGGAGGGAATGGCTAGTATTTTTTTATGGTAACGTTTATCAACAAAAGACCTTTTTCCTCTGGATTTTTATTTGTATCACTGGAAAAAATGGTAACAATCCTTCTTTTGCTTGGCTTGATCATTTTGACGTAAACAAATGTAAAGAAAATGTTTTTAGTACTTTCCAGAATATTTGTGCTGTAGGAATTTCCTGTTTCTGTTTTGTTTTTCAGTTTTTCCTCCTCCATTGAGATGGAAGGGAAGTGCTGAATGATTATGTACATGGGCTTTCAAACAACATAGTGTATTTTTAGCTTGTTCCCTCAGCTTTAACGTTGATAGCTTTGTCTTATACTGAAACAATTCAAGGTACAAAAACTATGCATGTTCAGGATGTTTAATGGGGCCTTTCTTAAGTTCAAGAGAAACATAGTTTGGGGGACAAAAGAATTAACGTTTTCCGACAAACTGATTTGGCACTCTAGTTGTTGCAGTTATTGCTGGCAATCATATTTAAACTTAAATTGTTGAAAAACTTAGGTTAAAAATTATATTTCACAATTACCTTTGCTTACAGATTTTCATTAATCTTGGAATAATTGCATGCTACTCTAAAATATGCAGAATTCTGGACAGAGAAAAGCACGGCTGAGTTCCTGCTTTGATTACAAATGAAATGGGAAACTGCAGTTCTTTCACTGATCCCATCAAGGATGACCATGGTAGTAGAATGGTAAAATTATTCTGGCAGGCATAAACAAGCATGTGGAGTGTTCAGTCATGAAAAATATTAATGCGTTTTCTTTTATCCCAAGTGTAGTTCTGTAAGGAAAACAAGGAATGAAAATTTAAGTGTTTTTTTTTCTTCTTTCTTCTTTTTTTTCTGCACTTTCTTCGGATGAAAGTGCAGCTTTCAAGCGTGTTGGGAGCTTAATAAGACCCACTCTGTGCCTCTGCTTTCACCTGTTCTTGCCCCTTACGTTATCATTTTTTGATGTAAATCTGTAAGAAGGGTAGGTATCATACTTAAACGTGACTTTTCTTAAATGAGAATGGAAGGCACAGAATTTTATCTTACTGAAGTGATAGTGCTGTGATTTTTTTTTTTTATTGTTGTTACAATGTATGTGAGTGTTACATATCTTTTACGGAAACGATAAGACAAGTCTACCCCCAAAGATTCATGACCTAAAGAATGGGTGGCAGCCACGTGCTATGAGGGAGCGTGTTGGGAAGGGTGGTGGTAGCGGTGAGGGGGACGTGGCCGAGAGCTTACGGAAGCGGGCAGAGCGCGTGGCAGCGGGGGACCAAGTGTTCCTGGTGAGGAGAGTCAGGCCACGGGGTGGACTTCAGGCAGATTAGATGCGTTCGGTGTCTGACCTTCTTTAGCAAACATTGCAAAACGTTTCTCTGTGATAAAAAGCTTCATTTCATATGCGCTAACGTGCTTCTTGCGTGAGAGGGGGAAAAGATGAGGTCCCAGCAACATTTCTAATCTTTTTGTTGTCATGTTTGAAGCGTGTGGATGTCTGTGTGTTTCAAATTTATTGATCAGACTGGGTCACTCTGTTTTTTGGGTTTTTTTCTGGTTTTTTTTTTTTTTTAAGATTGATGAAGAAAAGATGTTAAAAGTGATACTCTTTGGATATAAAAGCAGTTTGGAACCTTGCACACGGAAGCTTAATCAGCTGCCCACATAACATTTCAATAGCTTTTCACAATGTTATGTTGGACAGTTCTGATTGTGTGCCACAGAGAATGTTTTATTTGTCAGAAGCTGTGGGTGAGACGGGAGTCCATGTTCAGGCATAAGCTTCAGCTTTAATAAATTACCACTAGGTAGGTATGAGACAATTACCCCTTTAATGTTCCTGCCACCTTGTTGGGGTTATAGAGTGTCAAGGACCTCCCTTATACTTGTTTCCGAATCCTCCAATTCTCTTTAGAATTGGCCATTTTAACCTTTACTTCCTCAGCAGCTGATGCATTTTTCTGCTTGTTTTCATGCTTCTAACTCCCAAGCCGTTCTTACCGCAGATGCGTGTATACGGAGAAGGTTGGAATGCCCGCAGCCAAGACAAATGATACAAAATGGAGTGAAAAAAATTTCCTTCCCCCTCCCCAGATGGGCCATATGCTGCTTGTGGAGACCTTTAGAAACAAAACTCACATTCTGCAGTGGGGGAGAGAGGAGCTGGACTGCAGGCGAGGACGGGGGCCCTGTCCAGTGGGAGCCCCATTATTCTCATCCAGCGCTCAGCCCGTGCCAAGCCCGAGGAGCTGTGTGTCTGCTCTCCCCTTGTACGCTGCTCTGGGAACGGCTCATACCTGTTCCTTCTCCTGGCCAGGAACATTCCACTGATGGTGTACGGTGACCTGAGGGCTATGGGGTTTTTTGTTTCATCTTACACTTTGGGGTGTGTGTGTGTGGTTTTTTTGTTTTTGTTTTTTTTTTTATTTTAAATTCACTGCCATTTTGGCCTTCCTGCAGTCTAACCAAGTCTCTTTCTGTATGAGACCTGGAGAAAGGATATATTTTTCTTGTTTTGTTTTTCCTTGTTCTTTTTTATTGTCCTCTCTTAGCTGATATTCGAGAAGATACGTGCAGTGACTGTAAGCTATTTGGTTGTTCGTGTAAACTTTTCAGAGTATATTCATTTCTATTGGGAAAGTGGCAAAACCTGTGCCGTAGGTCTGCAGGGAAGTTTCCCCCCTGTACTCACTTTCTGTGGCAAGGAATGTTCTTGTTGCCTTTCTGCCCCTGCGTGAGGAGAATCTGTCGTGCTTGTCATAAAACATGATCGTTTTTATAATGCTTTTTGTGCTTTGTGAAGATTATCAGGTTAGCACACAGCAAGACAGAGAATAAAGCCTTACCCTACCCTTCTGTGCCTGGGAGCTGGGCTGCTCTGGATCGTCGTTTTCCCCTTACCCTGGACGTATCACCTGGAGTAGGCAGGATAGCGTGATGGTAGCTGAGTTCAGCTCTGTTATTTATCAAATAAAAGTAGTAATACTGCAGGTGAACTTCAAGAAAAAGGCAGTTGTGGAACAAGGATGTGCAGCATGCGGGTGGCATCACTTCTGTTTTCAATGGCTGGCTGGTCAAAGCGATTCAGTCCTCTCCTAGAGCCAGCACTGCCACCGTTCCGCTACATTGCAAGGCAGGAGATGAGACCGTGATGGGTATTTGTCCTGATGTGACATGGCCTGTGTGGACACTTGCGTACTGGCGAACATGATGTCTTCAAAGGAACACAAATGAGCTTCTTAGCGAAGGTTGTCCTAAAGCAAATTTGACTGGATGGTAAATAAAGAATTCTTGTGTCCTCTTCCAGATCAGATGAGACTCAGGCTTCAGAGGCAAGTCGCAAAGTCAGTTTTATTACATAAGCCTTTTTAAAGAGCAAAATGAAATTTCTTGATACTTAAGTACCGTAACCGCAATCTGGAGGAATAAATTAAAGTATTTGTCTGCAAAGCTACTGGCACTGAATTTCAAAATGTAATTGTTTTTTCCATGGTTGAGATGCAGTACTTCTTAAAGAAATCGGTATTACTCTGAAGTTATTAGTACCCCTGTTTACAATAAAGATTTTAAAATTAGCCATGGACTACATTGATGAGATACTTTATGAAGTGTTTTAGCACCTTTCTTTAAAAGCCTCTTGTATTCATGTGTGCTTGTGTAAACTTTCCAAACGTTGACCCAGGACCTGTTGCTACTGCAGTCTCGCCTTGCCCGCTGGTTTGTGAGGCATTTGGGGGCTTTTAAAATAAACTAATATGAGAAAAGTGTCTGGAAATGGAACTTCAGTTTCTGTTGTAGTTGGCGGTGTATATGAGGGGAATGCCTTTATTGTCAAGTTCTATGCAACTTGTCTTCAATTCTGAATAAGCGTAAATTAAAACTGTTTTAAAACTGAGCTTAATTTGCTTAGTTTCAGTAGGAAACGAAAGTAGGAGTAGAAAACAAATATTTAGTGTAAATATTGAGATACCCAGTGTTACAGGTTACAAAAGAGTTTTCACTGTGTATAGACACCGTACAAAGTCCTTCTGCGAAAACATTCCATCCATTCAACTATTTTGGGGTGTGTTTTCTTTTTCTTCTGACCATAGACTGCTTATGGTTATTGTGACAGGTGAAACAGTCCAGGCATCTGAATGAATTGGATTTATCGTACTGCTGTGAAAAATTAAAAAACAAACAAACCACAAAACAAGCAAACGAGATAAAACTACTAAGCTCTTTCATCTTCGGCTGTGTTAAGTTTCATGGGGAGTCTTGGATTTGAGGGATGGGAAAGCTGGGTACAGCTTTACAGGAAAAAAGGATGGAGTGAGAAGCAAACTTACAGCAATGATTTCCTTAGAGTCCACACCATGGACATTATTTCGTGTAAAAATCAGAGAGGAAGCAAGGTTTTTGTTGTCTTCAGAGTACCTCTGCAGCGGTGTTGATGTTGTTGAGGCCTGTGTCCTAAATATGTCCTGGTATGGCCATACCGGGTGCCTGCGTCAGAGCTGGTGGTGCCCAGCGTGTTGGAAGCAGATGGGGAAGGGGTGAGTCTGAAGGATATTGAACTGTGGAGGAGGTTTCCTCACCTGCAGCAGGTTGTTGCCTGGCTTCAAGATAGAGCTGGATGCCGTGGTGTGAAATGCGTCATCTCTCTCTTCTCTCTCAGAACAGACCTTGATTTTTTTTCTCTTCTATTTCCCCTAGACGATGCGTGTCACAGCAATCTTCTGCACCCATGCACCCAGCAGCTTGTTAGGGTTTTGAAATTATGCTGCGTTTTGAGCTCTGTCAAGTATAAGCTGGTACAGGAGCCTGAACAATCCCAGTCTTTTGTTCATGGACCTAAATGTAAGCCTTTTGTTGAACGTAAGCTCTGTGTTAATTATTTTTTTTTTAAGCTTAAATGAAAGAGATTGCTATGTGTGATGAACAAAGATCAAAATTAAAGACTTTGTGCAGCAAGACTGTTCTATGAGCAGTTGTGACAGCTCCCTGACAGTAACAGAGGAAGTGTCTTTAATTCTCTACATCTGACTTCTTGCCAGTGAAGTGAGATTTAACCTGGCAGACAAACTGAGACAGTTTTTACCCATAAATCTGATAACCTGACTGAAACTTGCGCATTTTTCAGTTTTCCCCAAATCCAGATATTCTACAAAATGTACCCAGGGGATCAATCTTTTCTTGTTTGTGTAACAGCAAGTCATTTTGAAGAGAAAGGGGGCGTGTGAGAACTGGCATATAGATAGGAGCATTTTAAAGAAACCAACTTGATATACAAACAGTTTTGTTCTTTGCATGTGGAAAGCAAAACATAGAGTGTATCTGCCCAGGCTTTTACCAAACTCTGTGTTTTCCCAAGTTAAGAGTGTTTTAAAGCAGTTCTGTTGGTCTTGGTTTGGAATGAAAGAAAAAAAACAAAAACCTTTGCTCCAGCTGTTGGGCTTTTGTGTCTCTGCCAGATGTGCAGGGGCAGCGGAGCGGTTGGGGGGTGGTTCGTAGGGGGAGTGGGACCGCTGCAAACTGGCAGATCATTGGGAAGCCTTGAGAATATTACTTGGCGTTTCAGGTGACAGAGTACTAAAGCGTGTCTTTTTTACTTCAAATGAGAATTTGAAGGTGACATGGGACAAACTTTTATTATGTGATGTTACAATATAAGAAATTCAGCCTGTAGTTAGGAATGCTTGCTAGTCCTTCTTGGAACATGACAATTCAGATGGCAAAATAGAGAACACAGAGGCAAAAATAAGGAGGGTATAAAAAACATAAGTTGTTTTGTAGCGTCTGAGGAACCCAAGGAGTAATTGAGTCTGGAGCCGTGTAGCTAAGCTCGGCACAGTGCTGTGTCTTTAAATAGTCTGTAATGTCAAACACAACAGGTTAAATTAAGTTCTCTTACTAATGAAACAGAAAGAGGGCTGATCTGGAATGCAAGCCCAGAACAGCCTTACAAGGGCAGGCTTTGCTCCTCGGTGGTTGCTGAAGACTGAGCGTAATTGAGATGGACAAACCAAGAGCCCCAAGATGGAATTGAAGCTGTCGTGATCTTTGCAAGTACTTGACCATGATGCTTATTTGCATGTGGGATGATGACTTGCAGAAAACACTTAAGAAATGCATAAATTATTAACAATTGCCAACCGAAGTGGAGTGATGGGGTGTGAGGCAGGTAAGCGTCAGCAGAATGGGTTTCTGATTGAGGGTTCCACAAGGGAAAAGCAGAGACTTTGTTTTCGCAGTTAGTTTAAACTAATGTTGCCCATCCTTCTCTGTCACATCTGCTTTGCTGACAAAGGATCATCCAGTCTGGGGGAAAACTAATCTCCAATATCCTTTTGATAGGTCTTCAGCTGGATGGTCTTCCCAGTTCCATGCACACTAGTGGTGGGTGGTGATGGGGCCTTTGCTTAAGACCCCGTGGGCTTGACCGGCTCACGCTCCTCATGGGCTGTGCTGCATGTTCCGCCTTCCTCTCCTGGTGCGTGCATTGTGTGCTGTGCTACATAGGCCTGTTTTTCATCTGACCTTCCAATCCTATGTAGTCATTAGCATAATTGTATGTATTTGAGAACAGGTAAAGCTCAAAATGAGCTGAAAGAAGCTTTTGGAAAATATAATGTAACCATAGAATTTTGTTTTCTAATGTAAAAGGGAAAATAGGGATTGTTACTTCTTTGTGCAGGATTGTATTTCTGAGTTGTAGGTGGAATAGATGTTAATAATAAAAGTATCCAGCGATGTTTGAATAACGAGGTCCCATTTGCCACTGTGGTAATTAGTCATGCAGTACTGGTTAGCAATGTGTGCTTTCTGTTTTCTGAAGCTGCAGACCCTTGACAGATCCGGGGTGGCTGCAGCATGAGATAATCACTACGTGTTTTTCAAGGGCAGAAGATCGGCTTGTGCTGTTCTTGTTCAGAAACAAACCATTGCTCAGCCAGAAAGACTGCCGGACCGGAGTGGCTGGGAGACAATTATAGAACATCTGTATGGTTTGAGCTATGTTCTGTAGGCTGAGAGTTAGAAAAAGATACGTGAACTCGCCAGAGGAGAAGTAAATAGAGCCAGTGCGTTAACCCACATGCTGTTGTTTAATTAAACTACAGTTGTGAGCTTTTGCCAGCTGGGAAGTTTATGCGCAGTCCTACAGAGCATCATGTGCTGGGGAGCCTTAGAAAAGAAATAAAGAGAACGAGGTTGGTGTGCTCCCCGGGGAGCCCAGGCTTTCTTGGTCCGTTGTGTGTGCACCCGCAGGCAGGAGATCGTGTACGTGGCAGCGTGTTCTCTGCAACCGGTACTCTTCTGTGGCTAATAAAGTGCTTAATCTATTGTGAGCTTGATTTATGTCTTTCAAAATTATTTTTAGTGGTGGCTTGTTTTTTCATGCAGGTGGAATCTCACTTGAATCAGAGAAGTCCAGAACATAATTCGCTACTCAGCTTCTTACAGCTTTTGAAAACTCCGTCCTTTAGACTTTTCAAGTGTCTCCAGCTTCAGTTGGCTGATGTAATGGGGTCCTCTGAGGTTTTGGTGGATTATTTTACTTACCAGAATAGAAGGGATAGAAGCAGTCTGTTTTAATAAAGTAGAATAACCCTCCTCACACAGACAGACTGCACAGATCAAGGCAGAGGTCAGCACGTTATGCTTTTGGTGGGGAGCGGTGAAAATAAACAAAATGTATTGTGAAATAAACTATCCAGTGAGAGGTATTTTTGAGGACACTTCTTCTGTGTAATTGATATACAGATGCATTTTAGAAAGGAATATTCATACAAATTTTCTTAAAACTTAACCCATTTTTTCGGACCTCAGTTATTTTTAGATGGATTTTCTGAGGACACTAAGTTTGACCACATAGTCTGTGAGTCTCCTGGCAGCTGCTGAACTCCGCCAGCTTTGGGATGGAGCTCAAGCAGGAGAACATGCCGTCACTTACTGCATTTCAGCTGAAAGGGTGGAAAAATCTCCACCCATTTGAATTTCATGGTGAAAGTGCATCTGATTATCTTCTAAAACGTTTTGCCATGATGTTAATTGAAGTGTAAATCTAAGCAACGATTTAGATGCTGAGTATACTTAAATACCTAGCAGTATGTTCATGTGATAGCCAGAAGATACTAAATTTAGCGTTGTGGATAGACTCAAATCATCAGTTTTACAGTCTTCTAAGGACAAAAATGGTAAATTGGGCATAATATTTCTCTTTTAAGGGGAGGTCTGATAAAAAAGCGAAAAACATTCTCTAGTGAATTTTCAGATCCTTCAAGTCACGTACGTGCGTGAGAAATGCTTGCAGCAAGCTGTAAGAAAGCCGCCTTCTGCGGATGTTGGGTTGAATCTGGTTATGTGAATCCTCCCATTTTGTGGCAGGCGATACACCAGAAGTTTGGTTAAATTCCAGTTCTGCTGTGCCCGGGGTGAAGGTGAAGGGACTGATGAGTAACTTGCGTGGCAGCTACAGTCCAGAGCTCTGGGATTGCTATTTTGGGGGGGCTACTGAATCAGACAGAGCCTGAAACCATCTAAAATAGCAAAGTGCCTCATGAAGAAACCCTGCACTGCAGCAAGTACAGAGCTGCACTTGCAAATGCACAAATGTTTGAAATATAGAGCTTAGATTAAACAGCATAAAACTGGGTAATAGGTCTTAAATTTCAACCTTAGATGCAGGATCTCCATCGCTCATGAAGCATTATCCATAACTGTGTCAGAACAAATTTAAAACTTTTTTTCTGTTTCCTTAAAAATATAAGAAACAACCAGCTCTTGGGGCGTCTGATCAAAAGTATCTTTCCATTTCCATACAAAACCAATCCAGTAGCTCTTTAAAAGAAGAGCTATGTGAGGAAAAAGGATTTTTCTCTATTGGTTGGATTCCCTTTTAACACCGAGAGTTTTTGTTAGGCTGCTAATTTGAGAATGTTCAAAACAAATATAATGTATTCAGAAATGAAGAGTAAGGTATGGAATGCTGCATTTTGTTACCGAAGTTTTTCTTGGAGATCAGTTACAGGTTGTTGGAGTTCAACTCTAAAAGCAATGCTTGAAAGGCAAGACACCCCATTTCCTCAGAGCATCGTATGCCTCTGTGCGTGTTTGCAAGTAGAATTCTGATACAATAAAACTTTACATGAGAGTCATTTCATAATACATTACTTAGAAATTTTTCATTCCATTAAATCTCTTCCTGAAAGGTTTAGGGGAGGAGAGGATGATGCAAGACCATGGTACTTTGTATGGCAAATTAAGCAATAGCAACAAAAAAAACCCTTGAATAAACAAGAAAGCGAGCAGCTTTCAACATGCCTTTCTTACCTTCGTTCCTGTACCTCTCTTTCACCTCAGTTCTAAACTAGTCACATCTTGACTTTGGGCACCTACTCGTGGTTATTGATTTAAAACCGTAGCTTTTATTTCTGCTGCCCTCCCAAAGGGGCTGTTTCCAGAAATTCCATGACCGGTGACATCTGACTGCTGAGCGTTACCTGCTTTTATCCCTGGGGTCCTCTTGTCACCCCCACCCATTTCAAGCTTTGCATTGGTGGTCTCCCAGCTGCTGGGGAGGGAGCAGCGTTGGGGAATGACAGCAACAGTTGTTAACAGTGTGTGAAAGTGGGGGGGGGGGAAAACCATGCTTCAGATTGTCAGATCTGTTCAGCTTAGTTTTGAGCTTCTGGCTTAATCATTGTCTTGCACTGATATCATAGTTGCTAACTTGAAAGTACCTTGTTTGAGTTTATAATGGTTTAATTATGCTATTTATAAGTGATGTTGCTACCCACATACCCCATCAAACAACGGGAATGGGGGTAGGCTTTGTCCGAACAGGAAACCTTTTGGTGTCGGTGTAAAGCATTCCCTGGCAGAGATGTTGCTCCCCTTTTCCCAAGGAAGGGTTAAACTCGGTTAAGTACACGTGACATATGCAAACTATGAATCATTCCAATAGATCTGTGCAACTCCTGCCTGCTTAGGCAGCAAGCAGATGCTGTTCCCTTGGTTGCCATGGTAACCCTGCCTGTACTATAATAAAGCCCAGCCCAGATCCTTCCTTAGGCAGATCTCTGCGGTGCTTTCACCTCGCTCATTGTTTCCTCTCCGGAGCAGAGGCGAGGCAGGGACGGAGAGGAGGGAGTAGGACACCAGAGGCAGCGGCAGCTTTCGCCGGCGCGTCACCTCTTGCGCCTTGTTCGGGGAGCGTTGGGAGCACGGCAGACCTTCCTCCTGAGGCTGTGATACCCGGCAGCTTCTTCCCAGCGCGTCTCCAGATTGTATAAGGAGAGGAGCAGGCGTGCGCAGCGGCTTTGACAGGCGTGGGGAAAAGTCTCTGCGCTGGCTACTGGTTTCCCAGCGTTTTCCCATTCCCAGCTACATTCCTCTGGTATGAAGCCCCCCTTGAAGCAGAGGAGCTGATGTCACGCAGCAGATCTTCTGGCAGGCTCTGAGCAGCCACAAGTCCGGTCTTGAAGGCAGCGGCTTGACACGGTTCCCCTTCAGCTTCAGCGTGCCTTGGAGCTTGTGATCTGCATTTCTGGAAATGAGAATCTTGTAGGATGGTGCTGAAGACGGGGAGACCGGTGAGGACGGGATTCTGCCCATGCTGATACCTTCCTGCAGAGTTCTTTGGGAAGAAAATAATTTGGATTTATTGTTTCAAGGATCTAATCGTCTTGCTGCTAAATGGATTGTATAGAAGCATCAGAACTTTGTTTAATGTTACTGTTACCTGAAAAGCTGCCGAGCCAGAAGAATACAATTTTTTTTATCCTTCTGATATTTACAGCAAAACAAAAACTTGGGCTTAAAAAGGGAGTTGCTTTTCCGGCTCTGAAATGAGACAGTGAGAGACTAATTCTTTGCTTGTAAGTGGACTAATTTCAAGTGACTGTGTCAGGATTTAAACCTTGATTTCTCTCTTTAACATGGCTGAATTAAACATATTTTGATGGAACTCTGGAAACCTGATTGTAAGTAGGAAAAGTCTTTTCTTTTTTCCTACTCAACAAATACCAGTCTCCAACCTCACATATCTTTTGTTATTTAAATATAGAAATATGCTGGTGGTTACAGTGTAGTACTATTTACATTAGCTGGAAATACTTTATAAGCGGAGTCTTTTTTGCAAATTAAAATCAGGGTTGTTAAGGAGGATATATTTTACAGTAATTGCTGCTGAATATTGATTTCTCATCTCTGCTGGAAAAAAAAAAATGGATTACCTTGGAGACAAACTGACAGTGGCACAAACTCACATGACCCAGTGGATGGGTACAGTGCGGAGATCCTTACAGGAAGCACTAAATTTAGTCACTACTGCGGTTGCTCACGAACGGACTAGCGGGGAAGGTGGCAGCAGGACTCCCTTCAAGCGCACCTCCTCCTTCAGGCACTTTGCGTCCCGGAGCAGAGAGTCCTTCCGAAGGTTTTCAGTGCGGAGTCAGCAGAGGTTTTCCTCTTTGAGGAAGAGGCAGCCCAGTTCAGAGCCACCTGAGCTTGTAAGCTATACACCTTTTTGAGACTCTCGAGGTAGATAATACAATGCAAAAAAACTTGCTTTTTTTGCAGTGTTTCATCTAATAAAACCTATATTGTGTCTGCTTTGCAATTTAAAAATAGCCCCCGAAACACTTCCAGGTAGTGGTGTCTGTCTGTCTGCTCCCAGCTAGTTTCTTTCCGGAGCGCAGGTGGATATTTTCATCTGCCAGGGAACGCAGTTAATCAAGGTTTTGGGAACGGGGGAACAATGTTGTTGATCTTTGTTAAAGCAACATGGTAAGGTAGGACAAATATTTGTGTAAAATTAGAAAAAGGAAGTTGGTCTGAAACTGCACTTGTGTCGGTCATTTCAAACACCACAGGTCAGTGTGACTTTAAACACACGTCAGTATTTGTGATTTTTCAGTAAAAAAATGCCTGAAGCTTAATTTGTAAGAAGACTTAAGCGCTGTCACTCTGTGGTCAATAGTGAATGATCGTTACTCTCTCCTTTTGTTGAAAAGGAGGTGTTTTATCTCAGAATGATTGATACTTTGTCATGAAACAGAAGTTGGACGACCAGTGTGACGTGTGGGGGCCGTAGTGGGGCGGAGACAGGGTGTAATTTCATGGGACCAAAGGAAAGGTGAAGAGCTCCTGGTTCACCGCGGCTGTGTGCCACGCAGAGCCCCCTCCCTTTCTCATGGAATGCCTTTCCTAGTCACTAGGTTATTTTCAGGATGGACGGTCTGTATTAAATGGCATGGCAAAGTGTGGAGAGAAGCTCCTGAGCGGCTCTTCCAGCTGGGCTGGGCTCTGCCACGCTCCTTGCGGGCATTATTCGACACCCCTTCTTTCTAGTGCCAGCAAATGCTGCAAAGCAGCAATGTTTTTAGGTTGTTATATGTGAAAGGTAAATGAAACTGGTTTATTCTGGTTTATTTCATGGAGAGGAGCCTAAACTGGTGATTTGAGGTGTATTCGAAACTGATGATTTAGGACTGGCCCTTGAACTACGGGAAGCGGGTTGTCTTGAGTGGAATGGGGACCAAAGCCTTGGTACCAGTGTGTGGGTAAATCCTGAACAGCTTGCTCTCTGAAGTGGCCAAAATGTTTTGGGGTTTGGTTTTTTTTTTTTCCCCTGTTGTTTTTTTTTTGTGTTGTGTGGTTTGTTTTTGTTTTTTTTTTTTTTTTTTGTTTTTAAACCAAAGTGGTTATTCACTGTATAGTATAAATACAGAAAGTTCTGATGTGGCCTCACGGAGGTTTGTTCACTGAATGACTGAAGGTAAAGTTGCATTCCTTGGGCAGGTGTGGCCTTTGTGTACGGGCTATTTCCAGTGCTTTTTATCAGTTACAGTTATGGCATTTTTGTCCTAGCTTGCTATTCAGCTCCTGTTTGGCTGTACTGGAAAAGAAAATATTGTCAAGTGAGCACAAAAGAATGGCGAGGAAAATATTTGGTAACCACTGTTACAGTGTTGCACGGGAAAGTTCTGTGGGGTTTTCTTTTTTTTTTTTTAAGTGGATATTTTAGATTTATTAGAATCGTCTGAATAAAAAGCTTGTTTAAGAGAAGTGAAGACTGAGAAAATGGAAATGTAGGACCTGCAGAGGCAACTGTACTACTGTCCTTACAGTGCACTGCTTACAGAGCAGAAATCGTGAGACACAGGGTGACCTTTCTGGTTACTTCACAGGTGACAGCCCCTGGAGCTGCTGTTCCTCTGCTTCAGCAGTAATTCTGCGTGTGCTTGGCTTTATGTGTGAATTTGGTTTAACCTGTGCTCAAATTTAAGATCTCGGCACTTGTAAAAGTTTGTAGTTTGTGCCATTGCGTCTTCCACAGAGCGACTTCTGAATACGGACCTGGAGCCGTTATTGTTTTTATCTGGCTGGAACAGGGTCCTGGTTTTACTTAGTCCTTGGAGCTACTAACATTTTTCTACAAAATAACTATGGAATAAGTATAAAGCACATAACTCATCATAAACTGACTTCTTTGTTGTTTTGGGGATGTAGAGTAGTCACTTGGCGCTGATACTTCAGCGATGCAGTTTTTAAACAAGGACCCGCCGGGCTCACAGGCTTGGGAGCCCACTGTTGCCGCTGGCTTTTATACGGTGGCCTTCAGCTCCTTCTCTGCTGGCTGAGAACTTAGCATTGTACAAGACCAAGAAACTTGTCAAAACTCAAGTCAAACAGCGCAATTTAAGATAATGTGAGTAAACTTAGTGCTGAGGTTGAAGATAAGTGGTGGTGTGAGAGTGCATTCCGCTGCATCGACGTAGCTGCCTCTCCCCTCTCATGACTCTGATGGACTTTCAGATTAAATGCCAAGAGAAATAATAGGTTAGAGTTTGTGTGGGCCTCCTGTCACCGCTTCAGATGTCTTCTAGAGGAATTAAAAGTATTGTATTTAAAGTATTCACCCATTTATTTGTATATCTGTGACTTTTAAAAAATGCTTAGGCTGAAAAAGTGTCTTGTTTTCTGTTTAGTTCTGTACTTACGTTGCCATCCTACGTTTGTAGCAGCTTTTAGGGCACTGGCCTGAAGCTGCCTGCTGGAATCCGGTGGGAAAACTCGGGGCTGTTCCACAGGTCTGACATAAGTGCAGTTTCCAGTCTTTTTAAACGTGGGGAGACTGGCAGGTCAGCACCTTATTAATAACATACTACAACATATTTTAGCTGCTGACTGCTGCGGGCTATGTAGCTGGGAAAGGGCTCATGGATATCACATTTTTTTTCTGGGCTGTAAGAGAGATTTTTATCCACTATAGAGGAGCTTTAGGATTGGAGTGAAAGGGATTCGACATAACTGATTATTTCCTTGCGGGAGGTCATAAAAGTAGGAATCAGGCTGCAAGAGAGAAGAAATAATTTTCTTTCCAAACGCTTCTGTCTAACAGCGGGGGGATTACGTATTCACTTTGTTATTCTGTTCGTACCTTGTCATATTTTCCTATTTGATGTCTGGCAGGGCTGATTTCCTGACCCAGCTCCGTCTCTGCTGCGCGGTGTGTCTCTGCAGCGCCACAGAGAGGGGGTTCTGCAGCAGATGCCTGAGGAAGGGCGGCTGGGTGGATGTACCCGACTTAACATGTGATCCTCTAGCTTTTATGTGGGACCCAGACTTTATACTGTTTGCCTTAAATTACACCTAGATAAATAAATGTGTAACACAGGGCAGTCTGATTCTGAATCTAGTGAAGGTATAGCCATGTTTTTAAGAATTAATAGAATAGTTTGGGTTGGAAGGGACCTTTAAAGGTCACCTAGTCCATCCCCCTGCCATGAGCAGGGACATCTTCAACTGGATCAGGTTGCTCAGAGTCCATCCAACCTGGCCTGGGATGTTTCCAGGGATGGGGCATCCACCACCTCTCTGGGCAACCTGGGCCAGTGTCTCACCACCCTCATCATGAAAGATTGCCTCCTTATATCTAGTCTAAATCTACCCTCTTTTGATTTAAAACCATTACCCCTTGTCCTATCGCTACAGGCCCTGCTAAAAAGTTTGTCCGCATCTTTCTGTCTGTTCCCATCTTTCTTCTAAGCCCCCTTTTGGGACTGGAAGGGGCTGGAAGGTCTCCCCGGAGCCTTCACTTCTCCAGGCTGAACCCCCCCAGCTCTCTCAGCCTGTCCCCACAGCAGAGGGGCTCCAGCCCTCCCAGCAGCTCCGGGGCCTCCTCTGGCCCCGCTCCAACAGCTCCGTGTCCTTCTGCTGTTGGTGCCCCAGAGCTGGAGGCAGCACCGCAGGGGGGTCTCCCCAGAGCGGAGCAGAGGGGTAGAATCCCCCCCTCGCCCTGCTGCCCACGCTGCTGGGGACGCAGCCCAGGATAATTGCTGAAAAGCTAGGACAATCAAGGGATAAAATGAGCCTGAGAGCTAAAACGAGCTTGAGAGCTAAAACTAATTTATGTTGTGGTTCTCAAAGCAACAAGTCATCAGTCAGAATTTAATAGTCGCAAATCTGTGAATCACAAACAGGAGTGCAAGAATAATTTTTATTTTAAATAGCTTCTCTGGTATATTCAACAGCACACTGTTTGGAAAAAGATCATTTATTATTATTATTTTTTCCCTGTAGTACTTCTATTAATTTCTTCATTCAAACAGAATACTCTGTCACTTGTCCTGCCTTCATTCATAGCCCAAACCCCTGTTTTCTTACCAGTTGCTGTTTCCCAGCAAGCCTTTCCTTCCTCGCCTTGCCTTGCGGTTGTCTGTTCGTGTAGCCATAACTTCAAAGGCATCTGTTCTTTCCGTTTCCACTGAAACAGGATTGAATTGGTCTGAGGTTATTTTCTACAGCTAGATGTAATACAGTGTTCTCATACTTAATTTAAGGAAAAAAGGTGTCACCATGGACTGAAGAAACTCTCTGGCTGCTGCACCCCCAAATGCCTGGGCCCTGCTGTTGCAGGTCACGGGTACTGAGAATTGGCGGCACGTAATGACACGGGACTGATTTTAATTGCATCATTATTCTGGCATATTATATCAGATCTGGGAATCTGTAGCTGAGCTTGCAGAAGTTTTTGCTCTACAGCAAATCCTTTTAAATGGAAGTTAATTTTTCTCCCAGGCGTTTTTATTGAGGCTTTTTGCATTTTTTTCATCTCCTATCACCAGCGTAGTGTCTTTGTTGTAATAGGAGCAGAGATTCTTTCGTTAAACATTGTCTCTGTTTTAATCATGGTAATATCAGTCATGTTTCAATTACAGGTATGGTACCTGGTTTCACAGCCAACACCATTAGTTCTGGATCTTGAAGTTTGTTGCCGTACAATAAAACCAGGGTAGTTGTTTAATACCCTCAGCTCCTCAGCTATCCCCTTCCACCGCTGAAAAAGCATGGCAAGTTGTTGCTTTGTAAGAAGTTTAACTACTTTTGGAGTGCCAGCGTGAACAACAAAGCTGTGGAAAACCTCAGAGGTGTTCCAGGTTCTTTGGGAGACAATTTTGAAATAGAAGAGAAACGATTAATTCTGTGGCTGCCTGGGCTGCGAGTGATCCGTGTGGTTTATGTGAGTTGTTCTGCTCTGTGTTAAAAATCACACCAAAGCGCATTTAATCGTGTTTTGTTTTCTGTCGTCCTGGTCAGTGGATGAAAATGGTCTTTTCATTCAAGCTTGATCTGACAGCATCAGTTATTTTGTTGGGATTCAGTTTCAATGTCATTCCAAACTACAGGTGGAAATTGAGTGTATTGTTTGACTGCAGGAGTCCCAGGCGTGCTGGGAGGGCGCTTAGTCCTTCAGAGGGGTTTTGTTGCATCCTACAGCCCTTTCACCATCATCCTCTCTACTAAAGACTGAAATTCCCATCTTGCTGTGGTTTGGAGTTTGGTTTTTTTGGTGTGTGTGTTTTTGTTTTTTTTTTTTTTTAAAATCAAAATTTAAAATACAAGCTCTCACTTTCTCCTTTTGTGGCCCGTCCCTCTCTGGTGATGAAAATCAGGTGAGGAACCAAGAGGAGGGTTGTTAAAACCTGGTTGGAATGATATGCGTGCCATTCACCTGCATGTCGCCTGGGACCGGATCTCTGCTTGTAACAGAGCATTGATCTCTGCTGTCTGGTTTGATTTTACCTAAGGTTGGTCTGCAAATGTTTGTCCTTTATGGTGAGCATCCTTCAAAAAACAGTAAAAAGAAATTAATACAAATTGGCTTTTTTTTTTTTCCTGAGCTTGGCTATTTTGATACAACAAATAGTTGCTGAACTACTTTGTCCTAATATTCACCGAAAGCCCAATGAGTTGCTCTCAAAAATATCAATGAATATCAGCACCATCAGTGAATGGAATTTTATCTTTAAATTTCTGGAGAGCTGTTACGGTAGCGTGAAGCAAGTTTGCAGAAAGCAAGCTTTTAAAAATGAGTTGTTTGTCTTGTTTCAGGATTGGGAGGGGGAGGAGTGACGCTGTTCAGTTTAATTAATGAAGATACAAGGGCCAATACTGAAACAGCTCATGCTTTTTCATTCTTAATAACTTTTCTTTGGTTTAACAGGCCATGAACGTAGCTGGCAGCATAAATCTGGGCCATAAAACTGCAGCGGTGGGTGTTTAGTAGACTGCCTTTGTTGTTCCCTTGTTATTTTGACAGGAATAATCACTTAGACGACTTTACTCTGTGATTTTATTTAGGCTGGCTGCAAGGAGTTGATTTTTGCCATGTTCTCAGAGCATAAGAAAAAACCATAAATATATTTACAGCTTATCATTTTGTACTCGTTCACCTTGCCTCTTTTTTTTTTAAGCACAAAGTGACAGCAGTTACCTTTCAGGGGGAAATAAATTGCATTAAACAAAAACATCCCTGAACACAACTCGATATTAGCAATCCGTTTTTATTGAAATATTGTGGTAGTTTCAGGAAATACTAGTGGCGTTTCATTGACCTGTGTGTATTTTGACTGCTCTCTAAAACACCTCCTGAGTTGCCTGAGATTTTTGTTTAAACGAGCAGTGCACAGTTTCCAAAGTCTGTGTGTTTGTTAGTCACTTGTTGTCAAGAAACCCCATCGCTTTCTGTACATCTTTAAGTCTAGACTTTAAACTAAAAAGCCTTTTTCGCCGGGAATGTTTGTTTGAAGTTTAACTTGTGTCTTATGTGGAAAAATGTTAACTGTGCAGAAGAGCTGTGAAATAAAGTATTTCAAGTAGGAGGTGTTGATTCCAAGCATGTAGCTTTTCAAAAAAAGCAAATCTATTCACTTCCCAGCATAACAGTATAAAATCGGCGTGTTCCGGCTTGTGGCTCTTGCACTGTTGAGGATGAGGGATCCTGTTCAGCTCCTAGTGCCAACTTTTATTAATGCTGATGGGAGCCGCCTGTGCCCTCTGGGAGAGAGGGGATTCCTCAGGCTCTGAGGTGGGACAGCACTTTCCTGCTCAAACTCTTCCTGACGGACAGGCTGGCATGTCTCTGGCTCCCATCCTCCAGGGTTTGGTTTCTTGGGGTTTAATTTCTTTTTTAGCTTGTCTGCCTAAGGCTGAAAAGAAAATTTAATATGTTGACATAGGAGGGATTTTAAAGATGTTCCCAACTATTGCTCTGTTTTGGTTTTCTACTTTCCCACCTCTCAGAGGAAGAGCTGTCACGGCTCGCTCAGCCCTAGCAAGGTATATATTTAGAATTTGGTTCTTGTCTGCTTTTTTGCACATCAAGTCAACCTCTGCTCTGTCTTCAGCCTTGTGCTGAAACCGCATGATACGTGCGTGGTGAGTGTTCGCAGCAAGTCATAGCATCTCTATGTTCAGGGTATAAAAAAACCAACAAACTCTAAATTGTCTTTGAAATCCTGAATGGAACGAGGAGGGTGACTTCACGGAGAGTCACTGCAAAAGCAGTGAGTAGATTTCATTGTGTGATTGTAACCAGATTCCTGGCAAAATTAATTCAATCTGGATTAATTTACCCATGTTCTGGTGTGACCAGAGTCAGCTCAGGGTAGACTTTGGGTCTCTCTTTGGTGCTGCTGCCTTTGCAATCGTGAGTCTCTCAGCTGGACTTGGCTCCCGAGAGGCACGGCATAGCTGGGAGTTAGGAGTGAAAGGTCCGCTAGTGGAGGAGAAGCAATTAGCTAAAGACCAGCAAACAGGGCAAGTCATTTTATATGTTCAGAAAGTGTGGAAAATGGTGGAGTTCGGAGAGCTGTGGTAGTATTCAGCCTCTTGGGGGTTCGAGTTTAGGCTGGAAAGGGAACTGGGAATGTGCTGTTTGAGCTTGAGTAAATCATTGAGCTTGCTGGCAATGATTTCCTCTGGCTCCCCTTTTGCTGTTTACAGTGAATGTTTTGTGCCGGTGCGGCCAGGAGGAGCCCTGTCAGCTCTGCGCTGACCCGCTTGTCAAATCAGCTGTAGGTTTTAGGTTTGGGTGTTTTGATGAAGGTGAAAATTCCCCCCCCCGCCCTCCATCATAAGGCATGTATGCATTTCAAAGGGTTATGCGTTGAACCGAACCAAAACTAAATCCATTGTATTTAATTCAAATATAGAATCATAGAATGTGTTGGGTTGGAAGGGACCTTTAAAGGTAATCTAGTCCGACCCCCCTGCAGTAAACAGGGACAGCTGTAACTAGATCAGATGTATTGAAGCAAAGAGTTTTGCTTCTGAGATTAAGGCTGGCTTTCCTATCAGCAAGGCCATAGGACTAGTGAATGAGGTCTGTCGTGGGTGTAGCAGAAAGCTTTTTAAAGGCGAGCAGCTGAGCTAAGAGCATACATGGGATACAGCAGCCTGGGCTGTTCTCCGCCTGCTCCAACCCGTTCCTCTCGGGTACTGGCTGTTCACAGCTCACTCTTGGCATTTTCTCCCTCAGGTTAGGGGCTGGAACGGACATTTGCCTTTCCCGTTATTTCTGCAGCTGTGGGTCTGCTTTTCTGCATTTTTTGCCGCCTTTTTCCAGGGGGAAGGGGTTGGGATTCAGGCCCATGCATCAAGCTGGGAAGCTATGAAAAGGTGGAGAATTAAACCAGTCACCCTTCTTAAAACAACTTGTGTTTCGTAAGGTAAATATTGTCAGCTTTTAACATTAGGAATATAATTGGTTGTTGCTTATCATATCCCGGTGGAAGAGGTAGAGAAAACACATATGGCTGAGACAGCCCCGGGTTGCATAGCAACAGCGAGGATGTAGTGGCTGATATCATTTATGGGAATGTTTTATACCGTGGGCCTCGATACGTACTCCACTGCGCATGGAAAAATTAAACATTTATGATTTAAGGGTTTTTTGAGTTGAGTGGTGTAGATCCTTAGGATGTAACGGTGCTAAATCTGCTGTGTGAGTGCTTTCGGATACGGGCTGGGGCAGTTGGGGCTCGCTCGCGTTTCCCCATGGGTGTGCAGTTTGCCATGTTAAACTGGCTTGTCCTCGCCAGCCCAGGAGGGCACTGGGGCTGGTGGGGTGGTCCTCTTGAGCAGACACCAAGGCTGCTCACTGCTGTCTCCTTACCCGCTGGTGGCCGTGGAGGTGGCCTATGCAGTAATAAAAAGACCTTGAGGCTATGAGATTGAGTAGGCCTGGTCTCCAGGGTTTGTGAAGTCCTTGCTTGGTGTGAAGGTATTGTGCTGAATAGGGTATTGGACAGGGCTGAGGAATTCATCCTCCTCCTCGCCTCTCTGTGCCCGTGGGTGGAGCCTGCACTGGAGGTCTCTTAACTTTCCTCATCAGTGAGGTCAGAAAGAAAATGTACAATTCCTGGAACTGTTTATCTGTCCCTGCAGCATGGAGGGTGGGGTGGGAGGCAGAAGGCAGCACCTTCTGCCTGCAATGTTACACTAAGGCACTTGCTCCTTCCAACAATTTGTTTAAACTCTGAGCTGGTAAATCTTCTGGCCTGGTTGCCAGGAAGGAACTGGAGCGTTGGTCTTGAGCCATGACTTACTCCTTGTGGGCAGCACTAATTCGCCGGATAGTAAGTATATATGGAAATTGTAGGATGCCGATTCCACTGTTAGGCTTTCTACTTGCTGTATTGGCATTTAGATACTTAGAAAAAATAGTATGGGTTGTGAAATGTTGTATAGTTTCTAATGTCCTCTTTTTGTGGTGGCCTTTGTTGGTTGGTTGGTTCTTGATAATTCTGTTAGTGCTCCAAAATATATAGTTTACCTTTTAGGAGTAATCCTTAGAATCATTAGAATAATTGTAGAAGAATTCAGGTTAGGAAGGACCTCTGGAGGTCTTCTAGCCCAGCATCCTGTTCAAAGCAGAGTCAACTATGAAATAATAGAATTAAATTTTAATAGAATAAGGTGTATTGCCAGCTTCCTGGCATATTGCAGGGGAACAATTGGGACGGTTTCCTGCATTTGTAAGGACTTGTAAACTCTCCTTAAATGCAGTGTCACACTTAAGGGGCAGGGGAGTTCTGAATCTGCGCAGCTTGACCAAACTTCTGACTTCTTTTTCTCTCTCCTTTTTTTATTTAAAAAAAAAAAAAATGCTTTTCCAAGAAATCAGCAAAAACTTTTCTCTTTGAGTTTCATATTAGCAAGGCATATGGTCAAAACTTCATTCCATTGTGCAGTTACCTATTCATATTCAATTTATGCCAGTAGATTTTAACTTTAAATTTTTGCACTTCAAGCCGTGGGGTGTCATTTTGACTGTCTGATGTCTGGGTCTCTTTTGCAAACAAAGATATTTTTGAAACTGTCTGTGCAGATTCTGACTCATGAGATCTCTTTCAACTGGTATTCCTCGTGTGCCAGGTCTTTATTTCACATCAGTGCAAAAGAGGTGTTCACAGAAATGTATGAATTCATTCTTAGTTACGGTTAATTTCTTGCGCTGGTAGGACCAATATTGTGTGTGCATCATTTTCAGGAACTGGAAGTTGCAGGAGTAATCAGTCCTGGACTATTGCCAAACCCAGCTTAATTCCAAGGGAGCCCTGAAAGAGGCATAATCATAATGTCTCGTTCTAGAAGAAGAACTAGAGGCAAATCAGTATACAACTCGGCTGGCTTATTTCATGTGAAAATTAAGTTGATTTTTTTTTTCCCTGGCTACTGTTGTAAGAATTATGAAGTTAAAGATCAAAGCGTGGAGAATTACAGCATTTAAATACTGGATTGAGAGTAGTATTTATTTGATTGGCGAGATTTTTCTGTGATTATAAATAAGAAAATTCCTAATTTGGGTTTATCTTGTGAGCCAAGAAGAGACCAGACTCCTCTTTTTACCGCCTCTTTCCTTTGAAATGTCTTGTTTTACTGTATCATAAATATTCTGTTTATTGAGGCAATGGCTGTATCTGGCCTAGCTCCATGTCTTGTATATCCCTTCTTTCAACTTTGGTTTCCTCTTCCAAGGGACGAGTAAAGCAAGAGAATGGATCACAAACGTTAGCACAAGGTTGTTGAGTTAATAATAATTAGTTAATAATGGGTAGTTGTCTCTTACAGGAAAAAAATGTTTCTGTTCAGAGCAGATCTGTTCTTAAGAGCAAAAGTCACAGCCGGATGTGTCAGTTCTTTATCTTGCAGGTTCTCTTGTTCTGTGGAGCTTACACATTTAAAAAAAAAAAGAAAAAGAAAATAAAATATTGTTTTGATCTACCTGAAGAAGTGAGCTTTCAATTAGGATTTAGGCTAGGGAACAAAGTATGAAGCAGAAACTGGTCGTGTTTGGGAGCAGTACATGTCAGAAAGTATTTCTTCTTCCAATACTTGGGTAAAAACTGGCTTTAGTGCATCCTGTTGTGCCACTGGATGCGTTGCAAGCGCTACGAGGCAATAGGTGGGGTGCTTCCGTCTCTCTCCTGCGGGTTTCTGTAAATGAACGGGATATAGGGCACTGTGGGATGTGTGATATAATGGGCTTGTGACAGACCTGAAAACTGTCACCCTAGTACATTCAGTAGATCTTGCATTGTTTTCCTCATCTGTCATATGTTTTAAAGCTTTCGATTTGTAGTCCCAGTTTGTTCTTCATTCATGCTCTTTGTCTGTAACACCAAGTTGTTCCAAGGAATATGTTCCTGCCAGAAAATGCAAATGTGTCTGTATGAGCTAATTGGAGTTGCTTGTGTCTAAAAGCATCTCAGCCGTAAAAAACAGTGGTACATATGTATAGTTCTCAGAGTATTTGTGTAATTTTGGCTGGTATTTAAGAACCCAAAAGTTTCCTCGGTTTTTTTCTGGATAGCAGCTATTAAGTGCTATCCAGAGAGTACGAAGGCTGAAAGAGGATGGAAGTAGAGAATATCATCCCTTTTTTTTTTTTTTTTAATTAGTCTCTGCAGTGTTTTTAAAATAAGGTTATAGTTACTGAGAGTAAATATTTGGAAAACAAAGGGAATGAATTTTTCCCAGGCACCTCCAAGGTCCCAATGCCCAGTGCTTCTGTACTACCAGATTGCCTTGAGTCTTTCTGGAGTGCGGTAAAGATGATACAAAAGAGATCTTGAAAAGAAAAGCTAAACCTCATCATTTTTGCGCTTGCTAATAATCTGGAAAGAATGATTTTTTTTTTTTGGGTTTGTTGTTGCTTCCTTCGTCAACACACGCCATCTCCTCCAGGCTGCAGGGGCTATAAATTGCATTTCTGCGTCACCCTCGGTGCCCCCAGCTGACACCTCCTCCACCAGCTGGGGAGAGAATCGGCTCCTCGTACCTCTCCCCTTTTGGGGTGAAGTTGGTGTCTGTCTTCTCTCGGCTCGCTGGCCAGGTTAGCGTACCTCGTTAAATTCTCTGCTGTTCTCGGCTGGTAGAAGCCAGAGTCTTTAGGAGGAGTGATCCGTAGAGTGATAGGAGGAGTGATCCGTAGACTTGAAAGAATGTTTACTTTTTCCAGCTAATCATTTAGCCTATTAAAAAGCATGGGAAAGATGCACAGTCATCTTCTGAACTAAGTAGCTTCCTCCAGAAGCAAAATGCAGTAACATTACTTGATATAACACAGTAATCCCTTCAAATTTGGAGTGTCTTACTCCTTATGTTTAGACTTCTCAGTTTGTCGTATTGAATTTAAGTTCACAATGTCTATGGAAGGTGTAATGTTATTTCTTTTTCAGGCTTGTTTTGGTTTTAGAGTAGAGAATTGCTACCTGAGTGCTCACTGTGTCATTTTGGTTCTAAAACCACATCTCAAAGGTCAAACATATATAACATCAAGTAAAATGTTACTCGAAACTGAGGCATATGTGCTGATCGGTTTGTCTGCAATGTAAAATTTTATTAAGAACTACTGAGCCTTCAGATAAGTGATATATTTACATCTAAATTTCTTTCCCATTGCTACCAAAATGGTATTATCTGGGTTGTGCATGTTTTCTCCTTACTACCATTGCACTCATGATAAAACTGGATGTTTTATAAATGAGGTCTCCTAAATGCAATACACAAAGTTGGCTTTTCTGCTGCTCCCATTTTGGTTTCTGAGCTTTTGGGCCTCTAGTTTCTAGTTAGAAACAATGGGAGTAATTGCAAGTAGTAGAATCTATACCATGCGTGGAGATAATGTTCTTCAGTTGTAGCTGGTGGAAAATACTGCCTTCCAACAAAAAGGGTAACGTGCTCGTGTCTGCTGGGTCATCCCTTTGTGGCAGCGTTTCCTGTGGGTGTCAGGCTGGGGGGGTGACTGCGCTGCCACCAACACTGCCAGATGCTGCGGATACGAGCCCTTAATAGAGATGCAGCTTGTTCTGTGCAGAAAGTGGCAAAAGTTGATAAAGACACATAATATATATTGATTACAAGAATGCGGTAGCTTGTAATATGAGACTGGGATTGCAAAAACTCATAGTGGGCATCAAGTTGGAAAAAAAAAAAAACCCACCCTGAAGTAGCGTGTATAGTAGGGAGGAAATTGAGAATAACAATTTGCATTTGTTAGTGGCTCTCCTGGAAGTGAATCAACTTGCCCAAGGTTACGTGGCCACCAAGTGACAGCAGGAGGCTGAGCCCAGGAGTGTTAGTTTAGCCCCCAGTGCGAAGCATGGAATTATGAAGCTGCAGAGGGAATTTGTGAAAACCCAAACATACGCCTGAGCCGAGGAGGAGGAAATGCCCTGTGGTTTCGAAGAAATAGAAGATTATTTCCCCTGCACTCACTTAGCTGTTAGAAATGTATGCCTTGCTCATGGCTGAAAGCTTGTACCTGGAATGGACTGAAAAATGTAAGAATTTAACTTACCTTTGGACATACATGTATATATCTATATATAAAATGTAAGAGGTACTACCAGTGAGTTATTAGGCTGTGGGAACACCTGGAAGTTGAAGAGCAGGAAACTTCTGGTTCTTGTAACGCACAAACTAAACCCCCTGTTTTCCTTGAGCATTGCAAACTGAGAGCTTTACTTTGTCTAGTAATGGTGCATTGCAAGAGTTGGAATAAATGGTGGAGCCTTTTGTTTATTTTACTCAGCGTTAAAATAGTCCCCTTTGAAGGCAGCAAAGAGTATGATAGCGCTAGAGAATGGCAATGGCTGATAGTATGGCTGGGGAAATACGCAACTGGTTACAAACGATGCAAGGATTGTAGGACAACTTCAGTAGCCGAGTATCAGTATCGGTGAGTTATCCTTAACGTCAATATTTTTATAATCTTAAGGCAGCATTCTTTAGATTTACAAAATTAAGGACACAAGAAAACGTGCGCTCTCTTTTTTCCCCAATAATATTAAGGAATCCCATTTCATTGAATATGGTTGTTTCTTTGTGTGAAACAGATGTGTTGGTAGTTCCCAGCAGCAGGGTCTGCCCGGGGGTTTTGAGGCGGGGGGGGGGGTGGTGTTTATCTTTTTTTCCCCTTTTTTAAAAAAGAGAAAAAGCTGAGGACAGGTGGAAATCGGTGTAATCTGCTGTCAGATGAGAGCTTCATAACCAAAGTTGATATGGCACTGAAAACCATACTCGTATTTGTTCAGGATAATGAATGCGAAAGGGGCCAACGCTTAATTATCCAGGCACAAGGTATTATTTCAGTAAGTATCTAACTTCAGTGCGTAACTCAACACAACTGCGAAACAAAAGGTGTGACAGTTCTATATTCTGGAGCATATTAACGTTGTTCTGCTGCAAATCTCAGGTGCCAACAGCAGCTGACCCACTTCTCTCCCCGAAGGGGAGGGGTCCTTAGATGCACTGTTTCCTTCTTATGAAAGTAGTAGATCTAGGAAATAAAAATAGTTACTTAGAAAATGAAAGGTCGGAGTAGAACACAGTAGCAAAAACGTCGTGGTCTGTCCTTCTACGTTGTGCATTGTGTTTGAACTCTACATTAGCACACATTAATTTGTCAAAGTCTTTCTAGTGTCTGGCACTCGACTTATTTATTTATGCTTTTTATTTTGAATGTCTTCCAAAGAAAGAGCTTAAAAGAAAAAAGTTCCTTTTATTAAACCCAGGAAAAGAGCAGTAGAGTTGATGTTTCCCTTGGGAGTTTGCATGTAATCCCCAGCAGAATTCTTTGTTTGTATAGATGCTTCTAAAAATTTTGTGCAGTCTGAGGTAAGAATAAAGTTAAAGCAATGTGGAGTTACTAAAACCAGGGAGTCTGTTCCTCCCTGTGTAACTGCTTATTTGCCCAGGAAAACAGTGCTCGTTTTATAGAGAATCATTATTCTGAGTTCGTAGCCGTTTCCGTGTTTAAGTTTATTCCCTGTTTTATGTTGACCAAGCTTAATTGGTAGATTCAAAACCACTATAGCAAATAAAATCTGCCGATCACTTAGCCAAAGGATGGAGGAACGATGAAGTATTTCCGTTGTTTCCTTGCAGGACCAGCTGAAGCAGTGCTTCTCCAGGCAGCCCCCGGGAGCGAAGGACACAGACACGCTCGTGCAGGAGCCCGACAGCCAGTACGGCACCTGGAATGAGCAGCGGCACAGTGGGGACAGGTACGGCCAGCGAGGTCCCCTCTGCCATCCTGCAGGCTTGTCCTTACCGGAGTCACCACAAGAAACCATTGGTTTGTGCATGTGTGCACACGTGGGCTCACGTATGGGGTTTTTTTTGAAGTTGCATGCTCATTTTCAGTGGCTACACAGTTTCTTTAGCCTATAAGTGAAGAAATATTTCTTTAATATCTGCAAATTGCAATAAGGTTTGAAACTTAAACTCCATCCTCCAGTGAGAATGTAGCATCACCACTTTTAGAAGCAATGACAAAATGAGCTTGGACTGGAATAGATTTAACAAGTCCACTAGTACATGAAACATGAGTTAGACCTTATTTTTTTTAGTGCTAAAATGGTAGAAAGAAGATATGGGAAAACATTTCTTTTTTTTTTTTCCCCCCTCAATAATACACCAAGTGGCTTTGACTAGATTAACATAGCTAGTAAAAAAATCTTTTTTTTCTGCTTTGTATTTATGTGTTTGTAATTAGAAATGTAATTCTTAATTATTTAAAATAATTAGAAATGCACATTTTCACATTTAGAAAATGGTTACCTGCTTGTGTGCTATGTGCCTCTGATGGGTAGAACTAGGGTTGTAAGAAGATGTTGCTAAAATTGCCTGATTTCTTCCCTCTCAGGTAGGTAAGGAAGTGTCTGATTATGGTTAGACAGGGTGCACTAACAGCTTTGGGGTTTGTTTTGGGTTTTTTTGGTAAATTGGGTCTCTCCAATACCAAATAACATTGCCTTAAAAGGACCCGCTCCGACAGCGGGATGAATGCGTTCACCTCTTCGTGTGTCCTGATAAACCCCGGGGTACGATCTCCACGTCTCACAAACGCTGGAGCTTTTAGTGTGGTGAAGTGGAGGACGAAATGGAATACCAGTTGAATGAAGGATAGTGTTCTGTTATTAAAATGATTTAATGAAATAAACCTAGAGCATTAAAGTGTGAGGTTTTATATAACTTACACCTGTTGTGTAAATTATAGCTTGATCTCCACCTACAATATCCTATCTGCTCAGTCTAGTGTGAAAACAGCATTTTATCTGGTTGTTTTAATGCTATACTTGTTGAGATCTTATAGCAGACATTAGTGTCAATTATGTTTGGTGTGTTCTACACTTGAGAACTGTGTGTTATAAATATTTTATTGCTTATAAAATCAGGGTAGCTTTCAGCTTGAGGTTCGGTGAGCGAAGTGACAAGCCAACGGTGACATCCAAGTCTTCTGCAAAATTAACTTTGCTTTCAGTCTGTTATAGACATTTTCTGAAACCAGTTTCCTAACGAAGGTGCTTGTCTCAGGATGCGGTTTCAAACCTGGAGGATTCTTCCTGGTTAGAAAAAAATCCACCAAAAATTTTTGGTTTATTGAAGTATTGAGCTCAATCCCCATGTCCTGGAATTTTGTTTCCACTGTAAAAAATGTTTGTTTATTTTTCTTTTTTTTTTTTTCAGTAAATTGATGACAGTAGAGTGACTTTTCAGCATTTTGCCACCCTCTTGCTCTGGTACAGCTTGACTTCTGGTTCATTGCGGGAGAATTATTGGTGTATTAATTCAAGTGCTTGTAGAGCAATGAGAGTCACGTATTTTTAAATATTAAATTTATAATGGAAATCTTCCTGAAATATACTGAAACTGCATTGTGTTTGCAGTTTATTTTTTACGAGGTAGAAGTCAGGCCAAGTGCAGGCGCTCTCCTCCTCCTGCCGTGGCTGATCCGAGCCCATCTCTGCGTTTGGCCGCTGCCGAGGCCGCTGTTGTCTCCTCTGCTGGGCCCGGAGGCAGGAACTTACGGGAGACTCTGATAATCCAGCTTTCCTGTTTTGCCTGGCTCGCTTCCCTTACGCTCTGTATCTTGCTGGCTGCACAGCCCGTGGGGTTACATTCCTGCTGCCCCCCCAGACACCCTCCTGCCTGGCCTGGGACCATAAGCTGAACCCACGGAGCCGGGGGGAAGAGGCACCCCGACTCCTTACCTGCGTCCTGGGGGGGCACCTGGGAGCCAGCGGGGAACACTGATTGGGGGGGACACAACAACATCTCCAGCTACTGCTGCTGTGTGGGAGAAACTTCCAGTTTCTGGTATTTTCCAGTCTTTGAGTCATGAAGCGATTATTTTAGCCCCTTTAGGAGTGTTTCATTAAGGCATCTGTGAATGAACTCATTTTCGCTGAGAGAGGAAGTGAATTTTAAAATAAAAAGCCAGGACTACATGGCAACAGGACAAACGTGGTCCTTTTGCTAGATAAGCTTCTAGGAAGGTGGAGGAAGGATCGTTTTCAACTAGAAGTTAGTCACCGCTGGAATAAGCGTAAGGGGCTGCCCTTGGCTGGTTGCAGTGGGCTTTGGCAAATAACTTCTTAGAATGGAAGGAGGTAATTTAATTTGGAGGCGTTAATTGGATTTTTCTTAGCTTACCTGAAAGACTTTATTTTTATTTTTTTCTCAAGTGCTTTAGTAAGCTTTTCCAAGTTGACATCATAGAAAATTTTTATTTTCTATGTCTTTATATGGAAAAATGGTTCCCTTTTACAGAAAAGGAGCTGTGGTTTTAAGTGTTGGATCTATGCAGCACCTGGATCTGTACAGCACTGCCTTCATCAGATTTTTAGCTATTTGTTTCTTAAAAGCTTTGAAGCTTGTCTACAACAAAGGTTTAGAAAAGAAAACCCACTCTAGGGTGTCGTCTACCTGTAACAGATGGGAATCTGCAGTTACAGAATATAAAAGGGCATTTTTAAATGGACATTATTTCTTGCATGATGCCCCAGGTAGTGAGAGTAGTAGCGAGAGCCGCCTTTTGATTCCAACGCTTCAGCAGCGTAAAAAGCAGGATTCCTTTAATTTTTGACTCCTAATTTGACATGGCAAAACATTCTTTATGGCCTCTTAGCACTGTCTTGCTAAAATGAATGAAATTTAATTGCAATTGAAAGTGAAGATTGAAGATAGCAGCAGAATCGTTATCACAAATACGCAATTTGTGTGCGCTACACGAAGGGTAATTGTCAGAGAAGCGAGTATCTGTAGATGCCACCTGTTGAACATTGTTGGTAGCTTACGGATATGCTCATGCAACTTGAAATCTTAATGAAGTAACAGAAAAAGATGCATAACACGTTTCAGCAATGAGAACTGAAAACATGTTTTAAATTCCAATATTTGACCACTACTCTGAAGGGAATTTTCCCCCTAATTTGCTGTTCAGATGGAAAGAATCCACTGTGCATAACGAAGCGTTTGTGCTCAAGTTATCCTTGCTGTGTTTGGTGATTAACTGTGCCACAGTGTTTAGCGTGTAATGATGCTGTAATTGTGCAAGAACTCGGAAGGAGAATCCATTAGAAAGGTTTGTGTATTAGAAACCACTGATCAGTGTAAATTCATCTCTATTTCCATCATCGCTTACTCCCAAATATTTCCGTTTGAGAAACTACACTGGGTTGTACTGGCTGAAGCCCTAGGATGTAGAAGGGAAGCGGCTTCCTGGTATATGCAAATCAGACAGGATCCTTTTCATATACATTTTAATTTCCGTGAAAGGTGGTAAGTCAGCAGATTGTCTTTCGTCTCTACATTCTTCCATATTCTAGTGGATCTAAAGCCTAACGCTGCGGATACCATGTATCATTTGAACCAAAAATACTAGACAAAAACTTCCCCCTGGAGCTCATTAGTACCGTTTCTTAATTATCCTGGGGCCCAGTGCTGGAGGAGGGAAGAGGCATTCGCTCTCCTCATGTGCTGGAAACCCTCTGTGCAGCGTTGGCTCTGCCAGGCTGGAAATTATATCCTGTACTGCGGCTTGATAGAAAACTGCTATTCAGCAGTAGGCTCCTGAGTGTTTTCCTCCCAAGATTGCTATCACTGTGGACTCTACCAAATACTAAGGTCTATTGTTCAAAAAGTGTGCTTATATTCATACGTAAATGTGTTAGAACAGTTTTCCTAGATACTTGCTCAAGAAAAGGTGCTTAGTAACAAAAGACACTTGTTAAGCAGGGAAAAAAAATCCCTGAACTCCTTAAAGACTTTAGGGTGTTTTTTTGTTGTTTTTTTTTTTTTTTTTTTTTTAAACTAAAACCTCCTAAAATGAGAAGCAGGACAGCCCTATTTTTACTGACAGTAGAGTCTTACTGTATTTCCTACCATCCCCTATGTGACAAAGGGGGACGCGTAACTGTGCAGCTTTCAGTCCTGACACTACAACTCATTTCTGTTAGTCTAGGGGTGTGCTGGGAGCATCGCAGCACTGGGGTGCAGGTCTCCCCCAGCACCCCAGGAAGGCTGTGCTGTAGAGCCCTGCCTTAGGGTGCCACCTGCTGCCCACCCTGCCTTCAGCTCCTCCTCGCAGCCTTGAAAGAAAAATACCGATCGATGGATGGATGGGCAACTCTCTTCAAAATATACCTGAGATATTATACCCTGAGATAAACCAGAAGCTCTTAAGGAAGTGATTGGTTCAGAGAAGCAGTTCCACAGTTGCGTAGGCATCTCTCAGGTTAGTTTCCACACAACGAATGAGTGTGGTGAGGGAGCAGAGGGTGTCTGTCCCTGTCACCATCCCAGTCCAGAGGCACTGGCTCAGCCTCTCCCCTGCAGAGCTTTCTGCAGTGATTTCCAGCCCTCCTCTTGCCCCTTTCCGTCCCCTTCCCTGCCACTTCAGTCTTTGCCTGTTTTTAAAGTCACCTAGTGGGAAGGCAGCAGACCTTCAGCCTGGCAAGAGTGAATCCATGAGCCTATAGAGCTTCGGTGTGATCGTGTTGTGGCTTAAGCACTGCTGAACTTCCTGAGCATCTGATCCACCTAAACTAGCCGTGTCCTCTCTCCTTTTTCACAGCTGGGCAATTATGGTTCACTGGGTTACGGTTGCTTGTGTTCTTTGTCACTTAAGGACCAAAACTAGAGGCAATAAGAAAACCAAAATCTAATACAGCTCCAGTGGAGGAGCTGTTGATCTCAGGATAGCACCAACAGAGGCGCTTCTTTCTGTCAGGACACAAGGGATGCAATTTTTAAACTCTAATGTTTATTAGCATCTAAAAATGGCATCCTGAAATGTTTAAATCCTCTGCGCTGCTGAGGATGCTTCAGTTGCCCTGGAGTCCCGTGGAATGGAGCTTACACCTGCCGTTTGCTCTGCACGGAGCACAGACTGTGTTGCAGGAGCTGCCGTGGTGGCTATGGCCATTCCCAACGCACTCCCATTTCCTTCAGGTCCAGACGTGAATACACAGCCTTGTTGGGATTTCAGAAAAAGAGTGCAAACAATTTTTGTATCTACTATATATAAAAAAAATTTACGAATATGTAATTATAATAATATAGTAATTGTAGGTGAATATAAATTAAATATAATATAAATATACATTATAAATATATGTATATACAAGTGCCCTCCTAGGGAAAAGATGGGAACGTGAACAACAGAGGTGTTTGTAAGGTGTGCTCGTCAAAGGGTTGCAAATAGCTTGTAGTGTCCTGCAGGATTTCACTTACAGTAAAAGAGTATTTATTGCTTTGTATTTATAAGCATTTATTTGTATTTGAGATAGTTTTGGATGAGCAAAGAGGAGAATGTTTCAACAGTTACTCTTTGCCTGAGGCCTGCAAACAGGGTATTACCCTTTGCAATGTTTCAAAATGCCAAAAGTGTGAGGTCTGCTGCTGTTATACAGCAAACGGGCAAATTTAAGCAGCTTTTAAGCAGTTTGCTGTTTTCCCTTGTCTCGTTTGCGTATATACGTTCGAAGGGGCCTTTGTGCTGGGGAAAAGAAACCCCAAGCAATAAAAGCATATTACAGTCAAATTATTACAGTTTATCTGCATAAATCCAAGTGGGTAACAAGCTGCGATAATGGCAGTGATTCACACCTTTGCTGCTGGTACCTCCTGCCTCCAAAGATGCCTTTGTTTCTTGTAGCTGTAGTTTCAGTTCTGCCTCTGTTTATCATCTGCGTGGTCTACGCTCTCCTTGCATGGATTTGTTTACCCTGAAGTCTCATAGATTTTGTTTTCTTAATTTGCAGCTTTGTGCCCGACTCTCCTTCCTCGGAAAACGATGTCATTTCGTCGAGAAAGCAACCTCCAAATAGCCACCCGTCTTCGCTCTCCTCTCAAACGGAACCTGCCTCCCTGGTTGATCACCATGACTTCTCAAAAGACCAAAGGAGCACGAGTTTGGACCGTTCCAGCACTGACATGGACTCTACTGATGGGACTGATTTGCCTCCTCCGGGAGACACCCACCCTGACGAAAAGACCACTGATTTCTCTTTCATCGATGTAAGTTACCGTAGTGGGAAATAGAAGTTCTCCTCCTATGTTAACTACGTTGTTAGTGCAAAGCAGTATCTTCTGGAAACTTTGCACTCAAATCTTCCTCTGCCTTTTCTTTATCACATTGAATTTTCCCAGCTGACTTCTTGCCTGAAAAGTTTAAGATCAAAGCGACAAAGTTCTTCTAGTTCCTGCATGCTTAGGTTCTGAGAGACTCCAGAAAACCTGTTGGCCCCTGATAATGTCTGTCAGTGGCTTAATAAAGTTGCTGTTTCTCTTTCTGCTCCTCAGTGAGCTGTAGCAGAAGAGTTAAATGTCTCTGTGAACATTGGAAACATAATTAAATAACGCAAATAGCTAGTGACTGCCGTGCTATAAGCCGTGCAGATTTAAGGCTATAAAGACATTCACTAATATTTTTCTTATATACAATTGATCTCTTTCTGTAGTAGCTTACAACTGCATTTTAAAGGATTTTTTTCATACTTAAGAATCTTGCGTATAGTATAAGAACAGTAATTTCTGCCCATATGCAGTTAGGTGAGGTTTAGTGTTCTCTGAGAGCACTAACACAACTGCAGTTTTTCAGTATAGCATCTAGGAAGAACTGGTTTTTCTTTAGTAAGAGTTGATGCACTGTTGGTTTGGTTTTTTTTAATTATATCTAATGACAGATTTATTGGTAAGTGCAAAATTCCCAACTTAAATGACTGGTGCAGCTGCTAGGAAAGTCCCAGATATATTGCTTCGCCTGTCAAAGTGCCATAACGCCTTCTGAAGGGAGGAGTAGACGGCTCTGTAAGAGGTGGGAAGGATGCAGGCAGGTTTGTGCTGGAGACCGCGTGGTTGGTCTGGTGCAGCAGGATCGACTGTTAAAATCCCAGCTGCTTCCTGCGTAGGCTGTTGGAAAGTGCCTCCAGCCAGCTCTGCGCTCCGCTGGTGTTGCCACCCATGGGGAACCGCAGAAACCTGTGTTTCACCAAAGTAGATGCTGCTCTCGTCTTCCAGCCCACTCCGAAACAGGGGCCACGTTTGGTGGTCCGTTGCTTTGAGATCCCTTAACTGCATGTGCCTTGGCGGGGGTGTCAGTCGTTAATCCTTTGGCGGGATATCCCAAGTGCACTTCTTGCTCTCTGGGGGAAGCATTAGTAGCCCCTCGCAGCACGGATGGCGCTTTGTCTCTCTCTGTCAGTGCTTCTGCAGGAGATGGTCCTGTGTTGTGCTCTTCCCTGGCTAAGCAGGTGTCTCTTTAAAACAGCTAAAGGTGTCTCTTTAAAACATAAATAGCTTCAAGTACAGCTGGCAATATGCTCTTTTAATGACTAGTTTATTCCTGACCCGAAATCTCTTGAAAAGAAACAAAACCACATATTCTAAAGAAGGCGAGGCTCAGTGATGTTTGCTGATTACAGGAAAGTCTCTAACAACAAATTGCTTTAAATAAATAAATAAATTACAGCTCCTTCTTTTGCTCTGTAAATGTTATTGCCTTACCGTCACGCGCAGAGATGGGTATGTTTGAAATGACTGATCACACAAATTTTCTGAATGCCGTGACACTTAATTTGCAGTTTCCTTCGTGCTGGTGAGTGGCTTGAAATTGCAGTGGATGGCAACCCGGCAGAATATTGAAATTACAGCACTCTGCTGCAAGAGAACTTTGTGTAGTTGCTCTTTTTAGATACCAATCCTCTTATTGGCCTTCAGGTGTTACTAGCTAGCAAGGCCTGTACTCTTAAAACAATCTAGGAATGAAAAGTCCTATTTATTGCAGTTATTTTTTTTTTATTAATTTAGTGAAAATAATTCATGCAGATCAGACATCCACAGCCAAGAGAGATCAAAGAACCAGCATCGCACCCAGTTAGCCACAATGTCGCATATCCTCATCGTAAATTCTCTTTAATATAGTTTTAAGTAACTACAAGAATAATATTCAGGCAAGTGTATATATATATATATAGTTTAATTAAACTGAATGGGTTAATGCGTTAAAGTAGATTGGGAAATCATTATGGAGGAGCTGACTTTTATTTTCAGGCTGGTTGAAAGTAAAGGCTTTGTTTCTTTTTATAGCAAACCACGGTTCTGGACTCCAGCGCGCTGAAAACTCGGGTGCAGCTCAGCAAAAAGAGACGCCATCGGGCTCCTATTTCCCACTCTCTTAGAAGAAGCAGAGGGCTGGAGTTTGAAAACAGATTTTCTTTGACAGAAGAACCAGATAATACCTGGATGTTTAAAGATTCCACAGGTATCCCTCGATTGTCTGAAATAATTAGTCGTAATCAACATGGTTTTAAGGGCAGGAATTGCTAAATGGTATGACGTATCTGCAGTTGCATCGAGGTTTAACAACAGCTTCCGCTTCCCACCTCTGGGTCATCCTTGAAATCAGGTTCTCCCCTCCGTTCCTTGGAGCCTGTGGAGTGAGGGAAGCCGCAGTAGCCAGACCTACAGAAGACTTTAGCTTCTGGATGCTGACTTAGGAGAATTTTCTTTGCTGATAAAACACTGAGTTTAGAAACTGCTAGAGTTGGATGCATTCTCTGGCACGTTCTTTATATCTAAGCCTGTGTGTTATTGGTAAGAGCAACTCTAAGTGTTCATGTTCTATAGGTGCTCATAAATACTCTTTCTTTCTAGCATCTGTGAGGACTACAGGACTAAAGAGGCCTAGTTAAGGACAAATCAACTCCTTCAAATCCATTCTGTTAAAAATGTCCCCCTCCTGGTCTGTGCTGTTCCTTAGGATGCAATAAGGAAATGCGTTGGGCATTGATAATCCTTGCTCATGGAAGGGAATGAATGGCTTAATCCTCACACTTATGGATCCATGATTTAGTACCTGCAGCACTTTGGTGCTGTGGTGATACGTCCCTTTTGATATTCCCTGAGCAGGGAATTACTGGTGTTGCCGCCAGTTCTTTAGAGAGGCTCATGATGCTTTTGTAACCGAGGGGCCCTATTAAAAAGTCAGTTTGTGACCTGCCATTTCTGTTTTCCCTTAAAGCCTGTGAATATAGGGAAGAATGTGTAATCAAACCGATCTCTCCTGTAGCCGCCTAATCAGTGGAAAGGTTGTTATCTGTGGGGTGGTAGTTTTGGTGCTGGTCTAACAGACGTAAGATATTTTGAAGACTTGTCTTGGTAAGAAAAGCTGTGCTGGAGGGTGGAGTGTAGTTATGGACTAAGGACCCAGGGCACGAGAAGGCAGCCACAGCGTTGCCTCTGCCCTGTCACACGCAGCCTTCTGCCGCTCGGCCGCTTTGTGTCAAAGCCCTGCTTTGAGCAGGGGGTGGACCAGGTAACTTTCAGATGTCTCTTCCAATCTAAATTAATCTCATGCTCTGTGATCAAGTGAGGTGTTTAGAAGCAGCAACATTCATTAAATAATTAGGAGTACCTTCTGCTGTCTCCTCTCCGTCAGCAAGATACCCTTCTGTTGCTGAGTACGTAGTATGTGTGTTGGTTTGATCTCTACTGAAGCATTGAACTCAGCCCTGTCGTGTGTTAATATTACTTTTAATATGTTTTTGAGTGGAAGGAGAGATCTAGAACAAGGTATAGATGAAAAGCATGCTGACGAATATTTGGGCTTTTTCCCCTCTTTTTCTTTTTTTACGAATTAATTAGAGGAGAAGAAAACTATGCAACAGGAAGATTCTGATGAGGAAGAAAAGGTACAGCATACTACCAGATCGTCTTCTGTACATGCTCAGAGACTTCCCGTGTTTCCAGGAATGGACCACTCTGTTCTCAAGGTGAGCCGAGGCAGAAGACAGCAGATGAGAGCTGGACTGATTCAGTAGCTGCAGCTGCCCTCTAGGAACACAGCTAGGAAATTGTGCTGGGGATGACAATGTTGTCTGGAGGACGTGGGTGTGATGTGCAGAATTACCTTGCGGTTATCTTCCTCGCTTTTAACTGTTGGCTGGAAATATGAGCAACCTGGTCTGGTGGGAGGTGTCCTTGCGCAGGGCAGGGGGATTGGAACTAGATGATCTTTAAGGTCCCTTCTAACCCAAACCATTCTATGAAGTGATTTGGAAAAAAAATTAGCTTCGCAATAGCAAACATGCTTTCAAAACTGCATGTAAGTAATCCCTTCACTGATTTCAGGTGTGGATTTTTTTGTTTTTCTAAATCTGAGTGATTTGGCTTGCATTCCAAAAAAAAGTCTGAATGCTGGCTTAAAAAGGGAGTAATTCTCTTTATTTTTATATCTAGGCCCAACTGCGGAAAAGACAAGAGTGTGAGGGTCCTGGTGAAGTAAGTTCTGCTCAGCTCTTCAAATCCCCGAAGCCGCAGCTGGGAGCTCCTGGTGGCAGAGTGCTGCCCTCCAGCGCCGAGAAGGAGGACAGGTGAGAGATTTCAGATGCTAATATTTTGGTGGAAGAAAAAAATAATACAAGTAGGTTTCCCAAGGCTGTAGGGGCAATTGTATATTTCTTTGTTTTTTTTTTTTTTGTTTCTGGAATGATTTTTCATAATTAAAGAATAAAGAGTATTTTGGGGGGTTTTTTTATATATCTTAGGTCAGAAGAAAAGTCTCCCCAGTGGCTGAAGGAGCTGAAATCGAAGAAGAGACAGAGCCATTATGAGAATCAGGTTTGAAAAGGTACCTTCTGATGGAAAGAGGGGCTTTGATGGGTGACAGCGTGCAGTGACAAAAACACACATGGAAAGGGTTTCCTTAATGTGTCAGTAGAACAACTCTGTGAGCATCGACATTAACGCAGGCTTACCGTGACGTGTGCACCCAGGAAGGTAAAGTAATTCTGTGTTGAGGCGGAGCAGTTTTTGGAGAAGTGACGTTTTCATTCACAGGTGATACGGTCTCACCGATTCTCTGCAGATAACTCGATTTTAACAGCCCTCTGTGCTGCGATTTCATAGTGCTTCCGTCAAGCAAGAATGAGTGTCACTGGGGGTGGCGCACATTTTGAAAACCTTGGTGTATTTTGCAGTATTCTGGGCAGCTCCTGAGCGTTTAGCACATTAAATAGGGTGAGACCAAGCTGACGCTACGACAGTAACGTGCATTTGTGGGGGCTTTCCTCGAACACTGAGAGGGCTCTGGCTGCTTTCTTGACCGTGTCGTATCATTACTTCAGTTCCTTCTGTTTTTTCTTTCCAGATAGCGATCCTAACTAGAAGAAGAGAAAGAAGTTTAACAGAAGCCTTAACTCATCTGAACCTAAAATTCACATGTCATGTTGCTGCTGTTTGCTTCCTGCCTCAACTGCTATGTGCATGGTGCCTTCCTGTTTTGTGGAGAAAGCTGCTTAATATTCATACTCAAATACAAAGCTGTATCTTTTCAGATATGGGAGGATCGTCGCTTTAGACGTGCCTGGAAGAAAAACCGGTGGTTCATAGTTAGCACTTGAGAAAGTCGTGCAAGACTGTAATATTTGATCCAGGAGTGCTGCGCACCGGAAAAGTCCCCTGGCCGTTGAACAAAGACTACGTTTCTACATCGGGGTTCAGCAACTCAAAAGTCTGACTTTTCGTAGAGACGTCAGGTGTAAGGCTGGGCTTTGTGTTTGGTTATGAAAATAACAATTTTAATCAAATTTATCTTTTTTTTTTTTGTGGAAAAAGAAATAGTAAGCTCCTATTTAGAATGAAGTTTGTGGAAGGTGAGAGTGAAAGAACAAATTACGTTTACTGCCATATTGAAAAAGGAAACTTGATTATTTTTTGTAAAAGGTATTTTTGATTGGCTTACATTTACATGTGATCTGCTGACCTAGCAGATGAATATAATTTTTAGATGAACAAAATGTTAACTTTTGTCACACTTGAAATGGTATATTCTGTGTTTTGTCAGCATGTGGAATAATTGCTTCATTGGAATGTCTTTCCTAAAAAGGATCAAGCAATAATGTCAACCAGTTCTCTTTAAAAAAAAAAAAAAATGTAAATACTGTTTTTATAACAAAAAAGGAAGGGAAGAGGGAGGATGTTACACTCATATCAGGGTTCCAGTTAATTGTTGAATGTCACTTTAATAGCAGTTTGGATAGTCCCACTTCATATTTTTATTCGTTCATCTGTAAATACCAGGTTTAAGTTTTTATTTTTATGCTGATTTTGTGGGATAGCCTAAATGCGATCTTCAGTTTCTCAGACGATTTACTTTTCTTCTTTTGGTAAGACCGATGTTATAATAGTGGTATAGATATCTCATGCATAACACGGGTGTTATGAATATCACTAATATCTCAAATATGTTAATATCTTTGAATACAGATTCTGAAATATCAACCACGATGTCCACTTAAGACATACTTTATTCTTTCCCCAATTAAGTGCTCTTTTCAGTAACCCTTTACAAATGTAGCCCAACGAGAGAGGTTATTCTGTCGTGTCAGTATCCTCTCGACTCGACTAAGAAAGCGGCAAAGTGGAAAACCGAAGCGCGACCGGAGCCCGCTCTGCCCCGGTGCCCTCCGGTGGCGCGGGGCTGGGAGGGGGGTGGCGGCGGTGGCATCCTGCTCCTCGCGTTGCACTTCCCATGCCCTGCTGATGGGCTTTTCTAGGTATTAAAGATAAAGCACCAGCACTTGAACTCAGTTTCCTTTTTTTTTTTTTTTTTGTCTTTTTTATGATCAGCGTTTCGGAAAGCTTGATTTCCATGGGGTTACCACAGTGGTGCATCCGCTAGCCAGAGTGGCATGCCTGCTCTGCTGTCTATCAAGCTTGTAGCTGCCAAAACCGTGTGCCAATTCTTCTTGTGGAGGAGTCACAGCTGAGGTGATTTTTAGTCCCAGTCTGCTCGTAGGAAATAACAGCAGTATGTCAGGAGACAAGTCCCATATGCGCATCTCTCTCTCCCGTACTTAGTTCCGATAGCAGCTCCCGGTACTCAATGGAGATGAAATATAAAAAAAACCTTCACTTGCTGCTTTGCCCTGTTTCACATCAGAGCTGTTGCCACCATTACCGTTTTACAGCCTCTTCTGCTACCAATTAAGAAATGATGACCCCAGAGCTCTGCCCAGCGGTTCACCCTGTGGGGCTTTTAACCCTGGGCGGCGGGAGCTGGAATTGCGTTTGAACGCAGTTGACCAGCCTGTTAAAGAGCTACTCTTACCTAATTTAAAAATGCTGCACATATTTTTCTTCTTCCCCTTTCTTTAGATGGTGGTGGAAAAGGCGACACTTTAAGATAAGCTTTTGCATATGCGTCTTTCGGGATATTTTTTTTTTTTTTAAATGGCAGCCCTCGAGGGTACCATCAGCTGTATCCCACGTGCGACACGCGCGTGTGGGTCGCTGCTGAGCAGCAGCGTTCGCAGGTGTGAGGGAAGGGTGAGGATGGCTTTTCTGACTCGGGTGAAGTGGGACTTACTTTAAACAGTATCTAGAAATCAGGTAAATTTCCCCCCGCTTACGAGAATATTTACACAGGCTTTGATTTTTTTTTTTTTCCGAATTCAGCGGGTTGACAGTGTTGCGTTACCAATAGTTGGAGGATTTACTGGTTCTTGGTCTAATAAATGAAGGCCAGAAATTCTGTAACTGTGGTGTTTGCTCTGTGTTTGAGGAAACTGAGGGGATTAATGCTAGGTTTCCACAAAGCCCTTTGAATGTGTATGCATTTCCACATCTGCTTGGACAATGCACTGAAACTTACTGTATTTAGTAGTTTAACCTACTACTGAGAAATGTTTAATGCTTAAATGTCTAATTAAAAAGCATCTTTAGAATGTTGTTGAATGGGAAAGTGTTTTTTCTGCTCTATCATTTCTATATTGTACATGGATTAAATATCTACTCCCTTCTCTTCAGGTTATCGCTATGTAATAAAAGATATATAAATATGTTATTACTTCTTAAATGGTAGAACATGCTGTAATACACTTTATATAATTCTATTTTTAATTCCAGATAATGCTTGTTTGAATTTTTTTTTACGCTTTTGGTGCCACATCTTTTTTTTTTTTCTTTTTTGGCTGTTAATGTGAGATGGGAGCGAGCTCTTACTTTCAGCACTTTCTTCAGGTGTTTTCACTAATTACTGGCCGCTGCCTTGGAGCAGGTTTTGACTCGGGTCCGAAGAGTGTCTGAGTAATAAGGCAGGCGCTGGAGATGCTGGCGGTGCCCTCGTCCCTTCCCTTACCGCTGCCCAGCTTTTTGTGCTTGCTTAAAAAGCTGCATCAGTAGAGGAATCGTTTTTAAAAGTGAAAGGATGTGGTTGGTGGAATTTAGAAATACTTCTTTTCCGATTGCACTTCTCGTTATTACCAGAAATCCTCCGGTTTAGTTCGTCACTTGGGGCTTTACTCAGGCATTCTGTTTCTTTTTATTGGAATCCCCAGTCGTGGATTTCCTCCTTTCTGTTTTTCTGTTGGCAAGCTCACCTGTTCAAGGCCTGTGTAGCTTTAATCCGAGCCCTTCGCTGCTCAGAGTCTCGCTGCTTTGGTTTTACTTCCTGCGGAGAAAGAGGCAACGCTGCTGTTCTTCGGCCTTTGAAGTCTGAAACCTTCTCGTAAAGTGGCCCCAGAGGAATGAACCCCCCACCTTTTTGCTTGCACAAAAGTTTGCTTCATGCTATTACTTGTTTGCAAACAGTTATTGGCAAACTTAAATGCACCGTGTGTCTGATCTGTGAATGCAAACTCTTAATCGTCCCTTTCTTCTGGCGCAGCAGCATCAGGTAGTTCATAACCTTTAGCACTTGTGCAAACACCGAAATACGGCTCCCGTCTTAGGTATTAAACTCAGGATGTGGTTTGGTGTCGAGGTGTTAAATGGAGAGCTGATTTACCAAAATAGCTTAGTGGGGATTGGGGCAGTTCTAAGACAAATATCACATAAATAGTTTTAAATACAATGCTCTCGAGGTCTGCGCCCCAGTAAAAGGCATTTCTGTCTCTACGCCTTTTTTTCTCTTACTATGAACAAACCCTGGAGCTGATGCTGCAGTATGGTTGCCCTTAGTGTTACTGCAGGTAGGAAGCGAGAGCACCTTTTCCTGATGTTTAACTTGATCCTGTGGAGCCGGAGGAACTGCGTGTGCAGACCTACGCCGTGTGTGTGTGGTACCCTGCGTGCGGGCAGAGCGAGTCCAGGGAGGAGAGCGGGATCGCCAGCCCGGACTGGGCTGTATCTGGTTTGTGACAAATTTAACAGTCAGTTGAATGTGGGATTTTGGGAGACAGCGGTGTGTTCATAGAATCATAGGGTTGGAAGGGACCTCTGGAGATCATCCCCTCCAACCCCCTGCCAGAGCAGGGTCACCCAGAGCAGGCGGCACAGGAACGCGTCCAGGCGGGTCTGGAATGTCTCCAGAGACGGAGACTCCCCCACCTCTCTGGGCAGCCTGTGCCAGGGCTCTGCCACCCTCAGGGTAAAGAAGTTCCTCGTCATGTTTAGGTGGAACTTCCCATGGTCAAGTTTGTGCCCGTTACCCCTTGTCCTGTCCCCGGGCACCACTGAAAAGAGCCTGGCCCCATCCTCCTGACCCCCACCCTTCAAGTATTTATAAGTGTTGATAAGGTCCCCCCTCAGTCGTCTTTTTTCCAGACTAAAAAGACCCAAATCCCTCAGCCTTTCTTTATAAGAGAGGTGTTCCAGTCCCCTCGTCGTCTTTGTAGCCCTTTGCTGTCCCCTCTCCAGCGGTTTCCTGTCCTTGAACTGAGAAGCCCAGAACTGGACCCAGCACTCCAGGTGTGGCCTCCCCAGGGCAGAGCAGAGGGGGAGGATGACCTCGCTCCACCTGCTGCCCACACTCTTCTTGATGCCCCCCAGGATGCCATTGGCCTTCTTGGCCATGAGGGCACATCGCTGGCTCATGGTCACCCTGTTGTCCACCAGGACCCCCAGGTCTCTTTCCACCGAGCTGCTCTCCAGCAGGTCAGCCCCAACCTGTCCTGGTGCAGGGGGTTATTCCTCCCCAGGTGCAGCACCCTACACTTCCCTTGTTGAATTCCATAAGGTTCCTCTCTGCCCAACTCTCCAGCCTGTCCAGGTCTCTCTGGATGGCGGCACAGCCTTCCAGTGTGTCAGCTTTGTGTCATCGGCGAACTTGCTGAGGGTGCACTCTATCCCCTCATCCAGGTCATTGATGAATATATTGAAGAGGACATGTGTTCCACACGTGGTGTGGTGGAAGGGCTTTGCTGACCATCGAACCTCGAACAGTAAAGCCACGCTTTCTCCTGGGATAGCTTGTTTTGCTGGGAGATGGGGCGTTTTGGGGTGCTGCCGCGTGGTGTGGCTCTTCCCCAGCAGATGCATCCAGGTTTGGGAGTTCTGGGAGCGGTGTTTGCAGCACCGGTGCTGCTGTTGCCCACCCAGCCCCATGAAAAAACCCAAACTATTCCAGTAAAAACGCAGCGTTGTGGCCATAACTGTGCTCGCGTGAAGAAGACGCTGTTGGCCAGAGATGGCTGTCTTCACCTTCCTGACGGTGTGGACGCAGCAAAGCAGCCTGCAGCCCACCCCGGGCCCCGGGGCGCGAAGGATGTGTTGGATAAATCGCCCCGGCCGCTGCCTTCGGGGGCAGTGCGGGGGGTGGAGGTGTCACTGTCCCCAGACAGAAATGGTGCGAAGGAAAAGTTGGTTTTCTCATTGACTTGAGCTCTGCACTCATGAGAGCGATCAGCTCCGTTTCCTACATCCTCATGGGAATTTAAGGATTAAAGGTGGGCTTTTAAGCAAGACGGGGCTTTTATGGCAGAACCCAGCCTCCGTGGAGCTTTAATGGGGAATTGGGGGTAGGGTTTTCTGAGATCTTTCACCTGGGACTGCAGCGTCCGGGAACCTCTGGTTGTGGCTGCGCTGGTAGGAGCAGAGGGGGTGAAGGGTGGGCGTCCTTTCTTGGGGGGGGGCAGAAGCCACCGTGTCCCCCTCCCGCGGCCGTCCTCTTCGCTCAAAGTTATTCTCACAAAAATAGCATCTGAAATAACTTGTTTCTTCTGGTGGGCTTGGAGAAGGAGGAGGTCTAACGGCTTGCGGATTTTTCCTCTTTCCATATTAAACGTGACGGCATCAGGCCTGTTTGTGAGGAGCTATTGTGCAGATTAAAATCTTATATCGTTGCACGTAGCCTTACAGAGTATGTAAATATGGGTCACAATAAACACATTGTGCTATAGAAAATATTTTGTGCTCCATGGTTTCCGAAGTAATAAAGATATTCTGGCTGTTGTGTAATGTACTGTACAATTACGATTCAAGTTGAGCTTTACCAGACATTAAGGAAAAAAAAATAGTCTATTTTCTAACACTGTGCTGTCAGCATTTCTCAAAGGGATTTAAGAGGCTGACACAGTTAAGGGAAATTGAGTTCTGTCAGGAAGACAAATCAATGAGATCCAGTGCCCCTTCTGTCGTGTTTTTGCAATGGCCTTCGCCGAGGGCAGGCTCCCTGCGCTGGGGAGAGGAATGTTCGCGGGAACTGCAGCCGCTGCCGAGCGAAGTGCAAGGAATGGGCTGGTAAGAAAAATTCTGCATTTCTAATCTGTCGAAAACAGCCGCTGTTGTGTTTGGTAAGAGAGACAACTTAATCCCTTCCACGCTCTCCTTTGAGTCCTCCTTCTGTACAGAAGAGATTTTATATATTTTCCGGGCAAGCGGCTTCGTATTCCAAGGAAAGATGAAAATGTGAAAAGGAGCTGCAATAAGAACGGGCTCTATCAAAGCGCTGGCCGCGCTGGGCTCTTTGGTTGGTACGAGTGTCATTTGAATAATGGCAATAGATGAGCTCGCCCTGAGCTGCGCTGCCAGCGGCACTTCATGGGTAGCTTTACATGGCGAAGACCCTGATCCCACCCCACCTCCCCTCCCCTTCGTGGGAGCCGTGCGGCATCCCAGGGGTGGGCTCCGATGTGGGGAAAAAACCAATGTCCATTAGAGGACTGGCCTTGGGGTATCCCCCCGCGGCTTCCCCAGGAACGTCGGTGCCGGGCTGGGCGTGAAGAACCTCCCCGTGAACAGCTCGAACGCGCGGTACCATAGGGCAAATTGCAGCAGAGAGCTCCATCTGGCGCTGCTGCGGCCGGGACGGGTTTCTGGCCATCTGCCCATCCCCCCAAACTTCCAGTTTTGTCCAAGCTGGCCCAGTGGAGTCGCTTTTTGACAATTTTGGTAAATGCTTCATGTCTAGCTCTCGGTTTCAGGCTGAGGCGCCCTCAGAGAGGGTGGAAAACCCTGCAAGAGCGGTACTGGACGGAGATGCGGGTAGGTTGAGCGTAGCTTAGCGTCCAGCAAAGTAAAATGCTCTCAGGTGGCATCTGGTGTGGCAGGATTGCACTTCCCCCCCCGTTAAATCATGCTTTCCCTGTAGCGATGGCTGGACCCGTGTACAAGGCACTTGGCTCCCAAAAGACCCTGTCAGTCCCCTTGATCCCAGGGGATCCGTGCAGGCGTGCTCCCGGCAAACTGAGGTGCAAAGAAGGAAAAAGGGCTCGATGGCGATAATGTTCCTGAGAAGGGTCAACGCTGGGGCGAGAACCCAAATCTTGAGTGCCGGCCTTGCCCTCTTGCCGTGGTACCATCTGCCCCCCGTTCCCCGCAGAGCTCCCGGGAGCTGATGCCGACCCGCGTTTCGTCTTGCGTTGGAGCCCAAAACAAGCTGTAAATATTTTGCCCTTTTTTTTTTTTTTTTTGCCCCCCCCCCCCCTCCGCTTTGTGCTGTACTTGATTTCTAGGCTAAACCCTCCCGTTAACTGCTGATGGGAGAGTTTTCCAGAGAACCTGGCAAGAAGCAGCGTGAACGTGCTGATGCGAATTTCGACGTTAATCTTCTGTAAATCGAGTGGCACATTTTTAAGGGCCAGCCGGGAGAAATCTGAATAACGTTCCCATCGCACGCTGCGAGCCCCCGCTATTGAGATGAAATCTCATGGATGGAATTCAGTAGACGCAGCTGCTGTATCAGCGTCCAAATAATGTGCTGTTCTGTTCAGAAGCAACCCATAAATAGCCGGGCTGCCCGCGCCGGCCGGCAGAGCGGAACCACGCCGGGAGAGGTAGCGGCGGCGCTGCTTGGACTGGAAGGGGCTTTAAAAAAGAATTAACATGTCTGAGTCGAGGTCTCGCTGCAGCGAATGTTTTGCTAATGCTTGGCGAGAAGTGGTGCTGCGGGGCTTTGGTTAAGGACGCCGGTCAAACTGGGGTGGTTTTTTTTTGTTTTTTTTTTTTTTATTCGCCTCCTGTGAACCTCTTGGCAATCCCTTGCGTGAGCGCGGGGAGAGCGAGGTGGGGGGAGGCGTGTTCGGATGGGGTTTCCTTGTGGAGTCGGAACTTTGTGAGATGTTCCTGGAGAGCAAGGAGAGGACGCTCGCCGCCCTCCCACCAGCCAACGCGGTGGCATCAGCTCCAGCGGCCGGGATCCCGTGTCCCCCGGGACGCTGGGTGGCGGGAGCAAGGGAGAGCCGTCAGGTTTATGTTAGCAGGGGGAGATGTCAGCAGCTGGAAGCTGAAACCCGGCCAAATTCCTGCTGGAAACAGGGGGACAGGCTTTTAGACACGAGTTTAATGAGCACCTGGGCGAGCTGCCTGGGGTCAGAGAGGGACCCGTGTCACTCGGTTCGGTGCTGGGCCCCCCGGCCCCGCGGTGATGGCGGGGTGAGGACGCAGGGCCATGGGCAGGAGGGAGAGGAGGATGGGGAACCCAGTGCTTCCTTCTGGCCTGGACATCCCTGGGGATTTACAGCCGCTGCACTCGCGGGAACCGTGTTGATTTTGGCTACCTGTTCCCATGCCTGCTTCATCGTTCGTATCTTATTAAGTATTTCATACTTTAAAGGCTGATACACCACGTTAAGGCGATTCTGTGTTAACCTCCTACAATTTGGGTTTTCCAGGCACAATGACTGAGCAGCAAAGTCCCCCCGAGCAGATGGCGACTGGGGAGGGTGCTGGCGAGCGAGTTGGCAATTACAAGGTATACGGGGGGCAACTGGTTACGGACTTTGGGTGATGCTGCAGGTCACTGAGCGTTGCAGCGCGCACGCCCCGGGCTGGTACCAATCTGGAAGCGCTGCGGGTTGTACCGGGGGAGCAAGCAGCCCCCGGCTCTCCTGACGCAGCAGCTCGTTAGCGTCGCCGCGCTGATAAATCCACTTCTCACCCCCCCCCGCCCCGAGCCGAGCCGTGTGGGGCTGTGGGCCGGGGAGCGATGCTTCGTCCGGGGAATTTGCTGCTGCCTGGCAGGAGGAGACGCTGCTCGCTGCGTTTGCGGCTGCCAAGTACATTTGCCCGCCCGTCTGCTGCGCAGCTGCGTGATGTTTTAATCCAGGAGATAAAGCATCCCGTCACGGCGGGGATCAGCTGTAGGTTTAAGCAGTGAAAGTCCCCGGGTATTTTCTTTCATTTTTTTTTTTTTAGGTTTTAATTCCTATGCTCCTGGGTTGGTTCGAGGTAAATGAGCTGCGGGCGTTGCAATGGCTGCTGCCCTCCCCGCAGCTCGGGAGCTGGGAAAAGCCTCTCCCGGCCGGGGAAGGCTGGGGGTGGGAGTGATTTGCATCCTGCAAATGGGGTAAAGAGGTGCTGGGAGCTTGGGCTGTTTATTGCTTTGGGGAGGAAAGATGTTCCTGAGGACTGCGGGTGTCACCCCTGTCCCTCGATACCTCCCCCGTCACACGGTGTCCGCAGGAGGCTCTGCGGGGTTCCAGCCGGGACCCCTTTCGGGCCGGCCCGGGAGGTGCAGCCTGGCTGCTCCGCTGACCCTCCTGGTCCCCAGGTTGTGCCGGGCACCCTGGGCCCTGCTCCCCGCCGTGCTCCGGCCGCTGGATCCGACTCCTCCTGTGGCTCAGGCCAAAGCTCTGCCCCAGGAGGTGTTGTGGTCTCTGCACCTGGGAAGGTTTCGGTGAAAACACTGAAAAACGAGCTTGTTCCAGGCCAGACCAGGGGAAAGAATGGATCTGGAGGGAGCAGTGAGAAGGAAAGGATGGGCCATGGCTGGGCTGGGGGCAGGAGACCGCAACCCGCGTCCCTGGGGGTCTCTTAGCACAAACCCTCTGCGTTTTCGATGCTGTGTTTCATCCAGTCAACTTGTTTTCTCCTGTCACGGATGAAATATCAGCTTGTGTTTTGCCAAGCAAACATCTTCGGCCCATACACAGCTGCGGAGCGAAGCCCTGGGGTGGTGGGATCCGGCTCTGCCGCAGGAGAGGAGCGACATCGGCGCAGGGCGGCAGGGACGGAGGGGATGTGGCTGGACCACTTTGCTCTGCTGCTGCCTGCCTTTGCCAAGGGGGGCGTCCCGCAGCGGCAGCTGATGGCATTTCTCCCTACCTTAGATCACGATCTACGAGCTGGAGAATTTCCAGGGCAAAAAGTGCGAGCTGACGGAGGAGCTCCCCAGCATCACCGAGAAAGAGCTGGAGAAGGTGGGCTCCATCCAGGTGGAGTCTGGCCCGTAAGTCCGGGATGTGGAGGACGGACAAACCCCAGGGAGACAGGGAGAGCATCCCCCTGCAGCGTTGCCTTGGGATGGGGTGCTCCCCCCGCGGTGGGTGGCCGTGCCGTCCCCGACCCTCTGGTCCCGCAGGTGGCTGGGCTTCGAGCGGCAAGCCTTCGCCGGGGAGCAGTTCGTCCTGGAGAAGGGGGACTACCCGCGCTGGGACTCCTGGTCCAACAGCCACAACAGTGACAGCCTCATGTCCCTCCGCCCCCTCCAGATCGTGAGTAGCAGCTGTGTTGGGGTGTCTGGGGCCCCCGGGACAAGCAGAGTGGCCTCAGCGATGAGGTCTGGGGGGTCTGGGGTCACGCAGGGCATCCCCTGACCCGTTCTTTCTTGCAGGACAGCCCCGACCACAAGATCCACCTCTTTGAGAACGTGGGCTACACCGGGCGGAAGATGGAGATCGTGGATGATGACGTCCCCAGCCTCTGGGCCCACGGCTTCCAGGACCGCGTGGCCAGCGTCAGGGCCCTGAATGGAACGTAAGGATGGTGGCACCGGGGGCATGCGGGGACACCCCATCAAAGGTCCCGTCCCATGGCGCTGTGGTTTGGTCCCCCTGGGCTGGTGGCAGGGATGCCTGGCACAGACGCTGCAGCAGGGATGAGGCAACTGTCCCCATGATGCTGCTTGTGCCCCTCATGTCCCGTGCTCCCTCCCCACCTGGCCTTTCCCTGGCCCGCAGGGAGTGAGGGGGACCAAGGCGGTGTCACCGGGGCCGTGTGACGGCTCCTCGCCATGACCCAGGGCTCTGCTGGGCACCGCCACAGGAGTGGTGGAGCCATGGCACCTTCTCCGCCCTGGGGTCCCCAACCCCTCCCGGCACGACGGCATTTCCCAGCCGGGCTCAGCCTTGTTGCGGTGACACGGGGTGGTGACGGAGCAGTGGCCCTGGGCAGCGCTGCAGAGCATGGCATGGCTGCGGCGGGCAGAGGCCCCGCCACCCCCTCTCTGGGGTGGTGGGAGGATGATGCCCACCCGCTCCGGGGGGGACCTGCCCACTGGGGGGGCCTGCAGCTGGAGCTGGTCCCGGGACACTGCCTCTGTCCCCCGCAGGTGGGTGGGCTACGAGTACCCCGGCTACCGGGGCCGCCAGCACGTCTTCGAGAAGGGCGAGTACCGCCACTGGAACGAGTGGGACGCCAACCAGCCCCTCATCCAGTCCGTGCGCCGTGTGCGGGACATGCAGTGGCACCAGCGGGGCTGCTTCGAGAACAGCTGAAGGACACCCCAGCCCCGCGCTGCCCCCGCTGCCGGGGGGGGGCTGACATGATGCCGCCAGCTGAGGCCGTGACCTTGGTGGTTTTTTTGTGCAAAAAAACTCAATAAAGCTCTGAGCTGGAGACTGCCGGGGGCCTTGCCTGGTGCTGGGCTGGGGTTGTGCTCGTGGGGGGGTGCAATGCGCGGGGACGTGGTCCAGGGGATGGTGGGACGTGGATGGGTGCCGTGGCAGTGCCCCCAGCAACTGCCGTGCATGGCAGAAGCGGGGAAAGCGCGAGTATTTGCAGTGTGACGTAAAGACTGCAGCTTTCCAAAACTTGTTCCCCCAGCGGCGCCGGTGCCCTCCGGGAGGGGAGGTTTTTCTCTGCCCCTTCTCAAAGCATCTCCCCGGGCCGGGGGAGCTCTGCTGGTGGCTCCTTCCTCACTTTCCCCAGCCCTGCCCGCTCCGCTGCCGGAGGGCGTCCAGCCCAAAGGCCACGGTGGTGGCTGGGGGGTCCTGGGGGACACGGTGGTGCCTGGGGGCTCCTGGGGGACACGGGCAGCCTCGGGAGCGGTGGGGCTGGGGTGTCCCTGGGAGCAATGGGGATGTGGAGAACGGCCGTCCCCAGGCCCTGCCAGGTCTTGTGCATCCCAAAGGGGGACTCACCCCACGGGGTCAGGGCTGTGTCCGGCCCCAGCACCCTGCAGACCCCCCAGCCCGGTCCCAAGGAAGCTTTTCCCCCCCATACCCCAGGTTGTTGCTCCCTGGGGATGATCTCTCACACACGGGCAGCTGGTTTGGTTGCAAAGGCGGGGGGTAGAGACCCCTCTGTGCCACGCGCCCCGAGGATGCTGGCAGGGAGCTGGGTATCCCAGCACTGCGCGGGGGCACAGCGGCCGCGCTCGGGGACCACCCGGGGCTGGTGGCAGAGACAGGAGATGGCTCGAGGCTGCCCGAGCGCTTCGTGCCGGTCACCGACAGCCGCTCCAGAGTTTTTCTTTTTGGGCCTGGGTTTGCAGCTACTAAAGGAGATTGTGTGACCCTGAGCGGCAAAAGCTGCTTCCAGGCCAGTCTCTGGGGCTCCCTGCGGCATCGCCACCGCCCGCGGCTGAGATGAGCTAAAACCAGCCCGGCAGAGCCAAGGCGGGGGGGAATCGCAGCCTGGCAGGAGCTGCGCCCAGCACTGTGTCTGCCACTCGCAGGGGTGTGCGAGGGGCCGGGATGTGCCGGATGGCAGCCGGGGGGATGCACGTAACCTGCGCTGGGTCCCGGGGCAGGTCCACGGGGGTCCTGGGCCGGGGACCCCTATGGATCAGCCCGGGAAGATGGGGAGGGCAGTGGTGGGATCCCTCTGCGGTGCCGCAGCGGGAGGCACAGGGGATGGAGAAGGATGGCGGCAGGGCTGGGAGCGTTGTAGCCGCTTGCTCACAAGCCCCACTAGCCAAACCTCTCCGTGGCGTGCTGTGACTTCTTGCGGAGCTGCACGGTCACCTGTGGCCCCCGCAGCCCTGCGAGGCCCCTTCACCCGCGTCTGGGGCAGCTGCAGACCGTGGGGACCGACCCCTTGGTGTGTCACTGCCAGGGCAGGCTCCGGTGGCAATATCCCGGGGGAGGTGACCCTGTGTGTGGTTATCCTGGGCGCTGGGTCTGGGGGAGCGCCCGGAGGTGCTGTTGGGGTCGGGGGGAGGCTGCAGCACATCTGCTGCGGGACCCCCAGGAAATGCTGCGTGCAGAAGAGAGCTGATGGAGGCCACGTTAATGCCGTGTGACGCGTGCTGGGGTGATGACAAGGGGGGGTCCTGCTCTTCTGCGGGGTGAGAGGGGTCTGCAGGTGCTGCACAGCACCCGGGGTGCCTGATAGCTGGGTTGTAGCGTGTCCCCCCCCACCCCGGGAAACTCACTTTGCTGCAGCCACAATCACCCCACAGCCCTGACGCGTCTCCCCGGGTCGGCCGGCAGCAAGGTGCCAGCGAAGGGGTTTTGCTGCTGCCCTTAACCCTCGGCTCGTCCCTGGGCGGGGGCTGCCCTCGCTGGGCACAGCCCGGCTATGGGGACACGTCCCAGGCTGTGAGCGCCCCCCACGCTGACCTCGGCTGTGTCCTGGCGTGATGGAGGGGCCGCCGTGCTGCGGTTCCTGCAGCCCCCTGGGGCTGGGACGCTTCTGGGATCCCAAAAGGGAGGGGGATAACGGAGGAGGAACCCAAGGCCTGGCACCCGCCTGCCCCCGCGCTCAGGCTGGGGATGCTGCCCAGGTGCTGCCCCGCTTCACGGTGCCACCGGGACCAGATCCTGCCCCTGCCCATCCCCGAGGCCCCGGGTCGGCTGCGGGAAGGGGGTCCCGTGGTGTCCCCAGGAGCATCGCAGGGTCCCTCCGCGGCAGCACGGTGTGGGGTGCGGGCGCTCCCTCGCTGGGGATGCAGACGGGCAAAGCCAGGCGTTTACCAGTTATTTGAAGGCTCGTTTTATCGCGCATGGAAAGAGCCAACTTCAGCAGTTTTCGGCAGTCCCAGCAGCGGGGCGGCTCGCTGGTTTGTCGGAGGGATAAAGTCTCTGGCTCCAAAACTCCTGAAGCAGGGCTGGCGGGCGCTTTGTTTGCAAGGGCCAGTCTGGGTCTTGGCATGCATTCGGCTGATGCATGCAAACTCCAAATCTCCTTGCCAACAAACCCAACAAAGCGGGCGACTCGAATGTGAAAGCTAATGAAATAACTCCCCGACTTGGTGTTTGGGGAGACAAAGGCTGCAGCCGATCAGCTGACCTTGGTTTTCATTGGGTTTTAATCCAGCATTCTCGCTTTGAATCATGCTTTAACTATTTTGTAAATAGTTTTGGCACCATTCTTCTGCGGCTCGGTATAAATTCCACCTCTCGGCCCCAGCCCTTCACTGGCTCAAGCGGGTACTGGTATAACTGGTAAGACTTTTCTATTTGTTGTCCTCTTTTTTGCCCTTGCCTCCTCCCGACCCCTGGTGCCGTTGCTCCGTCCCGCGGCGCCGGGCAGAGGTGCGGAGGTGGCAGCGGGATGCGGGCATTCGGCGGGGTGAGCCGCGGGGACAGTCCTGTCCCTGTAGCCCAAACCGGGTGGCCAGCTCAGGGGTATTGCCACCTGGCCATGGCTCTGTTTTTGTTGTATTGGGAAAGAGCCATTTTCACCTGGTTTGGAGCCTGCTCAGACACTGGGGGTCCCGCTGGGATTGAGGACGAAGGTCCTTCGTAGGGACGACCCTGCACATGCACTTGCTTGACTGGAGGTGATGGTGGGAGCCCCGGTGCTTCTCCCCATCACCTCCTTCAGGCACCCGCATGGGACAGGGACTCCTCGGCTGTTACTTGCTGAGCAGGGACAGCAGGAAAAACCTCAGCCGCAGGGGCTGGGCTCCCCCAGGAATGACTCGGGAATGCCCTGGGCTCACAGATCCCCTTATTCCGGGCTGGAGACCCTTTGCAGGTCCCATCATGGGTGGGACCCGTGATGCTGGGACCATCACCTGGGCTCCTCCTGGGCCTGAGCCTGGGGAAGTTTGCCCCACGAGCGAGTGGTGCCGAGCAGCCCTGAGCGGGAACTGGCCCTGGCAAACCCGGTCTGTGCCCACGTGCCACGAGCCTGAGCCCCAGCACCCCTTTCCATGAAGCTCAGCAGCAGGGAGCAGCCAGGGGCCAAGCGCCCGGCGGGCTGTGGGGTACGGACGCGGGGTGGTGAGCACGGTGCCGGCTACGTCCTGGGTGGCAGCTTGTAACTTTCTGAGTTTTCCTCCCAAGGCAGCAGACAACCCAGCTTATGATGGCTTCCGAGCACCAAATGCCAGCCTCCAAGCAGCAGCAAGCCAGCTCCAAGGTTGGTGTGTGGCTTCTCCTCCGCTCTGTGGTGGGACTGGGGCACCCTCGGTCTTACCGAGCACCCAAATCATCCTCCTGGGTTGTCCCGGGACCCAGCCGGGCTGGGAGCAGCTGAACTGCCGTCATGCAGCCCCTCGCCGTCACCCCGCCGTGCTCCCGGCTAGTGCCGAGCGTCGTGGCTGCGGCGCTGAGCCGTTCGCAGAGGGACGAGGGGTGGGAGATGCACGGGATTTTGCCGGCATCCCACGGCCCCGGTGCGGGTGGAGCGGGTGGGAGCGGATCAACTCCTAAGCTCTGCAGACACAGCAGATCTGTCCCCCGCCGCCCCACTGACCCATGAAATCCCTGCTGAGCTGGCGGCGCTCAGCCCCCGGCGCTGCCCCGCTGCCTCCCCCCGTGTGTGCTGGGTGCCCCGCTCCTTGTGTCCCGCTGGCGGCCGCGATGCTCGAGCCGCAGCCGCTCGGCTGTTTGAAGCCTGGCGTGAGCGCAGGCACCACGCTGTGAGCGGCACCAGGGCGCTGGGCCGGCGCCGGCAGGGACCCGCGGACATCCAGGAGCCAGAGCCGCGCGCTCAGAGGGATGGAAGCGTTGGTCCATGCTCGCAGGATGGTTAAAAGCCGCTGACGCGCAGGTTTTGGGGGGCAGCGTGATGTCTGGGCTGCAGCAGATGTGCTGAGCCAGTGGCTGGGGACGGTGCGTGCCCGCCCCCTCGTAGTGCCAGGGGCAGCGTGTCCCGCTCTGAGGCCCCCGCTCTCTTCCAGATTGCCATCTTCGAGCAGGAGAACTTCCAGGGCCGCTGCCATGAGCTCAGCGGTGCCTGCCCCAACCTGAAGGAAGCCGGCGTGGACAAAGTGGGCTCCATCCTCGTGCACTCCGGACCGTACGTGCTGGGGGGGCTGGTGGGGCCACGGCGGTGGGCGGGAGGGAGGCAGGGGCTGGGATGTGGAGGGGATCTCCCCTCTGTACCCCGGATTTCACCCAGCCGACGCTGCTGTGCTGCTTCCCCACCTCGTCCCGGTGGGTGCCCGGTGCCGGGGGATGCCAGCGGGTGAGCAGGGGGTGACAGGGTCCCCTGGGTGGGCTGGTGTCCCCCAGCCCTGCTCGGTGGAGGGGAGCTGGAGGGGTGTGGGCATGGACAGGGATGGCGGCGTTACCCCAGTTTGGTGCCCTTCCCTTTGGGCACAGGGACAGGCGGGGATGGCACCCCCTCGGTGGCACCTCCTCTCCCCATCCTGACCGCTGCGTGTGTTACTCAGGCTGGGGGCTCTGGGCAATGGGGAGCCCCTGAAAAGCGCCTGGGGAAGCGCCGGGGGGGGGGGTTCCCTGCCCGCACCCCAAGGCTGGCAGCGCACTGCACCCAGGAACAGCAGGGCAGGAGCACAGCCCCATCGGGGACGTGTGGGTGATCCCGTCCTTCTGTGGGTCCCTGGTGACCAGGGCTGGGTGGTCACCACGTCTGAGCATCCTCACCGGCAATGCCGGCGCTTCTGCCGTGCCGTTGCCAGCAGAGACCCGGGACTGGCTGTGCCGTGTGCGGGCCGGGGGCATTGCTCTGCCCGCTCCCACCCTGCCAGCGCGCACCACGCTGCTCCTTTCCGCTTTCCAACAGGGAGCAGAGGGGTCTGCGCTCTGCCGGGGGGCACGGGCCGGGGCTCAGCCCGAGGGCATTTGCCGGGGTCAGTGCGGGGGTGCTGCTGCCGCCCCGACTGAAGCTCGTCCCCTGCTCTCTTCCAGCTGGGTGGGCTACGAGCAGGCAAGCTGCAAAGGGGAGCAGTTTGTGTTTGAGAAGGGGGAGTACCCCCGCTGGGACTCCTGGACCAACAGCCGGAGAAGCGACAGCATCACTTCCCTGAGACCCATCAAAGTGGTGAGAGCACCCAGACAGCCACTACCCACCCGCCAGACCAAGGTCTGCAGCCAGAAGTCTTCCCCAGCCTTCCCCCGCCCTCCCCAGCCCCGCGGGCGGAGGGGCACCCCCTCCTGCGCACCCTCGCCCCAGCCCTCGGGGCCCGGGGAGCCGGTGGGGGGGTCGGAGGGAGCGTGGGGACGGGGGCAGTGGCAGGTGACCCCAGAGCGGAGGACGTCTGCTGGTAAGTCTGGCAGTGCCCACGCAGGCGCCGGCTCTCAGAGCTGGATGGAGGGATGCGGAGCACCCCCCCGGCATCGGTGGGAGCGGCGGCACACGGTGCCGGCCCCTCGCCTCGGTTTCCCCATAGCCCTGGGCTTTGCCCCCCCCTACCCCTCACCCCCTTCCCAGCCCTGGGTGCCGGCTGCCGCTGATGCCCCGTTTCTGCTCTCCCCGCTGCAGGACAGCCAGGAGCACAAGATCGTGCTGTACGAAAACCCCAGCTTCACCGGCAAGAAGATCGAGATCATAGATGACGATGTGCCCAGCTTCCACGCACACGGCTACCAGGAGAAGGTCTCATCCGTGCGGGTGCAGAGCGGCACGTGAGTACCGGGGGGTGGCGGGGGGACCTGCGTGATGCCGGAGCATCGCGTGGCTGAGCAGCCTCGGCTGTGCCGTGCCGCGGCTGCTGGGCCGGGTGATGGTGTGTGACCCCCCCTCCCATGCTTGCTTTGGCAGGTGGGTGGGATACCAGTACCCTGGCTACCGGGGCTACCAGTACCTGTTTGAAAAGGGGGACTACAAGGACAGCTCAGATTTCGGCGCCCAGCACCCCCAGATCCAGTCGGTCAGGCGCATCCGGGACATGCAGTGGCACCAGCGTGGCGCTTACCACCCCACCAACTAGAGCCCCCGGCCCACGCCGGGGCGCGGGGAGCGGAGCAAGCTTTCCCCCGGCCGCCGCTGCCCCCCCTGCGGCCTCGCCTCCCGTCTCCCCCCGTGTGATGCACGCCGCTGCCGAAGCAACTGAATAAAGCTTGGAGTTTCAAAGTCACGGCTCTGGCCCCTTCATTCCTGGGGGGGGTCATGGGGGAAACCCACCCGCGGGATGCCCGTCCTGACCCCGTGCTCCTGGGCGGGGAGTGGGGGGCTGCACTCCCAGGGTCCCTGTGCTGCCCGCATACCACCCGCTCCTCACCAGCGGCATCGCTGTGGTCACCAGCTGGCACTGGTAGACCACCAAACTGGCCGGAGGGAGGTGAGCCGGGGGTCTGGGGGTCCAGCAGGAGGGACGGGAGCTGCTCACCTCCTCCGCAGCCAGCACCCCTTGGGCGCGGTGGGATCCAGTATGACCATGATGACTGCGGGGCTCAGCACTCTCCTGGGGGGCACGGAAAAGGGTGAGCGGCTCCTCCGCAGCCACGCAAGAGCGTCCCCAAAACGCCGCGGTGCCAGGGTGGATGCACCGAGGGTTTGGGGGGGTTTGCCTTCCCAGCCAGGATGCCTCCAAGCCAAATAATTGTTTTAATTATTAAGCATAATAAGCTTTAATCAGCAATAATGCTTTATTTTAGCATGAATGATGCTAAATAATGCATTAGTTATTCGCATCGTAAGATGAGCCAAACGAAGCTGCCGAACACCTGCTGCCACAGAGGAACTGCAGCCGCCCCCTGCGCGGGGGGGGGCTCGGCGGGGCAGTGGAGGTGGCGATGGAGGCTGCTGGGCTGGCCCCGTCCCCTCCACCGGCAGGACGCAGGGGTGGCAGTGGCTGTGTGTCACTGCGGCTTGGTGGTGCGGGGTGGCTGCGGGGTTCGGGGGGCTGAACGGGTCGGGGGGCTGCTTCCCGGAATCCCAGAATCCCAGAATCCCAGACTGGCAGGGGTTGGAAGGGACCTCTGGATCATCCCGTCCAACCCCCTGCCAGAGCAGGGTCACCCAGAGCAGGTGGCACAGGAACGCGTCCAGGTGGGTCTGGAATGTCTCCAGAGACAGAGACTCCCCCACCTCTCTGGGCAGCCTGTGCCAGGGCTCTGCCACCCTCAGGGTAAAGAAGTTCCTCCTCATGTTTAGGTGGAACTTCCCATGGTCAAGTTTGTGCCTGTTACCCCTTGCCCTGTCACCGGGCACCACTGAAAAGAGCCTGGCCCCATCCTCCTGACCCCCACCCTTCAAGTATTTATAAGCGTTGATAAGGTCCCCCCTCAGTCGTCTTTTTTCCAGACTAAAAAGACCCAAATCCCTCAGCCTTTCTTCATAAGAGAGGTGTTCCAGTCCCCTCGTCATCTTGGTAGCCATCCCCAGTGATGGGTGTCTGATGGGACACCCCGGCAAACTCCGCGCTGGTTCCTCTCCCGTGCACCGCAGCTCCCGGGGAGTGGGCACCTGCCTGTGGCTGCTCCGCTGCAGCGTTTTGGCATGAACACCGGCAAAACCGGGAATCGCAGGGAGACAGGGATGCGCCGCCCTTCTCCCCATCACCTCCCACGTGCGACCACCCTGGCGGACGGTGTTTTGCCCCCTGAATCCTCCGTGTTTCAAAGCCTTTTCCGCTGCGCTCAGGATGACTGAGCCCAGCATAAATCACTGCGTTGGCAAGGCCCAGCTCCACCGGGCGATAATCTGAATTAATCATTTGCCAAACGTTGCTGCGAAATGCCAGCTCCTCGGCGAGTCGTGCTTTGGCAGCGTCGCCTCGACCCAGACGCTTCCCGGCGAAAATCTCTGCGTTTCCCTCAACGGGGAAAATTCGGAATGACCCCAGACCCGAAAATTTCTCGTGAAAAATGGGGGTTTAATGGAAGTAGCGACGCGCGGCCCTCTGTGCTGCTGACGGGCGGGTTCTGCCTCGCCTGGGTGTCCGGCCGTGAGTTGTTAGTGGGAAACGGCATCTTCTGGGGGTGCAAACTGGTGAAATCAGCAGCGAGGTGGAGAGCAGAGACCTGAGGTCCCTGCAGCCAGGGAGCGGGGCGGCCCCCTCGGGGACCGCAGAGCCCGGCTGTGAGCAGTGGGGGGGTCCTGGGGGGAAAAGCACCGAAAGCAGAAGAGGAAAATGTGAATGAGCCCAGAGGCGGCTCATGTGGGGCTTGTCAGGGGGATTTCCTCATCTGGCAGCTGGTTGCACTCAGGTGGGTGCCCTCAGCTCAACCTGATGCGGCTTCAGCTCTGCTGGGGTGGGTTTTTCCACTCTCTGACCCCAGGCTGCTCCCCGGGGCACTGGGGACCACCACGCTGCCCCAGGTGCCCGTGGCAAGGGGACTCAGTGATGCCGCGACCCCCACCCCGGCGTCCTGGCCGGTGCCATCACCTCCCCAGGATGGGACTCCTCGTGGCTAGCCATGAGCTTTCGTGGCTGAGGTAGGAGGAAACAGAGCGGCCGTGGCACGAGCAGGACGTGACCCCCAGGTGGGTGCTTTGCCCCGGTGGGTGGGCTGCACCCTGCTTGCCGTGGGGCGATGGCAGCGCACCGGAGCCGGCGGTTTCTGCAGGGGATTGCGTAGGAGGAGACGTGTTTTCCTGACCGAGCGAGGGCTTCTGTTATGTGGCAGCTGCTCCTGTTCTGTCTCGGTTGCTCACTGGTAACTGCATCCCCAAAACCTGCCCTTGCTGAAGGAAGTCACATCCCGTCCTGCAAACGGCGCTGCCGGGTGTCACCGTCTTTGGCCGGGCTGGAGAGGTGCTGTGCCAGCACAGAGCACCGCGCTCCCCGCTCCCTGCCATGTCCCCGCTGCCCGCGGAGGGACCCCGAGCTGCAGGGATGGCTGTGGGGCATCATCCCTCCCCCTGCCACCGGGCCACCGCGGCTGCCAGCTGGGACCGAGCATGGACACGCTGCTGGCAGGTCCCCAGCTCTCCTCCTGGGGGGGCGAGCGGCGTTATCCCCTGGTCAGGCTCCCAGCATCACTGCTGTTCCCGGCTGCTACGGGTAGGGATAGCTGCGGAGAGAGCCACCTCCCCATCTGGCTGCGTTTTTAAGCAGACACGGATAACGAATGGGAGACCATCTGCGCAGGCAACCCGGGCAGGGTGGGCAGATCTCCCAGTCTTCCCAGAGGCAGGGTCTGGGCGGAGAGAGGCAAAGAGCCGGGTCTGGTCTGGGGAGGGCGAGCAGAGAGGGGGAGCGGTGGCAGCCCGTCCCTGCGGTCCCCAGGCCCCGGGGCAGAGTGGGTCTGGTGTCACCCTGTGCCAAACGCCGAGGCGGGAGCTGTCAGATGTTGGGACTCCGGCTGCCACCCAGTTTGCCCAGCGGCTGCCGGCAGCGCTCGGGAGGTGATGGCGTGAACAACCGCTGCACCCTCTGCCGCCGTCCCCGGCCGTGGCGCCCAGCCCTGCCCCGGGGGGGGACAGAGGACAGGGCACGCCACGAGCCCCTGCGCTGGCACAGGGTGGCTGCGCCATGGGAGCAGGGAAAGCTGGGGTTCGGCTCTCGGGGGGCAATGCCGAGGCACCTCCTCCGAGCTCCTCTCGCAGGGTTCCTTTTTCACCCCGTTATGGCTTTCCCAGAGGTTTGGATACACCCCACCGGAGCGTGGGGCTGGAGACGGCAGCGTGGGCTGCTCGCTCCGTCTCCGTGTCCTCCTCTGGGATGTTTCCTCCTTCCACCTCCCCTTCTCCTTTTGGAGAAACCATAGACATGGCAGGACCTGCGGGGGGAGCAGAAATGGGAGGCTCGGAGGCTGTTTGCCGAGCAGCGAGAGCCACTGATCGGCACGTGAGGCTGCACTGAGCTGCCGAGGAGCCAGGGCCGGGTTTGAGGGTGAAGGCGATTCATCGGCGCGAGCAGCGTCCTTGGCTTTTGGGGGGGAGTCGCCACCATTGGGAACGTCACCACTGAACCCAGGGTTTCGGAAGACGTGATCGCTCCAAAGGTGCAACGCTCGGCACGGCTGAGCAGTCGCCGTCGCTGGCTCAGAGAGAAACATACCGGGATATTTTTTTTTAAATTTTTTTTTAATTATTTTTTAAAAAATTTTATTCAAAAGCACAAGACCGCCTCCTTCCCATGCGAGCTGGGGAGGTGCCATCTGGCAGGCTGCTATCCTGCCGCTCACCCCCCTTATCCCCGGCCACAGCGACCCGGTGTCCCCGGCCACCCCAAACTGTGTCTCTTGGACATTGTCCCTCCCCGTTGCCCCCCGGGCCTCGCTGCGGGGGGAGGAACAGCGGGTGCCGTCAGCGGCGGTGGCTGGTGATATTTCAGCAGTCCCACGGCTCTGCCGGCGGGTGGGTGGTTTTGCTGTCATGCCAATAGACGGGAGAGCTAAAGCTGTTCTCCAGACTGGCGAAGTATTTTAATTTTTTTTCCTCCCAGCAAATACTGGCTCAAACCCCTCTGCCATCGGCCCCGCTGGGTTTCAGCCCCCCTCGGGGGGTCGTTCCCGCCGATGCCCGCGGTGGCTGGGGGACGTTCAGTGCTTGCGGGAGCCGCAGGTGCCACCGGGCGGTGGGGACCCCCTGGGACCCTCTGCAGGTTCGTCCCCCGCAGCGAGCGCCGGCAGCCCGGGATGTGCCCCCTCGGGAACGGGAGCTGCCTGCAGGGGAAAACACAGCAGCAATTTGCCACGGAGTAATTAATGCAAGAATAAAAATGATGCAAAACGCCGGTTAAGTCACCCCTGAGACTTAGGTGCCTTTTCCTCCCTATTTTGTTTTTCAACTTGAGCATCGGCCGCTGTCTGTCCGTGGAACGTGCCGTCATGGGGGACCGTGTCGGGTGCGGGATGGGCTGGCGAAGGGGAAGCAAATGGGACGAAACGAGATGAAAAAGCGCCCGTGTGCTCCCGCTGGCTTCCCTTTGCCTTCCCACCGAGCCCAGCGGGGGCAGCGGGGCAAATCCCCCTTCCCGCGCAGGGTGCCGAGGCCCTGGGAGACGCGCCAAGGTCGGGGAAATAATTGGCTAAAAAAACAAGAGTCTTGAAAAATATGAAATGTTTATTCTTAGTCATAGTGGGGGGAAGTTTTTATCTTATCTGCAGCCTGGATACTTTGGGTATTGAATGCGCCTTGCCAACTGTTAGGAGTTTACTGCGGGTTTCACAGATTTTTGTCCTTTGAGAATTATTGTTGCTGTGTTTAATTCTCCAGCTTCTGGAGCCACGTGATTACATGAGATTCTCAGCTCAGATTTTTTATTTTTCTTTAAATGAAATTGAGCCTCCAGCCCCATGTTTGTGCATACACGCACACCGTAGCCACAAATACTAAGGGCTTAAGAATGGAAAGGAAAAATAAGCAGGAACCCAGCATATATTATTAAAGTCTTGTGGTTTTCAGGGCAGATTTGTGATTTATCAACGCTCAGCTGTGGCGTGTAGAGTAGGAAAGTAATCTCACCTCTGATTAATGCCAAAGCTGGGAGGAGAGTGAAATAACCCGGCGTTATTTCTCCAGCCGAGAAGAGGGACGCCGGGCTCCCGCTGTCCCCGGGGCGATGGGGAGCAGCGGGGCTGGATGCTGAGCTCCCAACAGCCGCTGCTGCCCTGTTTTCCCGTTCTTCTGATTAGAGAAAACACCTGGGGTGAAAAAGCAGCCACTGTGAGTGAGGGGACCTGCTGCGTGGCGGGTCCCTGACGGTGGCCGGGAGGATGGAGGGGCCGGGGGACGCACACCGGGTGCTGGCACCGTGCCGCATAGTGAACAGCACATCCCTCCTCGGCTTCTCTTTGCAAAATCCCCCACTCACAGTGAAAAATTTTTAATGCTCGTATGTGAAGAGGGGGTGGGGGGGGGTCAAGTGATTTTTTTTTTTTTTTTTTTTTTCCATTTCAGGCTCTGAATGCTGCTGCCAAGCCAGAGGATTAGAAGTGGAGAAGGGAATAAGCCAGGACCGATGGCTGCTGGATGCCGGCTCAGGACCCGTTAGCATCCCTGGAGCCATGCCAGCCCGGAGTACGGCTTCTCCCGCCCGATGGGGGGCCCTGCGGGTCAGCGGGGGAGATCTCTCGTATTTATAGGCAGGGGTAATACCAACTCCTGTCCGGCAACTGGTGAGACAAATGCACCTTGATGACCTCGAGGTACCTGGGGCTCTGCCCTGTGCCGCCGGGAGCAGATGACCGCAGCTGATGGATGCTCTTGTCCGGAACGCCAGGCTCCCACTTGCTTCCCTGCTGCTTGGTTTTTGTTCCTAACATTAGTGCAAAGAGGGAGGCAAAAGGAAGGAAAGAAAGCTTTACAGCTTCCTAGGCTTCTCTCAGCAAGTAAAACTCCTGTCCAGCTGAAATGCTAATTAAGAAACATCACTTCTTCAAAGGCCAGAATTGGAAACAGCCACATGGAGACATAATGGGATTAAAACGTATCAGGGGATTAGAGCAGCAGTTAGGACTCAGCGACGCTGCTCCTGCCCCGTGTACCACACTCAGTCGCTCCGTGTGTTTTTCCCGACGCTTGATTATGAAACGCTCAGGACAAAACCGAAACGCTTTAATAATATGAAAAGCCAAAGGTCTGCGCTGGGAAATAGCGAGTCGGCTGCAGCCGAGGGCGAGGAGCCTCCTGTGCACGGCCGCAGCACCCAGCCCCGACCCCCAGTGCCGTACCCTGCCGTGGGACGGGGCTGCGCGTCAAACGGCCTTACCCAAATGCATCGGAAAAAAAGGAAAACATTGGTTTTCCCTCCGGGAAAGTGGTTGGGGCATCCCCGATTGCTTCCTCGTCCCGCCGCAGCCGACAGTTAAACCCCGTTGATGGCCGGCAGAGGCGGCGTGACCCATCCATTGTACCCACGCGCCCGACCTGGTGTCAGCGCTGCCGCCTTCGTGCAGGAACCGGCGGCTCGAGGTGGGTAACTGGGATATCAGCAGCCAGCGCCGTTGTATAATTTGAGGCCATAAAAACCAGCGGCGGGGGTCTCGTGCTTTCAATGTCACCGCGGAAAGGCAAAGGAACTATTTTCAGTGATGAAAACTCCTGGGCAGCAGAAGTGCCAATTAGGAAACATCTGTTCCTCATAGTCCAGGCAGACTACGAGCAAGCACATGGCAACATAATGGGATTAAAATATATCACTGGATTATGTTGGTGCTGCAAAGATCAGCTGCTGGGGATGTTCTTATGAAACCGGGGAAAAAAATGGAAAACAAATTTCTCCCTTCAGGATGGTCATAACCTCTTTTTTATTTTTTCCCCGCTTTTTTCTTCTTTCTTAATTTGTGCCTTACGTAACGTGCGGGAGCTGGTGCCATACCTTCACTCTGTACGCTTCACTTAATCTAAGACGACAGGCTGCGCTGGGCTGAGTTTAAGCAATTTTAGATGAAATGGCCACGCGAGCAGCTGGTCCCCCCTGGCCCCCGGGCGCTGCCTGCGCGGTGGGAGGCTGCAGCCCCTGAGAAATGGCTTTACCTGGGGGGATGAAACGGTGGCTGTGGCCTCTGCCACCTCTGCGCGGCCCCTGCTGCCGCTGGCGGGTCCGGAAGGTGCGGAACGAGCAGGATTCGGTCCCTGGGGCAGGGCGATGCCGTCTGCAAGGGGCAGGAGTCAAGCAGCGGTGGGAGGCTCGTGCAGGAGCGGGGTCTGTGAGCATCCCTGGGGTGTGAGAGGCGCTTCCCCTCGGGCTTTGTCCTCTGCCTGTAACATTTGGCCCGTAGAAAAAACACTGAGCGAAGCATTAAGAAAGAGAAAATTCAAGGCAGGGAGAGAAAGATGATCTGAGCAAGAGAGGAACCGGCATTGCGTCCCATGCCCCCCAGCTCGCAGCAGCCAGCCCACCCGCCTCATCCTGCACACGGGGCTCCCCCATCACTGGGACCCCCGCACGCAGCTCGCGTGGTTCGGGGCTCCCCATCCCTCCCGCACCGCGGCCGACCCACCACCAAAGGGTTTTGCGCAGCACCGAGCAGCGATTTCCAGCCATCAGACGCTGCAAACGCGGCAGACAATAGGGACATTCTTCAGAAAACCATACAAATAACACAGAAAGGCGCACACACTATTTTGGGATGCTCATATGCTCTAAGGCAAATGTCATTTACATGTAACATCCATTTAGGGAGCCGAGTAATGAAGTCGTGCATCATAAGGAGGGAACCGCTCGCTTAGCAACCTTCCCATCGCATGACGTCTTCCCTCTGCAGGACGGGATTGCTCCTTCGACAGCCAGGAGAGCAAAATGCTGCTCGCAGCTGCCGTAAGAGGCATTTCTTAATTGAAAGACACACCAGCTCCCATTAACATCAAGTCCTTGATGCAGGCTTGCGCCCCGAGTTAGACCCCAGGCAGGCTTTGTGCTACAAGGGGCAGTTTGCGTCCTGTGAGCTCTGATTTACGCCAGGACATTGGTGTGCTGCCTTCTCGATGGCTTCCTCTGCTCTTCCGTGGGTGGAAAGAAGCCGGGGTATGGTGGGGAGGGGAATGGAGCCCTTTTCTTTCGGGGACTGCACGAGAGAGCTGCGATTTCAGTTCCCACCCAGAGCTGCCGAGCGCTGCGATGGCTGGCAGCAAAGGCAGCAGCTTTGCTTCGGGGAAGCGCAGCTGTAAAACCCTCCTGACATTTTGTTCGTGACGAGCAGCTTCGGAGAAGCAGGTTGAAAACCAGCCCCTGGTCTCTGTCTGCCGGCGCTGCTCGTGCCACCGCGGATTTTGGCTGCCATGTGCCACGCGGGGACGTGAGCGGGCGCAGGGGTGCGCTGGGTGCTCTGGGTGCACTGGATGTGATGGTGCTCTGGGTGCGCTGGGTGCACGGGTGTGCTGGGTGCACTGGGTGCTCTGGATGTGCTGGGTGCTCTTGGTGCACGGGATGTGCTGGGTGTGCTGTGTGCTCTGGGTGCTCTGGGTGCTCTGGATGTACTGGGTGTATGGGGTGTACTGGGTGGTCTGGGTTCTCTGGATGTACTGGGTGCTCTGGGTGCACTGGATGTGCTGGATGTGCTGGGTGCCCTGGGTGCTCTGGGTTCTCTGGATGTACTGGGTGCTCTGGGTGCTCTGGGTTCTCTGGATGTACTGGGTGCTCTGGATGCGCTGGGCGCACGCCGGCAGCAGGACGGCGGCAGGGAGAGAGAGGACAGCTGTATCACATGGCGGGGAGTGTCTGTCCTGGCTCACTCCGAGGTTTCCGGATGATAAGCAATTAAGGGAGAGAGATTTACAGAAGATTAAGTCAGAAGGCAAAGTCCATTATCTGCCGAGATGAACTCTGAAGGAAGAGGCTGTGCTGAACCGGGACTGAACCTTTTAACTGTTGAAGTCCCTTTTGACGCAGATCTGGTATCTGAAGGACAGTGGCATCTCCTGCCTGATGGAAGGATGCCGACACAAGGACCACAACAGGTCCACGCGCTGCCTTTCCCTTGCCCCTGCAATGGCATTTTGGTACCCGAATTAGCCCCGATTCTCTTATAACGGCCTGGCCGCATGAGAAACGTGAGCATACGTGACTGCAGCGCTTGCTTGAAGTGCTCTGTACCTGTTGAGCGCAACGTGCCTGCCGCGCTGTGGCTCTCACCCCCTGAAAGCAGCACGAAAGGTGTTACTTGCTGAGTTTGCGATGCATGCGCCTACACAACAGCTCTAATTAATAGCTCGCCTTTTTCCTGAGTGTGGTTTAGAGGCATTTAGTCCTTCTCTGCCCAACCCAAGCAGAAAGGAGCTTGTTGCTTTTAGTGTTTAATTGAACCAAGTGTCTTTTCTACATCCCGTGGTGGTTTGGATTGCTCTTAGCACAGTGCACGGTAATGACTGCGACGTTCAGAGGACAAACTAAATTGTCCTGTAGGAGAGGTGCTTTTTACTGGTGCCATGGGCCAAGCTGAGCTAAAGATGCTAAATCCACGGGAATGCGTCTTAGCAGAAACATGCTTTTGAGGTCACCGACAGTTTATTCACTGCGCTTTTTTGACACGCAAATGTCTCTGTGAAATGTCCCTTTTTTCCTGGGCAGGCTGTTTTTGGGATGCTACAGTTATCTGCCTGGATGTCCTGATGGTCCCCACCCCCGGGCAGTCCTGCCGCCGGCTCCCGTGCACCCCTGGGCAAGGTGGCCTCGGTGGAACCATGTTTCCTCAGCTGTGAAATGAAGGTAATTTGCTGGTGTGCTTTACAAGGGCATGGGGAGGGCAGACTAATTGTTTGGCATATGGGGACGGCAGATAGGATGGGTTATGATCCTGCAAATCCTTCTGCACCGTTGTCATGCACAGTGCAGCGGGAGCCAGCTTCGCTCCGCAGCCATCCTGGACTTTGCCCGCGGTGTCGCTCCCGACCGGGCGTCCATGGACTCGGGTGCCGGCACGAGGGCAGAACCAGCGTCCTGGGGCCAGCAGGGCTGGTGGCTCTGGGGGCCTCATGGCTGGCACGCAAAGGGCAACCTGGTCTCCAGCATCCATGCATGGGGTGATGGTGCAGCAATCGCTGCCTACTGGAGGCACCGGCTGCCGCACGTACCTTCGGTGTCTGGATTAAACCTGGTACCTAGAGCCTGAAAATCTGCTTAGGGGAAAGCTGACATAATTCTCTGTGCTGCCAGGACGCGCGCTGCGGATCGGGGACAGATCCCTCCATCCTCTCCTGCTAATCCCAGGCAAGTGCCTGTGGACGGTGCTTTACCCACAGCTGATACAGCGGGACACCCCTTCGCACCGTCCCACAGCCGACGAGAGAAAAACCCTCTTACGGGACGACATCAGGTGCCTGCAGATGCGCAGTGGATGTCCCCAAAATGGCCAGCGTGCCCACAGCCCCCGGTCATTCCCCGCAGCAGGGACGTCCCCAGTCGCTTCGCCCCGTTAGTCCCTGGGGTGCGGGACTGGAGCCACACCGCAGTCTTGCTCCCCGCTGGCTCCTTCCCAGTATGGATGATTTCCCGAGCATCCCCTTGCCCTGCCGCCAGCACCAGTCCCTCGCCATCCCTGTGATGAGCTGTGCCCCCTCTTTGCTGGCCCATCGGCTTGCTGGGGCACTCCTTCCCCTCGCTCCGGGCCAGTCCTGGGGATATTTGCTGCAAAATCAGTAAGTCTGGGGGCAAGGCGGCACACTTGCCCGTGCTGGTGGCTCTCGGGTCACAGTGGGACTGTGAGGCTCCTCTGGGACCTGGGCGCTACCAACACCCAAGTAAGTTGTCACTGCCATCTCCTACCAAACCGGAGAAGGCAGTAATTAAGGCTGCTGAGCACACACTTCTTCCAAAATTACCTCATTTATTCAGAGAATCAGATGCCGCAGTCTTTCATGGCTTCTTGCGAGGCTTGGATCTTGTGGGATGCGAGGGCTATTAATAGGAACCAATCTTTCCCCTTCTTCTCCTCCAGGCTAAAGGGAGAAGAATTCAAACAAGGGCCCCTTTGATGTGATGGAAGTGCAAACAAACTCCATGCCATTTTGTTCCCAAGCTGGCAGTGCATTCCTGCCCCTTCACCCCCAGTTTTTGGTGGGGTTTGCCTGCGCGAGGGCTGGATCCGCAGCACCCGGGATGCCCTGGAGCTGGGTGGCTGAGGTGGAGGAGCAGCCCATGGCATCGCTGTGCTGTCACGGGACACGGGAAGCACCAGGTTGGTTCTGTTTTGCAAAGAGAATTGTTTTCTCTCGCTGAAATAGAGAGCGATGCAGCCAAGTAGAAAAATTAACAGTGTAATGGCTGGCTTAGGCAGAACAGCGCGATTTCCCTTCTGGTTTCCTGAGCAGCCTCAGAGGAAGGACTTTTCCCATGTAGGTTTTAAACACAATGCCCAGGTAAGAGGAAAGGAGGGCTGGGACACAGGCAGTGAGGAGGAGGAGGAGGCTGGGGCAGCCTGGCTTTCCCCCATGTCTTGCTTCCTCTGTCGGTGGCTGATGGAGATGACCCTCCTTTCTGATGGAGATGACCCTCCTTTCACGCCTCTTTAATTTGTGGGCATGACAGCTGGTGCTGCAGGCAGAAGGCATCCCTTTCCCGCTGGCCAGGAGGCTCCTGCCTCCAGCAAGACGTCAGTGGGCGAGCAGCAAGGGCAGAAGCCGAGCAGGGCCAAGCAGCAGGGAGACGCTGAGCCCCACGCCTCGGCTCCGCTCTGCCCAGACCAAACCCGAGGTGCCAGGCTGGGGGAAAGGGGACATCCCGACTGCCGCGCACGCGTGCTGGCACCGCAGCTCCACACCCCGCTCCTGGGCGAGACGCTGACGCCTGGCTCTCGGTGCCATGCAGCTCCTGGTGTCACAGCCTGGCAGAGCCCCCCCAGCACCGGGGGACGCGCCGGCACGGGGGTGGCTTGTCCACAGGGAACCGCGACGTCGGCTTCTGCCACCGCGAACCTTCCACCCGACACCGCTGTCGTCCGCGGTGACATCAGGTGCCCAAGGGCAGCTTGGAGACCAGACGTGTAATATTGGATTCGGGTGAATGATCAGCCAGGGCAGCAAATGCCAATTTGTGTGCAAATAGACTCTGGGTACAAAAAGCCAGGGAAGAGTAATAACTAGAAAGCGTTTCCCACATAACTAGAATTGTTTCCAAGGAGCATATTTTGAAGGTTTTCTAGCAGGCTGCCTTGGCTGGCTCGTTGCAGGCAGCCTCGCTGGCACTCCGGGGGAATTTCGGGAACCAGCCCCGCGCCCTCCGGCTCCCAACCTGCTCCCGCCGCGCTGCTGCGTTCGGCATCGCCGCGGGGCTACCGCTGGCCCCAGCGAGCCCCACGCCCTCCCACGCCTGCCGGAGGTAACGCTGTCCCTCCGATAGACTCCGGCAGCAAAACCGCCCTGGTGCTGGGGGCTTTTTTTATCTTCAGCACTACGCCATTTACCTTCCACAAGATGTTGTGACAGAATCCGAATTACCTTGTGCCATTTCAATATCTGCACAGTTGTCGGTTTTCCTCCTTCCATCCCTCAAAATTTATAGCTAAATGAGTCAATTATTGATTATTTTTTTTGTGCGTTTTCCTTTATCAAGTTACATTCAAGCCAGACCGTGGAACAGCGAATGCTCAATGGTTCCCTCTTGACATCTGTTTGTCTAATCAGTCTGTACAGGGAAAATGCTTCTTTAATGCCAGCTGATATTAGCTCTCCCGTAGAGTGCTGAAGGGGGACTCTTTTTGGGGCTTTAAGATATTTGCTGTTACAGTCCTCCTTGGGTTTATTTGCTTTAAACTGTAGCAACATGCTCCGTTGTTTTTTAAATCAGGGAGATCTTGAAGAGGGGTCAGTTCTGAGCTGGGCAAAGGATGGCAGGAGTGGAGGAACCCAAGGACCAGGGGTCTTCTACGACCCCAGGATGAAGGGGGCGGGTGTCTGTGGGGGTCACTGCCCCACCTGTAACCCCAGGGACAGGGCTGCAAGGAGCCTCTCCAGCAAGATCTGAGCGAGATGCTCTTGCAGAGGAGCACAGGGTGGGTGCGAGTGGCACCAGGTGATGCTGCTTAAGGAGCAGAAATCAGGGCTGGGGATTAATCCAGATCCCTGGGTCAGCCTTCCTCCCGATGCAGGAGGTTCAGTACCACCAGTGTCGTTCCTGTGCCTCAGCTGGTTACCCTGGGCTGGGCTGGTTTCAGCAACGCTGCCCAGGGGATGCTGCTCCTGAGCTTTTTAAGCTTGCACTGGCCAGGTCAGGGGCATGCTGGCTTTTTTTTAGACGTGGGCATGGTGGGGAGGAAAGTCTCTTCATGAGTTGGAACTGCTTACATTTGACCACTTTGTGTTCAGCCTTTTCAAAATATTTCAATAATGCAGGAATTCCTGCATGTGACGATTTATTCATGCTTTAGCAGCCCCAAAAGCCAGTCGTATCCTGGGCTGCATCAGGAGAAGCATGGCCAGCAGGTCGAGGGAGGTGATTCTCCCCCTCTACTCCACTCTCGTGAGACCCCACGTGGAGTACTGCATCCAGTTCTGGAGCCCCTACTGCAAGAAAGATATGGATGTGCTGGAACGCGTCCAGAGAAGGGCCACAAGGATGATCAGAGGGCTGGAGCACCTCTCCTATGAGGACAGACTGAGGGAGTTGGGGTTGTTCAGTCTGGAGAAAAGAAGGCTCTGAGGAGACCTTATAGTGGCCTACCAGTATCTTAAGGGGGCCTACAAGAAAGCTGGGGAGGGACTTTTTAGGATGTCGGGTAATGGTAGGACTAGAGGGAATGGATTAAAACTAGAGATGGGACGATTCAGACTGGACGTTAGGAAGAAGTTCTTCACCATGAGGGTGGTGAGACACTGGAACAGGTTGCCCAGAGAGGTGGTGGAAGCCCCATCCCTGGAAGTTTTTAAGGCCAGGCTGGACGGGGCTCTGAGCAGCCTGATCTAGCGGGGGGTGTCCCTGCCCATGGCAGGGGGGTTGGAACTAGATGATCTTTGAGGTCCCTTCCAACCCTGACAATTCTATGATTTATAGAAAGTTCATTTTTAAATCACTGTGTAGAGTAAAAGAGGGCTGAAAACAACTCGTGTCTCTTAGCTCTCCCCAGCCCTGAGTTGCCCACTAGCTGACAGTGGGATTGGAATATTTTTATTATCCAAAATGAAGAAATCAGTCATGTACATAACTTTAGACCTGCAGATTAACTTTGTGAAATTAATTGTTTAAGGTTTCAACAGTTGACACTCGAGCTGTAAGGTGTAGGTGATTCGATCCGATAGCCTCAGCCAAATGTCCAGAGGAAGGGCTCAGCGTGCAATGATGTGGAAGAGAAATGTCATCTGTATGAGCAGGCCTGAAAACACCATTTCTGTGAGTAAACCCCGAAGTAAAATTCTTCCTTTGGCCAGCCACCCCCAAACCAACAGGCCAAGGTGCCCCTCGGGGGCTTCTGGCTCCTAATAGCTCCTGCGAAGAGCAGGCAGGATTTCAGCTGGCTTCCATTAAACTGGGAGAGAGGGTGGAACTGACTGGGATGCCTCTTGGTTTTGGGTTGCTTTATGACCTTGCCTGACATCCATAGTGTGTTAAAAGATTTGTAGGGCTCCAGGTACATGATGGGCCTCCCCAGCTTGTGATACAGGCTGGTACATAAACCATCGGAGCAGCAGCCCCTCTGCAATGGGGCATTTGGACTCAGTCACAAAATAGAGGTTTACTATCGCTATTAATGACCATTAATGGCTATTAAAGAGAGCGAAACTGCCAAAGTGTCAGCCCAGCTGATGGGTAAAGGCACCAGCTCACTGGGACCGGGCAGGCTGGGAATACAGAACACAAATGTGCTACAAATGCACTACCAGGAAAAAAGCACCCGGGGTCGTGGTGGGTGGCACGCCAGCAGGATCCCCATTGTGGCATTTTGCAGTTGTCCTTTTCTGGTGCAAAAGCCAGGATCCCCATTTACGACAGATGTAGACTGGAATATTGTCTTGCAGCCCAGACGGTGCATGACATTAGTAGCTGTTCGCCTGCTACAGAAGAGGGTTATTACTAGAATTAGTGCTGATGTACATGGACCGTTCTTCTGGGGAGGGAAAAAAATAAGGAATTTGCAGAGGATCCTTTCTGGCTTCTTGTAGTTCCCCACTGAATGGCCAGCACAACAAATCAGAGTGGTTGTCACCAGTGTCCAGCTGTGCCCTGGGGTAAGGGCGCTGCTGAACCCCCAGCAGGATTCGTGCCGTGCTGGGTGCTCGGATCGGTGCGTTCTGCTTGGCGGCACCAGAGACGGGCGCTGCCGTTTCGGAAGATACTTTTTTCTTCCTGCAGCCTCACTTCATAATTTGGGCAAGCACCACGTGTTTGTTTTTCCAGTCCAGTGTTGCCCAGAAGCCACTTGCAAGAATTGAAAGCCCCCTGGGGTGGAGCATGGGCAGGATGGGTCCCTGCATTGCTCATTGAACACACAGGCTGATGGCAATCGCACGAGAATCAGGCTGGAGGCTCCCACGGATGCCAAGATGAGTTGGATCAAGCCAGTAAATCCATGCGTTGGATCAAGCCAGTAAACCGATCATAAGCCATCATCTCCTGGACCAGGGTGTTCTTCGCCTTTGGGGAGCGAGCCCGGTTAAACCAGAGCAGCAGGAGGTCCAGGTATCTGGGGTGCCATCAGTATTGGCCCCACCAAAGCCAATGTAGTCACATAAATCAACATCTGCCCAGGATTCGGGCCCCGGTTTTTATGAGATATCTGTACTGGAGAATGTCCTGCGTGGCTGGCAATCGAATTAGCGAGGGGCCAGAAGAATGCATTCTGATGTTGCCATCGTCTGAATTAGATTCGCCTATTTCTTCACAATTTATTTTGATAAAAAAACAAAACAAAACAAAACAAACTGCTGAAATCATTTCACTCAATTTCAAAGGGACACATATTTCCTCCTGGAGGATTAAGCCAAGCCAGGAGCCCAGCCAGGCGCTGCCACCGTGCAGAGCAGAGAGGAGATTTCCTGCCGTCCTCAGCGCAGCCTCCGCGACCCGCTGCCCCCGCGACGGACCTTGAGACTCTTCGAAATTGCGCCCGCGGGACGAAGTTTAAAAAATCGCAGGAGACTCCGTGAGCGCACCTGGGGCACATCTGCCCGGCTGTCGGGCAGCCGTGGAGAAAACAGCAGCCTGGGATAGGGAACCGGCAGCCTGGCAAGGCACGGGCTGAGGAAGGAGAGAGACAGCAAACAGGACATTTCTATGTGGCACGTCAGTTTAAGCAAATGTGGAGAGGAAAAAGTCTGAAAAATATTTTTATTATAGTGGTGAGAGAAATGGTGTGAAACAATTGCAAACGGAAGGACCCGTACCTCTCATGCCTGTGTTTTCTCATGCGAGATTTAAGACGTTGCATGACTTCCAACTCTGCTCTTATCTCTGTCCCCAGAGGACATTATTATTACTAGTCAGACTGTTCAAATACAAATGTTTGATGGCAAATAATATTTTTCGAGAATTTAATTGCCATTTGTTTCCTAATTAAAACTTAGCCTCGTCGTGTCAGCTAGTTCCAAACAGGAATGTACGAAAAACTACATTGAGTGCTTTACCCATCAGAGGTGGTCGAAGTACCTTCGTTACGAGGATCCAGGAGAAAGCTGGATGAATTTGTAGAGCATTTCTCCAGGAGGCCAGAGCTGCAGCACTCGTTCCCCTCCTGAGATCCAGCGTGCCTAATGCAACGGCACTGCGAAGGCGGAGGCTGTCTTCTGCAAAAATTGCCCCTTCTGGAATAGTCAGTGAATAAACGCAGCAGCAGAAATGGCCATTAATTACTCTATTTGTTTTCCACATTGCCTCTCGCTGCTTATTAGCGTAGCGTTAAGGAGACGGGCCGCGGCTTCAGTCCCGCTGCGGGCGCTGCAGAGGAATGCCCGTGTGCGGGGTCTGGATGTGCCTCCTGCCCCGCTCCGCACGCCGCGGGTGGGCAGAGGGGACAAAGCCACCCCGCGTATCCCAGAAGCGCAACAGCCTGTTTCCTTGGGACTAAAAACATCCTTCTCCGCCATGTCCCGCACGGCTGAGCACAGGAGCGGTGACTCTGCACCTTCTTGTCTCTGCTGGAGGGCAAGATTGGGAAAAACACAGCAGACTGCCTAATTTTTACTAAGAATAGTTTGCATTTATTTATCTCTTTCTTTCCTCTGGGCACTTTACCGTTGCTTACTAATGAATCCTCACACAACCTCGTTAAGCAGAAGCCGCTGCTCCGGTGCTTTACCTCCAGGTAACCCTGCGGTCGGAAGCTGATTTCAAACCCTGTGGCGCTCAGTGGAGGCGGCGTGGGGATGGGATTTCTGCCCTCTCCCTTTAGCCAAGCGCGCCGTCGCACCCCAGGTAATACTGCCAAAAGTCAGGGAAGCAGCAGAATTAACCTCTCTGCTTGGCTACTACACAAACAAGCCAGGGAGAGTGGGATCCCAGGGGGATCTGTCACCAATAAATACATCATCCTCTCCCAGCGCTGCTGAGGAGGAGCAAGGAACGCAGCAGATTTTTGGCTGTTGGGTTCGCTCGCTCTGTAGACAGCAGCGTCCCGTGGAGGGAACTGAGGTAAACACTGCTTCATGCTCTTAATCTCAAACTATGTGCATTTCTGGTAGTATATCAGACATATTTTTAAAAAAACAGCATTTAATAATCTTCTATGTGAACATTCCCCTCAAGAGGTATATTGCTAGCGTTTAGCCATGCATAGCAGCAGAGATCTTATTTGTTGTCAGATGACAAATAAATTTGTTGTCAAGTAACCTGCCAAAGGTTCGAGGGCAGCAGGACGAACATGTCTCCGTCCTGGTGTGCCGTTTTGCACCGTTATTTTTGCACCATTATTTTTGCACCATTTGATGGGATGGCGTTAGTATAGGGCGCACACCAATAAATCTACTTCAGACTCGCTGCTCTCTGTGGTATCATCTGTCATCCCGCGAAGCAGAGCGGTGCAAAATTAAACATTTAAATCTTACACAGATGGTAGGAGAAACTCGCTCCTCAGAAGGAAGGAGCAGCAAGAGAGGAGGCAGGGTTTCTTGGCGCTGCGATGGATGCAGGCAAAACCCTGCGCTCCAGCCCAGACAGGCCTCGAGACACGTTTAAATTGATTGAACGGTATCAGTCAGCATCCACTGAAATGTCAGGAGATACTTAAGTGCATTCAGAGCGTGCGTGAGTGGATCATATTCTGACCTCTGCTAACCCCGGCATCGATTAATTCAGGGTTTTCTTTACCTAGGGGAATACACACACAGAGAGCACTGTTTATAAACACCCACAAATACTACACACAAACACTGAAACCAACACACACTGCATAAAACAACACACACACACAAAAAAAAAAGCAACCCCCACCTGGAACACACACAAACACTAATCCTGGGATACAGCCGAATGGTAACTCGGGGAATGGGACTTTTCTGCAAAGGGATGCGCAGGGGCGGCTGCAGGGTTGTGCCACCACCTCCCGTCGCACTGCAAATACGGTTTTTTTCAATAAATGGTGAAGAGAACACCTTTTGTTACAACCCACCGCTGTTTTGGTTCCAGCTGCTGGTGCCACACCGGCCAGCACCAATGGAAACGCAAGGGCAGAAAGAAGTTGTTTCTTAACCGGGTTTTTCTCTTAGCCATCACCTAGGAATTGCCACCAAGAATGCCTCTGAAGCGTACGTTACACGGAGTAAAAAGGAGAGCATTATGAATCCTAAGTGGCATTTTTGGGGCCGTTATTATTATCACCATCACTGTGAAGTCATTTAAATATTTTAGGAAACGAAAGGGCCTTCTTCGGCAAGGCAGTGCACGCCTGTATGTGCCGGTTCGGTTCCACAGACAGCAACGGGCGCTGGTTTAAATCAACATTTTCAACAAAAAGCGGGTTCTCAGATGGTTCATAACGAGCTGCTCGGTGGCCAGCCCTGGGTTTCTCTGTGCTTTCTCCTCCCCGTGGTGCGGCGGCACCGTGATGGTGGTGCTCAGCATCACTATCAGGTCAGCGCCCACAAGCTCCCTGCAGCGCCGTTCCTTCTTTTTGCACCTTCACATTCCGGGAAACGAAAACCCGCTCTCTCCATGGAAATACCTGTGAGTGGTGAGGGACGGTGGGGCTGCGGGAGCCGCAACTCGGCTGTCACCTCGGAGGAGCCGGCAAAACGCACGTGTCTGCTCACGCAACCAGGCCAAGGATGCGGCCAGGCTGACAAATGTTTACTCCTGGTTAAACAAATTAAAATATCCCTTTTAAGAGTGGAGCCAAGCAGTTTTGGACCCGTCATGAGGCAACGCCAGCCTTTCTCATCAAAACTCAAACATTTTAAAACTTCAAAATGAGGTGCAGACCATGGGTTTTGCCTTGGTTGGTAAATGAGCGTGCTACAGCACGGGGCACCGTCTACACTTATGTATTTACAACTAATCAGGCAATAATTCTGCGAGCATTGATGAGGGTGCACAGCTGTATGTGCCGGTTTGGCTCCACAGACAGCAACGGGCGTTGGTTTAAATTAACATTTTCAACAAAAAGCGGGTTCTCAGACGGTTCATAATGAGCCGCACGGTGAAATCCTCCCAGCTGTATACTCTACCTACCTTTAATCAGATCATTAACTTCCACAAAGATGTAGGAAGGAGGAGTGGCGGCACTTGAAAAGAGCTCAAAACAAGCTGAGTTTTAAACTTCAGACTTGTCATTGACTTAGCCTTTCATTGAGCCAATTATTTATGACATATTTGACGAAATTCAGGGAAGAGAGAAGCTGCAATCTGCATATCTGCTTGGCTGCGGCAGAGCTACTACTACAGTGATAGCGGGGGACGGGAGCGAGGGGCTCTGCCGGGAGCCCCCCGCGCCCGGGGACGGCCGGGGACCCCAGGCGTTGGGTGCCAGCGCCCGGACTCATCTTGCGCCATGATTCGCCAGCAAAGGAGTTTCAACGACGGCATTTCACACAGACGTTGTTTATTTGCATCCAGTTTTTCTTACGCATTTCGATAAACGATGAGGAAATTAATTGCAAGGACACGCGGCCAACCTGCTGATACCCTCATGCCGGCGGGGGCTGAGGCGTGGGGATCCCGGGGGAGCGCCCACGGCGTGTCTAAGGCCAATAAACGAGGCTCCCCCCTCCATGGTTACTTAAGATATATAAACCCACACTGGCGGGGGCTTTGCCCCCCGGTTGCAGCACCGGGAGCCGGCCCCCTCCTCCCCGCTTCCCGGGGCGGGGGCAGCGGGCCCTCACCTGCGGTGGGGCGGGCGATGCGGGACCCACCGGGCCGCGGTCCCCCTCCCCGGGATCCCCGCGGGCGGCTCCCCCCGCTCCGGTCCCCGTCCCCCCCCCCAACTCCCGCCCCCGCTCCGGCGCCCGCCGCCGAGGAATCCAGGTCCGGATTTTCGCAGGCGCCGCCGCGCCGCAGCCCCTCACGCCGCCGCCGGCGGGCAGCCCCTGCGGCCGCGCCGCCCGCCCATGGCCGCCCAGCCCCGCCGCCGCACTCCGACCTGCCCGCCCGGCGCCGCGGGGGCCGAGCCGGGCTGCCCTGCCGCCGCCATGGGCCCGGCGGGGGCGGGCGAGCGCTGAGGAGCCGCGCGGGGCGGGGGGGCCCCGTCCCAGCCCGGCCCGGCGGGGGTGGGGGGGGGTTTCCCGCTCGCCCGCCCGCCGCGGCGGCCGCGGGCTGAGGGCGCGCAGGGCCGGCGGCGAGCCCCGGGCGCGGAGGGCGGGGAGGCGGCCGCTGCCCCCCCCCGCCCCGCCGCCTTCACACACACACACACACACACACACACACACACACACGCACACACAGGCGCACCCGGGAGGCGCTCGGCGGCACCGGCGGAGGGGGAGCCGCCGCCGCCACCCGCCTCAGCTGCCCGCTCTCCTGCCGCCAGCCTCCCCCCCCGCCTCCCCGCCTCTGCCGCCTCGGGGGCGGCTGCCCCCGGCGGAGCCTCCATCTGCAGCCCGGCGGCGGGAGCGGGAACATGGCGGACCTGGAGGCGGTGCTGGCCGATGTCAGCTACCTGATGGCGATGGAGAAGAGCAAGAGCACCCCGGCGGCCAGGGCCAGCAAGAAGATCACCCTGCCCGAGCCCAGGTACCGCCCGCACCGGCCCCCGGGGACCCTGACCGGCCCCGGCCCGGCGGCCTCCCCGGCCCGTCCGTCCGTTGTCCACCCCCCCGCCATCCCGCGGTGCCGAACATAACGGTCCGGTGGCCACCGGCCCTCCCCGCCGTTCCCGGGCACCCCGCGGCCTCTGGGGCGAGCAGCGGGGACGGGTTGGGTGCCTTTATGTGGAACAACTTCTGGGAGGGGGGGGGGTCTATAGGTGGGTGAAGATGTGGAGAAGCCGGCTTCTCCCGGGGGGGGGAATCCCCCCCTCCCCCCCAAACCCACCCCGCTCTTCGGGTGTTTATTTCATCCTAAACTTGATGCTTCATCCAGAGGGTGAGAAATTCTTTAAGTGGCGAGCTGAATAAAACAGTAAACCCAAACTGAATCATTCTCTCACTGTTTTATTCTGCAAAGCTATTATTTTTTTAAAAATTATATATAATTTTTTAATTTTTTTTTTTTTTTCTGGGTGATGCTTCGTGAGGTTTGACACCGGTGCAGGGAGGGAGGACGGGCTCAGGAGAGAGGTTTTTCTCTTAGCAAGCAGCTCCTGGAGCAGAGGTGCCGTACAGCAATGAACTGGTGCAGGTCTGAGTCCAGCAGCCGGCTCTGTTGCCCTGGGCTTCCACGGGTCTGGCTGGGTGAGCGGACGGGTGTCTGGACACCGCTGAGGTTCCTTTTCTTGGGGTTCGATGGGAAAAAGCAGCTTTTCTTCTGAACGACAGTCCCTGGTTATGCACGCATTATAAAATCACCTGAGTGTTGCTTACTTGTTTATTGCTGAAATTAAAAGTAAGCTTTCCCTCCCTTTCATGGCTCCCTGTGTGTGTATGTGTATATATATATATATATTTATGTATATATATATAAAGAAGATTTAGCCAGCAAATAAAATATTGCAACAGAAAAAAAGATCTAAACCAAAATTGACTGTAAAATGTGGCGGCAGTTTGCAAGCCTGCTGGTGGCCTAGCCAAGCTGTCTGCCGTGAACGAGAGAGCACCGAAGCCCTCTTCCCACTTGTTCACTCAGGTGTTTTTTTTTTTTCTGCCTTTGTGCCTGAATTCTGGGTAGCGCAGGGAGGCTGCAGAGCAGGGGGAAGGTAGGGGGCATGGGGGGTGCCCACCCCACCTTCACCCCCCCTTGCAGAGGTGGTGAAACCCCCGATGGAGAAGTTTGGCCGTTGTTTTGATGGTCTGGTTGAGGATGGCTTGCTGGACAGATGAAGGTGCCTGTTTTTCTCCTGGTACGGGTAAATGCTTGTAAAAATAATGAGTATCTATAAAATTTAGCCTGTGCTGTTAGCTTGAGGTACAGTATGCTTTACTGGGAGTGCTGGTAGCTTTACGTTTATCAGTGCTTTCGTTATTTCTGTTGGTGTCCTTAGTCTCGGGAATGTGCCATGGTGCTCCCGTTTGCAACAGGGACACGAGCCCTCTGGGGAGGTGGAAGGTGGAGATGCGGAGAGGGTGCAGAGGAGGAGTCCTTCCAGTGCCGTGAGAAATACCAGCACCCTCACCGTGAGCGATACCAGCACCCTCGGCGCTTCTGGGGAGGCTGGAAATCTGCTGCCAGGACCGATGTCCCTTGTGCAAAGCATGGCGGAAGCCTCGCAGCACGGCAGGAGGCCTGAAGGACCTGCGGCGTTCTGCTCTCCTTCTCCAGGATTTGCGTGGTGTCAATGTTTGGTGGTTTCCCCAGGTTGGGAGAGGTTGTGTTCCCCCGCGTGGGGCTCCGCAGGGTGGGAAGCGGCAGCCGGGTGCAGGAGGAAGTTCAGCAGAGTAGGAGGAAAGGTAAAGGGTTAGGTGGCTGAAATGCCTCCTCGCTCCCAGAGCTGCATGTGGAAGAACCTGTTTGCAGATTGCGTGAAATATTAAAGGAAAAAGCTTGTTTGCCTTCCCCCCCGGACTGTCGTGCTGTGAAGAAGGTGAGAAGCCTTAAGGGAGGGAGAGGTTTGCAGCTGTAAGCGATGCCAGGGTGCCATGGGACGGGGGACATGTAAGACAGCTCAGCAGATGAATGAGAGGAAGCGGGGACATAAATGAGAACAGAGACTTAGCTAAGCCTGGGACCACAAACGGCTCTAGGTCGCTTGAAATGACTGAACTTCTCAGCTTCTAACTGAAACCAGGGATTTCCTCATGCAGTAGGAAATTGTGACCGTTATTCTGGTGTCAGATGTCTTCATGCTGGTTTCTGGTTGGGTTTTTTTTGATCCCTCTCATTAAAGCAGACATGGTGTGTTGGGTATACTTAAATATTCTGCATCACTGGCAAAGTGATTCATTTAAAATTACATAAATCGGCTGCTTAAATGCGGGTTGATATAGTAACAGTAAAAAAAATACAACACACAAAGTCCTCTCTTACATGAATTTGAAATCAAACAATTTTTCCAAATAATTTTTTTATTTCTCTGCACGTGTGTGAGAGCAGCTCCTTGGAGGAGCGTGAGCACAGCTCAGTAATGCTGGGTGTCCTCGCGTCCGGCTCCTGGCTGTCATTGGGACAGATAGCGGGAAGGTCACTGGAATATCACATCCACGCTTGAAAATAAATATCTCGGCCTTATTGCAGCGCTCTTCCCGCAGGAATGCATTTGGTGTCGGTTTATCTCTGTCGGACAACCACTGCGTCCTGTGCTGCTGGCGTTATCTCCTCAAGAAATATTACAAAGGTTTTACCCCTCTATTAGGATTTGTCTCTTTGCGGGAGCCTGGTACACCTGTCGGCACTGTTTTATCTTTCTGAGATAAGGCTGACACTAAATGAAGTAAATGAGTTTACTGTAATGCAAATTTGAGGGGGCTTCCTGTTTACAAGGAAATAGCTGTAGTGCAGGCAGAATAAATTCCAAGGCTGCAGGCCAAGGCTTAGCAGCAAATAAACTACGAGAGTGAAGAGTTTATTGGCCGTGGGGCTGATTATTGCTGAGTTTACGTGAAGCATCCTCAGACTGTTTTTGTACCCAAATCGTTCAATATCACAGGTTGGGAAGAAAGCGGACAGAAAATGCTAACGAGACCAGACTGCCTAAGGAAGAAGCTCAGTGTGTTTTTGTTTTGTTAAAACACCAAAACAAAACAACCCTTTTTCCATCCTCTGTCATCTGCTTTTCCTTCCCTTTTGCGTTTCCTCCTTTCGTTCCTAAGAGCCTTGCCAAGAACTGGGAAAGCTGCGATATCTTTCACTTTTACATTGCTTCTTAAAAGCCTGGTTTGGGGGTAGATTTGCATGGGTGGACAGAAGGGCTGTCAAAGGCAGAGTGACCTGCAGAAATAGAACCTAAAATGGGAAAGAAGACATAGGTATTGAAATATGAGCAAATCTGAAACCTTAATCTTTTTCTACAGTATTGTTTTAAGTTTGGGGGGAGCGGAGCAAATGAACCACACTCCGAATTTTTTAGGTTTATTCGGCAGACTTCTGAAGTTTTTTTCCTTTTCCGTTTCAATTTTAGATTTCCCTTATTTTGGTCAAAGGGAGTGGAAGAACATTATCTAACAGCTGTTTTTATTTGCCAACAGCTCCTTCTGTTTTGAGTAAAGGATTTGCATAACGTGAAGTTGAGGAAAAAATGGTCCAGGAAATCAGATAACTGGAATCAAAGAGGGTGCAGGGCTTGCATATGGCACTGTTGTCTGTCCTCACGCTGCCGGCGGCCGGCCTCGCCAGGAAAGTTGACATTAAAGCTTCCTTGCTATAAACATCACGTAAGCTTAGGGTGCTTTCGGTGTACAAATACCAAGGGCATGGTAACAAAACATAGCATGCATCTGCCCAGGCGTCTCTCCCGCTTCTCTCGCTGCAGTCGTAGGTGTTTCTTATCTCATCTTACCTTTTCTAACCTGCTTATTTTAGTAATTCCCTTGCTTTCAAGTTAATTCATGTTTTTCTCTCAACCTTTTTCTTTGGTCTCCTGTCTTCCTCTGAATTCTGTCCCTTTTGGGGGGCAAAAAAGGGCATGTTTCAGTCCCTTTTTTCTTAAAAATCACACGTTTAACGTTACATTTTTAATAAGTTACCATCCCATCTTCGCTTTACCTCTGGAAGTGAAGGCCAACATGCTGGTGCCCCAGGTGCTTCTTGCTGGGGCGGTTTAGTCTGTGACGTGCCCTTTGCTTTCTTACCTAGTATTCAAACTAACTCGTTTGCAACTCTAATTGAGGTTCACCGAATGCATGGAGGTTGCTTTTTTCTTTTCCAATTCCATCCTGAGCTATTTGTGATTCGCCTTCTTCCTGTTACAGCGCTGAATATTGGCGAAACCCAAGCGACATGTCCCTCTAGGAGTTAAGCATCATTACTCTCTCCTCTGTTGCTTTTTCAATTTTGTTCTCTTGGCATTACTATCCTCTTTCTCTGAATTTCATTTGTTTCTTTGATATGTCCTTCAGCGTGTTCTTGTACCTCTTGAAACTTCTGTAATATCTCTCAGTTACAGGCTGAAACTCCTCTGTCTCTGCTGTCAGTCTCAGTTACTTCGACGGTATTTTCTCTGGCTTTGTTTAACGCCTTCTTGTTGTGCTTACTCATTTAGAGTGCTGTCTCTAAGAAAATTTTCCTGACAATTGTTCATGTAATTTTCATATTTGTTGCTATTCTGCTCATGTCATCCCTTTGCATGTTTCTAGGTGCTTCTTTGTTGCTTCCCGCTTACTGTTCAGTGTTGGGCTTCTGCAGGTGGCATTTAGTTTGCTGAGCATCTCTTCAATGACATCTCAGTGTCATGGTTTTGAAAGCTGCCAGTGCTGCCGTCTCCCGGTGTTCCCCTCCATGAGCTGAGAGCCACTGCCTGTTTTGCTCCATGCTGTTCCTTGCCATCGGGTCCACAAAATGCCTCCTCTGAATCCCTCATTAAAACGCTCTTCCGTTGTGAAGCTTATGAAGTTTGACTGTGATTAATTTGCTAGGGCTTGCGGTGTTGATGGAGCATTTGCCGTGTTTACCAGTGGTGTTTCCTGTCTGCCTCCTTCCATCCATTTGGGTAACGGTTTTAAACTGAAGGAGGGGAGATTTAGATGAGATCTCGGGAAGAAATTCTCTGCTGTGAGGGTGGTGAGCCCCTGGCCCAGGTTGCCCAGAGAAGCTGTGGCTGCCCCATCCCTGGAGGGGTTCAAGGCCAGGTTGGACGGGGCTTGGAGCAACCTGGTCTGGTGGGAGGTGTCCCTGCCCAGGGCAGGGGGTGGCACTGGGTGGCCTTTAAGGCCCCTTCCAACCCAAACCGTTCCATGATGATTCCCTTGTCTCCCATGGCAAGTGTGGGATCTGGAATGCCTTTTCGTGGTGTTGGTCCCTGGCACGGCACAGCAGGGTCTAACAGGGTCTCATCAATGATGTTGATACCCCAAATTCCTCCTTTATGTGCGGGTCGTTTGGAGAATGTCATAGCTCCAGGAAGCCTTGTGCTATATTATGCTCCTTTCTCACTGAATGCAAATGGTAGAAATCTTTAAAAGTGCTGTTTTCCTGTTTCCAGAAAAAAGTAGGTCCCGGTTTTGCAGAGGCTTATGCTTTTACCGGGCTTTGCACAGAAATGGTGCCAATGAGTGCAGAATTAAATAGGAGATGATGTGGAGGATTAAGGATCTAACAGTTAATTCAGACAAATTTGTGTCACAGTAACTTTAGCTCCGTAAGGTGGTGGTACTTTATTGAAGCTTGTTCCATCTGCTTGTGGCAATAATGACTGTAAATCATTTTAGTAGAACTTCTTAAGCTTCACTGTCTAAAATTTCAAAACAGTTTAGGTTTTTGTTTGACATTTACAATTTTTTTTTTTAGCATCAAGCAGGATTGTTTCCTGGTATTTTTATACTGTTTCCAGTATTTACGAAAAACTGATTTGAAAAATTTGAAGTAAGAACTTAAAACCGGCCTGCAGGACACTCAAACTGTTCGAAGTGGTTTCATCGACCTGTAATTTGTGAAGCTACAGAAGGAAAAAGGATTCTAAATGAAATGGTTTTATAAACTGATTTATTATTTTGGAGCTATGCTCTGTCCTGCTGTTTGAGTTGAACGTTTGAGCAAAGAGTAAAGGAAGTAAAGCTTGGTGAGAGCTAAAGATGGCTGAATGTGGTGTACACCAGGCAAGTGTTCTGAGAACCAGGGTTCTGTAGGTGAACCTGAAGTAGGTAAGCGTCGGAGGCAAGCACCGTGGATTGGAACTTCTCAAAGGTCAGAGTGTTCCTGTGAAATGGAGCATCTCATGGTTCACCGGACACTTTCTTGAAGCGGGTAGTAAATGATTTGAATGGGGTTGTTCCATGTTACTCTGCTTCCTACAGCATCGCCATCTAGTTAGCGTGACTGCTGTTTCTGAGGTGACGAATGTCTCTCATTTCGGTTTGTCCTGCTCAGGGTGAGTAGAGGTGGCAGAGTAGTTAAAAACTCAGTTTTGTTTAGAAATTCAGCCTCCTAACTTTGCTGTCAGTAGGTGTTTGGTGAGAAGGTAGTAAAAAGATGGCTTTCTCAATATCGTTTAGTATACATAGGGAAAGCCAGGGCTGCTAACAAAGCATACTTGCTTGTGATCTCATTAGCTTTGTACTACAGTACTTTCTTAGCAGGAAAAATATGTGTTTTAGGGATGGGAATGGACCATCACAGTGTAGGAGCCTGTGTAGGAGGGCTCCCGCTTGCTGCGGATGCTGCTCTCCGCATGGGTTGGGTGCTGTCTCCCTTGGGAATTCAGGTCCTTATTTGTGTGACTGCAGTGTCTGATACCTTAATAAAAGACAGGCCTATGCAGAAGCGCATGGGGAGACGAAGGTCCTGTTGCAAAGCCCTTGCAGCTTTAACAGATGAGAAATGAGAGTTTGGAAGAAGGGCTCTGTCGTTACCTACATTGTACAGATCAGCAGCTAAGCCAAGTAGAAAATAAGTGATGTACACACTTATAGGAATGCATAGGAACGTTTGGCAGATGCGGGGTTTGAAGTTGGATTTTTGGAGCTTCAGATAAGCGGTGGAGGCCTGAGACTGTCCCAGCTCCTGGGCATAGGGTACTTGGAGTGTCTTGGGGCCGAGGAAAGAAATTCTTTGCTGTGAGGGTGGTGAGCCCCTGGCCCAGGTTGCCCAGAGAAGCTGTGGCTGCCCCATCCCTGGAGGGGTTCAAGGCCAGGTTGGACGGGGCTTGGAGCAACCTGGTCTGGTGGGAGGTGTCCCTGCCCAGGGCAGGGAGTGGAACGGGATGGGCTTTAAGGTCCCTTCCAACCCAAACCATTCTGTGATTCTATGAAAGAGATCTGGCCTTAAGAGAGATGTTCCGATTAGTTCTCCTGTGGGGTTGCTGTAAGGCTGAAGCTTATGTTTTGAAATATAGACTTTCCCTTGGGTGTCATTACCTTAATTAAGAAAAAAGGTAAATGAGGGTGATCTGGGAAGAGATCAGCGTGCAGACTTCTGTGCTAAAAACAGAGGGATGTTTCTAGGGACATTTCTGGGGAAAGCTTCCATCGTGTGATGTTGCGTTCTAGGTATAACGCATCTGTGTGATCCCATGTGGAGCTAGTGCCTGATGCGGACGGGCTGTGGGTGCCGATGCCGGGACCAGCCTGGAGCCGCGGCTGGAGCGTCCTCTGGAGAGAGCTGAGCAGAGCTGTGGCACGCGGAGCACGCTTGGTGTCTCTGGTGGGAGATACCTACAGGCGGGTTTGTCTTCCCAGTAAATTTAATAAACTTTATAGCTGTTACTCCTTTTATAGGTAGGATGGCTTTTCAGTGCTTGGACCTTCTCCTCTGGAATGTTTTCAGCAAAATGCTGGAACTGCAACATCAGGAGATGAACGTCTGCAGCTCTTAGTTTGTGTTCTGGTGAAATCATGTGGAATGGCCTGGTTTAATCTTCTTATCAATAATAGCATTTTTTGGGGGTAATTAATAGAATTAGAAAAAAACCTATCAGGAGCCGTCAGGTCCAGGTGCATAAACTGATTCACATAATTTAATTGAACTAAATTGAGGTAAAAGCAGCAGTTTCTAGCTTTAGAAAATACAGCTGTTTTCCACGTAAAGAGCTTCACCCCATGCTTACTACTTTTTCCAAGAAAGTCGTTCTGATACTGAATAAACACCTATATAAACGTGCCTTGCATAAATAGGTAAAATTTTTGAGAGTCTTAGGAGAAATTGCTTCTATATAGGACCCCCCCCAGTCCTCTTCCAGTGCGCCAGGAATTTGTCCTGTCAGCATGTGTCATGTCCTGTTGAGAGGGGAACCGGGGAAAGGGCAGATTTCTCAGGATCTGGTAGAGCTGTGCAAATCAAAGCCTTCACTAAAGGCCAAGAGGAATTCAGGCCAGCTGCGGCAGAGGGTTTGGGATGCACCTGACGAGCATCGGCTGCACCCTGACCTCCCAGCACTTCCCTGCAGCCTGGGGACACGGTGGGGATGTGGGATGGAGCTGGCGACGGATGGGTGCTCCTCGCCCAGGAGGAATTGCTACCTCTGCGTAGCGTTTAGATGAGAAAAGAGCTCCCAGTAGCTTACGTACCCTCCCAGAAAATTAAAAAGCACGGGGGAACCCAATAAATTCTTCCGACCTGGGAGGAAGAGCTTTTCTCCCAAGGGCAGGGTGCAGAATGCACCCTCCGTGTGCCAGCTCTGGCTGATGTTCTGTTTATTACATCTCTGTCTTAATTGCTGAAGGTAAAGCAAGCTCGGTGAATAAATGGAACTTGAAATGAAAATAAGACAAAATGTGGGTTGGCATTTTACTCTTGAGGCGTCAAGTGTCTGGCAGGATAAGCCTGGCTGTCCCGGGAGCAGAGAGGATCTGGAGGGAGTCGGGTCGGACGGCATTTTGCCGACTGCCCTGGAGCGTTTTGGCTTTCCTGGCTTGGATTCCCATCCTTGGCGAGCTGTAAGGACAGCCCAGGCAGTGCCTCGCAGGTGACATTCCTTTCCGAGTCTTCTCATCATCTGCTATTTTTCTGAAGCATGGCAGCCCTCTGTCTTTCCCATCGCATTCTGTTCATCGGCACATTTAAGCAAGTCCATGTCTCTGTGTATCAGTCCTCTTGAGTTTTGTTTTTTTTTTTTTTTTACCCCAGGTATGCCCAGTCTTCTTTCTAAATTGATCTAATGATTACGGTTACTTCCTTCACATCTCCTCCATATTTCTGGGACCTCAAAATAACTGCCAGGTTAAAACGCATGATGAGGAGCAAAAAAAAAAAAAAAAATCACTGAAGATGACTTTACGCTTCTGTTTTTGTTCTGCTTTAGGAGAGGTGCTGCTGTGGTGTTTGGGATGCAGGCTCTGGGGGATGCTCACCTCTTCAAAGGGGGGTGTTTCTTCCGGGGGGAGGGGGGGGAAATACGGGAAGTATTTTTTAGTTTTAACTTGTTTGAAAGAGTCCTGAGAAGTTCTAGGAATCTGGAATCTAGGAATCTAGATCTAAGAATCTAAGAGATTCTTAGGCCCAGTATTTCCAAAAAGTTTCACTTTTGATCGGTCTTGCATCACTAAACCTTCTAAATGCGCTCTTATAAAGGGCAAAAAAATAAATATCTTGGCTGTAATGGCTGTGTGCCGTTCTGCCGCTGCTCTGAATTGTACTTGTTGACCCCATCACGCTTTGAGTTCAGAGGCCTCTGAGGCAGGATCTTTGGTCCAATTTTAGCAACTTTTTGATGGATTTGGATAGTGCGAATAAACATTTAAGTCTCTGTAAAAGTGCATCCTGAGACTATAAATGAATAAATAAATCACGGGCGAATGCAGTGTGTTTCAATCAACGTTGGCCGTAGTTTTTGGTAACTCAGTTAATGTTTATACTTGCACGCTACTTTTAAAGAAGGCTCTAAACATTTTGGAGACATGGGAAGATGAAAAAAAACTGGCACGCCTTCAGTAATTTTTTATTTGTTTTAAAAAAAAAATTATGATTGACAAATTACTTAATTGCAGTAGGAACGGGAAGATGTGATTTTGCTCCGATTTCTCTGTCTTGTAATTTCTCAGTAGCAGCATTCTGGTGGAGGGGCAAGTCCTTGACATTACAATTCAGTGTAATTATTCCTGAAAAATTCATGTACTTAGAAGCTTTTATATTAGTTTCAGATTTCAGCAATGATAATGCAAATGATCCTCAAGGAACAGGAGGCTAAGTGCGTTTTTCTAAATTGTAGCTGCATAGCTATTGCATTTGGCTGCCTTGTTGTAAACTTTCTCCATTAATACAATTTGCATAAGTGAAGCTGCTTTGTCTCCTGGATGAGCTGCACGCACCGGAGAGGGGGTTGTGTGGGGAATTAATCCCTTCCATCGCAAACAGGCTTCTGGGGTGCAATATGCTATTAATCATCCTTGACAATTATAAGAGCGTTAGTTCAGTGTAGTGAAACGACTTGGCAGTGGGTTTAGACTTAAACTTTAGAGACGGAAAATGGGATAGAAGCGGGTGAAACTGGGACAGAAGGTGGCAGAGCCCTGTTCTTGCCCGGTGGGCCACCTAGCACGAGGCTGGCTGGGTTGGGTTGGTGGTGATGTGTGTGTCGGTGTGTGCCCCCCCACCCCCGGGGGCATGCGCCTGGCTGGGCTGGGCTACTGGATTTGTCAGCTGGTGAGACTAATATTAGAACAAGCATGTGCGCTAATTAACGTAACACCAACGGTCACTTTTAGTTCTCTATTAAATAATGAAACGAATTGGATGTTGCATTGCTGTCAGGGATGTTCTAGTAACATTATAGGATGCTCGAAAGTAAAAGAATAACAGGAACATGTTTTTTTCCATGCTATTTCATTGTTGTCCAAAAATGTTTTTTCACAGTCTTCTAATGATTTGTTTCCTCTTCAACTGTGGAATTTTACAAGTCATAGATAAATATATGAGATTAGGTGCTCTAACGGCCCTTTCTGGCTTTATATGCTGGGAATTCACGTTGCCCCATTAATTGCTTGAGCAGAAGTTGCAGGGTGTAAAGTGCCTTTTACAGCGTTTGAGAACAAAATCGTTTGGAGAAGTATTGACTTCTGCTGAACTTTGAACTGGGTACAAGTCTGAGAGGAAGCAAAAATAAACGGATTGAATGGTTTGTGATATGTTCGCTATTTTTTTACCCCTCGTCTAGGAGGGATGCTAATTCTTTTTTGACTGGTTGCACCAAGCGTCTGCCCTTCGCTTTCCCCCTGAAAGTGGTGTGTTAAGCTGACCTGGGGGCTGTGGTGCAGTGACTCATTCCAGTTTCCAGTCTCGTTCCCGGGGAGTTTTCTGTTCAGCTGGAGAGGTACTTCATGCCAGTGGTGAACATATTCCAAGAAAATAATAGCATCATTAGTAATCAGTCACACAGAATTCACTCTTTGAGGTGTTTCTTTCCTTCTCCCGCTCGTCTTCTGTTGTGTGACTTGTTTTGGTTTTTTTTCCTGCTCTGCAAAACCTCAGTAAAAATACTTCCAAGGAGAAACTGTATTACTAATGACGCATGGGTAGTATTATGCCTCAGACTTTTTCAGACTTTCTTCTCGTTTGAAATTGGGTCTAAGCAAGCTTAGTTATTTTCTGACTGCGGGCAAGCTCAGGTCTTTGTTGGCTTTGTGAGGCTTCCCCATGCGCGGGCCGTTGTGCAGAAAGAGAAAGTGGAGGAGAAAGCGGAGATGAAAGCTGGATGGGATGAGGCGCCGTGATAAATACGGTGCGGAAAGCAAGGTGAGAACAGGTTGAGAGAGAGATTTGAGAAGGGGAGATAAGGAGTGATAACAAGAAGGAAGAGGAGAAAGCAGACAAGAATAAATGGAAGGTCCAGTGTGGGAGCGGGATGCTCGAAGCGCAGAGAGCGGGGCAGTGCAGGAGGTTGGCAGTCAAAGGCAGCGGTAATTCAATTGCTGAATATCTAGCATTTTCTTGAAATAATTACTAGCATTTGAGTAGTTTTTGGACGTGCCAAGAGCCATCAGGAGCTTAGTGTGCTGGGTCCAGGCTCATGGCAGAAGGATGATACCTGTCCGTACGACAAAGAGGAGGAAAAAAAGAAATACCACTTTATTTTACAGACTGGGAATCTGAGGCAGATAATGTTTATGACTTGCTCAAGATGACACAGGAAATGTTGGTAGAGTTAAATACTGAACTCTGCTCCCCTCAGGCCAGCCTCTGTGAAGCTGCCATTTCATTCTTGTTTTGTTTTTCTGTTCTCCTTTTTCTGTTTCAGCTTATAGGTGAATATATTAGTGAGTGTAACTGCGCTTTCTTAATGTAGGTATGATTCCTTAATGCTTGGGATAAGGCCAAATATTTTTTTTTTTTTTCAACCGTGGTGTGCATGTGTGCATCTCTACGATAGATAATATCACACAAATCTGAACTCTTATTGATTTATAAGAGAAAATAATGTGCTTTTATGATAAATAATTAAAAGTTTCTTTAAGATACAGTAGTGAGAAGGCTAGTAGCAAGTAGCTTCTTGATCTAGTTCCAGTAGTAAGAGTGTGTATATGGACACATGTCGTTGCATCTTTCTTTATACCCTTCCCATTTCCTAGGTGCGAGATGCTTTCTAAAGAACTCCTGCATAATGGAGTATAACAGACCCGCGGGGACAAAATCCGTGCATCTTGGAAATGAATAGCAGAACTTTTAGGAAACGTCAAAGCAAATGCTGTTTATTTTATTCTCCTCCGTAACTTCTAGTTTCTGCATACGCCCGCATCTCTTGTGGTCGTGGTCCGGGTGCCTCATGGGCTGTTCCTGGGGCTCCGGTGGCCGTCCCATGGGCGCGGATGCAGTCATACACCCGCCAAAGTTTAATTTCTGCGTACCCTTGGAGTCACGGGATATTACTGATGTTCTGGGCAGGGGTGCAGCAGGAAGAAACTATCGCCGTCGGCCGTGGCATGTGGTTCCGAGGGCAGATGCTGGCACTGGGGTGAGCTCCCTCTCCAAGGCACCTCCTGGTTTGCTGCTGCTGGCGTAGCTTGCCCGAGAGGGAGGGTTGCGGATGAGCGATGCACATGTCCTCTTCTGCGTTAAAAAGAACATAATATGTTTTCTTCCTTAGTTTTTCAGAAGACGTGTTTTCAAGTCAGCGTTGTCTGCCTGTACCGACCTTGGCGCCACGACTGCTGCCCGTGCCCTGCCAGACTGCCTGCCACCACGCGCGCTCGGAGGCAGCGAGAACCTTTTAATTACAGAACGCATTTTAACCTTGAAGGCTGCTTTTCAGTGGATTTCTTTGGTCAAATCTGGAAGACCAGGATGCTGGCGATAGTAACTAGAGCTTCAAGGGGCAGCTTAAAGCTCCTTTTAACGGAGTTTATGAGCTGAGGCTTGTAATAAACCCCTTCTGTGGGGCGGTGGAGGAGCTGGCCAGGTTAGAGCGACCTGCGCTCTTCACAGAGTTTATGGTTGATGCCGACACAGATAGTCATCTTTCCTCCCGCTTCTGGGCAGGCAGCGCGCTCTGAGCAGCTTGACAAACCCAGGGTTTTTGTTCAGCCCTTTCTTTAAGGGCAGCTTTTCCCGTGGGGCTGCAGGAGTCCTGCGCACCTGCGAGACCCTGCGTGGGTGCTCTTTGCATTGCCAGGGATCGAGGTGCTCGTCTTATTTGCAATTAAAAACCTCTCCCAAAACTTCTTTACCGTCTCACCGCTGCGTTAGTTCTCTCCGGCTGACCTGGGCCCGGGTGCTGGGGTGCCCTGGGCTGTGCCCTGCTCCTGGGTACGCGCTTAAATGTGGTCCCAGTTAAACCAGCAAAGAGGTATCCAGAGCCCAAAATGCATTTCTCCATAAAATTTTAAACCTGACTTTTGATTTCCCCCTAAATATACTTGTCCTGTTATTTCTGTCTACTTGTGGCGTGTGGACAGCAAACGGCGCGTTTCTGGCATTTTTGTTGTTTGCTGTTTTCTTCCTCTCTGAAAGAAATCTATGGACAAAAGGTTTTGCTACAGTAGAGTCGGATATGCTTTTGTCGCTGAAGTCTCCCTGGATTTCGTTTTCAGCCAGCTTTTGTTTCGGCTTTCTTTGAGTGTTACTGCTAAGGTAGATCGTGCTGTGAACTGAGATGGACTTATGCAAAAAGTCCACTTCTCGCATTAGCGCATTGTTTGCGCTGAAAGCATCTTTGGATGTGGAAAGCTTTTTAAAAATGGCTGCTTTTCTGTGAAACGCAGCTTTTAATCCCAGATTGTTTACGTGAAGGGCAACTAATGATGCGATATAAAAAGGCGGAGAGGGAACCTTCCTTCCTGTTTGTGGAATGCGCTAGGCTGCATTTTAAAATTTTCCATCCTTCTGAAGGATACATGGATTCTGCTACGTTTCTTTCGAACTCAGTAGGATTTTTACCTTTAACTTCCGTGTGAGAATTAGAAGTTGATTATTCTGGGTAGTCATAATCCACGCCATGTAATTTATTCCTATTTATTCGTATATGGATAAGGAACAATGATTTTGAAAGGGTGAAAGTCTGTTGTTTAGAAGCTGGAATGCAGTGTGGGCTCCGTAGCCTGTGATCATTTTACAGATTTGTTCAGATTCTGTAGCTGCAAAAACGTTTTGTTCCTTTGACATGTTATCCATCAGACCAGAAGTACTAGATGTCAAGGGAGAGGAGCCGAAGCGTTGGAGAGATTTGTTCGTTACACAATTGGAGTGTTTTCCTGGACACTTCAGTCATACGTTAAATTTTTCATTATCTTCTCCCCTTGTCTAGACTGGGATGCGTTTATGTAATTTCTTGCAGTGCACTTGTTCGAGCAGAGGAAAGCTTTCTTGATGTCGTTATTATTAAAAAGGCTTATTATGTTACTAATGGTCTGGCGGTCAGTGGGAACGGGACGTTGCCGAAGAGCGCTCCGAGTGCAGGCGCTGGGATGGGCAGCGCTGATGGGCTCGGGGCGACCAGGAGGCCGAGGAGAGGGACATTTGCGGTCTTTGGTGACGCACACCGTGTTCATCTCTAAGTGGTCCTCCTGAAAGCCCGGAGAGGCGAGGGGAAGGTGTGGTTGGGAGAAGAGGGATGCGGAGGGAAGGAGCGGGCACAGCCGAAGGCATCTCCCCAACCTTCCTGGGCTGAAGGTTGCCCTGAGCCTCTGATTGTCCCCGGGCTCCTGCCAGCCCCACCGCTCTGCTCCATGGCCCAGGGTTGCTGTGTCCAAGGTCTCAGTACAATGAGAGGTATTTTGCCATTGATGTGCTAACATTCATGGATTTAAGCAAAGAATTAGGTTTTACAGTCACCATTTTAAACATGCTAAGCTAGGACGTATATTTTTTAAAAATCTACCCATAAACCAGCCAAGTTTTGCAATTCTGTCAATTATATGATAAATTTTATTTTACTACCTTGCTTTTCCCGAGTACGGAACGTGATCTCTAATTACTGCTTCCTCTTCATCTGAAATCAGTATTTTGTTCAGGTTGTAAAAATACACAGAGAGCAGACCTAGTTTTTAATGAACAAATAAAAAAGACTAGCAAGTTCGTCACTGAATAATTTATAGTCTGGAACCCGATTAACAACGTTTAGCCCTCCCAATTCTTGTTTAGCTTGATGTGGTGGTTTAGCCTCCGGAGTTCTTGCTTTGGATCACGGTGTTCATAGATCTGTGTTCCATATGGGGCTTTGAGATAGACATAAAAACTATTCATAGAATAATTTCCCAGATTGGAGTTCAGGCCCTTCGAGTTAATTTCGTGGCTTTTATTACAGACTTTTTTCTGGTCGAGTCATTCAGACTTCATGCCTTGGGTCCTCATTTGAGGAGGAGCACAAATACTTTCCTCCCTCAAAGACGATGGAAGAGATGCTTGTTGATGTTGGTGAGGTTTTCCAGGAGCATTTCACAAGGGTTGGGTGCCCAGTCTTCCTTCTGCAGCAACGTGAGCGATATTTAACCATCTTGTTTAGGGCATGAGTACTTTGTACAGGGTATTTGTGGTTATTTTAATAAAAGTAAATGGTATGTATGAAAATATCAATTTTAAAATGGGAGACAGAAAACATCTAGTGGAATTTTGACTTAATACTTGGACAATATAGTTGTTCTACCAAGGCACAGTACTGCTGGGCTGCATTGATTTTGAAATTTATGTGCTTGTATTGTTGCCCGTATGAAATTTTTATAGGCATTATATTAAAATGAATATTGAGGTTACTTGACGAATAAAGGAAATCTTTGTTAATGTGGTTTAAATGAGTGATTGTGACATTATAAATTAGGCAAAGTAGATGTTAAGTGCGCTGCAGCCAAGCTAGGGGCCTAATGGAGCTTATGTTGGCTCACTTTCTAAATGATATATGGCAACTGCAGTGTTAACAGCCCGCTGTAGCTTTGATTGACTTGTACGTTTATTTTACAAGGTGCAAGCTAAAACCTGACAGAAGAATAAAGAAAGGAAGCGATGGCCAGAGTGTTCCCTGGGGAGGGCTGTGACCCCAGGGCTCAGCTTGCCCGAGGCAGGGCCAGCCCAAGGCTCCACCGGGAATTGTCAGTGTGCTCCTGGTTTTGGGGAAAAACAACCAGCCTTTGGTGCTCCAGCTCCTAGTGGCAGCCCCGTACTACCCTCCGCAAATATCAAACTGGGATAAAAACCACTGGGCGAAGCTTGGGGGCTCTCCTTTAAACTGTTGTGCTGTCGCTTCTGTTGTGGCACACAGTGAACGGAACTATGTGCAGTCACCCATGGCTTTTTTTTCTCCAATTTGTGCTCGTTTGCAGTATTTTCAAACCTTATCTAATAAGTATAGATTCTTGAAGGGCAGTTCTAGCAACATCACGCTGTGTGGTGTAGGCTATTGATATGTTAAGCTTGAAATGTAGAAGCTATGTCTCTTCTACACTGAATAAGTACTGATATTCCTAATATTCTACACTGGATAGTATTCATTTTTACAGTGGGGAAAAGTGATTTTTATTTTGTACTTCAAACTCCAAGAACTCCAAAAAAAACCCCTTCAAAATCACAGTATCGAGACTGCAAGGCTAATTATAGGCTAGTAAGGGGATGCCTGGAAAGGTATTCATAGGTGAAGACTGAATTTTCATAAAACAATTTGCAATGTTGGATTCTATGAAATCAGCAGTCACTCTGCAGGCCAGTTGACGTTAATGGTTGTAGTGCAATGAACTCTCGTGGTCTTTAGAGAGAGCAGCAGGCTGCCTGTCCTGCTGTGAGCTGATGCAGTAGATGGGCAGTGGTATCTCATTTGGCATGAGTCGTTTACGTTGGTGCTTCGTTGTAGTGATCCTTTTCTCCAAAGTATGTTAAAGATCTGGTTTGAAATAAGCAGTTTCAAATAACTCTTCTTTTTTTCTTCCAGTATCCGCAGTGTTATGCAGAAATACCTTGAGGAAAGGGGTGAATTAACCTTCGACAAGATCTTTCATCAGAAAATTGGTAAGTCATAGTTCAATAAAATGTTGCATAGATATCTTTAAGATTGCCTTGCCTGCCACTTCTTTGCAATGACTGCGGAAAAATCACTGTTGTAGATGGTCTGATGAACACTGGAATATGGACAGGGATATGGACCTTAGTAAAACAAAGGTCTTCAATGAAATGAAACGTTGTGAAAGGAAAGAAGAGATGAAGCAAGGCAATCTGTCAACTTAACTTCATGTTCTGGAAAACTACTGGAAAAATAATTAAATTATTTGGAAACATCGAAGAGAAAATTGTATTACTTGGTATGGGCTTGTCAACAATATAATGTGTCACATCAGTTAAAGTTTTTTTTTCTCTGCAGGGGTAATAAGCCTTGTTGATAAAGGGAGCAGTAGTAGGAAAGATACCATACATGTTGTCTTGGCTGTCTGACATCGTGTTCTTGCTAGTAACACAGGGAGATGTGGCCTGGGTGAAACTGCTGAGTGCAGGGGGCGGAACTATTGGGAAAATTGACTTGATGAACCGTTATCAGTGTTTCTGTGTGACCGTGGAAGGATGTATCCAGGAAGTTTGCGCAAGAGCATCAGAGATCAGTTACTATGCAGCGATTTAGTTACCGGTGTGAATGCTGGAGTGAAGAACCTCTGTATTCTGCTTGCGTGCTGAGAAAGACTGTAACCACACCGAGGACAAGGACTGAATTACAAAAGCTCTCCATAAACCAGAGGAGGGGGAAAAATGCCGTGCTTCTCCGTCAAAACAAGCAGTGTCTTCTACACCTGTGCTGGAGTAATTACAGAAATACAGGGTGGAGAACCACTGATCAGGGAGATGTTTTTAATTGACTTGGCTGTTGTAGTGATCCGTAGGTTGTGTTGTCTCGGCTACATCACACGATTAAATATAAAATCAGGATTGTAGCCAGTGAGGCATGTGAAGTAATCCTCTTTTGGCAGAATATTGTGTCCATCCTGGCATTGGACTACGGAATATACATGGCCCTGCTGGAAAGAGTCCAGGAAAGAGCAGTGGGAATGAGCAGACCTTGCTTAGTAGTCTGCTAAATTTGACCTCCGAGGAAGTATTGAAGCAGGGTGTTATGTAGGCTATGAGAGAAATGAGGTTGAACAATCTTCCAAACCAGAAAAGCTGTGTTGCAGAAACGATGAGGTTAGTCAATTTTCCAGAGGCTTGACACGTGAATTGAAAGAAAAAAATCTGGATAGGAATAAAACTATTTTAATAGTAGGATGGGTAGCAAAGCAGGGGAAGGGATTTCACGAGGGGTTGTGGAAACTTTGTCCGGTAGGTTTGAGGAGTGGGTTGGCAGATGTCTGCTGGGATAGTACAGCTGCTCTTGTCTCGCAGAATGGGGACAAAACCATAAAACGGGCTGGGAAGACTTGAGGAGATCAATTCCTGTCTGAAATACACCGAGACTGTGATTAACAGTGGAAGCAAATGCCCAAGAACAAAGTGCCCCTGGGCCTTGTTTCCCAGGGAAGGTGGTGCAGCAGGAGCATCTTCGGGCTGGTTGAGCTTTAGCTGGTCTCCCTTCCTGGCTGGGGAAGAAGCGTCCAGCCTTCCTGCTTGCCTGGAAAGGTGCGGCTCAGTAGGTATGAGAATATTCTGGAGTGGGAGTTTTAAGCATTGCCAGATTAAAATAAATAGTATTCTCGTGTAGTATCCCAGATCGTCAGTGGTGGATTTCATAGCTTTGTACAAAGAGGGTTGTGGAAACTCCAGTCTGAAATACGCCTTCGTAGAAGTCTCATGGAGCTTTCCATTGTGTTACGGTAATTGAAGTGTACTCTGTATCTTTGTGCATAAAAACTATGACTTTTTATTCTGGCCAAAAATTGTGCACTGTAAATGCGTAGATACCTCGTTTGCTTGTAGTGACATCTCTCAGTGTGTGCTCAGTTTAGTTGTCTGTGCTGGATCATTAATATTTTGCTCTAGCTTGATTCCATTCGTCAATGAAATTAAGAAGTGGGGGTATTTTTTTTCTCCTTAAAAAAAAAGTCATCAAACAGAACAGCTTCTATGTAATGGATATTTTTATTTATGTAATTGGATACTTTTCATTAACAGTTGCTTCCACAGAACAGTGAAGAATGTTGCAGTTATTCTGATAAGTTATAGTAATTATAGTTAGGTGACTGTAACCTTGGAAGGATTATATCTTTCTTTTTTCCCCCATGTTGGTAGCTGTTGAGCCTGGAATTTTAGAGCCCAGATTTCCATTAACGTATTAGTTTCTCGCCGCGATCTTGAGCTGCAGAGTTCACAGATGTGCGGAGCGGTTTTCTCCTCCTCTCCCCTTGGCACAGTCATAGCGGTACTTGCCCTCTGTTACCTGGAAATGAGGAGGGCTTCTCTGACCGCTTTGCTGGAGTTTCGGTTACTTCTGAAGCTGGTTTCTTCTGAAGTAGGGTTTAGAATGGAAGGAAAAGAAGATGAAAGATAAACACGACTGTTTTTAACAGAAGACTTTGCATTGCACTGGAAAATATTGTATTTCCTTACTGTGGTTGTTCATTTAGATTTTATTGCGTTTTCTAGCTTGTTCTTTGCCATTAAATTAGTTCTGTTTCCAGCCTAATGCATAATTGCTTGTGGTAAAGTACCTTCAATTTTAGGCAAGCATTTTGCAAAAGGCTGTGAAAATAAATATGGCGAGGTAATTCAAAGCCTAATCCCCTTTTTACTCTTTGTATGGCGGGGACGCGGGGCGGCAGCAGCTGAGGCTGGACCCGTGGGTGCAGGTGTGGGGCAGGTGCCCCGCGGGAGGCAGCTCCTGCTCGGAGGAGCGTAAACCAACCCGAGTCAAACGAGTCTCTGATGGTGAGCTGTAATTCTGCTGCTTCATCCCCCTGCTGATGGCTCTTCCTGTGCCTTTATTTTCTCAGTTAAAGAGCCGTCTAGTGTACAGTGCTTTATCCTTATGTCCTAACTCTAAAACTTCATCGAGCTACTTATTTTTTCCTTGGGCAAGTGATGTAGATGAGGACTGTTAAGCTTTTTTTTCTTTTTCCAGACAACAATTCTTTCTTGCAGCTCCAGGTCATTGCTTTTTCCTGTTTTTCAGTATCCTTCTTTCAAATCTAAAAACCAGGGCTTTGATCAGTTGTCTGATACATATATGTATGTATGATATATATATACATATAAGTCTTTCTGGTGCCTTATATGGAGTCGTTCCTGTTGGATGTTCTCCTATGAGCAGCTCTAATTATGGTGCTGGTCTTATTACCTGCAAGTGTTTATCCTTAAGGAGCCCTTAAATCCTTTTAGAATCAGTGTTTTGCAGGTCCCACTGTAAAAGATTGGCCCAGATTCGCTCCCTGCCACCTCCCCCAGGTGTGCAACTGCAGGGATTTGCACAGGCAGCTTGGGCTTGGAAACCAAAACCTTTGCTCTGCCCTTTTAGGATCAAAATAAAAGCAGGAAACTCCGTCAGCAGCCCTTCTGGGGATGAAAAGGGCCTGGAGACTTCGTAAGATTTGCATAAACAAGTGTCTGTCCTCTATTTGTACCTTTTTCTTTGTGAAAGCAAATAGGTTCCTCTCATCTCTTGAAGATGGCACAACTGTTTGCAGGAGCGATGCTCCAGAATGATCTTGAACTCTCTAAGAATCGCCTAATGAGTCAGAGGACATGAAGATAATAGAGCCACCCAGAAAAATGCTCTGGCAGCCCTTAATAGCCCAGCAGCCGGCTGTTCCTGCAGAAGCTGCTTCCTCCACAGCAGAAGCTTCATGGGGAAGTACAGCATGTCTCGGAGCCGAGTGCGTAACCACCTTTAGCTAGTTTTCTTTTTACCACATCCTGTTTGCTACACCACCAGATTATGTGTTTGCTTTAGAAAAAGAGACATTTTCTAGTATATCCCGATATCTATAATTTACGCACGGAACCCACTCCGCTTCGCGACCACGTTAGGATTGCACGCGGAGCCCTTCGGGTGCTGCCTGGCGCGGCGGGGTGGGCGCGTTTGTCACAGCGCCGCTTTCCGAGGGCAGTTTGGAAATGAGCTGTAACGTGCGTTGCTGCTGGGCGGATCGGGGTCTGCGGCAGCCCGTGACACTGCCAAGTGTTCAAGGGAGTGAATTAGGTCATAATATTGCTTTAGAACAGGATTATCTTGGTTATTAAAGTTAAATGCTTTGGAGCAAACTTGTTGCCAGTTATAGTTCGGTGACTCTTATGTCTGACACTGGACTTTCTGACAAATTGCGTCTACCTGGTAGGCAGAGAATAAAGTTGGCTTAGAAATTTGGGGATGTGACAGTAAAGCATCCTACGACGGTGGGTCCTGGCTTAGGTTCAGCCTTGGTGACTGCTTGGAAGCTGGTGGGACATGGCAGGTTGTCAACACCCTTCTCCGTTTCTCATCTGTTCCCCAGAGCCGTCGGGTTTGGGTCTTGGGGAAAGATGAGAACAGAATATATTTTAGCTGTTTCAGCAGCTGGTCATCCTGCAATATAAGCTTTTCACCTTGCCTAGTGCGTAACTTGCTTTTTTTTTTTCCCCCTGAAGCTGAATCTGATTTCTTTTTCATTTTCTTGAAATTTAACACTTGTAAAAAGAACCAATTAAAAAACCTTGTCGTTGGTGTAACAAGTTACAAACGTGGGTTTTTTTTTTTGCCTATTTACCATCTACTTTTTGTATAGTGAGGAATGATCTTTCGGGGGTGATTCATGTAACTTGTCTTTTATATCCTCTTAAATCAGCAGGCTCCAAGTTGGAGGTCTTCCCAGCCAGGGGGAGCATTTTGCCATCTGTATCAGCGCTTCTTCCTACACACGCATGTCTTGTGAGGGGCTCTCTCGCTTCTTATCTGCTCCCTTTATACTGCCGCAGCTAAGTATAGCTAATGTATGTTCTGCTAGCTTTTTTAGCTGAGTTTCCAGAGCAGATGAGCATTTGGTCTATTTTGTAGTTCCTTCTGCACAGGCAACCTACAACTGTGGGGAGGGACTTTTCTGCCTGCCCTTTGCAGTTAGAGGGAAACGTGCTCTTGACCGCTCTGGTTGCTGCTTCCTCCAGCTTTGTCAGTGACAACCTTCTGTTGAAAAAGAACAACCCCAAAACACAAAACCAACCAACAAACTAGGGTGAGAAAGGCTAAAGAGGTGGTTGGGTTTTTTTTTAGGGCAATGAATCATGCTTTCTGCTGCTTGTTTCTCTGGTTATGGACCCATCATATTTCATTATTTCAGAATTTTGATGCTAATCATTAGATGGATCTTGAGTTAAAATCTGTCGAGAAAAACATTCTTGCTCTTCCTCTTTCTGCTGCCAGTGTGGTAGCGCAGTGCACTGCGCTCCCCGAGATACCTAAAAATAACAGGCTGGGAAAAGCACCTCCCTAGAAGCATTATTTAAGCTATTGTTTAATTTAAGCATAAGATCTATGTGCCGTTGGCATTCTGAACTAATTAAATAGTCCTCTGAGGAAATAATGATGAAAGCAATAAAACTTGGTTGGGAGTAAAGAAAAGCACCTGGGTTTTTGGCTATTAAATGAGGAGGGGATGACAAAATTATTAGCAGATCTTGGTTCTGGGCATTTCTAGCCACTCGTGCCGATGCTGAAGCTGGAGGCTTGTCCGTGCCGTCAGGGAAGGAAGGAGGTGTGAGCGCAGGGGGGTCGTGCCAGCGGTGTTTCCCCCCCGCCATGGTCTGGCTGAGCCCTGGGAGGCTGCGGGGCTGACGGTGGCCGGCGGCGCAGGGGAGGATGGAGGAGCTGCATCGGCCGACGTGTGTGAGTCCCCGCAGGGATGGATCCAGGTCCTCCAGCCTTCCCAGGGCAGGACGGTGTGAGTAGGAGGGGCTGCACGAAAACCTGTGCTAAAGCCTCTTTAAAACCAGAGTATTTTTAGAGCCAAAGTCACCCAAGGGCACATGTTAGCTACTGATCTATGACTTGGATGATTGAAAGTGTCACAGCCTTGGACTTCTTTCTTAAGTTCATGAGTTCTGGTTTATGGATGTTAAATAATGTGCAGCCGTATGACAGGGAAAAGAGTGACTTGCTTGGCGGGTTTTCTGTAAGAGCAAGAAGGCAGGTTGTTTGTTCAAGTGTTTTTATTCTGTGCTTCCTTTTTGGACCTGGGGAAGACAGCCACCATACAGAAGTAGACACCGTCAAAATTAGGAAGTAACTATGGGAACAAAAAATTATATTTAAAATACTGCTTGAAGACTAATCTTCTTCTTTCTCGTGTTACTTCTTATTTTCAATTCAAGTTTAGACTAAAACTTGGATTGTGGATAGTCTGCAGGAGGCTGGCGTGAATCTGTTGGAGCCATGCCTTCCTTGCACGGTTCGGATGATCAGTTAAAAACAACACCAAAACCAAACCGCAAGTAGATGTCGGAAACTGTGTAATTGTAAACCGAAACAGAAACTATTATATGTAAGACATTTCACAGTGGAGCTGTTCCTTTACAGCAATTCTCCACTTGTATTAAACCGGGGTGTGGGCAGTGAGAGAGAGAAAAGACACTCTCGGAGCCTTTTTATAAAACTCAGACTGTTCCGCTGCATGCAGTTTTTTTCACCAAACTAGTGTTAGATTTAAGATCTAGTTTTTATGTCATAATTTAAATGTTACTAGAAGCTACATTTCTTTCAACATACTTACATTTTGTGGTAAAATAAATGGGATACTTGCACGAATTACATTGAAGATCATTTAGAGAGGTGCTGACGAAGTTTCCCACTGCAGATTTTCTGTGCCTTTTACCTGCAGGCAGTTTTCAGGAGGTGTCTATCTTGTGTGTCACTGTTAAAAAAAAAAAAAAAAAAAAAAGAAAAAAAAGTAGTATGTATTCATTTTGATTTTTCTTCTGATCATAAATAATTGAGCATCTCTTTGTTGAGATGCAGCCTGATATGCTCCCGTGCCCTTCTTTGTGAAGGGGTTGAAGGTACTCGGTGGTGTGATTTCCCAGTGGACTGGCAGATTAAGTCTGAGCTTTAAAATAGGAAAAATATGTATCTTATCATCTGGAACTTCACATAATGGATAATGTACACATGCTGATATATGTTAGCATTTATATACAGTATAGTTCTTGGAAGACTTAAGTCATGGGGAAAATAGTCTTTGTCTCAGCAGAGCAGTGTAATTATACAGTTTTTGGGTTAGATTATCAAGAATTCCAGCCAGACTGAAAATTTTGAACTCCAGAAATAGTATTGTAGGAGAGAAGATAAGCAAGATAGATAACGAATATATAGAGATAACGAATGATAAATTATTTGAATGAAATTTCACTTGCATGTTTCCACGTTTAAGCTTTCAGCAAACATCCACAACAGACTGTAAAGCCCAAGCGTGTGGTACACAGCCCGCAGCGACTTTGTTGTGTACATTTCATAGGTTTGTTTGTTTTTTCCCCAGGAAGCATGTACGTAAACTCATTCCTTTCAGATTAGATGGGCCCTCAGTGATTTGTTCAGCCATCCTGCAGCTGCACACCTGAGGCTCCGGCAGCAGCCTCCTGCAGCGGCATCTCCTGCCTTTCCTTCCAGCTCCGTTCGCAGTGGCTTTGCTGGCGTGTGGGGGAGATGGCATCTGGCTGCGTGCGGGTGAGGCGTGGGGAGCCAAGGAGGAGGAGAGGGCAACCGCCCTAAGGCTCTCTGCGTGGGTCCTGGTGAGGGATGGGCTTTTCCGTGCCCACTCAGCGGATAAGGAATTGGCTGGATGGTCGCAACTCGAAGAGTTGCGGTCAGTGGCTTGATGTCCAAGTAGAGACCAGTGATGACTGGGGTTCCTCAGGGGTCGGTATGGGACTGGCGCTGTTTAACATCTTTGTTAGCGATACGGAGGGTGGGATTGAGGGCACCCTCAGCAAGTTTGCTGACAACACCCAGCTCTGTGATGTGATCGACATGCTGGAGGGAAGGGGAGCCATCCAGAGGGACCTGGACAGGCTTGAGAGGTGGGCCCATGACAACCTCATGAAGTTCAACCAGGCCAAGTGCAGGGTCCTGCATGTGGGTCGGGGCAATCCTGAGCACAAATCCAGGCTGGGTGGAGAATGGATGAAGAGCAGCCCTGAGGAGAAGGACTTGGGGGTGTTGGTGGATGAGAAGCTCAACATGAGCCATCAGTGTGCGCTGGCAGCCCAGAAACCCCCCGCCGCCTGGGCTGCATCCCCAGCAGCGTGGGCAGCAGGGCGAGGGGGGGATTCTGCCCCTCTGCTCTGCTCTGTGAGACCCCCCTGCAGTGCTGCCTCCAGCTCTGGGGCACCAACAGCAGAAGGACACGGAGCTGTTGGAGCGGGGCCAGAGGAGGCCCCGGAGATGCTGGGAGGGCTGGAGCCCCTCTGCTGGGAGGACAGGCTGAGAGAGCTGGGGGGGTTCAGCCTGGAGAAGAGAAGGCTCCGCGGAGACCTTCCAGCCCCTTCCAGTGATTTCTATCTGCTTGTACTTGCTCGAGCTTTCTTAGCCCATTTCTGACGGAACGCTCTACTTGTGCATAAACAGTGATGGTGTACAAGCTTGATTTCCCCGCCCCCCCCTACAGCCAATTTCTCAGTCAATCCAAAACAGTTGCGCTCCCGTGGAGTTTTTATCAAAGTGTAACAATTCACAGACCAATTAAGCCTCTGAACACCACTGTGAAATAGGTAAATATTAGTTTTCCATGTCTGTAACGTGGCATAATAACAACTTTAATGAGATTTACCTGCATAGCTCTGTACTAACAATAAAGCGGATTCTCTGGTCCTGCCAGTGCTACTCATTCATCTCAGTGGGATAACTCATTAGTAACAGGAGGAAAGCTCAGAAACCAGGAGAAGAGTAAGTAGAATCTAAATTACTGAAGCTGTTAAGTCTTCTAACTTTCTGCAGTGCTTTTAAGAGATAAAGCAGAAAGAGCTGGAGAGCTCTGGCTATCAATTATCTCATGAATTTGTTTCTAGAGCAGAGAACAGCATGGATATTTACTGTAAGCCTTTCAAATGCTTTTATTGTTCTATACCAATATCTATAAAAGTATGATGCATAATATAACTTGTAAAGCCCCCGGAGAACTGGTCCGGATTTGCGAGGTTCGTGCTGTAGGACGTCCCTCGGTGCGCTGTCAGGAGGTGAGTAATGGAAACGACACCATCAGACCTCCGAATCCTCAAAGCCTGGAGGGGAGCAGAGCAGTCACCTTGCAGGGAAGTTGCTTCTCTCTTTCCTGGCCTCTTTCCACTGACGGCTTTATGTCCAGCTACTGCCTCTCTAACATCCTGCTCTTGAATGTGTGCTTGGCTCTGGTGGTGGGATAAGTAGGTTCAGAAACATGCAAAATAGTTTCTTAATGTTTCTAGATACTTCTGTCAATGATTTCTTTGATTAGAAGGGGAAGGAATCTGAAGAGAAGTAGAGCCATCTGTTTGTGAACCTCCAGCTCTCGGCAGCTTTCTTCTTGGAGTGCACGGAGTGAAGCAGAGGAAGGCTTTAAAATTCACGTAGGAGAATCATCTGTGCTCTGTCGCTGTTGTTTTAGTGGTTTTGCTCCTCTTTACCTGACTAACTGCTGTTGTGTATTTACTAACTGAATACTACTGGCTTGGTGTTTTGATTTTTAACCACAGTACAACAGCCTTCCTAGATGCTGTCGCAGAAGAGTGTGATTCTTTTCTGTGGTTAAGATACTGAACGGTACTGGCTAAGGTGAATACTGGCACCAGAGACTTGAGAATACCCTGCCGTTGTGAAATTATTCCGTGTCTTCATTAAACGATCCCATCACCTCCCTCTCCCCCAGGAAAACACACACAGAGGTCTAGGCCCTGTCAAGAAGTAGAAATACACCTCCCAGTGTATTTCGTGTGTTAAATAATTCATAACAGTGAATGGGTCATAGCTTGGAGCACGTCAAAAGAAGTAGTGTGCTTTTCAATAATGAAGGGATAGCGGCTTGCATTATGTAAGTAATTTTAAAAAGTTGTGTAGTGGAAAAATACCGACCGAGAAAATAACAACTGTCACGTCATTCATAGGGACTGAATATTCTTGTGACGTGGGGAAAGAGCCCATACAACAAATAACAAACAACCATCATGACATTTTTAAGCTGCTAATACTTGCTAGCTTGCTAATAGCTTGCTAGTAGCTGCTAATACCACTTGCAAAAGTGGTGGGAGTTTCTTCTATTTACGAGTAAAAAAAGAACAAAACCTCAAATGCTGTTTATTTCTTGACGAGCTTTAGTGAAGGAATTTAATCACGTTCCTTGCAATAACTGATTGAAATGGAATGCTTCAAATGTGTGTTTAGTTGGCTTCAAATTGGCTTCACTTCTTCCGATGGACGTTCTTTTAAAAATCAGAGTATTTTTACATCTCTCTGTTTAGTGATATTAGTCCTCGGTCTTTTAGAGTTACTTTTTCTTATGTACAGCCTTTTTTTTTTGTTCACCTTTGATATCCTGAATGCCTTCGATTATCCACTTTCGACGTACGTACTGATCTCCTTTAGTGGACTGGCATTCTGCGTGTTAAGAGAGACCAGAGTGTGAAACATATCTACGAAATGCGTTTCAGATATAAGTTTTCCCCCTTCTTTTCTTTCCGTGGCTTTAAAAAATTATTTATTATGTGTTCAATATTCAGAGGCACGTTTCATGAGGGTCTTAAGATACACGGTGGATTTTTTGTTTGTTTGGTTTTTTTTTTTTGAGGCAGAGATCCAGTGGCACTTGCTGCGGGTGAAGCACAGACATCACATTATTTTTTTTTTAATGATTTACCGCTGTGTGTTAAAAATAGAGCACATTCTTCTTTTCCTGAGAAATCCTTCTATCCTTTGAACTGGTGTGCCACCACTTGACATCTTGACAAGCTGCTGGTCCTACCCTTTGAAAGCGCCGAAGCCCTGGCTCCTGTCGGGGGGGTGGGAAGGTGTTTACTCTGTGCCTTCTCCTCTGAAACGCAGACTCCGTAACCCACCTCGAGTATTTTACTCCAAAATGCTCTTCTGGGCTCGAAGCAGGATAATAATTGATTGCTCTCCCTAAGACGCGTGTGCTGGAGGAGCGGCACAGCTCCTGCTCCCCGGCTGACCAAGATTTAACACGTGTTTAGTGGTTCCACTGGGTGAAAAGCTCATGGAAAATATGCCTGCAAATAAGGGTTTTCTTTGAAGACACTTGAAACCTTTTAGCCAAAGTTTATTTTAATATAATGATTTATAGACGTCATTAAACGAGCTACCTGGCAACTTACAGACTAATTTTGAGCTCAGTTTGATTCTGTTGTAGGGAAATTGTTCTGCACTCCTCACCATTGTGTGCAAGTCCTGTCTTGTAAAATACAATTTGTTCTTTTACACTGCTTTTTATGCACAGAGATATGTTTTAATTTGTTATGATGTATTGTTTTTTAATGAAAAGTGAATGTATATTAGGCTCTATTAGGAAAAATAGGTTAAGGACAAATAGCTCGGAATTGGCAAGAAAAGTAGTGAAATCTGTGGTGCCTTCTGGGCTGGGAGGATTTTTGTGGCTTTGTACCTACCCGACGCTGTGATTCCTACGCAGATGAGTTTTCCCGGGTAGTAGCAAAGTCTCTTTGTTCCTGAACGAGGAAATTGGTGGTTCTCTGAGTTCTGGAGCTCTTAGGTGGTCTTAATTATCCTCTGCTATGGCAACTGCCTGCGTATACCATACAGAACAAGATTTTGAACTTGACTGGATATTCTATAACAACTGCAGGCTGGTTTGAATTACAATTTTTACATGGTTTAATAATAGACCTCTACCCCTATGTTTTGTGTCTAAGACCCAGATCTGTTACTGGTACCCATGGTGGGCTCGTTACATTACTGGAGGCAAATAAAATAAAAAGGGATAAAACACGAGATGGCGTATTGGGAGGAATGGTGGTTTTCCAGCAGAAAAGCCAAGCGTGGTTCTGTGTTTCTGGTCCTGGCTCCCTGTTGTTCAGAGGCCACAGACCACGTTGGGGAAGAGCTCAGGGCTGTCGCACAGTGGACCTTCATCGCTGAGAGAATTCGGGTTGTTCGGTCTGGAGAAGAGAAGGCTCCAGGGAGATGTTATAGCGGCCTTCCAGTCCCTAAAAGGGCTCCAGGAAAGCTGGGGAGGGACTCTGGATCAGGGAGGGGAGCCATAGGAGGAGGGGAAATGGTTTTAAACTGGAAGAGGGGAGATTTAGATGAGATCTCAGGAAGAAATTCTTGGCTGTGGGGGTGGTGAGCCCCTGGCCCAGGTGGCCCAGAGAAGCTGTGGCTGCCCCATCCCTGGAGGGGTTCAAGGCCAGGTTGGACGGGGCTTGGAGCAACCTGGGCTGGTGGGAGGTGTCCCTGCCCAGGGCAGGGGGTGGCACTGGGTGGCCTTTAAGGTCCCTTCCAACCCAAACCATTCTGTGATTCAGAGGTACCAAAGCCTTACCTCCGGGTGAGGGCCCTTGCAGATGGTTAAAAAACCCAATAAACAGGTTTAAACATAAACATACAATGGTTTCACTGCGGTGTGAGAGTTGAGTTTTGCTGTTCCTCCATGCTGTCCTCCACTTTCCTCGGGTTTTCTACACAAGAGGCTTCTCCAGGGATGAGGTCTCCCGCGTGCAGATGCCCCTCTGGCCGTGCTCCTCCGACTTCTTTCTGCTGTTGTCCGACTTCAGCCAAATAAGAAAGATCAGGAAAGGCCTTGGAGGGACTTAGCATAGAGACCTTGAAGTGCCCTAAATGAGGACAAATCTTTGTGTTTGCATGGTTTGCAGAGCAGCAGAGCGCATTCCCGAGCAGCCGGGTATGGGGAAGCTTGGCCAAAGCTTCGTCTGCCGGGAGCTGGAGCCATTCACCGCAGCCGACGGGAAACGAGCCTGGACCGATTCTGGTGCAGATGTCGCCACTTATTTGTTTTTCATTATTCCGTATTTATACACAGCACGTTTAGTTAGGATTTGGAAACAGCTTGATATTTTTGTCTTCTAATTTGCTATTTTGCCTACTAGAAAGAGGCTACATCAGCATTTTGGACCACGTTCAGATCTGCTGTAAATAGATGCAGCTTCCTTTCAATCAGTGACATTGTGAATACTTATATCGGGGCTAAATGTGTCTATTTTTAGCTCTGTTGTCTTACCTAGTCGCTTCTGTTTGTTTTAATAAGATTTTTATTTACTCCTGTTCAAAAGGTATTTGAATCAGATACTAATAAAATTCCAGTTGGAATTAGAGAAGTAGTTTTTGCCAAGGTTTGTTTTATTACGGAGTTCCTCATTAATTTTTTTTCTTTTCATTATTATCCCGTGCTCTCAGTTAATTGACATTCTCGTGAAGATCAAGATAGGGCGTTGCGACAGCGGAGGTGACCTTTAGACGGCAGGAGAAGGCAGCGGGCCGGCGCGCGTCCCTCTGCCCGGCTGGCAGCCTGCCCCCAGCCGCCGTCCCCTCGCTGAGCGCGGCAGAGCCGTCCCGCCTGAGCGTCCCGCTTTCGAAACACTGACAGCACGGCAGGAGAATTGCAAGTAACCAGTTGTAAAATGAGAAGGCAGCTTTAATCCCTACAAGTGGAAAGGGCAGCATTTCTTTATTCAAACCGCAAGAGAAGGGTTCTACATTGCAGGTTTTATTTCTTTTCTTTTTTTTTTTTTTTTTTTTTTTTTTTTTTTAAAAAAAAAAAGACTCTGCTAACAAACAGATGGCTTTTAACAGTGCTGTGTATTGCAAAGCACTGCCCGGTTCTGTTGGTCCCAATAGCGCTGTGCAGTCCCATGCTGGGAGGGGAGGACGTTTTGGGGGGCGGTTTGGGTTGAACCTGGAGGGATACAGCCCGCGGACATCGGTCTCGCTGCGGAGCCGAGGGTGGCTGCAACGAGACGCTGGGCTTCCATCACAGCAGGGCAACCGCAGAGGTGGGAATTCAGAATCTCATAGATGGAGTGTGTTAAATGGATAAACGTGCCAGCCCGGGATAGCCTGGGAGGAGCTGTGGGCTCGTGGGGGATGAGCACGTAGCCAGGGGTACCCGCCATCCACATGGTGAGAGAAGGGTGGTGTGGGCTGTGGGGAAACCTCGCGTGGGAGTGAGAAGTGGCACAGGAGGCTGCTTGGGGTAATAAAATAGTGTAATCCATAATCAGCTTGTGAACGTGGCGTCAGTGGCCAAGCCAGGCTTGGCTGAAGCGTGTAGGCTGGTCACCGCCTGCGTTTCTGCTCTCTGCCCGGCCTGGCCCTGAGAAGTGCTGAATTTGGGGAATAAAAGGCAGACCTTATTCATTCAGGGGTGAGGTGGGGGCTTGCTGTTGACTTAAGAGTCAGGGTTTCATGCAAATTTTCTGAAATCATGCTAGGAAAACATAACTTGAAATAAATATAGAAGTAGAAAGTATGTTCTTTTTAAAAAGAGATGGGTTAACTTAATTCCCTCGCCTTGTCGCCTCCAAGCTTGTGGAGCGGACCTTGTCCGGTTCAGGATGAGCTCTGGGAATGGTCCGATCATTCCAGCGGGTGCAGGTTTTCTCACCGGAGACCCCTGGAGCTCGGCTGCTCTCCGCATCTCCCCATCCCCGCCTGGTCGCGAGTGGCCAGTTAAGGGCCTGCAGACCTCCAGGGTCGTCTTTATCCCTCCTTGACAGACGTTTTGCCTTGGTAATTGGAATTGCAGTTAATGGCGTTTGGCAAACTTAGCTGTACAGGATTGTCCATAAAAAGGTAACGGGAAAAAATTATTGTCCAAAGACTGGGAAAGCAGAGGCTTGGAGCTAGGTGCTGTCTCGCACTCGCACGTATGTGTTATTGATATCATCCATCACTCTGGTGTTACCAGAAAAAGCTTTTAAAATTATATTTTTTTTCCCCTTAACAACTAGTGATCTGGTTGTTGCAGAAATTATATAATATGGAAGAAGAAATCTTTAAAGCGAAAGCTGTCAGCATCTTTATTTCATAAATAATTGCTGGTTCCTTTTATCTGTTACTTAACACTATCATTTTTTTAATTCCTGCTTTCTGTTCTTGGTCTTATTTGCCTGTGTGTAGTTAACTGTGCTTATTGTGCCTTTCAGCAGTTCTCCTTGAACTTCTTCAAACTACTGTCACTTATTCAATGCAGCGTCTGTCAATTAGTTTTGCTATTATCTGAGAGCTGCGGTTTCTGGCTAATAATTTTTCACTCAATCTGAGAACATCGGTAAAAGAAGATTTCCTTTGTGCTGCAGTGGAAGCGCAGGATGCGTTGATCCAACGGGAGGGCGAAACAGAAACGCTTCTAGTACGGAGAACATTAAGCTGTAATTGGATTTGTTTGAATTCAGGACAGTGGAAAGATTTCAGTTGTGCTGATACCTGGGGACGTGGATTGCCATGGTCAGACAGGCTGGGAGAGGAGCAGCGCGTCTGCATTTGTGCTGTAAAAGAGCTAATTGTTTAAGGCCAGTTGTTCAAAAAAAAGAAAAAAAGATAAAAATCAGGGAACATAACTTCTTAAAATGAAGAGTTTACCCACAAAATCTTTCTTAATACGTAGGAGTTTTAGGTCGTTTCGAGCAATACTCTCGACTGGTAGTGGAGACTCTGATTCTGTTTTCCTCTGTCGTAAATCTTTAGAGGAGTAATTACGAGTGACTAAAAGCCGCTCTCACAGCTTGGCAATCTGGTTTTGTTTCTTGGCTTCCCCAAAGATTTTTTTTTTCCTTAACATCTCTGTCTTCCAGGCTCCGCGAGAGTCTCTTACAGTCCCCAGATCCGTCTTCATTCTTTGTCCTTAACCATCAGCCTCAGATCAATCATCCCTGGAAATACAGTTTTCCTGCAGACCTCCCGGCTCCGTGGCAGCGATCCGCCTCCTCCCGCCGCTCCCCAGCCCAGCCCTGGGACGCAGCTGCCCTTCATCCCGCTGGCATTTCCCTGCGCAGAAGAGCATCTGTCCAGACAGGGCGCGGAGGGATGCGTTTTGCTGCCTGTCTGACGTTACTGTCGTTTGGACAGAGAAAATGCCTGAGTTGACACCTTTCCCCTCTGTTTTCACGAGGCAAGTGGAAAAAAAAATCTCATTGATCAAGACATTCCCAATTAATTAAAAAGTTCTCCATCGCTCGGTTTATCTTTCCCGAGCTACAAGATTGTGCTGGATGCCCACAGTTTTTTCTCTGACGTCTGTGTGGCTAATAATGTTGAGAGCAGCGCGCAGGGTTGCCTAATGCTAGCCAAGCGTTAGGACGTACTTCAGCGCTCCGCAAGGATGTGATTCTGGCCGATCAGATGTGGGACGTGGTGGTGGGGAGGAAGCTTGTTTCCCCAGCGCGGCGTGGGGAGCGGGATGCCGCGGCGCCGGCATCCTTTTGCCGGGGGCCTGGAAATGGCTTCGTCTGTCGCCACCGCAGAAATGAAGCGGTGATGAATTCTGCAGCTGGCTGTCCCCTCCCAGTTCTAGAGTATTTTTCCAGCGCTGAAGCCACCAGATGGTGTTTCAGTGACTGGTGCAGGCACTGTCACTTCGTCCTTAGAGATGTATTCTTGGAGGTATTCAAAATACGTAGGTTCCAGTTGTAAGGGATGGATCTGAACTAACAGCCACGTGGAAAACTTGTAGGACGACATAACCTGGTGCTTATTTGCAGAGCAGCGCGTGTGGCTTAACTTTCTAAACTGTTGCTTGGAAAGCTCGTGGTACATAATCCGTCCTATGGTTTGGTTGGAGTGTATCTTTTAAAAAATAATACTAGGAATGTTTCCATCCAGGGCAGTCGTTCCATGTGAAATCCCGATGTTTTGATGACTATATAAGCTGCGTGTATGTACGCAGTACACCTTAATGTACGTACATAGAGGCTCCCAGTCCATAGGTTCTTCAAAGGAAACTTGAAATATGTATTTTTATTATTTCAACTCAGCTGGTATCAAACAGCATTTCTTAACAGGAATGTGGTGGTGTTTTTTTTTTTCTGAAGAGACAGTGGTGAACAGTTAAAGAAAGCTGATGCTCTAATTTGTGTTAAACACTCCCCAAGAGTTAGAATAATATTCTTCTTGGCTGCTACTGACCTTCGTAAGTGGATTTTATTTTTTTTTCCCTGTTGCAACTTGTAAAAATTACAATAAAAAAAAAAATCTTAGCCATTTTTCTGGCTACAAGAGAATTTCTGCGTGACCTCCTGCTGTACCAGAGGCAGCCGTGCCCGGGATGAGGAGTGGGATCAGCCCCCGTGCGCGGTGCCACCGCCGGGGCCGAGGGGACACCCCGTCCCCGCCACCGTCCTGTCCCCACTGCCTGCTGCGGAGTTGGAAGAACCACCCACAGCTTTGTCTACGCCAGGCTCGCAGATGCCTTGGGTGTCCTCCTAGTGAATAATTACAACGTTGGTACCTTGGTGGAGAAGCGATGTTTCGCACTATAAATTATTTTACTGCAGTATTTCTTAATAATTTATTTTTTTAATCGTAGGTTTTAAAATGCTGCTGTAATAATTCTGCTCGTCTTCACTGAAACCTGATGAACAGCGTTTTCTCAGTATTGCTTCATACAGCTATAACTTATTATTATGACTATATTAAAAATGTCTAACTTCTTGTTTCGGGATGTCTGTAGATTTTTGCGCAGCGATGCGGTTCGGAGGAGGGCTGTATCCCACAGGCAGCGTAACCCTGCGATTGTTCCGTGTTCTCTTCTCAACCTTGGCTTTCTCTGCAATAATTAAATTGAAAAAGTTTGGAAAACATTAAACAGAGCTGAAATGTTTGGCATGATTGTTGAAAATTTGTGTTGGTATATTTTCACACTCCTCCCACAGTTGTCTTTGTGGGTTTTGTTGTGTGGTTTTTTTTTGTTGTTGTTTGTGGGTTTTTTTGGTGAACAGCCAGGAGCTGGGACCACGCCAGGGATTTTTCTTTCACTGCATTCATCGCTCTTTGTGCCACTCTTTAGTCTCTTAATTATGCGACTGTAATCTTCTTTGCTTCATTGTCCAAATAAAAGTTCAGTCCATTCAGCGTTATTCCGCTCGGTGCTGCTGCCGTTTCCATCCTGTGTAAAATAAAAGTTCATCAATCGGGTTCCGTTCCGTAAGTGGCAGATTTTGTTCCGAAAACCGGGTTCGTGCCACTTTGACGGCGGGGGAAGGCAAGCAGAGGTGTGCTCTCCGGAGGGGCGGATTCTCCCTCTCTGGAGATGAGGGGTTTTGGGTGGCTTTGGCTGGGTTTTGGCGGCAGCAGGGACGGTCCGTGTCCCTCGCTGTGACAGGGTGACCCGGGGTTCGGTGGGTGGCTGGGAGCTCCATACGGGGCATGGGGATCACTGGGGCTGCTCCGCTCCCGTCTCCTCTGCGATACGGGAAGATAACTTACTAAGAGTATTTCCATTAGAACAGGAACTAAGACAAGCCCTTAAAAAAAAAAAAAGTGAAAGAAAAAAAGCACTCGGATTGCAAATTGCTTTTAAGGAATAGAAAACTTGGGGTCAGTTGGCTTTTTTGCTTTCAAAAAAGCACAGTTGTTGCCATTTCAAGAACGATTCTTTTTGTTGAGAATAATTGTAAAGTTTGGAGAATCTTGTAATTAGATTTCTGCCCTTATTTTAGAGAAATAGTTTGTATAATCTTCAAAACACCATCCTAATCAGCTAAATGAGTCAAGGGAAGTATAGTTGTCGTCTGGTCATAATCCCTTTTCTGGTGTTCTGATGGTGACCCAATAAATCTAGGGGACCCCAGGAAAACAAGCTCTTCCGATCGGACATCTAACTTGGGATCTGCTTACAGCTCTAGAGGGGCCACCGAGAAGCTGAGAAATGTTTTCGTTATACATAAATGAAAGCTTTTGTTTGCCTGATTAGCATTGCTTTGTCCTCTGCCGCTAATGGTTTTGCTTCCGAGTAGTTGGTGGGGTTTTTCTTATTCAGCTCTGTGCTAAAATTAGATGATAGTGAGTTGAAAGGACACGGTGTTCGTAACGGACAGTGAAATGCTCTCCTGTACACGCTGCAGGGAAATTACTACATAGCACATGAAGTGGGTTTTGCATTTTTTTTTAGGGATAGCGTAGTCTGGAAAGCATGAGGGGTCGTAGGTAGTTGTATTATTTCTCAGTTGAGCATACATTGACGTGCTACTTTTTTTTGGTAATGTAATTTTGCTATAACTTCAACTCACACTTACATTTTAATTAAAAAATATACGTCTCCTGTATGTATATATTTATTTTTTAAAGCTGAAAAGGCGTGGTTTGTATCTTGACGTGCTGCCCTGTTGGGAGAGGAGTGGAGCGGGATGGATTTGTTGTTTTAGTTGGAACTTTTGTGGTCTTCCCTCCCAAAGCTGGGTGTGATTTCAGTGAGAAGGCCTTAATTCTAAATAAGGAAAGGTATTACCCACTGCAGTGGACTGAAAGCACGTCCGTTTACAGCTCTGAGGGGCTTGCAGATAACCCAGACAGTTAGCCGTGACAGCAGATAGCCATGTGCAGTAAAAGGGAAGCAGGTACCAGCTCAGCCAGACGTAAAGACCCTGATTCCATGAGGTGAAGCATTAAAATGCTTATAATGGAAAACACTCGTCAGCAGGCTGCCGAGGTCGTGCTTTAAGTTACTTGCGAAGGAACTGTAAAGATGCTCATGTAATATATTGTGCTATAAAACCTACTAGAGGTAACATTAACCAGTAATTCTAGAATTGGAATGCAGAAGAGGTCGTTTTTTATCAATAAAAAGTAGGTAAATTTATTTCCAAAAAACCCCAAACCGTGTGAAGAGTATCTAGTTCTTACTCTGGAAAAAGAAACAAAACCTGATCCATGAAGAGGAATGGGATATTTTGGTGCATTATGTAAACATCTCATAAAATTCTCAGCAGGTAGAAATTGGAATATGCTTAATATAGCTACGGGAGGTGAGTGAGGTGTATGATCCTTTTCTGTTGAGAATCAGTATTGCCAAGCCGTGGCAGCTGGGGATACGTACACCGGTGTATACAATCCGTGGTGATACCTGGCTATCTTCGTGTCCCTTCTTACAAGTTATCATAGTAACGGTATGTTGTTTTTTTCTGATTTTTTTCTTTTTCTTTTTTCTTTCCAGGATTTTTGCTTTTTAAAGACTATTGCATGAATGAGATCGATGAAGCCGTCCCTCAGCTGAAGTTTTACGAAGAGGTAAGCGGCGGTTGCTGGAGGTTTGGGAGAGCGCGTCGGGGGCGGGGGAAAGGCTGTCCTGCCCCGCGAGCCCTCGGGCAGGGGGTGCTGAGAGGGGTGTGGGGAGTGCGTGTTGTCCGCAGTCCTTTCGGCTTCGTGGTGGAATGGTTCCTAAGATGACAATATTTTATACAGTAACGATTGCATCTCAAAGGGACAAAACCGACATTTTAAACAAGTTGAAGAGGCTTTTAAAAATAGCGATGTGACTATTTAATCAAGTTGGTACTTTGGTACAGTACTCTTCCAGCATATTTTGTGAGAGTAGTGTAGATAATTTTTTTTGCCCTCTTGCTGGGCAAATACTTAAGATTTAGAAAATGGAATATTTGCAGGAAAAATAGCTCAACTTCTAACCGTGCTTTTATTTGCATATACTGAACTGTGTCTTTATTAAACATAAGCTAAAAGTATTTTGGAAGTTATTGTTACTATGTTTGTCCTTCAAGAGCTAAGTATGTTCAGTTTTAAGGCATGATGTGTTGAAAACAAAACAATGGAAGAAAGTTACCTGAGCAGCCACTTAACCAGATGTTCATTCACTACATCCATGTGCCAAAAGATAACTTGGAAAATACTGAGAGAATGACGGAAAGGGGAAGAGTGCCAACAGAGGTTAAAATATTTACAGGTTTATTAATGTTTTCTGTCATAAGGTACACTCTTTCACTATGGTTCCTTTGAATTATTCAGAAGAAGTGAGCTGAAATTGGGTTCATCTCAGCTTCTACTTGTTAAATATCCCCGATACCTTAAGTTAAGCCAAGTACGTTCTTGAGAAATGGGAGAAGCTTTTGTTTTGCGCTTCAGAATCTTAGTTCTGCCACAAACCAGAGGTGAAATTAAAGTCAGTAACATTTGCCAGCTCTTCTGCCTTGGCTCCGTGTCCTCCACCGGAGGAAGCGGCGCGTCTGGTCCTCCGCATCCCGGAGGCTTTCCCTGTGCCGAGGTGAGATGCCCAAGCACCGTGCCTGCAGTCCCAGGCACCTCGTTCCCTGTAGCACCCACCCAGACTGAGAGCGACGCCCCGGTGTCCGTAGCTGATTTCGGGCAGTTGCCTGGCCTTATGGAAAAGGACATGTGGCTGGAGGTACCGGCGTTCGGATCACACTCCCAAATGCTTCTTGCCCTTCTCTAGCATCCTTTTGCCTGTAGAGCAGAGCGCGGCTGCCCGTGGCGCTGCACGAGGGACGCAGGGACAGCCGGGGCTGGCGCTGGCTTCTGAGATCTCTGGGGAGTGGCGGTGGCAGGGCTGCAGAACAGCCCTGGGAGTGCTGCAGAGCAAGAGGAGCCTGCGGAGGGTGGTGCGAGAGGTGGCTTTAGATCGCTAAGGTGCGTTGTACTCCGTCGTCACCAGATAATGAAGGAAGCAGCTCACAGACGCCATGCCCAAGGCTGGCTAATAGCGTCGCTGTTTTGGGGGAGTGCGTCATGTCCTTCCCCAGCCCTCCCGTGCCCAGAGGGAACCCCCCCCCCCCCCAGCACGTCTGCGCCCTCCGCTCGGGAAACTTGGAGTCTCACCGCTCCGTTCATTCCTTGTCAGATTTGTGACGCTCTAAATATAAAACTGTAGTTAATCCTATCATAGGTGCTGCTTTCAGTTAAAACGTGCGCACGTGCTCTGAAAATGCAGCCTGTATTGCTCAGTATTAATTAGAAACGCAGCCCGAGATAACCTTTTGTCTGGATTACTCTTAAGCTGGTGATTTAAAATTTTTCTTGCTAGTGGGCTAACAGCACAAAACAGGCTAAGCTGGTTATCAGTTTGGAGGTAAATCCTCAGCGATACACAGTTCCCTCCCTCAAATTAGATACTCGCTGTCAGTAATGGAAGAATGTTTTTCTATCATTTTCATCTTTTATATACCGAAGATATCGCTGTCATAAGTAATCAAAAAGGCATGTTGTAGCAGATTGTTTAGCAAGATATTTTTAGCTGCCTCTTTATCTCTGAAACAATTTGAAATTGTATTTTTAGCTTATTAGCAAAGTGTTGCCTAAAAAGAATTTTAAGTGCTTTGTCATGTACTTTTCGAAAAACCCCATTAAAGATATTTAAAGAGAGGTTCGTTGCGTTTTCTTCTGTGACATCCTGGATTCAGAAGCTTTTTTTTTTTTTTTAAATATGTATATTTGGTTTACTTACTGCATTTATTACATGCAGTATAATTTGAGTACATTGCTACATTAAAAATCGCTTGATGTAGAAGGGCTCCGTACTCCAGGGATTTCATATTACTGCAGCTTAAGTCACGATCAAGCATTTAACTGGGTGAGTGATTCATCCAGATCGGTTTCAAAAAAGAGAGGAAAAAAAAAAAAAGAAAAAGAACTTCTAGGTGCTTGAAAACTAATGCCTTCTGGTTTCAATTTTTGAAAAGATACTTTGTCAGACACTTTTCTTGAGGTGAGCTGAAGTTTGCCAGGGAAGCGGCGAAATTCACGGTGACACGGGACGTGATCTCGGGGTCGGGAGCGACACTGCGGAAGCTGCTGCTGCCAGAGCCGGGCTACATTTATAAATGGTGACACTCTCAGCTCTGCCCGGTGCTGAATTTTTTTGGCGTGGTACAGTAATGTTCCATTAAATAAACATGTAAAATTAGCTTGTGAATATGTCAGGCGTGCATGTTAAATGCCATCCCAGCAGAGGTGTCTCACAGCATCACCTGTGTGATGAGCGGCGTCGGGCAGCGTGGTCAGGAGGGTGTTGCTGGGACTGAGCTGCCCGGGAATATATCACCGATGGGGACTTTTGTCACCTGCTGTCCTTTTCTCCAAAGCTTTACAAAACCAAGGGACTTTGGTTAAAAAGCCCACTGTCAGGGCAGGTGGGAGAGACACTGAGCTGGCGCCAGCGTGGCCGTGGGGGGCTGTTGCAAGAGACCCCTCTGCTTCGGGTGCAGTGAGATGGTTTAATAAAATAGATAGGGAAGGGCAGGAGGTTGCATTCGAGTAAGACAATATGATATGCACCAGGCTTTCTCCTGTACTTCTAATTATTTTGCGGCATTGCATTAATTAAAAAATGTTTCTTTGGCAAAGACGTTTTGAATCATTTTAATTATATATTGGTACCAAGGGGGAAGTAGTCACAGATGGCAAATCATGGTGGAACTGTTGCTTTATCATAGTCAGCAAACAAGAGGACTACAGCTAGAAAAATAGCGAGTTTAATTACGGTGTTCCACCTTCAGAGAGAGATTGGTCTGGGTTTGTCCCGCGGAGACCTGTTTGAGGGCTGTGAAGTCCAGCTCGTCCTGTAAAAGGAGCAGCCTCTGAATGAAGGGCGAAAAAAAAGTATATTGTGGTGACATGGAGGCAAAACACTTTTTTTTTTTTTTAATCCTTACTTTTAAAAGTCCTCAACAATGTGTTTTCTGTTAACCCTGGTGCTGCTCTGGCTGTGAAAGCGTGGCTGGCGGGAGAGCGGAGCGGTGCTTTTTGTCCCTGGAGGCGCAGGCAGTGCGTTCTCCCCGCTGCAGGAGGGATGCTCTGGCACATCGTTTGCGGAGGCTGAAAGTACAGACAGCTGGGACATGGCCTCTTCCTTCTCAGACAGGCACGGAATGAAATCCAGCTGGCTCTTATTCCACTTGGGTTTTCCGGAGTCGGTGTACGGTCCAGAGCAAGCCTGCACACTTACTTTGGAGCCTGGGACCTCACAGGCTGATGCCGGGAAGGTCCAGCAATGAGAGCTGAGACTTGTCCCTAAAGATCTTGTGTGATTTTTACATTCTGTCAATCCTGTAAGAGCTCTTGCCCTACATACACTCCAAAGAACCCTTAAACTTGGTGAGGTTTTGTATTTTTCTGGAACCGGTTGTCAGGTTTCGTTCTGTAAATGAACCACATGGGATTGCCGTTGCTGGAACACACTGACCTCCTGTATCGCGTCTACAGAAACCTGATACGTTTTGTGAAACCGTCTTTCTGACTGTCTTTGGGATTCAAATTCAACTGGCAGCTGGACCGTGTGAACATTTTGAAATATGCTTTACATTCTTGCTTGGACACGGGTACGTGACGTGCTGTAATCGCCCTGGAGCGGGACGCTTGGGCCGAGGGCTGTCACTGCGCGATGCTTCTGCTGCCGGTATAACATTACATCCAGCTCCTCTGCTGGCCCCGGGAACCTGGAAACGGTGCTGCGGATGGGCCAGAGCATCGAGTGAAATAATGTGAGAAAGGGGTCAATGCTCTCAAGCGGTAGAGGAGCGAGGTTGGTGCTCTCCGTCCGTGAGCTGAGAAAAGGGAAGAAAACCTTCATTGACATCCCTGGGCGTGTTTGCAGCAATTTTAAGCGAATCCGTTTCCTTGCATAGGAGGGAAATCTAAGGTCAACTGTAACTCTGGTATTGCAGGTGGTTTTTCTCCAACTTAATTAAGAAAATAATAAAGTCAAATAAAACTTCGGCCAAAGTCTTGTTTTTCCCAAGCGAGTGCAAAATCGTTAGAAATGTGCTCACCTCATGGACCCTTCTCTCTTGTGTTGCAGATAAAAGAATATGAGAAGCTGGATTCTGAGGAGGAGCGTATGACCCGAAGTCGCCAGATTTATGACACGTACATAATGAAGGAGCTTCTCTCCTGTTCACATGTGTGTATCGTCCAGATTTCACACCGCTCTTTGCCTTACTCCAGTAGCTTGACAGCAGCGATAGTTCCAAAATCACTGCTGTTTCATTCAGAGAGCAATTAAAAACCTATCGCTGAAGGAATTGTTGCTACAAATACTTGTAGTGCTGTGGATTTCCCTTTGAAGTCTGTGGGACTGGGTTTGGCTGAATTCAGCATGTTTTGGGTTTTTTTGAGTTTGTTTTCCTTTTTTTTTTTTTTTTACAGCAATGAGATGTACAGATTGGTGGCGTGTGCCACTTTTTATGGAACTTGGTGGTATGCAAAGGAAATATTTGGAGATTTAGCTGGTTTCTATTTTTTCAAATCTCTATTTTAAAAATAGGATGAGTGCAGTTGGTGTGTCTGTGTACACACACAAATAAACATCCGTTAACCAACCCAGCAACATCCCTGCCCCCAAAAACTCAAAGAAATGTGAGTCGCTGGGGCCTCTGCGGGACAGTTTGGATGTTGAACTTCGGTAAAATTGGAGATTTTGTCTAAAACTGATCTCACAAGGATTTTATTATTAATTATTATTTGTTCGGTCGTAAAGCAATCTTTCATACCATACTAGTGACAATACACGTTTTAGCTGCAATATGGTAAGTTGGAGGCGCGGGGCCGCGTTGTGGCAGATGCAGCTTCGTTCAAGTCACTGCAAACACACGTTTCCTCCAGCTGAAGTTTTGGCCCGTTGGTCTGTGGTTAAGTTTCGTTTGCTCCTATTTTAAAGAAGAATTTGCAGTGGGTTTTACCCTAGCGGTAGGGTTGTGCGGATGAAGGGCTTAAGGAATTTTTTAAGCATGCGTTATTGGCTTTGTGGCGGTAAAAAGTCCGTCTCTGCTTCTGACTCTGGAGCTGTCCCTGTGTATGGAATTTTTCGTTAATCTGCTAAAGGAGTACCATTAGCCCGTTTATCTTCCCCTTTCTCGTCCTCATCTTCCCCTCTCCTACCTTCCCGCTTTAAAATATTTTTTTTTACTGTTATTTTACTGTTTTACCACATCATTTCTGCATGTTTCACAATAATAGACTTAGGGGAAGCTGCGTTGCATTCATTCTCAAAAATGTGTATTTTTCATATCTATTTTTTTAAAAGAACAACAGTGCTGTAGATCTTAAATGAAGCTTCTTACCTTTCCAACTGTTTGAAATCTTTCTTTTTCTCTTTCAAAAGCCTTTCTCAAAACAAGCTGTAGATCATGTACAAACGCATTTAGCCAAGAAACAAGTGCCAGCCAGCCTTTTTCAGGTGAGGTTACGTCTGAATGTTCACATTTTCTTCACTTATTTGACAGTAAGTGACTTTGTACATGTTATTTAAGGAGGCGGAATAAAATGGTACTGGGACGTATTCTTTGCTGTACTAGCGATATTAGAATGCTTTTCTAAGTCAAATAAAAATGACAAATTACTATTCTTACCCAAAATATTTTCAAGCACGTATACGAAGGCAAACTGTACCTTGGTATATGAGCAGAATAGTTTTTAAATTTATGTAATTTAAGCCATTAAATAATTCAGAGTAAATCACTTTACATCAGGACGATACACATCTTGTCAAGATAAACCAAACTGCAGAGTGGAGAAATTGCCTTATTGTTTCAGTAATGTGAAATCTTTGAAAACGTTTTTCTTTTTCTTTAAGGTATATTGATTCCAGTTGATGATGGTGTGGAATTAAGGATTTGTACCGTCTCACACGTTTTTCTCTTTCCATGAGACAAAACCCAATCAAAACTTACCTTTCTAAAGAGGAGTTTCTGCACCATTAAAATTGTGGTGTTGTTTTTTTTTTAAACTTTCTAAAATTTTGAATTGCTAAAAGGAAGTGTGGGATTTGCAGATCCTCCATTTGAATATAAAAATAAATGGTATCCTGGCTCATTTGCAAAATTACACATCCTTTGTGTTGCTGTTTACTTTAGAAAATAATTAGAAGGGAAATATTTCTTGTATTGTTACAGCTTTAATGTGCATTGATACAAGAAATTCAGATACGTGCTAAGTTTTGTAGCGAGGTGCGTTAAATCAGTGTGGTTTTGCATAAAATGAACCTCATCAATCATGGGAGTGTTTATAAACTTAAATGCCTTTCATGTAAATCTCACGTATTTTTATATACTGCAAAAATGTGGAGATTGCCCCTGCTTGATTTTTCTTCCTGCTCAGTGAACTGTTTTTAATGTTGCAATTAGGTGAACTGACAAATTGCTAACTGCGTTGCTGGAGTTACATCTCACCGCTAATTGGGTTGGGATTTGAGATCGCTGCGTGCCATCGCACGTCAAGACAAAGTATTTCTCTAAAAAAAAAAAAAAAAAAGTCACTTGTGGATTGAAGGTGCCAGTGTCTTAGGAAGGGCAGACAGAGAGGCAAGAAACACCAAAAAACCTGAAGCGCGGCAGCGGCTCTGGGAAGTGGAGACTCCGCGCTCCGCGTAGTGTATTTAAATATATTTGAAAATAGAAGTGTGCTGTGATTGTTTTGTGAGACTTGTTGGCCATAGAGAGGTGCCACGCGCAGGTTTTGTACAGCCCCCCCCACCCCCCAGGCAAGCATTTAAGGTTTTCCAGCTCGTGAAAATATTTTATGTTTGATTTCAGGGGACCTGCTCAGATTCCAAAAGCTCTGCGCAAAGCTTAAATGCTTCATTGAGCCTTCTGCAAGGAAAACACAGTAAATGCTGTGGTTATATAGGGCCGAGATGAGTTCTGTGGAATGGGTGGTACTGCATCATCAGTTTATTGTACGCTTAAATACTAATTGCGTTCCTTAACCCTTTTTTAGCCATATATAGAAGAAATCTGTGATAGTCTCCGAGGAAAAATATTTCAGAAATTTATGGAAAGGTATGAACGTGACATATCCAAACTTTCTACCTAATGTAGCAGGAAGCCAGATCCCTTAAGAATTGCTGTAAAATAAGGCTGAAAATGTTGAATAAACTTCATTTAATTAGTAATGTATTATCATCAAGCTTCAGCAAATGACTAGCTTTGTTTGCGTATCATGATTAATGTCAGGATGTATCAGTGAAAAAATTGGAAAGATGATCGATTTTTCTGCATAGCAGAATAATAGATGGCGGTTGGATCGTAGAGGTTTAAAAACGTGGAATTACGGTCTCGTGGGATGTTCTCCTGAGTGACTCAGAGAGCCAGACTGGTTTGGATCTGGACACCTGGCAATTAAGCAGAAAAGGTGTAGTGAGGAATTCAAGGCAGGGCCTGCAAAGTCCGGCTCTCGTCCCACGACAGCCAAATCCACTGTATGAAATGGTATTTCGCACTCAGACTGAAACGGGTGCAGCAATGCCTCCACAGAACCGCTGTTTCTTACTCTGAAAAGAAATACTGAATTATTTACGTAGAAATGAGAAACTGTTTATTTTTTTTGCTACAGCTTGCGGTATTACTGATGTTTTTCCTATTTTAAGATAAAATGAGTTTAAAACGTTCCTTGGGGTATACGGAGGTTCATTAACATAAGTTGAGCTGCTTCTGTTTTCTTATAATTATCTTTCTCTTTATGTAATTTAAATGTTTGTTAGTTCCAAAGTCAGCTGGTTGTTTTTAAAAATTAAAAACCATCTGAGAGATGTGAGGACATACTCAGCACTTACAATTACAGGGATAAAGGTTATCGGATATCTTTCTCTTACAAGGATGTAAAATATTAAGTGTGCGCTGCCTAGTAATTGTTTTTCTCGGTGGGGGCAACATTACAATTGTTTGAAAGGAAGGCTATCATTTAATAAATATCACAACACGCCCTAGCGCAAACTTTATTTTAAATATCAGAGTCTTGACGTTTTCTATGACACTTTACACAGTAGTCTCAGACAACTTTTAAACTTTTTTTTTCCTACAGTGACAAGTTTACTAGATTCTGTCAATGGAAAAACGTAGAACTAAATATTCATGTAAGTACTTACAAGTATATTTATCTTGTCAAAGGCTGATACAGGAAAGAAAATGTTCGGTTTTGAGTACTGCTTCTGAAAAGGCCTTATTAAAGAGCACGGTGAACGTTACTGATCTGCTCTGCTATTCTTAGGCGAACAGTCCTAACGATTCCTTTCTGGACATCCCTTTCTGCCTGTCTGGAGTTAATAGCTTTTTGATTTTTATAGTAGCTGAAAGAAACCAAACTGCCAGAATCGCGTCTCTATAACAGCCCCAGACACCCTCTGTCTCCTTTTTCCCACGGCGGTTCTGACGTTGTCCCCAGCACCCCGTACCTCGGCCGCTGCTTTTGGCCCTCGGCACCGCTTTTCGTACGACTTTGCCTGTGAAAAATAGCCCTCCTCTTCCGCAGGCGGCGTTATGAATGAGACCGTCAGGCCTTGGCAACAACAGTCTCATTCGTCTTGCTCGTGCTTCAGGCTGTAGTGCTTGCAAGTATGTTGAAATATAAACAATAAGGGGCTCCTTTTTCCAAAACAATAAATGTTGTATGAATTACAATAATTAAATATCTTAACACGTTAATAGATTATTTAGATGTCTTTACAGGAAGTTTTTTAATACTGAAAAATCAAGTCTGGTTTTGTTTTTTCTTTTTTTTTTTCTATTTTTTTTTGTATTTACAGCTGACCATGAATGATTTTAGTGTACATAGAATAATAGGAAGAGGGGGATTTGGTGAAGTGTATGGTTGCAGAAAAGCAGACACTGGAAAAATGTGAGTATATACACACTTTGTTTTAGAGGTAATTGTAAACTCTGAACTAGTAAGGAAACGCTTCCAGTCATTTCTTACAAAATCACTGGAAGCAGCATCGCATTACTGTATAGTTCTTTATAATGAAATTTTATCCCAAGAGGTTCTGATTGCTGGATCGTCTTTGAGCTTAGCTCGATATTTGATCCCGTTATGTGCCATGCAGTGGGGCTTCAGCCTAGCAGAGCTCTTAAGCAGCACATCCTTCGTTTAAATGGTCTTGTCAGAATTAATGGAGACTGCACATGTGTTTAAAATTAAGTATGTGCTTAAATGATTTCCTGGATCAGAGCCTGACAGCGCAGAACAATGTTCTTGTGGAAACGGTGGTGGCTGTGCGAGGTGTTACCTCTCGTCTGCTGAAGGTTGTTCTTCTCGCAGCAAAGCGCATCCCGCAGCTGGCGCTGACGTAGGGATGGAGGATGGACCCAGGAATACCACCTTGGTGCTCTTCTATCTGCAGGGTCGTGCCTGGGCAGATGCTGACTATGGTCTTCTAGATTTGTGCAATTGCATGAGTGTCTGCCCTGATGAGCACGTTTCACTGGCAAAAGCTGGGATCCTTGCTTACGTTGGGAAGAATATAGTTCCAGTGTTGAGCTTGTGTTTAACAGAGCTCTCGGTGGGAAGTCCAGGATCAACCCTGAGTGGCTTTTTTTCTTTTTTCTGGTCTTACCATTTGCACACTTCTCCTAATCAACAGATTTCAATCTCTAGGCATAATTGTCCCATTATATCCTGTTTTGAACATCTGGGCATTGATTTAACAAATTGTTCTCAATATCTATCAGTTTGTGTATTTATTTACACCCCACCTCCTCCCTTTCATCTTGCTTTTCTCCTGACAATTTTAGTCCAGGGACCATCCTTGAACATTTCTCTTCTGAGTAAGCATGACATGTTTGGAGTGCCACGTCTCTGCAGTTACAGTTGGCTTCACTGGCAATTGTGTGTGCTTGGCATCCTTGATAATAATAAACTTCTTAGCTATTAACAAGTGGAAGACATCTTAATGTTGCTATCACGCTCAGTATTTTGCAGTGACCTTAAGTATTTATATTAATCCTTTACTAACAATGCTGTCTTTATCCTTGCTTTGGTACTTTTTTTGTCCATGTACAATTCATTAATTTGTCCATGTACAAAAAGAAACATTTTATTTAGCTTGAGCCACACTAAGTAAGTTTCCGCCCTGAAGTGGTAGTTCTCAGATTCCCAGCCATTTTCATGTCTGAGTTTTGCTCTGGATAAACCTTGGGAGTAGCGAGGGAAGCAAAGGACAGTTTTTATCAGATATAAATAGAGTAAAGGGAAGTGAAACGTGGGAAAACCAACCTTTTCCAAACTTAAAGGAAAACTTTAGATTAGGTTCAGGTTCTGGGTAGAGGTTTGGCTTAGTTCTTTCTTAATCCAAACCTGTTTACCCATCCCTAATCCAGATCCCGTCCACTCTAGATGGCTGCCTCTGCTGCACTTACTGCCTGCAAGGAGCTTGGGAAGCCACCCCTCCAAGGTAAATGCCATCGGTGTTTCACTAACCCACAAAGACACACCTGAGGCTTCTTTCACGTCACCTCCTTCAAGGACATCTAAATAGGGGCCAGAAGTACCATGCAGAAAGCAGGCCGAAGGGGGAGGGATTGCAGTGCTTTTGGAGCACGCGACTCGATATAAGACCCGAGATACTTGATTTCCATCAGCCTTAAACGGCCCCAGTCATTCACTTGCATCAGTGATGTCCAGGCGGAAACAAAGGGTAGCATGTGAAATGGTATTTATGGTCATCGTTTATGGACTCCTCAGCAAAAGCACGTGCTGTGAATATATTCCACATTTTGGAAATGTAAAATTCCAGTATGTTCACGCTCACTCTTCCCCCACTTGCACCACATGCATGGCAAGGAATGACGTGGCTTTTTTAGGGAGCGAAGGTTACACGAGGCCCTGTTTCTGTGCGGAGCTGTCACGGTGTAGGCAGTTGATGAGCATCGATGCAGTGCTGGAACACGGTGTTTTCCTGAGCGTATTTTAAAACCAGTGGCCCAAAACCCCATGGTTGCCCATGTCTAGAAGTCTTCTATGGAGGAACACACGTGTCCTTCTCAGCTGTTGTCTAATCGTAGGCTGACCTAACGTCTTGAAAAAATATCCAGACTGTATTCTATCCTACTCTTGTTTGATGGTTGTTAGGGTAACATTCTTTTTTGAGCGAAATTTTATTAATTTGTGTTATACAGATGGTAGAAGATTAAAAAAGCTTTCTGGTGTATATCTGACCTTTTTTTTGAGTAGAAAGAAAATTTTTAAAAAATTTATATATAAAACTCAGCGTGTGTTCAAGATATTACTTTCCTGGTAGAGCTGAAACTGTTAGAATTAAATGGAACCGTATCAGAGTCTCTGTTATTTAATTCATACTGCAAATCCTTGCTTGTAGGTATTAAAAAATGAGTGTATGATATGTAATTCCTGTATCACTGTGGTTGTTGGGACGCAGAATTATTTATTAAAGCACATTTATTTGTCAGGAGGCTTCTCTTGAAAATGGTTTCATTCTGAGATTTTGGAGGTTTTCTTGTTTAGTCGTGTCATGATGTCTTTAGTACTGGGTTTAAGTCTTTAAAGAGCTTGCTTACAGGAGGATACTGTAAATATGCATGGCATAACTGCTAGTGAATAATACTGAGTATAGGAGGACATTTTTTCTGCTGCTTTTTCTGAACAGTTAATATTTTCAGGTATGCAATGAAATGTTTAGATAAGAAGAGAATCAAGATGAAGCAAGGAGAAACATTAGCCTTAAATGAAAGAATTATGCTGTCTCTTGTCAGTACAGGAGTAAGTATCATTGATTTATTATTCTTTTTATTTTTTTTTCATATTATATAAAATCTGTTACATGTATAATACATGCTCCATCAATTTGGTTGTGTGACATGCAAATGTTAAACCCCTCTGGAACCTTCCCCCTGATTCTAACGATGTGTCTGAAATACGAATGGAAAAGAAAGCTTGCTTTTCAGTTTGGGTGCTTACAGAAATCAGCATCTCAGCTAAAGAGGCTTGAGGACGTTCCCATTTCTTAGATAATTCATTCTCTCTCCCCCCCACCCCTCTTCCTTTCTTTTTCCCCCTCCCCTTCTGATTTTTGTAAATATTCCTTTTTCAAATATTTATAGTTGATACTTTTCTAAAACATTAATCTGTCTTGCATAGGGATTTCCTTTTCTGCTGTAGTAACATAATACTTTTGTAGAATATAAGATACTATTTCAGAAAAAAGCTTCAGTTACCTCTTGTTCCTTCCTTTCCTGTGACTTTCATATTAGCTTAGCCAAGTTTTCCACATTTTTTTTTTCACGTACTTTAGCTGAGTACCTATCCAGGTGTACCAAGTAAGTCTGCCCATCTAGCATACACGTCTACTTAAAATTAGAAATATCACTAATGTGCACAAAAAGCAACCCCAACTGGTGTTGGTTTGACCAGATCGGGTCTCGTTACCTGCAGAAGAGCAGTTCGGCCGTGGCCACAGCAGTATGTCGTGCTCAGGCGGCTTCGGAGCAGGCTTTGAAGTGCCAGAGCCTTCTGAGTACACTGGCCTCATTAAACAAAACTTGAAATCGGCTCGTGTCGCCATGGTTACATGTGATGCTGGTAAAAAGGTTAGTTTTCCTCATGACTGTTGTGGCGTATGACTTAAACGTTCAGTTTGCAGCTCAGTGTTAACGCATCCCTTTTCCCAGCGCAGTTAAAGCATGAGAAGGAGCTGCGTGTGGTTTTGTTCTGGGCTTGTACGACAGGGGCGCAAATGGCAGAACGTCTGCAGTGCAGGAGGATTGCTGCTCCCAGGCTGGCAGAGAGCAAATACTGTGCTCTGCTCTGAGACAAGTTCTGTATCTTGCAGAGACCGAGTAAATCCTGGGTTTGGTTCTGCATTACCCAGGCGGGTTAGTAAATACCGATTTCTTTTTTAAAAAATCCTCTTGTGATGCATTTAGCATCATTTTTTCCTTTAAGCGCATGCACAGCATCCTTCCTGTCTTCTGCTTCAGGGAAAACCCATCTGTCGTGGTTTGGGCTGGGCTGGCCACCAAATGAACGCCAGATGCTCTCTTTAACCTCTCTCCTTTCCACCACCTCCTCCGGCTGTGGCATCCTGCGCCCCAAACCAGGGCACCATCCGTCTGGTCGGGCTTCAAGATGGGCTGTCTTCCGCCCACAGCGGGTCTGGGACTTCGCACTGCATTGCTCGTAGGCGCAGGCGCAGGAGAGCTGCCCGTGCTGTGCTGCCCTTTGTCGTCTGCAAACTTGGCTTTAAAAAATGTAGATGTGTTTTTCAGGACTTAGATATAAATGCAGAATTATAATTGCTAAACAGTGCCCTTTTATTGTCAAGCGAAAACATTATGAATCAGATAAGACTTGGTACTTTTCAGCCTCACAAAAGGCATGTGAGATGCTCTCTTGTGCAGACTGACAGAACGGCAAAGCTGATTACAATTTTGTCCCTAGAAGATGAGCTTTCGAACTTTTCTTGCTGCCCATCAGATCATTTTCCTCTGCCGTAAGAAATACCCTGGTAAGGCAGATCCTAAACTAGAAACCAGGGAAGCTACACATCAAGGTGTCATCATAACGTTGAACTTCTTTCTTACTGAAGAGCTCTGACGGCAGGACGAGGTAGTTCCTTCATTGGAAACTCCTCCCCTGCTTCAGCCTTTCTCTGGAGAAATGCACTGAAATAAAAAGTCAGAGCGTTTCCTTTAACACAGAATTGTGTTCACGTTTGGCTTCAGCATGAAGATAGAAAACTGATTGGAAAGTATTTCTTTGTTCTTTTATCTGTGAAATTAACAATTGGGATTTATTGGTTAGACTTTTTTATGGAGTTAACTCTTTTCACTAAAGATAAGTTGTAGCTTGTCCAGAAGCGTCAGGAGTCTTGAGAGCCAGTGGGGTGAAGTTCTGTAGTGGAGACTAAACAAGAAATCTAGGTAAATTAGTAATAATTGTCCGATTAACTTTAATTTGTGATTCTGTTGCTCCGGTACTCAAAGTGAATTTTCATGTCTAGCGATTCAAGAAGAAAATTGTTCACAAGGCTGCTAATGGTGGGTCTAGTTTACTTACATGACAGCACACAGCTAGTTATTTAGCAACAGAAAAAGCAAGACGAACCATTTGTTTTTTTTCATTACGGTTTATCGGCTCATTAGAGTGTAACTCCTTTAAGATTCTCAGAAATTTGAAAAAGAGTTTTGAAAAGAGAGATGTTGTACAAAATGCTACCCATTCAGGTTAGGTACACCTGCCTGTGCAAGAGATGCTGGGGTGTTTTGAATATGCAGAATGAAATAGGTTTGAAAGCGGTAGAATAAGGTGATTCATTTCATTCCTGAATACAAGCCATTAGGTTTGAATGGCGCGTGCCTTCCCCAATGACGGGATTTATGCGCTGCCCGGAACAAAATGGAACTGGGAAGTTCATCATAGTACAATTAGTCAGTTAACTGGGAATCCAGATGTCTCTGCAAAATACATAATAACAGCTGTGCAGATTACACACATGTTTGTGTAATCATTTTTGTTAATCCACCTAAAATTTTGGCATTCACAACTACTTCTTGAATAGGGAGCTCCCAAATTTGAGTACATGGTGGCTGTGTTGTGAGAATAGCTTTTCATGGTAACGTTTCGAATCAGCAGAGCTCAGAAGTACGACAAGACACTTCTTGGATTGGGCTCTGCGTTATTTGGATTCTCTATTGGTGTGTTTGCTTTGTCACCGGCTGTTGGTGTCACACGGACAAACTGTTGCTGAGGTTTGTGTTTCCCCTTCTGCAAGATGTCCTCCTCCCTGTCTTCTCCCATGGTGATGTTCAGTCTGGAGGCTGGAACCGCATTTTGAAATTCTTAGAAAATAGCATAGTAGGGAAAATATTTTACTTTATGTTAAAAGCAAAAAAATACATTATTTTCTGTGATAGCCGTATTTGCCTAGCGTTCAAAAACTGTAGCGTTGAAATCACCAAGACTGTCACTGCTGATGTACTGTATAAACACAATTTGCCAAAAGTTGCTGTTTGTGGCAGGAAGTGGTTATTTAATAAATCTTTTCCTGGCTGGTAGGCCATGGTCATTCCCGCTGTCTCTTTCAAGACCAGTGGCTTCGCAGGGCTGTGGCTCTGCTCTGCTGTGTCTTCTAGTTCTCTCTTTCCAAAAAAACTAGGCAGTTTAGCTGTTTTACTTAGCTCTTTTTGAGATAATTTGACTAAATACTGGATTCAAGATTTCCCTCAAGGCATGATAAATATAAGGTACAGCAGAAGTGGACAGGTAAAACCTCTGAGATCAGTAATTGAGTTGTTTTGGTTTTTTTCTGAGAAGAACAGCTACTTTGTTTTCATGTGTACCAGGATTTTTAGGAGTCTTGATTTTGCTCAAAAAATTGAATTTATTCCCAAATCTTGGTGGTCTCTTGAAGGAACATCTGGGGAATGGCAGGTAACAGCTCGGTGTTCCAGGCGTTGACCTGCACATCGTTCTGAGCCAGACCTGTCAGGACAGAGCTACTCTCCAGTTAAACGTGCCACACAGCCGCTCTACTCTCCGAACACATTTTTTACCTTTTTGCTCTCATTTCTACAGTCGTGCTCTAAAGCCAGGTGCTTGGGTTGCAGGAAAGAGTCAGAAGCAACATTTTCCTTCTGAAGTAACTGTTAGGGTGCTAGTGTCTTTAAAATATTACATTCCTACAATTTTTTTATAGTTATTCTAATGTTTTTTTTCCTTCCACGTTATTTATTACCAGAAATTTGTCTCCTACAGTTTTTTGGACTTAATCCAGGATTGTTTGGATGTAAGGAACTGTTTTTAAACTGTTCTTAATTCACACATTGTTGTCATACTGTTGCTTATTTTTTTTCAGAGCAGAAGCTTGACTGCAACAAATTATTACTCTCTTGGGAAATTTGCCTTATTGCTTTATGTTTCATGTTTTAAAAAAACTATAAGGTTTTATTTTGTTTGTTTTTATACTGGAAAATACTCTTGCAGTGGTTTTCTTGTCAGAAGGGTATTACAGTACTACAATTTCTTCTCTCTGTTAAACAGTGAGAGGGTAGTGATTAAATTAGGGAGGCTTACACAAAAATGAGTTATGCATCACATTTACACTTGCAGTTATCTTGTAAAAAATGAGATCCATAAAAATGTAGGCATACTATGTTCTGCTATAAAAACACCCTTTTATTTTTCTGTGTATGGTGTTTAAATTCTAACGCTAGATCCTTCTGGGTAAATAGATTGCTCTAAGGTTTTAGGAAGCCTGCCTGGGGATGCTTTTGAATTATCCAGTCGATTCAGAAAATTAAGTTAATAATTCTACTAAAGCTTTTGTTCTGAAGTTAAGTGGTAATATGATAGTCCGCAGTTCTGAGGCATACAAAGTTTATAACGAGAGGTAGTATCTTTTGTAGAATCATGGAAATGTCTCGGTTGGAAGGCACCTTTCAGATCATCGAGTCCAACCATTAACCTAACAGTGACAAAAACCCCCACTAACCCACGTCCCTCAGCACCGCGTCTGCCCGGCTTTTAAATCCCTCCAGGGATGGTGATTCCACCACTGCCCTGGGCAGCCTGTTCCAATGCTTGACAACCCTTTCAGTGAAGAAATTTTTCCTAATATCCAACCTAAACCTGCCCTGGCACGATTTGAGGCCGTTTCCTCTTTTCCTATCGCCCGTTACTTGGGGGAAGAGACCGACCCCCACCTCTCTACACCCTCCTTTCAGGAGCTGCCTTGCCCATAGCCCCCTTATTTCTAGGACCATTTCGGCATTTTTCACGCCTGTTTCTCCAGGGTGTTCCAGACGGGTGCCTACCTTCCGCAGAGGCGCGTGTGGAATTGTGTGCAGTAAGCGATAACACACAGGTAGGGCTGGACGTTCGTGCGGGATGTTTGTTGGACATTCGCGCACAGTCCAGGTGCTGTGGGGAGTCCCTGGGGATTACAGTCGAGTATCTAAAGCTTTATATTTCAACGTTAGGTAGTTTTGTGGAAGGCTGAGCCGACTTGACCTGTGCCGGCCGGTGAGATGGCGCCGCCGTCCCCTCCCTGTCCCCCCACGTGGGTCCCGCTTTGCCCAAGGCCGCCCTGTCTTGCTGCTCCTGAACTGGGAAGGAAGCAAGTTCCTGTTAGAGATTCCCACAGCTTTCACTATCAGCACTGCAACAATCAACACAGTGTATAAGTCATGTTAGGTCACGTTTGTGCTTCCTGCGTGGTGTCCTGGCTCCTCAGCAGTTCAGTTTGTCTCCGCTCATCTCCCTGCTGGCGGCCGCCATTGGGTGCAGGCCCTGGTCGGTCAGGGTTGCCATGCAGGCCAGTCGGCTTCCACAGCGCAGCCCTTCCTTCGGCTTCCCTTGTAGACTAACCAAACAACACGGGGTTCATATGGCTTTGGAGAAGGGGTCGGTGAGGTAATAGCCACCCCCTACTAATTAACCACTTATAGGTCTAATGAAGAGAGGTGGGTCTGCCAACTTCCTGCCATGGCGTCTTTGAGTGCGTTGCAGAGGTAGCAGCGCACCGAACAGATCATGTGCGCTAAAGAGGTGGTTTTCCGCTGTAATTTTTTTTTTTTTAAGGCTGCTTGTCTTAAACGTCGGTGTGAATTCAGGATAAAGTGGGAATGAAATCCATGTAACCCAGCCCTGCGCCCAGCTGCTCGACGCTCATGAATCCGCACCCCCCGTGCTTGTTCTCTGGGTTTTGCATAATCCGGACCGTGCTGTTCTTGCTTCCCGTGCATCGGATATGCATCAGAGTTGTGACTTCCTTCCCCGTATAGTTATGTTCCTTTTAATTGTCTCTCGCAAATGCTGCTGGAGGGCTGAAGGGTGGCAGGGGGTGGCAGGACACCTGACTGTCACCCTGCTGCAGCTCTGCCCGGGAGCTCAGCGGCGCGCACAGGGTGTCACCACCGTAGCTGCCTTTAGCATAGAGTTGAGGAGAAAACTTTCTGTCCTCCGGGATTTTGTACGTGATGCCACTCGGGTTCGACTCAGGTTCTCGGTCAATGCTCTGGCAGCTGAATGTTCGCCGTGCAATCGTCGGAAATAGTGCGTGTCCTTCACACTTCACGAGAACAGCTTTATTTTTTTTCTGAGCTGGCCTAAAGCTTGTTAGCTTTAACGCATCTGTCATGTAAATCTAGTGCAAACTCAGGTAAATATTTTTAGACTATTTCTAGCTGCTGTAGTTGCAAGTCTTTAGAAGATGGTGATGCTGCCTGCGTTTTTTAAGCCTTTGGCTCCTCATAGCTTTTTTTTTATTTTTGTATTGAAATGAGATAGCGAAATTGAAGATCTCTAAACCGTAAGTGAAACATCAGAGTATGTGGATGAGTACACAAATTGCTTTCGAAAATTATTATGAATATCGGTGAGTATCAAAGGAAAAACGTCGCATGTATTTTTAGCTTCTCTAAGCAGTATTTTGCTTATTGCCCGAGATGAACTCTTTGCTCCTTTCTTTCTAGGACTGTCCTTTTATAGTGTGTATGACCTATGCCTTCCACACCCCTGACAAACTCTGTTTCATTCTGGACCTGATGAATGGTAAGCAAGACTCATGCAGATGATGATAGCATTACAGAAATATTGGCAGGAGGACTTGCTGAGATCATGAGGAGAGAATGACGGGAAAAATAAACTGAGGTGTGAAGCATCGGCCTGAGAGCAAGAGGGGTAAATTGATCTCAAGCGGGGAACGTACAGAATAGACTGAAAAATCTCTGATACCTTATAACAGTAACGTATTTAAATAAAGATATCAAAGAACCTACTAGGCTGGCAGCTCAAGAAAATGATGGTCATGTGGAGAAATGTATGAGGAGATCAGGAATGCAGCTTTCAGAATAAAAATAAAAGGGCTACTATGAAGAGCTCTGCAAAGAAAATAAATGGGGGAAGCATTCCTCAAAGGAAAGAAATTATACCTAGAAGCCTTAGCATAATTCTTGTGAGAACACACAGGGAGAGAAGATACTGCAGTGCCTTTATGTGCTGAAGATGCTAATATTAGATGTTCGATGCTAATGTTAGAAATGCAGTGTTAGACTCGAACCCTGACTGTGGTCCCGCGGTAAGCACCTACAGATGTTGGACACATCTGCACGTACCGCGTTGCAAAGCTAGAAATTGAATTGAGAAATAAATCTCGTATCCTCTAAGTAATAGAGACTGGCTTTGGTGTTTGCAAGCGAAGATTCTCATTAAAATCTAAGCTGTAGGTCAGATGCAAGCAACTGGTTGATTATTTTGAATCTGTAGCTTGATCAGAAATAGTTTCCCAGGAATAGTCGCTATTTGATGTGTTGATGGTGTGGATTAGCTCACACAGTGACATTGTATTGTGCCTGTGCTTTGATTAGGAAGGTGTGAAAACATCCCCAGCATGAATATTTGAATATTTTGGCCCAGATGACCTTTGAAGGTCCCTTCCAACCTGGGCTGTTCTATGTGCTAATTTATTCAGTTCTCCAAAAACCTATATATATGAATGCATTTGACTTGCTGTAAATCCTTATCATGGCGACTCAGTTGCTGGATTAGTCACTGAATGCAGTTGTGTATAAAGTAAATGTATTTTTACATGGAGTTTCAGATTGATCAAATTTATTTATTAACATTCTCTGGTATTTTGTTACCATTGCAGAGTGTATGTCCAGTTTCATGGATGCTCCACAGGTTATAAGAACATAGAAATGCTATGCTGTTCCCCCCCCATATCATTCTGTCTGCTTGTGAGGCAAGATTTTACTGTTCTTTAAATTCAATTCTTCTAATTTTAGGAGGAGACTTGCACTACCACCTCTCCCAGCACGGAGTGTTTTCTGAAAAAGAAATGAGGTTTTATGCTACTGAAATCATCCTGGGTTTAGAACACATGCACAATCGCTTTGTTGTGTACAGAGACCTAAAGGTAATCATTAATGTAGTGACTGCATTCACACAGGTGGTTGTTAGATAGCAGCAAACAATCCAGAGATACTGATAATTTAAATGAAGTCTCTTACCTGAAACCTTTTCTTGGGAAGAATACAGATTATTTGTTTATCTTTGGCTGAATTTTCTAATAATTCTTCAACATAGTTCTAATCTGTGCTATTATCCAGTTTAACAGGCCTGGGAGATGCTTCCTCAGGGGCAAAATAAATCCTGTGCAGTGTTATTCATCTCACCATGTTAATGATGCTATTAATTTAGAGAGTGTACTATATTTCTGAGAGCCCTGAAAGAGGAGCGTGTGTGATGGGAGACTAAGAGGAAGACAGTTGTTCGGGGTTGTTTCACTGACAGTGGGGAAGTTGAGGAGTGCTCCGAGAGAGGTGTCCATGAGCCAAGTGACAATAAAAGCGGGGGGAAAGTCTGCACAGAGAGCGCAGAGTGTAGTCTCTGGTAAAGGATGTAAGAGCCCCACACGGACCCTTCTATGAAAGAACCAGAAACAATGTGGACTTGAGGCCAAAACGGATTTATTCTTTAATATGCTTTCCATTTCAAACCTTGCCTGTTTTTCTCTTCTGTTATTCGTCAGTATTTCATCATCTCCTCTGGAGCTGATGGTAGTGCTCCATTAGAATGTAGATTTTATCTAGAAAGTGTCTTTTATGTTGATGTAAAAAAAAAAAAAGGCAATTACCAATTACCAGAGAGTAGTGGTTTTCGAGAATTAGTTCTGTGTGCCGAGAATTTGTAGTTCTGTCAACTGAAAAATACCAAGCAGTAACCTTTCTGTATCTCTGGATTTCTAGCCTGCAAATATCTTGTTGGATGAACATGGGCACGTGAGGATATCAGACCTTGGGCTGGCTTGTGATTTTTCCAAAAAGAAGCCACACGCTAGCGTGTAAGTACTGTGTATGGGAGCTTTGCTGCACATACAATAATTGCTAAATAAGTCCTTTATGTGTCTTTATAATTTAACTTTGCCTAAAGGAAAAAAATAACACTTGTGTGGCATAGGCTTGCTTTATAACACAGGAAAGATGGATACTCTAATAAGGTTTTTTAGTCTCCTCTTTCTGTTTTCCTGCACAGTTGTAGCAGCTGATGTGTAGGCATGGCTGGAAGATGACACATTATTTCGAGATGATTCACTGTTCAGAGAAGATAAGAACCTGACTGAGTTAAAGTACCAGATTGTTTTAATTGTCCTAAATGGATAATTAAGTATTCTGAAACTGACTGAAAAACAGGATTTATTGTGTCTTTCTCTTTCTGGATCTTTGTAGAACTGGAGGCAAATTGTGTTTCTTTCTGCCTCTTGGCATCAGGTCATAACTAGGATCTGAATTTCTTGGATTGTGCGTGGATTCCACATCTTATCTGGCACGTTTTATTCTTAGGTCCTCCTTTGCCCTGATTTAGTCTCAGAATTTATGCAAAAAGGAAAGCTGCATCCTGTCATATCTTAAAAGATTTGCAATTCAGTAGCTTGTTGAAAAAGTTTATACGTTCCAATTACGTCAAGGGTAAAACTGGTACGTGGTGACCAGCGACGACTCCTGGAGGAGGTGCCCTGGTGTTAAATCTCGCACACGGGTGTCAGCTGGAGGGAGACACGTGGAGCACATCGAGAGAGCACGGTCCAGCTCTGCTCACCCTGGTTTTGGGGCTGTGGGTGAGGGCAGGTCTCAGGGCTGGAGCCATCTGGCCTGAAATACCAGGAGCCCCGACTGTGTCCTGATGTCTGTCTGTCCTGTAAACTGGGTGGACAGAGTGTGCAGCTTTTCCACCTCTGTTTTCTGTTCCACTCTTAGACAGAAGGCTACCTACTGACCCCTGTACTGAGGGTTCTAATTGACAAGCGGCTGAACATGAGCCAGCAGTGTGCCCAGGTGGCCAAGAGGGCCAATGGCATCCTGGCTTGTATTAGAAATAGTGTGACCAGCAGAAGGAGGGAGGTGATCGTCCCCCTGTACTCAGCACTGGCGAGGCCACACCTTGAGTATTGTGTCCAGTTTTGGGCACCTCAATACGAGAGAGATCTCGAGGTGCTGGAGCGAGTGCAGAGGAGGGCAACGAAGCTGGTGAAGGGCCTGGAGCATAAATCTTATGAGGAGCGATTGAAGGAGCTGGGACTGTTTAGTTTGAGGAAGAGGAGGCTGAGGGGAGACCTCATTGCTCTCTACAACTACTTGAAAGGCCATTGTAGAGAGGTTGGTGCTGGTCTCTTCTCACAGGTAATTAGTGATAGAACAAGAGGGAATGGCTTCAAGCTGCAACAGGGTAGGTTTAGGCTGGACATAAGGAAAAAGTTCTTCACAGAAGGAGTGGTTAGACACTGGAGTCACCATCCCTGGATGTGTTTAAGACTCGTTTAGATGTGGTGTTAAGGGATATGGTGTAAGGGAGAACTTTGTAGAGTGGAGATGATGGTTGGACTCGATGATTCCAAGGGTCTTTTCCAACCTAAATGATTCTATGATTCTATGCTGCTAAACTCGCTGTAGCCACTTCAGTCTGCCTAATCATTTCTGGTTTTTATGTTTTAAGGTATTTCCTCATTGGATATATACAAACAGAAAACGTGTTATCTATGTATGGCCAAAGAAAAAGCAAAATAAGATCATCTTTAAAATTAATTCTCTCTAAATTAGGCTATCTTATAGAGAAAACACTGGTTTCTTATTTATCTTTTTTTACAATGATAGTTTCGATTGTAATCAAGATTTTGTCCCTTTCTGCTTCTCAGAGGTACCCATGGATACATGGCTCCAGAGGTGCTCCAGAAGGGAACAGCATACGATAGCAGTGCGGACTGGTTCTCGTTAGGCTGCATGCTTTTCAAACTTCTGAGAGGGTGAGTGAAGTTTGATGTCCCGTGTGCTTTTTTTTTCTTTTTACCCTGGGCCTTGTCATTGTCTGTCCCTTGAAATACTAATACGTAACGTATTACATATTATCTAAAATGGTATCTGACTGCTGTCTCTGCAACTTAGACCACGTCTGCACGTGAGACTAAAACAGGCTTTTTCTTCTCCCAAAACAAACAAACCACAAGCCCTGCTTCCTTCAGTAGGTACACGTGTGGGGCGGTGAGGGAGGCAGATGCTCTGTCCACTCCTTTGATTCTACTGCTGGTCAATTTACTCATCTCTTGGCAATTGTTAGTATTTTAAATGATATGATGTTATTCGTTGCTTAAATACACAAGCAGCCCTGTTAAATTATGGGCTTCATTTTAATGCTTAAGATCTGCTGTTAGGGTGAAACTCTTTGTTGCACTGTTTCCTTTTTTACATGATACTCAGCCTTCCCTTCTGTAGTGTTTGGGTAAGTCATAAAGTGTGGATGCTTCCATTTGCTGAATCAGGCCTGTGACTGTATTGATGTACAAAAGTATATGATACTTACAGCTTTGTCAACTGTTACCTTCTCAGTAAACTTATATGGCTGCGTAGAATTTATTAAGGCTAGAGGATTTATCTGAACAGTCAATAAGCACTGATTGGCAAGTGTTTGTTGAAAATAGCATCCTCAGTGTTAATGGCAAAACAGAAAAAATCTTTTTAAGCTTTTCAGAGTAAAGATGGATCATTAGTTAGATCATCCTGTGTCCTTGCATGTAATTAGTTATAAGCTCTTATCTCCATCCCAGACACAGTACAAAGGAAGGTAAGTGTGTGTCTTCTGAATTGAAGTATAAGCTGTACCAGTTTAACATTAATTTCTCACCAAGTAGATGAAATATAAGTGTGCAAATAAAGAGAGAAAGGGTGTTTAAATTGCAAAAAAAAGTAAACTATTCCTAAGCGCGGACAGCATTGTGCTGTAGGTAGCAAGACACACAATGGTTTGGGTTTGCTGGGAGGAGAGAGGAGAGCGTTGTTCACACACAGGACCACTGTGGACTCCTCGTCTTTCCTTTTGAGCCTTTTTCCTTTTGAGTCACTTGGGCACAGAAGATTAGGTCATCCGACTGACTGGCATGGTTTTTCCTTCATAGAGTTGAAGTTGTGTGTTGAAAGAACTAGCACCTAGGGGCAAATGGTCCTATTTACCATGGAAACTTGGATTTGCAGGGCAGGGAGATCTCAGTCTTTGTGGGCTGTGATTCCTCCTGACGGAGATGTGCAGGGTGGTATCGGTGGTGGGCCAGAAGCCAAAGCATTATTCATTGTGAACTATCCTTCCTCATCTGTTCTGAAGCCAATTAAACAACTCGCATCCCAAAACAAGGGTTGAGCACATGGTGCCATTTCTTGGTGTTTAGTAAATTTAGTCTGGCATAAAAACCTGCCCATAAGTCCCCAGTGAATCATTTGCTTCCCTGATCTACGCAGAGCTTTGTGGTCAAAGTATATGAAGCTGCACATTTGCCATTCACTCGTGTCTTTTTACCTATCATGCTTAAAAACAGGAAAATTAAAGTCCTGCTCTGTCCTTCAGATCCATTCATCGGAAAAGTTTTTTGGGGATAAAAGGGAAATAACTCTTGAGTAGCAGGTGCCCAGTTGAAACAAGCTAGTACACGCTGCCATGTGGCAAGACAAAATGTTTTATAATAGCTAATTAATGCATTGATAAGCAAGTAACATTTTAATTTTGAAAAAAATCATTCCCTCAAGGTTTTGAAGAAAACTAAGAAGCAGGGAACATATCCTAAATCTAATTAAAAAAATCTCATACTAAAATGTCTCTGCTTTCTTTCATGCTGTTGTTTAAGTACTTCATGGTCAATCTGTAATATTCTAAGGCCCTCTGTAACTAAAAGGAAAAATTCAAACTCAGAATTATGAAGCAGGAAAGGGATAAAGATGATGATTTACCAGATACCATCAAATACTTTCCCAGTCACTAATGTTGTGGTGTCTGTGATTATCTTCTGTTTCATCTACTTTAAGATCTTGCTTCATCCTGCCCATATAGATGAGTGGTAAGTTCTGTAGGTCATACTCAGTTTCCGTATATAGATCAATGTTTTTAAATATGAGCGTTGTGATAGCTGTTCAGGGTTTTCTTCTTAGATAAACTGTTCTGGTTTTGGGGACACACAGCTGTAACTGGTAAGGCGTTTGAAACACTGTCTTTAAGGATGGATCAGTGCATTTAAGACTAAACTAACCCGCTACGTGCCTGTAACTGGAGTAACTAGATCAGATTTCCCTCAGTTTGCTAATGCTCGGCGCAGTCTTTAAAGAAATCGAACGGTTGCTTTTCTCTGAATTTGATTTTGATGTCCACCGCATGCAATTGTACTGGAAAACAAAAAGGATAAAGTTTCTTGCAAAATGGTGCAGCTCTCTGTAGTAAGACAAGAAAACAAAGTGGTAAGAGATCAAGCATTGGTATTTTTGAGGTAGCTAGTAGCTGCAGTATGCTAGTGTGTAAAGTCTCATTTTTCATTTTAAATGCTAAATATTTTACTACTTGTTTTATTGTTCTGCAGGGCAGGCTTGATGAGGTGGAATAATGGGACTAAAAGAACACTATGTTGGGGTTGCCACAGCTGAAATAAACTGATATGTTATGGCTTGACGCTTAATAGTGCATTTTCTTATTTCTACAGTCACAGTCCTTTCAGACAGCACAAAACCAAAGACAAGCATGAGATCGACCGGATGACGCTCACCGTGGTAAGGACCCTAGCGACAGATGCAGTTACATTCCTCTTGTTTAGTAAACTCCCATTTCCTCTAAAAACTGGAACTATATATATAGCATTCTTTATGAGAAAGCTGTATTTACACATGGAAGAGTTGTTTACAGACACTATCAAAGAAAAGCTACTCTCCTGTGTGGGGAAAGCAGATCACGCTACTTCTATAACTAAAGGCCTCTTTTTGTGTTTCTTTTTTCATAGAATGTGGAGCTACCAGATTCATTTTCTCCTGAACTGAAGTCCCTTTTGGAAGGGCTCCTGCAACGGGATGTTAGCAAGAGACTTGGATGCCAAGGAAGAAGGTAGGTGTTGTCTTCTCCTTGGACCACTGCCTTTAAAAATTTCCACTGCTCTGTAAATGAATTAATTCATCTCAAGTGAAAATCTGCTTCCTGTTGTGATGACTTTAATTTTGGAAAGAGAACATTAAAAATGTTGTTTTGCATGTGTTGTTGCATGGAATTATATTTCATCTTCCTTTGGTTTGGTCAAATTTTTGGACAATTTCTGTCATTAAAGGCTTCCTCCGTGTTCTCTGCGGTCATGCTTACATTGGATGGTGTTCCTACTTTTCATCCCTGTGGTGGCATTGTGGTTTTGCCTGATCTGTTTTGGCATGAAGTCATCTTACTTGATTCAGACATATTGATGGCTAAAATTTATTGCTTATGTTGTAGCTGTAATGATACATATAAAAAAACCCAACCCCAAAACCACCAAGCACAGAAAGCTGTGAACGCTTGCTTCTTTTTGGGTTGCCTCTATTGCCAGATGTACCTGTTTCATTACATGATTCTAAGAAAAAGGTCATTTTTTTGTTTGTTTATTGACTGCAAAACACTAGTTGCTCCTGCCAAGCTTACCTTGCCTGTAGCCGTTAACTGAAGTTATTGTTATCACCTATTTAAAAAGCCAGCGTGTGCCTTGTGTGAGACTAGGAGAGAAAACTAGGAAACGAGTAAATAAGTGTTGAGAAACCATTAACAATGTGTGGCAACAGTTAATTGATGGTCACACTTGAGACTGGGGGTGGCTGTAACTCCAGTGAGATATCCAGAGGGTTTTTTATCATGGAGCCTTGTATGATAATGACCCAACATCGCTTTTCAACCTTGGGCCTATCAAGAGTAGTTGCTTAGTTTGCCTTAAAATATGTATAACAGCAAATGGAGTGGAGGAAGCTTGTTACTTGGAAGTAGCGACTGGGATCTGACAACAGATGAGTATTGTTTGTTGTTTGAAATGATGGAATACCGTAGCAAAACAAGAGCGATTCCTTGCCAGACCTACAGCGCTATTTCCAGTATTTCCACGTGAAAGTCTCTTCTGTTGTTTACTTAGGAAGACTTTTTTTTTCTTGAAAAAAAGAGCATTTTACCGATGTTTTCAAGTGATAGAAATGTGACCTTTAAAGGCTTTCTATTTCTCAAATACATTTGAAAAGCCCCTTCATTTTGTTGACTTCAGTTACTTTTATTTTGCAGTGCACAAGAAGTAAAAGAACATCCTTTCTTCAAAGGCATTGATTGGCAGCAAGTCTATTTACAAAAGGTAAAGGATTAAGACAGTAACCTTAGCTTACTTGGTAAAGCAGTAAAAAGAAAATAACTCTGAACAGGGAACGGACAGAAAACTTCAGGGTTCCACTCCCCAGCACGTGTACTCATTTGCATGGATACGTGGAGGACTGGTGATGAAAACCACTGTATATTCATGACTGCAAGTCTTACTAATTGTTAGTAATGAATTATTATTTTTTCAGGGTCCAATGACTTCATGGTTTCTTCTGCTTAGCTGTCTCTAAGCTGTAGGGTTTTTCCCCCAAATTTTTGGAGGACTTCTTTATTAAAGGAGTGGAGAACTTTGCACTGAAGTTTAATTTCAAGGCACATATTTTGCACAGTCATGTGTAATTTGTGCAAAAAATAAAAAGGCTGTATATATCTACAGAATGGATTTAAATAATGTCCATTAATTTGTCTTTAATTACGCTGCTTTTAATTTCTAGTACCCTCCACCATTGATTCCTCCCAGGGGAGAAGTAAACGCGGCAGATGCTTTCGATATTGGGTCATTTGATGAAGAGGACACTAAAGGCATTAAGGTACACAACTTGAAATGATAGATAGAGAATGGCGCTGTGATTGCTGTGCTCAGCTTTTCCTGCGTACGTGCCGTTCCTTTGCTTCAGGGGCTACTGAATGTGCAAGGAATTGCTCTCAAGTTTGGCAACTAAATCCATGCTGCTCCGAAAGAGGTAGCTTGGGCTGGTTGTCTGGTTTGTTGTTGTTTGCCAAGTCCTTCTGTTTTATTTTTTAGATTGACTGAAATCTACCTTCCTATCGAAAGTTTCATAAGATAAAGCAAATATTTCAAAGGCTCAGATAACTTTTGGGAAATCCTCAGATTTTCAAGAATACTTAATGGTTTGTAGTTTTAGAAGTTGTGATTCGTTTCTGGTAGCTTGGATAAATTGGACTAAACCTTATTTTAGTAGTGTTACCTCATGGTCAGAGAGTGCAATGGAAAACTCTTACAAATGATGAACTCTATATTAATGGTAGCAACTTTATAAGTTAGAAAAGTGATAAAAGAAGCTTTTGGGTTCTGATATTTTCCAAAATCTAATGAAAACAATGTAGAGGAAAAAATGAGAAGTTGAAGCTGCTGGCCTATTTCTGACTTGCATGGAGGTGGTGTGGCGTACCCTGCGTGTTCCTCCCCTCTCCTGAAGCCTCCCTGGTACTGTGAGACAGCGGGTGAATCAGCGCTCATCTTGGGTCTGTCCCGTTCAGTATTTTTATCATACACTTCTTCGGTAGATCAAACTTTATTCTTGTTATCACAGAAGTGAGTCAGGATAAAAACTAATTGCTCTAAACTTTATAAGCAAAAAAACATGTTAAGTACTCACTGTGCCTAAAAAGGAACTTGCCTGTCAGTGTCACCTGCTGTAATTACAGAAGTTGGCACAGAAAAGATTTTACGTGTTTAAAGAGAAATGCAGAGAACCCAAAATGTTCTTTACCCCAGAAAACTACAGATCTTCAGCATCAGTGTTAGTCTAACAGGATTCCAGGTACCTGCAATTCTGGAATGCCATAATTTGGAGGAACATTTTGCAAGGAGAAACCAGGTGGTCTTTTTATTTATTGAGGGGATCAGATATTCTTAGCAAGGCCTATAAATCCTATAGCCAGATCACCTCTGGGTAATCTTCCTTCAGGCTGCCTATAAGATAAATTTATTCTTAGTCCTGAGTCAGTGAGGGATATCATGTACAGCTTCGCTCTGCACTTTCGCGGGGATGTCACGGTCTTTTAGAAGGGACTGAATAATTCGTGCCTCTGAGTCAGCTGCAGCCGGAGCTTCCATTAAGGTGTCGGGAGCCGCCTCTGCCCGTGAGGATGCCAGTTTGGAGTGCCTTGCTCTCCTCCGTTGCCCCTGCGGATTATATTTATATTGCAGAGTGTCCTGTGACACCGAGAAGAGCACATGTTCTTTGAGGTTACAAACTGGAGAGCCACCAGTGGGTGCCCATGGCTTTCCCCTGTTACTCATATGCCGTCAGGAGTCCCTGGAAGCCACTTAGCAGATTTGCAGGGGAGTCTTCTGGCTGCAGATCTAGGGTGTGTTTTCCTGCTGTGATATGGCTATGGATCTCTGAAATGGAGAATATCCACTCTGGGAGTGTCTGGCCTGGCTGCAGAAGGAGAACTGAACAAGGCTTTAAATTAATTAATTAAGACCTCTAATAATTTTATAGGGAAAATATTGAGCACCTCTAATAATTTTATAGGGAAAACATTGATCGCTTTTTGTACTGCATCAAAGTGCCTTGTGGCTAAACCCAGAACGTGGCTGTGTCAAGCAACAAACAGTCCTTCCTGAAAATCCAGTAATTTTGGTTTCCTTCAGTGCAATTCAATTTAAGTACTGTAGTTAAGGATTAAGAGAGAAAAGAATCTATATAACAGGAAGATTGAGGTCTGCAGCATGCACTGCTGAATTTTGAAGGTTAAGAAGGTAAGATTAAGCTGTGGAAGGCATCCTTGTGTAAAAGGTATCTTTTCATTTATTGATGGAATTTTTGTGCTGAGAAAGTGTTTAATGCAATCAGGACATATTGTTAACATTGATTATGCGATAAAGTTAAGAGTACCGTTGCTTGCATTTACGTAATTATTTAAATGTACAGTCTAGAGAACATTATGGGACAATGTTGAATAAGGCTTTTAGAACTATCAGAGCAAATGAGTTTTGAACAGGTGGCCTGTTCTCTGTATATAAATGAATATTTTTGCTTAAATTACTATCTGTTTTCTCTTGTTTGCACCCATTTGTTCTGGTAAGGTTAGAGCTCAATACATCTTTTAAAATAGTACTGTTATATGGGTAACTATTAAGTATTGGCTGTAAGAATAGTAAACGTTATTAAAGTGTTGGGGTTTTATGTTGTTTTTCTCTTGCAAGTTGCTTGATAGTGACCAGGAATTATACAAGAACTTCCCTCTGGTAATATCGGAGCGCTGGCAGCAAGAAGTAGCAGAAACTGTTTATGACGCAGTAAATGCAGACACAGATAAAATTGAGGCCAGAAAAAGGGCTAAAAATAAGCAGCTTGGCCACGAGGAAGGTAATCTGTCAAATACACTTCTCTCCATCTTTTGCCGCTAGATAATAATTCGTGTGTTCGAAGTTTCACACGACAGACTCTCATATTACTGTCATTCACCAGTAATTGTTAGAATTCATTTAGTCAGTATCGCGTTTCTTGAGACGTTTTTAATGTTTTGAAATGCTGTATGATGACATAATGTTTTGGAAAATCTTTTGTGCTCTCTTTTAAAGATTATCATGTACAGCCTTTCGTCGTGTTTGTTTATGGTGTGTGCTCAGAAAAGAGTATGTGGGATTGATTTCACGCAAAAGAAAGGGAAGGAAAATGGGAAGTCCTTTACAGCACACATCACTTGTTTGCCCAAGGATCATGCATCGCAAACGCTGAACTTTGGATAGCAATATACAATTCTTTTAATAGTTAATAAGATACTTTTTTAAGAACCAAATTCTGTTCTTGGTTAGTCCCCTGCAGCCGCATGGTGTAATTAAGGCAGAACTGGCTGTGTGCGTGCCTGTGCACGCAGGAGCGCTGTTGCACGCCCAGTGAGGGCACATTGAGCCCCATCGCGTTCAGGACTCGGTCCTTTCTCAACATAGCACATTGGCAGAATGCTTTTAGGCAGTATCTTGTTCTGCACACTAAGGTGTCCTCTCCTTCTAGATTATGCACTCGGGAAGGATTGTATTATGCATGGGTACATGCTGAAACTGGGGAACCCGTTCTTGACTCAGTGGCAACGTCGTTACTTTTACCTCTTCCCAAACCGACTTGAATGGCGAGGAGAAGGAGAATCACGGGTAAGTGAGGTTATCCAGGGAGCAGCGGCTTCCAGGGGTGTGAAAGGCAGGTGGATTTGGAGGGAAATCTGAGAACTCGTGCTCAGGCAGACCTCTCGTGGAAGCAGAGATTTGTCTGAGTAAACAACCAGTGGATTTGAGAAACTTATCTGGAGTATCGCTTTAGTTAATGGGTAGCTACACTGCACTGAGGAAACATAAAGTTGTCTTGAGAAACCTGTTTACTTTGTTTTGTTATGTTTTTAAAGGAATTTGGTAGTTCATGGTGTTGTTTTTCATTTAGGACCTCTGGACTATTTATACAAAAAAACATAAACTGGTAAGGTCGTAAACGCTATAGCATTTTATTTCAAAGAAAATGCTATAGTAACTTTAGTTTAGTCCAGCTGTGATCATGTGCTAGGCAGAGCATTTGTATATTTAGTTAAATAAGGTTTTGGAATTTGAAAACATTGTTCTCCTCTTAGTCTATAGGGAAAGCTTTTCTGCAAACTCTTGTTGTGTGTTTGCTTCTCTGTAAGTATATAGTGCTTAAACATTCCCTTTCAGCTCTTTGAGATAGTCAGTAAGATTGTCCTTTTTTTTAACAGCAGTAATACTTGGAAAAAAAAAAATTATATGCAACTCTCGTGAGGGAAAATAGTGAATATTTTGTTTGTAGACACACCTATTTGTAGATTCTTATTTCATGCTGTCATTACTGGCTTTCTTAGCTTATATTTCGTTTTCTCTGTTGAAGCAACCAAGCCCCGTGCTAGATCTCTCTCTTACCTTATAATCTGTCTTTAGTTCATGACCCAGTCATCAGAAACAAAGAAAAGTTTGTGTAATGACTGTTAATGTTCATAACTTGATTTCTGTGGGTAGTCCAGAAAAATTAGGTAGCAGCTTTATTTGATGGGCAACAGCTTTTTTCGAATCATCTTTGTGTTTTCTTTTTGCAAATGCTACAGCAAAACCTACTGACAATGGAACAAATAGTATCTGTTGAAGAAACACAAATTAAAGATAAGAAGTGCATTTTACTGAGAATTAAAGGAGGAAAACAGTTTGTCCTACAATGTGAGGTGAGACGCTTGTTTTTCAATAGCTGTTAATCAGATTGTTTGGCGTATGATAAAACGATTGAAAAGTTTCTCAGGTCCTCCCATTATGTAGTGACTAAGTGTACTTTATGAAGCAAAGCTGAACCTAAGCAAAACTGGGAAGTTTTTAACACGCTTGAATTTTGAATGCAGGAAACCTGCAGCTGTGCCAGTTTCTGCCATGGATTTCAATGGTATTTGGGCCAAAATGAGTTCGGTTTAATGAATAGCTAAAAACTTTAAAACCTCTCAACCCACGTGGGCTTCGAAGGCCTTGTTGGCATGCTGGCAGTTAGTTCATGGTAGGTAATGTGTTTGCGAGGGAGGAAGTACGCAAGTCCTCAAAACGTCTTGACTGACTGTAGTTGCTGCTGGAAGCAAAGGTCTGCGCATTTTCAATATCCAAAGTTACTCATTCCATCACAAAATTAAAATAAGTTGCTTAGTGCTATCTAAGAGAGAAGACGCTGTTGGCCGTTTACTGTGAAGTGCCAAACTACTTCTGTATCTCTTTCAGAGCGACCCAGAATTTGTTCAGTGGAAAAAAGAGCTGACGGAAGCTTTTACTGAGGCACAGAGGTTGCTGCGTCGGGCTCCAAAGTTTCTCAATAAATCTCGCTCCACAGTTGTAGAGCTTTCAAAACCACCGCTCAGCCACAGGAATAGCAATGGGCTGTAGGAGAAACAGAGAACAAAGTTCACTTAGGGAAAGCTACTTTGTGAACTTGTTGAGTTTCACAGAATCCTTATGAATGACTTTGTGCAATCCTGCACATGGGATATGCTTAGAAGAGGAAAAATTAGATGTTTACAGCATGGGATAATGTCAGAACTCTGTCTCTGGAGGTTGTGAAGACTGGAACAATGGCAAGTGAATTCATGCTCCTAGCAGCGGTGGAAATTACCAAGCGTAGAGGCTGGATGTTGCTCCCATGCATTCCTGCACCCTGGCGGTGTCTAAAAACGTGGTCCGTTACTCTAGAACTACTGATGGAAGGAAGATACTGTTTTCTCTGCAATACCCTCGTTTGGTGCGTACCGAGCCTGGAGACTGAAATGGTTACTGCTGGCTGGGATGACACTTCGGTGTGCGATACCGACAAACCCCTCAACTGCGGAAGGAGCTGCAGACTTGCCATGTTGGATAACCTTTAATCTGTCGTGTTGCCATGTTCTTTCCGACCATTACTGCTGACTTTGTAGTAACCTTTCTCCATACTGCTGATGATCAACAGTGTGACTCTTATGCACTTCAAAGTACTGAATTCTAACTGTCCTGTGGTTTAAATGTTATTGCTACTTCATGGAAACATTGAACTCAGATTATTCACTTGGTTTGTTGTACTCACTAATAGTAGCTACCACCGGTTTGCTTCTTCTACGTATATGCAGTACTATAACTGACACAATAGAGTAATAATTGGTGAAGAGGAATTTATGGTAGCTTCATCTAGTGCTCTGTTGTATAAATTGACTATTTTAGCACAGTTTTTAAAGAGCAGATTCCTTTTGACAAGTTTACAGTGAACATAAAGACAGTTCTTTTCCATTTCAGGTCAACTGCACTTTTTAAAAATTAAAAAGAAATTATTCAAATCCAATGCATTCTAGTGCATGTACTGGGTTAAAGTGTCTGGGTACCTCGGTACGTATTTTGGATCACTCTTCAGTTACGGGACTTGTGGATCCTTCTCTGTTGTACACAAAACCATTAAGCAAGTGTGTTCTCATAGCGTAGATATCCCAGCCTTTCGCTGTAGTTCAGCTCAGGAGGTTCGTGCACACATCACATGGCTCGGCTTGCAAAAGGATTTTCAATTTTCTTTTCTAGGGAATTCAAACTGTCCACGTTGAAAACAGTCTGAGAATACCGAGGATGGAACTGACAAAACGAGCTGACCCAATGTCAGATTTATATTAATTCTACTTGAGACATCAGTCATGTCACGTGGAAACTCTTGCTAAAGTAAAGATATAACTTCTTAACTGTTAGACAACTTGAAGCATGGGAAGTCAGCCTTTCCCTGGTCATTGGGATGTTTTCTAAGACATAGGTCAGGGCTTAATTTAAGCTTTTTTCTGTTTCAGTGAACGCCTTCAAGAACATTTTCTCCCTGATCATGGTGATACAATTCCCGTCATCCCTAAAGACGATGGGAATTGCATCTCCATAAATGGGAGCAGAAGTTGCCCCGGCAGCTTCCCCTGGTGTGCACGGTTTGTTTCGCTAGTGCTGCTAACAGATAACCGCAGAGTTCGAGACCCGTCTCCTCGTAGAAGAGAACAAATTGGCAAAAACAGGAGAGTTCTTTTGAAAGTATTTGTTTATCCAGAACACACTTGTAATAAAATTGGATGTATTTGCTTCTAGAAGTGGGAGTGACTTAACTCTGCATAGCACGTGTTTTCACACCTGTGCGAACTGTCTTATCACCCGCTGCAGCAGAAAAGGAAAAATGCATTTTGGAAGATACCCCGTGTGAGTCGGGTGATATCTTTTAATGAGTTTGGGGGTTTTTTTCACTTTTTTTTTTTTTAATTACTCTGTAAGAAGAGTACCAGCTTCTCTGTCATTCTTACTGGTGAGGGATGTTTACCATCTCAGCATCCTCTGTAAGGAGTCGTTGTGGTATTTACCGAGGGGTGGCACAGAAAACGTCTCGTCTTACTGGCACTGACGGAGCACTGGGTGCTGTTGAGCTTTTCCTACAATACCATGCCACGCTCTTATTTTTTTTCTTCTTGATTTGGAAAAAAACACCTCAGATTGTGAGAAAAACTCTTAGTTCTCGTGTGACTGGTTTGTGCTTTCTTAGTTCGTTATCGGTTCCATTCTTCTCTCTAGTTGCTTTCCGCGGTTGCTTTTTACGCTGAACGCTTGCTGGCAGAGTTTTGCGGTTCCTGATGCAGCGATCCCATCGGTTCCAGGCGCTGGTGTCTGTGAGGAGGGGAGGGACAGATCTGCGATTGGGACATTGCGCCTCAAAACCATAGATTTTATATGAAACAAAGGCTGTGTATTGACTTACGGAAGTATGCATATTTTGAAGTGTAACAGAGTTGGGGTGTCCCTAGAACGTGCTCGTTAGTGTGGTCCTTATTGCCTTGTCCGGGTACACGGCAGGAGCGGAATAGTAAAATATTTGTTTTTCTTTAGTCAACTGATTTATCAACAATTTATAAAAGGTTTATATTTGTGGCTCACACGTGACTGTGCTGTTAGGAGAGAAGGAGAGATGACTGTAGTGGAAAACTTGTGTACGCGTGGGGGAAGTTGGGATCCCAGTGACAAGTTGGGTTCTGCGTGGAAGGGACTGGATCTGCTGGTGTGGAGAGAGAGCTGCAAAGCAACATGTGAGATAAGATACAGCTCCAACTGATCGTTCCTGGTTTAGGTACCAAATTCTCTGAAGTTTTTTCTTGGACAAAGGTTCTTGATGGTGTTATTTTACATGAGGGTCTTTAGCTGTATGTGGACAAAATCTTGTTGAACGCAGAGAACGTAAGGCATGGTGTTGTCTTTTATGCATTTTGACCACGTTTGTAGGATTTTCCTTCTTCTATTTTTTTTTTTTTTAATGTTCAGGGAAGTAAAGATAAAAGAAATTAGAGCTTTGGGCATCAACATTGCTGAGTGAATGATTAAACGCGTATTTTTAAACAAATTAGCTGAAAGCCCTTTAAAGCAAAATCAGCCCTACTGAAGAATTAAGCATGTGTGGGTATTGTTTCTTACGCTTCAAAACAGAGAATTACATGCCAGATAGAGCCTTGTTAAACACTCCCCTGACACATCCACATGCCTTCAGTGCTGCAGGGATTATTTTCTAATTATTCTTTGTCTCTGACGTACAAGCTGACAAAGGCAATAAGACCAGATCCTGGAAAGCGAGCGCGGGAGTGACGTGGTGGTAGAAAGATGTGTAATTTCTGCAGGAGCTGGGCTCGGGGGGGGGTCGCAGTGGCTTTTAGGAGAGCTGCAGCTCTGGTCTGTGTTCTTCGCCTTCCCCTTCCCTTTCCCCTTCCCATTTCCTTCTGCTCTGGGGCAGGGCGGCATTTTTGATACGTGGGAGTTGCTGTGAATTCATGTCTTGCTTCGAGGACCGAGGTACATCAAATTCTAGGCAAAATCAAGCTTTTATGAGGTGAAATTGAAGTGCAGGGGAAGCAAAGCTCCACTTACTCCTGCTGCGGGCAGAGTGTGACTGAGGAACCGTGTGGAGCTGGGCACAAGCTTGGCCGGTGCTGTAACGTGTTCCCTGGACACCGTGTCAACTGAGATGTCCCATCATTGCAGGTATCAATTAGGCACTTTTTATTATTCAAATTTGTTCGCTAATTTTTTTGCAAATGAACGAAACTGTTAAAAGAATATTTACTGTCTTTTTTAAAAAAAGAAATCCTTCATCTAAGTGTCAGCTGTCCAGTTTTCTAAGTCTAACAGCTTCTTGGTGTTAGTTATGTTTGAGCGTTAACGTCTTGTCACCGGGCCAGCAAAGTCTAGGGCTGCAGTCTCCCGCGTTACTGCTCCAAGCGCTGCTGGGAGATAAGCCCTGCTGGTGGAAATGCTGGAGCTGAGCCAACTTGCACCGGCGTTCCCGGTTTGTTACCCTCCCTGTTAGGCTTCGAAAACAAAGGCTCCGAGCACGCTAATAGTAGCCTAATAGTAGTTAAGGCTAATAGTAGTTGGATGTGCGGGTGGGAAACCTGGCAGGCAGGGACAGCGCTGCGCGAGGGTGACGGTGATAGACCTCAGCTTAGTCGCCTTCCAGTTTTCCTTAATTTCAACAACTCTCCTTTAGAAACGCCGCGGAAATTTTTCTTCTCCCTCTTGTCTCGAGCTGGCGGTGGGGGGAAAGGAATTAGGGTCATCAGATTGGTTTCGGTTTTAATTGGTATTTGCTGGTGTTTGCAGCCCAGTGGACAGATAATAGGAAATGTCGTGTATTTGGTGCTAAAACCAAACCTGTTTATCCCAGTTGTGATCCCGTACAAGGGGATGCTGTCGATGTCCGGTAGAGCTGCTCGGGCTGCTGGTTGACACAGCAGCCCTGGCACCGCGAGCAGGCTCGGGCCCCCGACGCGTGTGACGACTTGCGCAGTAACATTTCCTACATTTACCGTCTCCGCCGATGGTAAATTAGCTCATGAACAGTGAAATACCCGGAGCTCCGTGTGTTGCTCTTTTCCTGGCAGCTGGTCAGTTTTAGGACTAGATTCTTCAATAGCCCGTACATATCTCCGTACTGCGGACGCTGGCCATCGCACACTGGTTTCGCTGTTCCCCACGCGGCAGATGGCAAGGACACAGTTAATTTAACTCTGAAATGCTCACACTCTAAATATATATGGAGGAAGGACTATTTTGAAGTGTACAGTAGAAAAGTAAATAGTTCTAGTTGCGTTGATTAATATAAGGAATGAGTCAATTCTACAAATCAAAAAAAAAAAATCTGAAAAGCGTATTTTGAAAAAAGCATAGTATTAATTTTAATATTGTAAAAAAGAAAAGGAAAATATCTAAAATATACAGAGAACATATGTATATCCAAATGTCTGAGAGATTTCAAGATAATCTACTTTTGTTTTCTGTTGATTTCTATTCCATGGTGTACATATTGTGTGGATTGAACATTGGCTGTTTTAATACTATTGTTAAATTGTATTTTTATTTTGTGTTAAACTAATCATCACAGACTCAGCTTTATTTTGTTTATGTAAAGGTTGCTATGCTATGTAGGTATAAAACCAAGAATTCTATTTTAACAAAAAAGCATTTTATATATTATTTATTAAATACATGTGTCTCCAACTTCTGACATTCCACAGAATTTCTGCTCCGTATATGTATAGAAATGGCAGTTCCTTTCAAGCAGGATCAGTCAGCTTTATTCTGTTTTTCATAATAAAGTCGAAATAGTTGCCGGCAGTCTGTCCAGCTGACCCTTCTGTTACGAGCGTAGTGGCTTCCAGGCGCTGTCAGGACCATCTCGAAGTGCAGTGGCTCGTGAATGCAGAAACATCTGACAAACTTGCAAATAAACCCCTGGGTTTGGTATTTCTAAATTCCCCCTTTTATTCCTCGGCGTTCCGGAGAGCGAGCGTTTATTCACATGAGCCCGTGCTGGGTTAACGAGAATTAATGACCTTAAATCGGGGCGAGGAATCGGCTTGATATTTGAAAAAGGTCAGGCATGGGCTCAGGTATTTGCGAAGCTCCTTTAATTCCAAGGTTAATGAGGGAGTGGAAGGGAGAGCCCGGAGGGGCTGCGGGGTTTGAGCGCGGGGGCCGGCTCGCAGCAGTGCCTTGTGTCGGGCGTAGGGCAGAGACGGGCCAAACCAGCATCGGAGGTGGCAAAAATTGTATGTGTTGCTGTTTCAGGGGGATTATTTGGTCCTTAAAAATAGGTTTAGAGCCCATGAAGGCAGGAGGGGTGTCCTGCGGAGCCGGGCAGCCGGGGCAGGGGCCAGGCCGTGGCGCAGGACTCTGCCCGCGCCGCAGGCGAGGAGGGGAGCGGGCACCCCCGTGACGCCGCGGGGACCGTCCCTCCGGGGGTGTCGGGACTCAGAGCCCGCGCTCCCCGAGCTCCACCTGCCCAGGCAGCCAGCCCCTCGCAGCAAAGTGTTTGCTGGAGCTCTGCTACCGCTGGGCACATCTGTCCATAACCCAACCGGGCACCTCCTTCCCCAGCCAGGTACAAAAATAGCGCAAAATTCATCAGATAACTCATTTGCTAAAAATAAGGCCAGTTGCAGTCCTGGCCCCCGCAGTTTGAGGAATGCTCAAGGTATTAAAGCACATGCTTGTAATTGCCACTGTGGTGGAGCTCGAAGCACGTACCCTTCAGGGTTTAACCGAGTGGTGTCTCGAGGGTGAAATGTGGCTTTTGCCGGCCGTGGGGCCGAAGCCGCCTCTTCTCACAGGGAGAGAAGCGGCCGAAGCCGCCTCTTCTCACACTTCCCCCCGTAGTACTTCTGGCCTGGTTTTACATTTTCCCCGTCTGATCCTGTTGTATTTCTGTGGCTGAGAGCGAGCTGTAGCGTTGAGAGAGCTCCCGCAGGGTGGGAGAGGCCGGTGGTGGGGTGTAAAACCGCACGGGTGCCCGTGGGATCTTGTTTTTTTGGCATCACCCACCAGAAATGCGCGGAGATCGGGGTAGCGCCGAGCCCGGCGCCACAAACCTGACCCGTGCCCAAGCAGGGCTTCCTTAGAAAACCTGGGGACAATGCTGGTTGTTCATCCAGGGCGAGGATTTATCCGGGTTTGTGTAACTTGATGTATTTCCAGACTGGGGAAGGAGGCGGGTGGGGTGTAGCACTGGGATTGCCTGGGTGCGGGGTGGGAAGAGGCCTTCCCGGCAGTAGCAAGCATCTTTTCCTTAAGGAAAGGGAGAAATCAGAGAGCAGGCGAATAAAAATGAGTCTGAAAAACAGAATAAAGCGAGAGCATCCTAGGAGAGGCGTTTTTATGAGCACTGTTTCAGTGACGACATTCGGTCCTTAAAAAAAGAAAAAAAAAAAAAAGAAAAAAAAAAGGAGCAGATTCACATGAATAGCTACTAGTGATTTAAAGAAATATATTGAAAGAGAACCTGTTTTCAATGTGTAATTTAATGGTAAGAAAAGCCAGTATCTGTAAATAACTTTAGATATTGTATCTATGAGAATCATTCTTTGTTTTCTGTACTTGGCTCTTTTCATATTTATTGTGCGGAGGAGGGGGTGCCCCGTGCCGGTGTGTGCTGCTGCACGTCCCAGTGGTACTTCTCCCAGAGACTTTATCTTCGGAGTTTACAGTCCTCGGCGATTTGTGACTGATGTACCACACTTAGTTAATTCCGCCATTTTATTTTATTTTATTTTGGTTTTCGTTTTTTTTTTGTTGTTGTTTCGTTGGGGTTTTTTTTGTTTTTTGTTTTTTTTTTTATAAAAGGGTTATTTTGGCACAAGCTAAGCTGCTTCTGTGTGTTGGTCAGTACAACTGCTCTCGTACGACGAGAACCCCAATAAAAGCCGTCCTTTGCGTGTGTGCTGCCGCCTGGTTTCTTTTCGGTCTCGCCTGCCCCTTCCCGCGCGGATGGCGAGGCTCTGCCGGGACTTGGGGGGCTCTGCTGGACGAAGCCCCGCACCCCCATCGCCCCCCGGCTGCTCTGTCAGAGGTAAGTCCCTTCGCTCGCCGGAGAAGCCGTTTTTCATGCGCACGGTGTTTATTCATGTTTTTTCCGTGGGTGGCTGCGTCCTGCGGATGGGACGGTGCCGCGGCGGCGAGGAGGGCCCTGGGGGTGACCCTCATCCCGCTGTGCTGGGGCAGCACCACAACATGGCCCTGGCAGGGACTGCGAGGTGTCTTGGGGGTGACAGACAGTGGCTTTCTGAAAGGACAGGAGGGACCCCGATGCTGGGAGCCGCAGGGTGCCCCAGCGGCGAGACCCACGCGCAGCCAGGCTCCCCCGAGGCTGCGGAGCCCGCGGCGACCGTGCGAAAGATCACCCGAAACCGCGTGTTCTTGTGCCATTCCTGGCTGGAAAATGGGGTGCGTTTTAACCGCTGTTGGTGAGACGCTTGGGGCAGCCCTTGCTCTCGTTGGGGGCAACTACAGGCTAACAATCCTCTTTCCTTTCTCATTAACGGAGCTTTTCCAGCTGCCCGTGCTGATGCCCTGGGCACGTCCGCGGAGCTCTTTGGGGGAGCGGCGGAGGGTGGGTTTCACCTTCACGGGCCGGGCTGGGCCCCATCCTGCGTCCCGCGTCCCCCACCCCTGCCTGGGTGCCGGGGCGAGTGGGACGTGGGTCCTGCTGGTCCCTGGGGGGGACGACACCCATGGCCCCTCCATGTGCTGTGTCCCCAGCAGAGCTCTGCTGGGGATGGCGGTGCCAGGTGACCCCTGGGGGCAGGCAGGGCCCCCCAACAGCCATGGCTGCCCGCTCCCCCCCACCCACCCCTGCCCGGCTGCTCACCACGTTGGCGTTAGCGCGGCGGTGACTTTTTCTTTCCACCGACACGGGAGGCTATTTTGGGCCCTGCTCAGGGGTCCCTCCCCAGCTCAGCGCCCCCCCCCCAATATCCCAGGGCTGGGGCTGGCGGGGGGAAGCGGGGTGCTCCGGGGGTTGCCCCCGTGATGGAGCTCCGACCCGCAAGTCTCGGGGGGCTGCCCGGGGTCCCCCCCCCCCCCCCCCGCCCCGTCTTGCACCAGCCCTGGGCAGCCTCATGTCAACCCACAGCGGCTCTGGGGGGGGGCAGCCGCGCACCCAAGGGGGGGGGGCACGAACACGCGTGGCGGGGGGCGGGGGGGGGGGGGGGGGTGTCGGTGCAGGGGGGGCCGGGGGAAAGGGAGGAACCTGCCGTGCCACCGCTTCCCCCTCCCCAGCCGAGGCCCCGGTGCCACCGCCGCGGGTATTTTTAGCAGCGACATGTGTCACCTCAGCTGCCGCCGGGGGGGGGGGGCGGGGGGGGGAGGCACACACCGCCCCGCCGCCGCTCGCCCGCCCCCCGCCCGCCCTCTCCGCCTCGCTGGGGACCCGCACCGCCGGCAGAGCCCGGAACCGGCCCGGGCCGTCACCCCCCGGCGCCCGCAGCCCCCCACCCAGGTACGGGCGCTCCGGAGGATGCGGTTCGGGGAGGTGGGGGGGCCGGGGGAGGGTCCGAAGGGAGGGTTTTGGGTGTGCTGGCAGCCGGCCGGGGGCCCCTCGGCGGGGAGGGCTATTTTTAGGTGGGGGTGGATGGCCATAGCGGCACCCCCGGCTTCGGGGGCGGCTTCCAGGCACCGGTGTGCGCCCGGGAGGGCTGCGAGGGGAGCGGGGATGGTGGGTGCCCCCTGCACTGTGCGGGGGGGGTGGCCAGGGACCCCTCGGTGGCCTCGGCCCTTGGCACCCACCCGGGCGGCAGCGGGTCCCGGGTGGCAGCAGGAGCGAGACCCCGCCGGCCCCTGCGTGGGGACCAGACCCAAATGGGGCCGCATCCTGCTCCCTGGGTGGGGGGCTGGAGGGATGTCGATGGTGGTCCACAGCCCCTTGTTCCTGCCGTGCAGCGTGCTTGGTCAAGGCATGTCCCCCTCCGTGCCTCAGTTTCCCCATGTGCAGAGCAGGGACTGAGGATCCAGCTCTATCTGGAGGGCGCAGGGTCCCCTGATGCAGGCCTGTGCCATTTGGGGCCGGCTCTCTCCAGTGGCTACAGAGCCCTGGCTGGGGGGACAGCGTGGGGGCAGCGCCGGTCCCTGACGTGAGCGAGGGCACGTGGCAGCCGGGGCTGCCGCCTCAGAAGGCAAGTGACATTCCTCAGCCGGCTCCTGGCTGCTCCCGGTGCTCCTGCCCTTTACTGTACAAGGAGATACGGCTGCTGGTGCGCGTGGCAGGGCCAGACGAGCCCCGACCCGCTCGGTGCATGAATGATCTCGACAGGTGAAGCTGGGGTCAGCCTGAAATGGGGGACGGGCGGGCTCCTGAGGGCACCCTGTGCCACCCGGCCCAGGGCAGCGGGGTCCCAGCACCACCCCCATGCTACCGCCACCCCGTGCCCCCACGTCCGCACACCGCCTGGTCCCTCGTCGTGCCATGCCGGGGGCTGGAGGTGGCTGCACGTGGCTGTGCCCTCCCCAGCACTGCCAAACGACCTGTCCCCTCCGTGCCCGGGCTGCCGCGCTCCAGCCAGTGCCATGAGCTCAGACTGGGACGATGCCCAGCAAGATGGTGGTGCTGCTGGCCCTGGGGCTCGTGGGAGTCCTTGGCTAACTCTCTCCTCTCTCTCCGCCTCGTGCACCCAGCGTGGCCCCGCGGCTCTCCGTACGGCACCGTCCCACCTCACCGCCGGCATGGCCATCTCCTCGCGCCTCGCGCTCTGGGAGCAGAAGGAAAGTCTCGGTCCAGGCTGGCACCAGTGGTGTTTCGGGGCTGGATGCTCGCGGGCTGCCCGGGGGCTCGGTGCCAGGTGGGGGGACGCACTGCAGCCGCCTGGGGTGCGCGTCCCCTCGCCTCCCTGCACACGTTGCTCCCGCTGTGTCCCACCCTGCCGGCTCCGGGCGTCTTTGCAGCCTCATTGTTCTGGTTTGAGCGATTTTGCCGCCGTTCGGGGCACGCGGTTCCCCGCAGGGCCGAGCCTCGCGGGGGTCTGCAGGGCTTGGCGCTGATGCGTGGTGGCACGGCTGGGAAAGCCCTTTGCTGGGGGAGCTGCGGGATGCGGGGATGGATTTCATCTTGGAGCCCAGCACACAGCAGGCCTGCATGTGGCCACGGTGATGCCGGGAATGGCTTCTTGACTTGCCGCAGCCGGGACGGTTCCCCACCGTGGGCATCGGACAAAGCTGGCGGTGCCTGGGGGCTCCCCGCAGCGCCCGGCCCTTGGTGGCGTGCGGAAACCTCGGCGCTTCTCTGCGGGGCTTCTCTTGTCGTTGCTTGTCCTCCTGCTCACCGCAGCATCCCCAAACCAGCCTGGTGCTCACGGGTGGCCCACGGCTACCTGCAAGATGCCCACGGCTGGCCCCGCCGGCAGCGCGGGGTGCTGATGCTCAGCTGCTCGTGCCGCTAACGTGCCCGTGGGGCTGGCTTTGCCGGGGGTCCCGTTGCCGCGCCGTGCCCCGTAACCCAGCCTCTGCTCCTGCAGATACGGGACGAGGACCGGGGGCCGCCCCCGTCTGCCCCCCCGCTGCTCCTGTCGGTCATCCCCGGGGGGTTCATCAAGCAGCTCGTGCGGGAGACGGAGAAGGAGGCCAAGGCGGCGAAGCTGAAGAAGGAAACCAAGGCGAGCGTGAAGGAGGAGGTGAGTGGTGATGAACCCCACGCAGCGCCGGGGCATCCTGCCTTGGCCGAACGTGTGTCCGCTGGCTGGGTGTCCCCATCTGTCCCCAGCCCAAAGCAATCCCAAGGCACTAGGACCCCAAAAAGCAGGTTTTTTGCACGAGGTGGGTCGTACAGCGAGGCCCAGGCTCGCAGCACGCCATGGGCTGCAGCAAGCTGTGGCCCTGGCCAGCTGCCAGCCTTGAGCAATTAATGCTGGAGACTTCATTAATGTAGCTTGCCGTTCCTGACTTGCTTAATTGGAAGGCGAGTAATTAAGCAGAGCATGAGGCTCTCCGGTTCGGCTCACTGAGCGCAGGAAGGGGAGTGCATGGAGCATCCCTGGGCACGGCACCCAGGACGTGGCGGGTGGAGGGACGGGATGTGGCCGAGCGGAGGGAGGAGGAGGAGGAGGAGGGTGCCACCACCGCCTGCAGCCATGCAGCCAGGTCCGGGCAGCCACCTGCGGCCATTGGCCGTACCCGGAGCGAACGGGTCAGGGCTGGAGCTGCGTGTCCTGCCGGGCTGTGCTTAGCACGGGCATCCCGCGTGGGGCTGGGGTCGGGGTCGGGTCCTTCGCCCTGTCCCTGTCAGACCCGGCTCCTCTCCTTTGCTTGGCAGCCCGCGGGGGAGGACGGCGAGGCCCGAGCCGGGGACGCCCCCGCTGCCAGGGGAGAGGTGGCCAGCACGGGGCAGGCGCTGCAGAACGGGCTGCACGCAGAGGGGCAGGGGGGCGAGGGGGTCCCGGCTCCCCCACGCAAGGACCTGCCACCCGGGAAGGCTGCACCAGGGGCCATCCCCAGCAAAGCCCCGTCCCCCGCGCCTGCCCTGGCAGCGGCTGCCCCCAAACCAGTGGAGACCCCTTGCCCGGAGGCTCCCAAGGCAGCGAAGCCGTTTTGCCCGGAGAAGAGCCCCAAGGACCCCAGCCCGGGGGGCAGCCCCCCAGATCCAGCCCCCGCATCCAGCAAGGGCCCCCAGCGCTGCAGCAAAGCCCCAGCGAAGGAGGGGGACGCGCCGAAGGAGACGGGCCCTGAGAGCACCAAGAAGGAGAAGGGGGCACCCCCCAGCCACGAGCAGCCCCCAGCCAAGACGAGAGCCAAGAGGGAGCCAGGGCCGGCCAGGAAAGAGCCAGAGAAGATGAAGAAAGATGTTGGAGGTGGCAAGAAGGAGCCAAAGGAAAACAAAAAGCCTGGAAAAACTACAAACAAGTCAGAGGGGCTCAAGGAGGAGCCGGGAGGGATCCAAGAAAAGTCTGAAGATGCGGTAAAGGAGGCAGAGAAGGCGAAAGTGAAGGAAGAGCCGGGAGAGGGTAAAGAGGCACCGGGAGAGAGCAAAGAGACAGGAGAAAGCACGGAGAAGGACCAGGTAATGTGTCCGCAAACCTACCCGGCTCTTACCCCATGTCTTGGGGCACCGATGCCGTTTTCCGGTCTCGTGCAGCTTTTCCCGTTCCCACGGGCTCAGCGGGGGGCTGGGGGAAGGTGCCCCGCGGGACCGGCCAGGAGGGCAGAGGAGGGCAGGGGTTCTGGCTGGGGGTTTTGCCGTCCGTGGGGCGAATGCAGTTTGTCCAGCTCAGTTTTCCGCCGGTTCCTGCACGATTCCCCTCTCTCCTCCCTGCAGGCTCCGAGGGATGTTTGGTACGAAGCGGAGAAGGTCTGGCTCGTCCAGCAGGATGGATTCACACTCGGTAACTTGCCTTCCTCTAATCTCGCTATCCAGAACGGGAAGATACGAGCTGTCTCCAGCCTGGCTGTGGGTTGGGAGCAGGGTGGGCGCCGGGTTGGAGGTGGCCCCTCGGCATCTCCCCATGCCGCAGCCGGCTCTGCCCGGGGATGCCTTGGCCATGCCACACCGGAGGGACTCATCGGTCTCTCCTTGCAGCCACGCAGCTGAAGCCGGACGTGGGGACGCCCGAGCTGCCGGCGGGGAGGGTGAGGGTGCGCCGGGAGGCGGACGGCAGCGTCACCGAGGTGGACGAGGACAGCGTGCAGCGGGTGAGCCCCCTCCTGGGTTTTGGCTGGGAGCCCTGCCCGCAGCACCTGGTGCATGGCAGTGCCCAGGCAGGATTAGACCCGGGGCAGCCCTGTTGCTCGGGCCACCCGTCCCCAGCTGGATGGGTCCAAGATGCCGGGGTGCCGGTGGGGTCCGGCACAGCCCGTGCCGTGGTGGCAGAGCTCGAGGGAGGCTCTGGCTTTCCTCCTGCAGACCAACCCCCCCAGCCTGGATTACGCCGAGGACCTGGCCGCGCTCGTCAGCCTCAACGAGTGCAGCGCCATGAACACGCTGCAGCAGCGCTACCAGGCCCGCCTGCCCTACACCTACGCCGGGCCCAGCCTGGTGGCCATCAGGCCCAGCTTCGCGGCCAGCAGCAGCTCGGGGAAGGTGAGCGGGGAGCCGGGGGGGGGAGGATCTCCCGTGGGAAGCGATCACCGACCCCCTTGGGGACAGTGGCGGAGGGCGCCGGGCACTGTGGTGCCGGCAGATGGCACCGTGGGACCGTCACAGGGTGGCCGGGATGCTCCGGGCGGGGATGCTCTGAGGACGCTCAGGACCAGGGATGCTTGGGGCTGGGGAGGCTCTGAGGACACTGAGGGCCGGGGATGCTTGGCACTGGGGACACTCTGGAGGATACTCGGGGCTGGGGACACTCAGGACTGAGGATGTTTGGGGACAGGGACACTCTAGAGGATGCTCAGAGCTGGGGATGTTCTGAGGATACTCAGGGCTGAGGACACTCAGGGCTGGGGATACTCAGGACTGAGAATGCTCAGGGCTGGGGACGCTTGGCGCTGGGGACACTCTGGAGGATGCTCGGAGCTGGGGATGTTCTGAGGATGCTCAGGGCTGAGGACACTTGGGGCTGGGGATGCTCACGACTGAGGATGCTCGGGGATGGGGACACTGGGGACCAGGGATGCTTGCAGCTGGGCACCGCTTCCAGCACAGAAGTTTTTCTCGTTTCCAGGAGACAATCTCTGTGTTGTTGTGAACGCACTCCCTGAGCACTCTGGGGGTGCCGGGGCCAGGGAGGGAACGTGCCGGGGGTTTGGTGCCCAGGGTGGTGCCTGGCAGAGCTCTTGCTCACAGGCAGGCTGGAGCGGGTCCTGCTGTGGGTTCCCTGCGTCGGTCCCCAACCGTCTCTCTGGCACTGGGGGAGCGAGGCCAGGCTGGGTGGCGTTTCCCCTTCCCCTGTGAACCTCAGGGGGTTCTACACCCTGGGGAGAAGCCATCGCCCTGAGGGTGAACGTCTTCGGGATTTTCTCTACAAGAATCCTGTTTTGGGGTGTGCTCTCCCACTCTCTCCCTGCTCGCAGGCGTTCAAGGGGAAGCGAGACAACATGCCCCCGCACATCTGCTCGGTGGCGCAGAGAGCCTACAGGAACCTGCTGATGCAGCGGCAGGATCAGGCCATCGTGCCCCTGGGGCGCAGCGGGGCTGGGAGGACCGCCTGCTGCCAGGGTGCCCTGGAGTACCTGGTGGGCACGGCGGGCAGCGTGGACGGCAGGGTCTCAGGTATGGGACTGGGCGGCCGCTGCGAGCTCGGAGCCCCGGCAACGAGCCCCGGCTGTGGGATGCTCGGTGCTGGGCAGAGGCAGCGCACAGAGACTGTCCGTGCAGGGTGGGGAGTGCATGCAAACGCGAAGGTGATGCTGTTTCCACCTGATGGTCTCCATTTGACCCATTCCTGGTCTGATTCGTGCCCCTTTGGGGTGGCTCCCGAGGGCCCGGTGTGGCTGTGCAAGTGCAGCCCAGGCGGCAGGCGAACGGCCAGGCTGCGAGTGCTCACCCATCCCAGACCCAACAGATTTGCTGTTTTGATAAACACCCGAGTAAGCACCAGAAGGGAGTTACTTGCGTGCTTGGGGCAGCGCTGTTCCCCTCTGATCGAGTTACTGGTGACGCGGGAGGAAGCGCTGTTAGGCAATCGGTGGCTTTAGGTTTGGATTTCGGAGGTCTGGGCGAGCTCCGGGTACACCGTGCTCTTGCAAAGCGCTGACAAATGGCCTGGAGCTGGGTGGAGGTGCGGGCAGGTTGGCATGTCCCCGTCCCACCAGTGCACAGATACTCTTGCGGTGCAGGATGCTAACCCCACGCCCAGCCGGTACCCGGGTCCCCGTGCGCTGGGACAGACCCCCGGGAGGAGCAGGCGGAGGTGCAGCCGGGAGGAGAAGCCTCCTCTGGTGCCTGTTTGCAGCCCTGAGGTTGCGCTGGTGCGGTGGTGGCCGGGTCTGGCTCTCTCCTGGCCAACCGCGGAGCGATGCAGGGCTGCAGCCATCGCAGGGCGCCTCAGGGGGCTGCCGATGCTGGTTTTGCAGTGGAGAAGATCCAGGCGATGTTCACGGTCCTGGGAGCCTTTGGGTCAGTGACCACCGGCCGCAGCAGCAGCTCCACGCGCTTCTCCATGGTCCTGTCGCTGGATTTCAGTGCAACCGGCCGGATAACCGCTGCTCACCTCCAGGTACCCCGCGGGCCCTGTCGCCGGGTGATACGGGGGGGCTGTGGCTGAAACCGAGGGTCCTTGGGATGGGGGCAAACAACCCCTGTGCCGTGCTTCCCATCCAGGCTGGGCACGAGAGGAGAGATGCTCCGCTCTGCATCTCCTCCTGGACCAAAGGTGCCCCGAATCGCAGCTGGGCAGGATCTCTGTCAGCAGCGTTGGGGGGGTGGTCCCCATGGCCCATCACCCCCTCCCCTGCAGCGCTGGCATGAAATGTTTATGAGGGAATGTATAATTCAGCATTTCATTAGCAGCACCTTAGACATCAGCCTCGAGCAGAAGCATCTGGCAGCTTTTATCACCATCACTGTTATGCAAAGGCACTTTAATCAGCGCTGCCGGTGCCCCCAGGCCTCGTCCGATGGAGGAGGGGGCTTGAGCCGGTGTCTGCTTGTGGGGAGCACCAGGGGTTTCTCTTTGCTGCCCCACTGCTGCCCCTCCTCTGCCCCGGCCACCGGCAGGGGGCTGATGGCCCAGCGTGGCCATCCTTGCGCAGGAGTGGGAATGTGCTCCCGGGAGCATTCGCCCTCCGGACCACTGGTACCCTCCTGGTACCCTCCTGGGAGGACAGGACAACCGGGGATCCCAGCCCTGCAGGGACTCATTCCCGATGTCAATGCCGGCATTGAACAGCCTCGATGAGGCTGGAGGCTGGTCTAGGCTGGCCTCAAGCCCGGGCAATGGCTTATCCAGAAGCTGTAGCATCTCTGTTGAGGCCATTGGGTTGCCCAGACCTCCAGGGGTGGGGAGAAAGCGTGGGTGTTGCACCCATGTGCTGAAGTGTTGCCCCTTGACGCACACCTGGGGTACGATTTGACTCTTGCTTGCCCTGGGCAGGAGGAGCATCCTCCAAAGCCAGCCGTGTCCCTGCAAGGAGAAATCCAGTCCCTCCTTGGCAGCCCCCAGCAGCATCTCTCTGGGTACCACTCTCCCCTCTTTTCCCTGCGTGCCTGGATGCCCACCGGCCACCCTGCCCGTGCCGAGGGGCTGTCCCTGCCTGCACGCTGGGGGCTGCCGCTCACTCCTGCCTCCACTCCCTTCCCAGACCATGCTGCTGGAGAGGGGCCGCGTCGCCCAGCAGCCCCCCGGAGAGACCAGCTTCAACGTCTTCCCCCTGATGCTGGCGGGGCTGGATGCGGCACACAGGTGGGTAAGGGGGTCCCAGGGCACCAGGCGGCTCCGCTCCTCCCCCGGCTGCTCAGCCGATGGGTACCCCCCATCGCCGAGGGGCTCCCCTGTGATTTATACAAAGTTTGCTCCAGCAACATGCTTTTTGAGACCTCTCTGATAAGAAAGAGATCGTGAGGGTGATCACAATGGTGATGCTGCAGGGATTTTTATACACTTATGTATTAGAGATTTTCTAGGAAACGGGGGCATTTCCTGGTGCTTTGTTTGCCCCATCACTAAAACTGAAACCGGACTGATCAAATGCGATGGGGGTCCCTTTCCCTGCTGGCTTTTACCTTTCCCCACAAGCTGCACATCCCCGGGCAAAGGGTCCTGGCGCGTCTGGTGCCGGATCCATCCCCCTGCGCAGGGCAGAGCCACGGGAGCCTTTCCCAACAAGGGACCGTGGCTGTGAAGGCAAAGGGGCTCTGTGGGCACCGGGCTGGGAGAGGGGCTCAGGGACGCTCCCCGAGGAGAGGGCAGGGGTTTGGGGAGTGCTGGGGGCAGGCGAGGAGGGAGCTTGAGTCTCGCTTTCTGTAACAGGACGATGCTGCACTTGCACCAGGTGGCTGAGAGCAACTCCTTCGGGATCAGGCCGTTCTCAAAGGTAGGGAGAAATGCCGGTGCCACGCGGCTGCCTGCAGCGGGATGCTGCGGTGCACGTCCTCCGTCAGCCCCGGTTAGGGGACGTGTTGGGGTCCTTGGCTGCTGGGATCACCCCCGGTTAGAGGATGTGTTGGGATCCTTGGCTGCTGGGAGACTCAGGATGGTGCTGCTGTACCAGCGCATGGAGGGAGAGAGCAAATACCAGGGTGCGAGGAAGGGTCTGCCCAAACAGCCTCCACCACCCCTCTACAGCCCCACGGGGGCGGGGGAGCTGCCAGGACCGGGGCAGATGCTGCTTGGTGTCTACACTGACATTTCAGCCACCCCCGGCCGCCCCGGGGACGGATCCTGCTGCTCCGGGGTCAACAACCCCCAGGGTTTCCCTGCGACAGCTCCTGAGGGGGCGAGCGCATCCTTTGGAGAGCCCGGGATGGGATTTTTAGGGGCTCAAAGTGCTGCAGTCGATTTCCAGCACCAGCTCCTCGTTAGCCTGGGCCGTTTGCAAAGATTGGGCGGATTGCCTGCGAGCCAAAGCGCTGGGATGAATCGCAGCAATTTGCAGTTACATCATCTACTGATGAATTCAATATTCAATCTTCATTAGGGAGCTCTGGCTCCGGTCCGGCAGCCAAAAGGAATCGGCTGTTTGAGCAGCGGATCTCGTGGAGGGGACAGTGAGGTACCGCGGGTCCTGGTTCTGCGGGTGCAGCAGCAGATTTGGGTTCAGAGATGGGGTTTTTAACCTTCCTTTTGCAGCCCGCAACTCCTGTGGGTTCCCCATCCCGTCCTGAAGGGTTTTCCCACTGGGATGGAGAGGGTCAGCAGGAGCCGGGCATCACCTCTTCAGTCCGGGGCGTGTGAGCTCTGCAAAGGGGACAAGCACTGTCCCCGCCACCGCTTCTCCTCCTTCCCAGCGATGTTCCCTGCAGCGCACGTGTGTCCCTGGAAAGGCTGTTCAGTTCGGCACGGCGTGGTTGTCCGAGGAGCACCCAGGATGCTGGGGGTGGGGGCATGGAAGGATGAACCCCCCAGAAGCTCCCCGGGGCGGGTTTTTGGTAGTGCTTTGTGCGCCTGCTCTGGAACCAGCCCAGGAGGAAACCAAGGCGGTGGCGTGCTGCGCTTGCTTTGGGTTGGGGTTTGGGGAAATTTGTCAGATTTTCCTTTCCGAGCAGCGCTCTGGATGCCGAGACTGAACATTTTAATTGGCGGCTTCCCAGTGTTCGTCCCCGCAGCCGGTGGGGATGGATAACCCCTGCCGCGACACCGGTGTCACAAGTATTTGGGGTATTTTTTTGAGTCTGGAGAAATCACAGATCTCAGCTGTTATTTTCTCATTAGTAGCCACCCCGTAGGCCTCTGCAGGAGCCGAAATCCTTTAGACCAGGCGTGCTGGTCCTTGCCAAGACAGGGACGCTGCCAGCCAGAGCGTGTGTGTAGTGTCTGGCCCCTGGGCTGCATGTGTCTGCATTGAAAATCTTCAGTTTAGGGGAAAAAAAGCCTTAATTTTGCGGTGGGGCTGCATTTATTAAAAAAAAATAAATAAATATTGCAGGAGTCGTGGCTGGGGCCGCAGTGTTGGAAGGGGGCAGGTGAGGTCCTGCTGGTGGCTGGGAGCCGTGCAGCTGGCCCCAGCACACCTGTGGGCGGCTGTATTTAGCGAGAAGTGAGAAGATATAAAACGTCTGTCCCCAGCTGCTGCTGAACGCCTCTGTAGACACTCCTGCAGTGGGAATTATGTGTAGTTGTATGATGAGAAGACGCACCCAGGCTTGCTCCTAACACCAGGCACTTGAGGAACCTGCCAGGGGCTTCCCCCATTGCTGTCCAGACTGTTCCTAAGGTCCCCTTATTGTCCTTTCCTTGCTGGCCGTATGGTTTTTGTAAGCCCTTCTGCGTTCCCCCCATGTCTATCCCTGTATCCCCTGTCCCCCGCGCCGGCGATGCTCTGGCAGAGGCAGTGACGTTTCCATTCCCGTCTCTTCCCTGTTGCAGCCCGAGGAGAAGCAGAAAGCCTCGGCCGCCTTCGCCCAGCTCCAGGCTGCCATGGGCACGCTGGGCATCACGGCGGAGGAGCAGGCAGCCATCTGGCGCGTCTTGGCCGGCATCTACCACCTGGGAGCCGCCGGCGCCTGTAAAGGTAAGGGGGGCTCCTGCCTCTCCTTTTCTTATACCTCGTCTCGGTGCCGGGGGTTGGAGGAGGACAGGGGAGCACGTCCCAGCGGTGTTTAGCGCTTGGGCGCGTTGCACACCACGAGGCGTTCGGGAGCGATGCTCACCCGGAGGCTGCTGCCCCAGAGGTTGCTCTGAGCCCTCGGTTGGCCACGGAGGAGCAGGGCGATGCTGGCGTCCTGCCCCGCGGGGGCTTCTGGAGCGGGTCTGTCCTGCGGCCACGTGCGGAGAGGACGGGGGCTGCGAGGCGTCACCTTCTACCCGCTCTCTGGGGGGCAGCCAGGTGGGTGGCTCGTTTGTTGGCACATTGTCCCCAACGTCACTGCGAAGGGACAGCTTCGGATGGCAATAATTTTATCATCTCTTGAGTGCCGAACACAGTAACTGAATTATAATAGGATGAGTCTGGATGAAGATTGTATTTATAAAGACTTTGTTAATACAGGCATATAGAAATTGCCTTATCCCTTATAAATTATTTTAAGATGTGCTCTAACCTATTTTAGAGACAGCCACATTGATTTACACACTTCAATTTATGAGGGCTGCATAAAGGCTGCTATAAACTAAGCCGTAGACATTTATAAATGTCTCTGCAACTCGTCATAACACATCTTATGGTAATTTATGCCATTAATCATTTATTAATTATTTTAAAAGGGTGAATGCTGTCGTCACTTACAGCGAGTTCTCTTTCCCCTTCTCTCCGGTGTTCTCTTTCCCCATCTCCATCTCCCCTAATGCCCTTCCAACTTTTAAAAGAATGACCCCGCTGTCTCAGGCTGAAGTGTGTGATGAGGCTCTTGGCAAAGAAAAAAAAAAGTCTTTCTGCCTCAAGAGTTTCCAGGAGGGCAGATTTTGGAGACGCGGCTCATTTTAAGAGTGACCAGCTCGAAGGCAGATGGAGGGACGGTGACGGTGTTGGCCAGGGAGGGTTTGCTGGGTGAGCTGAGCTGCGTTGCTCAAACTTGTTGAACATTCTCTCCCAAGCGTCCCCTAAGTCAGTCTAGGAGGGGATCGGGGGCTATATTCTACAAATCTTGCCGCAATTATTTCAGCATGAATAGGAATGTTAATAGCGGGCCCAGGCAGGGCTGGTGGCTTCGGAGCAGGTTCGGGTACAGGATTAACAACCAGAGCATGTCTCAGCATGGCTCACTCTGGTATCGATTCCCTGATCATGCGTCAACAAAAGGGGAGAAATGAAAGGAAGTATGGATAAAAAATGGATCAAAGCTGGATGGAGCAGAAGTCTCAGTGGGGGCGATGACTCTTTTAATGTGGTTAAACCTGTCTCCTGATAGCCATCTCTTCCCTTCCCCTTTCATGCCCTTTGAAGTCGTGTATTCAAAAATCCTCTCCTTGAAATCTCACCAAAGGGAGCCTCGTGGCTGCTTTTTCACTCGCGGTCAGGAGTGCAGCCAGGCGCTGCAGCCCCCGCCGCCGCCATCCCTGCCCCGGCGGCCCCGGCACGTGCCCTGCTCCGGCTGCAGGGCCCCGGCGCACCCTAAATACATTTTTCTTTTTCCCTTCTGCTGATGGCTGTCGTCTTGTCACAAATTCACTTTGACCAGGAATAATAAAATAGAAGGGAATAGCATCGCCTCTCTCTGACTGAGAGTGGAAAATACGTTTGCGCCTAGAAAAACACTGACAAGAAAAGGTTGAATTTCAAAAGCCTGCCCCGTCCTGGTGTCAGCGTTTCCCATTGCCTTTGAAACATGTTAGAGCAGCTCTTTTTGTGAGAGGCAGCCTGACAGGCAGAGGCCAGCGGGGCATCCTAGGTACCCATTCACCTAAGTGCTTCCAGTCCCCTTTGTGGGCTGCAGAATGTTACGTATTTTCATTTATTCATTCCCTCTTTAACGGGGAAGGAGGTTTTGGGCGCAGCTGGGGGTCGGCATTCAGCTCGCTCTCAAGCTGCCCGTTTTGCTGGCTGTTATAAAAATACAGCATCGCGGCTCCCTGCTTTCTGCGGGCTTCCCACCACACGCCTTTAACAGAGGCGACTGGGTTTCCAGCGGCTGCGAGTCGCCGAAGTCCTCCCGGCGCTGCAGGGGGGTGCACGCCGTGGATGGGAGCCAAGCGTGGCTCCCCCCGCACCCCCCCAGTCCAGAAGCTGCTGCAAACCCAGCGGCCTGAACCCCTTGGATGGAGGAAAACCACAAGGGCAGAAATGCAGGACAGGGAGGGGCTGGAGCCGCGGCTCAGGCAGGGGATGCTCCGAGCCCCCCAAACCCTGCGGAGGTCGGCAGCGTCCGGGGCAGCACCCTGCATCTGCCGCCCTCCCGCACCGCTCCATGGATGGGGCTGGTTCCCTGCAGCAGCAGCCCCGACGGCGGAGGGATGGGAGCACCCAAGCACCTGGGGGGAGGATTTTGGGGTCCGGTGAGGGACACCCCCAGCAAGTAGCACGGTGTCGGTGCCCGAGCTGCCGGCAGCCGTGAGCTGCCGTGGGCTGGGCTGGGTCCCGCACAGCCCCACCGCCGCAGCATGGTGTCCTCGGAAGGCAGGAGAAGGAGCATCCCTGTTTCAGAAGCCGAGACACCAAGCGGTTTGTGAGATGGGCCAGGGCTGGAGCAGAAGGAAGGGCTGAGCCCGGGGTCCCACACAGTGCCCTGCTGCGTCTCTCCGGGGTCTGCAGGCGGATGGGGCTGGCAGGAGCAGCAGGGATGAAAAAAACCCCTTGAACAGCCTTTTAGCTCTCCGAAATGGAAAGTTTCCAGAAGGGCTGGAAGCCATTTAGCCAAGTACAGTAATGGGGACGTCCATCAAAACGTAAGAGGGAGAGCACCTGGCAGGATCCGACGGGCATTAATTATGCAGCTTCCTGAGCGTGGATGTCAGTCAGGAGGGGACTTGGATGACTTATTGCTTTCCCACCAGAGCTGAGAAAAAAAGCCTTAAACTGCATTATCGCTGCTGTTTTACAACCTCCGAGATGTAGTGACCTTTCCTTAATTGATGTGGAAATGACACTTTGTTCTTAGTCCCACTCAAGCTCAATGCCCACATTTACCCTAATTTTTTATTGCTGCCTGTTGCTAAAAGGAGGAGGGAACAGCGTATCCGTAATTACCACTGTGCCAGAGTTTCCCTTTTGTGACAAATATATCCGTCTCTCGGGTGGTCACTTTTGCAGAGGGAAAAATGTGCCAGTGGCTCCGGGGCGGTGGGTGGGATGGAGCTGGGATACCGGTGCTCCGGCGCCGCTTGGGCTGCCATCGGGAGAGGAGCCGGGCAATAAATTGCATAAAGCAACATCGTGAAGCCGTGTGCAGATCCGTCCTCTCCCAGCAACTCCACCTCGCGATGCTTTTGGATACACACCTGCGGAGTTTAAGCCTTTGCGGTTTGCTCTGTGCGGGGGGAGCCGGCTGCAGCCCCTCCTTTTCCCGGGATTCCTGTAAGCGCAGGGAACACAGGTTTACAAGGAAAGCTCCGGCATCGTTGTATGGTCCCTGGCACGGTCTGTGATGGCCATGCCGGCATCGGAGGTGAAGAGGAGAGAGCAGGACCCAGGGCAGGCAGCCTCTGCCCCCTGCTTTGGCTTTGCTTTTGGTTTTCCGAGCCGTTGTGCCGGGGCGGGCGCCCAACGGTGGCCTTGGGTGTCATTAAATCCCCGGCTTTGCCTGTGCTCTGTGCTGCGGGTGAGCGAAAGGCCACCTCGCTCCTGCCGGGAAAGGCCCCTTTGCTTCCCTGCGTCGTTCATCAAAATGATTCTTGGAAAGGATTGCATTAGGGCTGCTCTCTCGATGTTGCCAGGTTTTTTTTCTCTCTCTCTCTGATAAAGCCTTTTGCTTTTTGGGGCCTGGGTTTTCCTGCCATAAAGGGAAGCGCAGCTGGTTTTGCCTGTTTTGTTTTGGTGGGACGATGCCTCTCTGTGCTTCATGAGTTGCGACCCTCAGGAGAAACAGTTTTGCCCAAGGGAAAGACCTAAACCAAGGTGACACGGTCTCCAGGGGCTGGATCTTAGCGCGGTGACCATCCAGCCACAAAGTACGCTGGAGGACGTCTGTAGGGTTTCTTTTCCCCAGGCAAGAGGATTTAGGCAGGAGGATGCGTCCCCCTCCTGGGGACACTAGTTTGGAGCACAAATTCGGCAGAGCTGTACGATCCGCTGCTCAGGTCTGCAAAAATGGGAGGTTTGCTGGAAATTGTGCTTTGGGCAGGGAGCGGGGAGGAGATCCAGCCCTGCGGGCAGCAGGGTGTCAGGGGGGTCTGCACCCCCGGCACATCCCAGCTCAGCGTGGGGGCCGGTTTTCCTCCGTGTCCTGGCCGTGGTCCGGGATTCAGAGCCAGGGGAGCAGGAGCAGAAAACACTGGGAATAGCTGGAGTCCTGGCTGGAGCCCAGCTCTGCTGCCGGCTTGTTGGGGGCCTGGGGGGGACCGGGGGGGTCGGTTCCTGCTGACGTTGCCTCTCCTTCGTGGAGGTTTTTACGATCACCACCGCGGCTCCTGGTCCGGGCGGGCTGTCTCCCCACACGCCGAGTTATGGCACTATCTGTTCAGCGCTCTGACATCTTTATTACAAACAGTCGGGGAAATGCAGCCAGAATGGCAGATTTCTTTAATCATGCTATTACACAGCTCTTCCCTTTGTTATATATAGGCTTTAATATGTCATACATCAGGCAATGGGTCAACAGAGAATAGACTGGAGAATTTAGTGCAGGACAAATAAATTAACCATTCAAGCCAGGAGGAGCCTCCTCTCTCTCCCTGTCCCCACCCAGGCTAAAAACGAGGAACAAATGAGCTTTTTCATTTGTCCCATTAGCAGTGCAAATGTTTTAATGACAAAACAAGTAGAAGAAAAAGGGCGGTGCTGACAAGGTGTGCCCGGAGCGGCTGAGGAGGGGGGTGCTCAGGGAGGAAGGTGAATGGGGCTGCCGACCTGCACGGCTGGCAGGGGACGGGGGCTCGAGGTGATGCTGAGCTGCCCCATCCCAGCAGCGAGCCCACCGTGCATGTCCCCTTCGCTCCCGGGCACCGCTGCCCTCGGCTCACGGGTACCAGCCCAGGCGGAGGCGCGGATGGGGATGGCGGGGGGGGGACGGGGTCCAGCCCCTCTGGGCTTCCCCGCTGCTCCCCACGCTTCCCGAATTGAAATACAAAATAGAAACCCAGCTGCTGGGCTTCTGGCTGCGTGGGCGCGCGAGGGCGACGAAGCTGGTGCTGACCTGGTATTTTCCTACTGCTTCTCTTAAATATTAAATGGGCCGAGGTAATTTCCTTTTAGGTGTTAAAGCTGGCGTGTTTTACAATGGTCACATTACGCCCAGGAGGGCTGCGCGCCGCTGCCGCTCTTTATATTTTATGAAGTGCGAAATGGTGCCCGGCCTCTCCCGGGGCAGGTTGCCGGCGGGCCAGCGGCTATGGGCTGGGCAGATCCGCAGCTGGGCAAGCTGCGGGCACAGCGGGGTTTGCAGCAGCGGCCGTGCCCCCAGACCTGCTGCCAAGGCACACGTTGGCTGCTTACAGCGAGGGTGCGATGTGGGGAGCGTGTCCGGGGGGCACCAACACACTGGGCAGCATCACACCAGCCTCCAACACTGCATGCCGGTCAGACAGCGATTGTTTGGTTTTGTGGAGGTGGGAAACATGGAATTGCATCCCCCTGCTCGGAGCAGCAGGACCTCTGCCACGCTGGAGCAGCATGGTGGGGGCGACTGGTTTCCCAAGTTGTAGCTGCTCCGTCGGGAATGTTTGTACTATGGCAGGCTGGGCTGGCTTGCTCGTCCTGGGGTTGCTGGAGTGGACAGCGTGGGATGCTGGCACGGTCGGCATGGGATGCTGGAGTAGCTAGCATGGGATGCCGGAGTGGCTAGCATGGGATGCTGGAATGGCCAGTGTGGGATGCCAGAGCGGCTGGAGTGGGATGCTGGAGTGGCTGGCATGGGATGCTGGAGTGGCCCGTGTGAGATGCTGGAGCGGCCAGTGTGGGATGCCGGAGTGGCTGGCATGGGATGCTGGAGCGGCCGGTGTGGGGTGCTGGAATGGCCGGTGTGGGATGCGGAGTGGCCAGCGTGGGATGCGGAGTGGCCAGTGTGGGATGCTGGAGCAGCCGGTGTGGTATGCTGGAGCGGCCAGTGTGGGATACCGGAGTGGCCAGAGTGGGATGCCGTAGTGGCCGGAATGGGATGCGGAGTGGCCAGTGTGAGATGCTGGAGTGGCCAGTGTGGGATGCTGGAGTGGCCGGCATGGGATGCCAGAGCAGCTGGCATGGGATGCTGGAGAGGCCAGTGTGGGATGCGGAGTGGCTGGCATGGGATGCTGGAGAGGCCAGTGTGGGATGCGGAGTGGCCGGCAAGGAATGCTGGAATGGCCGGAGTAGGATGCTGGCTGCGGAGCCCGGCCGGTGGGGCAGGTCTGTGCAGCCCTGGCTCCGCAGCCGCTCTGCTCCCCGGCACGCAGCGGCAGGCGGAGATCTTCTGTCTGATGGGGATCAGCCTCTGTCCAGCCAGCTCAGATGAAAACAAGTGAAAACAAAAATAAATCAAAGCCCGGATTGTTGAGGCAATTCCTCTGTCTGCTCCAGCACAACCCTTGATGTTGGAGTCCTTCAGGGAGAATGAAAAATAATGGGAAAAGATCAAAGGGGAAGAGAAAGGGGGGGACGACTCTTGTGAAGCAGCCCCCCAGCCCCTGGCCCCAAGGAAATTGGCTTTTTGCTGCGTTATACATCTCCTCGGCCAGGAGCAGAGGACCCCGGTCCCCCATGGGGCTGGCCAGATGTGGCCATCTCCCGCTCTCCATCCCAAATCCTCTCCTCGGCCACCAGCCGCCTGCTGTATTTTAAGGGCACTTCTTAGCCATGAGCCTCCGGGCTGGCTCCTCATCCGTCACCATCTAAAAGTGCTGATCCGCTCCCGTTTCTGCTCGTCCCCCCGTGTTCCTGAGCGTGTGCCGGCTGGCTGCCTCTGCAGCACCTGGATTTGTAAAAGGGTTTATCCTGCAGACACTGATTTTAATCATTAAGCTGGAATTGCTGTTGCTGGATGCAAGTAACGCGTGGCAGCTGTGTTTGCTGAGGGCGCTGGGAGGAGCGCTGCCCTCGGGCTGTCGGGGACGGCGAACGCCGCTGGGGCTGGGGAAGGTGATCTGGGATTATTGAAGGATTGGGTTCGTAATCCCATCAGTTTCCATAAATATATCTGCTATTTTGCTCCACTGAAGCTCTTCAAATGCACAGCGTTACCTACGCCGTGCTGGCAGCAGCAGCCTGGGGAGGTCGCGTGGTCCACCCGGTTCCTGACTTGCTCTGAATTGCCTCAAAACATCTCCTCCTCCTTCTCAAAACATCTCCTCCTCCTCCTCCTCAAAACAGCCCAGTCTCGCTGGGCAGGTGGGATGTTCTGAGCACCTGGGGGGCACTATCGTGGGGAAAAATAAGTTCCAAAGCATTGGTGTGAGATCCTTCAAGTTTTCAACTAACTTCAGACCAAGAGAAAAAAGGTCCTCTTGTGCAAAATGATTGCCCAGAGGGACAAATCTGTCAACCTTGCTGGAGTCAGCCAGGCTTTAATATGACAAGTAACTTGCAAAGCTGAGGAAATCCTTACAGCTGTTGTGAGCAGAAGCGTGTGCGTAGGGAGGGCAGCCCCACGTACTGCGCACTGCGGGGGCCACGAGGGCCACGAGACCGGGTCCAGTGCCTAGAGAGACATACGGGAGTTGTCCCTGAAGGAGGAGGGGTTGCAGGAGGGGGCGAGTGGACTTTAAGGAGGAAGAAGCTTTTCGGTTCAGTTAGTGATGTTACGCAGATGGGCGGTAAGGTGGAATCGTAGAATCACAGAATTGTCAGGGTTGGAAGGGACCTTAAAGATCATCTAGTTCCAACCCCCCTGCCATGGGCAGGGACACCCCCTGCTAGATGAGGCTGCTCAGAGCCCCATCCAGCCTGGCCTTAAAAACTTCCAGGGATGGGGCTTCCACCACCTCTCTGGGCAACCTGTTCCAGTGTCTCACCACCCTCATGGTGAAGAACTTCTTCCTAACGTCCAGTCTGAATCGGACGTTAACGCTAAATCTCTCCCTAGCAGCCATTGTCTTCGAGGTGGAAACCGTCATTTGATGTGGGTTGATTGCTAGCTGGTTTGCATCCTCGTCCAAGCACTGCTGGGGGGCAGAGGCCCCCTCCCTGCCCACCGGTGGGGCTCCTGCCCGCTTTCCCCGGGCTAGCTCGGTGCCCAGAGGGCATTTCCAGGCTGTGGTCCTCAGGGTTGTCATGTTGCTCCGAGCAGGTCGGCAAGGGCAGCGCCTGGCGTGAACCTGCCCGTTCGGGATGCGAGGGAAGGGCTGACCCAGCAGTCTTTGGTGGGGGGGGGATCGAAGGAAGCTGGGGTGCACTGGTACAGCATCCCCACCCGCCTCCCCATCCCTACAAGCACCAGTCCTTTTTTGTTTTATTTGATTTTGGTTTTGGGGGGTTGCACGTGGGAGTGAGCAGGGCGGTTTGCCGGAGGGGGCCGAGCCCGCGGCCGGCTCCGCTGGGGCTGGCTCTGCCTGAGCCCTTCCTTGCTCCCCCGCGTCCCCCTCCCCAGTTGGCAGGAAGCAGTTCATGAAGTTCGAGTGTGCGAGCAATGCCGCTGAGGTGCTGGGCTGCGACCTGGAGGAGTTCACCACCGCCGTCTTCAAACACCACCTGAAGCAGATCCTGGTGCAGGTGACGGCACGAGGCAGCCGGCTGCCCCCGGCGGAGGAGAGCCCGGCAGGTACCGGGATGCTGCATCCCTTGTTTTCCTTCATTTATGGGTGATCGGGAAATGCTGGGCTCTGCACTGCTTCGGACTTTTCAGGCGGTGAGGTCCATTTAAGTATGTTCATATTAATTAAATTATTAACTGCTTTGTCATGTAGATACCTGAAAGCCAACCCTGCCTGTCACTCCTTAGGGACACCTGAAAATCGGGTGAATTCAGATAACGCCCCTGGCAGACAGGTGACGTGGCTTAAATGCTGTGAGAGCTCTCCCAAGAAAATTGGGGAAACCCCCCCCAAACCAGGGGGGTGGGCATCCTTCCCCGTGCCCACCAATGCAGCCGCGCTGGTGTTGTGCTGTGGAGACCCGTGTCCTGCGGGGAGACACGGACACGTCGGGGCGTTGTGCTCCTGCTGGACAAACTGCTGCCGAGCCACTGTAAACCTCAAATTAATAAATGGCTGTAATTTGCGGAGGCAGATCCAGCATGCGCGTGGCAGGGGGTGTGAGATACCGCCCGGCTTTAAGGTCAGCCTTTCCACGCCCGACTCATCCGCGGCGGCAGAATTACGGCCTGTTATTCTGATAAAAGCAAGAACTTGCAGAACTGACTTTAACATGGCGATAGTTGTATTTCTTAAATAGGCGGTGGGCAGGAGGCACTAGAGGAGCTGAAGGCAGGCGGGAGGAGATGCGCTGCAGCGATGGCAGGCGTGCGGGTTCTCCTGCCCTGCTACCGACTCGGCTGCGGGTGGGCTGAACTCGGCTGGAAATAAATGATGTGGCTTCGTCTGCCCTTCTCTCTGCCAGGGCCGAAGATGACGGGTGTGGAGTGTGTGGAAGGGATGGCTTCGGGTCTCTACGAAGAGCTCTTTGCCGCCGTCGTCTCACTGATCAACAGGTACGGAGGGCTGGGGGGGTCCGTGGGCAATGGCTCCTTCTGCTGGGGCTGCTGCGGAGGAGCCTTTGCTGGGGGCTCTCTGGAGGGGGACGTGGAGCAGGCAGCCGCCGCCTGCTGAAAAAAGGAGGTTATATGGAAATCTCTGTCTGGGAGAGCACGCTGGCAGTTGGGACCTTCCTCAGGCTGTTGGTCCCATGTAGCCGGCACTGAGGATGAAGGGACCCCATGAAGCTGCAGTGTCTGTGCCTCCGGGTGGTGGACGGGGCAGCACGTGTCACAGAATCACGGGATCGTAGGGGTTGGAAGGGACCTCTGGAGATCATCCTGTCCAACCCCCTGCCAGAGCAGGGTCACCCAGAGCAGGTGGCACAGGAACGCGTCCAGGCAGGTTTGGGATGTCTCCAGAGATGGGGACTCCCCCACCTCTCTGGGCAGCCTGTGCCAGGGCTCTGCCACCCTCAGGGTAAAGAAGTTCCTCCTCATGTTTAGGTGGAACTTCCCACGGTCAAGTTTGTGCCCGTTACCCCTTGTCCTGCCACTGGGCACCACTGAGAAGGGTCTGGCCCCATCCTCTTTCCGCCCGCCCTTTAGATATTGCTGAGCATTGATGATGTCCCCTCTCAGTCTGCTCTTCTCCAGCTGAACAGCCCCAGGGCTCTCAGCCTTCCCTCAGCAGAGAGGTGCTCCAGTCCCTGAGCATCTTCGTAGCCTCTGCTGGACTCTCTCCAGCGGTTCCCTGCCGGCACGGGCAGCCTGGCACAGCGACCTGGCACCGGTGGCACTGGCACCGCTTCTGCTGCGGCCGGGGGACGTGCTGCTGCTGGCCAACCCCGAGCAGCGGCGAGCGGGGCATCGCAGCGCCGAGAGGAGCAGCCCGGCTGCCGTTAATAATAGATGTGACTTTGCAGTCTGAAATCAAGGTTAGCGGTACGGGCAGAGCAGTAAATCAGTCGGGGAATCCCACAGCGAGCCCTGAACACCCGTGGGAGGAGTCGCTTCATGGTAAAAGCTTGATCACGGGAGAGGATCGAGGTGTCAAGAGCGGTCCGGCACCAGAGGAGCCGCTGAGGTGCCCTGGAGGCTGCGGCTCGTCCTGCTGCCCGGTGCTGGTGCGGCCACGCAGGCGGCACCTTCCTCTTCCTCATCCTCCCTCTGCTCATTTCCATCGGGAGAGCCAGGATGGGAAGGGAAGCACATCCTCTGCGGCCTGATGTGTCTTTTTCTTCAGGTGGTGTAAATCCAAAATGATCTACTCGGATAAATGGAATAAGTTAAGGATCAGGCCCACAAACCTTTCCATTTTCTCAGTTCCGATGCGCAACTCAGTTTGTTGAAGTCAGCATCCACCCAGAAGCTGGTGCCCAAAATACTCTGTGTTGTTGCTGCAGGTTTATTTTAACCTGCGGTTATTTACCCTGCAGAATATTTTTATTGTAATTCCTGGCAACCGCACTCCGAGGGGAAACTGCTGATGGTACTCAAAGGGCTGACGGAAGAGCAAAATGTTGCTGATTCTCCTAAATAACAGCATTAGCTCGGGATGTGTCCCGGGTCCCCTCTTCCCTTTAAAGGTAGCGTCCACACCAGCCCACCAAAGCCTCTGAAGCCATTGCAGCAATGATCCAGGAGAAGAGGCATGTTGAAGCGCAGCTGTGAAAATGCCGTTTTCCTCAGCGAGTTGATGGCGAACGCGAATCTTTTCAGCTCTGGCTGCAGGGGGGTGCTGGTGTGAAATCCTGCAAGCCATTCGGAAATACGCTTTCGTTTCTTTGTTCAGCCTTGTGCTTTCATGGAGGTGCTGGCATCCTCGGTGCCTTGCTGCGGCGGAGAAAGGCATCTCCGATGGGCGGCCCTGCCAATGGGGCAGCCGGGGAAGGGGCATCGCTGTAGCCGGCAAAGCAGCACAACGCGATGGCTGTTTCAGAAATACACATTAAAAAAAATCTCGGAGATTTCTCAGGGTCGGACTCCCCTGCTGTCCTTATCTGAAATACCGGGAATGGGTGCAAGCAACATTTGAAGAAGTAAACAACATCTCTGTTTCTCCCGAGGACCCCCTTGATGTCTGCTTCTCAGATCACGTGTGTTACGGGCTGCGGTTCCAGTCAGAGATTTCATCAGGAGCTGAACATCGGCAGCTTCCCCTGTAGTAACACCGCAGGCGTCATGGCATGGTGCAGCAGCTGGGGCTTTGGACACTTGCGTTGCCCTCAGTGTTGGCGTCACGTGCCAGCTTAGCAGCTTTTCAAATCAACTGGTCCATCAAACTTAACACATTTGGATGAAGATGTAGTACTTTACTTAAATAACTAGAGTGGCAGGATGAAGCCAAGCGTGGGAAGGGCGGCACCTCATCCCACCCCACCGTTAAGTGTTCGTTAGGCCACCAGGTTGGGAGCAGCCCATGCCATGTGTCTCCATCCAGGCTGGACGGAGGCGCTGGCTTGAGTAGATCAAAGAAGATTAAAAGACGGGTAGACATAGCACTTCGAGATATGGTTGGTGATGGTTTTTGTCAGAGTTAGGTTGATGGTTGGACTAGATGATCTGAAAGGTCCCTTCCAACCTAGGCAATTCTATGATTCTAAGAGGCAGGTGAAGCATAAGAGAGAAGCAAACAAGCTTGCACTCTTGCAAGTGCTCCCTGACTGGAGACACTGGGAGAGGGGGAGGTGGGAAGCGCTGGGCTGGTCACTGGTGGGATGGTGCCCACCTTGGGATGTGTATGTTGGGGGCAGGAGCAGTGTCACCTCGGAAGGCAGAGCTGAGGCATGTCATGGGTAAAACCTCATGGTGTGTGGGACTCTTTCCCCAGGTCTTTCTCCTCCCAGCACCTTTCCATGGCCTCCATCGCGGTGGTGGACACTCCTGGCTTTCACAACCCGCGGCACCAGCGGGGTGAGCGAGCGGCGACTTTTGAAGAGCTCTGCCACAACTACGTGCACGAGCGGCTGCAGGCCCTTTTCTACGAGAAAACCTTTGTTTCGGAAATGGAGAGGTACAGAGAGGTGAGACGTGAGGGCTGGGAGCAGCATCCCAGGGACCAGCTTCCCAGCACCCGGGGACGGGGCTGCATTTGACCCATCGGATCCCTGTGCCCTGCCATGGTGTGACCGAATAACACACTTCAGCAGCTTCGATGGGAGGGGTGTTGCAGAAATGAGGGGTCTGTACAGAGCGGTAGCCTTGAGGTGGGTCTCTTGTGCCCCCACTGCCCCACTGATGGATCGTCTTGGGTATTTCTGAGGTGCCAGAGATGCCAGGCTGTCTGGGCACCTCTTTGGGCAGGCTTGTTCCAGCTCAGGAGGCTTCATGCCCTTCTGTTGGTGCAGCTGAGTTTTTCCTCAGGTGATGAATAATGGAGAATAGAAAGGAAAATGATAAATTATTGCAGAAATAAGCTGCTGATAAATCTACAAGCAGAGATGAACTTATCAGTCTCACAGAAGTTTCTTTATTACCTCTAGCCTTGGGAAAATAGTTGAATTCCCATGGCTTAATATTCACACATCACTTGCGCCAAGTGAGTATCCGTGTGCTCTTTACTAGTGATGGATGTGTAGTTACTGACCGAGCTTGAGACGGCAGCGTGCTCAGCAGGCTCGCCTTGCCTTGGCTTTGCTGCTGGCTGAGGACGGCTGCTCCGGTGCAAGACATTTTCCTGTGAGCCGTGGGACTGCGACTGCGACCCGGTGACTCCCAGAGCTGGGTCACGCGTGGGGCTGATGGTGGCACGTGCCCCTGGGGTTCGGCTGCTGCTTTATGCTCCACCTGCGCGCTCGGGCTGCAAACCTGAATCCCTGAGCAAAATCTCAGCGTGTTACCATGGAGAGACGTTAAAGCTACAGTTCTTGCTGAACATCCCTGGTTCACACATGAGCAAGAGCAAGCCGTGCTTGCCCTGCCCTTCCCGGGGGGGTCCCTGCCCTCCAGGGCTTGGCGTGGGGGGCGTCAGGGGTGGGTGCTGCAGCGGCGGGTGGTGGGTGAGCCCTGCAGCCCCGGGCTTGCAGCCTGAAGCCCTCGGTTGAGAAAGGGCAACGATGCCTGCAAGCTGCAAATTAAATAATGGGTTGTTTTCTTGGCGCTTTCTCATTAAGTCTTCAGTTATTGTTATATCCTTGATTTATGCAGCTTGGCTGACATCCACAAAGCACTGCAGGAGCCTGTTGGGTGCGGTGGTCCCGACAGCCCTGCCCGCGGGGACAGATGTGGCCGTGCCTCCGCGTCATGGCAGAGACGTCTCCGGTGGTTGCATCCCTGCAAAGCTGGGCGGGAGCTTGGCCCGCACCACCCTCCTCCTGCTCCGTGCAAACATATCTCGTCTTGGCTTTCAGATGCCAGACCATGACTGAAGCAAGCTTTTAAATAATGTTTTCCAGGAAAATGTTGAGGTGTCTTTTGATCTTCCAGAGCGCTCGCCACTGGCCACGCTGTCCATCATCGACCTGAGCTCCTCACAGGTAACCTGTCCCCATGGCCGTGGTGGGAGTTGGTTCCGTGCTTGAAGCATCCTTGAGCAGTCCAGGCTGTTGCAAGGGAGCGTACAGCATCAACCAAGACTTTTTTGGCTTTTTAAAATGCAAGCACCTTTCCTGGTGAAGCCCTGCGCGCCGGGCACCCCTCCCGGCTTGGCTGCAGAGCTGGGATGACTTGTTCCTCCAGGATACTGTGGAGGTCTCATGGGTGATGTCCAGAGCTGGATCAGGCCAGGGTGGTTTCCTGATCCTGGTCTGGCTGGCCTGGAGCAGGGGACACGGTTGAGCAGAGGTGGTGGGGAGCCGGGTGGGAGTAAGGTGGGGAGCAGGGTGACATGGCTGTGGCTGCCCTCCTGCTCCTTCCCTGGCACCAAGCGCCATCTCCCTTCGGCAGCCGCAGGTGCTGCCCGGCAGCCCGGGGGCCGATCGCCGGGGGCTGCTGTGGATCCTGGACGAGGAGGTGCTGATCCCAGGCTCCGGGGACGGCGCTGCCTTCGACCGCCTGTGCTCCTACTTCGCCACAAAGGGACCCGAACAGGAGGGTAAGTGCGGGTCAGCTCGGCTGCCCATCCTTTGGCATTGCCATTTAGCTTTGGAAACTTAAGAAAGCATGCAGCAACTTGAATATCTCACCGTCCTTTTCATCTTGGGGCGATCCTGGGGTGCCGTCGCAGGGGATGGCTGCATGCGCAGGTGCGAGCAGGCGCTGCACTTCGAGATCTCCCACCAGCTGGGCACGGACCCCGTGCGCTACGACCTCACGGGCTGGGTCAGCAAGGCCAAACTCAACCTCTCGGCAGAAAACGCCATCCAGGTGCTGCAGCGGTCCAAGGTGTAAGTCCGAGGCGGGTGCCATGGTCATCCCTGTGCCCGTAAGAGAGGTTTGGTGTGATTCCCATCATGAGTCGGGGCTGGAAATTGCAAACCTGCCCCAGCTCCCAGAGGTGGTTTGTGGTGGGGAAGGTGGAGGGTTGTGAGGCGTCCCGATGGGGAGGAGAGGACCCACAGCCTGGCAGTGGGCAATGGCCTTGGCACTGTCTGCGAGGGGTCCCTGCCTGTCCCCTCACCTCCTGCCCAATGCACAGCCCAGGGGACGGAGCTGATCTGGCCTCGGGTGGCCTCAGAGGGGATGGGGTCTTGAGCAGATCCCATCTGCGGGGCAGCCCGAGGTGCTGCCAACACCGGCGTTGCATTGTCGGAGTCCAGCTCCACCCGGGGGAAAAACTGTACGGAAACCAGAAGAAAAAACCCCAGCTTTCAGCCCAGCTTTGTGGGAATCTTGAGAGTTTTGTTAAGGTGGGGGGAGCAGATGTCAAGTGATTTGACTTACAGCTTTCAAGCCCGCGGGCTGACTGACAGCCAGATGTACGTGTTGTGATGGCAGTAGACGCTACAGACCGAGCTGGTGAATTATGCCGCAGTGAACAGCTTTCCATCAAAGCTGGCTGAGTGCTGCGAGTCAGCAGATCGCTGCCATTGATGTTTCTGTGGGGGTCCCCTCCTGCAGTGGCGGGGTGAGGGGTACAGGGGGACCCCGCAAAGTCCTCGGCTCTACAGTGCCGCGGGGTTGGGCATCCGGTGCGGGTCGGGGTCACAAGACGTCACCGGCCGAGGGCAGCTCCCCGTGCAGCGACCGCGCAGGTTTTCCCCACCACTTGGAGGAACCTTGTAAACTAAATTGGAAATGAAATGTAACCGAGCTGCCGCAGATGTCTCCTCCGCACACGGGATGATTTTCACCTTCTGCTTCATCACGCCCCGCTCGTTTTGTATCGGGCTTTGATGCAGGAAAGTTTTAGTAGCGGTGAATGGTTTGGTGCCCAAACGAGAGCAACAGAAGGGGTTGGGGGTGTCCTGCTCTGCTCCACGGCTGGGTACCCCATGGCAGCACCAATGCCGAGTTTGAGGTGCAGGGCATTCCATCCCTGTAAGGGGCTGGGAAGCAGAGGTTCCCCGGCACCCCTGTGGCCCCACCGCCCCGTTTTGCTGCTCTCCCCGACAGAGATGCCGTGAAGGAGCTGGTGGCGCCGCGCTCGCGGGCACTGCTGGCCTGCCGCGCCGTGGCGGGGCTGGAGGGACGCTCCCAAGCCGTCCTGCACCGCAACGCCTGCGTCAGGAAGACCTTCGCCAGCAGCTTCGCAGCCGTGAAGAAGAGGTCGGTGTGCGCTCAGCTCAAACTGCAGGCGGTGAGTGCGGGCGCCGGGACCCTCCTGGCTGCGGGTCGGGGTGTTTGTGGTGTCCTGACCCCACACTGAGACCCTGCTTTAGACACACTCCTCCTTAGCGGGGAGCCCCAACCCCCCGGCAGGTACCTTCCACTGGGGTCACCAGCGCGGCTCTGTGTCCTGCAGGGCTCTTGGCCCAGGATGCTGCTTTGGCTGCAGGTGGCCACAAGCCTCCCCCAGCACCGCTGTCACTCAGGGGAAGCATCCCAGGCAAACAAATCATAAAGCAGATTACACACACACCTTGCTGGGCCGCCGCTTAATCCTCTTAAGCACTCAGACGAGTGGACTAGCCCTCTGTGCTGGGCACATGCCAAGCTCCTGCTGATCTCAGCCATAATAAGGCACCTAAACTCTCTCGAGGAGACGAGGCTCAGCCTCCACAGACTCCCCAGCCAGCCCACTTTGTGGTCCTGGCTGTCCCTGGTAAATGCTGCCCACCAGCCCTCAACCCAGGTAACTTTTTGTAGCCCATCAACCGAAAACGTGGGACATTAGGAGGAAGGGTCCTGCTCAGCACCTAAGACCTTCTCTTCAGGCTCCCCTCTCTGGCCGAAGCTGTTGTTCCTAACATGCACTTTGAGGGCCCTGGGGATGATTCCTTTACCTGCCCAGACACCTGGTGGAGGGTGAATGGGTAGCGTTTCCCACTGCTGACCTCTGCTTGCCTGGCAGGACGCGCTCACGAACCTGCTCCGACGGTCCCAGCTGCACTTTGTCCACTGCCTCCTGCCGGGAATGGGGACAGAGGGGCCGGTCCCTCGTCCCCCCGCGCCGCCCGACGCAGCCCTGCGGCTGGACGTGCCAACCCTGCGAGCCCAGCTGGAGGGGACCCAGCTCCTGGACGCCCTGCGCCTCCACCGCATCGGTACGCCCGGCCCTCCGTCGCTGCCGCGTGCCATGCCGGTCCCACCTGCCGGTGCTCAGCCCTTCCACGCTTTGCTCATCATCTCCTTCTTGTCAGCCCCACTTCAGAAAGCCCCTGAGTTTTTATCGCTGCTCTTTGCAGGGGTTCCCAGTCCCTCTCCTGCCCACAGCCTGAGCGCGGGTGGCTGCAGCTCTGGTGGGATGCTCCCCTTGGAGCATCCGTGCATCAGGCTGTACCTGCACCGACCGCAGTCACAGTCCGTGCCAGGGGGAGAGGGACCCGTGCAGGAGGCCCGGGGGGATCTCTTGCACGAACACGAGGCACAGGGATGGCATCTGGCCACCTCGAGCGCATCTCTGCTACTTCTCCGCTCCCTCCGCCCTGCCCTCACTGCAGGGTTTTCTCTCCGCTGAGGGCAGCTCCTCCCATCCCCGCCACCCGCGACACCTTTTGCTGTGTACAGGACCTGCCACCCTTTGCAGCAACACCCACCGTGGCTCCCTCCCCAGCGCTTCAGTGCAATCCAGGTGCCCCTGGGCTGGCGTGACCCCCAGCGGTGTCTGTCTGTCCCCAGGGTACGCGGATCGCCTCCTCCTGACCCAGTTCCGACGACGCTTCCAGATCCTCGCTCCGGATGTCATGAAGAAGTTCACCTCTGCCTACGAGGTGCCAGATGAGAGCAAGGTGTGTGCCGGGATGGTGTGGGGAGCACGGGCTGAGAGCCCCACTTGGGACTCTACCGGTGTCGGAGTTCTCCCAGCCCTTCCCAACGCGGTGGGGGCTTTCTTTGTGGTGAGAAGCAATTCCCGGAGTTCCCTGCAGGCAGCCCCAGGCCGGCATTGCCTGTACTCTGTGTGTGAGCCTGGCATTCCCCTTTCCCAGCGAGCTGGGTCATACCAGCATCTCCCGGCCCTGGGACAGGAGCTGCCTCCGAGTCCCTGCCTCACCCAGGCGTTCGGTGTCTGCCAATATTATTCCTTTGACTGCTGTAGGGTCGTTACCCGCAGGTCTTTGGGCTGCCGAGCTCCGGTATCTCCCGACAGCTGTGTGTGATGCTCCTTTGCTCTGCCATGGGTGGGAGCGCACATCTGGACAGCTGTTGAGGAGCTTTAGTAGCCGGGTTGTCACTGCGGGTCTGGGGGTTTCTTAAACGTGAGGCCGTCCACAGGAACTAGGGATGAAGGAGAAAAAAAATCCACGTTCGGGAAGGCTGAGGGCAGCTCACCAGCGTTCGCAGCGCTGCTGGGAAACGGCGATTGGGTTTGGGAGCCTGCGGGGTCAGTCCGTATGTCTGGGCTCCGGGTGGTCGGAGCTCCCTGGCCGTGATCAGCAGCCATCTGGCGCTGGGGCTGGGTCCCGCGTCCCGCAGCGCAGGGTTGCAGGGGGTGGCTTTGCATCCTGCCGCTCTTCACCCTTCCCCGCGCGTGCCTGAGCACGGATGGACGTGGGTCCTCCAGCAACCTGGCAGAGCAGCCGAGCTCAGCTCTTCATCCCGTAGGTTCTCCCCCCGAGGACGGTTTTTGCAAAGGCAGTAAACATGCCTGGCGTGGGCTGCGTTTGCCAACGTTATTGCACCGTGGAGAGGACTTGGAGAAATCAGCCTGGAAATGAAGCCTGTTATTGCTTCTTTTTAATACTCAAGAGGAAATGGCTTTGAAAATCCTGGTTGCTGAGGGCTGTGCCTCGGTCCTCCGGTGTGTGTGCCTGGCAGGTCTCGTTTTGCAGGACAGGGAACAACCTGGGGGACCGGAGGGGCATGCGGAGGGCAGGATCCATGCGTTGCTTTGGTCTGGCATGGCAGCATCCTATCCTTCACCCCAGCTCCCCCAAAAACCAACTGGCTGAGGACAAGCCAGGCAGCATTCCCAGGGACCCAGCAGAGCGGGGAGCACGTGGAGGTTCCCCAGGGACCGGGCATCGTCTGCCTTCAGGGTGGCTCCTTCAGCCCAGGGTGGCTCCTCGCCCCGTCCCATGAAGCCTGAAAGTCAAAAAGAGCTCAGGATTGAAGGCGGAGATTTGCCAGTTTTATTTGTTTCATAATAAATTTGTAGCAAAAAGTGGGGAGGACCACCCCTGCCCCCCGAAGAGGCTTATGAGCGAGCCGAGAAGCACCGAGAGCCGGGAAGAGCCGCGAGGGGATGAGTTAAACATGGGCACGTGCTCTGTTGTGCAAACTGCCAGCCAGCGTGTGCAAATTCAGTTAAGACCTCGGGATTTAATAAGACAAGTTTGACAGTAGGAAAAGGTCAATATTGTTATTAAAAGCTGTAAGGAGGCAGAGGGTGCCTCGTCAGCAGCGTGTAAGCAGGGGATTTGAAAAATCCCGTCTTCCCCGGAGCTTGTTGCCACGTGGTTTTGTTAGCTGGAGGCTGCTTCCCGGGGAGCTGCGGTAGCTCGGCCGCTGGAGCACAAGAGATGCTTGTCTGTAGTGAGGGTGATGGTGCTGCGGTAACCGACCCCATGCTCATGTCAGACCTGGCTTTTGAGAATGGGATGGGATAGGAAGGGACGGGATGGGATGGTCCCATGCAGCCCTGTGCCTGGCCCCAGTCGGGATGGGATGGGGTGGGATGGTTCCACACAGCCCTGTGCCTGGCCTCAGTAGGGATGGGATGGGTTGGGATGGGAATGGGGTGGTCCCATGCAGCCTTGTGTCTGACCCCAGTTAGGATGCGATGGGATGGGATGGGACGGGATGGGATGGTCCCAGGCAGCCCTGTGCCTGGCCTCTGTCAGGATGGGATGGGATGGGATGGGATGGTCCCGTGCAGCCCTGTGCCTGGCCCCTGTCAGGATGGGATGAGATGGGATGGGATGGGATGATCCCGTGCAGCCCTGTGCCTGGCCCCTGTCACATTGGAATGGGATGGGATGGTCCCGTGCAACCCTGTGTCTGGCCTCAGTAGGGATGGGATGGGATGGGATGGGATAGGATGGTCCCATGCAGTCCTGCGCTGGGTGCCAGTAGGGATGGGATGGGATGAGATGGGATGGGATGGTCCCACGCAGCCCTGTGCCTGGCCCCAGTCCCAGCAGTGCCGTGGGAGTGGGGCATGGCCACGGCGCTGGTGCTTCCTCACCTCCAGCACAAATTTTTGGGCACCGTGGTGGTCTGTCCCCCCCGTGCACTGGTGTGCTCCGTCCCCACTTCGCCCCGGTGCATGCACAGCTGCTGGCGAGGGCTCGGGGTGCGGTTCTGCTGCAGCAAGGTGCTCCTGGGGCCGTGCCAAAATATTTCTGACATGGGTTTGTCCTTTGTGGAGGAGATGCGCGAGGCTGCCAGAGGTTGTTGTATGGAGTGAAGTATTAGTGGAGGGTTTTTGTCACAGTTTCTGTAGCTCTGGGGTTTTCAAATCATCCATTCGTCCAGATAGTGATTGCTACCTTGGGAAAATGTACGGTATTTCTGGCTGTTACGTTTGCGTGTCAGTCCAAAGCTCAGAGTAATTGAGTTCAGGAATTCTCCTACCTCTGGTGACTAAACTCCTGCTTGCCTCCCCGCGGGGGCTCGGCCCTGAGCCGGCGGGCTCAAGGGGGGGCTCGGGGGGGAGCTCGGTGCTTTATCCTCTGCTCTCAGCTCCAGGGGACGAGCTGGTGACAAGCTGGGCAGGAGGGGGGTGTGGGGGCTCGTGGCTGAGCAGCGCAGTTGGACCCCGGTTGGATGGTGCCGGCTTGGGCTCTCGCTTCCCCCGGAGCAGCCTCCTTCCGCGGCCACCTGTGGATCGGGGTCCTTCCACACCAGGGATGGCAGCAAAAAGGGGGAAAATCTCGCGTGCAGCTGCAGATCTCCGCTCCCCATCCTGCCGAAAGCCTCCGGGGCAGAAAGCCCTTCTAGCTCCAGGACTTGGGGCTGGAGCAGCCCTTCCGGAGGCCGCTCGCGGGCCGGGCGGGTGGGCTTTTGCATGGGGAGGAGGAAGGGTGAGCAGAGCTGGATGCACCCTTACTGGTGCATCCCATAAGGACCCAATGCCCATAAGGAGTGGGGGTCTCTGCACCCCATTTCAGCAGGTTCATACCAGGGTGTGAATATTTTCTGAGCAATCCCGCGATGTGCTCCTTCTCCACAGGCTATAGAGGAGCTCTTCCAGGCGCTGGATCTGGAGAAGAAGAGCGTGGCCGTAGGACGCAGCCAGGTACGGCGGCTCCGGTTTCTGCTTCCCTGTTGCTCTTGGTGCGTACGGGCACAGCCAGCCCCGTGCCGGGCACTTCCCAAAACTTCCCAAACTGGAGAGAAAAACTCTCTTCTGCCACTCCTTGTGGCGCCCAGGTGGGCTGGGAAACCAAGCCTCTCTGAAAACCGAAGCAGAAGGCTCCTAATTCACATTTGAAAGCATTAGCCAGTCGGGATGGGATGGGATGGGATGGGATGGGATGGGATGGGATGGTCTTGTGCAGCCCTCTGCCTGGCCTCAGTAGGGATGGGATGGGATGGGATGGGATGGGATGGGATGGTCTCGTGCAGCCCTGTGCCTGGCCTCAGTAGGGATGGGATGGGATGGGATGGGATGGTCTTGTGCAGCCCTGTGCCTGGCCCTAAACTGTGTACCTAATTATCGAAATCCAGCCCCTAATGGCATTTAAATTCCTAATTACCTTTGATGTCTCATGGGAGTAAATGGGGTGTGGGCGGCTCATGGTTTCGGTGGGCTGGAGTTAACACCGCTGAGCTGGGAGCTGCAGGTGCAAGAGTTGTTGTAACAACAACATTTGAACTTAAATGCGATAATCTCAAAGAAAAATTAATTTTGCGTGTGTGCTTGCCTTCAGCTCTCCGAGTCTATAAAGAAAGAATTCATGAAACGGTTCTGTGGAGCAAAATAACTTTCTTTTATCCTGCACAGTGCAGTTTGCAATTATCTCTTCTATGAAACCCTTGTACTTAATCAATAGCGCGATAGCAGCTCCAGTCACATCTTGTTATAGAGGAGTTAGTTTTGCCATCGCTTTGAGCATTGATTTTGTACTAGCTTCTAAAACTCGCTGGCTTGTGAAGTTAATACAGACATTAATGAGACAATCAAATAGGTGGTGGAGCAATCATAGCATTATCTCAAGAAAGTGAGTTTCCTTGGAATTGTTCTTTGATTCAATTTGGCATCTTTAAAACGCAGCTCTTTAAGTACGCCACCGGCTTCACAAGTGTAATTCAGTTTTTATTAAAGCTGTATTATGCAAATGGCGTGCAATATTCAGAATTGATGGGTCCCATATCCCGAGAGCTTCACCCGGCGATGGCTGGGAGATGTCTTGCACTCCGAGAGATCGATACCGGGCTAAATTTGATGGCATCAGCAGATCTGTATCATTTATGAGGTGTTTCTGATAAGTTCAGTGAAAGAAAATGATGTGGTTAATTCTGTTTTTCCTATTGTAAACTAGCATCTTTGCTGTTATCCGTGTGTACGCTGTCAAAAATGCTGTTTCCAGCAGAGGCAGCGCTGCCATCCAGGCAGCGGGTGGGAAATGGGCAGCGCCCTAAGGGAAGAGGTTCAAGGACTTGCAGCTTCTTGTGATGGTTGATGCCAAGGTCAAAAAAGAGGAGCGAGAAGAGGCAGGGCCGGAGAGCAAATGCCAGCGCAGAGTGCCAGACCCCAAAGGGCACTCAGCAGCCCAGTCCCCAGGGAGTCAGTGGGACCTGGGCAGCCCCGTACGCCCAGTTTCAGGGATGCCCAGGAGCAGGAGACGGAGGGGCGGGTGGAAGGAGCTCTCCGGGATGTGCAGCCATCGCGGTGCCAGGGTTGGGGATGAGATGGAGCTGGGACACAGCTCCCTCTTGCTGTCCCATGAGTGTCCCAGGGCCATCTCAGGCCCCGTGGTGGCACAGGGCAGACAGACATGTTGAGGGTTTGGCCAGGCGGGGCTGGAGTCCAGTGTTTTGGGCTGGTGCAGTGGTTGCACTCGCTGCTCCCAGCCGGTCCAAGGACCTTCAGTCTCCTGCAGGTCTCGGGAGAAGCTGCCAGGTCTTAGCCAGAAATACGTCCCGTTGGCTGCGGGCAGGTTTCAGACACCATCCTGGGGGGGTGTAACCACCATTGTTTGCTGTCAGGTTTTCCTGAAGCCGGGGGTCATCTCGAGACTGGAGAAGCAGCGTGACAAGCTGGTAGCCCAGAAGATGATCCTGCTCCAGGCTGCTTGCAAGGGCTTCCTCAGCCGTCAGAAGTTCAAGAGGTTGAAGGTATCCATCCTGCGTGTCGTGGATACCCTGTGCCCACCAAAGCACAGGCTTGATGCTGCTGTGATACAGCCCAGAGCATCCAAATTACCTCTTTGAGCAGAACAGGTTGCTCCTTTGGAGGGTACCCACTCTGCCCTGCCCCGTGGGCAGCCATAAGGTGCCATGCTGCTGACCCCTGTGGTGCAGAGCTCCTCCACCAGCTCATCCCTCTCCATCCTGGTGCCCCAGCCTGGTCCTTCCCGAGGGGCTCGGTCGTGGCTGGGCTCGGGGCACTGCCGGCTGTGTCTCCCCACAGATCCAGCGCCTTGCCATCCACTGCATCCAGAAGAACCTGGTGGTCTTCCAGGCGGTCAGGCACTGGCCCTGGTGGCAGCTGCTGAGCCGCGTGCGGCCCTTGCTCAGCGTTAACCTCGCAGAGGAGCAGCTCCATGCAAAAGAAGTATGTGCCAAGCGATGGGTCGGGATGGGATGGGAAGGGACGGGACGGGACGGGACAGGACAGGATGCTTTAGGGGCTCTGCCTGGTGGGTCGGTCAAATTGGAAGTCACTTCTGCCAGGGCAGAGATGTTTTGCTGACCATCCAGAAGTCATCGTCTCTTCTTAGCACTGCATTTTTTTCCCCCAAGTGATGTGTTTTGCAGAGCTGTGGAGGGAGAAATAACTCTCCTTCCTTAGAAGGACGGTAGCAAATGCACCACGTCCCCACAGCCGAAGCCGAAGCCCCATCCCCAGGCCGTGGCAGCCCCACTGCTCTCCCCATGCCCCCCATGAGCTTGCTGGGGCTGGGTAGGCTGAGCTGAGCCCCTTGGGGATGGATGCCCCACATCAGTCTGTGGGACAATGGGTGACGAGCAGCCAAACACATCCTTGACACAGGGGACTCTGCTCTGTGCTGTCAGCAGAGCTGTACCATACCACCTTCCACCTGAGCTGCCGCTGGTGATGGGAGACGTTAATGGGCATTCGCTGACCCGGGAAAGGCACCTTTTGCCCCTCTGCACCGTCGGAGGTCTGCACTAAATTCTTAGCCCATCTTCCTTGGTGTTCCTGCTCCTCCTCTTGCCTTAGTGAGGTTTTAACAAGATGTTTTCAGGCTGGTTCAGATGAAATAAAAGCTGCCCAAGCCTCTGTTTCTCTCTCCAAACCCGCCTGGGATCCATCAGGCCCCATCACCCGTTAACCTCTGTTTTTATCACAACTCGGCACGTTCTGCTTCTGTTCAGCGTTGGACATCAAAGCAGGACAAGGCTGCACCGAGCAGCGCTTTCTGCGGTTCCAGTCAGGCTGCCTGAAAGAGAATCACAGAAAACAACGTGCCTTTGCCACCGCTCTGTGATAGCCTGCCAGGGCCCCGGGAACGCTCCATGAGCAAAATTCAGACGTTTGGCTGTTCATCCCGGGCTTTTGAGCTTTGCTTCTTTCTCATAAAATGTGCTCTGTACGTACACCAAAGCTGACATTCCCTCCGATGAAATTCATGTCAGGAGTGGTAGTCCCGGCAATTTGCGGTGAGCAGCCTTCAAAGTTGCCCAGTAAATTTTATTAATAAGGCAGCTATGTCTCTCCCGCTTATTTTTAACAGAAAATGAGATTTTCATAAATAAACTGAGGATGCTGGAGCTCTCCGTGTGTGTTGTTGTGCAATCTTCCCTAGGAGGAGCTGGCGGCGCTGAGAAGGAAGCTGGAAAAATCCGAGCAGGCGTGCAGCGAGCTCAGGCAGACCGCAGAGAAGCTGGAGAGCAAGGTAGAGCCCCCCAGAAAAGCCCCGCTTGGCGGAGTTGGAAATTAAGCCATATCGGGATAAACATGACCACCGAGTACATTAGAGCGGGAGTAGGTGACCAGAACCAGAGGTGGGTCTCTCTGCGGGACCCAGAGGGGCTGCAGCACCCAGGGCCAGCATCGCTGCAGGTTCCCCGCTGGGTGGGATCCCGCCGGCCAGAGCAATGGGACCCCCCGGGGTCTGCACCCAGCCCAGACACCCTGGGAATGGGCTGTTCCTGGCGGGGGGTGTCCCCAGGGAAAGCCTCATGTCCCCTCCGGCAAGGACAGATGTCACCTCGTGCTGCCACTGGCGCAGCGTACGAGGCTGAAAAGCGAATGTCATCCTTTCCGCTGACAAAAGGGTGTAATTAGAATGGGAAATTACAGACAGATGTATCATGTTCTCATTACGCTCTCAGGGCAGCAGGCTCGCCGACCTCTGCAGACACCAGAAGTGACTTAGTTTAATGGGACGAATGCTAATACTGGGGAGAGAGCGCACGGAAGCGTCCTGCCTGTCCCCTGGCTCCAAGCACGTCCCCGCAGTGCCCGGGGAGTAGCAGCTGCCGGGGCAGCAACTCAGCCCCGTGTTGGCAGGGACTTGGAGGCGTGTTGGGGACCACGCGCATCCCTGGTTGGACGTCGGTCCCGTATGGGGTCCCCCCTCGGATGCAGCGATTGCGGCTGGGTTTTGTTAAGCACCGGGAGGAGAAGGAGCTCCCAAGTTTGCTATAATTACCCTGGGTTTTCGTGGCTCACCAGGCTGCGGAGCTGTGGTCTAGGTGAAACGCTGCACCTCTGGTTAACGGTACCAACAGCCCCGAGGGCCGGTGACCCCCTTCTCCATGGGAAGCAGTTAAAGATGATTTAGCTGAAGCTCCGTGTTGAAAATGAAATCGCACCCGCGAGGCTGGGACAGCTGAGCGAGGCTAAAGCCTCAGGACAGACCCAGGAAAAATGCCAACTCTCCAGGGAAAGAAAACCTATGGAGTCAAACTTGTTGGACCTCCGGAAGACCTTGTGGAGGGCACCCACAAGATGGGAAGTGCTTTAAAATGCTGTCAGGCAGAGGAAAAGCAGCACTGGAAGCCTGCGGGTTCCTGCTGGCCCTGCCGCCTCTGCAGCCCCTCGCTCAGCCTCTGCTTTGTGCAAAGTGGAATTAATTCTCTGGATTAATAGTTCCCCCCTTCATTCACCTGCCTGTCGTTTCAAATGAAACTTAATGCTAATCATGTAGAAGGGTGCAGAAGCCTGATGAGCCCTGCCTGCGGCGCACAGGCAGCCGTGCGAGGGGTGCAGCCAGGGGACCCTGCAGCGGTTGCTCTTTGCTGGGCACTGCCAGTGGGAGCCTGGGTTCCCACTGGTGACACCGGTCGGTGGCGGCGTGCGCTTACCGCATCCCCTAAGCACAGGCAGGTGCCAAAGGAGAGCAGTCAGGACACTCAGGTCAATGCGGGATGGCTGGGTCCCAAGCTGCCATGCGCGGTGATGCCCAGCCTGACTCCCTGTTGCCCCCCTGCCAGATCATTGACCTGACGACGGAGCTGTCGGATGAGCGGTACAAGGGCGACGTCGCCTGCCAGGTCCTGGACGGGGAGCGGGCAGAGAGGCTGCGGGGTGCCCGCGAGCTGCAGGAGCTGCAGGTAGGAGAGCCCTGAGCTGTCGGGCCGTGCCGGTGGCAATGCCATGCTCTCGGCACAACTGTGCTGGACCCGAGTGCCATGGAGCCAGGTAGAGCTGCTGCTTTCTGTCCCCGGGTTTCCCCAGAGCAAACACGACCAAGTGCAGAAGAAACTGGAGTCGGTAGAAAAGCAGCTGGAAGAGGCACAGCAGCTGGTTCAGTTGCGTGAGATGAAGATCAGCGGCTCTGGAGGAGGTAGGGGCGTCCCTTCGGGGGCGATGCATGTTCTGGGCATCCAGCCTGACCTGTGGGACCAGCATGACTGTCCCAGCAAAGCCTCTTGCAATGGGCAAGCTTTGCCCCCCTTAAGCAGTGCTGCTCCCCCAGCCCCTGGCCACCCCAGGGTGTTTTTGGCACCCCGCCATTCTGCATTGCTCACCCGGCGGGAGCTGGCAGCGACGGCTCGGTCGCACACGGCTCTGGCTCTCGCAGGAGGCTGGGGATGCAGGCAGGGATTCTGCCTAAGGGCGCTGCTGGCACTTGGTGGCACTTGGTGGCACTGCCTGGCGCTCCCGGCAGCTCCGAGTGTGTTTGAAGCATGTTTTGGCGTGATGAGGGGGCTGCTTGGACACAAGTGGGATGGGATGGGATGGGGAGGGATGGGATGGGATGAGGTGGTTTGGGATAGGATGGGATGAGGTGGAATAGGATGGGATGAGGTGGGATGGGATGGGATGGGATGGGCTGAGGTAGTTTGGGATGGGATGGGGTGGGACGGGGTGGTCTGGGATGGGATGAGCATGCACGCTTTGCCTAAGGCACATGTGCTGTGCGAGCTGGGGCACCCTGGGTGCACAAAGCAGATCTGCGCCCTCCGAGCTCGGAGCTGGCATTCACGCCATATGGGAGCTGCGGTGCCGTTGTGCACCTGCCCATCTGACCCCAGCTCGGCCACTCGGGCTGGTCAGGCCTGAGCACCCACCCAGTGCCCCCGGGTCTCTCCGTTCGCAGAGGACGAGTGGCAAGTGCGCTTCGACTGCGCGCAGACGGAGATCGCCTTCCTGCGGAAGCGGCTGGTGCAGCTGGAGGAGCGGCTGGAGTCCGAGCTGGGTGCCAGGACGGGGCTCGAGCAGAAGGTGAGCACTGCTGGCCCAAGGGAGGGGACAGGGACTCCTCAGGGTCATGCTGAGGAGTGGGGATGCCACTGGAGCCAGTTGTCCTCTCCTCGCTCCCAGGACAGGCAAAGGACTGAGACTCGGAAATGCAGCCGCTTGCTGCTGATGCTCCCATTGACCAGGAGAAACCAACTGGTTTTTGCTGGTTTAAGAATAAATACCCCAAAACTTCCTACAGGCTTAAAAAGCCACTTTTGCATGGCAAAGTTGAACATTGGTCAAGCGTGAGCGTGAGAAGGGGGTGGGAAGCTGCGGGGTGGAGAGGGGCCCAGTGGTGGGTCTTGGTGTTGATCTGGCTTTTGGGTACTGGACGGGGTTGTGCTTGCACCATCTGTCCCACAAAGGGCTGCTAATGTAAAGAGCCGGCAGTTCCTGAGCTTTGCCATGAGGAGGGAAAAAGCCAGTTAGGGAGTCAGGTTACTTCCCATAAGGATAAAATAAAGAAATGAATATTATTCATGGTACATTAGAAAGTAATAAGAAAAGCAGCCCAGCCGTAGGAGCTTGGGTAAAGCAAAACAGCCCGTTTGCTTTCAGATACTTAGTCTGGAATTACAGGCTTCATTAATGCAAAGTTTTGCTTATTTAAAGTCATTCCTTAATGACTCCATTCGCTGGCTGGCAAGAGCTCTGCATTGCCTCTTTGCCCCGAACACGACGCAGCTCCCTGGGGGATGCAGCCCCTGGGTCCAGGTGCTGCCTTTAGCAGAGGAATGGGATCAGGATTCCCCCTTCCCAGGGCAGCTCCACTGGCTCGGCAGGAGGGCTGGGATGCTGCGGGCACCCAGGAGGGTACCCAGAGCGTGAGGAGTCAGGGCATCTAATATTTATCCTTGTTTGGTGAAAGATCTCTGGGTGGAGCATCCCTGGGAAGAAGAGTGGGGCTGAGCAGTGGGCAAGGAGCAGCTGCAGGGTGCTGTAGGGTCCCCCCCGGCCCCTCACCGTCGCCTCTGCCCGCAGCTCAGCGAGGTGCAGGCAGCCTGCGAGGCAGCCAAGAAGGCGTCCCAGCAGCTGCGGCGGCGGTGCAGGCGGCTGGCCTGCGAGCTGGAGGACGCGCGGGTGCTCGCCGAGAGCCAGCAGAGCCGCAGCCATGAGCTGGAGAAGAGGCAGAAGAAGTAAGGCTGGCGGGAGAGGGCTGGGGGATGCTCCTGGGAGGGCCGGGGGATGCTCCTGGGAGGGCTGGGGGATGCGCCTGGGAGCGGGAGGGCAGGGCACAGGGATGCTTGAGGTGGCTTTGGGTGAGGAGTTCCTGGAAGGGCTGCTATTTTCATCGACTTCCACTGCCGGAGGTTGCACCGAGCCGGGAGGTTATTTTTACATCCCGTCGCTGCGTGACTGTAACACGCTGCCATAGTAGAAACCATTCCCAGTGCAATGCTCGGTGGCACGGTGGGGACCGGGATAGCATGCTGGCTCCCGCGTCGCTGGGCGCGAGGGCACCCTCGTGCTGGCGTGTCCCAGGCTTCGGCGTGCCCTCGGCACAGACGTGCCCGCGCTGGGAGCGCTGCTGGCAAACCAGGCACCTGCTGGGGAGGAGAGGAGCCCTGTAGCTGAGAAATGATCCCCAGTGTTTTAACGCTGCTCTTGGCACCCATGAAGAAAATATTTTAACGCTACTGTTTGGTGAAGGAAATAGGTTTTCTGCCCCAAAATAGGATACCAAGACTAAGCAGGCACAGAAAACCTGGGAAATCAACCCCTTTCTTTATAATTTCTTTTAATTTACACTTCGTTGCCGGTGTTCCCTGCTTGCCTGTGCCGAGACGCTGACTGTGGGCTGGGGCTTGGTCTCGCCCGGAGATATGAAGATGCTGAGAAGCTCCCAGGATTATTGCTTCGAAGCGACGACGCTTCCTGAGCTGAAACCAAACCCTCAGGTTTTGGTCGTGGCCAGCCCCGGGGACAGGGCTGCCTGTGGTGGCAGGGGCAGAGGGCTGCTGCCTGCCGTGATGGGGGGCAGAGGGCTGCTGCCCACGCACAGGCACATTTTGGGAGTATTTTGGGTCTGTAGCAGCCTTTCGCAGCAGTTTTTTTGCACCCTGCTTTTGGCGATCGCCTGTGTGCACATTGCTGCTGCTCCCCGCCGTCTGCGGCTGGCACTCGTGCCGAGTAATTAGGGATTCACAAAATGATGGCAGCACTTTGCAGATTAGAGGCTTCGGGGTTTGGGTTTTTTTTTGTCCTCTCAAAAGCACTTGGGCAAGTCCAGTGCCTGGAGAAGCGGCTTGCTGTGTCCCTGCCGGCCGGGAGGCAGCCGCGCCGCCCTCGCAGCCCTGCTCGGGAGGGGGTAACGGTGGTTTCCCCCTCCAGGTTTGACCTGCAGTTAGCCCAGGCGCTGGGGGAGTCTGCCTTTGAGAAGAGCCTCCGTGAAAAAGTATCGCAGGAGAACACCAGCATCCGATGGGAGATGGGTAAACTTCGGCAGAGCTTAGAGGTACGAGGAAAACATCCCACTTCGCTGCATTATATCCAGTTTCGGGAGCAGCTCTCCGAGCCAAGCCATTATCTTTGCAATTATAGCGGAGGAAATCAGGCACAAACCCGGCAACTTGATTCCAATTTCTTTTAGCGCAGTTCTAGGATATGCCTGATGTGTTTAAATAGAATTATCCTCTGCCAGAAGGAAGGCTGTCACTTTTTACGGGTGATACCCGGCCCATGGCTTAGCGAATTAGGCCCACTGTCACTTTCACTGGAGTCACTCGTGCTCTTCTTCACGCCTCTACCCGCAAGAAAGCGCAGGGATGTGTCCCTGTGGGATGATGCCGCTGCACTGGGTGCCTGCAGACCCACCCCAGCGGCCGGGCACGGCGTGCTGGGGCTGGGGGGAAGCCAAAAGGTTGCTACCAGCCCCCCCCCAGGCAACAGGGGCTGCGGGGAACCCCTGCGGGGGGACAGCCCATGGGGAGAAGAAGATGAGGTCAGGAGTGAGTGACCTGTTGGAGTGGGTCCAGAGGAAACCATGGAGATGCTGGGAGGGCTGGAGCCCCTCTGCTGTGGGACAGGCTGAGAGAGCTGGGGGGGTTCAGCCTGGAGAAGAGAAGGCTCCGGGGGGACCTTAGAGCCCCTTCCAGTCCCTAAAGGGGCTCCAGGAAAGCTGGGGAGGGACTCTGAAGCAGGGAGGGGAGCCATGAGACGAGGGGGGAACGGTTTTAAACTGGAAGAGGGGAGATTTAGATGAGATCTCAGGAAGAAATTCTTTGCTGTGAGGGCGGTGAGCCCCTGGGCCAGGTTGCCCAGAGAAGCTGTGGCTGCCCCATCCCTGGAGGGGTTCAAGGCCAGGTTGGACGGGGCTTGGAGCAACCTGGGCTGGTGGGAGGTGTCCCTGCCCAGGGCAGGGGGTGGCACTGGGTGGGCTTTAAGGTCCCTTCCTACCCAAAACCATTCTGTGATTCTATGGAAACCGAAAGGGAAAGGATTGCCCGGGGCTCATGGTGGGGACGGGGCAGCTGGTGCAGGGAGAGGGCTGACCGCTGCCTGCTGCTGCTCTGGGGTGTTTCTGATGATGCTGTTGGAAACAGTTGGGGTTTTAAGTGCAGGGTGCTTGTACGAGCCCCCTCTCCCTGGTCTGGGGTTCGGCTGCTGACCCGCCGCTCTGTCTCTGCCGAGCAGCAGAAGGAGGCGGAGGTGGCCAGCCTGGGGCAGCGGGCGTCTCTGCTGGCCGGCCGGGTGCAGGAGCTGAGCACCCCCAGCGCCCTGGACGCCCGCGCCGTGCCCGCGCTCAGGAAGCAGCTCTGGGACCTGGAGGCCAGCGCTGCCGAGCAGCGGAAAGAGCTGGAGCGGCAAACGGCCGCCGTCGATCACCTGGAGCAGGTAACGCAGCCCCGACCGGTGCTGGGGCCGGGGGTGCCGGGGATGTTCATCCCTGTCCCTTCATTGTCCCACCGGGGTTGTATGTAACCGCCGTGCATTTGTCTTGCAGCTCCACCAGAGGCTGGAGCTGGAGATAGAGCGGATGAAGCAGATCCACCAGAAGGAGCTGGAGGACAAGGACGAGGAGCTGGAGGACGTGCGGCAGTCCTGCCAGAAGAGGGTAGGTTGGCGCTGAGTGGAGGGATGAGGCTGGGTGCTCCCTCTGTCCACAGTGCAGAGGAGGAGGATGCGTTCCTGGGGGACCTTCCTCCCTGGGAAGCGCTGCTTCCCCACCACCAGCCCAGCATGAGCCCCGGTCACAGCCCTGGGGTGCAAAATCAGGGTCTGGGTCAGTCACGAGTCCCTGGAGAGGCTGTTGATGGCGTGTGAGAGCCATGTGTGACGCCGCACATGGGCACGGTGCTCCCGATAACACGAGCATCACGCCAAGGGCACCATCGCCAGCCAGCCAGGGCTTTGTACTCAATGATAATGAACAGAAAATAGCCTTTCAACAAGGCTGTGAGATCGGCGACATGCGAACACAAATTCCAATTTCTTTGAAATCCTCAGAGTGTTGGATTCAGGGCTGCGGGGCCGCGTGGTAGCAGCCAGTTCCTATTAAGCCCGGGGCATACCTGGCTGTCGATAGTGAATTAACATTGCTGAGGCTTAATGAAGCGGTTGGTGGGGCTTTGCATGTGCTATTTTAGGAAGGCGGGACAAGTGGAAAGGCAAACAAGGCAATCTCTGCTCCTGCTCCTGTCGGCACGTAGTCGTGCCCTAAGCCGCAAGGGACTGTGTGCCTCAGGGGGCTGCCGCCGGGCGCAAACACCGTTGTTTCCCACCGGGGTGCTGCCCTTCTGATGGATGGTGCAGCAGCAGCTCAGTGCTGCTCTCTCCCCCTCCCCACCAGCTATTTTTTGCCAAAGCTCCAGGCTGGTCGCAAGGACACATGGCTCAGGGCTCCACCCGGGGTCCTCCCCGCCCTTCGGAACCTGTCTCTCTCTTTAATTGCCCTGCGCAGCGAGCGAGGTACTGCCAGCATCGCTAAAGGAGACGCAGTGCCTTGTGGCCACTCTCGGCTGACGGGGTGTCGTTCATCCTTTCTCTCCCTCACCCGGTGTGGCCCGAGTATTATTTTCCAAATGAGTAAATGGCAGAGACACTCTGGAGAGCAATCGATATTTAGCAGCCTGCTCCCGTTCCCTTTTTAAACCCTGTTTCTGAGCAGCGGCTGGTGATGCAGGAGGCGGCAGGGGCAGGGAGGGCTCCGGGGAGCTGTGCCAAGGTCACAGCCTGGCACGTCCGCTCCTGCGGGCACAGCCACGCAGCTGCTTGCAAGGGGAGGAGCGGGCCGTGAAATGGGCTGGTTTGCTTTGTTAATGCGTTTCCACCACGGCCACCCCCAGCTGGACTCGCTGGACCTCTCACAGCTGCACGGCCGAGCTCTGCAATGCTGCCCCGGGCCCGGCTCCCTCCTGCAAAGCACTCGCCGTTGCTGCAGCGCTGCGGGGTGGCGATGCTTGAGCAGAGGCACAGGCAGAGGGATGCAGGCTCCTGCTCTCAGTGCTGGCTCCGAGGCTCTGCTTGCTCCCAGGAACAGCACAAATCCTGCCTTTACGGCACGCTCTGCCCTGCGAGGCCACTGCGGCCTCCTCGCTGGTGGGGAGCTGGAGTGAGAAGTGTGCTACCTGCCTGGCTTGTGGTCATGGGATGCCTTGAGGAAACCTGGAGGGATTAGAGCCAACCCCTCTTTTAGCTCGGCTGAAGGCCCTGTGTTACTGCTCCAGAGCTGCAGGGACAGCCCTTGGGGACATCTGAGCGTGCCTTGCAGGCAGGGTGGCTCAAACAGCCCCTCGTGTCCCAAAAAATCCTGCAGACCCCCAGACTGCTAACCCTCGCTCCTCTGGAGCGGTGCCCAGAGCAGTTGCACTGCCTGAGGGGTACCAGGGGCTCTGGGGGACGTGGCCCGGTGCCGGTCCCCAGCACCGGCTGCGGTGATGGGAGGCTTTGGTGTGTGCCCTCTCCCAGGGGCTGCCCGGCCACGCAGGTCCCCACGGCGGTGGTGGCCGTGCCCCGCTGGGGTGTGGGGCTTTGGCAAGGGGTGGCCAGGCTCTGAGCGTGGCTGGGGTTGTCTCCCGCACACAGCTCCGGCAGCTGGAGATGCAGCTGGAACAGGAGTACGAGGAGAAGCAGATGGTGCTGCACGAGAAGCAGGACCTGGAAGGGCTCATCGGCACCTTGTGCGAGCAGGTAAGAGGACGGTGCCCGCCCCGGGGGCTTCCAGCGGGGAGAAGCATGCTCCGCTCTCCTTGCTGCTACCTCCTGGCCAGCCAAGCCGCTTCGCTGGCCATGCCCCGGCTCAAAACAGGAGCGGGAATGCATGCACGCGTGCGGACGGGGCAGCAGCTTGGTTCTTCACGCACGTGCTGTGATGCCCTCCATCCCTCGCCTCTTCCAAACAGCACCCGTCAGAGCAGCGGCGTGCGCCACAGCAGGCACTGGGTGCCAGCAGGGTGTCGGGACCGCGGGCATCGCGTACGAGACGGCCAGTCCCACTAAGGACCCACAGAGGGGAACTGTTCGCTTTCCTACAGGAGAATTATCCAAGCAGGGGGAGGGATCCGCTTTCTGCTGGTGTTTTCATGAGTCAAACAAATCAGGACTAATGCTGGAGTGGCTCCAACTGCCCAGAACAGCAGTTTATCTGATTCTGCTCTTTGCAGAGGAATTCTGTCCCAGACACATTTGTTGAACAAATCCTTTTTCGCTCTCTAATGTGTCTGTGGCAGTGATTGAAGCGCACGTAATGGGAAAAGCACACACAGCTGCTCCCTGTTAAATTAGAAGGCGAGGGGCTGAACGCAGCCTCATTGAATGGCATTTATCGTCTCGGGCATCACTTAGCATCGCCGAGCGGCCAGGCCCAGAGCTGCCTCATGCACCAGCTCCTGCTGGAGGAGCTCTGGTGACAAAGAAAGGTCCTTCCTCGTCTTTGCCTGGGGCCACGGTGCTGCCAGGGCTGAGGGACGGTATCAGCCTGGCATGTTCAGAGCTGCCATCTCGGTGCTGCTGCATCCCCAGGCTCCATCCCCGGGCTCCATCCCCGGGCTCCCTGGAGCGCAGCAAAGCTGGGTTTGTGCCGATGCCTCCCAACCGCCCTTGCCCAGCCCCTGTCGCGTTGCAACTCACCTTACACGCACAGGAGAGGAGAAGCTGATGATCTGGAGCTGCGGTAATTAAGCAGCGCATCCTCCAGCCATTGGCACAAGCTGGCTGGATTTCACCATTTCGCCGGCCCTGGCAATTGCAAGTGGTCATTAAACGGGATGAATCTGGGAGTGTTGCAACACTGAAATGGTGGGGATATTTCAAGTAGACACAAAATGGTCTGACGAGGCTTATCCATAATGGCCCCCCAGCTCCTGGCTTGTAAAATGTTTTGGGAACTGTCAGAATAAATCTTGCTGTATAAAAGCAGGGTATTGTTATAACTGCCACTCAGTCCAACGCGTCCCTCTTGTTCGGTGGAGGAGAACTAAGATGGATGAGGAGGCAGAAGATGCACGGAGCAAAGCTCGGGGCGCTCTTGAGGAAGGGCACCTTCTCCTTCTCTGGGCTGTCCCCAGGCGCTGCCCGTGCTGCCCCTGTCCCCTGCCAAGAGAGGAAGGGGAGATGGCATAGCGTGCCCGGGTATTGCTGTAGCGTATGCAAAATACAACCTTGAAACCGGTTATTAAATTAAATCCTGGCTTTGTCACTTAAAAAGCAATGGTGGGAGGAGGCGGCGGTGGCTGCCGCACCCGCTGCTTCCAGTTACGGTACAAAACCCATCCTCGGTGGTGGCGGGCAGACCCCGAGCTACGGGAAAAATGATGCTGACGGGCGTCCAAGATCCAGTCCGTAGGGACGGCAGGGACAGCAGCAAATCTGCCGCGCTGCAGCGCTGTTATAAGCGCTGTCTGATTTACAGCGGGCAGTGTGCTTCACAGCAGTTTATTAAAAAAAGGGGGGGGGAAAAAAAAAAGCCAACCCAGAAAACTAATTAAGGAAATGGAGATGCCAACCATTTCTGGTTCCAGCGAATGCCGGCCAGCTCTAAAACAGGTTACAAGGTCAAATCTGCACAATTAATTTTAGCCAGTGAACAGAGAATCGGAGGCCGGGTTTGAAACAAGAAGAGCCGTGGAAAACAGACTAAATGGAAAAATGCTCTTATGCTTCAATTAGTCTGAAATCAAGCACTGAAACCATGTCCCTGTTTATTTGGCGTTTCTCTAATGCTTTTATCCTCGTAACCATGGTTGCTCTCAGCTTGAGGGGGAAGCGTGGACGGGTGGGTTTTTAGGGTGCTTCCTTAGCACCTTGGCCTTCTTTGAAAGGCTTCAGGGGGGTGAGGTGACACCACACTGCCTGGGGACGAGCCTCCAAAGTCACCCGGCAGTTATTTTCCGCCAGCGCTGCTGGGGGTTGAGATACCAGGGATCGCTGCTTCCCCCACCAAAGGCGGCAGCATCGGTTACGTCCCTCCGCGGCTGACGGGGACTCCAGATGCTTTGCATTAGAGATGTGTAAATAACTCCTAATGAAGCTTTCCTCATCAGCCTTTCGCGTTTTTTTTCTCTTTCGCCTTTGGGCTGACTTTCTCCTGCCTTCGTCACTCCTTTTCCCCAGGGGGGCAGAGGGTTTTTCTGGCTTTTTTTTTTTTTTTTTTTTCTTTCATGCAATGATTTTTACATTTTCTGTGCCAGCTCTCAGCACAGGCACTGGACTCGCATCTTCTGGGTCTGCCCTTCTCTGCCCCGACCCCTCGGCCAGGATGGTTTCCCAGGGGGGTGACGATGCCTGGTGGCCTCAAGGACAGGCTGCTGTGGCCCTGGGGACCTGCACTGCCAGCCTCTGCCCCGGGCTCGTGTGCCCACGCTCTCCCTCTGGCCACAGGGGTGGCTCGCTGGGCAGGCACGTGGCTGGTGGGACCAGGGGTGGGCTAGTGTTTTCAGAGGAACAGCTTTCTGGTGGGGAAAAAATGTGGTGTTTTGGTGGGATCTGCCAGTTTTGATGTTAATGCAATTTATTTTCTCCCTTTTATTTAACTGTTAAATTATTTTTCTTCAACAAAGAGGGAAAATTGCAGTATCGATACATACATATTTAATATCTTCTTGATTCATGACTTCAGCATTACCAAAATGTGTCCGAATTGGTGGGTTTTAGAGGTTTCATTTTGTGGGGAATGCCTTGGGGTGGGACGAGAAGGTCGCAGGGAGGTTTTGCGGGGCGGCAGGGCTCAGGACCACCCCCCTTCCCTTCTCCCCTCCCCAGATCGGCCACCGTGACTTCGACGTGGAGAAGCGTCTGCGGCGGGACCTGCGGCGGACGCGTGCCCTGCTCGCCGACCTGCAGCTGCTGCTGGCCACCCCCGGAGAGCCCGGCGCCAGCGCCCAGGAGCTGGAGCGGCTGCGCAAGCAGGTGGGTGCCTTGGGACGAGCAGGCATCTCCCTCCCTCGCGGAGAATCACCCTCTGCCTCGGCCGAGGGGAAGCGGCGAGGAATATTTGCAGATCTCCTGGTTTTAGTTGTACGCGGGGCAAGCGGTGACCCTGCGCTGGGCAAGCATCGTGCTGCCCAGGCCAGGGTGAGAAGCGCCTCTTGCTCTGATGAGGGTCTCCTCGTCAGGAGCACTTCTCTGTAATTAAGCCAACAGTGGTTAAGTATTTCCCCCCTCCCTTTTTTTTTTCTCCGTAGCCCTGTTAATTACCTTCTGTTCGGCGCGTTTTCTCTCTGTCTAATAAGGAGCTCCAGTGGCGCTGGGTGCGGGAGGCGTTGTCGTAGGGATGCTGTAAGGCAGGGGCAGAGATCGCAGTGGGTTTGTCATAGTTTTAGCGCAGACGTGCTGTGTTCGCAGCCGGCACTGAGCGACCCAGCGAGCGGCTGCATGTACGTGGCCACCGTGCCGCTGGCCAGGGGTGGCCTCTGCCCCCGGGGTGAGCTCGGGGTGTCCCACCATGGGACAGGGGTGGCACGGACCAGTCTGTCCCCAAGGCTGGCCGTGCACCTGCATCCCGCCATGCTGAGCGCCGGGTTTATGCTAACAATGCCGGTCCTCCGAAACCCCTCAGTAATTAATCTGTACTGTACATTTCCCCTGGAAACAAACTAATGGGGAGGCATGAGCGATTCCAACGACATAGAGATATAATTGAGATAATAGTTCTGCATAAATAACATCTGTGAGCAGCAGCTGTTCCCACCTGCGCCGAGGGAGAAGGGGAAGGTGAGCTGGGCCTGACGTGGCCGATGGAGTGTCCGTGCCCATCCCCGTGCCCATACTCATGTCCGTGCTCATGTGCCACTCACCTGGACAGCCAGGGCATGGCCATGGCCAGGGCAGGCAGCAGGAATGGCCATTTTTCACACTCGTGAGTTCTTTCTTAAGCATTTTTAGGCTAATGCTGTAATGCCACATCTAACAATTAATCCCTTGGTATTCCCTGAATCCCACTTTGGGGCTGATGATGCACAGCCCCTGCCTTGCATCATCCTCCTTGCGCCAGAGCTCGCTGCTGATGCTGAGGGATCCCTTCCACGTCCTGCTCCCAGGGACCGAGTGGCGATGCCGGGACACTCGCTCTGCCCGGGGAGCGTGGCTGTCCCCATGGCATCCAGCCACGTCTTGCTAGGGGAATAGCACCTTGTTCCCCGAGCCGCTCAGTCCCCGCAGAGAGGCAGGATCGTGCAGGAGGTCGCTTTGTCTTGCCTGTGGCTGCAGTGCCATAGGGTCCATCCCTGGCTCCATCGCTGGGTGGCCTCTGCCCGGCTGCTTCACACTTTGGAGAAAGGAGAGCAGAAAGCCTTAATATTGGGGATATTGAGTTTTTGCTGCACCCCCAACACCGAGACTCTGCGTGCGTTAAAAATGCCTCATGATTATGCCGTCCTTTAAATGTAAACGATTTCTAATGGCATTCGTGACGACTTTCTCAAAAGTCAATACATCCTACCACCAGCCCACAAACCTCCACAAGAATAAAAACTATGCTAAAATGCTACATTTCCGTTAATCAAAATCCATATGGCTAGAAATATAGCATTGTTTCTTAATAAGGCTGAAGCATCCATTTTACGCAGGTATTTAACAGATGGTGTAGCGCAGCAAACTAACGTTGTTCAGAAGTTCATACATTATGCATTTTGGGGGGGGATTTCAATTTATTCTTCCCAAGTGGGAAAATTCCATTACGTGAAGTGAAATGGAAGCTGGTGTTTAATGAGAGGACCTGGAGGTGTCTTTCTCTCTCATTAAACTATGGAGTTTTAGCATAATTATGGCAGGGGAAAGGCCAGTTCCAGGGGTTGGTCGTGGATGGGGTTGCTTCTGGAGGAGCCCAAAGCTGGGCAGGTGGAAAAGCCCTCGGCCATAAACCCAGCAGTCGGACCGATTGGCATCTTTCATAGAATCATAGAATCGTTAGGGTTGGAGGGGACCTCAAGGATCATCTAGTTCCAACCCCCCTGCCATGGGCAGGGACACCCCCTGCTAGATGAGGCTGCTCAGAGCCCCGTCCAGCCTGGCCTTAAAAACTTCCAGGGATGGGGCTTCCACCACCTCTCTGGGCAACCTGTTCCAGTGTCTCACCACCCTCATGGTGAAGAACTTCTTCCTAACGTCCAGTCTGAATCGACCCATCTCTAGTTTTAATCCATTCCCTCTAGTCCTACCATTACCCGACATCCTAAAAAGTCCCTCCCCAGCTTTCTTGTAGGCCCCCTTAAGATACTGGTATCTCTAACGTCTCTCAGCAGCTATCGCTCGGGTCATTTCAGTAACGGCTGCCCCAGCTTTATGCGAAACACAAAGGCTATTTTTCAGCTGGTGGAAGAAAGAGGAACACGGCGCGTATGGCTGTGAGAGCGGCTCTGCAGATGTATGAATAGACCGGCCAGACAATCCATCAACACAGGCTGAGTCTGGAGACAGGAACGGGATTTTAAATAACAGTTTTGCAGGAATCAAACTGCTAAATGTCTCCATGCCAGCCCTTTATATTTCCCATGGTGAGCAGCTTCTGGCTGACACTGTAGCTGGACGCCCAGTGATGTTCAGGGCTATTTCTTCCCATCCGTTTCTTGGTTTGTGAAGAGGTGGCAGAAGGGCTCAGAGATGGAAATGGTGGTCCCAGGAGGCAGAGACCAGCCATCGTCCCATCCTCGGTGGTGAGATGTCGGTGTCTCAGAGCAGATGCGTGTTTGCTTCCAGAGTTTTTGCTGAAGTTGCTGGTGGGAGCCGTTGGCGTTGGGAACCGTTGGCGTTGCGCCTCGTGGCAATGGAGGACATGTTCTCTGTCTGATTTTCTCACCGAAGTAGTTAAAAATGGGGGATGCAATTTAGGAAGGAAGGTGGAGGCTGAAGATCACAACCCTCAGGCGTTTCCATGTGCACCAGAAAGGCCATTGCTCTGGCCCTGGGATGGAGGGGGAAAAGGTTTCCATTGCTGCTGGCTGCAGTGGCAGCGTTTGGTCGCCCTCTGTGAATCATAGAATCACAGAACGGTTTGGGTTGAAGGGACCTTAAAGGTCACCCAGTGCCACCCCCTGCCCTGGGCAGGGACACCTCCCACCAGCCCAGGTTGCTCCAAGCCCCGTCCAACCTGGCCTTGAACCCCTCCAGGGATGGGGCAGCCACAGCTTCTCTGGGCAGCCTGGGCCAGGGGCTCACCACCCTCACAGCAGAGAATTTCTTCCTGAGATCTCATCTAAATCTCCCCTCTTCCAGTTTGAAGCCATTACCCCTCGTCCTGTCACTACATGCCCTTGTAAAAGGTCCCTCCCCGGCTTTCGTGTAGGCACCCTTTTACCTGCTCAGCTTTTCCAAAATAGGTCTCAATCACCCCAACCGGTTGAGGGAAATGAGCCGAGGATTGCTCCGGTTACAGTACTTTGTAATCCCCCCTTTTTTTTTGAGGGAGAGAGTAAAAAAAAAGATGAGCACACCCTGAGAAAATCGCCTAAACTGCTCAAACTCTCACCATGGTGTGCAGCTCCCCATCCCGTGGGTCCCCATCCTCTGCAGGGGACCGGGCACCGGGCAGAGGAAATGAGCAGCAAGCGGAGAGGGTTAGTTTTCTTTTTCGTCAAGAAAAGAAAGAAACCCGAGAGAGGAAGGGAAGGAACTGGATGTTCAGGTACAGCCTACGTAAACTCCTCCGTCCTGGCGGTGTGAGGTTTCGGGATGACGCTGCATCTTCCAGATGTTTGCAGCCCATTTAAGATCATTGTCGTCTTAACGGCTGAGCTATAAAAACCCAGAGCAGATCAGCATTTATAAATGTGGTATTTCATGTGTATTTGCAAATGCAATTTATGCCACATGAAAAGCCCATTTGCAAACTCCGAATCATGAATTGCTCTAATCAGGAATTACATGTAATTCACATAATTTTGCAAATTAATGATCCCGGCTCTGCCTCACCACGGCAGTGCCAAGGGTGGATGTGCAGCTCGAGGCGGCTGCTTCAGCTCTCAGCAGGACGGTCGGTGGCATTAGGATCCATGGTAAGGAGTGCCAGGAGCTGCCACGAAAGCCCTTTTCACTGCAAACCAGGAGCAGACGGGCTGGAGAGCAGCACGGATTTTAAAAAGTTGACTTTCCCTGTGCATTAGCAGGGGAAAACGCTCCGGGGGTGAAGTGTAAGTAGCCGCGGCTGTGCAACGCGGGCAACGGCGTAACCAGCACGTGGTTTCCGCAGGCACCCAGCCGCTCCTTTAATTATCATCTCCCTCAATTTTTCCCAGTTGGAAGAGAGTGAAGCAAAGTGCGCAGAGGCCCAGAGGTCCCAGCAGACGGCGGCCCTGGAGCTGGAGAACTTGCACACAGAGCTGGAGACCCTCAGCAGAAACAAGACCCTGGTGCGGAGACACAGCCGGGGCTGGGGGTGGGAGGGCAGCAGCGCGGTCTTACCTCCTGGTGTTTGGTGGCAATAATCACCTTTTTTACTAGTTCAGCAATAAGCAGCATGTTTACTAAATCACACAGCATATTTAGTAAACCACCCCGGGCTCTTTGGGAACAACAGCCCCCGGGTGGCGTAATGGATGGATAAGGGGGCAGCAATGGATAGTCAAAGGGTGCAGCATCCCGTAGTCTCCCTCTGTGGATACACGGGAGCTCCCTTTGCCTCTCCTGGTGCAAGAGCGGGGTCGGAGGCTGGTGGCAGTGTGTCCCCAAGGATGCTGCGGTGCAGGCGGTGCTGTGCCACGGGTCCCCCGTGGGATGCGTGAGCCAGTGTCCCCGTGGGTCCTCCCGCAGGTGGACGAGCAGCTGTACCAGCTGCAGCACGAGAGAGCCGACCTCCTGAAACGCATCGACGAGGACCAGGAAGACCTGAACGAGCTCATGGCGAAGCACAAGGCTCTGATTGCCCAGGTAGGAGCCGGGGCAGTGGAGGCTGGGGAGCATCCCCCTTCCCTTGAGGGTGCTTGGAACACCCTGCAGCCTGGCTGGGGGCAAACGGCAGTCCCCATCGGTGCACAGCAGCCTGGGGACCCCAGGAAGCAGATGCTGTGATGGGAGGAAGGGCTCACAGCTCCAGTTCCTCTCACCCAGAGTTCAGAGTCATGTTTCAAGAGGTGTCTTGGCTTTAGTTTCAATAGTTGGGAAATCCTATAGCATCCCTGGCAGGATCCTTTTCCATTCTTTCTTTCACTGTTTTGTCAAGCAGAGCTTAAAAAGTGCTGACAGACAGCCCTGGGGCTTTCTGCGCAATATCCAGACTAAGGCAAGCTCTCCCAAAGGATCGTACCTGGAGCTGAGGGACGCCAAGGCTCCCGGTGGAGCAGGGGTAGGCTGGCGAGACTGACAATTCTCAGTCTGGTGCCCCTTACAGAACGAGGAATCTGTGTCTGGAATGACCCTGAGGACAGAAATGACCTTGACATGGTTTCTGTCCCGATCCGCAAATATTTGTTTTGAAAATTAGGAAAGTTGCGTGCAGTCAGGAGAAATAAGCTCCTTCAGTCCCGTGCAGGAGTGGCTCGCTGTTTCGGTGGTAGGAGATGGGGGCATGAGCCAGCCTTTGGCACCACGCTCCTCACGGCATGTGCCCTCTGCTCCGAGCCCTCGGGTCTGCTCCCATGGCTGCGCTTTCTCTATCCGCAGTCGGCAACAGACATCGCTCAGATCCGGGACCTGCAGACGCAGGTGGAGGATGTGAAGAAAGAAAAGCAGAGCCTTCAGGAGAAGGTAATTCCTCCCCAGCCCGTAGCACCCAGAGCAGAGGAGCGAGAGCCACCCAGGGGTCCTCTGACATCTGTGCCCGGCGCGTCGCCGGTGCCGGTCATGGGTGCCATGTTCTTGTCTAAAATCAGATCAAGTCCCTATACTTGGTGGTACAAAACCATTTCTCCTTTTTAATGTGTTCATGGAATCACAGAATGGTTTGTGTGGGAAGGGACCTTAGAGACCACCCAGTGCCACCCCCTGCCCTGGGCAGGGACACCTCCCACCAGCCCAGGTTGCTCCAAGCCCCGTCCAACCTGGCCTTGAACCCCTCCAGGGATGGGGCAGCCACAGCTTCTCTGGGCCACCTGGGCCAGGGGCTCGCCACCCTCAGAGTAAAAAATTTCTTCCTGAGATCTCATCTAAATCTCCCCTCTTTCAGTTTGAAACCGTTCCCCCCTTGTCCCATGGCTCCCCTCCCTGCTCCAGAGTCCCCCCCCCCAGCTTTCCTGGAGCCCCTTTAGGGACTGGAAGGGGCTGGAAGGTCTCCCCGGAGCCTTCTCTTCTCCAGGCTGAACCCCCCCAGCTCTCTCAGCCTGTCCCACAGCAGAGGGGCTCCAGCCCTCCCAGCATGGCTCTGTGCAGGTTCCTCTCCTCTTCCTCATGGGCTGCGCCTGCCTCCCAGAGCAGCACAGTGCAGAAGCCACTGTTTGCCTGCTCCGTGCCCACAGCCCTCACCCTATGGGCAGGGTGGGGCCAGGGTGGGCTGTGGGCTCTGCCTGGGGCTCGAGAAGGCTTTCCCTGGCCAGAATCTTGGGATGGAGAGTCCCACTTCTCCCTCCTCCCTTCCCGAGCTGCTGGTGCGGCGGCTGGGATGGGGCTGACCCTGGGGTGGGTACCGGTAGGTTCTGCATCGTCTCGCCTCTGCGGCTGCACCGACCCTCCTGGAGTGCATGGATTTCATTTTAAACACATGAGTAATCCCATTAACTTAAGTGCTTTATTGGAGCGTAGCTAAGCTGCCCAGGAATCAGAAGCAGGACTCGCTCCCTCTGGGGCGGAGCGGGTGGTGCTTTAGAGATAGGCCAGATAAAAAGAAGACAAATTCCCGTAGTTCTAGGTCAAATACAAAATCTGAACCAAACTTGTACTGGGATCACTAAAAGGGCAGTTCGCTTTGGAGATCTCGGTGTAATGGCTGAAGGAAAACTTAGTCCAGGCAGCTTTCCACACAGGGGTAAATCGTGAATTTTTGCGCCTGCTGTCCTCAAAGAGTTTGTGAGAAGGAGAAAAGCAAAAGAGACCCAGACACGTGTTGTCTTGTCAGCATGTTTTTCGTTCAAAAAAACACATGTTTGTGTCATGCATTTACAGTGGGGTATTAACAGCAGGGAATCCTTCAGGAAGCAGAAAGCCATGCTTTTCCCGGGTGTCCTGTCACCTCAGGAGCCATGAAAGGTCCTCGGTGCCCGTCACACCAAGGCGAGGGACTGGTGGGGGATCTGGGAAAGGGACCGGGAGGTGTTTGCCTGGGTTGGGGGCCGGGGAGGTGCTAATGCAGCTCGTCCTCGCCCAGCTGCAGGCAGCGCAGGCGAGAGCAGCCCGCCTGGAGCAGTGCCCGCCCGAGCGCTCCATCGTCAGCCGGCAGGAAGCCCGCATCCGCGACCTGGAGAGCCAGCTGGACTTCCAGGCCGTGCAGATGAAGCGCTTTGAGGTACCAGCTCTTCCCCTCTCGCAGAGGGGACGCGGAGCCCCGGGGAGATGCAGCTTGTCTGCAAAAGGCGGGCGCAGCGATGCCTTCCTGGGGGGAGAAGCACCCGGGAAGGGGTGGGGAGGGACAGGTGGGGTCTTTGGCCACCTCTCCTGTGCTTGTGGACAGTCCATAGGGTTCATGCCACTGCCGTTATCTCTACACCCTTCCCTGCGGTGTTGATTGGGCCCAGTGCTATAAACACCTGGAGGAATATACGGTCCGTGCCCCTGGGCACAGAGCACGGCGTGTGCTGACAGCTCAGCACATCCATCACAGCACCTCTCCGACGGGAATCCCTCTGGTCTGGCATCATCCAGAAGCCAGGACAGCAGGCTCGATCGCAATATTTCACGGTCCCCATTAATCAGCATGTCTGCTGGCGGCCCTGGAATATGTTTTTCCTGTCACTTCTTCCCGAAGTAGTGCTGCCTGAACGAGCCCAGTCCAGGGGTAAAGGAAAATGCTCTTGTGCCCCCAAAGCAGTCACCGGCTCTGTGGGAGCCCTGGGGGACGCGGCATGACCATAAGGGATGGCACCGCCTGCGGTGGTGGGAGCAGAGCTGGGCACAGGGGTGGACTGGGATCACTGGGGTCCGCACCCGCTGCAGACAGCGGCTGCCACTTAGAGAATTTTTAAGTTGGAAAAGGCCATTAAGATCATCAAGTCCAACCGTTAATCTAGGGCGATGCTCGATAATGATAATAGTGACCATTCCTGTGTTGGGGAGGGAGGGCTCTCCACGTGGCTTGATGCTCGTGGAGACCTTCGCGACTCCTCACCTCCACCTCCCTGGCTTCACCTCCCACCCTCCTCCCCAGGTGCTGGTGCTGCGCCTGCGAGACAGCATCATAAAGATGGGCGAGGAGCTGGAGAAGGCAGCCGAGTCGGAGGCGCGGGAGAAGGAGAGCACCAGGTACTACCAGAGGAGGATGGAGGAGATGAAGGCGGACATGGACGAGCTGGTGCAGAGGGAGCTGGAGTCCAGCCGCCGGCGCGTGGAACTGGTAAGGGGCCCCCAGGGGCATGGGGAGGGCAGTTTGCTGTGGGTTTTATTGGTCTGAGGGTCCTGGAAAAGTACTTTTCTGCGTTGTGCTCTGTGTTTGGAGGTGGAGGTGGCCAATTTGCTGTTAGCTCGCCCCCACACGGGTAAGCCATGTTTCCCGGGCTTGTTCCCCACAGCTGCCCTGGGTCTTCCTAATGTCGGGGTGTCGGGCTCGGCTTTGGCGAGTGGAGCCGGGGAGCACTTGGAGGGGCCGTGAATTGCTTCGCATCCCTCCACACCCCCAAACCATTGAACCGAAGCCATTACGGAGGCACCTCGCGTTTTGTTTCTCCGTAGCTGGGCTGGGAGCCTGGGCATTTTGGTCCAGGAAGGAGATCTAAGATCTCTAAGAAACGCTGAGAAGTTGCTCAGGTCATTCCAGCACCTCCTTGTGCTGGGTTTCCTAGGGTCGGGCAGAACCGCAGCAGGACTGAGGCACAGGGGAATATGCCCCCGTCCCCCTGCCAGCCCCACCATGTGCCAAATGCCAGACGCATGGCTCGGGGTGCCGGGGCTCAGCCCAAGCGCCAGCTCCTCGCGGTGCTCCCGGCTTTGCCAAATAACCCCCTCCGTGGCACGGCGACGTGTCGGATGGCACCGACAAGCATCCAACCCGCTCTGCGCGCCCAAAGCCCCAACCGGATTTGGAGTACGACAAAAATAGATTCACCTTCGTTTCACAGTCCTCTGCGAGCATCTCTTTTCATGTTTGGGTTTGTTTTTTTTTCCCCAGTAAACAAAAGGCAAGCCTTGCTTCCCAGCAGTAATTGAAAGATATTGCATTTCTGCTGGCAGCACAGCCACATTAGAAGCAGTTATTTTATCAATAATCTTTTATTTAACAATCAAGGAGATTTCAGCGTTTATTTCGCCCTGAGGCTGCCAGCCTTTCTGAAGGGAATGGTGCTTTGGTGTGAATTATTCCCCAGCCCCTGCCTGTGCCGTGAACAGGCTTTGTCCTTGCTCTGCCGGCCCGAATCCTACATGCCCACGTACAGCTCTGGCAGCCGGGACACCCTTCCCCGGGCACAAAACGAGTCGTGCAGCCATCAATGCTCATCGGAATAATGAGATTTTAAACCCAGATGCTTTGCTGGTCGCACCCTGTGTGCCCGCCAGCCCCGGGCATGCCGGGCGGCTCCCCGCGTTGCCCACTGGGCTAGCAGCAGCCCACCTCGGGGCCGGATCCTGCTGTTTTCCCTGCGGGTGCCGAGCGAGACACAGCTTCATTTGCTATGATAACTGTGTATTTATTGCAGCTTTGTTAGAAACGCGATGTTTTGGAGCACAGATGCGCTGTCTGTTAGGATACGGGTGGGTTCTTTTGGCTGTATTTTTGTATTGGTGCCTATATTTTTAGAAGCTTTTTGAATGTTTCATATGGGGATGTGAATGATGGGTGTAGCAAGACACTTGGTCGTCTTCCGTTCTCACAAATGAAGTTTGCACAGAAGTCTGGAAGGCATTTTAGAGGCGCCTCCCTGGAATAAGACACAAAACCCCATAAACAGACAAACTCCTAAGACAATACCTAAGGGTCTAGATTTATCCAGACCCCCAAATATTTGGGGTTATCTGGCAGCGGGGGCAGGAGGAAGGAGCCAGGCAAGCCCCGCGGTGGGTGAGCTCCCCCCGGGGACATCCCACCAGCCCCCGGTTTCTTCCCGCCGGCACACGGAGGCCGGTTCCCCGTGGGAACCGGGGGTCCCTGAGCCCACCGTGGGGCGGCCGCCTTGGGAGCCAGGGGCTGCGGCGGTGTTCCCCGGGAGCAGAGGCGTCCTCCCAGACTGTGTGTTCTCTTAACAGCGCTTAAATAAAACATCACGGGAGAGCTGTGATCGCAGAGCCCAGCCGCGCTTGTCGAGCGGCTGGCGGAGAGCATCAATAGTTAATAGAAAGCCACTTACAGCTCTGCTCCTGTTAAATCCCCCATCAATTATAAATACTGCATGAATTATTCACTTAACATTACTTAAGTCATGGTCTGCACCTAAAAAAATTTTTTTTAATTTATTCAAATAAACAGTCGCGGGGTTGTGGACTTGCCACGCACCGTCAGGGTTTAAGCGATGCGTTGAAGGGACAACTTCATTGTACAGATTGGGTTAGAAATCCCGTCTTGTTTCCTGGGGTCCCACGAGCTGCTGCCTGTATATAAGTTATTTTATTCTCGCAGCTTGTATTTGTCAGTGGTGAAGAAATTTGAAAAGCCCGTCCCGCTGTCCCCACACCTTCAGCCAGGCTCAGGACAGCTATTTTCATCCCTCCCTCGGAAGCAGACTCATGCCATGCACAGGCAGCAGGGAAAATCCATCGAGAAGCAGGGATGGGAGCTGGAGAGCTGGCTGCCAGGCAGATGGCTCTGCCTTATGAATTTTATAAGAAGAATGGGGTTTGAACGCTTTCCAGGCCCGGCGCCATCACAGCGAGGGAGGCATGTTTTCTAACGGTGGGGTTAGTGCCTGGCCCTGGTTGTCTTTGTCTTTGCTCCGGTTGCATGTGCTGGATTTCCTCCATGGAGCTGTAGTTCCTCTTCCAATAAAACCTGGATCCCAGCCGGCAACAGCTCCGTGTTTCGCAGCTGCTGTGCTGACACCCAGAGCTTGACAGGCAAGACCCGGCCGCCTGGTCTCCTCGGGCCACGGCAGAAACTGAGTCATAGCGAGAAGCGAGAGATGGATTTCCAACTGAGTGGCCATCCCGGGGAGCTTAAAAAGAAGCCCTGGTGTCTTCGTTCATCGTGTATGCATGCACGTTTGTGCTTGTCCTGATGTGAGAGTCCCCCGGGGTGGTACAGGGAAGGAGGGAACCGGGATGTGTAGGGAAATGAGCTGCCGTCGCTGCGGCTGGGACTCCTGAGGCTGCTGTTAGGGCAGGATGGCGCTGGGCACAGCTCCGGGCTTCGGTGCTCTGGAGATGATGCTGGATATGGGTCGGTGGTCCACCACGAGCATCAGGGGAGACTAAGGTGTGTTTGCAAGAGGCTTGGTCTCAGCTGCTTTGGGTGCCCACAGCCATCACTGGAAGCACTGGGCAGGAGCGAGGGCAGGGATGCTGTATGAGAACCCTGTCCCGTGCCTTGCTTTTATGGAGCTGTTTTCACAGAGCTTCTGGCAGAGTATCTCCCTCCTTACCTGTGGATTTGCTGCGGCAGAGGGGGGAGATGCAAGCTACTAACAAGCCAGGATGGACTAATTCACTTTTTAGGCAGTAATTCTTCCAGTATGTGCCAAGCAATAACTAAAAAGCCTAAAGAAGCTCACGTTTCTGTAAGAGGGGTACCTACGGCTGTGCTGCCGATGACTGAACTGCCTGTACAGCTTGGATTTCATGGGAGAAAGCTGGGATGGGGGCTCTGGGGTCCCTCCTGCCCTGCAGAGCCGGGTGCTTCCCACCCGCCTGGGCTGCGCCGGCTCTTTGCTGGGATGCCCAGGGAAAAGCAGGGGCTGATCCTGCTGGGATGAAGGCCCAGCCGGCAGGGACGCGTGCTGGGGAGCCAGCCAGGCTCGCTGCGTCTCCTCCAGCCCCCCTGCACCAACAGGCAGCTCCACCAACACCCCCCACCAAGTCCCCCGCCGCTGTGGCACGCCGTGGGGGGCGTGCGGGCGCTGTCTTAAAATCAGGTTTCTTTAAAGAAGCTGTGAAATTCATCAGCATAATAATTAACTATTTTTACTGACAACTGAAGTGCAGGTGTGAAGATATTCTTCACACTTTTTTTTTTTTTTTTAGAAAAAAAAAGATGAGAGTCATGGTGTAAATAACCCTTTTTTTCTGATGGCAAATCTCCTTTGTAACGCAGCCCTGTTATCGCCACGCGATCCAGCGCGTTGTAGCACATTACAGCCTGATGGCTATGATATTTTTATTTTATTTTTTTTTTCTTTTGCAAGCTTTAAAGATTTTTTTTTTTTTTTTTGGTGCTTTCAGTGAACTTGAGAAGCGAAGCGGGAGCTGTTTGTGCCTCCAGCTGGGAATGCCGCGCTCCCACCCAGGCAAATCCACAGCTCCCAGCAGGGTCCCAGCCAAACCCTCTGATGTCTCCGCAGCCCCCCGGCCCCAGCACCGCCTGCTCCTGAGCCTTTCTTTAAAAACTAATGACTTTGGCTAAGCGTAAGGACAATTACCATCAAAGGGAGCCAGTCCTTAGAGGTGAGGTTGGGTGATGGAGGAGCCAGGAGTGAAAACTCGCCCGTATATATGTGCTAATTAGGCCTGTTGGAGAGCAGGCGTGTGGTTTCTGGTTTGCCATTGAAGAAGTCAGTTCTTCAGGAAAGCATCGGCACTGGTGGCTGCTCACACCAGTTACTGGTGACACTGGTGTTTGCCAGCGCAGAAAGAGCCGCTCGGCCCCGTCTCACTTGAGACTTCAACCGCGGGAATTTTGTCACTTCAAACTTTCGGAAAACCCGCGAGTTAATTACTCAATTAAAAATAATAATGATTGATGAATACTGCAGGTGTACGCTAAATTATTCAAATAGAGGCAATCCAAACTGGGCTAATTAGATTACACTTCACTTCAGGTGGATGGGAGCTCGCAAAGGTTATGTTGTGACAGCAGAACCACAAACAGAAATAAAACACGGCGACGAGGCCGTGGCGCTGGGTGCTCTGCAGTGCCTGCCGTGGCATCCTTTATAGTCCCATAAATTATTTCACTACTGTTTTTGCTTAGCTCTTTTTAACTTGTCTTCAAATGCTTCTGAGACAAAATTAGATGAAAAAGAAACTCTTAAGAAAAAGGTTTTGTAAATCCTTTTCCAGCGAAGCAATGAAAGCAGAGCCAGGCTGTGGAGAGACGCGGGGTACCAGGGGTAGGAGGTGGGGAGCTGCCAGCTGAGGTGTCCCCTCTCCCCCTGTTTCCAGGTGGGCTGAGAGCCCCTGGCTGCCTGCTGGTGCCCCCCATGCCACGGGCTGGGGCATCTTTTTCTGGCTGTTGGAAAAGTCTGTTGGCGGTTTTGGGCCCCTCACTACAGGAAAGACACTGAGGGGCTGGAGCGGGTCCAGGGAAGGGCGACGGAGCTGGTGAGGGGTCTGGAGCACAAGTCTGGTGAGGAGCGGCTGAGGGAGCTGGGGGTGGTCAGCCTGGAGAAAAGGGGGCTGAGGGGGGACCTTCTCACTCCCTACAACCCCCTGAAAGGAGGGGGCAGCCGGGGGGGTCGGTCTCTGCTCCCAAGGAACAGGTGATGGGACAAGAGGAAACGGCCTCAAGTTGCGCCAGGGGAGGTTTAGGATGGATATTAGGGAAAATTTTTACACTGAAAGGGATGTCAAGCATTGGAACAGGCTGCCCAGGGCAGTGGTTGAGGCACCATCCCAGGGGGGGATTTAAAAGACATGTAGACACAGTGCTTAGAGATACGGTTTAGCGATGGTTTTTGTCAGAGTTAGGTTGATGGTTGGACTCGATAATCTGAAAGGTCCCTTCCAACTGAGACAATTCCATGATTCTGTGATGCCCCAGCGATGCTGGGGGAGATGATGGGCAGCGGGGTCTCTCCTGCTGTCTGCACAGGGACACAGCGGGGTGGCAGCTCCCCCCAAGGAAAGGGGACCCCCCCCAGGAGCTGCCAGCCCACGTCTCCTCCTGTCCTTGCCGGCAGCTCGCGCTTGTCTTGTTTTCTTCTGCCACGGCGCTGGCTGCCTGCTGGGTGACAGCCCGGGGTGCCGCGGTGCCGGGGGCTGCGCCCTCACCGCCCTCCCCTCCCCCTTGTCTCTCTCTTCTCTGCGTACCCACAAATGGCAGCGATATTTCCTCTTTGCAGCAAACCCCTTCCTTTCCAACCTGTCCTCGCAGTGAGAGCGGGTGGTGCCGTGAGAGGGACGGGTGGTCTGGGGGCTGCAGGGGCTACGGACAGGACGGGTTGGGGGGGGCCATATGAAATGCAGGGAAAGGTGGCCGGCAGGCCACTGTTGAGCACTCGGCTGTGACACTCATAGTAGGAATTAATTTTTTTTTGCAGTGTAACTCATGTTGTCAGGGTCTTTCCAGCATGGATGTGCAGCAGCATCCTCCCGTGAGCCCCCCCAGGAGTCTGGGCTGCGAGCACCAGCATCTCAGTGTGGGTTTGCCATGTGCTGACCGTGGTCAAACGAGCTCCTGTTCCTCTTATCTTGAGAGAGCCTTTAATTCAGGCTCTCTGTCAGCAAAAATTAACCTCAGCTTTCTAAAACAAATGCTTCTCACCTGCCCGCGGACTGGTGCCGTCGGGTTTGGGGAGTGCTGTGCTCTGGGGCGATCTGTCCGCCGATACGCTGTGAATGGGAGAGTCTAATTTGGAAACGTAGGCAAACCCAGGTGGAACGTATATTTTATTTATTGATTATAAAATATACCTCAGCCGGGGTTTCTAAGCTGGTCGGGCTGGTTTCTGCTGCGCGTGACTGACTGGTTTGGTGGAAGGAGCCGGATCTGCTGGTGCCAACAGGGACTGGGGTTTACTGGCATGGGATGCTCCTGAGCTCGTGTAGCAGAAACACTCTCAGATCCCCATCTGGGAAGCCGGAGCACCTTTGCCTGGGCTCACAGCTGGTGCCACATCCCCATCTCTCCCCATGGTCCCCGTGCCACGGCCGGGTGTGTGGGCAGGTTCCTCGCTGGCCAGGAGGATGGATAGAGTAGGGCTGCTCCAAACCGCTGCAAGGCAGGAGAGAAATCAGTGGAGCTTTTCAATGAAAAATCAACACAGACGCGAAGTAAAGGACCGTCAGTTCTGCTTCACCAGCTCCGGTTTGTGGCAGTAGCTGTAGCCCCTTTCTGGGGCTTTTTCCAAGTCTGAGATCTGCTGCTTTGCAAGGGAGAAGGCAGTGATCCGTGCTTCTCCGTGGGAGATGGAGGGAGTGTGCTTCCGAGGGCTGATGTGAGCGGCTGTGGGGTTCCCACCCTGAGCAAGGAGCCCCCCCATCTGCGGTACGCCTTTTGGGGAGGTGCTGGGCTCCCACGGGGCACCCCCGGCACTGCTCCCGCTGGGCCATGGGCTGGCAAGAGCCGCCCGGCTACGGGGTGTGTGTATAGTCGGGGTTGAAATCCCCCCACGGATCAGTTTGCCATGCAACGCATATATCCCTACGGAGGTTAAAGAGTAGCGGAAGAAGAAATCTCATAACAGTTGGAAAATTGCTGCTTTACTCCCCCGGCACTGTGCAGCGTGAGGGCAACTGCTCCCACCTTCGCCCTCTCCCTGATTAGGCAGAAAGGACTGATTCCCCCCGGCAGCCGTGGCGTTATAAGCCCCGTTCATCAGCGCGGCTCCTCTGATTGCAGCCCCCCCCGGCTCACCCCGGCCCCCAGCAGCCGCCTGGGTTCCCCATCATCATCAGTGCCAGCAGGAGCACGGGGGCCTCTGATAAGGGATTAAGGATGAATAAAGCAGGCAGGATGACGCGCAAGTCACCTTTCATCCTCCAGGTCCAGCCGCAGTGCGGCGTATCACTCCGGTCCCCGGCAGCCCCTCGATCGGGGTCACGTGTGTCTTCTCGCACGTGGTGCAGGCCAGTGGCCGGCTGGTTCCGGCTATGGCCACCGAGTCCAAACGTGCAGGGACGCCGGGAATGGGGGGAGCAGGTCCCTTCGTGCACGGGCGAGATGGGGCGCTGCCGAGGCTGCAGGCAGCGGCGGGGTGCAGCAGTGCTGTCCCCCAGCGCCTCTGCGGATGGGTGATTTCCTCGGATCCCGGCTGGTGCCCCAGGTCGGGGAAGACGGGCTCATCCCCGGGGTCTGTCGGGACGGGGAGAGGGCACAGCCATGGGTGCAGCACCGCTCGCTCCGCTCCGTGCAGCGCTTCTCTCCCAGGCGGTGCCTGCACTTCAGCAGAGCCACGGGAACAGGCGGGTTATGAGTTTTTCTCAATAAATATATTCCCCCCTTTTTTCTCCCGCCCCCCCCCCCTTTCCTGCTTACAGGAAGCAAAAAGCTAGCAACACTTGGCGGTTCATCCTGAGCGAGGATGTAAATGCTCAGACCGGTTGCTGTGTTAAAAGGGAAACGCTTCTTGCATTTGCATTTAGATCAAAACAAAAAGTGTGAAAAGTGTGTAATCGCTCCCTGGGATGGCGGTGGCCTGATGCTGGGACCATTCTTGCCAGTTTACATGACGAAGGTAGCAGTTTTTGCGTTTGAAATTTAATTATATTGCTATAACTATTCCCTCCCTTGAGACAATTGTATGGTACGGAGTAAAACATAAAGTCCCTCCGTGCGTGAGATCCGGGATCGAGCACTGGGACGGGTGGGATGGTGGGTTTGCAGCCTCCTCCCCACCGCAGTGCCGTCCTTATGAGCTGGTCAACCTAGCTGCTCCGTGGCTCCGGAGCCTTTCTCTTTTGCGCTGATTTGAGCCCAAAACGCTCATCAGCACATTTACGCGGAGCATTTTTCCTCTCTCTGTGTCCCTGGCCAGGCTATGCCTCTGCCAGCCTCTTCCTCCTCCTCCTCCTCCTCTTCCTCCTTCCCCTCGCTGGCTGCAGCATCCTCGGGGGCTGCGGATGCGCTGAGCGCATGCCGCAAGGCAGGGCACAGAAACTGAGTGGCGCCGTTTCTCTCCCCCACGTCCTCTTGCTGCAGATTTATATCGCCAGAATTCACTTTACGGTGTCGACTGAGCCCCGAGAGCTAAAACTCACTTTGGGCACGGGCTCGTGCACGCTCTCAGCAGAGAGCGAGCGTGGAGCAGCCCTGGTTGTTCTCTGGATGCGACTGGCGCTTCCCTCCGCGTTTAATCCAGCCGGGCACCTGGGGCGATGGCAGTGGTGAGAGTACCTCCGCTGGACGGAGGCTGTTTTAGCAGCATCGCTGTGCTTGAGCACTGTCAACTCTTGTGAAGAAACGGGTATTTCCAGCCTTACATTCAAATTGCCGCTCAGGCGGCGTGTGTGCGGGGGACCCCACGGTCACCCACGGTTTGTCCCGCCTTTGTCCCCCCCGCTGCCCTGTGCAGCCCCCTCCTGAGGCCGCTGGCTCTTTGCCACGATCGTGGGTGCCCAGGGAGAGGGGCATCCCCGGGGAGAGCCAGGCTGCAGCCCCGGCTCAGCAGCATCAGCCCCGCGCTGCGGCTCCCGTTTCTTTTCGGCACACCTGTGGCTGTCACGCAGAAGGCAGAGGGGGTCGGGGACGGGGGGGGGAACCCCACCAGCCGGGGGGACCCCGCCAGTCGCTGGGACGTGGTGTTTGCTGCTTTGGCAGCTGAACCCGGGGGATTTCGTTGGTCGGTGGGGTTGGGGCGCGCGGCGCCGTGTGCCCCGCTGCCTCCCTGCCAGTCACTGTCAGGTTAATAATAGCAGAACAGAGGAAAGGAACTAAATGCAGCCACTGAACTATATTTAATTTGCGCCGTATCCTGGAGCTGAGGAACTAGTTCAATAGAGACTCTTATCAGCCTGTTTGAAGGGTTGAGCTTTTTATCTGGCGGTTGTTTTACTGCCTGGTCTTGCAGTTGCAAATAGCTGAATACAGGCACGAAGCCAGCCGAAGCCTGGGGCTCTCTCCCCTCGGGCTTTTCTCCTCTCCGGGGTCACGAGTTTCTCTGCGTGCCCCCTCCTGAGCCCCCGACCGTTTGTGGGGCCAACCCCGGTGTGGGGAGCAGCTCCTCTGCCTGGGCAGTGGCCATCCCCACGCACTCAGAGCCATTTCCATGATAAAACAGGTCCCTTCCACCCTCCGCGTTTGCCTGAGCCGGGAGGGAAGCAAAAGGCTCGGAAGTGCTGAGTTTCCGAAAGCTTCTTGGCAGTGTTCAGGTTTTTTACCAAGACCGGCGTGTTTCCAGCAGGAACTGTGACGCTGCGCAACCCAAACTGGGATATTTCTTTGCATGTTTTTATGAACTGAAATGCTCTTCCCCTCGGGCCCGGCCGCCCGGTGATCCCGGGGCTTTCATTATTTACTCTGACAGTCTGCCGGCTCCTGCGCCGTGGCCTGTCGCAGCCCGCGCTGCAAATCATCTCTCACCTTGTCACCGCCGAGATGGCAATTTTACTGCTGGCAGCTCCAATCGGGGTGGATTTGCAGCGCGCGCGCTCCCTCTTCCTTCCCTCTCTGCCGTGTGATGGTTTAGAAAACATGGCCAAGGTTTCCTTCCCAGCTGAAAGGACTTGGAATGCGATGAGCGCGGCGGGCGGGTGGTGCTGGGTCGGCATCCTCGGTGTGCCATGAGGACGCCCGGCCGCCGGCGATGCTGGGTCCATGGTGCCATCCCGGTCGTGCTGCTCGGCCGGCTTTTCCTCCCTGTAGTTTAAATTATGAATTGAGTTTCTGGTTTTTCTTATCAGCTCCGGCATCTCTGAAACGGGCTTCGTTTGTGGAGTGTGTGAGTGGAAGGGCAGACCCAGGAGCAGCCCCATGGTCTGTGCCCCGCTCTGTCCCCAGCAGGGACATGGTGCTCTCACACCGGCTGCTTTTACATGTTCCACAGGGGGTGGGGGGGTGTGCATTAATTTTAATATCAGATTTAGTCATTTGGTATGTTGGTGTTACATTTTGATTCAGCAGAACGATACAGCGATGCAGCGAAGTCACGGCACAGGCACAATACAGCGATTGCGATATATTCCTGAGTCCTTGTTCAGCCGTGATGGCATCCCCAGCCTCCGTATGCTCACGGCCACGGCGCTGGGCAGCCCCAGCTGCAGGGAGGGACGGGTGGGTTGAAGCCAGCTCGAGCCCGTTGCTCTCCTCAAACTTTGTTTTTATTACTTGTCCAGGTTTTATACTCTATACTGGGCTGAGCCAACTTACATGCTTACCCCCACACTGGTCTGTCTGGCTGAAGAAGACATTAATCTCTACTAATTACCTGCAGGAAGGCTGTTTGTACGACCTGATGGTGCCCTGGTGTAGCCCTGTGCCTAAAACCAAGGCCGCCATCCCCTCCCTGGAGCTAAATTCCGTTTCCACACGGCAGCTGCTGACGGCTCCTTATTTTCTGCCCAGCGCTTGGGATTTTTTGGCCCATCTCCTCTGAGCCTTTTTCCACTGTGGGGGATGCTCGTTGGTCATGGAGAGGGTTCAGCTTCTTTTGCTCCTCTTCTTGTGTGTGGTGAAGATTACGTTTTACAAGGTATGGCATGGCAGCAGGGTGCAAGCCCTGTCAGGGCACGGAGAGCACCGTGGGGGCGGCAGCCGGGGGGAAGCTTTAGCAGATGTCTCACTTGTCTCCTCCATGTTTTGGGGTGCCGTGTCGGGGTGCCGTCACTAACCCCGTGCCCTCCGCGCAGGAGCAGCAGCTGGCGGAGCTGGCGGCGGTGCGGCAGGTCCTGCAGGCTGACCTGGGGACCTCCATCCGGCGCATCGCCGATCTGCAGGTGGCCCTGGAGGAGCTGCGGTCCAGCGACGAGAGCGATGCCGAGAGGTGAGGCGAGGAGCGCCGGGGGGCTGTGGGGGCTGCAGGGAGGCAGGCGCAGGTGCTTTGAGGTGGGGAAAGATGCTCCACCGTGCAAGAGCGATGCTAGGCTGGCCGTACCTGCACGTCTGCATCCTCGGGCTTTTGTGCTGCAGCAGCACGTGTTTATGCACAAGAAATTTCACGTTAACGAAAACTTCATGAAAAAGTCTCGCCCTGAAAATCATACTGTGTGGACCAGCTTAAAGTAGGCAAAAAGGACGCAAATAGCCCCGTTCGCAGAGCAAGCCCTCGTCCCTAGCAGCGTGGCGTGCTGCCAGGCGGCAGCGTGTGCCCCAGCACTGGATTTATGGATTGAAAATCCCGCACTTCGATCAGCCACAGGCGCTGGGGTTTGGAGGAACCAGTGAAGCTGGGCAGATTTTGCTAGGAAAAAATGGGGAAAAAATTCTGGTGAATTTTTCAGGTGGTATTTCTACAGCCCTCCGATTTTCCTCTCTGCTACGCCGCTAAAGGGGCATCGTGACAAATGGAGACAGAATAGATAAATGCATTTAAAAAAAGAAAGCAGAGATGTCCTTGTCACCGCACCGTGAGATTTCCTTTGTGTAGTGATTAAACCCGGGAAGGGTGAGATAGAAACCGTGAGCTCAGAAATTCGCTCCTTGGTAAAACAGAAGTGATTTCCAATACAATTGACACATTAGCGGGAGGTGAGAAGTGCTTCCCGGCAGGGACCTCCGCAGCTGCTGGGTGCAGGAAAAGCGGTGGATTTTGCTCCCTGCCCTTCTCCAGCGCGGTGGAGGTGTTCTGCGAGTGTAAATGCAACGTACGTTGCAGCAGCACCTGTCCCCGCGACAGGGATGCATGCACCGGCATCCCTTTTCCAGCCCAGGGCGGGCGAGGTCTTTGGCCACGCAGCGTGCTGGGAACGTCCCCGCTGCTGCCCTGGAGGATGTTGCCTGGGGAGGTTTTCATCTCATCCGACTCGTGCAGTGGCTTCGGGGAGGCCGTGTGAGCCACGGGCAGCGCCGGGGCTGACTCTCTCTTTTGTCCCTCGGTTGCAGCGTGCAGACGGCGCGGGAATCGCTCTGCTCCAGGAGGGAGACGTGAGTGAGCCCCGGGGAGCTGCCGGCCGAAGGGCAGGAGCCTGCACCGGGCTGGGCGATGGGTTGTGGACCACCAGCTGCCCGCAGCTTGCCCAGGGCAAGGGCGCTGGTGGGCTTTGGGATGGCTCTGTGTGCCCCCATGCCTGGCGACCTGCTCGCTTTCCCTTCGAGCTTTGTCTGTCAAACCCGCGGGACGCTCTCGCTCCTCCGGGCTGCATTTCGGGAATATGAAGCTGATCTGTGGCTTTGACGAAAAACCGAGATCCTAAAGGATTTCATCTGCTGCAGCTGGAATGTGGGGTCCCAGAGGGTGGGCAGGGGTGACTCCGGCCCCGGGGGACCCCAGGGGTGCGTAGGGCACAGTGGGTGCCTGGGGACACACTGGCTCTGCCAGGGCAGCACTGCTCCTGGGGCACTGCAGGCAGCAGTGGGGTTTTCCTGCCCATGGTCTACAGGCTACAGGGCACTTACAAAAGCATGAGGGAAATAGTTAATGGCAGCAGCAATGGCACAAAGGCCAGGTTGCCTGGAAAGGTTTGGTTTGTCCGATCTGTGCTGGTGCTACAAAACAGCCAGCGCAGACCCCAGCATCTGGAGCTGTGAAGAAACCCCCGGTCTGTGCCTGGCCTCACCCTCACAGATGCTCCAGGACCTTCCCAGTGCCACCGGCCCTCTTGTCTGTGCTTGCGGGACTAACGAGGTCTCGTCTCTCCCCGCAGGGATGCCTGCTCCAGCGTCGGCTCCGTGCTCAGTCTGGAGCCTGCAGAGAGCATCAAGTCCTGGCTGGGGTCATCCGCGGGCTGGTCTTCCCCGACAAGTCCCAGCTTGGCCGGGAGCCTCTCCGTGCAGTCCGTTGGCAGCCGCAGCACCCAGGGACCGAGGTAAGGGACCCCCAGCCCGTCCTGGGCATGGCCACCGCCGGCGGTGACAGCCCCCGCAGCGGGTGCCCACCACAGCCTTCGTCTGGGGAACCCGCGGGTGCTTGGTACCAGCTCCAGCATCTTGCAGATGCACAGAGGGTAGAAAAGTATCTTGCAGCAGCAAGCCATCACAGAGGTATTTTAAACCCTCCCGTATTTTTATTTCAAAAAAACCCAACAGTGTGAGAAGCAGGAATGGGCTGCACGCAGCGCTGGTTTCCCAGCGTTCAGGTGCAGAGAGGTGGCTGCGGGCATCCTGTCCTGTCAGGGTGACAAGGACAGCAGGGAGAGCCGTCAGCCCCGGGTGCTCTCCCATCACGGGTGTCTGCATGGCCTGACCCCACTCCCCTGGCTCCTGCTTGCTCCGCCGGGGGCTGTGGCTGCTCGCGGCACCTCGAACTGGGGGGATACATGCAGTGGGTGCAGCCGGTAACTCCCTCCGCAGAGCCGAGCATCCCAAACCGCTGCGTATCCTTGGGGGCTCCCACCTGCTCTCTTTGGCTTTTATTTTCCCCCGGAAAAAATAAAGTCACCCTTTATGTGTGGTGGACCGCAGGGTGCAGCGAGGAGCACCGCGGTGGCACCGCTGCAGCGGCGGCAGCTGCTCGGGGACAGGGAAGCCCCCGCGGCTCATGGAGCGGGGGCTGCTGATGCTGGCCCGGGGACGGCGGGCACTTCGGCTGCGCTCCTTCCAGGACGTGCAGAAAGGAGCTCGGGGGCACCCGTGGTATTTAAGGTCAAAACATCAAATCAAGGAAGGTAGTCGCTGCCACGCCAGGATCAGTGAAACGCTAGATGAAAGTCGCTACATCAAAAACATGCTTCAAGCGGTATAATATCCCTTGATGTATTCTCTAGAGATAATTTAAAGAGGCGATGCAGCCTATTTGAGGATTTGTATGCCATATGCTCGCCTTTTGCTGCTGAGGAAACAGTATGCATTTATACAGTTCTAATATAAAATATGTTAATTTTTGACGGTAATGCTAATGGGCTGTGAGGGAGTTGGAGAGCGGCCCAAGCACTCGCGTGGCCAAACTGCCTCGGCTCAGCTCCCGCTGCCCGGGGCTCGGTGAGTGCCCAGGCACCCAGCCCCAATGGAGGCCACCTCGCCTGGGTGCCCATCGGAGGGACCCTCCAGCCCAGAGACAAACCCAGGGTCTTACAGCCCTCCCCGGCACTGCAGGGTCGCAGACAAACCAGTTCTTTGCATTTCACCTGTGAAGCGATTGCATGGGTTGAGTTTTGGAAAGCCCTGTAAGTCAGGGTCTGGCGGCTGCATCTCAGAAGGGAGGTGGTGGGGACAGGGAAGGGACGTCAGGTCTCCTTGGAGGCTTGGGAGAGCTGTGGGTGAGCAGAGATGGAGGTGGTGGGGACAGGGAAGGGCGTCGGGTCTCCTCGGAGGCTTGGGAGAGCTGTAGGTGAGCAGAGATGGAGCTCCGAGTCCTGGGGTCGGAGCTGCACGGGCCAAAGCAACTCCGGAGAGCAGCACCCCTACCTGGGGAAAGGGGTTTCTCTGCTTTGCATGCCAAGATTTGCAAAACGATAGCTTTATAACGAAAAAAAAAGGAAGCTTTTTTACATAATGCGTGATCTGTAGCATTGATTGCCATGGGACGAGGTGGCAGCCGGCCGTGCACGCGGGTGGCAAACCCGACCAGCCGAATTCACGGTGGGTAGGGCTGGCGGTACCCCTGCCTGCAGCCCCGCCGTACCCCCATCTGCAGCCCCGGACTCGGGGCACTGCTTTCCTGGGGGGGGCGTGTCAGGGCACACATACCTATTTTCCCATCTTTTCCCCCCCCGAACCAGGATGGGGGCCAGGCACAGCTCGCTGCGGCACCCGCCTGCTCCCTGTTCTTGTGCAGGTCCCTAGAGAGATGCTCCGAGCCGATGGGGTTGGATAGGGTTTGCAGGCTGCTGTTTCATTCAAGACATTGGTATTAAGCTCCTGGCTCTGATTCCGGCAAGATCAGTCCCCGCTGCATTCACCTGCTTTGTACGGCAAAATAACTATTGCCAGAATTAATTTTCTGAAGAGCAAATCCCCCGGCGGCGGACGCCTCGAGCATGTTTGAAGCGGTCCATGGCTGATACAAGGCAGAATTTAAGGGCGGTCGGGAAGGGCAGGGACCTGCGGGGAGGTGATGGCTGGGAGCCCTGAGAGCAGCCATCCAAGCTGGCTGAGACCCTGCACCCCACCGCAGCACCCATCAGGAAAGTAATTCCTCCGTGCTGTGTACGGGTCTTTGGTCCCAATAACCCAGCTCTGATCATAAATGAATGGCAGCAGATCAGGAGGTATGGCTAATATCACATTTCTGAGCTGAAACACACTGGATTTATAATAAAAGGGCAGGTATGTAGGCTTGGGGATTAATAAAAATAACTTACTGGAATGACCGTGGCCATCGTGAGAGGCAATTTGTACCTAGGCTTGGAAATAGTGTGACGGTCTGCCTCCATCCGGGGGGTCACGAAGAGGCGAATTGCAAATCCTGGTGCCGTAGCTGTGTTTGGCTTCGGCTAATCTAAGATGGAAATATTAGAGAGGAGGCTATATGAAATGCAAACAAACAGACAATGAGACTGGTAAGGTAATAAAAACGAGATCAGCGAAACGAGCTCTTCCTTATTAAGATTCCTTTGTCTTACACAAGCACCCAGTAATGAAAAATGAATCTTCCTAGCATTCGCTTCTCAGCACTGCATATGGGATATTTCCTGAACAAACAGCTGCCAAAAGCCAGAGGAAAGCATAGAAGGCTGTTATCGTCAGTGTAGTGTACAGGAATGAGAGATTTGATTAACATTTTCTTTAATTCTCTGCTATTTAAGTGCTTGTACAAAATGTTGGCCAGCAGGGCTAAGCCTCCATAAATATGACACATTGCAGAGTTGGAATAAACTGTCAGGTTTTTTTTTTCTTAGGAAGCCAATTCAAAACTTTATGTATTTATTCTGCCCCTCGCCAGGCAGGTCGGGGTTGCATTGCGATAGAGGGGCTGATGCTGAGGTGCGGGAGGGAATGGTCCTGCCTCTCGGTTCCTGCATCCCATGGCATGGCAGCATCCGCAGCCCCGGCATCGCCCCGGCATCCTTTCCCCTTCTGCTTCGGTAGGTGAAAGCAGGAGCCCGCGTCCCAGGGCTGGTGGGGATCCGACACGTCTATTTTTAAACATTATTGTGTCAAAAGCAGATCATTATGTGAGGAACTGGGAGCTCTTCTGCAGATGACGGCGTGACAAGAAAATCCTCTTCTGACTGAAATTAGGCCAGTCTCTTTTTTTCTCCCCGATATGGAGTTGTCTTGGCTTTATTTATGAGCTACCAGGAAAAGCATCCGAGCCACACTTTCATCCCTGGTCATGTGTTGCAATGCATGTGTGGATTTTATTGTATAAATTATTTCAACTAGCATAATTGTAATCATGTTAATTGCTATGTAATCTTCACTAATTATTGTTGTATGTCATTTGCTCTGGTGTGAATGGCATATTGCAGAACTCCGTTTGGCTTACAGATGCCTTCCGAGTTGTGCATCAGGCCCTGCTTTTGCCTTTGGCTGGGGAAAACCCTCGCTGAAGCTGAGAGGAGGAGCGGAGTTTTGCTGGGCGGCCGTAGCGTCCTCGCGGTCCTGCTCCTGCAGCATCACCCACCGCCGGGGCTGCCGGGGGCTCCTCGGGTTATTCCAAGCCCTGGGAGTTACTGACGGTGTCTCAGTCTGGGGTTTATGGATGAGCAGAGGGTGCTGCAAGACGGGACAGGACCATCTCGCACTTGTGTCCTGGCTTGAGTATGGCCAAGAGAAGATTACTCCTGATTGGAAGGGACTCTTTATGAGAGAGTAGACAGATTAGGTGAGGCGTAACGCTTTTAAACTGAAAGAGGGGAGATTTAGATTGGATATCAGGAAGAAATTGTTTGCTGTGAGGGCGGTGAGCCCCTGGCCCAGGTGGCCCAGAGAAGCTGTGGCTGCCCCATCCCTGGAGGGGTTCAAGGCCAGGTTGGACGGGGCTTGGAGCAACCTGGGCTGGTGGGAGGTGTCCCTGCCCAGGGCAGGGGGGTTAGAGCTGGATGAGCTTTAAGGTTGCTTCTAACTCTAACCATTCTATGATTCTGTGATCTTGGGGTGGCTCCTTTGGTAGCCATCAGGGTGGGGTTAAAGGAACAAAAGATAAGGATGGGGTGCTGGTACAGTAGCGTGGGGTCCAGCCATGGTTGCATGGTTTGACCAGCAATGGGGGCTGGCAGCCCAGCTTTCCCAGGCTGCGGCAGCACCGGCACCAGCCTCTGGGCTTGTTCCGTCAGAAACCTGTTGCATGGGAGAAATTACCTTGTGGTCCTCAGGCTCCTTTTGCAGAAACAATTAATTGAAAGGGGGGGTGTGATTTCCCCGTGATGCAGGGACACGCCGTGGCGGTGGCTGGTGCTCCGGGTTGGGTGGCCACCGCAGGGGGAGTCTCCGGAGGTGGACGAAGCAGGTTTTGGCTTTCTGTGAGGGGAAGCGATGACAGGTTTTGCTGGAAGGATCCGAGCATTTTAGATGCTGGAGAGCAAGAGGAAAAGCATCAAAAGCAGAGAAATCCCAGCAGTGTTTCCCCACGGCGCGGTGCCTTTTTGCTGCTAGTGTAAACCCCGAGGAGTATTTGCATTTTCATTTAAAATCCGGTCAGGCCCCGCGTGCGCTCGCCAGGCAGCTGATGTTGCTCAAAGGTAACACGCCACGACCCTGGCACCCACCACCGGCGCCGACCACGGGGTGATGAGCCATGCCCGGAGAGATATGGCTTCCCTGGGAAAACCAGCCCTTTCCTTGGGTTTTGCTTAACGAATGCGGCTAATAGGAATCATTGGGAGAGACAGGGATGGATGGGGGAGTCTTGGGCTTCACCTCTTCTACTGAAAAGCAGGGCACGGAGAGCACGGGCAGGAGATGCTGCAGTACACAGAGGTCCCTGCTGGGACCCTGGGGGCTGCGGGGCCTCGGCGGCCAGGTTTGTATGAGCCGTGGGAGCTGGAGGAACAACGCCGCGTTTGCCGTTTTCACTCCATTTCAGGCTCTAAAGGTTTTCATAAAAATGGTAACTGTCCATCAGGCTGAACAGGACAATAAATAGCAGCGTGTGAACCATCCACGTTCACAGCCCATTAGTGTTTCTTACCTCTCCAGCTCACTTTTATCTCAGTCTTAAAAACTAAGGAAAAATATTGAAGCTGGCCGTTTAATTTATGAAAGCCGGTCGTGCAGCAGTCAGTTTACAATATTATTTAGAAACGTTAAAGAGCGATTGGAGCAATTTCCGTACAAATTCTCATGGAAGGATTACACCAGCTATTTAGGTAAGATGCAATTTAGGCTCCTAAACCCCAGCATTATCGAAATGTCTCAAACTATTAATCAGCTGTGAGGCTTCAGCAACGTCGGGTGCAGCGGTGCGGGGTTGCCCTGGAGGTTGCTGTGTTCCAGAGAGATTAAGTCTCTGGTTAATTCATTTTGCATTGGATAATCACATGGTTTGGGCCCGTTTAATGAGCTGCGGGCGCATGGCACGGTGGCGAGCACCGGGACCAGGCGGGCATCTCCGTGCCCTGGGCTGTGCCAGCAGGCGCCGGGGGCCTGAAGCCGCTCCATTACCCCATCGCTTCTGCAATCGCCTGCGTTTCCCAGCCGTGGAGTTTGTCTTCGACCCGTCTCGGCATGTAAATTATTTCACGGGTCAGTGGAGCCTGGTCCGAACGGGTCCAGCGCGGTGGCTGGATTATCCGCTCTCACCCCCGTTCCCATGGCAACCCCAGCATTCCCGGGGCAGGATGCTTCATTAGTGGCGATGTAAAACTTGACCACCGCTCCCACACCTCGAAGCCTGCTGGCCTCCCAGAGATGTATTTATTTTTAGGTTCTGCTGCTTTACTCCACCCTTCGCTCTCTTTTCCCCTTCTCCTTTCTGTCTCAGACAAATTCACATCCCGGCAGCCTTCTCCTTAAGGCCAATTCCAGGTCCTTGGCTGAGTGATGCCGGGGGTATCCGTGAGTGGGGATAATCCACTGGCAGCTGCCAGCACTGGGCACAGCCTTTGTCAAAACACGTCGCTCGCAGGCGCCTACGCTCCCCGTCACATCGGCAGGCGGCTGCGCGCGAGCAGCCTATAGATAGTAACTGGCTATCATTGATCTAAAGCGATGTGCCGAGGAGAGGCACGGCGCAGCTCTGCAGAGCGCCTGCTTTGTTTCAGATGTGTCCTGGCAAAGAGGCCCTTTGCCTTTCCCTGCAGTGAGATGGGCAGAAAAAAACATTTTTTCAGCCCTTCAAGTCCACATAGATGCTGGGGTGGGGGTGGGGGATGTAAACGTGGGAGCTTAGTGTCAGCAGTGACACCGAGCCCAGTGGTGACCGCGGCCCCCTCCCCATCTCCGTGCACCAGCTGCACAAGGAAGGGGACAGGCTTGGTGCAGAGGAGCCCCTTCTGCAGCCTGCGTGTGCCAGGATCCGGCCGCTTGGCAGGGCCTTCGGCAGCTGAACAGGCATCACATCAGCGTCCTGTGGTGCCTGAGGAGATGCTCCCAAGCTCCTGTCCTGGCAGAGCGGGTGCTCAGTGCCGTTGAACGCTTTGGGAAGGGACAGGCAGGATTTGGGGGAAGGCAGGACCATCCCCTGCTCCTGCCATGCTGCTGCCCCATCCCTGTCCCGCTCAGCAAGTGGCTGGTGCAGGGGTGGGAACGGTGTCGCCGTAGCGGTCCCAGAGCAGCTCTTGCAGCTCCACGGTGAGGAGCGGGTGTTAAATCCAGAATACCAGCTGGCCGGCAAGGCTCCTCCTGGGCATCATCCTTCGGAGGGCTGGCACCTTGTGCCGGTCCCAGCCACAGACCTGCTGCGTGCTGCTCTGCTCTCAGCACAGAGGAGCATGCCGTATTATTATTATTATTATTATTATTATTATTATTATTGTTATTGTTGTTGTCGTTGTCGTTGTCATTGTCGTTGTCATCGTCATTATTGCCCTTTCTGCTGTTTCACATCTGCACAAGCTGCAATCCCAGCAGCAAGAGCCACGGCTGCCGGTGCCGAGCTGGTGCCATCCCCAGTTCGGCACCGTGTTCTGGCTAAACCACCCCTAGACCCTGGCTGTCAGCTTGCCCTGGGGATGCTGTCCTGCTCCGGGGATGCTGTCCTGCTCTGACGGTGTCCGGTGCGGCTCCTCTTTGGCGAGCGGAGGTGGAGCCCACACAGTTCCTGCCTTCTCAGCAGCCCCCACGTGCAGGGCGAGGTCCATTCCCCATCCCCATCCCATCCCCACACATCGCTTCTGTCAATGGCTCTGTAATGAGCAGATTTTTCCCCAAAGTGCATTTGCTTGGCGAGGAGATCAGTGCCGTCGGGTGGGGAGAGCCCTCCAACCGCTGGCTGCACCGGCGGCAGCAGGCTCTGCCCCCCCTCTTCCTGGCCTGTCTCCCTCCTCAAAACCCGGCTTTGCCAAAGGAAATCCCCACGGGAAAGCAGTTTATCCTTTAGGACCTGCTGCTCCTGCTCAGCCCCGGCCATTTGGCTCTTGCAGTTCACAATTGTTTGTCCTCCCTGGCAGCAGCCTGGGTGAAACGTGCCCCACGGTAACATTAAGATGCATTCGGTGGTGCTCTGTGAGCTGGCTTCCTAAAATTTTAGCGAATAATCTTTGGCTTTGACAGCAATAAAAGAAATCCTACATGTTGCCCTAATCTGTCAAGACAAAAGGACGTTTGGAGGTATGCGTTGGTTTGGCAGAGCTAAAGGCAGGCACGTCACGCACTCTGTGCCGGGGATTTCGTCAGGTTGGCTGACTTAGAGTGAGTTAAGATAAAATCTTTGGGCATTGCCCAACTGCTAGGTGCAGCAGCGGGAGTTTATTCTGAGACTGCTACGTAAACACGGGCTTTTCGCTGCTCAGCCGCTTGCCCTTGCTGAGTGACATTACGGATGCTGGAGATGGCGCAGCTTAGACTAACGCCAATATCTCTTCTTCAGGGTGAGCAGAGACACCAAGGAACCAGCAGCGAGCCGGCCGGCTTCTTCCCGCAGCCCTGCCAGGTCCGTCGATGCTGCTGATATGGGGAGGACGGCGAGTCCCTTGCTCGGTGCTAGACGACGGGAATACGGAAAAACTCGGGCAGACGAAGAGCTGGAGAGCCCTAAAAAGCCTGCGGACAGGATAGGAGAGACATCCCCATCAGTGCTGCGGCGAGGGGGCTCCCCTGCCCCGGATGGGAGGTTCCCCAGCCCGCTGTCTCCGACGGTGCCGAGGAGGAGAGGGCTCTCTCCGGCAGCAGGGACGGTGCCCAGCTCGTCGGCCGCCCTCTCTGAGTACGTGGAGGAGCTGCGGCGGCAGCGGGGAGCGGAGCGGGATCAAGGGCGGCCGGCGCTGGGCGACACCTCTCCCCTCCCCATTTACCGCACCACGGGCGCCGCGGCCCTGCGGCGCTGCAGGGCTTTGCCAGCGGCAGAGGATTCCCCGGGGAAGCTGGAGGGGGATCAGCTGGGGGAAGGCGAAGGAGCAGGCACCGGCCTGGCACGCTCCTCCAGCCTGCGGAGCATGGCCACAGAGCCGGCCGAGCCGCCACGCTCACCGGCACTCAAACGAGCCTCAAAGTTTGGCTCCTACGACTCCCTCCTGCAAAGCCTCGGCGGCTCCGGCCGCCAGCCGAGCTCTCCGGCTGTGGGCATGGAGGTCCTGGGCACGCTGCAGCCCAGCTCCTGGAGAAGCTTCCTGGAGCCGTCGCTGGAAGACGCGGAGGTGGGATGGGGCTCAGGGGGGGTCCTGAGCTCAGCATCCAGCGACGGGCCGGGTGAGGGGAAGGGCAGCGACCCCTTCAGCTGGCGAATACCCACCCTCAACTACGAGAGGAGAACCAACGTCGACTTCGACGACTTCCTCCCGGCCATCCGCAAATCCCGCTCCACCAGCAGCCTGGCCAAGCCTGGGAGGGACAGAAAGGACGGCCACCGGCCCCTCACCGTCCGCTTCCAGGATGAGGCCGTAGCAGGCGGCTCGGCGTCCTCCGAGACGAAGGGCACGGCCAAACGCAGCATGGCCTCCCGGGAGGACCTCGGGGACCTCTCCGACTCCTCCTCATCCTCTAGCTCCCTCCTCTCCTCCCGGAGTGCTGACAGCATCAAGCGCCGGCCGCAGCCCCAGCGGGGGGACGGGGAGGGCTGCAGCGGCAAAGCCGGCTCCCAGAGCAGCGGGACAAGCCGCCGGGCGGAGGCAGAAGGGAAGGAAGACGATGTCAGCAGCATCATGAAGAAGTATCTGGGAAAAGACTAAGGTAACCGTGCTGAGCCGCTCACCGGCACGAGCTCCGAGCAGCGCTGGCAGGTTTGCGGTGCTGGCCCCGAGCTGCTGCCTGTGCCCATGCCACGGGGTGTGTGGGGATGGGGTGGCCCGGGATAGCAGGTGGCCCACGCTCCCCCTGGAGCAGCCCAGGGCAGGGGAGGCACTGGCCCGGCTCCATCCCCGATGCCTGCCTGTGCTCCCGGCTCTCCAGCAGCCGGGATGGTGCCAGGGATGTCCCATGGGACGTGTGGCACCAGGGATGGCACCCCACTTGCCCTCTCCCTGCTCCCTTCGGAGCTGCAGGGGGGTGGGCAATGGGGACAGCCCCAGAGCTGGGCAGGACACCAGCTCCCAGGTCTCCTGGCCTCCAGGTTTCCCAAAAATCGTGTCCCCCAGCTCCTATCATGCCACCCAACAGCCACATCCTCCCGAGCCCTGCTGAGCGCTCATCCTGGTGCTCCTGCTTATTTCGCTTAATTTGAAATTGGCTTTGGCTGGATGCTGGAGGTCACCCCTCTCCCGAGGAAGGGGGTCCCACCGGGATCAGGGGTGTGCTTCCCCCAGTTAGCAACTGCCTCTGACAACCACTTGGCTCCAGTTTCTGTATTGCGACTGACACGTCGAGAATTAGGATTTATTACCGCAATCCAGGTTTGAAAGCAAAGTCCCTAATGAATGCGCCACAACTGTAATTAAGCGTTTAAAATAGATTAGAAAAACATTTTGGAAAACCATTGCCTTTAGACTAACTTATTGGGTGTCAAGCTGTGACCAAATTGACTAAGCCGACACAAGAAGGGAGCGCGTGTTAATAAAACATTTCTTTCCAGGAAGCACAATTTGCATAATGAAACGTCCCACTTTCTCCAGACTTTGTTTCAATGAACTGCAGCAACTGGCCTGGGCGCTGCAGCGGGAGAGGGGCCGCCACCGGGCAATCCGCTCCCCCGCTCCTTTGGAAGAACTCCTGATAGGAAACCCGTAATTTAAACAGCGACTGAAAGCGGCTCCTCGAAAGTCTCGGGACGGTTTTACAGATGACGAGACTTTTTTTGTTTTGTTTTGTTTTTAAACATACCCTGGTTTCTTTATGCTCCTGCCTCGTTTCCCGTCGCCGCAGCTTTGCTCAGGGCCAGCCGCGGGGAATGAGAGACTTTCTTGTTCTCCTGCCGTCGTTTGACTCAGGAGTTGGTGCTGTAATTAAAAACCCAGCGGCTGCCATAGATGCCTGATAATGCGCCACGCTGACCGGGAGGAGGCCACGCTGTAAAGAGCTGGAGGAACATCACACCTTTTTAACCCCGAAGGTGTATCCCACGTGTCTCACCCCACCTAGCGCTGCCCAAAAATCAGCTGAGTGGCCGAAGGATGCTTTCGGGTCTCGGCGTGACACCCAGCGACAGCGGAGCCGGAGGGTCAGTCAAACCGAGCCACACATTTGCAGAACCTCTCCCTTCATGTGCTTTTATTTTTATTTAGTTTCCAGAGGCTGAGACTTTCTCTGAAGCTTCTATAATTCTGTCGATATTTGAAGGCAGATCCGTATGTGCTTTCGTGGCTCCTGCCTGTTTGGGACACGTGGGAACATCCCCCTTGCGCAGCGCCGCGGCCCGTGTGGCAATGGGAGGCTGTAGTCTGATGGCTGCTTGGTTTTTACACAATAAAATATTTGCTTCTTTGACACGAGCCTCTTCTTGTCTTTCCTTTCCCCGCAGCGAGCGCAGGTCCGTGGAAGCAGCGCGGTGCAGAGCCGAGTGCCCCCCTACCCGGCTGGGGGCTTCTCGCCCGGGACCCTCCAGCCTCCTCATCTCTCGGCACTCACAAAAAGCTCTTTTTTCAGCTTCAACCCTCTTTCCTAGAAGAGCTCCAAACTTACTGATTTATCAGAGGTTTGTGGCAAAATTATACAGGTACAAGAACAGATCTCTCTGTTCCATGAGAGATTTCCAAGTAATTTTCTCAACTGGGACATTCACATCAACCTCGTTGGACCCCCCGGAGCAGCCGCAAATGCAGCAGCAGCTGGAAAAGGCAAACTGGGCAGTTTTCCGCGTTTTGGGTTGTGGGGGTTTTTTTTGCCTTTTGGATTCTGCCCATCCATTTCTAATTTAAACCAAAGCCTTGCAGCAAGAGGCATTTTCCTTGTCACAGATGAATGCAAAAACCTCCGGATGTGGGTTCACATCAGCAGTTTGCTCGGCCGCCCGGAGGCTGTCAGCAATTCCCAGCAATTCCTCGCTCCCAGCCAGCGCCGCGCTGCCGGCAGCCTGGCAGGCGGGAGGCAGCTCTGCGCAAGGTGACATTCCCCTCGTTTCCACATCTCCTTTTTACAAGATGGGAGAAGACAGCGAATGAAGAAATTACCTCTAATTAGCTTTAAATTGTTTTTTTTCTAGTGATTCGGGTATTTCTGGAAACAAAACGATCAATGCATTTTGTAGGTGTTACGTGTCTGGGCGCCACCGTCCCGGCACACGCCTGGCTGCGCAGCGCAGCCGGGTACGTGCGTTTGGTGGGTGGGGGGATCCTGCCCCATCCTGGCCGGCAAAGCTGCCGTTGGGCATCCTCGGTGGTGTCCTGCCTGCACCAGCACCGTGATGGTGCTGGGGAGGTGACGCGGCATTTGAGGAGGACCAGGGTGGGCGGGTGGCCCCGGGGCCATGCATCGCCACGGGGCTGGGACACCCCTTGCTTTGCTCTTTGCGGCGAGTCTTGCTCCCGGGATGGATTTCGTGCTCCTTCGGGCAGAGACGGGCACCTCCTGGGGTGGGATTCAGACCTCAACAGCGAGAAAAGCACCGCACGCCAAACCCCAGCGTGGCCCCGCCGCGGGGACTTGCTTCACCCAAACCTTCCCCGCGGGTGTCATTGCACGTACAACACAGATGATTTATTTCAGATATTTATCCGGACACACACTTGGCTTTGGGAAGCGAGGGGGCAGCTTTCACCACCGCGTTCGCAGGGGCCCTGCGGAGCTGGCTGTTAGCGATGCTTTCTGTGAGCACGTTTGGTTCTCCCAGATCCCGGTGCAACCCCAATAAGAAAGTCTGTGTATGGCTCGGGGCTTTAAAAAGCTTTTTCTTTCTTTCTTTCTTTCCCCCCCTCCTTGAAACTGGCAAACAGCAGCGTGCTGTGCTGTCACGGCGGTGCCTGCAATTTCACAAATTAAGTGAAAGGCATCTTCTCCCCGGTTCTCTCTGCATAAAGTGGAGAACTCAAAGGGAAAAAAAAAAAAAAAAAGACTTTACGAAAAATCCTGTACTCCCTTCTGTGCTTTCAGATGAAAAAAGAAAAATCACAGATTGTGCCGTTTGGAAAAGATATCTTCATGGTCTGTCCTTCCAACTTGTCTGGAATATTTTAATAATACATTCGAACAAACAGTTCAGGGAGAAATCTTACAAAGCGGCACCGGCCGAGCTGGGCGGGAACGGGAACTTTTTCCCCACGGAATTTCTTGTCCTTAGTGATGCTGAACCTGCCCTGGTCCCCCCTAAACCCCGAGCTTGGCGGGGGGACACTGTGGGAAGGGCAGGAGGTTCTGCAGGACTCCCGCCGTGGTGTGGGACGCTGGTGGAGCAGGATTGGTGCTGGTTGTGCTGGGGGCCATCAGCAAGACCCAGCTTCAAACACGGGTCGAGGAGGAAACCACCAGCACCTGGACACTGCTGCAGCTCTAACGAGCTCTTGTGTGTGCTGAAAAAAAAAATGTTTAATTACATCAAGCGCTGATGGCATATTGAATCTGATCCCGAGTGCTGGCCTCGCCAGCAATTGCACAGACTGGGACCAGCGGCTCCGGAGTCGGGCGATGCTCTTGGAGCCTCCAGAGAAATAAAACGGCTGGAAAAAAAAAGATGCAGCGCAAATGCAAACGAATCACTGCGGCGGCGGATGCTCACGGGTGTGGGTGAAGGCTGGGGACCCCCTGCCAAGGCCACGGTGGGTGGTGGTGGGGTGGCCAGGGCAGGGGCTGCAGCGGGGGGACGTGGCACACGGGGTCCAGTGCACAGCATGGGGGAAAGCAGCCACGGAGCCGCTCACTGCGAGGAATTTCCATACGCGTGTGCCATTGCTAGGATTCATTAGTTGTCCGAACGAGCTGGGCAAGGTGATATAATCTGATTAAACTCTAGCACGGTGGCAGCACTGACGGGGTGGGAACGCCGGGATCCCGCGGCCCTGGGCAGGCGGCTCCGGCGGCACAGGCAGCAGGGGAGGCAGAGCGGGTCCCGGCCGTGGGAGGGATGGGAGATGGGTACCGGGCTGTAAGACAGCGAGCAGGACGCGGATCCGGGGGTGAAGGCAGACGGATGGGCAGGAAGAGCATTGCAGCTTGGTCGCCTCTCTGCTCCCTCCCTGCAGCACCCCTGAGGGTGTGGGGTCTGCAGGTAAGGACACCCCGGCTCACCCATTGCGGAGCCGGCCGGCGGCACCATCGGAGAGGGACACCGTTGGAGAGGGAGGGAGGGACACCCTGAAGGGCACCCAGCGCCCCTGCCAGGAGCCCAGCCCTGCTGAGCATCGTCACCACCTTCGGCCTCTGAAGCCTGACCTCCAAACGCCGGCTGGCCGAGGTGTCACTTTGCATTTCATTTTTTAATCGCATCTCAAAAACGCTACAAAAATTGCTCAGTATTTGGTGGCCGTAGCAAAATGATTCCTTTGACACTGAGCCTTTGATTTGGAATCACGACAGCGGTGGGTTTGCTGAACATTAAGCTGTTACTAGTTAAACTTGCAAAAGAAAAGCAGATTTGTGTGTAATACACCGACTTCTTTATTTCCCTTTTTGCTTTGCAGGACACAAAGGAAATTGCTCTGTCACTTGAAATGGCTTTGCACATCCTTTAACAACAAACCAGGGGAAAAAATGGTGCTTGGGCTGGAGCTTTTCCGGCTGAGTCCAGAGAATTGTTTGCCCTTGAAGCAGCCGGAGCAGGAGGAGAGCAATGCTCATGGGCGGCGAGAATGAGCCATCCATCAGTGTTGGCCGGCAATAAATACTCTGCGCGTCCGGTGCGGGGTGTAAAAACGCCTGTTCCCTGCCCGCTGCCGAAAGCACAGGAGACAAGTAACCGATGGCCAGGTCCGTCAAATTTAGGACCGCGGCGGTTTATAGCCTGGAGTAGGAGGACAAGAGTTATTCTCTTCGCCCCTGTATTGTAGCCACATTTACCTGCTTTCAGCGCCAGAGCCTTGCCGTTTGCTGCTGTGACGGATGGTCCCCGCGGGAAGGAAAGCACGACTTTGGGAAAGCCGCTGTGCCTGTGGGGTGAGTTTCGTTGCCGAGATGCAAACGTTGCCAGCCCAGAGCCCCACAGCCGGTGGTCATCCTTCACCCGAGTGCACCCCCAGGCCCCCCGCAGCCCTGTTCCCGCAGCAGCCGGCTGCCTCTGAACCTCTCCGAGAAAGGCAGACACGGGTAAGGGGAAGTGTCTCCACATCAGATGGACGAGCACCGAGCAACCGAGGCTGCCAAGTTTCCAATTAGCATAATTAAAGCATGCTCTTCTCTTCCAATGGATGTGCCTTCGGAGAGCCTTCATCAGAGAAACGATCTCTGTAAAGAGCTCCTTGCATTCCAAGATGCTCATCAGTCAGGATCGAGAGTGCCCAAAGCCGTCCTGCCGCTGGGTGCAGCGTTTGTGGGGCCCGGACCCGACTCTTCTCCTGCTGGTGGACACTTTCTTTGGCACGTCACATCCGTAACCGATGGATACTCAACCCCCCGGAGAAGGCAAGCTTGCGTGCTGCCCAGTGCACGTCACCAGGCCAGGCCATGCACGGTCCCCGCTGCCGGGGGGACCGGGGCTGGTGACCCCCTGGGCTCCCCATCATCCCCCCGGATGCCTTTGCAGGAGCTAGGTGTTGGGGAGATGCTCTGTGGTCCCCTCCAATGCTCTCAGGGAAGCCAGGGAACTCCATTTAGTATACTCCTAAGTTTATTAGCTGGGTATGTAAGCCCCAAAAACCAAATAAGCCCTTTTTCCCAGCGCCTGTGGCTGGAAACGTTCCGCTTTGATTCGTAGCTCTGCTCAGTGGGATGGCAAGCAGGGGGCCGTGCACGTCCCCACCGTGTCCCTCCTGGGGATGGGACCTGCCAGAGCCACTGGGGTTTCTCCTGTGGGCTGGTGGCTCTGGCAGCCAGAGGGGGGGAGCGAGGAGCCTCCCCCCTGCCTGCGCAGGCAGGGCCGGGCAGCGCTCGGCTCCCACCCCGCGTGTGACAGGATTCAATTTCACGCCCATTGGACGCAGGGAGTTAATACCCGATCGCTGCCACGCATGGAGCCTCTCTGCCACTTAAATGTGTCCCTTCCAAAAGGGAGATATAATTGAAATTATTCTTCCTGCGGGAGGTTCACCAGGCGTGGGAGCCTCCTCTTGCTCTTCCTCAACGTTTGCCATTGTGGCTGGTCTTGTGCTGCAGGGGCTCGTGTCCCAGCAGCTCAGCCCACCTCCACCACAGGGATTTACTGCTGACCTTCAAATGGGCTTGGGCTGGGGAATTTGCTGTGCAAAGAGGTGAGCCCAGTCCCTGCTGACATGGCAGAGCTGGCCGGGAAAGGAAAATAGCTTGGACTTGACAAAGCCTTGGCCAACCTCCCTCCTCCCCACACGGATGGAGAGCAGGGATGGTGCAGGACCACTGAGGCTCACCCCCAGCCCTGGGTCTCCACCAGGATCGGGACCAGCAATGCCACCCCCTACCCCTGACCCGGCGTGGGGACCAGCAGGGAGGAAGGCTGCCCATGTGCCTGCGCTCCTCAGTGACAGTCCCTGCCGGGAGGCGTCACCTCGAGCTGCAGGACGGCAGCAGGGTTTGTGCCCCCTGCCCGGCTCCCCGCTGCCCGCTTTTCTCCCCAGCTCAGGGCTGAGTGACTGCCCATTCAAGGCCATCTGTCAGATTTGGGGGGTTGTTTTACCAGGCTGAATTTGATCCCTTTGGAAGTCCCGCTAGGTTTCCTACATCCGCACCAGCAAGCCTGCCCCCTCCTGCCGCGCTGGTGACCGCTGCGTGCCGTGCTCCGACGAGGCTCCTGGCAATCCCGGCGGAGCCGAGAGTGCGCCAACTAATCTGGTGAATATTTAACTCCACCTTGCAGGCACGTGCCGTCACCTCGTGCACGCAGAGTGGGCAGCGATCCAGGGGGACAATTCCCCAAAGTCGGGACGAGGACCGGGTCTTTGGGCTGAGGCTGGGCTGGGCTTGGGCTGGCGCTTGTCCCCGCCGGAGCTCCTGGGTTTGAAGCTGATATCCAAATAGCAAATTAACAGAGGACGTGAGAGGACTGCAGAGAACAAATTAAGAGCCAAAGGTGTGTTTCAGTGACCCCCAAAGTGTGTTTCGGGCTCCGGTGGGTCGTGAGCAGGAGCAGGGCTCTCCGCTCTGGACACTTGTGTCCCTCTTGTGTGGCTCCTGCTCTCTCTCTCAACTCAAAAGGTCTAGAATGTGTATTATATGCATTATATTATATATAAATGCATATATCATATATCATATATTTATATTATTTATTATATATATTATGTACTTTACATATATATATATGCATTATAAAGGAGTTTGATACATCATCACATGATTAGTGCACTAGGAAAAAACAGTACAATTATCATTCTATTTTCCATTATTATCATTCTATTTTCCATTTCTCCCTAAAGGGACTTTCGTTGGAACTGTGAGAATTTTTATAATTAATTTTTGGTTCGTTTTTTGGTTGGGTTTTTTTTTTTCTGCGCGTTGTTCCATGCAGGTCTTTCCCCCATGTATCTAGAGAGAGGATTTCTACCACACGCTCGCTGACGTTAAGCTAAGTTGCTGCAAAATGAACCTGATACAATTACGTTCCGCTGGACAGGTAGTGATGGTTTCTAATAATTTCTATCGGGCTAAGAAATTTATGTCACGGGAGGACTGAGAGCGGGCGACGGTCCCTCCTCCGGGTGATGGAGAGGGAGCAGGGACACCGCTGGGACCGTGGGCTGGAGGAGGTGGGCGATGCTGAGCACCTTGCTGGGGGGAGGCACCCAAACCAGGGCCCCGGGGATGCTGATCTCCACACCTTGGCCATGGATCTGGAAGAAAAGGCTTGTTTCTCCATGACTTACAGTCAAGCTGCTCATCTGCCTTAAAAGTGATGAATTTCTTTGAATTGAAGTCCCGAAAGAACAGCGAGAGCTTAATTACAGTGAAAGGTCCTCGTGCTCCTGCAGCACATCGTGAACCAGCTGGGGAGAAAAGTTTCTACAATAGGAGCCTTTCCAGAGTGACGTGCTGGCATTGGGGGACCTGGGGTAGAGGGAGGGTTTTAAAGGAAATAAAAAAAAAAACAACATCAGAAGGAAATCACTAGTCTGAGGTTCATTTGCATTCCTGTTGCAGAGCTCCAGCATTGGCAATACAAATTCAACCCACCCAGACATCACTGCCAGGAACGACTGCAAAATCCCAAACTGGGGCGAACTGTTGATGCTGAAAACGCTTTTCAAAATGCATATTAATGTTCTCACCTGCTGGTTGGAGGGGCCCAGGCACAACGGCCGTGCCTTGGGAAATGGGCCCCCCCGGGGATGGCTGTAATCCCGGGGTTGTGAGCGGCAGCAATCGCGCTGCTGCCGATTTTTGCCGACGTGTTAAAAAAATAGCTCAAAGTCTTGGCCTGTTATTTTTTTTAAGGTCAGGGTGTTTGCTACCTGTCCGTTTTAATTACTTTCGAACAGCACGACCTTTGTCAGCTGCCATCCTAGAGGATAAAACTGTCCTGCTTTGACAAAGTTTCCCAGCAAAAGCGGGATTTCGCAGGGAACCCGCACGCACAGCGCTGTACGAAAAACAGCCGGGTGCAGGACAGACCGACAGCCCCCTCCGGGGCTCCTGTCGGTACTGGCGAGGAGGAGGAGGAGGGTTTGCTCCCGTGGCTCCTGGGGCAGGTCGGGGTGCCCCAGGCATAGGGGGCACCGGCATCGGGTCCGCAGGGGCTCATCCGAGCGTGGGGACCTGGGGAGCGCGGGCAGGGATCCAGGGAGACGGGGCTCCGCGCTGAAAACGTGAACGTGTGCTTGACGGAAAGCGCCAAGAAAGCAACATTTGGAGGTTAAGAAATGGCAGAAAACAGAGAGGTTATTATTATCATCTTTTTTTTTCGTGTGGAATTCAGCGAAACGATGACGGCGAGTTTCACGGAGCACAAGCTGTGCCGCTTTGATAATTAATTAATATTTGCTTTGAGGGCTTTGGGATCCTCAGATGAAAGGTGTCGAGTGGAGTTACCGTGATAGATGGCCGATGATGAAGCGGGGGAGGCAGGGGGGCTGCGGGCTGTGCCGACGAGGTTCCCTCCCACCCACCCCCCACCCCGGGGCTCCCCAGTTTGGAGGGCGGCTGGCAGAGCTGGTGGGACAGACCAGACGTATAAAGGTGCATCCAGTAAAGATCTCGAAGGCTTTGCTCTGACCTTGTTGCCCACTGACCAAGAAGCCGGGTGGCGAGCTGGTGGCCAGCAGCCCCGGCAGCAGCAATGCCCGGCTCCCCCCCTGCCACGAAGGCGGCGCAGGGGGGGCTCCCAGCCCCGCACCCTTCAAGCATCTTTGCATTGATGTTGCCAATTGCGGGTTTTTTTTGAGCCCCAAACACCCTGCAAATTCAATTATTTATTCAGATGAAATGTGCTTACAATTGCAAAAGGGATTCACTTAATTGGAAGCGCAGCCAGCATTTTAATAAAACTATAAAAGGGTGAAACGTGCATAAACGGAGGAAAAGTGTTTAATCTCAGAGCGATCGCTTGATGTTAGTGAGTGCATTTAGCTTCCAATATAGCTAAGCAAATAATACTGAGATCCCATGAGCAAAGAGATATTTTTATCTTTTTGCACAAGCCCTCGGTTTAAATTTGACATTATAATTGTGAATTATGTTAGTTCATTACCATAGCTACAGAAGGCTCTGACCAGCTAGTGGATCGCATTACTAATGGCTGTCACAGGTTGGCGGTGCCTCTCTTGGCATGACGGTCATCCCCCGCACGCTCGCGGGGCTGCCGTGCCCTGCGTGACACCGCCGAGCCGCCACCAGCTGCACCGGACACCGTGGGCACATCACGGACGCAGGGGCAACGCGGGAAATAGCCCCTGCTTCTGTTTAAGCCGCTCGGATCAGCTGTGTGATGAACCTGGCTAACGAAGGGGGCTGCCGGTCACCAGGGTCCGGGGTCCCGGGGCAGTCCCAGGGTGGACCCTGCACCCAGCGCTGGACTGGAGAGGGAGAAGGGCATCTAAGCACCTTCTGTTTCACACTTTGCACCAGCCTGGCATGATTCGCTCTTATAGGGGGTGTTTTTAGGAAGGGACTGGGGAGCCCTGGGATCTCCACTCATTACCCAGCTGGAAGGTGCTGCCGTGGCTGCAGCGAGGAACCGTGAAAAAGGGGCAAGGAGCTGTTGGATGGGGCAGCGGGGCCATGCCCAGCCCTGCAGAGCCTCGGGGGGGATGCAGGACCTGAGAAAGCATTTCCTTATGGAGCATCAGCACAACAATGCCGTCCTGGAGCTGTGTCTCCTCGACAGCAGCACAAAACCTCCACCTCCCCGGAGCTGGGTGCAGCACCCTCCTGTGCTTCCCGGGAGATGCTGGACGAGGGCTGAGGCAAACTGAGCCCTGTGCCCGGTGGGTTGTAGTCCCACGCCAGGTATAACCGGCTGCGCATCCTCTGTTCGGCAGCTCCCAGCAGCCAATTAATCCTTTGTCTTGTTAATACCTCGGAGCAGCTTGTCGGGGCTGCGTGAGCCTGTCTGCTTGCCGATGAATAATACAGCACAGCGGGGAGGTTGCTCAGGAATTATGCGGTGATTATAATTAGTGTGGCAAGTGGAAATGTGGGGCATGGAGGGGATGTTCTCCGGCAGTGGGGCAGGAGGATGGAGCCAGCGAGGCTGGTGCATCCACGGTGAACGCTGCTGCCTATTAATAGCACCCGGCTCCTCGTCAAGGACGAGGCCATTAACGCTGGAGGAACTGCTTCTGCCTGTCCCTGCAGTGATGCTACCGGGGGGTTTCCTGCCAGAAACCTCTTCTTCTTCCTTCAGCTGCCTGATAGCAGAAGCCCTGGACACCCTGCACAGGACTTTGCTGCCTCCTCTAATGCTCCTACCTGGAAAACGCCCCGTCTGCTCCTTGGGCTGTGCTGAGCCTCCCAGAGCGGGGTCTCTCCCTGCCAGGGCACGGCTGTGGGACAGGCATGGTCACAGGGACGGGCACGGTCATGGGGACGGTCCCAGGGGTCCAAGAGATCCCGGCTCCGGAGGGATCCCTGTGCAGGTGCTGCGGGAGCCGCTGGGACTGCACTTCCACATCCCAGAGCCGATTCCATAACCTGTGCTATCACTGCCAAATTAATGCAGCAAGAGAGCAGGCGGGCAGGAGGAGGAGAAGTCCTGGCTTTCACTTTTATAGAGATTAACTGAGAAACACGCAGAGCCATCCCCCGGCAGCCGTGGCCTCCTGCCCTCCCTGCAGCGCGATGGCTCCGCGGTGCCACGGCGCTGTAACGGTGACCGATGGCCGGCACGCACAGAGTGGGGCTAGGGGGACCAGTAACCCTCTGGCCGGGCTCCCCCCAGCCCACACAGGGCACGACACAGGCTGTTCCCCTTGGCAGGGCGAGCAAATCCCCAGGGATTTCAGGCAGATTAGGAGCATTAGCGGCAGCTGGGCAGGGGTGACCACTTTGACTTTGCAGGTCCAGGTCCTCCTGCTGCTCTCGAGGCCTCGGAAAACTTGTTACAGGGCAGCTTTTGGCTCCTTCTGCTGCTGGGCTTAGTCTAAATCCCTGCCCAGCAGTAAAGATGCTGGGAAGGAGCCACCAGCTTTGGGCTTCGTCACCGAAATCCCTCCCAATGTGTGCCAAGTGGGAGGCCGCAGGTCCTCTCCCTGCCCCAGCCCAGGGGTAAGGGGTGTGTGTGTGGCTCCTGGAAACCAGAGCAGGTTGTGCTGGGGGAAAACTGAGAGATGCAGCTGAGCGATGTCCTGCACTACAGCCGCAGCCCAGCCTTTCTGGCTTCACACACTCATCGGATCCCTCTCCCACACTATCTCCTGGCCTTGGCTTTAGGCTGGGCTTTGCTGTAGTACTTCCAATGGTAAAAATAAACAAAATCACCTTTAAGAGACATTAAACAAACAGATTCCAAAATATCGCCTCCTATGGCAAGTACTGCCTGCAGCCTGTGCATGGCACAGGGATGCAGCCGAGCCAGCACTGGAGACCCGTGGTCTCTGGGCAAAGCTTGAGGAGCAGCAAGGATGGATGAGGTCAATTCAGACCAAATCCTCACACATTTGGGTGCAGGGGCTCTGCGGGAGTGACTCCAGTGGCACCGCACGGACACGGTGCTGCTGCCGGACGTGCAGTTCCTGCCCCATGCTGGGGAAAACGCGGCTCCCACCCCCGTGGGAAGGGCTGAGCCCATGGCCCATCGCAGCTTTCCTGCCGTGGCCAGAGAAGAGCAGACTCTGCAGAGACACGCAGGGAGCGCTGCGTTTGTCCAAAGCGATCCTCTTCCCTGACATGGATGAGTTTGACCAAAAACTGACCCCTGCAACGGCAGCTGGCGATAATTGGGATTGCACAGGTTCCACCGTCTCCGCTCCGACTGCGGTGCTCAGCGACCTCCCCAAAACGAGCGTGAGCACCCGGACGATGCCTTCCTCTGCAGAGCATCCTTCCAGCGCCATCACCAATTCCCCGAGGTCCCCGCGCAGTGGTACGAGGCAGGGAGATGGGGAATCTCTCAAATCCTGGATCTCTCGAATCTGGGATTCAAACTCTCTAGCTGAGGAGCTGCCGCTAACAGCCTCGTCTCCCAAACCACATTCGTAGCGCGTGTTGTGTGGAGTTACTGTAACCAAGGAGATTGGAAACTCGGGGAAACGGCTAGTCCTGCTTATCAGGGGCTTTTCTTCATCTCTGCTATTGCACAGAATTGTGCTCGCTTTAATAAAGAGGTTGGAAACGGCGTAGCCCTTTGCAGGGAGAGACTATTCTTCACAAGGCACGCTCAGCTGGCGCGTGCTGATATAAAAAGATGAACAACTTTGAAAATCAGTGCAGCCAGCGGCTGAAATTCTCTGCGCTCCTCCAGTCAGAAAACTTACATCTGAATTGTAAAAAATACCGGGCTGTTTCCAAGCCGGCATGAGCTGGCATGGCGCCGAGGAAGCCCGGGCCGGGGTTTAAAAGGCTGCACCCACCCCGTGGGACCCCTCGGCCGTGTCCAGAAGGGGCAGAAGACACGGAGATACAGGTCACCGGGGAAGTCCTGGTGAATGCTGCCCCGCAGCCGCCGCAGCCCAGCCCAGCCCCACAGCACGGAGCCGCTCTTTCCCATACGCAGGAGCAGAGCATTAATATATTCCTGCCTATTTTGGAGTCTGCTCCTGGGGAGGAAAGCCATTATTTAAACATTAATTCCTTGTGTGGGCTCCCCTGCAATAATAAAGCGGGAGTGCGGAGGTGTTGAAGGAATTATATTTTTATTTAACCACGGAGTAATTACAGGACCGCAGCTCTACGGAGTGGCGGTGATTGACTTCCCCGCCCAGCTCAGCCCAAAATCCCAGGGAGACCCTGGGGCTGCATCCAGACCACTCTCTAACTTCGGATTTTGTACAGGGCAGCACCATTTTACAAAAGGCAAAGGAAAACGGCCCATGGGTGGCTGGTGTAAAAGCAGGGACACAGGCGGGACCAGCAGCCCCGGCTTCACTGGGGACGGGGACAGTGCAGGGAAACACCTCCTGCCCCCCAGCCCACGGCGGTGACTTGAACCTTGAAGCCTTAAAGCTTCCACCAGCCTCATCCAAACGTGGTTACGGTGATTTTAAGGCCAGAGGGATTTTGCGAGGTCTGGGCTGACGTTCGAGCATGGGCAGTTAAATTCCTCCAGTTGCTGCTGGACGGAGCCCAGTCATTTGTGTTCCCGTGAAGCTTCTTCTTGGAAAAAAACCATCCCGTCTTAATTTGAAAACTTCAAGAGATGGAGAAAGCACCACGTCCCCTTGATAATTTGTTCCAGTGCTTAATTACCCTCACTCTTAGAAATGTGTCCTTTGTTCTAATTTAAATATGTCTGGCTCCGGCTCCCAGTCATTAGTTCTTGTTATGCTTTCCCTGTAGATTAAAGGGCCCTTTCAGAGCCCGCTTTATCCCGGGGAAGGTTTTTGCACGGTGGATTCGAGGCACCTCTGGATCCTCTTTTTGCTAAACCACGCGGACCGCGCTCCCCCCTCGCCTTTCAGAGGCATTTTTCCAGACCTCAAAGAATTTTCCTACCTCTTTTATCCACCCTCTCCCGTTTGCCCAAACCCCTCTTCAGTTAACCACAGCTCCCAGACCTGCCTGGAATATTCCCCTTGGTCCCACACGCGTGGCAGGACCATGGTAACCCCCCCCCGGCCACACGCCGAGGCTGGTGACTCCAGCACAGTGTGTGCGTTATAAGTGTATCACAAGGCGCAGCCCTAAAAGTGCCTGTTGAGTTGCTTTTTTCCCCTCCAGCCTCCAAATTATTGTCACATTGGATGTTTTCTGGGACGCAGCCTCCCAGTTTGTGAGCACGGCCTATATTTTCTGTCTCTAGATTGCAGCGTCGCCTCGAATTGTATTAAAATGTATTTTTTTTTCTTGGATGGCAGTTAATTTTACCAAGTAACCCAGATCCCCCTGCTCCGATGGGACACTGGCTTTCCAGCGGCATCCAACCCTTGCAGGGAAGCAACCGCGTCCGAGAGCTCGAGGTGTTTCTTCATCCCGCAGAAGCACCCTCAGCACCGGCACCTCCGGGAACAAGCTGCTGGGCTCCCGGGCGCTGCTGCCATTGCTAATAGGTTTAGCATCGGCCTCCATGGTTTAAGCTCTTTAGCGGGAGTAACGCTACGTTTCGCAGGGAGATCAGGGCGATGCTGCTGCTCAGGGGTCCCCACTCCCGTCCCCATCAGGAAAGGCAGCCCGGGAAGCACCGGGGAGCTCCCTGCCCCGCTCGGTCCTTGTGGCTCTCCCCACGGCTGCTGGCCCCGCTGCCCCACCGGCACACGTCAGCGTGCGAGGGGTGGCCAAAACCCCCTCCGAGGGAAGGCAGAGATGCATGTGGGGGCGAGAATGCATCCCCCCTGGCTCCGGCTTGGCAGACCAGTGAAAAGCATCCCCATCCCAGCCTGGGCATGCGCCGGCTGCCGCCGCAGCGCCCGGCGCTGGCATTAATCCAGCCTTGCTGGCAATCACAGGGCTGCAAGCCCGAGGTGTTCTCAGCAATTACATGTCATCCCTAACGATGTCTGCCGTCAGCTGCAGCGTCATTAGCAGCTGAGCGCGACGTTGCGAGCAGGACACCTCTGTTCCCTGCCTGCCGACACCAGCGGTTCGTCTAGGGATCCAACCCCAGGGACACCGTTAGTGCGAGCATCGCGGTGTTAGGGCTGCATAGCCCAATTAACAGCCCACGTCACTCACCTTAGCACAGGCCTTACAGACCTCATCCCAGGGCCATCCAGCCCAGCCCACCCCCAGAGCCATCCCCATATTGTGTGGGATTTTGTGTGACCGCTTTGGGGAGTGCTCAGCGCTGGGCTCCCCATTCTGGGGGTGGCTTTGTCGTTTGTGGGCATTCACCAGACGGCAGCCGGGGCTGATTTCCAGGTCAGGGGACGCCCGCAGAGAACTCAACTGGGATTACTCACGGCTTGCTGCTTGCGTTTGTGCAAGTGGCATCACTCCTGCTTGCCGGCTGGGTGACAAGCAAACAAGATGAGACCACGCAACACCTACCACAACACGGGAGGATGCGCAGAGGGGTGTTTCTTCAGCAATAAGGAAGATCTCTGGGAGTTTCTTTGAGGGAGACAGAGGCCAGTTTCCTCCTTCGACAAGACCAGTGCCTCTGCGTCAGGCAGGCTGGGGACACCCGCCCCGCGCGGGGAGGTTCACAAATCACGGGTGACTTGCTCAGCCCTCCCCTCACCAGAGCCAGGTCCTTGTGGAAGTGCTCCAGGAAGGTCTCCGTGGACCTGCTCCTCCTCGGAGGTATTCCACACCAGCATCAAGAAGTCATCAAGAAAATAAAGATAAGACTCTTACTCACTGCTGCCCACATGAATCATGGTTGGGTCCCACAAGGGCATCAAAGGAAAACGCTCCATTTCCCTGGACCTCTGCATGCCCACTAAAAAAAGCGAGCCTGGCTGTCCCCTCGCCCTTGCTCTCGGCTCTGCCGGCAGTGCTGAGCTGCCAAAGCCCCAGCACAAGAAACCTTCGCCAAGCATCTGCAGCCGGTGCAGAAACCCAGAATTAACTGTACTTTCAGCAGTCTCTGCTGCTTTTTTTCTTTTTTCCCTCCTGCATGCCTTTTATTCTGCAAAGGCACTTGAGACAGGGGAGAAGCAGAAGTGGGAAAGGCACCTCGAGCCGAGGCCAGGCTGGCCGGAGGGGAGAAAACAGCACTAGAGGCAGGGATGTGACCCGAGCGCCATCGGCTCGGGGACCTGCTGCTCTCCTGCGCAGCCCACGCCACCGAGCGGGGCTCTGGGGACTCAGATGACCCTGCTCTGGCACGGGGGTTGGACTAGATGATCTCCAGAGGTCCCTTCCAACCCTATGATTCTATGGCTTCAAACCCCAGCAAAAGCCCTCGTTCGCTGCAGCCTGTGCATCCCGGGGAGCATGGGGCTCCGGGGGCCGCAGGGGCTGAAACGCTGCTCCAGGACCCACGGCGTGTCACAAGGGGATTAAAGAAACTGCTGCTGCTGGAGAGAAGTGCCCAGCACCAGGGTTGAGCTTGAGTAACACACCACGCCTGGGGAATGGGCCACCGCTTTCGGCTGGCCTCCTGTTCGAAATAGCCGGCCTGCAGCCCCGGGCAGGTTTTACTGCTGTACAAATGGATAACGAGGGGTCCGGCCACCAGTGCATCCCCAATGTGACCCTGCCTGGCCAGTCTCCTCCACAGCCATCTCCCTCCTGGCTTCCAAGTGATGCCTTTAAAAACCTGCTCTTCTTAAAGAGCCCGTCTGCCACCAGAGCGAGCCGGGCAGCAGGCAGCACGGATCCTGCCGGGAGCGGGATGGGAGGCATCCAGAGCGCAGCCTGCATCCTCCACCGCCTCCCAGCCCCGCGAGCATCCACCGCTCGCTCCCGGCGCAGGGCACACGTGTTGCAGCATGACTGATGTTTGTTCCGTACCAACCCAGGAGCCGAAATAAATTGCAGCTATACAATGAAGAGGCACTTTATTGCTAAGGCATTAGGCAAAGCTAATGTAATCTGAACCGATATTGAATACAAATCCTTGACTGTGAGTCACCCTGCTTTTACATTGTGTTCTGCGGCGGCAGAGCGGCATGCCGTCAGAAAGCCAGGCATTAGGAAAAAAATAAGAAAAGAATATGCTTTTCTTTCTCCCTGTGAAAGACAGCTGCAATGACGGCCAAATCACCCAATCATTGCATTAATTAATAAGTATCGGGAGCCTCCTGAGATTGATTGGATCTTTACAACACCAAGTGAAGCCTAAAGAGGAAGAACTCCCGGGGGAAGACGGCGCTGATTTCACATTCGCTTTGGCTCTGTTCACTTGCAGAAAAAGCATCTCGGAGCCGAAGCAGTTCGGGAACTGCATTTTTCCTGGATAATTCATTCCCTCAAGCAGCACGAGACTTTACAACCCGCCTCCTGTTCTTTCTGACTGAAGCCCAGCACGGGGCCGAGTTGCTGTGCCAGGGCAAAACTGCAGCGTACGGACCTCGCGGCTGCGGAAAACTGGGAAATGCAGCTAAAAACCAGTCATGGATACTCTGCACCGGCGCTGGTGTGCTCCAGCCATTCTTCTGCCATGCTGCTGCAATAACCCTCCCAGGGAACCTCCCTTGCTGCTGCTTTCCCCCATGCCCAAAGCCTGCTGACCGAGCTGAGGGGCCAGGGGAGCTTTATTTTCCCCAGCCCAGCTCAGGGGCAGCCCCTCTCGCCACCCACCCCGAGATCAGAGCCGAGGAGCCGGCATCCTGCTCAGCAGAACATTTGTTTTGCACAAGATGATTACAGATGCCACGTTTGTGCACAATGCACAATTAACAGCCATAATAGCGCTTCACACTGACGGAGCATCGTTCATCTCTGGGTACGAATGTGTTTTTGCAGACATTGATTAATCAAGCCCCTAAACACTCCTGCAAGGCAGGTGTTATCGACGCACGCGGCGTTAGGCGAGATTTAGAGTCGAGCATGGCCTTGTGCTGAGTTAGGAAATTTCTGCTGCTCGCCATACCTGAGGTCAATACTAATGCAGTCCTCGATGCCACAGCCAGCGGGAGACTGAAAAATCTTCTTCCTAATATGGCCAAGAGCCTTTCCCTGCTCAAGATCTCACTTTCCCTGTAACTTTTTATTTCGAGACGAAGCAAACTTGCGTAAATCAAAATGATGTCTCTGGTCCGCCAAGGTCAAGAGCCCCAGAGCATCCCGGAGACAGGCAGGCAAGCGCCTGGCAGTGATGAAGGGCAGAGTCAATCTCTGCTCAGGGGCTGCTCACACTGAGTCTCCGTAGCCCAAATCCCCTGCCAAAACCTGCACCCAGGCACCCCTGGGGACAGCCTGCTCATCCTCTGCACCCTGCCACAGAAATTCTTGAAGCGCGCCAAGAAAATAGACACGATCCCAGAAAGAAAAATCAAAATACCTCCCACTCATGGGTTGGATCATCACCTTGTCAGATATCCACGCTGTGAGCACATGGGTATGAAATAACCATGAGTGTTCGAGCACGGAGATGGCTCTCCAGCACAACAAGGTGTCATCCCTGGCTGCAGGCACGTTTCCAGCCCTGTGACATCCCCGGCTGCAGACATGCTTCCAGCCCTGTGACGTCCCCGGCCGTGGGCGCATCCAGCCCCGTGACAGCCCCCGTGCAGCCCAGACACTTGTGGCAGGTGGGTCTGCAGCAGCAGCCACCGCCAGCACATGTTGTGTGGCCAGCTGGTGAGTGGATATATAGCCCCCGAGCCCAGCGCCGATGCCACCTGCATGCGCTGAAGCTGTTCTGCATCGCGGGAGGCCGGGAGGGCAGCACTGGCTTGTGTTTTCCCACTTGCCGCTGCCCTAAGTCAAGACCTTTCACTTGCCTCGTGAGCAGGGTCATGGATCAGCCGGGATCATCCTGCTTCGGATCATCTCACCAGCTCCTGCTGGGCAGAGCTGGAAATGAAATGCCGTGCTCAGCCATCGGGAGACAGCGACCTGCCCGCAAGAGGCAGCTCAGCCCTGCGTGACACCCCAGCCCCTGCCTGCCATCTCCTCCTGCCGCCCCGGGGACCCCACGGGAGCAAGACACCAGTGTTGAGGGGGGGGTTGAATACACCCGCTATTTCCCCCAGCTTTGGGGAAGAAGGAATGAACCGTGCCTCGCGCTGCCAGCAAAACCTAAAGCAAAGGCAATAAGTCATCGGCTCCTCTCCCTCGCAGCGCACCCCTCTTTAATGAGACTATCCATCAATGGGGTGGTTTTTTTTTTTTTTTTAAGCTATCAGCATGGTTCAGGGTGAAAGACTCAGCCATCAGTCACGGGGATCCGTCAGTGTCTGAAGGCGAAGGCAGAAGCACCGGCTGCTTCACAGGGCCCAGAGCAGCATCGCACTGAGCCCCCCCGAGCCCCCCGCCTCTGCCATTTGGGGTGCAGCACGGTGCCTCCTCCCACCAACGGTACAGTCGGTCCCAGAAAGGCGTCTGCTGCTGTTCCACGATGCTCAAGACTTTCTGAGCAGAGACCATCAACCCGGCCCCCAGGAATGGGCCACCTTTCCAACCGTGCCCCCCTTTCTGGCAGTGCCAGCGCTGCGGCGCGGGGAAAACCGCGTGCAGCGAAGAGCAGCCTCTGCCAGGGCCGTTAAAGGCTGAATACTGAAAAGGTCAGGCTGACACAGTGCAGTCTCTCGGTAAATGATCCCCCAGCCCCGTGCCATCCCTCCGCTTGTTTATTTTCTCTTTTGAAAAACACCGGGGGAAGGGAAGCGGAGCAGCTCGCAAACGGGGAGGCGCGAGGGCAGTGGGATGAAAGGGGATGAAAGCAGATGGCAAGATGGGAAGGGACCAGAAATACCCGGTAGGCTTGAACTGCAGGGAATCGGTCTAATATGCGAATAAGTGCATTTTCCACAGTGCTTTGCACCACAGGAGGACGGGCAGGGGCTGCCTGATGGTGGCTTCTGCACCATGAAATCAATCCCGCCCAGCACACACAGGCAGTTCTGCTGGAAACCACTGTTCGTTCCGCCAGGAATCCTTCCTGGGGCTCGCTAACCCACCTCTGATCAACACCCACAGTTTGCAAATGGAATTAGAGCAGCGATGAGTAAATTGAGACCTTTTTTTCGGAGTGGAAAAGAGCTTATGAAAGTGAGAAAATGCCAGGAATGACTGGTTTTTTTAAGGAGCTGCGAGCCGAGAGGGAGCTTGCACAGAGCAGCACTGGTAGCAACACGGCTCCCCGGTGTGGAGCCTGGCACCGCACCCTGAAGACAACGGCCACAGGGACCACACAGCATTGCGAGTTCATGTATAAATAGCAATCTGTGACGGCACACAAGCATCGCCCCGTAACACCCTTAAAGCACAGGCTCAGCGATCCCCGAGGAGATTTGTTCAACGAGTGCTGAGTTTTGCAGAGTGGAGGAGCCGCCTTGTCCAGGGCACGGGGAACTCCTGCCCCCCCTCCCGGTGCCATCCTTTGCTTGGAAAAGCCGGTTAAGCTGCTATGCGGCACGGCTGGCATCGCATGAGAAACCGCATCCCTGACCTCCTCCAGCCCTCGCATCATCAGCAGTGCCCCGGCATGCAGGGAGCAGAGCTTAGATCAGCTCACCAGTATTCGCACTGGTACAGCGGGACTGGAGAACAAGACCCTGGGCACGTCCCAGTCCAGCAGACGATGATGGCAGGACCAGCCCAAAGAACCGGCTGCAGGGCAGAGCAATGGACCATGCCAAGCCAGCGCGTTCCTCGAGGAGGTTCGGGGGTCCTGCGCAGCCTGTTTTGCTGACAGTCAGGCTTTGCAATGGCCACCGAGATGTTCCTCAAGGTGCTGGGGCACACAGCGGCCTTTGCACAGGAGAGGCGCTCCAAGAGGGAGAGCAGGAGAGGGCCCAGCAGGAGCTGGAAGTGGGGACAGACCCCACTCTGTGCCTGCCCAGAGCTGAAGGTGTTTGGGGCAGTGACCCCCATGCACTGACGTCCCCTTCAGCCTTCTCCTGCCATCGGGGCTTTTATCGGCTCTGGGAAGAAAGGGAACAAGACCTTGGAGCTAATCCAAGAGGCAGCCCCTGCCTTGGGCAGAAAGACTCTTTGAGGGTGTTGGAGACACCCTACCTGGGCTCGCACGCCCAGGGCAGCTTTTGATGATCACGGCGGGCTTTGCAGACACAGAGCAGAGACGGCACTAAGTAGGGGCATGTGCACTGCACAAATCTGCCACCACATGTACAGAAAAGGAAGCAAATGCAAAGGATTTACAAAAAGTCTTAATTTTTGGAGAACCATAAGAGAAACATCACTGCCCATGGTTACAGGCGTTACATTATCGGTGTCACACGCTCAAGCCCTTGGCTCCAGGTGTGAAGGCTTATACAGCTCGTCTTCTCAACCTCCTCAGACCCAAGAAGCCACGCATGTGGCTGGGGAAAGTCTCTGTGACTCAGGGCTGGGTGTCATCATGCCCGATAATTGCCCCATCACACCATCACGTGCAGCCAGCGCAACACAGGATGATCCCTGTGCGCAGTCAGGACACATCGCACAAGTTCATACGTGATGGGGACACTCGCAGGTGTCTCTGTGCTCACACATACAGTATATATACATCCATACACGCACGTGTTCAAGCTCGGCTATTCTGGGTTCCCCTGCGTTGGAACTGTGCCTCCATGCGTAGCTTTACACGGCAGGCTCACAGCTCCCCCTCCCCAGGTAATTATGGAAATGGTGATTACATCTAACTCTTGCAGAATTAGCACTTTACTTGAAACCGCGATGACTTCATCCCCAGACCCACAGTTTTCCCAGTGGATGTCAGCAGAAGCCAGATCAATTTGTAACTATCCCTAGTTACAGGCCACAGCCACAATCAGAGGCGCAGGTCCCAACGCCGTGGGGCTGGAAGGGGCATTTCTGTGATTGCCCCCCGCCTCACACCCCCATGCAGAGCCCCCAGCAGCTCTATGGCTCATCTGAGGGCCTGAGTTGCTGAGCAAGTAATTCATTACTTGCTCAAAACGAGAGCTTGAGAGCCTGAGAGGAGGTCGCATGGAAGCATCTTTCAGCCTGGGACAAGGGCATGCACCAGCACTGCCGAGGGGACAATGCTAATTAAAACAAAATCATTACAATCAGGGCATGCAGAGCTGGACCTCCCCAAATGAGAGACTGAGTATGCTTTGGACTGGGCACACCACATGTTTATTCCCAATTTGAGCCTCTCTGAACGCCCATCTTACCTAATTCTCTCTGCCCACCCCTTCATCTCCATCACTGCCAGGTCTAATCCTGCAGCAGTGAGTGGAGCCCCCGGGAGCACAACCACCATCCCTCTGGGATAGCCCGGAGAGGTGACTCATCCTGGACCCAGCTTGTCTGGGTGCTGCCATCCTCCCTCCTCCCGATCCCCCTGTGTAATAACACACTGCCACACTTGACAGCTTCCCTTATCTGCTGCCAGGCTGATCAGTTCTGGCTGTAATTTCATGCTGTTATAGGCAATCACACTTGTAAAGCAAAAATCATGGCTGTGTTTCATGGCAGAGGACGTGAAGTCGGCTTTTAAGCGCTGGAGAAATCCTGACTGGGGGCTTCTCCCTCCATCCCTCCACCGGCACCAGCTCGCCCCAGTGTCCCCGCAGCCACCCCCTCCCCATGCCTGCTCCCACTGGGCTCAGACGCTCTTCCCCATCCCAATCCCTCAGGCTTTTGCCAAGACAGCAGCACCCACAGCGGGGCACGCAGGGATACGCTCGGGGACGATCTCAGCACGCAGGCGGAAAGATGAATGACTCTGGGCAGTCATTCATCGCGTGCTTTGCGTTCACCTGGGACCGTGTGTGCAATCGTCGCTGAGCCCTGACCAAGGCCGGGGCAGCACAGGGGCTCTGGCGCAGCAAAAGCAACAAATATATTGAAGATGTTGGTGCAAAACTGCGCCTTTGTGGCAGGGGGCTTAAACAGCACAGTGCTGCTTCTGTCCTGAGCCTTCACTAGCCTTTCGCCGGGTCTCAAATCAGTCCTTTTGCACAGGGATGGGACAGGCAGGTCGTTGGGATCAGAAACCACCCTCCTCCCAAAAGCACGCGCTTCTCCCATGGGATAAATCTGACCTTGGAAAGGCGCTGCCTTGTCCTCCTTGGGCTGGTGAGAGCAGCAGGGAACAGCCAGGACACGGGCAGGTGGCAGCCGATCCTCCAGCTCCTGTCACACCCACCGCGGGGAGAAGATGGGAGCTGTAAGAGCTGAACCTCCCAAGGGCCGAGCAGGGCTATTTTTAGAAATAAAAGAAAGGTTTAAGACATTTGCAGCTGTGTTTTATAACAAGCCGTTTGCAGACTTGCCTATGGGGAGGGATCGCCTCAGGGAGACAGGACCTAACTGAAACCCCATGGCTCAGGGGTGGGCAGGAGAGCACCCCATGCAGAACCCGGCCCTGGGGCACCCCCAGCCTGGCATAAGCCCACGATGTCCCCGTGGGAAGCCGAGCACTCGCTGGGGACGGTCCCACATTGCCCCGAGGACTGGTTATAGCAGAGGGAGCAGCCTGAGTTTGCCCCAGGGTGTTTCCCCATCCATGCTCAGCCCTCACGCACGGGACACGGCCAGGGCTCCCACCCTGCCACGCCGTCCCTGGGGAGCCCAGCGTGCTGCATTCCCTCCCTCATCCGCCAAGGGAGCAGGACTCCAGCCAGCAGGTGAGGGCATTGCTGCAAAACAGGGTTGGGAAGCCCGGCTCTGCTGGTGAAGCTCTCCTTCACTCCCCACCCTGCCCTGAGCAGGGAAGCTGGGCTTCGGCACTATCGGAAGCGCACGCAGGTTATCGAGCCCTGAGCTGGGCTATCTGCTGTTAGCGAGAAATACTCTCGCAAGCCAGCCCTGCGAGCACACAGCTACGCACCATTTGCACAGCGTCAGTCCAGCCATCCTCAGCCCCTGCCATCCTCAGCCCCCTCCACGCCAGCAGCCTCCTTGGGAAGGGCAGCCCCAGCCCTTTTGAATGGCTCTTGGTAACAAGCCCCAGGTGGAAACGATCATCTCCAGCTGGGCTGTGTCCTGGAACTGCTTCTCAGCACCAAAACCTCCTCTGTGCTGTGACGGTGGCAAGGAGCAGGTGGCCAGGTGGTGGCCACCCTGCAGGGGATCTGGGGCAGTCACAGCCTGGCCCAGCTGCCCTTGCATAGAATCACAGAATGGTTTGGGTTGGAAGGGACCCTAAAGCTCATCCAGTGCCACCCCCTGCCCTGGGCAGGGACACCTCCCATCAGACCAGGTTGCTCCAAGCCCCGTCCAACCTGGCCTTGAACCCCTCCAGGGATGGGGCAGCCACAGCTTCTCTGGGCCACCTGGGCCAGGGGCTCACCCCCCTCACAGCAAAGAATTTCTTCCTCAGATCTCATCTAAATCTCCCCTCTTTCAGTTTGAAGCCGTTACCCCTCATCCCATGGCTCCCCTCCCTGCTCCAGAGTCCCTCCCCAGCTTTCCTGGAGCCCCTTTAGGGCCTGGAAGGTCTCCCCGGAGCCTTCTCTTCTCCAGGCTGAACCCCCCCAGCTCTCTCAGCCTGTCCCCACAGCAGAGGGGCTCCAGCCCTCCCAGCATCTCTGTGGCCTTCTCTGGCCCCGCTCCAACAGCTCCATGTCCTTCCTGCGCTGAGGTCTCCAAAGCTGGACACAGTATTCCGCTGCATTTCCCCACAACCCTTCACCATGCACGTCTGCGTCAGCCCCGCGGCTATCGCTGGTGTAGCTGAGTTACCCCCCTACATGCTCTGCGCAGCGCTGGCACCACGTCTGCTGCGGGGCAGATGCACGCTGCCTTCTGGGCACAGCATGTCATGCATCCACCAAACGTCCTCGAGCGCAAGACGCGTGGCTCTGCTCCAGCTGGACAGGAGGCACGCGGGGGCAGAGATCTCCCCATCGCTCCCCAGTCTGGGGGAAGGAGCATGAATGATTCCTGCAGAGCCAACCGCGCCTTGCACCTCCTCACGCAGCCCTGCGCAGACACCTTGTTAGACAGGCAGAGAACGTGCCGCGTGTTTTGGGAAGGAAACAAAACTCCTTATGGCGCTCTCCATCTGGGCTGAAAGGTTGCCTGGAAGGAAGGACAGCCAAGTGCACAGGGCGCCGTACCAGGGCGAGCAAAACCTGTCCCGCTTCCAGCCCAGTCCCCCCGACATGGCTCTGCATCCCTTCCCTCCATATCCCATGTCACCGTTCCCCACCGGTGCTGGGAAGAGGGGCTGGGAGCCACGGGCTCGGTGGGAAGGCACCGCGCCACGGCTCTGCTATCCAGGTATGGCAGGGGAGAGGACGCCGCCGCTGAGGGCAGCCAGGAAAAGGATGCCAGGCTGAGAAGTGATGCAACTTCGGCCATAGCGGGAGGGGAATGAGAGCAGCTCGGCTGAGCCGTGGGGGCTTCTGCGGCGGGGGACATGTTTCTCCACCTGCAACTGGCAATTTTCAGCGATGAGCTGGGGATGGTCCAACCTGCAGCTCGTCTAGCGGGCTGCAAACGCTTAAAAAAACTGCAAACGAAAGTTCGTTGCAAACGAACAAAAAAGCCAATTAAATTCCCAACTTTTTCTTTCCTTCCTGCGAGAAAAGCCAGGGACTCAAACTGCTTTCTCGGGTACTTCTCACCCATGAGCTTTTTATGACCTCATCCTCCACCTTCTTTCGGGACCCTGGGCACCCCAGCTCCCCCGGACCCCAGGCACTCCAGCTCCCCTGGATCCCCATCCCTCTCCTGCCCTCCGGCTCTGGGATCGAGCCCTGCGCTGGCGTGGCCACACTGTTCAGGGCCGGACGCGTCTCAGGAGAGGGATTATTGATCCGCCAGCATCCTGCACTCTGGCGAAAGCCTGCTGCAAAGTTTAATTAATTGATCAGTAAGTGCCCAGAGATCCCCAGATGAAAGAGCCACGTAATTACCGAGTATCATCTGGTGGCACTCAGAGTAATTGCAGTAACTACTGCTCGGGGTTAGCTTTCAGAGGCAGAATTACCTCTGTGTTTAATGTCACCCTCCAGGGACAAACGATATTCTCCCTGTGCTGTACAGAAGGGACTGGAGAGCTTGGGTCTGGAAAATCCCATCCCCAGGATGCTGGTGCTCAAGGAAATGCTGAGGAGCTGCTCTTCAGCCTCCAGACTCGAAGTGGGGACCTTTCGGACCACGGAATCGTTCAGGTTGGACAGGATCACCTGAGATCTCCTGGTCCAGCCCCGTCAGTAACCCCATCAATCAACCACCCATCACCAGGACCGAGGAAGCCCATTGAACATCTCGGGGTTTGGGCAGCAGCGCTGATGTGAAACTGCTCTCGCACAAGCGAAAGGACTCTCCTGCGGGGAAGCCCTTGGCAGGGCTGGTCCCCAGCATGCCCCAGGGACCTGGGGACCGCGGTTTTCCAGAGGAAGGCGCTGGAGCCTAAAAAAATGGTGGTTATGCAGAAATTCATCTCCATGTGGGTTTCTCTGACAATTCCCAGCCTTATTTTAGATTTTTACGGTCTGCTATAAAAGCTGTTATAGTAAATTATTAGACCTACATGTGGGCTGTCAGGAGGCTTTCTTACATTTTAAATCCCCCACAATGTTGTTAACTCGTTGCACTCAGCTGGGCCGTGTGGACCACGTCCCTCCAGCCATGCCCCTGTGCTCTGCCCCCCACAAGGCGTGTGGGGCTGGAGCCGTGTCCCCCTGTGACCACACCGGGCTCACAGGGGGACAAACACACCTGCAGGGAGAGGGAAAGCTTGGGGTGGTATCCTGAAAATGAGAGCTGTGCTTTGGAGGAGAGGTGGGGATGCCAAAATGGTATCAGCAGGATGCCGTTGTTCCTGGAGATATTTGGGATAGACATCCACTGCTGGGTTGCCCCAGAGCAGAGCTGGTTCTGCACAGTCAGTGGGTGCTGTTACCTGAAACACAGGGAAGAAAAGCGGCTGGGGACACCCCAGTGCTGGAGAGAAAGCTGTGCCCTGGCCAAGCAGCAGCACCAGTAAGAGCATCCCCATTCACCACACTGGTAACAGCATCACCATTCCCAGCACCGGTAAGAGCATCCCCATTCACCACACTGGTAACAGCATCACCATTCCCAGCACCGGTAAGAGCATCCCCATTCACCGCACTGGTAACAGCACCAGCATGCCCAGCACCAGTAAGAGCATCCCCATTCACCACACTGGTAAGAGCGTCACCATTCCCAGCGCTGGTAAGAGCATCCCCATTCACCGCACTGGTAAGAGCGTCACCATTCCCAGCACTGGTAAGAGCATCCCCATTCACCGCACTGGTAAGAGCGTCACCATTCCCAGCACTGGTAAGAGCATCCCCATTCACCGCACTGGTAAGAGCGTCACCATTCCCAGCACCGGTAAGAGCATCCCCATTCACCACACCAGTAACAGCGTCACCATTCCCAGCACTAAGAGCATCACCATTCCCAGCACTGGTAAGAGCATCCCCATTCACCGCACTGGTAAGAGCATCACCGTTCCCAGCACCAGTAAGAGCACCACCATTGACCGCACTGGTAAAAGCAACACCATTCCCCACTTCAAGGGCAGCTGCCCCAAGCTTGGCTGAAGCCCGAGGGCAGACGCAGCCCCAGGACAATCTTTTTGCAGCTGAAGCTGCTGCAGCCAGTTATTCCCCCCGAATTCCACTTCCCACGATTCCTGTGCGAGGATACTAAGACAGGTCCATGTGGGATGACATTAAGGTTTCCAGAGATGTATCCTCAGCTTCACCTCTTCAGTCCCAGCTGGTAACAGTATAAAAGCGTACAACAAACGCTGTGGGTATTTTATATGAAGGGGCATCGCCAACACCAGGACACGCCGGGCTCGGGAGGCAGCGAGCGTGCGGGGAGCCCGGGCTGCATGCAGCATGCCTTACCCCACGGAGCTTTGCCCAGGGGTATAAAAACCTCTTGGGAGTCAAAAATACTCCTCACTAAGCCATCCTAACAGCCAGGGCAGGGGAAAGAGGAACAGTATTTGCTTCTGCTGGTGAACACAAAGCAAAAAACCTCTCTTGGGTGCTCGGGAAAGTTTTACAAATTTCACTGGTTTATTCTATTAACCCTATGGCTGCTCCAGGGAGCCCAGCCATCATGTCTGCAATAACGTGACCTCCCTTTAACCCGCAGACACCGCTCCTTCCCCGCTCTCCCAGCCTCTCGCCAGCGCACAGCCCGTCCCCAGCCCTGCCCAAGCCGCAGCTACGTGCTTTGGTGCAATCTCGGGGCGAGAGGCCAGGGCAGGACATCTCCCCAGGGGCCAAAAAGAGCTGAGCTGCCATCGAATGCACTCGTGTCATTCCGCTGACAGTCACAGCAGGCTCGTTGCTTTGCACGGCAATTAGCTGCAACTGCAAAAGGGCTTCCGCAGCGTTTTACCACCCGCGGGAGGGTAGGAGCTGCGCGGCGGTGCCGAGCTCTTTGGGCAACGCATCGCAGAACGACTTGAAAATGTCACTTAGTGCCGTTGTGTTTCCCTGATGGGCAACTAAACTTGCTGAGCTGGCAGGCGGCCGGAGCTGTGATCCCTGCTGCACCGCTGCGCTTGTCTTCCTTGGCGGGGAGGGATGCCACTGCTGGGGACTGTCCCTTCGCAGGGCCTGCCCGTGCCCTCACACCCTCATCTCCATCCTGCCGCTCGCTCGGGGGCTCTGGGACCCCCAGCTCTCGCTGCCGTACCGGGGCTGGCTTCGCCTGATTGGAAACCTCAGCTGGAGCCACCCCGGGGAGGTGCCTCAGTCCGTGTCTGATGAGACGAGGTGACTCACAGCGAGTGGGCAGTGGACGTGTGCCCAGCTAGCATCCTTCCTCTGCGGCGTTTCCCTGACCCTTTGCCTTGAAATACGTCTGTAATAAAGCTGCACGTGAGTAGAGCTGCAGGGTTTTATGAGCGGTGCTGCTGCAGACACCCCTGGAGAGCCCCGAGCCCTTTCCAGGTGCGATGCAGCCAGCAAGAGCAGCGCTGGGTTTTGGGCAGCCGTCACCCGGAGCTGCCTCCGAGGTGGAAGCGTTTTCCTCCCGCAGCTACGTGAGGTTTGAGGACGGCAGAGCGCGACCTGCGGCGGAGGCAGTGTCGATCGCCGGGTGCCCCAGGCAGCAGTGACAGCCCCGGGAGTGGGGTGTCTACAGCAAGGCCACGCACAGAAACCCCGCGCGTGGTTTCTCTGAGCTGGCTGGAGAGACTTGGCCACAGGGTGGGCCAAGGAGGGAGCCCTGAAGTTAAGCCAGGAGGAATCCAGCTGCTCCTGCAAGTATACAGCTTCGGGGCAACGACTGCTCTCTTCCCAGGAGGAGCGATGTAGGCACAGAGGAGTTTAACACCGGCACGGAGCCCTTGCTCTGCTCTCTGCAAAGAGCTTGTCCTCTTGCGGGACACGTGCATATAAGGGAGAGAAGGAAAAATAATCTCTTCTGTTGCAGTTGTCACCGTCATCAACGGTACAAGTGCAGCTACGTGTCTCAAGAGACCTTTCTGCTCTGGGGCTTGTACGTACCGAGGGTTAAAAGCAAGCCTGCAGCCCGCCAAAGCCCCTTCCATGACAACTGCTTCTCTCTGCCAAGCATCTCAACACCCGGCCAAGAGCGTCATCTGAACACACGCGGCTTCGTGCTGATTGTAACGGAGGCACTGGGGGACGTAACTGGTTATCGGTGGCTGCACACCGGCCCAAGTGCCCTTCGGCTCTCCCTCCTGGACGGATGGCTGCCATCCTGCGTGGCATCTCAGCCCCGCTCGACGTGGCTAGCAAAGCAGCGCCTGCTCCCATCCGTCCGTGCGGGCACTAGCCCCCGGGTACGGGCTGCAGGCGGCAGATGGGCAGGACCGTGGCTGGCAGCTCCTTGGCCCTGTGGAGCGTGTGCCACGAAGAGGTGGCGAGAGCCGGTCCTTTCGGAGGGGCACAGGCGCCGCTTGCGACATGCCGGAGCCACAGGGAATAACGCCGGGGGCTTTCAGACGAGGGGCTATTCGCTGCACAAGCATTTATCAAAAGCCCCCTGCCGCCCCTCCCCTCCCCAGCAGGCAGGGCAGGGGGGTTAATGGGCACCATTACACAGCAAACTAGGCAGAAAGATTTGCATTTGTTGGCGAGAGAGATTTCCTTACTAGATGGTTTGTGTTTGCAGTACATTAGCTAATCTCATTTCAGCTTGCGCTACATCTCCCACCGTGCGAATGCACTCGCGCACACACACACACTGCGATGCTGAAGCCCTGCCAGGGCCCCACACATGTTGTTTCCACTCTGCCTGCTCCTCCCTCCTCCCCAACCTCCCTTTCCGAGTCGTGCCTGGATCCCCACGGAGTCCCCCAGGCGCTGATGCCTCCGCAAACAGGGAAGGACCACGGGGCTGGGGTCCCCATGCCTTCGCACGCCGGCTGCCGTGGCACGGTGCCGGAGCTGGCGGTATGGCAGAGCCGGGCTCGCCGCCCACCCTTCCGAATCACTCAGAGCAAAGCCCTGCACAGAGCCGTGGATGGATCCGGGAGCACAGAGCCACGGACGGATCCTGGAGCACAGAACCACAGGGCTGGCGCTGAGGGAAGAGCTGCCGGATCCCATAACCAGCTGTATGAAGCACCGGGAACCAACACTGGACCTTCCGGCCTCGGCAAATCCCTGTGCACAGGACTCTGAGCAGGTGCTGGGAGCCAAAGTACTGTTATTTCAGAGGACGCATTTATATAGCAGCACTTAGTGACTGCTGGTAGGTTTATTACCAACCCCTCATCATACTGACACACTCAGCAGTGTGAAGTTAGAGCAAGCCTCGATAATAGCTCTGTGCAAGCGAAACGTTATTATTTTTTGCTAAGATCCCTGGGAATGAATAGGCCTGTACCCGCGTAACCTCGCAGCCGGTGCCACAGGACGGGACGCGTGCCCGCACCCTGGGTGGGGGTGGCAAAGGGCAGGGGACCCCCACGGACCTCCCCGCTCGAGGCAGAGTGCAAGAGCTGACCCAGCCACAGTCGCAGGGACTGCGTGTCTTAGGGGCGTTTCTCTTAAAACCACTGAAAATCACCCGCCCAAAGGCACTTTGCGGGCGGAGGGACAAGTCCGGAGGCAGTTAATGGCTTTCCACCTGCGGGAGCTGCAGAAACGCTACCAACAAAGCACGGGCTCTGCTGCCAAGCTCTTACAAGCTAATCAATTAAAGCATCACAGCTTGGAAGACGGGTCAGAGCAAAGCAGCACAGTATGGATTTTCTTTTTTCATTAGAAGAGCTTTAGAACAAATCCCCTTTTCCCCCACAAAAAGAGCAACCAGCCCCTGCAGAGAAAACCAGCCCCGGGGCACCGCAGAGTGCCCGCGGGTGGGCTTGGGGGGGGACTGCTGCCTTCCTGGCAAGGCACAACCACTCACTGCCCTTGTCCTGCTCCCTCTGCCACCCGGTCCATGGGTGCTGGCACCCTGGGTGATGCCCAAAGCACGGTATGTCCCTGCTGGCCCGTGGCCGCGCTGCTGGCCGAGGCACAGAGCCCATCAGGAATTTGCCATGCGGGAGGGCTGCCGCCGCCCCTCTGCAATGCCTGGGTTAAGTAAAGCCCTGCTCCTTGCTCCAGCTGCAGGAGCTGCCCTCACAACAGGGGCTTTCTCTGACCTGGGTGATGCCAACCGCTTTTCCCACTGCAGAGGGACCCTCCAGTCCCTCAAATCTCCGAGTCCGTTCCACCGCTGCCGAGAGCACAGCTTCCCCCGCCCCAAGGCCCTCTGTTTCATGGCACAGAAATCAGCTTTTGACTGGCTAGACTACATCTGGTTTAATAATTCATCCCGCGCTGTGATCCGGGTTGCGCCGTAAGACCGCACGTCTCCGCACAAGTTAACCAGCCTGCTAATCTCCCGCTTGTAAATCTAATGACTAGTGATTTCATATTTACCTGCAGATCATAAGTGAGAACGTGAAGCGGTGACAGAGCTAAGCACCAGTTCTTAACGGGCTCATTAATAATTCCTCCATTTGAAGACGACTCCTCATCGCTGTTCTCCGGGATCTGTCAATGAGCTGGTTCTTAGCCCACTTAAGATGCACTGCACTGATACTGCATCATGCTGCTTTTCATGAGAATACTGCTTGATACCACATCAAATACATTACAACAACCTATAACAGCAATTCAGATACCTTCTTCCATCAAATGCATAATCTCTTCAAAGATTGCAATCAGCTGTTTGACAAAATCTGGTTTTCATAATGCCATGGTTACTGGTGTTAATAGTAATCTGTTCTTTCTTTCTTTTCCCCTCTTTCCCTTATTTCACTGTCCCTTTCTCTTTACCCATCACCAGTCTGTGCTGCATTGGTGCCATGGCAGGGCTCGCTGGCTCTCTCCAGCCTCTCCAGCGTCTCAGGGGTTATTCACAATCAGCATCACTGAGAGATGCTGATTGCATCGCCTCCTGTGGGGAAATTGCTTGGACCAGCTGGATTAAAAATATTTATGTGTGGTCAGCGCTGAGGGCCAAGGTCTGCGCCCAGCCTGTCCCACAGACACCTCCAGCCCTCCCTGGGACATTCCTGCTCACCTCCAGGTGCTGAGCACCCAGGGACTCCAAAAAGCATGAGGAGACACTGGTGTGAGAACTGCAGAACATCTTCCCAGAGGCAATTAATAGGTTATGGTAAGCGCACAATAATGCAGAGGCAAAGAAACCACTTTTTCTAGATGCTGGTAGGATAGCACTAAAGTCACGCTGCGCTTTGCCTGACTTAAAAAAAAAAAAAAAGAAGCTCTAACGAAATTTCTTTTTATTCGTCAAGGAAAAATTGCTAGCGAGGGCAACATAACTCTGTGCGCTCATGAATTTACAAATTCGGTTTTTCGTATCAGTAACAGTATCTGATGCAGAGTAACTTGCAATTTGTATGGGACGTAGTGAGTAAATACCAGCAGTGTCCTGGCGCGAATACCAATGCTGAAAGGCATACGGGGAAGGGAGGCCCAGGTAGGAAAGCCTCAACAGAGCAGGTATTTTTTGGCAGCTGGCAGTGTGCAGAAGGCAGTTTTCTCCGGGCACTTGTGGACATGATGGGCTGGCTGTATGGGCTGGCCACGGAGCTCGGACATGGAGGTCAGGCACCAACTCCCCCTGCCTGCTTTGCCTGATGCAAATCCTGCCAGAACAAAACAAAACTGAAAATCACAACTGAAAAGTCTTTAAAAAACTTTTGGCCAGCACAGCGCAGCAGTGAGCTATGGATATGGCAATTAGAACAGCAATATTGCCTTGGTAAAGAGCCTGTTATCCATGGATGGGAGGGGGTTGGAAGAGCTGCAGTGCCTGAAGCTGGTGGGAGCCTCTCTGGGTGCTGCCGTGAGGAGCTTTGGTTAATTGAGACATGAATTATGCATAGAGGATAAAACAATGTCCTGTTTTATGGCTGGGGAATTAAGGTGCCACGGGCGCAGGTAGGTGCTCCCAGGCTTCATCCCTGCTGCGCGATGAAAGCCCTTGCTCCGATGACGGGATGGCTCCCTGGGATGTGCCGTGGGGACTCGTCCCTGCAAAGCTGTGCCGCGACCGATGGCCCACGCAGGGGCATTGCATCGCGGAGGGATGCTGAGGTGGGGTGCAGAGGGGGTGCTGTGGGTCACAGCCCCCCTGCTCGGCCGAGGAGCAGCCCCGGGGCCAGGTCACCCAGCACCCCAGGCAGGGTGCCCGCGGGGTCCCTTCCCTCCCGCTCTGCGGGGACGCCGCTGCCTGCCATCCCCGCAGCGGGTTTGTTTCCCTCAGCTCCCTCCAAACCCCAATGGGCAATAGAAAGCCTATTTTTGAGCCGTGCAAAGTCTTCTCCTGTTGACAAGGAACAAGGACTTCCCTCCTGAAAGGGCCCCCAGCTGTGCCCGCGGGCACTCGCTCAAAGGGGCTGGAACCGAGCCTGCCTTTGGCCTCAAACCCCCCATTCAGCGCTGGCGTTTGTAAGGCAGAGCAGGGAGGCAGCCCGCTCCCAAAGCCAAAGGCTGGAGTGGCTCTGCCATCTCAGAGGGACAAAGGCCTTTTCTGCCCTGGGACAATATTGCCACTCACCAGCGATGCCCCCCAGCCAGCGCAGCCTGGAGACCGCTCCTCAGAGCCACCATTCAGCTTCGCTGCAGGAGACCTCAGCTTCCAAATCTAAAGACGAGGTTATTTTTCTGCTTCCTCCTGCCATTGAAGCTCCTCTGGGCACCGCAGAGGAGGCACGGGGGGAAGCTTGCAAGAAAGCTACAGGCAGGAGGCTGGCCCTGTATCTGCCCCAAGAGCCTGGGGGTAGGGGGGCAGGAGCCTGGCACCACACGCCTGCCCCTGTGCCCCCCTCACAGGACTCCCCCCTTCACACCACGGAGCAGCTGCACTGGGCTGGGCCCTAAACAGGAGCCTTGGCGAGCTGTGGGGCAGCTTGGTGCAGGTCTGGAGCCAGGAGCCCCAGAGGTACCCTGGTTGGGGTCTGTCCTCCCAGCACCTCTGTCCCCCTCTCCCACCCGGGGCTGCCCTGCACCCCACAAGCACCAGGGGAAACCCACCTTGCTGCTGACCGATGGCATCTCTGCTCTGAGCCTCTGCCCTCTTTACACAGGCACTGGGGAAAGGGACCGGCACCCAACTCGCTTTTAAGCCATGAGATGCTCTTCAACCAGGTTTCTGGTAGCTCAGGGTGGAGGTCTCAGCTCATCAGGAGAAACTGCTGTGCCCAGACTGGGAAAGCTCCTTCCTGCAGCACTGGAGGTACCACCGTGGCCACCCACGCCTGGGACATGCTGCTGGAGCATGGCTGCTGCAGGTTTGCTCTCTGCATCCCTGCTGGGCCGCAGCTGCTGCATCCCCACCCGCCCGGCACCGCTGACCGGCAGCCAGCAGTGATGCTCCGGCCTGGGCGCAGGGAGGACCTGGCTGTCCCTGCAGGGGACACCCTCAGGGCTGGGGACGAGGACCCAGGGATGTGTCACGGTCCATAAAATCACCAGGTGCAGCCAAGGGTTGCCAGCCTCTCAGCTGACCAGGGGAGGCAGCTTGTCAGCGCTTCTGCAGGCTGGGCACTCGGGGAGGTTCATGTTATGGTGGGGGAAGAGTAAAACCTGCAACGATGGTGGCTTCCTTGCTGGCAGCACAGCAAACACCATGGGTGAAACCCCTGCACCCCCCCTGCCCGGATGGAGGCAGCCATCCCTGGGTGTGCGGACACACAGACAGTGTCTTGTGTCGTCCTTGCTCTTGCACTCGCAGGTTTCTGCACGGTGAACGACCCCTCTCGGCGGCTGTGCCCGTGCTGTGCCAAGTGCCAGCCCAGTCTCTGCCCACCGACGTGGCAGCGGCCGCCTGGGAGGTGCTGGTGGGCTCCGGTGGCTGCAGGCGTCGGTCCCAGGTGCTGCCAGGCTGTGGGATGTTTCCCGCAAGGCAGATGTGTCCGAGCGCTCCTTGGGCGATGCCAGGCTGGATGGAGACCCCGTCCAGCGCCACTCCTGCCCCGCGAAGCGCAGGGAGCTGAGAGCGTATGGCGATCGATAGGTGTAACTGCAGAGCAAATGCAGCAGCGCTGGGCTGCTGCATCACCATCATGAAAATAAATGAGAGATTGATTTTCCAGGCGGTTTGGATCCCATAGATCTCACCAGCTGTGACAAGTGGAGCGCAGGCATGGCCGGCACGGCGGGGCTGACACCTGCCTGTGCTCCTGTGCACCAAGGAGAGGGGGGCAGCTGCGAAGCGGCTGGAGACACGGGGACCCTGAAAGAGGGGCAAAGCAGGTCTGAGGGGCTTCAGGTTCTCGCTGGCATTGCAGGGGACAGACCCCGAGTGGGGAATCCGGCGAGGCTGGGGACAACGGGAGGGATGGGGAAGCGTGGCACCCCCTGCTCCCCCACGGGAGCCCCCGGCTCACCGGCACGTGGCCGCCGCAGCCCGACGCGACGCCAGCATCAGCCGCAGCCCAAACCGTGGTGAGCTGCGCTTGTCTGCTCACCAGAAAGGCACCGTCTTTCTTGTAATGTCTTATCTTCAAGCTTCTCTCGCTAAGTCACATCTGACTTAATTATGGTAATTAAGATTGACGTTAATACAAGATTAAAATGTGAAATTAAAATTAGCTGTGAAAGTTATCTGAATTTTTAGTGTGCTTATTGATTTTCTTCACTGTTAATCAAAGGTCTGAGGTAACTGCCGATGTACATGATGCTAATTAGAGCAATGCCCACTAAAGTGGCCTCAGGAGACGCTTCTCTATTTCCTTTCGAATAGCCCAGCTTTCTGACCACGCAAACATCTCCATCCCTGACGCGCTCCCTCAAGCGCTGCTGGAGGAGCAATAACAATTTCTCCTTTTCTTACGTGCACCCCTGTGGCTGCCTGTCCTGCCTGCTCCCGCAGCCACCGTCTCGCCCGCTCCTGTCGGCAGCGCTCCCTGTACGCAGCCGGACTGCGCTCCTGGCGATGCACGGCGATGCATGGTGATGTGCAGTGATGCACGGCGATGCACGGTGATGTGCGGCAACGCACGGTGATGCACACTGATGCACAGCGATGCACGGCGATGTGCGGCGACGCACGGTGATGCACGGTACTGAGGGAGCCGGTCCGGCTGGAGGGGGCTGAGGGCGGCGTGTCCCGGCTGCAGGCAGGAGGACCCTGATGTTTCGGCGGGGGCAGCCAGAGCACGGTGCCGTGAGGAGGGCTGAGGCTGCCGGCTCGCCTGCCGTGCACATCGCCCTTGTTTCTCAGCCTGAAATTTCACAGGCCATTAGGCCTCGGCGCTGGCTGTGCGGGGAGGCTGCAGGAGGAAAATTATTCAAATCACCCTGTTACACACCAGCTATGGGGAGCGCATCCTGCAGTGCATCCCCCTCGATGTGCTCCCTCCTCCCCACTGCCTCCCAGCTTGCCCAAGACCCCAGCGAAGCTGCTGGAGGCACAGGGGGACCCCAGCACCTCTGCGAGACCCCCGGGCTCACTGAGCAGCGCCGTCCCCAGCAGCCGCTGACACCTCCTTGGGCGCAGGGGCCATGGGGAATCGGGAAATGCACCCCAAGAGCCCTGCTGGCTCTCGGCAGAGCAACGGCAAACACCATGCCAGGCCCCGGGTACCAGGCGTCGTGTCCCAGGCTCGTGGGATGTTGCATTCCCTAATCCCGGCTGATGAGCCGAGGCTTGAGCTTAACCGTTCCCTCTCCATCACTAACAACTTTTGCCACTTAGTGAGCATTTCTGCATTACAAATACAGCACTTGTTCTTTTTTCCTGCCTGTTACCATGGCACTGGTGTTATTATCTGGCTATCTTAGGAGTTTACTACAATGCAGATGAACACAATAAAAACCACTCAAGGAAAACTGCTAAATGAGAGACAACTTTTATCTTTAATAACGGCAGGTTGGGAGGGAAGCCGGGGATGGAGCAGAGGAGGGACCAGAGCAGGCTGCGCTCGCTCTGCCGCAGATAGCTTTGTTAGACCAAATTAAACCTCTGAGCAAGCGAATCCCACTTTGTATATGAAAATGACGGTGTTAAATAATATACTGCACCTCTCGGTGATTTCTCTCCCTTTCTTATTTTGTCCTTCTCTCGCCTGCTGCCCAACTGCTCCCAGCTGGCAGCAGCTAGGAGTGACACAGGGAATGCAAATGACCCGGCTGCCTGCACAGCCTGCTTCACGCTCCTCAAAATCCCCCGGCTGCTGCTTCTCCTGCTTGCACCGGTGTCGGGTGGAGGAAGTCTGCAGAGCCCAGCAGGGAAAAAGGCAGCAGGATCAGTCCCCGTGTTTGGACGGTTTCTTGACTTGATGTGTTCTGCGTGGTGGCATTTGTAGTGATACCAGTATGTGATTATTGTTGCTGAGGTAACCAAATCAGTGTAATTGCTGTCTCAAAGGTAGCAGGGACTTCTCAGATGGCAGCATCAACAAACTGGCTATTTGAGGGAAAGGCCGGCCTCCGTCTTGTGGTGTTTGACACTCGTGTCGTGCTTCGTGACATTGTTCTGGCTATTTGACTTGACAGGCAGAGTGGCTGGGAGGACCAGGCAACTCTCCCCAGGAGGTGACTTACAGTAAACATTTCAGGGTAGGATTTGGGATTTCAAAAGAATGAAGCCTCCGTTCCTGTTCTTATCAAAGGCAGTGTAATTACACCATGTGCTCTGACGGGCTCAGGAGGGCCTGTTGGAAGCTCTCAGCTTACTGCAGCTGCGGTGGCCTGGGCAGGGGGGACGGGCAGGACCAGACCGGGCAGGGAGCTCCTGGGAGCCATCAGGCCCCTGGTCCTACCCATAGGCGAGGGGGTTGTGGAGCTCCAGGACTGGGGCTGGGGTGCTGAGCGGGGATTGCTTGTGTGCTGCTTCTTTTGCTGCAGGGCTGAGGAGACTCTAATGGCCACCCATGGCCATGGTGCCAGCCACATGTTATGGGGGGGGGCCCTGCTCAGCCTCCACAAATTGTGAACTCTCATGTGCCCAGCGCCTATCACCCCACCATGGCTGGTTAGGTCGCAGCTTGCAGCTCCATCCCAGCCCGGCTTCTCTGGCTCCAGCAGCAGGACCAGAGCCTGGTGCCTCCATGATCCCAAGGTGGGGCATGGGGCCTGTATCAGCCCCCCAGTAGCACCATTACCCTATTCACAGCCTGCATTTGGGGAGCCCGAGGGGAGGGAAGGCTGGGCTGGAGCATGGAGGCCAGAGGGGCTTGGGGTGCTGAGAGGGGCTTTGGATGCCGAGGGGGGCTTTGGATGCCGAGAGGGGTTTGGGGTGCTGAGGCAGGGGGAGCTGGAATGCCGAGAGGGGCTTGGGGTGCTGAGGGTGAGTTTGGGATGCTAAGAGGGGCTTGGGGTGCTATGGCGGGTGTGGGGACAAGGGGCAGTGAGACGATACAAGAGACTGGGCACAGGCTGGGCAGTGGCCTGCAGTGGGGAGCGCTGCCCAGGCTGGGGGTCACTGGGGCTCCTGGAGCCGGGGGGAGCCGGGTTCTGGGGAGGCTGAGGGAAGTCGTAGGGGCCGCGGGAGCCCCGAGATGGAGAAGAACAACGGGTCGGTGGGGCTGGGGCGATCCGTGGGGGGGGGGAAGCCGGGGGAGCCGCGGGCGGGGCCGCAGCTCACGGCGCTGCGCGGGGGCCGGGGCGGCCGCCGGCGCCCTCCCCCGCCGCTCGCTCCGCTCCTCTCCGCGCCCGCTCCGCGCCCAGCCGCGCCGCTCCTCTCCGCCCTCCGCCGCGCCGGCTCCGGCTCCGGCGGCAGCCCCAGCCCCCGCCCCCGGCCCGGCCCCGCTCGGCTCGGCTCGGCTCGGCTCGGCTGGCAGCAGCGCGGAGGCTCCGCCGCGCCCGCCGCCGCCGCCGCACCATGCCGGGGCCCCGCGGGCTCTGCCTGCTCGCCCTGCTGCTGGGCAGCCCCGCGGCCCCGCGCCCAGGTAAGCGGGGCGGAGCGGGGCGGAGCGGGCCGGGGCTGCGGCGCGGAGAGGAGCGGGGCTCCCCGGGCACGGCCGCCGACACCGCCGGGGCCCTGCGCATCCCGGCCGGGGGGGGTGCGAGCGCTGCCGGGGAGGGAGCACCGGCCGGGGCCGGGGTGGGGGGAGGTGTGGATGCAGCCGTGACCGGGGAGGGGGGAGTCGGAGCGGGGAGGGGGCAGCCGGCTCGGGAGGGGCTGCTGGAATCGGCCGTGTCACCCCCGACCGGGGACCCCGCGCTTCTGCTGCTCCTCGGGCCGGGCTGAAACTTCTGGCATTGCTGGGAAAGGACGGCGCCGGCACGGGCACCGGGAGCGGGAGCGGCGCCGGGAGCGGCGGCGGGGCCCGGCAGGACGGCGGCGGCTCAGCACCGCGGGGCGGACAGCTCCCGCCGCCGCCGGGGCCGCTCCGGCCGGCGCCGCTCCCGGGAGCCGCGTCCTAACGGGGACCCGAGGGCTAACGGCGGCCGCGTCCCCCCGGGGAGCCGTGCCGGACCCTCCGCCTCCCTCCCGCAGGGAGAGCAGCCCCATGTCCCTTCCCCCCCTCCGTGTCCCCAGCCCCCGGTGTCCCCAGCCCCCGGTGCCAGGTCGCCGCCGGTGTTCCCATCCCACGGGCTTTGGGGTGGCAGGAGGGCGGCGAGTGTTTTGCCAGGGGCTGCATGTTCATTCCACGTGTTTCACGTTTCCACGCAAATCCGCTCCCTCTCCCTTCCCCACCGCCGCGATGACAGACCTAAGAATAGGCATCGGGACCCGGTTGCGGGTGACTTGACAAAGTCGTTGCAAACTAGCGTGGTGCTTAAAGATCGTGGAACTGGTGCCTGCTCCTGGTTTCTCATAACTGGAAGGCTGCGGGGACAAGGCAGTGGGTTTTGGTGAGCTGCTGGCTGTGGTTACCAATGCGGATTGGTCAGAGGGAGAACGGGAGAGGCCAGCGTTTGCCTGTGCTGCAGTGTTTGTGCAGGGCCTGGGATGCTGACCTCCAGGGCCGATGGTGTGTTTTTAGCAAAGATTAACAGCTCCTGGTGTCAGGAGTGCTGTGCAGTGCTGTCTGCCCGGCTTCGGTTTCTGTTCTTGTGTTGAGATTGCATTGAAAGATTTTGACTTTTTGGTTTTAAGCCTGGCTCTCCATACAGAGATTATATTACAGAATCTATCCTTTATGGATAACAAAACAGAAATGGGTGTAGATTGTGGTATTTCTTCTTTCACCTGCATGGGTCTGTGTTTTGTGTATGGATATGCACGTACACATGAAGGAATCGGATCTGGAGTCTCTATCCAGAATTGTTGGCATCCTGTTTCAGCATCAGAACAAACAGAAAGACCCTCTTCTCCATCGTGTTACACAAACGGTCTTGTCCAGGCCGCTGGTGAGCTGCTGCGGGAGATGTGTGTGCACAGCGATAGTCCCCGTGCTGACATGGGGGGGTCTGGGGGAGCTGGGCAAGCAAACCGAGCGAGTGCAGGGCCCAGTACGGGGCTTACAGCTCAGCCGCTGCCTCATGTCCTGGAGGCAGGAGGGCTGCCCCAGTCCCAAGCACCTGTTGGGAGCACCAGCAGGCAGCTCAGCTCCTCAGGAACAGGATTTGGCCCTTGTGGCAAGCACGATCTGTCATAAATCTCAGGGTAGAAGAACACAGCGTACTGAACTCCTCTTTCCTCGGCAGAGAGGGAGCTGATAAATAGTTGACCCTTTACAAGGTTTGGTGAATTATTGCTGTAAAATCCCAAACTCCTGCACAGGCAGCCCTGGAGCCGGCGGCGACGTGGCAGCTCTCCCTGTTCCCGGGGGGAGGTTTGTCAGTCTGTTTGCAGGAGGTCACAGCCAGGGCCCAGATTAGCAAACCCTGCTGTTCTCAAACTGTGAGGGGGAGCAGGATCAGACCCTGCAGAGAGACGGTTTGCTGTGCTCCATCTGCCCACTTGTTCGGTTCGTTCTTTCAAGAAACAACTAATTTCACATGACTTAACACTGATCAGTTGCTCAGCTGGTGGCTTTTTGGTGCTTTGCACTTGTAAAGCCATTTAGATCAATGGAGAGGAGGTGTGAAAGCCTCTCCTCTCGGCATCCGCTTCCACCCACCCACCAGCACGGAGCAGGCAGCAGTGGCACGTCCCTTCACCAGGGTTTGGTCCAGGAGGCTCCGGGCAGCGGCGTGGTCATCGCCATAGATATTTATTTAGCATCGTGTTGAATGCAGCATGCGAACACGGGGTGTGCGGGCAGGCGGTGTCCAGGCTGGCATCTGCAGGCAGAGGATTTGGGCAGCGCTGCCTGTGCTGCCCGTTTTCTGCCCGCGCTGGGCAAAGCCCGGTGGCTGGGGACGGCCGGACCCCCGGGAGATCCAGGGTTCCTAAACAGACCCCGCTGGGTGAGGTGGTGGCGATGCGGACCTGCGTCCACTAGAGGTTGTGATGAGACCAACAAATCCTCGAGGCTGCGGTGCTGCGAGCAGAAATGCAGCCCGGGGGGGTGCTGAGCACCGGGCTCCTCCGTCGCCCCGACACCTGCCCTCCCCCGTCTTTTCTTCAAGGCGTCGGGACATCTCCAGGCTAGTTGTCACGGCGGAATAGCGAGCCACAGAGGTTCACCCGGCTTGGCGGTGAGCGCAGCACCACGGGAGAATTTTTCCAGAAAATCAGGTGTGTCCGGCAGGATGGAAAACAGAGGGTGAACTCAGCGAGGGCTGCAACAAGTGAGCAGTGCGCTCTCGCTGCAGTCGCAGCACCCCGAGCGGTATCGGCTCGAGCAACAATAATAGCACACAGTCGGGCTGCCAGCGGGCTGCGCGGCCGGAGATAATGGGGAATGGAATTTGTCTGATGGGGAGGTATCAGAGGCCATAATAAATGTCTCCTCTTCCTCCTCTCCTCTTGGCAGAAAGAATGAGGAAAGTCTGGATCAGGAGCAATAAAATGAAAATAATACCTCTTAGCCCTCTCCTTCTCCTGCATTTTTGCCATTATGAGCATAAAAAGATGCTATTTAAAGTGTATGTTTTGTGGATGTTACAGCGTCACAAATGCTTCCTTCTATACATTTTTAACTTCTCTGTCAGCGAGGAATTTGACGCGAGTGTCTGGGGCTGAAGAGGCAGTAAACGTGCTCACTTGGCATCCAGCGTGCCACACAGAGGTCTTAAAAAAGCAGACCGTGTAAAAAGGGAAGCACAGAACGTGTTCGGCGTATAATCCATCCCTCGTAGCTTCGAGTCAGCTTCTGCTGGGTTCTGAAATGAATAGGTAGTAAGTCAGAGATGGGGGGGCACCACGCGCCGAGGTGTGGCAGGGCAGCAGCGTGGGCGTTAGAAGTGACTGGTGTGGGAATGGCACGTCCTGCCAGTGGGCAGGGTTATTCCTGCGGGTATTCGGGGTCAGAGCTGAGCGCTTTGTCATCCCATTTTGTACAAACAGTTGTGTTTTTTGTTGTTTTTTTTTTTTTTAAATGAAATGGGCTCTGTATGACTAAATAACACGCAGCTTTTGATCTAGACTACAAGCTGCTTCAGAAGTCAGTGTATTTTACATCCTCTGTCGCTGCAATGAGTACAGCCAGTTCCAGTGGGCTTTGGGAAAAAAAAAAAGACTAACCTTCCGTGAGCAATCCAAAAGTTATTTACTTGATGCGATTTTATTTTTCAAAGATTTGAAAGTGGTTACTGAGCAGTAAAATACGCTCCAAGGAAATCCTGTTACAAAACACAGGCTATATTTTAATTAGCATAACGTGCAGTTACATGGCTGGAACTGGAGCCTGCCAATAAATGTATCTTTCGGGAGTTTAGATAGATGTCTATAGAAAATACAGCATGAGCACTGGCTTTCCAATTTTCCAGTCCATCAGGATGGATTTACACTCTTGTCAGGGGTATGAAATTGCTGAATTCAGCGGTGAGATAGCTCTGTGTCTTTAACCGCTTGACTTGGCAGGCACAGGGTGCTCAGTAAGGCAGGATTGTGTCCCCGCTTCGCGACGAGGGACCCAGCAGGTCTGCAGGGGGATCACCCTGCCCGTCTGGGCACCCCGAGCAGCGCCCGGCCCCCAGGCCCCCCTCAGGGCTTCAGCAGAGCAAGTGCCGGGGTGAACCACGCCGGTACCGAACACAGTGCATTGGGCAACACCGGGGGCCATTGGTGGCACCTGGCCATTCCCCTTCATTAGCCGAGCGATGTTAGTGATGTTTCCAGCAGACTGTTGCTCGGGAGCAGAAACCCCGGGGTGCCACCGGTGCCAGCACCCATGGCAATGGGGATGGAGACCTGCCATCCCTTCAGCCATGGCCTCAGGGGCAGTGGTGGGGAGGAGCGTGTGTCCCAGGGGGGTTTAACTGTACCGGGGGTGTCAGAGCAGGCAGGGCTGCAAACAAAAAGTGCGTCGTGTTGGCCGTGCTGGGCCAGGACCCACGTCCCTTGGGGAGGGCGCAGGCAAAGCCCGGTGAAGCCGCTTTTCCACTGCTGCTTCCAGAGGGAGGTCACACACACGCGGCCAAACCAGCCACAAGAAAACGCCATCAGACTGCTGCCGAAGAGGCACAGAAGGGCAGGGAGCCCCCCTGCTCCCCCCCCCCGGCAGCACCTGCCTTGCAGGGGGCTCGGTGTTCCCGCTGCTGACACAAAGGGAAGAGGTGTTGGGCGAACGATGCGATTCAAAGAGAGACAGAACCACCTTTAACATGTCCTAAGGTAAAAACACCGGATGCTGCGGAGCTGGGGCTCTGTGATCCCGACAGAAGCCTGGGATGTCTCCGGCCGGGCCGTGCAGCAGCGCTGTGAGGCTCTGGGCATGGGTCTGTGCCGCACGCTGCTGCCACACCGAGATGGAGAGCAAAACGCAGGGTGTCAGGAAGGCTCTGGGGAGGCTGCGGTGGGGTGAGGGTGGGTTTGGTGTCACCCTGGCTCAGGTTCCTGCAGTTCAGCTGCTGCTCCTAACTGTCTTCCATGGCTTTCCAGAGCCCTTCCCAAAAGGACCTGTTTCACGAGATCATTTTTCATGTTGATGTGCGTGTGAGAGATGCCTGGATCGGATGCACAGAGGAGACCCGCGTGATACAGGTGCCTCAGCTGCTCTTGCTGCAGCCCAGGGTCCAACTGGGAGTCCGGGTACCCCAGTCTGCACGAGCCAGTATGACGTGAAGGAGAAATGCTTTGCAGAGAGCAGCCTTTTTCCACTGAGGTGCTAAGGGAAGGCGTCCTTCATTTCAGAGGACAGGATGCCAGCTGCCTGTCTGCCTGTCTGTCTGTCTGTTTGGTTTCCCAGCTTGTTGTTATGGATCCTTAACACAAGTTGTTAAGGATGTTCTTGCCCAGCCCCGTGGGGCTGGTCGGCTCTATCCGCGTCCTGCTCAGGTGAAGATCTGCCTGCTGCAGCCCTGCCCGGGCAGGAGAGAAGATCCCAGGACAGACGGACGCTCCTCAGGGATCTTCTGCACTCCAGCCCTGAGCCCGTACCTTTCAGTGGCTCTCCTGAAGAGACCGGAGCTGCTCTGCTCACCCGCTGCCATCCCCCGTGGCAACTGCTGCAGCAACTGCACCGCTGGGAAGAAGAAGAAGAGGAATAAATGAACTTGTGATAGTCACAGCGACCCCCTTGTCACTCAGCTCGGTTATCTCCCGGGCTTCATCCGTAAGGATTTTAGAAATCAGAGATCTACCGGGCTTGGGGGCTGGGGGAGCCTACCAGAGCCTGGGGTGGAAGAGGCAAAGCTGGGAAACAGCTGGAGGAAAGGAGGCTCAGTTTTCACAGCGGAGAGCCAAGCGTTGTGGATTTCTAGCAGAGCCTATGGCATAGGCTTGATAAGCAAGTGCAAGCGTTGCTTATCTTCAACCCGAATCTGTGGCCGTGGTCTCTATGGTTGGGGTGATGCTTGGGCAGTCGCAGCCGGTGCCTCTGTCCCGATGCAGCTCAGTGTGCCCTGGTAGCCCCAGGACCCCTGAGAAACAGAGGTGTGGGTTATTAACAAGGAAATCGGGAAATTTAAAAGTTGGGGGGGGTGCAGCTGGCGCAGAAAGGCAGCACTCCTCCTGCGCTTTCGAGAAGACACTATTTCTGGCCCAACGTCTTTCTTAGATGACATGGATGCGGAATAACGAGCCCTTTGAAGCGTGTTGCAGTGAGTTAGCGTCACGCCGTTAAAGCCGCTGGAGTCGCACTGATTTGTAAAAGCAGGGACCCGGCTGAGTGGCCCAAGCCCTGTCTGCAGCCAGAGCCTGGGGGGGGCAGCGAGCAGGGGGAGCCTGAATTTGCCCCCCTGGTCCCCCCGTGTGAGCAGCCGTCCCAGGCTGGTGGGTGCAAGGGTGCTGAGGGGGGTGACAACCCCGTGGCATGGGGGACCCTCCGCTGCAGCGCGCTGTCCCCGCAGTGGCTGGGGGGGTCAGGGCTGTGGGCACATAGAGGTAACGCCATCCCCCACCTGGGGACCTGCCCTTGCTCAGGGTGGACTTTGTTCCCGGGATGCTGAGAAGCTGCTTCACCCCCTCCCCGTTCCTTCTTCTATTTGCTGTGGTGCAGCTGAGGTGACCTGCTCCCAGTGTGAGCAGAACGCACAGCCCTGATTTAACCACCGTTGGGGTTTTTTTCCCCTTCTTTTTCCTCCTTTTCCTTTCCCCGGGGAGATGCCAGAAAAACAGCTGACCAAAAGGGACCCCGGTGCCGGCTGAACCTGGATCTTTCCTGCTGCCAAACCAAGGAAGGTCTGCCTGGATTCCCCAGGTCTGCGCTGTGCAGGGACAAGCAGAGATTTGTCCAGACCTTTCTCCCTTTTCCCAGGATCCCATTGCCTCCAGTAGAAGGTGGAGATCCCGAGTGACCCCCCCGCCAAGGGCAGGGCTTGGCTCCGCGTCCCCTCTGGCAGGAGCGAGGGGTGCAGAAAGGAAAAGGGCATTAGCAGCCCAGGACAGATGGCTGCAGCGGGAAGGTACAAGGAAACTTCATACAACTGAAAGCCAAGCTCCCGGCGGCGGGGAGGGAACGTATGAGCAGCTTGGCCACCAAACCCAGCTCTGGAGGTGCGATTCCAAATGCAAAGCTTTAGTCTGGAATGGAAAATTTGGTGCCAACTGCAAAGGCATCCAAAAAATTCTAGTGTGACAGAAGGAGTATCTGTGGGGCTGATCCCAGAGCAGCTTAATCTGCTCGGCAAGAAGGATTTTCACGTCTCTGTCTGTCTCACCGTCTTGCACACTTGTGTGTTACGTGCCAAAGCAGGGATCCGAGGTGCTGGGAGTCGTGCTCGGGAGAGGCGGTTCTGCAGGGGCAACCCTGGAGAAGGGACAGCAAACGTGGTCCAGGAGCAGGCAGGAGCCGGCAGGAGCGGGCTGGAGAGGGCAGGAGAGGGCAGGAGCAGGCAGGAGTAGGCAGGCAGGCACCAGTGGGAGCAGTTCTGCTGCGGGTCCCCTCCGGGTAGGGAAGGAGAGGGGATGGTGGAGCCGGCTGGAGGGGTCTCCCCCGGGCTCTCGTTGAGCTCGGTGCAGTTCTGTGAGCAAAGCAAGAAACTGGGGAAGAGATTAAATTAGTCCAAGCATCCAAGCACGAATGAAACAGGAATAACGTAGGGGAAGTGAGGGAACGTTCTGGAAACTGGTCAATTCGTGGTGGTTTCAGAGCTAGTCAGGACGGCTGAAAATATTTAAAATTCAAGAGAGAATCTCCATCTGACTTTTTTTCGGGTGGATTAATGGGGCATGTCAACATTTTGTGGAAGAGATCCTTCATCTTGGGTCGATGGGTGGCTGGGGGACAATACCGGGGGACATCACTTCTGGTACCCTCTGCGCCACCTCCCCGCAGCCCTGCGGCTCACATTTGCTGGTGATGATTTAAATGCAATTTCAGCAAAACTCAGGCAATCCCGGACAGTCCTAAACTTCCATTTGCAAAGATACCAAGTCCCTAAATTGGAAGACTACTCCTGCGTGAGCCCTAACGGCCTCCCAGTGCTCCCAGCACACCAGCAGCATCGCCGCCCACAGCGAGGAGCTCTGCAAACACAGAGCAGATGTCCGCCTGGACACATCAGCCGTCCTTTCCCCCATTGCGCGGGATGCAAACGAGGGAAGGATTTAAAATAAGAAAGGTAGATGGTGCTAACAACGTTAAAAACACGATCCAAGCGTTGCTTTGCTGTTAGCGGGGTGAGGGGGCGCGTGGCTGTGCCAGCCTGGTACCCGGGGTGCCTGGGGAGGGATGCAATGATGCATTCCAGCCCCGAGAGCATCCTTAGAGGCACCAGACTATTCCCAATTCCATCAGAGGGGACGGATCCTGGGGCAACGCTGCCCAAAGCATCACCCGCCTGCAAAGCCACCCCAAAACCCGGCACCCCGAGATGTGGAAAATTCTCTTTAGGGAGCACACAGCCTCCATCAGACAACTTGGTTCCTTTCACCCCTTATCATCCATCCAGATTATTCATGCAGCAGTTTTTAAGTTGCTGTTGGACACTATATTTACATAAATATGTGAGCCAATGAGGTCTAAAACCCTGGTGAGCTCTAAATGGTGTATTAGGTTTTGGAAAGAGGATTTTATCAATTTACTGAGAGTACAAATCAACACAGCAGAATTTACAAACCCATCAAAAAGCGAGGTGACAGTTTGGAATTAATCCTCTGCCCGAGGCACACAATGTACCTCCACAAACATCTCCCAGCATAAATATATTTGAGAAATAGTGAAGGAAAATGTAACTTCTAATGCCTTTGTACGCTGCCAGCGGAACGGCTGCAGCGTCATGGGGGAGATGAATGGAGCTAATGTCATTGGGAAGGTGCTGCCGCCTCCCGCTTTATTTTTATCCAAGACTCAGTCCCCAGCCTGCGTTGAAATATTTCAATTTGTCTTTGTGCCAGAATTTCCCCAAAAGAAAATTTCCCCAATAATCTTTTCTCCTCATTCATTTTCTTAAAAAAAAAAAAAAAAAAATTAAACGTAGTTTCTCCGCACACCCCCTCAACTGCTTGGAGCAGCACCAGCGCCAGCGTGTCATGGGGGGCACAGAGAGGTCTGGGGGTGCCCCTGGGGTCGGGTGGTGTTGGTGGATGGTTGTGGCTTTGGGGATGCAGCTGGCACTGGCTGGGGCCGTTCCTGCGCTGATGGGTGCAGGGCTCAGGGGTTTTCTCGGGTTCAGGGGATGGTCCATGGCCCACGTCCCCTGCCTTGGTCCCAGCCTGGTACCACCGCTGCTGTCCTGGGGGGAGCCGAGCATTTTGGTGTTCGCTGGGCAATAGCTCCTTGCATAAAGAGAGAAAACAGCTTTTGGTCTCCCAAGCCAGCGCAGCATCCTGAAGGCACAAAGATGCCTGCTTCTCCTGAGCCCCTTGGACCACATCTGCGAGAGGCGGTGCGGGACGCGGGCAGCCATCGCCTCTGTCAGGAGCGGGGACTGCTCTCCCGTAAGGGGCTTTAGAGCTGACACTCAGATGAAATCAGTGCGGCAATTTCAATTAAAAGCAAACTTTTCAAGCTACCTAATCAAAAAATATAAAGGCTTCTTTTCAGCTTTTGTTTCCAGTACACAGAGGAGCCCATGCCTGCCAGCGGTGAAATGGCTGTCTTTGTTGTGTAGATGACTGTGAAGGACACAGGCTGTGTTCCCATTTAGGGATGCATTGAGTCTTTCTTGGAATTCATTAGGAAAGGTGGGGAGGGAAGGGTGCAGCAAAACAAGAGCCCTTGCAGCTGCAGCCGGACGCCCTCCTGACAGCCGCTGGAGGGGGGGGGACGACGATCAGCCTGCTGCCCCAGGGGAAAATCTTTTTCGTTTTAACGCTGCAAAGTGTCTTCTACAACACCTGACATTTGAAAGCGTTTTCCGTTCCTCTAGCTGGGGCTTACCTGGAGTGAAAGAGGCTGCACCACCGGTAGCCCACCAGCTTGCTCTCCAGCAGCCCCAGATCTGTCTCCTCGCTAGGACCCGTCTGGTGGAGCAAGAAGGTCTCTGCCAGATGTCAACATCTGCGCCCATCTTCTGCTGGCTTTCGCTAGTCTTGCCTATACCTCAAACTCGCATAGAGAAGAGTTTTGAGGCTCCATGTGCCCACCAGCCGTCACCGCGGGCAGAGCCGTTTTGAGGTGTTAGCCGCACGGCAAAGGACCGGGCAGCGCGTGGCACAGGCTCAGCACCGCTGGCAAAGGCGTGCGGGCACCCTGCCTGCTCCGACAACGGCATCGCTGCTGCTCCATTGCCCTCAGCAACGGTGAGCGCCCGGGAGCCAAGCCATGGCAGAACCAACAGCTCATTCTGCCCGTCGGCGACCCAGCCTTTCCTGCAGGCTCAGGCACCACATCTGGATCCGGGAAAAATATCCCAGCCTCAGGAACCTGCTGGAGTGCCTGTTTGGCTGGCTATGCATGCCATGAGAAGCCAGCCCCTTGCAAAAAAAAAAAAAAAAAAAATATATAAAACCAGCAGAAAGGCGGGCACACCGATGAGAAGAGGGTGATGCTGGGCTGCAGGCAGCTCCGGGGGACCAGCTGGTGGTGGAAGGGGCTGGGGAGATGCTGCGCGGTGCGGAGCGGCCGGCTCCGCTGGCAGGATGCAATGCAGGGCCACCGCAACTCGCTATCGCTCATTGGTACGTTGTCACCCAGCCGCACAAATTGAATTGAGTCATGGCAAATAACGGCTTCTCCAGTGACTCAGATGATCTGCGCTGGCTTCCATGGGCAAGGGCTGTAATTTTCCACGTTTCTGCTCCGCACGCATCGAACTGGCCTCGCAAGAAAAGTCTTTAATTATACAGCATTGCATCTTTGATCAAAACAAGAAGCCTGAACGCATAGCAAAGGCAACAGGCTGCTTACATTCAGGACTAGGACCCCAGAGAGGGAGTCAACTCTGAAAAAGGCATTCGCCTCTGAAAAATTCCTCCCTGAGCCCCCCCAGCACAATTCCCAGCTACAGTCTGGAATAGTCACTGATGGAAAATACACATTACAAGTTTATGCTGAACCTGCTGCTGCTCTCCCTGCTCCCATGAAGTCGGCTGATGTGTTTCTCGTGAGCAAACAGATCTAACCGACAGCCTCCCGACTCCAGATGCTGCTCCCGAAATGCTGCTCCCAAAATGCTGCTATGGACTACACGGCACCTTGCGGGCTCCTCCCGAGCACCCGCAGCAACAGGCGCAGGATGTGACCGTCATTTTGGGGTGGAACAATGCCCAGGGAGAGCCATGGGGTGGTTTGCGAGGGGCAGAGCCTTGGCATCCCTCCCTGCCAGCTCTCAGCGGGACCTGGGGGACCATCCCCACACGGGGACAGCCCAGGTCCCCTTCAGCAGCAGCTGGTCCTTCCCTGAGCATTTAATACTGCACGTCAAGAAGGCAATCCTTAAAAAACAGATTTATTTCTCAGACGTGCCTATTTTAATCATATTACACTGCTATCAAAAGTACATTTAAAATTACGACTACCCTGTAGGAACATAAAGAATAGAAGCAGTAGGAAAAAAAACTTATCCAAGCTGGACAACACACTGTTTTTTATAATTTTCTGATTCGTTACCTACCGGGAAGAACAGAGTCAGGTACTTTCTCACCGCGTTTCCCAATCAGCGGGGTGTGTCAAAAATAATAGTATCACCAGGAAGCACACGCAGGCACCAGCGATGTGACACACAGGTTTTACAAGAATATATATGAGGAACATCTGACAAAGCCCCCCCCCCCCCGGCTCCGCACACCGATTCGAATATCAAAGCTCTTCTGGAGAGGCTTGTCGAGTGCCGCTCCTCCCCGAGCCGGAGCAGAGCGGTGGCTGGGGTGTCACACGCTGCCAGAGCCTCTTTGATGGGAGCAGAAAAGCTGCAAACCGAAGAGGAGGCCCCCCGCAATGCTCCCGCTGCTCAGCCGGGTGCAGCCCCGCACCCGGCACACCCTGTTTCCCAAGGCACCCCCCCGAGACAGGGCTCGTGGTAGGATGATCCTCAAGGGCCGGCATTTAAGGGCTTTCTCGTTTAACTGAATCCAGCTGTGATTAATGAACAACACAGGCGGTCGTTTACATATTAGTGTTTTCTGATTTTTCTATTTAAGGAATTCTTGGGGGTGGGCAAAGCAGATGTTGCCAAGTTGCTTAAAAGGGAGATGTGTTTCCGTGCCCTCCTTCAGCATCCCTATACGTGCAGAGGGGCAGGGAACCCCCCAGAGGGGACACAGCAGGTCTCACCCTGGATGGGGAGGGAGAGGTGAGAGTGCCCCAAGCCTGGTGGGAGCCAGCTGGAGCCTCTGCGTGGGCGCTGGGGACAGGGTGGCATCTCCAGGCAGAGCAGGATGCCCTGGCGGGGGTGGCACAGGAGCGCAGCGGGGAGTTTCCTGCAGCGAGCATCTGCTGCGAGGCACGACGGGAGAGGCAGAGACGGGTCCAGGCGGAGGACCAAGTCCTCTTTGCTTGTTTACGATACCCTTTTAGCCTTCTGCTTCTCCGTTTTGGGGGAAGACGGGAGTTTCCTGGGCGTTGGTGGTGCCCTGGGAGCGGAGGGCCGGGTGCCTCGTCAGGCTCGTTAGCTGGGCGCAGCGGCCGTGCCCGCCATCGCCACCCCAGCAGCCCTCGTGCGCTCTCAACAAAGAGGCTGTCATCTTGTTCCCAATGTACTTGCACCCCCACAAAGACTATCATTATCTTTTCTGATATAATTAAGATCAATCAAATGGAATAATAGAGCAGAGGTCAAGGAAGGCTGTTACTTCCTCGGGGAACAAGGGGCTGCTTTCGTCAGAAATACCAGGGAGCCGGCTTAATTGTTCTAAATTTCAGAAATTAGGAACGTGTGTTATAATTGCACGTCCTTGCGCACTGGAGGGAGGAGGGAGGCTTTGTCTGGGAGCACGCTGCCTGGCCCTGCAGAGAGCTCTTGCCCTGCAGGCTCTGCGTTCCCCCCCCATCACCCCCAGCCCTGGGGGCTGCTGCCACGGGGCAAAACAGCTAAAGCAGCTTTTTCCAGGGTCCCATGGGTCATCCCACCGACACCGGGCTGGTAGGAAACTCTTTTCCCTGTGCCTGCCCAGCTGATGCCATACAGGTGCACATGGAGGGATGCGGAGGTGGCTGGAGCTGAGCGGGGGACCACGGAGGGGACCGGGGGCTGCACCCTGCCCCGGGAATGAAGGTGCCGCTGCTGCTCGCCATGCAGGAGGACCGTGCTTCTCTCCTGTCATCCCGATGGCTAATGAAAATATATTTGCTATCTGTATTAATTAAAATAAAGTGCAGTGGCTCATCATTAGGCTCTGTGGGAGAAGCCGTACATAGGTTATCATCATCCAGCACGACACAGTGCAGAAATGGAATTAGTTCTGCCAGGCCATCTTTAAAACACAAATCACCAATGACTGATACAGCTGACAATTAATTATATAGAAAACAGTGGCTCCGAAAAGGAAACGAGGGCTGAGAGAGGCAGTAGCAGCAGCCCGGCTGCCCTGCAATGATGGACCCGGGGTGGGTTGGGTACCCATAGCGGGGTCCGGGGCAGGGCAGGACAGGGTGGTGAAGCTGCTGCTCTGCCCCCAGCAGAACAACTCTGATTTTATTGAGAAAAAATTAAAAAAAAAATAAAAATAAAAATTAAAGCGTTGAATTTTGTATTTCTTCATCCAAGTCTTGTCTAAAACCAGGCTTATTTCTAAAAATGCGAGCCAGGGCGTCGGTGCATCCCGCAGCACGGCGAGGCTGGACGTGCGGTGCCGTGCCAGGCGCTGCGTACGGAGCTGAGCAGCGGGCTGTGACACGGGGACCTGCCGTGCTGCCAAACCCGAAATTGTTTTGACATAATGAGGATCCGGCAGCCGAAATGCAGTTCATTACTTTCTTTAGAGGGGGGAAAAAAACCTAAGTAACGGAGGAGGTGACTGGCTGACAAACTGCATCACGACTGCCTGGCACTGTTCCGGGCTGTTAAATAGCATTTTGGAGCAGAATGTGCCCTGTCCCTCGGCCGCGTGTTTTTAAGCTGGGATCATTCTGCTTTGCCGGGGTGTGCGGGGCTGGCAGCCGGCACGGGAACGGGATGCGCCGGGCTTTGCCCTAGTTACTAACAGCCTCCGTCGCGCAGACCGTCCCCGTAATCGATGGAGTCCAATAACTGTAATAACCACAAACATCAGTAACCCAACACTTCTCCTGCCTTCCTGATTGCTAGCAGCGGGACTGTTCGCAATCTGTCAGGAATCATTAGATGCCAGAGCTACATAATTTCAGAGGAGTACAACAGGGGTCTTTTCAAGGGCACTACGCCGCGGCAGGCAGCAGGCGGGCAGGCTTCTGCCTGGCCTCCACGAGGGGAGAAAATGCAAAGAAAAACAGCGCTTGGAAAAAAGTCGTGTCCCCCCCTCCCAGGGCAGCTCCTTCGGGGAGATACGGGCTGCAACCGTCGGTGGGACGTACTGACCCCGACGCCTGGCCAGACAAACTGACCGAGCAGGCAGAGCTGAAAGCCCACTTTGTTGCTGGGGAGGGAGAAACGGGCCGTGCACGGGGGCTGGGGGGGTGAAGGCACAGCATGGGGTACAAGGAAACCCCAGCCCGGTCCCCCATCCCTCACCCTCAGCGTCTCCAGCTCTGCTGGCTCTGCCCGCCTCTCCCCAGTGCATGGTGCTGGGCGCTGCGTCCCCGTGGTGGGAAAAGCCCAGTTCCTCCGGCGGGGAGAGCAGAAAATCTCCTGTACCGCTGTGCCAGGCTTCACCTGCGCCCCCCTCATTGCTCTGAGGCACCTCCGCACCCCGGGAAGATGGCCAGGACCTGGTGGGCTTTGGATCCCACCCTGAGATGCCCCAGGGCATCTTTTGGGGTACTCCAAAAAAAAACCCACAAAACCCCATGCTTTTGGGGTAGCCCTGGAAACACCCACAGGAGGACGGGAGCCACAGGCAGTAGCGGTGCTGGCTGCGTCCTCCCCTGCTGCTACGGGGGGAAAAGCAGCGATCTGACCCTGAGGAGGCTGCCTCTATCTGTTCTTCTGTCGGGAGCTTGGACTGGAGCCACTCTGTGATTCCTGTTACATCTTGTGAAAGAAATATAAAGCCTTGCCAAGCAGATTTGGCAAAAGGCAGCTGAGCTCTACCCCATGCCTTCCAGTCGATGCAGAAGCTGCGCTGTTAACTCGGGCAGAAATTGAATCTTGCAGCTCCCCCAGCCCGAGGAGCGCAGGGCAGTGATGCTGCAGTGCGAGAACAGGGCTGTGCCGGTCACCTGGATCTCTAACGTTATATTGTCATCTCCTGTTTCCAGTTCTGGAGTGGAAATCAAATCAAACCAAGCCGTGAACACACTCCAGACAGGTAGAAAAACAGGAGGAGGTTTTGAATAGTCAGATAATCCATGGATGTGACTGCCTGGAAGTGAGAGCATGAATGATTTATAGCCAGGCAGAGAAATAGTCATCTGTTATAATTAGACTAAACTTTGTCTCTCCAGACGTTTTACAACTGTGTATCTCGCAATTGTTTCCCAGCCATCCTCAGATGCAGGGAGTTTTAACTAAACCCCGTGGATGACAGCTGGTGCGGTCTGGTGTGCGTGGCGGGATGCCCTTGCCTGGCCCCTGTCTTGGCCAAGGTAGTGACGGCAGGGACACGAGCGCGGTGCCCTGCTGGGTTGCAGCCCAGCAGGATGGGTGCTCAGGACAGAGACCCGTTCAGAGCCCGCGGTGCTCCCGCAGAGCCCCTGGCTGGCGCGGCAAGGGACACTCCCGGCGCCTGGGGACATCAGTGCCTCGGGGAGAGGAGCTCTCAGGGGGAAAGCCCTTCTGGCCACGTCACACCGACCTCCCCAGCCTGTCAGCAGCCCAGGGGGGGTCCCAGGCAGTAGGGATCACCATGGCACTGTGGTCAGGGCTGCAGACTCCTGGCTCGCTCCCTGCAAGCAACGTCCTGCCTTATAGCAGAGCTGCTGAAGCCTGGACTGGAGTCCTGCTGGGTCTGCTGCATCCCTGCCAGGGCTCCTGAGTCCCTGCCGGGGCTCCTGCATCCCTGCTGCAGCTCCTGCATCCCTGCCGGGGCTCCTGAGTCCCTGCTGCAGCTCCTGCGTCCCTGCCAGGGCTGCTGCATCTCTGCTGCAGCTCATGCGTCCCTGCCAGCGCTCCTGTATCCCTGCTGCAGCTCCTGCATCCCTGCCGGGGCTCCTGTATCCCTGCTGCAGCTCCTGCATCCCTGCTGCATCTCCTGCATCCCTGCCGGGGCTGCTGCATCTCTGCTGCAGCTCCTGCATCCCTGCCGGTGCTCCTGTATCCCTGCTGCAGCTCCTGCATCCCTGCTGGGGCTCCTGTATCCCTGCTGCAGCTCCTGCGTCCCTGCCAGGGCTGTTGCATCCCTGCTGCAGCTCTTGCATCCCTGCCAGGGCTGCTGCATCCCTGCTGCAGCTCTTGCATCTCTGCCAGGGCTGCTGCATCCCTGCTGATGATGCTACATCCTTGCCAGGGCTCCTGTATCCCTGCTGCAGCTCCTGCATCCCTGCCATGGATCCTGCATCCCCTCCATCATCCAAGAGGCAGTGTCAGGGCAGAGCAGCCCTGCCAACGTGTTGGCTCGTGCAGCACAAGCATCGAGAGGCGCTGGCATGGTGTGGAAGGGAGAAAGCCAAGCCCAGCCCAGCCAGGGCAGGAGCTCCTGTGGCATCATGGCCCAGAGCGCAGCACGAGCTGCGTTTCCCGGGGCTGACCTGCTCCCAAAGAGTTAATCACAGCACTTGCTTCTCAAGATCTGCTCCATTGCATTTTAACAGTGATGGGAGATTAATTATTTTAGTCTCAGATAGCTGACTAGAATGGGCTTTTTGTATCTAAATATACTCTCTCTTTAGGAACCCATTTAATTTTATACCCTGATATAGACGACTAGGCTGGATGATTGGTTGAGAAAGAAGGAGCTTCTCTTCCCCTTGTTCAATTTGTATCCTGAAAAACTGCCAAAATACTCCATTTCCTCTCCCTAGGCGGGCACTGAGGAATGAGCATCCCAGCCGCAGAGCCCAGGAGAGCCACAGGATCGATTTGCCTTTGCTCCTTCATCCTTGTGACAACCCCCCCCCCGAGCAAGGACATCAAGGGGGACACAACAGCAGAGGACGAGAGGGAACAGGGGCACGGCAGGTCTCCCCGTCCCCGGGGTGTCTGTGTTTGTCCCTGGCTGGGACCAGCCTGGGGGTGCATCTGGCCGATTTGGCACTGGGGATTTACCAGGAAGACTAGAAAACTCCACAGGAAACTTTCTATTTGCACCTAGCGAGGCTCAGCTTTCAAAAAATTGAATTACTCCTTGAAACCACCCTGATAATTCACTTCAGACAGGCCTATTTGCCCATAACAAGACAGAGTCCATTTCTTTCTTACATTCTGAAATTATAAAAAACTGCAGTGAACTTAAATTAACGTCTGCATCAAAGAAGTGCCGCTATCTCTAATGGCTCTGCTCCCCTGCTCCGTGGTGCCCACCATCTTGTCTATCTCTGCTGAAATATCAGGATAATTAATCACACCCATCAGCTGGGGAGGCAGTGGCGGTGGTACCGAGCCGGGACGAGTCAGCACACGACAGGTCGTATCGTTTCCACGCTGCAAATCTCTTGATTCCTCCGTAATTGGATGAGCCTCTTTAATTCCTCTTCCTCGTTAGCTGCTGCTGCTGCTCCTCCCGCAGCCGAGCAGCGACCTGGCTCGTGGGCACTTGCATCCCTTTGGGAAGGAGCTGGGCATTTCCCATTGCGGGATGGTACATCCCTGGGGACCTTGGGACAGCTCTGCCAGGGATGCTCCATGCCAGGGATGCTGCCGGTGGGAGAGGGGTACCAGGGTGCTGATGCTCAAGGCACAGTGGGGCTGGGGCATCATGGGGACATGGGGACACACAGGCATGGAGCATCCAGGACTCCTGGAGCATGGGAAAGCATCGGCAGGTTCCTCCGAAGCCACAGGAGCTGCAGGTGCCCACACCGAGCTGGTGTTGCCGAAACAAATGCCTGAGAGTCAAAGTCTCATTGATTCCAGCTCCGCGAAGCAGCACTGGGGAAGAAAATCCATTTTCCTTGTAGCTTGGAGAAGTGTGTAATTTCCAGGCATCCGTCAGGCCGCTGTGGATCATTAGAGCAGTTACGAGCTTCTCCGGAGTGCGGAGGGGGAGAGGTCTGCAAGTTTAATTCCCATATTCCTGGCGGTGTCCTTGCTCCCCAGCGAAGCGAGTCAGGCACAAGCAGTACGGATTCGCTGCTAAAGCGGGTTTTTACAGAGCATTTCGTTGTGGAAATATCCCCCCCGCCTGCAAGCCAACCCTGCCGCGGAGCCCAAACCCGCCAATCCCACCCATGACCAGAAACCCCATCACCCACAGCCAGTCCTCGGAGTTTTTCCACCTATCTCGGCCCAGAACTGGGGCCGAGCGTGGACATGGGATTCTGCTGCCACCCAGGACCGTGTCCCAGCCTGTTGTCCCCTGCCAACGCAGCAGGTCCCTGAGCATCTTGCCAACCCCGCTCTGACCACAGGCACCAGTTGCCGATAAAATGCCTTTCCTCTTGCTTGCTTTACTGACAAAGGCATGTTTCCCGCTGGGTGGAGGAGCCGCGGCCGGGCGGGTGTCGGGGAGGAGAGCCCAGTCCTTCCCGGCCACGGGTCCTGGGGCTGGGCACCGCTGCCAGCATCTGTGCGGGTAATGAGGGGTTTCCATGGCAACCTTATTTGAGCATTGCTAGCGACACAGATGTAAATTTTAAAATGAAATATTCAGACCACAGTCCTGTGAGCATAAATAAACCCCTGCACATGGCCAATTTAACAGCATTTTAAAGCAGTTGGGAAACTCCCCAGGGCCCCGGGAGTTTCTAGCATCAGGAAACTCATGAAAACAGCAGGAAAAGCGCCCTGACCCCATCCCACCCTAGTGGCCCCAATAACCAGTCGGGTGCCTGGCTCGAGCCCAGCTCAGCCCCAAGTGCCAAGGCAGGACCAAACCAGCAAGGAAAGATGCTGAAGATGCGGCTCTTGGGGACTGCACAGGAGGGACGTCCAGACACCCACAGGAACACAGACGGGTCCTGAAGCTCCTTGACCTCTGCTGCAGTCTGCTCCCAAGCAAAGCCTGGCCACCCCTCTTCTTCCAAATTACCTGCCTATTAATTGCTCTTTGGGACAGCTGGTGAAGACAGGCTGGCCAGCTCCATCCACCGCAGCCAGCTGTGGAGCCCTGCACACCCCACTGCACCCCAGCGCTGATTTTTAAGAGCCACCTGCTTCGCACAAGCACCGGGAATTGCTCAGAACACTCTTAATGCCCTTGAATATGCAACATCCACGTCCTCCCAGTGAGTCGGACAGAGCGCTGGAGTCTTGGGGCTCCCTGACTGCTGGTCTGTCATCCTCACAGAGCAGAAGGACCTGAGGATGGGCACCGCTCCCGCATCCCTTGTGCCACGCTGGGCACCAAACCGTAGGAGAATTATTTTCCATTTTCCTCTGCCTGCAATACAAATGTTTGGATGAAAGCCATCCGTGAGCTCCTGCCTCGTCGGCTGCAGGTGGCACAAAATAGCCTTTCCGCAGGAAAGCGGCTCAGAAACGCCCGATGCGATGGGCAGATACCGCTCCGGCTGCGTTTGTCTGCGCTCCCACACGGATGACTCACCGATGATCAGATTGCTACTATTTTATTTGCTTACAGGTTGGACTGTCAGGATGCTCTTGAGGAAAACTTTTTTTTGTCCATTGGAAAAAAAACTTAATTCGCTGAAATTGTAACCGCAGGAAAGAGCAGGTTTCAAATCTCCTGTTTGGAGACACGCGGCTATCTAGGCTCTATCAGTCTGTTTTGACATTTTGAAAACGAAAAGCTGTTTTGATTCAGGTTTTTCTACTCTTCAAGATTTAAGGCAAAAATCTTTTAAAATCTGAAACCAAACCAAAGCATTTCCAATCCATCACACCGGAGTGTTTTGACGGACCCAACCTGCTATTTTTCATCTCTCCGATTCACACTCAAACCCTCTCTCTTTTTTTCCTCCCTGATGGTGAAGTTCATACGGCACGTGCTGGAGATCGGGGTGGGACGGAGGTCCCGGGAGAACACAGTGTCTGCAGGGCCCTCGCTGTCCCTTCCCACCCCCCGCAGCCCTTCATCGGCGCGGGTTTGTGCCAGAGACCAGCCTCCGCACCCCTCTCTTATCCAAGATCTGGATCAGCCCTGTATGAACTCGCAGAAGGACGTTTTGGATTTAATTAGCAATTCCTGATTTAATTAGCACGCCGTCCTGAGCTGCTGTGGTGTGCAGAGGGCTGGGTTGGAGGGCAACATTTATCCCATGGATGTGTGATCCGGTTCTTCCCGTTGCGGTAAATGGCAGCACCCACTGGCTCTCCTTCATCGTCCTGGCAGTAATTGGTGATTCCGGGGGTTCAGCCTGCTCCTTCTCCTGCTCGCATGCCGCCACGGGCTCTAGATTACCTCTCTGTGCACACGCAGAGCTTTGAGGAAGAAGCCTCTATCTTTGGGAAGGCAGATTTGGATTAATTAAAGTGGCTGCGGCATCCCAGTAGCCCTGGCCACAGAGGAGGCTGCCGGGCTCCTTCGTTAATGGCAGAATCGGTGCATCCATGGGGGCAGCCTTGGTGGGCGGCTGTATTGCAGGGAGCCCTGGGGCGAGGGGGGAGGCAAGACCCAAGCCCGGGTCATCCCGAGGGAAGGCATGGCTCCGGGAGACCTGCCCGAGCTCAGCTCCCTCCACTCCAGAGCACATCCTTCACATCGCCCGAGCGGTGCCGGCGGGCGCGGAGGCAGTTATGCTCATTACGGCTATTGATCGCCCCGTTTCACCTGCCGATGGAGCCTGCGACAAGGCTGAGATGAACCATCTGCCGGGGTTCATCGCTCTGCTCAGTCCCCTCTCCTCGCTGCCTCAGTCCCCACTGCGCCATCCATCTCACCCGTCAGAGGACCTCATTCAAGGCAGAGAACACAAGAAAAGATTGAACTATACTCTGCAAATAAATCAAGGCAGCATCTTTTTAAAGGAAAGCTTATTGCATTTGGTGGAGTAGTTCTGCCAGCAGAAAGCGTCCCTGAGTTCTCCATACCAGGGCAGTGCCACGTGCCATTCCCAGGCACCCACCCCATAGAGAGCCCCCTCGTCAGCCACCCCCCTCACCTGACATCAAGACACATGAGAACTCGCGGTCTTCACAGTCATCCCCGTGGCAGGCACTGCAATGCCTCCCGGCTCCGGGGCAGCCGGCACATCCCTCCGGCAGTGCCTAGCCAGGGTAAGGGGGGGGCTGTGCTGCAGGCAGCCCACCCCAGAGTGGCACGGCACAGCAAATCTCAGCAGCATCCCCTGACTTAGAGAAATCCTGGCTGAGCCTGCAGCCCTGCCCCTGGGCAGCCCTATGCCCAAGCCGAGCCGATCCACCTGGGCCTGGCTTTATGGCAGAGCAGGGCCAGCTGCTCCCATGGACCCCTTAAATGGGGCTTGTTCCCGAGAGCAGGGCACCCCCCGAACAGGGCATCCCCTGAGCAGGGCACCTCCCCAAGCAGAGCATCCCCAGGGCAGGGCACCCCCCGAGCAGGGCACCCCCCCAGGCAGAGCATCCCCTGGACAGGGCACCCCCCAAGCAGGGCATCCCCCAAGCAGAGCATCCCCAGGGCAGGGCACCCCATGAGCAGGGCACCCCCCCAGGGCATGGCACCCCTCAGGCAGGACAACTCCCAGGGAGGGCACCCCCAGGGCAGGACATCCCCTCACCCCGAGCAGAGCACCCCCTGAGCAGAGCACCCCCAGGGGAGGGCATCCCCCCAGGCAGGGCATCCCCCGGGGAGGGCACCCCGGAGCAGGGCACCTCCCCAGGGAGAGCACCCCCAGGGCAAGGCATCCCCCAAGCAGAGCATCCCCTGAACTGGCACGGGGCCGGGGGGGGTGCAGAGGCTGGGGTGCGGGAAGGGAGGTGCAGGATCAATCCCAGCACTCGGGTGAGACGTCTGCGGCAGAAGCCGCTCCGGGCAGGATTAGCTGATCCCAGCACACCGTCAATCCGCCTAAACCCCGTCACACAGGCAGAGCACGGGGGCTGAACGCCGCCATTAATAGCATCCATATAAGCTTCTCAGGGTTTTTGGTATAATCAGATCGCTAAAACCTTCAGGATGGTAACTACTGAACTTGAGCAATCAAGCCACCATCCTCCGGCAGCCTGGGAACGTGCGCTCCCAGCGAGGCAGCGATAGCATCGGCATTAGTAATGGGAACCCGGCTATACAGCTACTCATGGTTTAGCTCTTTCAGCAGCACAGCAGCAAAATGAGTGCTTTATGATTATTTCAGCATCCTTTTATCAAGCATTTGCAGTTCCCTAATTCCTTTAAGCCCCTCTGGCTGAGATATCGGAGGCAATCAGATTTGATGGGCTCTCTCCAGCCACGGCACCTCTGGAGCAGCACACGCGCCTCTGCCATCGCCGGCTGCGGCCGCAGGACACGGTCCTGTCTCCCTGGATGGGGCTGCAGGGGTCCCGGGGGACCCTCTCTCATGGGGATGAAGCTTTGGGGCTGGGGAGGCCGCAGCGAGTGGGTCCCTGCCTGGTGGGACCCCAGGGCTGAGCCTCCCATGGGAATGACATGGCTGTGCAGCGTGGTCCTGGGAAGGGACATGGGGACTCAGCGTGCTCCAGGAGCTGCCCAGACACCTTCTGCTCTGCCGGCAGGGTGGCTGTGGTGAGAGCGGCTGATTTTCCTGCGGGCGGGGGCTGTGGTTGCAGAGATCGCAGTCGCCGGGGTTGTTTCTGAGGAGGCGGCTGCTGCCCCGGGCACCATCCCCAGGAGCTGAGTTAACGGGCAGCGGCTTCTGCCCTGCGCTGAGCGCATCCCTTTGGGATACAGGTATCCCACAGCCGAGGTCCCACCGGACCCCGGTGTGCCACCATCCCAACGCCAGCCCTTCCGACCCAGTGCAGCCCCACGGGGGTTCCCAGATGACCCGTTCCAGGTGACACTGGGGGTCCCCAGGAGCTGGAGCGTGGGCAGGGACCACAGTGGTGTGGGCAAGGCATTTTGCTGCCAGCTTCTCCCGGCGCTTTGAACGCTGTGCTTGCCATCCCCTGCTGCTGCGCAAAGGCCTTCGGGGCTGGAACAAGCAATTCGCTGTGCCCTTAATTGAAAGTCCCTTGATTGCCAGGGGCTCCCTGCTGCAGGGGGGGGAAGCACAGGCACCGGCGGGGCCGCAGGGAAGGTCTGACAGCCCGGCGGGTTTCAGCGTGGGTTTTGTCTGCTGATTCAAGATCCAGAAGCTGAAACCTTCATCTTGCCACCAGGCTGCGCTGGATCAAAGGCAGAGTCTGGGGGTGCCCCACGCCCAGGAGCGCAGCCGGGACCCCCTCGGCGGGGACGCGGGGACGCTGGCACTGCAGACACCGGGCAGTGAAAAACTGCCGGAACGCACCCTGTCCCTCCTGCGCGAAACACAAAAACACAGCCACACTGCTTTCTGCGAGGGACCGCCGAAAAGCCTATTTCGCTTTCACAGAGAGCAAGAGCTGATAGCGTAGGAAACTGTGGCAAAGGGGAGAGCCTGGGCTCACACTTAATTAGTTTTCTTTCGTCCGCCTGGCCTCGCAATCTCATTCACTGCTTTGCTTAATACATGGCAGTTCGCTCCGTTAATGCGCCTGGGCCGTCGCGGCAAATTCCAGGCCACCACCCGAAATCTGTCGCCGCGCGATGGGCAATAAGCAGATTTATTTCTGAGTAGCGGGAAAACAAAATTCTTCAGAAGAGCGAGGTAAAACTACCCTAAAGGGTAAAAAACAGGCTGTTTGCACCTGAGAAGATATTGTCGGAGCAAGTAACTGCTCTTTGTGCGGGCAGGATTGCATGGGTAGCAGAGCACAGACCCCAGTTACGTTGGCCTTGGAGGTCGTTAATTTTTCTCATGATAGCAAGTTTCAAAGAGGCATTTGTACGCGTTTATATATGTATAAGTCTGCATTCAGCGCCTCCGTGAGTGGCTGACGCTGCTTGGGCGGGTGGCTGGTGCCCTGCAAGCGCCCAGGTCAGTGCTGGGGCTGGGCGAGGGGAGATGCTTTGGCAGCCCCTGCCCTGCCTGCCCTGCCTGCCCTGCCTGCGCCCTTCCTGCCCCGCTGCCCCCGGAGAGCACCCTGCCATCGCCCCATCCCCGGGCACCGGGGCCATGCGCCCGCTGCCAGCCCCGGCCGGCGCGCGGCCCACACGCTCCCACGCGCAGCACGGCGTGCTCGGCCACCCCTGCCCTGCAGAGGAGCAAGCGCTTCCGACGGCGGCTAAGTATAAATCCTGGGGGAGTGCAAGCTGGTTGGAGACGCCCTCCCTGGAGCTGAGCTTCCTTCCTCGGTGCTTACACACCGGTATCTAGGCAGATCCCAGAATAGACCTGAAGATGAGCTGTCGTTATGCATTAAGGTCACTTGTGCTCCAAATTGTCCCGGACGTTTGTGTCCCATCTCGCGGGAGCAGCCGCCTGTGCCAGCGCCGCTCTGCAGAGCGCAGTGGCCCGAGTGCCGCGCCGTGCCCGGGGGGGAGCAGGGGCTGCGGGGGCCGCTTGCAGAGGCTTTCCTGGATTTAGAGAAGCCTTTCCAGTCTCCAACCACCTGCGGAGCGCTCCCGATCAAGATACAAGATAAACCCCTTGTACATCTTGATAGCATTTACTTCCTCCGGAGCTGGTTTAGCAGATTAGATCAAGGTCAAAAGCAATCATTTCTGTTCCACCAGCTCAGTGTCTCCAAATCCATCGCTTGTGCAGAACAGGATGGATTTTGGCAGCTGGGAAGCATCCTGCTCCGCCTGCCCTGGTCCCCAGTGGAGCATCCCATGGGGCCAGGGCAGTGGCGGGGAGCATGGGCATCCTGCAGCGCTGGGTGGTGTTAAACAGCCTCGTCCCGTGCTGGGAGCGGGCAGCAGAGAGTGAGAGCCCGGCTATGAGAGCACCCCGGGAAATCGTCCCATGCTGACAACATTCCCTGCTTTTGTCAGGCAGTCCCTGCCATTACGATAAACCTCTGGTGGTTTCGTTATACACTCCGCTGGCATTAGCCGGCCAGGCTGCATCGCTGCGCGTCTGGGAGGGCAGAGGGGCTGCATGCCTTCCAGCCACGAGTGCGAGCCACAAACCCCCGTGCTCCTGGGCTGGCTCCTGGATAGAAACGCACCAAAGGTGCCTGGGCCATTTCAAACCTCACCTCTCGCCGTGATTACCCCATAGTCCTTGGAGATGGGAGGACAGCTGTTTGCGTTCAGATGGGCATGGAAAGTTTCTTTCCTACCAAAGTCCACCCTTATCCTAATATCAAATATGGAAACCTACTGCAATCCTTCCTTACGGATGAGGATATTCCGGCCTGCTTCACCTGCTCTTTGCTTTTCCTAAAGCCTCGCTCATCCCGGAGAGGCTGTGGGTGGGGGAATGCCCCTCTGTGGGCAACGACACCCCCTCCGTATGTGGGGGTCTCTGCCCCCCGACAGGGAAGAGCTGGTGATTCCCTTCCCAAGACGGACAGGAGCGAGTGGAGGAGATCCATCGACCTGGGGGGGAGCAGGCACAGGGCTGTGCTGGGGCCACGGGGGGATCCCGGTGCCGCACCAACAGGCGTGGGGTGGGACAGGGGTCTGGTAGCTCCGGGGAGGCAGCAGCGGGGCTGGCACCTCCGCGACATGCTGGAGCACAGCGCCGGTTTGGGGGTGGCGATGCAATCTGGAGTTAAGCTCATTAATCACTTCTCTTTCTGGTATCATGGAATATGCCCTTATTAATCACCGATGCCGGGGCCCCCCTGTGCCTCCATCTCCCCGCTCCAGCCTGGCTGCCTTCGCTTCCCTGAAATACACATTTGCCCTTTACAAACTAAAGCATGTTAAGTAGCTCATTACAGAGTCGCTATACAGAGTGTTTTATTTCATGCTTTGTTAAGGACAGAATCGTTTAAATGCATCCTGGCAAAGGATCTAATAAGAAATTAGTCAACTTTCTGAAAGCATAAAATATGGTTTAACGGCAACATCCGTTAAGAATTAGAGTTCACATGACAAATAACCCGGGGATGCTGTTTTGCTGTTTCTGGTAACACAGCGATTTTAAGGACTCGAGTTCCTGTAGGAGTACTCTGACTGTCCCACTGTCAGCCAGTGTCCCACCGTGTCCCACTGTGTCCCACCAGCCAGCGAGTCCCCTCCCCTCCCCTCCCGGGGCTGTGCCGCCTCCTCCTTGTCTGACAGCCCCATCTTCTCCTGTAAGCGAGAAACCGTTTTGCTGCAGAGCACTAAAACCGATGAGTTGAGCCGCGGCCAGACCAGCGGCAGTGGGAGAGCAGCCGCCGGCCGCCCATCCCGGGCTTGGGCTGGGAGAGGAAACCTAAAGCATGTGAGAGACATGCAAAACTTGTCAGGGAAGGAGAGCTGGCGCTGGCACTGCCTTGGGGACCGATTTTCCCCCATCACCCCATGGCAGGATGCCCATCATCACCCCATGGCAGGATGCCCATCATCACCCCGTGGCAGGATGCCCAAGGAGGCCAGGCTCAGCCCGGGGCTGGGATGGAGAGGGAAGAAGAGACACTCAGAAACGAGCAGAGGGTGTGGGGGCTCACGGGGTGCCCCACCAGCAGTGGGTGAGGGGACACCGAGGCACCCAGCCTCCCCAGGGGGAACCGGGGAGATTATTCAGAGCTGACACAAGTCGGTGGTTGCAGACGACATGTGTGAAATGTCTCCTAATGTGCTAAGGGAATCGGCTAATGAATTTGCTGAACCACTGCTAATTAAAGAATTAATTTTTTAAGTCATGGGGAATATAATGGAAGAGGCCAGGAAGCCCCCAGTAGCCGGGACAGGCTTGCCTGCAGCTGGTCCATGGCTTGGCCAGCTGACAGCAGGACGCAGCGGCTTGGGGTGAGGACGGGCACGTCCCCGGCTGTCCCAGGGAGCCAGGGCTGAGGAAGAGCCCATACATGGGCTCTCTGGGACGGAGGAGCAGGAGCCACTCAGCGAGGGGAGAGGGGAGCCTGCCTGCAGCCCCCGCGAAGGCTCCCGCGCTCCCGCAGTGCCCTCCCTGCACAGACCTGGACAAAAATACATCTCCAGCCTTGGACAAGCAGATTTTGGAAACTCCATCCTTCAGGCTAACTCTCCCAGCCATTGCCTTTTGCCGTTCTGTTCCCTTCAGTTCTTGCCAGAAACCCCTCTGACTCCCCAGAAGACGGAGCAAAGTCAACTTCCAACAGGCTGCTTGTTTCCCTCTGCGCAGGCTGTTCGTGCCCATCCCTCCTGCCCTGCAGGCACTGGCCACCCTGTTAATGGCCAGGGATATCCCCCGTCCCACGGTGCGTTTGGGGCGACCCCTGGCTGCGTTTGCTGCAGAGCCACCATTTGGAGCAGTGACGGCTGCTTATCCCTGCACGAGCTGCAGCAAGAAGAATAACTGCCTGGTTATAAAGGGAGCTGGCAGGGACCACTGGGGCATGCAAGGCCAGACTCTGCCACCCCAGTGGTGCTGTGCGTCCCTTTTCTCCATGGCACATATGGAGGTGACAGTGCCGGGGTCCCTGGTCCACCCGGGTGGGTGCTCACACCTTACAGTGTAGGAGCCCGAGTCCTGTAAAGCCCCAGATCCTGCATATCTGAATAACGCAGGAGCTGAGCGTTGTGCATGCAAGTCACCTCCGCAGGAGCGTGCACCTCTGCAGAAGGCAGCGCGGGTACCCGAGTGATTCCCGGGATCCGCACTTCAGTGTGTAATGAGAGGCAATAGCTGGATGGCACAAACACGCCGGGGGAGCCGCAGCACGGCCGGGGATCATGAGCAGCATCACAAGCAGCCATGCTCTGCGGCGTCACTGCCGAGGAGGGTCTAAGGTCCCCTACAACTTTCTTCTCCGTCAGGAAACCTCCGTGCGAAATACTTGGGCAGGGCAGGGGGGAGACATCTCACTACAGGAAAGACACTGAGGGGCTGGAGCGGGTCCAGGGAAGGGTGACGGAGCTGGTGAGGGGTCTGGAGCACAAGTCTGGTGAGGAGCGGCTGAGGGAGCTGGGGGTGTTCAGCCTGGAGAAAAGGGGGTTGAGGGGAGACCTTCTCGCTCCCTACAACCCCCTGAAAGGTGGGGGCAGCCGGGGGGGGTCGGTCTCTGCTCCCAAGGAACAGGCGATGGGACAAGAGGAAACAGCCTCAAGTTGCACCAGGGGAGGTTTAGATTAGATATTAGGAAAAATTTCTTCACTGAAAGGGTCGTCAAGCATCAGACCAGGCTGCCCAGGGCAGTGGTGGAATCGTCATCCCTGGAGGGATTTAAAAGCCGGGCAGACGCGGTGCTGAGGGACGTGGGGTAGTGGTGGTTTTTGTCACTGATAGGCTGATGGTTGGATTGGGTGATCTGAAAGGTCCCTTCCGACCGAGACAATTCCGTGATTCTGTGACTCTATGAAGAGTGGCTGATGGCGGCGTTTGTGTGCCCAACACGGGGCAGGAGGAGCAGGGGCTCCCCCAGCCTGGAGCAAAGCCAGGCGAGCTCACCGACGGTCGCCCGCTTCCCCATCCTCTGCCCAGCTCAGCCCCGCCGCCCAGGCAATTAGCTGCAACGAGATTACCGTTCTGTGCTTAGGGCTGAGGAGCCGAAGCCGCCTGGACCAGCGGAAACCTTGTAAACCCACTGCCGTGCCGGAGCGATGCTGCGCCGCAGCATGCCCAGCACGGCGCTCACCGGCACCAAAACTGATGCTGAGGCGTCAGAAACTCAAGTTTAAAGGCATTAAAATCACAGGGTGATGTAAACGGCAGTTGGACGCACGGGGAACCGCACTCCCCCGCAGCAATCACTCGGCAGTGTCGCTTTGTTTCCAGTTTCACATCCAAAAGCTCCTTTCTTCCTTTTCCATCCGGTCTTACCTTAATTAGTAGAATCTGAAATGCAAAAAAAACAAGTTAAGTGTAACGTCAGCGTTGTGCTTTTGCTTAAAGTATGGGTACCGCTAATTGCAATGAAGTGCCCAGGGTGAGCCAGAGGTTTATCGTGCTTTGTTGGAGTCTGCTCGGGAAAGAAACCCTGGCTGCCACTCCGGTGGCCCGTCCCACAGGGACCTGGCGCGGTGGCGGGCATGTGTCCCAGCTGCCCCTGTGGCCATGTCACCGCAGCTCGAACCGCTTTTTGGAGCAGGTCGGAGCCGTCATTTGCAGTGGCGAAGGGGAGCACGTGCCCGGGCAGCCCCGGAGCCGGGGGCTCGCAGACCCCCCGAGCCCAGCCGGGCGCTTGCCCATGCCGAGGGCAGGGACCCCACGTTTTGGGGGCTTCAAACCCTCCCAGGGGAGCTGAGGGGGCTGGAATGACAGTCTTTATGTACTGTGCATTAAGCGCCTTCCCTGGCAACTGCTGTTTCCATGGAAAATGTTGACTCGCTGCCTCTCGGAGCTTTCTGCAGCGTTTCGCAGAGCCACGGCGCTGCTCACAGCTTCTTTCACACCGTGGCCCGCAGCCCAGCCAGGCGCATTGGTGTCGAATAAATCTGTATTTCGTGCAATTAAGCTCCCCGGCCGAAGCGGTGGCGGTGCGGCTTTGATTACTCTTTCCTTCCCGCGCATTCCTTTGCCCAACACAAAAGGTTTGCGGCTGCCTAAGGAGAGACTTTGCCGAAGCGGGTGGTGTTTTGCCGCGGGAGGCCGGAGGAAGCAGGTTAATCGGCATCTGTTCCCCGCCAGGCAGCAGCATGGGGAAGACAATGGGAAAAAGCTGCCGCCTAATCAGGAGCTTTGAAATAGCCGTATTTGCTGATGACAATTGCAAAAATAAAGGCTTTTCAGAGAGGCCCGAGCCAGAGCAACAAACTCAGCGGGAGCAAGTGAACCTCCCTGAAAAAGTGACCTCTAGATAAAGAGACCAAATAGCAGCTCTGAAACGGGGAGATAAGGCCACCGAGTTTCAGCAGAAAAAACAGCTTTCAGGGAGTTGGTGCAGGCTTGTTATGGCTTTCCCATAATGAGCCCGTTTGGGAGAGCGGCAGATGTTCAATCAGCTGCGGCTCCCCGGGGGGGGCTGATTCCGTGCCCCTAGCACAGCTGTAACTTCATGCCCAGAGTTGCCCAAGTCCCACTTTTTCCCCATTTTTTTTTGGCAGACAGCGGATCGGGGGCAGCGCTGGTCCCCGCCAGCCCGGACCCGCTGGCTGCGGATGAGCTGATGGAGAAGCCGGCCAGCAGAGCCGGGGAGCTCGGACACGCCACCGCCCTCAACCTGCTGCCACCTGCCCAGGACAGCACCGACCCGGCGGCGGAGGAGACGACGATGCTGGTGCAGAGCCACGTCCTGCCAACCCCCACCGCCGCCCCTGATGCTGATGACAAACAAACTTTCCCTGTTAAGAAAAAGCCACCTACTCTAAAGCAAGTAAATACAGCAAGGAAGCACCCGAGGCCCAAGCCCGCCCTGCCAGGGCCACCCCGGGCTGCCTCCCCAGCCACCCCGTTGGGCTCTGGGCTCCCCACCGCCTCCCAAGAGCCGCCGGTGCCGGCAGAGGCAGCGGCTGGGGTGGGGGATGCAGAGCAGAGCCCCCCTGAGCTGCCCTGGGGGAGTCGGGCCACCACCAGCCTCCCCGTGCTGCAGATCTCCCCATCCACCCTGCCACCAGTGGTCCCTCGGCCCTTCCCCGACGGCACGGACGGTGCCGGCGAGGCTCCGACCGCCGCTCCCGCCGCCGCCGCCGTTAACCGGACGAGTATGGTGGAGAGCGAGGCGCACGGCTCCGTGTGGGAAGAGAGCCAAGAAACCACCACGTCCACCATCATCACCACCACCGTCACAACCACGGAGCCCACCCCGGGTAAGCCACGCATGGGGCCGGGGGGGTGTGCGGGGATGGGGTTACGGCAGCTGACGGGGAGCAGCTCTGTGTGGTCTGCCGAAAATCTTGGGGTTTGGGGCTGCTTAAAATCTTGGGGTTTGGGGCTGCCTCAAATCTGCACCCCAGCGGTGTTGGCCGCTGGAGCAGGGACCTGGGTGCTGGGTTTTAGGGCAGCGGGAGCACCCGGACGTGGGGCGAGCCGGTACCTGGGGCAATCACTGCTGCGTGTTCCCCCCCAGTCCTCTGCAGCATGAGCTTCCACGACCCCGAGGGCTACATCGACTCCACGGACTACCCCCCGCTGCCCCTGCACAGCTTCCTGGAGTGCACCTACAATGTCACCGTCTACACGGGCTACGGCGTCGAGCTCCAGGTGAGAAGCGCGTCGGTTGGGGGGGATCACCATGGCCCAGACCCCCTGCGCCGTGGCGGCAAAGGATGCAAACACCCATGGCCTCAGGCACGGCCGCCCCGGGCACCTGCACTTGCTAAAAAAATACCCTTCCCAGGGAAAAAAAAACCAACTAGATTTTTTCTTAGGCCGTGTAATATATAAACTGTACGAGGGAACTGGTACATCCTGAACGTCAGCGATGATCAAAGCACTAAAATGCCATGCAATTAATGTAACAACGAGACACTGGCAGGCAATTTGCAAAAAAAAAAAAAAAAAAAGGCACTCGGGCTTCGTGGGAAGGGGCGAAGCAGCAGGGCTGTCTCCAGCCTCAACACGTTTCAAACACCACCAGTCCACGGTCTCCACGCTCTGGTGCCCAATCCTTTCTCATTTTTTGTCTTTTCCCCGTGTCACCGTTTGCATCCAATTAAAATCCATTAACTTTTGATCTGTGTAATTAAGAATGTGCATTAAGAAGAGGAGTAGTTCCAGTGAGCTTGTTCCTGCCGTCCCTCCGGCGGGCAGGAGGGGCTGACCTCCGTGGCACGACTGCCACCGCGGCAGTGAGCCCCGCTGCGGAGGTTGTCCTGGCACCGGCACAGGGGCGAGCACTGGGATACGTGCATCTCCGACACTTTTCCGTGGCACTAACTCTGTCTCCCCAAATCCGCAGGGCGCTAAAGACAGGCCGATGCGCTGTAAATTCGCCTCCGTCCATGATCCATCAGGTGACACCACTCCTGACCCTGCTCCGTTGTAAGCTGAGGTTTTAATGGAGCATAAAATTAGCCTCTCCACCCTCCCCCGAGCTCTGCGTTTCACTTTGTTGATGCTTCTGAGCTTTTCAGACAAATTAAATCGCAAGAGCGGGTCCGCGCTGGCTGGGCACGGCCTCATTTGGAGCTGGCTGGGCGTACGCCGTGCAGCCCGCCCGGCAACAGCCCCTGGGGTGCCCGGGATGCCCGCGGGTGGCCGGGAAGGGCTGAGCCACCCCAGATGGATGGGCACCGGTGAGAACCGGAGGAGGATGGGTCCTGGGACTGCAGGCAGCGGCGCTGAGTGCCCCGGAGCTGCTGCGGGCACTTGAGTGCAGGAAAACCACCCGTGCCCTGCCTCAGGGTGCGCAGCGGCTCAGCAGGGAGGAGGGAAGTGGGGGGGGTGGTCCCTGTCCCCCCACCCCAGGGCCCCTCCGCAGGTGCCCGTGTGCTCCAGCACATCAGCATCAGTGAGCGTCTGACCCGCCACGGCAGGCAACAAGCTCTGCAGAAGGCTTTTTAACCATTTAGGCAGCAGCGGAGACATGATTTATGTCCCGAGGAAGCTAGAAATAGCATTCACGGCAAGCAAGACAACAGATTTATCCCCTCTTTTTAGTTCGCGCAGGGGATGTCGCATGCAATCCATACTGATGAGCCCATGGAGGAGAAAGACAGTGCAGGGCAGGAATTTAGTCTGTGTTTGCATGGAAACCTGAGTTTAAAATGACAAGTCCACCCTGGACGTCACCCCTGAGCAGTGGGGCTGGTGCAGAAAGCTCTGGTCCCACGGCTGGGACTTTTCCCCGCTGTCACGAACAGGCTTTGCCGTTACCTCCCCGCTGCTCCCCGTTGTTTTGCCCAGTGCTGATGGACTCGCTTCCATCGCTTTTTAATTATTTCACATGTACAAGCTCTACGAGCTTCAGTGGCTCCGAGGCTAATTACATCGGGCAGGTGCTGGAGTAATGCAGTGCGACTTCCTCAGCTGCCTCACCGTGATGTGGGTAATTGGTTAACATTTAAGTGATTTGGATTTAATTCGCAGTTCCTGTAATGGAGATGGGCAGGGAAGACCTCGCTGGGTGAGGAGGAGCGGGGCTGAGCTCTCCTGCAAGGATGGTGTGATGCCAAAGTGACCCGTGGGGGTTTCCTTTTTTTTCACGTGGATTTGCTGGGGCCAAGCTGGCAGCTCCGGAGGCCAGATCTGCTCGGGGATGCTGGTTTGGGAGAAGCCAGGCTGGGCTGGGGAGTGGAGCTGGGCAGGCGCTGCCTGGCTCTGGGGCGGGGAGGTGGGTTGGACGGGCTCTGCGTGGAGCCTGATCTGGCGTGCTCCCCTGTCACGAGCGGTGCACGGTCTCAGCAGGCCCTGCTAGAGGCTGGGCAAGAGGAAGGATGTCCTGGAGAGCGTGGGGGAAGGTCTCCTTCAGGATTCAGCATGTGGCATGAGGGGGAGGGCAGAGCAACTGATGGTGAAGTGCTCCCTCTTACCTCTGTGAATCTTTTTAAAGTCACCTGCAGGAGAAAAGAGAAGCCCCTGGAATGGGAAGGTGCTGACCCTGCATGGAGGGGGTCACATCTCAGTGCAGGGACCATGGGAGAGCACGGTGTGGCAGGAATGACTGTGGTATGGCAGCCCTGCCCTGTAACAGGAGACGACGACACCCTGGGGCTGCTCCTGTGGGCACTTGGGGCCATTCAGGAGGCCCCGGGGACCCTCCGCTTCCTTCCCTTGAGCCCTTTGGAGTCAGACCCTCGCTCGCTGCAGAGCAAAGCTGCCTTTCGTGAGGAGCGGGCACAAAGCCTGGATGTCAGGCATCGTCTCGGGAAAGGCTGCCAGCAAACCTGCCTGGTGCTGGGGGCTGCCCAGGGGTGGGTGAGAGCTCAGGGCCCCTGCTTAGGTCCCTGCCGGCAGCGCCCCTCCATGCCCCTCACAGCATCCCGGAGGGAGCTGTGCCTTACCCCGGCTGCCCCCGCACCAGCCAGGTCGCACCATGGCAGCCCCGAGAGCCGTGGAGCAGCCAGCTCTCCGAATGCTTAGTTAAATTCTATTTATTTTTAAAATTCTTGAATCTTCCTGGCAGGAAAATAGCATTTCCCTAAAGAGATTTTTCTAGTGGGTGAGCGAGGCTGGCAGCCTGAATCGAGGATCCCTCCTGTCTTCCCAACAGACTTCAGGAGCTGACATTGGTGCAGTCTTTGATTAAAGTAAGAACTTGTCCTCCCCAGCCCCTGGCAGGAATTTGCCCATATGGTCCCTCTCGCAGCGGCTGACGGTCCCTGGCACGAGGCCACCGCATCCGTCTGTACCCGCCGGTTACTCCAGAGCGGCCGGGGACCTCTGAGGATGCCAGCCTACCTGGCACTGCCACGGGGAACTGCGGGTCCTTCGCAACGACATCCCTGCTCCAGGCTCCTCTGAGCCCGGCTTTACAGGAGGGGGAGGCTCCCAGCGGTGTCCCCACCCCGGGGCACCCTGCGAAGGGCCGGGGAGATGCCGCAGTGTTCATGGGCTCCCTCCCTTCTGCAGAGCTCTGCCTGCTCCAGCTGCTCCTCGGAAACCCTTTCCCAGCAGCAGAACTGGGGAGGGAGAGCAGAACAGCTCGGCTGCAGTCGGCTGCTCCGATGGCACTCCTGATCCATTCTCTTTCTCGTTTGCTGGGGTGATTTGGTGCTCGCTAGCGTGTTGGAGACCAGTCATCACTGGAGGAAGCTGGCTGGGGAGCCGGTTTGTCTTTGGGTGATTTTGGAACAAAATGTGTTACAAACACCCTGGAAACGTCTTTGCAGTGATTCAGACCCAGCTCAGGAAGCAAAACTCTGCCCCGGTGGGAGCTGGGGGACAGTCGTTAGCGTTGTACGTAAGCCCACTTAGCATCCCTGGATCCCACGCTCCCAATAATTCATCCCCGATAACGTTTCCTTCATTAAATTTATTAACAATTAGATCTGAGCCATCCCACCAGACGCGAGGTGTGTGTGCTGTGCTGGGGAGGCACGTTTTCAAGGCAAAACCTGGGGAAGAAGAAATGACCCAGGATAGGTCAGGGTCCAGGACAGGCACTTGCCCCGTGTTTCCGATGCACCCTGCGGCACCCGTGAGGACCCAGGACTGTGTTTCCCTGTGGTGAGGACCAGAAACTCTCTGCAGTGACCCTGCCGCAAAATAAGGCAAAATCAGCTCCTCCTGGGTTAAAAGCATGGGCTGGGGTGACCCAAGGCGCCGGGAGCTGCTCGGCCCAGCCCCACAGCAAGGACCAGGCTTTTCCAGGCACTGCTCAGGGTTTACGGACCTTCGGGGCAGGCAGGGAATTACCTGATGGGGTCGGGGTCGTTTCTCCTGAAGCCTCACTTCTTCCAGCAGAAGGCCGGAGGATGCCGAGCGCCGCGGGTGGCTGTGTGCGCGGTACCGGCGGCCCAAGAGCCGGGCACATCCCCGCCTGGTGCGCTGGGTGGGGAAGACGGGCAGGGTTGTGACAACAGCAACAAATCCTCCTAGTCACAACATCGTCGGGAGCGCTCGCAATCACGGGCTAAGGCTGTGGTGTGTGCTAAATATAGAGCCCTGGTCCTCGCACACTTAAGGAAACAAATGATCTGATGAGCATCTTTCTGCTGAAATATGAGCCCATTTATTGCGCTAAATGGACGTGAAATGTAAATGTGAGGTTACTTTTCAGCTATTTCCAAATAATAATTAAAGCCTTTTGGGACTGCTCATTAGACGCATTTGCCGTGTGTGGGTGAGGGATCCCGGGGAGCTGCACGGGGTGGATGGTGAGCACCAAGCCCTACAAAATACCCCGCTTGTGTTGCAGATCTGTGCCAAATTGTCCAGCCCTGGCTGGGACCAGTGAGCCTTGGCCATGGCCATGTTCTGTGCCGTGGTGCCCTGAGATGCAGGTCTGCTCCCAGGGCTGATGCGAGTGGAGTTGGAGCATCACCACTACCATAACCAGTGACTTATGGGACCCCTCCGTCTTTGTCCTGTCTCACCCTCACCTCCTCGACCCCCCTGCCCAAATCCGCAGTTTCAGCAGGGAAGCAGAGATGGGTCAACTCGTGCCGCACAGGAGCATCCTGCTTTGAAATCCTTTCAAGCATCCTGCCTGCGCCTGCTGTCCCAGGGGAGGGAGAAGGGGTCGGTGGTCACGGGGGGCCCCGGGCTCGCGCAGGGCACAGGTTGCTCCATGGCAGCTGAACGAGCAGTTTCTGTCTGCAGCAAGCCCCCAGCGCTGGGAGCGGTGCGGAGGGAAGGCTGCGGCGGTGCAATGCTCTGCGGGCGCCGCGGGTGTTTGGGGCTGGGACATGTCTGGTCACCTGCACCCCGTCGGGACCCCCAGCTTCGCCCCCGCAGCTCACAGGTCTCTGCTCCCGCCCAGGTGAAGAGCGTGAACCTGTCGGACGGGGAGGTGCTCTCCATCCGTGGGGTGGACGGCGATGCCCTGGTGGTCCTGGCCAACCAGACCCTGCTGGTGGAGGGCCAGGTGATCCGCAGCCCCACCAACACCATCTCTGTCTACTTCCGCACCTTCCAGGATGAGGTGGTGGGGACCTTCCAGCTCCACTACCAGGGTGGGTGCCTCTCTGACATGGATGCGCGAGGAGGGGTGGGTTTGGGGGGTCAGTCCCGTGGGGCTCGGCCCCACCGGGCTGCAGGGGTGGAAGGATGCCAGGCTCTTCCCTGGCAGCCCAGCCGGGCTCCTGTTTTGCTGCGTGTCCATGCTCAGAGCATCGTCTGGGGTGGGTCGGGCGGCAGCCTGTGTTTTCCCCAGAGCAGAGGGTGCAATGTGCACCGATGTCCCGGACCCCCGCGCTGGCTCTGCTCCTCACATCTGCCTTGCCCCGTTTCTGTCCCCGTGCAGCAGCTCTTCCTGCACAGGCTCAGGCTGCAAGTCTATTTTTTTTCCTTGAAGAGCTATAAAAAATAGACGAGTTCAAGAAAATTCTTTTTGAAATAGAAACTGGGTCTGAGCAAAAGCAGTAACAGGTGGAGAAGCAGCAGCGTGGTGGTTTGTCTGTGCTCTGTGCGGCGAGGTCTGTCCGTGCCACCGTGGGCACATCCAGCGTGTCCCCAGCGCTCCCCCCCTGCCACCGACTGCAGGGTGGCTTGGAGCAGACAAGCCCTAAGCTCTGAAATGCTTCTGCTTGTTCCAGTGTTTATGCTGAGCTGCAACTTTCCCCGGAGACCTGATTTCGGAGACGTCACCGTGATGGATTTGCACTCGGGTGGAATTGCTCATTTTCACTGTCACCTGGGCTACGAGCTGCAGGGTCCCAGGGTGCTTACCTGCATTAACGCATCGAGGCCGCACTGGAGCAGCCCGGAGCCAATCTGCTCAGGTACGGTCCTCCTTAATTAGCCTCAGCGCTAAGAGAGACTGGGATCCCCAAAGAAAAAAAAAAATTAGAGTTGCTTTCTTTGCGCCGTGTGTTGAATGCGGTCCCTGGGGGAGGGTGAAAGCAACGCCCAGCGCTGCGCGCAGCACAACCCGAGGTACCGCGGGTTTGCACGCCAATGGCAGCAGAATCTGCTTCCTAATTAAGCGGAAAGGAAATTACAGATTTAATGTGTGAGCATATATACGTATACATAAAACAAAGCAAAGCCAAGCCAGGCAAGAGGTTCATGCATTAAAGAGTGCTGAGAAGAGCTGGGCAGGCATCGGGGGGGGGTGTTCATCCCCTTTGCTGTGCAGAAGCCCCAAGCGCGAACCCCTGCCCGTCCCCTTTGCCCTGCCCCGTCTCCTTGCCCGTCTCAGCGGGGCTGTGCTCTGTCTTGGCAGCGCCCTGCGGCGGGACGGTCCACAATGCCACCATCGGCCGCGTCCTCTCCCCCAGCTACACGGGGAACCAGTCCAGCAGCATGTACTGCGTGTGGGCGATCGGGGCCCCCCCGGGCCAGAAGCTGCACCTGCACTTCGAGAAGCTCCTGTTGACAGAGAAGGACAGGTGAGGATCCAGGAGCTGCTCGGGTGCTGCTGGCCAGTGGCGAGGGCTGTGCTGAGCCTGCATCCCTGCATCCCTGCATCCCTGGGACTGCGGAGAGCTTTGCTGGGTGCTACATCTACAAAGCTTGGAAGTTCCCAGATGGTCTCAGCTCTCCCACCTCGCACCTCCTGCCCTCCCGGTGCCTGGGGTGCGGGTGTCCCCGCAGGCAGCACCGACCCCAGCTCGGGATGCAGCACAAGGGAGGCTGCCAGCCAGAGGATGGTGGGGACGGGGGCAGAGAAAGTTCCTGACGCAGGAGAGGAGAATCCTGATTCAGATGTTCAAGCGCTCAGGAGGCAAGACGGGTCTTTGAGCCGAAAGAGGACCAGCCCCTGCTATCCCGAGACCCTGCGCTTCGTGCCAGGGGATCTTGCCGGTCTCCTGATCCCGCTGGCTGCAGGGTGACACAGTGCGCTGTGTCACACCCCTCCTTTTCTCCCCCCGAACACCCGATGCCCGGCACCGCTCAGCACCGCGGTGCAAGAAGCTGCAAATCCCCCGCTATCCGCATCCGTAACACAAAGCACACACTTAGGGTGCTGGCGCTTGGGTTTAAACAGCATTAACATTCAGTCTGGTAACAGGCAGTAAAGCAGGTTTATGGCTTGTAGTAAAATCAAAGAATAAAGCCCCTGTTTATGACACAGTAAAAGAGACTTATCTGGTTGGTGAATTTTTGTTTGCACAATTTCTTTAAAATGCCGTATTCCAGGATCACCAGAGAGCGGGCGCTGGCGAGGAGGAGGGGCCGGGTGATGCTCTGGGGGGGGGACGTGGGGACACTTGTCCCATGTAACGTGCGGTGTCCTCCCGTGCAGGATGGTGGTGTACAGCGGGGACACGAACCAGTCCGCCGTCCTCTACGACTCGCTGCGTGCCGACAGCGTGCCCTTCGAAGGGGTGATCAGCGACGGCTCCTCCATCAGGATCGAGTTCCTCGCGGAGGAGCCGGCGGCTGCCACGGCTTTCAACATACGCTTCGAAGGTGATGTGCTCTCATTTTGGTACCCCTAAGAGCAGCAGGCCGGCCTCAGCCAACGCTCTCGGGACATTTGGGCAATTAACAGAGATAAGGCTGTAGAAAGGGTCTTGGCTGCCCCCCGCCACCAGCAGACCCGGAGCTCCACTGTGGCATTGTCCCCAGGTCACTGTAGGCACACAGGGCAACCCAAACCTCCCCTGGGGCTGAACTAGCTTTGGGGAACAGGTTTGCCTAGCAAGAAATAGGAAAAGAAATAGCTAAATGTCATTTATTCCAACAGAAAAGTTCGTTGGTAAGCTGAGTGTCCACAGGACTCATCTGAGCCTGCCGTGGGGCAGCCCTGGCGCAGTGGGTGCCTCGTCCAGGATGGGGCCCCTCCAAACCCCAGCTGAAAAGGCCATCGGTGCCGTGGGAATCACACAGCCTGCGGTGACCCTCACCACCAAAAGCCCACTCTATTCCCTTCCCTCGGTCCCTGTAGTGCTGGGTACCGAGCCCACGCCAGCCGCGGGGACGGGGGCTGTCCCAGCCCCTGCCCTCCCTGCAGCGCTCGCTCACCCGTCTGCCTTCCTCCAGACCCACCAGCGGCTCCTCCGGGGACCGGCAGGGACGGGGCACTGGGCAAGGCCCGGCAGCTCACACGGATTTGCTCCAGTTGTCATTTAAGTGCGTCCTGCTGCCGGGATCGGTCCCGCGGGAGCCCCGTGCCTCTGAGCAAGCTCAATAACGCGCAGTAATCCCAGGGGAGATTGCTCAGCAAATACAGCAACTGGCAACACAGCGAGCGTGTTACTGATGCTGGTACACAATGGAAGTGGGGTTTGGTTAAGCCTGCGTGGCTCAGGGCAGATAAACTGTTGTTAATCCTAATTGCCTGTAAAATACACCGTGGAAGAGGCCATGCATGCACGGCGGGGATGGAGGGAAGGGTTTCTAGCTGGGGACGGAGGCAGAGCCCTGGGCTTATCACCCCAGGGGCCGAGGGTGTGAGGAGCAGGGGAAGGTAGTGCTCCCCCCAGCCAGCCCCTGTGGCTAACGGGAAGTTTCTCTTCCAGCCTTCGAGAGGGGCCACTGCTACGAGCCCTACATCCAGAACGGGAACTTCACCACCTCCGACCCCACCTACAACCTGGGCACCACCGTGGAGTTCACGTGCGACCCCGGGCACTCCCTGGAGCAGGGCCCTGCCGTCATCGAGTGCGTCAACATGCGGGACCCGTACTGGAACGACACGGAGCCACTGTGCCGAGGTCAGTCCCCGTGCCGCGGGGCGATGCCGGGCGGCGGGCACAAACACCCCCGGCACCCCTGCTGAGCCCTGCCTGCCTCTCCCTCCTGCAGCCATGTGTGGGGGGGAGCTGACTGCCGTGGCTGGGGTGATCCTGTCCCCAAACTGGCCGGAGCCCTACGCGGAAGGGGAGGACTGCATCTGGAGGGTCCATGTCGGCGAGGAAAAGCGGCTTTTCCTGGACATCCAGCTGTGAGTAGCCCAGGGCCTCGGTGTGTGTCTCTGCCGTGACAGTGCTCAGCCCACTTCACTGCAGTATCCCTGCTCCCCTCGCCCCAGGGACCCACGCCTTTCCCTGTTCTCCCCCTTGGAGCTTTCCTAATCCTCTATGATGTACTCAGCATGCAGGGGGAGGTCCAGGGCAGCACTGGGTGCTGCTCCTTGAGTTCAAAGCGCTGTTATACCATCCACTGCGGTAGTTAATTGCTCCCAAGACAGCTCCTTGGGAGCACAAAGTCATAGGGAGCACACAGACACACGCAACTGGGAGTGACACACAGCACCATCACGAGCTGGGTTCATTTCAGGGCTAGGAAAGCCTAGGGACATCCATGAGCTGGAAACCTCGGCTTGGTCTTTGGGCTGAATGGGATACAGGCAGTACCAGGATGCCTAAGGGAGGGCAAGGGGCAGGGGGAGGCTCTGCCCGGCCCTCAGTCCTGTGCCCTGCCTTCTTTTCCTTGTGGGACCAACCTGTCTTCACAAAATGTGTCCGTTCCCCTCCTGACAGCCAGCCCACTCCTGTGCCATTCAGCGACACGGCACAGAAAGCAGCGGGGAGCAGGCACCGCAGCACTCACTGCACATGCCGGGGGTTAGAGGGGTAGGGGATTTGAAGCCAGGCTGGAGGCCCTTGGCGTGATAATGCTGCCGATGCAAAGGGAATCTCCTTCAATGCTATTTTGGGTTTTCAAGAGGAGGGCATGTTTCAAGTAGGGCTTAGAGTCATAAGGATTTTAAAGCTTTTTCTACAGTCACAAGTCGGAGCTCCCAGTGCACCTCTCCCGGCTTTGTGGGTGCTCGGGCTGAGCAGAACTGGAGGCCAAGTGATTTGAAGTCATCAGACATAAATGTCACTGAGAAAATCATGTTTGACAGAGAGCAGAGATTTACTACAAATGTCAGCTTGCCACGGGGATTAGCTGGGCGCCTTCCAGGAACATTCTTAATAAAACGTTTGGGGATCAGCTCAGGCGTCTCCAAACAAGGCTGAATTAGATGCGCAGGGCAGGGGTGCCGCAGTGACCGAGTGTCTCCTGGGCCCACGGGTACTGTGCACGTACAGCCAGCCAGATCCTCCCCCGTGTACAGGAGTGCAGGCTTGGCTGGGAAAGTTACTTCAAGCCTCTAACATGGTGGAGGCTCCTCCTGTGGGGCTGGGAGCATCCTGGTGCTCTCCCCCTGCCCCTCTCCCCCATGGGGAAGGGCAGGACGTGGTGTCCCTGCCCCAAGCCCTTGCTGCCCTTCCTGAGACGCCCACTAGCAGAGTGCTGGGTGCTGGCCGTGCTCCCCAGCACTGGTGAGCCACGCTGGCACGCAGGATGAGGCAGGGTGGCAAGTAGGGGAAGGTGATGCCTGTGCCCATCCTTGGGGTTGATCCCATCGGTTCACCCACGCTACCGCTACCAGCACCGAGCAGGCAGCCAGCGGTGGGGGCTTGCAGGGGCTGCAGAGGCAAAAGAAACAGCCTGGCAGCAGGGATGGCAGCCCCGGAGCAATATTTCCCCCGGGGATGCGCAGCCCATTTGCCTGCCCTTTGCTTGGGAGCGAGGAGAGAGTCCCTTGTCCCCTCCCGGCCGGGGGGCAGCCGCATCCCTGCTGCAACGGGGGTGGATGGAGGCTGCTGCCGGTGCTGGCGCTGGCTCTGGAGCAGGGTTTGCTGCCTGCCCTGCCTGCCCTGCCCGCCCGGCAGGACGCCAGCCCTCCCCGCTCCGCTTCCCTGCGCCATCCGCGGGCCGCCACTGCTCTCTGCTGGCCGCGGCCACCGGCGCTGCAGCAACGCGTGAAGAGGCGCGGGGGGGGACACAGCCGCCGTGGGGCTGGGCTTTTCCACGCCGTGGGGCAGGGTCTGGTGAAGCTGGTGTCACCCCACCGCGGGGCTTGGGGCCGCCCTGCCCCACGGAGCCGCCGGCACCTCCCCGGCATTCGGGGCGGCGGGCGAGGGCTCGCTCCCTCCCGAGCCACCCACCGCTGCCGGCAGGGAGGAGGGAGCCTGGGCGAGTTATGGGGCTGCCGTTTGACCCCCAGCACCGCTGACCCATCCAGGACAGGCCAGCATCACCGTGCTTGCCCAGCCTGCCTGGGGATGGGGACAGGGACAGGGATGGGGACGGGACGCGAGGCAGGTTCGCTGCACTGCAGCGCCGGGGCAGGTCGCCACCCGGCTGCTCCTTAAGCCCGACACTGTCGTGTCCTGCCTGGGCTCCCTGCCCAAGCTGCTCTCTAACCAAGCTCTCCTTTCCAGCCTGAACCTCACCAACAGCGACATTCTCACCATTTATGATGGGGACGAGCTCACCGCCCGCATCCTGGGGCAGTACGTCGGCAGCAGCGGTCCCCAGAAGCTCTACTCCTCCAGCCCCGACCTCACCATCCAGTTCCACTCAGATCCTGCCGGGCTCATCTTTGGGAAGGGGCAAGGATTCATCATGAACTACATAGGTAGGGAGAGCGGGGTGCTGGGTGCCTCCCCTGCCACTGCAGTGCAGGTGAGGACCATGACACAGCCGGACCAGGTTGTCCAGGTGCCAGGTTTGGAAGCAAGGAGAATGTGACTCCTCTCCACATCCCACCGAGTTCCTGCAGAACCCCCCAGCCCCACTGCAAGTCTCTGGGTCAGTCAGTTCTGGGGTGTCCCCGTATGCCTCCCCTCTTCCAGGCTGGCAAGAAGGCAGTGGCATTTTTGGTCCCTGTTAGCCCCGGTCTGCAAAGCAGAACAGGGAAAGAAATTGCTGGAAACAGGGTTGCAGGATCCCCGCCACGCACACTCCGTCAGGCATGAAGCTGATGGTACTGAGGCACTGCAGCGAAGTGTCCTCCTAGGAGAGGTCACGGAAGCCAGTCCCCGGGTGGGCTCCTGAGATGGACATTCCCGGCTCACAGCTCCTTGCTCCAGAGAGGCTTAGACTACGTCTGGAGACGTCTGTTCACATCGTCCTTCGGTGCAGCCATGTCTGCTAGACCGGGGCGGCTGATGCCCAAGGAAGGCACAAGGACTGGGAAGGGCGCTTCTTCCCCGCAGCTGCCTGTGGCCTTGCTGCCTGCCTCTCCTCTGACCCGTCTTCCCCTGCCAGACTTCTTCCAAGCGTGTTTTCTTTCCATTGCTGACAGCTCTGGCTACGACAGAGAGCAAGCTGCAATGCAGATCACCTGTGAGGCTGCAGGTCCTATCCCGGGTGCACTGCAGCGCACGCTTGGCGCTGGGCACAGCGTTTGGTGGGCACGGGGCTGGGGGGAGCAGGGCAGAAACCCCTCACCGGAGCAAACCAGGCATGCCATGACCGCGGCATCTGAGGAGCAGGACTGCTCCTCTCCTGCGCCTGCAGCCAGAGCTCAGCCTGGTGTTCCCGGGTTGCTCCTTCTGTCCTGACCCCAGCAAAGGTAGTGCCCTGTTTTCATCAGCACAGCTCTCTGCCTGGTTTTAGGGTCAGGGCTGGGGAGGCTTCAAAGAGCCCCCGTTACCCACTGCTGCCCCTTCCCTCTGCCCGGGGATGCCACCCGTGGACAGGGCTGCCAGCTGTGGCCCTGCTGTTTGCGGTGCATGGGGCTGGAGAGCTCTCGGGGAGCGACAGGCATTCAGCGACGAGCCGTGTGTCCACGTGCAGTGGCTCCGTGGAGGGCTGCGCCGTGGAGTCTCGCTCGGTGGGTGACGGTCAGCATCTCTCTTGGCTGCAGAGGTGTCCCGCAATGACTCCTGCTCCGACCTGCCCGAGATCCAGAACGGCTGGAAGACCACGTCGCACACGGAGCTGGTGAGAGGGGCCAAGATCACCTACCAGTGCGACCCGGGCTACGATATCGTGGGGAGTGACACCCTCACCTGCCAGTGGGACCTCAGCTGGAGCAGCGACCCCCCCTTCTGCGAAAAGAGTAAGTGCCCCGAGCAACATGCTGCTGTCCCCATCGCATTCCGGTGACCCACACCAGTTTTTAACAGCTGCTGGTCCACGCTGCCCCACTCAGACGCCTTCTTTTCCCCAGTTATGTACTGCACGGACCCGGGGGAGGTGGAGCACTCGACCCGCCTCATCTCCGACCCCGTGCTGCTGGTGGGGACCACCATCCAGTACACCTGCAACCCCGGCTTCGTGCTGGAGGGCAGCTCGCTGCTGACCTGCTACAGCCGCGAGACGGGGACGCCCATCTGGACCTCGCGGCTCCCGCACTGCGTCTGTAAGTTCCTCCTGCCCTCCCGCAGCCCGGCTCCTCTGCTCGGGGGGGTCCTGGGAAGCCCTTTCCTGCAGACGAGACCTTCCCTAGCTTCGCGGGGTGGGGCAGAGCTTTGAGCTACGTGAAAGCGGGATGGGGTGAGATCTCAGGTGCTTGCCCGCTGCCTCCCAGGCTCCTTCTCTCCCTTGGCAGTCCAAGCCCTGGGGCTCACCCCGGGATGTGTTCCCTTTCAGCCGAGGAGTCGCTGGCCTGCGATAACCCAGGACTGCCAGAAAACGGCTACCAAATACTTTATAAGCGCCTCTACTTGCCAGGAGAGTCCCTGACGTTCATGTGCTATGAGGGCTTTGAGCTCATGGGGGAAGTTACCATCAAATGCATCCTGGGCCAGCCGTCCCACTGGAGCGGACCCCTGCCCATCTGCAAAGGTAACGGCGTGGGGTGGCTGGGGGGGTCATGGGGGCAGCCACAGCCTCGGTCCCCAACCCGGGCCAGCCCAGGGACCTTTGTCTGGCTGCAGACTCCCGGCGGTTCTCTAGCTGGGGGTGAAACTCATCTGAAACCTGGGTGCTTTTCTGGATTTGTGCTGAGCGAGCTCTGGCGACCCAGGGAGGGGGAGCAAACCTTCTGGCCACCATGCTGATGGTGTGGGCCATGCAGGGCGTCATCTGCTTTCCTTGCTTTGTTGCTTCCCATAGTGGTTTGCCCAGGCTCGGCAGGGATGCTCTCCTTGGGGACCCACTGAGATGGGAGAGCTCAGCCCCGGGGAACGCCCTGGGCACTGGGATAAATAAGGGTTTAGTGCACTTTCTGGGCACAGGACAGTCCTCCCATCGCCACTAAACTTCAGGGAGGAATTGTTCTTAATTACTACTTAATGGGACTACGTGGAGACCTTGTCTCTTGGGGAACAGGGCTCTCTGGAGGGTACCACCGCCCCAGGCAGAGCCGTCCTGCCGGTGTCTCGCTTGCCCAGCCCGCTCAGTCCCATGCCATCGCTTACAGAGACAGAGAGTTTATTAAAAACCACAAGTTTGCAGCGTGGCTTGGGGCCAAACGGGGCAGGGAGACCCCGGGCCTGGGCTGCCCGCGCAGCCAACAGCTGCCGGCACCCAGTCAAACCCAGTTACGTACCGGTAACTCTCCATTTCTCTTCCAGTGAATCAAGACAGCTTTGAACATGCTCTGGAAGGTGAGTGACATGTGTTTGAGCCCCGCGCGCGGCCCTCAGCCAGAGCCTGCGTGGAGCCCGGGAGGAGGGAGCGGGGGAGCAGGGGCACAGGGGGGATCACAAGGTGCTTGCAAATGCCACCATAACAGATCCTGTCCTTTTAGTAGCAGAAGCTGCTGCAGAGACATCGCTCGAGGGGGGAAATATGGCCTTAGCCATATTCATCCCGGTGCTGATCATCTCCCTGCTGCTGGGAGGAGCCTACATCTATCTCACAAGGTTGGGCTTGCAGATGGGCGGGGGGGCCGGTGGCAGACCCCCATGGTGACGTGGCTCAGCATCGCCGTGCCCTCGCTGGCCACACGCCCCAGGCACCGTCCTGGGGAGCCGGGCACCGAGCTCTCGCTCCGGGCTCCCTGGGGCACTGGTGGGGAGCTGGGATGGGGGGGACGTGGGAGGACGGGGCTGGCCGTGCTTTGCTCTGGGGTGGTGCCGTGCAGCCCAGTGACTCCGGCGTCTCCCCCGCAGGTGTCGGTACTACTCCAGCCTCCGCCTGCCCCTCATGTACTCCCACCCCTACAGCCAGATCACGGTAGAAACGGAGTTCGACAACCCGATTTATGAGACAGGGGTGAGTCCTGCTGCGCGCTTGCCTCCCTGGGGACCGTCCTGATGGGGAAGCGGGGGTTTCGCCGGGCGTGTGGCAATAGGATGAGTCAAGCCGTCCTGATGTGGGCGCACAGAGTAACGGGAGGCTCCGTCCCTGTCTGCGTCTCCAGGGGGGCTGGGGGGGCTCCGGCAGGCAGGGAGGCAGAGGGGGCTGACGGTCCAGGCTGGGAGGGCACCGTTTTCGCGAGAGCAAAACAACGCCCAGGGCCTCTCTTGCCGCCCGGGAATGGGGAATTATCCTGAAACGCAGCTGCTGCCCTCAACTGGCTTTTCCTGCTTTTCAGGAAACGAGAGAATACGAAGTTTCGATATAAGGACAGCGGTAAGAGAGTCTCCGGCTGCGAACTTAATGTGCTCTCATAGAACTTCCTCAGTAACTAATCCAGAGACCACGTGGAGTTTGGTTGGACCCCTGGACCTGCTGTTGTCTTTCCTTTTGCCTCTTTATTGAAGATTTTACTGTTTTCTTCACTGTATTTATTCTATTTAAACTGCGATAGGTGTGCTGCGGAGCCCCGGGCGCAGGCAGCAGCGGGAGCTGGGGCAGAGCTGGGTCCCGGCGAGGGCCGGGATGACGTGGGGGTACCCGCTGTGTCCCCCGCCCCCGCGCGGTGGCACATCCCCCAGCACTGCCCACGCACACGCAGGGGGATTTTTGCGGTTTCTGATGTTGTTAAAAATTAAAAATGTCTCCATTGCAAGAGCCTGCAGTTGATTGCTGGGAGCTGAGGTAGGCGCAGGGTTTGCCGCAGGGTCCTGCCCTCCCCATCCCGCAGCTCCCGGTTCCCCTCGCCCCCAGTGGGAGCCGCAGCTGGGGGCTCAGGGTCTTGTGTGCCATGGGTGCAGGGACAGTCCTCGCTGCGGGGAAGCGGACTGTGGCTCAGGAAAGCTGCCGGCTGGTGCGGAGCCCCGCTGGCCGTGCCCGGGGAGCAGGGGACAGCCCGGCACGCACCAGGTACATCCCGCTTTCTTTTCCTGCTTTGCTTTGGATGCTGGAGAGCCAGCAAACCAGGACTTGCAGCTTTACGGAGAAGCATTAACCAGCGACCCCCCCACACCCCGCCCCAGCCTGGGAGCCGTGGGAAGCCTCCCTGGGCACAGGGAGCGGAGCGGCCGGCATCCCTTTGCTCACATCAGTCATTCCTCTTTCATAACACTTACCGTCACCCTTGCCAGGAAAGCCCCGGTCCCGCTAATGGCCAGAGGTCGCCCCTTTTCCCCCCCCGGTAGCATCTCAGGGTAAGCAGGACGGACTGGGCTCCCTGCCACCGCTCCCGCCAGCTGCCGAGATCCCCTTGGCCGCAGGAGGGTCCAGCACCCGCCCCGGTGTGCGGGCAGCCGTGCCGGCACAGCACCGGGCAGGGATGGGGGCATCGCAGCCCTGCCCAGACCCCCCCGCGTCTGCAGCTCCCACCCAAACCCCCCCGGGGCTGGCACCTTGCTGGGCAGGGCACGGACAAGGGGATGAAGGTGGAGGTGTACTGGGGAAGGAAAGGCAAGTAGACAGCGTGGCCGGGCTCCAGCGTGGGAGACCAGCCCGGGGGGGAGCAAAACAGGCAGAAATCAGCCCATCAAAGCTGGTCCCACCCCAAGCGAAACCCAGTTCGAGCCTCAGCATCCCCTGCGCGCCTTCGCTGCCTTCACTTCTGCCAGAGCCGGACACTGGCGGGGCTGGTCCCACTCTGTGGGGACACAGACCCCCAAAAGGGCCATCTTCTCCTCCGCGCTGCCACCCCTCCAGCCAGGCTCTGGGGGCGGGGGGGAGAGAGAAGCCGCCGACGTGTCCTTGGCTGCTGGTGTCTTTCTTTTGTCCTTGTAGAACTGCAATTGTAACCACGGGAGGCTGGTTTAGTTTCGGGATGGTTAGTGCATCTCTGCAGTGTACAGCTGAGACTTAGTTTTTTTCCTTTAAAAACAATGAATGTGTGTTTGTAATTTGTAAAGGTTAAAAAAAAAAAAAAAAAAAAAAGAAAAAAAATGTGCCAAAAATGTACTAAGCATTTCATTTCCCTTCATACATGTCTGTTTTTATAAGAACAATGTGAAAATTGCTGGGATTAAATATTTTTGAACATGATAAAATACTTCCGTGGGAAGCTCTAGCGTTCACTATAACCTCAATACAAATTGCTCTGTATTTTTAAGTGCCTGAAATAAGTTTGCAGAGACCTGAACGGCAGGCAGGCCCACGGCGCGGCCGGCTGCAGGGGCTGCGGCGCTGCAAGAGAGGGTGAGCGCTGGGGACATCGCACGCCTCGCTGCGGGACGGTGACCCGGTGCCTTTGCCTTGGCTCTGAATGTGGCTTCCAGGGGCCAGATCCTACCCTGGTGCAACCCCATGGGGTCCCCCCTGCTCCCATGGGAGGGAGTTGGCCAAGCACTGCTGGGACACAGGGTGAGGTGGCATGGCCCTGGGGACATCTTTCCTCCACCGGACGCCCTGTGGGACCCAACACCGGCTCCCCCCCTCCCACACACCCAGCCTCATCCCTTCCCAGAGCACTGCCCGTGCCAGCCCAGCAGTGATGCCCCGTGGGCTGGGTGAGAGTCTGGGTCCTGCCCCGAGGCACTGGGACACTTTTGGACACCCATGGCCATGTCACAGAGGATGCACAGAAGGTTCGGGGGAGCCCTGCTAGCACAGACCCGCAGGGCAGGGGGCCTCTGGGGACCCATCCTGCCTGTGCCCCGCTCGCCGATGGCTGCCCGATGACCTGTGGCTGTCACACGTCAGCTCCTATGGGGCACGTGGCAGCTGGGGCAGGGTAGCTCCCCAAAACCCTTGCCTGCCCCCTGTACAGCTCCACGCTGTCTGGCACAGCTCGGGAAGATCTTGCAGCTGGGTGGGAAAAATCCCTTTGTGTCTCCCCGGGAGCCTCTCCACCCCCGGCTCCAGCGGGGGCTTGTCTCTGCCCCTTGCCCACAGGAGTTTTCCCCCCCGAGCATCCTTTCAGGAGCCAGCCGGGCCCTGGCACGTCCCTGGGGAGTGGGGAGGATGAAAAGCATCAGGAATGTGCAGGGCAGGGTCCTGCCCGGGGGGACCCCCGGGTGCCTGCGGAACAGGTTCCTGCTATCCGGGAGCATGGTGGCAGGGTGGCGGATGTCGCCACCTTGCCAAGGAGCAGGGCCACTGTGAAATGCCGGGTTAAATACCATTTCCTGACACCTGCAGAGTGCCAGGTTACCCTGGCAATGGCCAGTGGGGAGGGATGGGGACGAGGATCCCACCCAGCACCCTGGGAAATTCCCTCTCTTGGAGCATCCGCTGCCCTGCCAGGAAACCCGGGGCCTCCTGTGCATCCCTGCACCTCCCCACACAAAACAATAAAATAATCCTGCACTCTGAAAATGTGCTTTTAAAAAAGGTTATGATGCGACACAAGATAATAGCTTCATGTAGCAGCTGTCAGGCTAATGCACGGGGCGGGGGGCGAAGGAGCCAAGGCTCTGATGTGGAGTATTCCCGGGGGAGGAAGCTTGGGTTATTTTTGGACAGAGATTGCAAGAGAATTAAAATGAAGGGGGGAAAAAAAAAAATGTCTTTATGCTGCCATTCTTCCTCGGTGACGTAAAGCGGGAGCCAATCTCTGGCCTCATGCTTTGTGCTGTGGATTAAGCTTTGTCTGGGCGCAGCAGCCACAGCCATTCCCCGCCTCTCCCCTGCGGAGAGCCCGAGCGGGAGGAGGCAACGTGCTTGTCCCCCGGCAGTCACGTAGCGAAGGATCCCCGTGCCCACCCACCCGAGCTCGGGGACACCTCACCTCCTCTCCAGCCGCGTCGCAGGGCGGTGAGGCAGAGCATCCCTGCCCAGCCCCAGGGGATGCTCTGCCCCGGCGCGGGGGGCTTGCGCTCCCTAGCAGGATTTCACGCAGCCGTTTGCTGGCTGCGTTCCTGCTCCTTCCCTGATCGTGGGGTTATTTCTCAGCAGGAACAAAAAGCCGGTTTTGGGGAGCCGTGCCGGGGATGGAGAGCTGGGGCAGCAGCCGGCCCCCAGCCCCTCGGCTCTGCTAAGGGCTTTGCTCAGAGCCAGGAGGCTGGAACCGGCCACCGAGTGCCCACGGTCACTGGTGTCAGTGGTGACAGAGCCCTGGGGCTGGCGCTGGCATCCTCCAGTGCAGAGTCGGAAAATAGCAGCAGGGTGGAATACGACTAAAGAGCAAAGAGCTGGGGGGCCACCGGCTGCAGAGCAGCACCCAGAGGAAGAAACGCTGAGGGAGGGGTGCAGGGCTGCGTGATAAAGCCATGCTCTGAGCTTCCTGCACGTTGCCTGGGCACAAGCTGCTCTGGCAGGGACTCAGGGAACAGGATCCTGCGTGGTGCGGGTCTCCTTGTCTCGGGGAGCACAGGGACGGCCCCTCCGGGAGCACCATCCCAGCTCCAGCCTAAACGCTCCGGGAAATCCTGGCCTTGGCAGAACACGAGCGCAGTTTTGGCTGCAGCCGTGTCCTGGCAGAGGCTCAGGGGAGGACACCGGGCGGTGTCTGCCCCAGGAGCTCAGGAAAAGGGAGAAGGAATCACCGGAGCCAGGAGGCTGCCACGCAGACAGGGCTCCTGCCAGGGTGTCGCTGGCAGAGCCATGCCAAGCACATCCCAGGGCTGCTCCCAGCCCTTCTGCTGTGTAACGGTGCCTGAGCCGGGTGTCGCTGGCAGAGCCATGCCAAGCGCATCCCAGGTCTGCTCCCAGCCTTTCTGCTGTGTAACGGTTCCTGAGCCTGCTCTCGCTGACTGTTTGTCCCCTGCTAGACTCTTGCTGTCCCTGCCCGGAGCCCAATGACCCTTTCTGATGCCCAGGTGCCAGCAGGGGGGCCAGGCTCTGCCCCAGCAGCAGCACTCCATCCTGCAGTCGCCCCTCCATCCCGCATCCCGCATCCCTGGGCACTGTGGAAGCAGGGGCTGCAGAGGCAGTGCTGCGGGGTGGGTGCTTGGGGCGCTCCCCCCAGCCTGCAGCGCTTCAGGGGATCCCAGCTGAGCCATCCCAGCCCCTGCCCTGACTCACAGCAATGACATCTCCCCTGAGCTCCCCGGCTGGGTGAATCACCCGGGCCAAACAGGAGGAGAGGAGTTGATAGGGCAGAGGAGGGACCTGAGAAGCAGAGGACGATGGCAGCAGGATTAACCCTCGCAGCCAGCCCCCCAGAGGAGCACAGGGCAGAGGCATTGGGTCCCTGCACCCTCAGCGTGGGACATGCATGGTATGCGTGGTGCAGGGTGTCTCTGTGCTGCATGTTACAGGCTTAGCATTACTGGAGGAAACGCACAGCAGGGAATCAGGATGAGACCCCCGTCCCTCAGACCCCTTGCCCCTTCTCTCCCCCAAGCTCTCCGAGCTGTGGAAGGCTGCACAGCAGATCGGTTTCTGCAGTGCATGAAGTGTTGAGAAGGGGGTTGTTGCGCTGGAGGGTGAAGAGAGCCAGGCGACACCCCAAAGGCAGAGGGAAGAGAGGGACAGCTCGTCCTGTGGAGAAGAGACGAGCGGCGGAGCTGAGGACCAGGGACTGGAGAGGCCAGAGAGCAGAAGGCAGGCAGAGGGGAGAAAGGATGGGAGAGTCCAGAGCCCAGCGCCGAGAGCCAGCAGAGTCTGTGGCTGCCGATAGAAGGATGCGCCGTCTGCCAAGAGCAGGCAGGAGGTGCGGGCTGAGGCTGGGAAGGGTCTGGGAAAGAGCAGGAAGGAATAAACTCACCCTCCTTTCACCCGGCAACATGCGGCGCTGCCAGGGCCCTGCAGGAGCAAAGCAGGGAGAGGGCTGGGATGGGGAATGTGCTCGTGGGAGCAGGGAAACAACAGGAGAAGACAGGAGGCAAGAATGTGACAGGGCAGAAAACAAGGTGCGGCTTGCTTAGGTCTGCAGTAGCCGGGGATGAAGTTGCTCCAGAGCATGGACACACACCTGAGGGGCTGAGCAGAGCCCTTCTTTCACTCCTAAAGCCCAGCTCGAGCCGTGACGGTGGCAGACGGGCAGGCTGGCTACCTGCAGCACGCAGGGAACCTGCGAAACAAGGCAGGGCTTCCCCCGCGCTGGGAGCGGTGACACGTGTCCCACGCAGCTCCACGTGGCACCCTGCCACAGGGCCAGGGCAGCGCTGCCAGCGCTCTGCCCGCACCCGGGCTCTGCCCACTCTCAGCTCGACACGGCGGCTCATCCGGCACCAATGGGAACGGTGGAGGGAGGGCTGGAATTTTGGGGCCCACGGATTTGACAGTATTCCCTTAGGTGAATGGGAAAAGGGCTGGGGAGGAAAAAAAGCAAGAAGCAGGCAGCAGCAAGGCTGAAGACAAACTGTTCCTCCACCAGCACCTGAGTTGATAAGGGACACCCCAAATTGCTAAAAATTTTACTTCCTCTACAGCCAACCGGCAAAGCTGCTCTCCTCTTTTTCCATAGGGCCAAAGCGTGGATGTGTGCAAGGTCAGCTTGGAAAGGGAAGGTTTTGTCAGCCCTCTCAGGCTGGTTGAACTGGTTGGAGCCCAGTGTGTGTGGGGCTGGCTGCGCTCGCAGTCTGCTCCAAGCGCTGAGCTGCTGCTCTTAGACACGGCCGGGCACTGCCAGGGCTCTGCAGCTCCTGCACCCGCTGCCTGTGGGCTCTCAAAGGGAAATTCCAGGAGCTGAAGCTCCCATGGCCCAGGAACCTCAGCCCTGACGGAGGGAGGAAGCGCCGCAGCGCAGCGGGAATGGGAACAGGAGATGCCAGCAGACAGGTTGTCATTTACCATCCGAGGGACCTTCCTAACTGGAAGGGCAGGAACTGGCTGCGGTGGCGGAGGTGGGGGGGGGGTCACTCAGACACTTCTGCCACCCCCTGGGAGTGCCCACAACCCTGGGGGCTGCCTCCCCAGGCATCTGCATCCATGGGGCTGCATCCCAGGTGCCCCCAGCCCCCCAGGACAGCATCTCCTGTATCCTGGCAGCCAGCACCCCCGGGAGCAGCTTCCCCCCACCTCAGGTGCTGCAGCACGCCCTCACATCCTTGCTGAGGCATCCCTGGCTGGCTGCATCTCAGGCACTGCCTCCCTGGGTGCTCCTGTCCCCTGCATACCAGATGCAGGCATCCTTGGGGACCAGCAATCCCTGCATCCCGGGTGCTGCATCCCTAGGTGCCTGCATCCCTGCAGCCAGTACTCCCTGCACCCCTGGAGCCAGCATCCCGCACATCCCAGCTGCTGCATCCCTAATAGTCTGCGTCCCTGGAACCAGTATCCTGTCTCCCGGGTGCCTGCATCCCTGTGTGCTCCCACCCCTGGGGCCAGCAACCCCCGGGGCCAGCATCCTCTGCATCCTGACTGCTGCAGCCCCCAGCACCTGTATCCTCGGAGCCCGTTTTCCCTGCACGTCCTCCTGCATCCCCCTCGGTGCCTCTGCACCTCCTGCATCCCCGCTGCTGCAGCCCCAGACGCCTGTGCCCCGGGGGACCGTGTTCCCCGCCCCACTCCGTCCCGGGGTGCCCGCAGCCGGGATGGATGTTCCCCTAGGGACCAGCACCCCCCCACCTCTCCCAGCCGACCCCCAACCCCGGGGTGCCGCAACCCCGCCCGGCTGCGCGGTGAGGGGGCGCGGCGCGCCGCCCCGAGGCCGCGGCGATGGGCGGGGGCGGGCGAGCGGGCGGTGCCTCGCCCGGGGCCCGCAAGCTGCCGGCCCCCGGCGCGGTCCCGGCGGGGGCGGTGCGGGCCCCTCCTGCCCGGGCTGCTGGGAGTTGTGGTCCGCGGCGGCGGCGGCGGCGGCGAACGGAGAGGAGCGGAGAGGAGCGGAGCGGCGGCCCCGCACGGCCCGGGCAGCAGGTCGGTACCGCACCGCACCGCACCGCACCGCGGGGGGAGAGGGGGAGGGAAAGGGCGAGGCCGCGGGGGGGTTGCGGGGCGGGGAGCGGTGCCCCCGGCGGGGAGCGCAGCCCGGCTCCGCCCGGCCGGAGCAGCGGGGCTCGGCGTCGGGCGGGCGACACGGCCGCGGCCGGGTGACACCGCGGCGGCAGGTGCCACCGCCAGGTTGGGTGACGTGACGCCAGCGCTCGCCACACACCGGGTGATGCAGGCAGCCACACCAGTGACACCAGCTGACGCCGCCACGCCGGGTGACACGATCACACTGGGTGAGACCAGTGAGCCGGGTGACACCGCGGGGGTGGCACGCCGGAGGAAAGGGCCAAGCCGGCGCCCGCGGCTGCCTGGCCGTGCTCCAGCTCCGTAGTAGCAGCCGGCACCCTGCCCTCACCCCAACGCTCCTGCATCCCGAGCAGGCTCCCCACACCGCTCCCAAAGGCGACGCTGCTGGTGCCGAGCCGAGGACAGCCCCGCCACGCGTCCTCATCACCGCGGGGCCCATGGCCTGGGGATCCCGGCGGGGCTGAGCGAAACCTGCCTCCTCCGGGAGATGCCGGGGCCCCCACGGAGCTGCCGAAGATGCAACTTTCTGCTGCATCGAAGCCTCTCTGCCTTCATTATGTAACGGCGCTGCTGCCTGGCACGGTGCTCGCCTCCACGTCCTGCACAACTTCAGTGTGATGTGGAATTGATTTCCACTCTTCTGGACTGGCGCCGCTGTTTATTATTAGCTGACGGGTCTTTTCTTGGATCTCGGGCCAGGGGTGCTTTATGCAACTACCCATCTCGGCACGGGGACGCCGCGCTGCGCGCAGACAGGCTGGAAGGGTGACGGCAACGACCAGTCCCGGCCATACAGCGTCCGCTGGGAGCGGTGCCGGCGTTTGGGGCCCTGCTTGCCACCGCTGGCACAACCCCTGCGGAAGGTGGGTTTGGGCAGGTTTGCATCAGGGGTGCAGGAGGCAGTTACTGGGTTGCATCCCTGCAGGAGGCTCTTCCTGAAGCATCCCTGTGCAGTCCAGGGCTCAGTAGCCCAGAGGCTCCCTGGCTGCGCGGCTCTGGGGCCAGGCAGGCTGCACGTGGGCACGGGGGCTTTGGTGTCCCACTGATTTTCCCCCTTTGAGGTGTTGACAGCAGCTCCGGGGCAGCAGCAGGGCAGTGTTTGTGCTGTGCCACCCTTGCAGGGGTGTGACTGACTCCGGCTTGGGGACCCCACGGCTGTCAGACCCCCAGCTCTGCCCCCCCGCACACTCGCTTTGTCAGTTGGCTTCTGGACGAGCCTGGCTGCTGCGCTGAGGCAGCTCCCGGCTCGCCTGCCAGGGCGAGAGCCACCCTGAATACAGATCATGCCAGGGCTCTGCCTGCCTTCCCGGCCACGCTCCGGCTCCACAGGGACATTGTGCCAGCCTCGGGGAATACCCCTGGGACCAGCTTCACGGCCGTGCCCTGCGTACCGAGGCCTGGAGAAGTCAGTGTGTCTGGAGGGATGCCAGCCGGTGGGGATAGAGCAAAGTTATCTTAAAATTCCCAGGAGGCTGCGACGTGCCACGTGGATTGCGGATCCCGGGACGGGGCACACGTGCAACGTGCTACGAGGAAGTAGGGAGGAGGGAGGTCAGCTGTGAGGATGTCCCTCCCCAAAGCCTGTGTCCCCAGCCCTGCACGAGGTCCACAGCTGCAGGGTCAGGTCCCAGCCAAAGCTCCACCAGCTGAAGCGCATCACCATTGTGATCAATAGGGAAATGCACATTCATTAACAGGCTGCAGGACCTTGGCAGGGAGGGCTGGGAAGGGTTTGGATGGCTTCCCTGGCTAATAAACCCATCCTACTCCTTCAAGTCAATGCTCTTACAGAGGAGCTCCCACGGCGTCTCCCTCCCCCTTACCTGGATCATCCTTGTTCCTGGGATCTCCTCCCAGACGGAGAGCTGTTGGCTCTGCAACTCCTGCCGGCCTGCATCCCCCTGCCCTGCCCGGGGCTGGCCAGACCTTGGCACGTCTGGGAGGTGCAGTCTGGGCGCATCCTTCACCCCACTTTTGGTGCTTCGGGGTGGGCTGTGACCCTCCGCATGTGCCCAGCCTGAGCACCTGCTTGGTGTGGAGACCTGACCTGCGGACACTCCTCACCAGCAGTTTTAAACGCTGCACATCAGTAATTCCAAGGCTCTCCTTTGGCGCTGGCAGTGTGCCGGAGGCCAGGATAGCTCTCAGCATGCCTTCCAACCCGGTTTGTGCTTCCCCTCCATTTCTCACCCGTTGCCTTACCTGCCCATCTGCCCCCGCTGCCTGCTGCTCGGAGGTGCCCGGGGATGGATTTTGGGGCAAGAAAACATCGCTCGTGGTTATGAGGAGTTGGAGCATCTTCTCTTCCCCCAGCTGCTTTCCCAAGAGCTGTGATGGTGCTGGGAGCCGTTCGGCTCCTGTGACCTGCAAGCCGGTAGCCTCTGGTTGGTGAAATCAAAGAAGCCATCTGCCACCATCGCCGCTGTGCCCTGGCCGAGCGCTGGGGTCCTGTGTCCCTGGAGAGCAGAGCCACCGGCGGGCTCAGTGTCTGGAGGGAGAGTCATTTCAGAGCATTTAGGTGGAGGGGATAAACTGATGTGCTGCAAGATAGGGCTGTTAAGTGTCTGTTCCCAGCCTTGCCCTGCTGCCTTATCAGCCGGATTTCAGACATGATAAGGCAGCGATGGAGGAGAGAAATGGAGGGGAGAGCAGGAGGGGGACGCTCGCCCTGGGGCAGAGGGAGCCGAGGGGCCTGTCTCTCCCCCCTCACCTTCCATTTGGATATTTGTGGAACATGCTGTTTGGAAGGATGGGGGGGTTTCTCAGCATGGGGTGATGTTGGGCTCCTGGGCAGAGGGGAGGGCTCTTTATCCATCACCCCGTCATGAGGAGTCAGAGCCCCACGCAGCCCCGGGACGTGGCTTTGGCTGCACCCTGTGCCCTGAGACCCGGCAGGGACCCCCAGGGGAAACTGCCTCCCTAACACCTCCGTGTTTCTTTCCCCAGAGCCTTCCTCCAGCGCTGCCTTTCAGGATGATCAGCCCAGGAGCGCCAGCGGAGACCCTCCAGGCACATCGCTGCTGACCCACAGCGCCGGGACCCCCGGGCAGCCTGGCCGCCCGCCTCCCCGGGAGCTGCCGTCAGCCGCTGCCAATGCAGAGCCCCCGGGCGCGCAGGGGAGAGCCACAGCTCCACTTCCCCATGGCAGCCCCTTCCCCTCGCGCCCTGGCCCAGCTGCATGGTGTGGGTGCCCCTGAGGACCACGAGGACTGACCGCCGGGCCCCCCTGCGCGGACCCGCCACCCGCTGCACCACCATGTCTTTGGAGTGGCTGATGGATTGGAGCTGGTCCCTGGACGGCCTCCGGGATTTCATCGCCACTGGCATCCAGTCTTTCCGGGACTGCGACGCCACCGCCCTGGCTGCCGTCGCCTGCCTCCTGGTCCTCTTCGTGTGGTACTGCTACCACGTGGGGCGGGAGCAGCCCCGCGCCTACGCCACCGTCAACGCCCTGATGCAGAGCGCCGAGGCCAACGGCGTGCAGAATGGGTACGTCTACTGCCACTCGCCCGAGTGCGTGCGCTGCACGCACCACGACGGGCTCAACCAGAAACTCTACCACAACCTGCAGGAGTACGCCAAGCGCTACTCCTGGTCCGGCATGGGCAGGATCCACAAGGGCATCCGCGAGCAGGGCCGCTACCTCAACAGCCGGCCGTCCATCCAGAAGCCAGAAGTCTTCTTCTTGCCGGACTTGCCGACCATGCCCTATTTCTCCCGGGACGCTCAAAAGCACGACGTGGAGTTGCTGGAACGCAACTTCCAGACCATCCTGTGCGAGTTTGAGACCCTCTACAAAGCTTTCTCAAACTGCAGCCTCCCGCAAGGATGGAAAATGAACAGCACGCCCAGCGGGGAGTGGTTCACCTTCTACCTGGTGAACCAGGGCATGTGCGTGCCCAGGAACTGCAGGAGATGCCCACGGACGTACCGCTTGCTCGGCAGCCTTCGCACCTGCATTGGCAACAATGTCTTTGGGAATGCATGCATCTCCGTGCTCAGCCCGGGCACCGTCATCGCCGAGCACTACGGACCCACCAACATCCGCATCCGCTGCCATCTAGGTAAGCGCCCGGGGGGGTGGTTCATGCCGGCGGGGCGTCCCCACCACGGGCGGACAGAGGGCTGCAGCCACGCCTGGGCGCGGGAGCCCAGAAAAGGCCTCTTGCACCCCGTGCTCTCCGAGTTCAGCTGCTAATTGCTGCTAATTGGAGCCAGCTCATGGCGTGAGGGAGGTTTTGGGGCTTTGGAAGCAGCAGCCTTCCCGGGAGAGGCCAGCGCTCGGTCCCCGATGGGTGCCCGACCTCCCCCAGGTCCCCAGCTCAGCAGCAGGAGAGTTTCGCCTCCTCTTCCCACTGTCCTGGAGGCGGGTGAGAGATACGGGGCTGATGTTGTGCAGGGGTCTCCCAACACCCCCCCACTCTACAGGCAGCCCCCCCTCGCATCGCAGGATGCGGGGCAACCTGGGATGCTGCTCCAGGGACCAAGCTGTCTCCCAGCGCCGCCCCTCCGGCAGCTCCCTCCCTCCTGGGATTTCAGGCATGGTACAGGCAGATGCAAGCAAAGATGCCGCTTTGGTGCAAATCAGGAGTGTGTGGGGGGGGGGTCCCAGGGGTATCCCCTCTGGCGGGGTAAGCGTTGGGCTGACGGCACGGTGCTCCCGGCCCCGCGGGTGCCCAGGATGGGGAGAGCCCAGGCGGCACAGATGGTCGGGACGCTGCCGCGCTGGAAGCGGCGCAGATCGTGCCGGGGGAGGCACCGCACGGGCCCTGCTGGCAAACACGGAGCGCGCTTGTTCAGCCAACTCCTCTTGGGTAAACACACTCAGGCGGTGACTGGCCATTTATTTAGAATGGGAATCAGTCTTCAGAGCTGATCCGAGGAGTTCTCCAGGCCTGGGAAGCCGCTGGGGAAGCCGGGACCTGCCCTTGCTGGTGCGGGGAGGCAGCCCACCGCCCGGCCACCGGCTCTCTCCGCTGGCTGGGGAGATGCCTTCTCCTTGCAGGGGGCTGAGAGCGGCTCCCGGGAGGGGGCCAGTGTGGCAAAGTCCAGGCTGGCTCAGATGAACGCACCCTGCCCCGGCAGCGTGGAGCTGGGGCCAGCCCTCCAGCTGGAGCCCGCACGCCCTGGGGAAATGAGCCATGTGGGTCATTCCCTTGTCCTTCCGCGTTTTCCAGCTCCATCTGCTCTGCAGCTGCTGGCTCTCCAGCCAGGACACAGCACGGGGCACGCCGATGGGCTGCTCCTGCACTCACCGACATCCCCCCCGGTGGCGCTGGGGACTCGGCTCTCACCGTGCCCAGGGCACGGATGTGTTTAAGAGACAACCAGCCCTTTCAGGCTGGTTTGAAAAGCCAGGAGAGCCGTCAGCATAATCCAAGTCGCTCTCTAGGATTTACCCCAACCCCACTACTGCTCTGCTGAACGCACAGGGCCAAGCACAGGCACCGGCTCTGCCCCCCGCAAGGGACAGGGCAGTGTCCCCAGGGGTGCCATGGAAAGGCTGGGTGCTGCTGGCCGCCTCCTCCCCGCCTCCCCCGGCTGCTCAGCTCCCCCTTCCCAGCTGGAGCGTCTCCAGCTGAGGCCGTTGTGCAGGGAAATGGCTTCGGGTTTTGTAGGCTTTGACACAGCCGTTGGAAAAGCGGAGCGGCTTTCTGCGGTCCCAGCTCTCCCGGGCAGCCGGGAGTCCCTGCTGCGCTCGCTTGGTTTTTGGCATCGCTGTAAGATCCGTTCCTGCTCATTTGCTGCATCGTTACCGTTCGCAAGCCACGTGAGCCCTGACCCCTTTCTCCGCCACGGCTGCATCCTCGGGGCAGGTCGGCTCTGCGCCAGCTCCAGCGGTCCCCAGCACTGCGGGGGGTGACGTTCCTGGTGCAGGGGGTGACGGGATCAACCCTTGTCAAAGGGGCCTGACTTGCGCTCGTGTTTTGGGAAAAGATACGTTTTATTTCTAAGATTGACCTTCATACGGCCTTCACAGAACATCTTCCCTTACGAGCATTTTGTGACCCTCCCCTGGGTTTCTGTCCTTGCAGCTGCCTGGTGGGGGACGGATCGGCAGCAGCTCAGGTGGGGGACTGAGGGACAAGGTCAAGCGGGGACGTTGTGGCAGAGCCAGGAGTTGAGCCCGTTTCTCGAGCCCCTGTGCAGCGTTTCCTCCCGCCCCAGCCCTGCAGCGGGCAGGGTAATTGCAGCAGAATTAAGAAGGAGGAGGGGGCAGGCTCTGCCTTTGGTCTTGAAGCTGGAAAGGGTATCGGGGAAACTGTGGGCTCTGGGGACTTGTTGGCCGTTCCAGGTGCAAAGGAGGGTGCCCGTGACGCTGAGCCCGTTGGGGTACAGCGAGTGACTGCGGGGGGTGCCCTGCAGCAGCTGGGGAGGAGAGGGCAGGGGGGAGCGGGGCAGGGGCTGAGCTGCATCAGGTTCAGCTTGCAAATGCAGTGCCAGCTTCGCGTGTGGTTTGAACCCAGGACTCTGCCACGCGCCGAGTTCAGCGCAGCGTCTGCTGCTGCTGCTCCTTGGAGGGAAGCAAGCCCTTGACAGTAGCGTGGAGGTCGCCGGTGGCATTTCAGGGCTGTTCCCTTGTGCCCGGGAGCGCAGCATCTCACCCTCCCGCGTCCTCTCTCTTTGCGCCCGCAGGTCTGAAGACGCCCAGCAACTGCGAGCTGGTGGTGGGGGGCGAACCCCAGTGCTGGGCTGAGGGTCGCTGCCTGCTCTTCGACGACTCCTTCCTGCACACGGCGTTCCACGAAGGTAAGTGCCGGGGGGCCGAGGAGGAGCGGGCAGGCAGCGCCCAGTCCCTCCTCCTGTCTGCAGGGCTGGAGGCACCCGCGTCCCGTGGGGGTTACACCGCTGCTGCCCTTGGCTTGCACCGGGGAGGGCAGCAGCCCCGTTCCTGGCATGGTGGGGATTGCCCATCACAGACGCTCCTTGCTGCTTCGGGGTGGCGGAGCATCCCGGCACCCCTTCCCCAGCAGAGCCCCTGCAGCCCCTCCTCAGCCTGCCCCAGGACCCACTCCCACCCTGACTCGCTTTTAGCCCATCCTGACTTGTTTGTGGCCCTGCACGGGGCCCGGTGGTCCTCTCCCCGCCATGGCAGCTGGCACAGAACTTCTTCCCTCGTCCCCCAGAGCTTTGCAGGGCGGCATGGGCTCCGATGCTGTCGGCATCCTCATCCTCTCGCCCTTGCTCGCGGCAGCGCTGCCGGCTGCAGTGGCCCTGTCGCAAGGCAGCAGCTCTGCGCTGACATGCCAGCGGCACCTTTGTCTCCCGTGCACGGAGAAAAGCTTCACGCCGGCCTGTTTTGTTGCCCCTCTCCGTCACTGACGGAGGCTGTTACGCTTCAGCTCTCCCAGGTTAACCGGCGTTAGCCGCTGATGGCATAAAAGCATCAAGCGGAGCTGTTTTATGCAGGGGAGCGTGCGAAGAGAGTGGGAGAACAAAAGCTGTTGCTCCCACATCAACCCTGCTGTGGCGTCGGGAAGCGCAGCCGCGGGGCCGGGAAGGCTGGAATGCGGCAGCAGCAGCTCCCTGCACGGCTCCGAGACACAGCTGCAGGAGGGGGAGCTCGGCGTCGTGCCGCTGCCCTGCCACGGGAAACTTTCGGGTCTGATTGTTCAAAGCAACCCCGGAGCCCTGGCAGGGGGGACCCTGCCCCACGCTGGCTGCTGGAGGCACTGGGCTCCCGGTTAGCAGCAGTTTAGGTGTTTCCTGGGGTTGCACTGGGCAGACGCCTCCGTGCTGGGCGCTGGCAGCAGCCTCCCGGCGTGGAGCCCATCACCCGTGTGCCGGGGCGAGCACCGGCCTCTCCTGGGGGAGCCCAGCCTCACCCCGTGCTCGCATCCCACCCAGGTCCCCCGGAGGAGGGTCCCCGCGTGGTCTTCATGGTGGACCTGTGGCACCCCAACGTGGCTGCTGCCGAGCGCCAAGCCCTCGACTTTATCTTCGCCCCGGGACGATGACGGCGCTGCCCGGTGTCGTGGGTTCGAGGGCAGCCGGCGGGCAGGCGGCCGTGCCGGCTCGGCTCTGCCGCGGGTCCAGCACCGCACGTGGACGCGCACGGCCTCGGGTCCTCCCTCCCGGGGGCTCTTGTAAATGGAAACTGCGACGTGTATCAACGCTCATCTCCTTCCTTCCATCGTTGGCTTCAGGGATTATTTTTCCAACATGACAGCGCATCGCCTTCCCTCCGTGGTTAGCTGCAGCACCACTCTCCTACGTGTTATGTTGCTACTGTGTTTTTGCGGTGTTCAGAAGTAGAGTAACAAAAAAAACAGGGGTGTTTGTTTGAATGTAATAATGTAAAACTTCTCATGGTCATCAGAACAACAACATGCACACACACACACAACCAAAACAGCAAACCAGCCAAACAGCCGTGCTCAGCCTGCGCCCAGCCCCGTTGCAGTCCCTGGATGGACGGACAGACGGATGGATCCAGGGGCTGTTCAGGCCGGGGCAGCGCTCTGCCCGCAGAGAGCTCTCGCACCACGAGCCCAGGGGCTCCCGCTTCCTCCCTCGCATGCCAGCAGGGTCCCTCCTTGCCTTGAGAAACCTCTCTGCCGCGCAGCCAGGGAGAAGAGCCGACACCGGGTCCCCGGCTGCCCTGGCAGCCACGGTGCCCCCAGCCCCAAAGCGCCCCGACATATGCCCTGTCGAGGGGACAGCACGCATCGAGCCCTGCTCTTTAATGTGACGAAGGCCATTATCAGTTGCCTAAAGCCCCTTCTTGCTTTATCTCCAACCTTCGGTTTTCACAGCTCAAGCTGGGAAGCCCCCGCAGGGGCAGGGACACTGCTCGGGAAGGCAGCGCGGGGCTTTTGTTTGCCCGTAGCCAAAGGCCAGGGAAGAACGGAGGTCACGCTTCCTTCTGCTGCTCCATCTCCTTTCCTGGGGCTAGGGCGAGCGTACAGAGGCAGCTCATGCATTCGTGACAGCAAAGGAAAGGTTTCCAAAGGCAGGGGGTGTTTAATTCTGCAGCCCGAGGAACAAGCCCTCCACCCCCCCGTGAGTCCTGCCCACCTGGCAACCAACACGCTTTTCCTGAAGTCGCCCAGCATCCAGGGTGTGTTTGGGGTTTTTTTTGGGGGTACAGAGCTACCGTACAGTTTAGAACATGCTAAACGTGAAGCACGGCATGTCGTGGATGCTCACCGATGCTCACCCCTGTCCTTGCGCCTCCGGTTGGGAAGCGGCTGCGCCAGGCTCGGTGGCCTCGGCACGGCTCCGGGGACCGCTCACCTCCTGGGAGGGAACGCAGCCCCCGCTCCCCTCCGATTTCTCTACAGGTTTTTCAATGATGAGATTGCAAGATAAGGCAGAGATTTCAAATACATCCGAGATATTTTTTACACCTGTCTTGTTACAGAATATCCGAAGTGCATGATTTCTACACGCATTGACTACCTGGAAGCAGAGCCTGAGGATGCAGGCTGGCTTGGTAACCGTCTTACAGTTTGGTAACATTCATACAGTGGATAAGCAAAGATTATCAATAAACAGTTGTGCTGAAAACAGAACGGGCTCTGCCTGCTGGTGTAACCGCTCCAGGGTCAGGGAAAACACCGAGGGGTTGGGTGCTGCTTCCCCCCAGGTGGGGGGAAACCTGCTGGAAAAGCAGCTGCGGGACGGGAGGAAGGGGATGGGCCTGGCCTGGGTTTGCAAGGGATACGGTGAGCAAGGGCATTGCTTTAAAATACTCAGCGCTTGTGTCCTGACCAGTTACAGCCTCCCTAGTCCCTATTCCACCCGCAGCCCGCGCTGCCAGGGAGCACAGGGAATATCTGCTTTGGATCTCCTTGCATCTGCCATACCCCTTCGGTCCGGGCACTGCAGAGCCCGCAGGTCACCGACTGTCACCGGTCAGCAAGAGACGCGTCCCCACCTGCCGCCCCCGCTGGCCATGCTCGCCAGGCTCCGCAGCAGGGCCACCAGCCTGCCCCCCAACTGGCCACGCTCACGGGGCTCCGCAACAGGGCCACCAGCCTACCCCCCTGCTGGCCATGCTCAGGGGGCTCTGCAGCAGGGCCACCAGCCCGCCCCCCCGGCTAGCCATGCTCGCCGGGCTCCCCAGCAGGGCCACCAGCCCTCCCTCACACTGGCCATGCTTGCCGGGCTCCACAGCAGGGCCACCAGCCCGCCAGGGAGCCTTCAAAGGAACCACTGCAGAAAACGCTTCCAGCTGCCTGCTCTGCCGCAGCCAAGGCAGCTCCGTCGGGAGCAGCTCTGGGGCCGGGGGGGGGTGTGTGTGCTGGGCTGCCACTCAATTCCTGCCCAAATACCACAAAAACCAGTGCCAGACTTCACCCCCAACACAGGGCCAGTTTGGCAAGGCAGGAATCGCTCCACACGAGGCCCCTGGCCGTCGTTAGCAGCACTCTCCCACGCTCACAGGACAGAGCCAGGGCAGCAGCTGCTCCTCATCCCGATATACTTGAAATGGCCAATTCTTAAACATCCTCTCTCCCATGCAACCATTAAGTCAAGAGCCTGGAGCTCTTCGCTTGCACTACCCCAAGACAACTTTCCTCTTAACGATCGAAGGACAGAAATAGGTCCTGGTGGCCAGATGCAGTTCAAGAAGCGAAAGGGAATGAAGCCGCCCCAGCTGTTCCACCGCCGACAGACGGCACAGCAGATTGTAGCGGAAGATTCCTGATGACAGCAGGCAAAAGCATCTATTTTGTGCTTTGCTGCTGTGCCAAAACCCCCTCCTGTCCCTCTCAGGCTTTTCCTTCAACTTCTTCGTGTTTCCTGATAGAGCAGAAAACCACTTCCCAAAACACCCAGCTAGGAGACGGCAGGCTCTCCCTCGGGGGAGCAGAGTGGTCTGGAGCTGCCTCGCAGCCCTGCCTGCTGTCTGGCTGCTCCTTCTGGCAGTCCGAGGCTTCCTTGCCTCCCGAGCATCGCAGAGGGAAGCGGGATGAGGGCTGCTGAGTGTGCGGAGAGGAGACAAAGCAGCATCTGACAGAGGGAGCCTCTCGGCTCAGTACATCAGAGGAGCCCAGAGGATCGCAAGAGGGCTGGAGCCCACAACCGTCTTTCCTCCCGCTACTCCCACCACCTCATCCCTCACCCACATGTGCCTCTCTGTGCTGCGCTCCAGAACCGAAGCGGCTTGTCCATAACTGAGGGAAGCCGTGCCTTACCCTGTGCCCCCTTCAGCACGGGTATCACCGAGGCAGGTCTCCTGGATGGCTGTAGCTCAGGCTTTCCAATGAGGTTTCACTTCTACGCTGCCGTGAGCCGACAGGCAACTGGTAGCACTTCAGTTCCACTCCCGTAGTCCCCACGAGGAGGATGGCGGGAGGAAGGAGCAGCATCACAGAGCTCTCCCGCTGCTGCAACACCTCCTCAGCTGTCACAGCTGGAAGCCAGATGGCAACCCATGGCCAGCCATCCCCTGAGCGAGCAGCTGGCTCCTCCTCTGGACTCCACCGAGTTTCCCAGCTGAGGTCTGTGGAGGAGCCCTGCAATGGCAGAGCTACCTTGGGAACCGTCTACTGTCAGAGTGGAACAAGAAGCTGTGACAATGGTGGCTTTACCGTGTCCAGCTCCTGAGGGTGCCCTGCTAACACCAACACAAGCCTGCTCACCATTTCACGGTGAAGCGAGTAATACATCTACCTTTAGCCATCTTCACAGACCCTGAGAAGTAGCCGCTTTGCAGGAGTGATAGAAGCAACAGGCACTGCCTGTTCAACCCCAGCGCAGGAACTCGCCCTCGGCATGGAGCTAACTCAGGGTAACAGGCCACCCAGCCCCAAACTCTCACACCAGGAATCACGAACAAGATGACCACGCAGTAAGCCTGACTCTGGTCGCTGACACATAGTGCTTGGAGGAGCCTTGGAGACTCTTTTATTTTCACAGTGATGGGTGCGTACGTAACAGCAGCAGGCTCTGAAACATACAGCGCAGTCAGACGCGGGTATCCGTCACTCAGGTCTAAGCAGCCATCACCAACAACCCCCCCAGCCTGCGTGGAGAGGGGACACACCATCTGTCTGAGCAGAAAGAGAAGAGCTGCCGAGGAGCTAGAGAGCCTCTTTGGTCCCATTAGCCTCAGGGACTCCCACTTGCCTTTTCTGTCAACATAGCATAGCCAAATTGAGCAGCGAGAGCAAGGAGGTGAAACAAGGTCCTCCACCAGGAGGGAGAGGAGGAAGAGAAGGCCAAGGAGCGGGCAGGTGTAGTGCATTCATACCACCACCATCACCAGGGACCCTGTGAGAGAGCGGCGGGTTACAGCTGCGATGGCGGGCAGCGGGGAAGGCAGCGCTGTGCTGCACGATCACCGATCAGGCACGCATGAAGGGACAAGGATCTCCCAGATTCAGCTACAGTATAAGAACCTCCGGATCAGGCCTGTAGGAGGATTATGAGTTTTGCAGCACTTGTTCTATTCCAGTTAGTCTGAGAACATGCAGGCTTTGTTAATCAAGGCAAGGCATTACATCATGGCAGGGGATTATTTCTATAGATTAAGAGGTATAAATAAAGCCCAAGTCTGAACAGGGCAAGGGTAGGCACAGAACTCCAGGCAGACGCCGTGTCTGACTGACATCTCTGAATGCAGTACTGCCCTGCAGCCTGGTCTCTGTGTAGCTTAGAGCAAGAAAAGGTTTTACTTTAGGTCAAGGCACTTCAGGAGTCTCTGCCTGTGGCAGCAGAGCACCACGAACAGTCCTAGCGTCAAGGTAAACCAAGCACCCCAACACAGCTATTTTCTATCTTCAGTCTTTGGTAAGTGCTAACATCAACAATACCCGGCACAAGATGTGGTGCAGGAACAGGGCAGTAAGAGTGCCCCGTCCCCAGGGCAAGGCAGGCTGGAGACTCCGTGGACTTCGGACAGAGCCTCGTACCTCCTACGGAATGAGTGGCTTTGAGATTTCACTTATTGGAGATGAACGGGCTGAGACGCCTTGCCTCAGCGCATCAGTTCAAAGCAGGTTCACTCCATGCTTCAGCAGCTTTTGCTTGGCCTTGCTCGGCAAGCTGAATGCGCTGTCGTGAGGGTTGGGAACGCCCGAGTTGCGGTGTGGAGCACCCAGCTGCTGGAAGTAGGTTTCTTGGACGGGATTCCGGCAGGCGTACACAGCCGTGGAGGCATTCCTAAGCAGGGCAGGAGAGAAGGCAGCAGTTAGTATTTACGGATTTGTGCAAGTTCCCCTTCAACTCACCAGGCTGGGCATTGAGATGCTTGTGGCACTGGATTCCCAGCTCAACAGAGGGACTTTTAGGTCTCTCTCAACAGAGCAATGGAGCAGAGAGCTAAAACGGGCACCAAAACCCTGCAATGTATTGCCAGAAGGCCACCAGCAACCTGACCCTCCTTCTCAAGGGTCCCGACATCCTAAAAGAGAAAGCACCATATGCCTCATCCCCTGGGACCTACTCAGCAGCATTAGCACCCATGCACGTGGCCATCCTCTGAGTATTTCCCTCGCTGGCAGACCAGCCCAGTACATCAAGAGCCGGTAGTTGAACACTCCTGGTGTTTAATATCCCCTTGTTCCTGGAGGAACCTATCTCACTGCTGCTGTCCGTAAGAAATCCCAGCACAGCACCCTTGCAGCAGGAACCATACGTGGTTGTTTAGTCACACGCGAGACAAAGCTCAGACAATAGTCAGATGCTGTAACCACGAAAGCTCAAGTCGTTGACTAAAACCCACCACTCAGTATTTACCTGCAAGAGGGCTGCCAGGGAGCAAAGCAAAGGATTCTGCATTCCTCCTTGACGGAGGAAAGCAGCAACTGATATGTTTGCTGACACCCTTCTGTGACAACTCTCCATAAAAGAAAGCAGTTTTAGTCATCTTGTTACTCAGTCTGATTCACACATGGAGTTGCTTTTTTGGGGGCAACACAGAATATGACAGCTTAGCCGGTATAGGATTTAAGGAGCCAGTCAGACTAATGCTAAACAAGGAATTCTCCAGCACCGAAGTGTATGATTCACGTTTCCTTGGCAAGCTGTGTCAGAGGAGTGAAACAGTGTAATTCCCAGAAGCATCTTTATTTCATCATGTTTTGGACAAACAAGCGCAGCCAGGCAAGCAGAATCTCTGCGCCCTCACAACGTAACCATCCTCCCCGAGATCTGCTACAGGAACGGGGGGAGTGCTGTAGCACGGGATCAGCTTGAGCCGCGGCTGTGCGGAAGGGCTCTGGCTGTGATAAGACTGTCTTTGCTTGGCGCATTACAACTGAGTTTGCCACGCACATTACAGCGTGTTTCCAACCCAAGAAGCCGTGCAAGAAAACAAAATCTAGGTTGCCAATTCTGGGCGCCTTTGGCTCCCAGCCGAGACACAAATTTATTAGGAACAGCTATATTTAAAACTGCGTCTTAGAACCTTATGGTGCCAGGAACTGGCAATATCGTAGCACTGTATCTTAATCCAAACCCGTGGCACAACTCAGCTGCGCCTTCAGCTCACTTGCCTTGGTGCCACTCTGGCCTCTCAACACCCAGAATATTAAGTAGCCCACGTCTAAAGAGCAAACTTCAGGCAATGAGGTGACATGACTGACCTTTGGCAAGAGACACCGGTGTGATTACAGCGACCACCAAATTCAGCAAGCCTTAGAAAAGGGGTTCCTCTCTTCTGCCTATTCTGTGTGCCACACAGCACTCTTGTGCCTGGAAGAGGAGGGAGTTACAAGCACACCTTACCTAATTATCATTTCTGAAGCAGTCGGAAGCTGGTTGAAGTCGGAGTGGATCAGCGTAGCGGCTCTCAGGAAGTGCCGATCCAGAGGCCCTGGTGTATGGGGCAGGTTGGCTGCGGAATAGGAGTAATGGGTGTGGGTTAAAAGCCCTCTCTGTAGAGGAGCATGCCCCCAGTTACTGAACAGGGAAAAGCTGTGGACCTCTCCCACAGACCCTGGATATCTACAGAACCGAGACTGGGTGACACCCTAAGCCCCAGTGTGACCTCAATGAAATTAGGCAGCGGCTTGCAGCGTGTTCAGCCACGCACAAACAACCCTGGCGTACCCTTCCCTGCGTGTACACACATCAGAGGGGTGACAAGAAGGCCTGAGATCTGGGTCACCTGGAATCACTGGGGTTCTCTCTTTCCCTAAAGCACTTCTTCTAAGCTGGAGAGAGGTGGGACGCTGCCTGTGAGGCTGCCAGAAAACAGGAAAGAGTAGAATGAACTGGAGCAATAGGTACACGGGGCTTTCTGCATGTCACTGGTCTACCCGTAAATCCAGAGCAGCAGCCTCCAAACTGCTGGCTACTACCTGTTCCCAGTTTTGGCTTCTTGTGGCCAGAAATGACTGACAAACACTCTGGTGTACGGCGGGACAAAAGGCATCACACCAGGGATGAATGAAGTTAGGGGGAGGGAGGAAGGGCAGGTCTGAAGAGGATGTCGAGTCCTGTCCTCAGATCCTCAGACCTAGCCCTTAGCAGAACCCCAAGCAACACCTTTCTGAGCAAAGCGCCAGTGGCAGCCGCTCCATCTCCCAGCGGCCTCTGGCTCGCATCCAAACAAAGCGATCAACAAGCCTTCAGTAGATTATAAACTTACAAAAGACAAAGCTTCCTCAACAGGGTCTTATATCCAGGCTATTTTATAAGAGTTACAGCAAGCAATGTTTCTGAGAAGTTGTCTGAAGCATGAGAAAAGGTTACCATAAACCCTATTCTCTTCCTTATTCCCTCCTCTTAAGCGGCTGCAGTTCCAGAAGGTGGAGGCTTACCCATGAGCACGTTCTGAACGCAATCATAGTGAGTGAAACTGTAGGTTATCTTGGCTGAGGATGAGGAGTCTTTGGGCAGAGTTTCCCTCAGATGAACCTCGAGGCCGTTTAGAGAAGCCAGACTGCTGTGGTACTGCAGACAGGGAAAAAAAAGGGTTAGAGGAGAAGCCCTGCTTCACCTAGACTTCCAGGGAGGTACCAGGGGGAGCTTGGGTGACTGACGTTGGTGACAAAGGGACTGGACCCCAGGCTCCCACCCAGGAGCGGCTGGGAAACTTGGGCACAGAGGAAAGCAGACGAGTCTCACAGCTTACAAGTCAGTGAGACGGGATCTCAGAAAAGGGGCACTTTAACCTGAAAATAAGCCATTAAACCACCTGATGCTATTAATTACAGGAAAATGCAAGACTCCATTAATTTACCATCAAAAATTCCTCTCCAGGGCTCATTTTCACATCTTGGCCATGACTTTCAGCTGCAGCAAGGAATATTTCTTTGCTTACCAGCCTTTATTACACCAGACAGCCAGCACGACACAGGATGCGGCTTTACACACTTGGGCTGGATTTAATTGCCTGCAGTGTTTCCTGCAACACCCTCTCAACACACGAGCAAGTCTTCTAGTGGGCACCCAGCCTCCGCGCTGAGCTTCTGGCCAGTTGCAGACTGCAGGCACTGGGCTGTCATCAGAAGGAAAAAAAAAAAAAAAGGAAAACCAAGAAAACAGCCTCACCTGTGGGGTAATGACAGGCCTGGCCTGGAGCAATGGATTCGCACAACACACTAACATGAAAGCCAAGCTATTTTCCCTACTGGACTTTCAGTAGCCCAGCTGCCCTGGCTGTGCTGAGGCTCCTCAGCAGCAGGAAGGGCTCAGACAGGGCTGAGGGGCCCTCTGGCAGTGCTGGGAAGATTAACTCCGTAATCCTCCAGCCTGCCCCCGTGCTTTCCTCCACCACGGAGAGGATCAAGCCTCCATTCAGCAGGACGGCAGCGCCCAGCCTACCCTCGACCCTGCTGGTCACGGAACAGATTTTCTTTTCTGTGCGGTGAAATGAAAGCGTAAGACCTAAAGCCAGGCGGGAAGCGAGCCTGAAAGCCTCCAAAGCCTCCTGCTCTGCAGGGAAAGCCTGTATTGGAAACCGCCCTCCAAGAGGGATGATCGGTACTGCCTGCTGTTCTTGTCTGCACAAGTAGCATACTTTACCCTTCTTTGGTGTCATTCAGGGGCCTCAAAGCATTCGACAAACATTAATTATAGCTAAGCTTTGACATCCCTGAGAGCTGAGGATCATTTTTAATCTACAGATAAACAAAGGAACAGACAAGCTGAGGTTACGCCTCAAATCCACCATGATGCCAGCAGCAGAGCCCAGCTCTACCTCCTTGAACAATACTCCTCCTCCTGGGATGACGAGACATGCAGTGCATCTCTTCCAAGAGATAACAAACACCTGCACCCAGAGGAAGGGAGCAGTCAGAAGAACCCAAGCACAGTCAAAATCCAAGCTGTGTGAAAGCACAGTTTTGCCAAGATGAGATCCAAAGCAAGAATATATGAGATGGAAGCAGCATGTTTGGGAAGAGAAGAACCCGATGGAAAAGGGCTTTGTCAACCCTGGACCAATACATAACGGAAAATCAACTGAAGTGTGGTGCACCAGTGTCAGGCAGTTGCTTTTGAGACGTAATGAACTGAATGACAAATTGAGCCAGGCTGGGCCCACTGCTGGCCTTGCCCAGGCATTTGATGGGGGGAGGACGTGCAACGTGTCATTAGCAGAGCTAAATCCCCCAACGAGGCATTTCACACACTAGCTGAGGGTACCTGTGCAAAGAGGACAACCTTCAGCTCTCAAAAGCATCAGTTCCTACCTGCCTGCATCCCCCTCTCTCCCTGCAACCGGAAAAGTCGCGGTAGAGCGGGAGCTGTTGTGCAGCTGCCTGTTTCAAACGAGCAGAAAGGGGACAGAGCCATGTCCGCTGCAGAAGGCCAAGGCTGCACCTCCCGGCCTCTGCTGATCTTGCAGCAATCCCTTCCTGGGCATGCCAACCCTCACGTCCTGCACAGAGGCGGCATCCCCCTGCTTACGGGGGGTGGCCACAGCCACAGGCTCCGAGTCCCAGAGCTCAGAAGTAAAAGGGGTAACCTTCAGGCTCTGCTAATGCTGGGAGCCAGCATTAGTCTGAGCTTCCCTGCACCTTCCAGTCTGACGGTTACAGAAATTAGGTTGTTCCTATGGCAACTGGCATATCAAACAGGCCTCTGCAGCTTTGACTCAGCTCCCTGGTAGGGAAGCAGAGGCCAGGCAGGCTCTGCAGACTAATGCTTCACCGGGAGACGCCGGGGGCCGGCACGTCCTTCCCCCGCAGCCCCATTAGCTGCACCCACGCTGCCTGGCAGGAAGCCTGTGCACCGAAGCAAATCCCACAGCAGAGTAATTTGGGATTGCTCTGGTACAGCACCTATTTGCAGCACCCAAATGGCACCCTTCACTCTGGCCCCTGGAGAGCAGCGCCGGGGAGAGCAGGCTGGGGACTCAGACAGATTTTCGCCTAGAAAGGAAACGAGTCGGGGACTTGCTGCCAGACACGTCTCTCTGGTGCTTCCAGAGTGAGAAGCTGTGACATGCAAAGCGGAGGTTAAACAGAGAACAAACCTTGCTTTCCAAAAAGCACTACAAAACTGACAGGGTTTCCCCAACAAATCCCAAATCCAGCACAGGCCTTTGGCAGCCAGCGGGGCTGTCTGACGGTCACACCTACACGTTCTGCTCCGGCGATGGCACTGACAGACAACAACAGACAACAGGAGTCGCCTGCGAGACAACACTCTCACCTCTCAGGCTCGCTGCCTGACGTTTGTGAACAACCTCCCACGTAGCGGTGATGAACCCTAAGACAAATGGCTTTGCCTCGCGCAACACGGAGCAGGTGAGGAAAGAGAGGGGAAGTGTGATCCAACGCTCAACTCCAGTTGTAACCCCTGTCCCCGCTGCCACCACCACCAGACAAGCAGCAGTGAGTGTACCTGCAGGTGTGGAAGAACTTTCCCACTTACCACATCTTCAATGGAGCTCTGGTCCTCTCGGAGGTGATCTTCAGCCAGCAGGGAGAGCACAAGCCCCTTAATACAGTGAATGTACAAGCTCATTTTAACCAGTTTGCTCTGCTTGCCCGACTCCACACCAGCCTGGGCTCCCAGACTGGCCAGCTGAGGCAGCCGGCCACTCTCCCCGCTCCTGGGACTCTGCATGTTCTCTGCTGTCTCACTGGACAGACTCTCCTGAACCTCTAGAGCTGGCAGCTGCCTCCTGCTTTGGAGCTCTGATTGTACAGCTGTGGCTGGACAATCCAAACCCCGCACATTGTCACCAGCTGCACCACTGCTTTCTCCAGGGACACTATTTTGGCTCAGAGTCCCTCGCTCTTGTTCACTCAACTTCCTTCTGCTCAACTCTTGGGCAGGAGAGCAAACAGATGGATTGCCACTGGCTGCAGAATAACTTTGGAAGCTGCACTGCTCAACAGAGTCCGCAAGGGATTTCCCCACATTTTGACTCTCCTGCTCCCGGGTGTAAGGGTTTGGAAAGAAAAAGCCTTCCAGATATGGACCTGCAGTCTGAGCATATTCATCAGTATGGAGTGTGGAAGGGCTTGGCAGCTGCTTCGTGTCTCTTTCTGATGGGAAGGATGCTTTTCTACGGAGCTCTGAGCTTTTGCTGTCTGGTGTGCTCAGTTTTGCAGTTGGAGAATTCTTTGTTCTGGCTTCCATTTGGGGGAAGCCCTTCAAAGGCCCCGTGTTCCCAAGGCTGCCTGATTGCACAGCATCTTCTGGTGCAGCTGTGCTTGAAGGTTGCTCAGGGGACTCCTGCACAGAGATATTACTCAGGTCTTGGTTTTCATGAGCTCCTGTTGATTCTGAAACTGCCTGGGAGCAGAGAGCATTCTTCTCTCCTCCAGGGCTTGCTGGGGACACGGATGACCTAGCAGGAAATAATAAGTTGATTAAATTACTGAGTACGATCTGTTGGGAGTTATTACATACCTAATAACACTACCACCTCCTGGTAGCATTCAATAGCTGATCTATTCTCTGCTGCAAAGAGTATATACCTTGGAAAAGGACAGGATAAGGTCTAACACAGGTGAAAAGCATGGGCCTCTTACACTGCAGACTCCCAGGAACGTCACTCCCTTATTCACAAAGCAAAAAGGCTTTAGGCAGCACTGCAAGCCAAGAAACGACAGGAGATGGCAGTTGGTCTAGAGAAACAGTTCTGCTTCAGGCTGCTTCACAATAGAGATATGGACACCACAAATTCTGTCCAGCCTGAAAGACCTCAGGTAGCTTTAACAGCCAGATGAGAGTTTGAGTTAGGATCAGAGAAAACAGTAACAACGGCTAGCGAGGACACAGCGCTACACGTTAGCTCCCTTGGTGCAAGAGCCTCTCTATGCCTCAGGTTGATTTCCTACCTGGTCATCCACTCCACTGGAAAGTCTCGGAGCACTGAGACTTCATTTTCTGTTAGGAATACAGGGATGATACGGACACCCTGTGGCAACGGAGAATCTGCAAGAGCAATAGGGGTTTGAGGATTAAATTAACATGCCCCAGAAGCCAGACTGCATCAGCCTGAAGGCTTCTGCAGAAGGAGAATGCATGCTATCATCCTGGGGCACCGCAAACTGACCACATCTGACTAGGCTGCATCCTCCAATCCTCCTCATATACTTAATGCCCAACAGAGTTAAATTTTCCCTTAGGTGTTTTTTTGTTGTTTTTTTTTTGTTTGTTTTTTTTTTTTTTTGTTTTTTTTTTTTTTTTTTTTCCTAACCGTCCTGGCAGAACTGATGCTCAAAAACGATGACTGAAGGTTTGGACTGAAAGCATCAGCCATCTGTTTTCAGGGCTCTGACAGTGGCCAAGTAGGCACATGGGTAACTGGAATTAAAGCAGGCACGTTGGGAATCGGCAGAACTGACAATTAAACGCAAAAGAGCAAACTCCTTTGCTTAGCCAAAGGAAGGAACTAGTTCTCATTACACAACACCCACGGGCACATGCTGACTAGTGGCAGCAAACACGCTCAGGGATATATTCCTGCATGCAGTAAGAGCTTTGATGTGAATCCCAGAGAAGCAGCTCCCGCCCTCACTGCAGAGAATGCAACCCCAGAGGGTTGTCCATACACTGCTGCTGTGCACTTGGCAACCAGTACTCTGCAGCTGGATGCTCACCAGGCTCCCGCTGCTCCTCACCTCCAGGCTCACTCTGAAAGAAAAGCCAAGAATCAGCTCTGTGGCATGACTCAACACTTGCCATCAGTGCCACAAGGACACCTCTCCCAGCTTCCTCTGCCTCCCTGTGACTACAGCAGACCCCAGACCAGCCCCTTCAGCCAACGCTGTGACTGGTTTACCACGCTGGGCAGTGGTTTGTTCCTTAGGCAGACCTCAAAGTCAAGAGGACTTCCCAAGAACCAAAATACACCTGAAAGCAAGGACAAATACCACAATGTGTCATTACCGCCTGCTTAGGTCACAAAACCTTGGTTCACACAACCACAGTAAGAGCACAGGCCTTCTTCATATCTGGATCTTGATGGTTTTTGTTGTAGAAGATCTTGAACCACATAAATAATTATTTTTGACAAGTTTTAATGCAAACGAAAACTGATCTGTTTATCACTTTCAGACATTCACTGTGTGTACATTTAGCACTAAATACCTAAACTTGGGCAAAAAGCTAATCAAAACATCACATAGATGAGAACTGACGAATTCAGTAACTTAAAGATCGGGGAAAAAAAAAAAAGACAATTCCTAGTGCAGAAGTCTTGAAACCTTGCTCAATAATAACTAATAAAAGCTTTTAGCATCAGCATCGATATTTGTCCTTCACAGTAATGGCACATCTAAGATTTATGTCACAAGAGCTCCCACACCACATCCTTATAAGTGGGTATCTGCATGCAGGGAACGTGTTTAGCAACATACCTGGCCTGGAGACTCATCACCTTGGAGGAGAACTTTGGCAGTGAGAGGAGGTGGCAGCTGGGTGCTCACAATCCTAAAAAGACAAAACAAAGTCATCTGTGAGCAGAGTGTCATTTCCTGACGCTCGGTCATAGACTCCCATTGCTCAGTGCATCGGGACAGGCAGAGCCCCATGTCACAGCTGGGTGATCTCTGGGGGAATCTCTAAGGTTCCCCTGCAGCCACCTCTCCCAGTCCTGCTAGAGACTCTGCAAGTGTTGAAGGGCCACCTCCAGACATGGGCTCACACATTGCCACAGATGAGAAACACAAGCTGACTGACCATCAGGACTCTCATTTTCTTCTTTACTTTGGGTCAGTTCCACTCTAGACTTAGAAAAAATGCCTGCTGGCATTTACTTTAGGCCAACAAATCTGGTTTCGCTGAGTCAAGACCTAAGACAGACCAATTCATACAGGCTTCCTGCCACCCCACAAAGAACTGTGGGCAGTGGAGAAGATTCAGAAAGACTATCACTCAAAGTACTGCAGGACAGGCCCTTTGGACAGGGCTTCCAAAGGTGTTCTTGGTCTGTCCGTTCTGGAGATTCTCCAAAAGACCCTAAAGAGGGAAAAGTTTATCTCAAGTACAAAGCCCTTTGCAGTGTTGTAGTAAGATTCCGAGTTCAGAAAACTCTGGTGACACTTGGTGAAACAAAATCTCTACCAGACAGACCAGTGATACAATGAGACACACACATCAGAAATGGGCAGGTGCAGGACAAGACCCCATTCTCAAGTCAGACGTCCACTTCCACTGCAACATGCTGCAGCTTCAAGGTGCTGCAGTGACTCACGCTCAGTGTCCTGCTTGCAAGTATGAGATCACTCCCTTAAAAATGTCTGGTCTGCCTCTGTCAGACCTGGAAAGACGCACACATTGTGGCATATTTCCAGTCCTCATAAAAGGTGTTACAGGAACAGCTTAAGCCAAAGAAAAATGGCACTTAAATGCTATTGCCAAGAAATTCTCAGAATCCGCCACCTCCTGTCTTTCAAGGCCACCTTTGAGGGTCTCCTTGATGTCATTCAGTGCCACATCTGCAGTTTCTTCAGCTATGAACGGCTGAAAGAAGTCAGCATTTCTTGTGGGAAACCCTGGCTCATTCTTCTGAGCGCTTTCTACCAGTATAGACAGTGGTCCTGGCCAACAAGTCAGTCAAAAATACATATATACAGACACACACGTGCACTGTATTTGCAAGACTGCAAAGAAAACACTAAGGAGAAAGAATAATATTCACACATCTCTCTTTTTCTCGGTGACTTCCACCTAAAAAGCCTAAAAAGTTCAGTCTTCGCATCCTGCTGAATATCAAAGACAGCAGATTACACTAACCTCAAACCTTGAATTTCTTCATGCTTCCAGTTCTCCCACTGATAAACGCAAATAACCGCTTATCCTCTCTGAAATACACCAGCAGACAGGGATTACCTTGCCTGAAGCATTCATATTCCTGCCAATAACGAACAGCAGCTCTTTGTGCATAGCGAGTGCCCTTGCTCTGCTCCCCGGATGCACTCCGGGATCACAGCCCCAGGAAGGGGCAGATTTAACGTGCAGGTTAGCCCTTTGGCTAATACCCGGTTACTTACAAGCCTTTGTAGAGAATGCAGCCTGCCAAGACATGGGGAGACCGCTGGCAAGTTTGCAAGATGAGAGCTGCTTTCAGTAAAAGTAGTGGATCCACCTAAACAGGGAAAACCACAAGAAGTTAAGGAAGAGAATCCTGGAAAATGCTCAAAGCGGCAAATAAGCACAAACCCGTTGGCACTAAGGCAGCTCTAGAGGCAGACACTGCAGAGGACAGCCTTTTACCTTGGTCTTGTCCAGATTCCAGAGAGAATTGAAAATCTTGTGGAGGTCACTGGTGTTTTTTTGGATATGTTTAATGTATCTGTTCCATTGCCTGCTCAGTTCCTCCCGAGAAAATGCCTGCGGACAACAAAAATCCACAAGGCTGTCACTGCACAGGCCTTAATGCGTTCAGGATGGTTAGATGCAATCAATCTGGGACAGCACCTATAAGTCACTGCGCGAAAATAACGGAAGGTTGGCGAGGACGATTGTAAAAACACTCAAGCGACCAGCAGCTGAGGTATCAAAAACCCACATGTATCATACTAATCGTTGTTTAGTCGTGTGTGCTCGACAAGTAGAACACCTGCGTTTAGCAAACACAGGCCTGTGATAGGCTCAGAGGCACCTTATCAAACACGCTTGAGATTCCTGCCCTGCTGTGGGAAAAGATCAAAGCACAGTGGTAACTACGCCTGCTCGAATCCCCGAGATACAGGCAAGAACAGCAGGTTGGGTAACTCTCTCTACAAAGGACCGAGCTCCACGGTGCCTGCCTTCAGAGATCCCCCGGTTGGTGAGGTAGCGAGATTAAATTCACTCTTTGTGTTTCATCCGTGGTTTTGTACTTGTTCCTGCGTCCTGCCTGTGATGGCTCACACAGTGACGAATCTTGTGAGGATAAGGAGGAAGACGATATCGACAGGAAACCGCTTTAGACTGAACATCGAGGAAACTTTTAGCAGACGCTCACACTACCTCGGCTGCAATAGGAGGATGTGCCTGTACGCTTTTCCAGGTCCCAATTCTTTGATATGCGCGCTTGCTCTGACCCTTGCGAGTAGGAAGACAACATAAGGGAACATGCCAGCACATATGTGCCTGGGCAAAGCTCGGCCAATATGGAAAGTGTTTAGGATCTCCTCCTAGGCAGAAACCTCACAGCTGCTGATCTTTAATTACCATGTACGCACGGTGCACAGGTCCATTGTAGAAGGTGAAGAGGCTGATCAGCTGCTCCAGAAACCGCCTACAGCTGACATCAGGGAGCTCAACAGCACAGCCCAGAACCTTTAACACAGAAAGCCATGAAGAAAGAATGTTTACTGACAAAACCCAGGCACAGCAGAGTATCAAAGGCGTACAAGCAGTTCTTTGTCAGGCAAACATCCCCCAGATTCACAAGTCAGATGAAAAGGAAATTCAAAAATACCCAGAGAAAAGCCCTGGCACAAACAGGATAAATAAATTATAACAGAATTCCAGCGTTTTAGACACACTCCCTCCCACATTAGATGACCCAGCTCAGTGCTCTAATAGCTAAGAACATTTTCCTGAAACTAAGTACTTAAAAATATTCAAATTAACTTGTCATTTACTCTGATGATGATGATTCGTTTAGGTTTTGAGATGCTGAGAGAAACAGAAGCATCAGACCTTCTGCCTCAGAGACAGCCCCGCGAGCCCGAACTGCACTGTCAATGAAACACGCCTGACCAGTCTCAGCCCAGTTTCCAGGGGATGGTCTGGGGGATTTTTGTCACAACTCTGCCGCACGCTGCTCTTTATATACTAAATGTCTGTTGACACTGACAAAGCTCTGCAGCAGGGAATACTGAGGGTTAGAAGGAAAGATCAATCAGACTATCAAGTAGGGAGGCTGAGTCCTTCTTATAAACTGCAGCACAAGGAACCCTGTTTCCAGTCATTGCCAGTAACCCACGGATACACACAATGATGCAGAGCTCAACTTTTTACAGCCATTGCCAGGCAAATCTTAAGAAAACATGCTGGGTTTGGACACAAAAATGATGTGTGTGAAGCTTTTCACAGAAGAGTGAAGTGACTGCCATGACACGTGGCTGTAGCCTGCGGTAAACAAAACTTAAGTTACCTTGCAATGAAAAGCTGTGCATTGCAAGTTCCCACCCTAGCTCTCCCCAGGTCTAGCTGTGTGCAGCCCATCCCTGGAAAAAAAACAATAAAAAAAAAAATAAAAAGCCCTCTTTGATACAGTAGTTCAGTCTCTCGCTGTTTTCGCCCCGTGACTGCCTCCAGATCTCTTGAACTCACCCACAGATAGTCTCCATCCACTACAACTGCAAACTTGAGCTTCCTCAGGCGAATGAGACTTGGAGGAACTCCAGAAATCTCTGTCATGCAACGCACCACTCCGGCAATCTGTCCGCACAGCAGTTCCTGCTGGTCAGGGAGAGTCTGTCGAGGAAGGCAGGAAGAAAGACTCTTTTTATTCCCCCTTTTGAAAGAGCTTGGAAAAAAATCACTACTGTATTCAGGTATAAATAAAAATTAATTATAAGTTCAATTCAGTTCTAAATCAAATGCAGTAGCACAGGCAGACTCCAGGGGAAAAAAGCGGACTGCTTTTTTTCAGGCAGCACAAGGGCCTAGAGCTTATTTAGGGGCACTTTCATGTCTCCTGCGTATTTATTCACATCACCAGAACAGTCCTGGACTCTGCTGGATGACTCTACCGACCAGAACCCACGGCGAGGGCGCAGAGTCCAACACCACCGTGCCCAGCCTCAGAAGCGCGAGGAGTTCTGTGCACCGAGCCCGGTGGAGCAGCACGCCACTCTGGTTCCAGCTGCGTCAGTTTTCTTAAAACCTCTGTGAACACTAGATAAGAATGAATCCAAAGCTCCACTTGGAAGCCCGACCATTCCTGAACCAGAATTATCAGCACTGACCCACAACACAGGCACAGAATAAAAGCAGACGTTACCTGAGATGGATAGAAATAGCAAATCCCGGCACTTGTAGGATCTCCTTCTTCCTTAACCTTTGAACCATCGTAAAGGAAAAAGTAATTCCACCTAAAAAAGCAAAGCATTAGCAGAAACGATTGTATATTTGAAAACTGTTACGCTTCTCCCTGTCCTTTCTATTATTTCAGGCAGAGCTCCAAAAAGGTTATTACAGATGAAGACAGACACGGTTCTTACACAATCACACCGAGCTTAGACATGAAAGAAGCACTTAAAAGGGTCCCATAATATTAAATTTAACCACTTTTCTGGGTTTAACACAGATTCTATAACTTTACAGTGAAGACATGAGGAAGGAGATCCGGACTTGAGATATTCCCCTATCTACATATATCCACGTACGCCTTATCCATACAGAACAATTATCATTAAGCATTAACCGTGTGCAATCCACAGCGTTCCCACGACCTGCTGCTTTTAATTCACTCGCTGACTGTACACGACAGGCCAGGGGAGCGCTAAGTGGTGGTTTCCTCCTGAAGATGGCCTATGCTGTAACATTATTTACCTCATAATTTCAAAGATACACATGTTTAATAACAGCTCTTCCCTCTCATAGCTGGTCACAAGCACTGCCCAGGCCACGCGTGATCGCCCATAGCCCCGCACACCCAGCCCGCGGCCCCGGCCGGGCAGGAGCGGCCCCGGCCTCTCCTCCACACCGACAACCCGGCGGTGGGGGCACGGACCGGGAGAGCCCCGCGGTCGCCGGTAGGAGACACGGGGTGGGGTGGGGGGAAAGGGGCTCACCATGGCGCCGAGCCGGGCTCCGGCGCGGTGGGGCGGGCCATGGGCGCCAGGCTACCACGGCCGAGAGAGGGGCCGGCCGGCCAGCCGTCCCTCCAGCAGGGCCCTGCCGGCACCGAGACCGAACGGCTCCGGCTTCCCGCCGCCGCCGCTTCCGGGTAGGCAGCGGCCCGCCGGTCGCGTGACCGCGCCACGTGACCGCCCGGCGCACATGGCGGCGGAGGGCGGGTGGCGCCCAGCGGGCGGGGGAAGGCGGCGGCGGCGGCGCCGAGAGGAGGAAGAGGCGGAAGGCGGTGCGGTGCTGCGGAGGCTCCGGGAGGCGCGGTGAGTGCCCCGGTCCCAACCCGTGCGTCCCTCCCCTGGGCCCCGCTAACGCTGCGCTCTCCCCGCAGGAACGATCTGCTGAGTTCCGGTTTCTGGGCGGCGAGCGCTGGTGCGTGCGGGGGCACCGGGAGGGAGAACGGGCCGCTCCCCTTCTTCCCCCGCCGGGTCTGACGCCTCTCTCCGTGCCCGCAGGAGCTGTGCGGGCCCCGCTGGGTGACACCACCGAGCCGCCCGCCCGCTGCGTCTGCTACGGCCTGGGGCGGTTCAGCTGCTGCCCCGCCGCACGGCACCAGTTGGCCTTTCTGCTGCTGCTGCTGGAGGAGCTGGGGGTGAGAAAGGAGGGGAACCGGGGGATGGGGAACCGGGGAGTGGGGAACGAGCCCCCGCTCCACGGCTGCCCCTCTCCCCGCAGGTGCCGCCGAGCCGGTGCTCCGTGTTCGACCCCGCGTTCTCGGCCCAGGAGGCGGCCACGCTGGCGGAGCTGGGGCTGCGGCTGCTCCCGGACAACGAGGTGAGCGGGGACCGCGGGGCTGGACTCCCATCCCCGCTGCTGAGGGGTTCCCGGGGCCAGACCGCCCCGGGATCCGAGGAGGGAGACACCGTCCGGCCTCCGGTGCCAGACGGTAACGGGAGGCATTGGTTTCCCCGCAGGAGGGGAAACATGGCATTGAGGGATCGGCCACGCTGTTTTACATGGTGCACTGCGGGAAAGCCCTGTACAACAACCTCCTCTGGAGGAACTGGTCCGCAGGAGCACTGTCCAAGATGGTCATCATCGGGAACAGCTTTAAAGGAATCGAGGAAAGGTGCGTGCAGCCCCGGCAGGGAAAGCTTCTGGTGCCTCCAACAGCCTTTTCCTCTCCTTGCTTTCTTCACTCTTTTAGTGCTTCTAACAATGATTTCCATGTTTTGCTCATTTTTCGACTTGCTGCCACATTTGCAGTCATCAACCATCTGTCCCGCACCCCCGCTTGGAAGAGCTTTCTTCATTTCACACGAGTGTCGTGTCTAATACTGTTTCCTTGTGTTATTCTAGATTATTGTCAAGAATATTGGAGAGAGATTATTCTTACATAGCAAAGGTATGAGCCACTAGCGTTTTAACATTTTTGGTTTTGTGTTGACAACGCACATTTTGATGAGAAAGGAAATTAATTGCAGTTGGAAAGAAGAGGGTGGTTATTTTAAAAACTTTTTTTTCCTGGCTGCTACACTATAAAAATGAATTGCTTTAGGATCATTCTACGTTGCCTGCAGAACACAGTGCACGCAGGGGTTGAGATTAACAATACCGTCCTCATCTTCACTGACTCCTTGTCTGAACTTTACAGAAAGGTTCTTCTGCATCATACATAACTCTTTCCCCCAAATGCTCTTTAGGTCTTGAAAGGGACAGAGGAAGTGGCACTCCCAGCCCACCCTCAGTACCTCGACACCTTTAATGACACCTCCATCCACTGGTTTCCCTTGCAAAAACTGGAGGAACTCTCCCCTGAGGTCTGGGACTTTGTGGAGGAGCCAACGTACGAAGAATGTGAGATCATCAGAAAGGAGGACGGGGCTGACCAGTGCAGTCCCGCTGCCATCGAGTCCTGACCGCTCCCTCTTTTCTCATGGCAGCTTCTGTGCAGCCGAGATGAAGCTCAAGTACTGACAGTGTCATCGTGCTCTGCCAGAAGTGACAGCACTCGAACACTGAGCATGATGGGACATTTTTGTATCTTAATTATTTAATAAAAAGTAAAGCTGTGCTTTGACTTTAAATACAGTGAACAAATTTAACTATAACCTGCCTTTTAAGCCATCTGTACTGCACCATCCGTCTTTTGATCCCCTTCCCTTTCATGCACAATTCAAAGCCTTTGCATGTACTGCACACATTTTGAAGCATCAGGAAGGGGGAATTATTTGAGAGGGGTGTGTAGTTGACAATACTGGTGTCTAGTTCCAAATGCAGGCTTAGAAAAGCTTTCTCACAGGCTTCAGCTGTCCAGTGCTACTGAAAGCGGCTCTTTAGCTGTTCTTCTGTGAAGAATCGGGTCATCTCCCTCGAGGGGGGAAAAAAAGCCTCGCTTTCCCCCCCTCACCTCTGCCCTGAACTGCTGTGGTCCCACAGCACATGTTCTGTGAATTTGCTGGGACAAATCCCCCCTCTTGCAGCTCTGCGCTGACAGGGCAGAGGGCACCAGGAGCGGTTGATGGCCTGTGGGCTAGCAACCAGGCTGAAGAGCCACCATCACACCTGAAGAGAGATGGGACAAGTCCTGTCTGCGTGCAGCAGAAAGGAGCCCACTGCGCAGCACGCAAGGAGAAGCGCTAACATCTCTGTCGCTGGAGACCTTCAGGACTCAGCCAGACCAGCCCTCACTCATCTCTTGTTGGAGCAGAGAATCACCTCCTGTGGTCCCTTCTGCTGATAAACCTCTGTCATGGCTGGCAATTACCCAAGTGTCAGAACTGCTTGTTCCTCCCTTAAGACCAACTTCCAGGTGTAGTTTCACTTCTTGACGCTGCCTGAACTAGTGTTTTTTCTAGGAAAAAAATCCTGGCATACACCTACAGTTTCACTCTATTTACAAATCTGTAACTTCTTTATTCTAAGACAGTTACGCTAAAAATGTTAGCAAGATGGTCTTCACAGTTCGAAGCGGGGCCTCACTTAGCCATGTCAATGAGACTCTGGAGCGAGGTTGGCACCCAAGTCTTTTCTCCTTGTACAAACACAACACCTCTGTCAATATAAATGACAATCCGTCCGAACGTATACAACTGTTTCCCTTCGTGCCGCTTTCCAATCACAGGCATGAAAACGATGTTGTGCTCCTCTGCTTTTGTCTGAATTAGGTCCTTAAAGTTCATCGGCACAGAGCTGGCGGCCATGCCAATGCCACGCTGGGCCATATTCTCAGCCTCCCGACGCTCCTGCATGGCTTCGTACTGAAAGTCTTTCCTCCGCTCGGTGTGGGTAAGGTAAGCGATGTTCTCTCGAGCGCCTGGCTGCATGTACCCACCTGTTTGGAGAGACAAAACACGTGAAAACAAGGTGCCAGTCCCTTCCTGCTGCAAGGTCTATGGGTAAACTGCAGTCTAGGACACAATCAATGAATAATTCTCTGAATCCTCCTTTACACGTTCTAATTCATTCGATTTTATACTGTTATTGCTAATGCAACATAGACTATCTGGGTGAGTTGGAGAACTGCAGCAGAAGCAGCAGGATTTGATACAATCCCAAATTGTATCCGTGCATGCACAGGAGCGGAGGATGCTGCACTGCTACTGCCAACGGAAAAATGTGAATGATAAAAAGAACAGCAACAGAAAAATACTCCTCAAAGCCAAAACCTGGCCTTTGGTCACCACAGGCCACGGCTGGGTTACAAACGGTGATTATTGCAAAATCAGGCTAAGGATGGAGCAGTACCATACTGTAGGAAGCAGCACTGCATCAGGAGCACTTACGCTATCAGCTCCTGTTCACTTTTTGGCCGCATGACTGTCATGCCAGATGTTCCTCAGAAGGTGAATTCCTCTTTATGTGATGCTTGCCTGCAGTTGTTATCATTTTACCACAGAAATAAACATAACACTTAAAATGTGCCTCAAGGAATTCTCCATGTTTCTTTCCCCCTCCTTTTCTCCCTACCCGTCGGGGGATGAAATGGAGAGAGAATTGAGCGAGCGACTGCGTGCTCCTTGCTGCCAGCTGGGGTTAAACCACAAAATACACTATAATCAGGCAAGGCAGAAAAAGAATCGGTTGCTTAATGGCACAGGCAGCCAGTCACCAAAAAATCTGTTTCTGCTTCAGCGAAGCACAGACAGTTATTAATTAGCACCTTACAGGTGTTATTTATGGACACCGCAAGGCGAAGCACAGTTTGAATTTCACTGCTCATGGGAGCTGCTACAACGCCGATTAGCAGGGCCATGCCTAGATACAAACTCACAAGAACCAAGCATTGCTGTACTGCCATCACAGCAAGCGGAGCCATCACCATAAGCCACCTACCAACACTGGAAGAGACAGCCCGGTTCATGATATCAAGAGCTTCATTAAATTTGTCTTTGATCGATGGATGTGCTAACACTTGGTCTGAGAACATGGACTTCCAACCCAAGTACCACTTTGTAATCTCTTCGTAATTGGGGCTGTTACTAAGCCAAGAGCACAGCACCTGCAAAACAACGCGACAGATGAAATGCAGTAGGGCAGGTACATTTATGGAGGAGAATCCTTATTATAGCTTAGTTTATTTCGGAGCTTTCAGTAAAAGAAAGGACCGTGACAGTCTTAAGAAATAGCCTGTTCTGATGTGTATGGAGTTAGGAGTGGAAATCACCCCATTTGGTAGTTAAACCGTTTCAGCAGTGGGGCAATTTCGAGGTAGGAGTCACTAAAACACTTCACAGAGAATCAAGCCTGCTTACTCAGCCTTAATAATTTCTCACCTGCAGCCACTTTGGGAAGAAGTGTTTCTCCAGCAGCCCAACAAGACTGGAGACAGAAATCATCCCCTCCCAGTCAATCACCCAGTAGAAGGCATCCATGTGCTGCTGGTGAGGGTTTATGATGAGTTCATTCAAACACATCCCTGGAAAAAGGGGGAGAAGAGTCAGAAAAGAACTTGACTTGCAGTTTTTCAGTGCCCTGGCCTATTTCACTAGCAACACACATGATCTGAAGAGCACCTGCATGGCATACTATCCTCAGGGACATTCAGGATCTTTAAACTGGCTGATCCCTGCCACCAAAACAGCGCGCTTCCATTTCCAGCGACTACAATTTGCTGCTAGAACGGAGAAACTTAAAACATCTGACTTTTACTTTTTTTGGACTACAGGGCCTTTTAGCCAGTTTGCATAGCTGAATGGTGAATTACAAAATCTCATGGCGAAAACATTAGCATAGACCAAAGAATACAGGAGTAACAGAGAGATATTGTATAGCTTGGTACTATCTGACAGCTATCAGATATTCCTGTCAGCTGAAGAACAAAAGAATCCCATGATTTAGAAAAATAAGATGAAAAACATTGAGAATAATCAGAGCACTTCCCAGCATTTTCTAAAATGTCTGCCTCTGAAAAAAATGCATGGTACTAATAGCAGAAAAGAAGATGCAAGCTTGGTCTAAACTTACTAATAATATTCTTTGAAGTAACACTGGCAACCATGTTAACGTGTATCTTTTCTAGACCTAAGGGGGAAGGTGAAAACCAGCAGATCCCAGAAATTCAGCACTGTTAAGCTTGTCTCACCTAGTTTAGGCACGATGTTTTTCACCATGAAAGCCTCCCATGACCCAGGTGTGAACACATCTTTCCAGGGCTGCAGGATAAGTTTGGCGGAAGAGTCACTGGGATGCCACTTCTGCAGTGCATTCGCCAGCTTGTTTCGGATAGGAGAATACAGCGGCTCTAATCGCGCCTGCATCAGGGGAAGCCAGGGATGGATCCAGGAATGGATTGGGACTGTGTCTGTTAAAGGATTCCAGCTTTCAACCTTAAGGTAAGATAGAAAAGATTAAAATAAGTGCACTCGTTAGCAGTAAGTCCTGCCGGATGCAAAAAGAGCCATAATGCAACGCCCTAACTCCTAAATGCATCGACAGAGGCAGCAGACCAGCATTTCAGAAGTTGTAGTTGACTGCAATTCAAATACTGGTTCAGAGCACGGTTTCATTCGAATGCAGCTCTCACCTTACCTCTTTCTGTAGCTTGGGGAAGATGAGCTGATCAAGAATGTTATCCAGTATCCAGACAGGAATAACGTTTACCCAGCTATCCAAGAAATCCACCATCGATCCACAGTTCCTCGGTTGCCACTGCGCCACTATGTTTCTGACATATGGCATCCAGATTTCCCACATCAGTCTGGAAAAAAAAATATAAATAAATCAAAGTTAAACTTAAAGCTATAGCCCGAGGCCCAAATAAACCAAATGGTAACTGTTATTTAAAAGCTACTTCTTTTTATATAGCTGACAGCTGGATTCTAACAGACACATCAAAAGAATCATCTGGAAAGCATGCTTGTATCCATCACAGAGGAAGCAGCACTTGAAGATGCTGCACAAAGTACAACTCATTTGCTCTTTACCTGTGAAAAGCATCTGTTGACAGGTCCTGCCCACTGTGTGATAACAGCTGATCGTTTTCCAAAAGGTTCTTCCACTTGGCTATGATCTCTGTGCCATACGTACAGTCCTGGAAATGGTAAGGCATGAGCAGCCTTTATCCTTTTTTCATTAATTTCAGCTGGTACGTACAAAGAGCAGGCTGATGGTATGCTTGGCTACAGCTTTCTCACACACTCAAAAGCAAGCTAGGAGCTTGCAGCTGTGATTAGTAAAGTCCCACAGAAGGAAAATCCCACTTTATGGATTTAACATACATCCAGGGAGAAAACGGATAGTCTGAACTTTTTCAGATGTACAGACAGAGTTCAGACTCTTACCTATCACAGCCCTGATGGCATTAAGAACAGACAGCGCCTATCTGACTACACGAAAGACAGACCTCTCCTGCTTTTGCTAAAAATAACAACTACAGACTTTTTCTTCCCAACACCTATGAAAGGGATTGATTTTAACCTTACAAGCTCCTAAGTTGTTAGCCACTTTGCAGAACAGTAACCTTCAGTCATAGCAAATGTCTGAGAGCGGGTGCAGAGTGGGGTTTTGTTTTGTTTTTTTTCTTTCTCTCCAGACTGATCAGAAATTGGGGGGGAAGTCAAGATAACAAAGACTACCTAAGCCATCAGGAATGAACTGCAGATAAATCAAACTAATACACACCTTGAGGGGATCCCAGTTCTTGAAGTAATCTTTCATGAGAGGATAGACTATTGCTACTGCCAGGTCTACTCTGTCAGACATTCTGTACTCTTCATAGTATTTGTCTTGAAGCGTCTCAAAAATCTTTGCACACTCATCCAAGGTTAAGGGATTTTCACAACTGGGCTGCATCCGCCTCTCGCACTCTTCCACCATCTCCAGCACCTTGCTGAGATTGCTAATTGCCGTCTCCTCGTGCGAGAGAACTTCAGACATCTTCTGTATCTCATGGGTCAAGTTGACAACCATGTCCCTCTCGTACTGCAGCTGCCGGTCGTTCTGGATGATCTCCTGCTCTGTGATGTCAATGAGAAGTTGCAAGTTGTGCTCCAGCTCAGGCAAAGCAAATCCCTGGGGCTTGGAGTCTTTGCCCAGTGGCTGCTGAGGACTGTCATCCGGGATATTGTGCTTGTGGCTAATTTGACTGTAGCTGTAATAAACCTTTTGTTCTCGGCCTGTCATGTCTATAACCTTGCAACAAACAAGAACAAAACACGTCTCAAAAAAATTTGTATTTTGTATTTTAAAAAGGAGGAAATCCCTTACTCCAAATTGAAAACTGGAGATTTCCAAGTACTGTAATTGCTCCAGCAGGCTACTAATACACACTGGTATTCTGAATGAGGCAACTAGGGGTTGCCTCCAAAAAGGCCTATGCCAGACATGAGAAGTTAGAATGAATAAGAAACAATTTGGAATCAGAGCTCTTCTGAGCTCAGTTTTATCATTTCACTGAATAATTCTACAAGCAGTGATGATGCAAGTAGTATACTATTCATTATTGCACAGAAGTCGTAGGTACTTTTATACTTTTTTTAAAGGTATACTAATTTTACATGAATAATTTTATTAAGCGCATACAAGACAAATCCCTTACTGTCCCTTTTAGGTAGAAGATGGTTCAAACTATGTGTTTAGTTTCACAGTCCCAATAAGGACAACCGTACTTTCAGAAGTGGATAAGCGTTTCATCTATGACAAATGTGAAACAATTAAACTTGCAATAAAAAAAAAACCCCAAAAACAAACTACCCACATTTAAGGTAATTTGCATTTTTCTGAGGCCAGAGAACTTGCTTAAAAACAAATCCAATATTCTAGATGACACAGTGGCCTATTACATGACTCAGTGATGAGTCTCAGGCCTTGATTTTCATGAGGCTGCAGAGGGACAGTTCTTAGAACTGGCTTCTATTAAGGCTACCAATGGCGAAAAAGCACTCACAATACCAAAGTGGACAAACTGTTTCCTAGAGATGCCACCTCTTGCGTTAGGAACCTTACCTTGACTTGAGACAGCTCCTTCTGAGGGGCTGAAAGCTGCTTGCTGATCCTGCCCTTGGCTTTCAGTTCTTCTACTGTCTTGTAGCTGTATTTGGGCTTTTTCTTGCCTCCATTAGGATCCTTCCGCCACTGACTGAGCTCTTTTTGAAATTCCTGAACAAAACCAAAGAAGAGCTGTGGTTGCTGCTCTTTGTCACACCCCAAATTTGCCTCTGTTTTCTACAGGAAAAGGAAGAATGCTGTACAGCAAAATAATTGGGAAAGCGGTAAAGCTCAGTGACAAATCAGCTCAGATGCTGTGGTCCAGTCAACCACCCTATTCTAATATTAGAACAGAATTTTGGACATACAACACAACAGGGAAAGAGATATACCAGGAATCATACAAATACCTCCTCAGCTTCTTCTTCCGAGTCCACAACAGGAAAGTCTTGCAAAGACTGGCTGGTTCTTTCAGAGCCATAGGCCCCCACAGCTCCTTTGCCTTTTCTTTGTTTGGCCTCGATTGGATTGATAATACCTGAGAGGACGGTAGTTAGATCAGAAGGAGCAGTTTACTGAGAGAGAAAAGCAAGTACTTTTCTACAGTACCCTAAGTTATCAATAAGCACAAATATCCAGCCTGGTATTCTGCCTCTATCACTATTGCATCTTCTACCACTTCGCTAATTTCTTAGTGGCTATAACGTCACTTAATTCCAGCACACACCAAAAAAACCAAAGCAAAGTATTATTCACATCTGCATTTCACTGCTTTTTTATTCCATCACATAAAATAACATCTCCTTTTCTGTGAGCTGACTACCTTTGGAATTTATCTCCCTTTTTTCTCTTGCAAAATAAGAAGAGTATAAAATTTGCCTACAGTAATTTAAACACAACTGAACCTTACCATAAGGACCCAGATCATTTGCATGAGATGTAAGAAGACAAGAACCAAGTTGTAAGTCATCTGGAGATGGCAGTTATTTAAAGAATACAATCTCTTCTCCAAATTACTAGTTAACAATAAACAACCAAACACAGTACCTTGAGCATTCTTCCCGAGACCTCTTCCAGGGACGTAACCCATCTTCTGGAGAAGCTTCTGCCCAATCCCCTTAGTGTGTCTCTCCCAGCTGCCAAAATCCACGAAAGATTTTGTCCCTCCTACAAAGCCTTTCTGACTAGGCTTGAAATTACCACCCTGTTAAAACAAACAAAAATCCCACACAACCTTAAGGCACCGTACTAACCAAGCTCTGCATAATTTCACTTGTCAAAAGGAAGGTTCATCCCAGAAGCGATACAGTTGTCACCACACTGCACAGCTCACAACGTCGTGACTTATGCATACACATAAGCTGCCTGACATCTAAGGAGTTTCCTGAAAAAGAAAGTCCTGACCAGCTGCCAGTTTTATTAGAGTCTACCACTGACTTCAGCTGAAGCCGATTCCCGATTCTTCTGTGTAGGGTAAAGGAAAATAAGAGTTTGAGTTTTAGGGTTTGATTGACCTAGATTTGTCATCCTGTTCTGTGAGATTGAAAAAAAAAAAAAAAAGTCTTTGAAAGGCAGTAAACTATACACATTCTTTTATTTTAACCTCAAATAACCCAAAGGAATATAAAGGAAGATAACAGGGCCTAAAAGGACTGATGTTCCCAAGGACACACAATGATACATCAGAATAGCTACAAAACACAAAGGAAAACACCTCCCTTAATGGCATGCTGTCGTATGTGGTTCTACGATTTTAATTATTTCTCCCCTTCCTTTACTGCTCTATTATTGTTTTAGCATCTTTAGAATACAGCCTAAGTTTCATAAATACATTACGCAGAATCGAAAACTTCATAGATAACTCACTGTTTTTAACTTCTTCGGCACAAACTCTTTTGGGATTTCTTCCTGCTTCACAGGCTTTTCATCCTCATCAGAGTCGTCTTCTGACAGATCCTCAGCTGCTGACTTTTTCAGCCCGGCACTGATGAAGTTCACAGGGGCCGAGTAATCCCTAGAGCTACACCAAAATGAGACTTGTGAGTGAATTATGTTCCAGTGGACCAGTGCGCATCCCTGCACGAGCCCAGGGATTACTATGCTTTAGATTCCCCCCCTTTAAAATGAAACATTAAAAACTGATGAGCAGTTCAACACAGTTTTTGTCAGAAAATAACTGTTCTTTCCCCCTGTTCAGCGAGGACACACTTGCACAGGCAAAGTTATAGAATCATAGAATGGTTTGGGTTGGAAGGGACCACAAAGATCATCCCTTTCCAACTCCCCTGCCCTAGGCAGGGACATCTCCCACCAGACCAGGTTGCTCCAAGCCCCGTCCAACCTGGCCTTGAACCCCCCCAGGGATGGGGCAGCCACAGCTTCTCTGGGCAACCTGGGCCAGGGGCTCACCACCCTCACAGCAGAGAATTTCTTCCTGAGATCCAATCTAAATCTACCCCTCTTCCAGTTTACAACCATTCCCCGTTGTCCTATGGCTCCCCTCCCTGCTCCAGAGTCCCTCCCCAGCTTTCCTGGAGCCCCTTTAGGGACTGGAAGGGGCTGGAAGGTCTCCCCGGAGCCTTCTCTTCTCCAGGCTGAACCCCCCCAGCTCTCTCAGCCTGTCCCCACAGCAGAGGGGCTCCAGCCCTCCCAGCATCTCCGTGGCCCTAAGTCCCCACAGGCAGCTCTGTGCGCCCCACGGCCGCCCCGAGGGCAGCCCCTGTCCCCGGCTAGGCTGTTCCGGAGGACGTTACAGCCTCAAAACCACCACGAAGCGCGGCAGCCGCCCGAGCCCTGCCCCCGCGGCTCCGCGGACCCACAACCAGGGTCCGCCAGAGGCCCGGCCCTGGGCGAGAGGGGACGGCTCGGCCCGGGGCCCCCCTTCCCCCCGCCCCCAGCCCGTACCGCTTGCCGCCGAAGCTGGGCCGCTCCTCGTCCGAGTCGCGCTCGGCCCACACGCCGTAGGTGGCCTCCTCCTTGGTCTGCCTGTGGCGCTGCCGGTGGGGGTTGAACTCGTTCTGGAGGTCCCAGTCCGACACCTCGAAGTTCTCCATCTCCACGCCATCGTCCCCGTCCGTCCCGTACAGGTGCGACATCGACATGGCGACAGCGGGGACGCCCCCAGCCCGACCCACACACCGACACCCCGGTACCCGCTGCCCGCCACCGCCGCTTCCGCCCGGAAGTGAATCGTCTCCTTCCGGTGGCGCACCACCGGAACCACGCCTACAACCATAGAGTTGGAAGGAGCGGCCGCGCTAGGGCCTCGCGGGCAGCGTCTCCTCTATGGTTTGGCGGCCCGGGCGCGGCCTGCAGCGCCGCAAGGGGGTGGGGAAGGCCTCGGGAGCAGAGAGGGAGGTTTTTTTATTAAAACAATACTTTAATGATGTGCAACAAAGGAAGGAGGCGGGGAGGGGTCGGCTCATATATTAACTCTGCAATAGCCTCTGTAAGTCACAGTGAAGGGAGGGCTGGGGGGGTGGGGGTCACTCGCACCACAAAGGCTCTACAAGGTCAGGACGGCTATTTCTGACCCGTGAATTAGAGAACAGCGTTACGAGACATTTAAACACGGTTTAACGAGTCCTCCGGCCGCGGCGTACAAAATCCCTTCCTGCTGCACACCCGAGCCCCCGCCGAGTGCGGATTTCCTCAGATGCTTCCACCACGGAGCGCCGGGAAAAGGTGGGACAACGGGGATCCGGCCTGTCAAACGTTGGGCCTTTGCAAATAAATGCAAATACATTCCTCGTATAGCAGTCATTTTGGCAATAGTATTAGCAAGCAATATGCTTGGATAACCGATTTCCACTGGTGCCATTGCAAACTCTTCTTTGTTGGACAACAAAAGGCCATTTGCAGCATTCTGGAAGAGAGAAACACACGGGCTCAGGAGCAGGATCCCGTCACAGCAGGTGCCCCACTAATGGTTTTAAACAGTTAGAAAAAAAAACAAGTCCCAGCTCCAGACTGACAGGCACACAACTTCTATTCTCACTCAATGCTTCTGATTATTGTTTTTTTACTGCTTGTACACAGAAACTAGTTTTTAGAGGGTCATTTTTAGTAAGAAAAAAATGACATTTTATGTTTTAGCGTAGAGGCTAGCTGAAAAGAGAGACGGAAAAACATCCAACATATCAACAGTTGTATCTGGAGCAGAAACCCAAGGCAGCAGCTTTGTTTTTCCAAACTGACAGCAGATACAACTGCTTTATCTTCCCTTCCACGGGTGCACAGCTCGCCGTAGAAGACAGCTGGGGAGCAGCTCAGCTCATCTACACATTTCCACATCCCGTTTCAACGCTCCCCACGGGGACAGTCAGTAATAACTCTCCCAAGTGGCTGATTTCGATTTTGCTGAAGTAAGCCTGTTTCCAGCACTCAGAAAAAGAATTTCTGACAAATCGTCTCACATAACGGTATTGTTCTGGAAACATAAAGCAACTGTGAAGGAGATAATTTGCATCACGAGCGTGCCTGGAGCAGCCTGGCTAATCCAGAGGCACAAGAAATTACACAAGCAAAATGCTAACCCTGGAGCAACGCAGGCAGATTTGCCTGAGTCTTAAGATGAAGTACAAGGTCTTACCTGGAAATCATTAATTTTCTTAGTGAGAAGATGATGTGTTCTGAGTCACCTAGAATAACCCAGAAACAGAAGGGTCAACTTTAAGCCACCATCTGCAACTCAAAACATTCCCCGCTGTGTTCCCAGCAGCAAGAGAAGGAAATGTTTGGGACAGGGAAAGCAGCACGAGGGCAGAGAACCAGCAGCCAGGAGACGCTGCCACGAGACTGCAGGCTCTTACTTGGCTACCGTTCACTCAACACGAACCACCCTGGGCGGCCATCTGGGAACCGCCAGGAACACCTCTCACAGTGAAAGCCACTACACGCTCGCTTCAAAGGCAGCCCGGCTTCCTCAGGCCGGGACTGGGCTCTGCATCTTCTCGCCCGACGCTGGCGATGCAGCTCAACCCCCCGCTTTCTTCAGAAGGCCACATGTTGCGCAGGTAAAACCTGGCACCTTTGATCGACACATCACCACCAATCTACTGCATCCCCCTACTGTGCTTGGAGCGCTTTCTGGAGAGTCAAGAAGTCTTTTATTTATTTATTTATTTATTTATTTTTAAGTCTGTATGTGCAATGTTGTTGGACTGCTTTGCATTAGGAAAGATGGTTATTAATTGTTTTCAAGCACTGCTCTTTAGAGAGGGAGCCCCATTTTTGACACCTGAACACACCCAAGCGCAAGAACTAGACCTATCTGTAACCTGTCAATCAGACAAGCCCCCCTTCCCTAAGGCAGGCAAGACCCACGGCAATGAAAACGTTAAGAGTTTTGGAACAGAGTGCAAGGTAGGAAGTGTCTTAAAGTAAGAGAACGCAGAGCACGAGTTTCTGATGAGTGAACACGGAACTCCACAGCACGAAACCAAACACACGAGCAGACCAGGAAGGAGGTGGCAGAGATGAATGAGCAGGGTCTGAGGAGCGCAGAATACACAGGACATCAACAACGAAAGCGTGGAAGGTGGGAGCGGTGCACGGCAGGAAGGACAGGCACATCATCCCCATGGATCGAGGCAAGAGAGCAGGGACATTTCCTGCACTCGGCTGCCCAGCCTGCAAATGCCCATAAGAGGGAGCAAGGGATCAGGCACCTAGGATTAACCAAACAGGGCAAGGACCTGAAAGGGACATCAGACTCTTACCTGCAGATGACCTTTCAAATTGGCTGGCGTTTTATAATCCCCCTTTAAAACCTATGGAAAAGAGAAAACTCGAGTGACCTTTCTGGGGTAGTGGATCTATCAACATTGGTAAATCCACCTCATTAACTGCATCCTATGTCCCAGTATACCTGAACCAGCTGAAATACCCCAATGGGTGTTTGTTCTACATTGTGGTGCTGTACTGGGGCAAAAGTGGGAGGTTTCATCCTCCTTGACTGAAAGCAAAGACAGAGAGAGGCATCCTGCATGGGCAGGGAAACAACACAAGCAATTCTCTGGTCTCCCCCTTAGCTTGGGAGGGGAGAGTATTTTGGTCTTTACCATTGTTCCAGTTCTCCACATTCATCCCAAGAAGTACTGAAAGGTCCACATCAGAGACCCAAAGAGTCCCTGACCCTGCCCAGGGCTGATGTTCGCCCAACTCACTGTGTCCTAGAACAGCTCTCAGCAACCAGAGAGAGTAAGGAGGAACTGGAAGAAACCAGAGCACTTGGAGCACAGACCAGCTCCAGGGAACCTCTTCTGACCCTCAGTGCTGCTACTTGGCTGCCTGGCCACGATCCGCACATAGTACCATGGGGACTGGTCCCACCCGCAGACATTCCCCTGCTCCCACCAGTGTGACAAAGGACACCTGGTCCAAGGGCACCGTTACGGGGAGCACGTGCAAAGCTGGGGCGGCTGCAGAGTCCAGCCTCAGGCCAGGGAGGAACCGGTCTGCCCCAAAGCATGAGAAACTCCCTGTGTTTAGTAACTGCTGTCTGTGGCTCTGCAGCTTCTTCCTTCCAGTTCTGCTCAAGGGACATGAGTCAATATTCTAAAAAAAAAAAAAAAAAAAAGAAAATCTTCTGGTTTTGCCCAAGTGCATTACGAGCCTCCACTCGCATTCCCCGCGGGACCGCGGGAGTGGCTGGTGAGCTCCACACAGACACAGCCCAGTCTGCGCGTCCTCCTGGGGCCAGACCGGCGTGTCTGGTGCCTACAGCTGTGCACCTAGATAACATCAGCACACACCAGTAACTCCCACGCCTGGGTTCGAGAGCAGGGCCGGATCAGGGAGGGACGGGTCAGTATCTGCCACAACAGAAGAAACGAACACCACCACAAAATCATAGGGAACGTCATCAGTTTGAGCCACACCAGACTCAAATCTACCACACGCATCTGTTTTGAAATCATCTCGGTGTAACTGCGTGTCTGTTGCTCCCAGCCTCCCAAAAGGAAGAGAGCATTTGTTTCTCCCCTGCTCTTTTCTGATTTGGTTTCAGCTGCCGCCTCTACTCCGGAGGGCTCTGTGGGTGCAGCCCCCCACCGCCCCGCATCTGCACTCCCTCCCGTGGCAGCGCCGCGGGCAGACGGCAGCGACACTCACTCTGTGCGTGTTGTTGACAACTAAGGGGTCGGGGTGGCCGTAGTTGGGTGGGTTGGCGTAGGGGTCGTAGCCAAGCCTGGCGAGCATCGGTGCGATGTGGGCCATGTCCTGCAGCACATCCCCCGGGATGTGCCCGATCCATTTAGATAATGCCTCCATGTTCACCGGCTTGATAACCTGGTCTGTTGATCTTTCTATCCTGGGGAAAAATAATAAAGAAAAAAAAAAACAAACAAAACAAGACACTAAAGTTGGGTTTCACGTACTGGGTGTAGACAGAATGGCCTTCAGCCAGGTTCACTGCCAGTCCAACAGTTTGCTTCCAATGCCCAAGACACACGTGCAGCGCGAATAATCAGCACCCCCGGGTTGACCCGGGGCAGAGCCGGCGCAAGGGACAGCGGGACAGCCTCAGGGCAGCCACTTCCCACCCACAGCCCTGCTCTGGGGGAGCGGATCCTGGCAGGGGTTTCCACGGCCCCAGAGGTTGGGTCCCCCCATATGTGGTGGGATCCATCCTGCATCAGGGTGAGGGTGTTACCAGGACACCTCTGCTTATTACAGCAAAATAATGAAAGATGTGTGGCCTGTAGCGCAGATACACCACACGGCCCCACTGAAAATCCAAAAACTTAGCCGTTTAGGCAACTTCGGCAAAACCCACTCTGAGCAAATAGTGCTGAAAGCCCTGGAGAAATCATCGCTTCTGCCATCAAAGGTGCCTGCGTCTCTCTATCCTACACCACAGCTGCCTTCCTGGTTTGCCTGGGGTAAGGGTGATGGGACATGCTCCCCGCTGGCCATGCCCCTGCCCTCCAACCCTGCCGAGGAGCGAGCCCCTCGTGGGTACAGCCCCCCCTCCGCACACTGGCCTGGGGCAAGCAGCCACTTGCTCGACTCCAGCCAAGGGAAACCACATCCCACGCGGCACAGGCGACCCGGAATCCTAAGAGGGAGGTATGTGCACAGAGGCTGTGGATCCTGAGCCTCGTGCGAGCCTCACAGTTACCGCCCGCCCAGGCACAGGCAGTGCCGCACAGCCTCGCGGGGGAGAGTGTCTCAGGGCGGGGGGAAGCAGAGCCCGGCCGCATGCCCACGGCCAACACAGAGAAACGGAGCAGCGTGAGCAATTCATACAAAGACTGCTCATATTCCCTTACACCACGGATTAAATTTTGCTACGTTAGACTTAAGTCTCCATTTAGGAAATAAAGAGCATTAAAAGAGCAGAAGAAGTGGGAGAAGGCAAGCACCCCCCAGGCACCCAGAGACGGACAGCCAGCAAGGAGGAAATGCTGGGGTGTGTCTCCACGGAGCAGGTATTTCTTTTATTCTGCAATACCAGCACCAAACCTGACAAGAATTGCTGCTCACCACTGAAAGCCATTCATTAGCAGCAAAAGTAATCATGGCAAGGAGGTATTTGAGGATGGGTGGAGAAAAGAGGCATTAAAGAGCTCACGTTTCAGAGCCAGCAGTTCTTCTCAAATTAGAGACCAAAATCATTTCTGCACTGTCAAGACATGAATAAAGCAGTCACCTGCTCCTAAAATCCTCGCCTGACAAGTTGCTTTGCCGGGTACAACAGATTGCTAGTAATCAAGCCGTCTTCTACTCACAAACGCAAAAGCTATTCAGCAAAACTGGACATGCTGCCACTTCTGGCCCTGAAAAAGCATCTATAAACACAAACAACGCATCTGCACCCCCAGTTTTAACCTTGACCTCCTCTGTGTAACGAAAACGCTCCTCGAAAAGCCGAGACACTCACTTGGAAAGCGACACCCCGCCAGGCTTCCCTATCAGCTCCTCGTGGTGCAGCACCGTGTCGCTCCAGGAGATGTCCAGGAACTTCATGATGGCGTGCATGGACTGCTCGGGGTGCAGCACCAGCTGCTCGTAGTAGACGGGCAGGCAGCGGGACCTCCCGATCTCCAAGCACTGGGAGTACATCACCTCGATGGCTTTGTTCCACTTGGTCAGGCAGTCTCGGTAGCTGTTCAGGTCAAAGCCCGCGATTGTCACTTTGCGTGTGATCATGGAGTGGACCGAAGCCCGGCCATCTCGAACCATCAGGAGGAATTTGGAATTGGGGAAGAGCCTGGACAGGTAGACAGAGGACTTCAGCGTGAAGGGGTCCTTGTTACACAAATACCTGGCTGGCTCACCATGCTTGGCGATCACTTCCAGTATAAAGGCCTGCATAGCGGCGTCCAAAACCTGGTCCGTCACCCCGGCTTCGTCCAGGCGCATTTTCTCTCGCCCTGATTTGGACCAGGCCTGCCGCATCGCCAGCACGCGGGGGATGATGCGGGTCTCCTCTCCACAGCGCACCTCAGGGTGGGCATCGAGCATGGCCCTCATCAGCGTCGTGCCGCTCCGTGGGACCCCACCAATGAATATCAGGGGCATCTCCTTGCTGTAACGGTACTCGACGTGGTTGGAGTCCATCATGACCAGCTCCTCGTTCTCAGGTCTCATCAGCCTGTGCCTCCTCTCGCTCAGGACCTGCTGGCACTCCAGGACCTGCTGGCCGAGGTGCAGAGTCACCATCAGGGCGACCACCGAGCCCACCACCAGCAACACCCTCCTCATGGTGACCCGCATCCTGTTCTCCTCCGCACAGGCTGGTGACCACGCTTCAGCTTTCAGCTAGCAAGCGTCCAACCCAACGGGCATCTGCAAGAGAAACACAGCAGGGTCAGAGGAGCAGGATCCACAATCCAGCCCAGCCCCGCCGGCAACCTCAGCATCCAGCCTGGCTCCTTCAGGACGCTGACACCATCCCAGGCTTTCATCATCTCTTTCACTTATCAGCAACTTCCAGGCTAGGTGCCTTCTACCAAGGAGGTAATTAAAATCTGCCTCAGAACACACCCAAAGAGATTATTTCTGCACTGTTTGCGTACCCAGAATCACAAGTTTACAGCTGAAGCAAAGCTCCAGGAATGTTTCGGAGAGGAGGGGCCATGCATACCCGCTCAGTCCTTAAAAAAAAAAAAAAAATCTTTACAGAGAGTCTGTTCCATCCCAGATGAAGCCCAGACCCTCCCTGCAGTTCTTCCTTCCTTCCAAAACTGAGCTCAGCTCACCACCGTCTTCTCACTTCTCTCAGCCACCTGTCTCCTTCCTACATTTTCTTTTGTTTCAATGTGCTGTCGCAAGGGAGGGGAGAAAGCTGAAATAAGAGAAAAACAAAAGCATCTCGTGCAAATTTTAAGGGTCTGAGTCAGGAAAGGCAGTTACCCATTAGAATGAAACACTTTTGAGAAATTAAACCATCTGCAGCCTAACAGCAAACACACAAAGTCAGCGTTAAATGCCCCTCCTCTGGAGACTGACCTTACATAAAAATCCTGGAAGACTTCATCTGGCATTAAGGCTTTTTTGGGTTTTCCGCGCCTTGGTAGGATGATATCCAGCAGGAAGCCTGCTGTTCCTGCAAGTCCCCCGCTCTGCTGCCTGACGGGAGGGACTCCTGCGAAGGCTGGCACGGCTCCCCACACCCTCCCCCCGCTTCTGCTCCATTTGCGAGCACAGGTTTTGCAATCCTCCCCTGGGCTCACCCAGGGATTTCAAGTTCTTTGTGATTATGTGGCTGGGGCGGGCGCTGAATGGAGTGGAAGGAACGGGACGTCCACGCGTTTTGTTTTGCTGAAAATCCAAAGAACCGCTTCAGAAAAAAAGGTTTTCTCCTTTCGACTCTTTCCATGAAAGACCACATTTAGCAGCAGCCCGTCCAAAGCCGCTGTGCGGCAGGGAGCAGGCAGGAGAGCCCCCCCGGAGCCAGGCAGCCCCCTGTCCCTGCCCTACATGCCAGCACAGGGGCCCCAGAACCGGCCGGGTGCCGGAGGACTCGCTCCATTCCCCTTCCAACCCCTAACATCCCGCTCCACCTATCGGGACGGATGTAGCGGGCAGCTGCTCACCATCCACCCGCTCTGCTTTTATCCACTTCTGCTCAAACCACTGGGTTACCGCCGCACGAAGAGGCAGTGCCGCTCTGCCCACCCAGGTATGCGTTTTCCCATCCCAGCAGCAAAGTAAAATCACCACCAAAATGATTTCCGTGACTCTTTAGCACCATGGTTGACATCCTGGCCAGCTGCTTGGTTAACATACCAAGGTTAAACAGTTTGAAATGCACGGCCACGTACTATACAAAAGTCAAAAAACCAAATGCTGGCCTATTTGTTTAGATGTAAATCAGAGGGAATAACAAACAGCTCTGGCATTTTTGCAGCAGACTCAGACCCATTAAAAAGACAAGCGCTCATCTGCTCCTTCCTGCTATCTTGATCTGTTTCAGTCATGTAAATATATTCAAATGTTCACCCTAAAAATAATTGCAAATGCCACAAGACCCATTTCAATGCATTGTAGCTGGAGCAGGCAGGATTTAAGGCCAACTGGAATAATTACGGCTATGCAGACCAAGACAGGCTAATTAACAGGAAAGATCCGCAGTTTCGAAAGGAGGCCGGGAGCACAGAAGTGCTCTGTTCTTTGCAAAAACGGCTTACAGTGAGCGTTTCCCACCGCGATGCTCCCAGCAGCTCCAGTCCGAGTGCCGCCGGAGAGGAACAAAGGGACTCCCTCATTTTGCCGTGCAGCGCGGGAGGCTGGCGGGGAGCCCGCGGTACCGGCTCTGCTCCAGCAGCACCCGGTGGGACAAAGTGCCGTGTCCCTGGGACCATCCTGCTGCCCCGGCCCCGGCAGAGATGTAGCCCCCACCGCTGCCCATCCGACACCAGCAGCATGGGGAAGCTCTGGCTCCGCTGCGGGGCAACAGGAAAGGCAGAGAGGCAGGTGCCGACGGCTTCTCCCTCCCTGCTGTGCTCTGGACTCTCCCCGCGGCTCCAGCACACCACAGCCCCGCTCTGCCTCCTGCACGGCACCCGCGGGCGCTGGGAGGGCTGGAGCAGAACTTCTCCGCTGGGACTACCCCAGTGTAGCCGGGCGGGATGAACAAGCATCCGTGAGCGTGCTCGGCAGCTGTCCGCTGAGCGACCGCAAACAATCCTGGCTTATTTTCAACTCTTTTGTGCAAACCTCCGCTAAGAATTCCCCAAAATTTACGGGGCTTATTAGGCTACGAGAGCACGGGGATGGATAATTTCCTCCACAGCAGATATCTGGTGGAAAATATCATGGCTTAATCAGGCGGCACGGCTGTCTGATCAGACAACCTTCTAGTCCTTCAGATGCCCAAGCTGGCTCTGTGAGCTTTCCACTCCAGCAGGAATTAGGGAGCTCTTGGGGGCTTCTCTGGCACATTGTGGCAGGGACTAAAAACCACTGCAGCTGGTGACAGGGAGCAGAAATCAAAGTGCCAGCAGCCGATCCCAGGCGGAAGCCCCCAAGTGCAGCTCAGACACTGCCGTGACCCACAGCCAAGGGCTCTGTCCCCAGCTGCCACCAGGGCAAGGCTGGCACCGAGAGCAGAGAGCGCGGGGGAGGACGGGAGCTGGTGGGGAAGTGACAGCAGAGCAGTGACAAACGAGGACACAAGAGGTCCTACAGGCAGCAAGTCTTCCTTATTTTGCATGCTGATCGGACATTAGTGTAAACAAGGCTTAAACCATTTCTTGTCAGCTTTTGAAGGCAATACAGTATTAACGGGACATCGGTGGCGGTGTACACAGATGTATGAAATATTCACCAGCCCGTGCCCAGCATCACTGGAGAATCAACCGCTCTGGCACTGCCATCCGTATGTACTTACCTTCCCCCGGTAAATTCATTTTGCTGTTAGCCGAGCTTCATGCTGAAACACAGGTGGCCGCGAAAATACCTAATGGGAAAGAAAAGCCACAATGTCGATTTGCTTACTTATCACAGACATCTGCACACGAGCTGACATGCAATGCTCTCCTCCTTGGCAACTTCCCCTGCCGCACGTACCCCTCCTGCTCACAACTTCCCTCCGAGCCCAGGGAAAGGTGGTCCTGGTGGAGATGGTGGTCCCAGCTCACGGCCAGCGCTGGCAGACAGATGTGGCCCACTTGTGACTCGGCCACCCGCCCCAAGGAGGCACCGGCACCGCTCCATCACAGCGGCGTTCACAAGGCTGAGCCAAAAGGGGAAACCAAGGGAAGCGGGAAGGTGACCGCTGTCATTTCCTAAAATGAAGCCTCCTGGAAGGGAGAAGCCTCAGGGGGACAGGAGCAGCTGGGATGTTTAAAACACGGGGGACAACAGCCCGAACGTGGCACGATTCCATTGCACACAAGTGACCGGCGCAACGGCCCATCCCAGAGGAAGCAGCTCCAGACCTGCCTGCCACAGACTTTGGTACAAATGCTGAAATCAGGCTATGGTCAGTCCCCAAACCAGTAACAGCAAAAGGAGACGGGGTCCAGAGGACTCCCCAGGTCTGTCAGGTCACGCTCGTGCCTGCAGGGGTGGTCATGGGGATGCCAACCTCAGCACCAAGAGCTGCCCGCGCTGCCGGCATCTCCCCGGCTCCAGCCCAAGGAACAAATCTCTCTCCAGCCTCACCATCCACCAAAGCAGCAGCACCGGCCCCATGCGGCATGCAAACCCCACCAGGTAGGGGAACCAAAACCTGCACATCATCCCGAACGCCAGATTTCCCACAAGGACACGACACCTGCGCCCAACAGAGCTGTCACCCATCCTGGGGAGCCCAGCAGCAACCTGCACCGCCTTGGCTGAAGCTGTCCTGCAAGCACAGAGCATCCCGGTGACACCACGCCGGTGCAGGGGTCCTGCCCGCGTCCCGCTGGCGGTGCAGCAGCCGTGTCCCTGCAGAATACCCTCCTCCAGGCACAGGAGGGCAGCAGCAGGCTGGACCCGTCCCAGCAGGGCTGAAGGTTTCCCAGCAAGGCCACCATCTGGGGGCTGTGCTGCAATGGAGCACCCCAAGGGGCAGGACCCAGTGGGCAGGCAGGGTGGCAGGGTGGCAGGGTGGCACTCCGCTCCGAGGCTTACAGCGTGTGCACGGGACCATGGGCTCGTCATGGGGCCGCTGCAGCCAGGCCCTTCCTGCAGCCAGCTTCCCCTTGATGCACGATGGCGTCCCGGCCTTGGAGGATGTTTTTGAGAACATTTCGAGTACAGACACTAATTGTTATTCCAGCCACCCAAGAGTCTCCTCCTCTCCTGCCCAGCTGCCATCAAACATCACACAGCCCCTCTGCTTTAACACTAATTAAAAAACAGAGGGAAACTCCACCCAGCACGAACTTTGCAAGAATTCGTCCGCAGTGCACGCATCGCCCTCCTTCCCTGCAAGGCTTTTTCTGCTCGACCCTGGCCTGGCCTCCATCGACCACGGGATTTCAGGTCCGGATGAGGCTGCAGGTCTGCGGAGCAGCCGCTGCATCCCCGGATGCGCTTCTGCAGTGCCACGAACGATCTGGTGCACGGAGCGGCAGCGGTTTAACAGCCCGGCCCCGAGACACCCTGCTCCGGAAACGGCTCCAGCTCTCGCCCATGCACACGCAGACAGACACACAGACACACACACGCTTGCAGACTTCCTTCCTGACGCCTGCCACCGCAGTGCGGGGCCGGGCAGCGTGCCGCTGTGCCGGACGGGCGGACACCGTGGCCGAGCGAGCACCAACGGCCAGCGCCAACCGACCGCAGCCTCCACCGCCTCCTTCACCTGCTGTTGTGAAACGGGCAAACCACCGCCACCGCTGCCGGCGAGCGGCCCCGCGCGAGCCAGGGAGCCCTGCTCCATCTGTAGCCATGAAGCAGCATCTCAAAGCCCTTTCCTTTTAAAGCAGCAAAGCGTTACAAACAAACAACCAAACCAGTTTCTCCGAGAAGCTCAACATCATCAAAAAACGCGTTTTTCTTTAAACCCTTCCCAGAAATGATTGCTATTAACTGCGGCTTCCCCAAAAGACATAGGTGTGGCCTGGAAAATTTTAGTTCAAATCGTTGGTGCTTAATAAGAGGATGAGGAACTGCAGACGTCTTTGTGGTGGAACGGCAGCAGAAGCTGTGGTCAGCAAAAAATATCTCAGTATATCTAGCGCTCATCTTTACAAATCAGCAAAATTTAATCACTTAATTGATAGTCTCCAGTTAATTCACACGCGGCGTGCAACACAAAAATAAACACAGCTTGCGGCCGCTGTTATCCCAACCTGAGTTCGGGCGAACAATGCGCCCAGAAGTGCTGTCACCGCCGAAGATTTGCGTGCTTCTCCGGGTGGGAGCTTGCAATGCGCGTTTCAAAACGCCCGACGACTCCAAGGCATCTCCCTTTAGCAGGACAGAGATGCTGACTCCTGAGGAGGCAGCAGCAAAGAGGAGAGGGGTCAACGAGCCCCGGGAGAGGAACGCCGGGAAGAGCTGGCGGGGACTGAGGGCGAGGAGCGGGAGGGGACGGACTGCCGGCACGCAACGCACGGGGTGTTTCTCCGTCTCAATTTCAAAGCAGCCCGAGCGAAAGCTGAACAGCAAATTTTAAAACGTTCACCAAGAGGTGGAGGAGCAGCCCTGGAAAGCATAGAAGCAGCAGGGATCTCCGCTTGCTGCTGCGTGCCCACGGAGGCGGCCGAGGCTGAGGTTCACCCAAGTGCAGCGTCAGCCCCGTTGCACAACGCGGTTTGTGCTCGTCCGCCCCCACCAGGGCCGGGATCGATCCCCGCAGGGACGGCCAGCCTGCGGGAGCAGGGTCCAACCCTCTCTGCCGTTCGCTGCCCACCCCAATCAATACCGCGGCGCAACGGGAGCTTGGTACAAACCTCTGCTGCAGGTGAGAGAAGAGCCCACTTTTATGTGCATGAAATTAAGCTGCTGAGCGGCACCTACAGCACTCGGGGAGGGGAGGGTGGAAAAAGAAGTTGCTTTCAGGCCACCAAGTGGTGAGAACAGCAACATCGACAGCAGAACGGTTTTTGCTTATTAAAGCTAAAGATGCACTACAGGTCACAAACCCAGGCGCATCTACAGGAACCAGAAGCCAATCCCAGTAAAAATACATGGATTTTAGAGCACTTCAGGATAATGCATCCCTTTGAAAATCCCCAGACAGAACAAACAGCACCGTGGTTTGCATTGGCACTGCCAACATCATCCCAAGTAAAACTGGAAGAAATAGGCAGAAGACTGCAAGAACGAGTGCTTAAGCAGACATCTTGGCACGCAAACCACAAGGAGGATGTTTAAGCTCGCGCCTTAGCACCCAGCCGGCTCAGCTCACCCCCACAGCATCCACAGGGCGCGCCGACACTGCTGCGCTCGTAGGTCCTGCCCCGTTTCCTTACAGTTGAGCACACTCAATGCCATGCACCATCCAGCATCCCTGCAATGATGCCAGCTCCTGAGCATCTCCTCTTCGCCTTCCACTGCGAAAGATGCTCGCCGCATCCCCTCACTGCGCACCCCCTCACTGCGCAAGATGCTCGCCGTGGCTCTGGCCGCTCCGCTCAGGTGCCGAAGCCACCCCAGCGGCCGGGTGCGAGGGTCCGGTGGCACAGCCCACCCCCACGGCACAGCTCCTGCTCCCCAGCACCACCACAATTCCCACATTCCTGCAGCCCGGAGATCGCTGGCTTGGACCTGCAGGAGCGAGGGGTTTTCACAAAAGACCACTTTTCTCCCAAAGCACAAAGCCCTCCTCCAAGAGGGGGACACGGGGGATTTCATTCTCGCTGCTGACCGAGTACCTAGAAAATTAACCTAGCAGAATCTGATGCCCTGAGGATTAAAGCAGAGCACACCGGCTTCAAATACCAGCTTTCTCGCCCAGAAAAGCCCGTGAGGTGGAAGCCCTGAGCCACGCAGCGCGTTCCCAGCCGAGCACCCCGGCACACCGTCCCCAGAGAGCCTGGCCAGGGACGCACGCACAGCGCGCCAGCCTGCTTTAGCAGGCTCTAAATCACATCAACAAAGAATCGACAGACATTTCACAGCACAAATGTACTGTTTGTTTATTGCCTCAAGGCTGTTATGATTAGAAAAACATTTTATTATCCTGCTCAATGCTACAATGTTCCCAAAATAATAAAAATCGCACCAATTTACAGCATCTTTGCTCCACCCGCCTCTCGTTCCAAGCACAGCAACAGCATTTTATCACCCGGCGATGGAAACCACACTATCCACCTCTGCCAACCTCTCCGTAAGACAACGGCCTTTGTCTCAAACTGGCTTATTAATTATGAAACGCCCGAAGTGAAAGCCGCTGCCAGAAGGCGGTGATGGAGGCACCCACCCCAGCAACCTGGCACAAGTCACCGCACCCCAGCAAAGCTCCGGCAAAGCCAGGAGGAGAGGGGCTTGCCACGTCCCCCCCTTGGCTCGAGGAGCAGGGTCGGGAGGTACAGCTGCCGCTGGAAGGACTGAGCCGAGTGAGGGGGTACAGGCGGAGAAGGGAGACCCCCCCCGCCACCCCGTGGGCTGCAAGGGACAGGTGCCACAGCAGGAGGGGTGTCTGTGACCCCCCAGTGACAGACGGAGCCTGCCAGATCGGCTCAGTCTTCACTTTGGAAGAACTTTAGCCGCAACGGGCCAGGAGCTCTGCACTTCGGAGGGGCGCTTCTGACTTTTAATCAATCCGCAGCTCCAACTCACCGAGCTTTACCTTTTCTTAATTACTCCGCAGTCGCTGCCTCCAGGGGGCAAAGGCAAAGCCAGCGCGGGTGCCGCTGCACGAACGGTGACAGACAGACAAACGCACTCCCACACTCGCTCCCCTTGCGCCCTGACCCATGGGCCTGTCGTCCCGCTCCCCCCACAGAGCTGGACGAGGGGGGTCTTGGGAAGCACGGAGCTGCTCCCCCGCTCCTCCGACCAGCATCCCTCGAACTCCCACCCCTGTCCCAGGATAGGTCCCGGAGAACCGGGAGAGGGGCACACGGAACGCCGCAGGGCGAGGGGAGCCAGAGTTTGCAGCCTCCACGTTAATTCACCGCGCTCGGTGCAAACATGACGCTTCCCTCCCAAAACTGAACCAAGGTTCCCCGCGTGGATGTGGGTGGTCGGAGCCCGCCATAAAACACAGGGAGAAAAAGAAGGCAGAGGAACTGCTAGAAAAAATACTAAGTATCTTCAAAAAAAATATTTTCCAAATCCACATGCCAAACCGTAAGTCTCAACAAGCTCCATTCTTGCAGGCACAAAGATCAGGATTTGCAAATAAAAGGTTGTTTCTGCAAGAGAAACCCCAAAACCTCAAATTTGCTTAAGAAGCAAAATCAAAATATTTTATTTCCCCATGCAGCAACACCAGGCCGTCCCCAGAGCTGATGGCGCTGGCTGAGGAGAGGGTAACGCGGACAGAAGGGCTGCCGGGCCAGGAGGAAACGCCACGGCCAGCCACGCTTCGGTAGCGATGCCCCATCTCCCTGCACAGACCGGCACCGGGGCCGGGGCTCAGCATTTTGGCTGCCACGAGGGCGAGTGTTTGGCATTTTCACAAAGCCAGTAATTTTGGGAAGGGCACAGAGTGCTGCCCAGCACCAACTTCAGCAACGTGCGAATACGTGGCCTCCCACTCAATACGACACAAAAGCCATCTCTGCCCGCGCAGCCCCCAGCGAGGACGTGCAACCACCTCCCACCAAGCCCCGCTGTGGGAGAAGCTCTTCCCGTGAAACCGTGTATGGAAGGAATGGAATTGGCTCCTTCCGAGATGTGCTGCTCTGTGCGTGGCATGGCTGACCCGTAAGACAAATTACCCTGAACAGCACATCCGAGTGCTTCACGGCTCTGTTCCTGTCTTCAGACACGCAGCTGCGAGCCCTGCATCCTCTGCTGCCATTTACAGCTGCAAACGCTGGGCCACTGAGGGCTGCCTCTGCATGCCACCCACACCCCGCCGCGCTAGCCCACAGCCAGCTGTGAGCACAGCTGGGAGCCGGCCGGGGGGGCTGGGTGCTCTCCCACCACCCTTGCAGCGTGTCCGGGCAAAGCCGCTGCCAGAAACGGTCACTCACGCCACAGGATCCACCCCCAGCACCGAGCAGGAACAGGAGCACTGGAAAAACCCAGCTGCTTCTCCCTGTCCTGCTACAACAGGCTGCGGATCCCAGCGGCTCCGAAGCCGATGAGATGGTGGTCATTTCTCCACGGAAAAGCACCTTGACGAGCCGGCAGTCGTTTCCCCATGGAGAAGCACCTCGACGCCGCAGCCACTTGCGGATTCGCTGGTCTCGAATTGGGCTCACTCGCCTGGGAACGCACGATGGGAACCAGCCGCTTGCTTAACTTCCGAGCGCTGCGGATTGAGCAACCCTCTGCGGCTATCACTGGGTCTTGTTTACTGACCCAGCAAGAGGGCAAGGGGCTCGGGGGGGCTCCTTGGTGAGCCTGTCGCCTACCGCATGGCTCCTACGGGCACGGCCAGCCCCTGGCAGCGCTGCCAGCCCATGCTCCTGCCTGCACCTGTGCTGCAAGATCAGCAAAAAGGATGGATTGGGGGTGAAAAGGGGGGGGGGGGGGGAAAAAAAGCATCGTTCACCATTAAACAGGATTCGAGGAGAATCCCTGCGATACTGGAGACGGATAGAGGTTTAGGAGAACTGCACAGACTAAAGGCTTGCAAAATGGTACGAAACAAAGCAGGCAGACAACATGGCAAGCTTCTCCCGCCGGCCCACGTGCTCGCTGCCTGCGCTCGGAGGGCTGTGAAATCCAAAGCGAAACATGCTCAGCTGAGGCTTCCTAAATGCATCACAAATTCGTCAGAAGACGCATCTGTACGGTGCCAAATAAAACCACCTGCTGGGTGTTTGTTTTCTCTCTCCAAAAATGTTCTTGACAAGTCACTGTGTTTTGTAGCGCTCCTGCCATCCCGCACATCCCCTGAAGGCTCAGCGTATCTGTAATGCAAACTGCCTTTGGAAGTATCTTCCTAAAATAGCGACAGAAATTACTAATACAGTTTTTAAAAGCTACCGGCAGAGAATGGCAGCGGCATGAGCCTGCCCGTCCTGCTGGTGAGCCCACCAGCGAACCATGTCCTGGAGAGACCCGCATCGGCTCCTGCCTCCTCGCCCCCAGCCTGGGACATCTCGCCAGCACCGGTGTGGACGGCACAATTCTGCCCGCGTCCCCCTGCAGCGATGCCCCTGATGCCGGCACTGGCTCCGGGTGATGCCAGGAAAGATCCATGCGGCACCATGCCCGGCTCAGCCGCTGCCGCGGGATACGGTGCTGCTCACCCCAGGCGAGGCGCTTTCAGCTTGGCAAAGGGGGCCCGGAGCACGGTGGTGGCTGCCCCATCTCAGCTGACGCGCTGCCAAACACCGAGGTGTAGAAACTGGCTCTCATGGCCGGGTCCTAGCAGCGATGCTCCGGTCTTCTGGGAAACGCGGAGCTGCTGGCATCAGTCAGCCACTGCACCCCCAGAGAGCAGCGTTACCCCCTAAGCGCGCACACAGGCACAGAAGGAACTCGCAGGAATGGAGAAAGCTCAATGCCCTGGACCAAAACACCGGGACGCTGATGGGTGCACCAGCAAGTTCCACCAGTCCCTTCCTCAAACCCCTCCAACTCCACCCCTGCGGGTCCACGAACAAACCGTGGAACATCTACAAAGATCAGCACTGGAAATCACCCCCCAAATTCCAGGGGCTGCCCCCCCTGCCTGAGCACCCTGCAGACCCTTGGCTCACTCTGCGGGCGGCACGGCGTGGCTGTTCCTGCCGAGCGCCACACACGCAGGAGCACAAGCTGCAGGCAGGCACCACACTATTACAAAACCCTGCTCGCAGGAAACATTTGAACCTGCGTTGGCACTTGACAAGCTCCCCACGAGCACACTGCAGTATTCCCAGAAAAGCAACGTCAAATTTGGAAACCTGTTAGTACAAATCATTTTAATCTCTCCACTCGCCCTCGCTCGGTACCCGCGCGTGAGAGAGCAGCACAGCTGTGTGCAGGGGAGACTCACCACCCGTATATTAAGCACAAGCAGCTGGCGGGGCCGGGCTCCGAATCGCAAGAGGAAGACGTGTGAAGGGGTTTCAAGCTGTGAGATGTTTTTTGGACGGAGACCCAGCATGCAAACAAACACAGCGAGGGACAGAACAAAGGCCCACGCAATGCAAACCATACCCTTCCCATGGAAGAGCGTGGCCCAGCTCATGCTGCCGGCAGTGGGAACGCGCTGCCAGCAGCGCCAGGGACTGTGGCTCCAGCCACAAGTCCCAGGGAACTCGAGCTTGCTACGGAAATAGCGTGGATCTCGCATCCCTGCCATGCAGCACCACAGGGCAGCGGCTCGGTGACAGAAGGGCAGAGCAGGGAGAGCATCGGTGTTTTGGGGGGGGCCGCGAGGCACCATCGCAGCTGCTCAGGAGCCTGTCTGCAATGTCCCTGCCAAGGCACCCGCACCCCATGGCCACCCAGACCTCAGCTGCTGCCCAACACCTTTCGTCCCAAAAGTTGAGGCTAACGTCGAGCGAGACCCATGGGTGCAGCCTCTCACCAAGCACTCGCTTGCCCAGGCCACCGCGACACAGGCAGCCACTCGCCCCAGCAGAGGAGGGCTGCCCCAACCCCCGAGTTCAGCCCCAGGCGCCTGGATGGACGGACAGACAGCCCCAGCCCGTGGGTGCCTCCGGACAAGCAGCGTGCCCAAGCCTGCTCTCCACACCGCTGTCCTGTACAGTGACACGGGGGTGATGGAGGGCTCCCAAAGGGGTGCCAGGGAGACTGGGGGTGAGGGGAGCGTGTCGGAAGGAAGGAAAGAGGGGGGGAAAAAAGGTACATGGAGCACCCTGCACCGAGCATCCCACACTGCTCCGTGCACCGAGCACCCTGCATCACTCCACGCACCGAGCACCCCACACCGAGCATCCCACATCGCTCCATGCACTGAGCACCCCACACTGAGTGCCCCGCACCGAGCACCCTGTACCATTCCGTGCACCGAGCACCCCACACCGAGCACCCTGCACCACTCTGTGCCCCGAGCACCCCGCACCTTGCACTGCTCTGTGCACCGAGCACCCCGCACCGAGCACCCCGCATCGCTCCGTGCACCGAGCACCATGCCGTGCACCGAGCACCCCGCACCGAGCGCCCTGCACCATTCCGTGCACCGAGCTTCCCGCACGCCGCCCGCACGGAGCACCGAGCATCCCACGCCGCTCCGCGCCCCGCACGCCACCCACCGAGCGCTGCCCGCCGCGCTCCCCCCGCCCGCCCCGCCGCTACCGAGCGCCGCCCGGACCCGCCGCTGTCACCTGCCGGCCGACGCGGCGGCGGGGGGGCACGGTGTCGCTGCCGGTGTCGCTGCCGAGCAGCGCTGGCAGCCCCCGCCGCGCCGTACCGATCCCTCCCCCCCTCTCCCCACACGCCACTTACCGGGGCCGCCGCCGCCGCCGCCGGCCCGGAGCGGCGCGAGACGCGGCGACGTCACGCGCACGAGGGGCCGGGATCCCCGCGCCGCGCGCCGCCCCCACTGCGCATGCGCCCCGCCGCCCGCGGGCGATACCGGGCGGCACCGGGGGCGCGCGGACGGCGACGGCGGCGGGAGATGTCACGTGACAGGCGCGTGCCTGCAGCGGCCGGGGTGCGTGTGCCCGGGACACTCCACGGGCAGCGCGGGGGAGCCGGTGCCGGGACACGGCCCCGTGGCGGGGGGTGCTCCGGAGGTGGGGGGGCTGCCCGCCCCCCCAGCCATCGCCCCCGAGCCCCGGGGTGCTGGTTGCACGGTGCCCGGCGGCGCCGCCGCCGCTATCAATTACCGCCATCGCTAATTAGCAAAGTGGGAGCGCGGGAAGATGCCACCGAAAGTGCTTCAGCGGGAGGGGAAGGGGACGGGGAAGGGAGGAGGGCGGGGGCGTCCGGTGGGGAGGGGGGCGTCCCAGGGGAAAAAGCACCTCCTTGAAAGTGAATTAGGCTTTGATTGACTGCAATTAGGGGCTGTTAATTATTTACCGCTCGGGTGGATTCTGCTGCAGGCTGCTCACAGAGCTGTCTCGTGGCGTGTACCCGCCGGCAGGGCCCCGTGAGCCCCCGCTCCCCCCGGCCCCGCAGCACGGGGGGACACAGGAACCCCCCGTCATGGTCCAACTGCTCCCAGGACGCCCCGAGCCCCCCACCTACGAGAGACCCCCCGGGGGCTGGTGAGACCATGCCGGAGGCACCTCCTTCCCACGGATGCTCCAGCTTCCACCGGGGTCTCCCTTGACCCTGCAGCATCCCCAGCGTGGGGGGGGCCCTCCCTCCCTGAGAGCGATTCCCCTGGGAAAATCGCCCTCCACTGCATCCCACCCGGTTTCCAGCGCCAGGCTTTGAGTGGGACGGCGAAGAAGAGCCGTCCCCCGGCCGCGCTCGCGCTCCACCGACTCCCGAGCAGCTCTAGGCTTCTGTTTTTTTTTTTAATTTGCCTCACAAGGTCGAGTACATCCAGGGAATGTGCAATGTACAAGGAAAGTGCTGAGCAGGCGAGCGCGAGGGGAGGCGGGGGTGCCCCACGGGGCCCGGGACTCGTAGCTAGCAGGGGGCACGCTCAGTCGGAGGGCGCGTCGGGGGTGACGAAGGTGCCCTTCTGGTCCCACTGCATGTCCCGGATGCGGCGGATGGACTGGATCTGGGGCTGGAAGGCAGACCACTCGTTCCAGTGTCGGAAGTCTCCGGTCTCAAAGAGGTACTGGTAGCCTCTGTAGCCAGGGTACTGGTACCCGACCCAGCTGCAGGGAAAGCAAACACAGGGCACCTGAGCGGTGTCGGCTGCTACAGGTAGCAGTGACGTGGCCGGCACGCTCTCGGGAAGCCGGCAGAGCCCCCCGCCGCCTCCCGTGCCCCTGGGTGATGGGTTACACCACCACCGAAAACAGCCATGTGTCACTTTCTGGCTGCCCAAGAGCTCCGTGCGGATGCTCAGGATCAGCGGGCAGCGAGCTGGAGTGGGGCACATGCTGCCCCCGAGCTGGGGCAGGGGGGAGGAGGGGGGGCCTGGCAGGAGGCAGCCCCCGCCGCAGCCCGGCTTACGTTCCACTGGGCACCTGCACGCTGCCCACACGGTCGCAGAAGCCATAAGCCCAGAGGCTGGGCACGTCATCCTCCTGGATTTCCATCTTGTTGCCCTTGAAGTCAGCAGACTCGTACAGGGAGATTTTGTGGTCCTCAGCCTCCTGGGGAAGACAGAGGGAAGGCGCTGGGTCGTGTGGCCAAAGCCCTGGAGCTCGCTGCCATGAGGCATCGAGCAGCACAGATCCGGCCCTGGCCAGACCCCACTGGGTGCTTTCTGCTCCTGGAGGACTCACCATTTTGATGGGACGCATGGACATGAAGCAGTCGCTCCGGTAGCTGCTAGACCAGGTGTCCCAGCGAGGGTACTCACCCTTCTCCAGGATAAACATCTCCCCGCGCATGTTGGCCTGCTCATAGGCCACCCAGCTGGGGAGAGGGGGAGGAGAAGACAGCAGGTCAAATGCCACCCAGCAGCTCCTCTCCTGCTCTGCCAGCCTGTGGGGTGCCAGAGCTGGGCTCCCAGCACCCAAAAAGGCTGCAGGTGTCGGGACTGGCCCCACCATCCTGCTCCCACCTTTCTCAGAGCATGGGCATGCACAGAGCTGGCAGCTGCCGTGAAGCACCGAGCTCACAGGCTCTCGGCTCAGTGTCCAAGGCAGGAGAAGACACCCGGTGCTCCCCTTCCTCACCCCGGGGAGCGGCGGGACCCCCAGGCAGCTGGCGAGCCCTGCACACTGCACCCCGGAGACTCGTCCTTGTGTTATCTCAGGATTTTGACTATTTTCCCTCTTGCACCACTGAGCCCAGGCTGTCTGATCCTGGCATGCCCGCACGCTTCACTGCACCAGCTTCAGCCAGCTCTGGCATTCCTCCCGCTCCCGGGGCGCGGGCGCTCAGGGCTCGTGCAGCTGCAATGTCACCTCTTTAGCAGGGCCACAAGGTGCTGCTGTGCTGTGAATGTCACAGGCTCAGGACTCCAAAAGCCCTCGACGCCAGCCTAGCCCTGCGTTTGCTGCTTCACATTTTGCTGCAAAACAGGGCTATTTCTGCAGATGCCAACAGGTATTTTCCTAACGGCAGGAGGTGCGTTCCGAGTACCACAGGCAGCATGACCTTACACTGACTTCTAAGGCTCGGCTTGGTTGATTTTGCTGTTGTCTTTCCCTAAGTAAATTTTTGAGAGTCACCAGTGACTCTCAAGAAAACCCTGAGGATTGAGGACCTCTGTTCTCCAAGTTTCACCCGTTCTATATCTAGTGCAGCTTCCCAGGTGTCACACCTGAGCTCCTTTGGGCCTGCTCCATCCCCTTTTCATTTCAAGAAGAGTTGGATATTCTGGGTTCCTAATAAAAAAGTTGTCATCGGCGCTACGTGGTGTCATTCAAGGTGAGCACAGGTCACCTTGCCCTGTCCCTCAGGGCTGCTGTCAGGGCAAGCCGTATCCCGCGCATCCTCCCTGCAGCACTGCCACCCCCCGGCTGTCCCAGTGCCACCAGGCACAGCCTTTCCAGCCGGTCACGGCCGCGGTGAGATGCTCTTTCAACACGAAAATCATCTGTCTGTGCAGTTATCATCTGGTTTGGCAATCTTTTTTGTCCCTGCCTGTGTCAGTTGTTCCCATGGCTTTCGGACCTCCCCGGACCCTTTATTGCTGCTCAGGCAGCTGAGCAGCGATAAAGGGTCTGGGGAGGTCCGAAAGCCGTGGGAACAGTTGTCTCTAGCCTTGTCTCTGTGGTGGCCCTGGCCACCGACCAGGTCCAAGGCACCTGCCTCGTTTCACCTTGGCTTTTCTAAAATCTACAGGTCTCTTGCATTTCATGGACGGCTTCATGTAGCGGATCTGATGGACGCCTTTCCTCAGCCTTCGACTTTGCCTCTGGTGCCCTTTGCTTTACAAATGGCCCTGGCATCCTTCCTGCCTGTCCAGGCCACCCTGCCCTCCTCAAAGCAGACCCAGGGTCCCCAGCTCTGCTCCTGCACTGGCCCCGTTCCACCCTCTACCAGGGCTGCAGGGAAATGTCCCCGCACGTCACGCTGCGCCCAGGGCTGCTCCCAGGACCGCCCCCCCCCAGGGACATGGTCCCCTCCATGGCTGGGGTCACTTACGGTCCAGAGGTGACGATGACACTGCGCACCCGGTCGAAGCCGCGGTCCCCCAGGTTCAGGCACTCAGTGGTGAACTCCATCTGCCTGCCCTGGAAGTTCTCCTGGTCGAAGACGATGATCTGGGGACAGAGGGAAAGGGTCGGGCAGGGACAGGCATGCTCCGGGAGGGCAGGGCAGTGCTGCATGTCCCTGCAGGGACCCTGCATTCATGAGCCCACCACCCCACGCCTCCCCCTTGGCTCTCCAAGGCTTCCTGCAGCTTTTCAGATCTGGTGCCTGGGCAAGCCGAGCTGGGCTCTGTGCATGAGCAGCCCCATCCCAACGTGGGCTGAGCACAAGAAGGTCCCCTCCTGACGACCATCCCTGCTCTGAGAAAGCTTCATCCTGCCTCCGGTTTTGCTGCTGCAAAGCCACATCTCCCTGTGCCGGTGCCCACATTGGGCCCCAGCCAGGCTGGAAAGGAGCTGCTTTTCCAGGAGCTGCATCTGTGCCATCGCCTTCGATGCCTGGCATGTGCGGAAGTGTCGCCGGAGCCCTCACATTGCTCGCCCCTTGTCCCCAGCCCCTCTGCAGCACCTCAGTGGTATGATGCCCCAGCGTCACCGCGGTGTTTCAGTGCTGGCCCTGTCACCCGCAGCCTCCTCCTCCACCCCCCAGCAGCACCGCAGGACCCCCCCGCATGCAGAGGGTGACCAGGGGGAGCAGGTGACAGCACCCAGCCCTGATTCCATGACCCGGGGAGAGCATTTCCAAAGCCTGTGGTCCCCAACAAGCTGTCCCAGCCAAGGGGCACACGGAACATCCCTCATGCAGCAGCCCTGCAAGCGGCTGCCCAAATCCTGCACCTAGAGAGCGGCTGCCCAGGAGAGATACAGCAGGGAGGGACAGCATCGTCTACACTCTCCTGCTCTTGAAGGAGGGTCCTTCCCCTTGGGACGCCTCTGATCTCCTCCTGTCAACTGCCCCAGAGATGCTCCCACAGTCCCTCATCCCCGGACTGCGTCCCTGCGCGTGGGGAGCAGCAGGGCTTACCCTGAAGGCTTCTGTGGAGGGCTCCTCGCCCTTGCTGTTTGCGACGGGAGCAGGGTCGAGGGATGGAGTGGGCGCTGGGGCCACCTTCTCCTTCTCCTCCATGGCCTGGCCGGGAGCAGCAAGTTTCGTGGTCTCAGACATCGTGGTGTTGGGGCTCAAGTCTGGGACAGGGCACCAGGTGGAGATGCCAGCAGATTAGAGGGGAGGCATGGACGTGGGCACCCACCAGCCGCCCCAGCCCTTCCCCTGCCCTGGGGATGGTCGCATTGGGATGGGGGGGCTCAGCAGTGGGGTGGGCGGCTGGGGGCAGGAGAGGAGCTGCCGGGAGCTTCTCCAGGCAGGCACAGGCAGAGGGGTTCTGCCTTCACCAGGAGGACCATAGGAGGTCCCAGGCATTGACACTCTCCTTCTGTGGTCAGGAGAGCCCTGAGCATGGTCCCACCGCTGCAGGGGTGCCCAGGGCGGCCCCGAGCCCCGGTGCCCAGTTGCTCCGTGCTCCCCCGAGCCAGGCTGGGGCCTGACGCTGCAGCGGGTGCTGGGGATGTCCCACACAGGGTGTGCCTGGGATCCCGTTGGGGACCGGGGCAGCCCATGATGGGGTGGGAAGGGAACAGCCCTGCTTTGCTGAGGCCCTCCAGCGGGCACCCTGCTGGTGGCCACACAGAGGAGCTGGTGGCCGCACAGAGGAGCGTCACCAGTGGCTGCCGGGGGAGCGGAGGGTGGTGGGACGCTGAGCACCAGGGTGCTCCTAGACACGATGACCACAGTGGTGGCCACGGCTGAGACCCTGCGTTTCCCTCTCCCCTCCTCGGGTCCGGCTGCAGCCCGGTGCCCGGGGACTTTGTCATCTTACCTGGGCAGCTGCTGCTTCTTGTTGGAGTGAGCGGGCTTGTGTTTCGGGGTGCAGCGAGGCCCCCACTTTATAGCCTGGCAAGGGCAGACCCCCGGGCAGGCGCACAAAGGAACTGCCAGCTCATCAGTGTCTGCGCGGCCGCCCAGTCATCACATCCTGCAAAGCGCTGGGCGAGCTGGAAGCCTCTCCCCAGCCCCGTGCCCAGCCGCTGAACCCAGCACTTTCCTTTGTGCCCGCGGCACAACAGAAGACCTGACCGTGCCACTTTGCAGCATGCGGCGGCACCCGCTGCCCCGCATGCGGCCACCCCGACAGGGCATATATAGCCCCTGTACCACCCGCCCGGTGCCAGCACGCCACTCTCCCCTGCCCACCGCCCCCGGTGCCTGTGCCAGCACGGGCACCCAGCTCCAGTGCCACCGCAGCCGGGGAGGATGCACCAGCCCTGTGCCCCATGGCTGCATCATGCCCAGCCCCATGGCTGCATGGTGCCCAGCCCTAGCACCGCGCTCTGCTCGTTTCTCCCCTCTAAACACTATATCTCTTGCTTTAAACATCACTCCATACCCGCAAACGCCTGAGTGTGCTGCCCTGAAGATGCCAGGATGCAAGAATTAAGTGTTTTGAAACGCTTCAGGGGTTGGAGTTTTTTTTCCAAATGACGTGTAATTCGAGCTGACACTTTCCAAAACATCTCAGTCCCTGAAAATGGTATTCTCCTTTGAGGATGTCCCTGCTCACTGTGGCCACTGGCATGGACGTTAGCTAGTTTTTAGCCCATTTAACTTGTGCTGTGCTCATTCTATACCATCCCTAGCTTTCCCATCACGGTACCAAATCCCACGTGGGGTTTCGGTGCATCAGTGCTGTCTCTGACTGATGGCAGGCGGAGGGGCCCGTGGGGCGGCTGGCCGTGGACATGCTGGGCATCGGTCCCTGCAGTGGCTCAGCCTGCGGTGCCGCGTCTCCTGCACCCCACGGCCACTCTCCGCACTCAGAGGCACCGGGGGGACCTTCCCCTGGCTCCCACCGAGCCTTCAACCAGCTGCTCGCCCTGTTTGCCCGCTGTGATCCTGGTCATTGTGTATATACCTACACACTCCTTTCCTCCTGATCTTTCCAATGCTCCCAGCCTCCTGCAGCATCCAGCACCTGGGCTGGCTCTTCATTGCTGGCAGCAGTAAATCAGCCAGCGCTGCGCGTTCAGAAAGCTCAGAGCCCTCCGTTTCGCTGTCCTCTTTCGTTCCCCTCCAACGCGAACTGGCAGCGGTGGGATCCGGCTGCACCCTCCGGGCTATTGCCCAAAATCCCAAACAAAAAGCATTTATCGATTCCTCCTTCTTTCCTCGCAGTGTTGTGGCAGGCTGTGCCGTGCCCGCAGGCACGGCCGGGTGCGGGTGCTGCTGCCCCGTTTCCCCTGGGTGCTCCCCGCAGTCTCTCACCTCGACACTGGGCAGCTTTTATGGCTTTCAATTTACATTAATTTTCATGTTTTTTCGACAGATTGCTATTTTAAGCTGCGTTCTCTTCCTCTGGGAGCCGGGGTGGGTTTTTTAACCGCTCTGCCTCATCTGTTAATCGGCAGGTCTCACCCACCCCTGCTCCTGCCTCTGCTTTCCCTCCCGACTCCCAGCACCTTTGGACTTGGGCATTGGAAAACGGGGCTCGGAGGGACGGACCTCTGCTCCCGACGGCTGCTCCCCGCTGCTTTGGCCATTACTCCGAGGACTCGGCAGCCTGGTGATTTTCCCTGAGACGGTGCTGTGGAAGGGCTGACAGCAGGGATCTGTCCTTGGCGGTTCTTGAGCCCCCCCCCGGACACAAAATCTCTGCCCTCCCTACTGAGCGTCCCCGCAGCCGGCTGCAGGCGCTTTGGAAAGCCCCTCGCTGCACCGTCCTGTCCCGCACTGTCCCCTCACGGCACCGTCCCGCCCCGGCGCGGAGGGACACGTGTGACGCTGAGCTCAAACACAGCAAAGAGCTGCCCAAGCGTCCCCCCCATGCAGATGGCTGGAGCCGACCCAGCTCAGCCCTGGCAGGCAGAGGCACGGGCACATGCCCAGCGCGAGGGGTTTGTTCTGCCCCGGTGAGCCCTGCTGCACGCGCAGCTCCCGCTGCCGTGTCCCCTGCCCAGCGCTGAGCGGCACCACGGGTGCACCCAGCCACAGCCCGGGCTCCGCACGACCGCGTCCCGGTGCTGGGACGTGTCGTGGAGAGTGACCAAGCTGTCATCACCGCGTTGGTGGCCGGCAGCAAGCCGAGTTTAGCTCAGGCCACAGCGAGAGGCAACTTGTGCCAAACACACATGTGCAGATGTCGGGGACGGCCAGCGCAGCCCCACTGTGGCCAGGAGCAGCCCCTTGGATGTGAGCCCTCCCTGGCTGCTGTGTTCTCCTGCTCTGCCTCCCCCGCGGTGCCCGGGGCTGCACAAAGGAGGATGCTCCAGCAGTTTGCTGGCAAATGCTGTCCCAAAACGCAGCACGACCTGGACACATGGGTTTTGCCTCCCAGGCCAGCAGCCTCCTATCGCTGCTGCCCCACTGCTGCCCCCTCCCATGGCAGGCTGTGGGGGTCCCTCTGCAAGGTGCCCAGCCCTGGGAGCCCTGCACGCTCCCAGCACGACCCCGGAATGATTTTGTAGGGGTGGTGGTGTCACCGTGAGCAAACCTTGAAGGTATTTAGATATCCAAAATGTGGATGCAGCGGGCTCTTTCCAGGTCCCTGTGCGCAGAGGCAGGAGGCGGCCGCGGCACTCCCGAAGTCTTGATCTGCATCTTTAGTCCCTCTAATGCCTTTGCAAACCTGCCTCTTGCTTTCCTGTGCCCCCAGTACCCGCTTGTTACCATGCTCTGTGGTTGCTGTGTGTTCAACCTGCTGCCCCGGCAGACCCCAGGGCCGATGCTCCGGCTCCGGAGCTGCGGTGCCGGGGCTCAGAGCCCATGCCCGGTGGGCTGGGGGAGCGGGAGTTGCGACGTCCCGGCTCATCAGCTTCTCTGCAGCGTCGCCTTTGTTCTGCCCGGTCCCTCCTCCCTGCCATGTGCTGAGTTAGGGGTTTCAGTAATGCTCTCCTGGGCTCTGTCTCTATCTGGAGGCTATAAAAACCCAGCCAGAGGGCTGCTGGACATGTCACCTCCTCGGGCACCAGCGCCTCACCCCAGGTAAGCGTGGGACCCTGGTGGCAGCTGCCCCTGCCCCGTGATGGCCGGGTCCTGGGAGCGGAGGAGGAGAATGGAGGAGAATCCGAAGCTGCTGGCATGACGTGGCCGGGGGCTGCGGGGCTCTGCAGCTGGGGAACGAGCAGAGGGCAGCCGCCGGGGATGGGCTGCGGCTCTGCTCTGCCGTCACATGCCTCGGCGCGGGGGAACGGTGGCAGGGATCAGGGGCCAGGGTGCTGCTGCTCAGCGTGGGCACGCGGCCACCTCTGCAGCGCTTCTGTGAGCGCGCCTGGGGACCCACAGGGGGACCCTGCACCGGGGCTGCCTGCACGGGGGCTTTGGCTCAGGGATGTGCCTGCGGGAGGAAGAGCCTGGCTGGGCACAGGCAGCCCCGCGGGCAGGCAGCGTGCTCACCCCGCTGCGGGACTGCCGTGCTGCCAGGACGGCTGCCAGGGCCACGGCTTCCGCATGGCCTGGATGGCAGCCCTGGGCGGGCTGGGAGAGCCCTGGCCCATGCTCTGCACCTACTGCGGCGTGGTGCCACCCCATCACTGCCTCCCACCCCTCCGGTGAAGGGACACGCACAGGCTCCCGAGTCACCTGGGCAGAGGCTGGAGCGAGCCCTGCAGTGCGGAGCAGGAGGCCACGGGCTCCTGCCTCCATCTGCCTGCACTGGCCACGCAACGCATGGCCTGAAGCCCCGTCCCGGGATGCGGGAGTCCCAGGAAAAGGCCAGGCCCCCAGCGCAGGGTTGGTGGGTCTGGCCAGGCTACGGCGGCGAGGCCAGGCTTGCAGGGACCAGCGATGCACCAGCCCTGGGGCAGGTTTAACGGTCCTTTTCCCTTGTGCCCTGGCAGAGCCACCATGACCCACCGCTGCAGGAGATCCTCCAGCCTCTGGAAGGTACAAGAGCCTGGGGAGGACCATCGACGCAGCTTGAGCCCCATGAACACCTGGGCATGGGGCTGCAGTCTCTGCTCGGGGCCTCTGCACCCACAGAGCCCCCTGACCTGCTCCATCCTCCCCAGATCGTGGTGTGGGATGAGGCTTTCTTCCAGGGCAAGAAGCACGAGTTCACCACCGACTGCTACAGCACCCCGGAGCACGGCTTCAGCACCGTCCGCTCCTGCAAGATCGAGAGCGGGGCGTGAGTGGGGGTCACAGGGGGCTGCCACCCCACGGTGCTGTGGGACCCCACGGATGGAGGGGGGTTGGAGAATGGAGGTCTTCAGTGCCTTTTGCCACCTGAGCCATGGGGCTGCCTCCACTGGGGAACAGCCTCGTCCCCGTGGGGTGCAGCGGGCTCTGTGTTAGCGGGGTGGTGGGTGCCGTGGGGGTCTCACCCCCCTCCCGCCCCCGGCAGGTGGGCAGGCTTCGAGCACTGTGGCTTCCAGGGGCAGCAGTTTGTGCTGGAGCGTGGCGAGTACCCATGCTGGGAGGCGTGGAGCGGCAGCAACGCCTACCACGTGGAGAGGATGTGCTCCTTCCGCCCCATCGCCTGCGCTGTGAGTGCCCCCTCCCCAGCTCCCCACCTTGGGGCTGGCCCCTGGAGCCCACCACCAGCCGCTGGCTGGGGGGCCAAGCAGGGCAGCCATGCCGATGCCATGCTCCTCTTGGTGGCAGGACCACGGGCGCAGCAGGCTGATGCTCTTCGAGCAGGAGAACTTCCAGGGCAAGCGGGCGGAACTGAGCGACGACTGCCCCTCGCTGCCTGCCCTGGGCTGGGACAGCAGCGCTGTGGGCTCCTTCCTCGTCCGCTCCGGCGCGTGAGTACCCCGTGGCCTTGCATCCTGCCAGGACCCAGCACCGGGGGCACGCACCGGAGCTGAGGATGCTCTGGCAGCTGCCGGCACCCTGCCTGCGGTGCGGGGTGCTTCATGGTGCTGCCAGCCCTGAGCCGCCGCCACTCTCTGCTCTGCCACAGGTGGGTCTGCTCCCAGTACCCGGGGTACCGGGGCTTCCAGTACCTCCTGGAGAGTGACAGCCACGCGGGCGAGTACAAGCACGTGCGGGAGTGGGGCTCCCACGCGCAGACGGGCCAGGTCCAGTCCATCCGCAGGGTCCAGCAATGACCGCCGGTGCTGGAGCCACTGTGCCGCCGGCTGTGTGCCCTGGGCACCGTCTCTCCTGCAGGCGGCGGGGGCAAAGCTCAATAAAGGCTCAGTTGTCCAAGGCAGCACGCTGGCAGTTGGGGAGGGGACGCCATGGGGGTGCGTGGCTGGGAGTGACGCCATGCCTGAATGCAGAATGAGGGCTCTGCAGGGGCAGGGATGGGGTGAGGGGGAACAACCACCCTTTTCTGCCCCTGCAGCCAGCACAGGCATCCACATGTCCCTGTCACAGGCAGGCGAAGCCCCTGCTTGGCTCATATACGGAGATGCAATGCTGTGCAATGGCCTGCCCTCGGCCCCATTGCCAGCCCCGTGAGGAGCTGCGGGGCCAGGGCACAGTGGTCAGGCCCAGTGCAGGGGTGAGGAGCCGGGCGCTGACCCAGCGGGAGCAGCAGTGCAGCCCTTGCACAGCGCTGCACATCCCGCCGGCGAGGACCGTGTCTGTCCTGTCCCTGCACCAGCCCGGCTGCCGGCTCCGGGGCTCTGCAGGACCCACACATCCCCGCAGGACCCACACATCCCTGCAGACCCCATCCGCTCTGCCGGTACCTGCTGGGGGCTGCGCTGCATCTCCAGCAAGGCTGAGGAGGACACCGTGCGGCCGCTGCCGAGCCTCAGCCTTGCTCGGGAGCTGGAAGGAGCTGCAGGATCCAGCAAGCTGCAGCTGTGCACTCTGCACCCATCCCCGCACCCCTGCGCACCCCTGCAGCCATCCCTGCGCCCACGCACCCCCCTGTACCCACGCACGCACCCCAGCACCCACCCCAGCTTGCAGCACCCCTCGTGCCCGGCGTGGAGCGGGCAACCCAGGGCAGAGGCGGGTGAGCCCCTCTGCCCGCAGCGGTGCGGAGGACCAGGCCACACCGTGTGCTGGCCCTGGGACAGCGAGGTGACACCGTAGGCTGGTGGCTCCGTCTTTGCCCCAGCAGCGCAGTGGGCACAGGCAGCGCCTGCTCCTCCCCGCATGGCCCTGGGCTGCTGCTGCAGGATACCTGGGGAAGCGAGAAGCCATCGGATGCTGCTGATAAACCACCTTCTTCAGCTCATGAGAGAGCAGCCTTTAACTGAAGTTGAAAATGTGGCAGGGAAAGGCTGGTTTGGAAAAATTTCTCATTTCAGAAGGGCTCTGGAGAAAAGGTTTGACGTGATGAAAATACCCCACTCCTGACATTTGCAGCAGAAGGACCACCATTGGAGACAATGCTGCCCAGGAAGGGATTCTCTCCGCAGGAAATCATAATTAAAAATTCAGAATAGAAGAAGAAACAAAAGGTTTGGGGATGGGCTGAGTGAAGCCCTCCTGCCGCCCCAGGGCAAACCCGTCTGGGGCTGCCAGTCAGTGAGCTGTGGAGGAGTGGAGCTTCCTGGCCCCTCCATGGCCACATCTGGTGGGAAGCCCCATCCTGGCCAGCCCACCCTGCCCCTGCCCAGTCCCAGAGCCCTGGGGTGACGTGGGCGACTGGGAGCGGGGCCAGCACACAGCCAGGCACGGCGGGAAGCTGGCAGCGGGACTGGTGGGTCCCCAGGGACCTGGCGGGGACCTGGAGAACAATGCAAGAGCCCAGCAGCTGCAAAGCACTGCGGAGGGGCCGTCACAGCCCTGTGGCCCCCGTGATGGGGGTGTGCCTGGCTGTGCCCAGCCGGGCAGGGCTGCGGCACTCCCGGACCCCTGCGTGTCCTGGCACCGAGGCCACGGATGTGTCCCCAGGCTGGGCTGGTCTCCCTGCCATCCCACTGAGCGTGGCCGGATCCTGCGCGCCATGTCCCCAAGTGGTTTGTGTCCCCCACCCCACGTCCCCTTGTGCCACCCCCCATGGGTATGGAGTGCCCGCGCCATCCCAAATGGCCGTGGAGAGCCCATGCCACCGCGGTGGGCCAGTGTCCTGGGCAGAGGGGGTGACGGTGGCCTTTGCGGTGGGGGCCGTGGCCCGGCTGCAGATGGGTGGGTGTCCCCCGGGGGGTCTGCCGCAGCAGGGAGCCGTGCGGGGCCGCGTGCGGGGGCCGGGGGGGGGGGGGGGGGGAAGGTGATTCGGCCGCATTTCCAGCATTAAAATTTAATGGGAGTTGCAGCATCCTCCTGCGCCGTAGGTAGGGCCGGGCGGGCCCGGCGGGGGCTGCGGGGAGGAGGAGTTTGCATGGCAATCTCTTCCTCAGGGATGCTCTCTGGAAAGCTCCAGCACAAAGAAGCTGCACCGCGGCCAGGAGCGTGCGGAGCCCGGCGACCCCCGAGCCCAGCCCTCCCCTGGAAATCAGGTAAAACCGCCCTTACGTTTCTCTCTGCTATTTTCCGGACGGGAATGTGGCTCCTCTCCAGGCGCTGGGGAGGTGCGGGGGGGGGGGGGTTTGTCTTGGGGCGCAGGGGCGTCAAGGCGGAGCGCCGGGGGCTGCCCTCCACCTCGGGGAGTGATGCAGGGACAGGAGCAGGGAGAGATGCTGCCCCCGGGACACGGCTTGTCCCGCGGGCATCGCTCCCGGGAGGCTGCGGGGGCCTCCGGGCGCTGCTGCTCCATCCGCTCGGTCTCCAAAAAAAAAAAAAAAAAAAAAAGCTGCCCCCCCCCCCCCCCCCCCTATATTCTTATTCCCTGGTTATAAGTAATTCTCACACGAACCCACACGCGATGGCAGAGCCGCCAACTTCTCCCAAGGGGCACCAGGCTGGGGGCAGCCTGGGCCCCGCTCCCTTTGTTAGGAGCAGGAGCAGCAGCCGCATCCACAGCGCGTTCCCGGCCGCAGACCCGGCCCAACGGGGCGATGCCCGGTCCGGATGGCGGCACCCGGGCAGCTGGGCACCGTCTGCAGCCCCCGTACCAAAATTAAGATTAACTGATGCACCACTTGTTTGTATCTTTTTTTCAGAAACCTCATCAAGAATAGGGCTCGAGACAGGTAAATGGATTCTTGCCTGATTTTCAATGCTCCTGGAAGGAAATGTAGCCAAAATGCTGGGTTACTTCTTTGTCTTGAAACCACCATTTTCTCCTAAACCTGGTGATCTTAGGTAGGGGGTTAGAGAAGAGGCTGGGGCCAGCACCCCCCCAGGGCGCTTCAGCACAGCCCTCCCCCCTGCAAAGAGTTAACCTGACAGATGCTCCCTGGGCTCCTTTTGGGGAGCCATTTTCTCTCCCTCATTGTCTCACCGCCTTTTGTGTGTTGCGAGTATATCCTACCCTGGGGAGCCAGGAGGAGCCCAGAAATAATCAGATTTTCAGTCGCTTCTGGCTTTTCCAGGGAGCCTTTGTGTCCCCCCCGCCTTCTCCCAGGGCTGCCCAGCCCCCGAGAGCTGCAGACAAAGGGAGGCAGCGCCGGCACCGCTGCGGCAGCACCAGAGCCTGGGCTCTGCCGGGTGGCAGCGAGGGATGGGCAGTGCTGGCAGGGATGAGAGGGTTTTCTCCCCCCTGTCTTCATTGCTGAGCAAGAGAGAGGCCACCCTGCCGCGGTCATCCCGCGCAGACACATCCCGCCTGCCCCACCATAGGCACCTCCTGCTCGGATCCAGGCGGGGAATCCATTTGCCAGATGCTCGACGGCATCTCCTCTGCCCAATCCCCCCGCCGAGCCAGAGCCCGGCTCCCACAGCCCGGCCCCACGGCAGCTGGTTTGCAAATGCTGCCCGGACATGCTGTCCCCACGGGAGAACTGCCGGCAAGTGCGGAGACAATGAGCCGCGGGGAGCAACAGCGGCTCCGCAGCTGAACTGCAGAGTCATCACGGCCCGGCTCCCCCGGGACCAGCTGCCATTGTGGCTTTTCCAGGCGGGCAGGGCAGGAGGAGGGCGGGCAGCGCAGGCTGGCGCCGGCCGCGTGTGCCCACAGCCCCGCGGAGGTGGAGCGGCACCCACCGCAGCATGGTGGGGACCGACGGCCGCTCCCTACGGCCAGCGCCTGCGGCACACGCAGGATCCAAGTGACCCAGTGTAACCACGGGGCAGGGGCGGCAGTGGCAGTGGAAGCAGTGTCAGAGGCACTGGCAGGGGCAATGGCAGAGACGGCGGAGGCAGTGACAGTAGCAGTGGCGGTAGCAGTGGCAGTGGCAGAGGCAGGGGCAGAAACAGCAGAGGCAGTGACAGTGGCAGTGGCAGAGGCAGTGACAGGAGCGGCAGTGGCAGAGGCAGTGACAGTAGCAGTGGCAGAGATGGCAGAGGCAATGGCAGAGATGGCAGTGGCAGAGACAGTGACAGTAGCAGTGGCAGAGACGGCAGAGGCAGTGGCAGAGGCAGTAACAGTGACAGTGGCAGTGGTAGTGGCAGAGGTAGTGACAGTGGCAGTGACAGTGACAGTGGCAGAGGCAGTGGCAGAGACAGCAGTGGCAGAGGCAGCAGAGGCAGACAGTCCCTGCCCCTGTGCAGGGATTTCCAGCAGCAGACAGGGACAGTTTGGGGCATTGCCGCCACTTCTGGTGTGGTCCTTCCCAGTGTCCCATCCCTGGTGGCAGCTCCGGCTTTCCCTCCTGGCCCCCGCAAAGGGACAGGCACAGGAGGGAGAGGGGCCATTTCCTTGGTCACTGGGTGCCCCACAGCAAGAGGTGGGCAGCCGAGCAGACCCACGCAGGGGGCGAGGGGTCCCCACGGGGAGTGCGGGCTGGAGCTCCCCCAAGGCTCCTGCTACCCCAGCTGCCCCCTGCCTGCCTCTGCCCCACGGCAGAGCCCAGCACCAGCGGCCTGCAGCCATACAAGCTGCTGCGAGCACCCAGGCGCCAAGGGGCAGCGCTGGTTTGGGGGAGCACCCGTGGGGCAGGGGGCTCACCCGCTGCAGGAGGCAGCTGGTCATTGCCGTGCTGTCCCAAGGCAGCGCCAGGACAGGGGTGTCACTTTGCCGGAGCTGCCAAGATGCCCGGGCTGGTCCCTGCTCCCCCGGGCAGTCCAGTGCGTGGGACGGAGAAGTTGCACGGGGCAGGCTCAGCCGCTGGCAAGGCATCTCCCCCTGCAGAGGTCTTACATCCCCATCCCACGGGATCCGGCCCCTTCCTTTGCCCCCGGCTTTGGGCAGCGCCCAGCCGCCTTGCAGGGACCAGGAGCAGTGCCAGCAGCAGTGGGGTTCGGAGCAGAGGATGGCACCTGGGGGCTTTAATCCTGCAGGGATGGGGAGCCGCAGGGGTGGTAGGGGAGCGGAGGGAGGCTCTGCCTGCGTTCCTGCCTGCCCTGCCCTGCCTGTGCCTCCTGCCAGGCTCCCAGCAGCACCACGCGTCCCCCACCGGCTCGGCTCGGCTCTGCCGGGGACGGCGGCACCGCATTGCTCTCCCTTGCTGCGTTGGTTGCTTTCTTTTGCAGCTGCTAATGACTGACCTGAGGTCTGTTCACACACAGTCCCCTGCGCGGCCTCTGCGGCGGAGCAGCCAGACAGGACGGGGGGACATTGCATGGCACTCGCGTAGCCGGTGACCACAGGTAGGACCCCTGGGGTGGTGGACGTGGACAGTGACAGCCCCGTGCTCCCCCCACCCCTCGCGACCCAGGAGGGCTCTGGGCAGCAGGGAGCCAGCCTTCCTCCCAGGGGTCCCATCCCCTCACGGGCTCTCCTTGGGCTCTGGCTGGATCCGTGGTGTCACACTGTCCCCAGGGTCACTTCCATGAGAGGATGCGTCCCTCACTCATGCCCAGTGGTGGGGAGGGAGCAGCCACTGCGCTGCCCAGGGTCTCACAGCATCTCTGCTCCCCAGTGCCACCAGCCCCAGGGCACAGCCCCAGCTCCTGACCGGCCAGACCAGCTGTGCCCGGAGGGGAGCCGGGGCTCAGGAGCCACCATCGCCACCCGCGCACGGATGCCAGAGACGGGCCAGCCACAGCAGAGCAACCTGGTGTCGGCTGCCATGGGCCAGAGCCATGAGCCCGGCCACTGCAGGGGACGCGGCCGAAGAGACGGCGGTGGTGACACCTGAGGACATGGGTCTGCGTGTGCGCGCGGCTTTACAACGAGGTGCTGGGGTCCCCTTCCCTCCTGCTGCTCCATCCCAGCCAGAACCAGTGCATGGGTCTCCCCATGTGCCCTCCCCAGCAACGGGCAGGATGAGACCCGTCCCCTTCACTGAATGCAGTGTAGGAGGAGGGAGAAGGGGACGGGAGCGGAGCTGTGCCACCTCCTCAAGGAGACACAGGGCCCAGAGCCCAAAGGGACCCTGGTTGTCCCACTGATCCTGCCCATCTGTCCCTCTGTCCCAGTACTTTCTGCTCTGGAAGTGCCCTGCACTGCCGGTGCCACGTCCCGGCAGGACCCTGCCCCTACTCTGCTTTGAGAAAACACCTGGTTCGTGGAGCAGCCTGGAGCACAGGGAGGGACATGGGCAGTGCATCCTCCTCCCGAGAAGCCTGTGGCATGGCCTCTGCGGGGCCGTGTGGGGCCGACAGTGGCCCCATAAGCGTGTGTGACCATTGCCTCGCTGAGCAGCCCTCTCCGAGCAGGCAGGAGGGCTGGGCGTATGGTGGGCTGGGGGCTGAGGACAGACACAGCTCATGGCAGGCTTGCAGCAGGCTTGAAGCCCAAAATGGAGGAGCATCCTCTTGGGGACCAGAGGCAGTTAGCGCTGCAGGAGGAGGTGACCCAGGGTAACACGGGGCAGAGGGTGCCCTGGGTGCCCCTTCCCAGCCTTATCTCTTGGGCACGGTGCAGAGCTGCTGCTCCTGCCGCCCCCGGACAACCGGCACCGCTCAGCCACCCGCTCCTGCGGGCAGCCCTGGGGAGAGGCAGCTTCTGACGGGGAGGGGATAAGCTGTCAGGCACCTTTCCTCTGCTCCATACCCTGGTTTTCCCTGCTGGACCCCCTCCTCCCTCCATGGGCAGTGGGAGCTCGGTGGAAAGCCAGAGGCGCCGTCACTGTCTCGGCAGAAGCCCTGCTCTTGCAGAGCTGCCCGTAGCCTTGCTCCAGGCACCGCCAGCGATGCCGTCACCCCTTCCCTCTCTCTGCTTCTTCCAGCTCCTTTCGCACCCTTACCCCGGAGCCTTGCAATGCCGAGTCAGTCCGGCACTGCCAGGATTGTCTCCTCTGTGCAGCCCATCTCTCCTCTTCACCAGTACCGGGGGTGGGAAACGTGTATTGAGTGGGAGCACACGCTGCTGGGGGTGGGTACCTCACCCCCATGGACGACAGGGCAGATCCCCCGCAAAGCATTTAACTTGGAAAGCAGGTTACATTACGCAGGCTGAGCCCTCCGCTAACACCTTCCCAAATTCAACCCAGTAGCAAAGCCCAAAAATGCCTCCTGCTCTGGCCAGCCGGAGCCCCGCTGCTTCCGCAGGAGCCGAGCAGACCCACCCCCGGGAGGGTGCTCCTCCACCAGCAGCGGGGGGGCTAACCGGGACCGGCTCTGCATGCTGCCGCTGCGCTCCCATATTAACCTACTAACCGCTGGGACCCCCGTCTGCACGGGGTGCCCAGGGGCTGCCGAAGCCCCTGGCGAACGGACTAACCCACTAACCGGCTCCAGCGCATGCCCTACTAACCGGCCTTGTCTCGCCCCCCCACTAACCGCGGACAGTCTTTAAAGGGGAACGGAAAAGCTGGGTAAGTAGGTTTGTAAGTGCCGGGTGATGCTGCGTCGGTGACGGGCTGCGCAGGCAGCGCCGGGCGGTCTGAGCCCCCGCAGCGGGCAGGAGGGGCAGTGGGGCAGCCCCTGCCCCACAACCCGCACGAGGAGAGGGTTTCTCCCCACCTCGCCATCCCCGGCTCTGCCTGTGGAGTCTGTTGCTGACTAGGAGCCTAAAACGGTTTTATCAGCAGAAGCTTTTCAGTTCCTTTTTAAGCCAGTAGATCTCTGTTACTAACACATTCCTGAACTGAATTAAACAAACTAACCGTTGCTGCTTTTCTCTTCATTTCTCTTCCAGTATGTATGTCCTCTAAGTCAGACTGATTGTGCCATGCTTCTCTCACTAACCGCCTGTACTAATCGTTCCTGACCTGTTTCTCTATTGCTACTAACCAATACTCTTTGCACTTTTAACTCTCGGACGCCATTCGCCATGACAAATGAACAGTGGCCGCCTCCTGGACTCTTGCTTATTCACTTGCAGCAGCCCAGTTTTCAACGCTGCTGAGCATCTTTGTCTCCCATTCGGTGCGATGGGAAGGAAGACGCTCAGGCTGGGGGGGCTTTGAAAATTTCCCTATTGGCCTTCTGTTTTCCAAGAAATTTCATGGGGCTAAACGAAGAGAAGAGGCTGAGTGGAAACAGGACAATGTGGAAACCGCTAATAACAATCGGTAGCGGCCACAAAAGTCCAGCAAACCCAGTTTGCAGAGTTTGAGCCAAAAAGCGATGCTATTGCTATGAGCCCCAACAGAGCCCGGGCTCGGGGCTCTCCCGGGGCCCCAGTTCACCCGTCATGGGGAATGGTCTCGTGCTGCTCCCCGCATCGGCACGCGGGCGCCGGGGCGGCTGCAGGGCGCTCCCGGGCTCCTCTCTTCACTCCTTTTGTCTCTCCACAGTTTATCTTGTGACTCTGGTGCATGTGGAAGCCGTTGCCGGCAGCGTGGTCCTGACTAACCGCACGGCGCCGAGGGCTGCATCTAACCACGGGGTTGGTACTTGCAGGGTCCCCCCCCCACCCCCGGCCACGAGCTGGAAGGGCAGAAGTGGGCAGCGAGCGGTGGATGGTGGCCCTGCTGCCCGGCAGAGCCAGGGGGGTGCACCCTGTGCTTTGCTTTCTGTCCATCTGTCAGGCAGATAAACATCCCATGCCTCTACAGGGATTCTGACGGGGTTAAGGCTCCAGGATCTGGCCCATCTGTGTGGGTTTGGCACGCAGGGTAGTGATCCGGGGTGAAGACACCGTCAGCATTAAGTGCTGGCTGTACCGGCAGCAGCGCTGCGGTGACCCGCGGGGCAGAAGCCAAGCCCCGTGCCAGGAGAGGAGGGTGGCCCCATGCTGCTGGCCGGGACGGGTGCTGGCTCCTGAGGACATCCCGGACCGTGGCTGCTGGGGGGATGCAGCCCTGGGGCGACCTGGGGGGATTGCCTCGCTCAAGGGTCGGGGCAGCTCTGTCCAGGGGGTGAATGGATCCAGCCAGCATCCAGCTCCAGCTGCTCTCTCTTCCTCTTGTCCTTGGTGGCTTTGGCTTGTGCTCGCTAACCCGGTGATGAGGACTTCCCCAATAACCCAGTGTTGCTGTCTGGTTTCAGTCTCACCTGACAGCAGCTCTCCTGCTCTGGAAGGCAGAGCTGGAGCCGGGTGCCCCGGGTGGCCGGGTTCATGCAGCACCGCTGCCCGCCTCCCCTTGGCACCCCTGGTCCGCACCGACCACAGCCTGGCCCTTCAGCTAGGACAGGGGGGTCTTGCTGGGCTCTCTCACTGACGGGGCTGCCCTCCCCACCCAGCTCCGTGGCTGCTCGACCCCCACCTTAACCCACTAACCACGCACCTCCCTTTCCTCTGCACGGCTGGGACCAGGGGGGATTTTTGGGCTGATGCTCCTCATTTTGACTGAAGGGGGAGGCAGGGCCCTGCTGCAGGCTCGGGGCAGAGGGTCAAGCAGAGGCATGGGGATGGGAAAGGGTCAGGGGGACAAGACGGGTTGGGCACAGAGCAGGTGGGTGCCCATCGGGGCAGGCGGGGTCAGGGCTCCTGCACGGGTCAGGAGCACCATGAGCACCGGGCAGGGGTTGTCGGAGCCTGCCAGTCGTGAGGGGCTGCCCTCGCTGCCCCCACAGACCCCCTTTTCAGCTCCAGAGCAGCCTTCCAGCCAGCCTCGCACCCAGGGGGACCTTCCCAGGCCGGTCACCAAGACAGCAATGGGACCACGAGTCACGCAGGTGGCCCAGAGGATGCACCGGGCAAGTGCAACCCCGCACAGGCAGCAAGTGCTGCCTACCTTGGTGGGGACAGGACACCAGCACCCACCAGATGGCTGCTCCCCCCTGCAGGGCCACCCCTTCTGAACAGAGCGGGACTGGGGGGCAAGAGAGGCTTCACGAAAGAGCCAGGTTGCTCCTTTGCTCTGCCCCAGCACCTCAGGGCTCCCTGCGCCTGCTCCCCACTTCCCTCAGCTGGGAGAGGAGTCGGTCGGTCTGTCTGTCCACCCCCCTTTGCTGGTGTCCCCAGAGCTGTCTGAAGAGGGAAGGCAGCAACGCAAGCGGGATGTGCAGATCCCCCTTTACCAGCTGCAGTGACAGCAGGCGTGGGGCCATGTCACCCCAGCAGCGACGTGAGCAGAGCTCCAGGGATGGTGCCCAGCCCTGGGGGGCACCGTCCTGCCCAGGGCATGCCAGCCCAAGCTGGCCAGGGCTGCTCCTGCTCTGCTGGGACCCCGCTGCCGCCCCTCGCCCAGTGTGGTGGGAGCGGGCACGGCCGTGGTGGGGCTGGGCGCAGGAGCGGGGCTGAGCGCTGGCGCGGGGTGAGGATGCCCTGGGGAAGGGGCTCCTGGGGCTACCTCTGTGGCGCGAGCCGGAGCCCAGCGCGTCCCCACAGCCCCCAGGATGTCCCTACTGCCTGTAATCTCTGCTGTGAACAATGGCAAGTGTGCAAACGGCCTGCAGTCTGGTGTCTTTGTGGGGCGAGGCAGGCGGGGGGAGACGGGGAGGATGGTCTGGGGGTGCCCCAGCTCCCGTGCGCACCATGCCATGGGGCACAGCGTGGCGGGGGGGGGGGCAGGACAGGCTGTTCTCACCACGGCCATCTCGGCACCCCGCTGAGCAGCCAGGGCCACTCGACGGGGCGTCAGGGCGGGAGGGGACAAAAATGCCACGGTCCCTGGGTGCCCGGCGGGAGGAAGGGGCTCCCTCCCATGGCAGGCGGGGGAGGGCACTGCGGGAGGGCGCAAGGGCGGGTGTCACCTCCCCAGGCACTGCCGGAGGATGGCTCTGGAGCGGAGAAGTGACATCATGCAGCGCAGGCAGCGCAGGCAGCGCAGGCAGCACTCCCGGGCAGCGCAGGGTGCGGTGCCGGCGCCGGCGGAGGGCACAGCCCGGGGTCCCCGCTCGCTCCGGGACACACCGCGGGGCGGGGACGTCCCCGGGGTCCCGTGGCGGGGGGGGGCGGAGGGGAGCCGCAGGCAGCGCGGCGCCGGGGTGGGCAGCGCCCGGGGGCTGCGGGGACGCCTCCCCCGTGCGGGGTCACCTCTCCGGGGTGCGGGGAATGCGGGGGACCGGCCCGGAGTGCAGGGTGCTGCCGGCCCTGGCCGCGGGGCGCCGGACACCCGCCCGTACCGGCCCGGACCGGGAGGGCGGCGGCAGGTGGAGCTCGTGCTCCAGGAAAGCCCTGCCCGCACCCTGCCCGCACCCTGCCCGCACCCCCTCCACACTCCTCCCACACCCTGCCCGCACCCTGCCCGCACCCTGCCTGCACCCTGCCCACACTCCAGCTGCACTCCTCCCGCACCCTGCCCGCAGCCCTGCGCCGGAGCCAGCAGCAGAAGCGAGGGCAGAGGGTCTGAGCCAGGCCCCCATCCCGCAGGGCAGCCCCGGGCAGGGCTGTGCCAGCGATGCCTGGGTGCTGCAGAGCACCCCGAATCCCCCCGGAGAAGGGGCTGAGGGCAACCACCCCGGCTGCCCCGCAGCCACCGGCAGCTCCTGCCCTGCACAGGGAGACGCGGGGCAAGGGAGCGGGGTGAGCCCGAACCCGTGTGTGCAGCAATGGCTGCGTGAGCAGGCCTGGCGTGTCCCTGCCTTGCTCCCAGCGGGGTCAGGCTCAGCCCGGACACTCCCCAGGGCAGGGGAGCACAGGAGGGACCCGCAGGAGCTGACAGTGTCACTTGGCATCCCGCAAAGCCCAGAGCCCCCGCAGCTGCGGAGGAGGCGTTTTGGACAGGGTGGCAGCTCCAACCGGGGGCAAAACTGTCACGGAGCGTGGGGACACAGCGCTCGCCTGCCCCCCACCTAGGAGGGAGGCTGGAGAGCCCCCGCTGCCACGGCCCCTGCCCCGGGCGTTCCCGGTGGTGCGGGAAGGCAGCAGCCAAACCGCCGTGTTTATTTTCCCCCCAGTAAGCAGCAGCATTTTGACATGTCACAGCAAGTCTCTCAAACACATGTTGACAGAAAATGTGTACAAGCAAGAGAAATGTTGTTCATTTGCATCAAATTGCGAAGCGGTTCTGTGAAATTGATAGGTGGCATTTCTGCGAGCGGCTGCGAGCGGTGCGGGCGCCTCTGCCACCGCAGGCAGGGAGCCACGAAGGGTCCCCAAGGGAAGGGCTTTGCCAGCGGGATTGTGAAAGCCCCGAGCACCGCCGGCTTTCCCAAAGGTCCCGGTGCCAGCTGTAGAGCTGCCGAGGGACCCCGGGGAGGTGGGTGTGACGAAGTTTTAGTATCTCTGCTCCCAGATCTGCAAAAACGACACTAAAAAAATAAATTTTCCATTTTCCCCTCCCTGCTTTCACTCCAGGAGGCAAATGGAGCCAAGCGGGTGCTGGAGGTGGCTGGCCGTGGCAGCGCTGTCACCGTGCCACGCACCCGTCACACGGACCCTTGGTGAGGTTTTCTGCAGGTGCTGGAGCTCGATCCTGGGAAGCGTCGTGTGTTTGCTGTCCCCAGCAGCTTGCAGGGCCACCACGGGGGGACTGTGTTTGGCCTGTCGCGGTGTGGATTGAAATGCGGCTGCACACGCGGCCTCTTAACCTAACCTCATTAGGAAGGTGGAAGTAAGATTAATTAAAAGCGTGCAGTCCCAAACTGTGCGAATCTCCTGGTTTAATTTATTTCTTGCCACTTCTCATTCCCACAACTCCATCGGGTTAATATTCGGAAAGTGATAAAAAGGTGGGCAGTGCAAAATGAAACCCGTTTCAGGGCCATTTTGGGTGTCTGGGCCTTTTCATGGCGTTTACACCCAGGGCTGCAGTGGTGCCAGCTGGGGAAGCACATTCATTTCTGCTAATGCTCTGGCTCCTGCGTGGCCAAACCTCATTTCTGAGCAAACCCTGCACGAGCCGCGCACTGCCGGGAGCTCCCGCACCCCCGGGATCCGTGCCTGGGACCATCGGGTCACCCTGCCACCGTCCTGGGAGGGTCTGCATGGAAATACCCTTGGAAAGCAGGGAAACAGGTATGGTGAATGCACCTTAAATGGGAAAACTGTTGTTAGCCACAGGCATCATCCCGTTGCCGTGCCCTGCTGTGCGGGCAGCGATGGCATCTCCCGGTGGGGAGGGTTTAAGTGGGCGCCTTGTTGCCCCGGGCTGTTGGCACGGCTGCTCGCATCCGGGCAAGGAAGAGCCTCCTTCCACGAGAGCCGTGCCAACCGGTTGGAATCCACTTGTTTCCCAGATGGTTATGACTATTTCATATCTTGCAGCAAACAGAGCCGAAAGCCATATGTGGAATAATGAGTAAAGCTGAAGCTTAAGGCGAGGAGATCCTGGCACGTCTTGAAGCAATTAAAATATCAGTTACCAACTTCCGCGCGTGCAAAGCCGCCATCCTTTCTTCTGCCACCTTTGCAGAACACGGCAGTGGCTGCCACTTGGTTGGGTACCACGATAAATATTTAACGCCCCCATGGAGCAAAGTGTCCCCGTGGCTGCGCCGATGGCAGCCGCGGCCGGGCAAGGATCACCCCTTCCCGGCAGGCAGGGATGCTTTATAAAGGAAAAGCCTCTCGATGGAGCCATCCCGGTGATCACTGCTGGTAAAAGATCAGCTCGGATGTTCCCGAGGGAGAAGCTCACTACATAAACCCCCAGTGCCCACCAGCCCAGCGGATGCTGGTGGCCCCGGCAGCAGGGGTGCAGCAGGGAGGGGAAGGGATCCGGGTGATTTCTGGTGAACAGGCTGGGTCCATGCCGTGGGGTCCCCTGTGTCATCTCCAAGGGACACGGCGCCTTCAGAGTGGCTGCGGCTGCTCCGTCCGGCCACGCTCCGGGATCTCCCCTCCGCCGAGAGCAGGGTCCCGGCCTGCTCATTAATACGCGGGACCGTAAGACGATCCATAATTAGATGCTAACTGAGTTTTCTCTAAGTTGGGTGAGGGAAGGTCACCAAGGTAGGACTGGAGTCAGCTTATTGTTATTATCAATCAATAACCTATTTATTTTCCAACATTCCTATTAACCTCTGCGAGCCACTCGCCGTTTCCATTTGAAAGGGCTGTGCAGCCGCTTTGCTGACTGGACAACTCTGATTGAAAATGTAACAGTGACCCGACCCCAAAGGCAGAATCCAATTAAAATCATTTTCATTTGTAGATTAATATTTTTTAACATGTTCTACATTCCTTGCTTCAGCATTTCACACAGGAACTGCCGCCTCATTACACGAGCAGCCTGTATTGATAGTGCCATGAGAAAATAATTATAATTAATTAGACACAGAGACAATAGGACCGTCCTTTTACAGGGAGCGAGGGACAGTGTTCAGTTGCGATGTGCCACCCCCGTGGCGGCGGCGGTGACCGGGATGCTGGTGGCTGGTGGGACAGGGCCACCATGTCGGGGGGGGGACAGGGTGGTCTCACCCTACGAGCATCAGCCCTGGGCAGGGGGGTGGGGGAGGGTCACCGGTGGTCCAGCCCACACTGGTGGAGGAGACCAGATGCCCCGGTGATGGGCATGTCAGAGTGTGGCAGTTCCCGTCCTCGCCCCCCGCCCCCCACCCCGCGGAGCCTGGTGCTGAGTGCTGCTGGAGGATGCAGGGGAGCGCAGTAATTGGCTGATGAAGCTTGGTCTTAATGTAAAGTCTATTATTAATAACGTGACTTTGATAATAAAAAGATTAAAATTAAGTTTATGGTTTGCTGACTGCCCTTTCCACACTGTAATCATCTCTCATTCATATTCATGAACCGCTCATTAGTAACCACTGCTTACAAGCAGGCTAAACAGCCAAACCATTCAGCAGCCACTATCTCCTTAACTGCTTAACTTGCTCACTGATTACCAACATCAAATTAACTCTGCAGAACGGATCTAATAAGCTTCCCGGTGGCTTCAAGCCTCCTTGAAAATTGCTCTGATGTCTCCATGGGGCCCTATTAAAAAAAATTCTTCCCCTGCGAATATTGCGCTCTTGCGCGGGGTAACGCGTCGGGCTGCGGTGCTGCTGCCGCCCCGTCCCTGCCCGGCAGCCCCGGGGCCCGTCTCTGCAGCATCTGCCCAGCCCCGGAGCAGCCCCAGCCCCTGCCTCCAGTCCAAATCCTTCATTAAATGCTTCCAAGACTTAATTTGACTATTTGATAGCTCGGGGCTTGCGTAACAAAAGAATAAATAAGAACGACCTTTCCATTTAATTACTTTTTTTTTTAGATGTGGGGAATATATCAGCTTTCCCCCAGTGCCGTGTGAAGAGCTTTGGCGGCATTTAGAAGGAGCAGGGGACCTGCCAAATGATGCTCTGCCACCGCAGGGCCCCGCTCCGGGCCAGGTTTGGGGACACCAGGACTCCTCACGCTGCCGGGGACGACGCAGTGCCATTGAGGGCAAGCCGTGGGCTGGGGACAACCCTGTGCCGGCAGCTGCCACGCTCGGCAAGGAGGATGGGGGTGGCTTCCTGGCAATTAGCTCTGATTAATATTTCAGCGGTGGCCCGGCAGCGCGGCCATGGCCATGCGGAGGAATGCTGGCGCCGAGCATCACGGGAGGCGAAGGGGAGCCTTCCTCCCTCATTGCCATGGCAACCGCGGAGGAGCGGCTGGAGAGCTGCGAGGGGCGCATGGGGGGAGATGCATCCCTCCCTGTCAACAGCCAACCCCCCCGGTTGGGTTGGCTGCGAAGCCTCCCCCAAAATCCCCCTCTGGGAGAGGGATAGATGGGCTGCACCTGGTGGGATGCCATGGGGTCCTCCATCACCCAGAGCCCCCCCAGCCCCCCGCCTGGCTCTGTGCAGGCACCCAGACCCGCTGCAGCAGGGTGGGATGCGGAGATCTGGCCCCAGATCCCCCCCATCCAGTGGGGCTCAGCCCCCCCCGGGACAGCAGGCAGCTCCTGGGAAAGACCCCAGTGTGCAAGGTGGATGAGGATGCTGAGCCCCCTGCCCAGTGCCCCCCAGTCCCTCCCAGTGTGGGACCCTCCCACCCCTGCCCGGCACTGACGGAGGGAGTGAGGCGGCTGCAAATTCCCGCACCCGGCACATATTTTCTGCATGCTGGTGAGTGCGTCTTGCAGCAAGTCAGAGACAGGCGAGATTTAGTAGGCAGGAGGCGGAGAATTTGTGTATGGGCTCCCTGCTTTATGGCGCCAGAGTCTGGGAGGTGGAGGCAGGCAGCAGCCAGCAGCACACGGTCCCTCAGCCCCACACAGCCATGCCGTGGGTCCCGGACCCCTCGCTCGGAGGGACAGGGACCCTTCGCTCGATCCCAAGCCCTGGACCCTTACGACTTTGGGATTAACGCCGTGCTGTCCCCGGAGCCAGCATGGTCCTCCTGCCCGGGCAGAGGGTTCATGGACCACGCTGCATGCCCATCTCCTGCCCCAAGGAGGGCAGAGGACCCCGCAGCCCGGCCCCACGCCATCCTTGCCCCACGCCATCCAGCCCTACACCCTCCCTGCCCCAGGAGCTCATCACAGCCCCTCTCCCTGCGGAGAACCCCCCACACCGCAGCAGCATCGCAGGGCAGGCAGGAGGGGACAGGCACGCTGCAGGCTGGGGCAGGGGGACATTGCCACCGGCTTTTGAGCAGGCGAGGAAGGGGGATCCTCATCCTCCTGCTCAGCCAGAGGAGACCTCCCTCGCCTGACCCACGGCACAGCTCAGGATGGGCCACCGCGGGGCAAGTAGAAGCCATTCTGCATCTTAACCCCCTACTTTCGCTCCCCATCCCTTGCCCACACCCCCCTCCTGCACACCTCCCTGCATATTCTTCCCAGACTCAGGCTAGAACTGATATTAATAACGGCTTATTTCAAGTTTTCAGCCCACTTTCTCCCAAGAAAATATTTATACTGAGCTCCATTTTCCATTTCTTTTCAATTACCGCCGTGTCTCATCACCTCCCCACAACTCTCCTCTTTAGCCATAAACACAAATCCTATTACCTTTTCCCTTTCTGTGTATTTGCCCTTTGATTTAAGCTGCATTTTCTCCTGTTTTCATCAGTTCTGGACCTCTGCCGCTGTATATCTCCCTGTTTATCTACTTTCCAAAGGCCTCCTCTTATTTCTCCGGCCCTGATCAATACAGCTGCAGAGCCGGCTGGCAGCTCCTCTCCGCTGCTGCCTGTAGTTTTTCTTGGGGGACTTGTCCAGTATTTCTTGTTAAGCTTCTGTCTCAGCTTGTTCCATTTCTCATTAGGTTTTAGCACTGGCATTGTAGTATTTCTTGTATTTCCACGCTGCCCAGCGGATCTCTTGTAATTCTTAACGGCGGGGCTTAAAGTCTCACTCTTTAGTGGACTCCCGAGTCCTTTCTGGCAGGGTTTGAAGTGGCGAGCAGCGTGACGCTTTTATTTTCAGGTGGAGAAAAGAATGTCTCTGGTTCCAAGCCAGGCCATGATTTTTTCTAACAAAAGGGGCATGGGGGATTATTTGTATTTTACGGCCGTTACTCCAGGGGATGGATTTCCCGGGGCTGTGGCGGGTGGCAGCCCCTGTCCCTGCAGTGCTGGAAAGGTGGGCGACACCACGCAGAGCTGGGACACCTTGGTGCTGTGCTGGGGACACGACTGCAGCCCCGCGGGCAGGGCAGAGCCGGGCAGCCCCCGCCGAGCCTCCTCCGTGCACCCCGAGCACCCCTGAACCGTCACCCTTGCACCCTCGGCCAGGCAGCTCACACCCGGAAAGCATCCCGGCTCTTTGGAAGGTGTTTTTTTCATCCGCATCCCTCTCGAAATTTTCCTTCTGAGAGAGAAGCTGCTTTTAAAATACACCCCAGCTTTCCAGCTGTCAGGAGCCAGCAAATGTATTGCTCTCCATGGCTGCATTTCTGAGTATTAAACATGACGCGCAGTCGCCGCTACACAATATTTCCTCAGATGCCACTGCACCGCGGGAGCCAAACAGTGTCCTTTAAAATAAAACCAATTTTTCCTGCCTCCTCCACAGAATAGTCTTATTTATACACACTCAAACAGCTGTTACTGCAGGTTAACCAAAGGTTGTAAAAACATTTTTCAAATGCCCTTAACTTTGCTTGGTTTGTTATTGAAATTGTTAATCTTGCGTTTAGATATTTTTCCCTATCACACTGGTATAAAATAGGCAAAACCAGCTCTTATCTGGCTGAGCTGAGCTTTCTGCTCCCCCGGCAGCGGCTCGAGCATCCTCTTGGTGTCTCCCCGGGCAGCGCCGGGGCCGCACAACTGCTCTGCACCACCCCGGATGGGTGTTGTGGCTAACAACCCCGAGATTTCCGTGTCAGTTCAGTCCTCGCACTTTTTGTGTTAAATTTCTGCCTGGCAAACTCCTTCGTGCATCCACACAGGCACACGCGTACCTTCTGCCCTGGCTGGGTCGGGCCCTGCGGTGGCCGAGGACACCTTGGGTTTGGCTGTTGAGACTTTTCTGACAAGCTCGCAAAACTCTCGTGGTTAGGTCAGTGTCTTCTGTTGCCTTGATCCCCCCCTAAACCGGTGCAAATGGGATCTGCAGCAATTAAAACTACTCTTAGTTTAATTGCCCATGAGGGGCATTGCCTGGCAAATCACACATAAGGCCAGCCCCAGTGAGAGGGCAGGGCAGGAGGCTGGGGACTGGCACTGGAGCATCCCTCTGCCATGCAATCCAATCCAACCTAACCCAACCCAACTCAACCCAATCCAACCCAACCCAATCCAACCTAACCCAATCCAACCCAACCCAACCCAACCCAACCCAATCCAACTCAACCCAACCCAATCCAACCCAATCTAACTCAACCCAACCAAATCCAACCCAATCTAACTCAACCCAACCCAATCCAACCCAACCCAATCCAACCCAACCCAACCCAACCCAATCCAACCCAACCCAACCCAACCCAACCCAATCCAACCCAACCCAACCCAACCCAACCCAATCCAATCCAATCCAACCCAACCCAACCCAACGCAATCCATTCCAACCCAACCCAATCCAATCCAACTCAATCCAATCCAACCCAACCCAACCCAATCTCCTCTCTTCCTCCCCTCCTCACTGCCTCCTCCTCTCTTAGAGCAGTTGGGACCATCATGGCTGTGGCACAACGCTTCTCCACACTCAGCAATAGCTCTTTTTTCCCCCCAGCCAGCCCCTTGGCCGATGTCCCCAAGGGTCACTCACCCAAGCAGTGCCAGGACGGCTGCTCCTGCTCCTGCGCCTCGCCAGGAGACCTGGGCAGAGGTGGGTCAGGGCCAGTGCTGCTCGCATGGCAGATGAGTGATCGCTGTCCTCTCCTCTCACCCCGAGAACGCCATTTCTATGCAGATGATTGTCTCGCTGCAGAGTGGAAAACCAAGGCTGATGAAATCCAATCTCATCTTCAGTCTGATTGTGATAATTTGCAATGAGCTAAGGAAAAGTGAATTATTATTAAATGCAAATAAAAGTTAAATTATGCTGTTTGGGAGCTGCTCTATGTTGCACCATCCGCATAAATCAGGGGAAGGTTTAACCTGGGGTAATATATCACCGCAGGTAGTTATCACCTCTAAATACCTGGCTGTGTGTCCAGAGCTGCCCAGACCCTCAATTACCTTCCCGTTAACTGGGGACGGTGATTACACGCCTGGGGACGTGAAGGGGAGCTGCGGCTCTGCCGTAGCCCGTGCAGAGCAGCTCCCGGAGCGCGGCCGGGCAGAGGGATGAGGGATGGCAACGGGGGACCAGAGGGTGGCTGGGGAGCGGAACCGGCCGACCCACGCCGAGGAGGAGCCGCAGAGCACCCGGATGGTTTTATGTCCCTGTAAATCGTCTACCAATCCAAGGGCTGACAGAGATGTATTTTTAGCTGCTGCAGCACAATTAAGTCTTCTTGTTAGTCTCAGGAGGAGAAGGAGGTTGTTGGTTTACTTGCAAATGCTTGAGGTAATTCTCTAATGGCTCCTCCACCATTACACAGACACTGTTTTCAATCTCTTATCATATGTAATCCCTAATGATTTCTCTGTTATGTCCTGTTTTATTAAAGCGCCATTGAACTATAGCCTATTGATTTAGATTTCACAGACAATTGAAATTTAAATTGACTCCAAATTGAATGTCTCCATGCAATCTGTGTTCTGTACTAAAGATAGATAAAATGCTTCTATTTTTGATAACAACTGATAGACGAGGCACATTTCAACTTCGGGAAGTGTGGAAGGGTGTCAGGATTTCCATGACAATGTCAGGTGGCTGGGACAACAGTGGCTTTCTGACCTGTGCAAGCATTGAACATCACCCTGGGGCTCGACGGGAGCTGCCGGAGCCTGGGCAGCGTGCTGCAGGTAAGTTTTATTTAGAGAAAAATTGAGCTTAATGCCATGAAGGATGCGGCTGGTGAATTCCTGAAGGGCTCTCGGCTCGCTGAGCACCAGCCGAGCTGCCCACGCCTCCCCATCCGAGCTGCCAGCGGGATGCTTTGCCACCGGGATGCTCTTCACCGCGCGGCAGCACCGCGAGCGGCAGAACCGACACGTGGCTGGAGCAGCCGAGCACGCAGCCGAAACCCCGCCGTGTCCTTAAATGTCTTCCAGGTTTTATTTGCTCCTGTGTTATTCCCGGCTGATGCAGTACTCCCGGCGGTGCACAGAACCGGCCGGGGCAGGACCCTGTTGGCAGGAGCACACGGGAGGAGCCACAGCCGGACCTGGCATCGCAGCCCTCCGCTCCCCGTGCCCCATCCCAGGGTGTCCCCACGAAGCACGGGGGGGAATGAGCCATCCCTGCGGGCTCCGGGGACCCGCGCCTCCGCCTCCCGGGAGCTTCGGTATAAATAATAAAGAGTTACAGGCTGCTCTCTGCCACAGGCTCTACTTATATGCCTCCCGCTAGTAATAATGTCTGTGTTACAGCTGACCTTAATGCCAGCAAAGATAATTCTTTCAGCGCAATGAACTGTTTATTGGCTGATGGATACAGCCCTGTCACGCAGGGTGATCCCCGCAGACCTGCCAGCCCCCAGAGCTCCTGCGTGGGGATGGGAACGCGGGGCAGGGGGGGGCCCTTGCCGTGGCTGGAGCATCCCCCCGACATCCCTCCCGCAGCAGCGTGAGCAGCCCGGCTCCTCTCCGCGCCGTGCGCTGTGTTCAGCAGCATCTTCGGAGGGGAGGGTTTGGGAAACCCTGCAGAGCAGACCCCGCGTGTCCTGCCCAAAACCTGACCCTGCCCTGCCTGGAGGTAGAATCCAAGGCTGCTTCCCCATCCCTTGCCGTGCCCACTTCGGCATCTCCGGAGCCGCTGGAAGCGGGCGCTGAGCCCAACTGCAAAGAGCCTCCCGTGTAGACACGTGGCGACGGGTGTGTGTACACGCGGCTGACGAAGTGCGCTGCTTTCCTGGCTTTTAGAGACATTTACGTTTAATCTACGGTTTAACATTCCTGGCGGGAATACTTCCCAGCTGAAGAATGTTTTCCCCGAGCCTTTAGTCTCATTTCTGACATTTCACCTGTCATATTATGTGCTTTTCAGGGGAGCCAAATGGCAGCTTGTCTCCTTAAAAGCGATGGACACGCTGTTTGTCAATGAGACGAGCGCCGGGCGCCGTCCCCTGCTCATTTAGAAACAAAACTCACCTCAAATGATGGTTTGAACAAATAAGCCGCCTCGCCAGCCTCTTCCCAGCGGAAGACGCGGGGTTTTCCCGGCCGTCGGGGCTGGGTGGTGGGTGCGGGGAGGGTGCTGCAGGAGGATGGGTGCCTGCTCCGGGGATGGGGAGGCGCCAGGAGACTCAGCAAAATCTGCGACCATTAACGCTGCCCACCCGGAAGGACAGCCCACCCCCAGATACCTCTGGTTAAAAAAAATCATCTGCCTTTAAAGCCCACCTAAACTCCTACAACGGGAGCTGTCACCTAATTTATCAGGTTACTGCGGTTTTCTAAGAATGATAGACAGTAATTAAAACTAAGCTAATAACCTCCTCACTCTTGACATTTCTACAGGGGTTTTGTTCACCATTATCTACATATAGATTAAAAATTGTAATTGGACCAGAGATAGGGTTAGAAAAATCAACCACCTTCCAACTGATAGTTTGCTAGTGAGTGACACTTTGAAATTTTATTTAATCTGAGAAAATTGAGTTGAGCTCCAGTAAAGTTGAGTTATCATGAAGTACCTGCACTGGGTAGAAAACGCACTCGACGAAGGCGTGGGAGGAAAGCGGGGGCGGGAGGGGGGTAAAGCAGCGAAGGGGCTGCAGCAGACCGGCTGCAAGCTGGCCAGGAGAGTTTGCACTGTGAAAGTTTCTGTACCGAAAAAAAAACAGGCGAAGTGGAGCAACTGATGGTGCTGGTGGCGCCGGGTGCTTTAAAGCCTCCCTGTGGGGAGCAGCCTGCCGAGCTGGAAGGTCGTCCAGTCCCACCCAGCTCTTCCCAATGGACGGGGCATCCCTGCTGCTGCCCGCGGGCATCTCGAGTGCACAACGGCAGGGAGACGCTCGCGGGAATCTGCTCCTCACTTCTGCCAGCCAGCGCTAAGGCGATCTGCCTTTTATTGCTCTTGCTGGTGGTCTTTCATCCTCCCGGTTTTAGCAGAACAAGCCCAAAGTGCCGGAGCCGCCCAAGGGCTTCCCCATCAGGACAGCCCCTGCCTTACTCCAGCCTTAAAACCAGCCACCAAAGTCGTTTCTCGCTCCTCAACTCCCCACCAGGAACATTATCCCTTAATTGCTGCATTTATTCAGACTTATTCTGTATATCTGTATATCTATAGCCTATATATCTCTATATCTATAGCCTGTATATCTGTATATCTGTATCTAGATCTGTAGATATCAGATATGTAATTACTAGATATATTGGATTATGAGATTATTATTAAATTAGTATTGTATTAGATTATTATTAGATAGAGTATATTAGATATGCAATTATTAGATATATTAGATTATTATTACATAATTACATTAGATTATTAGATACATTAGGTACGTTAGAGTCTATTAGGTATGTAATTATTAGATAGATTAGATATGCAATTATTAGGTAGATTAGATTATAATTAGATTATTATTGTATTAGATTGTTATTAGATATATTAGATATTTTAGAGTATATTAGACATGTAATTATTAGATTAGATTATTATTATACTATTAGATTATTATTAGATATATTAGAGTATATAGATATGTAATTATTATATTGTTATTGTAATATTAGATTATTTTTAGATATATTAGAGTATTAGATATGTAATTATTAGATTATTATTAGATTATTATTATATTAGAGTATTATTATTACATTGGCTTGTTATTAGGTATATTAGGTATGCAATTATTAAATACATTAGATTGTTATTAGATTATTATTAGATTAATTATTAGATATATTGGATATATTAGAGTGTATTGGGCATATTAGATAGACTAGATTATTATTAGATTATTATAATATTAGATTGTTATTAGATAGAGTACATTAGATAAGTAATTATTAGATATATTAGACTATTATTAGATTATGATTATATCAGATGATGATGATTACTATTATATTGGATTATTATTAGATATGGTAGATAGAGTGTGTTAGATATGTAATCACTACCGTACGCCCTCAGCTGCAGCGCAGGCCCCTCCCCGGGCAGAAGGGCCGGCGCCTGGGTGACGTTCCCCTGGAGAAACGGCAGAGACCTGGCTGTGGGTCACCCCTCTGAGGTCAGGGACCCCCGTCCAGCGTAGACTGGGGGGAGTTAGCGAGGGTTGGTGTTAGCTTTGGGATGGCTGATGCTTTCCTGGGATGCCTGGGGGGCAGCCGGGCGGCCAAAAGGCCGCCCGGCTGCCCCCCAGGCATCCCAGGAAAGCGAAGATTCTGCGGGCACCGTACATCCCCCCACCCAACACAACCCCATGGGGATGCACATCCCGCCCAGCAAACTCCCCGTCCCCTCCTCCCACAGTCTCCCCAGCGTTGGCAAAAGATGCTCGAAGACTTCAGGGGGTGATGCCTGGCTTGCCGGAGCAGCGCGGGGATGCAGGGGTCAGCGAGCAGAGCCGCCGGCTCATGAATTTCGTCGCGGCGGTGCAGACAAAGAGCATCCCCACGTCAACGCTCTCTGCCAAAACTCGCCTCGTCCTCTGGTGTCTCTTTCTCCCGTGTTATTTACGGTGATTTTTATTCCCATCTATGGCAATCCACGATCACTATAGACACTTAATTATTGCCGCAATAATTATTATAACACAGTATTAGTAATGGAGTAATGACAGCATTTATTTTAAACCGTGACATATTAACTAAGCAGGGCAGTATTAATTGCAATGGTGAATTATCCTCATAGACACTATTTCAATTATTGTTTTGTCACTATTACGTTTATGACAGTAATAATTACATATCTAATATACTCATTATTGTTAGATATACAGAATAAGTCTGAATAAATGCAGCAATTAAGGGATAATGTTCCTGGTGGGGAGTTGAGGAGCGAGAAACGACTTTGGTGGCTGGTTTTAAGGCTGGAGTAAGGCAGGGGCTGTCCTGATGGGGAAGCCCTTGGGCGGCTCCGGCACTTTGGGCTGGTTCTGCGGGCTGTGCCAGGGCATGAGGGCTGGGTACGGGGAATCCTCCTCGTCAGGTATCTGTCACGGCCCTTCACATCGCCCCGAGACCCCAGAGAGACCTCAAATGCTGGAGGTGGGGTGGTTCGAGCGGGGATGCCTGTCCAGGGGGCAGCCTGTGAGCAGGGATACCCGGGGATGCCTCTCTGCCACGGCTGGCTCTCGGGGAACCAGTCTAACGTCTCCCCTGGCCGTGGCTCATCCTCCGCCACCCAGCACCCATAGTCCCCCCACTGTCTCATGCTGCTCCCCCTGAGCCCGCTGGGGCGGTAAGAGGGGCTGGGTGCCACACACCGAAGCAGCAGTTTCTCTCTCTGCTGTTTTTCTCCCCTTTGCGTGTGTTTTTCTCCCCTTTGCCTGTGTTTTTCTCATTTTGCCTCCAAGGAAGAGAGATCAGCTCCAACAGCGGCAGCAGCAGCACCAGCCAGTCTCGGCTGATGCCCCCAGCACGGTGTCACCATCTCCACGTCTGGCTGAGAGGTTCTGGTTTTCCCCTTTTTAAAGCCTGGCTCTTACCACGGGGAAAGGAAATAAATGGTTTGTTAGTTGAAAGCTTTGCTGAATACTCAGTTTTTAAGATGCTGTAACTGCTTTCCTTCTTTTCTGTGCCTCCAATATAAGCCTAATGAGGTTTTTAATGTTGATTGTTGACAGGGGACTGACCCAGCTCCAGTTGCGGCGTTTGACCCCCCCACCAAATCTTGTTTAACTAACGCAAGGGTGGCTGCAGCCTGGGGACACCTCGGCCTCCGTGGGACCATGGAGAATAACACCAGAGGGAGGAGGAGAAACTGCTGCAGCCGGAGTGTGGAACCCCCCCACCGAGGCGCCCCGGGGACACACAGCCGTGGGGCTGCCAAACCGAACACCCGAGGGGGGGGAATGGGAAAGCTGCCTCTGCTCCTGCAGTTTTATCCCTCCAGCACTACAGCTCGTGTTTTCCCATGTCCCCTGTGTGTCTTGACATGTTGGTCTCTGTCCTCGCCGCACCCTGCAGAGAGCAGGGCGGACAAGGGGTGTCTCGCAGCCCAGCTAATTTTACTGAGGACGCCCCAGTGTGTCGGGGTTGTGACCTCCCAGCTCTTGATTCCCCACCCGCAGCACCGCGCTAGTCAGGTCTCACCTCAGAATTTATGAAGAGCAAGCCACAAATGTTCTCCCCAAATCACTCTGCTCAAGCAGCTAGAAACCTGTTGGTGTGCGACACGGGGAGGGGACAAGGGCACAACTCAGCGGTGCCCCAGTGACAACAGCCAAGGGGGAGGATAACACCCCCCGGAGCAGCTGAGCTTCCCCTCAGATGTGGCTTCCACGGCAGGGGCTGGTGCAGCTGGTGCTCCCTGGGGAGACGGGCAGCGGCGCGGGTGCTGCTGGCACCACCTGGGCAAAGCGTTCCTGGGGCGAAGCGCCGTGCTCAAGTGCTGCAGTGCAGCGGTGCTGCATGCGGTGTGCAGGGGTGGAACCATGCAGGGGTGCAGCCGTGCAGGGATGCGGTCATGCAGTGTGCTGCAGCCATGCAGTGTGCTACATGCAGGGATGCAGCCATGCAGGGACGCAGTCATGCAGTGTGCTGCATGCAGGGATGCAGCCATGCGGGATGCAGCCATGCAGGGATACAGCCATGCGGGGACGCAGTCATGCAGTGTGCTGCATGCAGGGATGCAGCCATGCAGTGTGCTGTGTGCAGGGATACAGCCACACAGGGATGCAGCCATGCAGGGATGCAGCCACGCAGGGACGCAGTCATGCAGTGTGCTGCAGCCATGCAGTGTGCCGCATGCAGGGATGCAGCTGTGCAGGGATGCAGCCATGCCATGCGCTGCGTGCAGGGATGCAGCCACGCAGGGAAGCAGCCATGCAGTGTGCTGCATGCAGGGATACAGTCATGCAAGGATGAAGTGATGCAGGGATGCAGCCACGCAGGGATGCAGCCACGCAGGGATGCAACCATGCAGGGATGCAGCCACACAGGGATGCAGCCAAGCAATGTGCTGCGTGCAGGGATGCAGCCGTGCAGGGATGCAGCCATGCCGTGCGCTGCGTGCAGGGATGCAGCCGTGCAGGGATGCAGCCATGCAGCCGTGCAGGGATGCAGCCATGCAGGGATGCAGCCATGCCGTGCGCTGCGTGCAGGGATGCAGCCGTGCAGGGATGCAGCTGTGCAGGGATGCAGCCATGCAGCCGTGCAGGGATGCAGCCACGCAGGGATGCAGCCACGCAGGGATGCAGCCATGCAGTGTGCTGCATGCAGGGATACAGTCATGCAAGGATGAAGCGATGCAGGGATGCAGCCATGCAGGGATGCAGCCATGCCGTGAGCTGCGTGCAGGGATGCAGCCACGCAGGGATGCAGCCACGCAGGGATGCAGCCGTGCAGCGATGCAGCGTGGGGAGCTTGCAGCATGCAGCAGTGCGGCGTGGCACGGCGCGGTGCATCGGCGCATCCCCACACGATGTCCCTCTTCACCCGCCGCACGGCCGCATCCCGCCCCGCCAGCCGCCGCCATCCATCACCGCCGACCCGCCGCTCCTCTCCCAGACAATGAGGGAAAATCGGCCTTTTCAGGAGAGCCACTTTGTTGTTTATACAAAGGAGTTTGGCTGTTAACACATGTAAGGTAATGGGATCCCCCACCGGCTGCTCGCAGGGCCTGCGCAGGGGTCTGCCTGATGGATTACCCACACCATTCATCTAAATTATGTCACAGGCAATAAGCAACTTGCTTAATCTGTCTAAATGAAGGGCTGGGTTGGCTGCCGCTGACACGTGCTTAACGCTCCCTTCCTCACCATCACCAGCAGCCGGCGAGGCGCGTCCCCGGTCGCTGGTTCCCGGCGGCAGCGCAGGGGCTGGGGACAGTGGGGGGCTGCGGAGGGACAGGACTGGACGTGGGAGCTGCAAATCCCGGCTTCATCCGGGGCTGGCGACAGTGGGGGGCTGCGGAGGGACGAGGGCTGGATGTGGGAGCTGCAAATTCTGGATTCATCCAGGGCTGCATCACTGCCCGGCTATTCCAAGCGTGATACGGCTCCACTCCCAGCCACCGCTGGGATTGGGAGTAGGTTCCCAGTGGGTTGTTTCCACCATCCCAGTGCCGAGGACCCGGGCAGGGACCAGTTCCCCGCTGCGCTTGGTGCTGTGCAAAGACCCCCCCCAAAGCACAGCAAACTCCAGCGGGAGAAACCGCACACCTGAGCGACTGCAGGGCAGGGTTTTCTCAAAAGCAGGGGGATTTTTAAAAACTTCTTGCCTGCTTTGGGTAGCGCGGGCAGGTTTGGTCACTGGCTGTCCCCTGGGCGGCAGGAGCAGGGCTGACCTCCCCAGCAACCGCCCTCGGGTCTGCTGAGCTGACACACGGAGTGTAAATGAGAGGAGTGGCTCATAATCATCCATCCAGTCATTAGCATCTATCCCGCACGCTTCTTGAATAAGACAGAAATTGGCGTAAATGCATGTTGATTTGCTGGGATGGAGATTAATTCCGCCCCGGGGCCCTGCAGGCGCTCTCTGTCCCTCCAGCTACTGCTCGCTCTTAGAGTGCGGGACCGGATTGCACCCTGATCCAGCCCCAGGAAGGGGTAAGCATCTCCAGCTCCTGGGAGGTTTGGGATGTTCTCTGCAGTGGTCTGAGCCCCTCGGTGCTGCGGTGGACCGTGGCCACCACCACAAGGCAGCGGCAACCCCGCTTTCCCTGCTGGGGGAGCTCGTCTTGGGTCACTTCTCATTTTCAAAAGAACCCCAGGAATCCCAAAGCCCATCTTCAAAGTGGAATTTTCCTGATTCGCTTTGTGCAACATCTTTTTTTTTTTTTTTTACTATTATTTTATAATAAAAGTAATAGTCTTTTTGCTACCAAAACTACCGGGATCAGATTCTGTAAAAGCAACAGACTGACGGGTGCCCAGCTGTGGAGATTCAAAGCCTGGCACCTCCACACCTGCACCATGTCCCCTCATTTCTTCATCTTGGATTATTGAAACCTCTTGTGAACCAGGCTGGCTGGGCTGGCTCTTGGTGAGGTCCACCAAGGCACCACATCCCATCCCATCCCATCCCATCCCATCCCATCTCCTCCCAGCATGGGGGAGGTCAGGCTTGAGGCAGATGATTGCATCTGGAGCAAGATGTGATGGGGCCGGGATGCAGCAACGGAGCTGCTGAAGCGTCAGCCCCAGGGGCGCGCGCGTGGGGGCCGCACGTGCCACAGCCGGGCACCGCAGAATGCAGATTAACGAGGACCCGAACACTGAAACCATCATAACAGCCTCGCGTGGCAAGAAAATTGAAGTTGTGGCTGCAAAAAATATAGGAAACTCGATGTATGAGGAAACAAGATGCATGATGTAATTCGTATTTATGCAGACTCTTCACATTGTACTTGTAGTTTATGCTAAATTTTCCAAAATGCCAGTGAGAATGGGCATTCCTGAAGTGTGTTCATTTCTCTTTATTCTACATCATCTTTTGTGTTGAAAAGAATGCTATTTCCTAATTAATAAGATTCTTAGGAGAGGGGGTTTTCAAATTTTTGGGATTATTTGAGTAAATGTTGTCCTTCCCGTGTGTCCGGCTGCTTCGCCTGAACCACGCTGAGGGGACGGTCCCTGTGGCGAGTCCATGGCACACATGGCACTCGGGCAGTCTTGCCTTATTGGAGCCGCTCCGTCATGGTTTAACCCCAGTCAGCAGTTAGGAACACCCAGCCGCTTGCTCACCCCTCCCTTTCCACCTCCCCATCCCCAAGAAGGGTAGGGAAAAGAAAAAATCTCATGAATTGAGATAAAGACAGTTTAATAGAACAATATCAGAAAAGAAAAATAACATTAATAATAACAATAACTATTATGGCACAAGTCACTCCCACCGCCCGGTGAATTGGCACCGTCCGAGCAGTGATCAAACATTTCCCCCCCATCCCTGGCCAACCCCCAGTTATATAGTGAGCATGACGTCTGCAGTACGGAATATTCCATTCGCCATTCCATTGCTCTGTCTATGCTCCTTCTCAGCTTCTATGGGAAGCTGAAGAGTCCTTGAAAAGTATAAACATCGCTTAGCAACAACTAAAGCAATACGGATTGTTGACATTCCTTTCATACCAAATCTGAAGCATAACAACCGCTAGAAAGACAACGAACTCTGTCCCAGCTGAAAGCAGGACAGGCTCCGAGCCTGAACATGCGTAGGGAAGGGCTTCCAGGTGTGCCTGGACTAAACACCTTCTGCACTACCTGAGCAGGTGAAACCCCATGTGTGCAGAAGAGGCAGCGGCAGCCGGGCAAAGGACATCTCTGTCTTCCAGCACAAGGGTCTGCCTGATGGATTACCCACACTATTCGTCTAAATTATGTCCCAGGCAATAAGCAACTTGCTTAATCTGTCTAAATGAAGGGCTGGGTTGGCTGCCAACACGTGCTTAATGCTCCCCACGCCTTGGTTCGGAGGGTCCGGGGGTCACAAGCCGCCACCGCTGCCTCCCTCCTGCTTCTAATGGCAGCATCGTGTGCCCCTGCCCCGGCCACGCACATTACACTTAGCAGCAAAATGGTAAATATTTGCAAAAATGGGAACGTAAAAGCGCTTGGACTCTTTGCAGCGGGTGCGGGACTTGTAAACAGCGGTGTCTGCAGGAACGCAAAAAGCTGAGCACTAAACTGCCTGGTTCAGGCACAGTCAGAGAGAAAGAGATTAGTGCTGGGCTTTAGAAGCCTTAACAGCCTTCCCAGGGCAGCCATGGAAATTTAAAGAGAGAAGAGAAGAAAAAAAAAAAAAAAAGGAAGCAAAAGAAAACAGACAGTGCTTTATTCTTATGGCATCATTAACCCAAAAGTGCTAAAAACCGGCTATGGGCCATCAGCTGGTGCTTACAGCCGAATTAGTCATCCCCAGTAGCCAAACACTAATGACTGGAGGGGACACAGCCTCATTGCAGCAACCAGACATTATTTAGTTTCTCTTGCTGCTAAAACACTACTCTATTCCGGATAATGAGACACCTTCTGCTTTAGCATCGTTAGGAGATTTTTGCAAACCCACCGCGTAGCCGACAGGACCAGCTCAGACAAGTTTCCCACTGGAAAAAAAAAAAAAAACCCAACAAAAAACCACACACATCAAATTTGGGGCCAGCGGTGAGCCTCGGTGAAGGGACACCTCGCCTCGCCCCGCTCACCGGGCAGCCGTGGCTGGGGCTCCACGTATCGCCCACCTCCAAGTGCAGGCTGCGGTGAATCCCCCAGGGATAATTACACCATTTATAATAAATAAATTGGGTCCATCCCTGCATCCCCCACATCCCGTGCTGGGGCCGGGCAGCTCCCGCAGCTGTGGTCCTCATCAGCCGCTCTTGCCAAAGGAGGAATCGACCCAGCTTAATTTTTGAGATGAAGAAAGGAAGGAGAGGAGGACGAGGACCCAGCTTTTCTCCCAATTTGATGCTATGCTAACCGGAGATGGTGGCTAATTTGACAAGGCCATTGGTCCTCCGGTGATGGCGTTTGACTTTTTGACTAATGACGAGGGGTGAAGTGTCTGTTCCCGCAGCTTACAGTGGAATAGCTCTGGGCGATCGCCCAATCACGTGTTCAAAACGTTGCGAAGTGAACTGTCTAATAAAGCAATAAAGTAAGGGACTCGCTAAATGATTTGTCTTTTAACTATTGTAATGGAGTTTTTTTTAACATTGTTTTATGTTGGAATGCAAAAATTATTACAAGTAATTAGAGTCATTTCGATTCAAATCTCTGCTTGGGCTTGACATATTTTGCATACTTCCACCGCATATAACAAGTCAGCTCATAAAAATGCAGGCAGCTTGCGAGCTTCGCGGCTCAGGCGAGAGCGGAGGTTGTCTAAACTAGCGTAAAACTGCCTTTCCTTTAGCGGGAGAGAAGGGAAAAGGCGGGGGGGGGGGGCGGGGGGAGGAATCCGGCACCGCGTAAATTTATTTTGTCTCATTAGGGAGGAAGGAAAAAGCGAGGTTCTGCATCGCAGCAGCGCGGCAGCATCCCCCGCTCCCCGCCGGCACAGCCCGGCTCCCGCCGGCATCCGCGGCTCCCCGGGCGCTCGCCCCCCCCGGGAACCAGCCTGGGAGGGGAACATTCCGTGTTTCATCCCGATCCTCAGCTGTTCTGAGCGTGCGCGGACGCAGACAGGCTCTAAGCATGTTTTTATCCACTCCGCCTCATAAGCAGGTGTGTTTTAGCAGGAAACCTTTGGGGGAGGCGGGGTGCTTGGCAGGCACCCGTCTTATCTTCCATGGCGTGATGATGGTCTCATCAACATTTTAAATAACGCTGTAGCTAATCGATTTGCACCCAAACCTTTGCCATCAGCTTTGCACACACGAACGCTGGTAGTTCCGCTCCCCACGGCATCACCCCCCCACGATAGCTCTGAGAGGGAAGAGGGAGAGCATGGGGATCACAATAACTTTATTACAGAGAGAAGAGAAATCCTATAAGGCAACGCTCAGCGGCTGCAGGAACAGAGTTTAACACAGACCGGCTGCAGCTCTGCTGGTACCAGAAACACGTAGTTTCGCCCCGACTCTCAGGTCTGAGCTGTTCCCTGTGTTCCGGCTGCGGTGGGCTCTGCCTGCGGTGCTGCCCACCCTCCTCGCCTCTCCCGCCCGACACCAGCTGCACCAGCTGAGACCAAAGTTCAGGATACCTGAGTTGGGCCCGGTTTCACCGGCAGAATAACAAGAGCAGCAACAGCGATAGGGTCGGTCCCAGCAGCCCAGGAACCGCAGGTTGATGGTGCAGGTGGGCTCTGCGCCAGGCTGACCGATTTCATCCTCAGGTGTTCATCCTCAGCTTCCTCATCTTATCAACACTTATAAATACTTAAAGGGTGGGTGTCAGGAGGATGGGGTCAGGCTCCTTTCAGTGGTGCCTGGTGACAGGACAAGGGGTAACAGGTACAAATTTGACCATGGGAAGTTCCACCTAAACATGAGGAGGAACTTCTTTACCCTGAGGGTGGCAGAGCCCTGGCTCCCACAGAGCCCCCACAGAGAGGTGGGGGAGTCTCCGTCTCTGGAGACATTCCAAACCCGCCTGGACGCGTTCCTGTGCCACCTGCTCTGGGTGACCCTGCTCTGGCAGGGGGTTGGAGGGGATGATCTCCAGAGGTCCCTTCCAACCTCTGCCAATCTGGGATTCTGTGATTCTCTGTTGCGAAAGCCATCGGGGACGTCAGGTCCGGCTGCATGGTACCTGCACCAGGGCTGGCCAGGATTCTCACGTCGCCAGGCTGTGACGGAGAGGAGATGCTACCGCTCGGCTTGGGACAAATCCTGCTCATCCCCCTCCGGACGGACCACGCCATGCTGACAGTGCCGTACATCTGCTCCCGACAATCAGATGGGATCTTTTACTCGCCGCTTTATGTATCACACCCTGTACACAGCATCTCAATACCAGATCTTATTCTTTCTATTTGTCTTGTTTGAAAGCCCCTGTGTAAGAGAGACAATTTTTTAACTGTAAGATAGATTGCCCGGAGCTGTGCGACAGCAGGGATGGGGAGGCAGGGGATGATGGATAACGTACAAATGATTAGAGGACAGGCCGCACGAATTCAGATGGAGAAAAAAATGCTACCAGCAATGTCACACCTCTCGCTCCTCTGGTCACCGCTTGCACGACCAGCTGGCTGTGCCCCTGGCTCCTCTTCTCCAGAGCTGGTGGGGTCTAACAAACACAAACCCTGCGCATCCTTATGGCTGCAAAACTGCACCCAATGTGATGCCTGTGTGGCAGGATCCTCCCCAGCCCCAATCGTCTGGTGTAAGGAGGCTTGCCAGCGGCATGGGAAGCTCTCTGCGGGGTTTCTGCCCCATCCTCATTCGGTTCCTCGGGCAGTCTTGGGGCTGAGATCATGGTGAGTGCCAGTGAGAGGGGGCAAGGGCAGCTGGAAGGAGACCCTTCCTGCCAGGAGCATCGTTTTGTGATGGCAGGGTAACGGCTAAGGGGCCCTGGCACAACCTCCTGGTAAAAGGTGGGGCCGAAGCCCACTGTGCACTGAGGACCACTTTCCAAAGAGGATGCTCAAGGCTGGCCCCCTGGCCACCGCCACCTGGTCCCTGCGGGATGCCACCCGTGGGCCAGCCCCGGTGGCACAGTGCCTTGCTCAGCACCGCAACAGCATGATCCCCCCTACCGAGCCCCGGGGCGTGTGCCGGGGACCACCGGCCGTGCGGCACTGCTGGGGGTGTGACGGAGGAGCGGCGGCATGGGGCGAGGGCTGGGTACCGTCACGCTGCTGGGTGGCACCGCCACTGCCAGAGGACACGAAGGCAGCTGTGGCTGGCGAGCCTGGCTGCGGCATGAGCTGCCAGCGGAGCTGCACTGGGCTTTGAGTTTCCTCCACCGTCTCATTAATCCTGATTTACAGAAGAAGGCGGCAGGCTGGGGCCCTCTTAACAGGCTGTCCAGGCTGCTGATTTGCCTTCGCTGAAGACAACGGTGCCCCTGAGACGAGGCCACACTGAATTATTCAAATCAGCGCTGGGGATGGGGAGCGGGAGCCCAGCGGGGTGGCCGTGTCCCGGCCACCACTACACTCCCGGCTGCCAGCGGCGGCACAGTCCCGGTGCTGCGGCGTCAAATGGGGGGCCAGCAGTCCCCTTGCACACCGGTAACGGTGCCCCAGAAGAGGGGAGCAGCGCGGCACAGCCCTCCCCGGGAGTACAGTGGGGTCCTGAGCCCGGCTTTCAGCACACAAGATGGCCCATGTCGTGGCTACTGGCTGCACCTGGTGGCACAACGCGGCTCCCAGCGCAGCAACCGGGCTCTCGGCACAAGGGTGGGAGCTTCCCATCCATCTGTTCGCCAAATACAGATGCTAGCACCTTATTACACCTCTGTTCAGCTATTTTTCAACTTAAAGGGCTAATAATGCCTTAATAAAACTGTTTAATTACAGAAAATGTCCTTTATTAAACATAATCACCATATGGTTGCAAAGTACTTATGGCCACATCCATTATATGGGAAAGTAAAGCTTCTCTGGTGGCACTGGCGGTGTCATTAGTAGGGCTGCAATTAAATTATTTCTACACACACCCGTTTTAATTCTTTGAAGATTAAAGGAAAGCAGTTGTCACGGGGCAGGAGTGAGAGCCTTTACCTGAGCTGCCACCCAGCGCCGCATCTGGCCACTCTGCTGTCACACGAAGCCCAGCTGCCTGTCAACGTGGCCACTGCCTGCGGTCACACAGCAGCGTCCCCTGCGTGGGCACAGCCTCCGGACCTGCTGCAGCTCCCTGCGGCCCCTGGGGCTGGAACCAGCCCACCGTGGCACTGCGTTGCCAGCCAGGCACTGGGAACCGGTGTTTTGCCGCAGCCGGTGGTGCTGGGTGGCCCCAGCGCGGATGGCTCGGTGTGGGGCTGCTGCTCCTTCCCCGACACCCTGTTGCAAACCGGTCAGCAGCGGCCAATTAATCTATTACCCAGAGATACATTTTCCATTAGCTGCTGAATCACTGACTTCAAAGCAATTAGCCAAAGTAATGAACTTTAGTGCTGCGGCACTGAAGGGAGCTGTTAACCCCTTCTCCTCTGGACCAGGCAACCAGAGATGGTGGCTGATGAAGGTCTCCTAGAGACCTCCAGCATCCCGACCCTCCCGGCTGCACTGCATGAGTTGCTCACACCCGGGCGAGGTGTGAGTGGCCCAACCGCGCATCGCATTTGCCTTCCCATGACAGCCCACCCAGAGCCCACCCGACATCCCCACGCGTGCCCATCCTTCCCCAGGACAGACATCCCTCTCCTCTCCTGAGCCCGCTGGGATCAGCGCCGGGTGTCGGGGATCAGCGCTGTCTGCACGGGGCGATGTTCTGCATCGTGGACGCATTTAATCCCCCAGCAAACGGGGACTGATCACTTTGCGCCGCGAGCAGCACATCGCAGACACGAAGAAACCTCCCTGCCCAGCCGAAACCAGAGAGAGGAGGCAGCCCTGCGCCCACGCCGGTGGCCAGCACCTGGCAAACGGGCCCTGGGGGAGAGGTTTGCCGAAGATGAAGGGGGCTCCGGGGAGGGTTTCCAAAGACAGGGCATGGCGTAAAGGTAGGCAAAAGCTCTGCCATGCAGCTCCCACTCCAGCGCAGAGCTCGTGCCAGGTCCCGCACACAGCCAGGCTTCGCCTCTCAGACACCGGCCACGTGGCCGGGTGGGGGGCGAGGGGGGCTGGCTGCTGCGGTGACACCTTTGCACCCCATGTCCTCGGCAAAGGCTCAGTGCAAAGCTGGAGGGGAAAGAATTGCACTCATTTTTCAGCTGCCGCAATTTTACGTGTAATTAAGTTTATTAATTGTGTGTATTAGTGATGAAATGGAGACACACGACTGTCGAAACCTGCCCCAGCAGGCATTCGTCTCTCCCGACCCCTCACATGGAGGAATCGCAGCTCTCGTGGCCATCTGCTGAGGTCCAGCATGCCCCCAGGCCACCCTGCCATCATCCCCTGCCCTGGGGAGCAGGGAGGATGCTCGCTGCTGCTAAAACTTGTGCAAATGAGCCCCAGAAATGCCCCTGGAAGGACCGTGGTGTTGTGTCACTGGAAGCTGCTGGTGGCTGCCAGCAACAGACCTTGCCCCGCAGTGGTGCAGGGCTGGTGATGCCGGCCGTGACGATGGGAGGTGTCGGTACCTGCTCTGTCGGGGATGCATCGTGTCCCTCAGCCTGGCAGTTAAGAGATGACTCCCTAAAGACAACTAACCCCTAACCAGGCTGGCAGTGCGTCCCAGAAGCCAGCTCTCCCAGATGCCACGCTCGTGCTGGGGTCCGTCCCCGAGGTGGCAGCTGGGCCGCCTGACTGCAGAGCTCGGCTTCAGCCTCGGCGGGTGCATGGGCAAGGAATGGCCCTGGGAAAAGGGGAGGGAGGAGTGTGGGGCTGTGGAGAAGCGGCTGGGAGATGCCCGGGAGCAGGGGCTGGGGACACCGGGGGTGAGTAGCTCAGAAGGTCAAGTTGGTGGCCAGGAGGGAGGAAGAGTGAGCCACTCTTCTGGCCTCCATACAGCCCGCGCAGCTGGAGGGACCTTCACTGCGGGGCGTGGGGAGAGATTCGCTTTGGCAATCCTGGGTTATCATTTCATTCAGAAGCGGCGTTAATTGCTCCTGTTTGTGCTAAACCCTTGGCAGCAGCTACGGATGCCGTTCATCAGATGCAGCAGCGTGATCCATTGGCGCTAACACACCGTTGCGCCAGGCGCTGCCGTGCTGCAAGACCTGTGAGCTCGGGTAGTCCGAGGGGAAGAGAGAGACAGCACAAACGCAGACAGACGGATTGAGGCACCCAAAGAAAACCAACTGCGATTATTATTCATACCAAACAGACAAAGTCTGCTAATTGCGATATTAACCTTGCAGTGTGGCAAAGTCCCTCCGCCTGGTTGCCACCTCGGTTTATTCACAGCTTCACCTGCGGGTCCGCACCGCTGTCCCCGGTGGGGCTAGCGGGGTGTAGGGGACATGGCCACCAGCCGCGGCGCTGCCGGGGCCGGGGCGCAGCGCAGGAACAGCCTCTGGCAGGTTTTCCCCCTCCAGCTGTTGGTGGAGGTTCAGCCCTATTAGCGATTTGCTGATCTTCATGGCCCTGGGTGCAGCCAGAGGCTGAAGACTCCTCATTTAACGAGCGCCAGGATCCCCGCACGCGGCTATTAGCCCTCCTCGCAGGGTGCTTGCAGTTGTTTAGATGCTGCCTTGGCCTTTTGTTCTGATTGGATTTAGTTTTTTGCCACTAAACCAAAATAATAAGACAAGAGACGAGAGTGTAAAAGCGCGGATGCTCTGGGGTTTGCTGCGTAATTTGCACTAACTGGCTCCAGCCCAGCCCCGGCTCCGGCGCTGCTGCCATCGCTCCCACACCACCTGCGGCTCTGCCGGGCACGCAGCCCTGCGAGGGGGGGGCGTGTAGCTGTGCGGGTTTTAACTAATCCACAGTGGCAATTATCATTTGCAGGAAAAAAAAAAAGTCATCACCTGCCCTTAATCTCACGCCAGAGCTCCCCAGCCCCCAGTTTAGCCCCGGCAGCCGGGCGAACGCAAGCTTATGTCTGGTGGGGGGCTCTCAGGAAGCCCCCACTGAGCCACCCCCTCAGGCCCCTTCTCCCGCAGCTCCCTCCGGCTGCAGGGGCAGGAAAAAGGGGACAAAATGGCAGTGGGTTGGATATGTCCAGTATCACCAGCGTCCACTGCATCCCAGCCAGGCACACGTCCATGAGCTGATGGAGGTGGCTGCGTCAGCCACCAGTGCAGACCTTTCTGTCCCAGGGCTTTGGGGACAGGGGCTGCAGCCCTCTGGTCCCCGTCGGGGCGCAGGACAGGCCAGCACTGGCTGTGCAGGGGGCAGCTGGCTCTCGTGTGGTGGCGGCTGAGGTGGGAGCCGTGTGCCGGTGCCCGTGCCAGGAGCAGGGGATGTGGCAGCAGCGAGAGCGTCACCAAGACCAACGGGGCAGTGACACATAAGCGAGTGGCTCCTCGTAACCCGGGATGGTGACTGCATGTGGTGCTACGAACTGTTGATGCAATTAGACTGGGAGGAGGACCACCGGGCGCCTGAGAGCCAGGCGGGATGAAGGCAGCCCTTTCTTCAGGACAGCCAGCGTGTGTTTGCAATTACGCTCCTCACCCACTGCGGTTTATCCCTCGTCCATTGGGCGCTGGGTGTTAACTCTTTCGCCGGTGGTGGCTTCCAAAGTGCATCTGCCTTTGTTTTCGGCAAAGAGCAGCCCAGCAGCGCGGCCCAGCAGCTCCCTGGGGACGTGGGGTTAGTCCCAACCAAGGGATCTCATTCATTCTTTCCATGACGTACTTTTTGCGAACATCTGGTTAACATTTTCCAAATGAAAAGAGTTCTTCTTTGCTGAAAAATGGCTTCTTTCCTTTTTTTCAAAATTGCTGAGATATGTGAAAAATTGTTCTTTTTTTTTTTTTTTCTTTTCTTTCCCCAAAGTGTTCTGTCTTTAACCCATTTTCCTGAAGGAACCTGCTTGTACGATCAGAAACCGCCCATTAGGGTCTCTCCCTCGTTAAGAAACGCCTTCCCTGTCCACCGCCCACTTGGCTCAATCGTTGCCTGCGGACACCCAGCAAGACCTTGTCCTGGGGGTCACCCTGCTCAGCCCCAGGGGGGGACACGGCTGCAGTTTGACACTCAACCCCCAGGATGGGTCCTCTCCACCCCATGGGGTTGCCCCACTCCTCATTGATGGCTGCTGGGAGGGATCTGCTGTGGGACAGGCTGAGAGAGCTGGGGGGGTTCAGCCTGGAGAAGAGAAGGCTCCGGGGAGACCTTCCAGCCCCTTCCAGTCCCTAAAGGGGCTCCAGGAAAGCTGGGGAGGGACTCTGGAGCAGGGAGGGGAGCCAGCAGACGAGGGGAAAGGGTTTGGAACTGGAAGAGGGGAGATTTAGATGAGATCTCAGGAAGAAATTTTTCACTCTGAGGGTGGTGAGCCCCTGGCCCAGGTTGCCCAGAGAAGCTGTGGCTGCCCCATCCCTGGAGGGGTTCAAGGCCAGGTTGGACGGGGCTTGGAGCAACCTGGGCTGGTGGGAGGTGTCCCTGCCCAGGGCAGGGGGGACCATTCTCTGATTCTTTGATTCGCTGGGTCTCTTCACCTCGTGCTCTTCACCCCACAGCCTGCTGTCCCCACACCCCGTCTTCCCCCCAGACCCTGTCCTCCCCACTTCCCCCGCCATGTGCCATCCCTTGCCCGCTGCCTCTGATGAACTATTTACCGCCGACGACTGTTTGCCCGACCCAGCCGGGCACTGAAGTGCCATTGAAGCGGAGAGGCTGGCCAGCAGCTCTCGGTGCATGCCGAGGGCTGGAATTGCTCCGGAGAGGAAAGCGCGGTGGAGAGGGCACAGGGTGAGCCGGGAACCCCCCCTCCAGTGGGGACCGCAGGCACTGGGGTGGCGGGGCCGGGGCCAGGGAGGTCTGCAGGTCCTGTGGCACGTGGGGATGGGGTGAGATGGCCACCCCATAGGGCTCCACATCCCCTTCCCCGCGGGAGCACAGCCCGGCTGCTGGCTGCCCATGATAATAGAATTCAAAAGGTTTCTATGGGGAAGGGGGGGCAGAGTTTGCATTTTTTTTTTTTTTTCCCTTCAAATTTCCATACCTTGGATTCGATCGGGCCCTCTGGGGACCGCGATGCCGTTTGATCTCATTTTGTGTTCCATTTCTGATGTTACACCTTGTCATGGTGTATTAAGTGCCATCAAGCTCCGTAATGCAGTGACACGAGAACCTGATGCTACATGATCGACAAAAATATGCTCGTCCCCCGAGAGATGCTGACAGTGTCATATCTGCTACCGGCTCCCGCCATGTGCAAAAGGCGCAAACCCCCTTTTCATGGCAGCTCCGGTGCTTCTGCTGGTAGAGTTGAGCGGGGAAGCTGAATTTCGTTAAATCTGATGTCCTGGAGCCTGACACCTGCAGAAAATGAGGCCCCCAATTAACAGAAGATCCGTATCCAGAGGTGGTTTAACCACCTTGGGGCTGTGGAGGAGCTGCCGGCTGGGCAGGGACACGAGCTGGTGATGGATGTGTGCGTCTTCCCACGTTGATTACCTGCCTGTTTGCATACGGAGACGTGGCGGAAAAAGCCTTGAGGTGCTGCAAATTCTGGAAAAAGACTGAAAAAAATGCACCTCGCATACAGCGACACCGAGGCCCCCCCCGGCCCCGTGGAAGGAAGGGGACCCAGGGATTTTTGGGGGTGCCTGGGGATGGGGACAACAGCCACGCGATGGGGCGAGCGGGAGAAGGACCGGCAGGGCGATGCTCGGTCTGCGCTGGGCGGGAGGGCATCGCCACCCCCCTGTGCCACCCCCCCACCTCTTCTTGGGGGATCCTCGCTGGTTTAATCCGCAGTTATTTCCCTTATTTCCCTCGCCCGGGTTTCTTGACAATCGTTAATGTGCCAGTTGACTGATTTTCATGGTAATATGCTAAACAAGTGGCTCTTTCTCTTGGCAGCGACGGGGCCGCTCAGCCAGAGTCCCCGCGATAGACTTGGTGTACAATCCCCTGATGTAGCGAATGTGGCGTGCCGAAGTAATTCCGAGTGAAATCCCAAGGGATTTATGTCAAGGACAAAATAGTGTATCCCATGGGTAAATATAGTTAGCGCAGCTGCAAAACAGAATTTATTTCTTGTTTGCGATATCATTTTTAAAGTATGGCATAGGGAAAGCTTTAAAAATGAAATTATAGCATGCAATAAAAAAAGCTCATAGGCACTGTATTCAAATTATGCAACAGTAATATGCTGAGTTCATAAATAAACATCTCTTATTAACCCTTCTCATAGCAAAATGGTATTTTTCCCTTGAAATAAACAGTCGGAATGATTTGCCAGGGAAAACATCAGCAAACAAGGGTACGCCGTGGCTGCAGATGGTGGGTGTTATTATCTGCAAAGCCGCGGGCGGTGACTGCGCCGGGACGGATGGAGCGTGTGGGAAAGTGCCCGGGACACCGAACCCTGTCCCAGGGGATGGCCCTGGTGACGGGGGACACGGGGGACGGGGGGGTTCTGGGTGGCAGGGTCCCCGCGGGGCAGCACCCACGGCCCCCCCCCGGCTCCCCGCCAGCCGCTCCCTGAGTTATTAGGTGAAGCGCAAAGTGGCTAATCAATTTTGTTTGCATATGCAAGAGAAGACGCTGTCATTTCATTAGCTCAAGTAAGGACTCAGCACACTTTGTGCAGCTTCAATAATTCTCTTTAAAGTTACTGAGAAATGTATGCTTAATTATATTTGCATATGAAAAATAGGGCCTAATTAGTTTGATTGATTATTATTTTAACCTTAATGACATTTTGAGTATCTGTCCCAACTAATAGCAAATGTATCTCTAATAAATCACGAATTTTTATAGCGTGGTCTATCGAGCTTCCCTTTGAAATATATTTTATTAATATACCAGAATGTATTGAAACTGAAACAAGTCAAACAACTGCTCGTTTATTAAACCGTTTAAATGTCAGTTTTATACAAGAGTAATATTACAGGAAATACGTTCCTATGAAAGACATCTGTAGGCCAGGGGTACTCAAAATATTCGTTATTTTAGCGAAATATATTAAGGAAATAAAAATTCAATTATGTCATTTATTGCACTAAATAAATTTATATCGACTAGCGTAAATGTTTTTGCATTAGCAGATGTTCTTTCCTGCAAACTCCCTAATTTTCCACGGCCGATCCCGTGCCGACGCTTCTCTCCCACCTGGTGTCTCCCGCTCGAGCGAGTGATCCCGGACCAGTGGCCGCTGATCCCGGACCAGTGGCAGCTTCCAGCAGGGACCGGAGCTTTGCGGAGCTCTGGGACCAGCTCGGCCTTGGGGAATATGAGGAGAAATCCCAGCGGGAGCCGGTGTCCGACTGGGGGCCGCAGCAGCATCCCGGCCACGCATCCCCCATCCCTCGGGAAATAAGAAGCAGGGGCCGCTTTTGTACTATCCTTGATTGGAATTCTTCTGCGGTGGTGGTGGCCCTGCCATCAATGCCTTAATTAGAAATTAGGATAGTCACATTGGCATAAATTAAATCAGACTAAAGATGATTAACAAAGTAATGCAAGAAATCATTAAATTAAACCACTGTGCCAAGTCCACTGCTGATCTATCACAAATTTGGGCTGCTAATGAGGTCTTAATTAGTAAGTTAGGTCGAAATAATTCATGTCATTCAATTCGGAGAAGACACTTTTTTTTTTTTCCCCCCCTAAGACTCGATGCAAATGTATCAACTAATGGGGCCATAAATAAATAAATAAGCAAACGGCATCCCCGTGTTATCAAAACTCTGCCAGGGAAGTGGCAAACGTTAATTTGTAAAAGTTAGTGCTCTCGGTGCCCAAAGCATCCAGCCCTGTCATCCGGCATCTCGCCTTCTTCATGGCCTCGGGGCTGAGCCTGCCCGGCTTTTTTGGGGACAGAAAGAGAACTTTGCTTTCCAGTGACTGGGTTCAGCCCTGCCCAAGGAGGGGTGTCAGGACGGGCGTCGGGATGGTTTTCCATCTAAAGTACATCACTGCCAGAGACCAGCGGGGGGGAAAGCAAACCGAACGTGTGCAAGGACAAGGCATCCGGAACATTTTCTAAAGAACCACAACATCATTAAATCGCTCCCCTGAAACAGTAGGAAAGTAGTGGGGTTTTTTTAATTTTTTTTTCTATAAACATTTTGGGCATCTTGAAACAAAGAAAAGGCACGATTTGTGCCATGCGCAGATCCAGGGAAGCCTGGGGAAGGCTGGAAAACCCACGGCAGAGCCCCAGCGTGGGCTGGGCAAAGCCCATTCTGCCCCGGGAAACCCAGCGCAGCCCTCGGGAGCGGAGCGGGGCGAAGAGCCCTCCCCACCGACAGCAGATTGCTTCTTCCTTGCTTCACTTTTCCTTTTTCAAGTATTTTCTAGCTGGAGATATTACACATTTCTGGGGCCCCCCTTGCTTTTGGGCAGTTACGTTGCAGTTACTCTTGCACAGGCCCCGCACGCCGCTGCTGTGGGCACAAAGAGAATAGATTTATTTAAAAGTGGACTGAAATGTCCCTTTTGGACTTGTTCCGTGCTGCTCCCAGCGTCTCTTCCCCCTGCACGCTGTACGGGCAAAGCCTCCTTTTCTATTTCCCACTGCTTCCCCGCTGATGCACTGTGACGATGAAAACACAGCTTTGCTTGGGCAAACCGGGCAAATTCCAGCCCTTTTCTCTGCGAATCCCCACGCCCGCGAGGACGCAGGGTGACATCGCCGTGCTCACCAGCAGCCAGGTCGCCTGATGACATTGCCACCGGCAACAAGAGACCAAGGAGTTTGACTTGGCTGCACGGGGTGTGCAAGAGGAGAGCTTGGGGACCTCCCTGGCACGAAGACGCTCCAACTTGGGCTATTTCTTCCACTAAAGAAGGGGATGAGAATAAAACCGAGACAGGGCTGGAAAGGTGTTTCAGTTGCAAAAACTCTTTGAGCCAACACTTGCCTAAGTGCAGAACCCTGCACAAATTCAGCCCCGATGCTCAGCAGCCACCGCGGGGACAGCCGGCAGGTCCCCAGCCGCAGCGCGTGGCACCCCCGGGTCACCTCGCTGGAGGAGCAGCGGCTGTGCCACAACAGGGCTGCAAGTGGCAGTGTCTGCAGAGTAATAAAAGCATAGAAAAGCAGTCTGAGTGGCTGCCAAGTAGGACATATCGGAACGGGGCTGCTGGCTGGGAAAGGGGAACGCCAGAGAGGTGGGAGATGTGTCCTCCAGGGTGGTGGGGACCCGTCAGGCCCCTCAGGGTCCCTCCACCGGCAGAAGATGCAGAGGATGAAGTTGGCAGAGAAAGCCCTCAGGGAGGTGTGAACGGGCTGATGGGTGGCTGTGGTGCCCGTAGGCACGGAGGGTTACTGGTGGATGGGGAGAGCAGGCTGGGGTGATGTGCTGGGTGCAGGAAAGGCCAGAGCAAGCTCTTTTTCATCTGAAAGGAAACGTTCATTCAGACTGGACACCTAAATTGTCCCATTCTCTCTTCTTTAGGACAACAAGAGTTGGGGTCTTAATGGCTCAGATGCTTTTGGAGAGCTCAGCTTTACCTTCCCCCTGCCTTTCGCCTCCAGTCCTAGACCCCACAGCAAGCCTGGACAAAGCACACGTAAATGAAGAGCAGACCATCACCCACCACCCCTGCCCAGGGCCCGGGGGCTTCCCACCCTCCCAAGTGCTTCCCACCCATCGTGCCGTGCTCCTGCAGCTGAGCCTTTCCAGTCTTCCCAGCCAGCGCCCCATCGCCGCTGCTGACAGCCACGCTGAGCTGCTCCGGCTGAAAGAAATTGATTTTTTTTTTTTCCCCTTTGCAAACAGATCCAGCTGCAAGAAGAGGGCTGACAGGGCTGGATCCGGCCACAGGGGCCGGGATGCCCGCAGCCACGTGCGCTGCACCCGCTGCGGGTCCGGGCTCCAGTGGAAGTGATGCTCTGTGCCAGCCCACCCAGCCTCCAGCGCTGCAACAGCCTTCTGGGATGCTTCCAGGTTGAGAAAAACTGAAGGGAAATGAGCAATAGTTAAATTTCAACCGGAAGGGGTGTGAGCATCCCCAGGGATGCACGGTGTGTGGTGCTAAGGCCACGAGCAGGGAGGACAGGCCGGTCTGCGGGGGTCTCCAGAAGCCGATGGGCTGTGTCACACAGCATCGCCCCCGGTCCAGCCGCCGGCAGGGCACACAGCCGGGGACGGACGCACTAAGGGCTGAAGGGCTACATTGTCTGTATGGTAAATAACGGCTTTAAGAAGCAAAATTAGCCATGATGGGTTTGGGAAGCGTGTCTCTGCAGAAAATGTGGAGGGTGCAGTTGGAGAGGGAACCGCCAGCATCTCCCTTCCCGCCTGGAGGGCCGTGACCAAAGCTGCCCTGTAACCCCAGCGCCAGAGCTGGCCCGAGCCACCAGAAATGATGGGATTTTCCACCGTGATTCTCTCCAGAATTGGGTCCTGCTGGGTCCCCCGCCCCGGCACACCGCAGGAGAGAGACATAAATGAACCCTGCTATTCTAATGCCTGCAAAGCAGCCTACAATACAGAAGCAACGGTAACAAGAAATGATCAGAAAGAGCCAAGGAGGGTGACCTGGAAACCTTGTCTGCGTGCATTGAGTTCTGCCGTCTTGACTACGGTGTGGGGATGTGTTTGGGGAATTAAGCAAAGCACATCACTTTTTTTGCATAATTGAATTCTCTGCATATTTTTTTCTTTCTGTGCATAATCTCCCTTTCATGTTGTTCATGTACTTCCTAGATAATTCAGAGGTTACTTTCCTTGAAAAGAAAATACTGAAAGAACCTATGGCACTATATCCTTAAGTATTCCACTTGTTGTAAACTCCCCGAGGAATCTTACAGACACTAAACATCAGTGAAAAAATATTCAATACATTTTCAGAACAGCTCTTTGTACTTGAAATACTCTGGTTTATATTAAAATATTCTCATCTCCCTATAATTTATAAGAATTCATAGAAGTGAGAGGACTTTATTTCTTCCAAATCCTGGTTTGAAGTGGCACCGGCGGTGCCAAGCGCCGGCACCGTGGTGAGCACGTGGCAGCGCTGGTCACGCCGTGCTCACCGGGGCTGAGCATCGCCCGGCACCGGCATCCCCGCGAGGGGACACATCCTGAGCCTTCCCACCCCCCCGGGCTGTGCAGGTTGGAATCGGGAGCAGGCAGGGATCGCTCTCCGCTTCCCGACACGCAAACAAAAGGCAATATCGAGGAAGAGGACAGGAGCAGAAAATCGCACAGCCGGCAGCATGCGTGGGACCTCCGATGGCATCGCTAGACGAGGACGTCCCCCTTCGGGCTGGGGATGGTGCCTGGGGGTATAAATGCATTTTTCCCTGTGATGCTCAGGCCTGGGAAGGGCGCAGGGGGGGTGCAGGGGCCGGGACGAGGTGCAGAGGGATCCCCGGAGCCAAATAAGGCTCCGACTGGGGCCACGGCCGCCACGGGTGAGCCGAGACACTTCCATTTTGTGTGTTAAAAGGGAATTTTCCACTCCTTATATGGGCCCGAGTGGAGGCTTGAGCAAGGAAAAAGGAGCCAAGACAGCGCAATCGCCTCGTCCTGCCCGGATGGGATTAATTTCTTGAAAAACAAACATTTCCCCCCCCTCCCCGAAGGCAGAGCCTGTGGCGGCTGCACCTGACACAGGGTTCCCGGCGCAGGGACGCAGCCGCCCTGAAGGGCATCGGGAAGGAGCTTCCCAAATTCCTAGCACTCCAGTGGTTAAAATGTTATCACTTTTATTCGTGTAATAGAGATGAAGTTCCCGGGCCTTCCAGGAGCATCAATCTAGAGATTTATTAACCAATTTAAAATACTATTGTCTTTCACTTCAATGTGAGATTGAGGTGTGTTGTCGGAGGAATATAAAGCTACAATCAGTGAGCCGCAGTGCTGGGAGACGCCAGTACCTGGAACTCAATAGATATTCATGAACATTCTCGTATTTAGTGAAGGAAATAACTTAATACCGACAGTGTCGATGGAATAATAGCCATTTCCTGGCTGACTTGCAGCCCTCAGAAAATGAGATTGCGCCTGCCTTCATTTTTCTTGTCTTTCCTGGGTTTCTTGCCGGGGAATGCACCGCGCAGGGATGCTGTGCGCATTCCAAATCAGCCGCAGGGCAAGCCCCGCCGCCGCCCAGCGTCCCACCCCGGCCGCCTCCGGCAGCCCGGCCGCGCCAGGAATACCCCCTCCCCGCCAGCATTTCATCCACGGGAAGATTATAAATATTCCAATTATCATTCCAGGCAAAAAGCAGGGCAGGCAGCTGCTCCAGCATCCCACACCGAGCCCCACATTTCCCCTTTTCGCACACGCGCGGCCTCGCGTGCTGCATAAATATTCATAGCAAAATCAATTTGCACCTAAAGATCTCTTCTGGAATTGCGTCCCCCAACGCAGCGGCTTGGCCCGGGAGCGCGGGTGGGACGTCACTGGAAATGCCACGTTCAGCCTAAATACATCGAATGGGGTAAATCTCCTGTAAGTAATTGTTGTATGATTTCTCTTATTCCTCCATCAGAAACGGCACTAAATTGGGTTTTATCGTTTGAAAGGCTGCCGGCAGATGCTGCTGTGCAGGCTCCAGGAAAAAGAGGGTCCCTCCTCTCACCTGGGTGCCCGCCGGAGGCTGGCGGTGCTTCCCGGCACGGCCTTGCCCCGGCTGTCGTGGTCTGCAGCCCGGGTGAGACCAGCCAGCAGCACAGCCATAGAACCAGCTCGATTTCGGTGCAAAAGGACTCATGTTGTCTGGACTGGTGACCTCAAGGGACAAGGGGCTAAACCTGGAGATACTGTGAAAGTTTAAGGAAAAAAAAAAAAACCACCAAAAAGCCATTAAAAAATGACGTAATGTATTTCCAGGAGAACCACAGTTTGCAGAAAGCTCAAGGAAGGAAAAGTATTTCATATTTCAATGCTCTCATTTCAATGCCGTGGACTGTTTGCAAGGGCATGGAGCCATGGGACGAGGGGGAATGGTTTTAAACCGGAGCAGGGCAGGTTTAGATCGGACATTAGGAAGAAGTTCTGTACACTGAGGGTGGTGAGACACTGGCCCAGGTTGCCCAGAGAGGGGGTGGAGGCCCCATCCCTGGAGACATTCAAGGCCAGGCTGGATGAGGCCCTGAGCGACCTGATCTAGTTGAAGATGTCCCTGCTGACTGCAGGGGGGCTGGACTGGATGGGCTTTAAAGGTCCTTTCCAACCCGACACATCCTATGATTCTGTGATTGATTCTATGATTCTATGATTTGTTTTATTTGTCTCACACCAACTAAAAAATGATGCCAGGGTACACTCGGTCTGTGGTGTCCAGGGAATTCCCCTGCTACTTCTAGTTCCCACCTGCAGTGTCTGGGCCAGGAGGCAGCCAGGGCTTGGTGATGTGCTAAGGACGCCTAATACCAGCCATGAGCTCCCTGTGCCCCCTCGGAGCATCCCAAGCCTGCGGGTTGCCTGGGGGCTTCCTCAAAGAAGTTTCCTCAAAGCTGCAGCCCCCGGAGTCACATGAAAACATGCATCTGTCCCCAGGCTGCCTCCATGGAGCCTCCTGGCCCATCTTCTTGCAGGAGCGGAGCGTGGGAGAGGACCTGCAGAGCCCCATCAGGATGAGCCGGGGTTGGGAGAAGGTCTCTCCTTCCCGCACGCTGAGGACAAAGCGGCACGGTAAAAACACTGATCTTCCAGTCTCAGGAAAACGCTACAGCACCTACCAATCATTTTTATACCCGCTAAACAAAACCTGACAATGAGGATTTATTGCTTATAATATTAAGTGAAGTTTAATTTAGACCATCTATAAAAGTCCCATTCCAGAGTGTTTCCCAAAGATCCTCGACGCTTTAAAATAAAGAGGACAAATACTGAAGTGCTCTCTGAATGTTATGGGACAATTTCCTTTTATGTTGCCATTCAGCGATGTTTTCTCTCTGGCTGGAACCCAACATTTCAATGAATTTTTCAGACTCTATCATGCTTTTTCCCTCCCAAGCTGCCAGATGATGCTCATGCGAACACGCTCACACTGGCAGAACAATAACCAACACTCAGCGGCCCCTGGCAGCCCCACGGTGGTTTTCATCTCGTACAGCTCGGCACTTTGCTCCCAACGAATGCAGCCACGTGTGCGAGGGACACCTCGGAGCAGCGTCTGCATTCCTGAGCCCCCCTCCCCACCCTGCCCGAGGGGACGAGGACAGAGGGAGGTCCCCTGGGGCCAGCTGCCTGGAGGGACCGCAGCAGGGTCACCGCCCGAGCACGTGGTAGTTGGGGGCAGAAGGGACATGGTCCCCCAGCGTGTGCTCCGGCCGGTCCCTGAGCACAGCCCTGCACGCTCCCCAGGTGAGCAGGATCACGCCACCCCATTCCCAAATCCGCCCAGGACACGTGGTGGCCAGTTGCACCGCTTCCTGGGCTCCTTCGGGCCACTGGGTGTGGTCCAAAGGCATCTCCAGATGCATCCGAGCACATCTTCCAGCGCGACCTCTCCCCGAGGGCGATGAGGGGAAGAGAGAGTTGGGAGAGCGAGCCATTCTGGATCTTAGTGAACTTGGGGCTGTCGCTGTTTGATGGCAGGTGCCGAGCAGCACCCAGCATTATTCTTTTGTTCTGGATTTTGCTTTTCCTTGCGGGGTTTATGAGAGGCAGTGCCTGGCCTTTCCCTACGGGGAGCAGGGTTAGAGTGCGCCAGGATGCTCCCGGGGGGCCGGTGGCTGGTGCCCCCGACTCCGCTGTGCCCATCCCGGCTCTGCTGGGCTGGTTGGTGTGTCCCCCCCGGCGCCGGGGGCTGCTCGCAGTCAGGTCCTTGGATAAACAGAAAGCAGAATATGATCTGCTGTAGGCAGAGCTGGAAATGGCAAAGCGGTGACGAATAGCATTGCTATGGTAACTCAATCAGTTAAAGTCCTCTGGCTCAATCCGCTCCCGTTACCAGCAAGGTTGGGAGGAGAGTTAGGGAAAAAATAGAGACGGGAAGAGCAAGAGATTAACTCACCTGAAGACAGCGAGTGCACCGGGCTGATTGGATTAATCGCTGCAGATGACTGGAGCTCTATTTAGAAAGCACTGTTTTAAAAATATGCAGAATTTTAATTACGCATTGACACACACTTTATTCCTAATGAAGGAGAACTTGACAGCAAGGGCAGGTGCCATTAATTACGACTTCTCCCAGTGCCGGAGCTCACCGCCCCGGCGAGGAGCTCGGGAGCACCCCGCGGTGCCTGGGCACGGTGTGGCGGGTGCCTCTGCAGCCTGGGCACGGGGTGTGCAACAAACACCCCCCCCGGGGGACCTCGGATGAGGTCTGGGGTCTGCGGGGTGAACGTCTCCATGAGGGCAACCCGCTCTCGAAGGTGAACCCACAGTTCTGACCTCCTCTCTGTTGCAGGCTGCCCAGTTCTCCCAGTTACCCCAGTGCTAGACCAGCAACTCGGTAATTCAGCCGTGTGTTTTGCACCTGGGTGGGGCAGAGGAGAAAGAGTTTCAGCCTGGTAGTACGTAAGATTTCTTTATTCTGCTATTCAAACATTAAAGAGAAGACAACAGGTCTTTGGGAAGGACATCTGTAGAGCTCTCAGCATTCTTACTTTTTAGTCTGTGCTCCAGACACCCGTCTGTGCCGAAACCCCTGGTGAATCCCCGGCAGGACCAGTTTGCTGCTGGAGAGGCGAACGGCAGCGAGTGAGCCTTCCCCAGGGACCCACCGGGCTCGCTGCCGAGGCACTGCGGCTACCAAGCAGCTTGCCAAGAGGAACTTCTTAGTGCCGCTGCCTTTTTGGCCCAGATCTTCATAGGTTTTATAAAGGCAGCATCAGCCCTTTCCCTGTGAGACGGAGCCTGACGCAGCAGGGAGCAGGCGGGGCGGGTGACTTTAGGTGGGTTTGCTTGTTCATCTCTCAGCGTAGCGAACTAGTGCTTCTAAAACACCCCAGAAATGATGGTAAATGTGTTTTAAAATTTTGTGACAGTGCATGCACAAATCACCAATTAAAGACTCCCTAAGTGCCCATTAACATGATAAGTCGTAACAGCTCCAAAAGAGACATTATTGTTTATCACGTCAGCGACCCGTGGATTAAGGACTCCCCAAGTACACATTGACAGGGTGAGCGGAACATCTCTGGAGCTGTTCTGCTGCACTCAGCTGTGGAGAATGGCAGCACTTGGGAGCTACGGCAGCACCCAGCCCTGCTCGTCCTCGGCATCACCCAGCCCTGCTCAGCCCCAGTATCATCCATCCCTGCTCAGCCCCAGCATCACCCAGCCCTGCTCAGCCCCAGCACCACCCAGCCCTGCTCATCCTCGACATCACCCAGCCCTGCTCAGCCCCAGTATCACCCAGCCCTGCTCATCCTCGGCATCACCCAGCCCTGCTCAGCCCCAGCACCACCCAGCCCTGCTCAGCCCCAGTATCACCCAGCCCTGCTCATCCTCGGCATCACCCAGCCCTGCTCATCCTCGACATCACCCAGCCCTGCTCAGCCCCAGCACCACCCAGCCCTGCTCAGCCCCAGTATCACCCAGCCCTGCTCAGCCCCAGTATCACCCAGCCCTGCTCAGCCCCAGCATCACCCAGCCCTGCTCAGCCCCAGCACCACCCAGCCCTGCTCAGCCCCAGTATCACCCAGCCCTGGTCATCCTCAGCATCACCCAGCCCTGCTCAGCCCCAGTATTATCCATCCCTGCTCAGCATCGGCATCATCCAGCCATGCTCAGCCCCAGCATCACCCAGCCCTGCTCAGCATTGGCATCATCCAGCCCTGCTCAGCCCCAGTATCACCCAGCTCTGCTCATCCTTGGCAGCGCCCAGCCCTGCTCAGCCCCAGTATCACCCAGCCCTGCTCAGACCCAGTATCATCCAGCCCTGCTCAGCCAAGAGGCTCTGGCTCCAATGGGTCCGTCATTGTGTTACAGTTTGAGAAAACCCATAACTACTTATTGTCATTCAGACAATTATTCTATCACCCGATGACCCCTCCCCACCTGGGAAGGGGAAATGAGGAAAACAAGGAAACACGAGGGTTGAAATATAAATAGATTGAATAGGATAAGACTAAATAATTAACAATAATAGTAAAGAACCAGTATTGATCCCAATACTAATATAAGATATACAAGGACTATACTCAGCCCATTCCATCAGCAGAAGCCGTGCACTCCCCGCAGGGACAGCCCATGCGGGACACTGCGAGCGCTGCGGCTTTGGGAGGAAGGGAAGGGCTCAGGGCTCCGGCACCAGGGTGAGAGTTCTCAGGACCTATGCCATCAAGGGAGAGGGAGACGCTATGGAGCAAACGTTCTAATTTATATTGAATGTGCCGTTCATGGTATGAAATAACCCTGTTGGCAGCTTGGGTCAAGTGCCCGGGTCTCGCTGCTCCTCATCCCCACACCTGGCAAGGCTCGAAAACACCGAGACCTTGAATCTCACATAGCCTAGCTGGCTATAAGGTGAATATTTTCATGAATTCAGGCACTAGAGTCTTCTAAAAATGCAGTTTTACCAAGCATTAGAAGTGCAGGTAGTCCTGTGCAGCTCAAACTGGGACACATTGGTACACGCTGCTTTAAAACAGGCTTAAAAATGTTTTTTAAATCTTGTGACTCTCCTTGCCCTACTTCTGCCCATCCTGCCTCATTAACCTGCAACAATTTGAGCAGGAATTTGGTTTGTTTCGGAGCTACTGAAAACTATTGCACCTGCTGGTTTTTAACAGAGGGTTTTTACTCTTTTATTTGCAAACAGCATCGGTTTGCTCTTAAATATCTTCACTTTAACTGAAAAGCGCAGTTGTCCCGAGCCAAAATATTATAGCCAAAAATGGCAGTATTTTGCAAGGCCTTGGCTGCCACGGTGCCTTGTGGGAGCTGTAGGCCTGTGACAATCCCCGCCGGCACGGCGTCGTCTCACTCAGCTCTGGGACACACTACCCTCAGAAGCTCCCACTCTTGATGTGCATGTCCCTGCCTCCCGAATTTCACCCGGGAGCCAAAAGCCTCCATTGCCAGCCATGCTTGTTTCTCCTTTTTGCCTCCACTCTGCCTCAAGCCCCTTGGCTGTGGCCAAGAGGGAGGAGGAGGAGGAGCAGCACCCTGTCCCCTGCTTTTCCCCAACACCATCATTCGGGGACCGCGGCAAGTCCAGGGGTGGCACAGATCTTGCCAGTGCCAGCCCCAGGAGATGAGCTGCTCCCAGGAGGGGTCCGTCCCCATCCCCAGGCAGGGGACACATGTTCCCGAGGCAGCATGGAGCCCCTCCACATGCTGTCTTCCCACCGGGATCCTGCTCGGCTCTGCCCTTTCCCGGCGGTGCGGGTGACACGGCTGCAGGCACCACTCACCCGGCGGCAGGAGCCGAGCTGACGCCTCCGCCGTGATGGGGAAGCCTGCAGTTTGCTGCTCAAAGTGTAATGATGTCTCTTAATTTCCAGCCACGCTCATTACAAGTCAGGCCAGCTTATTATACACCATATACAATTTGTGCAGGGAGCGTGAATTCCCAGGCCTATAAACATCCTATTTCCAATTCCAGATGCACTGACAGAGTTGTATGGTTCAATTTCTACTTAAACCCTCATACGCTGTCTAGTCCCATGAAGAGCTCTCGGCTTTAGTCTGCTCATCCCAATTATTGTCTCAGGACCTTAAGTCAGGCTGGATTCAGTCTGAATTCCCCAAATCTCTCCATTAAACAGATCTCTTCTTGTTAGAACCTATTTATTCAAGATGCAAATGACAGGCTCACTACCCAATTGAAATCATTTTCATCCAGAGCCAAATAACACACTTTAGTCTTCTTGGCGTGAAGCAGCGAGCTATTAAAATTGGGAAGGAAATACAGGCAGGCTACTTCATTCCTAGCTTCAGGCCTTCTTCATCAATATTTTACTTAGGGAGCCACAGCTCCATTTTAATGTGAGTCCCATCACCAGCCAGATGGCAGCTTTGTCTGCGCGGTGAGCGGTGGCCGGGAGCTGAGAGCACTGCGGGACCTGTTGAAGCCAGAGTCGGCTGCAGCCCTGCACCATGGACAGGCAGAGCAGAGCCCCATGGCCACAGTGTCCCCGATACCAGCCCTAAATGGCAGCCCCGGAGTAGCCCTGGGTGGCCCCCGTCTCCGGAGGGCTGGAGCTTCCCGGGGAAGGGGAACCACGAGCCCCGGGGCCGGTGCTGCACAGCATGGGGCGGGCTGGAGGATGTTCGTGGGAGGATGCTCACGGCAAGATGGGTCCTGCACTTGAGTCACACCAACCCCATGCAGCGTTACAGGCTGGGGGCAGAGTGGCTGGAGAGCTGCCTGGAAGAAAAGGACCTGGGGGTGTTGGTCGGCAGCCGGCTGAATAAGAGCCAGCAGTGTGCCCAGGTGGCCAAGGTGACCACCAGCATCCTGGCCTATATCAGGAACAGTGCGGTGTGTAGGACTAGGGCAGTGATCATCCCCCTGTACTGCGCACTGGTGAGGACCCACCTCAAGGGCTGTGTCCAGTTTTAGGCCCCTCACCACCAAAAAAGCCATTGAGGGGCTGGAGCGGGTCCAGGGAAGGGCGACGGAGCTGGTGAGGGGTCTGGAGCACAAGTCTGGTGAGGAGCGGCTGAGGGAGCTGGAGGTGTTCAGCCTGGAGAAAAGGGGGCTGAGGGGAGACCTTCTCGCTCCCTACAACCCCCTGAAAGGAGGGGGCAGCCGGGGGGGGTCGGTCTCTGCTCCCAAGGAACAGGTGATGGGACAAGAGGGAACGGCCTCAAGTTGCACCAGGGGAGGTTTAGATTAGATATTAGGAAAAACTTCTACACCAAAAGGGTCGTCAAGCATCGGACCAGGCTGCCCAGGGCAGTGGTGGAATCGTCATCCCTGGAGGGATTTAAAAGCTGGGCAGACGCGGTGCTGAGGGACGTGGGGTAGTGGTGGGTTTGTCAGAGTTAGGCTGATGGTTGGACTCGATGGTCTGAAAGGTCCCTTCCAACCGAGACAATTCCATGATTCTGTGATTCTATGGGGGCTCCTGGCTCTCTGGCTGTGCCAGTCATGGTTTGACCTTGCAAAAAGTGCCAGAGACCCAGGCTTTGAGCACCAAGAGATTGCACCCAAGCCCTCAGTTTTGCTCAAGTCCCGAGGATTACAGTCAGTGCCCGGCACCGTGGGCCCTTACCCTCCAGCAGCTTGTTTTCTGCATGACAGGAGGACCAAAAGAGGAGGGAGGAGGCAAAGTCAGGGCAGGGATGGACAGGGATGGTGTCTCCCTGCCCGCTGCCGAGCCGGGGCGACGAGGGCTCCACGTTGGCGATTTGCTGCCGGCTGCTCCCACCGTGCCCACGGCCCCCCGGCGAGGCTGCGGGGTGCCGGAGAGGGAAGGCAGGCGGTGCTGAGATAGCAGGCTCCGTTACAATGGAAGAGGAGCATGTTATTCGATCCAAGAGCTACAGGAGCAGAGATGAATAATGAGTCTACAGCACTTCCACTTGTTTTCCTCAATAGTCAGACTTGGCTTCTTTCCCTTAGATCCAATACTAACAAAACTGTATTTGAAATTCACCCAAGTGTACAGTAACCATGCCAATGTGTTAGCAACTTACTTCTGGCACACTGCTGGTAACATGTAATTACACCTGACACCATGCTATTTAGTGTATTTCATTCAAATTAAACAGTGCGCTTTAGAGTGTTTAAAGGCAATGTCTACTTTAAGCCTCATAGAAGAGCACGGCGTGTACTTTGTGCCAAAAAATGCACACATGCGCACACACATGCACACAGACGCATCGCCTGGGCGCTGGATGGGCTCCCCAGGGCTTGTGGGGCAGCAGAGCCCAGTCCAGCCCAGCCTGGCCAGTCCAGCCCTGGTGACACTCCCACTGGGCCATGCTGGGCATCCCTGTGATGTGCCCCTTGCCATGGTGTTCCCATCCCAGCCCTGACACGAGTCACCCATGGGCAGGCACTTCCCAGGCTCCCTGGGGCACAGGGGCTGCAGGAGAGGCAGGATGGGACACATCCTTACTGGGATGTGCCACATCTTTACTGGGATGTGGGTCTGGCGTGGCACAGGGCTGGCAGCCAGCGTCCCCTCCGGCGGGGGTCTCGCGCTGAGGAGCTGCCCAGCTGCAGGACGATGGGACCAGAGGGGTGACACCGAGTTGTGCCATCGACTGCTGCCTTTGCAGATTAGATGGGTAATCAAAACTCTCATCTTGGGCTCCAGTGCCAAGGATGGGAACAGGAATAGGAGCAGCGCATAACGAACCCATTCACATGCTAATGACTAGGGAGAACAGGAGGCTTTGCTGAACCAACTGACTGCTGCCTTGGGAGCCTTCCCAAATGCTGTGTGTCTCCGTACTGGAGAGGGGCTGATTCGGCTTGCAGACATGCTGGGACACCCCTCTCATCTGGTTAAGCCCCAAGAACGCCCCAGGCTCTGCCCCGAAAGCATCACCACTGTCCTGACCCCGGGAGATGCAGCACTCGGGAGGGTAGTGCTGGCAAAAGGCTACGAGGTCAGGACGTGGGGAGAAGGGTTTGCTGTGCCAGTTCCCTCCGTTCTCACCTGCAGGGACTGAAGAGGGGTGCCACCGTGGCCTGTGGGCCACTGAGAGCCGGGACCTTTAACTGGCAGCAGCGGTGCTCGGTGCGTGCAGCCACGCGGGTCCCTCTTATCCCTGATATTCTCATTAGAGTCCCTGGCACTCCGGCAGCTGGCCGTGGGGCTCCTTGGTATTATATATAGAAAGTTAACAAGGATCTGCAGAGCAATTGTGAAGTAATGGGGGCTTTTAAGGGTTTATTTTATTGAAACATTTTAACATTAAATCTCCTGTTAGACCAGCAATTTCTATTTCAGTACTTTAAGCTGTTTCTGTACTAGTCACTGAATCTGAATGGGGGCAGACCGAGGCTTAGTGTGGGGTCCCGCACCTTGCAGAGAGAAAAGGGACTATTAACTTGTAACTAATGCCATTAATAACACCCTTGGGCTCTCCTGCCTCCCACCGTCCCTCTGCGTGCAGGAACCGCGCGTCCCCTCCAACTGCAGCCGCTGTGGAGCTCCGTGCATGGGGCCATGGACCTGGGGCCAAGGGGACATGGTGGGGACGAGAGCCCGACCCCCCGCTCAGGCTGTGCTCAACCTCTGCCAGAAGCAGCAGGGGTGAGGGCAGCTGGCGAGGGGTGGGAGGGAGGGCAGGGATGGAGCCATCCGCTCTGGGCATAAGGTTTGTCCCCCCAAAGCCAGGGCGCGCGGTCCCACCGTAACCTCCGGTCCATGCCCAGCCTTGCCGCCGAGCCACCGAGCTCTGCAGCTCCACGGGGTTTCGACTCTCTTCCGTGGCTTCTGCCTGCTTGATGCGTCTCTCATTTCTGGCAGGTATATTGAATTGCTCTCCTGAACGCATATGAAGTGTATGAAATGTTATAGAACAATAAATACATTTAAAAGATGGGGATGCAGCATGTCAGCCAAGTAATTTCCCCTCAGTAAAAGGAGCTGGGAAAGGGAGCAGTGAAGTTGCTGCGATCCTATTTCAGACTTCATACAGTATCTGCAATAACATCAGTGCAATCCAAAAAGAAACAATACATAGTTTATGAGCACCTTAAGTGCCTGTTGTACCTGTATTTACTCCATTAGGTTGTGTCACATTGCATTTGAACTGGAGACTTCGCGTCTCAGTCTGTTCGCCACGCTGCATGAGGCAGGAGAAATCCTCCCAGGTGAAGGCAGGATCCCGCAGAGCTTCCCTGCCATCTCAGTTGCTGAGGAAATCCTGGAACTGTGGTGGCAGCAGCCACAGCAGGCAGCATCCATGGTGGATAGCATCCATGGTGGGCAGCATCCATGGGCAGCAGCATCCACGGCGGGCAGCATCCATGGTGGGCAGCATTCGTGGTGGGCAGCATTCGTGGTGGGCAGCATCCATGGTGGGCAGCATTCGTGGTGGGCAGCATCCGCGGTGGGCAGCATCCATGGCCAGCAGCATCTGTGGTGGGCAGCATCTGCGGTGGGCAGCATCCGCAGCAGGCAGCATCCATGGTGGGCAGCATCTGCAGTGGGAAGCATCAACGGTGGGCAGCATCTACAGCAGGCGCCATCTGCAGTGGGCAACATCCGTGGTGGGCAGCATTTGTGGTGGGCAGCATCCATCTAAACCAGCGCAGCCCCCCGACAGGAGACATGGAGGAGGGGCACGAGGAGCTGGAGCTGAGCGCAGCGGGGGATGGAGGGGGATTTCACAGGGTGGGTGTCCGCCTGCCGCAGGGAGAGGGGGAAGATGAGCAGAGAGCAATGCTCAGGGGGCACCAGCCCCAGCCCCCGGCTGCGATGTGGGGTCCTACCCCACGGCAGCGGGGTCCGCACTGCCCATGGAGTTTGTCACAGCTCTGCTTGTTGTCACTATGATCTCCCCGTAACAGCGACTTAGCTCAGCTTAGCAGTCATCCTTTGAAAAAAAGCAGCACAATTAAAAGCACGCTAAAAGTATATTACTCCTGAGCACAGCTTTATGGCTCCAGCTACCAGCTCCAAGTGGACCCTTTCTGCTCCAATTCCACCCACTCTCATGGATAATAAGCTGCCTGCACTTAAAAAAATATAGCGAGCAAGTCTGAATGCTCTGAAGGGGACGGGTTGTCTAACCTTTAGTGCAGCTGGTGATACAGCCAGGCATGATTTATTAATATAAGGCAGTGATCTGCATGTGATGGATAATAGTAGTTCATTATAAGTCTCAAGTAAAAATTAATTGTAGCACATTGGAAAAGGTCACAACTCCCGCACTAAACTTTATAGAACCAGTCAAAATACAGTAGAACAAAATAGAAAGGTGATAAAAAATAAGTAAGTGCTCTGAAAAAGATAGATATATAGGTAGCTAGGTAGGTGGACAGACAGAGAGACGGGTAATTAGAAAGAAAGAAAGAAAGAAAGAAAAAGAAAGAAAGAAAGAAAGAAAGAAAGAAAGAAAGAAAGAAAGAAAGAAAGAAAGAAAGAAAGAAAGAAAGAAAGAAAGAAAGAAAGAAAGAAAGAAAGAAATATAGATAGATAATAGACAGACAGACAAAGTGTGTATGTGTGTATGTGCGTTATAGAGGCAGATGAGAAGGCATCCACGGTCCTGTTTTCTCTTCCACCTGCTCAGTGCCCCCCCTCCCCCAAATTCAAGATTTCTCTTACAATTACTTATTTGTTTCTCTGCATTCCTGTGACAGTCCAAAGCCAGTTCCGAGGTCCCTTTCCCCCGCACTGGGCACCACTGGGATGTGCCCAGGACCCTGCTGTGAGGGTGAGCGGGGGGTGGCTGGGGCTTTGCAATAGCAAAAGAGGATGGGGGGCAGCCGGGGGGGGGTGGGGGGAGCCGTGGGGGTCTCACACACAAGGCAGGAGACGTTTTCCAGAGCCCTGTGCCTGGGCATGTGGGCAGCAATGTCCTTCTCCAGCCACAGGAGCATCATTCAGGGGGGACAGTCTCATCCCAGTCAGGATTCACCAGCAACCCAGCTCGCACCATCGCGTCTTGCGCTTCTCTGATGCAAACACACAAGGAAAAACGCAAATTAGGGCAAATATTTACTGAAGATGCATTTGAGGTAATATTCAATTGGAACATCAGGAAGACGCGTTTGCAATTAGCATTTCACAGTTCCTGCTGCATTTGTGAGTTGTACAAGTCATCTGTTCAGAGAAGAGAAACAAGCCCAAATGAGAGGAAATGGCCTCAGGTTGGACGAGGGGAGGTTTAGATTGGTTATTAGGAAAAATTTCTTCATGGGAGGGGTTGTCAGGCATTGGAACAGGCTGCCCAGGGAAGTGGTGGAGTCGCCATCCCTGGAGGTATTTAAAAGACAGGTAGATGTGGCACTTGGGGACATGGTTTAGTGATGGACTTGGCAGTATTAGGTTTACGATTGGACTCGATGATTTAAAGGTCTGGTCCAACCTAAGTGATTCGACGATTCTATGATTTTAGAGTTAATCGACGCAGCAGGGAGGTGGGTCAGCCCGGCCCTGGCTCGGCAGGGTTTCCGCAGGACGGTTGGAGCCCCACGGCACACGCTTGTACCCGGCGTTTCTCTGCAGGGGTGCAGCCGCCAGTGCAGCGTGGGCTCCGCGATGAACGTGCTCTTCTCTCAGAGGCAGTTCAGAGCAGGAATCGGGTGTTATTTAGGAATGCCATCAGCGGCGGATGTCAGCACTGGCTTGTGAGTAGCTAATGAAAGGATAAAATTTGCTGAATAAATTATCTGTTGCATTTTTTTTCCCCCTCGGCTTTGGTGTGTTGGGATGGTGCAAGACAATAAAACTTTTATTTATGCCTGTCTGTAAGCTGGTCTCTGACAGTGGGGAGAGATGAATGATTTCCTGAATGCTGCATCGCATACTCTCCCCATGAACCCTGCTAATATTAGTTTGTCCAAACTGTAAGGCCCTGAAAATAAGAGCTGATAAATGGAAACAAAAGCAGGCGCTTGACCCTCCTGACCTGCAAGCTCCTCCAGAAGAGCCTGGCATTTCCAGCACTGGCTCCATTTGCGGAATATAGATAATGTTGCTGGGCTCTGACACAAGCATTTGAGGCTCTGCAGCACCCAGGAGTGTGGGTTCAGCCTCTGGGTTGGCTCCTTCACACCCTGGGGTTCCACTGCCCTGCTGTGCAAGCCCAGGGTGGGACGGGACAGTACCTGCTGCCCCTCAGCCACCCCCAGCGTCCCTGTCCTGCCACGGCTGCTCCCTCTCTCCGGCCAAGCGTCCCGGTGGGTAGCGGAGCTGGTTTGGTACCGAGCTCCTGCCCACAGCACTGGGAGCGGGGAACATGGTGGGCAGCGGTGCCCGTATGGGTTAAGGTCCATCCCGGCACTGTCACTGGGGCAGGCACCCCAGGGAAGGGGTGGCTTGGGACCCTCCCGCCAGCCCTGCACCCCAGGATGGTGTGTCCCCCTTTCTCCTGTCTGAATGCCCCAGAGCAGCCCCCTGACCTGGCTCAGTGTGGCACGGGGTCCCGGCAGGGCTCCTCTCGTACTCCTGTGACAGCTGTCCCCATGCGACACGCTGCCACCAAGTCCCACCATCCCCACCAGCCCCAGCCGCAGGACACGGGCACGAGCCAGCCAGGTCAGTGGCACCTTCGGACCCCGGCTGCTGGGGCTGGGGACACTCCGTTCACCAGCGACCCTCGATGGGGCTGAGCCCGCTGGTCACGGGCAGCTCTTTCACCCCGCAGAGAAGGGCACAACATCCACCAGCATCCACCAGATCTGAAGCTGGGAAACTCAGATAGGACGTGTTTTGAACCAAGGAGGGGTGTAGCTCAGCTAGGGCCGTCGTAGCCAGGAACATGCCCGATTCCCCATCGCTTCAAGTTCTCAAATCAGTGTCCCAGCACAGCACAGGCTGTAATTAAGAGGGGACACACACTCTCAAGCACTGCCAAGGTTAAGGGGTGACCTTGACAATTTTTGTAGATGATAATTTCTAAATTTGAACAATAGGTGGAGGGAAAAAAAACCCCATCTAATTAACAAAAACCACACAGCATGGTGTAGTACAAACTTTGGGGCGATTCCATCTTTCTTTTGCTTCGGTGATTTCAGAAGAACATGAACCATCCAATTACCCAATCATTTCTACACTGGCTGAGTAACAGCTAAGAAAGGGGAAAGGTCAGCACATTCCAGAGAGCAGGACTAAAATGCCTTCATTTTCTCTAATATCTGTCTGTTTAATTACTGGAACAATTGTTTGAACATTTTAATATATTAATTTAGCAGGAGGATAATTGTATGATTACAAATTCACTTTGGCCATGATAAACTGAAAAGCTGGAGCTTGCGCTAAAATGAAATACAGAATTTGTAGGAAGAAAGAAAAAAAAAAAGGAAGATGGTGTGCATTGGGTTCCCCTCCTCTCTCCCCACCAAGCAAAATGCTTTATTAATCGCAGCTTTGGACAAATCCGAAAAGCTGAGCTGGGAGGGTGCTGGTCCCACTGGGATGGGGCAGGCGATGCCCCAGGCACTGGGTTTGGGGCATCAGGAATGGCTGCAAAACACCAGGACTGAAATGGGGGAGCAACAGCTGCAAAAGCAAAGAGATTCGGGAGTTTCTCACTGAGCCTCTCAGAGGGAGTTTGATCCCGATGCTCCCGGGAAGGGGTTAGCTTCGAGTTTTTCGTTTTTTCCCCCTAAAAAGAGCCTTGCAAGCAGTGAAACATCAACACAAAGCACTCGTGTTTTGACGTTTAACAAAGCATTTCAGATTTTGTTTGAAATATTCCATATCGATATTTGCTTAATTTATAGTAAAAGTATGTAAACAGAGGTCAGCGCTGAACCCTCGTGTTTTGAAACAGCTGAAGTGAAACATCTCCGCAAGCTGAACGCTGGGGATTTATATTTACCGAAAAGGGAGATTCTCATCTCAGTCCTGTCTTGGACTGGCTGCGGTTTGCAGCATCCTTGCCCCCAAGGATGGGCAAGGCACGGTTGCGGCCACCGGGAGGGAGCGGGGACCCCAAGCCACCGCAGCCCCCCAGGCCACCGCAGCCCTCCAACCCCGCATGTCCCAAGGCAGGTTTAGCCAGAGGGTTTTTCCTGCAGCAACAGACTACCTGCACCCACCTTAGCCGGGATGGGTCCCACGATGCTCCGTGGCATCCGGCACCCGCCACGATGGTGACCTGGGGACCCATTCGGGCACGGGTTGGGGGTCCCCGGGGACTCCCCTGACCCCGTTTGTCCCAAGGAAGCTGGGGCGTCGGGTGCATCTCCCTTGCACAGCTCAGCTGGCATTTCTGCAACCACTAGCAAGAGAGAAAATTGGTCTTTAACAGCTATTCATAGAAATGTCACCAAGTGTAAACACCGGGTAACCTTTGCTTCTCTCCTCGCTCCTCGGGGAACGAGCAGCAAATTCAATAACACAGCCAGCGGTTCCTAAATGATATCACCTCCCGTTTTAAGTAAATTAGTATCAAATCCATCTGGCCTGGCGCCTTTGCCGGCCTTCAGACGGAGGCACCTCAGTCCTCCCGGGCCATTAGCAGACACTTACACAGCCCCTCGCATCCCGGGTGCCCGTGTCCCCACTTGGTCCCAGCTGCCATCCCAGCCACCGCAGGGCTCTGCTGCCACCCCTACCCAGACCCTGCACGGCTGATGGTAACAGGGACGGGGGTCCAGGCAGGGTGGGGGTTGCTCTGCTAAAGGCCACGGGGACCCAGAGGAAGGGAGATGCCTGTCCCCGCATGCCATGGGAGGTGCTGGTCCCTCCTGGCTGCCTCGCGCCCCAGCCCCGCTCATGGCAGGCAGCGTTCTTCATGCTGATGTGATTTTCAATTATCAGAGAAGTTCCCAGATTTCTGCCTTTGTCCGGTATCTTCCAAAGTATCTCATTCCAGACAACAATTATATAATCCATCCATGACAGGGCGATCAGTCACACTCTAAATTAAGCATCTCAAATAAGGATTTATTGGAATTAATCAGACAATTAATGTATGGCCATTAAATAGAGTTTATTAAAATACATCTAAGTGTATTAACTATTTAATAGGATAGATATTGGTTACGCAGTTGGCAAAAGGCTTTCCAGTCCCCCTCTCTTTTCCGAAGGCAGAGAGGCAGAACCACGGGGGCAGGATCCGGGCAGACCCCGTGGCGATGCCGCCTGCCTGCAAAACACCCCTCGCACGGCGGCTGCAGCAGCCGGGACCCGACCGGGGCTGATCTCACCCTGCGACACCTGGGGTGGCAATACCAGGGTGCTCCCCTCACCCCCCCCGATGTCCCCCAGCCCCCAGCGCCGGGGACGGGCAGGGGCAGGAACCTGAACCGTGCTGGAAAATTGATGCTGACAACCTCCGTGAGCGGTGCTGGGTGGGCACTGCTTACCCCCGGCAGATGCACGGGGGTTTTAGAGTGTTTGTTTTAATGCAGAAATAATAATAATAATAATAATAATAATAATAATAATAATAATAATAATAATAATAATAAAAGTGGAACTAAAGTGGGCTCGGCGAAAGGGGCCCAGCAAGGCTAGAGGAGCAGCTCCCAGGGGATGCTCTGCGGGAAGGCGATGGCAGGATGGATGGAGGGTGCAAACCTCAGTCCGAGCGGAAAGCAGCCCCCAGCTGCTGACCGGATCGCTTTGCAGGAATAACGGCAGCATCATTACTGCCCTAGGAGATAATTAGCAGCCTTTTAAGTAAAGCGGCAGTACGAGGGCAGAGCAGGGAGAGCCAGCACAGCACATCTGGGTTCCCTTGCAGGGCAGTGCCTGTGGGACTGCGCAGTCTCTGCCCCCCCGGCCCCCATCAACCAGAGCTCCGGCTGCATTTCTCTGGTTTACAGCTACGTGATCAACTGGCATTTCTTCCTTCCCTCTTCCCCGCCTCTCCTCTAAAGTATCTCCCAGCTACTCTGGATCATCCCACTTATACTTTGCACTTGTACAGCGCTTTACATTTGCAAAGCAGACCTTAACTAATTAATCAGATGTTAATGATTCCTCAAAGGTGCAGCAGACCAGACAGCTATCAATCCTTGCCTCTCCCTTTGTATCTCCCCCGCCTCCACAATTAGATTCCAGCAGATTTTCCTCCTACTTTGCTCTCTTTTCCCGGTGGCCTCTGGTTCGGGGAAGGACGGCGCAGCAAACATCCATCAACCCTGCGCTCATTACCGATGCATAGTAAGCAGGGTTTGGCCGCGTTTACTGCCGGTAACTCCAGCCGGGGAGCACGGGGAGGTGAAGCGGCAAGCACACACAGGCAGGCTAACAGGCATTTGGTTTAGTCGAAAAAGCCAAATCTGTTCTTAGAAAAATGATGTGTCCCAGAGACATCCCACGCTGCCCTGCCCTCAGCTCGCTTTTCCAGGTGGGAGGGAGGTGGCATTTTCTGTGTGTCCTTGGGTGCATGCTCCCAGCACTGGCAGGTCCTTGGAAGGGAGGTGTGGGTGACGCAGTGCCAACCCCATGACAATTCCGCCTGGGAAGGGACCAGGCACAGCACTGGCAGCAGGGGCAGGGGGCTGCTCCCCCTCCCTGGCTGCGGCACACCTCTCCAAACAGAAACGACCTGCCAGAAAATCCTGCAAAAACACCCAATTCCCCAAAGCAGGACCCAGCTCCTGCTGCCCTGAACCAGCAGGACACGGGTCCCATGGGACAGGGTGGGGGACCGCTGCAGAAACACCCAGCAAAGGAGTCACCATCTTCCACGGACCCCAGTGGTGGGGCCAGGGCCATCTCCAGGGATCCAGCACCGGCACAGGATTAGGCAAATCTCCTCTGCTCAGGTGCAATGTGTGATTAATCTAACCTGTGGGGCTTTGCACTTCCATCTCCTAATGAAAAAGCTGGGGAGGGGAGGAAGGGGGAAAAGGGCAAAGCAAAAATACAGATCTTTATGATATGCAAAAATATTCCAAGACAATGCAAATCAAGCAATTTAGCCTCACAGGCATTCCTCTGTGCACCGTTATTAAAAGTTCCCAGTCTGGAATTGCAATTTCTAATCACAAGCGGGATCCAGGGCAGCCGGAGCAGGAGTCGGGGCCGGGCGGCCCTGGGGGAGCACAGGCCAGGGTCAGACCCTGCCGTGCCCACGCCGTGGGCACAAGCTGTCGACAGCATTTTCCACGCAGGGACATCAAAAATTTAATTTAACGTCCCACTGCCCCGTGTCTTTATTGCGGGGCAAACACTAAAATTGTGTGGAAAGGCCAGACCCCAGGACGGGAACGGCAGGTTCCAGTTAACCACATCCCATCGTGCCTGCGTCCCAGTGAGCTTCCCCAGCCCTAAACTGGGAAGCACTGGGCTGGCTGGGGAGGACAAGGGGAGCGTGGCCTCAGAGGGGCATGCGAGGGCTAATTAGCCAGCAGCTGGGAGATATGCTGAAGGAGCATATGAAATACGTAATTATAATTACAATAATAGCAACTCCGTGAGCAGCGCAGAAGTGATGAATTCACTTCAGCAGTGGTGATACAACTTGACAGGGCTTATCACAGGGAACGTTATACCCAATTAGCAATTAACTGTGCTGCAGCCACTGCGCTGAACACCCCGCACCCAGCCATCGACTTGTGCTGGGAAAGCTTCAAATTCCCCAAATTCTTCCCAAATTCCCAAGTGAGGCCTCCCTCCTGCCACTTTCTGTGCCCTGGGATCGTGCCCCAGTGCTCGAACCGCTGGCACTTGTCCCACGATGTCCCTCACCTTGCAGGCAGCTGCCTGGCTCTGCCTGCTGCCCGTACCAACCCGAGCTGCCCCTCGTACCCCACTTTTTTCAGAGAGCCACCGTAAATGGCTCTGATCGAGGCAAAGAAGCCATGAAAAGGGTGTGAGCTTTGAAAAAAAGAAACTTGAGCTCTAAGGAAAAAGGAGAGGGAGACATCTCGGTTGAGATCCCGTGCAAGTGCTCAGCACAGAAGCAGCACTGGGTGACCCCTTCGACCTGAGTAGCAGAAACAGGATGAAATCAAATAGCAGAAAGCACAAAGTCCCGCATTCAGGGACCGGTAACGACTAAACCCTCGCCTTAACCAGTGAGCTCAGCAGCTGGAGGCACTGGGAGGAGGGGGCAGCCTGGCTGACCATAAAGGCATGCTGCTGGTCTGACACTGCTGTCCAAGGGCAGGGGCAGCTCTGGCTCCTGACACCCCCCCCCCCCATCATCATCCTGACACCCCCCCACCATCACCCACCTCCCTCTGATCTCCTCACTACAATGTTTTTCCTCCCCCCAGTGTGTTTGTAGGGGTTGTAGTCAAGCAGAGCAGTCTCACCTGTGGCAGAGTCCCACCTCCATTGAATGGGGAAGGAACCTTTTTGCTGGTCCTTCTCCCCGTGACCCTTCAGACGGATGCTGGTCCGCCCCAGCTCCCCGAGCCGTGCTTCACACACCCCCCCTCAGCCTTTCGGCACTCGCCGTGTGCCCGGGGAGCGCTTTCATCCTTACCCCAGCAGTTCAGTCTGGTCTCTGCCTTTAGAACACTTCCCTTGTGCCCCTGAACTCACTAAGAATCTTGCGATCCTTGTATTTTGAGCTTCCTTGTTTGTGCGTATTAAAATCATTTATTTAAGAAACTGGCTCCTTTTCTTTATGTATTTCCATCAGTTTTGTTTCTGAGGATACTATACCCATTCATTCTCTGAATTTCCTCTTTCTTAAAAATCCACTCTTTTCACTTTGATTTTGCTCTTTTTCCTTCAAGGAATCATGAATGCTATTGTTTCATGGCCATTCCCAGACAGCCTGCTGCCTTTGCATTCCCAGCCCATTCCTCTGTTGATTAGATCCAGAAGCGTTTCCTCTCCATTTGTATTTATACCTTCTTTACTTACAAATTGTTTGGTGCAGAGGAATGCAGCAGAGCCACGTGAAATAATCTAAAGAGCAACTGGAATGAGGAGGTGAAAGGAGAGACGGAGGAAACTCCTTTTGTGGGGTCAAAAGAAAAGTCTGAGTGTGGAAATCCCCATCCCCTGTCCCTGTCCCTGTCCCACAGCAGGACCAGGTGCCGGAGGGGCTGCACATCCCAAGCAGCCCCTGCCTGGTGACACCAAGGGGCTATCAGGGTGTCATTTCCCCATTACGTAAGCGACTAATGATGTTAGACTAATTAATAAGCAATGGAAGTGTAAACAATTGTGTCAAAGGGAATTTAATTATTGGCAATATAATATGATTGTGATTAATAGAATTAGATTCTCTAATTGCATTAGTAAAACCAAAAACTAGCTCCAGGTCACTAATTTGATTGAAATTTCCAGCTAAATGAGCTCCAGCCCTTCTCGCCTGCTGGAGGCGGGACCTGCTGGCACCTCCTGCCCTTCAGGACAAGGACCTGCAAGGACCTGCCCAGCCTGACTTTGGCTGCCGCTGCCTGGAGCAGGTCACTGGGCACGGTGGGACCCACAAGCTTCTCCCTGGCCCCATGGCAGGTACTGGCAGGCCTGCCCGTAGCCAGGCATGCAGGAACCTGCTCCGGGAGCAGGCACGGCTACCAGCAGGAAGCTGGGAATCTATCACCCGATTTCAACCTGATCACTGGACCACTCCTGGTCAGTCCAGGATGGTCCCACATTCTGCCGCTGGCTCGGGAGAGCGGTGCCACCTTCGAGGCAGGTGGAGGTGCCCTCTGCTCTGCTCCTACTGCACAAGGAAGAGAAGCATCTTCCTAATATTTTTTGATTTTGCATGTATGAGGCAGAGAGCATTTCCAAAAATTCCTGGTGCCGGTTGTTCCTGCAGCAGCTGAGAAAGCCCAGTCCAGCCCAGCCATGTGTGCAGCTTACGGAGGGCAGCAGCTCAGCTGGCTGGGCAGCAGTTCCAATTACCGATGATGAAAATATAATTATTGACTTTAATGGGAGCTGAATCCGGCCTGAAGAATCCAGGAACAATTATTCTGGGTTCCCATGTTATTAAACAGGAGCAATAGAATAGCTCCATCCCCCTGTCATGCAGACATCAGGGCTGAATAAAAGCTGAATAAAAACTGAATAAAAACTTTGTCCATTGCATTTTGTCTTCTTCTCAATGCAGGAAACGAGGCAACGGCACTTAGCAGAGCTGGACTTGGCCTGGGGTGCTGGGAGGGCACCCAGGGCAGCCCTGGTAATAGGGGTTCCTCCTCCCTGGTCTGTTCTGAACTTTTATTGTACTCGAAACAATAAAAAATTGGAGCTTGATAAAATGCCATTTGTCTCTTGTGCAAGTTTGCCTCAGCAGAAAGTTCCCATGCAGAGGTGACAACTTGCTGGGATAAGGACGACCTTTTAAGCGCAGTCTTCTCATATTGGCTTGTGAATTGTTGTAGCGTTATTCAAATTACTACGGAAAACACACAGGTAAATTAAAAATATGCATATGTACATGTAGGAATGCACGTCCCTATGCAGCTCGATGACACCTTTGCACGGATTTGCTGGCACTAGGACATGATTTTTGGTGCTTTCCCGGCACTGCAGGAAGGATTCAGCCCCGATTCACGCCATGCTGCCTCTGTGGCCATGGAAATGGGCGCAGGAGGCATCGCTGCCATCCCATGGGATGCTCCAGGCGCTGGGGCTGGCCTCCTGACCCTGCTGCCAGCTCGGGAACAGGGGGCTCTCTGCCCATGGCTTCCCGAGCTTCGAGATTTATAACTTCTGTAAAGTGTGTAAGAATTGAGACAATTTTTTAAGACGCGTATTATCCACTCGCTAAACTGTGACGGCTCTTTGTGAGCTGTAACACTCTATCGTATAAAAGCAGTATTTAGGATCTATTTTCGAATTCATATTTTCTACCACATAGAACATAATGGCTCCTTGGGAGCCAATTTAATGATTATCAGATAGATATGTTTTTAGAGTTGGTTTTTTTTTTTTTTTATTTAAGACACACATTTATTTAGAGGCCATTTTAAAAATGTGCATCATGTATCAGCTACCATGGACCGCGCCGCTGGGGCTGGTCAGTCGCAGCGCTGGGCAGGGAGGTTTTTGCTGGAGCTCAGAGGAGGTGCCGGGGTGGCATGACCCCTCCCTGCCACCGCGATTCAGTGCTCTGGCACCCAGGGGTGCCCGCTGACCTGGGGTGCTCGGAGCCCAGCAAACACGGGAGTGCAGAGAGCATCTGGACCAGGGAGAAAGGACTCAAATATTTACTTATGCTTCATGCTTTGTCCCATTCTTGCTAATTTTTTAAGGATTCTGTAGCAGCTTTCCCAACATTTCGCTATGCAATGGTCCTGATAATTTGGACTAATTACCTCCCTAGATATTTTAATTTCATCAAATGCCTTCGAACGCGTCTTCCCTGAAGCCTAAATATGTATCTCACCCCGACCCCGGGTCAGCCTCTGCTGCTCAGAGCCGTGTGAGCTTTAACCTCCAGCCCCGACCGGGAGCGTGTCTGGGTGTCACAGGCTTTGGGGTCCCCCCTCCTGCGAAACAGGACGGGAGTCACCGAGTCCTGCGAGGGGCGAACAGCCCCACATATCCTCTCGCATGTTTTCTACCCAAAGCGCTGCTGGGGGGAACCAGACCAAACAGCATTTCCCCACGCCAGCCCCAGCTGGCTCCGCTCCTGCTGTGAGCCCTGGTGCTCCAGCCCCTCTCCGTGCCTAAAATACTGCTTTAAACACCGTTTCTTTTATGTCTGACTCGTGTGATTAAAATTTGCCAGACTAATGATCCCGGTTTGCTGGTCTAATCACAGCTCTCTCTTCCCTTCCTTCCCTTCTGGCACAGGGAGGTATTTGAAGCTGTGCTGGTGGGTTTTGGTTTTTTTATTTTTTTTCCCCCATGTTCACATTAGAGTTTATTAAATTCCCATTCCAATCTTAACATATTAGGTTCCTAATCCCATTACAGCCAATTAGCCCGCTCTCCTTGTGTGAGCAGAGTGGGTGGGCTCGCAGCCCCTTTGGGGACGGGAGTTTGCAGAGCACGGGGCAGCGCGGTCCCTCCGGCCACGGGCATCCCTGCTGCGGCCAGAGGCTATGCCAGGGGTGCCATCCCCGGGAACACCGGGGTTATGTCAGTTGCTGAACTAGCAGTGTTTAAGGCAGCCGTGTTATGCATGGATTGCAGAAACAGGGATAAAAGGAGTCCCACACTTTGGGGCTGGGATGCTCCCTGAGTAACGCACGGTGCCGGTGCCACCGGGTCGCCCTCCCGTCAAGGAGCACGGCAAGCGGAGGGCAGGTAACAAGCGAAATGAGGGGACCCACTTCAAAAGGAAGGCAGAAAATCACTTTTGGGGACAAAATTTTCCTTTGTTTATAGCAAAAAAAGCAGATTTATGGGTTAATAAACATCTACAGTTGGCCTCTGAAAAAATATACTCAGGTAGACGGGAATTATTCATTCAAATTAACTATAAATTAAGATCAGCCTAATTTACGTCCATTAAAATGGAAAAGCGTATTATCTCCCATTCAAAGGAATTTGTATTTGATGCAAATAGAACAAATTCAGAAACTTTAGAAATGTTCTCTGATTGTTCATTTGCATCGTTAACCAATGTAGAATGGGACTGTGATTTAAAAATGGGAGAACAGAAGGAACAATAATTAGTTATGTAAATAATGTGGCATTCTTGTTTATAATTAGTTCAAGAATAAAATAAAATTCACGCATGTCACAGGACTAATTTTCATATGCAAATTAACAATCAAAATTATAAACGGTAATAATGCAGTTTGGGAGAATGTGGCATTTTTAATTTATTAGCCGAGGCATAAGCTAGAGCTGATTCCAGTTGACGTTGGGAGATTTCAAAGGTACCTCCGGGACAGGAAAAACGTGCAAAAAAAGAGAAAAATGAGAAAAAAGGGCAGAAGACGGTGTGGCATCCACCTGTCGGAGTTTTTCCTGAAGGGAAAAGGATGAAAAATGTGGCGGGGCTCTGGGGAGGGTGTGACCTGCCCGCATGCAGAAGCTGCCCGTGGAGGCACCATGGGTTGGGGCTGGTGGCTTTTGGGGCTGGTGGCTTTTGGGGCCGGCAGCTCAGCCCCCAGGTCCCTGCCATGGGTCTGGCCACTGACACCAGGGCCAGGCAGCCCCCGTGGCTGGATTTCATCCTGAGAATCCTCATCCTTAACCAAAAAACTGGAGGGATGGAGGAATGTTTTGAAATGCTCTCAAATTCCCACTGTCTGTAACCACCAATTTTGTCTTTCTTTTTTCCAGGAGAACATGGTAGAGAAGAAAACTGAGGCTGGAAAGCCTTTCTGCTGCAGTCTGATATTCCACTGACTGCCACAGCAACGAGGGATCTCCACCACAGTTTGCAGAGTGGGTCCCACTTGCACTGCCCGACGTCCAAGCTCATGGAAATACCCACTTCACACCATTAAAAAAGTTGGATTCCCACCCATTCTTGCCACTCCCCACTTCAGACCCTGCCATGACCAACACCAACAGCTTTCTGCAGAGACGGGAGCTTGAACCATCGCTTCCATTCCATCCTACTGTGGCCGAGGCCAGGGACATGAAGGTGACCTCAGGTTTTTCTACCTTGCTCCCATTCAAGTGACTTCATTGCGAAGCTGGTCCCCTGTGCCTCTGCCAAGGATGCAGCAGAAACATCTGTGCCACGGCCGGTGCCCTCCCTGCACGGCCCAGGGAACAGCTCGAGCTGGGGGGATCCTTCAGGATGAGCAGAGCTCTAGGAATGTAAGGGATTATTTGGTATTAATTATTAATTATGGCTTATCTTGCTTCAGAGTGTGGAACAGGAGTCAGAATCTGCATCAGGGAGGACAGGACATCTCGGGGAACAGTAATTCTTAGACTTCTTTCTTAAAATATGCTTTCCACCTCAGCTTGACACTGGAGCTGAAATCTCTCAGTGGAGCAGTGGAGCCGAGACAAGCATGTTTTATAATAAAAGCAAGTACAGTAACTTTAATTAAGGCTCCTCAGGCTGGTGCTGCTGCAGCCCTGCAGGAGGGGAGGCAGCTCGGGCTTTCCTGGGCGAGGGCTGTTGGGGTAAGGAGCTGCTTGGGGGTGTTGAGGGGATCGAGCATCCTCCTGTCTCCCCCCAGCTCCTCAGCATGGAGCCAGACCAGGTAGTGCCAGATCCTCCGGACAATGGGGTGTGAACGGGGTGAATTTGCAGCTGGGGAAAATCATAGAATCATAGAATACCAGGTTGGATCTTCAAGGATCACCTGGTCCAACCTTTCTTGGCACAAGCACGGTGTAGACAAGATGGTCCAGCACCTTGTCCAGCTGAATCTTAAAAGTGTCCCATGATGGGGAATCCACCATTTCCCTGGGGAGATTATTCCAATGGCAGATTGTTCTCATTGCGAAAAATTTTCGTCTTGTGGGCAATTGGAATCTCCCCTGGAGTAACTTGTACCCATCACCCCTCATTTTTTCCACGTGCCTCCTTGTCAAAGGAGTCTCCATCTTCCTTATGGCCTTTAAATACTGGAACATGGTGATAAGATGTCCCTGAAGCCTCTTTCCTCAAGGCTGAGAGGGGGGGCTGGATGCCAACATGGTCACCTGCAGTCAGCGTAGGGTTCAAGCCAGGGCTGATCCCAGCAGGACAAGGGCCAAGGAGAGATATTCTCTGCTGGTGAGGTAAACACCATGGAAATGCAAGTGTTTCAGGCGAACAAATGCTTTTGCCAAACCCCAACCCCTGATTTCTTAAATGAATTCTCAGAGGAAGCACATCCAGAGGTCAGCCTGTGATCCCAAGCATCCCTCTCTGCAGGGATCCCAAGGCTTTGCTCTGTGGCGGGGTGCAAGAAGCCGTTGCAACGTGGCCAGGAAGAACCAGGGACATGGGCTGGAGCCTGCAGGGGCTGCTGGGTGCCTTTCGGCCAAGGTCTGTGACTCTGCAAGGAGTCATAGAATCACAAATGGTTTGGGTTGGAAGGGACCTTAAAGGCCACCCAGTGCCACCCCCTGCCCTGGGCAGGGACACCTCCCACCAGACCAGGCTGCTCCAAGCCCCGTCCAACCTGGCCTTGAACCCCTCCAGGGATGGGGCAGCCACAGCTTCTCTGGGCAACCTGGGCCAGGGGCTCACCCCCCTCAGAGTGAAAAATTTCTTCCTGAGATCTCATCTAAATCTCCCCTCTTTCAGTTTAAAACCATTCCCCCCTCGTCCTGTGGCTCCCCTCTCTGCTCCAGAGTCCCTCCCCAGCTTTTCTGGAGCCCCTTTAGGGACTGGAAGGGGCTGGAAGGTCTCCCCGGAGCCTTCACTTCTCCAGGCTGAACCCCCCCAGCTCTCTCAGCCTGTCCCCACAGCAGAGGGGCTCCAGCCCTCCCAGCATCTCCGGGGCCTCCTCTGGCCCCTTTCGAGTCCTTCAGGCCCTGTCCCCGAGACCAGGCCGGGAGCACCAGCCCTCTCCGAAAGGCTGTAAAATGTCTCCCAGAAGACAACGTGTTTAAAACACTTGCAGAAGAAAACTGAAATCCCGTTTCTGAGCCTTGCAAACTGCCTTCCTGGAACTAAGCACTTGCAACTGTTTACTCGTGTCACTTAGGCCCTTGGTTGCCAAACCACTGACTGAACCTTTCTGTCAATCCGACACTTTTAGGGTAATTTAACTTAATAATACCTTTGTCTGCACAAGCATTTGTATCTGAAGGGTTATTACCATAGGAGTTATTTTAGGTTGGTTAATGGTATGTAGTAGATTCTAAATTGACAGAGCAGCTACGCAGGCTGCTGTTCAAAGTGTTTACCTTTCAAATCTTTCCCTCACTTTACAAAACTTACTACCCTTACCTCAAAGTGCCATCATAAATTATTAGCAATTTCCCCCCAGGTTCTCATGCATCATTAATTCTTTGTTTAGAAGGAAAAAAAAAATCAAACTGTCCAGGCCTTAATTGTTATCACTTTTAGAAGAGCCTGAAATGGGCGCGGGGCCTGTTGGTTCTGTCAGAAATTTTTGACTTATTGTAGTTGATATTTAACTCGTCGTCTCAGGGGGGTTCACAAGAAAAGGGGGAGGGGGGGAAGAAGTCTCCTTGAAAGAAGAAAGAATTATTATTGTGGGAAAAAATCAAGAATTGGGCAAGACAGCGGAGGAGCCCGGTCTCCCTTCCTGCTGCTCAGCAATGGGTTTTTGGGAAAATCTGTGGCTGCAGGCATGCAGGGAGCAGCAACACCGCAGCCCATCGCCCGGTCAGGCTGCCTGAAGCCACAGGTCCCTGGCAACCATGCGGCAAGAGAGAGGGAAAAATCGCATTTGTTGGGAGCATCCTCCATCCCTGTGAACCGCTCCCACCGCTGCCGACAGTGCCGGCTCATCACCGACGCCAGGGCTGGGGGGCTGCAGCAGCTGGCACCTCTGCATGGCATCTGGCACCTCTGCATGGCAGATGGCACCTGTGTATTGCAGTTGGCACCTCTGCACGGCAGCTGGCATCTCTGCACGGCATCTGATATCTCTGCACGGCAGCTGGCACTTCTGTATTGCAGTTGGCACCTCTGCATGGCAGCTGGCATGTCTGGATAGTGGCTGGCACCTTGGCACAGCCCTGTCACCAAAGCCAAGGCTGGGCAGCTGCAGTGGCCGGCACCTCTGCATGGTGGCCAGCACCTCTGCATGGTCACTGCTACCTCTACATGGCAGATGGCACCTCTGCACGGCAGTTGGCACCTCTCCATTGTAGTTGGCAACTCTGCATGGCAGCTGGCATGTCTGGACAGTGGCTAGCACCTTGGCACAACCCTGTCACCAAAGCCAAGGCTGGGGGGCTGCAGTGGCTGGCACCTCTGCATGGTCACTGGCACCCTTGCATGACAGCTGGCACCTCTGCACAGCAGCTGGCATCTCTCCATTGTAGTTGGCACCTCTGCATGGTGGCTGGCACCTCTGCACGGTCACTGGCACTCCTGCACAGTGGCTGGCACCTCACAGGCATCCCGCAGTGGCTACAGCAGGAGGGAGGGGGCTGCACCCACCCCGCCGCGCATCCCCTTTCCCATTCCCTAGAGAACCGCAGTTGAGCCCTGCCTTGCCTGGAGCCCAGCAGGCAGCACAACCCTCCCGCCTTCCCCCTGCCTGAGTGTTATTTTTGGGTAAGAGTCCCATTAACGGCAGCGGGGAGGGCAGCGAGGGCTGTCGCTGCGCCAGGGCTGCCACCTTCCTGGCGCTGCCGCTGCCCCGTAACCTCCGCCGGGTCCCCTCGCTGCCGCCCAGCCGCCCCTCAGGCCAGGTGACCTTGAGGTGGCTTTGCTCTTTGGCTCAGCTGCAGTGGGAAGATTAAATTCTGCTCCTGTCCTGGGAATTTGATGATAAAAAGTCCTTTCTAGACAGAATCCAGATAATGAACAGCTCCCTGGCTTCGCAGGGGAAGAGGGAGTGTGGAGTTATTACTGCATTAAAAAATCTCCAAAGTCAACTAAATTCACCACAGAAGCCGAGAACCAGAATTCTTCTTCATTACAGCAGGGTAGTGCATTAAACATTATAAATAATGCTATGCTAATTGCCAGATGGGCAGAGTGGATGGCTGAGGGCTTTGTGGTGGGTGTGCTGATCCTGGAGCAGAAACCGGCTCTTCGCTCACCCTCCTCCCCCCATCTCCATCCCTCTGCTCCACTGCAGCCGGAGAGGGATTTGTTCGGTAGGGAAACATACTTCCAGTGCACATCAAAAATACACGCTTCAAACCATCAGAGGGGGTTTGACGCCACGTGTTCATCACCAGTCCATGTGGTGGGACGCAGTACTGGGTCAGGAACGTTTTCCAGCCCTGTCCTGCCAGAGCGGGCGATGCCTCCCAGGCTGCGCAGGGAAGGAGATCTCCCTCCACCATGGGGCTAGTGAGCAGAGGATTCGCCGGCCACCTCTGCTGCTGGCTGCCAGAGTGGTGGCACAGGTTTTCTCCAAAGTGTTTTCCCCATAGTGTTCTCCAGAAGTAGTTTTTTTTAAATATTAGATGCAACAAGATAAGAGAAACCTGTGAGCCCTCGGGCGCTGGAGTCTCCATCAGCAAAGGCAGCGGCGAGGCCAGCGGTGCTGCACGGTTGTGACGGGGAGGGAAGGAGGTTATGCTGGGAAGAGCCATGTGTTTGTGTCTTCCAGCCTTGCGGAGTATCTCCAGGGGCTGCACTTCAGCCTAATGCAGGACAACAAGGAATCCCGCCGGTGTGGCCAGGCTTTGCGGGGACTGAAGGGACCTCAAGATTCACGGCACCGCCGCTGGTGTATTAATGAGGCCGAGGGAAGAATGTGGTGACCTCAGCCAAGTACCCTGTTAAAGGCACGCTCAGATGTGGCAGCTCAGGACCAAAACTCAGGATGTGGTCCTTTGCCTTGTGTCACCAGGATGTCACTGGCGGGGGACTTGCTGCCTGGCAGTTCAGGGTCGGCCACGGCAGGGGCACAAGTTTCACGGGTATCCTGGGGCTGAGCTGGTGTTTAGGTATAAATACTGTGTTTTAATTACCCAGGACGAAAGAAAGGACAGGCCAAGATACAGAATAGCCGCAATAAACAAAGCTGTGGCATGTCTCTGGTATTAGTCATAGGCAAACAGGGAAGCGGAACATATATCTGGGAAGGATTCGGGCTATCCACTAATTAAAAAAGCCTCTGACTGCTGGAGACACTGTTAATTCACAGACAGTGTAGTCCCCGTGGACCGTGTTTAGGGTAAAAAAGGATTTACACCTCGTGGAAAGTTATTCTTTTTACAAAGACTGCGCTTAATCGGAATTTTTCACAGGAGTTTGTTGAATAAAAAAGGAACTGAGTCTCTGATGGAAAGCCTTTGGCTTTCCTCCTCTTGCTTGCATTTAGTTAAAGCCGTAGCACCTCTCCTGCAGACACAGCTCACGCTAACTTTCATTTTTCCTTACAGGGTGTCACACAGCCCAATGCCTCTGCTGCCATGATGTCGCTGTGGTCACTCCTGAACTCCAAGTCAAACTGTTTGGACCAGGTCAATAGATTTTATGTTCCTCTGGCTGGTCCAAGGGCATGGTATGAAGCCAGCATCTTACAGCCCTCGCCTGCTCTCCCTGATGAATTGTTTTCTGGGAGATGGGAGTGATGCAGGAAGATGCCTGGTGGTCTCATCGCCTTCCCTTCAGTGAGGGCTATTTAGGGATGGTAGACACTTCCAGCGCTAAGATGCTTTCTGACCTTCAAAAACATCATCGCAAAATTGCCAGAAAACAATCCAGCGGGCGTGCGGAGCCAAAGCAGAAGCTGGAGGTTCACCCATCACCGCGCGCTGCCGCAGGACGGCTCTGACAGCCCAGAATAAAAGCAGAAATAGCAATTTCTCACCGAAGATCTCACCTGACATCTCTCTGACCTGTAAGCAGCAGGGACTCTCCGCACACAGGTACCGCCTGTTTGTTTGCTGTTGCTTTGGCTGACACTGCTGATTAGAGAAGACAGCCAGGCAGGCGGACATAGCGCGCGGAGGCGGCCGCTCCGGCCAGGGATTGGGATGCCTCCTCCTGACCCCAAACCTGAGTGCTATTGCCCTGCATCTGCAGCTAAATAAACGAAGTAAATCATCCTGGCAGATAGATAATTAAATAATTATCAGCCACTTAATAACAAGGAGTGGGTGTTCAGAATTAGCATATTAGACAGTGTCTTTAAGGGCTAATTGTTGCATTACATCAGAGTTACTCATTCATTATTCTTGTCATTTCGGGTGATAATTTGCACTTTAGGAGACAGAGACAATTTTAGCAGGCAATTAGAGACATGTCAGGCTTGGCCTAGTGAGTTACTGTCACAATTATTGCATTTTTTCCGGTGTCCTCATTTGCAGGAGTGTATTTAAGGGCAGTCTACTAATTTCATGGTTAGGCGAAACAGGCACCGACGCCAGGAGAGGCAGCCTGGGATGGAACAAAACCCCATTTCCCAGCGCCGGCCCGGGGGGGCGGCTGCTGCTGCTGAGCTCCGGTGCTGACACGGGCGGGCTGGGGAGAGGGCTACTGCTTTTGCACGGAAAAAGAAAACAAAAGACGAAGAGGGCTTTCTACATTGCTAATGGAAACACTTTTACGTTTGGGCTCCCATGCAGTCTTTGAAAACCCAGTCCCACACGACACCCGCTGCCACGAGGAGCGGTTTGTGTTGAAGAGCCGTTGCCCCTTCTTCACCCCGCGCCGCTGATGGACACGGGCATCCCCCTGTGGCATACGTGAGCAATGAGGGGATAAGGGGATATTGTCCCAGTTTTTTGGCACCTTTGGCTACCTGGAGCAGATCTCAGCTTAGTTAGGTGCGCTACAGCCGCTCGGGGACGGGTGACGGGTGCTGAGATGGGTGGGATGCACCTAACGGGGTTTGGGCCACAGGCTGCACCCAGGCAGTAAGAGAAGGGCACGGGAATTAATCTCCGAAATGTGCTCTCAGAAACTTGGCGCCCAGTTTGGACCTTTCGGTGAAGCTCAGTGAGATAGTCGCAGCCAGGGCTGCTACAAACGGGCTGCGTGTGGGATGGAAATGCCCGAATCCATTACCACAAGGCAGGGGAGCAGAGCTCCATGGAAACTCTTTGAACAGACCTCGCTTTGCTTTTCCCCTGCACGATGCCGGGCGAGACAAATCTTCACCAGCCCACGAGCACGGTCCTGAGCTGGTGCGGAGCTCGGAGGGGGCTGAGATGCTGCCAGCGCCTCGAGATGCCTCCGGGGGCGAGGATGCTCCAGGAGCACGAGGCTGGAGTAAGACCTCATGGTCTTACCCTCTCCAGCACCTGAATCCCACCGCTTATCTAGGGATCCGGTGAGCGCTTTCAGCATCTCCATGGGAAAGCCCTTGGGATGTAGCACCCCAAACGGAGCGGCTGCAGGCGCAGGTGTGGCAGGAGCTGGGACACTTCCAGCAAACTCCGAGGAGAAAGAAGTTCCCCCGGAAAAGCAGCACATCTGCATATCAAACAGACGCAAATGGTATCGTTGCTTTATCAGTTCGACTAAACGTAACGATGCGCCCCATGATTCGGCAGACCAGCCGAGCCTGAGAATTATGACAAGGTTTAAATATTTCTTAAACTACAATTGAAAGGAAAAACTAGATCTGTAACAGATGCACCTTGGGATACATGCATTATAAGGGTATATACAGTCAAATAGAGTTAATTAAGCTAAAACCACAGTAAATCTGCCAGACCCATATTAACACTATAGTCAAAATTGTGGAAAATATAGTATTTTCTATAATAAATCCTGTTCTGTTACAGATTTATGTTGGCATCTGCATAGTTACCATAGTTTTACAATAATCATTGATCAATCAAAGTTTTATGACAAAACTATAATTTTACTGTGTTTCTTTCTTACTTAGTTTCCTAGTTTGCTTAATTCCCAGAATGCAATATAGTAAATCTTTTGATCTGAGATATTAAGTAGATAATAAGAATGCCATGTAAGATTTGCTTATATTTTAAACTGTCTTTACAAATGATTTATAATTAGGACCAAATCTAAGACAAAACATTATTAAAGTCAAAACCCACCATAAATTACTAGAGTTTGCTTACGCCTGTAGTAATTTATTAGGGTTTTACTACAGTATTTTCTCTGGTGATATCCAAAGCTTTATATGTCATAAATGGAAAATACGAGTTTGTAAACCATACAGAAAACAGGAATGATCCCCAGTGACCTGAGATGACAAACTCGTACTCTGATGTAACGTCAAAATCATTTTGCAGTGGAAATATAATGGTACCGCTAATACAATTGTGCCAGACCCAAAATGCAGCTTTCTTTGTAAAAATTAAATCTTTATTTATATGCTTTTTTAAGTTCTCCCATTTACAGAAGGAATATAACCTGGGCCGGCTGAGGGAGATGCTCCGTTTGTGTTTCCTGGCATCGCACAGAGAGCTCCACTGTGGGAAACGCTCAGGGTCCAGCGGCGACTGCAGCGCCCAGGGCACGGCACAGGGCTGTTCTGAGCATTATCTGTGGGCATCCTTCAGTCTGCTGGGCGGGTACAAGATGTTCTCAATTAGCCACATACAGGTAGCCTTTTTTTTTTTTTAAGTATTAATGTGTGAGTGACTTTGCTGCAAGTGAAATTCTCTGTTTGCAATGATAATTCTGTGAGCATCTCCATAACACGCTTTCCAAAAGCCCTGCTGTGTGCCTGCCTGGGCTAAGCTGGACCGCGGGTGATGGAGCCCACATCATCTTTAGCCGCCTGGGTTTTGGCAGCAGCAGCAGCAGAACATCCGCCCCTCCTCACACTGGTTCCAGTCTACCTGCCTAAATCCCACCCCAAGGCACAGGGAGCACGGGGACAAGCAGCAGGGTGAGGGCAGGGATGGCAGCGGCGCCGTGGCTCCCATGGAAAGCAGAAGAACTGGGCGGATTTACCCCAGAGAGGAGATGGATCCTGGGCTCAGGGATGGGGAGCTGCCCAAAAAGTAACCAAACATTTAATTTTCCGCTGTGGTCTTGCCACAAATGACGCCGCTCCCTGGCACTGGGCAGTGCTCACAGGTGGCATCACCGGGCAGGCGCAGGCAGCGGCACAGGGCACTGTTGGTGCCTGCAGGCAGCAGTGGAGGAGTCCATTGTACATAAGGATGGAAACTAGATGTGGTGGGAGATCTCAGCTCACCACTCGGCTGCTGGAGAGGCCAGCCAGAGAGAGCGGAGAGACGAGTCCCTGTTCGTTTCATTAAAAAGCTCCTTCCTCATCCTTCGCAGCAAGCTGTAAACAGCAGAAACGAAACCTGTGGCCAATTCAGTTGTCTGTTGAAACAGAGGAAAATAATAAAAATTAAATTAAATGAAATGAAATAAAATGAGATAGTAAATTAAAATAAAATACATAAATCAAAAAATATTAAAATAAAATAAAATATTAAAATAAAGTAAATTAAATTAAAATAAAATAAAATAATATAAAAAAATAATAAAATAAAGTAAACCAAAATAAAATAATAAAATAAAATAAACCAAAATAAAATAGAAAAATAACAGATAAGAAGACAAAGACGAGTTATTGCGAAAGCTGCACAGGCGCATTGTTCTGGCCGTCTCTCAGGCTGCACTGTCTCTGCTCCTCCATCTGCGATACCATCAGAAGGCACTGATTGAATTGCAGGTTTGTTATCAGTCTCTCGCCATCCATCACCCCCAGATAATCCTTTAGCTCCGACATCAGGCAGTGCCGATCTCTGTTCTACACCTGGCGCGACGAGCCCGGGATGCTCTCAGAAGCCACGGAGATTATTTTAGGGAAATCACTCTGCAGGCGCCTGAGCAGCAACTGCTGCAGGAACTTCCCTTCCCATCGAGGACAGCACTAAAAAGGCAGAGATTTGGCCTGAAAACTATTTTTATTCCTGAGAATAATCATTGGTGCCTCGTCCGATGTGTTTCATGAGATGGATGTATAAATTAAAGTCTATTTCATAACACCGATATAACCTGCAAAGCTTACTCCTAGGTTTTGCCAAGGTGTGGATGCTCAGAACAACAATCCGAATTAAACGACGGTGCAAGCTGAAAGTAACTTAATTAACTTGCACTAAACTCATTTGTGGACGCTCGTTCAGAATTGAAATCCTGTTAATTAGGTTTAGCTCAACTTACCAGCACCTTAATTCAAAATAACATTTTCACTGCAGGAGGGCATTTAATGAGGTTCAGCTAATCCACTGCAAATTCACACCTGAAATTAATTCTAATTAAATTTCCTGAGCAACCCTAGAAAAGCAGGACCAAATGCAGTGGGTCTGTTGTACCTGTGTGGCTGGGAAGTGCGGGTGGGTGCTGGGCCCCGCTGAGCCCCCCCGGGAAGGTTGCAGGACCCGCTTAGCCCCCATCGACCGGGCACTGGCGCTGCGGGCAGGGGAAATTCAGCTTTATTGCAACTGGGATATTTTTGCAGAGACATGACATTTTGTAGAGGAAAACTGGAAAGTGATTCATGCCAAACCACTCTGTTACCAAAACACTGGATTGCATTACAGCAGCGTTATCATCTATCTTTTACACGACCGCGCGCATGTGGTAGTGTTGGGACTTTACCTGAGGGGATGATTCACTGTCATCCATGCAAAATGGTTCGACATTCCTGGGCTGAAACGGCAAACTTCTGCTGAGTTCCAAAGTTTAATATTGCGTGCCAGTATAACTTTGATTCTTTTTTTTTCACAATATATTTCCAATAGATAAAAGATTTTATTCTGACAAAACCTTCTTACGAGTCATTGCTAGCAGCTTCATTGTTCTTCGTTTTTTCTTTACAGTGTTTGTCCTTGTTTGTCCAGTATTCAATCAATTCTGCCCTGATTTAGGGCTTCCCATTCAGTTCTCACCTTCTTGCTCCTCAATGCAGGGAATTATTTTCCGTGTGGACCGTGTTCACTCCAGCTCAGGTGATAAAGCTCCCAGGAACCAGAACTTCTGAATTCAGCCCTGAATGGAGATTTTGTTGGGTGTTTTGGGGATGCCTGAAGCCAAGCAGGACTGGTGCTCAGTGCTTGGGTGGGTGGTGCCCAGCTGGGTAGCACCAGGAGGGTGCCCAGCTGGAGACAGCTTACAGACCGGCGGGGGTGAGGTTAGAAAGGAGAAATAGGAGCCACACTTTATGCTGAGGGCACCTTGGAAGCCATGGTGGAGATAGGCAGCATCCCGGGGCAGCGGAGGAGGATGCGTGCAAAGGCACCGCAGCAAAAGTGAGAGCTCCGGGATGCCTGCAGCAGAGGGGTGGTGGATCCAGCCTTGGTGGTCATTGCAAATGTATTACAAACTGAAATACCTATTATTTTATTGGCAGAGGGGGACATCTCAGCCCCTCCTACAAGCATGAAGCCCAGGGCAAGGCATGTGCTCTCCAAAAGGAGACTCTGGGTGGGAAAGCACAGCCAGGGTGAGCACAGCCTGGATGCCAACACGGGACTCAGTCTGTGCGCCGACAGCCAAATAGAATCATAGAATCACAGAATCATAGAATTGTCTCGGTTGGAAGGGACCTTTCAGACCATTGAGTCCAACCACCAACCTAACTCTGACAAAAACCACCACTAACCCACGTCCCTCAGCACCGCATCTGCCTGGCTTTTAAATCCCTCCAGAGATGGTGCCTCAACCACTTCCCTGGGCAGCCTGTTCCAATGCTTGACATCCCTTTCAGTGAAGAAATTTTTCCTAATATCCAACCTAAACCTCCCCTGGCGTAACTTGAGGCTGTTTCCTCTTGTCCCATCACCTGTTCCTTGGGAGCAGAGACCGACTGCCCCTGGCTGCCCCCTCCTTTCAGGGGGTTGTAGGGAGCGAGAAGGTCTCCCCTCAACCCCCTTTTCTCCAGGCTGACCACCCCCAGCTCCCTCAGCCGCTCCTCACCAGACTTGTGCTCCAGACCCCTCACCAGCTCCGTTGCCCTTCTCTGGACCTGCTCCAGCACCTCAATGGCTTTCTTGTGGTCAGGGGCCCAAAACTGGACACAGCCCTTGAGGAGGGTCCTCACCAGTGCCCAGTACAGGGGGATGATCACTGCCCTAGTCCTACACACCGCGCTGTTCCTGATACAGGAACACACCAAATACATACACCAAGTGCACCATAACCGTGGCCAACCCCCCGCGGCCTGTGTGGATGAAAGCTCCTGTTCCACTGGTCCACGATGTGCCGCATCCCCATCCCACCATGACCATCCCCACGGGACCCTCTGCCCTTGCGCTGGCTCCAGCCCCACTGCCCGAAGGACAGCAGCACCATGCCCTCGTCCCTTATTGACGGGCCCTTTGATGGCCACGCTCGGTGCAAGCAACGCTCTCCTGGTCCTTACCCTTTTGTAGGGAGGAGAGGGAAGAGGAGCCTACACTGCAATATAGACTTATGCAGATTACGCCATTAAATTTTTATGTGAATTCAAAAAATTCAGTGTTGACTTCATGACGCAAATAGGTATGAAAATTCTGGTGAGCACGCTCATTGTTACAGAAATCAAATGGCTGAACAGCCACTAATGAGGCAGACAAGAAGCTTCACTCATCCTCTGAGGATTTGAAGGCAAGAAGAGAAGAAGGAGCGCATTACATTATTCATGCTGCCTTGTTTGAGTTTCAAATCATAGCAAGTCACAGCGAAGGGGGATTTGGGATGTGCCGGTGACCTGCTCGGCTCGGGGAGGTGTGTGTGGGGGGCTTTAAAAGTCCTGTTGCCTATTTGACAACCGCTCACTGCAAACACGGCTCTTACATGGCCGAGATCTCCCTTCCTGCGTGGATCCCGTCTGGGCAGTGCAAGGGGAGAGGGGGCTCCCCAGGACCCCCTCCCCTGTGACATGCAGTGGGATGCCCCCAGGATGCGGGAGATGCAATGACAGCATCCTTAGGTGCTGCTGCCCATTGATTGCCGGGCGCTGCCCACCCACAGGACCCGGCAGCACAGAGCAGGGCACCCAGCTGGAGCTGCGCTGTCTCACCGCCGCCACAGCACCCACCGCCATCGCTCTTCGGGTCTTGCAGCAGCTCCAGCCGCCGCTTCGGCAGGGCACAGGCACCGAGCAGAGCCAGCTCGGCTCGGCAGAGGAGGGGTCTGCACCACTCGCAGCGCCTGACAGCGAGAAGCACGCAAAGCGGCTGCGCTGTCACCCCTGGAGCACCCAAACCCCCACGCCTGCCACGGGGGGAGCACCCAGAGCTCTCCCCGTGCTCCGCGCAGCATCCCGCAGGGGCAGGCGTGCCGCATTACTAACTGTTTCAAGCACACCGTGCTCTGCTGCAACAGGCGCGGAATCTTGTTTAGAGGGAAAAAAATAAAAGGGAAAACAAGGGAAAATAATTGATCCGAGGAGAGGCGTAGGCAAGCATTCCATAAAGCAGGGATGAGGCATGCAGTGTAACTGTTGACCAAACACTCGCGACTAATAAACAGATTCCCTGAGTACTTCTGCATTTTGTAATTATTACTTACCCATAAAAATCCCTTCTCCCTCCTGCCAACATTATCTTAGTAAACTTTATGAGTGCTCATGAGGTTAATGCAGAGCCGTAAATCTGCAACGGGTCGAAGGAGTGAGAAGGAGAGGAAGTGTTCGTAAATCTGTTGGAATGGCTCCAGTTTGTTTATTTAATAAAATACTGTTTCATAAAAAGGCAGGCGGGCTCCCGTGGGGGCCGTGCCGCCCGCTCAGCTGCTCCCAGCGGGCAGGGGGACGCGAGGGGCTGTGGTCACCCAGCCTGTCCATCCGTCTGTCCATCCGATGGACCATGCTGCCCCAGCACTGCTCGCTTTAACAGCATCCTTTGATGGTTGGATTCAGTACTTAAATTGTGCGTCCTGGCCACCGCCACCACCCAGGGCCACCAACCAGTGGCAGTGAGGTGGCCCGGCAGCCCATGAACCCACCTCCAGCAGCGATGCTGTGCTGCAGACAGCGTTAGGGGCATTGGGACCACGGTCTCGGGTCCCTTGGCATGGCCAACGCGGGGTTAAACTCCCTCCCAAACACTCCAGGTCAGGGTATATTTGTTTGGATTTTACATTGGAATTTGAAATCCACGGCTACAAAGAAACATTTATTTTCTTGCCCTTCAATGATCAAACAAGTGGCGCCGAGGCACAAGGAAGCGGAGTTTCCATTACTAGAGCTGTTTTCTTTTTGCTGTAAAATATCAAATATTTTGACATTTCCATCAGACTTTTCTTTGTATCAAAGCTTTAATGGCAGAATAATCTCAAGGCTTTTAGACTTCATAGGTTTTTATATTTCTGAGCACTCCTGACTTTATAAGGGGACACTTCTGAAGGTACATGTTATTCCTTTCTCGAAGACCAAAGAAAAGGTAATAAAAACAAGAGCCTTGTGAAGGCTGCAGGGGAAGGGGGGTGCTGGGGCTCAACATCCATCCCCTCTCCCAGAAGCGGGATGCTCCTTCCCAGAGCTTCGCAGCGCCGGCGGGGGGTGGGGGAAGAATTGCCATCCCTCCTCCAGTTGACAGGTGGGGAGATGAACACCACGGCATCATCATCACCCGCGTCGTGTTTGCAAGATGGAAGGAGTGCATCACTTACAGGCAAAATCCATCACGATGCACCCAACTGTCTGGGGAGTGAAACCGGCTGCTTCTTCAGCAAGTCCCTGAGGCAAAGCTCTTGTCTGGGTCCTGTCCCAGCCTGACGGGGTACTAATATGTGTGGTGTCGGGGCAAGATGCCTCCAAATGCCGGTTGGGGCACCCTGGGAGGTCACTCTGCCTCTGGGCCAGCGGTGCCAGCATCCCCCTCCTGCCCCGAGGTGGGTCCCCTCGCCGGGGGCTGCCACCCAGCCTTCCCTCTAACCCCGGGAAAGATGCATGGCCGTATGACTGACGTGTTTTCCTCTCTCTAGTGTTTTAATCAATAAATACCTCTAATCATCGGAATTTCAGGGATAATCCGCACTCTGCTAGCCCTTTTGCGTGAAGGAGGGGGCCGGGGGGGGGAGCTCTCCCCTGCTCGCAGGGCAGCGTGTCGGCGGGTTCCATGCCATTCCTGACAGCCTCACGGGCAATTTCCAGTCAGGGACTGGAGGGGATCCCCCAGCAGGTCTGTAGCATCTGTGAGTGGCAGATTATGGGGGATTTATTCTGGTTTAGCTGTTCTACCCACTTATCCCCAGCCCTGCTGTGTCCACCTCAACCCAGGCATCCCCTCGCCACCAGCTGCCCTGACCCAGGGATGGTCCCGGCTGCTGTTTGACAGAGGGGCTCATTTTTGAGGTCAGACTCACTGGCCCGCAGTTGACTCTATCGCATTTTTCACCATTATTCAGTGTAGCACGCTCGTTACCCGCTAGCTGAGTGATATCACCCCCACCATTAATCCCTGACGGGGATCGTCCCTCTCCGGCGCAGCTCCTGCAGCGTTCGCAGTCCGGGGAAGCAGCCCCCTGCCTGCAGTCCTGCCTGGCCCTGCCTGCACCAGGACCAGCTCATTTTCTGGAATATATTCATTGCTGAAACCAGAACCCAAACCAGACCTAACAGTGAGCAGTCGCTGTTCGGTGGGGCCGATGCTCCTGCCCACCCCTGTGGTCAGAAGTGCCGTTTGCTCTCCAGCCTGCCCTGTGGTATCGCTGTCTTTCCCCGGGATCTTTATTTCTTCAGTCTCCCAGGGGTTTCTGTCCATAGCTGGATCTCACCAGGGATCAGCGAGTGATGCCCAGCGTGGGCCGATGTCTCCAGATTGATCCAGACCCAAACAATTCTGTTCTGTGCCTTACTCCCTGCAGCATTCTACCTTGGTGATGCCCGCGTGCCCTCATTGCCTTTAGTTTTATTTGTGTTTTCCCTGGACAGAATAGTCTGTCAAGTACACACTCCCAGTCACGACAGCCGTCTTCCCCTTTTTTCTATTTCTTCTTCATTTTCCCATTCCCGTTTGTCACAACACGCTCTGGAAATCCTGCCCCTCCCTTCGCGCCCCCTGCGAGAGCGAGGGGTGGCAGGGAGCGGAGGATGCTCAGGCAGGGAGGCGCTGGGCAGCGAGGGGATCGGGAACCGGCGAAACGGGTGCAGGAGGGAGACGGATGAGATTGCTGTTGCCATGGCAACGGGGGGGGACACAGGGGTGCTGTGGGCACTGGTGCAAGCCCGTCGTCTGGTCCAGCCCTTTCTCACCCAGCACCCAGGTGAGGGTCGGGACCTGCGCATCCCGAGGGGAATCGGACCGAGTTGGATGGGGATGGACTGAGGGGACATCAGTGAGCCTGCGAGTGGCCAGCACTGGCCACCTGGGGACCAGCCAGGCTTTGCCACAGAAGCCATTTCCCACGGGTGGCCACGCTGCCACCGGCCCAGCTCTGCCACACACGGCTGGGAGCAAAAGGGGAACGAATGACGAAGCCCCTCCAGACAGGACTCCATTTTATGGTCACATGTAAATGTCTTCCCAGAGCAAAATTGCTTTGAAGTTGGTGTTTATCTCACTTTGATAACAATCTGCTTAATGTCTTGTGTCAAAGCAATTTGCGTGTAATTACCTTTTTTTTTTTTTTTTTTTTTAAATAATAGGTATTTTAATTGCTGCAGAGTTGCCGATCTGCAGCTCTTGCACTAGCACGGCTGGAGGTAGATGCTTGGCACCCTCGGGCATCCCAGACCCTGTCTTCCTGGAGAAGGGTGAGCATCACCTGCTGTACGTCGTGGCACCACGTTTCCTGGGAATCACTCCCTGTTCCGTGTGTTTTCCAGGCATTCCTCTTCTTCCCCTGCCTGCCTTCCTCCCCTCAGCCTCCTCTCCCTCCCAGCCCTCCACCTTCCTGCCTGTTCTTGGGCCGTTTGGACTCTATTTCTCTTGCCTGTTTACGAATGTGTTCAGTTTCTCCTTTCCCATTTGTTTCCTCTAGACATCAATTTTTCATGCTGGATAGCTGAGGATAATTAATTAATGATTCATAGAAACACTGTGGCTATAATACATAATTAGAGGATGGTTCATAACCTGTTGCGGAGGCAGTTATCAGTAATTTCAGAATAATTAAGAGATGTTTTTTAGCACATTTCAAAAGCCCTTACAGAATCAAGTGGATGGACTAATTTATTTCTGTATAAAACTCGAGGACACACCTCAGTGGAGCACGTACCAGCATTTCCCATCTCCTTTGCGGTCCTGCAGTGCTCTGCGGGCTGGGGACCAGGGCTGGACCCCAGCCTGGTGGGACCCTCCTGCTTCAACCAGGGCATCAACGCAACAGAAAGGTCCCCCCTTTCCTGTCCATGTCCCCCCTCCCCAGTTCCCTCTTCCCAGAGGGGCTCTGGAATGGAACTGGACCACGGCAGCTTGGCTTGGGGTATGGCTTCAGCATCTCGCTGCCAGGCTGGTATTTTTTTCAACATGAAGAGTGACAATTAACATAAATAATGTGACTGTTACATTTGCAGTAATTTAACCCGTCTTTAGTTTTGTCATTTAGAAATCTACAAAAAAAAAAAAAATATCAAAGAGCGGCTGCTGGGTTGTTTTCAAAGGAAAACAATCAAATTTCTGTCTTATGTCACAAGTGATGAGCAGGTCTGAGTGAACAATTCGGGAAAATCTCAAATAATTTGTGGAAGGTTTTGAAAAGGAACCCTCTGCTCCGCGCCGTACGGCAGCCGTGGGTGCCAGCACTGATCCGGGCTCTCTGCTTCCCGCGGGAGGGACCCACAGGGTCCCCTCACCGAGGTTCCTCTCAGGAGCATCCTTCAGTAAAGCACGTACCATATTGTACGAGATGCCATTTTGAAGCTTTCTAAGTGCGATAGATACTCCAATAATTATAGACAGATTAAACAAAGACAGCTCTCAACAGGGAGGAATTACGGGTAAGAAAGATCCCGACAAGAAAATGACAATGAAGAGTGGCCCAACAAGAGTTATTCAAGATTAATAACTTTGTTATTGGAGGCATTTCTTCCGTACGTAAGGGCATACATAAATACACTTGGAAGCTTCCAGATGGCCGCTCCAAGAGCTGAATTCATCACACCGTTATTAGTTTTGTCAGCGTGTTCCAGCCATGAACCCGGCCAGAAAACCACCACGGGGGCTGCCTGGGTCGGGCGGTGAGGTGGGGGGGGCGGGTGTGCGGGCGAGGGGGGCAATATTTGTCCCTAAAGGCGGGAGGTGGCTCTGTCACCCCGGCGGGCGCACGGGAGGGACGCGGTCCCGCAGTGCCACAGCGACGCCGGCCCGGGGACGCCGCCTCCCTCCTGCCCTGCACCGAAGCACCCGAATACGCCCCGTTCCTGCCCGCTCCCCCCGCGGCCGGGCCCCCACCGATGCAGGCTTAGCTCCGGTCATCGCGATTAGCTCTGGAGAGCCCCGGATTTCTGCTTTCCTCCGCTCACGGTGATGGTGATTTCAGAGGACTCTCAAGGGCAGGCAGGAGCAGGAGCACCGGTGGCGGGGGCGGGGGACGAGCTGGGAAAGCCACCAGAGGGGGACGATGGGCCAGCGCTGCCCGAGCATCCCCCCCCGCCAGCCCCCAACATCAGCACCGACCCCAGCAAAGACAGACCCAGAGGTGAAACCCTCCCTCTTTTCCCGTCATTACAGCCGCTAAACTGTTTCGCTCCTCACATCTTCCCCACCTAAGGTGATTAGATTTTTTTCCTCTTTTTCTTTTTCCCCTTTCCCCCCTCCCCCCCCGCTTTTTTTTTTTTCTTCCAGTACCGCAGGGTGTTAAAACCAGTCTTCCTATTAGGGGCTAGACATATTCAGAGCCTTAATGATAGATTAAATACCAAATACCTTAACATTTGAAAAATGACATTTATTATACAGAGTTGTAAATAGAGAAAAAAAATGACAATAGAACACAGTGTAGATCTTACATAAACTGCACCAGTTCTGTGTAATGACTATGATAATGTCAGTGCTAACAAGCAGATAATTGGCATCACTGAGATAATTTTTGGCACCTTATGCAGAGGGGAAACTGCTCTGCATAATTATTTTACCTAGGAATATTCTTCATTTAACAGGTCTATTTGCATAACGGTTGGAACTTTTTAAGCTATAAAGGGTGTTTAATATGTTGATTTGTTTTATCCACGAAACAATTGTTTATTCATGAGAACTGGCACCTGAGGACTTTAGTAATTAAGCCACAGTGACCCAGTTGGAAGCAGCAGCCTTTTATTGGATTTACAGGTCCGAGCGGAGGCAGGATTAGCAGACCACTCACAAACACCTAACAGGCTTTTATAGACGTTGTAAAACTGAGTCATTCTCTGTAGTAAAACTTTATTTCTTTAACTTTTACAAAGTTGATAAGTTTAGTGTTTCACTGCTGGTGGCAGACACCTGCTCGGGGGCTGCGTGTCCCCCGGGGATGATGGCGTGAAGGTCCTCACCTCCCCAGGTGTGAGACACACAAAAAAAGGGAATTTTTCTCGGGTTCTCAAAGCCCAGCGGCTGCAAATCCTGCGCATCGCTGCCTTGCAATTAAGCAGGGGTATGCGATAAGGAGGACGAGTGGTGCGAGGCATGCCAGCCGTGCTTATGTAGGGATTGTAATGGGATCAGCGCGTAACAGGTCAATATTATCACCGCGCTGGAGTGCAGAGATGAGTGCGTTTTTCAGCCCAAGCACAGCCTTTGACAGGTCAGGCTGATGAGCTCTCTCGGTGTCCAGGCAATGGCCCCGCAAGCATGTGCCAAGCCGTCTGGAAATATAAAAGATGCTGGACGCCAGCCTTGGACTCCCATCGCAAAGAGAGAGCTGGCCAAGGGCCAGCCACTTGCCGGCGCTTTCTCTCTGAGGCTGAAAGCAGCCCCCATTTATCCTCCTCTGCCACCCGGACGCGAGGGAACCTCCCACCACCCTCGCCAGACCCCGCGCTGTGTATCAGAGCCCTGTTCGTCCCATCCCCGGTACATTTCCAAAACAAGGAACGAATGCTGGCTTCGACCCGGTGTTCCATCCCAAAACCTCGGCCTGTTCATCCACCCAGCCGCCACCAGCGTGATTGATAGCAGCTCCAAGGCTTAAAGTCCGCCTTGGAAAAGTTCAAATTCCCCACAGGTTACACTTTGACACTTACTTGGCTTCTCCATCGCTGGTTCCGAATCTGCTGGCAAACAATTCCTGCCACTAGGAAAGCACCAGGCATTCTCTGACAAACACTTTCCCTCTTGACTCCGAGAGAAGGGACCATCACTCGAGAAGCTGCAATTGTCTGGAATTTCCTAGCAGTCACTCGAAGCTCCCAACACCGTCCTCCTTTCAGCCGTGTGCCTCGCGCAGGCATTGCTTACAAAGAAAACCCTCAGGGAATATAATTGTAGGCAAGAACTTTGCCAGAAACCAGCAAGTCGATAAGGAGAACCTTTTAAACTCCCCTTTTACGAAAAACACTTCCAGTCTTTCAGATCCCACATCAACGAGGCCAAAAAGAATTGTTAGTAAATCACTACTCCAGCTTTGATTCTGCAAGGTCTCGTGTATCCCCAAAGTTTCAACCTGCGAGAACTCCTATTGACTACCAAATTAATCATGTGCTTAAGCACCTCGCTGAATAAAAGCCCGAGAAATGATTTGCCGACACTGTTATTGCAAAGCAGCTCCGCCGAGGCAGGACCAGACACGCGTTTGAATTCAGGAATCGGAAACAAAAGCCCTGTTCTTTGGGGTCTCGTTTCATGATAACTCTTCCCCCGGCGGCGGCAAAGGCAGGGCTGGTGCGGGAGCCCAGCGCCGGCATCCTTCGCAGCAGCTCTCAGCTCACCCAGCCAAAGGGGGGATGCCTTGTTTTGTTCTTTGCCGCCGCGATGTTGCCACTTCATTTAATTTCTTTTAGTTTTTCGGCTACCTGATGGAGCAAACCGTGCTTGAGCTGAGCAGCGAAATAATCAGCGTGCTCGCGGTGCTGGTGCAGCGTGTGTCCCAGCCTCGCAGGGTGGGAGCCTGCTCCTCGTACAGCGACACTCATTTTGAGAGTAACGCTGCCAGGGCTGGCTGAAATATGTGTTAACCATGAGCACGTTAGAGCGTTATCACCACGCTGGAACTCCCGGAAAGCTCTAGCACTTTGTGTGGCGTCTTTCGCTGAACGCGCCTGCATGGCGTCCAGCTTGTTATTGAACAGCAAACACTTCCCGGCAGCCAAGCTGACCTTTTGGGAGGGCGATTTCCATCAGTAAACATCAACCTTCACGCCACAGGGCTGATGTTTGCCCGGGGTGGGGCTGTCACGGTGGTCGCGGCGCCAGAGAGCCACGGCACGGGAGCAGCGCCCGGCGGCAGGAGGGACAAGGGCTGCTGGTTTTGTGCTCGAGGTGGTGGTGGGCGGCTGTGGGAAGCTTCCCTTCTCCTGGCTGGGCTCAGAGATGCCCCATGACCTTGGTCAAGTCATTTAATGTCTCTGCCGCTCGGGTCTCCACTCTGAGCAGAGCCACTTCTCGCCCTCAGGTCGCCAGGCTCTAGCCTGGGGTATGAGGAGCCTCTGAAATCCCGCTGGGAGCCGCCGCTGGATGCTGCCTTCGAGAAGATGATACCCTGGAATGTTCCATCTGTGCAGCTTGCAGGTGACCAGCTCCTCCCCTTAAAAATCCTCTTCCTGCAGCCTTTCACCTGCCCCACTTTAGGGAAAACTGTTCAATTTGAGTTAGTTGTTCTCTGAGCCTGCAGGCATCGATTTTCCTACGAAAAAGCTATGTGTGTAACTCATTTTGTTATTTATTATGCTTGTCCATGTGTGTGCATGTATGTGCGTGCGTGCACGTTTGTCTGTGCTGCTCTGCAAACCTCTGGGCCTGCGACTTTCAGCTCATCTGACTTTTTTTTAGATTAAATTCCGTTTCTTCCCAAACAAGGCTGTTGGCTTTAGCGGAGAGAGGTCTGTAACGTGTTTGCACATGAGGCATTTAACTTCTGAGTGTCTTTTGATGAGGTTTCCCTAACCTTCGTTCTAGCATGTCTGCTGGAAGGAATAGCCTGTACCCAGGCGATGGACTCGGAGTCAATACATCACACGCTCATTCTTTCAAGGCCATCTCACTGGCCTCTGACGTTCTGCAAAATGTTTCACTCTCTGCTGTTTTATAAACTTTATGTGCGAGCCTGCCATTTTTCAGCTCTCACCTGGAATTTCCAGAGCCTGGAGCCACCCTCGCCCCACCTCGCCCTTGCTGGCACACGGACCCTCACAACCTGCCAGCAAAAACCTCCGGCATTTCCAATAGGTCCACTCCATCTGCTGTGTTACAAAAAAAATCCTAAGGGCTTGCCTTAAATCACCGTTCTCGCCTGGTCAGGGAGAGGTGTCCAACCTTCTTAGGGATTAGCAGGTGATGGCTGGAAGCCACTCTGCTCTCACTCATTGAAGGACCGTAATTACTGCGTCCCGTTCCGCCCACAAGTTCTGTACCGCTTTTTTTTTTTTTTTTTATGACTCCACCAGGCCATCTGTCTCGGGGATGGAGACCACACTCGCTCCTGTTGGATTTTTCTCCTTTTCAATTCCCAAGTCAGCTCTAGTTCAGTGAGTAGATTTATTACTACTCCTCCGTGCTCCCTGGCTCTGTGCCATGGCAGGGAAAAGAGCAGCTCAGAGACTATTCTAAATACAAGGAAACGTGGTCCTGCGCTGATGGCCATCGGCGTCATGTGTCCGAGCTCACGGTTGTGGTCCCTGCTGAGCCCTGGCGTGTGGGAAGGGGGTCGGCACCCCAGCGATGGGACGGATGCTGCCGGCAGCCGGCAATGCTCCGCGGCGCTGCACAGGGGAGGGTTGGTTTTACAGATGTTGATCAGAATGAAATCTCTGCTCCCCGCCCTTGTGAGACTTGCAGGGGGTGTCACAGCTCTGTCAAAATACAGGGAGAGGGGCTTCAAATTGCCCTTTTTTTCCACTGAGGAATGACGTGGAAGGATTTTTTGTGTGAGAGAGGCGAAAACGAAACTCAGCAGAGCGTGGTGCCATGGCCAAGGAGAGGCAGCTCCATGGTCCAGGGGCCCTACGGCACCTGGCACCAAGCCACACACCCCACCGGCTCTGCAGCACTGCCCAGAGCCACGGTAACAGTGATGGGAGACGCATCCCCAGGTACAGCATCGTGGATGCCCGTCCTCCTCCCCAGCTCCGGAGGGACAGCGGGAAGGTCTCATCACCGGCAAGGGATGGAGCCTCATGGAGAGAAATCGGAGAGCCTGGCGAGCTTCAGCTTGGTTCAGATGAGAGGGAAAATGGTTAAACTTTGCAAAATGACTGCATCTACCATGGCTTGGGAAACCGGCTGCCTGTGCGGGCAGAACAGGCAGGGGGTACCCAGCCTTCGTGTCAGGCTCCACGGAGGCGAGTGGTGGGGTCTGGCTGTTTCACTTGTTCGGCTGATGGAGCCCATCTTGATTCAAGATGCTGAGGACATTATTGATCTAAACAAGTTGTCAGTGAAGGAAAAGTTGTAATTGCTGCTGTAGTTGCATTGTAACACACCAGCCCCGAAGGGAAATTAAAGTTTGTAGCTAATAGGGTTGTATGATCCTTCAACCTTTGATGTATTGAATCTTGAGCAGCCTGTGGAATACTGATTTGATGCACAAAAGATCATTTTTAACAGTGGCTGTACCTCCAGTTTCCTCCGATCCAGTTCTCCTTCCGATCCTGCTGTGTGATGTGTGCACTGGGGGATGGGGAGGCGGCAAGGGAATGGCGCGCTGTGCATCGGGCAGCATCGATCTGCCGAGCTGGCATCCTCCCTCCTGCGCCCTTGGGTCTCTTCCTTCAACTCCCACATTTCTGTGAGTCCCTGACTCTTGCTACATGAATAAAACAAGCAGGAGCGATGTCCAGGAGAAGGCAGTATTACTGGGGGTGGTGTGGGGTGTGTGCGTCTGTGCTGTGAGAATTATCCCGAAATGGCTCACCTTTGCATGGCTCCCTGCATGAAGGATTATTTCTTAGCTTTAGACTATAATAATTCTTCCAGTGCCTCGGGGAAGACGGCATCAACAGGCTGCACGGCTGATAAACAAGAGGGAAATACAACCCCGGTGTCTAACGGCAAAAAAAGCACGCCCGTGCCCTGCCGGCAGCGCGCAGGAGAAGGCATTAAGCGTATTCCAGCGTACAGGGGAAACAGGCGCCTCTGGCTGCGGCGTGTGCAGGCGTCCACGGGCAGGGGGTCCACGCACAGACCCTCGCACCCGCTTCCACTCTGCCCCGCGGCTCTGGCTGCCGGCAGCCCTGGCACCACAGCCGCAGTGCGCGCGGGACGGCCGGGCTCCAGCTTACGTGGGAAAGAGCTTCCTCCGGGGCTCCTCTAATCCACGCTGGAGCCGGAGCTGCCACAGCCATTCAGAGAATATGGGTTTGCAGCAGGAGCGGCAGTTTCCTGAATTCAGCTTTTCAAGCGAGGGTGTAACGTCTCATCCTCCCGCCTGGCCATGATTCCCTTAAAGCAGCAATTACTGATGTTTCTAAGCACAACTGCCTGCTCCCCCATTAATCACCTGCAATTATAAACCAGGAGTCTGCTAAACAGTCGGTCCCCAAAGGTCACTAATCAGGGAAGTTAATAGTCCTCAGGATTTTGTTTGGGGCTGAGAGGGGACTGCGAGCCCGGAGCTGGGCTGAGAATCCCCTGCGCGTCCCGGAGTGGAGGGCAGGGCTGTGCATCCCCAAAAACTGCCTGCGACCCCACAGCCCCTCGCGCCGCCTCTCGTCGAGCCCCGGCTCCCCCACTCACTGCCTGCTCCGGCAGCCAGCCCGAGGGATGCCTCCCACCCTGCCTGCACTAAGACACTTGCATTCTGCCGTATGAAGACACTCTCTCTAATTACTTCAGTTAATTAGCACTTCGCAGCCGCCGCAGATTCTGCAGAAGGAGCAGCCCACGAGGACACATCGCTGTCCCTGCCCACTGCCACCGTGCCACTGCCGTGCCCCTGCTGTAGCAGAGGGGACCCCCAATCCGCCACTGTCCCACCTCTGCCACCGTGCTCCCACTGTGGCAGACGGGACCCCCCGCTACACCACCGCCCCAATGCCACCATGTCCCTGCCATGGCAGAGGGGACCCCGGCTCCACCGCCGTGTTGTCCCCACCGTGGCAGAGGGGACCCCTGCTCCACTGCCGTGTCCTCACCATGGCAGAGGGGAGCCCAGTTCCACCGCTGTGTCCCACCATGGCAGAGGGGACTCCCGCTCCTCGGCTGCCCGGCGGGTCAGGGATGCGCCCCAGCTCCTAAATCCCTGCTGAGGACAGCAGGCAATTTAGACCTGAGTGCAGCAACTAATTAAATCAATATGAGATAATGAACAGCAATTAGAGGTCCAGCTAGGCACATCTTCTCTTGTAAATACTGTTTCTCTCCCAACGGGAAGCTCTTTTTTAATAATCTGTTTGTGTTTCATTTCCAGGAGCCATAATTCCCCAAAGAAGCAATTTGGGAAAGTGATTTGTTTGTCTGTATAATTGCCAAAGCACTTAGTTAGACTTGTTTGTTTTTCTTAGCTCCTGCTACTCCCAGAAAGAAACAATGCAGATACTGCGTGTGTTATTTTCCCTTCTCTCTGATTTTTTTGACGTTGTGGGGTTGGGGCGGGGGGTCCCTCCATCCCTGTGTGCTCTGGAGACGGTTACTGTCTGGACACAGGACATTCATTCCCTTGGACACCGTCCCCTTCATCGGGGCTCGGGGGTGGACAGACCACCGAGGCAAAGCCAGCCCAGCAGGAACAGAGACGAGCGAGGAGCTGAGCCCTGGACCCAGAAAGCGCAAGGGTGCCAGAGGGAAAGAAGGCATAAAAAACCTTTTCCTTCTCCAGCTCCCAGGGCCCCACCTCTCCTAGAATGGCCTTTGCATTTTTGGCTTTACAGCAGAAGTTTCGCAGACGTCCCCCATCCGAACACCCTTATCTCCTGCTCGCTCCTCTGCGCTGCGTCAGCCCGGGCAGGATCTCCTTATGGGGAAGTTTTTGCCAGCGCCTCGTATGCTGAGCATCCCTGAGCCCGTGGTCCTGCTCCGCCTGCTTCCCTCCCCGCCGGTTGGCACACACCGTGCTGGGGGCACTGGGATGTTTCCAGCACTATTTTCTCCCGCACTTCCAGCACTATTTTCTCCTGCACTCACCGCAGACCCTGAGCTGCTGCATCCTCTTCAGCACCCGTTTCTTGTGCGAAATTTTCCGTGCACTGCCCACAGTCATACCCAGGGCTTTTTCTTGGCTACTTATGGCTCCTTTATGGCTCTCACAAGGTGCACAAGTGGTTCAGCTTATCCCTCCCCTTAGGCATTACGGAGACCCAGCCAGTAACACACTGCACCTGCCCAGGGCTGCCCACCCGCAGAGTTTCATGGGTCTTTTCAGAGTGTCTCTAAATAAAACGAAGTCGACGTTCCTCATCCCCGGAGAGCCACACCTTTCCCACAGCTCAGGGCTCGCTGCTCCACGCTCCGGAGCCGGCAGAGGATGCTGCTTTCGCTGTCGGAGCTATTTGTGCCTGGAACTTGCCCCATCACAAGTCTCACCGAATGGGATGGAAACAGGGCAGAAATAGGTGATGGGGTTTGGATGGGTGCTCTCAGCAGCGCACACGTCCCCCGGCGAGAGGAGGATGAACTCCTGCTGACAGGGAACGGCTTCTCCGGTGCTGCGGGATGCTGGGGGTGAGCTGGCATCCCGAATGCACAAATTGCTTTGATCTGCCCAGCCCAGGGCTCCCTGCCCAGTCCCTCGCCGCGGGTCGGTGCCTGCTCAGCAAACCACAGCCTGGGCAGGGGGCAAACTTTCTCCTCCCTCCATGCACTTTCCAGCCAGGTAAACAACCACGTTTAAGTCCAGGGAGGAAATCAGCGGGTTTTCTGGGGCTGCCATCACTCCTGGTGACGTTCCCTGGGGTTGGGGAAGCAGGAGCAGCCCCAGGAGCCTCTCACATCCCATCTGGCTCTGTAGGACCACCGAGAAGCAAATCCCAGCCTGGTTTTGTCCCACGTCTGTTTTGTACTGACCAGATGCTTTGGGAACAGCGCGCGCTGCTGTTGTATGATAATGGCTCCTGCAACTTGCCATGTGAACGCTCACCGCCATTCAGTCATATTAAATTGCAATAACCTTTCAAATTAAACCATGCACCTTGTTTATTAGCAGTTAAATGCTTCCCTGAGCCTCTGAGCTACGGCAGGACATAGGACGCTTGGTATACAATCCCATAATTGGATATCTATTGCTTGTTTAGTTTGCAGCCAATTAGATAGCAAACAGGTTACGGTCTGCGTACGTATTAAATATGACTTTCAACACTTCCCTGCAGGGATTAGTTATTGTTTAATTCAGCTGCACTACAGGCTCCATGCTATGGCAGGCGATGGGGACCCTGGCAGCTCCGGCGCTCGGTATGGCTGGGTCACTGGAATTAGTGGGAGGAGGAGGAGGAGGATGGGGACGATGCCGTGGTCTCTCCGTGGGATATAACCCGGGTTTAGCCCTGGGTAGCCCATGGGCAAGGTGACCGCGGGTTCTGGGCATGGAGGGGTGGGCAGCCGCCACCCTCCCTGTGCAGCGGAAAACCATGGACTGCCCATCCCAGTCCGTATGGGGAAGCACGGAGACCACTGGGACAGGGACTGGGAAAGGAGAGGATGCGTAGAGCCCCTAATGGATCCGGCCCCGTGTCCCGCATGCCCTGGGATGCAACCCACACCTGCAGGAGGGAAAACCTTCTGCATTGCCAAAAATCATAGCGCGTGTTTTTCTTCCCTGTCTCTTACGGCAGAGCTGACTCCTCCAGGGCAAACCTTCGTACTGTCTCTCTGTTTAACATCTCAAAACCTGAAGCTGCACGGTGTTTTCCTTGCGGCTTTGAAAAGAGACAGGCATATTTTGACAAACTGAGATTATCTGAAATCATCTCTCTTAGAGTGAGCGGTTGCTGTATAGAACTTAATTATAAATTAATTAATAGCGGTAAATTTACAACCCAAGCTACAGGGAGAAAGAGGTAGAAAAGAGGATTTGAAAGTGAAGGCAGTATGCCTGGAACACGCAAAAACAAAATAAAAGTTGTGCTCCTAGAAAAAGCTCCTGCAGTGCCCAGAGCAGTGGGTACCATCAGCAGCGGGTACTGTCGGCAGCGGGTACCATCGGCAGCGGGTACCATTGGCAGTGGGTACCATCGGCAGCGGGTACCATCAGCAGCGGGTACCGTCGACGGTGCACCATGATGTGGCACCAGAGCCACCGCAAGCCCCGGGATGCCAGACCTGACCCACCTGGGCACAGCCTTGGTTCTTCAGAGCCAGTTCCAACCAACATGGCCAGGAGTCCCGGGCGACCCTCAGCTCGGGGTGCTCGGCAGCGCTGGATCAAAATTGTATTTGCAGCATCAACTTACGGGGCTGGAGCTCCCTGTTAGGTCAATGCTGGCTCCTGCCCCTTTGTCCCTCACCCTCCCTGGGCAGGATGCACTGCGGAGGTGGGGTCTCACCTCCTCCCTCCCGCCTCGCTAGCGCTGGCCTCGAGCCTCGGGCGCTGCAGTCACTGGTCACGGAGGGCTACATAAATCAGAGTGGGCAAGGGTGCATGCCCACAGGTATCCCTGCCAGGGGAATCCACCACGGGCACAACAAAACACCCGCTGTGCCTGCCTGGGTAGGGAGAAGCGGCAAAATGTGTATTTGCTCCAATCACATCTGCCCCGTTCATCCCGTGTCCTGGTCCAGCAGGGCTTGGAGCAACCTGGACTGGTGGGAGGTGTCCCTGCCCAGAGCCGGGGGTGGCACTGGAGGGGCTTTAAGGTCCCTTCTAACCCAAACCATTCTGTGATCCTATGATATCCCACGTGTGCTGGTGCCGTCCCCAGGCATGGCCGCAGGGTGAGGACCCTCTGCCCCCCCCATCCCCACTGGCCATCAGGGCCGGGTGCGGTGCCACCACCGGCTTGTATTACTGGTGAAGGGATTTACCAACCAAAGCGATTTGCAGTGACGCTTAGGAAAGAGAGTAAAGGCTTCAACAGTAGCGTAAGATGTAAAGCAATTAATTTTCTTCTTTTAGATCCTTAAGAATAGGATTAATAAAGGGAAAAGGACACACTTGGGATGAGCTGAAAGCAAAACCATGAAGAGGTGGGAATTTTTTTCAATTCCACCGTGGAGGGCTGTAGTGCTTGTTTCGAACTGTGACAAAGAGAGAAAGGGGAATCCTGGCATTTACTTTTGCTTTTCACCAGCCTCTCCCCGGCTCTGCTGCTCCGTTTGCAAACAGACCTTGGAGGAACCTGCTGCTTCCCAATGACCAGATCTGAAACATCAAATTCTGTCCTCTTCGGGTCTCTCCGGTTTTGGTTCTTCTGGAGCGAGACGCTGGGTGCTAGCGAGGTCTTAGGCAGAAACAAAAGGAGCAAGCGATAATTTTGCTTAATGGGGCACCAGCCCAGAGGGATGGGCATTACTGGTGCCCAGCGGGCACAGGCGGCAGTCGCTCTGGCTCCGTTGCTGAGGGGAGAGAACACACCCGAGGCTTCACCGCGAGGGGGGAACCGTAATGCAAACCGCCACCTGTTATTGCAGCGACGGAGAGGTCTGCCTTCACGCCTATCCCCAGCAAACCGGCAATGAATCCTGATCAACGTGTGCCACCCAGGTATTTTAAAAGCGGTTGTTTTCTTGTCAAAACTTTCACAGTAGCTGTGTGGCAAAGACTTTTACTTTTGCTTACAAAACAGCGCTGGGATTTCTCCAGGGAGGCAATGGATGCTGAATTAGTAGAGCTGCTTTCACCAGCACTCAAGCCTGAAAGAGGAGTTGAGATAAATATTTGCATTTTTATTTTGCTGCTCCCGTTCTCTAATGGAGCTTTACAAGCAAAAAGGATGGCCCCGTTTGTGTACCCTGCGTGTCTGTTGGTGGGGTAAGTGTCAATCATTTCGAAAATGCGGGATTTCGAGCCATCTTCAAGCAGAGAAGTGTTTAACGTCAGGTGGGGCTGGGTTGCTCAGACACTCTCCTTCCCGAGCATAGGGCCCTGCTCCTGGCTGCAGCACGGCCATGTCCCCCCCCGGCACCCGCTGCTCCCCTCCTGTGACCCCAAACTTCATCTCCCGGCGCATCCCTCCAAAACACGACCTGGGGAGGGTTTGGTCCCGGAGGCCCGTGCATCAACTGGCCGCCTGAATTTGGGCCGAGGGCAGAAAGGGGCAGCCAAGGGGGAGGTGGGAGTTGGTGGTGGCATTGCCACATCCTCACCGAAGCAAGTGACACCTCTGCTGGGACAGACGGACGCGGGGTCCGGCCCTGGGGAAGCCCATCCCTTTGCAGGAGGCTCTGGGCGCAAGACTGGTTTAGCCCCCCCGCTGCCGGGGAGGAACCCCTGTGTGGGGCTTTCTCCTAAAATTTTCTCTGAGGATTCCCTCAGCCCTTCAGGTGATGAGAGTGGCCAGCAGGACGAGGGAGGCCATCCCCCCGCTCTGCTCTGCCCTGGGGAGGCCACACCTGGAGCACTGGGTCGGTGCTGGGCCCCCCAGTTCAAGAAGGACGGGGAACTGCTGGAGAGAGTCCAGCGGAGGCTACGAAGATGCTCAGGGACTGGAGCACCTCTCTGCTGAGGGAAGGCTGAGAGCCCTGGGGCTGTTCAGCTGGAGAAGAGCAGACTGAGAGGGGACATCATCAATGCTCAGCAATATCTAAAGGGCGGGGGCTCAGGAGGATGGGGCCAGGCTCTTCCCAGTGGTGCCCGGTGGCAGGACAAGAGGTAATGGGCACAAACTTGACCGTGGGAAGTTCCACCTAAACATGAGGAGGAACTTCTTTACCCTGAGGGTGGCAGAGCCCTGGCACAGGCTGCCCAGAGAGGTGGGGGGGTCTCTGTCTCTGGAGACATTCCAAACCCGCCTGGACGCGTTCCTGTGCCACCTGCTCTGGGTGACCCTGCTCTGGCAGGGGGTTGGAGGGGATGATCTCCAGAGGTCCGTCTATCCCCCCTGGGGACAGCTGGGCACCGGGCTCCGGCTCCAGCTGTGGCCCCACAGGGCTGGTGGCCGAGCCCCGGCCCCAGTGGAAAACGTGCGCTCGGGGAGGGGGTTGTTTAGAGAAACCAGCAAATCCTTCTAACGCCAGATGTTTTCTGCAAAAGCGCTTTTACATCCACATCAAAACATCCTGCGGGGACTTTCTCATCTTGATGAATTTTTCAATGAAATAATCCAAGATCAATACTGATCCCTTTTGACTTTCTTCACTCTCTTAAACATTTCAAAGATAGTAATGAATTATGGTATATTTCTTTTTTTGTTTTTCTTCTGGTTTATTATAATGTTTTAACAGCTGTCAGATCGCGTCATTCTAATAGGGTTGTTTCAGTGTTTATGAATTGGAACGTTTCTCCAGAATTTCCATTCTGGGAAATACAGATTTCTGTCTCTGCAAACTCACTTGAGGGGGAGAGAAAAGAGATTTCAAATACTGAACCCGACCTGGGAAGGCATCTTGTTTTCCAAATAGGTTAAAGTTAACAGGGAAGTGAAATGCTCCCCATTCCACCCCAAATGTCACCTCACGATTTACTGAACATTCATTTTTCACAACTGAATCCTGTCCCACCATGTACGACAAACCTGCTCGGAAAGGTAAACCCCCTCCTCTGATTAAGTCCTCCATAAACACATCTTTTAATTTGTGTTATCTATTCCTAAATGCAAAGGAAAAAGAAATCTCTTTTCCAGAAAGTCATTCTATTCTGAACTCTTCACCTTTTCTGGAGAGAACGTCCAAGTTTTGTCGACTTTTTAAAATTCTTGTTGTGATTCTTTTTCTTTTTTTTTTTTTTTTTGTTATAGAACATCATAAATTAGCTGTCACCATTTTTTAAAGGTTACTGAATGTGTAAAATAATGTTTGCCCGATTCAGGAGTGCAGTAGTTTATGCAATTATAAAATAGCACATCAAAAAAAGCCAGCCTTTCCTCGCTACTTGCATAATTCATCACTCATCCTGTTGTCATGGGCGAGACCTCTCCTATCTTGCAGACAACAAAAAAATTAAGTTTACATTCTCTTCTCTAATTAAAAATTTAAAACTTTAAAGGAAGAGAGTTTGTAAACTGTTCAACCATTAAAAAAGCTGGAGACACAGCCTTAAAAAACACAAACTCGAGTGACAGAAATAAAACACAATTTTCTACTTCCAGGCTCCCGAGCACGGAAGGCTGCGGGAAGGAGAGCAAAGCAAGGAGCTCCGGGGGGGGACAGGGTGGGAGAGCTGGGGACAGCCGGGGATGGTGACACCATGGGTGGGGGTGGCCTTGCCCTGAAGGTGTCTGAAGTGACCGACCCCAGGCGAGGACGGCTGCTGGCACGAGTGTCCCAGCACCGCTCATTGGAAACTGGGTCTGGGAGGAGCATGAAGGTGTTGGGATGGTCCTTATACGGGTGTATGTGTGTGTGTATTTATATACATATAGATACCTATATATGCATACATGCATATTTATATGGACGTGTATGTGCTTACATGTGTATATATATACACAAACGTAGTTGCAGCTTGAAGGAATCAGCGGTTTCAGGTACCTGGAATCCACACGGCGCAGCTGGTCACAGAGGAACCCTTATCACGTACCTCAAAACCAAACGCGGCTTCTCAATCCATCAACAAATTTTGGAACGAACAAAATGATACTGAGGACGCATGGCTGTGCCAAGGATGCCCGCCCACGCCCAGCCCTTCCCGGCCCCGGGCACCACGGGCACCGATGCTGCAGGAGATGGAGCAGCCGCTGGTCCACCCGCCCGCCCGGGCATCCCGGGGAAGGGACATCGGTGCGGGGACAGGGACCAGGGGAGACGCCTGGGAAAGTTTCCCGATTGCTGATGAGGACGAGGAGAAACCGCTGAGACAAACCCCATGGAGCAAATACAGGTGGTAACCAATGCTCGTAATATGTTTTATGTGAAAACGCACCCATAAATCAGGCTGAAATACTGTAATCCCGGAATTGAGGGGGCTGAATTGCTCCAGTTACTGCCCCTGCTCCTCCTCTGCCTACCACCCCGGAGGGTCTCCCCGTGGTGCCCAGGATGGGTGCATCACACTCCCAGTGATGCTGAGCTGCAAAACCGGCACGAAGGGAACCAACAAGGCCGCCTCGGAAGAGGCCAAGTCGGAAATAGCGGGCCCCGTTGCCTAATGGGACTTATCAATTATTATCTCAGACCATATTTCTTTGAGGGGTGATTGTTTCACAGAGCCTGACATCTCATATAGCTTTAAATTACTCACAACCGGGACGCCTTACAAGATAGCAGTAAAATCAGGAGAGGATTGGGCAATGTAATTATAGTATGGAAATGATGTTGATCGCTCAAGCAGGGAACAGACCTTGAATCGAAGCCCCCTCCCTGCTTCCCCCCCCGACCGCTGCCGCCCTGCACCTACAGAGCCTGGAGAGCCGGCAGCAGCCACGGCTCCTCGTTAGGGATCTGCAAACGAGCAGGCGCTGATGGCAGGCACCAGAGGAACGCGCAGGGCCAGAGAATGGAAGGGACGGAGCAGGACCCGGTCCATTGGCCAGAGGCACGTGCAAAAGGCAGATGGAGGCATGATGCTCGGGTGCTGGACCACGATGTTCAGGCGCTGGACCACAATGCTCAGGTGTTGGGCATGATGCTCAGGCCCTGGGCCATGACGCTCAGGCACTGGACCACGATGCTTGAGTTCTGGGCCACAGTACTCGGGCACTGAGCCACGATGCTCCAGCACTGGACCACGATGCTCCGGTGCCGGGCCACGATGCTCAGGCACTGGACCACGATGCTCGGGTGCTGGGCTCTCGCTTAAGCGGGAGCAACTCGCCCTCAGGCTGGGGATCAGCAAAGAGCAGCATGTGGTCCCATCTCGGCAAGACCCACAGAGATGCTGCTCATCGCCTTCGCCAAGGGGCAGTTTCCTTCAGAAACCAGTAAAGGAAGATTATGGGGTGGTATTTTTTTTTTTAAAAAAAGCATTTTCTAGAAAAAACATCAGCAGTGTTCAACTGGGCATTTTCATATTCCAAGTCGGGGGCACATTTTAAAAGAGTTAAAAGGTGTTTTCATGGACATTTTCAGCAGATACATCTCCTTCCCCTTCTCCACGCAGAGCTGACACCTCCCAGCACACCACTGGTGATGGCAGGGACCTTGGGAGACCGGACAAGATCAAAACCAACTGGCCAGAAAGCAGTTCCGGGGGAGTGCACGGGAGCAGAAGAGAAGAGGCAGCTGCTTGGGGTTTTTTCCCAAGTTATTCATTTGTGGGGATGGGAGTTGCTGCCGTGGCCGTGATGCGTCGGATGAGGCACATGCACAGGGATTAAGAATTGCCCCGCGCCAGGGCATCCTCCCACCCAGCCTGGCCCCGGGGCGCAGCAGGGATTCTGCACTCCCTGCACAAATACAGCTTTAGTCATTGACCAAAGTTCAAATGTTTCAGCAAAAATAGATGCAAATCTGACTTGAAAACCTCCTAAAAGTGGTACTATCTAATAGAAATTACTTGGCAAATTTATACACGCCTCTGTGACGGATATGTGTTTCACAGGCAGACCCTGCCTGTGCTGCCTCTAAAATACGGGGCCGCGAAAGAAATGGGTAGCTCAGGAGGACCTTTAAAAAGGCCAAATTTCCTCTCTTGGACTTCTGATGTGCTATAACCAGAAATGCTCCAAAAGTAGTGTTTCCGTTTCATGCAGAACTTCAAGGCTTTGCAGCTTGGTTTTGCTCTTAATTGGCATTAAATTTTATTTTTAAAAAAGCAATCTTTTAAAACGTTATACTTCAGCTTTCCTACTCCAGGTCTGTTACCGTATTCTGTATCAGAAGTCAAGGGGGGAAAAAAAAAAAAAAAACAAAGGAAATTATAAGAATGAATGATTTCATCTCAATGAAATGCTTGTAAGAAAACCAAAATAATAATTTCGCACCAAGTTGTGGGGAAGGCGGCGAATCCCTTGAAACCCTGGTTTCCCAGCAGCTGCCTTCTCCCCTGTCGGCACCGCGGTCATCAGAGCGTTTCCAAGCCCCGGAGCGGGTCAGGGGGTCTCACAGCGGGAGAGTGGGACAGGACCGGGACCGGAGCAGGGCGTGATGAGCGTGGTTTGGCATGTGGAGGATTCACTGTCGGGGGGTGCCGTCGGGGGGTGCACACACAGGCCAGGGGGGCTCGGCTGGGAAGGGGCTCCTCCCCGGTGGGCACCACCTCGGGGCTGGGAAAGAGCCGGTGCAGGACCTTGCTCGGCAGCGAGCACCAGACACACTGACCAGGGCAGAGATAACCAAGTCCAGGACAGAATGAGGAGACTTAGGAATCGGGGGATTATGGAGGTTTGTGCCTCTTTTCATTCCCTTTCAAGGATTACTGCTCCATCCTGCTTCCCTTATGATAGAAACTCGTATTTTATGGCTGCTAGTTGCAAGCGCCTTCAACTGGGACCACGTTCCTGGTTACCATTCACCTTCTTTGGAGCTCCAAAATAGGAAAACTACACATACCTGTCAGAAAATCACAGGCAGAGAATGAAAAACTCACTTAACATCCTACACACATTGTACCAGTCTCCTTGTGACTCCCCGGCAGCGGTTCCCGGTCCGAGCCTGTGCCACTGGGAGCGACCCGCTGGTGTCGGTACCTGGCACCAGTATCAGTATTTTCCAGGATGCTGCTGGGAACAAGGGGACGATATGAGCCTAGCTGGATATTTGCTGGTGACAACCAGCAAGTCTGTAGGAAAGCAAATGAACGTCCCTGAGGACAGTCACACAGCGGCGCCTTCGCCTTCAAAGGCAGAGCCCTGGTGGGAGAGCTGGGGCAGGGAGCAGTAGCCTATGGGCACAGATGACAGGGCTATCAATTTGATGTTTTTAAATGCTGGAGCAGGAATGCTGTTTCCAGAAGAGCTGAACAGGAAAGGCAGAAATCATGACTTGCCTTTTTTTCTTTTTTTTTTTTTTTTAATTAAAAAGCCCTGCTTTCTCCAACTCCTTAAAAGTTGATGCTCTGTCAGGCTTAACAAGCTGCTGTCAATCCTTCCCCAGCCGTGCCTGGTGCCGGGGAGGAGCAGAGGCAGCCAGGAGCCCAGGCACGCACAGGCTGAGGGTTGCAGCCACCGCCGGCTCCCTCCCAGCCCCAAACTGGGCTCCGAACCCCGACAATCCCTGCGGGAACACAGCGGTGCCGAGGGAGAACTGGCTCCCTGCGGCTGCCTCTCCCTCCAGCATCCCTCCTCCGGGAGCAGAGCCCGGGGGCTGCTGGATCAGCGGAGGGGCTGGGATGAGCCCCCCCAGGCTGGGCATCTCCTCCAGCCCCTCCATCGCCTGCTCCCAGCTGCGTGTCCCTGCAGAGACAAATACCCCGACTCTCCGGCTCCGGCCGCCTCTGGCTGAGCCCGGGACCGGGAGCCCTCCTTGGACCACAGACTTGCTGCGGTAACACCCTGCCTCTGCGAGCGCTGAAATGATCCCGGATAATGAGATTAATGAATATGTTCCTCCAAGCCCAGAGGCACTGGGGAAGATTGGGATCAGCCTGTCCCCACCGGCTGTAAGACGTGCGCTCGGGAGCAGGTATTGTCCAAAGGTTACACGGCGCAGATATGCTTCGGGCCATGCCGGGAGATAATAAATCATTGTTTATTAAAAGCCTTTTAAGGATGCCTGCAGAATAAAAGGAGGTGTGTGGCTCTTCCCCAGCTTCTCCCTCCTCCAGTTCATACCCAGCGCCGCAAACGAAGCGGCCGGCGCTGACAAATGGCCGCTCTCAGCTCACAGTCCCAAAAGCACCTTAAAAAGCGGAGGAATGCTGGGCGCTGGGGCCAGGCTGGAGGGAAGCCAGTAGCCGAGGAGGCAGCTAAGAAAGACGGTCAGCAGAGCAGAGAGACAGGCAATAAGGCTGATGGGCCTCATACGCCAGCCGCGGAGAAGTCCCGATCTTGAAACGCATCCAAAACAAGCATCGCATTTGGTCTAAAATGATGTCACTGCCGATCATTAGTGTGGTAATTACAGTGAAAGCCTTTTGCAATTGTATCCTCTGAAGGGTCATTAATGCAACCCAACCGCACCAGTAAATGTCTCATTAGTCTTATTTCAGACTTATGTATTTTTCAGAGCTACAGAATCCTAATAGTCTTTTCCCTCCAATAACATTTATATCTGCTCCCTGCTCCGACCTCGCTGACAATGGGCCCTTCTCCTCCAGCTTCCCTGTGCTCCGCTTGGGAAGACACATTTCTAAGAGGGGAAGGGCACTGAGAGCCAACATTCAAGGGGCTGCAGGCTGGATCCCGGTCCCTGATGACCGCAGAGGCTCAGGAAGCAGCTCCTGCTCCTTTTTCACAGCACACCTTACCTGGGTGGAAACCTGGGGGAGGCAGGGAGGCAGCTAAACACAGGGCCAGGGGATCAGCCACCTCAGGACCTCCTGGAGTCCAATGTCAATAGCCATCGGTGCATGAGATCCCCGGGTGGAAGGCTGCAGGGGAAGGTGGGTCAGATGCTGCTCCATGTTTTCATTGACCTTATTTTTTGGGAAAGGGAGAACACCAGCTGTATTTGCAGAAGACTTACGGCTGTCCAGGAGCGTAAGACCACTGAGAGGAGATCAGAAATCAAAACCGTGTTGACAAATTAGAGGCCTGGCCCAAAAGAAAGAGCAAAACTCAGCAGAGACAACTGCAAGTCGTACAGCTCAGCGGGAACATCCAGCTGCACAAACACGGCCGGGGGGGCAGGCACAGTGGAGAAGGGGACCTGGATTAGAAGGCAAACCTCAGCAGCTGCCACAACAGCGAGGTATGTGAAGGGACTTGCCCACCCTCGGCACCACTTGAACCTCTCTTGGATGGAACATGTGGCTTTTGCATGAAAAAAAAGCCCGTTGCAGAGATTAAGGAGTGATTTGGGGCAGGGTTAGGGTCAGACGGTGGCCACGTCATGTCTGAATGTCCAGAAGAGACTTTGGAGAGTGGAGACAGAGTGGGGAGGAAGCTATTCCCCAGCAACCTGAAGACAAAGAGCAGTGCCGCTTCTGGTGCCACAGACCCTGAGATGCTCCAGGACTGCTGTTAGCATCCCGGCAGAGACAGCAAGGGCTGGGCGTCCAGGAAAGCAGTGTCTGGCCAGCTGCCCTTGGCTCCTGGCACAAGGAGGACACCCTGGGTGGGAGCTCCACAAAAGAAAGTGGAGAAAATCTGCCTGTCTGCGTCCTCCAACGCCGCGAGCGGGAGCTGCTCCCCGGGACGCGTCTCGGTCCCACTCCCCCTCCCAGCACATCATGTGTAGCTGTTCCTCATGCAGCCAACTCCTTTAATCAGAGAAGAAAAACCTTCAGAACACAAGATTCAAATCCACCAGGAAAGGTGACAGATTCTCCTATTCTTCAAAGGGGCTCTTTAAATATTAAAAATAGCATTGTTGTTTTAGCAACGTTAATTTAAATGATGCACACATGACACATTTAATCGCCTTTGTGTGCTCCAGACACCACGCTTCTCTGCGGCGACAGAAGCCAGGTTGGAGCTCTTCTTTTCTAGTTTGTCCTATGACAGAAAAAAGAAGTACATCCACTGCACGGAGGAGGAGGAGGAAGAGGAGGAGGAGGAGGAGGTTTATTCCCAGCCTGCACATACGCAAGGTACGATGAGAAGTAACCAGCCAACAGGCCGTGGCTTGGAGCCGCAGAGCCCAAGAGCATCTCCTTCTTTTCTAAAGCTGGGCTTCCAGACCAGCTCGACTAAAAACTTGTTCCCATAAGACAGGGCTTAAATAGGTCAAACACAACGAGTCATCCAAAAGCACGCCCTGAATATTTTCCTAGTTCTTCCCACAACTGCTCAGCCCATGCTAAATTCCCGCTTTAATAGCTCCTTCCCTTGCTCTGATGTTCTTCCAGCTTTAGTAGTTTGATGATCCATTTTGGTCCCTATTTTCAGCTCTGGCTGGTGGCTAAAAGGGAATCAATGTATTCAAATACATCAGGGAGTTAGAGATGTCTTGGAATAAGTTGGTTGCAACCGTCATAGAATCATAGAATTGTTAGGGTTGGAAGGGACTTCAAAGATCATCTAGTTCCAACCCCCCTGCCATGGGCAGGGACACCCCCCGCTAGATCAGGTTGCTCAGAGCCCCGTCCAGCCTGGCCTTAAAAACTTCCAGGGATGGGGCTTCCACCACCTCTCTGGGCAACCTGTTCCAGTGTCTCACCACCCTCATGGTGAAGAACTTCTTCCTAACGTCCAGTCTGAATCGACCCATCTCTAGTTTTAATCCATTCCCTCTAGTCCTACCATTACCCGACACCCTAAAAAGTCCCTCCCCAGCTTTCTTCCCCTTAAGATACTGGTAGGCCACTCTAAGGTCTCCTCGGAGCCTTCTTTTCTCCAGACTGAACAACCCCAACTCCCTCAGTCTGTCCTCATAGGAGAGGTGCTCCAGCCCTCTGATCATCCTTGTGGCCCTTCTCTGGACACGTTCCAGCACGCCCATATCTCTCTTAGTAGGGACTCCAGAATTGGACACAGTACTCCAGGTGGGATCTTCATCTTTTCTTTCCAAATGCATTTCTGACCAAGCGTACAAGCGTAACTCAGGTACAGCAAGCTGAAGCTAACCACAGGTGGGGAGTTAGATTGGTTACCACCATCATTTAGGAGGAGCAGAAGACTTTACAAGGAGACATACTGCCTTCATCCACCACAGGTGCCTCATAGGCTCTTTCTTTTATGAACTAGAACAGTTTTCCCTTGCTCCCTGCTTCATAGGGTCTTTGCAGAACCAAGGGGTTCAGGTACCGTCTGTAGAGCTGCCCACGCACCATCAGGATTTCTTTTCATCAACCTCTGAAGAGATGAAGAGCCAACCATGGTGGCCTGTTCTCCACCAGTTTGTTCTAGTGGCTGCACTTGAGCACACACCTAGAAACACCCCACCCTCCCCTCCACAGGAGAGCTTCGCTTTCTTTTGCAGACCCAACCAAGGGTAAGGGTGGGGGGATCATACGATTGCAAAATGATGGAATTCATCTGCAACTTGCCCTTCACTAATGATGGATGGCCTGTTTGTAAAGATCATCAGTTGAAAGGCTTCACTCTGATGCATCACCTGCACCTGCAATGAATTGAGGGGAAAACCTAATGTCCTTCCTCAGGTCTCTGGGGGTTGTGCAATACACGCAGGGAATAGTCCCGTTTCTGGCAACCAAGATATTTAACCTGTATGGAGTGAATCCGAATTTGAGACCTGGGCTGTACACAAGCGCAAGTGCTTAGGCTGGGCTCAGGGTCTCGTGTCCAAGTGTTCCCATACGAAGTTGTGTGTCTCCTTATGGCTTACTTCAAAACGGCCCTTGTACAAAGAGCTGAGCGTAGCTGCAAATAATTTGACTCTCAGTCCTGGCTGCTTGCCTGGCTCCGAGTCACATGTTGCTGGAGGAATTGTTGTAATCTGCAAATTATTTTCTTGTGTTAATTCGTTCGGGTGAAATAAAACTATTGCAAATTGCCATCAGCCTAAAAGTGGATGTGCTGGGAGCTACCCTGTGGACAGTGCCCTCTCTGCTCTCGGTGACAGCGCGTAACAGCTTCCTGTATCCAAATGTGAAATGTCACCTCTTTGTGCTCAGGATCTCACCATGGCCACAGGGATCCTCTCTCTTTTTTTCTTAAATTGTGATTATGATTATTTGAATTATTATTTGAACTTATTGCCAAAGGAAAGAAGAGAAAGAAGCCAAAGATGTGGACAAGCTGTTTCTATATTAACATACTCAGATGCAGAATGAGGGGAAAGCGGCTCTTCTTGCCTGCAGAAGAGGACTAGGACAGCAGACGGAGGAGTTAGAAAGCCTCTCCTGTCCCAGGCTCCTGCTTCTTCTCCTTATTGGTTCTTAGCTCCTTATCTCCTTATCAGTCTCCCGTAGCCTTGGAGCAGCTCTAAGGTGTTCAAAAAGATTGGGCTGCCTTACAGCCAAGATCACGAGTGATGAAGAGGGGGAAGATGTTCTTCAGACCCTTCTGGGGGCAGAACTGGCTCACTCTCAGCAATCTGCCCGTGGTAACGGCCAGGGTGGGGAAGGGGCTGTGCCTGTGGATACAGCCCCCGAGCTCCTCTGCCAGCAGCGAGCTGGGGCTGGGGGGGGGGCGGGATGTCTCCAAGCATTTCTGAGTCGATGTGACACAGAGGAGCAGGCTTTGGGGGAGGAAAATAAGAACTTCAAGAAACCCCCTTGCACTCCCAGGCAACCTAGAGCTGGTAATTAAAGGAGTGAAGGTACATTCTACTTTATCCCGGCTCCTGCCTCTTCAAGGGAGGGTGGTTTGGATTATGCATTCCGACGTGTAACAAGGTCCACTGGTTCGGAACAAGAAGTCTGCCAAAACGCACAGCCTTGGAAGGGGGAGCTGAATAGGAGAGAGGGCTGAAGTTGCCTTGGTGCTGCTTCTGCAAGCGCAAAGAATATTAACAGCGCTCTGAGGGAAAAGCCAGCCATCTCCAGCAGAGGTGATGGCGAATGCAAACCCCGTTCCCCAGATATTTCCTTGGATCTGCTTTCCCTTTGCCAGGTGTACTTCCCGATTGCCACTCTGGGAGGGAAAACCCGGGCACGGTGATTTGGTTTCTTGAGTCGTGTAACCACTGCTTTTTGAATAAGGTTCCAGAAGGACATTGGAATGGTACAAGCCGTGTTCAGAAGCGCTGCCCCCTGATTGCAGAGGTAAGGAAAATTATCGCTGTGTGGTCTCCGATGTCTGCCCAACATCTCCAGGCATGAAGCACGCTGGTGCAGGCAGAGGCGATTGGAAATCCAGGCTGGGTGCCCAAACGGAGCAAAGCCCCCGTTCCTGTCCAGTCTCCAGAGTCAGACACTCAGCGACAACCACCAACCAACCCCCTGGGTAGGACGGTTTCTCCGTAGTTCAAGGAAGGCCTTTTCCGACTGTGTGAAGAAACACGCAGTGGTGCCATCTTTGGGGTCTGGAGGGGATAAACTCATACAGCCCCCCAGTGAGAGACCCTTAACGGCTCGCGCTCTGCCGGGGGCGGTGCACAAGTTTAGCTCCGATGAAGCAAAGCACCCAGCGATTTCAGCTCAGCGGGGGCTGAAGGTTAAGCATATGCTTGAGGCTTTTATGAATGACATGGAAAAGGAATGTATTTGCTACAAGGATGCAAGTTTAAATCTGAAAAGGTGCGTCTTACAGAGGACACATGCCGCAGCCTCGGGGAGACGCACACCAGGGACAGCGAGGGACAAGCATCTCACAGGTGCTCTCTGGACCCAGCCTCTGCATTAGCGTTTTCTCTGTGCGTGTTTGGAACAAGACAGATAACGATGCTCAGGAGAGCGGTCTGATTTTTCTTGCTTGTTTGTTTCTTAATCCTGGATTTTTTCCTGCGGTTCCAGAAATATTGTCTTTCGCTGGGTACTAAAGTGTCTAGTTACAAAAGACTGTGGCCTTTGTGCGCGTGGAGGTTGTACAACCCCTTTGCTGTTCCGTGTACAAGTGCTTGAAGGAGTGTTTGTGCAGAGCTAAGCAAACAGATGAAAACATTTCTGTGCATATAAAATATATTCAAACACAGATTTCAGTGTAACTGTGTTTGCAACCTTTTTACGAATTTCTCCGCACCAGTGTTCGAGTGCTGGAGCTTGACCGATCATGAAAGCAGAGACTGTACTCAAATATGTCCAACAAGTTTCGCCGTCTACACTTGATTGCAAAACTCAGAATACGCGATTCTTCTGGGGTTGGTTCAGTTGTGTCGGTCTGCAAGATGAAAGCAATGCCAAGAGCAACGATAACCGGAGGGTGGTGGCAGCTTTTGTGCGTAAGCCATCAGCGTGGGCAACGCATTAGAAGCACAATCCTGAGTAACGCGCTCACCCGGAGATGTGATGAAGATGTAATAAAAACCTATTAATAGGGAATTTCTGTTATGCATCGTTCCCTCGGCTCTCTGTGTACGTGCATGGAGAAACAACCGAGGAACGAACGTTGTGCTGACTCCAGTGACGGTCACCTGCACGGGCAGCCTCCTGGCACCTGCTAGAAGGATTCTCGTGATGCCATTTAAGGCACATCAGGCTTTCTCCGGCACTGGGAGACAGTGATTTTTGCCTTCAGAGCATCCTCTCGAGCTGCCAGAGCCTAAAATAGCTCTCCTATTCACAGAGAAGCAATGGATGCAATTCACATTCATTATCAGCGTGTCATTCACAGCCCATGCACCCATGGTAGCTCGTCCCTTCCTCTCACACCTCCAGTGCCTCTTCCCCAGCTCGCAGAGGACGGCAAGGTGCCTGATGACATGGATTGCTCTCATCCAACCTGCAGCCCACGTCAATCCGTTTGCCTGTGCCGGCGGCTGAGCTCTGTGATACGTAGGAGCACTGCAGCTCCTGCGGAGGTGGGAGCATCCATGGCCGGGCACGTCCCTGAGCACGCCAGTGCCACCAGCCAGAGCTGAGCCCCAGGCGACCAGCCACGCTGAGCACCTTGATTTTGGAACTGGTGAGCCTCTGAGAAGCTGTGACTCAGTGCTGGGCTGAGAGCGGGGCAGATCTGGGTCTGCCCAGTATAAACCAGCAGTTACTAGCCCTGAGGGCTGGGCCACAATGGGAAAGCTGTAGCATGCGGTAGGGTAGGTCAACGGAGGGGAGATGAGCAATCCATAAACACCCCTGAGCTAAAAGCACTGGGTGCTGTTTGCTCTGTCGGGTCATGTCTGCCCTTACTGATAATTATTTATATACCTCTTGAGAAAACTTAGGGGAATTCCAGAAGTTCAGCCTGGTTTGGCCATAAACTCCTCCTGAAGGTGCGTGACTTGTTCCTACCTGATAGCTTGCTAACATCTCCCCCTCTCCGGTCGGAAGCAGCAGCGTCGATGAGGGAGCTCGTCGCTGACTCCCGGCACCGCAGCAGCGCACCCCCGAGAAGAGCCCCTCTCCCCCAAGCCCAGCAAACTCAGGGTGTGAGGACAGCAGCTCTCGGGAGGCCTTTCCAGTCTCCATCCTCCCCAGCAGACATGTCTCCCAGCTCCAGCGATCCCTTGAACCACAGGCAGCGTCCCAGGTGGGTGCTGGGCACCCAGGCAGAGCCCACCCTTCTCCCGCGGCTCCTGTTAAAGCTGTCACCTTCGCTCGGACGCCTTCCCTCCACAAAGCGGCCCTTTTCCTCCGCAGGCCATATGTTTAGCTTTACGGAGGGGGGAAAAAAACCTGTGCAAACATCGAACTGCTCCCTCCCAGCCCCGCTGATGCTGAACATCCCCTGGACCTGCAGCTCCCGGCCGCACAGCCGTGCCCTCGCCGGCCGTTAATACTCCTTACATGCTCTCGTGTAAGTGATGGAGAAAAGTGTCAGGCTGGGGAAAAGACAGATCACGAGTCTTTCTGGCCCTGACATTTTCCTCCAGATATCTGGATTTCCATATATTTGAAAACCTAATATAAACAACAGAGAGAAAATTTGCATTTCGGGCAGTGAGGAATGAAAAATGGAGGCGGCGTAATGTATTGCTGCTCGAGGAAGAGGAATGACAGTGGTAAAGTCGAGCACACACGACAGCACCCAATCGGCTTGTGGCAAACTCATTTCCTGGCAGAATATAGGGTTTCATCTGCTGGAACATTTAATAGGCATCAAAGAAAGATCACTTCCCTCCTCTCAGCGCAGATTGAGAGCCTTCGCTCTTGCTTTATTTTTGCCATTTTATTAAACCCTTTATATAGTTTTAATACAATATGTATGATCCTCCTGAAAACAAATAAATTCTTAGGCGCTTCCCAGATTCTAAGGATTTCTAATGGTTACATATGTTTTATTTATATTTTCAGAGAGACATTAAATATGCGATGTGTAAAAATATGCAACAACAACAAAAAAAATCGACTCTAATTTATTGCTCCGTACAGAGCATCGTTACGTTATGGCGTTAATTTGCCGAGCTGGGGAACGCCAGCCCAGGGAAGGGGCTGACCATCCTCCCACAGCATCCAGGGTCACCGCTTTGACGAAAAAGCCCCAAAATGCCCCCTCGGGGACTTTTAATCTTCACTGCGCTGGGAACAGGGACTTGACCACGGCCATTCCCAGCTGGGTCACAAGGAGAGCGCTGGGAGCAGCGGGATGCGCTCCTAGAGCTGTACACAAACACACGGGGCTGAGAAACCCTCTCCCGGACTGGGATTGCCCAGTTACTCCGGAGCAGCTTCATGAGTGAACGCCAGTTTCCATGCCAGGTGAAGAAATGGCTAACTCTCAGCCAGCTGAACGCGCTCCGAGCCTGGCCGGGCTGCAGACACTCCTCCCATCACACAAAAAAGCCGTACGCCGGAGCCCTGCGCAATCCCGAGCTCCCATTTGATTCACCTCCAGTACAACTGACAGGCTTGTGACGGCCACCACCGCACGTGTGCCAGGGCACCGAGTAGGTAAAAGCTCTTCGGAAAAGCGCTTCCAGCCCTGCGAGGTGCAAAGGAGGCTCCTGTGCAAAGCCAGCCGGGTGACGGAGCGCCCCGGGCTGACTTTAACCGTGTTTTTCTGTACCTTTTCAATTCCATTTCGCAGTATCTATTGGCTTCCCAAAGCCAGCAAGCCCGGATGAGGGATGGGGGAGGAGGAGGAGGAGGAGAGAGCGCAGGGTAATTTTTGATGACAGTATTCAAGGCCAGAAGCAGAGTGTCTGGTGGACCTTAGTTATGGCTTGAAGCAGCCTTTTGCTCTGAGGTGCCTGTATTTAGGAACCAGAGAAATGCGTCGGAAGGTTTTCAGGGGTTCATCAATTCTGATCAGGTTCAGTCTGGACACACGAGCTCTCCGGCTCAGGCATATTCTTGGCAGGCAGCTCCTGCCCCCTAAATACCCAAGCACACAAACGCTCCAGTGTTCGCTGTGCTTGTCGCAATGCTGCCTGCGCTCTCGCAGAGGGGAACGGCTGAAGAACTTGTCCCCTTGCGCATGGACCTGCCTGTCATGGTGCATGGGTCTGCCGAGGGGTGCGGGGTGCCCTGCGTCATTCGCTTGGCAGCCTGGAGCGTGCCCCTTCCGTCTGCCCCTTCCGTCCTTACCAATCCGAAGCCCAAATCCCATTTGTGACGTGAGATTTATTCTGCGGCACCCAGCTGTGACGGCACAAAAAGGGTCCTGGCTCGGGCTGGGCAACGGTCAGAGATGGTTCAGAGCATCCAGAGCATCGCCACGGAAATCGATTCGCAGTTCGGAGAAGTACGGATAAGGAAGACCCAAGTACCCAAAGGTTTCGCCAGGAGGCATCACGCAGCTCTTGACGCCACCGAAGAGTGGGCTGAGCCTGCACATGCATATTAAGAAAGCCCTAATTGCGTATTACAGATCTGTAACTGCCACGCGGTAAACAGCCTCACGTCAGGGACGTGACAGAGACTTTCACAGCCTTCCTATCTTGGGCACTTTACAGTTATTTTTAATACCATCGGAGCAATAAGACATCCATAAATCCCCCCCCAGATGCCTCCTGAGGAGGCAGGGAGCTGGTGCCACCGTCCCCCACATTGCTGGGTGCCGCAGAAGGACCCGCAGCCCGCGCGCACGCTGCCTTTCTGATGTACCGTTGGTGCTGAATACATTATTTTTGGTCTTGTGAGCACAGTGATGTGAAGTGACCTACTGGTTAAGGGTAACCTGTGTTAACAGAGCTGTAGTCATGTTGATTCAGAATATCTTTCATGTGTGTCCTTTAGAAAAATGTATTTGCAGACGACACGGTCAGAGCCGGAGCGACGGGTGCCTCCTAACGCGGTGTGTGACACACGCTTGTACTTCTTGCGAATCATTAGTCCAGGCACAAAAGTAGACAAATAGAAGAGAACGTTACGTCGGCCTCCGAGCTGGCGGCTGGGCTCCTCGCACCGCGGCCACGTCGAGGTGGCGATGCTGGCTCTGTCTGGCACACTCTCATCCCGCAAAGCCAGGCTTTCACCCCATCTCTTTTTCCTCTCTGAGCTCTGTATATTCCACCAGGGAGCTCCGGAAAGCCCCAAAAGGATGGATCCTGTATGCAAAGCCATGCCTGAAGCCAGGGTCAGTTCTCAATGGGTATGAGACGAGAGACCTGAGCTGTGCAGTAACAGGTTGCTGGCCAAAATAAAAAGAGCACAACCAGAAAAGTTAGCTTTCTGGTTATCCCAAAATGCAAGTGATATGAAAATGAAAAGACAACAGAAAGAATTCCATTGGCACTAACCAAACGCTTCATTTTGTTCATGGGCTTATCTTTTTACGTGTACACCCGTGTTTGTAAAAAGAAAATAATTAAATAAATTAAAAAAACAAACCAAACCAAAACAAAACCCAACACAATATCATTTGAAAGACCATAAAAAAACCCTTCCCATTTTTGAAAATGTATTTTCCAATTAGCGTTGGGATGAACTAATTCACAAGGTTACTACCTTCTGCTGCCCCCAAGCTTGCTCGGAGAGGGAGCTATTCCCCCCCTGCTTCGATCAAGGCTACTGAGGGGTGCTCGCCGTGCCCCTTTCTCTGAGCCGGCCATCCGAGGCAGCCAGGACAGCCCCAAAGTCCAGCCCAGTGCTCCCAGTCCGGGCAGGCAGAGCCTCCCCATCCCTCCTGGCGTGCACAAACTTCCCCCCGGGCCCCCAGCCCACAGCAGAAGGGCAGATGAAAGAGAAAAGAAAAAGGAAGCAAATTAAAGTTTTTTGCCGATGTTTTTCTGAGATGGCTTAAATTCCAGAATTAGAGACGAGAAAGTTGCCCTCCCTGACGATCGGGGACCTGGAAGCAATTTTCGATGACTGCAGCGAGCACACGAGCTGCGTCTCCCCACGCGGGCTGGCCAGCAGATGGGGAGGTGGCCGGACGCCCAGCCGGAGCTGGCTGCTGGCCACCGGCAGGGAGGGTGGGGGGGCCACCGGCTCGCCCCCAGCTCAGCTGCGCTCGCCTCCTGCCATAAGCAACTGGACACGGTGCATTTTCCACCATCACCTCCTGGCACCCAGGAAATCCCTCGCCTTCTGCTTTCCTGGAGGGAAGTCCAGCACCCCAGGAAAGCTGCTGCAGGCTCCCATCCGGACGGGTCCAGGAGAGGAGTGGGGAGAGGTGCCCGAATCCCGAAGCAAGAGATATCTTCCCCGTGGGGTCTGTCCAGCAGTGGGGCACAGCTCAGGGACAGCCCAGCTGCCTCCAGCACCTTGAGGAGTGGGACCGTTCCCCCCGGCAGCTGCCGGGCTTGCCAGTGGTACCCACTCCAACACTCTCCTTGCCGACAGCCCAAACATCCCCAGAGACCAGGCATGAGCATCCCAGCTCTGAACCTGGTCTGCTCACTGGCGACTGGTCAAACAGATGGAGCAACACCCCCCCTTCAGGCGTCACCTCTGAGCCCGTCCCTGCCCGCAAAGCCCCCCGCACCCCTTCTCTGCGCAGCACCCAGCCACAGCAGCACCTGGTACGGCCGGGATCAGCAGGAAAGCCAGCTCACACAGCGGTGACAGCAAAGGGAGTCCTTAGCCCTTAATACTGGCTTCAGAGCCCCAAAATGCTCCGCACCAGCAAAGCCCCTCTTCCTCTCCCCCCCGCCAGAGCACGGTCATCCCCCAGCCTGGGGACACTCACTGCTCACCCAGGGACTCAGTTTCCCTTGTTAGCCAGGGCACCTATGCAGGGCACATGGCAGGCTGTGGTGGACCAGGGCTGCTGTCCCCACAGGGCTTTCTGTGAGCTTGGCCAGCAGCAGGGTGCGGGCAGGGTGCGGGCAGGATGCAGGCAGGGTGCAGGCAGGATGCAGGCAGGGTGCGGGCAGGCAACTGGGCTGCAGCGGTCCCAGGCTCAGGGCCTGGTGGGACCCAGCTGTGCTGGAGCGTCTTCGAGGGGCACCAGCGCTGCCCCGCAGAAGTGCTGGCCAGGCTCACCAGCTCAGGTCCCCTTGGCAGGGGAACGCTGCTACTTGCTTGTTATTAAAAGCAATCACTGTCAATTGATTTCTTCCCCCCTTCCTCGACTTTTTCAATTCCACTCTTCAATTTGACAAGGTTCTCCCTGCATGGAGAGGCGGCAGCGCCCGGCCGGAGGCTAATTCATGGCTCCATGGAGCAGCTCCAGCAGCTCTAGTGACCCCAGGCAGACAGACCTGTACCTGTCCTTGTCCTAAACAGCCATACATGATCCTAGACCTGCTGCCAGTACGGAATACCCAGTCCCCAAAGAGGGGGTGCTGTCTGGAGAGCCTTCCTCTGCTGCCAGATCCAGGAGGCAACACTGAGACCAAGGTGTCTCGTCTTCCTTGGCCCCTTTCCTTCATTGTCCCCCACAAAGTGACAGTGGGGACAGGACACAGCACCGGTAGAGCATGGATAAAAGAAGATGCAATTCGAGCGAGCCAAGACCACGTGTGAGATATCATTGCTCTTTCTACCGCCAGAAGTGTTTGCTCCTACAAGGGCGTCTCAGCCCTTTGAGCAGGGAAATTGCCCAAGGTTTCTCTGAGAGCTTCAAACCCTTCATGCCTCTCCTCACCTGCACTTCAGCAGCTTCCCCCTAAAAGCCACCGGTTTGGGACCAGTTTTCCTGTCTGCTGCCCAGGGAGGCTCCGCACCTGCCGGCTCCATCCCTGCCTGCACCTTGATGCCGGGATGGAGCCGGGCTCAGCACCAGCACCGTGACACCGGGATGAATCCAGCCTCCCAGTTCCGCACGCCGCATCCCACTGCCACCGGGCACGGCTTTTGCTGCGGCTCAGCAAAGCTCAGCAGAGCTACCGAGCAGTGTTTAGCTTTCCAGGTTTGCAGTTGGAATGATGATTCTCATCACCACTTGAATTTAATTTAAATGGTTTGCTTCTACTTTCATTTTATTGGCACCCATTATATCCCCCTTGTACCTCTGGCATTTCCTTAATAGTCTTTTGACTCATCTGCTCTCAGGAGGAGAAACATTTTTTACAAGAACAATATGAAGTAACAGTTATAAAATCTGTAGCCTGGTGATAAATGTTAAGGACTCATATTCTTTTATTGGAAATTGCTGTCTTTCAAATGTTTAACAGATTTGTAAAAATAATTTCTCCAAAAGGTTACGGTTCTATTGAACTCCATTAGAGAGAGGCTGGGCTCTAAATCACGCGCCGCATCCCGGAGCCCGTGCACGGGGACACGCCAAAGTCATAACTTTCTCCCTTCATACACGGCGTCGCCTGGCTCCTCTCCAGCATCATTCCATTTCCAGGACACTTTCCTTGACCCCCGGGTCCCTCTGCCGCAGCCGAGGGGGTGCGTCTGCCGGAATCCAGGCGTGAAATGATGAAGGAACGGGGCTGCGGTGGCTCCGGCTGCACTAGGACCTCAGATGTGAAATCATCACTTTCCTTTTTTTTTCCCCCTCTTTTTCCCCCCCCACCTTCTCCTCATCCTGGCCTGTCGCATGCCGGGCGGAAAAGATTGTATTTATCACCTGTCAGGGCTTGGCAGAGCTGAGTTACGTGGAGCAGGACAGCATAAAATTATCATACACAAGCATGAAATTACAAAATCGCTCGGAACTGAACAACAAAATTATTTCATTTCTGAGGGAGGCCATTCCATTTTTTAGTCGTGACACCTCAACTGCCAAACTTTGAATTGAAATTGAGTGTGAGGTGCATGGAATATAGACAGCAATAACAAGCAAAGGCATGTAAACTAGCCATGCAAATACACTACATTAATGGCCCCAGAAACCTCCCACAGGAGATATGTAACTAAATAAATGTCACATGTCCCAATAACTCAACTTTTCTTATACATTGTGAAATGAATTATGCTGCAATCGGAGCACAGGGCTGCTCCTGGCGACGGGGCTCCCATTCGCCTGGCATTCTCCTGGACCGCGTGTGGTTTTTTCACTTTTCCTCTCCCAGCATGTGTTACCAGAGGTGGGGAAACACAGGGAAGGTTTGGAGCTGCAAAGGGGACGCGGCAAAGCAGAATGCGGCTCCCTCAGCTGCAATTTGGTGACAATCCTTCGCGAGAACTTCCCCGCAGCGGTGGAGACGTGCGGGCAGGGAGGAATGATGCTATCGCATCTCATCCAGACTATAAAATCCCCCGGAACCTGTACGGCAGAGCTAACGTTTCTATCTCGCCATTGCAAACCGGGTCTCAGGGCTGCTCTGTATGCGCTGAAAGGTCTCGCAGAACGGCGCGGGGTTTATTAGGCTGCTTATGCAAGCCGGGCATCACGCAGGGAGGTAACAGAGGCTCTCTTCCCGGTTAGCTTCCTCGCCAGGGAGAGCTCGGCCGGCGAGCCCTCGCCCTGCCGGGGAACAGGCACCGGCAGTAATTGTGGCCAGGAGTAAAAGAGCAGTTCCATTTTATCGCAACTAGTAGCATCCTGATGACTGCAGGCAAGACGGTCCCGGAGGAGCGATATTTTATAAACGCTATTTGTGTCAAAGCTTATTATGTGTTTGTCTGACTTTCCCCGGGGAGAGGAGCCCAGGGTGTAAATAACACGGCACCTTTTGGGTGCCGACACGCTGCCTGCACGGCCGGCTCCTCGGACAGGCAGCGGGGAGCAGGCAGGAACGGGCAGGACCGGGCAGGAGGTGCCGGACACGGTGGGCATCCAGCCCCCGGCTCTGCTGGGGAGGAGGCAGCGCCATCCATCACGGTGGGGGGAATGGATTTGTCAGCTCCCTCCGCCGAGCTGATGGGCCGTGCAGGGTCTGAGCAGAGCAAAGCAAATGAGATGTTAAATAAAATTAAAGACAGAGTGAAATAGCGCTCTGGGATTGGGAGAGACACCGAGGTGGCTCCTGCCAGGCCGGATCACCCTCCCCGGAGGCACCGCAGGCTCCTGCCATGGCTTTTGCTGGTTGCTGCCTGCATCCCTGCCTGGAGGGGGGATGCCCCACACAGCCACAGGGACCAGGACCCACAGGAGGCAGCTGGGGAGGCCCCGAAGGCTCTGAGTGTTGGTAGGTCCTCAGATCCCCCGACAGCCAGGTGTGATGCAGGATCTCCCGCAGAGATGCCAGGAAGGGGCACACCAAAGCCCCGCTGCCGGCATCGCTGTGGGGCAGCCAGGAGACCAGATGTGGGGCAAGGCGGGTCTGGGACCAGAGGCACCAGAAGGAGCAGAGGTCTCCTCCCAGAGAGGAAAAAAACAGACGTTGAGGGGATTCCAGCCAGGAAAGCTCATCCATCCTTCCTTTTCCATACAAGCCTTGAACCTTGATGCATCCCCAGCGCTATCGCTCTGGCTTCAGGCAGAAGACGTAACCCTCACGGCAGGTCCCTGCTTTAGTGGCCACATGGCCCCGTGCTGTGCCAAGCTGCTGCAGGGCCAGGGCTTGTTGTGCAGTGACTTGCATCCCATCCCCTGCCCTCTCCCGCAGCCTGGACACCAGCCCAGACCCCCCACCGCAGCCCTGGGAACATCCCATGCTTTGTCCCCTGTATCCCAGCAGTGAAGAGGGGGAGCAGAAGAGTTTGTTGCGGTTCGCAATGAAGACAATAGCAAATTGGAGACAAAGCCAGTCATCGGGGCCACAAAACAGAAATCCCAGTTGTCCCAGTCCCAGGCAGGGAGATGTGGACCCCAGGACAGCCACCCCCAGCCCCAGCACCGGCGGCCGTGCCCGCTCTGGGAGGTGCTGCCAGTGCTCTGCTTTTCGGTGGCACAGCTGACCTTTTTTTAGTGATGTAAAAGAGAATTTATCGCCCCCACATTTCCTGCACTCCTGTGGGACAGACGGGCATCTGCGTGCCACTCCGGTGGCATCCAGGGAGTACGCAGCCTGAGTAGTTAAACTGGCAACAAAAGCAGCCCAAAACTCCATCCTGGGGGGTGGAAACGGGCCAGCCTGCTCCCACATGGCTCTCGGCATCCCAGCAATAACCCAGCTTAGAGAGCGAGCTCGCACCGGGCTGAAAGGCTCTCGTCCTTTCACGGCAACTTTTGATCTCAGCGGATTGATATTTATTCATCACTGTTCTCCTGCTCCGCTTGCTTTCAAACACGACGAGAGATTTTTTTTCTGTAAGGGTCGGAATTTCCAACTGGAGCCCGAGCAGCGTCGGAGGGCAGCCTCGTGCACAGGGAGTTCCGAGAGAACAGAGATTCCCGGTGATTTATGAGGAAGGAGGCAAACCTGGCCTTTGCTTCTCCCAGGCAAGCCTTTGATGCTGCCCCTTTAATCCTGAGCCACCTGGTACTAATTATAACTGTAAGATAGTCTTTATATTTAATTAAAAACAAGGAAATGCTGCTCCATATAATGAGAAGCCTCCGGCAATGGACCCTGCGTTCTCCCCCCACCAGGTTACGTTCTGGTCTCCATCCCTTCTCATTTCTATTTGAACACAGTGACGCGGGAGCCGTTGAGGAATTCAAGGAGTATCCTCCAACAGCAGCGCCAGCCCTCCCGCCCCGAGCTCATCGCCCTCCCTGGGCTCACCAGGGCATTGCCACAGCTTCTTACCAGGAGCAGGAGGCCAGGAGCCCCCTCATGAGGGGCAGGTGGCCATGCAGAGCGTGGGGCTGGCCAGTAATTTCCCCTCCAGGCTGTCTGGAAGTGGCTGCGATTGCAATCTGTGCCTCTACCTGGAAAACTCCGGAGAGGTTTTGCCATCATCTGCCCAGCTCAGTGGAGGGCAGGGGCAGACCTGGCAGGTGGGACAACATGGGGAAAGCCAGGGCACCACGCGAGGGTGGGTAGGACCATGTGGCTCCTGTCCCAAGGCACCAAGAGAAAGTGGATGGGACCATGTGGCTCCTGTCCCAAGGCACCAAGAGAAGGTGGGTGGGACCAAGTGGCTCCTGTCCCAAGGCACCAAGAGAAGGTGGGTGGGACCAAGTGGCTCCTGTCCCAAGGCACCAAGAGAAGGTGGGTGGGACCAAGTGGCTCCTGTCCCAAGGCACCAAGAGAAGGTGGGTAGGACCAAGTGGCTCCTGTCCCAAGGCACCAAGAGAAGGTGGGTAGGACCAAGTGGCTCCTGTCCCAAGGCACCAAGCCAGGCACGGGCACAGGACGGAGCACCGCTTGCTCTGCAACAGGGGGAGACCACAGGTGGGAAGGGAAGGAGATGGAGAGGCAGTGTGGGAAACGTGGGGGCTGTAAACTCTCTTTTGCATCACTAAAAAAAGGTCAGCTGTGGTCAGGTGGCTGGCACAGTGAATGCCAGGGCCCCAAGAAGCAGAGGAGGAAATCTCAGCCTGGCTCCTGGTGGCCCCCGAGGCGGGTGCAGGGTGCAGGAGGCAGCGGGTGATGCAGATCAGCGAACGCGGAGCCTGCTCTGCAAAGGGGAAGGAGAAGCCGAGAAATTATAATCAGTTTAAGTCAGTTCAACTTCAAGTTCCCAGAAAAATATTGGAACAAATGATCAAACAAACTATTTATAAGCACCAAGAAGATAACAGGGTGAGTAGCAGCCAACATGGGTTTGTCAAGAACAAATCGTGGCAAACCGATCTAATTTTCATCTGCGACAGGGTAATAGGCCTTCTGGATAGAAAAGAAGCAGTAAATGTCATATCTTGACTTTAATAAGATTTTTGACACCGTCTTATATGACATTCTCACAAGCAAGCTGAGGAATCATAGTCTAGATGAAAATACTATTTGGTGAGGGTAAAACCAGTTGAAAAACTGCAGTCAGACTAGTCTTCGATGGTTTGCCGTCGAAATGAAAAACTGTTGAATAGGTCTATCTTATATGCAGCGCTATCCAGTGTTACTGACCTATATGATGGAAAAAAATATAATTATTAAATTTGCAGTCTTTGAATACATTAGAGGGCGGAATCAGAATGGGAAAGGTCTTGAAAAATGCTAAAAACTATTTGAGAAAGATAGAAATTTATCCCATGGATCCAGGTGCAAAGCAGGTCAGTGTAATTGGGGAATTACTGGTATGAAAGGAGGAAAGGATCTAGGAGTTATTCCAGATCAGAAGCTGAACTTAGGCCAACAATATCGTGATGCTGAAGGAAAGCAAACGAGTCACAGGGATTTATAAAGACCAAATGCACCATATGTGGTGGGCGGGATGCGATTGTTGTGACCAACTCAGCAACGACAAGGAGCAGCTCAAAGACTGTTCCAGGTTTGGGAACATGGACCACCAGGATGAAGTCCACAGGTAAGCAAGGAGAAGGATCAGAGATTTGGAATACTTTGTCTGAGCGAGGTGGGTGGATGAAAGTCTAAAGAACTCGTGTCTTCCTATTTGCATCCTCCATGATGCTTCCTCCGCTGGGTGTAAAACACTGGTCCTCGGCAGGGAAATGCCAGGAACGGCTTCAGCGTCTCCGCCTGGGGACGGTCCCCGTGCTGGGACCGAGCAGAGCACACAGGGCTGTGCTGTGCATGATTCCATTGCTGGGCTCCCGGGATAACCCCCCGCTCCGGAGCGCTCCCCGGGCCCACGTGCGGTCCCCGTGCTGCGGGTGCATTCACGGCAGACCCCCGGGAACAGGGTCCTTCTCCCACCGCCACCAGCCAGAGCTCTGCGTGCCACCTCTGCCAGGCTCCCAACAGCCAGCCCAAAGGAAAACCGAATGAACCATGACAAAAGTCACATCTCCCTGGGAAGTGGAGAGGTCGGGGGCCTCGGGTCAGAACCCCCTGCCGACGGCTAACAGCCTCCAGGCACCAAACCTTCATCTCTATTATTTTTGGCAAGGTTGGAAATAATACACATGTGCACAGCGAAGGGAAGGGAAAAAAGATGGGAAAGGCTGGCGGGACCCTTGGTCCTGTCCTGCGGCTGCTGATCCTGCGGGATGGAGTGGCCGGTGCCGGAGCTGCAGGGATGGGGTGGCTGATGGCGGAGCTGCAGGGACGGGGAGAGTTCGGTGGGTGAAATGGCTTCAGGATAGCAAAGGGCAGGCTGGGAGCGCGACACATCTGGCGGGGAGAGGCAGGTGACAAAAATTCCCTGCTGCAATCCGAACCAGAGAGCCCCTTTTCCCTGGCAAAAGCGCGGCGGGGGCGGCTGCTGCGTGGCTCGGTGCAGATGTGCCGGGAGAGCCCGTCCACAAAGAGTTAAACCCTGCTTCGCCAGACTGTGAATTCTCAGCGAGTCTCCCACATGCAGCCAAACAACAGCTTGACATTTTCCATCCTTCACGAGAAAGACAAAGGCGTGAAGATATTCCCATGATTCCTTTCTGCATGCCTAACTATGAGCTCAGGTGCAGCAGCATTTGCCCTGGACCGGCCTCATCAACATGAAGGGCGAACTCATCGTTTCTGCATCTTTCCTCGCCACTGCTTGATTAATTGGCTCACAACGATGCTGGCTGAATACCTAATGCTTCTCCTGTCCCTGTTCTTTCTTCACAGCCTTTTGCTGCATTTACATATACTTTATATTCCATAATTTTCACACACACACACAAAAAAAAAAAAAATGGGAGCACATCTCAGTAATTTGATGTAATGACGGCATGTCACCAAAAAGAGGAATTAGAAAAATCTGTAGGTATTTAATTTATTCTTGTTTTTTTCAAGTAGATCTCTCTGAGAAAGGCATTAATATTCATGTGCATGAAAAAAAGTACTCTCGAAAGGAAATTTCCAGCATTTTAGTTTAAATTAAATACATTTTTAAAGAAACAATATTTAACTAATAATGCTTAAAGGCAAAATTAACAAAAAGTAGCGATTTTTACCTACCAAAGACAGGTTTTGTCTCGGGGGTTTCCAGTGAAACTGCCCTGACAAGAAAACAGCACGCTGCTTTTCCGAGGAAGGATTCAATGAGTCCAAGAGGGAGGGCATGGAGAAGGGAAAGGCCTTTTCCATTACCCTGCCTGTAATTTTCATTTAACAGTATTTCAATAACACGTCTCATTGAAGAGCGTTGGGCACGGTTTTCAGCTGCCCAGGCCCCGTGAGCTCCCCCTTGGACACGCAGCCGGTGTCTCACCGGGACTTTAATGCAAAGTCTGGGGATGATGGGGCGTCTTTCCTTTTTTTTCCCTTTTTTTTTTTCTTTTTTTCTTTTTTTTCTCCTTTTTTGTCTCTTTTTTTCCCCACCTTTTCTTTCTTTTTTTTTTTTTTTTTTCAATTGAAAGCGAGAAAGGACAAAATAGACAGCAGAGGGATGATTCTGCGGGAACCAAGCACAAAATATTCAGCAAACAAAACACAGTGACTGATACGGACGGTAATTCTCCCCAGTTAACTCCCAACTGCTGATATTCCCCCCGCCAAACAACTCCAGCTGCTTGTAACTCGCTTATCAGAGGGAAAAATGGCAAAAACAAACAGCAACTTTTTTTCCAGGAATTGATGGCAAGAGGCAGCCCTGGCGTCAGGCGCGGGCAGGGTTTACGGAGGTGTTTTGAGGTGGATGAGGAGGAATGAGAGCGGTATGAGCTGCACTGGGCTGTGTTTCCTGACAGCCCAGTGTACCCAACGGCTGCGGTTGCACCCAGGTCGGTGTCAGCACAAACAGGCTTGGCTGGAGGAAAAAGCGATGGGGACAAGGGTCTGGAGCCCAAGGGGATGCTTTCCATGGTGGCATCACGATGGCTTCGGCGTGTGGGTCCGAGCAGCCTGGCACGGCCATTCTCCACCCCGGCACTACTGGGAACGGGCACGGACTGGAGGAAAGCGCGCCCGGCCATGCAATTCCTTAATGCTTTCCCCCACCCAGCCATTCGCCCCCAGCCAGGGCTCGGAGCACCCTTGGGTGACGATGTCCAGCCCCACGGCGCAGCGAGCAGCACCCGGCACCGCTCCACCGGCGGCTGAAACCATCCACGGCCAGCAGAGGCTTCAAGGATGAGCGTCCTTGAAAAGGCAAAAAAATAAATCTTCCGAGCTGGCATTGCCTGTAAATTCTTCCTTGTTAGCAGGGTTAGGAACCACCTGGGAGCCAGGCAGGGCCTGACTCTGCCCCGCTCCCCGCCGGCCGCCCGGGGATGCTGCTGGCAAACACCTCCGGTAAAGGATGCTGTTGGGTTCCTGCAAACACTTGGGCTCTCCCGCCTGCCAGCGCAAAACTGCCTTAATCTGGTCTTCGGGAAATAAAACTTCCCATCTTTGTCCTGGCACATTAGGAAAAGATTATCCCCTGGATTAAATAAAATTATAAGGTTTATTTCTCAAGTGGGAAAGGCTGAGCCTGCCAGAGGCAGGGGCTGGATAAATGATGGGAAGGGGCCCCGCTGGTGGGAGAAACCCGCTGAACGCCTCACCATTAGGCAGGGCTGCACGGGCGGGCAGCAGCTTCGGCAAGGTTTTAAATTGGTCTCCTGATATTTTACGAAATAACTTTTTTTTTTTTTTTTTTCCTAAAGTACTTCTTGATATTTTTATGTTTATATATTTTAACTTCGGATCGGACTCATAAAAAATACATGAGGAGTAAGTGGTTTCTGCAAATGTTTTATACATGATTTGGGAACAGATACTATTCAAAGAGAGAAAGCGAATATTCCTTTTTATGCCAGCCGCGGTGAGGAGGCGGCAAGGTTGGGTCGGCCGTGGGGGGCGGCGGGTGCCCTGTGTGGTGAGGGGGTCCCGTGGGCACGGAGTTGCTGTGGCCACTCCATATCGCCAGGTGGGCAACGTGGCATTCCCAAAATGTCCATCCCGAGGTGCCCATTGGACACCCAGGAGCAGGGGTGGGGGTAACCCCACCGCCATACACAGGTCTGCAGAGCCACGCTTTGCCCCAACCTGCAGGTTTTCCAGCCAAAACAGGAGCCAGGGGATGGATGGGCAGCACGTCTGTCCCTGCAAGGGAAAACTGGGAGCGACGGGAGCCATGTGGAAGGCAGGGAACGCATCCCACAGGACACCGGCCACCGCACAGCCCATCACAGGGACACGGCAAGGGGGGGATGAGCTTTGCTGCAGTGCGGGCCACGGAAGAGTTAATGCAATATTTCATTTGCTTCCTCCGTCGTAGCATATATTATCTTTTTTGACTGTGTAATATGATGCAAAGTTTTTTAAATGATACAATTGTATTCTATTATATTCCACTCTTCAGGGAGATTTTAGGCTCATTTTTTGCATGAATGATACTCGCTCGATGCATTTCAATACTGACACAGATAGCTCTGTAGGCACACACAGCAGATAGGGTTATAGCAAGTGCACAGATAAATGCAAAAACATATGGCAACATGAGGAAACTCTACATTTTTTATTATATAAAAGCAGAACTCGTGTTCCCGGATACAGTGTGCAGGATCTGAAAGATGGAGTTACTTGTCTTCTTCAGATTGATTTTTATAGGATTTGCTTAAAATAAAAATCTAAGCAGGGATTCTGTGCAAATTTTCCCCTTTGGAGAATTGAACTGTGAATCAAATTTTGCCTGATCCACAGATGAAAATCAGTTTGGGGGTTTCTCCTCCGGGTCTCTGGTGAGCTTTTGTCCAGCTTAGCTGAATTTAGCATAATCTCTGCTCAAATGAGGCCCCGGGGTGGCAGAGCGTGGCGGGGAGCGGGGACAGCACCTCGCACAGACCTGGGACGGGGCAGGCAGGCTGCCCAGCGCGGAGAGCAGAGGGTGCACCCCAAAACCTCCTCCTCCTCCTCGCCACGGCGTGCATCCAGCCCCAGACAGCCCTACGGCACACCAGCCCCCGGCAGCAGCGAGGACGAGGGGCTCTGAGGTGGGAGCAGGGGCTTCCCATGGTGGCACGTTCCCAAGCAGGGGCCAAAGCCAGCACGGGGAAGCTTTCCCAGGAGAAAGCAGGCTGATGGGCTTCTGCTGGCATCTTCGTGGATGGCTGAGGAAGAGAAAAGCCACGTGTCCCCTTTTGGGCATTTTTTCTCCTTCTTCCTCCTCCTCTCCTGCCTGTTTACAGCGCTGCTGTGGGGAGTGTGGCCATATCCAGGACCATGCGTCGTCCGATGCCCACCTTCACCTGGCTGGAGGAGGCCATGGAAAGGTCCTGGAGGGCTGCCCATTCAGGAGGGTGGTCCGGTCGCAGCCCCTCACCCACCCCAGGAGGGACCGATCCTGGGTACCTTCCTCCCCTCAGCATCCTCCGGACCAGAAGCATCGCCCCACCGCGTCTGCGCTGGCTCAGGGTCCCCTCCGATGTGGTCCCCACCCTGCAGCGCTCCAGATGCAGGGAAAGAGAAGGACGCGGTGAAGGCTGCCTGGCTGCCGGCGAAGGTCTTAAAAGAAATTATAGCCTGCATAAAAATATTCACTCCAGCCAAGGGCCTTAAAACATTCCCCTGAGCATTGAACAGTGACTGAAAGTATATTACTGTGCACTTAAGGTTACTGTAGTAACCCAAGGTCAAATAGCAGCGCGTTATATCCAGACGACTCAGGGATGAATTTGCTTCAGCGCTGGATGGTAACAACGGGGGAGGCAGAGGTTTCACCGGGCGCTGGAATTTAACTCAATATTCAATTTACCCTGGAATCAATTTTGATGGAGTACAATTCCCATTTATAATCCCGGGTTATTGCCAGCACTGTCGTTTGATTAGACACCGGCAGACCCCGGCCAAGCGCGGCCCTCGCTCCCCCACCTTGTGTCAGGGCGAGGGATCTCGGGTTCGCCCGTGGCCCACCCCGTGCTGCACCCCGGCTCGTGCCCGGCACCCGCGGCCCTTCAAAGGGCCACCCCATCCAACAGGGCCCTGTGGGACCCCCGGGGGCAGCCAACCTGCCCCGAGCCTTTACCTCCCTCCTGGAAGCTCTCCTCTCCCTCCGCACAGCTTGACGTTTGGAGATGCTACGGAGGGGCGGGAAGAGATGTAATATTTCTCTCTTAACTTTAAGTTCCCATGAATTTAGAATTCTTTTCTCTGAGGGGCTAATTATATAATTTCAATGTTTACTCTGTGCAGACGGATCTTGTAAGATGGTGCCCCAGGGACACGAGAGTTGGATTTAAACCCTAGCAAGGTAGCACTCGCCCGATAGCTTTATGGCACGACTCGCATCACAACCTGCTGCCTGTTCATTTGTTTCGCAGGGGTATCTGCCGCTGTTGTTTTTTTGTTTTTTTTTTTTTCCCCTCCACTGCCTTTGATTATCGGCCATTGATGCTTCATTTCCTCGTCGCTGCTTCAAAGACAAACAAGCCTCCCCCGTGCTGTACGCAGGAGCCCCGGCCACTTTGCCTAAACCCTGCCGTTCCTGCGCTTCCACACCCATGCGTGGCCCGGACCCACGGCCGGAGACCTCCCAGCTCAGGTTGCAGCTGGTCCTATGAGGGTTTTATTAGTGCCCACGGGCTGTGGTGGCCCAAAACCCCGCCTCCCTGCTAGGACCCCTCCTGGGCACGTGTGGGCTAATGGCCTGGAGCAGGAGACCCACATCGTGGCTCCCGGGCATCCCCTCACCCCCTTGCTCCGGGCTCTGCCCACAGCCAAATCCTTCAGCTCCCAGAGCAAGGCTTTGCCACAGCCCGTCCCTAAAGCCCAGTGGAAGGGTGGACCAGGACTGGCCGCTCCTGGCAGAGGTGGGCAAAGGTGAGCTCAGCTCCGAGCCTGGACGGCCAAGAGCATCCCTTGGGGCTGCCCCGTCCCAGCAGCAGCCTCTGCAGAGACCCCACGGGGACGGGGCTCGGCTCGCCATGGGGCACGCACGCCCCCCAGCCCCGATGTTTGCACACCCCGGCTCCCCCCCAGTACAGCACACCAGCACCCTGCTGCTCCCAGACACCCCTGGGGACATCCCTGCAGCCACCACCACCCATGACCTGCACCAAAGCACCCCGGACCCTCCTGGCTGCAAGGGCAGCGCGGGATGAGCAAAGGAGGAAGAATTCACACTCCTGCCCGAGATAGACGAGATGAGAAACATGTCATCAGACTTCAGCCTTCTTCCCTTTCCCCTTGGGAGGACGTTTCCCATAATTGCAGGACCGGTGAAGCCATTTTTGCCTCTCGCTCTTTGCAGCTATTTATATTTAACGTATTTAGGCTCCCTGGGTCAGAAATGGAAATTATTCTGCACTTAGCTCAACCTTAAAGTTACAATTGCTGCGTAGGAACCAAACGCCGAACACAAAAGGGAAAGCTTTCGAAACTGCACGATTAATTTAAGAAAACAACAACAAAAAAAAGTGCAGCACGGGGAAAACTTTATCATTTTTCCCGCAGAACCAGGAGGGAAAGCAAAGGCGACGAGATTATCCATTGACAAAGTTCACAACTCCCCCGGCCGTGAGCTGTCCCTTTAACCACTGCTAAATTGTTTTCTGACAGCCCTTGCTGCAATTTTATCCCCTGACATTTGATTTACATATGATCTTTAAGCACTACCAGTGCTGTAATAGCTATTTGGTTAATATTCAAATCACTCTGTGATGTCACATACCTTGATAGGTCATTTCACTGCGGCTTGGCAAAATGCATGTAAAAATAAATGTATAACTAATGAAATAAACTGATTAAGGGGAGAAATCAATCGTTTTACTGCTGTAGTGAAGATCTAGCAGTTAATTTAGCATGGATCTGCAAGGGTGCCCGTTAATAGAACAGGCTCTCATCTAATTGGTGCCACAGTAAATGAAATACAGTAATATTCCGTGATGCATTGGAAGAGTTCACTTCATTTTCTCTGCTCTTTCCTGATAACTGTTTACAGCACAATGCGTTTTATTTATTCCCCCCCCACCCCCCCGCCCCAGCACACGGTGGCAGAAACTTGCCGATCCCAGCAAGCCCAGTTAACCCGCCCCAATTAGCAAGTCTAACATTCTCCTTAGAATCGCTTCTTTAATCAAGATCCGCAGAGCACGGGAGCCGCTGTTTTTGTTTGTTTAAAGCTTTTTGAAGTTTTCTCCCCGTTGCCGGGAGCTGCTGCTCCGCAGGCAGCGAGGTCAGGCTGGGATGGGGGGAGTCCGGCAGCCCCCAGCCGAGCCCCCCCCGGCACCGGGGGTCTCGCTGCCCCATTTACCCAGCTTATGGCACTGATGATTTTCATCCCAGCCAGTGACACCGGGAGGGATCCAACAGTCCCAAAACGGAGACCAGGGCCATCGGGTGACATTTCCCGGAGGAAGGGTGGTCCCGCATCCCAGCGGCTCTCCCAGCACCCGGACCACGAGGGTGCTGCACCCCGTCCCCCAACTCACCCTCTGCCCCCTCCGGCCCGTGGGGCTGCGCCTGTGTAAACTTTACCAGGACTCGGAACAGTTATAGTAAATAAGGAAGCTCCAGAGGGCTGCGTTAATTTCCCAGACATTTAATCAATACGATGCTGCCCTGTTCATTACAGCTGTCAAAAATATGCAAAAAGTCCCATCTGGTCCTACCAGGTACCGAGTCTGAACTCCCCAATCTAGAAGAATCAGCTGACTGACTAATTACCACACCCTATTTCTCCTAATTTAAGGTCATCACATTAAGGATGAGTTACCACCTCAAGTATAAAATAAAACGATAAATATTTGAGAAGTGCCACCTTGGAGCCGCCTGCACTCGCGAGTCCGTGCTGCAACACAGCAGAAGGAAACCAGCAGCAACTGGTTAGTCTGGGGCTGGGGAGCATCTGCCGGGCACTTGTACCACCACCACGACAGCCCCTCTCCCCTCCCCAAAAATATTTAGCTGTATTAAAAAAAAAAAAAAAAAAAAAGGGGGGGGGGGTTTGGAAATGATCTATACAAAAGCTTTGCATAAAAAAGTGATCAATGCAAATTCCTCTGAGAAAATTGCACCAACAGATGGAATCAACCCATTTCCAGCAAATGCCTCTGGCTGTGCAGATGGTAATTATAGGATGTATGTAAATACGCAAGCTCTAGGAAGCACAGCAACACGCACTGCTGAATTTAGGGGTTGTAGGGGGACGCCTGCCTTGGCCCTTCCCGGGGCCCTTTGGCAAGGAGGAAGCTGGGACTTGGAAAGGTTTTTGTGCTGCATCTGTACAGCCCACCCCATCGAGGGCACCGTCTGCCTTCCAGCCTTTGCCAAGGAAACTTCTAAACTCAGCCCTGACCCTGCGCCTCAGCACCGGGACCTGCCTCGGCCCCAGGGAGGGTCACACAGGGGGGGAAACGCAGAGGTGGAACTGGGATGTCCCCTGCACATAGGGACAAACCCAGACGTTCCTGAGCAGTGAGTGGGTTCGTGCCCCGCAGCCGTCCCAGGCAGGAGAAGCCCTGAGCCCACAGCATCACACACAGCTTTGCTGCGGCAAAGCATCCATGGGCAACTACACGGAGACCATGGAAATGCAGGGTGGAGACCACGGGGAACCTTGTCACCAGTGCGGCCAGAAGCTGAGCTCAGGGCAGCTGTGCGGGGAAGCCCCTCACCTCAGGGAGGACCCCTCCGTCCCACGCTTCAATAAGGGCTACCAAGGACCTGGAGGTCCTGCACCCCATACCCCAACTTGCAGCAAACTGAGGTCATCCCCGCAGTGACCCGGACACAGGCGCGCAGGGAAACCCCAAACCTCTGAGACTGAGTTCTGGGCTGCTTTATTCATGGAAATGGTGACTTGTAGCAAATTAAGTTTGATTAAAGCAGTAGGTTTCCTGCACTGGCAAGTGGGAAGCTTGGTGGGAGAAAGGGAATAACAAGGGTTCCGTGACATCCCTGGTAGGTCCCCGCTGAGGCAGCTGGTACGGTGGCCAAAGGACACCCACAGACCTGCAGTGCCACCTCCGCACAGGGGTAAGGGCACACAGGCAGGCACCAGCCCCAGCCCTGGGGGGGACACAGGCAGGAGCCACCCGGGCAGCGTCCCCCTCTCCCAGCTCCCTTGTTGTTCCCTCCCCTGGGATAAGTTTCTGTGCTCACGCTGCTGTTTGGGGGATTTTCTTTATTTTGCCAAAGATAGTTTATAGTACACCCTCTTCTCCGTGTTGACACGGCCACTGCGTTATTTTTATTATTGCATTACTAACTATATATGTTTACTAAATCTTTCCGTTTTCTCTCTCCTGATATTTTCCAAACCACAGACCAGGTCTCACTTTCCTCTCCCGTACCAGGCGATGCCACGCTGGTTCATAAAGGGAAACACCTACCAAAAGCTAATGCCATTAAGCCGCGGGACAGTTTGGGTGTGCTGGTGGGAGGCGGCTCCGCCTGTTCCCATCTCCTGGCACAGCTGGTCCCAGCCAGGGCTCCACCATCACCGTTCCTCAGCCTAGTAAAATAACTGGGGGCACCTGGGCTCCTCCGGCTCCCTCCCTGCCCACAAGCCCCATCCTCATCCCGCTGTGCCAACATGCCCCTCTCCAGAGCCACAGGAAGACCAGGCTTTTTTCTCATCTGTCCGGTGCGGTGTCACAGATTATTTCCAAGACCACTGTATTTTTATTTCATGTTGCTGTTGACACTGGTTTCTTTTTCCTTCTGAGAAAAGTGCTTGCAGAAGTCGTCTGTGGTAAAATGTTAATTGGAGCCAAGTAATTAGACAAAGATAGTTAGTGATCTCTCCAAAGCAATAAGCTTTTGGTGCTTTGTTTTAGTGCTATAATAATTACTATCATTCCACAAAGTGCTTCGGCATTTGACAGGAGGGATCCACGTGCAGCCGAACGCTTCCCGCAGGACTGATGGTGCGAGGGATGCACAGCTCTGGAGCACCTCACCCACCATGTCGTGGGCACCCTCCCCTCACCCCTGGCAAACAGGAGGGGTCCCCGGCCCCCCTGACCCCCCTGTGCCAGCCACCAAGCCTCTGCTGCTCAGCTTGGCTCCAGGCACCTTTTCCTCCATCCTACAGCCTCAATGACCATGCCCTGCTCTCTCCTCTTCAGCAGCACACTCCAGATTAGCTCCCTGAGACCTGTTTACGCTGCCAAAAATACACCCTGCTGCTTTTAAATAAATAAATAAATAAATAAAATAATCCAAACAGCCAAAGCTTCTTTTTCTGTTTATTCCCCAGCTCTGAAGATGATGAACGGCTTCAGAGGCAAGACAGAGCCGTCAGGTTGCCTGTGCAGCACGCGTACGTGATGGGGCTGTGCTATAAGACATCCCCTGTATTCACGGGAGCCCCCGGAGCCAGCCCAGCCCCACTCCAAGAGCAGCCCGGCAGCAAGGAGGCACGATGGCAAACACCCTTGCAAAGCCAGAGCGCTCGCCGGCTGGCTTCGGCCTTTCCAGTGGTTTAAAAAAAAAAAAAAAAAATTTTTTTTTTTTTTTTCATTTAAAACATTGCAACCTGAACGACCTGTTGATTGAAAATGTCTTCGCCCTGCCGAAGGAAGCAGTCCTGCCTGTCTTGCTCTGCTTGCCCGCCTCGGCAGGCACCCACCAGCGACGGCAACGCGCAAACCCGGCCGGCAGCTCCGCCGAGAAAGGAATTTTCCTAACAGAAAATCATCAGGAGGTGTCCTCCCGCAAATGTAAACACGGATCTAATTGCCTTCGCTCTGCATTTACACCGCGATTCTGCAGGCGAGGGAAGTCCCTACAGCCTCATTATGCAAATGGAACCAGCCCTGTACGAGCCGCACACGCGCCACGCCACTCGGATGTGCCGGACGGAGGAGGCTGTCGGGGCTGGGACACGCTTTCCTCGGAGACGGGCTTCCTCCCCGCCGGCCGAAGCAGCGCTCCGGGTCATTCCTGCTGCAATCCCGACTTCAATATCGTAAAAAAAAATAAATAAAAATAATAAAGAAATAGAGATGCTGGAGGTGTTTTACGATTTGCAGCAAGCCCAGACTCCCAAACGCACACCAGTCTGCCTCAGCTGCTACAAACAGGGGCCAGGTTAATGGAGGTAACCCAGCAACGCTGCTAAAATAAATGCTTTCCTTATGATACGGTGCTGGGAGAATCAGGAAAACGGAGAGATCTTTTAACCCAGTGCTCCAGAGGCCAGTCTTCATGGAGAGCAGGGCCGGAACTCATTTAGTCCTGGCACCACCCAGATCCCGGGATCCACCCCCTGGGAAATGGGCTCCTGCTCGCCCTCGGGGCCGGTGTGGAACGGGGCCAGGATCAGGCGACCATCCCCACCAGGATCTCATGGCTCACCCCTCACCAGACCCTCTCCGGCCACCTTTATTTAAAATACTCCAACTCATTAAGCAAGCAGCATCCTATAGATATTGCTGAATTAATACACGGGACATCATTGTGCTGGGAACCTGTTAATATTCCTGCGCAAAAGTGTTGTACACGAGGCACACAAAGGCAGCCGCGCTCACACGCACCTCCCCTGTGTTTCATACATTAGCTTTCTATCTTTTCATCAGCAATTGCAGACAGATTTTCTCAGCGTGAGAACTGCCATGGAAATTGAAAGATTGTACAGCAAACATTATTTTTTTTTTTTCCTTGATGCCCTGTCTAATTGCACTGCCTTTGATTTTATTAATCTGTTTTTATTAATAACCTGAAGGCAAAAAAAAAAAAAGCTTTTACTTTCTGAAATGGCTGATGCTGCTTGCATTTTGTCTTATTAAATAGGGCGGCTATACGGTAGCTAGGACAGGGCACCCATCTTCCTGGAAGAAAAGGAATGAGCCCCTGAGCGCCTTCTCCGTGCTTGGATGCGGGGCCAAATGCCAGCCCTGCAGACTCCCTGCAGTGTCTCCGCAGCCACCTGCTGCCTGCTAGCCCGAGGAGATGCTGGAGAAAGGCATCGCAGGCCCATCTCGTAGCAAATCTCCCCGTATACCTCCCTGTCCACCCAGACCGACCGTCTCCTAGCGCCGTGCTCATCAGCCCAGCATTCCTGGGGACCTGAAAAAGAGAAGCAGCACGAAGTCTGTGCTGAAGCTCATCGGTTTTACCTGCCAGCGACCGTGCCAGCAGCCAACACTCCCAGCCTGGGTTAGATCCGCTCCTCAAACACCAGCCAGACCCAGAGAAGACCCCGTGCAGGTCCCGCGGCTGGGGAGAGGTATGCCCCCCCCCCGCCACCAGCAGATACCTGACCTCTGCCGGGGTCAGCCCAACATTAATATTGATGCTGCCGCTCTGTGATTTGCACATGCCAGAAAAGCCCGTTTTGAGCAGGGTGTTGTTCAACCGCATGCTGCACACTCCATAGCGGAGCCTTGCCAAGCAGCTTGCAGGACAGAAGAAAGGCAAAGCTGGGTGAAGAGGGGGGCTGTAGCCCACTTCACACCACAGCACCCGGGCACAGAGGAGAGGACACCCCTCCAGAGCTCTCAGCCCAGCCCTGGTGTGTCTCCAGGCTGAGCCGGAGCCTCCAGCAGCAGCATGCCAGGCGTGGCTCCCTGCTCTGGCCACGCCGGGGGATGCACTGTGGTCCCAGCAGGACCACCAGCAAGGGGCACACTGCTCGCCCTGGGATGGACGCCGCTGTGGTGTTGCCCCATGGTACCGGCCATAGCTTTTTTTAAGCTTTATGGCTGTACTCTGTTACTTAAAATCACTTTCTGTTTCATTATCCTCTACAAAGTAGAGGAGCTCCTAGGTATCAGCTATGGAGTTTCCATATGAACAGTTACTGTGTGCTTCTTCTCAAGGCACCGTTACCCCTTCCAGTCTCTGCAGTAGAGGCCAATATTGATATCGTCTGTACAGATGCATTAGAGCAAGGGGAGCTGCTTTATCTCAGAGCCAACCGTTGACCTTCAAATATTTAACAGGTAAGGCGTGGGTTTTACTTGCATATAAATACGCAAAGAGAAACAAACTTTTACCTCCAAAAGTGTGTTTTCAGCTTCCAGCTCTGGTCTCGTAGGATAACAGAATAACACAGGATGACAGAACCCGCTTCGTCCCAACAGGAAACTCTGGTTCAGTGGAGTGAAGGTGACAGCAAGGTGCAGGGCAGCACAGCTCGCAGCCTCACAACCCGGACTTGAGACTGCCCAACATCGATACCAGAGGCGTTCGCAGGGGTCGTTTCCGCCTGTAGCGTACGCATCCTTCATTGCCACAAAATCAGCAATGCTTCGTGGGCACAAATAAGCAGCTATAGGGTGTCTGTTACTTCCCAGCTCTCACGCCATCACCCGTTTAATACAGCCGGGGATGCACTGGGGAGGGCACGGGGGGGACAGTCCGGTCCCTTCCCTGCGCCCAGGGAGGCATCGGGCTTGCCATGACAGGAGAAACACAAACAGGGCTTTCAGCTGCTGAGCTGGATCTTTATTTTAATGGCGAGATGTGTGTAGTAATAGCACATGTGGGGTTATTGATGTTCACTTTGTACTTGCCTGTAAAATGCACTGACACAGTATATTGCGTGGTCAATAGGTCTTTAGGGTTTTTCCAGCAGTATTAAATATCATTTAAGATGACATGCCCATGTACCTTATTAGTTGCTCCCATGGCAGAGCACGAGGTAGGTGCATGGGAAGCGTCAGAGCCCGGCACGGGGCAAGCAGACAGCCCTGCACAGGGCAGGGGACGGGGTCTGCTGGGCAGAAACCAGCAGAAAGACGGGACCTCTCTGGGAACTGCCCGCTTATGGTGCCAAGCGCCCAGCACGGAAGGACACAAGGATGACGTTGGCTGCTGGAGCCAATATCAGCCACCCCTGCCCACACCACAGCATGCTCACTGCCCTGTGGAGGGCAGGGACAGCTGCCCAGGTCCCCTCTCCATCAGACTTGGTGCCCTTTGGTGATGTCTCACCACCCCCCAGGGATCCTCATGAGTGAGATGCCACAGAGCACTGAGGTCACCAGCTCCCTTCTACTTCCCAAATCTTCCTCCGCACCTCTCCTCCTGCTCTCCAGTCCCTCACATGGCCAAAACACACTGCTCCTGCCCCCAGTGTGGTTTCCCACCCCAGCAGGACCCACACAAAGCACAGCAGGGGCATCCCTGCTGCAGGTCCAGGCAGCAGCGTCAGGCTTCGCGCTGTGGGAAGTTGGGACACCCGCCTGGAGAGGGCTGACGCTGCTGCCCAAGAGCTTGCTGCAACAGGCTATCAAGAACTGAAATGAGTTTCTTCCCCTCGTCACCCTTCCAGGACACTCCTTCAGCAGTTTCTTGCAAAGTTTGGGAGGCCAGCAGGAGTGTTTGATTATCTGATTTGAAATACAACCCTCCAAAGAACCCTCCCTATTGAAGAAACCATAAAAAGAAAATCTTTCCTAATGTCACTCTTTCCTCCCCGTTCCTTAGGAGCCTGTGAGCGCTGCCATTCATCACCCGCGTGACACTTTCATAATGTAGTCCTAGATAATGGCACACCTTCCAACTTTCCAGAATTGGCTGTCAGGGAAATCGAAGGAGACAAGTGTGAGATATGGGAACAGGGCTCCTTGGTGGATATGGGAGCCGTGGAAACGCAGCCCCCAGACCAGCTCAGCCTGGCTGGTGAGCCCATGGCTTGTTTTACCCCAGGGCACGGGCCCAGCGGCTTGCAGAGAGGTGACACAGGCATAGGGCAGCGTGGGGCATGGAGGGGGCTCTCAACACCAGCAGTGTGGGGTGAGCCTGGGAGCAGAGGCAGGGTCGGTCCCACCACGCTTGGTCCAAGAGCATCACTCCCTCCTGCGCAGGCAGGTCACGGGCACCCCCCATCCCACTCCCAACCCTGCTGTGCCTCCTCTTCCTCACGTCAGGGCCAGTCTGCACGCCAGCGAGGAGGGGAGGGGAGCAGAGGGAAGGTCCCCCCTCCTCAGCACAGCTCCTTGTCCAGAACACGCACACACACCATGAAGCACCAGGACCACACACTGCCTCCTGCTCAGATGCCACGTCCTCAGGCCAGCCCCCCCTCACCTTCTTTACACATCTTTAATTGCCTTGGTTGTTTGTCCAGGAATGCAGCCATCCCCCCATTTCTCCTCTCCTCTTTTCATCCTCACCCACCATGCAGCTTCCAGAGGGTCCCCAAAAATCCCTTTCCAGGTTCCTTCTCACTCCGCTTGTATAAACTCCCCTCGCACACACAGCCTCAACACGACTAAAACCCCCCACAAAATCTGTCTGTCCCCTTCACCGCTCGGCTACATTGGGAATTGCTTCGCATCCCACTGACTCCACACCTCCGCAAGGCCACAAGCCCACGGCTGCAGCCCTGCCCTTCCCTCCTCCCTCCGCAGCTCTTCCCACCACTGTCACGGCAGTTGAAGTCTCCCTGATCAATGCTCCAGGTTTTCCTGCCTTTTCTTTTTTTTTTTTTTTTTTTTGATACAACCTCTCCAGGTGTGCACATGCATTTTCTGACTTGTCAGCTCGTCTTGCCTTGGGGGGGGGGGTTTCTAACAGTTTATTCTGGTTTTTTTTTATTTTTTTTTCCCCTTGGCCTTTTCAAGTAGAACTGAGTGCATGATATCTGAATGATTGCAGCCAAATCGCGCAGGAAAATATGCGTCTCCAAGTAACGAGAGCCTCAAAACTTCTTTCACGCTGTTGCAACGGGCCCTGCTTTCTGCCCGGGCACGGACATATTTGCCCTCACGCTCCCTGCCCGGGCACAGCCGCTCGCCCCAGTCAGGGGCGGGTTAATCTGTTGGAGGGGCCAAACCCCAGCAAAGCTCCCCGTTTGCAGACACAGCATCGCTCCCCCGGGCGCAGAGGGTGCCCGCCTGCAGAACCAGAGCCCAGCAAGGCTGGTTGGCTGGGAAACTATTTATTACACGCTTATCCTCGCACACGCCGTGCTGACACCTCCCGCACGCGCCGTTCCCAGGGTCTCGCACACCACTGATGGGCCTGAAACCCAGCAAAACGAGTTGTCCTTTTAAGGGGCTGAAACTGCAACTTCAAGGGTTTGGCGTTTTGTTTTGTTTTGTTTTTTTTTCCCTCCCCTGAAAACTCACAGGTGCACTTACAGCAAAGCCAACACTGTTAACACCTTGCCTTTAGTGATACGCGCTGCTCAGAGACACAGACTCCAACAGCCAAGATTTTTAGGCATTAACCCTTTGCCTTATCAAATTCCCAACTCTCCAAAAAGCCTTAAAAGCAGTTAAATACTCCAGCTGAGAATCAGCTGAAGAAGGCAATGGGGCACACCACTCACCTGGAAAGAGTCTCCCTCTCCTAACAAAAATCACTTTTCTTTGCTTTAAACATCTCAGAGACCCCTGAGCAGAGCTGGAGCCAGCAGCCCTTGTGCATCACCTGCCAAAGAAACCTGGGTGCTCCGCTCCTGGGCTATATATACACCCTGCCCCGGCGCCTTATTCCCCTCTGCTGCTGGTAATTAAGGGCACGGGCCAGGCTGAAGGAGTTGCCTTTCAGCTGGTGCTTGAAGTCAAAGAGGGGGAGGAGGAGGAGGAGGAGGAGGGGTGGCGAGGTGGCACAACCCATCTGAGACCGTGCTGCGGATGGGGACAGTCTCTGGCTCCCCTATGGACCAGCACAGCTAAATCTGTGCTGGAGGATGGACGTGCTGCTGCTGCTAAAACAAGCACATCTCAATCCCGGGCCCCAAAAACCAGCAAGCACACGTAAACCTGTGCCTGTCATCCCTGGGGACACCCATCCCTGGGGACACCCAGGGACCTGAGACACCCGGGGGGGGCCGGGAAGCAGTGACATGGGTGCAAGGCTTGCACAATTTGGGGCTGTTTACACTTCCCTGGGCACAGCCTGCTCAAATGAGAAGAGAAAGTGAGCGCTGCCAGCTGGGTGCCTTATCTTTGTCTTTAAATAAATATGATTTTGTCAGGTTTATGAAAAATAATATAGCGTGTTATTTTTCATAAGCCTGACTGATATCTCCATTTCCCATGGTTCAACTTAGGCCATAAACATGACCCTGCTTGAGTGATTTCACCTTCCCCATTGAGCAAAGAACCTCAGCAGCGCTCAGACCAAGGTCCTGACTGATTATCGACAAATTAAAAATATAAGCTATTGACCAGACACTGAGATAGAGTCCCTGAGCCGCTGTCCAGAATCTCAATGAGGTTATTGAAGTGGTACCGATCGATACTGCAGTTATAACACAGAGAGCAGGCAGATCGCTGCATACATAATGCAAGGGGGAGCGTGCTGGATGCTTAAGTAAATAGTTGTTCAAATTAACAAGGGTGCTCCGAGATGCATTCCTCCGCTTACCGCCTAATGACTTTCTAAAGTCAGAAAAACAATAAAGCAAGGCAGCCATCGGCAGGCGCAGGGCAGCGCCTTCACCTCCTGAGCAAGGAGCCCATCGCAGGAGGGATGGGATGGAGTTTGGGGGGGGCCACCCCGGGGCTGTCGCTGGGGGGGGTGCCCGTCCTCTCCAGCACAGCCCTGCCCTGCACCCAGGGCCGTGTCTCGCCATCCATCCCTGACAAATAGGGGAGGAGGAGGGTTTGGGGCACCGTCAGATGGGCGCAGATGGTCCCACTTGCCACCAGCACTTGTTTGCTCGGCAGCGGGAGCGCTTGGTGCCCTGAGCCGGGCTGAGGGTGCCGCCACTGGCACCGCTTGGTCGCAGGGAGAGTTTTTATGGGGACAGCTGGCAGCACTGCACGTCCAGGGCTGGACCCCTCCCCAAGGGTTTTTCACCCTGGGGAGGTTGCGTGGTTTATCCTCCCCTATTTGCTGCGGTTTATGGTGAGGGCTGGGGAAACCCTGCTCCCCACGGGCACTGGCATCGCGCCGATGAGGGTTCCCCGGCAGATGTGAAGGTGAGAGCCAGGTGTGAGCCGTCTGACTGGGGAAACTACGTGTCTCTGGCAACAGGGAGAGCCCAGACGAGGCTCAAGGACTAACGTGACTCTCCTGGTCCCCGTCCCTACAGCAGCAAATCCTCCTGGGTGGTGCCAGCAGCAGAAATCTCCCGTGGGCAGCGGCGGGGAGCACAGCACGGCTTCCCTGCGGCATCCCCCTCTCCCTTCGCTCTCTGCTCTCACCCCCGGTGCAGACAGCCTTTGTTTGGTGGTTAAGTGATTTCTTGGCTCTCCTGCTAATGCTTGGTGACATTTATATTGCTTTAATCAATATTAATTATCTTTTGTCCCAAGTCAACAAAAACAATTTTTTTATTCCCTACCCATCGGTTTGATGTCATACAGGATTTGTGCCTCTTTCTGCCCCCGACGGTGGACCTCCCACTGGCCTCGTCCTCTCCGGCTCTGCCTCCTCCATCTCCAAAGTTTTCTTTCCTTCCAGGCAGGATTCTGCAAGCCGGGAGCTGCCGGCACAGCCCCGAGCGCCCGCCTGAGCCCGGTTGCTGCTGCGCTTCAAGAGTTAAACCTTTTGCTGGGAAGCGGCATCATTTACCGGCAAAACCCAGCGCACAGCGCGCGCACCGAGGCCCCAGAGCCCCGTCCTCTGGGGAAGGCGCCGATCAGATAGCTGCCTGCATGTTTGAAAACATTTATGTCACGGCGCAGGCTGCCGGCAGGCTCGCTGGCTTTCCTGGCACTGCCTGATCGACAGGGTCAGATCCCAGCAGCTGTTTGGAAGGAAGAGGCGCGCTCGGCAGCTGTGTGGAGAGATAGAAACCGCCCGTGACGGTGCCATCCGCGTCGCTGCGCGGCACCGTCCTGGCCCTGCTTTTGGGCGGGATGCTCTGCTGGCTCAGCATCCCCCCAGCCCCCAGCACCCGGCGCGGGGGAAGCAGTGCCGGCTGCCGAAGCCGGGTACCAGCAGCAGGACGGGAGGCATCAGCGGTGCGGCATGGCTCTGAACAGACCCTCCGAGGGGGTTTCTGGCTGATTTGGGTTGAATTTGGCAGCGGGCAGCGCCTCTCTCGCCGCCTCTTGCTGGGTGAGAAGCCCCCGGGGGAGCATCACACGCAGGAGCCATCGAGCCCCTCCTCTGCAGCACCAGAGCCTGGGTGCAGCCTCCACTCCCTCCCCGGGGAGCAAACACATGCCATGGGTGGCCTTTGTTTTATCAAAGCTCCAGGTCCCGGAGCCGTGTGAATCTCAGCCTACGCTTTTCTTGGGGAGAGGGTTTCCAGCCCTTTTACTGCACAGAAATGTGGGGAAATGTTCAAAGAAGGAAAAAACCTCTATAAAAACAAAAGCGAAAACTGCTTTTAATTTTTAACCTCGTAGTCTTTGAGGCAGTGTTGTGATCGCGGAGCGTGACTCCCAGCAATTTAACACTTGGAGCTGGCGCTGGCCTAACGCGGAAGACTGCGGAGGAAAACCAGGAGCGCACAGCCACCTGCGTGTCGTGTTTTCCACAAGGTTCCCGTTTGAGCCGGGGATCTGGTTCCTCCCACGTCTCCCTGCGGCTCGCTCCGCTGATGGCTTCCTCCGCGTGCCCGCGGCTAACGACGCGGAGTTACGCAGCAGGCAGCTAGTCGCGGCGGTGCTGCTTGGGGACGTGGGGTACGGCTCGAGCAGCCTCCTCTGCTTTACGAAACGCCGCGCTGCAGTGCCAGCAGCCGAGGAAAGGCTTAAGCAGGGAGCAGCTACTAACAGATTCATTAGACTTGCTCCAGAGCAACTATAAAAAATCAATTTAGTTCACCAGGAGGCTTGAACCGGTGCCAGTGGCAGGGAGCACCTCCCAGCTGAGAGCTCTCCGGCTCTGAAGTGCCGCTATGATGTTACCGGGATTCAAGTACGACGGCAGGCGATGATCTAAAGCCAGGCTCGGCACAGGGCAGCGATGCTCCCTGCTAAGGGAGAGGCTGTCGGCCATCACTGGGTCACGGGCAGCATCCGCATCCTGGGGAATCCCTTGCTTTAAAACCAGGCAAACATTCCCAGAGCCGTGGCGGAGCGGGAGCCAGTTTGTACTGGCTGGGCTGGTGCCGGCATCCGACACGGCTCCCATGTACATGGAGCAGGTTCCCAGCGCTGCACACCAGGAACCGGCTCCCCTTGCAGGGAGCCAAGGCAGCAAAAACACTCTCGGCGACCTTTTTTTACTGGTGGTGGCCGGTGCTTTGCAGGAAGATCAGCCCAACCTTTCCCGCTCTCGCTTTATAGTGAACATTTTCGTCAGGTCTTTTCAGAGCCCCGAGGAAATGCAGGGAGTTATCGTCAGCCTGGAAATTTAACTCCTGACAGAGCCATCCCTGCCCTCCCATATAAATGGTCCAGTACCACTATGTCTCCATCAAGCCCTGCAGCCGATGCCTGGGTCCTGCTGGGCCAGCCCGCCACTTCGGTGTGAGCAATTACAACATCGGCTGCTGTTCTTTTTTGGCGAGCGGAGCCCGCCCAGGCTTTGCCGTGACATTCCTGTGCACAGGAACAAGCAGCAGAAGTGCTGAGCCCTCCACTCCGGCGTTAATGAAAAGGTCTGTCTTTGCGGCATGAAATATTCATCGTGGCCCCGTCCCTGCTCCCCCACCGCTCCGACTGCGCCTCTGCTGCTGGTCCCAGTGCCACGGCCAGCAGCCAGCGCAGAGCGCTCGGAGCCCGTGCCTGTGTTTCTAGCAAATGCAAGTGTAAAGAAATGCATGTATGTATTCCTTCCTCTGCCTGCAAGGTTCATTAGAAGAGCTACCACGGTGGATTTTGTTCCTGGTGGGCTGGCCTGGCCAGCAGCTGCCTGAAGGAACCACGGAAAATCCTCATTAAAAGTCACTTGAGAGACCAGCTGGAGGAAGGGGCGGCGATGCCGAGCGGAGGGCACTGGAGAGCGGCGACTTGCACGTGCCTGGCACTGCTGGCACTTGTCATCAGCGAAAAGGAAAGGAAGGTGTTTAAATTGGAGAGGCCGGCAGAAGCACGCCCGGCTGGGGGAGGTTATTTCGGCTCTGCAGCATCCAGCAAAAGCTCCGCAGCGGCGGCTGGTCCCTGCTTTGCCTTCAGGAGGTCTCAGTGGGGGATGCCAGACCCTGCCATTGGCATCTGCATTTCTCCAGGCCTTCCGCTGCACAAGCAGAGCCCTGTGGATCCCTTTTCCCCACAGGAGATAGGCACCGTGTCCCCTTGGAGGGGGAGGAAATCAGGGCAGGGATGTTCAGCACCCAGGGATGGGGCAGGCGTGGATCGGGTGTTGCCAGGGAAGAGCAATGTGGAGCATAAACCATCACAGCTCCCATTAATAACACCGCTTAATCACACGGCAGGGGAAAAAACACCTAGAAAGGCAAGAGGCTGCAGGAGGGAAGGCGAATCCTTCCAGGCATTTCACCATGGGACGGTGACGGGGTAAAGGTGCTTCTTCACATTGTAAAACGTGTGCGAGGCCCTGGGCCAGCACACCTGGGCACGGCCCGATGATCCGCACCCACTCGCGTTATAGCTCCCAGGCAAAAATAACCCCAGATGAAGAAAGGAGATTTTTTCCGGAATGCATTAAGCTGAGCGGGTGAGAAAAAGGAGTGGGCGAGGGGCTCCTGTGAAATTCAAACGTTTCCTTTCATGCACTTTCTAAATGTAGCTGCTCCTTCCGCATCTGAGATGATGCTTCTGCCTCTTACGTGGCAGCGCCAGGGAGGCTCTGAAGGGAGGGAGATGAGACCAGCCCTCAGCCCTCAGCCCTCACCCCCCGTCCCTGTCCCTGTCCTGTCCCCTCCGTCCTGCTGCTCCACGTGGGTTCTTTAGCAGGGGCAGCACTTCTGCCTCCCCAGACGGGACTGGTGCAGCCATGCATGGCTGGAGGGGGACACAGGAGCCTGCTCACACTCACCTGCACCCAGGGAAGGAGGACAACATTAGTCCGACCCCACACCCAACGGTGGATGGCACCACAGACGGTGGCATGGGGCAAGCGGCCAGTGTTTGCCCAGGGTGGGACCCGCACCGAGTCCCATCACAGAGATGCTGGGGGGACAGTACTCACCAGCCTGCATGACTGCCTGGTATCTAAACAGGCTCAGCATGACCATGACACCCAAAGTGTCCCCTCCAACTGTCCCTGCTGTCCCTGTTAGTTCCCAGCCATCGGTGGGTCCCTGGCAGTGAGTGAGCAGGTCCCTGGGGGGGGCTGACGGCTCTGCCTGCAGCCAGTGGTTTCACCAGTGCCCACGTGCATTGGGATAGCAACTTTTCCATTGCTCAGGTCACCTAAGTCACCTCACTTATCCAGCTGAAGGAAAACAGCTGCACGAGACATGCAACGAGGACACCGACAGAGACGGTCCCTTGCTCTGGCTGGGTACAGCCATGGGAGCCGTGGCACTTGCCATCTCAACATGGGGACCCACGGGAGCCGTGGCACACTCTGTGCCCACCTGGGAATCCACAGGAACCGTGGCATTCTCTGTCCCCCCCTGGGAACCCGTGGGAGCTGTGGCACTCGCCATCCCAACCTGGGGACCCACGGGAACCATGGCACTCTCTGTCCCCACCTGGGGACCCATGGGAGCCATGGCACTCACTGTCCCTGCCCGGTTCCAGGTAGCTGTGACGGAGCATCACTGCATAAATCCTGCTGACAGCACCTCCTCCGGGGCAGGGGCAGCCGAGCCTCTCCGGCGGAGGACAGCGATGGAAAAGAACCAGAACGAAACTTCAGCAGCATTTGTATTCCCCACTGCCCTGTTCTATTCAACTTTACTTTTAAATGCGTTCCTTAAGTTTCTTTTCTCCTCCTGAAAATTTTCCTACAGTGAAAAATAATGCAAGGCGCAGGCTGGAATGAGCAAGCGACTTCCATCTCAATGACATGTTTAACGTGCCTGTGAATGGAAAGTCTCTAGCTCATTCCGGTCCCGTCCGTTGCGTTTGGCTGTTCTGAATTTAGCAGGGCCATCATTAAACCTGAGCGATCTGGAGAAGGGGGTCCCACGGGTGGGTGAAAGCCAGCCCTGCAGACCCAGAGGGGTGGGTGGAAACAGACCCAGCATAGGACCCCCCTCACTCTTCCCACCCTCGGCAGCCCCCGTGACTGTCCACAGGTCAGGGTCAACAGTGGGGGGATGCTCTTTGGATGATGCCGGGGGTGGCGGCTCTTTGGTCTCAGGATTTCACCCCTCTCTCCGTGCCAAAGCAGGGGGATGGAGGCTGAGCCAAGGCGGGCACCTGCACTTACACCAGCGCGGTGGCTTCTCCTTCTCCCACCCCCAGCCTTGGTCCTCTCTCTCCTGCCCCTTCTCTGCCCTCCAGCGAGGAAGAACGGAGGGTTTGGTGTGTGGAGCGTTTGACCCCTGCCTTCCTCTGGCTCTGAGCGGGGCAGGAAAGCTGCGGTGCAGAAGATTGTGGGGGGTTTGCCTCCAGGCGCTGTTATTTGCTTAGTGATATGGTTTAGTGACGGGGTTTGTCAGCGTGAGGTTGATGGTTGGACTCGAGGATCTGAAAAGTCCCTTCCAACCTGGGCAGTTCTATGATTTTATGATTCTATTTGTATGAGTCTGGGGTTTTTTTCTTCCTTTTGGGACTCTCAGCCAGGCAACTCTCCAAACCCACTGCCACAGGCAAAACAGGGGAAGCAGCAATGCCTTGGTGCGGCACGTTACAAGCAGATTAGAGTTGCTGAACTGGGCACCTCCGAAGTATTTGGATGAAGTCACGAGTCACCTCTTCTACCATAGCAAGCGGTGTAATGGATCTGCTGAAACGTCCCGTGGATCCCAGTGTGGACCCTGAATGCATTTTGCCTGGACCTCAGCAAGGTCTGGGACACAGGATGCTCCTGTGCAGGACATCCCGCCCTTCCCGCTGTCCCTGCTGTCCCCTGGCAGCCGCGAGGAGCCACCCCGAGCCAGCTCCTCTGGAGGTGCCCTCGGGAAAACCCAGCAAACCCGAGCGCTTCCCTGCAGCCGGGCTCCGTATGACGACCCCGGGAATCCATGCTGCCCTGCATGACGCGCAGGTGAGAAAAGTTTGTGTCTCCCCACCCTTACTGTTCAGCTAATTAAATCAACACTATTCTGAGCCTCAGCAGAGTTATTTAATAAATAACTTCAGGACACAACTGTCACTGTGGCTTACTCTTGAGCAGACGACTTGCAGGTCCAGGCTGACATTGGCGGGGAGACTCTGCTGCTAATTAGTTTAGTTCTCAGCCGTTCTGCCTTTTTTTTCTGTTTACATAATTAATTCTGTGAATTTTGTATTCTCACTTAAACTCACTCTTTTTTTTTATAGAGCAATCACTACTAAAAGATGAATTTTTTATAAGTTTGCCTTTGTTACTTTAAATTTTTTATAAACTTCTTACCCTTAAGGAATATTTCTTATAGCTGGCAATAAAGTATGTTAATTTCATTTGAAAAGGGAAATGTAAGTTTGTATTTTATTAAACACACACACTACCCATAGATCTGCCCGCGCAGGGGGCGTTCGGGGCTTTGAGGGCTGTGCCAGGAGCACGGAGGGCAGGGCTGGGGGGGCTGCGGTGACCCACCGAATCCAAACTGGCTTTTAGGGAGCGCTGACGGTGCATCCCATGTCCATCCCCAGCCGGACATCCCGCTCCCATCACCCGTTTTGCTGGCTTTCCGAGTTTCCCAGCTCCATCATGGGCTCTGCCCAGACTCTGGGGGTTCATCACCGGCTCCCCAGCACCCAGTGCCCCGTTGCACGGGCAGGAGGCTGCAGGTGAGCTCTCACCAGGGGCAGAAAGCTGTTAATGAACCCCTGTCTCCATCACCATGGAGTCACGCCGAAGGGCCCTGACGAAAATCTCATTTTTTAGTGTGATGACCAGTAATTCGGATCTGTTTCAGCTTGGCAGTTCGGCTGCCGGAGGGTCCACCACGGATGTCCAGCGTCTTCCTGCTGGGCTGAGGGCAGGGCGGGCAGGGATGTCCCCAGCGAGCCATGATGGCAAGGGCTCCTCATCACCCAGCCCGCGGGTCACCGTCTGCTGTCACACAGCGGGAGGGCACCTCCATCCCACTGGATCGACGTCCGGCTGCAAAGGTGGGGCTGGCGGTGGGACCACCCGCTCCCGAGCTGCAGGGGCCTTGGGAATAGCCATCCTTCCCCTTTGCCACAAAAACCTGTCTCTCTGGAAATGAAGCCCCTTTTTCACTTTGAAAATATTGCAGGTTCTTATTCTTTCATTTGCATAGCACTTGAGATAGTCGGCTCAACACATGGAGTATCTGCAGAATCGCTGAAATACACATAATACTTATCTCGTGTTATCCAAGGAGGCTGCAGCTCCAGCAGCAGAGGATATTCCTGCATCATAAAGCACAAGCTACTGAAGGAGATAAAGAATGTTTTCCCCTTTGGACAAGTAACCAGCAAGGCTCTGACATGTCCTCAGGTGAAGGCTGCTTGTCTGAAACTATCAAATGCAAGAACAAGCGGAGGGCAATCAGCAGTGACAAAGCCACAGCCGTTCTCCCTCGGAAAGCACCAGAGTAAAGGGATGTAAACACGCATCTGGACGCAGATTCCTTGGCTGGTCATCGCATTATACATGGTGCACGGCCTCGGCACTGCCTCCCCACACCGCGGTGCCTGCACCGGCTGCTTGGCCAGGGTGCGACAGCTCGGGCCGGTTTGGGGACTGGGGCAGACGGTGAACCCGAGCGCAGCGCAGGCTGACAGAGGGTCAGGGTCTAAATGCTCTGCCCACCATTTTTCTGCGCTTTCCAGAAAAATTATAACAACATTTGAGCATCTTGTTGACCCGAAGCCATGGAGAGCAATGCATTAATGACAACCAAAGCACGCCTGGCTTTGAGGAACTCCAATTCCTGGAGCAAACACTGCAGGGTGCGAACGGTGCCAGCCACATTAAACCCACAGCCCTTCCTCGCTCCTTTACCCCGTATTCACCGCACACAAAACGGCTTTCCATTTTCTTTGCATCCTACTTTGCACATTTTCATTTCCTCAGTTTGCTTTCATAAAGGGATTGTGCGTTATTAATATTTGCGGAGCTGCAGGAAAATGCATCCCCCTTCTTTCATCCCTGCTGTTTTCACCCCGAGCGGGGGCTGGCTCCCTGCCCTGCTGCCGTAGGACCACCACGGTACTCTCCAAGTCAGCGTGTATGGGTTATTCACCTATGTTGAGCTGGCTACATCGCACACGGGGTGATTCTTAGTCCAGACATAAAAAGAACTCTTTGTTCTTCTCTGAACTGCTCCACACGAGCAAAGTCCTTGCCAGTAATGTGACTTACCCAGGCAGCGGCTCCCAACCTGCCTGACTCCCATCTCCCTGCCTGCTCCATTGTCCTGGGTTGAGTGACACAGGACTAATTCCCTTCTAAAGCTTGGGAGAACTCCACTTTTGGAAGATTCTAGTGTCTGAATTCTTTAAAATATTCACCTTATAGCCACCTAGGCTATGTGGGATTCAAGGTCTCGGTCTTTTCGAGCCTTGCCAGGTGCGGGGATGAGGAGCAGCGAGACCCGGGCACTTGACCCAAGGTGCCAACAGGGTTATTTCATACCTTGAACAGCACATTCAATATAAATTAGAACGTTTGCTCCGTAGTCTCTCTCTTCCTTGATGGCGTTAGTCCCCAGAACTTCTCACCCCCGTGCCGGACCCCCGAGCCCTTCCCTTCCTCCTGAAGCTGCAGCGCTCGCAGTGTCCCGCATGGGCTGTCCCTGCGGGGAGTGCACGGCTTCCTATGATGGAATGGGCTGAGTATAGTCCTTGTATATCTTATATTATTATTGGGATCAATATTGGTTCTTTACTATTATTGTTAATTATTTAGTCTTATCCTATTCAATCTATTTATATTTCAACCCTCGTGTTTCCTTGTTTTCCTCATTTCCCCTTCCCAGGTGGGGAGGGGTCATCGGGTGATAGAATAATTGTCTAAGCAATAATAAATTGTTATGAGTTTTCTCAAGCCATAACACCCATGTCCTGCTCAGGCCACCCCGGGGACCGTGGTACTCCTGGCATCCCACGGGATGCAGCTCCGGCCAGCCTGCGGCTCCCGCGCAGCCTCACCGTCCAGCGGAGCCAGGGCTTCTGTCCTCCCCTCCTTCACCTGCAAAGACTTCTCCAACCAAACCTGCTCTGCAGCCCGCACGCTCCAAAAAATGGTTTGGGAGAGAAAATGCCAGTGTCAGCCTCGGTTGAGGATGATCTATGACAACTCAGGCTCATTTGGGCTACTCGGCTACAAATCGATGGACTGCTGGTTCTCCTAATAAATAATAACAATGATAAAAATAAAATATAACTAATAGTAACACGGTGCATCCATAGGACACATTCCTCGCACTGAATAGAGGCTTTGCTATGGAGCTTAATTAGAAGTGACACCAAATAAACTGTTCTTTCACATTTGACTCGAAACCGTCAGCTGCATTCTCTTAAGGACAGAGGCCACCTCGGCTGCTAATTACCCGGTTGCAGCGCAGCGGTGGCACGGCTGGTGCTGGCATTGCCTGGGTGCCATGGGAACACCGCTGCCCTCCGAGGTGCCACCTCGAACCCGGCTAGATACAGGTGAATTCAGAGAATGATCCCAGAACCGCACGCACACACGCAGCAGCCAATGCAGCCTTATAGCTGTAATTCACCCTAATTATTTCCTCCGTTAGAGTATGCATTAATGACCCTGGTATTAATGCAGAGTGCTATCATTTGTTCCCATATGTACCAGATTGCTCATTAATACCTTGTAAATTCTAACAAGATGCTTCCTGGCTGTTAAGTATTGCTGTGTATTTATAGGGGTTACTCTGTCTGAGCAAGAAGACCCAGAAAGTGCCTGCAGCCCCGACGCGTTTCTGGGAGGACGGGGTTACAGAGGCTGGAAAACGTTCCGTCGTACACCTCTGAGTCACAGATACTCCTGTCAGTGTGCTCTGAAAGCCCAGACCTACCGCCTCCTGCTTTCCTTTTCCCCTGGAACCAGATGGGTTCAGTTTGGCTTCCTCCACTAAAATATTGTCAAAGCCAGCGCTTTTCCCAGATAAAATGCATCTGAATCCCACTTTCTCCTGCTGCAGACCTGGTCCCCGCCGCAAGACCCGGAACCCTCTTTGGCTGTGCTCAGCGCTGTGATTTTTGTTGCCCGTGGGGTCCCTGATGATGCTCAGGGCTCTCAGCTGTGTATCGGTGCAGTGGTGGGTTTTTCCTTGCACCCTCCCTTGGCTTTGGGTCGACCCTGGGCACTCAAGCTCCGCAGTGCACATACGGGGTTTTTACAGAGCAGTGGCTCAGAGGAGGGTCCTGGCCGCTCCTGGTGGGACAGGGGCTTCGTTGCAGGGCGCAGGCACCTCCCCTGAAAGAAAGTTGCTGCCCCAAAAAATTTAAGCCTTACACCAGCAGAAACTGGGCAAGAGGAAGGACGTCTATGCCCAAGTCACAGACAAAGGTCTGCGTTACCTGTCTGAAATTGTAGCAGAATCACAGAAACACAGAATGTTAGGGGTTGGAAGGGATCTCTGGAGATCATCTAGTGGGAGATGTCCCTGCCTATGGCAGGGGGGTTGGAACTAGATGATCTTTAAGGTCCCTTCCAACCCTGACAATTCTATGATTCTATGATCTCCTCCAACCCCCTGCCAGAGCAGGGTCACCCAGAGCAGGTGGCACAGGAACGCGTCCAGGTGGGTCTGGAATGTCTCCAGAGATGGAGACTCCCCCACCTCTCTGGGCAGCCTGTGCCAGGGCTCTGCCACCCTCAGGGGAAAGAAGTTCCTCCTCGTGTTTAGGTGGAACTTCCCATGCTTAAGTTTGTGCCCGTTACCTCTTGTCCTGCCACCGGGCACCACTGGGAAGAGCCTGGCCCCATCCTCCTGACCCCCACCCTTTAAGTATTTATAAGCCCCCCTCAGTCAGTCGTCTTTTTTTCAGACTAAAAAGACCCAAATCACTCAGCCTTTCTTCATAAGGGACATGTTCCAGTCCCCTGATCATCAGAAATAAAGCTTTGGCTTGGACCCTAGATGATCATCAGCTGTTTGTCCCCTGAGCCATCCTTTACTTCTCCGCAGTTGCCAGCAGCCCTGCAGAAACACTTCTGAAGACCCCCCTGTACCTCCGCAGCCCAGCCCTGCCGCGGGTCAGGGGCCGGTCCGGAGCTCCACTGTCGGTAAAGGGGAGATGCTGCAGCCCCAGCCCAGGCTCTCTGGCCACCGCCACCACCCAAATCCCGGGGAGCAGCTTCAGAGCCAGCCCCTCCATCGCCGCGACGACTGGAAATCGGGAACCAGCTCGTTTGAATCTCTCCTGCTTTGATGGCTTCAGATCTGTATTAGCACGAGATGTTTTTAATCTCTTATCTGTGGCATTTTGTTTTCCCTTTAATCACCCAAGGTGGCCTTAACCAGGAGGATATTATACACTTCCCTCCCACTGCTCCTTTGTAGCTCAATACTGGCACATACCAATGTTCAATTATTTGTTATACAGTGTCTAATATTTTCTATAGTAAACAGAGTTTTATTATAAGTTAATGTATTGATGAAAGAGCATGAGCTAGTCGATTGAATATGTAATAAATACAGAAATATACTTGAACTATCGATTACTCCAGTCGCTTACGTGAAGTATTGATATACAGTGTGCAGATTTGCCCTCAGACTGTTGAGTCATGATACACCAGTCACCATTTTTAATAATAAAGGGTGACTATTTTTGAACACTTCGCAAGAAAAAATCCATTTGCTAAATGGGTTTGTGCGTATTGCCGGGACTACTCATGTGGAAACTGGGGGAGAGGGAGAAGGGGAAAGGTGCCAGCTATCCGCGTGCCTGAGGAAATACACGCTCGACTGGGAAAATGCAGATTATCCTCTGTATCAGAGCTGCATCAAAGCTGTTAATGAAAGCCTGTCAGATGCAAAAAGGGCAAAATCGCTGTCTCCAAAGTTTGGGTCCACTAATACTAGGGTTGTCCAAGCAGCCTGGTTCCCCTCCGCACTTGGATCCCGGTGGCTTCCAGCTGGAGCCCAGGTTGGCTGTGAGCGGGAATTTCACTTGCGATTTTTGGAGTGATGCTGAAATTCAGGGAGGGGAAACACGTTCTTTTTCAGACCAAAAGTAGGTGTTTCTAAATGCACTTTGAAAAAACCCACAGCGTCTAATTCTGGCAACTTTGCCTGCGAACAAGATGTCCAAAGCCGAGACCCACGATCAGCGGGGCTGGGTATCCCACCGTGGGGGCGCTGGGTGCTGAGGACCCTCTGCCCAGGCTGGCAATGAAACCAGAGGTGCACGAGCACTGGGGGCTGCAGGGAGACACGGTCCCTTCTTTGCACCCACCGACACTCTTCTGCTCCTGCAAAGGGTTCCCCTCCCGTCCCTCCTTCCAGCTCCTGCCGGGGGCTGCGCAGACCGACAGACATCCCATTCCCTCCTTGCGGCTTGTGCAAGTGCCAATGCCCCGGACAGGGTTATGGTTTGAGGAACCCACAATTTATTGTCGTTTAGACAATTATTCTGTCACCCGATGATCCCTCTCCACCCGGGAAGGGGAATCAGGGAAAAACAAGGAAACACGAGGGTTGAAATATAAACAGATTGAATAGAGTAAGACTATATAATTAACATTAATAACACTAAAGAGCCAATATTGACATCTGATACCAATATAGAATACAAAAGGACTATACTCAGCCCGTTCCATCAGCAGGAGCTGTGCGTTCCCCGCAGGGACAGCCAACGTGGGACCCTGCGAGCGCTGCGGCTTTGGGAGGAAGGGAAGGGCTCAGGGCTCCGGCACTGGGGCAAGGAGTTCTCAGGATGGCAGCCATCAAGGAAGAGAGAAAGCTCCTCAGCAAACTCTTTAATTTATATTGAATGTGCCGTTCATGGTATGAAATAACCCTGTTGGCAGCTTGGGTCAAGTGCCCGGGTCTCGCTGCTCCTCATCCTCACACCTGATGACCTCGAAAACATTGAGACCTTGAAACCCACAGACCAGAGCTGGCGATAAGGTACATATTGTCACAAATTCAGACACTAGAGCCTTCTAAAAATGCAATTTTCACAACCATTAGAAGAGATTTTACTGAAAAGTAAGATTTCTGAAAGAGAACAAATGTCACTCAACCCAGGACAGACAGTCACTCCCGGGGCTGGGGATCCGGAGGGCGGTGGGGACACCGTGTTGGGCTGCTCCCACAGCGAGGGACCCGTGGCCCCGCTCCAGGCGATGTCTGCAGGCACCGGGTGCACGTCTCGCTATTTCTGCTCAGTGTCTACAGCTGGGATCACCCACTTCTCACGGGAGGTTTGCTTGCGAGTGTTTCACAGCTTGTCCTGGCTGTGGGATACCTGGGAACGCCTGCGGTGACACCTGGGCTGTGCATGTGGCAGAGGCGTTTGGTGGGAATTCAGCATCACTCACGCTACAGCTGGGAGCAGACACATACACAAGGCTTCAAATCAAGCTCATTCCACACTGAGCCATCTCCGGCCAGCACACAGCTGGGAAGAAGGCACATCTTTTGAAAAACCTTGTGTAAATCCCTCTACACCTACCAGCAAAATGCGCTTTTCCTCTTGCACCTGCCCAAAGGAAGGTTAAACGGTCTGAGGAGCCTTGGTGGTAGAGGCGGGGGTTTGCCGTGATGCCCTACCCAGCAGCAAGCGGTGGTGACAGCTGATTTCCAAGTTGCAATGTCTTCCTCTGAAATGTCCCGTGCGGATAAGCGTAACTCAGGGGGAGAATCCCCAGCAGACCACCCCGCTTCGCAGGCGGCGGTGCAGTAGCTGGGCTGCAGTCGCTGTCTGCGTACACCTTCTTAGTTTGCAGCAAATGTAAATTTATATTTAAATCACTTTCTTGACATTTCAGATCGGTAACAGTACTTTGCAATTACCATGGGATAAGAGTGCACACATGACAGTTAGCTTAGGTGACCTGTAGCAGCCTGTTAAGTGCATTTACTTATTTGCAGAAAAGGAAGGGGGAGAGTAATGAACTGAAAAGCTGTGACGAAGAAAACTCGATTGTCTCGTCGTGCCTTCGATATTAAACTCAGGCACAGCTGTGCTAGGGCACGGCATCCCAGCCAGCCTCCGCCTCCCGGGAGCGCTCTGCTCATCGCATCCCTCCCGATCCCTTCACTTCAGCCCGCACCACAGCCGAGTCCCCGAGTCGCGGAGACAAAAGGTCCCGTGTAGGGTGGGAAGCAATGAACAACCCTTTCGTCCCCCCCACCCGCTGCACGCTATCTCGCAATCAAGGCAGATTTCCTGGCAGCGGCGCTGTCGGTGACCCCCTGGCAGGGCAGGGGCTGCTGCCGCCCTGCCGTCCCCGTCCCCAGGGCAGCGGTGGCTGCGGGGCTCCGTTCCTAGGGTTACATCCCCAGGTAAGGTGGCTTTCTGTGGAAAGAGGACCCCAGCTCTTGAAATCCTATATCACCCCCCACGTTCGGTGCACAGCTGCCCTTGTGTCTTTATTAACAGCCCCTCTCTATTCTACAATTCTAATGTTTCTCTTGCCTCCCCATTTTAACCCTGAAACACTCCCCTCTTAGAGACCCTGTTCAATTAATGTCTAATCTCCATGACTCTCAGCCAGGAGGCGGATCAGTTACTGCCACCAATAATGACTCCATTTACAGAGCTCTTTCAGCAGACGCAATGTGATCCTAAGCCCATGGCTTTCCCAGTCCATTCACAAACTTCTTTAGATGTCCCCCCTCATTAAAGAGTCACTCCCGTCTTCTGCTGTCCCACCTTTGCCGAGCACTATAGAAGAGATGCTTCCACCGTATGGAATTTCTCCTACACGATGGCCAGTGACCAGGCGGTTTTAGGGAGCACATCCCTTTTCTGCCAGTTGCAAGGTTTTGTTAAGAAGATGGAAGCAACCTGGAGAAATACGGCAAAAACAAAAAATTCAGGGCATCCGCTGGCTCGACTGGAGCTCGTACGCCAAGCCCCCAACACGCTATAAGGAAAAACTAAGGCAAGCGACGCCAGTTCAAATCTGCTCACTAAAGAAATGGGAGGAAATGAGAGATTTCCAGATATAGTCACGGTAGGGGAGGGCATCCCACTACGGCGGGAACCTGGGCTATAAAAAGTATAATAAAAGGCAAGCCGAGGAGAGAGAGCACAGACGGGATTTTGCCATCCCTGCTCTCAGGAAAGTGGGGTTTGGGTGGAGGGAAGGGCACCCCAAGAGATGCAGCTGATCTGGCAGAGGGAAACGGGTGGCCCGGACCCCCACCAGCTTCTTGCTCCATTTCCCTCCCAGCTAGAAACCATCCAGGAACGGTCACAGAGCAGCGGGCGCGGAGGAAGGGACGGTGAAATCCCCGTGCAGCAGATCTGCCAGCTGAACCCGCGCATCCAAACGAATTACACAGCAAATACATTTTTTCCAGGTTTTAGACAAATCTGCGTCACAGCAGCCGAAACTCATGGGGAAGGTGTTGCCCAAATTATTGGTTTATTGGTGATGAACAGCCTGAGTGCAGGTGGGACCGCAGGATTAGGATCCTGCTGCGCCAGCCTGAAGAGACACGACGGGCACAACCCTCGCTCTTGTGTCTTCACCGCTTCTAGTTTTAATTTAGCTTAAATGTTAATTGTCCAAGTCAATGAATTTGCATATTTCTGTGGCTCTGGCCATCTATATTCGGCAGCTTGTCTGCATGACTGAAAACTCTTCTGACCTTTACTATCAAATGGATTTTGGATCCTGGGAAATCAGAGAACAAATTATGTTCATCCAAAACATTTTCACCCCAGAGGAGCAATGAAAGACCCTCCCCGAAAGGCAACGCTCTGAGTTGCGAAGTGAACAGAATTAATTCCAGGTAAATATTAGCGCTGGGTAAATGGTAAAAAAGTGCAGCGGGTACTTTTTCAGGTTCAAAATATAACTGTGATTAGGCCGGATTGTTTAGCAAACGTCATTTATCGATTCGCAGTTTCAGAAGCTATTATGAAAAATTCCCTGCCCAAGAACTTAGGAGCAGTAAGAGCCTCTAGAAAAACGCACCAAGAGCAGACCCATCAATCTCCGCGGCATGACTCGTGTCATCCCGCCCGACGTAGGGTGAGCAAAGCTCCTTCAAAATGATGGTGTCACTTTTTTTTGATGGAAGGCATGGCCTGGGGTTGCTCAAAAAGGGATCTTTTCAGAAGGTTTGTCAAATCGTTCACTATTTTTCAAAGAAAAGGGTCGGGCTTTCATTGAAGAAGTCAGGAACTCAGGAGGGTGAGGTTTCTTGCAAATACCAAACTTTTGTTCAAGTTTTCTGGACTTTTCATCGTAGTTTGCCTTTACTGGAAAACGTTTATTGGGAAAAAAACAAAGCAAAGACGCCTTTGCTGACAGTACCTAGTGAGTGGTGGTGGTGACCAAAGCATTCAGGGATGCTGATGCCACCACGTGCCGGCTCCCCCCGGCCCCCGTGTTTCTCCAGGAGGTGGGGTAGGGAGGGATGCTAGTGGAGGGAGGGTTCTGCAGGACCAGAAAATGTTCTGGCATCTTTATCCACAGCAGAGTCCGTCCCGGTTTGCTCCCCACGCATCTGCCACAGCGGCGCTGAGAACCATCCCGGCGCCGATGCACGACGCACGCGATGGTGCAACTCGGTGCGTGCCACACGTACGGGCGCCCGTCACCCTCCCCTCTGCCGCTGCCTACCTTGCTGCGTTAGTTATGAAATTATCTCCGCATTTGGGGGGCAAAAATAAATATTTAATTGCCGTAATGGCCATAATTTGCATTCAAATGTTTTCCAGCGCAAGAATTCCTCAGTAAATGACAACAAAGGCTTTTGAGAATGATGAACTTATTTGAGAACATTGCTTTCTACGCCGCCGAACGTCATCACCAGAAAAATGGCTAAATTTAGCAAATAAAAAAAAGAGATCCCGAACAAAAAAGAAAAAAAATCTATTTTCTCAGCTGTAATAAATACAGCGGGCAGTAAAAAGGAGCATACTTCAGCTGTAAGTGGGGTATTGTTGTTTGATATGTGGGAGAAAAACCAGAAAGCAAATAAGACATTTTTATACATAAAAAATCACGTAATCCTGGTGCATTATACATGTTGGACTTATTCATGGTCTATCCATGGGCAGATATTTATTATTATACACAGCTATCTTTTATGTGAGCGGATGCGGATCTGAGCTTTCATACGGAAAATCGTTGGGTATCTCCTTTACCTCGAGAGCATTCGGGTGTTATTTATCCCAGACGTAAATAGAATTCTTTCCTCTGGTCGGGGGCATTTCGTGTCACCGTTCCTGCTGTGATCCCAGCAGACCTCGTGCTCCTCAGCTCTGCCCCCGGCTCCCAGCCTGAGCATCTCCCCTCTCCCATGGCTGAAATTCAGACTTTGTGCCTTTACCCTTTGTTCCTTAGACCGGGGGAAATGTCTGCTAATGAACTGGAAACCGGGATTACGCCACAGGCTCAGGTGGTGTTTGCCGACGCGTGGTCCAGCCGCCCGGAGCAGTTCCCAGTGCCGGGAAGGCGATGCTGACCAGTGCCCAGGTGTCTCTCCCAGCGGGGATGCGGGAGCCCGTACTGGCTTCCCCCGCTGCCGCAATGTGAGTGTGTGGAGATGGAAAGACGCTTCTCTAACACCCGGAAATTTTGTCTCCCGTTTTTCTTTCACAGGCAGTGACTTATCCATCCGAGTGCAATTCAGAGCAACAAAAAGAGCACATCCTTTTAGTTTTGCCAGCTTTCTGAGTTGGGGTGGGTTTTCTGTGGGGTTTTGGTTTGTTTTTTTTTTTTTTTTTGCAATTTCCTTTCAGTCCCGAACACCGGTTGCTGTCTGTCTGCCCAGTCTGCTCTTATGTGGAGATAATCCCATGACTTGATTTTCAAGTACATTTAGCGTCTAGACAGGGCATTGCGATCCTTTGTCCTTCCCTCCCGGTTCTCTTATTGATTTCAATAGCCCTTCAGGCACGGGCACTTTCTAAATTCAAAAATCTCCAGTACTGCAGGTTTCCCCACCCCATTGTCTACCCCACCTTCATTTCAGAGTCTCCGTGCCGTCGTTCTGCCAGACTTTTTGCTCGCTCTTCTCATAAATAGCCAGAAAAAAAAAATAAAAATAAAATAAACGTGGTGGGAATATGGCAATTATAAAAGAGGAGGAAAAAGAAACCCTAAGCCCGGCTGCTGGGGCTTCCCCAGCCCAGGAGCATCCGCAGCCCCCAGGAGGGCTCCCAGTGGTGCCCCGGACAGGCTGCAGCACATCCCAGAGGTTCAAAACTTCATCCATGTCCCAGATGTCCCCGTCCCTGGGCAGGACCGCAGCCCAGCGTGTGTCTGTGGCAGCCCCGGCGCCGGCATCGACACCCCTGCGAGATCCGGCACACGCTCCGGCTCTCCCTATCCATATATCAGGACAACCCAATTAAGTCATTTACAGTGAGGACCTGGAGATGGCAGCAACATATAATCACAAACATAAGCAGTTTTTACATGGTAATTATATATTCTATTTTTTTATCAGTGCAACACAGACAGAAGATTATTTTATGCTTGATAACATTCTAATTTTTGATCCATTTTCCCCCCAACTTAAAAAGGATTAAGATTCGGCTTCTGGTAATAATTTTGGATATGCCAACTTCATAAGTACTACGCAGCATTGTATTAAACTGATTATTAGCTACTTTTGCTTATTGTTAACACCGTTTCTCTTCTTTGGGCTAACATCTGAAATGTATGAAACCAGATGGTTTGAACGGTCAAGCCGAAAGGCCGGAATATTTTTTGTCTGTTTTAAAATAAAACATACTATTGCTTTAAACTCCATCTGATAAAACAGACTCGAGTAGATCGGCAAGGAGAGAGGAAACACCGTGCCTGGCTTTGATCATTTTCAAAAGGAATTGGCACATGTGATTTTCCAGAAGATGAAGGCACCAGGTGAAACTATTTCATATCCCAAGACCTTTTCTCTGCCGAAACAAACATCTGCTTCTCATTTTCCCCGGGTTTGAAGAGCGGTCTGCCTGACCTCCCAGTTTACATCAATAATTGGTTTGTATCAGTGGCTGGGCGAAAGGCAGGCGCTGTGACGAGCGGCGGATGCTGCGAAGGCGCGGAGAGGGTGGGATGAAGAGGAGGATGGAGAGGAGCTGCACCTCCATCGGATGAGGGATGGGCAGGCGGGGGATCCCTGCAGAGGGAGAGCTCGGTGGGCGGCGTCCCTCAGGTAAGGGACAGGGCAGGGGCATTGCCCCACTCAGGAAGGTGGCTCTTCCCAGCAGGAGGCTCGGCCGCTGCCCTTGGGATGTATTGGCTCCAGGCTGGGAAACTCCTTCCAGCCCTTCCTTCTCCCCAGGGACCCCAGCGCGATGGCAGGGTATGGAGGGAGGGGTGGCCCTGGGGTGCGGAGGGACCCCGGTGCTGGCAGCAGGGCAGGTGGTTACGAAGGGTCTTTCACTCTCCTGTTCCTCAAAAGTCTTCTCACTCCTCTATCCTCATTATTTTTCTTCCTTCACAACATTTATCCCCACGCAGGTCCAATGATTCACTGGCTTCCCACCACCCAGCAGTGTCCATAGAAACAGGCGGGAGGGCTGGAAATGGGAAATGACTTCTCAGCGGGGCGGCAGCAGCCCCCCAGGCCATTCCCCACCCCACCTCCCCGTGGTGGCAGCCCAAGGTCAGGCATCCTCCCGGTCCCACCGGACACGGAGTGCTGGGGCAACGCAGACCCACGTCTCCATCAGTGCTGTGGGGGGACAGAGGTGGGACGATGGCCTGGGACGTGGGAACCATCTTTGCCCTGTGCAGCTGAGGGTGGCCAGTCCCGTGTTTACCACATCCAAGCATGGCCGGTCCCATGCTCACCATGTCCAAGGGTGGCTTGTCCCATGCTCACCACGTCCAAGGGTAGATGGTCACACCTCACCGTGTCCAAGGGTGACCAGTCCCAGGCTCACCATGTCCAAGGGTAAATGGTCCCACCCCCCTGTGTCCAAGGGTGGCCACTCCCACTCTTACCATGTCCAAGTGTGGCCATTCCCATGCTCACCGTGCCCGAGGGTGGCCAGTCCCAAGCTCACCATGTCCGAATGTGGCCATTCCCACGCTCACCACAACCACCAGCCGGCATGTCCGGTGCAGGAGCAGCAGCATGGCACCCTTGCTCCCACACCTCCCTGTCCCTGCTCATTAGCGCGAGCAACCCTACTGAAAAGAGGTGTAGGACAAACCCAAACCCCAATTAGTGCAGAATTCAGCTTTTGGGCTAAAACAAGCGGCCAAAGCCCTCCCTGCCCCAGCCAGCAGCGTGGCTGTGCCGCATTACCCACCCACGGCAGCACCGCTGAGGCATCTGCGTAAGATCAGGCTATCGTCAAAGACAACATTAATTATAACTAGTTCCCTAATAGCTGAAAATAACTAATGTAATTCTCTCTGTTTGGTGCCAGTAGGGAACAAGTCCAGAGTAAATGAGCTCATGGTTAGGAATCAAAGATTAACAGACTATCTAGGAGTAATTTCTTCTCCACATGAATTAGCAAATCGTAGGTAATTATTGTGGACAGAGCTAGGCAGGTTCATTTTACTAGGTCAGTTAAGAATAGCCTAGGATAATTAAATTGTCTCTAGAGCCAGTAACAATGCTGGAGTTAGAAAAGGCCATTTTTCCTTTGTTTGTCTTCTGGGTAAATCATATTTGCCCTTAGCGTTGCCCTCTGGAGCCGATCTGCATTCGTAGGTGTGTTTATTTATTTGTTTCGATGGTGACGGACTGAACTGTATCTTGGGGTGGTTGGACCCCAGGCTGCAGCCAGGCTGGTCCCCGAGGGAGGGTCCCGGTCGCCCCCCTGCTATGGGTGCTGCTCTGGGGGACATCCTCACTGTGTCCCAGCCAGGGGGTGACAACCTGGGGCTTGCCTTGCGCCGAGGGGCCGGGCAGGGAGGTGACAGCCATCCCTGCCGGCGTGACGAGCACTGGAGTCGGCTACACGCTTGCCTGGTTTCGGCAGCCTCGCGCGTGACGTCGGGAGAGACGTGGCACCCTCCGCCGGCTCCTCTCGCCCGCCCTGCCAGCCCCCCCCTGCACGCCCAGAAGGGCAGGATTTGGCCCAGGGACACTTTGTTTTTTCTTTTCCTGGCAGTTAGGGAGTGGGGAAAAGTGGTTTTCGAAAATCCCGCACGGGAGGGTTGTGTCACGCCGGTGTCTGCCTGAAAGAAACAATCGAAGCGTCCCTTGGGAAATGATGCTCGGGGTGGAATAGCGAGAGCTCGGGAGGGTCCTTTCTGTATTTTTTTCTCTGGACTTTACCTGCGGGATGCAACTTTACCTCTGCTGGTGCTTGATGCCGACTGGAAAAAGGATGCAGCATCATTAAAAATAGAAGCATGAAAGATTATTTACATTTCAAGAATAGCTAAGGTCTTTAAAGAAACTTCCATCATCCTTTAAAGGCTCTTAGTCAAACGCTGTTCATTATTAATGCCTGTTGGCTTTATTTAGCCTATGACTACAATTATATATTTATGAGGTAATCAGCAATTGGAAATTTCCCTGTAATGGTAACTGGAGCTTGGCATCCAAATAAAATGAACACCATTAAGAAAGTATTGCGGTCATTGGGGTGGATCAAGTGTGCTAATAGCCCAACTAACAGCAATTAAGTCAATTAACCATTCAGACATATGCTGCTCAATTTCCCTGCTTAAACAGCCCGGTGCATCTGCGAAATTTGTGGAACTTATTTATGGTGTAAGCGGCTGCTAGTCATTATTAACCAGGGGAAACAGTGAAAATAAGGGAGGCTTGTAAAAAATTAACTACTGCAGCAAAAAGATCCGCTAATTGCCCATTCCCCTCCCCATGGGGGAAGGTTTCATTTTCCAGACTATTTATTTATTGTCTTTTGAACGTCGCTACGAGCATTTCCTGGAATTGCGTGTACAGGTGGATGGGCCATGTAGGGGGGATGGATGCTGGGGGCTCCTGGGGTGCGCGGGGCTGCACAGGACGGGCTCTCGGTCAGCGGCGGTGCCGGGCGCTTGGACCCTCTGTCCCCTGGGGCCGTGTCGGGGTTGGTGCCTGCGCCACGGGGACCACGCTCACCCACCAGGGATGAGCGGGAGACCCTGAGCCAGGCGCTCGCGGTACCCCGGACACTGGGAGCATCCTGGGACTGAGCACCCGGTGCCCAGTGAAGGGTCCATCCTCCTCATCCTCCTCCTCCTCCTCCTCCCAGCTCCATGAGGCTGAGCCTCCCTGGGACGCCTCCATGCTGGTGGACACAACAGCCCTTTCCACAGCGGCTGCGGGCCCCAGAAAACTGATGTCACCAGCCTTGAAGCCACCGGTGTTTCCATCAGTCACCTTCACCTCCGGAGCACTGGGGGACTTGTTCACATAAAGCACTTCTCCTCTTCTTTTCCCTGTTTCGGTTTCTTACCGTCTGTCCAAATGAGGATGTTCCAAAGTTTTCTTAAGTGCCTGTTTTAATGAACCCCATTAAAGTTAACCTAGCCATATAATATACAGGAGAAATCTACCATAAATATAGGTAAATAGAGATTGTAAAGATAAATAACAATACCGGTGTGTGAGAAGTGATAATGTACTCTATTTACTGCAGGCCCATAAAAGCCCAGTAAAAGATACTGCACCTTTAATGACTTACTTTCTCCATGGCAGCCGGCACTCACAGTTAGCAAGCTAAGGATGCAGTGACACAAAAAGCTTACAGATAATTAAATATTGATTTTTGTTTTCTAATCCTATATAAAAATTGTCCTGGGTCTCCCAATGGTAGTTTCATCTCACTAGGACACAGGGAGGGCTATTAACCCTATTTGGTTTCAAGCTGTTGTAGAACAAATAAACAGGGAGTCTTGGAAAACGGAGGCAGCGGCTCTCCGGGCGCGAGCCAGATGCCAGCCCTCCGCCTGCCCCCAGCCACGGGTCCTGCCAAGAGCCTGGCGCCCGGGAAGGTGGCCAACGGCAGCCTTGTGATGACAGCACGCAGCTTTTTGGGTACGGGTTGCGGCGTTGTCACCTGCGTGTGTGGTTCACGTGATGTGGGCAGTCTCGCAGGGTCCCTGCAGACACGAGAGCTTTTGCCATGCTGGCTCAACGCAGCCAGGGCAGAGCGGGGGACTCCGGCGCATCGTCCCCTGCTCCCGGGGCGCCCCTGTGAAGGAGGGGAGTCAGTGCACAGTCCCCTAAGCATGGCTGCTTCGCTGCTACCTGCTTTTTTCACTCTACTACATCTCTCCCTCTGCAGAGGCGGCCAGAGAGCGATGCCACATGCTGCTCATCGCAAGCAGGGTGCAAAGTGCCGCCTGGCTGAGCAGGACCCACTAGAACCATAGAATCATAGACTGGTTTGGGTTGGAAGGAACCTTAAAGGCCACCCAGTGCCACCCCCTGCCCTGGGCAGGGACACCTCCCACCAGCCCAGGTTGCTCCAAGCCCCGTCCAACCTGGCCTTGAACCCCTCCAGGGATGGGGCAGCCACAGCTTCTCTGGGCAACCTGGGCCAGGGGCTCACCCCCCTCAGAGTGAAAAATTTCTTCCTGATATTTCATCTAAATCTCCCCTCTTTCAGTTTAAAACCATTCCCCCCTCGTCCTGTGGCTCCCCTCCCTGCTCCAGAGTCCCCCCCCCAGCTTTCCTGGAGCCCCTTTAGGGACTGGAAGACTCCAGTAAGGTCTCCCTGGAGCCTTCTCCCACCACCCTCAGAGTGAAAAATTTCTTCCTGAGATCCAATCTAAATCTCCCCTCTTCTAGTTTGAAGCCATTACCCCTCGTCCTATCACTACATGCCCTTCTAAAAAGTCCCAAGAAGGGTCTGCAGGCTGCAAAGCAACACCCCCACGCAGAGGTGGCTGGGGCAGGGGGTGATGGGGATGCTCCGGAGCATGATCTGTGAGGGACAGTCCTCCCCGGGGACCTCGCCAGGGGAGGCAGCCCTTCGGTGCTGCAGGAACAGAGGAGTTTCTGTTGTCCAGGGATTTTTCAACTGCTCCTCTGTTAGTTAGAAAATAGGAGATGGCAGAGCTAATGCAATGCGCTGATCTGTACGGAGTGCCCTCAGAGGGAGGTCTGTGGTGAGGGCTGGAATTTCTTCTGAAATTAAAGATGAGAATGGGAAACCTCCCAGAAACACACAGTCAGAGCAGCCTCCAAGCACACGGTCCGAGCGCCTGGTCTCTCCGGTCAACCTACTTGCTCTTCTGGGATGCTACTCTTCTCACACAGCCCCTAAATCCACTGTGTCCCCAACGTGTTTAGATCACCCCAACAGATTTCTCCTGGAAAATGGTGTATTTTGAGTCTCAAAATAGGCGAAACCTCAACGCTTTTGCACAAAGTCGCATTTTCGCTCAGGTGTATGGGAGAGCGTGGCAGGCGGCCGTTCCTTGCGATGGATGGAGGAAGGAAGGAGCCAGGGGAGGACGGAGAGGGTGGACAGACCCCGGAGCAGAAGCTGAGGGTGCAGCGAACAGGACCAGGGCAGGAGGGAGCAAGGGTCTCGAATGGCCTCGCCGCTACAGTCGGGCAAGACAAGGGTTTGGCTCAGCCTGGCTTTACGGTGTCAGGGTTGATGGGGGGATCTTGCCCCCAGTGCCACAGCCCAGCCTGACGGTAACCGGTGTGACAGGGAGGGACGGGGCAACCCTGTTTGCCTGCCGGAGCGTGCGGGCACGTTGCTCCACAACGAGAAGAAAGGTATTAAAATAATAACCTCTAAGTCTGCCACGCATGATGTTTTCTATCACTATTGGGAAAGCAATTGCCTCCAGCAAAGATCTATTTCCTCGGTTGCTCATTTACAAGCACGCAGTAAGTACTGTGTACACAGTATGAAATGGAATAAACCCCAACATTATACAATAGAGTCACTCATTCACAAAATGAAGCAAGGGGCCTCCTTTCCCAGTTATCTTTTCAAAAGCGCCATGCAGCATAACTCACACTGTTTACAGACTTCAGGACGTGAGTAAATCACGTTGCTTTACATAATTCCTGTCCTTTGGTAAATTGTGCTTTTTCTGAAAGAAGAGAACATCCACTCCCCTCACTCCCCCAATGCTGTATATAAATGAGGCCGTCGCTCGAACATGCCGGATGAGTCTGATCGTGGGGAAAACAGCAAAACATCTTCCTGAAAAACTGCATGCATCATTTGCTGAGAAATCTTAAATATTTTACTTGCAAAAGCCTGTAGACTCAATGTTTTCCATGCCAAGTGTAAGCAGCACGCTGTGTGCACTAAACCCCTGCTCAGCCATGCAGAGAAGTTCAGGCGAAATAATGAATTAAAGCGCACCGTAACTTCACACTGATCGCAAACCTCCACGGAAGGTGAGCCGAGGTCTGCAATTAACTCTTTTCTGCATCCGCTGGAAGCTCACATCTCGCTGCCTTCCCGCCTTGGGCCAGCCCTCCCAGCTCTGCTCCATCCCGCCTCCTCCCTTCCCCGCCTTGGGAGCCTCTGAAAAGCCCGTTTTTCCAGACACCCCCCGAGGAGGGAGGGATGGATAGAGCAGCAGCCCCTGGGAGACGCGTCTGAACCTGAGCAAATAACCACAAGATCTTTTGTGGTTGTCTGACTCCTTCTCTGCTCTTCCTCTGGGGGTTCATGACCTCATTTACATGCTTTCTGGGCTAACCGCTAATCGGGGCTAACTCCTCTCCCTCTCTCCTCCAGGGGACCCCGCGGTGGGGAGAAGCGAGCTCCCTGCTTCGGCCCCGGGGGACCCTCATCCTGTGGGTACCAGTGGGGCTGGGGAGGGACGCCAACCTGAGCATCACGCCTGCCCCCACCCTCAGGCACAGCTCCGCTCCTGCCCTGCTCCCCTGCCGCCCTCCCCGTCTCTCCTCCCTCATCCCGCATCCCACCTTCCCTGTATCTGGGAATAACATCTGCCCCAAATCAGGCATCCCCAGTGTCCTGGAGACGGGGGGGGGGGGGGGACGGGGACGCTCATCAGCACAGCTCCCCCTTGCCTTCGTGTAGGGCAGGAATGTTTTTGGGGGTGTGAATGCTTCGGGGGGTCAGGAGAGTGTTTTTCTCATGAGGTGTGTGGACATGCCAAGGCAGCAAGGACCCACTCACCCCCCCGCCGGCGCAGGGCAGCCAGGCTCTCGGAGCAGCGACGCAAGCGTGCTGTTCCCTCCGTGCTGTTCTCCCTGCAGCAAAACCTGAAGCCTCTCCAGCATCTCAGCTGAGTTTTTACTCGGGGAAACACAAGCAAGGGCATCTGTGCTGGGCAAACAAGGCCTACGGGTGCACTTTGCCTCCAGACGGGACGTGGGGTGAGTCCAGTTTGGGTCCCCGGGCTCTGTGTTCCAAGCAATTGAGCACCCGGATCCCGCCTGCAAGACCTGGGAGATGAAAACCCTCTTTAACCTATTGCAGCCAGTTCAGACCTCCAGTGGCGTTGAAAAGCCTGAAGGGCGGGGGATAGTAAAAGGAAGTGCCTATGGTGATGATGTAAAATAGCACAGGGAATGTGTTGGCCCTTGGGTTTGATCCAGGATGCCCTGGAGACGTGGGCTGTAGAGGGGGCGTGAGGAGCGGGAGGTTTCGGAGGAGAGAGGAGGCTGCATGACGACAGGTCTCCTGCACGCAGGGCAGCAACAGAGAGCACAGGAGCACCCCCTGCACACCAGGACGTCCCCCATAGCCACTGCCCTGGGGACACACCGCCTCCCGGCACAGTGGCATGACCAGAGCATCTCTCCCACTGAGATTCCTGCGGCACAGCACCTGCTGCCTCCCTCCCTGCTTCCCCTTTGCCCTGCCCAGCAGTCCCCCCATGGGCGCTGTGGAACCGCTGAGGGTCAGGTTTCCATCAGATGAGGACATTAGGGACTCCCCAAGCCCACTGCCTCCCACCAACACACCAACGCGCACCGGGGCCTCCTGGGGAGGCAGCTCCTGACAGCCTGTGGGCTACCAGGCCAGGGAACCATGCTGCCAGCCACATCCCCTGGGGCAGCACCTGCACAAAACCAGTGACACCCCAGGACATCAGCACCCTCTGTCTTCCCTGTGCAGCAAAACCATCCCATCCTAACGCCAGGGCCACGGCCAGCACAGCCCTCGTCCCAGGAATTGTTTGGTACTAGTTTGTGGGTAACCTGGCAGCCTAAATGCCGGGGGGACCTTTCAGACGCAGCCACCCGGCAGCCGCTGACTGAGACTCAAAAGAAATTCTTTGAGGGCAGCAAGATGTCAGGCCAAAGCAGGAACAGCAGCAGGTTTGAGACTACAGACGCGTTAGTCAGAACTGATGAATGCTGGCTTGTCAAGTCTTCCCATTTCAGTCCCTGGATTGCCTTTAAAGTTTGCCAAGTCACTTTTCAGCATTTGTGTGGGCAGAAGGAGACGTGCAATTAAGCTGCAATTGCTGCACCAAAGCCGAATACTTTCAAGTTTGTTATTTCCTCAAAAATGACAAAACGCTGGTATGAAGTCAAGGAACAGGACGGGAGCTCCTGTTGCAAAACTGTTGCCGGCGCGGAGCTGCGTTTGTCCGGAGCCGGATTCTGCTTTTGCTGAAAGATGAAGACACGTACAGCAAAAGGTGCATTAGCATTTGGGAAGCAGGCTGGCGAGTCAAGAGCCGTAATCAAACCCCGCTTCCGAGTGAGTTGCAGTGACTCGCAGGCAGTCAGCGTGTCTGCCTGCAGCAGCCGTGGGAGCCTGCAGGGACACGGAGCTTGTGCAGCGCCCCAAAGGCAGCCGAAGGTGCAGAGCAGCGAGGGCTGTGCTCTGGCAGCCGCAGCGTTGCCCCGAGCGCAGGTTGCGGGGGCAGCCGTGCTCACCGACACCCGGCCGTGCTGCGCGGTTCCCTCCCTCCCTGGCTGCTGGCAGGGTGGCTTTGCGGGTGCGGGGACAGCCACACCGTGGGTACCACTCCCGGCTCCCGGCTCCTCCGGGCTCTCCATCCTGAGGCATCCCGGCGGGGTCCCACAGCTCTCCCACCACGCCAAGCAGTCACAGTGAACAAGCTGGTGGTCAGTTGGAGAGGGACGTTTTCTCCTAGCAAGGGCGGGGGGGGACACCAGGCAGTGCTTCTGCCCTGGCTACGGCTTCTGCATTTAAGCGTGGTGCACACCATGGGAGGATAGAATCACGGAATCGCCCACGTTGGAAGGGACCTTTCAGATCATCGAGTCCAACCATCAACCTAACTCTGACAAAAACCGTCACTAAACCGTATCTCTAAGCACCACGTCTGCCCATCTTTTAAAAACCTCCAGGGATAGTGATTCCACCGCTTCCCTGGGCAGCCTGGTCCAATGCTTGATAACCCTTTCAAAGTAAAAAGTTTTCCTAATATCCAACCTAAACCTCCCCTGGCGCAACTGGAGGCCTTTTCTTCTTATCTTATCACCTATTGCTTGGGAGAAGAGAGTGACTCCCCCTCGCTACAACCTCCTTTCAGGCAGTTGTAGCGAGTGACACAGAAGGGGAAGCCAGGTGCATCCCCGTTTTCCCCTCCATCCCACCCCCCATTCACAGTCCATGGCGCCGCCATCCACCCTTCCACAGTCCCCCTCGCACACTGCACCCAGCCACGTCCTTTCTTCTTTGCTGCCTTCCCCCTTTCCCTGCAGTCACCCGTTAATTGCTGTTGCTATCAAGAGAAAGACGAAGCGGAGGGGGACGCAGCGCGGCTGAGCCAGGTGACGGGTAGGACGCGGCGTGCGGACGTGTCTCCCGCGCAGCGCAGGGCAGCAGAGAGCTGCGACCAGAGGTTTCCTTCCAGGTTTCGGCAGCCTTTCGAGCAACAAAATAACTATTATTTCCCACATATAAAAGGGACGGTTCGTGGATGCCTTTTTCCACAGGGTTTCCTTTCAGTGGCTGCAGACGTGTCAGCACAGAGCCATGTGCTGAAAACCGTCCTTCTTGGCCATAAAGTATCCCGACTGCAGGATGAATCGATTTGGAGCCTGTTGGCTGCTAAACTGAATTAATTTCATCCTGAAGAAAGGGCCTCACTGAAATGCAGCAAACACCCCACCAAGGGACCCAGGGCTGGGGAACGGCTCTGGAAACTCACCCGGCATATCGCGATAGTCCCCCCGAGTCACCAGGCAACAGGGGACAAGAGTCACCCGTTTGGTGCGAGGCTTTTCGGTAACACATTGCTTTTTAATCAACACTTAAACAAGAAATGCTCTTTTCCGTCTGATGCCTGGGATGATTTCACAGCAACTCGTCGTGCCACCCAGTTTTAAAGCAGAGACCAACTTCTTCAGAAGGGAACGTTTATCCAAAAATCTGTGATTTAATTGAACAGTCATTTTCTGCCGCCTTTTTGCTGACTGCAGAGAGCTGCATTTGAATACGGGCTGCTCGTGTGCCAGCTCAGCTCCTCTCCCTGCTGCAGAGAAGCAACAACAACTACAAAATAATCAATTAACTTGCATAAATAACCCGACGGTGAGATGGGAGGGAAGGAAAATCTTAGTTTTTAGTAGCGTATTCTAAGCATGTGCCCTTGCTGCTGCTGTGACGGCTGCACGCAGGCGGGGGAAGCGAACTGCCGAGCTGTGTCGCGAGTCCTGGAGACCCGAGAAGAAATTTGGATTAATCCCCTCAAAACGCTGGGTTGGACTGCAAACAAAATGTAAAAGTTTGGGGAAGTTTGGGCTGGAGCGCCCAGAACCGCCCAGGATTATTATTTTAAATATTAATGGCGTACTAAATGCAAATCACAGAAAAGCTGTGTAAATAAACGCAGCCCAATTTATTTTGTTCTGTGCCGTGGTTAACTAGGCCAGAACAATTACAACCAGACCGTGGATTTATGCCTGGTTTAAGATTGTTCTAATCCCGAACGGAGAAGTTAAAATCCACAGATTTACATTGGCTTTATTAAGTAACGCGAAACAAAGCCCGCAAAACTTGCTGGCACTGCGAGCGTTTAACGAGCACTGAAGTACCCTTGGAGGCTGCCTGAATTTGTGCTGTATCCTGGAGCCCAAATTCCCGCTCCATCTTTCCACGGAAGCTGTTTTTCCCTGGGACCGTGGCAGACGTGACACACGCGGGCGAGAGGCAGCTTGGGGGGGGGGGGGGAAGGAGGCGCATGGCGCTGCCTGCAAACCTGCCTTCAGAATATGGACGGCCAGGCGCACATCTGCCTGCCTTTGAGATCCTTTTACTAACCCCGGTTAAAAGTTTTGAAACCCGGAGGCATTTCTTCGGGAGCTGCTGGTTTATGGGGACAAACTTTCCCTGGCAGCCTGGGATTTTGACAAAATTGCATTCCCGCCCCCCCCCCCCCCCCCAAAGAAGGAAATTGAAACAAAGTACCTCAATAAGGCAACAATGTTCTTTTTAACATTTTCCAAATGTCACATTTTGATATTTCGCTTTCAAATGTCTTTTCTTTTAGAAATTTATACTATTTAAGAAAATTAAGACGAGACTCGATTTCTTCCCAAGTCATATAACCGAGTGCAATTGCCGCAGGAAGCTCCAAGTCTGTGTGTGTGGTGGGTCGGGTGGTGGGACCGGAGACATTCCGGGAGGATCCATCCCGGTCCCTGCTCCGTGGGACGTCCGTGCCTTCCCTCAGGGCACCAAAACCCCCAGCTCTAACCAAAACTATTGGGGTTGTAGAGATTCGCAGCCTGCGACGCTGCACTTGGTTTGAAATCCCTTTTGACCTTGGAATACACAGACTGGGCAGAAAACCAAAAAAAAAAATAAAATTTTTAAATAAATAAATTTAAAAATGAAGCTTTGCAATTGATGCAAATCAGACGGGAAGTGTCTTGAAGAAAATTTAGAAACGCGAGGTTTGCATCCAGTTCAGAGGAGACGTATTTCATGGTTATAAAATTAACAGAGACTGGAAATGCTTTTACTTAGAAGTAAAAATGTAGGAGAAGGAAGGAGAAAGGGAAAGCCTGTTAGTAGGACGCAGCCTGTCCGGGGGAGCCGAATCCTACAAATAAAGAGAACACAAGGCTTGCAGGGCGATCCAGTTGGCTTTAAACCTTAAACCGGCAAGTCCAAGTCGTGTCCCCCCCCTGAGCAGGCAGGAGCTGTGGGGGGCCGTGCAGCACAGCCACCGTCCTCCCTGTTCGCCCAGCGGTGATACCGGAATGGGTGGTGCAAAATCAATGAATTAAGAAAAGAGGGAAGAGCTTCGCTTTTCAGTCTCCGCTGAGCGTGGAAAGGGATTTTCTGAGGGTTTTGGAGTACTTTACCCACAGGGCTGCGTAAGGCGTCAGAGGTGGCGTGGATTATTGGAGATCTCCCCTGTAACAGGCAGCTGGAAAGAGCAGTGGACACCGATTCCTGGGGGAGGGGGCCACAGCCACGCTTTGCAGCCTATTTTCGATTACGGTTTCCAGCAGAGTTGGAGAAGACAATGACAGGAGGGGGAAAAAAAAAGCTAAAAAAAAATAAAAAAATAAATAAATCCCAGGCAGCAATAAATTTTCCCACAATGGTCTGAAGACCAAAATGCTTCCTGAGCAAGTTCAGCTAAAAGTATGTGCGCAAAAACCATATGGAGGGTGGGAGTGCGTGGGTGGGTGCCTCCGAGGTGCCGAATGCCCACTCCTCCCCGGGCGCGAGGCTCCGCGCCTCCCAGCATCACACGGGGAGAACAGGGTGCCCGGGAGGGGTGGCTCTGCCCGTGCACACGTGTGTGCGTGCGTGTGTGTGCACGCGTGTGCATGCGTGTACATCGGCGTGTGCGTGCTCTGCGGCAGGCGGCACGCACAGGGGTGTGCAGGGGTGCTGGGGGAGGAGCGCTTCTTTATTCAGAAGCCCACTAATTCGTCAAGAAAATGCTTCTTGCGTGCCGTGCTCATTGGCTGTCACAGGCGAGTACATATTTATTTCTGTGGTGGATCATGAAAGCGTGGCGTGGGAGGAGACGCTCCCTCGAGAGTAAGCGTCTTTATCCTCTGCTTTTATTCAGAGCCCAGCTCCACTCTTCAGATGCACTTCTGCAGGACACTGAGATAACAGCGCCACTAATGATACCGTTACAGGGTTGCTGCACCACGACATTAATGCCCCAACGTACGCTATATATCTGCACAATGGCACCCGGTGTCACAAAAGTCGGTGGTTAAGGAGGAGGTGGGGGAGCCCGGCAGGCAGGGCACCGGCAGCGCTGCCACCACACGCCGAGCCGCCTGCGGCACGCTGGGACCCTGGGGGGACCCTTGGGGGGGACTTTCTGTGGGTGGCGGGGCAGCGGGCTGGGACACATGGGAAGCCATCGGGAGTAAACGAGCCCAATGCGGCTGCTCTGCCCGGCGCTGGATACAGAGCGGGATGGCTCCCAGGTGGCAGAGCCCGCTGCCCCGTGCTCCCTGGGCAGGGAGAGCAGCCGGGATGTGGGATGGGCTCCGGCGGTGCCTCTCCCAGCCCCGGCACCAAACCCTGGGAGCTCCTGGGCAGCAGAGGGTTTGGCTCAGCGGGAGCATCCCTGGGCACAGGGAGAGCTCGCTGCGGGGGCAGCTACAACCTGGAGTTTGCTCCTCCCGTGGGCAGCTCGGCTTCCCTGGGAAACCTGCAGACAAACGCCCCGCGCAAAGTCTTTGACCGCAGCCGTAGAATGGCTTCAAAGAAGTTTTCCCACAGGAGTAGCCAAGGTCTATTCAGTTCCAGCCTGTTACGATGCTGCTTTTTCAGAAAAGGGGGAGAAAAGCAGACCCTCAAGGTCGTGGTGATGCCTCGCCCCGTGCCTGATGCCGGAGCCGGCGCTGGAACCAGAGCACACGGATGCGGGGCATCCCCCAGTGCTCCATGTGCCTTCTACTGATAAGAGCGGGGCCAGGCGACCCGCGCAGCGCGTGACGGGAATGGCGAGAGCCTCCCTATTCTTGAGGGCTGTGAAAGGAACCACCGCGCGCCGAAGATGAAGTCAGCCTCAGAATAGCAGACAGATAAGGGAAGGCAACAGTAAGCCAACGGGGTATTTTTTTATCCACCTTTAAAGAAGAGGTTGTGCCCAGTTTTGATGGTTAGGATAGCAGACTCCTTCTGATATTTTAAAAGGCTACAGGAAGGCTTAAAATGTAATTCCAAATTCAGATTCATGTTTCCTTTTCAGCTCCTTCAAAGGCCCAAAGGGACTGTTAATATTTCAGAGGAAAATTTCTCCTCCTCTCCGGCACTTTCAGCATTGCCTTCGCTTGGTAGCCTGTATTAAACGCTGGGAATGAGAGCATAAAACACAACAGGTATGTTCTGCCAGTTTAAAATCCACACTCCCGTGCAGGAAGAAGACGACCTGAGGCTTTAGCTGGAGTTAAATAGATGGATTTGTTCAGCTGGCGGTGAATTTCTTCCCTGCTTTACTGCCCAGAACTGTACATAACCTTGTACCCATGACTGACCAGTAAAATAGAGTTTCTCCGTCCCCCGAGCAGGGGGCTGTCGCGCCGGGCACGGCGGCTGCAGAGGGGGAGCTGCTGCGGGTGTGCCAGGAGGATGCTGCGGGCATGGCAGCATCGGTGAGGCGTGGGGAGCCCCGCGAGGGACCAGCTCTCCCCGACGGAGCTTGTCTGAGCAAAGGCGCTCTCCCGCCGGGCAGGACCTGTGGATGCTCTTGTCTCGCACTTCCCCTCGGCAAAAGGCGAGCTGAGCTTCGGTCTCTGCAGAAGCACACTACGTGGGAAGCATTCCCGTTCCCGGACGCTTCGTTTTGCAGAAATTGAGCTGTTTTAAATTTAACTTTGCTACTGATATTTAAATTTTTCTCCAGCCCCCGGTAGAGCAGTGCAATATTCTGTCCTGCCGATCTGGAGCTGTGGGCAAAGATGCCGGCCGGGGTCTCCCCTCGGCTACGCTGGTATAAATCCATACTCCATGGGGTTACTTCAGATTTATGCCAGCATAACTGAATTTAGCAGGTTAATAAATGGCCCCTCCATTAATAAATGGAGAGCTGCTTAAGATCATGAACTTCACGACTACGACAAGGTCATGCCTGCCACTTCTGTCCTCATAACTTTCCCGGTGTTAGTGTCTCCTGCATTTTGGTTTCTCTGTGTATCCCAAGTCCGGGGGGAAGGATGTCTGAATGCAGGAGCGATGCCGCAGGGCTGCCCGGGATGAATCCCTGCGGGAAGCAGAGCCCAGGCACCGGCACCCCCCGGTGTTGCGCGGCCCCTCTGTGGCACGGGGCACACGGGGCCGTGCTCCTTGCTCCTCGCCTCCCCCAGCGACTTTCTCTCCCCCTCTCCTTTCATGGCTCCTGCTCTTGCAATTATGTCACTCTCTTCTTTAACCATCTGGCTCCTGCAAACAAATATAAGTCCTCCTACACAGACCCGCTGGTAAAGGGACTGATCCTTCCCCGGCTGACACCAGCATCCCTCTGCTATCTTAGATGGAGCTGCTCCTCCTCCCACCAGCCGTCCCCTGGGACCAGCCACCCTCCCAGAGAAGCGGTGGCATGGGTAGGGGCAGCGTCCTGCTCTCACTGCCCCACCGTCACCCCCTCCTCCTCCCCGGTGCCGGTGCCGATGGGGTGGGCTCTGCCCCTGAGCATCCCTTGAGCATCCCCTGAGCACGGCTGGTGGCAGCAGGCGCGGGCAGGGCTGGCATCTCCCCGCATCCCCCCGACTGGCCCCTGCCCCCACCGGCAGCGGGATGGCTGGGGGCACAGGAGGGTGCCAAAAGGTGCTGGGGATCTGCGCGCCCTTCTCCTGCCAGCAGCAATCTCTTTGCAGATGCACACGTTTGGGGTAAGAGACGTTTCTGCATCGCGATACCCCGGTCCAAGCACCAGGTCCATCAATAATTATCAAAGCATAATTACCAAAGCGTTTGCTGCTGCCCCTTACCAAGGTCACAGCGCTTGGACTCTCCTGGGACCCCCCCCGGTGGCACTGTCCCTGCCAGCGGGTCCCACGGGGCTCCCGGTGGCACCGTGAAATTCCAAAGGAATTCCAAATATCCCCAATTTGCTTGTGCTCCTGATCTGAACAATTCCCCCTCAACACAGGAGGAGGGGGTGGGAAAGAAGTGTGGTTTGGGTCAATAAAAACCAGTCAGCTGAATAACGGCTAAAAAATATTTCATTCTGACTTTGATTTTTAAAAACTATTAGGGAACAAAATGAATTTGAAAATGAAAATCCAGCAGTCCCTTCCAATAAGGCCAACAGATAATGCTTTAACCTTATTAAACAGTGGGGGGGGGGGGGATGTTGGGTGTTTCAAAGCAAAAACTTATTAACATAGAAATGTTCCTGCAAAAATAGTTTCAGTTTGATACATTTCTGACAGGTAAAAATTGAATTGCAAAACTGTCAACCAGCTGCGTTTAGATCCGCCACCTTAACCGGAGTTTGAAGGAATACAAAGTAATGGGATTTTTGCTCACGTTCTAATTGTATCTTATGTTTAGAGCTGTGTGGATAATATATTCTCTGGTTAACAAAACACATGAGAAAGTAAAATACGAGTAATTTTTGACCACTGGTGAACCGGAAGGGTCTAACCAGGTAAGTCCAAGAGAATTACAGAGAGCAACTCTCTGTGCAGAAAGTTACTATTTCATTTTGAATATTATCTTGATTTTGTTTGACAAACTTTGAAAACGATACCAATTAGTTTCATTCCTTTGAAAAATCTAAATATTGCATTTGAGATGTGACGTTGAAATTGTTTTATTTTTTATTCTTTTTTTAACTCTTTTAGCATTTTCCCCGGCGAGGGATCTGGCGATACGGAACCATGGCATCCTTCTTACGGCCTTTGTCTTTGGAAGAAAGTTTGTCTGTGCCACCTCGGCCCGCACCGATTGGCGGGGGGGGGATGGCGGGGGGTGGGGGGGGGCTGCTGTCCCCTGTCCCCGCGGTGGCCGAGGTTGTTGACCCACCGGGAAACCCTCGCGCGTCCCCCCCCCTGCTGCCGTCGGGTGGGAAACTTCTTCCCAGCCCAAGCTCATCCCGGGAAGCGCCCGCTCGCTTCTTCCCCTCTTCTATTGGTGTCTTTTGATTACAAGTCTGCTTTGAAGAGACACTAATTGTAGCCTGCACACAATGCTTGTAATTATGCCTATTACATTTTGATTCATTTCCATATGTCAACACTACTACAAGGGGGATGTGTGTGTGGGGGGGGAACGGGGACGGGGACGGGGGGAGCACAGTTTTATAATCGGTTATTGTCTGCAAAAAAAAAACCTGCACAGAGCATGACTGAAGTGTCCTTTGTGGAAATTGAAAATAAGATTATAAATAAAAGTCTTCCTCTGACATCCAGAAAATGGACACTTTAAAATAAATTGCCACTGTTGATCAAGAAGATTGCTAGCTACCTTTTACATTAATGAGGCAAATACTCTTCAAGTCCCTAATAGCAATATGTTTGAGTATGTCATTTCAATAGCTTCTTTCTTAATAAAGCTTGACCCTAATATTCCCTTTGCTGTCAAAGGCATTGTCCTGCCAGACATAGCTGTGATTTTTAGCTGCTAATCAAAAATAAAACGGGGTGGGGGGGTGGGTGAGAGCAACTGTTATGCAAAGAACTGCAGAAACCCGAGCGAGGAGGCTCTGCCCCTCGGCCGCGACGGGACCCGGGACGAGATGCAATTTGCTGCTCCCGGAGAGTCGTGGGGAAAGGGTTTCTGAGCCAGAATGGTGGAACCAGCAATGGAAGCCCACCAGGAACCGCTTTTCCAGTGGTTTCTGCTTGGGCGGCCCAAAAATGCCAAGGTGGGATGGGGGGGTCCATCCTACCTCCCGCCCGCTCCAGTGCTTCTCCCTCCTCCCCTGCCTCCCGGCAGGAGGAAGCAGCGCCCCTTTGGCTCTTCCCCCCTCCAGGTAGCCCTACCAACTAATTGCAGTACTTGCAAAAGTATGAGCAGGGCTTATTCTTTAGCAATCAATCAATACAAGTTAAAAGGGCATCTTGTTTGTTTCTGTAACAATGCTCTTTAGAAAATTGGGTCCTTTTACATTTCCTGGCTGATCCACCATCCGTCATATGTTGCATCAGTCACATCATGTTATGTTTCGAAGCATAATATAACATGATGTGACTGGTGCATCAGGCAGGAGATTTACAAAGGGAGGCATTCTGCAAGACATTATACCCGCGCTTTTTTTTATTATTATTTAATCTGAGTTTGAAGACAAAAACAGTCGACTTTTTGTACCAAGCAACTGTGGCAGGGCAGCTTTGCCATGGCAGGCGATTCTGGGGGTAGTGGGAAGAGAAGCAGGAGCAGGAAAGTGCAGCCCCCCCCCTTCCCCGTGCCCCCAACACCGCCATTGCCCCGCCGCACCACGCGCTCAGCCTTGTGTTTCCTCCTTGTTTCTGTGAAAAGGAGAGCGTGGGCGTGGGGGAATTCTGAAAATGTTGAGAATCGGAGTGGAAAATAATGCTGATCCGTAAGAATCCATGCTGATCCATAAGAACCCACTTTTGGGTCTGTCTGGGCGGAGGTGCCCAAGGAGCAGATGCAGCCCCAGGGGCACCCGCAGGCACCCGCGGAGCAGAAAGAACCGCAGCCTCGCGGGCAGGAACGGGCGCTTTCTGTCTCTGGGATGCCTGGTATTCCAAAGGAACGCTTTAGAAGATTTCAGTGACCAAAACTGCTCCCGGGTTTTCCTCGCACGGATTTCGTCGCACTCTTTCAAGTTTTTAAGACACTCCCCTTTAACGAAGTGAAGCTGTAAACTCCGAGATGGCAGGAAAGCCACGTTTTCCTTGGAAATAGTGATAGCAGGAAAATTTCCTGGATTTGTACCAAGCCGGGTTATATAAAAATGAGATAACTTAAAAACATAAAGGGGACACTGTGTCTTTGATTTTTCAGGTCTCCACACTCGACTGAGCTCTTGCACACCTCCAGACCTCCCAGGCGGGCATGTGAGCTTGGAAGATGGCTGCTGGCCTGAAAACGAAATATAACATCGGAATTACAATTCGCTGGAAGTTTGTTCTCAAAGGCTGACCGAGCAGGCTCCCTGGAAACCCCTCCTGAACCCAGCCCTGCAACAATAGTAATTTATGGTGCCCGTTTCTGACCCAGCCCCACCAAACCGGCTGCTCTAGGAGGGACCCAGCGGAGCCGCAGAGGGAAGAGATGATGTATTCTGCTTTTAATTGGGGCTGCGGAGGCCATGCAGGCGGCTGCCCACATAGGGATATAACCTGGATGTAACACACAGGCTGGTAAAAAGTTTCTGAGAAGGAAACATCGTGACTTTTTTTTTTTCCTACAGAACGCACTAAAACACTCTCCCAGCGAAAAAAAAAAAAAAAATGATTGGAAGAGTCTTTATTTATTCTGATAAGTTATCACCAGTGTCACCGAGACGAACATTTAGGCAGAACAGCTCCCCTGCCCACACACTGTGTTTGCTTTTTAAAAATATTGCAAATAGCTCAGTGGCTTTAAATAAATAAATAGCTAATGAGTCACACCAATAGGAATTTAATGTCAAGACGGAGGAAGTGCCTGCCTGAGTGCCCAGCCGAGAAAGTTTATTAGTATTTCTTAACCGTATCGGTGCTGCTGTGGCAAAGCAGCCGGGCGGGCCAGGCCGTGCCCGCAGCGAAGGGCAATGGTTGCCCCGCAGACGGGGATGCTGCGGGGCGCCGGCAAGGGGAGGGTTACGCAGGGCTTGCTGGGCAGCACCTGGAAGGACAAATATTGTTTGTCCGCTCCCTGCACGGGGCTGCAGACCAGGGAGGTGCCGTCTTGCTGAGATGGAAGGCACCAGCCTTTTCCTGGAACCAGGAACAGAGCCCTCATTTTATTCCTGCTGGAAGAGGTCCCCGTGCCGGCATGAAATGCCCAGGAGAAGGCAGAGGCGGCAGCGCCGGCGTTTATTTGTGCAGCTGTTCCTGCAGTCCGGGGGTGAGCACGGATCGCCTGTGCCGGGCGGCGGGACGGGGACAAGGGACAGGACCAGGGCCACCCCAAAGGCAGCGTGTCAACCCCCATCCTCGCAGCCCTGGCACAAGGGCCGCAAGCCGGCCGTCGGTGCCACGAGGATGCTGCCAGCACCGGCGGGGCACAGCCAGCCCCAGGGTGCCCCGGCAGACGCTGGGGGCCGGAGGAGCCGCTCTGCCGGTGCATGGGGCCTCAGCAGCTCCAGAGAAACCCTCCCTACCCACCTGGGAGTGATTCACGGGAAGTTTGAAAGAAATTCAACTTCTGTTGGTGTGCCAGGGAGCGAGTGGGCGCTGGAAGGTGTCAACATCCCTCTCCTTCATTCATCTCCTCATCTGATAGAGCTGCAAAAGCCCTCCAGTTATGCGGTACACGAGGTCCCCTCTCACCACCCACTCAGCCTATATTGGTATCTGCACATTTATAACAAGCTGGCTAGCTCGGGAGAGCAGCCTGCGTTCAGCAAATCCTGTCTGACATGGGGAGCTGAGCTCGGGGCTGAGCCCACCCACCCCACGGCCGGCTCCCGCGGGTCCCGCTTCGTGCTGACAAGCCACGCTCCCGCTGCCGGGCGCACAGGCTTTTCCCCAAGGAAATCCCGCTGATATCGGAACGAAAATTTTTACACCACCAACCAGGTCGAAAACCCGGACTCAGAAATCATTTCCAGCGCTTCCCCATCCGCAGGGAACCGACGGCTCTTTCTAACGACGGCCCATCGCAGGGGCGAGGAGAGGAGCCCCAGCCCCGGGTGACCGCAGCAGCTCTCCGTGCCCGCTGCCAGCCCTGACCCCCCCACGGAGGGGGACCTGAGTGCTCGGGAGAGCCCTGTGTGGGGACGGATGGGAGACTGGCACAGGGAATACGGGGTTTGCATTAGGAGCCTCTGGACACCCTGGACCAGGAACCACCAGAGGCCAAAAGGGGAGAGAACTTGAGATATTTACACCGAGTAATGTGCAGTCTGAAACAATGCCGCGACACACCGTGGGCCACGGCTTCAGCCCTCTCCTGCTCCTCTTCCTCACTGCCTGGTGGCTGCCAGGACCCTCTTGCTCCAGTGCTGGCTCTCCTGGGGAGCGCTGAGCACCTGTGGGGCGATGGGGGGCGAGCACAGCCCAGCTGGGGACCCCGTGAGTGCGGGGGAGCCCTGTTGATAGGGGGGACCCCGTTAATGACGGGGACAGAGGGACCCCAGAGCAGCTGCCCCGAGGAAGCATGTCCAGACTCAATCTTCTGGAGACGGCTGCTCCACCAGGAGTTGGATGATTTCAAAGGAAAGTCAGTCTGTCCCGCGAAAGAACCCGGTTGTCAAAAAATACCCTTTTTCAAATCCAAATAGTTATAGGGGAACATTTTTCAGCCGGCTGCGATTTCCAGGCAGGTGGCTGGGTGCTCCCGAGGGATGGGACGTGGGAGAAGCCGCTCGAGCTCCTCTGCAAAGAGGAAGAGGAGGGGAGCGGAGGCCTGGCAGCCAGACCACCCGCGGCACGCAGACGGCCCTGGCACTCGGGGGCTGCCCGCTGGCTGGCAAACCCTCCGCGAGCCCCGGATTTTTTCAGTGGGGGAGGCGAGGAAGGAATGGAAAAATCATCACACACATTGCACAGATGGAAAGAGTTTACAGCCCTCCTCACTTCCTCATCCTCGTGGTGTAAATTATACGGACAGATGTACAATCTGGGAAGTTGTCCAGATTTTCTTTTTTATTTTTTTTTTAATTTTTTTTTTTTTTTTTAAGAAAGAGGGATGCTAAAACAACACTAGCTGTGCCATGTCTAGTCCTTGGCTTTCAGTGTTGGCTACGGAAGAGAAGAAACCAGCACTCCTGGCAAGTGGTGAATGATCCAGATAAGCGCTGAGCTTGCCTCGTGGCACCCTTTCATTGCCCAGTCCCTCTCCAGCAAACAAGGAGGTGCGAGGCCACCCGTGCCCTGGGTGGGAGGCAGGAGCCAGGACCCACTGTGCCCATCCGGGACCGAACACTGGAGATGGCCCCGCTGTGGTGGTGGGCCGGGGTGGCAGCTTTCCTGCGCTCAGATCTAAGCAGCTCCTTGGATATTTACTCGATTGCCAGGAATGAGAGGGAGGAGGTGGATGACAACATGTTTCCAGTGCTTTGCTTTGTACAGATATCCTCAAGGCAGCATGTGTGTGTCTGCGAAGGGCTCAGTGTGCTTCTCAGTGCTGCTTCCAAACAAGGATCAAGTAAATTTTCCAAAGCATATTCTCCCCCGTCAAACACTGCTCTCACTTTGGAGACTGTCCATGGCTTTGACACTCCTGTGGGTTTTCTACCCACATCCTTGTGCCAAAGATTCCTTGGCGTGAGCAGCAGGTTGCGCTTGGCTTTTGCTGGAGAGAAGTGAAGCCGACAACACCGTGCCTTGGGGCCGGGGTAGTCCCTGCAGCAGAGCTGCCCTTGGCTTGGCCACCAACTGGAGGCAGGACAGGCTTGCGGTGCTCCCCATGAGCATCACACTGCCATGAGAGGCTCTGGGTGCTGGGATCAGTGGTAAATGTGAAGGGTGTGCAAGTCAGAGCCCATCTGCCCTGACCAAGCTGAGACTGGGACTTTGTCTGGCCGTGGTCACCTTCTTCAGCCACGCATGACCTTAGCAGATGACCACCTCCACAACCAAGACTTGGAGACCCACCAGGGCGATGCGCACCCTGTTCTCCGTGGTCTAGCGCCCACCCCACCATGGGGCTGCACTCGCTGGTGCCTCAGGAACCGCCCCACCAACACACACGAGCGTTTTGAGACACAAACCCTCCAGTGCCTGAGCAGCGTGATTCAACCACCACACAGGATGAGCTATAAACACAAGTTTTACTGCCGCGATGTATCATGATTTTACTACCTTTGTTTCCTGATCCATTATGCACTTTCATCTCCATTCCCCAGGGGGTGCCCCGTGTCACCCAGCTGGGAGAGGGCTCGGAGGGGTGGTGGGGTGGGCACAGCCCCTCTGCGGGTGAGGAGACCCTCGCAGGGCTCTGCCTTCTCGGGGAGCTCAGCTCTAAACATCTCCCTCGCAGGACATATGGGAACATGGGAACAGTTATCTGAAAAACACAATTCCCACCCAGTGGGAAACGGCAACATTTGAATCTGGTTCCAGCCCAAATTGGACAAAAAACCTGCATTTTTTGTCCACGGAATAAGAAATTCCAGGTGTTTTTTTTTTCATTTTGCCTTTGCACCACATTAAAGAGTTCGGCCGAAAGGTAGGTGTCGGTTATCTCCTGGCCAGGCGGTGCTAAGGGCTTCCTGAAGAAATGCCAAGCTGTGTTCAAACCCGCTCAGAAACCGTGGGGTTTTCTAATTGACATTTCCCTTAGAAAACATTCTGATTCCACAGAAATACGCTTCTTGAGCTGAAAAATTCTGACCAACTTTAAGGAACAGTAAATAATAAATAGCAAACAACCACTGAAGTAGAGATCATAGAGATGGTTGTGCTATAAGCACCTCAGCAAGACAGAGTAGATCCATATTTCCAGGCTTTGGTGGTGAGTATCCTGTTGGTTTCCACATCTAACTGTTGTTCCAACCGCAAAACTTGGGAAAACGGAGGATGAAGCAGCTCCACAGCAGAAAAAAGAAAGGGGGAAAGACAGACATTAGACTGGACTTCTGGGTACTGTTGAACTCTACAAGTTGAGCACGTGAATCTATGGCTTCTCCCTGGTGCGTTAAAGCGATTAACATCCCTCATTAAGGCACTGCCACAGTCCAACTGCCTGGTCGGGTCAAGGGCTCTCGCTCTCTGAGTGTTCCCATGGTGTTTGTCCCTCTGGAGCTCTGCTCCCTTTCCAGACACTACTTTAAGACCAATAAATAAGTAATACTGAAATAAACCCCAGTTCTTGTAAGGAGAAAACCCCCGGGGCAGCTCCACCTTGAGACATGCATCGGTCCAAGTGCCACCCCAGCTTGCCAGGCTGTGCTGCCCGGGAGGCAAAGGTCTCATTCAGCAGCTCCTCCATGCAGTTACGGGCACATTTCTGATGCCCTCACCTCCCGCGACACCCCCAGGCTATGTCTGGGCTCTGTTCTTGGCCGTGCAGACCCCAGGGGACACCTCTGCTCCATCGCTGCTGAGCAACAGCCCTGCAGAACTTCATGCTCCCGTGGACCCTCGCCGAGCCGGAGCATCAGCCCGGAGGTGGACGGTGATGGGCGCAGAAGGGGAGAAGAAATGGGTGCAGGACTTTGTCAGGACAAGGGGTAAGCGACACCCCCAGAGAGTTTCACATCTGCTCTGCAAGAAACCACCCTTCTTTTGGGGAATGAGTCACCCTATGAAACTCCACAGGTAATTAAAGGGCTGGATGATTGAAGAGAATAAAGGCTTTATTTATGCCCCGCTACAGCAGGGATTCAGAGCTGTTAGCAGGAATTCCCAAACCCAGTCCTGCTCTGCTTTGTTATTAATGGGGATGGATTTTTATTCTAAACCACCAGAGAACCAGCAAAAAAAAAAAGCAGGCTGCACATTGGTCTCCTGTGACCCACTGCAGCGCCATGGTAAACATTCCCCCACTCTGGCCACAATGTTCTCCAGCTCCTGCCCCGGGGGTCTCACCCAAAGCCCACGCTCTCAACTGCACCCAGCCTCCAGCACCAGGGAAAACAATTTGCTCCAAAGCAAGGAATAAAATCCGAGGCATCTGTGTGCTTTACACTCTAAACAGGAACTGGCCTGCCACCTCAAACTCCGTACCAAATCACAAGCAACAGAGCAGAAAACCAAATTATTCTCAGCTGTTACACTGCTTAATTTAATATTTCCAATGAGCTCCTTTTCCTTCTCTTCAAGAATGAAATGCATATTTGTGCTGTGTCACAAAACATTAGATTTTGTCAAGGCAATTCATTTTTCAATGGTAATTTGTAAGTGCACACCATACCACACACGGTCTGGGGAATTTTATGGCTTCTTTCAGAGGCAAGGAAAATAAGAAGCACTCAAAGTAGTGATGAGAGCATGGGAAAAAAAAAAAAAAAAGTGAGAAGAGGTAACAATAACAGACAGAGCATTCATCTCCCTCAGCCACACCAGCCTCGGAGAGAAAAGAATTCCCAGGGAGTCAACAAGGGCCGGGGGCTTGGGTGCTCCAAGACAAACACCGTGAGCGTCGCTGATGGGCACAGAGCACGTCTGTTTGCAAAGCTCCGGCTCTCCGCAGAATTTCAAACACAGAATTTAATGGGGCATAAAACGGGCTAAATAACCTCATCAGCTTAATAATAATACAAATAAAAACCAGCCCGGTTTTTGGCTTGTTATAGCATGAGGAACCCTATGGAAGACAAGAGGTTTACGTAGCGGCACGGGGAGGACAGGCGTGGGGGATCAGCTCTTCTCAGATGTCAGCGGGCACAGGGTTTGTTCTGCTTGGATGTCCGCAGCTCAGCCAGACGGTTGGGATCCATCCACCCTGCCCGCCGGCCAGCTCTGTCCCAGGGCAGGAAGGGATGGAGAACTCTCGTCCCCACAGGACCTGTTGGAAGATGTGGCTGCAACGGCTCCAGACGTGTACAGCGACGGCCAGCACCATCACGGCGAGATTCCAGGATTTCAGCAGCAGCTTGCGTGGTCTGCTTTGGCTTCCAGAAGAGCTGGACCTTGGCTCTGCTCTCCTCCAGCCAGCCCCGTAATGCTGCTGCCCCGGCTCCCAACCCTGGGGAAAGGCTTCCCGCACAGCGCCTGTGGGTACCGGGAGAAGGCGCGACCCGGGGAACATCACCGGTCACTGCAGCGGCAGGTCTGGTCCCAGAAGGACCACCTCTGCCCCAGCCTCCAGCTTCTGGCTGTTCCCGCTCCTGCAGACGCCATCTCCTGCAGTGGCACTGTCCCTTGCTCAGTGAGGTGACACTCTGCACGCCCCAGACTGGCCCTTCCAGGTAAGGTCCTGGAGGCAGGACGCGCAGTCGGCTTCAAGACAGAGTTTGTTCAGTTCACGGGAGGAACTGCATGGCAAGGCAGGGTGATCCTGTAATTAAACCTATGATTTGAGGCTTGAATTATATCACCAACGGGGGCAAAAGGAGACTTGATCTACTGTTTGTTGTACTGCACTCGCAGGCAGCCGATTAATTAAACTCATGCTTCAGGGACTTCCATGGGCCAGATGCAGGAGCAGGAAGGAATCCCCCACGCGCCTGATGCACGCCTTGGCCTCCAGCCTCGTCCCGCTTTTCCACCTTTCCCTGGAGCACCCGATACGGCCAGAGCTGCAGAAGGGACCTTGGCTGCACGCGCTGCCCCTTCCAGTAGCGCTGACAACTCTGGATGCCGTCTCAGGATTAAACTGATGCTTTGGTGTCAGGAAGGAATTTTTTCCCAAATCCATCTGTCTGGCGCCATTCTGGAGGCTGCTTCATGCGTTTTCAGAAATCTGCCCTGCTCCAAGGTGTTCCCGCGCGTGAGCCGAGCGTGCCTAAGCCTTGGGGCTACTCTGCAAAGCCGGGCTTGCAGAGCCATACCCCAACTTGCCAGAACGGGCATCCACTCTGCTCCTGGCACTGCCTTCCTTCACCACCTGTGTTTTGTATTTGCTACTAGTCTGCAAGTTAATAGCAGGTATCCAGCCTGTCAGAGGCTGACATGTTGTGACATACCGTAATATGACAAGTCCTGAGTGATGCCACTAAACGGGATCTTGCTGCATCAGTGCCAGACAGAGAGCGGTAGCTTTCAGGTTGGTACGAGGGCCCCCATCTCAGACAAAGAGATATTGGGTAAATACCACCTTGCTTTGGACACTTCACCCGGTCTTCTTGCCACCAAGGTCATAAATAGGGATTATCAAAAGTTTAGAAAGACCAGGAGCCTGGCAAAGCCGGAGCTGCTGGCTAACAGGAGGTAAGTGGCCACCAACCTGCCTCCCTCCCTCCTTCTCCGCGGAGCACAAAGCCCCGAGAGGAGGGATGCTTTTAATATTTTTTTTAAAACCACATGGTCTATGGTAGTTCGCACATTACAGTGCGGCATAAAGCGACGGCATGGGGTGGAACACGTGAGCTAAATATATTCGTGATACATCTTTCTTACTCTTTATATTTATTTCTCAGGAACCAGTTCGCTCACACGGCTCCAAAATTCAGGTGCGTCACTGAAGGCAAGGCTCTGTCACACAGCAAGGCGGGAGGGGAGAGGCACTACAACATCACGCTGGGAAAACCCTCCTCCCTCAGGGTTCATCAGAGGATGGGCAGCACCAACACAGCAGAATGTTTGCTACAACTCAGCAGGAACAGCTTGCCGTGCTGCCCACCCCGAAAACCAGCTACGGTAGTTTGTAGCTGGGCGAGATCTTGCTTTTGAGGTGCCAGTTGTCCTCAAACCGCAGCACAAGATGACAGCAGGCCCAACGCATACACAGTGCTCCCGAAGACCTGCCACACAAACGTCTGGTGGCTCCTTGCGTGGCCAGGCTGGTGGCCCACCTCCACTGACAACCCAGCGCTGTCGAGCGGAGCAGAGAGCAGCTCCCCTGCCATTGCCTGGCAAGACACACCACACCTCAGTCACTACGGTTTTAATGTGTTTTTCAGGATGAAGTGAATAAAAGAGATTCTTTCGAAGCCGTAGGCAAAGCAGAGCCAAGGAGACTGGAATTACCTACCCACCAGCCAGCAGCCCCCTTCCACCACCAGAATGTTGGCTGAAGACCTCAACCTTGTGGTGCAGCATCGGCTGGATGCCTCAGTGGGGGGACAGACCAGTGTAAAAGCAACTTTTTTCTGCCATGCTGATTGCAGCGCACCCCAGAGAGCGGAATGACACCCTGCACGACCCAGAAGCTCCTGGAGATCCTTCACCCCATGCCAACGGAGCCTGTCCTGCCGTAAACACCACCCTCCAACGGCACAGGAGCCTGTTGGCTTTCTCGACGCTCAGTGAGCAAGTAACAGAGTAAGATTTATAGCATATTTTAGGGTTAATCAGTAAAATCTTTCAGGCAACTAACTGTATAAGCTTCTATTCAACTAACATGATTTATAACGCTGAGGAGAAGTGATTGGGAACAGCACGGAGAGCCACTGGAGGAGATACTTGCTTAGACTCTGGTCCCACATGCCGCAGCAGTGGGTTTTGCTGCGACCGTCCCTGGCAGCACCCGAACCCCGCAGAGCGGGAACAGGGCGGCCGGCGTGGACCCCCACAGCATCCCAGGCTGCCTGCAGGGAGGAGGGACCGGGCTGCTCTGGAAAAACTCCGGAAAACCTCCTAGAAAACATCGTTCTTGCACAGCACAAACACTTCACAAAACCACACCTGTTTTCCCAAACTGAAATTTTTGGTAGAAGTAAGGAATTACAACGAACAGTTACAACCATGTTTGACCTTTACTCCTGTAGCAACTTTTAACGTTATCCATTGTGAGATTTTTAAAGTTTAAAATGAACTGGGTTTTGTTTGCCTTTTTTTTTTTTAATCCAAACCGCTACTTCTGTCAAATTACCTACCAGTCTTCCTGGAACGGGGTTTTGCAACCTTCCCGAGAGTTTGCCTGAAAAAAACCCTTCAGGTTTTGGTCCAGTTTAAAGGAAGCCGAGCATCAAAATCTCCGCATCCCGTTGCAAATTGACTTTCTGTCCTCCTCCCGGCTCGGACAATACCTTCCTCCTTGCAGTTCAAACACTTGTGGACACATCCAATGTGCTGCATGTAATTAATTAGCTTAATGAATTTAGTGACCTACCTGTAGATAACCGTAGCTAAACGCTTCCTTTAGAAGATTCTCCTCCTCCGGTGGGCCAGGGATGGGGGAGAGCTGACGCGCGAGGTGCAGCAGCTGCTTTCTCAACATCTGGATGCGTCCTGCAGGTTCCACCACATCCCTCTTCCCTGGGCAGAGCCCAGGGCTTCGGCAGCGCTTTGGGGACATATCCCAGCCCGGTGTGTGTGGCCACGGGATTGGCTTTATGCTGCTTTTATGCCACCTTTAATTGCACGCTGGTATTTAACCATTGCGGGGACAACGGGGCCGCTCAGGCACCAGCATCGCTGCCGGAGCGAAGGGAGAGCAGCAGGATGGTACCCAGCGCCCAACAGAGCACAGAGAGCACCGGGGGGAACCCGGCCTCTGGAGAAAATTCGTCAGTGTTTAAACAACAATTTCAAACCCAAAATTACCCCCCAAAAAATGGAAAGCCAGAAGCGGTTCCTAAGCCAGCAGCTGAGTTCTTGGGGAGCAGCCAGCAAGGGGACTCCGATAATCACTCCCACTGTTTATTTGCCTTACTTAAAAATATAAAGATTTTCTCTCTAGTTCTGGGCAGGGGGAAAGGTTAATGAATTCCTTCAGAGCAAAGAGATCTTCAGACCTCTCGGTGGAAACAAGGTCAGAAATCAATGCTGGAGGTGGAGCAGGGAGGCCAGGTTGGAAAATAATGAAAAGGAAAAAAAAAATAATACATAAATAAAGAGGCAGGGAAAAATGATAAGCTAAACAAATGGCAGGGTGACACTTGCTCAGCTCCCCACAAAGAATATTGAATTATTGTCTATAATTTGGGCTATCGAACCTAAATTAGGGCCTCCAGACTAAAAACTGCTGCATTGTGTGAGGGTACATCAAGGGTCAAATGCTCCTTTGGTTTGCTCATTATTTTCTCTGATACTAGGCTGTCATTAGCGGCAGCAGCGCTGAACAAAGCTGCATTACAAAGGCAGTACACATCAATGGTGCTAATTAATTGGATTAATGGAAGGGCAGCACAAATTAGGTCTGGCTTGGATAATTTCAATGAAAACTGAATACCAATCCCCAAAGTCATTGGAATATGGATGAGGCAAATTGAGTTAAAATAGAGGAGACTGCTGCATTCATTAGCCCGCCCACCCTCTGAAGTAGTTGTTTAATATGCAAACTATTAATATGCAAATCAGCACAAATGAAAAAAAAAAGTGTGATATTTTTTTTTTTTTAATTCTCCCGAACACAGGCAGCTGCCTGACGTGAAAGAGCTGCGCATTTCGGTGCTGGCAGAGGATGGAGTAACCAAGAGCAAAGAGGAGCTTTTATGTCCGAAATCCACATCTGGGAACCCACACTGCCCTTGCTCAGCCACGTGGAACCCAGGGAACGGAACCGCCTGGAAAAGAACTCGTTAAAAAAAAATAATTTTGCCCCAGATTGAGCCGGGAGCCTCGCCTGAAGCTTGGGACACGCTGCCGGGGATGGGGTTTGCCCTCCGGTTTTGGGGTGGGCACGGTCACCGCCGTGTGCCTGCTGGTCTTGGCTTTAGAACAGTTTTGATCATTTAGTTCATTAAGGGAAGGTCACAAGGCAACTTTCTCGCTCTTTATAACTACCTCCCATGGGAGCCTCGAGGAGCGGAGAGCTCTTCACCGAGGCAGAAGCCAAGCAATGTTTGCTCCGATTCCCCCAGAAACAGGGAGTCTCGGGCAGGAGATGCTCGGGCAGCATGAGAGCACCCTTAATGGTTCCTGCCGAAGCTGCAATCGGAATCGCCTCGGCCAGCCTGCGAACCCCTGAATCCCTAAAGATTAGTAATAATTCCCAAACCATTTCTGACTTCACGGCTCCAGCCTGTAAGTTACAGCTCTATTGTGGTGCTTTCCCAGCGCTGCTGCGGCACCGCGGTGCCAATCACCACCCTCCGACAATTACAGAGCAAGTGAAAAACTTCTTAGAAACTGTAATTACCCCTAAGAACTGTTTCCCTCTTCGGCTTCCTTCGCTTAGCGGGTGACCCTTCAATGTTGTGACAAACGCCTTGTTCGGAATTATTTTTTTCCATTTCTAGCTGTTAACGAGACGCATCGCCACTTCGGCTTTTGGCTGATTTTTCTTCTTGGTTAAATAAGACTACACGCGTTATCCCACACCCATACGGCCGCTGCTCAGCACGTGCATGTGCCATTTCTCGCACCCACCATGGGTCAGGGTCTGCCCAGGTGCCATACGGGTACCTTGCCTCTGATGCCACGGCAGGGCTTCTCCACCGCCGTGCCAGACTACGGCCTGACAGAGCTTTGCCTTAAGCGAACAAACAGTCCTGTTGATCTGAGAAGGATTAAATGCTTAATTTGAGGAGCACACATGGGCTCCCTGAGCATCAACAGAGCAACACACTCAAGCTTCGTGGAGCTGGTTCACAGAGACAACTGCATTTTTGTGGTCCAGACACAAACCAGAGAGAAAGAGCAGAGCTGCAGAGGCCAGAGGAAGGTGAAGAGTTTCCACACAGCAGCAGTGAAATAATTTTAGTGCTGGTGACCATAGCAGGTACTTACAGAGCAGGTCTTACCCCATCCCCTTCACTGCATGCTCCCTCCTGAGAAGCTGCTGGAGCTCTGGGGACCCTCATAGCTCTTTCCCAGTTGGGTTGGTCGTTAACGGGATTTGCAGCAGCAGATCAGACAGGGAAAGCTCCTCTTTTACAATGGCACCAGCTAATTCAGCTCCTAATAATATTCACATGTGTAAACTTATTCCACAGTATCCTGTTGATTTCATTGAGATCTCCACCTTGCTTAGAAAACCACAGATGGTCAACCCTGCTCCCTCTAAGCACGTGGAGTTTGGTTCCTGGTGGTCCTTCCTTGCGCCAGGGGAGGTGAGTGCCCCGTGCAGGGTGACAGCAGATGTGTCCTCTGCAGCCCTGCGTGCTCCTGGGCATCTGGGAGAGGTGAGGAGGCTGCACACCTTCACTTTGCACCCAGGGTCTTCATTTACCATCATGGGGTCCCTAGTTTCACAGCACTGCTCCTCCTCGACAGGATGTTTGTGCTGGAGGACCATCTCTGAGCCAGCAGCACCGTGACAGGGAGCATACGGGGTTTTCATCCTGGCACATGCTCCTCTATCTCATGGGGAGCTCAGCTGGTGACGAAGCAATGGGCCTGGGCTCTTGACAGCATCGATTTTTCCCTCTGCGGTGAAGATGCCTATGCAGCGGCTTGGGAGCTGCTTCGGATTCTTCTGTTTTTCCTGACTTACCATTTTCTGTTCCTCGAATAAAGAGGAGGAGATGAGTGTTTGTGGGAAAGGGACATGACTTAATCCTCATGCATCAAAAAAACCTCCCATGAGAAAGCAGTTCAGTCCAGGCTGGAGCCGTCCTGCCAGGCAGGGGTGTCCGGGCAGTGGCTGTCCCCGGGGTGGCCACCAGCTCCTGGCCACCGGCACTCGCAGGGGGCTCTCCCTGCTCTTCAGACCCATCCCAGCATCTCCCAGCCCTGGCCATCTGCAGCCTGGCAGCTGCCAGAAGATAAGCTGGCTGGGCTGGGACAGGGAAAGGACCCACTTGTTAATAGTTTTCCTTCTTCAGCCACTTTCTTTTTATCTTTTCTTCTTTACTATGAGGTCTTGTACTGCGCTCACCACTTGTTTCTTGAGCGCCCAATCGTCCCAACTTATACCTAAGTGCTTTGTGCGGAATTAAGCCATTAAATATTTCAAGGGATAGGGCATCTATCTTTTCCTCCAGGAGACTGGCGAGTCCAATAAATCCCACCGTCGGGGTCCCTTTTACTCCAGCTCAGCACCGCGGACTCGCCAGTGGGTTCAAGCTCTTTCTTTGTCACTCATCCCGTGCCAGGGTGGTCAGAAGAGAAAAAGGGGCTGGAGCATTTGGGAAAGCTGTGGCCATGCCTATGAGCAGCCAAGCATGAAAATAACTTTTTTTTTTTTATCCAGCAGTATAGTTTTACTGATTTTGTTAGTGCTCCTTCCTTATCAGTAGGATGGGCAAGCGCAGCTGTCCCCCCCGTGCCGCGGGGTACAAGGGGACGCGCAGCCAGCCCAGCACAGACCCGGCCGGCACCAAATGGAAGCAAAATACCAGGTAACTTTAATGACACTTATCAAGAGTGCAACCAGCCTTTCTTAATTAAAGTCCGATCAGCTCCTCAGGCAGAACGAGCCCATAGCATGGCAACTATTTTCTCGGCGATTTCATTCGGTTTGTTTTTCTGTGCATAAAGGGATGTTGCTGTGATCCCTCCCAGAGCTGGCAGAGCCTCCACGCTCTTGTCAACCGGTAACAGCTTCCTGGATTAATGATTCTGCAAAGGGCTAATTCTTAAGAGGGCAATGTCTTTTGCAGGCTGGTATTGATCTTTGTCAGCTTCCCCTTGAAAGAAAGAAAATATTGGCTTATTTACAAAAGGTAGCTTTTTGCTCCTGGCAAGTCAGCCTCAAGATTCACGGCGCCTCGCGTCCCTCAGAAATGGGAAAGGCCGAGGGTAGTTCCTCGAGTGTCAAAAATCAAAGCCCTCGAAGTTCACGCCCGGAGCCCGGTGCGGGGAGAGGAGCCGAGGAGGAACCGCCGCTGTCCTCATGGCTGAAAGGTTGCACTTCACCTTTGGGTTGTGTTCTAAAAGGGAAGAAAACACTGATTTTCAACAGCTTGCATGAAATGGCCGCTTTTTAAAGTCATCTTTTATATAGTCATGTAAAATAAAAAATGGAAAAATGTTCAAAACTCAAAGCGAAAAAGAATCTAAATGCGGAAAAAATCATTTTAGCAAAAAACCCAAGAAGGTACCGTACTTTGGTAACCAGCGCTTTGCAAAACAGAAAGGTCCCCACCAACAATTTTCCTTTCAGACACGTCCTTCCCACCTGCAGAAGCCAGCGCAGGTCACAGACAGGCGGCTCGGAGTCCCTGGGCGCAGGGGCAGGTTCCCTTTCTCCCCTGGGAGATGCCCATTGCCCACCGAGAAGCGCGGGAGGCGCCCGCAGAGAAGCTGCACCCTCTCTGCCTCCCCGGAATAGAACCTTAAAATATCTGTCCATGAATAACCAAACACCGGGCTGATTCACAAACTCATCCCAGAATAGTCCGGATACATGTGTGTATCTGTGCGTATGTATATATATGTATGCACATAAATAGAGAAGAGGGCATTTTCGGCTTAGATAAAGGAGGAAACATGAATTATGACATTAAAAAGATGCAGGAAAATGCAGGGCTGCAGCACGCTGCCTGCGAGTGCCAGGGACGACGGCGGAGCCCGTGCCTGCTGTTCCCGGGCTGCCCCTCCTGCACCCCACACAAACCGGGGGGGTCCAGTCCTGCCCAGGGGATGGCAGGAGCCGATCAGCCCCCCGGCATGGCCGCGATGGCACCACAGCGCAGGGGAGGAGGTTTGGGATCACTGCTGTGCTCCTCCAGCAACAGCCTGGGGTGTCCCTCATCGGCTCTTGACCATTTGTTGGTGCTTCAGCAAGAGCAAGGTGTTATTTGGTTTTCAGGGTTTTCCTTTTGCCTAGGAAGAATGAAATAAAATAAAGCCAGATTTAGCAAGGGACTTTGCTGTGCCTGCGTCCCTGGTAACGTTCATGAGGAAATGGGCGCAGGGGAGAAGGTTCCCACCTGAAGGTGCCGGAGCTTGTTTCCAATGTTGGGCCACTCGCAGCGATGCTCAGAGGAGGTCATAGAATAGTTTGGGTCGGAAGGCACCTGTAAAGGCCATCTGGTCCGACCCCCCTGCCCTGGGCAGGGACACCTCCCACCAGCCCAGGTTTCTCCGAGCCCCGTCCAACCTGGCCTTGAACCCTCCAGGGATGGGGCACCCACAGCTTCTCTGGGCAACCTGGGCCAGGGGCTCACTGCCCTCAGAGTGAAAAATTTCTTCCTGAGATCTCATCTAAATCTCCCCTCTTTCAGTTTAAAACCAGCACCCCTTGTTCTATCACTCCCTTCCCTGATCCAGAGTCCCTCCCCATCTCTCCTGGAGCCCCTTTAGGGACTGGAAGGGGCTGGAAGGTCTCCCCGGAGCCTTCTCTTCTCCAGGCTGAACCCCCCCAGCTCTCTCAGCCTGTCCCACAGCAGAGGGGCTCCAGCCCTCCCAGCATCTCCGGGGCCTCCTCTGGCCCCGCTCCAACAGCTCCGTGTCCTTCTGCTGTTGGTGCCCCAGAGCTGGAGGCAGCACTGCAGGGGGGTCTCCCCAGAGTGGAGCAGAGGGGCAGGATCCCCCCCTCGCCCCGCTGCCCACGCTGCTGGGGATGCAGCCCAGGATCCCAGCCCTGAAGCCCACCCCCATTCCCTGCCTTCAGTTCCCCACCTTGGGAGAGCCGCTGCCCGCACTGGCCTGGCCCCCTGCACCTAAAATGTCCCCAGATTATTGATGTTACCGTTATGGCCAGGTTCAAGGCTGTGCCACCGAGCATTAAACTGGCTCAATCATTGATCCTTTCGTCTCTGACAAAAAGCCACCGCGATGTCATGATCAAAGGTACCAGCAGAGACAGAGACCGCGCTCCCCACACCCGGCTTCACGTTTGGGTCGGCCGGTCCTGCGGCAGCCTCCCTCCGCATCCCCTGTTTAGCATCGTGCTAAACAAACAATATTACACGCTAAAACAAAACAAAAAAAAAAACCTGAAAAGCTCTTCCACCCACTAACTCCTGCTGTGCAGAAGGTGCCAAATCAGATTACAGCGCACAGTTGCCACATTATCCTGTCTCGACTTCACTAACGCTCATTAAGCTTCTAAAATCCTTTTTATGGTGTTTATAACACCTCCAGAGGAGTTTACTGTGTAAATATTATTCTACCATTAAATCCTGCAACAAGGCAACCGTCAACAAGTGGAATTTGTAATGGGCCTGCCGAGAGGGCTCGGCTCGCAGGCTGCGGCGCCTGTGAAGTGAGGCCAACGAAAGCAGCCAAGAACACAGTACGGAGTGATAAAGCACTTCATTTTGATGCTTTAAATCTCCTACCACTTGGGCCTGCTTAATGTAACAGGCCCACTGAGACATTAGATTTGGGCCTGGAGTCAAATAAGCTACAGGGAGCCACTTACTGAAAGCAGCCTTCCACGCAGCGGCAGCATTAGCGGTTTAACCCAGCTAATCCGGCGCGGAGCCGCCGCGGGCTAACGCACGCCTGGCCGGCAAAGGGACGGATGTGGCTAGCCCCTCGGCCGTGGCCACCCTTGCTCCTGTGTAGGGATGTGCCGCCGGCGTGCCCAGGGTGAGGGTGGGCATCCTCCGGCTGCCGGCGTGCCCCGAGGATGCTCTGGTGGCAGCGGGATGTTGGGGACCGGAGGATGCTGCGGGTGGCAGAGGCTGGACCGCCCTGAGCAGGGTCCCCGGCGGCTCTTCCAGCCCGGAGCAGTTGGAGCACCGAAGACTTTTTCCCCGCTCCCAGCCCCTCTTCACACCCCGGCTGGGAACAAAAGAAATGCAAAAAGGAGAAGGTCGCCTGGGGAAAAAAAAAAAAAAAAGAAAAAAAGAAAAAAAGAAAAGAAAAAAAAAAAGGGAAAATCAAAAGCTGAAGGGGGGATGTGGGCAGCGGGAGGGGAGGGAAGGAGACTCCCCGAAGATAGATGCCGCGGAGCTGGCAAGTGTCAGAATATCAACAGCTGTTCCCAGAGCACAAAATAAACCCGGTGGAAACGCGTGCTCTTTGCAAACCCGCCCCACGCTCGCCCCGCCGAGCCCCACTCCCTCTGCTCCCCGCGTCGTGCCGGAGGGGGGACAGGGCGCCCGGGCATCAGTGTGTCCCCTCTCCCTTCCCGAGTGGCCCCCAGCGGGTCCCAGAGCACGCCGGACAAACCCCAGATTGGCTTTTTACTTCAGTGGTGGAAAATGAGCCCAAAAATAAGCATGTGGATTTTAGGGCAACAAATAATTAAAAGGCTGTTTGGGGGCAAACTGAATGTTTTGTTGAAATACTGTTTCATTTTGAGCTGTTGAGCCCCGTTCCTAAAGCCTTCCCTCCGGGAACAAAGGCAAACCCCCAAATCAGTGCTTAACTGATAAATGCCACTACGAAATGGAAAATCTCATTTTGAAAATGGCAACGTGATACGCTTTGAGGTTTCGGAAAAAAATGCTCATTCCTCCTTTTTTGGGCCAAAGTCTTCATCTAATTCAAGATCAAATTCTCAGATAACTTCAGTTCCTCCCAGGCACCACCCTCCATCCTTACCGGGCGGCTTTCCCTCACCGGGACTTGCCAGGGCTACCCAACGCACAGGGTCCCGCACAACCACCGCGACGGGCACCCACCGCCCGCCCCGGCCCCGGCGCCGCTGCCGCCAGGCAGCATCCCCCGGCGTGCCTTGGCAAACGGCGCTTGTGTAAGAGCAAAGATGACCAAGTTTGGAAATGTTGCTCAATAATTTTTACCATATGTGTTTCCTGGTGCCGTGTCAGTGCCTGCATCCAAGAGTGGGGCTCGCTCAGGTTATTCGGGGCTCGGCTCCTCCGGGGAGCCCCGCGCCGGCCGCAGCCCCCAGCATCGCCTGATGCTTTCGCCCCCCTGCCCTCTCGCCTGCCATCCCTCTCCCGCACTCACAACGCAGGGTGGAAAAACATCCCTGCGAGCTGGAGATCAAAGTCACCCGGCGGATTTGCTTCGTGGATTGCAGGTTTCAAAAAATTTTTTGTTGGAACGAGAGCAGAAACGAACATTTTTAAATTGTCTGTGGAGGAAGAGGCTGGAAATCATTGCTGCAGCTTAACCAAAATGTTTCAGTTTTGACAAAATTGCTTGGATTTTATTTCGATTTTGACTTCAAGCAAAATGATTTATCATGCAAAATTAATATAGAAGACAACAGTTACAATGCAAAACACAAAATGTAATGTGATAAATAATGAAAATATTGAAATACAAGCTGTTTCAGAATTAAAAATTAAAATGACTTGATAGGGGAATGTCACACAGGATGCTGCAGTGTTGTTGAATTTTTTTCCAGCTTTCCCCCAAAACAAACCTCTGCTGAAATCTGGTCCCACAAAGCACCGGGGTGCTGGGGGTCGGGAAGGAGCCGTGCACCCCTCTGTTTCCTGTGCTCTCCCACCACCCTCCTCCCACCACACCCCGCGGCTCCGGCGGGATGTCCCACATGCCGGAGGTGTGCAGGAGCTGTGGTTGCCATGGCAATGGGGCAAAACAGCCGCCGTTCCCCCATGGGTGGCCAGGGACCAGGTATGGGCTGGGGCCACCAACCTGCACCCAGGAGACCAGGCTGGGGCCAAGTCCCGGGACACATCGGTGTCGCGAGGTGATGAAGATGAAGCCACAGCTCGGTCAGAGTAGGGCTGTGACATCAAGAAATGAGGAAAAAAATATCCCGTCATGCTCCTGTTAGAAAATCACAGCTTGGTAACTGGCCTCCAAAAGCTGCATATTTTAGCAGGGTTGTCATCCACAGATTTACCATCTCTATAAGCTCCTGCGCATGAGTGAGAGCGGCAGCCACAGGTCACCACCGGTTCCTTGGCAGGACAGTAGCCTTGGACAGGGTCAGGGAGAGGGGGAGAGAAGTCGTCCATCGTCCTGAGCAGGAGCCCACCATGAAACATCACCACCACCGCAGGTAACCTCTGTCATGAGTCAGGGTGACAGTCTGAAGTGACAAAACGGTCCTGCAAAACCTATAAACGTTACCAGGATTTCACAGCAGGCACGACGGAAGTTAAACCAGGTTTGAGCAAATGCTTTGACACCATCGCTGACATCAAACGAAGGGACACCAAGGAAGAATGAAGGGGACCCTTTCTGAGGTGGGGTGCAGGGAAGAAGACCGGAGACCTTCCCCGGGAAATGATGGGAGCCTTGTCTGTGCCACAAGGTGTGTTTGGCAGCACAGGAAGACTGAGCTGAACATCAAAGCCTGGGTGCCTTTGAGACCGGTTGGAAATGAGTTGTCTTTCCGTTGCGACGAGTCGCGGTGTGATCTCTTCTGCGCGGCCAAACCCTGATACGACACCGCCGTAAGGGGCCAGTCGCAAATGCCCTCCTAATTAATACAAATTGTTTGTTTTCCCCTGATAAACACCAAAGACATGTTTCTTGATAAAGGCGAATGACGGCCCCGCATCGGCAGCTCGCTCCCCACCAGCTCGGTGCCGCCCACGGGACACGGTGACAGCCTGGCCCTGGTGTGCCCCGGGGATGCTGGGGACAGCGTGACACATTACGCTCCAGCTACCGTCCCCATCCCCGTGCTGCCCCCCTGCTCAGCGGAGCCGGAGAGCGTTATGAACGTTTCTTCTCCTTGCTTTCACGTCTCGTGCCACAGTGGCCACCCAAACATGGCTAGGAAGAGGAGAGCACCCCCAGGAGCAGAGGAGCACTCGCTTGCTGGCCGTCCCCACGGGCACTGCAGGATGCTCTTGTGCACTCTGCACGATGCATTTTGGAGCTCAAAATACCTGAGCAGCAGCGTGTGAGAAAACAAATGGGGCGCCGAGAGCATTGCAGCGCAGAGCGCGCTGTAATTAAAGGGTTTCCATCAAAAAGCAGGCTTGGGTAAGGTTCCCAATTATCCCGACAGCGATAGGGATTTTAATGGGCACTGGCACGTCCAACAAAGGTCTGCTCGCTGCTGCTGACACAATCCCATTCAGGCAGCTTTTGTGCGGCTGAGGGGTGCAGGGTTTGGGAAAGGCGCCGTCCCTCAGGGCAGAGGACACGGACACTGATGGGTGGCTTTGCCTTTAGGGACAGGCTGTGGGGCAGGGAGGCAACAAATGTCCCCCTGCCCCTTCCAGGAGCCACATCCCAAGGGATCACGATGCTGCCCTTGGGGGCCCTGACACTAACAAAGCGCCCGCCATCGCGCAGGGCCAGCGGTGCTCTGCCACCCTTTCTGGGCAACCTTCACCCGTGGTCCCACTCCTGCCCGGTGCCAGCCCGTACCCGCCAAGCGCCAGCTGATGTCACCCGTGCCATGGCCCCAGCACACGCCTGGGCAGCCAGCGGTGCCACCGCAGCTTGGTGACGGCCGCCGGAGCAAACCGGCAGCATCGGCATCACATCGGCGCAGCGCGGTGACTCAGCCGGCAGGAATGTGGGAGTTCTGCACGGCTCGGCGCTGAAAGCCTTTTAATTCCAGCCTGGTGATGAATGGGCAAGGCCTGAAATGAAATGTTCGGAGGCTCAATGTACCAGGCCTCCCGCTTGTAATTATTTTTGTACAGAATATGTCAAGTGTCGTGCTTCACAAGAACTCGTTTAGCATGCAAACATTTTGTGATTAAGTGAGGCTTACTTAATTAAGCACTTTGTAATGACTCTTAAACCAAAGAGTAGTGGATTAGTGCGTCCTATTTGTGTCTATCATGTTAAAGGCGCGGTAATAACAGGTTGCTGCAGACAATTAGGGTTAGAATACAGAGTGGATGGAGGGAGAATCAGCAGGCACCCGGAGCCCCGCCACTCGCTAATGTCCTGATTTAAAGCCGCCTCTGCGCAGACAATGCGAATCCGCTCTCCGCATCTGCTACCGCAATCCAGCCCCAAGCCCGCCGCCCAGACCCGGCACCCCGCACCGCTCTGCGTCACCCACCAGGACACCCCTGAGGGGTGCCACAGCAAACAGGCACCAGCCCAGGGTAAGGTCCCCACTCAACAAAGGTCACAGGCCTGTAATCACTGAGGCAAAGATTTGCTTGTAGCTCTAAACCACAGTATTTGCAGGCTGGCATGGCTGAAGCAGGGGCACACCCCCCCTGTGTGCTGGCATGCAGGGCTCCCCGGGGGCACAGTCTGGGCTGAGGACCTTCTGGCACAAAAGGGTGCAAGTCCCCACCTATGTCCACATGCCCAGAGCACTGTCTGGCTCCAGACACGGAGGGCAGCAAAAAATACCCCAATTCCCTCTCACTTTGTCCAGCTCGGAGGGCTGCTGCGCTGCACCAGGGTGGCAGCCACTTCCCGATGAAGGAAGACGCGTGCTACCAAGGAGATGTGGCTCCTGAGGTTTCTGACAGCTATCAGCACTGGTGGGGATGCCACCAGACCTATATCTGCCATTTTAGCAGCTCCGGGTCACCCTACATCGCTGCTCTCATTGAAATGATAACGGATGAATACAACCCTCTGCCTTCGTCGTGCTGGATGTTCACTTGGGGCCGTTGCAGCGTACTGACATCCCTTGCTCTTGAGCAAACTGTTGCTTGATGTCTCAGCTTCAGGCCACGGACAATGCAAACCATCTCCCGTGGTCAGCTGCGATGTTTCAGAAGCACCACAAGCCAGATTCAGGAGCTGACGGGTTGGAAGTCCAGGGCAGGGCAATTCAGCCCTGAATTGTCAGTCCTGATGCCGTTCGTTCATCATGAGCCAGACAAGCTCATCGTCAGGCCGGCTCTGCAGGGCCCCCGTTCTTCTGCCCTGCTGGGACGCTTACTTAGGAGTTATTGATTCTTGCTATCAGAGAGGCACAAGTACACAAAATTACAGTAAACACGAGTCTCCTGGGCACTCAGGGCGAAGGAAAGCAGCAGTCGTGCTGCTCTGTGCTAGAGTAAGCCCTGTTATTCTCTGAACAGCCCCCCTGCACGCCACACCTCGCAGGGCAAGGAGCACACATCAAGCAGGGGAAGGAGGCACGGATGGGGGACTGGGATGCCATCACGATGGGGGGTGGCAGGTCCCTGGCACCACACTCCTGCCTTGTGAGCTTTCCTCTCCTCCTGCCCACCCCCCCCCCCACGTCCAGGACCTCTGGAGCCAGGACGGAAGAAACGTCTCCCTGCCCAGGGATCCTCCAGGAACACGGGCACGGCCAGAGCCCACGGTGGGATGACCAGCCCTGCCTGCTGGGGGGCTCATCCGAAACACGGGTGGAGCAGGGGCCGGCCAGAACAGCGCATCCCCCCGCGCTGCCTCCCCACCCCGTGTCCATGAGGAAGAGGAGCGAGGATGCGCTCGAGGTTTGAGCCGCTGCCGTTCCTGAGGCAAACCGCCTCCGGCCAGCACTTGCCCGGCGCAGGCAGCAGCCTTTTGTCTACCGGGCTGGAGGACAAAGGCGCTGCCGAGCCTTTCCCCGGGCTCTGGAGGGCGTGCAGGGACCGAGCCGGCCCCGCCGAGCCCCCCCCCATGCCCCGATCTCCGCTCCCAGCCCCCGGCACGGCCGGGCGGCGCCCCCCGACCACCGGCCCGGCTCCCGGCAGCCCAGCCCCGGGCTGGGGACCGGCCACAGCGGCACCCGCGGGGCGTCCCCGCTCCCGTCCCCCCGTGTCCGCGCAGGAGCCCCGCCGCCGCGCTGCCTGCGGCCGCCAGCCGAGGGGCAGGGGCCGGGGGAGCGCAGGCGGAGCGGCTTCCCGGGCTGCCGAGCATTATTTTCCATGGTAACCAGCCCAACAACAAGCCCCAGGAACAGCAACTTGTTTGGAAAACAAGGCAGAGCGCAGCCCCCCTCGCCGCCTCTCCCAGCCTGGTGGGTGGCACGCATGTTTGTCACAGGTGACACCAACCCCCCCCCCATGCATCACGTGGAGAGAGGACAAATTATCTCATTACTCCCCAACAACTAATTCATTTAAAGGACAAAAGCAAGCAGCACATAAATCCAACAAGTACAGCGAAGGTGAGAGGCAGAGCTGTCTCTACATACACATTACATACCAGAAACCATGTCAGGGGAGCAGCGGGTGGAAGGCAAAATGGAGATGGGGAAGGCTGCAATGGAGATGCTGAGTGCTGGAGTGCTGTGTCCAGCTCTGGGCTCCCCGCTTCAAGAAGGACAGGGGACTGCTGGAGAGGGTGCAGCAAAGGGCTACGAAGATGATCAGGGGACTAGAACATCTCTCTAATGAAGAAAGGCTGAGGGACTTGGGTCTTTTTAGTCTGGAAAAAAGACGGCTGACGGGGGATCTTATCAACGCTTATAAATACTTAAAGGATGGGGGTCAGGAGGATGGGGCCAGGCTCTTTTCAGTGGTGCCCGGGGACAGGACAAGAGGTAACGGACACAAACTTGAGCATGGAGGTCATCCATTTGACGAGGGAGGCCATCCCCCCGCTCTGCTCTGCCCTGGGGAGGCCACACCTGGAGCACTGGGTCCAGTGCTGGGCCCCCCAGTTCAAGAAGGACGAGGAACTGCTGGAGAGAGTCCAGCGGAGGCTACGAAGATGCTCAGGGACTGGAGCACCTCTCTGCTGAGGAAAGGCTGAGAGCCCTGGGGCTGTTCAGCTGGAGAAGAGCAGACTGAGAGGGGACATCATCAATGCTCAGCAATATCTAAAGGGCGGGGGGCAAGAGGATGGGGCCAGACTCTTCCCAGTGGTGCATGGTGGCAGGACAAGGGGCAACAGGCACAAACTGGAACACGGGAAATTAAAAAAAATTAAGGAAAAACTTGTTTACTTTGAGTGTGGCAGAGCCCTGGCACAGGCTGCCCAGAGAGGTGGTGGAGTCTGCATCTCTGGAGACATCCCAAAGCCGCCTGGACGCGTTCCTGTGCCACCTGCTCTGGGTGACCCTGCTCTGGCAGGGGGTTGGAGGGGATGATCTCCAGAGGTCCCTTCCAACCCCTGCCAGTCTGGGATTCTGCGAATGCAAGGACTAAGAGGAGTGACTCCAGTTTGCCACGCCGTGCCTTGGGCAGCATTGCTCTGGTTTAGCTGTTAATGACTGGGCAGCCACCGTGGGTGCTGCAGCCAAAGCTTCTGCAGGGCTGGAGCGAGGTGGGGAAGGAGGCAGCGGCTCGTGCTGCAGAAACTGGGTGAGAGACGCGTGGCGAGCAAGGCAGAGACGGGGAAAGCTTTGGCTGGGCAGTGCTGCCCTACGGCGCCGGCTGCTCCCGCCCCTGGCGCGAGTGCTTGCGTGATGGTCGGAAAAGTTATTTAAACAAGAAAACGTTCACAGCTGGCTGCTCCCTTCGCAGCCCCAGCTGCCGAGCACCCAGCGTGAGATGCCGGGGATTTGCACGACGTAAGAGCTGAGCGCTCACAGATGTGGGCGAGCTGGCTGCAAACACAAAAGGTGCAGGGCGAGCAGACCTCGGGGCTCGTGGGCCTCCGATCGGGCATTTGAGCATTTCACCACCCCGGTAAAACATGCTCCTTCCCAAGCTGGGGGCAAACATGGAGCCCCCACAGCGGCGGCTGCCAGGGCTCAGCCGACAGGCAGTAACTCAGCTCCATCCAGTGCACGAGGCTCGCTGTAGTTGTTCAGAGAGCAGTTTTATCAGGTTTTATGGTTGCTCTAATCTGCCTTTTTTTAGCCCTGGCATCCTTTCTTCATCCTGAAAGGGAATGAGCAGCTCGGGGACACCCCAGGTACAATGCCCGAGAGTGGAGGTTCTCCCTCTGTCGCCTCTAACCCTTATCATCAGTGTTAATAAAGCCGACACTGTAATTAGTCGGTTTGCTTTCCTTTTCACCTTTGAAACAGGAAAAAAAGCCAGTAGTGCCTATCCTGGAAAACCTTTTGCTTTGAGCTTTGTCCCATCCCTGGAGGGGTTCAAGGCCAGGTTGGACGGGGCTTGGAGCAACCTGGGCTGGTGGGAGGTGTCCCTGCCCAGGGCAGGGGTTGGCACTGGGTGGGCTTTAAGGTCCCTTCCAACCCAAACCATTCTATAAGCTGAGACTAATTTCTGAATTCAGCAAATAACCATCCCTACCTGCGTGCGCACGGGGTAATGGAGCTCAGAGCCAGCAGTCGGACGCAAAACTTTTTTTAACTCAAAAAGCACAAATCCTGATTTTTTCTCTTTTGACGACATAGCTCTAGGAGCAGGCAATGCCCTTAGAGCAGGAGGCAGCACAGGCGGAGAAGGGAAGGCTCCCAGGCTCCCAACTTTGATATCACTCGTCCCCTTGCCCCCAGCTCCCGATTTTCAAATGCTCAGAAGACAACAGGTAATAAATCTGGACGTTTTACACTTTTTCATTTCCTCTTACCTCACGTTTAATGAGATTTCGTCCTTAACAAAGGTACTATTGAAGCTGACTCTTAAACAGGGCCAGACAGGGGTTGAGCCATTTTGGGGATGGCTGGGGGAGGAGGACTGCAAGAGACTGGGGAGGGGCGGGGGGGTGAAGAAAAGCTTAGGCAAGGATCAGCCTGGCTTCAGTTGAAGCTTTGAGTGAAGGTTTAGAAGTGATTTTATTTTATCTCAAGCCTGGAAAGCATCCCCTTCGCCGGTGTTTCCCTGGGATGAGCCAGGTTTTACCAAACCCGAAGCAGCCCAGGCATCCAAAATTTAGGGGCCGACAGCTCCATCACTGCAGGTGAAATTCATACTGGTGAGAGAGACTCCGGCTCAATGCCCTCGCTGAGCATCAGCAGAGGGATAAACAGTGGGGTTTTACATTAGCATAGCTCAATCAAGATTAATTTTGAGTGAATTCCCTCGGAGCGATGTCTGGCAAAGGAGGGGCTGCGAGAGCAGCACCAGCAAACCGGGGGAGCGGTGCTGGGCTCTGCTCCTTGTGCCACGTGGAAATTCAGCGTCCTCGGCAAATCCTGCCCAGGGTTCCCTGGCTCTTCGAACCCTGCCCAGGGTTACCTGGCTCTTCCAGCCCTCCGTGGGGAAGACACATTGTGGGTTTTTTTTTTAAAAAAAAAAAGAAAACCTTGAACAAGACGCAAACGCGGCAGATGTAAAACTAGAGGAAGAAAACTCCCAACCTCCAACTGCAGCTCTGAACTTGGAGAAGCCAAAACATTTTGCAAAACCTCCCACTCCACAAGGTTTTTCCCAGCCTTAAATACTTGATATTTTAGTAGCTGTTGAATTTCAGAAGTTCAGTATTGCAACTGAAGGCGATTAACGAGGAGAGGAAAGGAGGGAATCAAAGCTCCCGGTCCTGCAAGTGCTCTCAAAGGAGATTTCAGGTAGAAGTGATACTTCTTATGTCGGCTGTGATCACAGCGCTCTGTTAGGTACTGCAGCGATGCCTCGGCTCCGCTCGCACTCCCCTCTCTCCCTCTCCCTTTTGTTCCTGTTGCCATTTCCTTTGTACAACTCCTCCTTTCTTGTGTCACATATTAAGGAGAAAAAAAAAAAAAGGAGAAAGAAAAAAGAAAAGAAATTTTAATCTGCTTTGCTGTCCTTCAAAGATAAAGGGACCGGCTGTTCGGTCCCATCCCCGCTCCCCCACCCACCCACGCTCACGCTGCGCTGGATGCTCGCGCCCGGAGGGTGCAGCTCGGCACCGGCGGACCCGTGGTGCACGGGTGGGATGCTGCCACCGTGGGAGAGAGAGAACTCCTCCAAAGGGGGCTGGGAGGGGTGTCCTTCCCCCCCGTCCCCTTTCCCCGGGGAGCAACAGGAAAAGGTTTCACTGTGAGTAACATACACCGGCAAACGCATCCAAGCAGGGCAATAAAAGGGGAAGAGTAAAGTGGAGATATGATTGCCGGGGTCGGGGGAAGTAAAGCTTCTGGGGAGCAGACCTGGCTGCAGAGTCGGTCCTTCGCAAGTGCGGCGCGCACGGTGTCCGACATCTGCTCGTGCCGCGACGCCGAGCTCCAGCCCACTGGGTCTGGAAAAATGCTGCTCTGTTTTAGTGACTCCCGGCAGTTGGCAGTTTCGCTTTAAAATTGCGGCGTTAATCAGAAACACATTGTCCATATTGTCAACACTTCGTTTAACCACTTCTATAAATTCAGTATTAGTGTTAAAAAGATTCTGATTTGATGGATGAAATAGTCATCCTCCTGCAAGCCAAACCCAATAAAAGAGAGCTAATAATTCAAGGAAATAAGGCAGAAGATACTCGACGGAGGCACAAATGGGTGAGGTTTCCCTTCATTTGCATCCGGTTTTGAAGGAGCGGCGGGTGAGGGCAGGAAGGCAGGAGGCGAGAGCGGCTCCCTGCCGGCTGCGCCGCTTCTCCCCCTGCGGTAGGTGGAAGGTTCAGACGAGAGCCCGGAGCCCAAAAAGCTGCACATCGACACGTTATCAGCGATTAAATGGTGTGAATACAGCGCGAATATGTTCCTCCTTTAAAGATGGCACAAGCTGCCCTGCCGCAACAGCTTTTCCAGGCCTTTTCTGGTTTCCTGTGGTGTGAGTCCATGCGACGCAGGCTGGGTCCCTGCGTGACGCCAAGGGAAATACCCAGGAATTAAACTCATCTCCTTCCACGCTGGGGCTTGTTTTCTTCCTGGAAGGATTCCCTCCCTCCTCCCTGGGCTGCCGGTGCTCCTGGGCGCTGGCTGGATGCAACACGCCCCAAAACGGGGGGCTACAATGCCGAGAAGCTGATCTGGGGGGAAACATGTGAGTTAGCTTATTATTATCATTTTTACTTGGTGCCTCTTTACGTGGAAATTCCCCCGGCGAGCGGGTGAATCGCGCAGCTCCCGCAGCCCCCCGGGAGCCCGCTGCCCACCCAGCTCTGTCTGAGCCACCGCTGGCGTTGCCTGGCCCGGCCAGCAAGCGGGGAACACCCTTGATAAAGGTGGGGAATGTGTTTCTAAAGTCTTATTATCTCCAGTGGCAGTCTCAGGTGGGAGCCTGGGTCACCCGTTTGTGGGCGAATTTGGGGGTGCCAGGAGATGGGGTGCTGCAGGAGGGATTGGCGGTGCTCAGCAGCGCCAGGTGAGCAGAGCATCCAGCATCCGGCCACCAACATCCCCCGGGAGAAACCAGCGGGAAAATTGCGGCAGCAAACAAACAGCCTCGGGGGATGGAGGGACCCAGGACCCCTCCATCGCCATGGCCGATGTGTTTTTCCCGCAGCAGGGGAGGTGTCGAGGTGGCTGCCAGGCAGGAGGAGGGAGGGCGGGCTGGAGGCCACCGTGGGACACATCTCCACCAGACGTGTGTCCCCCGCTGGGGACAGCCAGCAGCGGGGTCCCCCCTGCACCCCGGGACGCCGCCTTTGCACGGCTTGGCCACGACGTCTCAGGCATATCCCCAAGAGTGGGACTGGCCGCTGAAGCGCTGCAATGACCTGAATTTCCTACACCTCCACCCCTTATTAATGGAGCCTTCTGAAAATACTTTTTTTTAAAAAAAAAAAAAAAAAATGTGAGACGGGCCCCAGATTCCAAATCTAATTGCATGAAACGAGAGGCTTTCAGCACTTCTCATCCTACACAAATAGTTTCCAGTTTGATTCCCAATCTACTTGACAAAGTATTTGAAAGTTGTTGTTTTTACTGCAATATGAGTATTAAAAAAAATAGCTCCACTCGGTGAACTTGGAAGTCATGGAATAATAATCCAACAACACGAGCCTTCTTGGAAAACTCTTCTGAGAATAACAGTGCCCTTGGGCATGTCTAGAGCCTTGTTTATTAAAACAATATAGTTTAAGAATTAATGCATTTATAAAGCAGGACTTATTACATAAGAATATTGAGCTTCTTTCATCGTTACAAAAGATCTAGTTACTAAATTAATGTAACCCATTTTAAAGGTTTTTCTCTTAATCTTATTTGGATTTAGGTAGCTGTTTTTGAGAAAAATATGGAAGAGGGGATAAAAGGAAACCTTTCCACAAATACTCATGTCAGCCAAACTCTTCACGGGTTTTGCTTCTTAAACTGAAGAATGCAAGAAGAGATCAAAATTAGGGGAAATAAATCACATTTCCAGAAAAATCTGTATTTGTGTTGGAACAGAGGATGTCTGACGGAGCAGGGAGATATTGGGGGACTGAGAAAGTTGGGAAGAATTGAAAGCAAATGAAGGTTCCAGTTCTGCAAACAATTACGCTCGTGGCTAATTGGTGTGTGGGAGCCAGGCTGTCCGTTCCATCGCTGCCTGCAGATGCTGGAAGCTGGGGACGCGTGTGTCCGCGGGACCGAGCGCTCCGGTGACACCAGCCGGGTGATCTCACCGGTGCAGCTCCCTCGGCACCGCTCCCCGGCCGGCGGGGACAGCAGGGGACAGCGGGGTGGCCGCGATGCCGATGCCACCAGCGCTGCTGTCTCCAGGCGCAGCCCCTGGCAGGGTGGACGGAGCGGCAGGAGCGTGGTGTGGTGAAATCCCGTGGGATAGACCGATGCCGGCACAGCCGACCCTGATGCCAATCCAGGTGTGGCATGAGGAAACAGCAGTTTTGCGGAACCGCTTTTCGGGTCTCACCTGCCCTTCAAGTCTGTGGGTAACCAGGGAACAATAACAAAAAAATAAACTTTTGGGTCAAAGGGAGTGGAAGGAGCGGTGCTGAGTGAGAGCCAAGCCCTGCAGCTCCAGCCCTTGCTGGAAGCCCAGGGAGAAGGTGTCCCCCAGGCTCTCTGTGGGAAGGGACAGCCATGGCCAGGACACTCTGCCAGCTCCTGAGGGTCCAAGGAGGAGCGGCTGCCCCCCGCCACCCCATCTGCTGCGGGCCAAGGACTCGTCCTGCTGCTCCACGCCAGCTCCACACCCCACCGGCTTGTTCCCTCCTTCCCAAAGGTCTCCCGCGATCGCGGTTCTGCTCTGGGTTGGGTTGGTTGGTTTTTCTCCTTCTCTTGCAGGAACTTGGAGTGATAAATCAAGGGAGAAGAGCCCTGCCACTGACAGCACCTGTAATGAGCCAGCCAAGCTGCTGACGGGCTCTTGTTTATAGGTGTCTCCTGGCTCTCGGGGGGCGCAGGCACGGAGGAGGGATGGGATGGGATGGGATGGGATGGGATGGGACGGGACGGGATGGGATGGGATGGAACAGGATGGGATGGGATGGGATGGCTGCTCCCTGTGTCAGCCAAAACACTCTTCTTGGCCGCATCCCGCTGCCCCACCAAGGGCAGATGCCCTTTGCTGTCTCCAGTCCTTACGCTGTGGAAGCCCCAGGAAGGCAGGGAGAGGGGCTCCTTTTAAAGTCCCTTTTGGTTGGAATAAGTCTGGATCTCATAAGCCCTTCTCTGGGTGATTTTTTTTTTTTTTTTTTTTGCAATTTTTCACAGTGATATCACTTTAAGGTTTTCCATAGCCTCAGAATTTCTTCCAATTAATGGAAAAAACATTAATGTCCGTTTAGGAAAATAACTTTTCCATTGCTGAAGAATCTCTTCGGTTATGCGTCCGGATGAGCACGTCCTGGAGAGCTCCAGACCCACAGCCCGGAGGACCTGGGTGCTGCCAGCAAGGTCACGCCACCTCTGTGGCCAGGGCAGGATCAGGGACAATGGGATGCTTTCCAGACCCATCCAGCAGAATGAAACGACCCACTTTTCCCCTCTCCAGCTCTGACTCCAGTCCGTGGGAGGAGGGACCCATCCTACGTGGTCGAAGTACTTGCCATTCATTCAAAGTCTGGGCTGGCTACACCTCCCTGTGTGCATTCGGGGGCCTGACCGTGCCTTCACAGGGACACAACGGAGCCAGCCGAGGGGCCGGGACATCCCTGCTGAGCTCAGGGCACCCTGAGCTGTGCCCCGGCCCTGTGCCAGCTATGTTGTGACGTGCCACCAGTGCCCAGCCGTGCTCCCCATCACCTCCTGCCCCATGTGCTGCAGGGGGCCGGCAGAGCATCCCCATGGCGCTTTGTTTTCCCTCATACAAACCTTACTTGCCTTTTGCAAATGCAGGAGTTAATCCGCCGATAAATGTCTCATTCGCAGCATATGAACAACAAAGTCTGCAGTGAGCGTCCCTTTTATGGCCCAAGGAGCATTGCTGGATTCTGCTTTGGGTCTGGAAACCCCATCCCAAGTCCCACGTGGGGTGCAGGGGGTTACCAGCCCTCACCGTGCTCTGGTGCCAGCGCCGAGTGCCCCCGAGGCTGGCAGAGCGCTCTGCACGTCGCAGCTGGGTTCTCCATGGCCATCGCCTTAAAGCTCTGGACCAGCGATGGACAAGGCTGGCTCCTCTCCCGGCCCTGAGCCCGTGGTGCCGGGAACCTCCCACTGCGCCGGCGGAGCACCCACAACCAGCCAGTGAGAGGTAAATCCCAGCCTTCTTATTTACGATAATCTTACTTTAAATAGCCCTGTTTCTTAGGCAATAAACCACAGTAATAAAAAATTACTTCGGAAATGCTGAAATTCAAATATTTCAAACAAAATACCGAAAAATCTCTCAGTTGACCATGGTACTGGGTAGGAAAACAGATTGTATACAGTTGCATGGGCAAGTCTCCAAATATTAGGGAAAAGCCACATCCTATTATTTCTGGAAGTTAAACCAGAATCCGTATCTGACCACATTTCATTAGCGTTAGTGATACGGAGAATCCTGCACGGCAGCACTGCTCAGTGAGGAGCACGTTGGGCTGCTCAAAGGAGGAAAACAAACCCAAAAGACCTTTCTCCCTGTTGGTGGCCAGCTGGCCGGGGTGTCCCTGGAACCCGCTGCTCACCCCCGCACCGCAGCCACGAGCGTGTCGCTGCCTGGTCCTTCCCATCGCTAACGCCGGGACGATGCTCGGTGACAGCCCGGGACAGGGCAGGGACACACGGGGTATTGATCATCCCACGGCTCTCAGCTATAGAAATATAGAAATATTGCTCATCCCATATCTCTCAGTTACAGAAATAGCTCATTTATAAATAACAAGTGACAGGAGTCCAATCTTTATTGGTTGATTTCCACATAATCCACCCCTATCTAGTAAGGGGTACCGGCATGCTCAGGGATGCTATTCGGAAAAGATTAATATCCTCTCTCATATGTGAGGTATTACTTTTATAGGAAACGTTGTCATATAAAGAACTTGCGCTCGCTGGAGAGGCTGAAGCAGGCAGCAGACACACAGCTCTTGGAAATGTCATAAGAACATGGGACTGCTCCTCCCCATTCTTCTGAATAAAAGAAATTATGGGCTTTTTCACTCTCTGATATCCCCGGTCAGTCCCCGGGACAGTTATCAGACACTGTAAACAGAATATCCTTTCACAGGACTGTAAATAAAATTTATGGCTGCTGTAACTTACAGCATTCAGACCACAGGATTCTTTTTAAAACACATGTTCCGTGTTCTTATTTAGAGATTTCACCATTTGGGAACATTTGATCCCCTTTCAGCTTTTGGGATACTGAAATTCCTATGATTAATGTTGAAATGTTGAAGAGCGTTTTGGTGATCTGCACCCGCTTTGCCTTTCTGTGCTGAGTGCTGCTGTTTTCTGCATCCTCGGTCCAAAAATACATCCTTTTTTACAGGACAGAATCGAAGCCCGTGGTTAATTTTCGGCGTATGTGTTGTGCTGGACCAGGGTTTGACCTCCCAGGGGCAACATTCCCAAGTTATGGTTCTACCTAGAAATAAATTCACTTTCTCCACTCACTTGTGTGTCGGCATGGAAGTTCTGTGACCCAGAATCGTCCTTTAGTACAACAGGAGAAAGCACCTGGGTGAAAATATGGCGGGGGAGGGGGGGAAGAGGGGAAAAAAAGAATAATGACAACAAACATCCACACAGCACATCGCCGGAGGCTTTCCCTTGTTCCCTTATTTCCCTTTCCCAGGGAATGTGCATCTCGGAGCAGAGGTGGAGGTAGGAGAGAAAGCGATGGATGGCTGGACCGCCCTCCCCAGGCTCGGGGCTCCAGCCCCACCAGCCGCATCCAGCCCCCGGCTCTCCAGCTGGGCTGAGATGGTGGAAATTTTACTCCTTCCAGCTTTGGTTTATTCAGTTGAAACTCTTGGCGAGGTTTCTGTTTTGCTTAAGATCAAGTTCCACCTTCTCCCTGTGGTGCAAGGGCTTGGCCCAGGTCTAAGAGGTCTTCGGGGTTGGCAGCAGCCTCCGGAGCAAGTGGAAACTCTCGGGGTAACAGGAGAAACTGGAGGGTCCCGTCGGCGCGTTGGGGGGTGGCAGCGACCCCCTGGGAGCACAGGTCGTACTGGGATTGGGGAGGGGGCGTTGGGCTTTGCGGGGGAGGGCAAACCCCACTTTTAAACACTGAAGTGGAGCAAAAAGCTTTTCCCGTTACTATCGCTTAGCAGGAGTGAGGATGCCTGCGGAAAAAGAAAAGAACGATACAAAGAATCTGAAGGGACTGGAACACCTCTCTTGTGAAGAAAGGCTGAGGGATTTGGGTCTTTTTAGTCTGGAAAAAAGACAGCTGAGGGGGGATCTTATCAACACTTATAAATACTTAAAGGGTGGGGGTCAGGAGGATGGGGCCAGGCTCTTTTCAGTGGTCCCCGGGGACAGGACAAGGGGTAACGGGCACAAACTTGACCATGGGAAGTTCCACCTAAACATGAGGAGGAACTTCGTTACCCTGAGGGTGGCAGAGCCCTGGCACAGGCTGCCGAGAGAGGTGGTGGAGTCTCCATCTCTGGAGACATTCCAACCCCGCCTGGACGCGTTCCTGTGCCACCTGCTCTGGGTGACCCTGCTCTGGCAGGGGGTTGGAGGGGATGATCTCCAGAGGTCCCTTCCAACCCCTGCCAGTCTGGGATTCCGGGATTCTGTGATAGCGGAGGTGAACCAAGGAGGTGAGGTGTTAAGGTAGCCGGGCTCTGCAGAGCTGGGTGCTGGGTGCTGGGGAGAAATACCCGCCCAGGGAAGGGGAACGCCCAGCACGTTTTATCCCGATGGAGAGGAGGGGAGAGGAGTGTCCTCCCATACCTGAGAGATGATGCCCTTTAAATTCAGTGACAGCTCAGAGAGGGATTTTCTCTCAATGAAGACATAAAAGGTTTTAAAGACTTAACAAAAATAGCTTTGAACGGTGTCTGAAACGGTATAGCTCTGGGGTTCCGGGCTTGGAGTAGCATTAGCAGGAAATTTTGTGATGGAGCATTTCCATTGGAAACTGCAATTTCAGTGACATGAGAACATTTCACAGGAATATATTGATTTCAAGTACATTTTTACATGGGTTTCGCTTTGCTACTGCTGAGACTTTTCATTCGGGCTTTGTCATTGTGCTTCATCAAATATTTAACTAGTAAGAAGCAATATTCGCTAAGAATATAAAATTTTGTAAAACTTGAAGTCATGACTCTCTCAATTCAAAATATTGTTTTACAAATCATTTTCTGCATAAGATACATCCTGGTTTCTAACTGGTTTTGATTTCGAAATGAAAATTTTGAATGCCAATGACTCAGGATGATGAAAGCAGAGGCGATGACATCATTCCTGCTGTTCTGCAGGGGAGGCTCTTGCCCTCGGTGGCGTCGACGCACGCAGCGACGCGGCCGCATAAACGAAGCCGACAGAAGGAGGACGCACCAGTGCCACATTTACGACTGTTCGTGATTATTTTTCAGAGGATATTCGTGCACTGCAAGCCAAATGAGCAGCAGGAGAAGCCAAGGGTAAGCAAAGCTGCCGGCAGCCCCTGGGACCCCCGCGAGGCTGTGGCTGTCAGGGTCCCCATTCCTCCCCTGGGACAGGCTCTGGCGCAGCCCCAGGGCAGCATGGCAGGAGGACCCATAGTCCAGGGCAGGACAGCCCTTCCCTGGGGATCTATTTCATGAACTGCTGCTTTGCCATCGGCTGATGAGTCAGGACCTCGACCAGTGTGAATACAGAATCCCAGAATCCCGGAATCCCAGACTGGCAGGGGTTGGAAGGGACCTCTGGAGATCATCCCCTCCAACCCCCTGCCAGAGCAGGGTCACCCGGAGCAGGTGGCACAGGAACGCGTCCAGGCGGGGTTGGGATGTCTCCAGAGATGGAGACTCCCCCACCTCTCTGGGCAGCCTGTGCCAGGGCTCTGCCACCCTCACAGCAAAGAAGTTCCTCCTCATGTTGAGATGGAACTTCCCATGGTCAAGTTTGTGCCCGTTACCTCTTGTCCTGTCACTGGGCACCACTGAGAAGAGTCTGGCCCCATCCTCTTTCCCCCCGCCCTTTAGATATTGCTGAGCATTGATGATGTCCCCTCTCAGTCTGCTCTTCTCCAGCTGAACAGCCCCAGGGCTCTCAGCCTTCCCTCAGCAGAGAGGTGCTCCAGTCCCTGAGCATCTTCGTAGCCTCCGCTGGACTCTCTCCAGCGTTCTTCGTCCTTCTTGAACTGGGGGGCCCAGCACTGACCCAGTGCTCCAGGTGTGGCCTCCCCAGGGCAGAGCAGAGCGGGGGGATGGCCTCCCTCGTCCTGCTGGCCACATTCTTTTTAATGCCCCTCAGAAGACCACTGGCCTTCTTGGCCACATGTTGCCCACCAGGACTCCCAGCTTGCTCTCTCTACAGAGCTGTTTTCCAGCAGGCCAGGCCCAGCGTGTGGTGTTATTCCTCCCCAGGTGCAGGACCCTACACTTGCCCTTGTTGAATTTCATTAGGTTCCTATATGGAATATGACTATACAGAATATACAGGAAATATGACCGGAGCAGTCAGGGAAAGGGAGACGTTACTTAAGTATGTGCTTTTTCCAGGCAAAAAAAGTAGGGAGAACAATTTTAAAAACTTCTATTTAAGGAGAAATCTCCTCTGGTTGGGGAGCTTGTTCTGCTCTTGGCTGCAGGACCAAGGCACCTGGGCTCCACGGAGGGACAGAGCCGGGACGAAGACCCCGGGTGCGGAGGAAAACTCGCGCAGACGCAGGCGACCACGTCGTTAAACTCCCCCATGGATTTGTAAGCAGGCGTGATAACGGCAGCGATAGCGCGCAGCCATCGGAGCTGATGGATATCTGCTGCGGAGGTTGAAAAGGGCTGCAAAGGCTCCGAGAAGCTTTGAGCTTCCGAGCCTCGGAGCCTGAAGGAAATAAAGCCCTTGGTAAAATAAGCGGATCAGATAAGCCAGGAGAAAAAAGGAATTGCATAAAGTAAAAATAACTAATCTATCTGTTTTTCAGCGCATACAAAAAGCAAAAGCTGATCCTGGAAGATACCTGACGGACGCGTGCTCGCTGGTTCAGAGACACGGTTTCTTCCTCACTTTTAAGCAAAGCAGGGAGATCTGCAGCTGGGGCCAGGGAGTCGCACTGCACAGTCCTTTCAACCGGCATTCAAAGGCTGTCGGGCTTGAAAGCATCCAAAGCCAGGAAATGCTAATACCATATTTTATTACTTTTTAAAGAGACAAAGATCCTTTGGCCCAAATCCGCGCTGCAAAATAAACAATCTTTTCGTTCTGAACTCTGCCCATCGGGTCTGTAAGGCGCGCTCCGCTCTGCAGACAGGCGGCTGGAACGTAACGCTTTTCTAAGGGCTCCCAAGCTCCAGTGGGGCCCCTGCTTGACTCGGGGAAGGAATTGGGTTCACATAACCCTCACTTAAAAAATAGACTGGCACATTTTTGCTTTATCAAACTCTATTTGCAAAAGACTAGGGCTAAATGATCTGAAAAGGTTATTTTGAAACAGGGTCACCCTTGCTGCCACAGGTCTAATAAAACAAAACTATAGCCAAATTAGAAACATATTTCATCTAATAGGGGGAAATATAATTGGTGAATCTGTCTGGTGTTTGACCTGCAGTATTTATGCTAAATGAAAGTTTAAATATATCACAATGCAGCATGAACAAGAAAAGCTGCATTCACCATATATTCTGCGGTTTGATCCCTTCCCCTTAACCCTTAGCTTCGCACGAAAGCCAACATCAGCATTAGCTTTGGCCGCGCTGCACAGATGCTGCGAAATAAAAGGGATGGCCAAGATTTGCAGAAGTGAGGAGGGATTCTGGGTGAACACCCGGGAAACCAGAAGGGGGTTCAGAAAACGCCGAGTGCTGTCCCGCTAAAAATTTGGCCTCTCGGGGCGGGCAGTTTGACACCCACGCTCTGATTCTCTCAACGTGTCAAGTCAGGTTTGAAGTCAGTATTTGAGAGATGCTGGACAGGAGGAGGACGGGTGTCTGGTGTGCGGGGGGTCCTGGCATTGGTGTCTTCATGGGCACGCAGAGCGACGTGGGCATGGAATAAGTACAATAAAAATACGGATTCTTCATCATCAGAGCTAAAATACTGGCAGATCCTGGGGCCAAAGGATGGTACCAGCTTGGTAGCGTCCTGGGTGTGGCTTTCCTGAAAACGCTGGGACTGCCCTGCAGTCCCCAGCCCCAGTATGGGTGCTCGTGGAGGGCAGTCGCCGCTCTCACGTGCGTTCTCTGATGATGCAGGAGGTGTAATTTGTGGTCAACCAGCTGTTTATAATTCCCATCGCCTGCAGAGCTCCTCCCCCCGCTCCCAATAATTTATGTTCTGCATAAAAGCGAGAGGATCCTTGAGCAGCAGTGATGGATGAAGGAGATTATTAACAAGGATATCATTTTAAGAGAGTCTGTCTTTTGGTTCCTCGCAGTTACATAACATTTCATAAATTTCATAACAAATTGGTTCCCAACTCGTTAGCCTGACAGCGGGCACCTCGGCCAGCCCCGCCGGCACATGGGAGAGCTCCTGGCCTCCATCCGCATGGATCCGCGCCCCACGGACCACGCAGGTCCTGCCCTGGGCGCTCCTGGGCCTGACTCAGGTGCTGCCGTGAGGGTAACTGGTAATAACCACGAGGGTAACGTTCCCATCAGCTCTTTCAGACACAGAGAGGAAGGATTCTCAGGTAAGTTTTTTTTGGCAACGCAGTGGAAACAGGGTTTATGGAGGTGTAGACATCAGCTGCGCACCCTGATTCCAGTGCCAGCGCTGCAGAGTCCCCCTGCAGCATCTTTCGCCAGGAGGAGATGCCAGCCCACCCCCCTCCCCGGTTCCCCTGCCTGCCCCACACACTGGGAAAATGCTCCTCTCCTCAGCCCCCAGTGCAGCCCAGTATGAGGGCAATGGTTTGCCAAGCGGCCCCTCTGCAGCACACACCCCCTGCCTTCCCCTGCCTGCGGCCCCGGCCCCGAGCATCCTTCGGGGACATGCTCCCCGGCTTTGAGCGATGGAAAAGCGGGACGGCTGCGGGAGCCGAGGCGGGGAAGCCTCTACGCAGGGATATACGGTATTCGTTAGGAGCGCTCTGCTGACGAGGGACATGTGCCAGTCCCTGTGTTCCCTCGCGTTCACGTGTTTCAGCAAAACCCCTGTACGCTCAGCCAAACTTATGTAGCTGTGATTCATCTCTCGCAGGAGCTCAGACCAAAAACAAAAATCCCAAGCAAACAATCCTTTAAATTCCAAGTCCCAGGAAACTGACTCCTCTGGCGGGAGGAGGGATGCACGGCTCCTGCCGCTGAAACGCTGACTAAATACTAAAATCCCAAACAGAGCAGCAAGGCTACAACAATGAGCTGAGAAGATGGACTCGGAAGACAGGGAGCTCTTTTTCTTTTCCTTTTCTCGCTCTTTTTTTTTTTTTTCTGAAAAAGCTTGGTGTGGAAGAGAAAGAGGCTAATTAAATTCTTTTGCTGAACATATTTAGCGAGTCTTTCAGGGAAGTGATTGCGTTTGGCCGCTCTCCAACGACAAGGAGATAGGATTGTGCTCGGGGGGGAAAAAGGGAGAGTGGAGCACTGATTTAGGAGGATCCAGGCAGATGACCAGCTTGAAGGGTCTGGCCTGTCTCAGACACCGAGGGAGGAAGGATAAGGGTGGCCAAGGTGGCTTTCTCGAATTCCTAGTGCATGAGGTTAACGGGGATCTCGTCTCCGCGACATCCTCCAGTGCTTCGTTTTCAGGATGCCCCGAGCGTGCGCTCGCAGCTTATGCGCCACGCTGCCTCCGCCGCTACAGGCAGGATTATTTATTCAGTACCGAGCATCCCATGCATCCAAAAATAAATAAAACTGTTTGTTGCACCAGCAGCCCTGAGGCCTCGCTCAGACACTGCGCTGACGCTGACATGGACTACGATTTCCAGCCCCGTTCATGTTCAACAAGCATCGAATACGCTGCTCAACTTGGGTGCTCCTCTGAGCTGGATTTCCAGCCTCTCTCTCCCGGCTCTGGCTGTCCCAGCACACGGTTGGGACCCCCGCGTGCAGGATCGTGGAAGGATGTGTGCTGACCACCACGAGTGCTCCCGTCTGGGGGTACGTTCACCCCCCTGGGGTCTTAAGAGCGCATCGCGAGCGCCGGTGTGCTCAGGACCATGGGGCCACAGCCCCGGCATGGCTGCGTGGGGTGCTGTGTGTGAGGATGGGGTGCAAGGCAGCCCGGCCCCTAAATCCCCCTGCATCCTCATGGACTGGGACACCAGCTCCTGCTCCCGCGGGGTGGCACATTTACCTCTCTTCAGCACATTTACGTCTCTTCACCTATTTCCGGGGCAAACTGCCTGCTTTTATGACGCCTGCCCGGCTCCCTGGGGGATATCATTAGGCGGGCAGTTAGTGAACCACGACCTGAGGTTTCGCTTTTCCCACAAGGTTCCTGTGAGAAAGCTCTCCCTCCCTCTCTCCCTCTCTCCCTCCCTCCGCATTTATCGTATCTCCAAGGGCAGCTGAGCTCCGGCCCCCGGCCCCTGGGTGCTGGGGAGCCCCGGGGAGCTCCGGGAGCACCCGCCAGTGCTGTCCCCATCCTCTGCAGCTGCACCCCGGTGCTCAGCTGCTCCCTGGGGCAGCTTTTCCCTCGGATTTCAGCTCTTTGGGACGAGCAGGAGGTGTTTAGGAACGGCTTTAAAGCCCGAGTTGCTTCAGATGCAATTTCTGCCTTAGCATCCCGGGGCTCGGAGCATCTCCAGCCTCGCAGGCTCCCGGGGCTCTGCTGACACTTGGGTCCGGCAGTCGGCACCACACCATTCCGAGCGCCGCTGTGGGTGAGGAAGGGGCCATGGGACCCCCAGCTTTGCCCCGGTGCAGCGGTGGCAATGGCTCTGCCCCCCAGCAGTGCTCCTGGCAACTCTGGAGACCCCCCGGCGGCAAGACCCCCGGCGCGGCCGGTCAGACACACTCAACAGCGTCCGAAGCCCTGCACAGCCAGGCTCCCGCACGCATTCCTCAGCGCTGGGGCTCCCACACCGTCTCCATCATACAAGGCGCTTGACTGGGAAAAGTCTTAACAGAGAGACAGTTTCGCCCCAAGCAGATGTTTCGAATTTGTTGCTAACCCATATTTATTTAGCCTGATAATAACAGGCAGCCCTCCAATTGTGCCGGGAGTTTTTACAATAAACTCCAGCTCACATTATCAAGAGCAAATCAATTAACAGGCGCTATCAGGCCCCCACCCATTGGTGCGATTCCTGTGGCCGGGTCCGTCCCGAGACGGGGGGTCCCCGCGGCGCTCGTCCCAAACCCCACCAACCTTCCCAGCGCATCCCGCAGCGCCGCGCGCTCCCTCGTCCCCTTCCCCATCTAACGCTCCTTTTTAATTTACTTCAGAGAGAGGAACGGTGACGCTTTCTAAGGGGAGGATTGATACAGACACGCAGTTTTCTCCGCAGACTTCGCAAACGGTTGTAACAAGGTCACAGAGAAAAACAATTTTATCCTCTGATTGCTGTAACGTGATATGAGCTTGGAATCGCATCCACTTTGCCTGTTTATTAAGGCGTTGCTTGTCTGGTCCCTGAAAAAAAAAAACACCTCAGTGCAGGAAGCACACGTGGACAGGGCCAGGATTGCTCCCCAGTGCTCCCCAGTGTCCCCAGTGCTCCCCAGTGCCCCCAGTCCTCCCCAGCCATCTGCAAGCACCATTAGTGGGTGCTGCGATGGAGCTGCTCTAGCTCCCAACGCCGGCTGAGCTCAGCACAGTGGGAGCCCTGACTGTTAAAAAACTGGGGTGCGTTTTTGCTAGATGGTCTTTGGATGAACAACAACTTTCTGCATCATTGTTTATTAGTCCAAACTCGCCTGCTTCGAGAGTGTAGCAGGGAAAGCGTACGGCACATCAACGCTCCTTGATCGAGCAAAACCCGTACAGAACAATGAATAGAGCAGCTGTACACACCTCACTTTGTGAGAATGCTCATCCAGAGTGAAATATTACAAATATTCAGTGAATTGTCAAAATAATGGGAATATAACAAGGTCAAAATACTAAGCCATCTGATCGTAATCAGCCCTAATTCCAGCAAAGCCATGTTTAAAGGAGATTGTTTTGTCAAAGGTTTTTCATGGCCCGATGGCTTTGTAGCACAAGGTTGTTTGGATCAAGTCATTTCTGATGAACATTTATTATGGTGAGGAAATGTCACATTCATTTTATGCCGTGAAAGTTCGTAAACTTTCTCAGATAATTTAAGGACTTCTCAGCCCCGTAACCTGTTGCCGTAGGAATGATTTAAATGCGGAGGACAGACATGAGGATGGGACACCAGTCATGGCACCCACCGAGGGGTGCTGGGACCGGAGGACATGGGTGCTGTGGGAGCCTGGGAATGCCCACAGCTGGTGCAGAGAGCCACTGCCACCACCAGGGCAGAGCCACTGCCACCACCGGGGCATGGACCAGGGAGCTGGTGCAGCCCAGCGCGCGGCGTGAAGAAACAACCACCTGGAGTACTGGGTCCAGCTCTGGAACGCTCCACACAAGAGGGACATGGACCTGCTGGAGGGGGTCCAGAGGAGGCCACAAAGATGATCAATGGGCTGGAGCCCCTCTGCTGTGGGGACAGGCTGAGAGAGCTGGGGGGGTTCAGCCTGGAGAAGAGAAGGCTCCGGGGAGACCTTAGAGCCCCTTCCAGCCCCTAAAGGGGCTCCAGGAAAGCTGGGGAGGGACTCTGGATCAGGGAGGGGAGCCATGGGACGAGGGGGAATGGTTTTAAACTGGAGCAGGGCAGGTTTAGATCGGACATTAGGAAGAAGTTCTGTACACTGAGGGTGGTGAGACACTGGCCCAGGTTGCCCAGAGAGGGGGTGGAGGCCGCATCCTTGGAGACATTCAAGGCCAGGCTGGATGAGGCCCTGAGGGACCTGATCTAGTTGAAGATGTCCCTGCTGACTGCAGGGGGGCTGGACTGGATGGGCTTTAAAGGTCCCTTCCAACCCGACACATCCTATGATTCTGTGATTGATTCTATGATTCCACCAGCGTGGATAACAGTGCCCGGGGGTGATCCCGGAGGGAGGAGACATCCCGCAGGTGCCCAGGGTGCCGGCAGAGGAGGATGGGTGCAGGCGGCTGGGAGCCCGAAGTGAGGGACAAGCCGGCATCTCTCAGGGACCGGCACCCCAGGACTTCCCTGGCCGCAAGGGTTAACTCTGCCGGGCGCGAGGGCTGGGGGTTTTGCTGACTTTCTGCTCTTACATCATGGCTGTGCTATGAGGCCTGGCAGGGGTCCGCGTTTCAGCGCTGCGGCTCCCGGCTCCCAGCGCTCCGTAATTTTTGGCACAGGGGGAGGGAGCCTCGTCCGGGGCAGAGGCACCGAGCGCGCCCGCCACCTTGCTGGGGGTGGCAGGGGCTCGATCAGACCCCCAACAAGGGGGTGTCCCCCAGCAAGGGGGTGTCCCCCCGGGGAAGGAAGGTGCCGAAAACGCTTGTGCAGCTCCCAGTTGTTAACTGGGCTGAAGGGCTGGGGGGATTTGCTCTGCGTGGCCGTGTGGCATGGCACGGCACATCACGGTGCAGCGTGGCAGAGCGTGGCATGGTATGGCACGGCGTGCTCCCTTGGTCCATCGGGACAAATTCACATCAGGGCACTTCCAAGCGGAGCCAGAGCCGTCCCAGCCTGGCCTCCCAGCTCCAGGCTTCGGGAATGAACTTTCAGAGCAAAACCAGGCAAGCCTGAGTCAACTACTCCCTAAAATCATCAATTAGGCTGTGACAGCCCAGGGGGAGAGGAGGGGAAGTCAGGGACACGCTGCGCAGGGGAGTGCGAGGCCAGAAGGACAGAGCGGTAGTTAAGAAACAAGGCTGTGAATCAGGAGGCAGCAATGGCATTTCCAGCTGCAGGAAGCCTTAGGTGGGTGGGTAACGGCTCCAGAGCTGCCCCAGCACCGCTCACCTGCGGGCACTAGGAGTTTCGGGAGCAGGAGCCGAGCTGGAACAGCGGGATGAGCATCATGGAGGGGAACGGGGTGGGTGCGGCGCCGGCACAGGACTGATGTTGCTTATAAGCACCTTTAATACTCCGAAAGAGCGAATAAACACACCATCAATAAAGTTTACAGATGAGACTCGGCTGCGATAAGTCACAAATGCCACCAGCAGCAAAAGACACAGGACTGGGAAGACTTAGGAAAACGCAGAATAGAAGCAAGAGGAACACGGCTGGGCCACAGCGCAGCCGAAGGAGCCGAGACTCGAGGGAGTGAGAGGGAGGAGACAGGAAAATCTGGATGCTGTTCTGAAGGGAGAGGCAAAAAAGTTTCCAGACAGAAAATTTGGGATGAGCCTGCAATGACGGATGAAAGCAAAGATTCTTTCCAACCCCGCTATCGTTTCAGCCCATGGAAACGTGCCGGTCTCTATCAGCGACTGGAGCAAAGCGAGGTGCCGTGCATCAGCTGCGGCCCCTCCATGGCAGGAAGGGGCTTTTGGAGGAAAGCAAGAGCCACCAGGCACTAAACCAACAACAAGACTTGGTTTTATCTTCCAGCTCCTGTGAGCAAGGGCAGGAGGAGGGGAAGGTGGTGTACAGGCTGCCTGCTGGGCCAGTATTCAATGGGAAGTACAAAGAGTTGGACCCAAGCACAGATTCCCAATTTTCTCTTTTCCTGGCACAAAGATGTACGAGACGCCCAAGGGAAGCAGTAGAAACTTTCATTTTGCGTGCGGAAAACAAAACAAGAACACAACTAAGAAGGTAGACTAAGTATTGGGAAATACATCGTGGAGCGTGATCTCATCAGGTGACATAGCAGACCTGCAGCACCTCTGGGTCTAGGAAATGACGAGGGCAGTCTTGAATTTACCTATTATTCAGCACAACAAAGTTAATTGGAACATGGGAAAACCATCATCAGCAAGTTCCTTTCAAAACTTATTTGTAATAAAAAGAGTCCACAGAAAAATAAAACAGGAGTACGCACGGGACTAATATTAAATTACCTCGGTTTTATCATATCTGAACTGAGAGGGGAAAGCGGTGACATCTGGACAAACCATTAACGGTAACAGGCTCAGTGTTACGGCGGAGGGTCACCGCGGTCCTTCCTTCCAGCACGGCAGCAAGAACAAGTCTTGCTGGTCCAGACTGGGGAACAGGGATTGTGTTTCCCGCACCGGGGGTTTCCAACCTCTGCAGGAGGAAGGGCTGGTTTCAGCGGAGAGCACTGCACCAGGGAGAGGAGGAGGAACCAGCCACCAAACTGGAAATAATTCCTAACTGGTTTCTTCTTCACAAAAAGTAGGTTCCTTCCCCATGGCTGACATCACTGTCACCTTTTGTGTGCCTTGGAAACCCACAAATCTGATGGACAGAGAGCGAAAGTGAACTGAAATGCTGGGAGATACTGGTCTCGTGTGCTTCTCCCCTCTTCCCTGTACCCAGGCTGGGGGCTTTGGAAGGTTTGATACTGAAGCCCCACTGCGGGTGTGGGATGTGCCCACACGGGAACGGTGCTGGAGCAGGGACTCCTGGCCAGGGGACCATGGCCTGGGAGCTGGGAGAAAGCTCTTGGTGTAGAATAGGAAGAGGAAAATCACATATAGTTCAAGTTGATGAAAACAAACCTTTTCCACAACAGCTGCATAAGCAAAGAAAAGCCTCTTCCCATTCTCTGCACAGGAGCTAGGTGGCCCCGCACCCAGGGGGACAGAGGGCTCCGTGGGGACCCACACAAGTCCATCCCTCCCTACCAAGGCAGGGGAATGGCACCATCCAAGGGCCAATTCCACACGGCCAGAGCAGCCCGAGATGCCGCCAGCAACACAACTCCATCACACTCAGCAGCAGCTCCAGTTCCCCATCTGATGCCATGAGTCCTGCAGAGTCCACCCACGCTCCGGTTTGTCCCAACGCTCTGCTGCGGGTGACCTGAGGACCAAAGCAGGTCCAGGGGCTCAGCAGACTCAGCCCCCACCGATGCTGGGCGGGATGCTCACGTGGGAGGCCAGGGTGGACAAGATCATCGTGAGACTCCACCTGGTGTACTGTGTCCAGCTTTGGAGTCCTCAGCACAAGAAGGACATGGACCTGGTGGAAGGGGTCCAGAGGAGGCCACGGAGATGATCGGGAATGATGAAGAGGCTGGAGCCCCTCTGCTGTGAGGACAGGCTGAGAGAGCTGGGGGGGTTCAGCCTGGAGAAGTGAAGGCTCCGGGGAGACCTTAGAGCCCCTTCCAGTCCCAAAGGGGCTCCAGGAAAGCTGGGGAGGAACTCTGGAGCAGGGAGGGGAGCCAGCGGACGAGGGGAAAGGGTTTGGAACTGGAAGAGGGGAGATTTAGATGAGATCTCAGGAAGAAATTTTTCACTCTGAGGGTGGTGAGCCCCTGGCCCAGGTTGCCCAGAGAAGCTGTGGCTGCCCCATCCCTGGAGGGGTTCAAGGCCAGGTTGGACGGGGCTTGGAGCAACCTGGGCTGGTGGGAGGTGTCCCTGCCCAGGGCAGGGGGTGGCACTGGGTGGCCTTTAAGGTCCCTTCCAACCCAAACCATTCTGCGATTCCAAGATCAGGTTGCAGAGAAAGGCGAAGGAAACATTTAATGAGCCTGCACAAGCTTTAAGCAGGGTGCTGAAGTGTAGGGGGATGTATGTCCGGGCACCCTGCTCCAGACTCCTGTGTCTAATAAAACAAACATCTGCAGCACCAGCAACCGGGAGCGTAACTGTAGCGAAGAGCAGCTCGCGGTGGCTGGCAGTGGGACGGGGACTGGGGAGCAGGAGCAGTGCCAGCACCGTGCCACGCCGGCAGGGACGGCCCCGCAGCGCCCGACCAGCGCCACCGGCACCGCATTCATCCAGCGGTACCAGATCCACCAAGGACCGTTTGTTTGCAGCTGAGCAAGGCTATACCATCATCTTTTTATTTAAAACACAAAAATATCCTCAAAAAAAAAACCCTACAAGCGTGCTTACTCAATTTAACATCTGGAACATAAATAAAAGATGGCCGGAGAATGAGATTTCTTTGGAGAGGAGGAAACAAAGTACCTTGCCACTAACTTATTTTAGCAGTTCTCTGTAATATGATTTCCAGTTCATTTGGTTATCAGAAACACTGATTATTTTCACGCTGAAGAGGCGATTTCAATGCCCAGCGCAGTACGTCCCGTGTTTGGGATTCTGTGTTAGTTTTTTGATATCCACTAATTTCTCCATGCTGAGGCAAATTTGTCACACGCATGGGTCTGTTTGATTTCATTAAACAGAATATTTAAGCATAAAAATTGTTTAATCGCCTTGTGTCATTATGAGATGAATTTCATTTTGCATACATTTGCATATTTCATCAAAATTAAGGCTGCTAATATGCAAATGAGAGACAGGTTGCGGCTGAGGTGTTTATTGTAATAGCTGCAGGCTGTTCCGCTTGAAAAGCTTCTGGGCGGTGGGGTGGGAGGGGGTGCAGAAACCCCTCCAAACCTCTTTTAAAATCAGTTTGCTGCTATTTTTCCCATTAATGTCCCCTGCAAATCCACTCTGGGTTCGCGACGGGTGTTCTGGCTCTCTCCCCCCCTCCAGCGTCTCCTCTATCAGAGCTGGGAAGCCACTGCGGTTTCCCTCCACCGCAGCAAGAGCCATTAAATAAAAATATCCCCCCACAGCCCAGCCTCAGAACTGCCATGGGAAGCAGGGAGGGAGAGCAGAGCCCCCATGGGAAGGACCTGGAGGCAGGACGAGCCCCAGAAATGGAGATTTTTTCCCCCAAAACCCAGGGAGCGAGGCATCTCCCCTCTCATTGAACGCGGTGAAGGTCAAGCACCAAGTTCCTCCAGACTCATTTGAGGGGCCCAGACAGACAAATCATGAAAATCAATCCACAGTGGCTAATTAATGCAGACTTCATTAGCACGCGGCGGCTGAACGATCCGCATCCAGCAGTTATTGTGCTTTGCGGTAGGCCCAATAAATCGGGATGAATCCAGCTATCCCGGCCCAGCACCAGCCCCTGCTTAACTTTTATTTTCTCATCGATGGAAAAGCCTCCCCTGGTTTGTCACCGTCAGCACTTTTACTGCTCACAGTGTGAAGCTCCAGAAATTTTATATGATATGCCATCAGTCCCTTACATTTTATTTTTAAAATACATTCTTTGCTTGTTATTTGTGAAGAAGGACATTTCACACCTTTAACCCTTTGTGGAGCCCCATTTTTTAAAAGTCATTCTGCACCTCCAGCAACTGTTGTGTTTCAGGAGCTGGAGTAACGGCGTCTAAAAGGTAAAGCCCATGATGAGCGATTAGCTGCTTCGACTTGGGTATAGTAATTAAAGCAAAATTAAGTGGTGAAGAGCCGCAGCCATCCATCCCGAGCAGGAGCCGGTCGTGCTGACTCGGCACGGAGCGCACAATGCGGAGGCACAATGTGAACTCTTGCTAGGGGCGATGGACAATGGCTGAGCAGCACAAAGAAAAGAGCTTCTGGGAATTTTTTAAAGCGCTTAGAATTAACATTTAAAAGCACAATGGGCTTTTTCAGCGTGCATTAGTCCACCCAAAAATTATATCATTGCTTCTCCAAAGAAAACTCCAGCGGTGTCTTTGCTTTAGTGCTCAGAGATATGCGTTGCCTGTACATTAGAGTGTGGGTATTCCTGGCTTTTTTAGATTTTTTTTGGTAAATATTAGCTCTGAATGGCCACTCTACAGTGACTAATACGGGAAGGTAACCCTGTACTCCCACAGCACAATTGCGAAGGAATGCAAATCCCAGCCCTATTCTGAGCATTTCTCTTCGCACAGAGGAAGGAGAATGGGACCACCTTAAGTCCTTCTGAAAGACTGAGGCTCAAAGGTATGTATTTGCTTAAAAAAAAAAAAAAGCTCGTAGCGATTGCAGAGAAAAGAGAAACCTGAGAGCTTATTCTTGAACAGTCAGACAGGGTCACCAAAACCAGACTAAATAGTCTGACTGCAGGGCAAAGCGCTGGGGCTGTCTGAAAAACGATCCTCCTCTGGATGGAGGGAATAGCAAGAAAAAAAAGCAGGGAAGGAGGGTTGGGTGGGAACGCCGAGCTGCGAGGGACGCAACCAGAGGAAGCGCAGGGTGACACCCAGCCGGGGGCTGGCAGAGCGCCCCACGGCCCCTGCAGGTGAAGGTACCCCCTGGGGCTTCACGGGACGCAGAGCTTTGCTAGTGAAAATATTAAAGTAGGTTACAAAGGATGTATGTTCTCCCAATATCGCCCGCAGAGCAAGACCAGCTCTTGCACCACCCGGCAGGAACCCACCGGCTCCGCAGCAGAAACCCGGCAGCCCTGAGCACTCGGCTTTTGCTCCACCTCAGCCCACATCCTGCTGGTCAAGTACCTCCAAGCAGATCTCCACCCTGGCCAGGGGAAACTCTAAAACCCTCCAGTGCCTGAGGGAGAGAAAGAACTCAGGGAGCTCATAACTCATCCTTCTTTCGGAGAGCTCACAACTCATCCTTCTTTTGGAGAGATGAAGCTTGGCCTAGGAACCCTTTGAAAGTTCACTGGATTAGGACTAGGCAGAAGTCTATGTTCTCCTTATTGCTCACCTGTTACCAGTATGCTGCTATTAATTCATCCTTTTTTTTTTTTCTAAAGGGTTACCTTACTCTCAGTCTAGAAGAACCTTTCCAAAATGGTCTCACAGAACAGCTGCAGGAAAGGAGCTCCCAAGAGCAACGAGCAGAAATTCCACTCTTTAGCTAAAGCTGTGTACCATCCCCTACTAACAGAACGGCACACCAGCACCTCAACAGAACACAAGAACTTGGGTTTGTTTCAGAAAAAGCCTAAATTAAAACCACACGCTTGCTCTCTACGTAAGGCTACAAGGCCAACCCCCTCAAAATTTACCCAAACCCACTTTCTTCCAGGGCTGATGCCGTTACCCTTATATATGCTTCACCTGCCCTGGGTTTCCACCTGTGAGGAGCAGGATGGCAGGACCAAGCCCCCCCAACACCTTGTAAAAGCCACCTGCAAGCACTGTGGTAAGACGCTATGCTGTCACTGGGCTGTGGTGCTTGGTGCTCCTGGTGGGGGTTCCGTGCCAGCTCCTGCTGGACCATGACCTGCCACCCTACCCCACACTATCTCCAGTGCCACCATACTCCTTGCCTGGCCAGGCTCTCTGTGTCTTTATGCTTTGCTGCCTTTGAGGTTGGGTTTTTTTTTTCTGTTTTGTTTTGGTTTTTTTCCTTTTGTTCTTCTAGGCTTTTGCAACCTTCTCCTAGTATTTAGCTTCATTCTTCCCTCTTACGGCATGGAAGCCCCCTTTCTGATTTTCTCTTCAGTGCCCAGTATCAGCAACTGGTTCTTGTCTCTCTCCTGCCGTACCCCACTCCAGCACCCCCACTCCAGTCTCCCCACCCAGCTGCCCCTTTCCCAGCGGCCTGTGGTAAATTCTTCATCTTCCTGCTAGAATTTCTGGGGTAGAAGTTTGTGTTTTTTCAGATTTGAGTCTGAAATCCGTTAGTTGTGCTGTTAGCTTGGGAAAGCCCGCTGTGCTTGAGAAGCACACGCGTACCTACGTGGAGGGATGGGTGCTGGCCCTGGCAGGTAGTTCTTTGAGCGCAGAAAACTCTGGAAGGTAAAGGGCATCCCACAAACCCCTCCGTGACCACGGCCAGGACAAAGGGAGCACACAGCGTGGTAGAAAAACCTCACAATTCAGCCGAATCAGAGGCAGATGACTGAGTAAACACGAGGCACTTGCCAGATATTAGGCAAGCAAGAAGCACACATTCAATTCTTTTAACTTATGACTGCACTTAATTACTGCTTTTTCCTCCCTCATAAGCTACATATGGGATTAATAATAATGCTGAATCAGATATGTGCTCTTATTCACCAAAAAGAACAGAGCAGTAAAAATGAGCAGAGGAAGCTCTGATGAGGTAAAATACACACGCTGTGGGGACAAAACTGGTTTTTTATGAGAGGGTGGTGATCCCAGAGGAGTCAAGTTGGCCAGTTTGTGCCTCAATTTCTCCATCTGTAGAGCAGGTACCTGCTTGCAGGTGATCCTGGTGTCACCACGAAAAGTGCTGTGGGTGCCCTGGGGACTGTTATAGTATCATCGTGGAATGGTTTGGGTTGGAAGGGACCTGAAAGACCATCTCATTCCAACCCCCTGCCCTGGGCAGGGACACCTCCCACCAGCCCAGGTTGCTCCAAGCCCCGTCCAACCTGGCCTTGAACCCCTCCAGGGATGGGGCAGCCACAGCTTCTCTGGGCAACCTGGGCCAGGGGCTCACCACCCTCACAGCAAAGAATTGCTTCCTGAGATCTCATCTAAATCTCCCCTCTTTCAGTGTAAAACTGTTCTCCCTCGTCCTATGGCTTCCCTCCCTGCTCCAGAGTCCCCCCCCAGCTTTCCTGGAGCCCCTTTAGGGACTGGAAGTGGCTGGAAGGTCTCCCTGGAGCCTTCTCTTCTCCAGGCTGAACCCCCCCAGCTCTCTCAGCCTGTCCCCACAGCAGAGGGGCTCCAGCCCTCCCAGCATCTCCGTGGCCTCCTCTGGCCCCACTCCAACAGCTCCGTGTCCTTCTGCTGTTGGTGCCCCAGAGCTGGAGGCAGCACCGCAGGGGGTTGTCCCAGAGCGGAGCAGAGGGGCAGAATCCCCCCCTCGCCCCGCTGCCCACGCTGCTGGGGATGCAGCCCAGGGGGCGGGGCTGCCAGCACACGTTGCTGGCTCATGATGAGCTTCTCATCCACCAAAACCCCCAAGTCCTTCTCCTCAGGGCTGCTCTCCAGCCATTCTCCGCCCAGCCTGGATTTGTGCTCGGGATTGCCCCAACCCAGGTGCAGGACCCTGCACTTGGCCTGGTTGAACTTCATGAGGTTCGCACAGGCCCCACCTCTCAAACCTGTCCAGGTCCCTCTGGATGGCATCCCTTCCCTCCAATGCGTCAACGGCACCACACGGCTTGGTTCCATCGTCAAACCTGCGGGTGCACAGGAGGCTGCACGGGTGTCACCCCGTGCCAAAGCACCCAAGACCTGGGGCCCTGCACCCAGAGCCGCAGGCTGGGTGCAAGCAGGACCGTGATCTCCTTGCAGACTCTGCAAAATCCAGCTAAACAATTGTGCAGCTTTGCAGCCCCTGCAGGATAAAGACATCTAAATGCTGGAGTTTTTCAAAATTAGCCTGAATATATTCATACAGAGTATCTCCCAGCCTGCAGCTAGAGGCGAACAGATAAGTCGCAACATAAAATATCTCCCCCGCTGGGCACGGGGCACGGTGCTGGGGCTCACGGCCGATGTGGGGATGTGGGGAAGGGGACGAGGTCCTGGCTGTCCCCGGGGCACGGTGAAATGATGGTTTAACTGGATGAAGTAATACGATAGAGTCAAAACACGGTTAAAGGGGGTTTGAGGGATGCTGGTCAAAGCTCCAGTGGCCCATCCAATGGTGGTGTTTGTTCCCGCTGGAGGTGCCGAGCCCCCGGTGGGTTTGTTTAGCTGGGAACCGGAGGAGGAAGGGCTCCCTCACGCATCTCACTGCACTCCATTGGTTATTATGGGCTCTTTATCTGGGCATGCCAGAGGGTGCAGCGCTCAGGGACACTTTAATAACAGGCAAATTTAATTCAAAAAGCCCAAACTATGTGCTAGGCTGTGTTTGACTGTTTACCTGCTAATGTTTGCCAACTGCTATCTCATTAGCTGTACAGGAAATATAATTGATATTTCTGTAGAGACATGACACTTGCGCCTCTGCTGAAACGGGAAGGTTTTCTCAATGCTTCATATCACTCCTGCTCGCCGCTTCCCATAAGTGATACTGCCTCAATTTGGGAAGGAATCCAAGAAATAAGAGCTTACCAGAGAGGCCTCTTGAAAGTATGGGCAGCTTTATGTCAGCCTGGGAGCTCCCTCGGACACAAATCTTCTGGAGGAAAGAGTGGATTCTCTGCTGTTTGCAAAAGGGCCACAAATGGGAAATAAAATGTTTGTGCAGCTCTTTAATGTGAAAAACATCCATTTTGGAGGACAGATTCTGCCCCTAGTCTGGGTGAAACCGAGCTGAGTGTGAGGGTCTGGTTAGAGGGAGGAAAGCGGCTGTTTTCAGAGATGCTGCAACCCTGACCGCCGAGCTGGGGCATGGACTGGTCCGAGCCCAGCTAACTGGGGTGTTCCCAGGGGATGCAGGGAAGCAGCGCTCTCCTCTGCGGTGCACGGGGCCACCTCTGGTCCCCGGCGTGCTGTGGCTGAGGGCTGGTGTCATGCAGGAGGGGGCAGCGGGGGGGGATGCAGAAGACCCTCTCCTGCTCTTACCCTCTCCCCTGGCCACCAGCTGGGTACCGGCGAGAAGCAGCACAACTCTGCGATTTCAGTTCCTGCAGAGATACCGGCTAATTCCTGCGAACGTTGCACCCGAAATCTCACTCAGTGAGTGTCATTGCGCGGCTTTTGTCATGAAAAGGTATTTTTGCCACTGCTGTCTTTTTTGCCCCCGCACCCAGACCGTGTCTACCAACAAAGGGGCAAACGCTGCTTTCCTCGAAAGGTGACCGAAGACTGATGGTGTCCTGTGTGACACTGGGGTGTTCAAGTGAAGGGGCATCTCAGCTGGTTATGTTCTGCTGCCGAGAAGCAGCAGAATCATAGAATCATAGAGTTGGAAGGGACCTCTGGAGATCACCCAGTCCAGCCCCCGGCCAGAGCAGGGTCACCCAGAGCAGGTGGCACAGGAGCGCGTCCAGGCGGCTTTGGAATGTCTCCAGAGATGGAGACTCCCCCACCTCTCTGGGCAGCCTGTGCCAGGGCTCTGCCACCCTCAGGGTAAAGAAGTTCCTCCTCATGTTTAGGTGGAACTTCCCATGGTCAAGTTTGTGCCCGTTACCCCTTGTCCTGTCCCCGGGCACCACTGAAAAGAGCCTGGCCCCATCCTCCTGACCCCCACCCTTTAGGTATTTATAATCGTTGATAAGGTCCCCCCTCAGCCGTCTTTTTTCCAGACTGGAAGACACATGGAGCTACAGAACAGGGGGTGAGCATAAAGAAAATGAGCAGGATTTCCGCCAGCAGAGTATTTAGGGGAGAGCATACTCTGAGGAGCCATCCTCAACTGTTTCCAAGCCTGAGTTAAGCAGATATTTCTGTGTACCTGCCTACAAGAGGATCTATCCCCTCAGGACACATCGCAAACCTACAGGAAAGAGGAATTTCTGGTTTGGTGGCTTTGTGTCCTCATGCATTTCTGTTCCTCTTCATTTTGAGTAAATACTGGGAGGAAATCTGTGCAGTGCATTACCGAGTGTTGGGGATGCTGTGAAAAATGGCTTTGCTGACATGGCCACTTCCTCGTTTCTCCTCCCACTGATTCCTGGTGTTATTTCTTGCCATAAAGCCCCATCACCTCTCTTTTGAGATTTGCATATAGTTCATACATAACGAGGCTTTTTTGCCTGGGATGAAATCTCTTGAAATCTGATCCATGAACACATCTAAACAGTAGCACTAACAGGAAACGCAGAGATAGGGAAATGTAAATGACTCTCCAATCAATAAAGATAATTATAGCGAGAGATAGACTGACGTACAGTATCTTGAGGCTTTTTTTCTTGTCTTCCAAGGGGCTCCCCAGGGGCACCACAGACACCGGTGAATGTCTTTCCAAGGCTTACTATGGTTGGGGACAATTGTTCGCTGAAAGAGGCGCCGGAGTGACACTGCCAAGTTAACAATGTGCACGTTGCAGCTGAAGCCAAACTTCTCCAGCAGACGGGGGGCAAGGAACAGGAGAGCAGTCATTACCAAGGGATTTTCAATTCTGTAGTTGATTATCTCATTGACATCCTCTTTTTCTTTTTTTTTTTTTTTTGTCGTAATTATAGGCAGCGCGATAAGGAGATCAGCATTATTCAACTCTCTTCCTACCTTTTAAAAGATGTCACTAATTTTGTCCAATTAGCCTTGGGTTTTAGCAGACTCTATATACAAACCGCTGACAACTTCTGCAGAACCCACAAGGGTCGCTGGCAGTCAGTGAGTACCCCATTTGCACATCTCTGGAAGGGCTGATGGAGCAGCTCCCACAGGATTTTCCGATGTGGCCAACTGGTCTCTCTCCTGGTACTGGGAGCAAGACAGCGAGTGGTACATCCTGGCAAGGAAGCACAGAAAAGCCTAAAATAGGAATAGCGGAGAAGAATCAATTAAACACTCAGCAGCTTGCTTTGAGTCAAGAGCTTCCTGAGCGGGGTCACCTTGTCCCTCTATCCCATCCTCCCCGCAACAGCTCTGCTCTTGTCCCCGTGTCCAAAGGGGCTCCCGTTGGATGCAGTGCTTGTGGCTGCCGGCACTCGACTGTCCAGCCTGCACACAGCCCAGCCATGGCTTTTTTGTTAGATCTTGATGAAGTTGCTCTTAAATCCGGCTGCATTTCAGGAACATTGTCCCTTGTGAAAAAGCCTTCCCTTTACTGCCTCACATTCAGCTGGGTGGTCTTTACTTGGAAGATGAACTTTTAAACTTTCTCAACAAAGTTCATTTTCTTTGAACTAGCGGAATGACTCCTAGTGTGAGCTCCAAAAAGACCTTTGAAATGTTCCTGCTTGAACCTCTGTCCATCGCATGAGGCACGATGGACACTTACAAGGTCATCTCCCCGTTTGCTTCCAGCACCTTCGAAAGACAAGTCTGACAACTTTGACGCAACCCAAAACCCAGTGCATATCTTTCTCCACAGCACTAGTTTATATATATATATATATATATATACACACACACATACTTGGAGAGGAATGAAACTGTAAATATGGTGGTTAAGGTCATGCCATTAAGGGTGGTTAAGGTCACACCATCTGACACGTGTCAGATGAAAAGCTGGAGTAGGAATACTCAGCCAACTGCTCAGTGCAGTTTTTCATCCTTTCTGTGGAGGGAACAGCCCGTTCCCCACGGAGCGGCTCTCGGCAGCGCGAGCCCAGTCCTTGCAGGGCAAGGAAATGTGTATTTCACGCAGAATTACTATTCACCTTTAGCAAATGTGATACACACGAAAATGCCGAACTTCACTCTCCCTTTCTTCCTGCTCGCAATCATATTTAACGGAGGAAGAGAGGAGGTTGCTTTCACCCATCCTCACTCTGTGTTCTCCCTGGATGAGCGGATGCTCTGGAAGCTTGCTTTGGAGCAGCGCAGACCTTGCTGTAGGGGACCAGGCTCTGCTTCCCAGGTGTTGCTCAGGGCCAGCCCTGTGTTGGCACTTTGCAGGGTTGGGGCAGAGGATGCGCCCCGTCCCGCTCCCGGCTGGCTCCAGCCCTGCGGGGTCACTGCTCCGACGTGCGCATACCACACCGATAGCAACTGAGAAGCCGGAGCACACCCCGCCGCCTGCACCAGCCCTGCACTATTTCCCACTGCAAAGTACAGATGGCTCCGGGGTGGCTTCTCTTGGCACCTCCCCGCCAAACCTAGAGAGGGCATCTGCTGAAAACAACTGCTTGGGAAGAGCTGATTCCTCGCCCTCTCCCTCCCGGGTGCTCCCATCTGGATCGCCCACTGACCTCCCAGCCTGCGCCGCGCTGGGTTAAACGCGCTTACTTTAGTTATGTACCTCCAACAGCTTCGGGCAACAAATGTATTTCATGCGCAGTCCTCCTGTACCTCTCCTTGATGTTCTAAGGCAATGAGAAAGAAGTGTTAAATTTGTTCTTGGCTACTTTTCCTTGCAACTCCCAAAGGCACCGGTTACAAACTGAATCAGTTATCAGCTAGTTAGGCTGGCAGTTCCCGAAGGTACTGCATGAATACTGATAGGGACCCATGCATTATTCAGTGCGAAGAGCAGAGGAAAATGAGCAACACGTCCAAAACAAGAACAGCAGTGGCAGTAAGGGAATAATTAGCGAGCTGTCACTTGTCCCTGTCAGTATTCCCTCCCTTAACACATGAGGGAAAATAATAAAAAAGGGTAAGATCATCTTGCAAGCTCTGCTCTTAAATATGCAGCTGGTAGGTTAAAATACAATGATAAAGGGGAGAGGATAGAGAGCTCTGATACAGTTTTCAAAAGATATGGCCTCCATTTCCATGGAGACTATATTTTTTTTTATTTTTTTTTAATCCCACAGGCACTGGGTTATACAGTAAGTCCCTGCCTTAAATATCAGCCCATGTGCAACAGCACGAAAGGGACGTGGCTCTAACATGGGGGCTTATCCCAGGGAAAATATTTAGGGGTGGGGTTTTTTTCCTCCCTTTCTACAAAACACAACTGAAGCGGATGTATTTTAGAGAAAGCAGGTTCACCGAAATTGGCTCTGCTGAACAAGCCTGTGGCTCCCAAACAAAGCGTTAAGAGCTGGGGAATCCTGTAGCCAGGGTGCGAGTGCCCTGAGCCATTCCCCCAGCTCGTCCCCATCCCTTCCCCAGCTCCCCCGGGAGGCCAGAGGTATCGGGGAGGCGGCTGAAACTGCAAAGTGCAAAGTTTATCTGGAGTAAATTATTAACTAATTAAGCAGTGTGTGGATGGATGAGAATAGAGTCGTTCTGCTGCAATCTATTAAATAGCCTCCAAAGCTCCTCCTGGCGAAGCAGAGAGCAAGGGAGGGCGCTGGTGCCCGCGGGGTGCAGGTGCCCCGCTGCGAGCAGGGCTCTGCCCGTGGGCCAGTGATGCTGGGATGAGGTTGCCCGTGCCCGGTGCAGCCTGTGGGATCTGGATACCACTGGGTTTCGCAGCCCAGACGGCAGCGGCGGGGGGGTGACCATGGGCAGCACCGGGGCTTTGTGCCGGAGTCTTCCGATGCCTCAGCGCCCGGTTGGGCTCTCGTTAGGACAACAGGGAAGATGCTGCCGCACAGAAAGGTTCTTTCCCTGCAGACCCCAGCGGGTCCATCTGCCTCTGCAACAGGCACTCCATCTTCGCCCGCAGCAGCCCTCAGTGAGCTCCAGCCCTGCCACGCTAATTCCCATCAGGGAGGGGATTTGTGCAACGCACAGAGAGATTGTATTCACAGCAACGTTAGCAGTGGCTTCCCTAAAATATCGTGACATGGATCCCTCCAAACAATCTGCCAGATCGCGGTGAAGCCGCGGAGCCGATCAGAACGGGGAAACGAGCAGGTCTTCCAGCATGTGGCCCACCACGGGTCTGAAAATGTCAAGATTCGCCAGCAGATTTCAACCCTCTCACACAGCAAACCACCACAGAGATCATCGGCAGCGCCTGCAATGTTTAGAGAAGCTATTAATGAGCCCGGCTTATTTCAGAGATCTGTAACACTTACGTCATTGAGGACCCACTTCCCTTGTTCTCTGCCCTGATTTCTTAAAAGGCAGTTTTGGAGGAGCCGCCGGCAGCGGCAGAGCTCTGCGGGGAGCGGGGCGGGGGGACGGCTCCTGGCGAGGGGTCCGGGTCCGGCGGGAGGGATGGGGGAGCCAGCTCGGAAAATGCCGTTAAGTCAAAACAAAGGGAAAGAAAACCAGCGTTATCAGAAGTGTCTGCGAGTGGCGCCCGTCCAGCTCCCCGAAAGCCAGGCGAGGTTCTTCAGCAACCCTCTTCCTGCACTGGGAGGACGTCTTCTTTGAAGTCCTTTCTTTTTTCCCCAAAATATATTTCTTTGTTTTTCCCTGCTTCTGCCTAGCAGCCAGCGGGATAACAGCTCTCCGCATATAGTCTCATGCTATAAAAATGCACGCAAAGCAAAGCATTTTCACGTCAGGTTTTTATAAGCCCTCTCTAGCTCCTGACTAATCCGTGCCCAGCCCAGCCTCTGACATGCCAGAGTTCCCTTTGAGATCCTGCCACAGATTTGCACAGATGACTCCGTTTGATTGACACAAGATGTTATAGATAGTCCCCTATTTAACCCTTATCCCAGCACAAATTCGCAGGAAGTTTTTTGCTCGTCAAATGTCTTTCTTGGGTGTCCTTAAACCATTACCTAGGTGGCCATTTTCTTTTTCTGTCACATGTGCTGCGCGTCGCTCTAGGTCTTTGAGGAATGATTTGCTGGAAAATATATTTCAGCCCGCAAAGCCTGTGCACGTACTGGGAGAAGAAAACTGGAGAGATTTCACATTGACTAAACAAGCACCGTTGGTGTCAAGAGCCTGGATTTTTGCATAAGCACCCACAGGTTCTTCAGGCTCCCCTGCTGAATGAGATCCCCGGCACGGATGAATATTCATAAGAAATAACCGGGAAGAGCTGTGACTTTCAGCAAAGCAAACTTTCCTGGGGGAGAAGGAGTGTACTTTCTCTGATGCTTCTCTGGTGTATGTTCAGCCCCAGGTGATACCTTCCGAGCTCCATAGACGGGGTTCGGAAAGCGGCTCAGCGCCAGCACGGAGCTGGGCGCTGAACAGAGCCCCAGCCCATCACCAGCCGGTGCCTGTCCACCGAGGCAAAGGGCGTTATGCTGCTCTGTCCCCCTGAACTCAAAGGAGCCACGCTGACTGAAAACCAGCCCAAAATCAGATTTGTTATTTTTAATTCAGGGTTGCAGGTCAGACCCTGAGCTCCAAACTCCAAATTCTAAGGGGAAAAGAGATTTCTGCCCTGCTCTGGGTTGGGTTTGGTCACTCAGCCCCTCAGCCCTTTCCACTCGCTGCGGTTCATTTTCCCTCCTGTATTTCCCTGCTGCTCCGGCTGCACAGGCAGCAGGGCCAGCTCCGCTGACGGTATCATTATTGCTGTCACATACCCGTCACTGACAGGCGGTGGGGAGCACCAGGAACCTGATGTTCTGCCACTGCCGCCCAGCTCTTTGCATCCCCGCTTGGAATTACAGGACCTTTGTTTTCCGCCCGCTGGAAGCGGTTGCGGTTTGATTGCAGGAGGATGCGCGATTTAGCCGGCGGAGAGTGAATAATTTGGCACGGAGCATTCCTTGTTATTCTGTCAAGGAGTCTGCGTGTCAATCGATGGGCTAACAATTATGATCAATGTCAACAGGAAAAAACAAAAAAAACACCATTAAGCAGCCAGTAATGTGCGCAGGCACAAAACGGCCCTTGCTGCCGCCTTGCTGCGGGTGCCAGGGCTGGGTTTGCTGCCTGGGGAAGGGATGGGGGCAAGGGTACAACCCCCAGCTCCTCCTTCCCACGCTCACCCTTGGTCAGGTCCCTTCTTGCCCCTTTGGATTGTAATTGCCAAGCTGCAGGGTGTGGAGTTTGCCAGCAGATCCAGCTCACGTGTGGCACGAACGCGGTGTGTGCTCCTGGAGAGGCTGGGCAGGCTCCAGGGCGCGAGTGGGCATCTGGGCACGGACCTTTCTGGTGGCAGCACTGGTTGGTTGGTTGGTTGGTTGGTTGGTTCGTTGGTTGGTTGGTTCATAACGGTGCCAAAGCCACCATGACTTCTCAAAGAAGATGAGCCATGACTTGCTCTGGCTTTTTTACACTTGTTCTCCAGTGCCTGAGGCACGGTCAGTGTGTCAACGGGCTGGACACCCTGGGGAGCGCCTGGTCCTGGCAGAAGAAAGGGACCAGAAGGGCTCCTCAGGTGGCCCCAGTTCAGCAGAGCCAGGCCCAGGCTGGTACTAGTGTCCGTCTTTTGAAGGTCTGCTCCTCCGACCTCTCTGCAGGCACCTCCCCAGCTCCTACAAGATGGTGCTGGTGACCACAGCAGCTCGTGCAAGCGCTGGTTGCTCCCATGGTTTTCTGTAGAGCGTCCCCTTCGTCTGCAGGGATGGCAAGGGGGCTGCGGTGAGCGGTGCCAGGGCAGGCTGGCATCCCGAGCAGCTGAGCCTTGATGCGAGTGTGCAATCCTGTAATTAATGCAGCTCAGACACACCTGATGTGCCATTCGCGGGAGATGCGAGAGCATTTCAGAAGAATGCTTGATGCCCTCTGTCACTCATTGCCAGGAATAGTGCTCCTCTCCGCTGTCACACTGCGCTCATACGATGTTGAATTAAACAGTGGGTCTTTTGATGCTGCTGAAGTAACTGTTGCATTAATTATCCATGGAATTTGCACATGCACCTTACATAGTGAAAAAGGTGTGCTTCCCCCAGACTAATGCATATTGGAATTCTCCACCCGCCCCCCTCCCTGCCAAATCGCCCATCAAGTGGCTTGGACTTCCAGAACGCATTGTGCCGACTCGCTTGCCGATTGTTTATTAATGAACCGAACCTTGAAAGTATGAGATCTTCGCCAGAGGTTATTTTTACTACCCCGCTAGTTAAGGCTGAGAGTATTATTTTACATACCGATGAATAATTTACCTGCCATTAAAAAACTTACTCTGAGACAATCCCCAGCACTGGCCACCCGGTCCCCGTGCAGCTGCACGCACGCACGCCGCGACAACGTGCCGAAAGTGGGATTTCCTACGGGCAGCGTGTTTCCTGCAAAGCCTCCGTGGAAGGAAGGTCTTCAACAGCTGTGCAAAACAAAATGTCCACAGCACCGGAGTTTTCCCGAGGTGTGGCTGAATCTCGAAGTTTATAGCTTAAAAAAAAAATCGAACAATCGTGCTACTACGTTTTTTCGCTTGTGCTTTTTCTGAGATCTCTATTTTCCCCTTAGATGCTCCACGCCTGCTGATTATTTATAGCATACCAGAACTCCAGCCTTATAAAATACCATGCATGACTTCTCCTTGCACTCGGTGCTGAGGGAGACCAGGCACTATTGGTAAAAGATTTAACTTATTAATAGAGTAAAGCTAGAACAAAGCTCCGTAATTTGGTATTAGCTTTCCCAACCTGATTGTGTTTATTTAGAAAGCAGCTAAGACACAGGCATGCGGGGCTATAAATCAGCAGAAAATCAAATGCTAACATGTAAATAAATTGCAAATCAGCTGAGAAATTGGTTTCATTTTGAGACGATAAAGCATATTTCTCCTGTACTGATTTTATAAGGTGCCCCTTAAGAATTGTAATATTTCTGTGTGGTAATGATAAACATTAGTGAGTTGCTTTAGAAATGAAAAAATGGCAACCCTGTGGGGATTTGAAAAACATATGCACTTCAAATTTGAAAATCCAATTTAACTGTCCATTATATGGAGAATAAAAAAAGGTAAGGATAGGATAATTTTGCAGTTACACAGCATTTGACTAAATCTGATTCAGGGATGACAGCTACACTTTAAAAGCTACATGTCTGAATGTAAGGAGACAGCAAATCATTTATTTATGATTGTAATCTAGCTCCTGTCTAACAAGTTAACAACTGTGCAGAGTGCTCCCTGAGTGGAGGCAGCCTGTGTAGGCTTGTCAGTTAGCACTTTTTAAAACACTTTTCATAGAATTTCTGTTTAAAAAAAAAATAAAATAAAATAAAATAAAAGAGACAAAAGAGAGTCCCTGTCAAATTTACCAAAACAAGCAGATGTTAAAATCGCAAAAGTTTGAAGCAACAAATCCTGCTCTTAGTTCCGTACAAAGCACCTTTTGCAAAAGGTAATGAGGGAGGCAAACACGAAAGCTCCCGTCTCTCGCCCAAACCTGCCCCTGGGGGCGGCTCTGCCCTTGGACCCAGACGCCAACCCATCGCTCCCATCCGCGGGAGCCTCCGTGGGCTCCTGGGGACTCCCAGCCTGCGGACACCAGGCTGCGGCACCGCGGGGCTGCCAGGGGTCCCACTACCTGCCGGCTCCATCGGGCACCTCTTTGCTGGAGATGTCGCCTTTTTTTGGCATTGGGGTCTTGACTCCCGTATCCGTGTCCCCAGTATTTCGTGGTTAGTGGTGCCCATCACCTGCTCTGTCCAGTTTACCCACGTCTTGACCCTGTTCCAGCTGAACTTTGGATCAGGCTAAGGCTGCCCTGGCCTGGCAAGCAGGGCAGCCATGCGTTTGTCATTGTCTCAAAGCGAAGTGTTAATATAAGGAGTTTTAAGGCAACTAAATCACCTGAACAGTTATGAAGAACTATGAACAAGTAGCATTTACCCATGAGCTCTAATGTGATACAGGTAATCTAATATTGATATTATATATTTTCTCATTTTAAATCCTCTTGGTACCAAAGGTCCAGAAGGCAAATAACGTGACGACAAGTCTTTCTGAAGAGTAACAGGGAAGAACTGATGAACTGTTGCCCCGGTGCCCACTTCAGACAGCCTGGTAGAAATGGTCACAACACATAGGACTATCCACCAGCTGGAGAACTGGGACAAACGGGGGAAAAGCCAGTATGGCGTTGGGGGAGGGAGTGCTTTGCAAGAGGAGCTCTTTGGGTTTCTTTAGGAGAAGCTGACAAGTGTGTGATGGGAAAGCGTTGGTGAAGGTCTTCGGCAAAGTCCTTGAGAAGGCAACTGGCCCAGCTGGAGGCAGTGGCTCCACATGGCACGGCTAAAGGGCAGCAACAAGGAATCAGAATAAATTGCTGGTTTTCAGAGCGGAGATTCATGGGATCTGCACCGGAGCCAGTGCTGGAAGAGGGGATAGTAAATGATCCAGAAAAGGGGTGAGATGGCAACGTTTGCTGAATGCACACCATGATCTGTCTCTCTAAAGGCAGGGACAGAGGCAAAAGTCGCAGAGATGTCTCACCGGAGTGAGGGGCTGGGCACGGGCAGGGGAAATTCAAGGCAGATCAATGTAAAATCTTGAACTCTGTGGGGGGGTGTGGAACTGGAAATCCCGTCTTTACGTGCACAGAGGCCTCTGTACTGATGGCCAGCACCCAGGAGTCAAAACTGAGGGCTGCAATAAAGAACTCTATGGAAACCCTAACTCAACGTCCAGCAGTGGCCTAAAAACAAACCAAACATTGGGAATTATTAGGGGAAAACTAGGGACCAAAGAGAGAGCACCGTGCTGCTCTAGACATCTGTATAGCAGCCATAGCCTGAATCCTGCATTATTCTGTCCCTACTCCATGACAGAAAAACGGCGATAGAAGTATGAAAGGTTGAGAGCAGGACCCCAGGGACGAGCAGGGATAAAGGCAGGATTCCCTGGGTTAAGGCTTTTCAGCCTGGAAAAGAGGTGTCTGAGGAGGGGTACAACAGAAATCTGTGAAACCAGGACAAAGAACAAGGTTTCGCTGCTGGTTGTTTCTCACCATTCAAGAAGAAGGGCTGTGAAGAGGGACCAGCAGTAGGTTGGAGCCAAGCCATAAGGAGGGCTGGGCTCACGTGCGGTGTTAAACCGGAGATAACTTTCACCGATATTGTGAAAGCTAAAATTTACAGGGGTTCAAAAAGTTACCGGACAAATTAATGGCAGAAAAATCCATCAAACATCCATACATAGACATTACTTCTGGCTCTGAAAGATCTCGAGCCATAAATTACTGGAGGTTAATAGAGTATTTGATGAAGTATCATTGTTCGCTTGCTCTGTTCTTGCGCTCTTCGGTGGGCGGTTGCTGTTGCTCTCTCCCAGAGACAAGACACTATAGCTATTTTTATGCTCTTAACATGTTCTTCTACCGGTTGGAGATGGATCTAATGTTCAACATAAATCAACCATTCTTATTTGATGTGACTTGGCCTCCTTGAGTCCCGTGGCTACACTCCCATTTGTTTCCATGGGGCTGGATTGTACCTGTTGCACTCAAATATGAGCACACAACGAATGCCACTGGTGCCGTGCTCCTCCGGGCTGTCCCCGCTCCCAACAGGAAAGGCAGCCCTTTCCAGCACCCCGCTCTCTGTCCCACTTTAGGGACTATTTCCATAAATGGGTTCTTTTTCTCAGCTTTACGAAAAAAGTTATCCTTGGTTAGGCAACGCCTCCTGGGTGTGGGAGCCACCAGCTGCCCCAGGGATGCTCTCGCGGGGTGGTGCCATCTCTGCATGGAGAGCTGGATGGAGGGGATCTGGGATCCTCCTGCTGGTTCTCTGGGTGTTAGTGCGAAACTGGCCATAAGACCTGCTTTGATAAATGCGGGTGACAGCAGTTTAGACCGGACTGCCCCCAGTTTAGACCGGACTTTACACTACTACGTAAGTGGAGCAACAGTGGTTTCTTTTCTATTAGAAGGTGTGTTGGACCTGACCGTGGATGCTTGCAGGCACCAGAGCAGGTCCAGTTCTACAACCTGCTGTGTCCCCTCTTGGATTTGGCTGCCTCCGTTATCGGGGGGGGGTGCTGGAAGCACACGTACCCCCCAAGCTCCTCACCAGGGGTCACGGGCACCCCGGGGTGCGCAACCGGGCAGGCTCATCACCTGTCCTGGGCAAAGGGAAACCAGGGCACAGGAACATCTGCGTAAGAAAGGTCAGGCGTGTGGTCTTTTTCGATTGAATCAGCACTTCTCACCCTAAGAGGGGTTGTTTTTTTACAGCTGCAGAACAGGCGCGACTTTTTACTTTGCCTTTCCTGACTTTTTGTTCACTTTTTAACAATAATAACGCTTAAAAAAAACCCACCCTCGCTCTGATTATTTGATATTACGCAAAACTTCCCGAGCAGAGGAAAGCTTTGCAAAGGCGTCTGTGCCTTTGTACGCTGTACCCTTCCCCTCCGCTAAGGGACAAAACCTGCCGGGGCGTCCCCGGCGGCGAGGGCGAGGGCGAGGGTGACGGCAGAGCTGTCCTGCAGGTGCAGAAAGGGGCTGCAGATGCATGGGGGGGACGCGGGCTGGCGGCGGCCCCGGTGGGAGCCGCTTTGTTTATTGTGCGTGAGAATCACAAGGCACTAAACTAAAGGGAGAAAGTTTGAAATGGTGGTTGTCAGATAGTATCACCCTCACACCCTCCGCTGAATGTTAATAAGTGTAAGTAAACACAAGAAGTCTCTGCCTGTTTGTTTATCTTGGATTCGGTCAGTGGCTGAAAATACAGAGTTTTGCCTTTTCAGATAAAATAATTCTTTCCAGATAGAAAACGCTGGGTTTGTAATTCGCGGTTTTCCCTTTCTTGATGCAGGGGGAGAAATGTAAGCGCGGAGTCGTAGCGACGCAGGTAAAGCTTGGTTGTTTTTAAATGATATTCCGCTGATAAGGTCTTTAAAATATGCTTTGAAAATAGCCATCAGCAGAGTCTTTCGGAAAAAAATCTGCAGTAGAAGAGCCAGGGCTGTTCACCGCACTCTTGCTGGCCATTCGCTGAACTGATTATTCTTCGGTTGGAAAGGAATGCCTACGGTGTTATTTAAATTAGATTAAAAGTAAAAGTGTTTTAGACAGCGCAGGAGTCTGCCACGCTCTTTTTTCTTTAGCGAGGGAGGTGAAAATTTCAGAAATCAACGTTTAATTAGGATCGCTGAGGTCTTAGGCAATTGCGGTTTTCCCTCCCTGTGTCCTCATGCTTTCTGTGCCTCAGAAGAACCACCAAAAAAAAAAAAAAAAAAAAAATTGCTATTCCTGTGTTTTTGAAAACGAACCCTTGGTTGCTATCATGTCATGGTGGGGAGGGGACGTCTCCCCGTTGGTAATTAGGCGGTGGAGCGACTGGAAATATCTGGGTGGCTGATCGACAGCCGCGGCTCAGCAAAGAGACCCTTCGGCAGCCGCGCGCGGGCTGGGCTGGGGCTGGGCTTGGCTGCAGTTTGGCAGCAAAAAGCCAGGAGGCCGTGGAAAATGGCACCGTTAAACCAGCCAGCAATCTGTGGGGTCTTCAGAACCTTATCATCCATGCGAGTCAACAACTGTGCTAAATTGAAATCGTAGAGTTGATTAAACGACGTATTTAAGGCCCTATAAAAGAAAGCAAGCAAGCCAGGAAGGGAGCGGCGCGAGCGCGGCGCGGGGGGAGCAGCGGCGTTGGGAGGGTTTATCTCACCATGAGCAGCAGGCTCAGCCACTGATCTAATCAAATTATTCAGCATTAAAAAACTGCCAAGGCATTCCAGTGCTGCAGCTTCCAGAGGCCCAGCTGGGATCAAATGCTAATCAACATCTCCACGATATTTATTCCCACTGTCAGTCTGGTACGTGTTTGTTTTCCGAGCGCTGCATACTAAACTGGAAGATCAAGATGAATCGGTGGAGATGGGAGATGATGAGCAGCCGGGCTAAACCTATGGAAAAAATATTGGCTATCGGGAAACGGGGCCGGCGGGCGATGGATGGAGGGACATGCGCAGTCCTGGCTGATGGAGGGGCCGGTGACCCCCAGCCCCGGTGCGGGACAGCCGGGATGCAGCGGGGAGCACAGAGCCGGGCACCTTTGTGGCAGCGTGGAGTGGGGGCACAGGGACGCCTTGTCCCCTCGCACCCCTTGGACCCCGGTGCCGAAGCCCCTTTCTTCCCTGCGGCGTCGCTGGGCTGGTCCCACGCCGGCTCCTCGGCACACAGGGAAGGACGGTGCCCAGGGACGTGGGGACGGCTGCACCAAGCAGTGGCCCTGTGGACCCTGGAAGGCCACATGCAAACCAGCGAGGTCCTCCTTAAACGCTAGCCACTGGAGTGCTAGGAGACTAATTAATTTCCTTTTTGTTTTTCAGAGTTTCATTTTTAAATTACAGTCTTCCCTCCTCTCTAATAAATACTCAACAATTAAAGCTTTTTTTTCCCCGACATGCGATTCCAACATCTCAGTGTCCCACCCTCCTGTCACCTTCCCTGCCATAAACAGATTCGTAAAAACTGCTTTTGACGCCCCAGCTGCCATTAGCCACTTAAAATCCCATAATTATCATCCTATCATGGGCCTGTTAACGAGCAGTAAAAATAAGGCCATTGAATATGGTAATTTATTCGTAAATTAGCCTAATGAGAATAGGTTTCAGACACTGTTTACTTTCTAGCTGCCTGTTTCGGTGCAGTGCAGGCTGGCGGCGCTGGGATGGCAAAGCTGTTTGTGGGTACGGGAGCCACTGCCTGGGTGGCAGCCGCAGCTCCCGCTCCGGCAGGGAGAGCCGGTATCCCAACGCCATCCCTGCTCCCGCTCCGGGCTTCCCGCGCAGCCTCCCCATGCCTCTCCTGCTCCTCCATCAGCGGTACCACCGCCACCAGTGTCCCCACCAGCGGCACCGGGCGCCGTACCGCGGGGATGCCCTGGGCACGGCAGGCACTGCTGGCGCTGACGATTCCTCTCCGTTTCTAGCACTCAGGCCGGGAACCGCGCTCGCGGCTGGAAAACCGCACTATCGGCTCCCCAGGAGACCTCCCAGCCTTGTCTGCAGCGGCGTCTTTTGCTTCCTCAGCCTCTTAATTTACGGAGGTTAAAGATACGCCGCCTGAAAAGCACGAGCCGGCTCGAAGCAGCAAAGCGTCTCGTCACAGAGCAGTTTTCTGCAGACCGTCACGGCCTGTCCCTGCGCTTCCCAGAGCTGGGGAAAAATACCAGAATGAGTGCAACGGAGCAGTGTTGTGCCATACACGTCGCAACGCAAAATAATAAGAATCTGTCAGGGTCCAGCTTTAAGAAAGCAAAGGGTGAGGGTTCAAGGGGAGGTGGCAGAGGGAGGACGCCTCAGCGCTGCCAAGATGAGTTAAAGGGAGGAATCTGGGGGTGCTCACGGAAAGCGGGGAGGACTGCGGCGGGGTCCCGCACCCCGGCTGAGGGGATGCTCCCTGATGAGCTTTGTCAGGATTCCCCAAGCAGCTCCTCGGGCCAAGGCGGGCAGCACCGAGGACCTGGCCCCGGGAAGGTAATGTCACCCACTGCCTTGGGGACAGCCAGGCAAAGCCCAGAGATGTGCTGTTCTCCCTGCTCTCCGCCCAAGGGAAACCTCTGCCAAGGGGGCAGGGGACGTGGCAATCCCTCCCGCAGGGTCCTTGCGGTGTCCCCTGGTTCCTCTGGGCAGCGGCTCAGCCAGGGCATCATGACACCCCGGCAAGAGCAGCAGCGGTCCCCATGCCAGCGCCCACCTCGGTGCCACACGGCTCCAGCCCGTGCTTGTGTCCCCTCTCTTCTGCTCGGAAAGCTGGCGGTTTAACCAGGGCTGGTGTCTGGCTGCAATGGAGGAGAAAATCTACTGCGGAATGACCTGCCTGGCTCACTCAGGGCTCCTGCCCGACGCAGCGGTGGGCAGGACACCTCTGCTCCCCTTTCTCCAGCTATTTTTGAGTGCTAATTCCCAGTAAATAAAGGAAAGGGCATTGCTCACAACCTGCTCTGTTTAGCACCCCAGGCCTGGGAGCTAATAAAGATGCTCTTTGGTGACCAGCCACCAGCTAAAGCCACCGCCTGGTCCTCTGAATTGAAAAGCCCATCAATCGGGCTAGAAGGAGGAAGAAGAGCCCTGAACTGACTCTGTTTTGAATCCAGAACTGACGGGTCTAAACACTCCGGCACCTGGGCAGCTTATTTTTTCCAAGCTCCATCTTTGCAAACAGTTATTCTCAGGCAGTGGAGTGGTAATAAACCCCTGAATGAATGAGGATGAGAGGTCCTTTCAGGGAAGAGGTGAAGAGCTCTTGACTGTGAGCCTTTCACCCTCTAGAGTATTTTCATTCCTAGGCTGGCTAAAAGCCAGGAAATAAATCTGCAGGGACAGAGCTTCTCGGCTGAGCCTCTCAGCCAGAGCCTGCAGCACCCTCGGCACTGCCACCCACCCCTTCTCCGGGGTCCCCTGGGGAGGGGGCTCAGACCTGCCCCTCCGCCAACTCCTGCAAGGGGCCGGGCTGTGCTGGGGGTGCCGGGGCTTGAGAGATTCGGCTCGGGACAAGCCCCGTGCGAATTTGGAATAGCTCAGCGTGCCCTCGCGGAGGAAGGGGTCAAGCGCACGCACACATCAGCCCCTCGACAGCGGGGGAAGCCTTGTTATGCTGAGCCTGGCCCTGCAGTCCTTAGTGCGCCTGTAAAATAGGGTGAATTTGCCAATCCTGGCTTCTGGCTGTCTCACCCCAGTCCTTCCACTGAGGCTTCTACCTGGGAGAAGGTGGGCAGCCTGAGCAGCTGTGGCACATCTGGCCTGGGAGAACCCCATGCTGGTGCGGGGGTGGCTGTCCCTGCCCGGTGCCAGAGCCGGAGCATCCCGTGCCATAGAGCAGCAGTGCCCTGCCCCAGGTCCTCCGGCTGGCAAAGGGGCCACCAACAGCCCCCAGTGGGAACGTGTGGGTCTGAATGGATGTGATTGTCATAGAATCATAGGATCACAGAATGGTTTGGGTTGAAGGGACCTTAAAGGCCACCCAGTGCCACCCCCTGCCCTGGGCAGGGACACCTCCCACCAGCCCAGGTTGCTCCAAGCCCCGTCCAACCTGGCCTTGAACCCCTCCAGGGATGGGGCAGCCACAGCTTCTCTGGGCAACCTGGCCCAGGGGCTCACCACCCTCACAGCAGAGAATTTCTTCCTGAGATCTCATCTAAATCTCCCCTCTTTCAGTTCCAAACCCTTCCCTCTCATCCTATGGCTCCCCTCCCTGATCCAGAGTTCCCCCCCAGCTTTCCTGTAGGCCCCATGTCAAAGACACTTTCCAGGAACCTGCGCACTGGGAGAAGTGCCTGAGCCCCTGGGTGCCCTGTTTCCTCCAAGCAGTGGTTCTTTCCCAAAAGAGCCCTTTTTTGGCCCAAACCAAGGGCAGTGACAGACCTCAGCACTGACTGCGTGTGCGGTGCCTGTGATGGGGACCCAGCGGTGCCCGGCGCTGGAGGGGTTCCTGGGGACCGGCCTCTCCCGCACCCCCAGCGCCACTCCTTGCTCCCGTCTGCCAGTGTAGGGACTGTGAAAATCAGATGTTCTGGGAGCAGGAGACCGTTGTCATAGCAAAATTCCAGTAATTCATCCCATTCCTATCGAGAATCCTGACTGGTTTCCAGTGCCCGATTTCTGCAGCGTGCAGGAGGAGGGAGGTAACAGCATAGTCTTCGCCATGGTCCCAGCCTTGCTGCCTCCGACTGCTCCAGTAATCGCGCTCCGCGGTGGCTGTACTCCTGCCTTTCCATCTCCTAATTTAATTACAACTTGTTTCTTTACTAATTATAATGCTCAAATCATAGAAGAGCTTAAGGCCACTGTAGCGGGGAGGCTGGTGGCTGTCTCCTTTTTTGCTAAGATGGCCCCATTATAATTTCGCTTCCTTCTGATGGAGATTATAAACACTTTGTGTCAAACCACTTCCCAGCAGTTCTCACAGTGTGAAAACGATTGAGGTCAGGAGATGCACACAACCTACCCATCAACTCAAGTATATTCCTCAAACACTGACACGCAGCCGAACGGCGGGGAGGTCACCTCTGTGAGAAACAATCCTTCCAGCCGCTGAGCAAGAACCAAATTGCAGTGGTGGAAAATAATCGTGTGGAACGCATCGAAAATAGCTCCCTAGGTAATAAATGGTTAACAAAGCAGCCGCTTCCACCCAGCATAAATAGGAACATAACCATCGAAAATAAGTTAACCTATTAGTGTGGTGTAATAAAAGAAGTGCATCCCTTTGCAAGACATGGAGGGCACTAACATTTGGGTCTTGCTGTGGAGGACGCGAAAGGCTCGGCAGGAGGACGCGCAGGCTCCAAACGCCGCAGAGTGAGCGCCAGAGGTGTCTGCTGGATTGGGAAACCCACGCGGGATCTCCCCTTCCCTCTTCCCTCCTGCGCATCCTCGGCTTTGCAATTTGGTTGGAAGAGGGATCAGATCAGGTACGAGACTTTCTTTCCCATATTTTCTCTCTGAAGACACGTGGCTGCTCTGTCACAGGGCAGCAAACTACAACCCTGTGGGGATGGAGCTCATCAGCGAGACACAGAAAGACCACTTTGGGCTGTTGACTTTATTATGAACTTGTTCCTTGTTACCAAGAGCCTTGCACGGGTTCAGGACATCGTCTCACGCAGCTACGGGTACACGCGCACATGGGTGCTACCTCTCCACCTCTCAGACAATTTGAAACCACCAAATAGAAAGACTTTAAGGAACAGGATAAATAGGCTTTCGGCGTGACCTGCCCTGAGCGTTCAGAAAAATAAGATATCTCCCAAAAGGAGAGTTTTTGTTTGTTTATAAACACCCAAACAAAGGGAGAGATGTTTAGGAGAGCGCTGGTTCCAGTGGCAGCCAGGGCAGTGGGACACAAGCCACCAGCTGCTGCCGGGAAAGCCCCCACCAGCCCATTCCCTTTCTGCCCCGACAGTGCTGGGGGGGCTCCGGGCAGCCAAGTCCTGGCCCCTCGGGAAGGTGGGTGCTCTCCATAGGGAAGGTGGGGGGGTCTCCATAGGGAAGGTGAAGGACTCTCCATCAGGAAGTTGGGGGGCTCTCCATAGGTGGGGGGTTCTCCATTGGGAAGCCAGGGAGCTCTCCATCGGGAAGTTGGGGGGCTCTCCATAGGAAAAGAAGGGCCTCTCCATAGGGAAGGTGAAGGGCTCTCCATCAGTAAGGTTGGGGGGTCTCCATAAGGAAGGTGGGGGGCTTTCCATAGGGAAGGAGGGGGGCTCTCCATTGGAAAGGAGGGGGGCCCTCCATTGGGAAGCCAGGGAGCTCTCCATAGGGAAGGTGGGGGCCTCTCCATTAGGAAGGTAGGGAGCTCTCCATAGGGAAGGTGGGTGGCTTTCCATAGGGAAGGTGGGTGTTCTCCATAGGGAAGGCAGCGGGATTTCCATCAGTAAGATGGGGGGCTCTCCATTGGGAAGCCGGAGAGCTCTCCATAGGGAAGGTGGGGAGCACTCCATAGGGAAGGCGGGGGGCTGTCCATAGGAAGGCGGGGGGGCTCCCGCTCCCTGCCCGCCGCCGGTCCTTTGTGGCGCGGCGTGTCCCCGGGGAGGAGCAGTGGCATGCTTCACAGCTCGGCGTTTGGCGGCGATCCAGCCCCAGATGAATGCATGCAAATAAATGGATCTTAGATCATTTACTGATCACATATGGGCCTATTTGCAAGTTTGTAGCAGAAGTCGCATATTTTGTAGATTTGGGGGTTGCTTTTCTGCTTCCAGGCAATTTTTTTCATCTCTCCAGTTATCAACCAGTAAACCAGTCCCGCTGAAGGCAGACAAGGCGGTCTCGTGCCTTTGTCACAGCGCGTCCCTCTGGTGTCCCAGCACCCCTTCGTGAAGGGGGATTCACTGGGGCAGCCCACATGGGATTTAGGCACCTCCCAGCCACAGTTTGCTGAAGTTGTTCGGTTTGAAAACAAAGATTTTCCCCCTATTTTTCTGTGTTAAATGTTCCGGGGTTTTCTTCAGCCCTTTCCCAAAGCA